>NC_064641.1:765876979-768620729 GCF_023864345.2 Schistocerca serialis cubense | reverse complement strand
ACGGTGAATGCAACGAAGCGGTCGATTTCTTTCTCCACCCTTGTAGTCTGTCTATAGCGAGCTCGTCGTTAATGAAGTAGTAATCATCTCCACCATTCTGTATGAACTGATTCTGAGATAAAGAAGTACTAGCAAGGGCTGAACCAATTTGTTACGGGAGAGTAGACATAAGTGCTTTCATAGTTTGTGCCATTTGCCAATAGTCTGTGCCTTACTTTCACTTCCAGGACCTCCACATTACATACCTGCGCTGCTGTCCTGATAACAATAGATATCTTACGTCGTGAGATCAAAATCTTTAGGACTCCTGTCGCATTAACAGTTATGGTGATACACCGTTGCACCACTAATGGAATAGTTGCATACATGCTAGAACTAATAGGAGGTACCTGTAGTCTTGCTCGAACAGTATTATTCCATATAGACTAATTCCTCTCTACAACTGATTGCTTCCTTTTTCTGGATATTTCTCGTGACCTCTCATAATGGGTCAAGGTTAACAAAGTACATGAACATTTTCTTAGTGTTAGCTAAGACAGCTTTTAACCTCGTCGGATACTAATTTATTTTTTCTGTTTTTGAACTACGTCCAAACCCTGAAAACCATTGTGAAGCGTCTGGCAATGGGATCCTCCCATTGTATCACGTATCAGGGTTTCTAGCCGTTCCATTCGCGTATGGAGTATTGTTGCTAACAAGGGAACCGTACGAAGTTCACCTCACCGATTTGATTCGTATTGACAGGATGTGTGCAGCACTACTAGAACTTCAAAATATTTCAAGAGGAGGATGCAACTCTAAACCTTTTTTGAGAAAATCTGTTTCGAAAATTTTACACGTGTTTATATGCAGGGTGTTTCAAAAAGAACATACGTATTACAAAGTATTATTTTGTTCAAACTATCGATCGCTACGCCTCGGCTCGGCTATTGGAGAAACGAATACATAGTCTAGTTTATATTAAGGGGCTCCGGAACGCCCTATACTTGCAATGTTAAAATAACGCTTATAAATTACATCTTTCCTCACAAAGTATTTGAGGTAGGAAGTTGAACTTTTCACAGATCATTTATTGGAATATGGGCTACAACTTAACAAAGGGATTTTACAAAATTTTGGTTCAGTTATTAAAGATGATTTTTTTTCAATTGTAATGAAAATTCACAACATTTTTTTGCAATTTTTTATTTATATATTCAAAAATATACAGTTTTTTGGAAAAAGGCTGTGTTAAATTATGCAGAAGGTACTGTGTAACATTTACTGAAAGTTTGAAACAAATATGTTTGGAAGATCCTTAGAAAACATGTAATTAGTATGAGAAAATAAAAGTTTTGGGAATCGAGCGACAAAGATTGGATTAACTTTTTAGTGCATTCCAGGTCCATAGGATGGATTATCTTCATCCTCTGCAAACTCCTCCTCCAGCTTCCTCTTGTTCCTCCTCCTGTTTACTCTTGCTTGTATTTCTAGACTCTTTACAGCCCTGTCTGCAGCCCGAAGGCGTTCCTTGTCTAAAGCAAGCATCGCTCGTTGTTGTGTTCGTAGATTTTGCTACCATTTTCTTCAGTTGCAGTTACTGCAACACTGTTCCAAAAGGTGGTCATGTATGAACACTTATCACATTTCAGTTGTGTTTCACTAGCAAGTCCTACGTGCTTTATTATGGAGAGTTCCAGACCAACTTCACTACAATGAATACATCTTACACAGTTTGAAAAAATTCCTTTGAGAACCGATATATCAAATATTTCATTCACATCCGATTCGCCCACAAAACATTCTTAGTTTTCACTCATTGAACCAAGCTTCTTCTGTGAAGTATTTTCTTTCCCACATTGACTGCTATGGGCAGGTGTACTTGAGAGGTTAGGTTCACTCACTTGGTTATCGTCTTTATTGTTTACAGTAATAACACATACCTTTGGCTTTCCAACATTTCTCCTTTCCTTAAAAGCCTTCAGAGGATTTCTAATAACTTTACTTTTACTCATTATTATACTTCAACAAAACAGAGACTCAAGAAACAGAATTAATTACGAATATTTTCGAGATAACGACAGAGTAAATAAACATGAGGCAATCGACAATCACACCAGCGATATATATTGAACCATCACAGGTTAGCCACAACACATACTTTATCTCACATCACTAAAATGTACCTGATGAACACGGACGTTAATAATAACACCATTTGACAGCAGTTTAACAGCGCCACAGTGGGTCACGCCCATGTAGAACACATTTTAAAAAAATTTAAAAATAGTTGTAGTCTTGGAATTGAATAAATTATATATCTATTAATAGGTAATAGTCTGCAGATTCAGAAAACGCAAAAAAGTAAAAATTGAACTTTTCATGATTTTGAGCCTTTCCGGAGCACCTTAATAGCCGCTAGATGTCAGTTGTCTTCTGTTTAGCTTGGTAACCGTCATATGTTTAAAACGGTTACTTCGCAGCAGAAATCATTTTGTGTTCTCGAGTTTGCGAAGTGCAATTCCGTGATTTCAGTGCAAAGACGGTTCAGGTTGAGGTACCAAATTGATCCTCCGAACGGGTGGAACATTCGCAGATGGTATCGACAGTTTCTAGATACAGGATGTGTATGTAAAGGAAAGAGTCCTGGCCGCCCTCGTATTCCTGAAGAAAATGTTGCACGAATTCAAACTGCTTTCCAACGTAGTCCTTCAAAATCAACTCGTCGTGCCAGTCGGCAGTTACAGCTCCCAACAACAACAATGTGGCGTGTTTTGAGACGTCCGTTGGTTATGAAGCCGTACAAGTTACAGCTGTTACAAGATTTGCGTCCTGATGACAAACGCAAACGTGTGGCATTTTGTAACGAGATTCTTGATGCTATTGGCAGTGATAAGGCTTTCGCACAAGGCATCGTGTTCAGTGATGAAGCGACTTTCCATGTTAGTGGTCAGGTAAACAAACACAATGTCCGAATTTGAGGCCTACAGAACCCACATGCAGCCACTGAACATGTACGAGATTCGCCCAAAGTCAATGTGTTTCGTGCGATATCCCGATCATCTGTTTATGGCCCATTCTTCTTTGATGGAAACACAGTTAACGGTCAGCAGTTTCTCGCTATGTTACACAACTGGTTGTTTCCGAGGCTGCACGAAGACAACTTCATTTTTCAACAAGACGGGGCATCCCCCTCACTGTAGTCGCCAAGTGCGTGAATGTCTGATTGAAACTCTACCAAACCGATGGACTGATCGTCAAGGAGCTGGCGACTGAACATGTCTCATCTGGGCTCCACGGTCACCGGATTTGACACCCTCTGACTTCTTCCTGTGGGGTTTCGTTAAAGACAACGTTTATGTACCACCATTCCCAAAGAAGCTGGAAGAGTTGAAGAACCGGATCCGTACTGCCATAACATCAATGACGAAGGACATGCTTGCCCGAGTGTGGGAGGAATTTGAGTATCGATCTGATATGGTTCGTGTCGCTGATGGAGGACATATGTGTAATCTGAACTTGAGAGGTCCGTAAATATGTGTGTAAAGTTTCATATTCGTATGTCTTAAGGTTTAATAAATATATGCATTCGAAATACGTATATTCTTTTTGAAACACTTTGTATGGTTGCTAGCATTCACTGCCGAGAAAGTAAGCGTTTAGTTAAAAAAAAAAGCGAGGCATTTGGATCGAGTCTACCTCCCGACACTTCGTTTCTTCCTCATTCCCCAGTAATTCTAACAAAAGCTTTATTACGACTGTGCAAATTATCAATTTCTAATGATTCAGGAGAAAATAAAATTCTTAGGGAGATCTGAAATAAAAAAGGATACACAAAAACTTTCGGTCAAATCAGAATGTTAATTTTATTTATAGCATTTTATCTACATTTGTGCCAAATATAACGTGAAACATATTTGAGCACTGCACGAATCAGGATGATACTGATCACAGAAACATGGAAAATTAATTACTGTAACATTCAGTATTTGTAATGAACGCCGAATTTTTGCATGTGCATTGTTTTTTCCGTACGTCTATTGGAAATGAAGTGTGGCTAGGGCCTCCCGTCGGGTAGACCGTTCGCCTGGTGCAAGTCTTTAGAGTTGACGCCACTTCGGCGACTTGCGTGTCGATGGAGATGAAATAATGATGATAAGGACAACACAACACCCAGTCCCTGAGCAGAGAAAATCTCCGACCCAGCCAGGAATCGAACCCAGGCCGTTATGATTGACATTCTGTAGCGCTGACCACTCAGCTACCAGGGGCGGACAGTATGTCTACTGAAAAACAGCTTTGGTTTCTATTCACAAACGACTGTCCGTCATCACGCAGTTTTATGGTGCACCGTGCATATCTGCTGCTAGAATTACGTGGGAATGTAAAAGAAGGTATCAGCAGCGGGATTCGATCTGTAGACCTTATGCCTACGAAATAAGCGCTTATTCGTTGGAGTAGGGACTCCTCGGATCCTATCTACCATACGAAGTACGCACGCAGAAAATTTTCAAACTCGATTTTCTCGAAAATGGTTGAGAGTTGCGTGTTCCTATTTACGTATGTTGAAGACCTATTCGTTGGTACGATGGTATTCCTTGTGAGCGCTGGGGAGCGGATGCAGGAATTGTGCATCGCCGTTCCTCTGTTCCTGTTAAAGTCTTAGTGGAGGTCGTTTGCCACTGCTTCCTCCGATCTGTTATGAAGTGCCAAGTGCATATCTGAGCCGTGTTGAGGACTGTGTTTAGTGTTTGCACGGTGTAGTGTTCTGTTTGTGTTGTTACGGATGAAGGGATGGGACAGAGTCAAGTAAGCTACCCACACATAGCTTTCCCAAGTCGAATAGCACCAAGGAGACAGCCGAGCTTAAGGTCCCCGACCTACAGGAGGACGAACAACGACAGTGCCACTTCATGAAACACTGCGACGAGGTTTGGAAATTAATCCAGGACTCTGGCGCAAAGATAGGTGATCCGGAACTTCACGCCGCCACCACTGCTCCCCTTGCTTGCCACATACTGGTAGTAAAAATTTTCCACAACCATGACTAACCGGTTTGCCTCCGAGTCGAGTGGAACCGGACAGGCGTGCGTTAGCGACCTGGTCGGTTAAGCGCCTCTGAGTGCGCTGCAATTACTCTACGGGAGCGATACGTAGGATGCTGTAGTATATTACTAGATTCCTTGCTTAAGGCGAGGTTTACTATCTTTGGTCCGAAAAAAGCATGTTCTTTGAAAAACTTTTTTCTCGGGATGTGTTATAGATATCAGTGTCAGATTTGGTCAAAATGTTTATTGATTTTCCTCTACAAACTGGAATTTTTTCGAACGGAAATGTCGAAGAGCAATGGCGGAAGTGCCGTCGGAACGAAACAAAATTTCGATGTAACCTCCACGCGTGGAATGTCACAGGTCAGCCGCCTCGTCTGAAATCAAAATTGAGTTGAGGCTAGCGAAGTATATAAGGTTCTTTAGGAGTTGTAGAGTTGTACCTCCCTTTAGTTATTTGGACCATAGGAAATAAAATGGCGGCCATTAAAAAAAAGGGTTTTTTCATCGATTTTTCGTCTTCGTCGGCCAAATAAAAATATTTATAGTTGTTGGATCGGAATAAAAGTGGTACAACTCCTAGAAAAGTTAGTTAGCTTCGTCGGAAATCATGCCAATCGGTTCAGTCGATTTGAAGTTACCATACCGCGCGATAAAAAAAAAAAAAAAAAACGTCATTTCGAGAAAAACGCGTTTGAAGTTTTGACTACATGAAAATGCAATATTATGCAACTTACGTTCACTCTGCTATTCCGGGTCCATAAACTAGTCCTTCCTCTTCCTCATGGCGGGCGTTCTGGTCGATCTGGGCCATCCTGCGCTGCTCCAGAGCCTCGTACGGCCGGTGACAAGCGGTTTTCAGCCGCTTGAGTCCGGTGGTCGTCCGAATGCTTGGCGAACTGCGTCGAATAGAGTCCCAGGGTGACGTCCATCGTTGTCATGGTCTTCAGAATTGCTGAATACCCTTCGTTGAAGCTGCTCACTGCCAGGAAAGCCGCAATTTCCACAGTCTTCGCACCAGAATGCAACTGCTTGGGGGTTAACTTCCAAACACACGCGTTCAAACTTTCATTTGAATTTTGTGTGTTTCCCCCCAAGCACAGGTACAATAACTCGTCCTCCGAAAGAAAAAAAATGGTACGTGAAACAGGCCGATTTTAGTCAGGTGCATTTTTTTGTTCAACCGCGAATAACAAACATTTCCGTTCCGTATTCGGAAAAACCGTTTCAGGGGTGGATTTTAAACACTTTTCTGGATCCAAAAACGCAGTTTAAAAAAATCGATTTTTTGAACCAAAAGGTAATAAACCTCCCCTTAATACCGGATCTTGGCACTTTGTAAGCAGGCTTTCGCGGAACAATCGACGTCTATCTTCAGACGCTTGCCGGTTTAAATGTTCCGATGCTCTTCCGTGAGTCTATCAGGTCTGTGATCACGCGTGCTGTCTTAGCAGCTGTCATTCCTGTTTGGTACAGGTTCTACACACTTTACCTGTATCCTACCATAGACAGCACGAACTTTTTGCAAAGAATCTCCTTTGCAGAATGATTGCATTTTCCCAGCATCATACCAATAAATCGAAGTCTGCCACTTGAATTCCCTGTAACTTAGTCAATGTGAATTTCCATTTTTTCCCCTTATAAACTGTGACCCCTCGCTATTTGTACGAGCTGAATGATTACAACTATGACTCATTGATATACTAGATTTGTGAGGAAAGTAGTGAGACTGGCAACACTGTGAGCGATCTGGCAACGCGGTGTTGTTCCTCTCGTGTAGATCGGTGTGTTCATCCCTTATAGGTGCTCAGTTCGGGTTTAAGTTCGCATACACGGAAAGCGGAATAACATCATCCCCTAAGTCACATCGCAGTCGTAAATGTGTGCTGAGTGATCGTGACAGACGGTCTTTGAACAGAATTGTGGCGAAAAATAATAGGACGACAGCTGCACAAATCAATACAGAACTGAGTGCTGCATTTGTGAATCCTGTCAGCACCAAACAACACGAAGGGAGTCCCATGAGCGGGGATCTGCATGAGAAGCTGGAATTCCAAAACCACGCATCGGTGATGCAAGTGTCTGTAGCAAGGAAAAGGGTTTTGCAGCCAGAAAACCTGGACTATGCAGAGATGGAAGAAAGTAATTTGTCGGATGTGTCTTGTTTTCTGGCCCAGTTTACGACCTAAGAGTGAAACATGGCTGGGGTTTGGTGATGATTGGGCAGTCATAACGTGGTAGTCCTTGGGCTTCATGGTTCCTCTGCAAGGTCACATTACAGCCAAGCATTATGTAAACGTTTTGGTTGATCGGGTCCTTCTCATGGTCCAATGTTTGTTCCCCAATGGTGATGCCGTGTTCCAAGATGGTTCAGATGGCTCTAAGTACTAAGGGACTTAACATTGGAGTCCCCTAGAGCTTAGAACTACTTAAACCTAACTAACCTAAGGACATTACACACATCCATGCCCGAGGCAGGATTCGAACCTGCGATCGTAGCAGCAGCGCGGTTCCGGACTGAAGCGCCTAGAACCGCATGGCCACCGCGGCCGGCGTGTTCGATGACTACAGGGCTTCTGTTAACACAGCTCGCATCGTCCAGGACTTGTTTTGTGAGCACGAAGATGAACTGTCGCATCTTCCCTGGCCAACGCAGTCACTAGTTCTCAATAATATTGAGCCATTGTGGTCTACTCTGGAGAGAAGGGTGCCTGATCGCCCGCATCTCGTGGTCGTGCGGTAGCGTTCTCGCTTCCCACGCCCGGGTTCCTGGGTTCGATTCCCGGCGGGGTCAGGGATTTTCTCTGCCTCGTGATGGCTGGGCATTATGTGATGTCCTTAGGTTAGTTAGGTTTAAGTAGTTCTAAGTTCTAGGGGACTGATGACCATAGATGTTAAGTCCGATAGTGCTCAGAGCCATTTGAACCATTTTTTTTGGTGCCTGATCGGTATCCACTTCGGTCATTGTTACCTGCACTTGCCACTATTCTGCAGGAAGAATGTTTAAAGTTCCCTTGGAAACCATACAGGACTTGTATTTATGCATTCCGAGAGGACTGGAAGCTGTTTGAATGCCAACGGGTTTCCTACATCGTATTAGGCATGGTAATGTATTCTGTTTTTGGTGTTTCCATATTTTCATCCACCCACTATAAGCGTCTATTTATAATGTTAGTTCTGTAATGTCCCACTCCAGTTTTTCGCTGTGATGTCACATTCTTTATTTTAATGTATAGTTTTACCTTTGGCAAAGACGGTGTTTCTGATGCAGCGTACTCGGTTTCAGACAGCTGTTACATCACGTAAGGTGTAGATACATCTAGATCAGTGGTTCCCAACCTTTCTTAGACGATTATCCCTAAGTGCAATCAGATATTAGCTCTTACCGCCTCCGCCCTGCCATCTATTGCCCCCCTCCCCCATATTATCACCAACTGTAGCACCTAACTAAACTGCAGAATGAAAGACTTCTCTTGAAAAACTTATTTTTAAAATGATGAAAGATGGATGATATTTAGTTGCGTGTGTGTGTGTTAAAATGAATGACGAAAGAATTCGTGATGCATCGCAAGTGTAAACCACAACTCCTTCTCAGAAAAGAAAGGTACTGTATACAGTGAGGGTACATACTTGTTACAAAATGTGCTTCCCCTGCATTAGCCCTCTCCACTGCGGCACTTGTTTGACAAGCACACTGCAACCTAATTTAAAATCAAACAAGTCCAGATGTGTGCAGTATACTTACTGTTCGTTTATCACTTCATTGGCGCACTTCTTACTTCTGAACTGGCAGAAATTGGACGACTTCAGGCTGTTAATGCTTTGGGTCTAACCACTCTAATAATAAGAAGAAACTGTGTAAGGCACTATAGTGGCCCTTATGTAGTTCCTGCTGTGTTACGCTGTCAATCAATTCATTTATATCTATGGAAGTGAGTAATGAAGCAATTTCTGGACTGCTGAAGGTACTATCTACAGCCCGAAGAAGATATTTTCGTGAGATATTTAGCATTTGTTATGTATGTGTCTCACTTTTATCATCAGTGATGTACGAGACAAAGCACAACATATGTGTGTAGTGGGTGGACTATGTGAGGAACCTGTAACTTCCACCTCACTGATGCTACTAATGGAGGAAAAGTAATTATTCATAACTTGTGTAATCAGTATTAGAGTATTACAAAATTTCTAATAATAGTAATGATCATTTGAAAATAATTTAGTTTCGTGACTGAAACATAATCGAATCTTTTAGCTTTTACCACTCAAAAAATTTTATTTTATTCCTCAGGGGGTCATTACCCCCCGGTTCAGAATCGATCCTTTTGATGTTAGTCGGCATCCAGTGGCCAGAAAACACCCACTGCTCCCGACGAGAAAGGAAAGGAAAGAAGATTACATACAGAATGATCTTTTTTATTCTGTAACAGAGTGTGGGCTATTGTGAAACATTTTGGTAGGTTAAAGCTATGTGCCACACTGTAACACGAAGTCGTAAAGGTAGAATAGAGGTGCTGGCTGCGGTAAAGCTATGAGGACAGATCTCGAGTCGTGCCTGAATAGCTCAGCTGAAGCCTTTTGATGGCACAGTTGTGTGGACTCTCCTTACGCCGTTACACCTTTCGATGTTACGCATACGCAGCTGATTTCCTGAGCCTGGTTCGTTCTCGGCAGGAGGTCTATAACGGATCTTTTACGTAGGGATAAATTTATTTTACTTTTTTGTTAGATGTTTTCGTTAAATAGCTGAATAAGTTGTAATTAGGAATAATTTAATTGAGCAGAGTAGAGAAGATAAAGAAATGTTCATTAGGCGGACATTGTCGTAATGTAACAACATTGCGTTGTTCGGTTGTTAAAACAAGTCGTTTGTGTTCCGTTCTGCTGTTCGGTCGTGCGTGTATGTGAAAGGAATTAATTCGGGGACTAGAATAAACTTTAACATAATAGTTACGATTCGATGTTCCGACAAAAGGGGTTAACGTCTGTGTTAATTTGAATTTTGGGCGACAGGATTAGTTTTGACAGAAACGTGAAAACGGACGTAACGAAAGTTGTTCGCATATCATCCTTGAACGTGACTTTTTATTTCATTAACGATTGCGGGCTCATTAAAAGCTATTATCTCATGATTAGGATCAATCCCTCTTTCCTCCTAGATAGTGATCATTTATTAACATTTACTTCATAAGAAAAAAGATTATTAATAAAAGTGATGTTAAGTGACAATTGCGTGTTATTCCGTTAGTGTGGAACCGACGTAATATCTCTGAAATGACATTGATATATTTGTGTTAAATACTGAACTGAGATAGGAAGTAAATTGAAATTAGTGAACATTTGATACTGAGACTATAGAAGCAGAAGCGCTTAAGGTTTATCTTCTCTAAAATGGCAAAACAGGTACGAACTTTAACTCAATAGTCGACATTATGTATTGCATATTGCAAAGACATTAGCATTTCATATTTATTTTGACGACGCGCTGTTAAACAAAGGAACGTTGAGTGACTGTACGAGTAATAAAATTAAATCTAAAAACATAATTAATAACGGCGAACTCCGCTTTAACAAACTGTATTGCGCGTCGTCATCCGGCAATAACTGCTCAACCCTGGAGACTTGGGTGGTGAAATTAGAAGGCGGGCGTATAAAACAAACTTAAAAATCCATTCAAGCTACAGTGGAGTCCGCACAACCAGACGTGGGCAGTTGTAGGTCGCACAGATCCTCGACACCATTTCGGCTCTTGGGAGGGCGGCTGGAAATGTGACGAACGTGCGCAAATCTATGGCGCTGACTACTAATCTGGTGCCCCTGCACTTTGTCCAACGCCTCCGCTATCTTGGGGTCACCTTTACGTTGTCAATGCGCCATACAGCGGTGGTCAGCTTTCGTCAAGTTTTGAGAATTACCCGTATGACGGTCAGCCACAACTCCGTACGCCGCCTCGCCTATCTGAAAGCCTGTGTAGTGTTCAGAACAGTTCGTACTGCGCAGGTGCTACGGCTCCAGATTACGATAGGACGTGGAACTCAAGCGCCATTCATGTATTTTCTGACGGCTGGGTCCATCTCCAAAGCCTGCTGTGGCGCATTCACTCGTCCCCTGAGTGCAAGACGGCTTCGTCTTACGAACGTACGCCGTTGTGCGGCCACACTTTTCATGGCCGCTATGTGTAAATAGTGGTGCAGTGTCGACGCCTCCATTACGCGCCATTAATTTGCCGTCCTTGTGCCAGTGTCCCTCTTCCCGCCGGTCGCGGTCGGCACCATTACGCCCACGTTTGCACACATCGAGGCGTTTGTTGTGGAACTCAGTTACGCTCGTACCGAACTCCCACGAACGCGCCGGCCGCGGTCGAAGGATTTCTGCGTCCTTTAGCTGCAGTGTCGCCTGTAACGTCGCAGAACGCAAGTTTCCATTGTTGCTGTGGCCTGTAATTTAACGGCACATTCGTCACAGCTTCTTTCCGACACATATCAGATCGACTTGGTAATAGGCGAACTGTGAGAAGTGTCCAACTAATCAGCGGCTCCGTGACATAGGTCCGGTGGAATCTCCTCTCTGCGCCGTCTGTCGTAGTGTCAACGATGATCACCACCGTTCCACTGTGCAGCCGTTACGGATGTCTGGTGGTTGGGCGACAACTGTTCGCGTGTTTTCTGGGTGTGCCGTCTCATTTTATTGACCCGTAGTCCTTTCGTTACCCAACGGTGGAAAATGTTCCCGCCACAAGGTCTCGGGCAGCTCTCTGGCTGGAACTTGGCATATCTACATGGAGATGCTCATCAGTGGCGCCTCGATTTTTGGCAGTACTTGAAGACTGCACAAGAGTACGTGGCGTGCTGCTCTTGTTCCCGTACGTATTTTGCCAGTTATCTTAACAGCGTTTTTACCACGCCACCCACTCACTTGACACGTTCGCGGCGTGGCAGGCACCCAACCGATTCGGACGAAACATGACGCGCTTACCCGTTGGACTGGTCTACATATTGCTCTTAATTGTCTTGCAGGGTATAAGGGTCTCGGCTGGAAGGATACATTTTTAATTTGTTTTTCCAACATATAAACAGGGTGGTCCATTGATCATGACCGGGCCAAATATCCCACGAAATAAGCGTCAAACGAAAACACTACAAAGAACGAAGCTTGTCTAGCTTGAAGGGGGAAACCAAATGTCGCTATGGTTGGCCCTCTAGATGGCGCTGCCATAGGTCAAACGGATATCAACTGCGTTTTTTAAAAATAGGAACCCCCATTTTTATTACATATTCGTGTAGTACGTAAAGAAATATGAATGTTTTAGATGGACCACTTTTATCGCTTTGTGATAGATGGCGCTGTAATAGTCACAAACGTATGGCTCACAATTTTAGACGAAAAGTTGGCAACAGGTAGGTTTTTTAAATTAAAATACAGAACGTAGGTAAGTTTGAACATTTTATTTCGGCTGTTCCAATGTGATACATGTACCTTTGTGAACTTATCATTTCTGAGAACTCATGCTGTTACAGCGTGATTACCTGTAAATACCACATTAATCCAATAAATGCTCAAAATGATGTCCGTCAACCTCAGTGCATTTGGCAATACGTGTAACGACAATACTCTCAACAGCGAGTAGTTCGCCTTCCGTAATGTTCGCACATTCATTGGCAATGCGCTGACGCATGTTGTCAGACGTTGTCGGTGGATCACGATAGCAAATTTTCCCCACAGAAAGAAATCCGAGGACGTCAGATCCGGTGAACGTGCGGGCCATGGTATGGTGCTTCGACAACCAATTCACCTGTCATGAAATATGCTATTCAATACCGCTTCATCCGCACGCGAGCTATGTGCCGGACATCCATCATGTTGGAAGTACATCGCCATTCTGTCATGCAGTGAAACATCTTGTAGTAACAGCGGTAGAACATAACGTAGGAAATCAGATACATTGCACCATTTACATTGCCATCGATAAAATGGGAGCCAATTATCCTTCTTCCCATAATGTCGCACCACACATTGACCCGACAACGTCGCTGATGTTCCACTTGTCGCAGCCATCGTGGATTTTCCGTTGCCCAATAGTGCATATTATGCCGGTTTACGTTACCGCTGTTGGTGAATGACGCTTCGTCGCTAAATAGAACGCGTGCAAAAAATCTGTCATCGTCCCGTAATTTCTCTTGTGCCCAGTAGCAGAACTGTACACGACGTTCAAAGTCGTGGCCATGCAATTCCTGGTGTATATAAATATGGTATGGGTGCAATCGATGTTGATGTAGCATTCTCAACAACGTTTTTGAGATTCGCGATTCTCGCGCACTTTGTCTACTACTGATGTGCGGATTAGCCGCGACAACAGCTAAAAGACCTACTTGGGCATCATCATTTGTTGCAGGTCGTGGTTGACGTTCCATATGTGGCTGAACACTTCCTGTTTCCTTAAATAACGTAACTATCCGGCGAACGGTCCGGACGCTTGGATGATGTCGTCCAGGATACCGAGCAGCATACATAGCACACACCCCTTGGGCATTTTGCTCACAATAGCCATGCATCAACACGATATCGACCTTTTCCGCAATTGGTAAACGGTCCATTTTAACACGAGTAATGTATCACGAAGCAAATACCGTCCGCACTGGCGGAATGTTACGTGATACCACGTACTTATACGTTTGTGACTATTACAGCGCCATCTATAACAAAACGAAAAAAGTGGTCCAACTAAAACATTAACATGTCTTTACGTGGTACACGAATATGTAATAAAAAATGGGAGTTCCTATTTAACAAACTCAGTTGATATCCGTTTGACCTATGGCAGCGCCTTCCAGCGGGCTAACCATAGCGCCATCTGGTTTCCCCCTTCAAGCTAGAGGAGTTTGGTTTTTCGTAGTTTTTTTGTTTGACGCTTATTTCGTGAGATATTTGGCCCGGTCACTATCAATGGACCACCCTGTATATCAAAAACAGAGCTGTGTGAGGTTGGAGCTCAGCGATGCGAGTGGGGAGGTATCGTGGCCAGACCCCTGCCCACGTTGTCTCCTCCAGGCTGTAGCTGACTGTGACCCTGAAAAACATTACAAAGATAAGTTCTTTACTTGTTTCAAAGGATTGAGAAATTTTAGTTAGTTTATCACTTGAAAAACCCTCTCAGATGATTAAATAATGTAAAAAAGTTGATAAGAGCATGCTACCGAAAGACTGAGTTCGATCGCTGGTCTGGCGCATAATTTTAATCTTCCACGGAATAGCAAGAAGACTGAAGTTGAAAATCCCGTCAGTCACAAGGACTTAGAAAGGGAACGCAAGCTTGGATTAAGGAAGGAAATAGAAGAAATTAGAGGATGTCGTTTTGAATGGAATCATCTGAAATATTAGTTGAGTAGTGACCTTAAGAATCTATAGGCACTCTGCACGTGTGCTTTGTATCTTCGTCATCCTTCTTTCCTCTTTGCTCCGTTTACAAAGGTATAAAACTACACTGACATGACAAAAGTCATGGGATAGCGATATGTACATATACAGATGGTGGTAATGTTGCATACACAAAGTATAAAAGGACAGTGCATTGGCGGACTGCCATTTGTACCTAGGGGTTGTACCTACGGGTTGCTACATGATTATGATCGCACGACGGGAATTAACAGAGTTTGAACTCGGAATGGTAATTGGAGTTAGATGTATAGGATATTCTAGTTTGGAAGTCGTTAGGGAGGTCAGTAGTTCGAGATCCATAGTGTCAAGAGTGTGACGAGAGTATACCGCATTTCAGGCAGTACCTCTCACCACAAACAACGCAGCGTCCGAAAGCCTTCATTTAACGACCAAGAGCAGCGGCGTTTGCATGGAGTTGTGAGCGCTAACGAACAAGCAACACTGCGTGAAATAATTGCAGGAATCAGTGTGGAGCGTACGACGACCGTATCTGTTAGGATAGTGTGGCGAAATGTGGCGTTAATGGGCTGTGGCAGCAGACGACCAACTCGTGTGTCTTTGCTGACAGCACGACATCCTCTGCAGCGCCTCTCCTTGGCTGATGACCATGTCAGTTGGACCCTGGACTACTGGAAGACTGTGTCTTGGTCAGACGAGTTCGCATCTAAATTGGTAACAGCTGATGATAGTGTTCGAATTTGGCGCTGACCCTACGAAGACGTGGACTCTAGTTGTCAATAGGGCATTGTGCAAGGTGGTGGTGGCTCCATAATGGTGTGGGCTGTGTTTACATGGAATTGATCCGAACATTGTATGGAAATGGTTATGTTTGGCTACTTGGAGATCATTTACAGCCGTTCATAGACTTTATGTTCTCGGGTCATAGTTTTTCGTGGTTGGTTTGGAAAAAATGGTGAACAGTTCGAGCGAATGATTTTACCACCCAGATCGCCCGACATTAACCCCGTCGAACGTTTATCGGACATAATCGACAGGCCTGTGCGGCACAAAGTACTGCACCGGCAACACTTTCCAAATTATCGACGGCTGTAGAGACAGCATGGCCTAATATTTTTGCAGGCGACTTGTTGAGTCCACGTGCAGTTGCTGCACTACGCTGGGCAAAAGCAGGTCCGACACGATGTTAGGAGGTGTCCCATGACTTTTGTCGCCTCAATGTAAAAGCCGCATTAGGTCTTTCAGACATATTGTAATGAGCCTTGACCAATAAATTACCAACAGTATTCGCTGAAGCCTCATAAATTAGTAACATTCTTTTAATTTATCCTTGCCAACTGAATTAATTTTGATAATATACACTCCTGGAAATGGAAAAAAGAACACATTGACACCGGTGTGTCAGACCCACCATACTTGCTCCGGACACTGCGAGAGGGCTGTACAAGCAATGATCACACGCACGGCACAGCGGACACACCAGGAACCGCGGTGTTGGCCGTCGAATGGCGCTAGCTGCGCAGCATTTGTGCACCGCCGCCGTCAGTGTCAGCCAGTTTGCCGTGGCATACGGAGCTCCATCGCAGTCTTTAACACTGGTTGCATGCCGCGACAGCGTGGACGTGAACCGTATGTGCAGTTGACGGACTTTGAGCGAGGGCGTATAGTGCGCATGCGGGAGGCCGGGTGGACGTACCGCCGAATTGCTCAACACGCGTGAGGTCTCCACAGTACATCGATGTTGTCGCCAGTGGTCGGCTGAAGGTGCACGTGCCCGTCGACCTGGGACCGGACCGCAGCGACGCACGGATGCACGCCAAGACCGTAGGATCCTACGCAGTGCCGTAGGGGACCGCACCGCCACTTCCCAGCAAATTAGGAACACTGTTGCTCCTGGGGTATCGGCGAGGACCATTCGCAACCGTCTCCATGAAGCTGGGCTACGGTCCCGCACACCGTTAGGCCGTCTTCCGCTCACGCCCCAACATCGTGCAGCCCGCCTCCAGTGGTGTCGCGACAGGCGTGAATGGAGGGACGAATGGAGACGTGTCGTCTTCAGCGATGAGAGTCGCTTCTGCCTTGGTGCCAATGATGGTCGTATGCGTGTTTGGCGCCGTGCAGGTGAGCGCCACAGTCAGGACTGCATACGACCGAGGCACACAGGGCCAACACCTGGCATCATGGTGTGGGGAGCGATCTCCTACACTGGCCGTACACCACTGGTGATCGTCGAGGGGACACTGAATAGTGCACGGTACATCCAAACCGTCATCGAACCCATCGTTGTACCATTCCTAGACCGGCAAGGGAACTTGCTGTTCCAACAGGACAATGCACGTCCGCATGTATCCCGTGCCACCCAACGTGCTCTAGAAGGTGTAAGTCAACTACCCTGGCCAGCAAGATCTCCGGATCTGTCCCCCATTGAGCATGTTTGGGACTGGATGAAGCGTCGTCTCACGCGGTCTGCACGTCCAGCACGAACGCTGGTCCAACTGAGGCGCCAGGTGGAAATGGCATGGCAAGCCGTTCCACAGGACTACATCCAGCATCTCTACGATCGTCTCCATGGGAGAATAGCTGCCTGCATTGCTGCGAAAGGTGGATATACACTGTATTAGTGCCGACATTGTGCATGCTCTGTTGCCTGTGTCTATGTGCCTGTGGTTCTGTCAGTGTGATCATGTGATGTATCTGACCCCAGGAATGTGTCAATAAAGTTTCCCCTTCCTGGGACAATGAATTCACGGTGTTCTTATTTCAATTTCCAGGAGTGTATTTCTCATCTTATCACACACATAAGATGAACATCAACAAAAGCAAAACGAGGATAATGGAATGTAGTCGAATTAAGCCGTGCGATGCTGAGGGAATTAGATTAGGAAGTGAGACACTTAAAGTAGTAAAGGAGTTTTGCTATTTGGGGAACAAAATAACTGATGATGGTCGAAGTAGAGAGGATATAAAATGTAGACTGGTAATGGCAAGGAAAGCGCTTCTGAAGAAGAGAGATTTGTTAACATCGAATATAGATTTAAGTGTTTGTGAAAGTATGTGTATGGAGTGTAGCCATGTATGGAAGTGAAACATGGACGATAAATAGTTTAGACAAGAAGAGAATAGAAGCTTTTGAAATGTGGTGCTACAGAAGAATGCTGAAGATTAGATGGGTAGATAACTAATGAGGAGGTATTGAATAGATTTGGGGAAGGACATGTTATGAGGCATCAAGGGATCACCAATTTAGTACTGGAGGGCAGCGTGGAAGGTAAAAATCGTAAAGGGAGACCAAGAGATGAATAAACTAAGGAGATTCAGAAGGATGTAGGTTTCAGAAGGTACTGGGAGATGAAGAAGCTTGTACAGGATAGAGTAGCATGGAGAGCTGCATAAAACCAGTCTCAGGACTGAAGACCACAAGAACAACAATATATTTCTCTATTTCACCTTACGAGAAATCGTGTGGTTTGGTATTTGTATGTTTTGACTGAAGATAAAACCAATCGAGACATTGATCGCTCACTATTTAACCATATTTGCGAAACTGTATTTTCATGAGATTTTTCCAAAGATTGTTTTGATTTTTGACTTACAGTATAATAACTTTTATTTCATTTTACCAGTGATCAGATAGATCATACATAATATATTTTTTACACTGCACATTCCTGTATTTCCGTAAGCGAATTAGCAAAACCGCTGCAGCTACATTAGAATGGACCTAAGAGAGCTGAATACTCGCGACTTTCTTTCTTCATTCTTTCTTTCACTTACGCCATAGTCCCGCAGCGATCGCAGGGTCGGCTTGGTTGCAAAGGATTTGGCAGTGTTAGTGATTGGGACGGCCGGATGCCCTTCCTGCCGCCACCCCGTACACCCCAGGATGGAATCAGTGTACCCCAACTGTCTGCGTCTAGTGTAAATCGGGAAAGAGTGCGGACGTGTTTCAAATGTCTGCGACGGGTGTAACTGAGGCGGAACGTGGGGACCAGCCCAGTATTCACGTAGCAGGATGTGGAAAACCGCCTAAAACCACATCCAGGATGGCCGGCACACCGGCCCTCGTCGTTAATCAGCCGGGCGGATTCGATCCGGGACCGGCACTCCTACCCGAGTCCAGGCTTGGCTCTGAGCACTATGCGACTTAACTTGAGGTCATCAGTCGCCTAGAACTTAGAACTAATTAAACCTAACTAACCTAAGGACACCACACACATCCATGCCCGAGGCAGGATTCGAACCTGCGACCGTAGCGGTCGCCCGGTTCCAGACTGTAGCGCCTAGAACCGCACGGCCACTCCGGGCGGCCCGAGTCCAGGAAGCAGCGCGTTAGGGCACTCGGCTACCCTGGCGGGTTTGAATACTCGCGACTCTTCCTGTTGAAATCACTGCGACAATTCTCTAGGCGACACCGAAAAGCGATAGCAGTTTGTGTCTATAATTAAACTTTAGCGAATTGAGTCAGTGTAGACAGAGAACTATTTACCCTATGAGTATCCTACTTTATAGGAATGGTGTTCAGACTGTGCGCTGTAGGATTTACGTTGTTAGTAGTATTAGTGTCATGACTAGCCGTCAGGCGCCATTACTCGTACGATGACGAGAGGTTGAAACACAAGCATCAGTAGGCACTGGAGTTGCAGACAGTCGACTGGGTCTGGAGAAGGTGAACAGGGCTTTACTCGTAAAGTTGTTTTACCAAAACGACAAGAACAGTGATACTGCTCTTAGCTACTACCGACGCATTAAAGGAACGCAGTGAGGTCCTCTATCCGCACCAGGATTGAAGCACTTGGTACAAAAGCTCGAATTAACTGACAATTTGTGAATTACTTCTGGTAGAGGCAGATTGCGCCACAAATTGTTGAAGAAGATTCTGTTTGCATGGCTGAGAACGCTGGACGCAACGTGCCATCTTCAAGCAGCGCACGAGCTGTGTCACGACAGCTGAACATTCCGTGTTCCACGGTCAGAAAAACGGTGCGAACTATTGTGAAATGGTATCTCCAGTGAGGTTCGAGGCTGCCGTGGATGCGGATGGCCGTCCCATGGAGCAACATTTGTAATATGTAACGCAACTAACAAATGTTACCTTGTCGGGTATAAATTAAAATGTATTTCTCTCCATGGTTTATTCGTTATTTCTCTTCCGTATATCCTTAAAAATATTTCCACAAAGTTTCATTATTCTACAAACACTCATTTTTCACAGGGCTCCTCTCAGGCAGACAAAGATTAATTATAATCACACTGTACTTTGAAAGCCAACGGCCTCGCCACAATGGTAACATCGGTTCCCGTCAGGTCACCGAACTTAAGCGCTATCGGACTGGACTTGTACTTGGACGTGTGGATCGTCTGAGTCTGCCGAACGCTGTTGCCAAGAGGGTGCACTCCGTCCTTGTGATGCCAATTGAGGAGCTACTCGAGTGAGAAGTAGCAGCTCCGATCTCGAAAACTGACAACGGCCGGGAGATCGGTGTGCTGACAACATGGCCCTCCAAATGAGGATGACACGGCGATCGGTCGGTACCGTTGGTCCTTTCAAGACCTGTTCGGACGGAATAACGTAATTTAAAAAGTTCTGCAACTACGAGACTTCGTATGGACAACGGACTGGCAGTATACTACGGTACGGTCAAGCTGTCATCAACTCGGAAGTCGGTCTGAACACTACAACGTGTTACTAGGCATGGACCTTCAGGAGATAATATGATGTTTATTTTCTCTGACATATGAACTGGCTTATTTCACCAATTACAGGACGACCTACAGGTTAATGTGGTCCGAACCATGGTGCAACGCATCATTTTTTACATCAACAAATGTTGCCAGATGTGAAAGAGGGGATAAGAATTAGAACAATATCCTACGAAGTGTTGTAACCAGACGAAACTACTTTCGTCTGGCCATCGCTGTGGATTCTTTCATTGCCCTGGGAGAAGGCTCATCAAACTAGAACACATGGCATATTAGTTCACTTTATTAAATAACTGACCAAAAGATTTACTTAACATTAACACGGTACTTCGGCACAGGAATGCCTGATAATTTACAACTGCCACAGACTTAGAAAGCATCACCTGATGCACAGATTAATAAATTGTCCTCTTGCTGTACAAAATGCAACATTTGCAAAAGTACCTTCTATCAGAAACTTTAACACCTGTCACTGTCGTACACAATGATGTCGACTACTGTACCTGAGGTCACGAACTGGGTACAGCTCTTGCACGCTGGACACTATATTGACCTCAGTACAAGGGGACTGCAGTGATGAGAGGGGAGGTGTGGTCTTCAGGAGTGCCTACCTTACTTCGCTGGAGATTGCACCGAGCCCTCACTAATGTCTGTGGCATCGATATGCGTTGCGAACTTTGGTGTGGAACCGCGATGTCTAGACGATATCACAGAAGAGACTGAGGGTCGAAGCCGAGTAATCAGTCACGTTACCACCGAAATATTGAGCCACATTATAGAACAGTGCGGTACAATTTATTTGTGCTTCGTTTGTTTGACTGTGACTCTTTTAAATAAGTGTAAGTTGCCCATAGTTGCAACTGTAAGTTTTCTTAATAAACACCAGTTTTCCAAATTGTACTTTTCACTTAACTGAAATATCAGAATCAGTACCTGATTCCAACCTCTGATCAACAATGGGTGCCCTAATTACCAACTTAAAATTCTGCACTTATAGCCCCAATACATTGTAGCCAGAAGTTGCGCCTACATATTAGATGTAGCAGACTGTAATCCTAGTATTTCATGGTGAAAAGTCACTACTTACTCCAAGTTCAAAACCTGAAACACAGACACTATGACGTCGGAGAGCACCTCTGTCTCGGCCAATCAGAGTGGTCTATATCTGCAACCAAATCTTCATGTGAGAGAGCCAGATTGAATTCCTTACAGCTCAATTTCCTCCTCCAGGAAGCAAATAAACTAGCTTCAGTGGGAGTATAATGGCACCTGCTGTCGAATTACGGGGCAGTCTGCTGTCCAATTAACACTTAAAATATGATCGTGTCCAATCAAGAACAAGGAGAACGGGTTTTGAAGTGTGGGCCTAAATCTGGTCTTGCTGAAATTGCCTGCGTTAAGACAACGTCTTACGATTACTGCACTGCATATTAATACGTCCATTGAAGATTGAATAAATAACAGAATTTCCTAATGTTCGTTTGAGTAGTGACTGAAACTGGCCTCTCGTTTTATGCTCCATTTTTGGTCGCTGTGGGGAACGTATGTCTCGATTAGGTCTCTTTCACGTGTCCGTTGTGAGTGGGCCTCGGTTTTCATATGCTATAAAAGTACGGAGTGGCGGTTCATATCCCGTCTGGTCATTCATGTTTAGGTTCTATATCTACGTACATACTCCGCAAACCACATTTTGGTGCATGGCAGAGGGTACCTTGTATCACAACTAGTTATGTCTTTCCTAATTAAGTTTATCATGACAGCCAAATGTCGCACTTAGTATGTTTTATTGACCGGTTTCGCTCTTTAATGTAACAAGAACATCATCAGAGACTCTGGAATGTACTTTAGTACAGCGAACTACTGTACTGTAAATTGTAAACTCCATAGTTCCTGACGATGCTCTTATTGAACTGAAGAGCGAAATGGGTCAATAAAATATACTCATTGCGACTTTTGGCTATCCTGAAACCCTTCATTTACACAGTCGCTATTTCGCCTGCAGGCAGTGCCTGCTCTCGCTAAATTTCCTTTTCCATTCCACTTGCAAGAAGAGCGAAGGAAAAACGGCTATCTACAGCCTCTATACGAACCGTAATTTCCCTTATCTTATCTTCTACATCCACGTGTCTACATCTACGTGATTACTCTGCTATTCACAATGAAGTGCCTGGCAGAGGGTTCAATGAACCACCTTCGTGCTGTCTCTCTACCGTTCCACTCTCGAACGGCACGCAGGAAAAAAGAGCACTTAAATTTTTCCGTGCAAGCCCTGATTTCCTTTACTTTATCGAGATGATCATTTATCCATATGTAGGTGGGTGCCAACAGAGTGTTTTCGCAATCGGAGGAGAAAACTGGTGATTGAAATTTCATGAGAAGACCCCGTCGCAACGAAAAACGCCTTCGTTTTAATGATTGCCACTGCAATTCACGTATCATGTCTGTGACACTATCTCCCCTATTTCGCTATAATACAAAACGAGCTGCCCTTCTTTGTACTTTTTCGATGTCATCCGTCAGTCCCACCTGATGCGGATCCCACACCACACAGCAATTCTTCAAAGCAGGGCGGACAAGCGTAGTGTAAGCAGTCTCTTTGGTAGACCTGTTGCACCTTCTAAATGTTCTGCCAATGAATCGCACTATTTGGTTTGCTCTACCCACATATTATCTATGTGATCGTACCAATTTAGGGTATTTGTAATTGTAATCCCTAAGTATTTAGTCGAATTTACAGCCCTCAGATTTGTGTGACTTATCGCGTAATCGAAATTTAGCTGATTTCTTTTAGTATTCATGTGAATAACTTCACACTTTTCTTTATTCAGGGTCAATTGTCACTTTTCTCACCATACGGCTATCTTATATAAATCATTTTGCAAGTCGTTTTGATCATCTGATGACTTTACAAGACGGTAAATGACAGCATCATCTGCAAACAATGTAAGACGGCTACTAAGATTCTCTCCTATGTCGTTAATATAGAACAGGGACAATAGAGGGCCTATAACACTTCCTTGGGGAACGCCAAATATTTCTTCTGTTTTACTCGATGACGTTCCGTCTATTACTACGAACTGTGACCTTTCCGACAGGAAATCACGAATCCAGTCCCACAACTGAGGCGATACTCCGTAGGCACGCAGTTTGATTAGAAGACGCTTGTGAGGAACGGTGTCGAAAGCCTTTTGGAAATCTAAAAATATGGACTCAATTTGACATCCCCTGTCGATAGCACTTATTGCTTCATGAGTATAAAGAGCTAGTTGTGTTTCACAAGAACGATATTTTCTGAATCTGTGCTGAGTATACGTCAAAAAATCGTTTTCTTCGAGGTACTTTATAATGTTCGAATACAGCATATGTTTTAAAACCCTACTGCAAATCGACGTTAGTGATATAGGCCTGCAATTCAGCGGATTACTCCTACTTCCCTTTTTGGGTATTGGGTGTGACTTGAGCAATTTTCCAGTCTTTAGGTACGGATATTTCAGGGAGTGAGTGGTTGTATATAATTGCTAAATATGGAGCTATTTTATGAGAATACTCTGAGAGGAACCTGACTGGTATACAATCTGGACCGGAGGTGATTTATTAAGTGATCTAAGCTGCTTCGTTACACCGTGGATACCTACTTCTATGCTTCTCGTCTTGGCAGTTGTTGTTGATTGGAATTCAGGAATATTTACTTCGTCTTCTTTGGTGAAGGAGTTTCGGAAAACCGTATTTAATAACTCTGCTTTAGTGGCATCAGGGATTTCACCGTTGTTATCGCACAGTGAAGGTGTTGATTGCGTCGTGCCACTGGTGTGCTTTATGTATGACCAGAATCTCTTTGCGTTTTCTGCCAGATTTCGAGAGAGAATTTAATTGTGGAAATTATTAAAAGCATCTCGCATTGAAGTACGCGCTATATTTCTAACTTCCGTAAAACTTTGCCAATCTTCGTGGTCCTTACGCGGAATGTACGCTGGCGGCAGTAGAATCGTACTGCTGTCAACTTCAGATGCCGGTTCTCTAAATTTTCTCAACGGTATTTTGCGAGAAGAACGGAGTTTTCCCTCCAGGGGTTCCCATTCGAAATCACGAAGCATCTCCGCAATGCTCGTTTGTTAATCGAACCTGTCGGTATCAAATCTAGCAGCACTCCTCTGAACAGCTTCGATGTCTTCCTTGAATCCCGTCTGGTAGGTATCCCAGCCAATCTGTCAATACTCAAGAATCGGTCGGACTAGCGTTCTACACCCAGTCTCCTTTGCAGACGTTCCACATTTTATAAAATTCTCCCAATTAACTGCAGTCGACTATTCGCTATCCCTATTACTGACCTTACGTGCCCGTTGTATTTCATATGGCTTTACGCCTAGATATTTAATCGATGTGACTGTATCAAGGAACACACTGCTAATGCTGTATTTCAACATTACGGGATTGTTTTTCCCGCTCATCTACGGGGTTGTTACAAATGATTGAAGCGATTTCACAGCTCTACAATAACTTTATTATTTGAGATATTTTCACAATGCTTTGCACACACTTACAAAAACTCAAAACGTTTTTTTAGGCATTCACAAATGTTCGATATGTGCCCCTTTAGTGATTCGGCAGACATCAAGCCGAAAATCAAGTTCCTCCCACACTCGGCGCAGCATGTCCCCGTCAATGAGGTCGAAAGCATCGTTGATGCGAGCTCGCAGTTCTGGCACGTTTCTTGGTAGAGGAGGTTTAAACACTGAATCTTTCACATCACTATGTGTGAAACTTGCCCGCACGCGTTCAACCGTTTCTTCGCTCACTGCAGGCCGACCCGTTGATTTCCCCTTACAGAGGCATCCAGAAGCTTTAAACTGCGCATACAATCGCCAAATGGAGTTAGCAGTTGGTGGATCTTTGTTGAACTTCGTCCTGAAGTGTCGTTGCACTGTTATGACTGACTGATGTGAGTGCATTTCAAGCACGACATACGCTTTCTCGGCTCCTGTCGCCATTTTGTCTCACTGCGCTCTCGAACGCTCTGGCGGCAGAAACCTGAAGTGCGGCTTCAGCCGAACAAAACTTTATGAGTTTTCCTACGTATCTGTAGTGTGTCGTGACCATATGTCAGTGAATGGAGCTACAGTGAATTTATGAAATCTCTTCCATCATTTGTAATAGCCCTGTACATTAAATTACATTTTTCTACATTTAGAGCAAGCTGCCATTCATCACACCAACCAGGAATTTTATCTAAATCATCTTCTATTCTCCTACAGTCACTCAAAGCAACACCTTTCCGTACACCACACTATCATCAGCAAACAGCCGTACGATGCTGCTCACCCTGTCCATCAGATGATTTATGTATGCAGGGTATTACAAAAAGGTACGGCCAAATTTTCAGGAAACATTCCTCACACACAAATAAAGAAGAGATTTTATGTGGACATGTGTCTGGAAACGCTTAATTTCCATGTTAGAGCTCATTTTAGTTTCGTCAGTATGTACTGTACTTCCTCGATTCACCGCCAGTTGGCCCAATTGAAGGAAGGTAATGTTGACTTCGGTGCTTGTGTTGACAAGCGACTCATTGCTCTACAGTACTAGCATCAAGCACATCAGTACGTAGCATCAACAGGTTAGTGTTCATCACGAACGTGGTTTTGCAGTCAGTGCAATGTTTACAAATGCAGAGTTGGCAGATGCCCATTTGATGTATGGATTGGCACGGGGCAATAGCCGTGGCGCAGTACGTTTGTATCGAGACAGATTTCCAGAACGAAGGTGTCCCGACAGGAAGACGTTCGAAGCAATTGATCGGCGTCTTAGGGAGCACGGAACATTGCAGCCTATGACTCGCGACTGGGGAAGACCTAGAACGACGAGGACACCTGCAATGGCTAGGCAATTCTTCGTGCAGTTGACGATAACCCTAACGTCAGCGTCAGAGAAGTTGCTGCTGTACAAGGTAGCGTTGACCACGTCACTGTATGGAGAGTGCTACGGGAGAACCAGTTGTTTCCGTACCATGTACAGCGTGTGCAGGCACTATCAGCAGCTGATTGGCCTCCACGGGTACACTTCTGCGAATGGTTCATCCAACAATGTGTCAACCCTCATTTCAGTGCATATGTTCTCTTTACGGATGAGGCTTCATTCCAACGTGTTCAAATTGTAAATTTTCACAATCAACATGTGTGGGCTGACGAGTAGCCGCACGCAATTGTACAATCACGTCATCAACTCAGATTTTCTGTGAACGTTTGGGCAGGCATTGTTGGTGATGTCTTGATTGGGCCCCATGTTCTTCCACCAACGCTCAATGGAGCACGTTATCACGATTTCATACGGGATACTCTACCTGTGCTGCTAGAACATGTGCCTTTACAAGTACGACACAGTATGTGGTTCATGCACGATGGAGCTCCTGCACATTTCAGTCGAAGTGTTCGTAGGCTTCTCAACAACAGATTCGGTGACCGATGGCTTGGTAGAGGCGGACCAATTCCATGGCCTCCACGCTCTCCTGACCTCAACCCTCTTGACTTTCATTTATGGGGGCATTTGAAAGCTCTTGTCTACGCTACCCCGGTACCAAATGTAGAGACTCTTCGTGCTCTTATTGTGGACGGCTGTGATACAATACGCCATTCTCCAGGGCTGCATCAGCGCAACAGGGATTCCATGCGACGTTGGGTGGATGCACGTATTCCCGCTAACGGAGGACATTTTGAACATTTCCTGTAACAAAGTGCTTGAAGTCACGCTGGTACGTTCTGTTGCTGTGTGCTTCCATTCCATGATTAATATGTTTTGAAGAGAAGTAATAAAATGAGCTCTAACATGGAAAGTAAACGTTTCCGGACATATGTTCACATAACATATTTTCTTTCTTTGTGTGTGAGGAATGTTTCCTGAAAGTTTGGCCGTACCTTTTTTTAACACCATGTATAGGGAATAAGAGCGGTCCTACTTCCCTGGAGCACTCCAGATAATACCTTTGTCTACGATCAAAATTCACCGTCGAGGACAACATACTGGGTACTGTTACTTAAAAAGTCTTCGAGCCACTCACATATCTGGAATCTACTCCGTATCATTAACAGTCTACAGTGGCGCACCGTGTCAAACGCTTTCTATCTGCCGGTTGCCCTTCATCCAAGGTTCGCAGGATGTCGTGGGAGTGAAGGGCAAGCTGAGTTTCGGATGAGCGATGCTTTCTAAATTCGAGCTTTCTCGCCTTACTAAAATTTATTAAAATTGAACTGAGAATATGTTCAAAAACTCTGCAGCAAACCGATATTAAGGATATTATTGTGTCATTTTGCGGCCCCGTTCTTTTACCAATTTCACTTACGTGTGTCACCTGCGCTGTTTTCCAGTAGCCTGGAACTTGACGCTGGATGAGAGATTAACGATCCGGGAGTCTGTGAGACGGTCAAAGGACGGTTTGGCTGTATGATTGTTCTGCGTTAATAATTTCTTAAACGCGAAATTTAAAACTGCTGCTTTCCTTCTGCTGTCTCCTACTACCACACCGGTCAGGCCAGCGAATGACTGGATAGAAGCCTTCGGCCCGCTAAGGGATTTTCCGTATCACCAGAGTTATCTCGGATTATCGGCAAGATCGTTTGCTGAGGCATAACGGTGTTGTATACTTCACGCATCGATATTTTTACAGACGCACGAATTTCTACTGACATTTGCTTGTCTTCATTAGGGCGTTCTTTTTCAAACCACGATTGCAACCGTTTGTTCTTCCTCAGAAATTTCGGAACTTCGTTATTAAACCGCGGTGGATCTTTTCCGTCCTTGACCCATTTCCTCGGCACATCCTTCTCTAGAGCGCGATTTGCAATCCGTTTAAACTTTGCCCATACTTCCTCTACGTCCATCATGCTATAATAAATGCTGTCTTTTCATTGTCTAAGCGGGATACTAACAACTGCTTATCAACTCTTTCTAACAGAAATAGTGTCTTCCATTTTTGTTGAATTTATTAACTTCAGTAACCATTGTCGCCATGATGCGATCACGATCACTAATCCCTGGATGTACACTGACACCGTCCATCATATTATAACCACAAGATCTAAAGTGTTTCCATTACGTGTGGGCTGTAGAACTAGCTGCGCAAGAAATTTCCCGGAAAACGTATTTATAAGCTGCCTATCCGTTCAACCGGAAATAAATGCATAGACATCCCAGTCTGTATTTGGTAGGTGAAAGTCGCTTCCAGTTAATACTGTACTGGTCTGGGTAATTCAACTCTAGTGAGCGCGCAATTTCTTTGAATGATTCTACACCTTTTTGTCACTGTGAAATCGGGTAGCTGGTAAAAAAATCCATTAATGAACTCGAGTTCATCTAGACTGTTTCGACCTCAATAGACACAATAATTCTGCCGACTGCAATGAACACGTCCCCATCCGTGGCATCTAACTGTCTTTCCGATATACGTTCCATGACTCACTATCTCTGAGCTTTCTGCTTCGGGTTTCAGCCGACTCTCAGTTGCGAGAATGATCTGAATGCAACAAATTTCCTGGAGGGCAGTAAATTCTGGAATCTTCTTACGAATGCTTCGACAATTTAGTGTTGTAACTTTGACATTCGAAGTGTTCTTACTTTGTACTTGGTCTGATTTTGCTCTCTGCGTATCGTCTGGCGATCGTTCATCACAGTACCCCAAATTACCGTCTAGTCTGAAAATATGCTACTGGCCATTAAAATTGCACACCACGTAGATGACCCACCACAGACGCGAAATTTAACCGGCAGGAAGAGGATGCTGTGATATGCAAATGATTAGCTTTTCAGAGCATTCACACAAGGTTGGCGCCGGTGGCGACACCTACAACGTGCTGATATGAGGAAACTTTCCAACCGATTTCTCATACACAAACAGCAGCTGACCGGCGTTGCCCGGTGAAACGTTGTTGGGATGCCACGTGTAAGGAGGAGAAATGCGTACCATCACGTTTCGGACTTTGATAAAGGTCGGATTGTAGCCTATCGAGATTGCGGTTTATCGTATCGCGACATTGTTGCTCACGTTGGTCGAGATCCAATGACTGTTAGCAGAATATGGAATCGGTGGGTTCAGGAGGGTAATACGGAACGCCGTGCTGGATCCCAACGGCCGCGTATCACTAGCAGTCGAGATGACAGGCATCTTATCCGCATGGCTATAACGGATCGTGCAGCCACGTATCGATCCCTGAGTCAACACATGGGGACGTCTGCAAGACAACAACCATCTGCACGAACAGTTCGACGACGTTTGCAGCAGCATGGACTATCAGCTCGGAGACCATGGCTGCGGTTACCCTTGACGCTGCATCACAGACAGGAGCGCCTGCGATGGTGTACTCAACGAGGAACCTGGGTGCACGAATGGAAAAACGTCATTTTTTCGGATGAATCGAGGTTCTGTTTACAGCATCATGATGGTCGCATCCGTGTTTGGCGACATCCCGGTGAACGCACATTGGAAGCGTGTATTCGTCATCGCCATACTGGCGTATCACCAGGCGTGGTGGTATGGGGTGCCATTGGTTACACGTCTCGGTCACCTCTTGTTCGCATTGACGGCACTTTGAACAGTGGACGTTACATTTCAGATGTGTTACGACCCTTGACTCTACCCCTCATTCGATCCCTGCGAAACGCTACATTTCAGCAGGATAATGCACGACCGTATGTTGCAGGTCCTGTACGGGCCTTTCTGTATACAGAAAATGTTCGGCTGCTGCCCTGGCCAGCACATTCTCCAGATCTCTCACCAACTGAAAACGTCTGGTCAATGGTGGCCGAGCAACTGGCTCGTGCAATACGCCAGTCACTACGCTTGATGAACTGTGGTATCGTGTTGAAGCTGCAAGGGCAGCTGTATCTGTACACGCCATTCAAGCTCTGTTTGACTCAATGCCCAGGCGTATCAAGGCCGTTATTACTGCTAGAGGTGGTTGTTCTGAGTACTGATTTCTCAGGATCTATGCACCCAAATTGCGTGAAAATGTAATCACATGTTAGTTCTAGTATAATATATTTGTCCAATGAATACCCGTTTATCATCTGCATTTCTTCTTGGAGTAGCAATTTTAATGGCCAGTAGTGTATATCATGTGTACTACACAGATACTCTGCTACGCGAGTTGCAGCTTCCTTTGTGTGCTGACCCCTAACCTATCATGGAGAGGCCTACAATTATGTGGTTTTCCCAAATCTCTCAATCTAGATGTTCAGGTGGTTCCTTTTAAGAGAACATGACCGACTTTCTTCCCCATCCTTGCGTAATACAAGCATCACCACCGTCCCTATTTTTTCCTACATGTCAACATTGTTGTTCAGCAGGCTGAATTGGTGACTTTTATCTGTGTTACTACAGGTTCGGCTGTTGATCCTTCGAATTCTTCCGTCAACTCATACGTTGGTGCAAGTTACAGACTATTTTCGACACTTTGTGATTGAGACAGTTGTCATAGCTCATTGGTGGACGAGGTCGACAAGCAAAAAGTTAACTCTGTTTTCGTGTCTTCGATGGGGCGTTAATCCCTAGCAATCCTTCCTTACTTAAAATTAACAAAAACATTACTCTTGCAAAATGTACCTTTATTTTACAATGAAGGAACCCTCTATGATAAGAAGCAAAGAAGGGGGCAATTTTCGTAATTTTTGACACAATAAGGTACAAACAGAACGGTCGTTAGTCTGAGACCGTGGGCAGGCTTGATCTACCAAAGCGTTCTGGTCGCGACGAAGCAGGCCGAGGACGAATTTCATTGTTTGCGGCAGCCATGAAACGTCCACTGACTCAATGGCGAGAGACCGACCGACAAAAACGGCAGCCCGAAAGCAGCTTGTCGCTTCCAGTAAAGTGCTCATCGTCGTTGCTTTTTTTTTTGCAGAACTTTAATGAGAACTGGCGTTCCGGATGCTGCCCACAGCGACGTAAATGGCCACTGGAGGAAAACTACTGTCGTAAACAATAACAAGTGATGAGTTCTTAACTCCAACAATTTCAAGATGGTTTGAGGCTATTAAAACCTACGACTATCGATATAAAGTGTACTAACTCAGTGCACGATAATTACCATCGACGAAACGCGATCGAATCTTACATCAATCAACACAAAATGTCATCACGATTGTCGCTCACTCGCCATCCACTGCTGAATGGAAACCTCCTCTAGGCTTCTCTCCGCTTTACAATCTTGGCGTCGGCATTAATTTTATTCTTGCATATTTTCAAATGACATCAATCCACTCAGGTATTATTTTTTTGATTTGCAAAGAACATCCTTGGTTGATCCACAGTCCATTTGCCTTGGTTTATATCATGCCCACCTCCATTTCAATCTTTATCGGAGGCTTAATAACGTCATCTTCTTCAGCTAGTTGCCTTAAGCATTTCTTTGTTTTACCGTCTGTTCTGATGAGCCGTATCACGCACGTCTCCTTTGTTCGCCGAGTATTTTCTAGTTTTGAATATTTTTATTTGCATTGAATGTCCACGCCTATCCGCCCTGTCACAACGGGCAACACACACCGTTTGCAAACTTATATTCTCAGACACATCAGAAGATTAATAAGAGGTTATGGGAGGCTGTCAAGGCTAGGCGTCGAGGGAAATTCTCCAAGGGCATGTTTTACGACAACACCAAAACTCAGTCTGCGGAACACAGTCGCTCGTACTGCTTCTCCGGGCTATCAAATTTTCCCTCCCCCTCCCCCCCCCCCCCCCCCGTACTCTCCTTTTATGGCACCCAGGGACTTCTTCCTCTATTCCTCGGATAAAGAAACCCATTGATGGCAGCTATTTCCAGAAATACGACCAAGTTATTTTCGAGAGGAAACGTTTGTTATCCAGAGTGTTTCACAATTCTTATTACAAGCCACTAGGGTTGTAGAGGAGACTAAATAAGTAAAGTTTTCACGCTGAAATGTACCTCGTGAATTCAAAATAAGTTTGAGGATCTGACCACTTACAAATCTCTCGTTACACATTACGCACACAGTGGAGACGATGAGCAAGCCCATGGCATTGGCAATCTAAAAGGTGTTACTCAGTCGGCCTCGCACTTAACGAGGCGCGTTTAATAAATAATGCAACACATTTTTAATCGTGGAATATTCCCGTTTCAGCAGCCATGGTTTCATCAAGTTCAGATAGGTGGGTAGCGCTAAATATAGTCTTCAAATACGGAGTCTGTAACGAAAGTGCATTACAAGAAGAGAGCAGTCATGGAGTCTCTTTTGGTGGGAAACCAGGGCATCGCAGATATTCATAAGCGCTTGCAAAGTTTCTATGGAGACCAAGCAGTGAACAAAAGCACGGCGAGTTGTTGGGCGAGGCATCTGTCATCATCGTAACAACGTCGCGCAGCCCTGTCCGATCTCCCGCCTGCCGGCGTCCTGACACGGTTGTGACTCCTGCACTTTTGGAACGTGCGGACACTCTCATTCGAGGTGATCGACGGATGACAATGAAAACCTTGTTGCTCGGCTGGAGTCTCTGTTGGTACTGCTGAAACACTCGTCCACCAGTTGGAGGACTGAGAGGTGTGTGCCCACTGGATTCATCACCGACTAACAGAAGGCATTAAAAGGCAACGAAGGACCTTCTGAGTGGGACTGCTTGCGCCTTACGTGGCTGACCGTGACAATTTTTGTCGAACGTCGTCACAGGCGATGAAACATGAGTTCATCACTTCTAACCGGTAACATAAAGCAATTCATGTGTAAGTTCTCCTCTATGCGTTTCTATACGAAATTTAGCCCAAATTTACCTCCCATTCTATAAAAGTCTAGCCGGCCGTTGTGGCCGTGCGGTTCTAGGCGCTGCAGTCTGGAACCGCGTGACCGCTACGGTTGCAAGTTCGAATCCTGCCTCGGGCACGGATGTGTGTGATGTGCTTAGATTAGTTAGGTTTAATTAGTTCTAAGTTCTAGGCGACTGATGACCTCAGAAGTTAAGTCGCATAGGGCTCAGAGCCATTTGAACCATTTTTTTTATAAAAGTCTGTGTATTACCAAAACTATGTACCCACAAACTGTTAACCAATTTACATTCGCATGCTAAACTTTGATTAAACAGCACCTAATTTGAATCGAACTGTAAGTGGCCTGTGTACAACTTGTTTTTGGGCCGACCGTTGTGACCGAGCGGTTCTAGGCGCTTCAGTCTGGAAGCGCGCTGCTGTTGCGGTCGCAGGTTCGAATTCCGCCTTTGGCATGGATGTGTGTGATGTCCTCAGGTTAGTTAGGTTTAAGTAGTTCTAAGTCTAGGGGACTGATGACCTCAGATGTTAAGTCCCATAGTGCTTAGAGCCATATGAACCGTTTTTGTATAGCTTGTTTTTATATTAAATGCGCAACTAAGGTAAAACAATTTCCTGGCCCTAATGAAAATTTCCAGACTTCCACCTACCCCGCGTCTTGACAAGATTGTTGCGTATTCCTCGAAATCACAACAGCAAACAGCAAGCAGGCAGCGGCTAAGCTAGATTTCTATTATTAAATAAAATATATAAACAATATTCAAACTGTTGCATACCTTGTGGTGCCGTGTGGTAATGCGTAATGATAAACCTTCTTTAAACACTGGGATGGAGAGAGAAATCACTCATGTGAAACGATAATCCAAGATAACGACTTTAGAATAAAATATATACGCAGAAAGACAGTGTAAAACTTCGTGTGATCTTCACATAAATAACATTAGTTTGAATAACGCTATGCTCAACAAAGTGAACAATGATTTAAAAAGGGTACGATGTTAACAGTGAATTTCTGTAAAAATAAAACAGCTTAATCAGTTGACATGTTAATGCACGACTAAGAGAAGTGGGATGGTCTTTCTCTCAGCTCTGAGCAAGTTAACTAGCTGGCAATAATCATTCTGCAGAAAGGCCTTAACAAATCTGTATTTGCAATTCGAGTGTTAGCAGACATAGGCGACATAAAAATGAAAAAGCTTGCATACTTTGCCTACTTTCATTCTATAATGTCATATGGTATAATATCTTGGGGTAACTCTTCAAGTCAAACAAAAGTTTTCAGAGTCCAAAAGAGTGTAATACGTATTATTTGTAGAGTAAATTCACGGTCGTTCTGTAGAAACCTCTTCAAAGAACTGGGTATACTAACTACTGCCTCTCAGTATATTTACTCCTTAATGAAATTTGTCCTAAATAATATATCTCTTTTTCGAGCAAACAGCTAAGTTCATACATACCATACCACAAACAAAAATGATCTGCACAACTACTTAAAAGCACTTACTTTAGTTCAAAAAGGGGTCCACTACTCAGGAACACTCATCTTCAATAATTTGCCAGCAAACATAAGAAATTTAGTTACAAAAAAAGATCAGTTTAAAAGGAGCCTGAAAGACTTACTAGTGGCAAACACCTTCTACTCCATTGGCGAATTTTTTAATAGAAATAAATGATTATTGAATATACTGGTACTATTAGCATTGTTATTTCAGCTTAAAAAAATTATGTACTGTGTATACTCATACTATTAATATTGTTATTTCAGCTTAAAAAAAATTGGCATGTTCCACATCGACGAGGATCTTCTCGGCAGGGATCTATGGAACGAAAAACTAATCTAATCTAATCTAATCTAATCATTCCGACAAACTGGCTGCGCAGTTCTGCAGTCTTACCTCAGACTTCTGCTCATGAAACATATAACATTATTCAAAACTTATATTCTTTTTGCCTTATATTCTTTTCAATAAAAACGTCATATTCATTCCTGCTATACTTTGCAATAAATCTTTCGTCCTCTAACATACAATGACAAGTCAACGCAACGCTACTGAATACATCCATCACCTACCACACTTCACACAACAATGTATCAGGCTGCGCAGAGGCAAATACTGTGCCACACCAAGCCCGAAGACTATTTCACACTAACATAACCTGCTCTCTCTCTGACGCGCACATCGCTAACTTACCAGAATCAAAATGACATGCCCACCTTACAGATGGAGTGGCGCCACACCACCCGCGAAGAATAAGTTCAAAGCCGCACCTCCAGCTGGTAAAGTTATGGCAACGGTGTTCTGAGACCCTTAAGGGGTTTCTGCTTTTGAAGTCCTCCCTATGGTGCGAAGATCAACACTGAAGTGTATTGTGCTACCCTCGGGATATCGAAGAAACGGCTTCAACGTGTTCGTAGCCGCAAAAATGCAAACAAACTTTTCCTTCTCCATGACAACGCAAGACCTCACACGAGTATGCGCACCCGAGAGGAGCTCACAATACTCCATTAGACTGTTCTACCTAATCCACCCTACAGCCCGGTTCTCGCACCTTCCGACTTCCATCTGTTTGGATGAAGCAAGAATGCACTCTGCGGGAAGCAGTACATGGGTGATGGCGAGTTTACTGATGCAACAAGACGTTGACTTCTACGTCGAACGGTAGAGTGGTATCATGCGGGCATACAGGCCGTCACATCGACCAGAGGTTATGTTGAAAAATAGGGTTTTATTGCCAAAGGAGTGCGGATTAATATGTTTTATTGGAATCCTTAATAAAACCAACCTTCTTTCAGAAAAATTGTTTTGCATTACTAATTGAACGCCCCTCGTAATTGTGTGGTTTTGCTTTATCAGGTTCAGCTGAGTAGCTTTTTACTGCCTGCTTTTGTTCACTTTTTATTGCCAGGGACGAAGGTACCTGTACTGACTGTGTTTTATATTCATTTTATTACAACTGACAGTCGGCACAACATGTACACCTGTTATTGCCACATATCCTGAACATGGATTATCGGTCGTTAGAATGAATGCGGGTGTAGCTACAAACGCATGCAACTACGTTAATTCAGGTGGAAATTTTTGGTTCAACTTTGCAACAGCAGCCTGGGGAAGGCAGTAGAACGTAACCTTCGAAGCCACCAGCTCTTTGCCAGATTCGGCTGCTCATTCCTAATTGTGCGGTCACGCTACTGGTCCTTTCGAATCAAAGCGTAATTTTCTGACGTTAAATCAGTGGGAAATTGTATGCGGAAGGAACCAGGCGCTTCCTCTCCTGTCCTCCGATAGGAGTAAGTGCATGGAATCCCTGGCACATTCGTCTTGCTGACTGATCAGTCAGCCCCTACAAAGATTTTCCGCTCTCTACGCAGAGACGAAGGAGGTTAGAGTTTGTACAGAACATTCAGTCGCTGCTCCTTGGTCAATAAAGCATGACGTGCTGCTTCCGTGCATACTGGAGCGCTGATTTTTGGATAGGAGTTGGTTCGATTTTGCCCGCCCGGTTAGCCGAGCGATCTAACGCACGGCTTTCTCGAGTGGGGAGAAGCGCCTGGTCCCCGGCACGAATCCGCCGGGCGGCCAGTCTGTGGATGGTTTTTAGGCGGTTTTCTATCTGCCTTGGCGAATGCGGGCTGGTTCCCCTTATTCCGTCTCAGCTACACTATGTCGGCGATTGCTGCGCAAACAAGTTCTCCACGTACGCGTACACCACCATTACTCTATCACGAAAACATAGATGTTACACTCGTCTGGTGTGAGACGTTCCCTGCGGGGGTCCACCGGGGGCCGAACCGCACAATAACCCTGGGTTCAATGTGGGGCGGCAGAGGGGTGAAGTGGACTGCGGTAGTCGTCGTGGGGTTGCGGACTACTGCGGCTGCAGCGGGGACGGAGCCTCTGCGTCGTTTCTAGGTCCCCGGTTAGCATACAACAACATAATTCGATTTTGAGTTGGGATTCTCTATAACGATTTAACTCAATAGTTAGGATCAGTATGGGAATCCCGCGAGTAATTATTTTAGTATGGTTTTACGTAACTTCTGATGGAATCACACTTGATGCCTACTCAGTTAGGATCACTTCATGCAGCGTGTGCCCAGTTAACTTTCACTATTTTTTTCGCTGTGCGTCACTAGTTGGCTTTGAGTATTCATGTATTAATAGAAAGTAGTAGACTTTGCTTTTGATTAATTGGTGACTCTGAATTTATCTTGTGAATATTTGCTCGCCCTCGTTGTGTTTCCTTAAGCCGTTGCACACGGACCATGCTTTCGAACGTTGAGCATGCCGAGTTTCTGACGTCACAGCGTGGAATAAGCATGTTACAGTGTCTTTCCCAACGTGAACAGCAATATCTAACACGTGAAATATACTGAATGTGCGTTTGAACGTAGACCAATGAGATGAAAGTACGTGACATCCGTCACATGACGCCATCTCTCTTCATTACCGAGTTGCGAGACGCCACATTGCTTTCAGTTGAAGCCCATATGTATATATGCCGTTTGTAAGTAACAGAAAATTGAGGATCTCCCGAAGACCTGTCGTTAATTGCACGATTTCATGTAATAAAATGACGGGAAGCCTCATATCGATGCTAGAGAATTATTTTAGCTTCCGTATTATAAACGTATACCATTCAAGGCAACAGCACATTGAGAGACCATCCAAAACCCATTGTCTTGGTACAATTTGTTATAATTATATATCTACAATTAAACCGAGCGAGGTAGCGCAGTGGTTAGACACTGGACTCGCATTCGGGAGGACGACGGTTCAATCCCGCGTCCGGCCATCCTGATTTAGGTTTTCCGTGATTTCCCTAAATCGCTCCAGGCAAATCCCGGGATGGTTCCTTTGAAAGGGCACGGCCGACTTCCTTCCCCATCCTTCCCTAATCCGATGAGACTGATGACCACGCTGTCTGGTCTCCTTCCCCAAAACAACCCAACCCCGACCTAAAATGGTCCAAAATGGTCTACAATTAAAGCTTTCAAGAAACAGTGGGTCTAAATATGGTTGTAAGCCCTTCATACTCGGCGTAGCGTAACGAGCAGAGGCGTCATATTGTACGGAAACGCCGCTAGCGGTGGCCGAGTGGTTCTAGGCGCTTCAGTCCGGAACCGCACGAGTGCTACGGTCGCAGGTTCGCATCCTGCCTCGGGAATGGATGTGTGTGATGTCCTTAGGTTAGTTAGGTTTAAGTATTTCTACGAGGGCGGTTCAGAAAGTAACCTCCGATTGGTCACAGTGCGGGTTGTGGGGGGAGTAGCGACGCCATCTATGCGTTCACGCACTCAACAGGTCAGTCGGCATCAAGCCGTGGTCGAGTGAACGTCGTACCTGCGCTAGTTTAGTTTTTGTGGCAGTTTGAAATGTGTGCTCCAATAGAAAACCCCGCCAAATGTGAAGTGCGTGCTGTCATAAGGTTTTTTACAGCCAAAGGATATTCTGCAGCAGCTATTCATCGTGAGCTTTGTGCCGTGTACGGACCAAGAGTTATGAGTGAAGGAGTTGTCCGTGAATGGGTACGTTTATTTAAAAGTGGACGAGAAAACGTTCATGATGAAGAGAGGAGTGGTAGACCATCATTGGTGACTGACGAACTCGTTCAGACAGTTGATGCAAAAGTTCGTGAAAATCGACGTTTCTCAATGTCGGAGTTGTCTACTGGTTTTCCACAGATTTCTAAGACTCTCTTGTACGAGATAGTGACAGCAAGATTGGGTTACCGTAAGTTCTGTGCACGATGGGTGCCCAAAATTCTTACCGACCACCACAAAACTCAAAGAATGGCCTCTGCATTAGACTTTCTGTCACGTTATGAGGACGAAGGAGAACCATTGTTAAACAGAATCGTGACCGGTGACGAAACCTGGATTAAGTACGTGAACCCTGAGACAAAAGAACAATCAAAGATGTGGGCACATTCAAATTCGCCTACCAAACCAAGAAAAGCCTCGCAAGATTTTTCTGCCAGAAAACTGATGGCAACGGTGTTTTGGGATGCCAAATGGGTGTTGTTGGTTGAATTCATGGAACGTGGTACGACCATTAATCAAGACGTGTACTGTGAAACAATAAAAAAGTTACGACAGGCTATACAGAACAAACGCCGTGGTATGCTGACTTCTGGTATCGTTTTTTTGCACGATAACGCCCGTCCTCACTCTGCTCGCAGAACAATGGCCCTTCTTGAGTCCTTCAAGTGGGACGTTATCAACCATCCACCTTACAGCCTAGACCTGGCGCCAAGTGATTATCACCTCCTCATGCATTTGAAGAAATGGCTCGGGTCACAGCGGTTTGATGACGACGAAGAGCTCAAAGATGCGGTCACAGGCTGGCTCCAGGCACAAGCGGGTGATTTTTATGCAGAAGGAATTTCAAAGCTTGTGAAGAGATACGATAAGTGCCTCAATCGCTATGGAGACTATGTAGAAAAATAGTGCAAAGATGTAGTTGTAAGATGTATATCTTAAAATATTTTTATTTAACTTGGTGTATTTTTTTAAATCAACCGGAGGTTACTTTCTGAACGGCCCTCGTAAGTTCTAGGGAATTGATGACCTCAAATGTTAAGTTCCATAGTGCTCAGAGCCATTTGAACCATTTGTAAGGAAACAGGTGATGTGTTGCCGAGTCACGTCTTACTGGATAGAAATGTTTTCTCACTAACATTTGCGTTTTCTAATAGGTTCTGGTGTACTTTCGTGTGTGTGTGTGTGTGTGTGGGTGTGTGTGTGTGTGTGTGTGTATGTGAGTGTGTGTGTGTGTGCGCGCGTGTGTGTGCGTGTATGGACATGTCTGAAAGAGCAGACACCACAATTAAGGCGAGACGGCCAATGATCTCTTAAGAGCATAAGCACATCAGGCTCAAACTCTTACGAGTTATGAGGATAATGGACAAGAAGCTCTACATTATTAGTGTGTGGATAAGTTGAGAGTATGCGTCTGACGGGAGGTGTGCAAGGCTAGTCTGTGCAGCTGCAATGACCACTGTCCACTGTGTCCATATGGGTTAGTGGCTCAGTCCGCCTTCGGCGTTGTAGCGGCTCGGACGTGTCTAGCGCTCCTGCGGCGCTTCGTTAGCGCGAACTTCGTTTACATACGTGAGGCTTCACATAGCGGTGTATTGCTTACTACAGGTCAAGATAGCGCTATCCTGCTGGAATGTGACGATCAAGTTCACGTTCGCCTCACAATATACAAGCCCGAAAGCGCACGAAATCGGACGTTTCATGCACGATGTGGTGAACTTAGAACCACGGGAGCTGATAGGAATCCACTTGTCCAAAGTATCCAGCGCAGTATACGTCAACCTAATAGACGAAGCAGCGAGCAACAGTTTCACTCCTCGATTCACCGACGGTTTTCGTTTATCCCAAGCGGACGGGAACGTGAGCGCGGGTCAATCGATTATGCTGGTCCCGGATTAAGAACCGTTCCGTTCGAAGTTCCTGCGGACATGGTAAACGAAGCACTTCGCCCATATGGCATGCTGTGGACAAATGGACCAGCTTCGAGGCTTATCCCGTTCGCAGTGGGGTGCGCCAAATAAAGACTGAACTCCAGAAACACATATCATCTTAAGCGTCAATATGAGGTTGTCGCGTCATCTTGGTTTACGATAGTCAACCGAGGACTGGCTCTGGCTCCTTGCAGGAAGGTCACGTCCGGATTGACAATCTTCAACGATGTGTAGTACAGTTACCTCGGGAGGGACCGATAACCTAGCAGTTTGGTTCCTTCCCCCTCCTCCTTTAATCCAACCAACCAACTTACCTCGGGACATCCAGCATTCGACAGAGCAGATGAAATCTCTGACTACTACGTACGTTGGCGACGTACATGACAAGGTGTCGCCTATAGAATCTACTAGTATCACTCCCCAAACCAACGTCATCGACGGAGCAGATGAACTTGTCACACCATCATCCAGACGCCCCACAAAAGCTGCGGAGTCAGGGTACTTCCGCGCTTCCGTCGAACCCATCTTTAGATATCGAAGCGGATCCCTCTGCAAAAGTTGAGGCGCGACTACGAAAGTAGCGGTCGCCGAAGAAGCGAAAGAAGCTGCACCACCGAGGCGACGAACAAGATGGAGGGAATGGTCATGATTCGTCTCCACCGACTGGCAAGGACGATTTCCCACCAACAGCATCTTTGCTACGGACTATAGAGGAGCCACAACCTCAAAGAGAGGCGATGGAGACAACTATGCAACAGTACAGGGTAGTCCATTGATAGTGACCGGGCCAAATATCTCACGAAATAAGCATCAAACGAAAAAACTACAAAGACCGAAACTCGTCTAGCTTGAAGGGGGAAACCAGATGGCGCCATGGTAGGCCCACTAGATGGCGCTGCCATAGGTCAAACGGATATCTACTGCGTTTTTTTAAATAGGAACCCCCATTTTTTATTACATATTCGTGTAGTACGTAAAGAAATATGAATGTTTTAGCTGGACCACTTTTTTCTCTTTTGATAGGGAGAGAAAGACGGCAGCGGCGACGTAGAAATATCGAAACGGCCGACGGATCGCCAGATGCTGAACATTCCACTGAAGTGGACGACCTTACGGCTGAAATTTCAGTAGACTATCTGGACGGAGCCCTAAAGTGCGAAGTGTTAAACAGATCTCCTCTACTGGACGGACTCCCTCTTTGCTCCTCTGATAGGACCAACATGGATGCTGATTTGCAACGAACTCTTAACACCTACCTTACAGGTCCCTAGTGAGTTCACGGAGGGCATAATGATACCCAATCCAAATCAGGCGGTGTTCGTAGACCACAAGAATACCGGCCTTTGACGTTATTGATCGCAGATCTTTGTACATATGAAGGGCTTATTTCAATAGTGGTACAAGTCCATTTTTGTTCATTCTGAGGTACAGAGTAGTAAAGTTAAATGAGCGCTGAAGGATCTGCAGTTGAAATACCAGAAATATTCAAGTATATGTACTTATCCTTCATATCTTTCGTGCCTACCTTTAAGTGGCAATAAAGGACAGGATACATTCCGCTCAAACATGTCTAGATGGGAAGAGCAACTTACACACGGCACTAGGGCCATACAGGGATGTCGTATCATTGATGTCAGCGTACAAATTACGAGGAGCCCTGGATGGCAGTGGATTTGGATTACGCTTTCGACCAAGTGGACAATGTGTTTGCACGGTCATGGAACGGATGGGAATATTCCCATGTTTGTGGATGCGATCTTACGGTTGATTCACAGCGCCCTCTTGAGAGCTTGGTGAACGGTGCTAGCTCAGAACCTATCACAATCCAACTCTCAGTGCGACAACGTTGCAACCATTCGACCATTTAATTCGCAGCCGCTCTTTAGAGTGCAATACAAGGCCTTCGACGACGCCTTGAAGGCTTTCCGATGCCGCGCATACGCCGACAACGTCGTTCTTTGGTCAAGTCAGGAGACGAATTCGAGGCGGTGCTGGCATGGTTTCACTGCGGCAGATTCGTACATTAGTACTGGATTCAACAGATTTTCCAACGCGTTCAGTATGTCAATGTCTACTTGGCACAAGAAAAGATCGTTTGGCCACTTACTGCCGTCGCCCACCACGATCACGTCAAAGTTACAGTCAGCCTTCAGACGTTTAATGAGTACTGATCTCCTCTTCCGCTTCCGCTACGATACCTTGATGCTGCCAACGAGAGAAGGCAGCATCGGACTCGTAAACCTGCGGAATAGGGCGCGTGCGATATTTCCTAGTACAACGCAACGCTTTTGGAGGACGGAGAACGTCATCTCAATGGGGACTGTGACTGACGAAGTGCCCCCTCCCTCCCCCCATTCACTCTGTCCAGCAGTCAATGCTGGCCACATAACGGCACCGCTAGCACACCTTCTGGACTTCTTCGTCGATTACACTTAAATTTAAGGCGATTTGTCGGAGAGTAGGCTCCCCGCAACGAAAGACGTTTATCGAAGCTTCCTCCAACAACACCCTCGCAATGTGGTCGAACATAAGTCCCCGGCAAAACAGTGGCAGTGAAACTGGAGAGCGGTTCATGTCCTCTCTCTCCCTATGGACGTAAGTGAGTCTTGTTGTGTAGTGGTGAACGGCAAATTCCCGAACCGTCAACGACTGCACTCTATTCATCTGGTCGACACATCGGTATGCCCCCCCCACTGTGCGGTCGTCGACTCCGACGAACATCGTGTGGTTTGTTGGCTGCTCAAGAAGAAAATGTTGGCCCTTTTATTGCGTACGGTGCACACGACAATCAAAGCTAACGATCTACTCTTCCCTGTCGAAGTATACTTTCCTACCGCCTTCAAAAATGCCGTGAACTGGATAAAGGGGATGGTGTCGTATTATGTGTATCGTGTGTAGGTGAGTGATCAGTGCGACGGACTGTCATGCCAAGGGGCTGGGTACTGTGTTGTCTCCGTCATCATCATCTCGTCCCCATCGACGCGGAAGTCACCGAAGTGGCGTCAAATCAAAAGACTTCCACCAGGCGACCAGCCTACCCGACGGGACGCCCTAGCCACACAACATTTCCATTTCCATCTGTATCGTGCCAATGACAAGGATGCCTTGGGCTCCTGGTACATACTGCAAGAGCAACATATGATCCTGAAGCGACACGTAAAATATAGGACATGTTTTGCCAATTACTAGTGCTCGTTATTCACGGACCCTCCAGCTAACTTCTGTGTTCCGGGTGCGAGAAGTGAAGTGACAAGGTAAGTCATGGTTCAGCACCCAACGTTCATGGTTCAAATGGCTCTGAGAACTATGGGACTTAACTTCTGAGGTCATCAGTCGCCTAGAACTTAGAACTAATTAAACCTAACTAACCTAAGGACATTACACACATCCATACTCGAGGCAGGATTCGAACCTACGACCGCAGTGGTCGTGCGGTTCCAGAGTGTAGCGCCTAGAACCGCACGGCCACTCCGGCCGGCTAACGTTCATGTCTGATGTTGTCAGGGGACTACACCTCACTTTTAAGTTGGCGAGAAACCAACCTGGATACACGCCAACTGGACCGTTACAGAGTCTCGCTTTGTTTCGTTAGTGAATTAGTTGCATCTACATCTACATTTATACTCCGCAAGCCACCCAACGGTGTGTGGCGGAGGGCACTTTACGTGCCACTGTCATTACCTCCCTTTCCTGTTCCAGTCGCGTATGGTTCGCGGGAAGAACGACTGTCTGAAAGCCTCCGTGCGCGCTCTAATCTCTCTAATTTTACATTCGTGATCTCCTCGGGAGGTATAGGTAGGGGGAAGCAATATATTCAATACCTCATCCAGAAACGCACCCTCTCGAAACCTGGCGAGCAATCTACACCGCGATGCAGAGCGCCTCTCTTGCAGAGTCTACCACTTGAGTTTATTAAACATCTCCGTAACGCTATCACGGTTACCAAATAACCCTGTGACGAAACGCGCCGCTCTTCTTTGGATCTTCTCTACCTCCTCCGTCAAACCGATCTGGTACGGATCCCACACTGATGAGCAATACTCAAGTGTAGGTCGAACGAGTGTTTTGTAAGCCACCTCCTTTGTTGATGGACTACATTTTCTAAGCACTCTCCCAATGAATCTCAACCTGGTACCCGCCTTACCAACAATTAATTTTATATGATCATTCCACTTCAAATCGTTCCGCACGCATACTCCCAGATATTTTACAGAAGTAACTGCTACCAGTGTTAGTTCCGCTATCATATAATCATACAATAAAGGATCCTTCTTTCTATGTATTCGCAATACATTACATTTGTCTATGTTAAGGGACAGTTGCCACTCCCTGCACCAAGTGCCTATCCGCTGCAGATCTTCCTGCATTTCGCTACAATTTTCCAACGCTGGAACTTCTCTGTATACTACAGCATCATCCGCGAAAAGCCGCATGGAACTTCCGACACTATCTACTAGGTCATTTATATATATTGTGAAAAGCAATGGTCCCATAACACTCCCCTGTGGCACGCCAGAGGTTACTTTAACGTCTGTAGACGCCTCTCCATTGATAACAACATGCTGTGTTCTGTTTGCTAAAATCTCTTCAATCCAGCCACACAGCTGGTCTGATATTCCGTAGGCTCTTACTTTGTTTATCAGGCAACAGTGCTCAAATGGCTCTGAGCATAATGGGACTTAACATCTATGGTCATCAGTCCCCTAGAACTTAGAACTACTTAAACCTAACTAACCTAAGGACAGCACACAACACCCAGCCATCACGAGGCAGAGGAAATCCCTGACCCCGCCGGGAATCGAACCCGGGAACCCGGGCGTGGGAAGCGAGAACGCTACCGCACGACCAAGAGATGCGGGCACGACAGTGCGGAACTGTATCGAACGCCTTCCGGAAGTCAAGAAAAATAGCATCTACCTGGGAGCCTGTATCTAATATTTTCTGGGTCTCATGAACAAATAAAGCGAGTTGGGTCTCACACGATCGCTGTTTCCGGAATCCATGTTGATTCCTACATAGTAGATTCTGGGTTTCCAAAAACGACATGATACTCGAGCAAAAAACATGTTCTAAAATTCTACAACAGATCGACGTCAGAGATATAGGTCTATAGTTTTGCGCATCTGCTCGACGACCCTTCTTGAAGACTGGGACTACATGTGCTCTTTTCCAATCATTTGGAACCCTCCGTTCCTCTAGAGACTTGCGGTACACGGCTGTTAGAAGGGGGGAAAGTTCTTTCGCGTACTCTGTGTAGAATCGAATTGGTATCCCGTCAGGTCCAGTGGACTTTCCTCTATTGAGTGATTCCAGTTGCTTTTCTATTTCTTGGACACTTATTTCGATGTCAGCCATTTTTTCGTTTGTGCGAGGATTTAGAGAAGGAACTGCAGTGCGGTCTTCCTCTGTGAAACAGCTTTGGAAAAAGGTGTTTAGTATTTCAGCTTTACGCGTGTCATCCTCTGTTTCAATGCCATCATCATCCCGGAGTGTCTGGATATGCTGTTTCGAGCCACTTACTGATTTAACGTAAGACCAGAACTTCCTACGATCTAGTCGGCGTTGGGTGCCGTTTTGCATTTGAGTGTGTTGAATAGCACGTTTCGTTTCTTTATGTAGAGTTTTTTTCACCTGCATATCGCTAAACACATAAATAAATGAAAACCATGGATGGGAGGGAGGAGACTCGCGACCTGATTCCCCCCCCCCCACCCTTCCCCCAAATAAAAGGTCATCTGTGTAGTAAGCAGGAGCCTCGAGTTCGAATCTTGGTCCGATGGTCCCCCACAAATTTTTAACTTCCGCCATTGATTTCAATCAATGCCCACTCAAAGCCAGTGTCTCTAAGTCCTTGGTGTCCTACAATATTATTAGTTTAAAAGACGTATACTTCGTAATATTCGACTTTATTTGAATATAAGATCACTCTTGCAGGGGATTGAGTTTGTCCTGTTGGCTTCATCTGTAAGACAGCTTGCACTATTTGCAGTAAGATTTTTGCACTTACTTGTTTTAAGTTTTGTATTTCACATGTTGTAAAGATTCTGGTACTGAATAGGAAAAGTGATCTAGTAAGAATGGCGTTAGGATTTTATTAAAAAGTGAGAATGATGAAAGAATTTTTGTCTTACTTGGAGAATCGCCAACGGCCTTGCCACAGTGGTAACGCTGGTTCCCGTCAGATCACCGAAGTTAAGCACTACGGGGTTTGGCTGGAACTTGGGTGGGCCACTGTCCGGGTCTACCGACTGCTGTTGGCAAGCAGGGTGCACTCAGCCCACGTGAGGCTAATTGTGGAGCTACTCGACTGCGAAGTAGCGGCACTGGTCACGAAAACGGACAACGGCCAGGAGAGTGGTATGCTGGCCACATGCCGCTCCATATCCGTATCCGGTGACGCCTACAATCTGAGGATGACGCGGCAGCCGGTCGGTACCGTTAGGCATTTCAAGGCCTCTTCGGATGATGTTTTTTTGTGTAGAGCTATTGTAAATTTGTGTCGCACTATTTGTAATGTGACTCTTCTAAGTGGATGTCCTTAATGACTGGACATGGTACTTTTCTTTTTGCCTTACAGTATGTTTACAGATATTGAAGTTGTAAGCTACCGCTTGTGTTTTGCTCTTTTCTGCTGATGGTTAAACCTGCGAGCCGAACGTATAAGTGAAAAATTTTGCACAGCGGATTTCATAACGCTAATTTGTCGCCCTGACACTTATACGCTCTCCAGAATGGTAAGCTTATCCTTTGCTCTATATGTAATATGAACTAGTCGTATGCAAATCTGGTTGGTTCCTAACCATATCCTCAGTATACGCTAGAATGTTCAGATGTGCTGACCTACAAACACTGCCTCCACCAGGTGGTTGCAAACATGAAATACACAAATAAGGACGTCATAAAATGACAAAGGAAAGTACTAGCTATGAAATGATACACTCAGTAGTGTTAAATTCTTTAACTCTTCTGCAATTTACTCTATACAAGATTACACAGTACGAACAACATTTTTGATGTGTTGGTAAATGTGCCAACACCTTGTAGATAGAGGCGGCCGATTTGCACGCTATCTAACGCAGACGGGCGTGAATTCTGGAACAGGATAAGTAGTGAATTCTCATAAGAAAAGTATGCAGCTCCTCGAATACTTATCTTTTATTCTTTGATGTGAATACAGCATTCTTGATGAGACATTTCATACGATAACTTTCAAACTATGTAAGGCTAATGGCGCCTTGCTAGGTCGTAGTCATGGACTTAGCTGAAGGCTATTCTAACTGTCTCTCGGCAAATGAGAGAAAGGCTTCGTCAGTGTAGTCGCTAGCAAAGTCGTCGTACAACTGGGGCGAGTGCTATCCCGTATCTCGAGACCTGCCTTGTGGTGGCGCTCGGTCTGCGATCACACAGTGGCGACACGCGGGTCCGACATGTACTACATGGACCGCGGCCGATTTAAGCTACCACCTAGCAAGTGTGGTGTCTGGCGGTGACACCACAATTTTAGTTCTGCCTATTCACATTTGGTAATCGCTCTGTCTGGCGCTGTCCTGTGATACATTCGGGGTCATTAATTCGAGCGCGAAATACTGACATCAGCTATGGCAATTGCAATTATATTTAGAACTACACTCGCGACTAGCAACGTGAAGCCTCAGCATAGAACGAAAAAGACACGTGATCAGCAATTTACTTTACTTCCCTAAGCGCCGTTGCGAATGTATGACGACTACAGTGGTCTAATGCTTATCGCTGCAAAGGTTCTCGCCTCAGCGAGATAACATAAATTCTACCTCACCAAAAGCTTCCGTAGGCACCTCCACGGCTGCCGTGGAACACCAAACGATCCTCAGGCTATCGCTACAAGTCCTCTGTCCCAGTAACGAGGTCGCACTCCTCGCCAGGACCAACCTCTCTCCTCGCTACGCTTTTTCGTAGCTCCTGTTCTCCCCCCCCCCTTAATGTGCGTGGCCAATCATGTTGCTGGAAGGCGTTCGTTTCCGAGCGCCGACCAATCTCAGTTTTGCAACTGACCGAAGCTTCTAGAAGCTTCCAGACTGTTCCAGAAGCTTCCGCTCTGGCCGTTGGGAAAACCACCTACGCGCCGCCATGCGTTTTGTGAGCGAGCCCCTGTGTCTTCTCCTTGTCCTCGGCCACGTGGCTCGTGCTAAGCCGCGGTCCACCGGCCTGGGGTTTCCAGTAGCTTATGGGCGCTGTTGTGTTCAGCTCTCAAGCCTGCCTGCCTTGCTTGTGTCTTCCCCGTTCTCCTGCCAGCCTCCCGTCTCCGTCCGCTTCACTTCCGCCCAACGTGCAGATATTCTGCTACAAATTAAGATCCCTAGCCGATGTCAGTGTCGTTAATGCTTTCCTGTCTCGATGTTTATAGTATTAAAGGGACTTCTTTCCGGATTGGTAGTTGTAATGTGGCTCAAAATGATGTCACCTTACAAAGTTTTTGTTTATGTATACTACAGACAGAACAACATAGTTATTTTACGCCCGGCCGTTTCGTAAACTCTGCGATTTGTGAGCCAGTTCCAGCCGACATCTGCACACCACATTGACGTAAGATACCGTATGCACAAGTCGCATCGTTTCTGAGCGTTCTCAAGCACGTTGAACTCCACACGCTCAACGTTGACGTTAGAGAACACATTCCATGTTCAGACGACTAAGTCCACAAATTCTTGTTGACTAAAGGTACGTTGTCCAAGACGCGACGCACACTAGCGACTGCGACGGGTCGCTACGTGACGTCAGAAATTGCCTGCTGGCGCATGCGCAGGTCGAGTTTGGGATGCGACGCGCGACTGTTGCGGCAGCTGCCGCAGCACTGCACCAGTGAGCAGTGTTGCGACAGAAGTCGGACGACACAAAGACGTACGGCTGCCAGAAAGATGTCGAGCCAGTCAAGGAAAACTGAAATGAGCCACTCATAGGATGTGATGCTCTGTGAGCTGGCCTCGCAACATTGTTGCCTTTACGATTTGAAGAACCCTAAATATAGGGACACTTTGTTCAGAGACAGAATTTGGGAAGAAATTGGTGCACAGTTGAAACTGGCAGGTGAGTGAAATATATATTATTTTCCCATTAATGCAAATTTTTCAGTCCTGTTATGAAAATCGGTATAATCCAAGCAGATGTAGAATTAGAACAATGAAAATGAACTTGCAGGTCAATTTTCATATTACTCTTTTTGTGTGACGATAAAAATTGAAAACGGCAAGTACATTATAAAATGAACAATCTGAAGTACAACGAGAAAGTTACATTTCACAATACCTTCACTTTGAAAGTAAACGGTAGATTGGTGTCTTGATGATACCTTCCAGTTGTGAAAAACCACCACCAGATTGTTGTACAGCTTTCTGTAATCAATAGGTGTTCGTCTTTGAGGAAGACGCGACGCTCCCGTAGATATATGAGCCCAAATCTCGGAAACGGAGATCGATATCATTCTGATCTCAACTTTAAAAATAATTTCGATATGTTAGCTTCTTTTCATCGGCAACGATGTATGACCTAACGTGAGGCCGGCCGCAGTGGTCTAGCGGTTCAGGCGCTCAGACCGGAACCGTGCGACTGCTACGGTCGCAGGTTCGAATCCTGCCTCGGGCATGGGTGTGTGTGATGTCCTTAGGTTAGTTAGGTTTAAGTAGTTCTAAGTTCTAGGGGACTGATGACCAGAGATGTTAAGTCCCATAGTGCTCAGAGCCATTTGAACCATTTTTGAACCTAACGTGAACCATACGCAAAGTAGCCAGCGACCACATTTTTCACTGTACACAATTCAAATTTTATGCAGTAGGTTACTTGTAAATTAAGTATCGGAATAACTGTGACGAATATCGGAAAAATAGACACCTCATTATCAAGCTGTGATGTGAAACTGTAAGATACGTTAACATCAATTTTTTGTGCATTTTACTTTCCTCACAATCGATAGAGAAGTAATATACAGCGAAAAAAACACGCAAAACCGGAAGAGATACTTTTCAATTTTTTAAAGTAAAAGGAGAATCTGTATCGAAAAACTAACTCTGGGAGCCGATGTAACTTTGTTCCATTAACATACAGTATTTTTTACAGCAAGAAAATCGGAATTCTTATTTTTCTTATGTATTTGAATCCGCCGCCGCCGACCAGAGCTTGGGAAACAGCGACGACTCCTGTCGTGTTGCGGCCTAGTCGCCGTCTGCCAGGGAGGGAAAAGAGGAGGGGGCAGCGTCGCAGTCGCAGCCAACTGAGCTACGTTGTGCAAGACGCGGCAGTTGGCTGCGACTGCGACGCTGCCCCCTCCTCTTTTCCCTCCCTGGCAGACGGCGACTAGGCCGCAACACGACAGGAGTCGTCGCTGTTTCCCAAGCTCTGGTCGGCGGCGGCGGATTCAAATACATAAGAAAAATAAGAATTCCGATTTTCTTGCTGTAAAAAATACTGTATGTTAATGGAACAAAGTTACATCGGCTCCCAGAGTTAGTTTTTCGATACAGATTCTCCTTCTACTTTAAAAAATTGAAAAGTATCTCTTCCGGTTTTGCGTGTTTCTTTCGCTGTATATTACTTCTCTATCGATTGTGAGGAAAGTAAAAGGCACAAAAAATTGATGTTTGCGTATCTTACAGTTTCACATCACAGATTGATAATAAGGTGTCTATTTTTCCGATATTCGTCACAGTTCTTCCGGTACTTAATTTACAAGTAACCTACTGCATAAAATTTGAATTGTGTACAGTGAAAAATGTTGTCGCTGGCTACTTTGCGTATGGTTCACGTTAGGTCATACATCGTTGCCGATGAAAAGAAGCTAACATATCGAAATTATTTTTAAAGTTGAGTTCAGAATGATATCGATCTCCGTTTCCTTGATTTGGGCTCATATATCTCCGGGAGCGTCGCGACCAGCCGCCAGTTCTGTCGACGCGCAACGAGAATCGTGTGGTCATCACACGATAGAGAATGCATTTGTTTTGTTTCGCTGACACATTTGGACCTAATGAAACCATTTTATGTCATATATTTCTCCGGTATGAGTTACTAATATTTCTCCATATGCTCTTGACAATTTCATTTACAATGCCATGAAATGTAGGTTTCTTAAAAGTAAAGACATGCTGCCTTCAATATATTTTCTTCTCATTCTTGGGAAGAGGATAAATTACTCACCTCTAGTATTTTCTTCTGAACCTGGACGAGGATACCCAAGTAGAAGCAGACGTCCTAACAAAACCAACAAATGTCAAAAATTTACGTTTTTCAACAGAGCGAAAAAACGTTCAAATTAGTTTAATATCAAGACACCAATCTACCGTTTACTTTCAAAGTAAAGGTATTGTAAAATGTAACTTTCTCGTTGTACTTTAGATTTTTCATTTTGTAATGTACTTGCCGTTTTCAATTTTTATCGTAAAAAAAAGAGTAATGCGAAAATTGACCTGCAAGTTCATTTTTATCATTCTAATTCTACATCTGCATGGATTATACTGATTTTCATAACAGGACTGAAAAATTTGCTTTAATGGGAAAATAATATACAGGGTGATTCAAAAAGAATACCACAACTTTAGGAATTTAAAACTCTGCAACGACAAAAGGCAGGGCTAAGCACTATCTGTCGGCGAATTAAGGGAGCTATAAGGTTTCATTTAGTTGTACATTTGTTCGCCATTTCAGCCAATAAAGTTTTTGGTACCTTTTTCTTCGAAGGTGCTACTGTAACTGGACTACAGTATCTGGAGATGTTAGAGAGTTGGCTGTTCCCTCAGCTCGAACAAGAAGCACAATTCATATTTCAGCAGGATGGAGCGCCACCACATTGGCACTTACCTGTCCGTAACTACCTGAACGTCAACTACCCGAGGCGATGGATCGGCCGCCAGGCAGCCCGTGACAGAGCACTTCATCACTGGCCTCCAAGAAGCCCTGATCTTACCCCCTGCGATTTTTTCTTATGGGGGTATGTTAAGGATATGGTGTTTCGGCCACCTCTCCCAGCCACCATTGATGATTTGAAACGAGAAATAACAGCAGCTATCCAAACTGTTACGCCTGATATGCTACAGAGAGTGTGGAACGAGTTGGAATATCGGGTTGATATTGCTCGTGTGTCTGAAGGGGGCCATATTGAACATCTCTGAACTTGTTTTTGAGTGAAAAAAACCTTTTTAAGGGGCTCCGGAAAGGCTCAAAATCATGAAAAGTTCAATTTTTACCTTTTTGCGTTTTCTGAATCTGTAGACTATTACCTTTTAATAGATATATAATTTATTCAATTCCGAAGACTACAACTATTTTTAAATTTTTTTTGAAATGTGTTCTACATGGGCGTGACCCACTGTGGCGCTGTTAAACTGCTGTCAAATGGAGTTATTATTAACGTCCGTGTTCATCAGGTACATTTTAGGGATGTGAGATAAAGTATGTGTTGTGGCTAACCTGTGATGGTTCAATATATATCGCTGGTGTGATTGTCGATTGTTTCATGTTTATTTACTCTGTCGTTATCTCGAAAATATTTGTAATTAATTCTGTTTCTTGCGTCTCTGTTTTGTTGAAGTATAATAATGAGTAAAAGTAAAGTTATTAGAAATCCTCTGAAGGCTTTTAAGAAAAGGAGAAATGTTGAAAAGCCAAAGGTATGTGTTATTACTGTAAACAATAAAGACGATAACCAAGTGAGTGAACCTAACCTCTCAAGTACACCTGCCCATAGCAGTCAAAGTGGGAAGGAAAATACTTCACAGAAGAAGCTTGGTTCAATGAGTGAAAACTAAGAATGTTTTATGGGCGAATCGGATGTGAATAGTATATTTGATATGTCGGTTCTCAAAGGAATTTTATCAAACTGTGTAAGATGTATTCATTGTAGTGAAGTTGGTCTGGAACTCTCCATAATAAAGCACGTAGGACTTGCTAGTGAAATACAACTGAAATGTGATAAGTGTTCATACATGACCACCTTTTGGAACAGTGTTGCAGTAACTGCAACTGAAGAAAATGGTAGCAAAATCTACGAACACAACATTACATTTGTTTATTCCTTGCGTTCAGTTGGTAAGGGTGCTACTGCTGGTGCAATTTTCTGTGGCATCATGAATCTTCCAAATCCCCCAATCAAGTTTACGACCTATTATAAATTAATAGGGTCTAAAGTAGGAGATGTCTGTATAGAATCTACGAAGAACGCTGTGGAAGAGGCAGTAATGGAAAATAATGGTAACAGAGATTTGACTGCATCGTTCGATGGTACCTGGCATAAACGGGGACACACATCTCTTCATGGTGTAGTATCTGCCACCAGTATGTATACAGGCAAAGTTTTAGATGTAGCAGTAATATCAAAGTATTGTAGATGTCCACAAAAATATAAAGGTACACATGAAAATAATTGCAAAGCTAACTATAGTGGCAGGAGTGGAGGAATGGAAGTGGCTGGTGTTGCCAGTATATTCCAGCGTTCTGAGGCGTGTGATAAAGTGCGATATGTTAATTACCTTGGTGACGGTGATTCTAAAAGTTTCAAACATGTTCAAGGACTGAAGCCCTATGGTGATGATGTTGTAGTGTAGAAATTTGAGTGTATTGGACACGTACAGAAGCGAATGGGAACAAGACTTCGGCGACTGAAAGCTTCGTACAAAAAACAAAAACTCAGTGATGGTAAAGGGTTGGATGGGAAGGGAAGGTTAACTGACAGTGTAATTGACAAAATACAGAACTATTTTGGAATGGCTATTAGGCAAAATACACAAAGTGTCGACGAAATGAAGAAGGCTGTTTGGGCTCTTTTTTTTCATACTTCTTCAACCGATGAAAATCCCCAACATAGCTTGTGTCCCAAAGAAGAAGACAGTTGGTGTAAATATAACAAAGGATTGCTAACTGGTGAAGTGTACACTCATAAGCATAGTCTGCCTCATGCAATAATGGAGGTGATAAAACCTATTTTCAGAGACTTAGCAGCACCTGAACTGTTGAAAAAGTGTATTCACGGAAAAACTCAAAACCCCAATGAAAGTGTAAATAGTGTTATATGGTCGAGAATCCCCAAGACTGTATTTGTTGGAATAGAAACACTTCACTTTGGTGTGTATGATGCTGTTGCGACTTTCAATGATGGCAACATTGTAAGGTGCAAGGTATTTAGAAATATGGGAATGAAGATAGGTTCTAACATGGTACGAGCGATGCTTGCTTTAGACAAGGAACGCCTTCGGGCTGCAGACAGGGCTGTAAAGAGTCTAGAAATACAAGCAAGAGTAAACAGGAGGAGGAACAAGAGGAAGCTGGAGGAGGAGTTTGCAGAGGATGAAGATAATCCATCCTATGGACCTGGAATGCACTAAAAAGTGTAAGTAGGCTGTTTATGTTTTCTCTATGTAAGTAGGCTGTTTATGTTTTCTCTATGTAAGTAGGCTGTTTATGTTTTCTCTATGTAAGTAGGCTGTTTATGTTTTCTTATTGGCAACGTTACGTAGCGCTCAATATGAAAATCACTGGCTGTGCTGTGTGCAGTCTGTGGCTGCTTTGCATTGTTGTAATACTCGCCATTGTAGTGTTAGGCAGCTGGATGTGAACAGCGCGTACCGTTGCGCAGTTGGAGGTGAGCCGCCAGCAGTGGTGGATGTGGGGAGAGAGATGGCGGAGTTTTGTAATTTTTCATGAACTGCTATATTTATATATGATGATATCAAGGTAAATACATTGTTTGTTCTCTATTAATATCTTTCATTTGCTAACTATCCCTATCAGTAGTTAGTGCCTTCCATAGTTTGAATCTTTTATTTAGCTGGCAGTAGTGGCGCTCGCTGTATTGCAGTAGCTTGAGCAGCGAAGATTTTTGTGAGGTAAGTGATTTGTGAAAGGTATAGTTTAATGTTAGTCAGGGCCATTCTTTTGTAGGGAATTTTGAAAATCAGATTGCGTTGCGCTAACAAAATATTGTGTGTCAGGTTAAGCACAGTCATGTATAATTCTTCAAAGGGGACGTTTCAAAAGTTAATCCAATCTTTGTCGCTCGATTCCCAAAACTTTTATTTTCTCATACTAATAAGATGTTTTCTAAGGATCTTCCAAACATATTTGTTTCAAACTTTCAGTAAATGTTACACAGTACGTTCTGCATAATTTAACACAGCCTTTTTCCAAAAAACTGTATATTTTTGAGTATATAAATAAAAAGTTGCAAAAAAATGTTGTGAATTTTCATTACAATTGAAAAAAAATCATCTTTAATAACTGAACTAAAATTTTGTAAAATCCCTGTGTTAAGTTGTAGCCCATATTCCAATAAATAATCTGTAAAAAGTTCAACTTCATACCTCAAATACTTTGTGAGGAAAGATGTAATTTATAAGCGTTACTTTAACATTGCAAGTATTGTGCGTTCCGGAGCCCCTTAAATACTCTTTGTAATGATGTATAACAGAAGGTTATATTATGTTTCTTTCATTAAATACACATTTTTAAAGTTGTGGTATTCTTTTTGAATCACCCTGTGTATTTCACTCACCTGCCAGTTTCAACTGTGCACCAATTTCTTCCCAAATATTGTCTCTGAACAAAGTGTCCCTATATTTAGGGTTCGTCAAATAGTAAAGGCAAGGATGTTGCGAGACCAGCTCACAGAGCATCACATCCTGTGAGTGGCTCATTTCAGTTTTCCTTGACTGGCTCGACATCTTTCTGGCAGCCGTACGTCTTTGTGTCGTCTGACTTCCGTCGCAACACTGCTCACTGGTGCAGTGCTGCGGCAGCTGCCGCAACACTCGCGCGTCGCATCCCAAACTCGAACTGCGCATGCGCCAGCAGCCAACTTCTGACGTCACGTAGCGACCCGTCGCAGTCGCGTGTGCGTCGCGTCTTGGACAACGTACCTTCAATACGTTATCCTCGTTTGCTCATATGGAACCATAGTATTACTACTTTTACGTGTATTCCACGTAAATGCAGTTTCAGAACAACCCTCGAGCTGTTAAATGAATGCCGAGCGGTTAAAGGAGCTACAGTCTGGAACCGCACGACCGCTACGGTCGCAGGTTCGAATCCTGCCTCGGGCATGGATGTGAGTGATGTCCTTAGGTTAGTTAGGTTTAAGTAGTTCTAAGTTCTAGGGGACTTATGACCACAGCAGTTGAGTCCCATAGTGCTCAGAGCCATTTGAACTATTTTTTTTGTTAAATGAATGTTCGTGGCGCAGATACTTAGATCGTTAAACTTCGCCACAACGTGCATACCGGCGCCCCTTCCCTCCTCCCGTAGTATCTAGCATCATGTACCCTATGTGAGAAAATTAATTGGAATGTTTCGTAAAGTGGAATCTCTGACCGGTCTCTCTGGAGTTCGGTAATTAACTTTCCGTTGCGCAGTCTTCTCCGTAAGATAGAAACAAGGGCTAATACTCAGGTAATATTGATGGAACCTTAGACAACTTGGCTCTCAAGGGCAGGCAGATAACATCAAGCATTTTATTTGCGTGACAAATAGCCCTCAGCGAGACAGTCCCACCACAAAACAGGGACAGTCTTTTAATGTTTCGAGTATTCGTCGTTGGGTGCTCTTGTACGTGACGAAGGAAGTTGCCTTCAACGTCTACAGTGCGGCGCGTCCGTGGTGCACCACTTTCAACCCTCCTGGTTATGCACGTTCCAGTTTCTCGCAGCCGTTGTTGCAATACGGACTGACAACCGAGCCTTCTTTTAAGTTTGTATCCTAGAGCTGTTGATATACCAATATATCGATACTTTTTCAGAAAATACCGATGTCCGTAGTCGATCATTATTTTACCGATGTATCGATATACTGACGACGAAAGAGAATATCGAGCGCTGATACTTTTATTTTATGTGTTTTTTTAAATTTTCGACAAACAGTTGAAATTGTGATAGAACATAATTTTATTTTCACTGTGTGAAGGAGTCTTACTACTTCTTGAGCTTTCTTCAAGTCCAGTCTCTCTCTTTGGCTGTGTGAGGCAAGTATATGCGGCGCAAAGAAGTAGTCTGGATTGCAGTGGGGAGTGGCAGTGTGAATGGAATAACAAGATATCCGATGTGAAGTAAAAGCTCACCAGTTGCCTTAACAAACAATTTTTAACGCAACTAATGTGTTATTGCTTCATGTCGGCATTCTTCAGAAGCAGTTGCTGAAAGTTATGAACAACAATCTATATGAAATGAAATGTCGTATGGCTAGGGCCTCCCGTCGGGTAGACCGTTCGCCTCGTGCAAGTCTTTTGAGTTGACGCCACTTCGGCGACTTGCGTGTCGATGGGGCTGAAACGATGATGAGAAGGACAACACAACACCCAGTCCCCGAGCGGTGAAAATCTCCGAACCAGTCGGGAATCGAACTCGCTGCCCCGCTGACATACAGAAATTATGCGAAATGAGAGCAGCAGTCAAAAAGTCAATGAGAGATTCCTTTAACGAATTTGAAGGCAATCTTTTATCTTCAGCTTCTAAAAATAACGCCAAAAAATTTTGGTCGTACGTAAAATCTGAACGCTACAAATAATTCAGTGCCTTCTCTTGCTGACAGTACGGGTAATTAAACGGATGATGATAAACAGAAGACCGAAATTCTAAACCTAGCTTTCAAAAACTAGTTTGCGGTAGAGGAATGCAGCACCATTCCCCCTTTCAATTATCGAACAAACGCAAGGATGGCTGACATAGTGTCAAGTGTATCTGGGATTGTAAAACAGTTAAGATACTTAGACGCCAGGAAGGCATCTGGCCCAGACGGAATCCCTGTAAGATTTTTTGTTGACTATGCTACAGATTTAGCACCATTCTTATCCATCATCTATCAGGGATCATTGGAATAGCGGAAAGTTCCACGGGATTGGAAAAGACCCAGGTCAAGCAATCTGTAAAAAGGGTAGAAAATCGGATGGGCATAATTACCGGCCAATTTCACTGACGTCGATTTGTTGTAGAATCATGGAACATATTTTGTGTTCAGACATAATGACCTTTCTATACTCTGAGAAGCTCATCTGCAGAAACCAGCACGGTTTTAGGAAACAGCGGTCATGCGAGACACAGCTGGCCCTTTTTGTGCATGATATACAATAGGCTCTAGATACCGGCTCCCAGGTTGATGTCATATTCCTCGACGTTCGAAAGGCGTTCGACTCAGTTCCGCACTGTCGCTTGCTACAAAAAGTGCGCGATTACGGTCTGTCCGATGACATGTGCGGTTGGATAGAAAGTTTTCTAACATACAGAGAGCAATACGTCATCCTGAAAGGGGTGACTTCAACAGAAACAAGAGTAACTTCAGGTGTGCCCCAGGGCAGCGTAATAGGTCCCCTGCTTTTTACGATTTACGTAAACAATCTGGTTGATGGTATTGACGGCCGCATTAGACTGTTTGCCGATGATGTTGTAGTCTACAGGGAAGTAAAATCACACGAAAGTTGTGAACAAATGAATGAAGATTCGCAGAAAATAAATGCGTGGTGTAATGACTGGCAGTTATCTCTCAGTATTAGAAAGTGTAACCTACTGAGTATAACGAAGCGAAAATCCCCACTAATGTAAGAGTACAAAATAAATGCCCAGTCTTTGGAAGCGGTAACATCCGTCAAGTATCTGGGTGTGACTATTCGAAATGATCTCAAATGGAATCATCAGTTACACAAGTAATGGGTAAGGCGAACTCTAGATTGCGGTTTATAGGTAGAATCCTGAAGCGATGCAGTCCTTCAACAAAGGAAATTACAATACTTTAGTTCGTCCAGTCTTAGAGTATTGTTCGTCTGTATGGGACACTTCCCAGCTAAGTCTGATTCAAGAGACTGAGAAGGTCCGAAGAAGAGTGGCAAGATTTGTGAGGGTACATTTAGCCATCGCGAGAGCGTTACAAACCTCATAGCCAATTTGAAGTGGAACACACTTGCAGATAGACGACGCGCTAAACGCTAGGGGCTGCTCACTAAATCCCAAAATCCGATCTTCGCCGAGGATATAGAGCATATATTATTGCCATCAACTTTCATATGGCTCAAAGGTAATGGAAGTTAGAGCTCGTACTGAGGCGTTCAGCAATTGTTTTTCCCTCGCGCGAACAGAGGGGGGGGGGGGGGAATATGACTTTGGCGCGAATTGTGCCCTCCGCCAGACACCGCTTTGTGCTGACGTAATCGGAGCTCATCGCTACTAACAGTTGCTGCAACGTTTAACTTCGCCACTCAGTTTTGACACTACGACTGCTAGTTCGCTGGTGTCCGCAGAAATGAAAAAGCAGGGAAGTTGACATGGAAATGGAAATGAGCGCATGGCGTCATTGGCCGGGATGTCCCTTGCGGGGTAGGTCCGGCCGCCTTGGTGCAGGTCTTATTACTTTAGACGCCACATTGGGCGACCTGCGTGCCGTATGGGGATGAAATGATGATGAAGATAGCACAACACCCAGTCCCTGAGCGGAGAAAATCCCCGACCCAGCTGGGAATAGAACCCAGGCCCGTAGGACATCAATCTGTCCCGCTGACCACTCAGCTATCGGGGCAGACGGAAGTTGACGTGAAGCGTTCCAGAAAAATCTGATATATGATGAAACCGGACGACGGACCGATACGACATCTTTTATTGTGTCACTTTCATGCAACTCCCGTTGTTAACAAAGTGGTTATCTCCAAGTTCAGACATGCGTCGCTTTCCTTTCAAATCTTCCTCTATGGGGGATAAGCAGGCAGCTAGCTCGATGACGTACAGATTATGTGACAATAAATTCGTAGTTAATTATACAGCTCTAAAATAAGGAAGTATATTTGCAAAGTGCATCCGATATTTTTTTGGCCAATACAGCGACATTTCTTCGTCGATCTATCGATATCGGTGATTTTATTCGATATATCGTGAGCCGACGCTGACATTTGTTTAAATATCGATATATCTGATACACAATATTTTGAAAATATCAACAGTCCTATTGTATGCCTACCGAGAAACGGAGGATATGAAAGTAATCCGATTTTACATCCAAACAGTGCGTTTTCATGCATGAGTTTCTTATCAAAACTACCCCCTATGTCCTCTCTGTAACTTCTAGAAGCCTGTTGTAGGAAGTATGGAACACTTGGTATAGTCAAAAAGAAGACTTCTACAACCAAGTTCTCCTCCAACTCATCCATCGTTGGCCAAAACAGTGTCGCATTCAAGGCTGAATATGCAGAGTAAGGCTAGCACCGTCAAGTTTCGTCCCAGCAGTACGGCCTTGTCTAGATGATAAGAGCTTATCACGATCCCTCATTATCGGATCATCCTTTGTCGTTCAGACGCATGTGTTGTCATTTGCTATGGGTTTTCGAAGTGAGTCGTGGTGTAAAATGGTTCCTATCACACAAGATGAAATTATAGCATTCAGTGGCACGAAATGATTGTGAATTACATAAATTTATGTTTATGAGTGGTGTCTCTTCTGTTGGATACTTCCGACAGAACAAACACCACTAATATCTATAATTCTATGGGCGCGACTGTTGTTTGATGACAAAGTTCCAGTTGGAACGCACAACCAACGTCCGAACTCCCACGGGTATCAGAGATCTGCGATTAGGGAACCGACCGGAGTGGTCGAGCGGTTCTAGGCGCTTCAGTCTGGAACCGCGCGACCGCTACGGTCTCAGGTTCGAATCCTGCGTCGGGTATGGATGTGTGTGATGTCCTTAGGTTACTTAGATTTAAGTAGTTCTAAGTTCTAGGGGACTGATGACCTCAGATGTTAAGTCCCATAGTGCTCAGAGCCATTTGAACCACTGCGATTAGGGGGTTAATGCGCGGAGGTCGATGCGGTGCGGCAAGCGGGGAGTTGGGAATGTGGGTCTGATGGAAAGCGTGTCGGGATGGCCGAGGCGGTTAAGGCAACAGTTCTAAATAAGCAAAGCATCCGAGTCTGAGTCCTGGTGCGGCACAAGTTTTCAACTGTCACCGTTTCATTGCTGCAACGCCCTGTGCGGCTAGAAGACATTATTAAGACATTTTTCCTTCCTATCCCTTCCCCAACCCGTTTCCTTTCCACTCCTTTCACCCCCATTGTTCATGTAATGACATAGATGTTGCAGTTTAAATAGTAAGAAAGACTGCTGTAAGCTGAACATGACGTCCTTCTAACAGCCATGACTAGGGCTCGAATTTTAGGTCCTGAAAATCAGGAAAATTTATGTTTTAAAATACTTGAAATATATGACAAAAAGTAAAAATATCTAATTATAACAGAGTTTACGTACACGAATGTGAACAATATGCCGTACTCACAGATCTAATTTATGCTATGCCTCACTGCCTACTGAAAAAGTACAATGCACCATGACATTTATCCTCAATCTGTCCACCAAAAATTACTGACGATTATCCCGAAACACTGCCTCATACTGGGAAAATGAGCGCTCTGCGTCACAGGACATCGTTCTGGCAAGTTTATAGCAGGGCTGCTACGGTCGCAGGTTCGAATCCTGCCTCGGGCATGGATGTGTGTGATGTTCTTAGGTTAGTTAGGTTTGAGTAGTTCTAAGTTCTAGGGGACTGATGACCACAGGTGTTAAGTCCCATAGTGCTCAGAGCCATTTTTTTTATAGCAGGGCAAGTCGCTCACATTCAGATCGATATCTTCTTTTTGATGGTCATCTCATACATTTGAAATTCTGCACATAGTCCGAAACCAAATATTGTTTTTAAACACATGTCTGAATTTATTTCGTAACATTTGCTCTGTAGACCCTTTAAAATCGCTAAGTTTTCTTTCGACGTTATGAAAATGCTAAGCTGTTTCTACCAAAAGGATCCCTCGCTTTTCAAGATTGTCAGCTGTGCTGCTAAGGAGACCCAAGTTAGCAGGTCTATATGCCAAGTTATTTCTTAACACTGTGCAGCTAAACAATTGCCGTAGGATTCCAATTGAAATTGCGTCATATTTGTCCAGTGCATTAATTACTAAGGCAAAACCATCAAAATTTTCTGCAAAATACCGGCCTGCAGCGGGCAGTGTTCCCCATCGCTCTATTACTTGTGTAGGTGACAGTGGTGCGATGGAATTTTTAGTTTTGAAAACGCGAATTCTCGGTGACGTAACGAACATTCTTTTCCTATCAGTAATCAAGTTACTCACTAGAGGATATACTGCTCGAATTTATTCACTTTGCATAAATCATGTACAGAGAATGTGACGTGGATCATTTTAGGATAGCTAACAACAAGATATGACGCTGCCTTCTTCGTAGATGTAGACTTTGTCAGACTTCACTCCGCCAAGGCCAAAAATAGCAGTAGTCATTTCTTGGCTTGTCAGCGGGAAACGTAACTTCGAAATCACTTCATCGTTTTTTAACATCCCAGAAATGACATGACCAACATTCCTTGAAATAGAATCTGAAGTTTCGACTAATGTAATATAGATTTTCTGATTTTCACACAGGGAACGGGTTTGATGGTAACACTTTGGATGATACTTTTTTCTCAGCTTTGGCCCTTCAGGAGAGTTAAGATTTGAATATTTCGAGACAAACTCTCTTAAAGCTAGATTATTTACCATAGAAAGAGATATCTTGGCTGACACAAGTACTGGACATAAATCTTCACAATAAACTAAAAATGTACCAGGTCCAGCAGAAGAACCTGAAGCTCCATATTACTCATTGGAGGTCGTTTTTTCATCAGGCTCGGAATTGCAGAGATATGGTTTATGCCCTCCAGGTGTTGCGTAACTTAAGGTCGCTGTTCAGCATTTACTGTTTTCCCACATGGCAGGCAAAACAGTATGCGTCCTTTTGAACTACAATCATCCATAAATTACGCAAAGTACTGCTGCAGACGATCACTGGTGTTTTCTTTTACTTTAGGCACTGTATTGTTGTCTTGCATTTCACAGGACCTGACAGCTACATGTGAGTGAGTTAGGAGGCACGTGAGAGACATTGTGCAGTTTGACGTTGAGCAAGGAAATCCCGGATTCTGTGATGAGTGCGACCGATACGACGATAAACATATAGCTGCAAGCTGATATGCCGCAATACAGGGGAGGGACTAAAATATTCAAACACCAAAAACACAACACTTTACCATGACTCAGACAGCGAAAGAAAACCGTTGGCGTTCAAAACTGCTTCCTGTCATCTCGGAATGGATAAATGCAGGCCCTTCTTCCCGCAAAATATTGGCAAGTTCAGGTAACAATAACGCAGGTGTATAACGATAACGCATCCTTCTCTCCAAAGTAGACTAGAAAGGCTCAATAATATTAAGATCTGACGACTGTGGTGGCCAGGGTAGATACGAAAATTCATCCTCGTGTTCACAGTCATGTGTGATGCGAGCTGTATGAACAGGATCCCTGCCGTCTTCATCATTAGCCAAAATGGTCACATAACCCTTGGCAGTACTGCGTCCTTGTAGAGTACCCATGGGACCAATGGAATACTACGATACGGCTGCCCAAATCATCGACTCCAATCATGTGTCACTCTTGGGGCGTAAACTCTGTCAGAAGCAGTGTAAAACAAGATTCGTCCGTCCAACTGACCCCTACAATTCCCAGCTAATTTTTTTTTTTTTTTTTTTTTTTTTTGGGAGGGGGCTTCTGCGAGCTCGACATAAAGTTCTGTAATGACTTTCGCAGCTGTCGTCCTATTATTTTTCTTCACAATCTTCTTCAGTACTGTCCATCACCATAATTCAACACACACTTTCGTCTGCGTTGTGACTTAACGGGAGATGTTTCCCGCTTACCCTGTATCCGGTATAAATATCTGATACAGTCCCCGCAAACATGTTGTAGTTTCGACTACGATGCAGACGTTTCGCTGGGAAGTCCATATACATCCTCAATACAGTTCCGCTCTCTCCCCATGCGCTTTGCATGTTTTTGGAGCACTGAAGAAAGACCTTGGTGGCCATCGATTTTCTCTGGACGGAGAGGTTCACTCGTGGGTACAATCATCAAATGAATTGACAGTTATGGTAATTACTTTTGAAATAATGAACAGTTTACTTAATTTTTTTCTACCGTGCGCTCTAACCCACTACTTTCCGGGCGGGAAGGCGTGCCGGTCCCCGGCACGAATCCGCCCGGCTGATGAATGTCGATATCCGGTGTGCCGGCCAGTCTGTGGATGGTTTATAAGAAGGTTTTCCACCCGCTTCAGCGAGTCCAGGCTGGTTCTCCTTATTCGGCCTCAGTTACACTATGTCGGCGACTGCTGCGCAAACACTTTCTCCACGTACGCGTACAGGCCGGTCGTTGTGGCCGATCGGTTCTAGGCACTTCAGTCCGGAACCATGCTGCTGCTACGGTCGCAGGTTAGAATCCTGCCACGGGCATGGATGTGCGTGATGTCCTTAGACGTTAAAATAACCTCTGGCGTGCCACAGGATATATAAATGACCTAGTAGATAGTGTCGGAAGTTCCATGCGGCTTTTCGCGGATGATGCTGTAGTATACAGAGAAGTTGCAGCATTGGAAAATTGTAGCGAAATGCAGGAAAATCTGCAGCGGATAGGCACTTGGTGCAGGGAGTGGTAACTGTCCCTTAACATAGACAAATGTAATGTATTGCGAATACATAGAAAGAAGGATCCTTTATTGTATGATTATATGATAGTGGAACAAACACTGGTAGCAGTTACTTCTGTAAAATATCTGGGAGTATGCGTGCGGAACGATTTGAAGTGGAATGATCATATAAAATAAATTGTTGGTAAGGCGGGTACCAGGTTGAGATTCATTGGGAGAGTGCTTAGAAAATGTAGTCCATCAACAAAGGAGGTGGCTTACAAAACACTCGTTCGACCTATACTTGAGTATTGCTCATCAGTGTGGGATCCGTACCAGATCGGTTTGACGGAGGAGATAGAGAAGATCCAAAGAAGAGCGGCGCGTTTCGTCACAGGGTTATTTGGTAACCGTGATAGCGTTACGGAGATGTTTAATAAACTCAAGTGGCAGACTCTGCAAGAGAGGCGCTCTGCATCGCGGTGTAGATTGCTCGCCAGGTTTCGAGAGGGTGCGTTTCTGGATGAGGTATCGAATATATTGCTTCCCCCTACTTATACCTCCCGAGGAGATCACGAGTGTAAAATTAGAGAGATTAGAGCGCGCACGGAGGCTTTCAGACAGTCGTTCTTCCCGCGAACCATACGCGACTGGAACAGGAAAGGGAGGTAATGACAGTGGCACGTAAAGTGCCCTCCGCCACACACCGTTGGGTGGCTTGCGGAGTATAAATGTAGATGTAGATGTAGTTAGGTTTAAGTAGTTCTAAGTTTAGGGGACTGATGATCTCACATGTTTAAGTCCCATAGTGCTTAGAGCCATTTGAACCATTTTACGCGTACACCATAATTACTCTACCACACAAACATTGGGGATACACTCGTCTGGTGGGTGTAAAACGTTCCCGGGGGGGGGGGGGGGGGGGGGAGAGGGGGGTGGCAGGAGGCTTCCACTGCTGGGGGGGACCGAACCGAGCTATAACCCTGGATTCGGTGTGGGGCGATGGTGGGGTGAGTGGACTGCTGCCGCCTGTTGTGGGGTTGTGAACGACTGAGGGTTGTGAGGGCTATGGCTGGAACGAAGCCTCTTCGTCGTTTCTAGATCCCCAGTTCCATACAATACAATACTTTTTTCTATATATCTATCTCATTTTCATTTGACTGCCCCTTATGCTAAGATTGCCAACGACCTTGCCGCAGTAGTAACACTGGTCCCCCTCAGATCACCCATGCTGAGTGCTGTCGGGCTGGGCTAGAGGCTCCGATCTCCTAAACTGACATAGGCCAGGAGAGTGGTGTGCTGACCACATGCCCCTCCATATTCGCATCCAATGACACCTGTGGCGTGAGGATGACACGGCAGCCGGTCGGTACCGTTGGGCCTTCATAGTCTGTTTGGGTGGAGTTTAGTTTAGTCTAGTACATTTAGATTCAACAGCTCAGAGCATTTGTCGTCCTTTAAGTAACATAAAAAATAAATTAAATTTTTTTTAAAAATCTAGCATATAGTTAAAATATGTAAATATTATGTGACAATTACTAAAAAACAGAAATTTTTGTTTCTGTAGAAAAAATGTTTAGGAGGTGTATTTGCATACAAATATTTATTTAGCTAAAATTCCGAGCCCTAGTCATTACTAATGAAGCATCATGTTCTGGGAGTAGAAGATTGTATTCTATTTAATCGAGTTAAATAAATTAGAGAAGTAAAGCCAGAATCGTAATACAAAATGTATGTGTTTATCTTTAAATAAATAACGTCATCATATTTTGATATGTCAGTATTCCACACCTCTAACTTCTTTTTCGAAACTACTGGCATTTCAGGCTGCACGGGCTAAAGTGCCAAGCTATAAATTCCCCTAACGAGAACTGGGAGGCGGTAAGAGCACAGCAGTAGCGTAGTAAGATATGAGTTATTTATGCTTCACCTTAATTCTGGGAAGTTAATGAATGTTACGGTATACTACGCCGCTTAAAGTGAGATAGCTATCTATAATTTATACTTATGAAGTTTCAAGCAGAAACATTTATTAGTGTTGTACAGCTAACAATGATGGGCCAGAAAGCAGTGAATCACGTTGTGCCCGGCACCGGAGCATACGCGACAACCTACTAATCTCAGGGAAACAATCTTTCTTGCCACGTTCTCTGTTAATGAGAGACTCGCAGTGTCTTCTCACTCATCTTCTGCGACTTGTGACTAGACACAGAGCTTACAAACAAAAGACACGTGTATGAATACAGACCGGCTAGACCAAATGTGCTTTGGAGGAAAGAAGATTGAGTTTTTCACTCGCTCAATGCACATGGCAAATGGAACGGCTGGCAAACATTTATTGTCTCTGTTAGCTTCCTCTCCGAGAAAGGATGGAATGTAATAAACAGCTAAGACGCCCAGGCCCTAGAACTCTTCAGACAGTTTGAAACTGCATCTGTTTTTTCGTCGTGCATCTCGCTTGGACAAGCTGCATGATGCGCCGCAAGAGACGGCGTAGAAAGGCCACAGTTTTTGCGCAGGGTCATAAACCTGATTTTATATTTCAAGTACAGGTCAGATATTGCGAAGTTCTATTCACAGTACTAGGTGGCGTAAGGAGAGAAGCGGTGCTCACATGTCTTGCTGAGTTAAGTCACCTCAGGGGAATGCCGGTATGGTCTTCACGGCTAGCTGCTGGTACTTTCCCTGTGTTAATTCAGTCGAGTTACTACCGAAGACCATCAGGAAATCTCCAGGCGATAACGTGACGCACTAAGTCAACAAGAATCTATGGTCTCACTCGCGTGGCTATAGCTGCTGGCATTCGATAGGGAGGGCAGTCCCTGACGTGACACTGTCTCCTGATTTGTAACAATTGTAACCTATATCCTGCGCAGTTTCTTCTAATAAAAGGCACAAAAAAAAAAAAAAAATTGACAGGGCAATTAAGGCGAGTTTTGTGCTGGGTTTCATTTGTAAGGGATCCGCGATCCCACGAACATAGATATTAGTATCCGACACGTAGATCGATAGGAGACAGGAGTCGATTGTCGAGCGCGACAGGAAGCAGTGAGATTAGTGTCGATTGAAAGCAGTACTGGGCAGACGGGCAAGAATGGTGGTCGAGCTGAGTACGGAGTCAATGGCGGATGTGCCGGCTGAGGGAGGACATAGAAGCAATTCAGAGGCGGGCTGCTAGATTTGTTACTGGTAGGTTTGATCATCACGCGAGTGTTACGGAAATGCTTCAGGAACTCGGGTGGGAGTCTCTGGAGGAAAGGAGCCGTTCTTTTCGTGAATCGCTACTGAGGAAATTTAGAGAACCAGCATTTGAGGCTGACTGCAGTACAATTTTACTGCCGCCAACTTACATATCGCGGAAAGACCACAAAGATAAGATAAGAGAGATTAGGGCCCGTACAGAGCCATATAGGCAGTCATTTTTCCCTCGTTCTGTTTGGGAGTGGAACAGGGAGACAAGATGCTAGTTGTGGTACGAGGTACCCTCCGCCACGCACCGTATGGTGGATTGCGGAGTATGTATATAGATGCAGATGTAGGAGTAAATTGTAAATTCACCGGAGTGTGACAAACGAGCGCGTCCCCTTATCGTCGTGGGCTCGACCCTCATCAGTACCGATTCGCGAGTGATATCAAACCAAAAGTGACAAGTGCCGAGTTACGTGTTTCGCGTTAACCGCGTCGGCCAGCAACAACTATGGATTGCAGTGAGGATTGTTGTGAATGTTAACCATGATCACTGCGTGTGACGCAGTACTTAAAATCAGCAACCAATAACAGTTATAACCGTAATTAAACGCGTAAGGCGAAGATATCAACTGCCTCAGAATTTGTGTGATAATACAAAATATATATCAGCTTGTATATAGCAACCTTTGTGATCTTTAATAATAGAAAAACTTTAGTCATCAACTATTCCGTCTCAGTACAGCCGCACTCTTTTGAAATACCACCCGAAACCACAGCAGAAAAAAACTATGGCCTTTCATCCACTAAGCACACGGTCATATAATTATAATAATTAATTGTTTGGCGGCTTCGGTAGATCACACAAAACCCAATAAAGGGCATAACGGGGGTGTTTCACGCTCAAGATTTGTGGTATAATTTTGTGACCTTTTTTATTAATCAGTCCCCAAGTATTTTCCTTACTGTTCATGATCTTATATTTCATATGTAATTTGAGGTATTCATTTTGATTTATAAAGAGACGAATTGGCGCTAGTCAGGTTCGCAAGGAGGAGTGAGCAGCTGAATAAGCACTAGTGCCTCGAAATCAGACATTAACTGTCAGATGACCGGTGAATTACGTCAGTACTGCCATCCAGCGAATAATGCTTGATGGACAACAGACAAAATTTTGTGGTTAGTAAACATAGTTCTGCTTATATACACCTTACTCATTTTCAGTTAAACTTCCAGAAAGGCAGATATTTCATGAGATACAAAGCGAACACTGGGAACAAAATATTGCACTTCATGCCTGATTAGTTGAACACGGCTAAGAGGTATTTTAAGAGTTTTAAACTATGAACTTTCAATGTAAAGAAAAGGACGGTTAGGATTGAACGTCGCGTCGACGAAGACTCATTACAGACGGAACGCAAACTCTAAATAGTTTGGGTGTGTAGGAAAATCGACCACGTCCTTTCAAAAGGAACCACCCCAGCATTTCCCTTGAGGGGGGTTGCCCTCTTTGAAAACTAAAAAAAAAATCAATGTATTGGCTTGAAATGTTCTCTGGGATGTCTAATTTGTTTTAGTGTTCATCTTCTATTCGCCAGAAACTCCATTAACAAGTAACACGGTGACTTGTGAAAAAGTGTCCCCGAACACCAACCACAGTGCGAAAAGAATAGTCGACATCGCGGCCGATGTGGCAGCATGTTATTTCAAAGCCGGGCTAACAGACATTATGAAAATTACGAACGTCGTCGAACTTGAGATCGCACCAGCCTGCTACAACTCCTGCACAAAAGCGGACGAAAAGCGTATCTAGCAGGCAGAGCAGCAGATGACAGAAGCTGCCAAAGTGGACCGCAGGACCACCATGGATACGAAGAAGATGGAGGAGGACCCAATTTGGATCTGGAAGGGTTGCTGTATGATTCAGATGTCGCTGACTCGAGGTATGTTTAACTTAACTACAAAAAACGGAACCCAAAATTTTAAAGTCGTTCTCCCCGAATACGTACTTTTCAATGTGGCGGTAAACGTAATCAGAGAACGGTACCTACGATTCTGACCGGAATTTGATGCTGGCGTTCTAAACTAAATTCTCTGTCAGCGTACGGAGTCGTTTAGCAATATCTTCAAAAGTCTGATTCAGGTGCTCGCTTTTGTCTAAATTTTTTGGGCGAAGAAAATGACATTCGTTTCAACGCCTCATCGTCGTGGTAGAACTTCATATTTTTCAGTTACGGTATGTATGCTGATTGAAAATACACTGAAGAGCCTAAGAAACTGTTACACCTGCTTAATATCGGGTAGGACCCACATGAGCACGCAGAAGTGCGCAACACGACGTGGCATGTACTCGACTAGTGTTAGAAGTAGCTCTCGAGGAAAATGACACCATAAATCCTGCAGGGCTGTTCATAAATCCATAACAGTACGAGGGGGTGGAGATCTCTTCTGAACAACATGTTGCAAGGCATCCCAGATAGACTCAATAATGTTCATGTCTGGGGAGTTGGGTGGCCAGCGGAAGTGTTGAAACTCAGAAGAGTGTTCCTGGAACCACCCTGTAGTGATTCTGGACATATGGTGTGTCACATTGTCCTGCTGGAATTGCCCAAGTCTATCAGAATGCACAATGGACATGAATGGATGCAGGTGTTCAGGCAGGGTGCTTACTTACGTGTCACCTGTCACAGTCGTATCTAGACGTATCAGGTTTCCCATATCGCTCCAACTGCACACGTCCCACATCATTACAGACCCTCCACCAGCTTGAACAGTCCCCTGCTAACATGTAGGGTCCATGGATTCATGAGGTTGTTTCCATATCCGTACACGTCCATCCGGTCAATACAATTTGAAACGAGACTCGTCCGACCAGGCAACATGTTTCTAATCGTCAACAGTCCAATGTCGGTGTTGACGGCCCAGGCGAGACATAAACTTTGTGTCGTGCAGTCAGCTGGATCTGCCCAAGTCTATCGGAATGCACAATGGACATGAATGGATGCAGGTGGTTCAGATGGTTCAAATGGCTCTGAGCACTATGGGACTTAACATCTGAGATCATCAGTCCCTCTAGACTTAGAACTACTTAAATCTAACTAACCTATGGACATCTCATAGGATTCGAACCTGCGACCGTTGCAGCAGCGCGGTTCCAGACTAAAGTGCCTAGAACCGCTCGGCCACAACGGCTGGCTAGGATGCAGGTGATCAGATAGGATGCTTACGTGCGTGTCACCTGTCAGAGTCATATCTAGACTATAAGGGGTCCCATATCGCTCCAACTGCACGCGTCCCACTTCATTACAGACCCTCCACCAGTGTGAACAGTCTCCTGCTGACAAGCAGGGTCCATGGATTCATGAGGTTATTTCCAAATCGGCTCGAAAGCTCATCTCGATGATGTTTCGTTGAATGGTTCCCACGCTGAGACTTGTTCATGGCCCACCATTGAAATCTGCAGCAATTTGCGGATGGATTATCCTTCTGTCACGTTTAACGATTGTCTTCAGTCGTTATTGGTCCTGTTCTTGCAGGATTTTTTTCCGGTCGTAGATTTGATTAGCCGGATTCCTGATATTCACGGTTCACTCGTGAAATGGTCGTACGGATAAATTCCCACTTCATCGCTGCCGCGGAGATGCTGTGTCCTACCGCTCGTGCGCCGACTATAGCACCAAGTTCAAACTCACTTAAATCGTGATAACCTGCCATTGTAGCAGCAGCAACCGACCTAACAGCTGCGTGAGACACTTGTAGTCTTATACAGGCGTTGCCGATCGCAGCGCCGTATTCTGCCTGTTTTCATATCTCTGTATTTGAATACGCAAGCCTGTAGCAGTTTCTTTGGCGCTTCAATGTATATTGAAAATGACTTATACAAAATTAATTTGTTACTGGCTGAAAAGCAGGGCTTCGGGAATTTCTGCCGATGATCAATATTCCGGCGGCAATGGTTCCTTCAGCTGGGTGCAACGGTTACAGAGAGCGACCGATGTGAACACAAAAATCATTTCTTAAAGACAAAAATGTAAAATCAAACAATGAAAAATCCAGGTTGAAATATCGACAACTGTGAGATTAATTGTAGACAAAAGTGTAACGAATAAAACTGTATCATCAGATTTAGCACTACATTTTATTGTACATAAAAAATTGTGAACATCACATATTTTTATGCGCTCAAAGAGGGCTCTCCGCTTACAGCGGTTTGGGGTAACTACGGAAAACCTAAATCTCGATGACCGGCCGGGGATTTGAACCGTTGTCCACCTCCTGTCAGAGCGTCACCTCGCACGAAAAATTTTCGATGTGTATTGCGTTTTAGATTCCAAAAGTTACTGGTAGAGAATTATGATAAAGATTTAAGATAGTAACTCATGAAGCATTTAATAAGTGGTTTTGGACATATACCCAACCTTTAATGGTCCAGAGAACTCAGAATAACAACTTGCACATCGTCTTACCCAATGTGTAATATCGACTATTTCCTTTTGAACTTACGTGGGATACACACTAAACTACATAACATTCATGGTATTATATGCGATGGTCAACACGTATGATTTTTACTTCCCTTACATAATTTTTGATCTGTTTGATTGTTACAGTGAAGTTTGCTATCCGGAATATCTTAGCAGATCGTCAATAAACGCACAAAACACAAATAGCACGTAGAGCTGACTGCCCTATGTATTCTACTTACAGCTATGATACAGTAATTAACAGTGTTAAAATAATAGAAACAAAGTTTAAGCATTGCCAAATCCATAAGGGGAAGTTTTTTAATTAAATAAATTAAAACAACACAAGAAATACTGCCGCTACGCACAAAATTCTGTGTGAACCGCTGCATGTGTAAACCACGTCAAAAAATTGTTTGACTAGTAAAATTTCTGTGCTATTTATATTTTAATTTCATTTACTCATTTATTAAATTACTTACAGCTTTATAGTAATGACTGCTATGACCATTTAATATCCTCATTTACTTTTTGGGAAAAACTCTATAAATAGAGGGAAGACCAACTTGTTTTGTACTGGAAAAAATCGTCAATTGTGAAGCCATTTCGATGTGACCTATCGAAAACTGGTCTTTGTTTTTTCTTCAAAGAAATAATTTATACCGAGAACAGAAGTAGTTATGCACAGAAAACTTCGTTTCTTTTCAAAATTAATTATTTACTTTTTACATACTTTTTTAAAAAATGGGTCCTTTGTTTGTTCCAAAGAGCGTGGAACACGTCAGGAAGACGTAATACAGTGTATAATTAATATGCTTGGATTTTTCATTCCATAGATTCGTAGTGAGGTGACCCACAAGGATGTGTAATGCATAAAAAAATTAAAAAATTTTCCATTCACAAATGAATACGAAAGAGGTCATAGACATTTAAACAAACATGGTGGTCAGAAACAGTGCGGAAAGCTTGTAAGAGTGTGGGAAGGTAGGTTCCGCTGAGTAATTAATTATTCAGAAAAAAATTTGATATGCTGCGCCGTTCACGAGTTAATTAGCATTGAAATTAGCCAATTAGGCCGTTGCACGCGGAAATTCAAGCAACCGCCGGAGACAGTGTCGCCAAATATTATCTTCGTTTAGCTTCCTAAAACACAGCAAGAGACCGATACAGTAAATGGACGTGGGCCGGTAGTAAGGATCGAACCCGAGCCAAAAGCTGAGCAGCCTCGTGCGCTATCATCTACGCTATAAGAACGACTGACACTAATTGTATCTGACGGGCTGCTTGAATCTGCGGGCGGAATGGCCTGATTGGCTGACTTCGATGTTAATTATCTCGGAAACGACGCGATGAATGTAATTTTTTTCTTAACAATTATTTCGCAGCGCAAACTACCTCGCAACACCCTTTCAAGCTTTATAGATTGTTTCGAACCATGCTGTACATATACTAATCTGCATAAAGTAATTTATACTCTATTGCAACTAAGTATCGCGGAAGAAATAAATACATTGTTTGCTTATACTAATCATATTATGCCACACAGACAACGCGTAGGAGTCGAATGTTACGCAGCATATGTGTATCGAATGTAATATATAGGGTGTATGGTGATTAGCGGTGTAACCGTTCCCCAAGTAATGCATTACTTTAACACGAAAATGCTGTTTGCCAAAATGTCGTACACTCACGTTTTGTGAGACAGTAAATGATAAATTACGCTATAACACTGCAGGACTGGGATTGCGTTTCAGTTTCATTTCAAGATACAGACACATTCGGTAAATTTCCGTCGTAGCCGAATCGTGAAATTGTGGTACTTAACTCCAAGTGTTTTTCGCCTGAACACTGTCGAAATTCGATGCAGTTACAAGCACAGCAGTAACCGTAACTTATAACAATGAAAATCATTAAATGCTTTAGCATTAATTTACTGACAGTGTTAAAAATTACTTCCGTTGGCTACTTTACATGGTCCTGTATGAATCATTTGAATGTGAACATTCTGCAACCCGTCAGCAGTAGTGGTAGTCGTGGCAACATTGAGAAGTGTTGTCACCTCAAGCGTAGTGTCTGGTTTATATTAATGCAACAACGCTATCCAGTTGTCTCACAGAAGGAAATCTATGGAACTAAAACGAGGAGGCATCACTGGCCACCCAGTGGTACCACCATGCTAAATCAACTGATCTGGCTACTAATTCTGTAAATGATGCAGAACAAGGCGCTCACCGTGAGTCCATGCACCATCTACCTGTGTCAACGGCGTTGTAAATGTTAAACATGGACCGATTACTTTACAAAACCTGAGCTTCAGCTACTTTCAGTTTTTCAATATCGTTTGCCTACAGTACAGACTCCTTCCAAAGATGCAGCGCTGTCATACAACGTATTGTATCAGATGTTTCTCTCAAAATGTGGGTAGTAAATGTTCAAATGTGTGTGAATTCCTAATGGACCAAACTGCTGAGGTCGTCGGTCCCTAGACTTACACACTACTTAAACTACGAGGGGCGTTTGAAAAGTCCGTGCAAAGTCCGAGAGATGGCACCACCGTCGCGTACCGAGGTCATGTTTAGATAGTAGCATCTTTGAAAAGAACGCTCACCAAGTTTCAGCCATATTAGTCTATTTCTTTATCTTTGGCATTCTTGTGAATGAAGGAAGTCGAGCGACTGTCAAAAAATGGACGAAAATGAATTTCGTGTGATGATTAAACATTACATTATGAAAGGCAAAACGCCTCAGGAGACTAAAAAGAAGTTTGATAAACATTACAGTGACTCTGTACCTTCCATTAGAACAGATAAGTGGTTTCAAAATTTTCGGAGTGGCTATATAGGCACAAGTGATGCTGAACGTAATGGACGCCCTGTGGAGGTTACGACTCCAGAAACCATTGATAAAATCCACGATATCGTGATGGATGACAAAAGAGTTAAGGTTCGTGAGATTGATAGTGCTTTGGGCATCTGGAATTAACGGGTACATAATATTTTGCATAAACATTTGGACATGAGAAAGCTATCCACAAGATGGGTTCCGCGATTGCTCACGCTTGACTAAAAACGGAATCGTGTGAAGTGTTGCAAGGATAGTTTGCAGCTGTTCAGGAAGAATCCACAGGACTTTAAGCGTCGTTTCGTCACTATGGATGAAACATGGATACATTACTATACTCCTGAGGCCAAACAACAATCTAAACAATGGGTTACCAAGGGAGAATCTGCACCAAAAAAGGCGAAGACCATTCCAGACCATTCCTTCGGCCGGAAGGGTTATGGCGACTGTCTTTTGGGAGTCTGGAGGGATAATCCTCATCGACTATCTGGAAAAGGGTAAAACTATTACAGGTGAATATTATTCATCATTGTTGGACTGTTTGAAAACCGAACTGCAAGAAAAACCCCGTCGATTGGACCGCAAAATGTCCTTTTCCATCACTACAATGCACCAGCACCCACCTCAGCAGTTGTGTTGGCAAAGTTAATGGAAATCGGATTCCAACTGGTTTCGCATCCCTCCTATTCTCCAGACTTGGCTCCCTCGGACTACTATTTGTTCCCCAATTTGCAGAAATGGCTGGTGGGACAAAAATTTTATTCAGACACAGACGTGATTGCAGCAACTAATAGACGTTTTGGAGACATGGACAATTCTCATTATCCGGCAGGAATCAACAAATTAGAACAGCGTTGGACGATGTGCATAAGTCTAAAAGGAGACTATGTCGAAACATTAAAAAGGGTTACCCCACACACGTAAGTAGTCTTTATTTTTGCAGGACTTTTCAAATGCCCCTCATAACGTATGCTAAGAACAACACACACACACACACCCATTCTCGAAGGAGGGCTCGAATCTCCGGCAGGAGGGGCCGCGCAATTCGTGACATGGCGCCTCTAACCGGGCGGCCACTCCGCGTGTCTGCGAATAGTAAACATTTTTCGTAAAGCATACCTTTGCTTTAAAATTCACACCGCTTCTCACGGTGAACTTCCTGAATGCAAATTTCTGGAGACTCGGCACACGTGAGTTGGTCGTGCAAAGAAAATCGTCGATGGAATCTAATGAGTTGGCTACATATACGGTTTTTGCATGGTTCTTAAACTGTACGTTATTAGTGGCTAAAAATTTTGTAGCGGCTAACAAACTATTGTAAACGTGTGCGATCCACGAACAACAAACTGCTATTTGGACCAAAGAATGTGCGATGGTGCGTATAGTTCATCATTTAGATTTTTCTTGTTCCTAGACCCGTCGGAGGTTCGAGTCCTCCCTCGGGCATGGGTCTGTGTCTCGTCCTTACCGTAACTTAGTTTAAGTTAGATTAAGTAGAGTGTAAGCTTAGGGACCGATGACCGCAGCAGTTTGGCCCCATAAGGTCTTACCACAAATTTCCAAATTTGTTCCTAGTACTGCCTATGTGAACTGAACTGTTGATCAGAAAAAAGAATTTCTTAATTTTAACAAATTTCATCAACTGCTCAGTCTACTGAGAAACAGTTGTTAATGGTCCCAATTCTTTGAGCAGCGTTTCTGATGCCAATATACAAATAAATCATTTCATTAGTTTTTAGAAACGGAGAACTTTAGCCTGGCACGAAGCATTGCCACAAATATGATACAATATGATATAACGATATGAAAGTAATTGGAATATATTACTTTTTTATTTTCCTGTACTCTCTCTGAGACAATATATGACAGGAAACAAGGTTTTGTTTGGATTACTGCTGTTGACACGCAGAGCTTTCGCCCCAAATCAACAGCAACGTTCGAGTTGCTCCGGTTGAGCAGGCAGCAACGAAATTCCTCACAGACGGTCTACGTGCTCCCCGACTAGTATCACTTCGTCAGTTCCCATATACTCCTACAGGGCGAAGTATTTTTCACTTTAAACACTTTTTGATACGTTGAAAATACTAATAATCCAGTTTCACTCTGACAAGTAGTCACAATGCCGTCATGAAAGAGTGAGCATCGTTTTATCGTAACTTTATAAACCAGTGAAATGAAGCTATGAAATCAGTTTTTTTTTCCAAATGAGACTATGCGGCCCTCTACTTAAAGAATTGTGGTTCTAGATGAGTTCTGCCATCGTTTATGCATTCTTTATAAATTAATACCTCGTCAGATTATTCTTCATTAGCTTACCGCCCGCTGCTTTGCTCGCTTAGGCCGTATGGCCTGCAGAAATATTTTTGCTTCTGTTTTTACGTAATCGAATTGTTATATTGTTCACAAATTGCAACACCTTCTAAGATTTTCACGGTACGCTAATTAAGACGATATAAGCATGGTCTTTTGCGAATGTACTTCTCACCAAAAAGCAATTCTGGTAGCCCTGTCGGATGGGCATGTAGGATAAAGCTTCAAATATAATTTCGTTTGTAAGGAGAAACAAACTGACACTGGGCTTCTCATGAAAGACATGATGAGCAGTTTTTATTTGGGCTGACTCCAGCTACATATTGAAAAAACAAAATTGCAAATATCTGCCGAAACACGAGACAAAATGCACCTGACGACTCGCAGGAGGGGACTCCCTATATACACTCCTGGAAATTGAAATAAGAACACCGTGAATTCATTGTCCCAGGAAGGGGAAACTTTATTGACACATTCCTGGGGTCAGATACATCACATGATCACACTGACAGAACCACAGGCACATAGACACAGGCAACAGAGCATGCACAATGTCGGCCCTAGTACAGTGTATATCCACCTTTCGCAGCAATGCAGGCTGCTATTCTCCCATGGAGACGATCGTAGAGATGCTGGATGTACTCCTGTGGAACGGCTTGCCATGCTATTTCCACCTGGCGCCTCAGTTGGACCAGCGTTCGTGCTCGACGTGCAGACCGCGTGAGACGACGCTTCATCCAGTCCCAAACATGCTCAATGGGGGACAGATCCGGAGATCTTGCTGGCCAGGGTAGTTGACTTACACCTTCTAGAGCACGTTGGGTAGCACGGGATACATGCGGACGTGCATTGTCCTGTTGGAACAGCAAGTTCCCTTGCCGGTCTAGGAATGGTAGAACGATGGGTTCGATAACGGTTTGGATGTACCGTGCACTATTCAGTGTCCCCTCGACGATCACCAGTGGTGTACGGCCAGTGTAGGAGATCGCTCCCCACACCATGATGCCGGGTGTTGGCCCTGTGTGCCTCGGTCGTATGCAGTCCTGATTGTGGCGCTCACCTGCACGGCGCCAAACACGCATACGACCATCATTGGCACCAAGGCAGAAGCGACTCTCATCGCTGAAGACGACACGTCTCCATTCGTCCCTCCATTCACGCCTGTCGCGACACCACTGGAGGCGGGCTGCACGATGTTGGGGCGTGAGCGGAAGACGGCCTAACAGTGTGCGGGACCGTAGCCCAGCTTCATGGAGACGGTTGCGAATGGTCCTCGCCGCTACCCCAGGAGCAACAGTCTCCCTAATTTGCTGGGAAGTGGCGGTGCGGTCCCCTACGGCACTGCGCGCATCCGTGCGTCGCTGCGGTCCGGTCCCAGGTCGACGGGCACGTGCACCTTCCGCCGACCTCTGGCGACAACATCGATGTACTGTGGAGCCTCACGCCCCACGTGTTGAGCAATTCGGCGGTACGTCCACCCGGCCTCCCGCATGCCCACTATACGCCCTCGCTCAAAGTCCGTCAACTACACATACGGTTCACGTCCACGCTGTCGCGGCATGCTACCAGTGTTAAAGACTGCGATGGAGCTCCGTATGCCACGGCAAACTGGCTGACACTGACGGCGGCGGTGCACAAATGCTGCGCAGCTAGCGCCATTCGACGGCCAACACCGCGGTTCCTGGTGTGTCCGCTGTGCCGTGCGTGTGATCATTGCTTGTACAGCCCTCTCGCAGTGTCTGGAGCAAGTATGGTGGGTCTGACACACCGGTGTCAATGTGTTCTTTTTTCCATTTCCAGGAGTGTATATACTTTTGCAAGTTTTCGTTTTAAGTGGTTATGAATGTCAGACGGTCTTCCAAATGGAGCGTAGGACCGCCCTAACAAGCTTCATACAGCTTGTCTAAGGTCCTCCGTTCTTTCAAAAACTACCACACATCCGCTTTCCGTTTTTATTACAAGTATCTAAATACGCATCGCTTGACAAAAAAGTGAAGCTCAAAAGAAAACATGTGAATATAACTTCGCACACGTAAATAATTATGTAGTTGCACTTCTCTGTGAGAAGTAGAACAGTCAACTATGTGCAGAAGTGTTGTTCATGTTTAGTGCTGTTACCAAGCCTGTTAGGGCACAAAGGGGTGTAAAACGCATCAGATGTTAAGAGATCATTCTGAAGGACATGGAGATACTGTATACTCGCGTGAGGCACTATTATTATTGTAAAAACTAACTTTTACGACCAGAAATGTTACAGTTAATAAAATGTTCCGAATTATTAAGCCATGCTCGAATGGATTTCACTTTAAAGCCCAACGTTTCGTCCCCATCTGCGGAGAACATCTTCAAGCGGGATCGTAGCTACTTTGCATGTCCTAATCACACCCTGGCTCGCTACTGACTGCAGCAAAATTCCGCTTCTGCGTGCTTCCGCGTAGTGGCGTGACGTAACATGTTTCGAATGAGCGAGTGCAATTGGCCGTTGCCGACCGCCGTCGTCCACTGCTGCTATTACCCCATGGTAGAAGACTGGTACACATCTTCTGGTCCACCGGCATCAAAACCTCATTCAATTTCACGCCCTCTTTCTTCCTATTAAAATTCCTGGGATGTTTTCCAGTCTCTATGGCCTCTCTGAATAACCTTTCATCGTATGCGCTTGTGGCTGCCAGTACTTGAGTCATATCAAAATGAATACGGTGGTCTCCTGGCTGCAAAACATGTTCCACAACAGCCGGCTAGAGTAGCCGAGAGGTTCTAGGCGCTACAGTCTGGAATCGCGCGACCCCTACGGTCGCAGGTTCGAATCCTGCCTCGGGCATGGATGTGTGTGATGTCCTTAGGTTAGTTAGGTTTAAGTAGTTCTAAGTTCTAGGGGACAGATGACCTCAGAAGTTAAGTCCCATAGTGCTCAGAGCCGTTTGAAGCATGTTCCACAACAGCTGATCTGTCGCTCTTCCCTCTCCTGCAATTGTGCTCTTCTAGGCTAATTGCATTCGCGCACTCAAAACATGTGACGTCATGCCACGGCTCGGAAGCACGCGGAAGTGGAATTTTGCTGTAGTCAGTAGCGAGCCAGGGTGTGACTCGGACATTTAAAGTAACTACGAGCCCCCTTGAAAATGTTCTTCTTAGATGGGGACGAATCGTTGGGTTTTAAGGTGAATTCCATTCGATCGTGGTCTAATAGCCTGGAACTTTTTATTAACTGTGACACCGTTATTATTAATTGACAGAGTTTGAAAGGGGCGTCATTGTGGGTCTGGACGCACTGTGCAGTATACAGCCTTTGGTCGGTTTAAAGTTCTTATTTTTATTCTATTATTTAATGAGTGTTTTATTAATGTGATTGCGTATTATTATTAATTGATTTTTATTTATGGTTTGGTTTAGTGATTCCTTTTTACTGTTTGCTCCTTTTATATAAGTCGAGTCCTTTTAATTATGTTTGCGGTGGTTATGAAGTCTATATGGCTTATTGTTCTCCGTAAGTTGAAGAATACGGTAATAGCATATGCGTTTCGCAGCAGCCGATCTCGTTGAGTCTCCTTGCTGGAAAAATACAACTTATCGCTCTACGGAAATCGATCGGTACAGCCAAGTGCTATACTGTGTCACGTGTATGGGATGTGGTGTCCAACTTTAGTTCTTGAAATTATTTAGGTCTTCGGAGAAATATTTTCGACGAATCCCAAAAACGTGTAAAACTGCAGGTTTGCACCATCAAACCACACAACACTTCCGAACTACTTGCGTCTTTTTAATCACTGAATATTTATTTTCAAATGATTAAGGGCTATGAACTCTACGCACCTGATACTCCTTTTGTGTTTTTATATGTATTTATTTTCTTCAATAACGTAAAACATAGATTACAGCCTTAATGGCGGCTCCCAGCAACAATCTCCTCTCAATCCGACATAGAACACCCCTCTTCCTACGCCCAACATGGAATAGGTATCTCCTTGCCGTCTGTACGTATTTGTTACCGTGATCGCACGGTGATGATTAAATTCTACAGAGTATATATCTCTCGCGCAGGTCTTTTACGTTTACCGTCGTATTAATAATCCGTCGCAGTTTGCCTATGGGCGTGCTTCAGGTTGGCTGTTTAAAAATGTTAACTAATACGAGTGCGTTACCGTGGCGTATCGATATAGTTTTTGTACTGTTTAACAGCGTTGGTATAACTGCTATTTCGGCGTTGTTGTGTATGTGGTTATTACCCCAGGATAGCTGGGTAGGCTCGGGTGTGCGTAGTTTCCTCGTGCCGGGCCTCTGGCCATGTCACGCGGACCGGAGTCCACTATGGAGAGGCTCGCGGAGCAGCCTTCGCGACCCTCCGTCTCTTGCACCGCCCCCCCTTCGGGGAGAACCGCGTCGGAAACGCCGCTCGTCCCGGCCTCCCGTCGCGAACAATGCTCCGCCCACTTCACAACGGGCGAAGGATCGCTTGAATCGCGCCAACCGCCACAAATCGCCGGTGGACATCACCGGCACTGAAACCGATTATCATGAAGACTGTCCACCGTCGCGTGTCAGGGTCCGTTCATCCGCGTCGTCGTCGTCGTCCGACGATTCACCTGACCGCTTAGTAATTGACCCTTCTCGTAGTGAGGCGGCGAATACATCCGCTCTGTCTGACCACCACCCGGCTGTACCTGCACCTGTCTCTACGCCGTCCCGCCACCGTGGCGAGTCTTCTGGACATTCAAACCCAGTCGGCAAGTCCTCTGGCCGTCGCTCCAGAAGCTCTTCCGCCCACGCGGGCTGTGGTGGCAGCGGATCGTGTTCCGATACCCCCCTGCCGTGGGACGCCGCACCGGATGGTCCTGTGGATGAGGAAATGGCTCATGCTCCCGACCCTCCTTCTCAAGAGATCCCGTCAAGCCCTCTGAAGAAAGAGAAGATACCCCCCATTGTGGTATATAATGCCACTAATTATACGAAACTGAACACTGAGCTACAGCGGCTCATTGTCGGCCAATTGAGAGCTGTTTACCAAGAAGATCATGTGAAATACCTGCTTGACAGTAGGGACGACTATCTTACCATTCTCGATTTCGTAAAATCAAAGTCGATGCCTTACTTTACCCACCAGACGTCGGGTAATCGCCGCACCAAAATCGTCATCAAGGACTTGCCACCAGAGGTTACGACAGAGGAGGTCAAGGAGGAACTGCTTCGACTCGATTTCGAAGATCCTTTGGTCCACCAGTATAGCAAGAGGAATCCTGAGACCAGGGCATTGATCCCCTGCCCTACCCACGTCGTCTCCCTTTCCCAGAGGGAGGACATAGAGAGGATTTACCAAATCCGGTATCTTCTGTACACTAAAGTCCGGATTGAATCGTACGAGGGCCGCAACGGGCCAGCCATCTGTCGCAAATGCCAACGATTACGACATACAGGGAACTACTGCTCCCTGCCGTTGCGGTGTGTTAAGTGTGCTGGCCCACATTTAGTGGAGAACTGCACACTCCCTGCTTTGGAGAAACCTACCTGTGCCAGATGTTTGGGAACGACGCACGATCCCCACCACATGGCATCCTGGAGGGGGTGCCCTGTTTACCAGAAGGCACTGAAGTCTTCTCGTCCGCCCAAAAAGAAACCGAGAACAAATCGACCTCCCCCACCGGTACGGGACATGACCAACTATCCTGTTTTGCGGGGTCAGCCTGGTGCACTGTCCTCAGCAGCCACTCTGGCCCCAGTCACTCAGGCACCAGATGGTTTGGTGGCTCCTGTGCCGCTTCCTGCCCGGACTGCCACGACATCCTTTGCTGTTGCAGCCCGGTCTCCTCCTCATTGTCTGTCTTCCGTGACAGCTCCCACTGCTCACCAACTACAGGAGCCAGCTGCAGCTCCCTCCAGTCCATCTGTGGCTCTATCTCAGCCCTCTGCCCCTACCTCCACTCTGCCTACTACTACACCTGCACCTGCGCGCCGTAGGGGCAAGCAGACCACCCGGGACCCTCCCCCAGTGGTGGAGACTGATGCGTCCTTTCGGGCAGACATGCGCGAAATCCTCCAGGTCATCTCCTTTTTCACGAAACCCCACATCCGTGCTGTTATTCGTGACACTGCACAAAAAATCTGTCAGTCGGAGGACGGGCTCTCCAAGGTCATCGCCCTAGTGGAAGGGCTTAGTCAAATAGTGGTGTAATGGCGAGTGGACCTCCACACCACCACCAGCCCCCTCGGGATCTTGTCACTTGCATTTTTAATGCCAATGGCATAAAACGTATGAAGACGGAATTGAACACCTTCCTCCATGACTATCGTGTGGATGTTTTACTGGTGACAGAAACACACCTCAAACCGGCAGACGATTTCCGCCTTCGCAACATGGTGTGTTACCACTCTGACTGCCACGACTGCCGTGGTGGAGGCACAGCTGTATTCCTCAACAAAGCTCTTGTCCATACCCAAGAGACCCTCCAGCCAATGGAACACATAGAGGCCACAGTGGTTACCATCTCCACATGCCTTGGTGCCATTACTTTTGCAGCAGCGTACTTGAGCCCAAACAAGCCACTGTTGGAAGCAGACCTCCGCACAATGTCATCCTTCGACAGGCTCATCATTGGGGCAGATCTCAATGCCAAGCACCCAGCTTGGCATTCTCGTGTGTCTAACCCCAAAGGCCGGCTCCTCCTTGACCTGGAGGATACTTTAGCACTATCAGTCTATGGGCCCCACGAACCTACCCATATCCCAGTCCGTACTAACTGCCAGCCAGACGTTCTGGATGTGGCCATCTTCAAAAACATCACCGCTCAGTTTTCACTGGAAGTTCTCCACGAACTGGACTCTGACCATGAGCCAGTACTCTTGCACCTCACCAATGCTGCCCTTTCATTTGATGTTCGTTCCACTGCGACCCTCACCAATTGGGACAAGTTTGCCAGGGTACTTAATAACACCACTCGACACGACCTCGATTTGACAACACTGGCCAATATAGTCCGTGCTGTGGATTACCTTACCGCCAAAATACAGAAAGCAGTGAAAGTCTCCACCTCCACTGCACCTCGAAATTTAACACCCCTGGACGACTTGCCCCCTCTGTTACGAGAGCTGAAGGTGCAAGAGAACCGCTACCGCTGGAGGTGGAAGCAGTTTCGTGACCCTCAGGACAAACGCCAAATGAGACGCCTCCAACGCGAATTCAGCCACCGGCTCGCCGAATGGAGGTCTGAACAGTGGGAGGACAGGATGTCCACTTTCCTACTCCACCAAAAATCTGACTGGGCTGTCATTCGCACCCTGCGTCGTTCTAAGCCAGCGACTGCCCATCCTATTCGCACAGCAGCGGGCTTGTCTTATGATACCCGGCAAATTCTGGAAACGCTGGCAGATGCGTTCGAGGCCCAAGACCGCCCTCTGGTCCAGGACCTTTCTCCGAACGAACTACAGGAAGAACATGAAGTCCTGACAGCTGTTGCTGCTTTCCGCAACCGCCCACCCCAGTCTGCTCCCCTTCTTATGTCCATGGCATAAATTCAGCGCATCGTTCGACGGAAACGTGGCCGGTCGGCCCCTGGATTGGACGGAATTTTAAATGAACATCTTTGCCACCTTCCCCGCACACCACTCATCTTGTTCACCAATATTTTAAACTGTTGTCTCACATCTGGCCTTTTCCCCCCCTCAGTGGAAACAAGCCAAACTGATTGCGATCCCCAAGAGGTTCAAGAACCCTACAGTCCCCACCAACAACAGGACCATCAGCCTCCTAAACACTATGGCGAAGGTCCTTGAATCTGTGATCCTTCACCGACTTTCCCAACCTCTTGCAGCAGCTGGGACGATCCGTCCTGAACAGTTTGGATTCACTTTGCACTTCTCTGCTGAACTTCAGGTCCTACGGATCACTGAACACATCAGCAAAGGCTTCAACACTGCAAGTCGACAGCTGCCGTTTTTCTGGACTTGCAAAACGCCTACGACAAGATCTGGCAAGACAACCTCGTACACAAGATGCTGACACAGACCCCTATACCGGATATTTATGTCAAGATCGTGGATGACTTCCTCCGTGGCAGGACTTTCCTAGTGGCTCAATGGGGAATGCGTTCTGGCATTCGCCAATTGTCGGCAGGCACTCCGCAAGGATCGGTGCTATCTCCCATGCTATTTAATATCTATGTCAATGATATGCCGGTCATCCCCGAGTGCCACCTTGCACAATACGCTGACGACACAGCGCTATACACCACTGGCCGCATCACTGACGCCGTCGTCGCCCGCCTCCAGCGACAGGTGGTCACCACTATCACCTGGTGCCGGACAAACAAAATAGCTCTCAATGCCGCCAAAACTACGGCAGTTTACTTTACGAAACGGCGCCCAGTCCTCCGCCGCAATATCTCGATTGCAGGTGTGCAGGTGCTCTGGTCCCCGACAACCACCTATCTCGGGGTCCAGATGGACCACAAGTTGCTCTTCCACTGTCATGCGGAGTATGTCACCAACAAGTGGCAAAAGCTAACCAGGGCTTTGTACCCGCTCTTTCGCAGTAGGGAACTTAACCTGCATACCAAGCTCCGCATTTACCGAACGGTTATCCTGCCTGCCCTCACGTATGGATCTGCTGCATGGGCCACGATTAGTGTCACCAGGATGCGGACGTTGCAGCGCCTGCAGAACAAGGTGCTCAGGTGGAGCCTGCACGCCCCGCCACCCACGAGAATTGTCACTCTCCACGAGGAAGCGGATATCGTCCCCCTAAAGACGACCATACGCAACAACGCGCGGCGGCTCTATGAGAAAGTGGATGCATTGCGGGACCCTGTCCATGGGTTACGCCACGTTGGGACCACACTTCCACGCCGCTGGCATCGACATCCGGTTCCCCTAACCATCCTAGAGGAATCGGATTCCGACCATGGCTAACGATAGGTCTGGCACGCCCACCACGGACGCATCCTTTGGCGGGACTAGCCCCCATTCTACGTTCAATACTTTCCAACCACACCCGCCCACGTTAGGCTAAATTTCTCTGCCTGACTGATGTAGTACTGTCACCGTCAGAGGGTGGTACGGGACTACAAGTCCCACCGCCACACCTCCAAAGTGAAATGCAGTGACGCAGTCACTGCCCTGTGGATAAATTTACTGCCTCACCAACACAGTTAGACCGCAATAGACCGGTGATACTGTATTGTAACATAAAAAAAAAAAAATGCGTATGGGCTTTTGCAGGGGGGTGCAGAAAGCTATGCGCAGAAAGCAACGTGTTTTCTCAGTTGTGCGCATTACGTCACGGTGGAAGCAGCTGTGCCAAACAGTACACAGTTCGAATTGTGTGTGATTGTTTTTCTTGTGTTGTTTTGTGTTTAAAGGAGTATTTTGATTGAGTTCTTTCTTCTGAGGTACTCAGTCAACAGCGGAAACATTCGGAATTCGGGAGCGTTAACGGTTTTTGCTGTAACTGATATTTGATTCGGAACTGAAATAGTTAGCGATAGTGGACGGCGGGATCAACATTGTGTTCGCGAGCTCTATAGTTTATGGTTCGTCCTGTGAAATTCTTATTGGAGAATCTACAAGTGAGTGACAAAATTAATTTTTGCAATGCCAGGCTGTGCTGTTACGGGCTGTTTTTCCTACAACCGGAGCACAAAGGGAACTGACGTAATGTATCACAGTTTCCAGCGTAATTAAACATTACAAAAACTATGGTTGTCGAAATGTTGTAGGAAAGACAGTGTAAATGTTGTGCATGCACGAATATGTTCTCGCCATTTCGCAGAAACAGATTACTCAAGGGATTTACAGTCTGAATTGCTTAATTTGCCCCGAAAAAGAATGCTCAAGCCAGATGCAGTTTCTTCGTGCAATTTGCCGTGCAGTAGTGCGACTGTCAATGTGTCACCCGCAACAGAAGACAGAACCAAACGGTATAACAAACGAGAACTATATAAGAGATCTGTGGAAACTCTGGAAAAGCTGTCACCAAATAAGAAACATCATAATAAGGGCACACATACAAATGACAGTTTTTTTTCAGACACAGATAAAGTTACTTTGATGAATGCTATAGTGGCTTTAGTAAGAAGGAATGCTGTTCTTACAAACAAGTGTATGCAACTTCGAGCTCTTAAGTAAATTCATTTCAATGCGATTAAATGAATAGTTTCTGATTTATTTGAGCCGAGGTTTCGAATTTCAAGTGTGTGTCAGTGTGGTTGTGATCTGATATTTTACCGATGTGTGAGGCCTAAGCTGCGAAAGAATATAACTCATCAGTTTTAACTGAAATATTTTAGCAGCAGAAAAGCAGTTTAGACATTTCAATTCTGGTATAAACAAAATCTTCCGCCAAAAACTTGACGTAAACGTGCATGCCGTGTCGTCTGCTTGTGAGCGCTTGCTTCCACGCTGACGTCACTAGGCCAGTCGATGGCAGAGCAGAGCGCTTACTGCCCAACCTTATTATTTAGTAACCTTGGGCTTTTGCATCACAAAACACTTCAGCGGTATTTAAATGTGGCAGTGGGTTGATGATAGACTACATGGGAGTGTGAGGGTACACCAGGTAATGGACTCATTGCAACATTCTGTGTCATATGCAGCATTATTCGCATACTAATAGCATCGTACTAGGAATTACTGGTCCATGAGAGGGCCGGTGTGGCCGAGCGGTTCTAGGCACATCAGTCTGGAGCTGCGTGACCGCTACGGTCGGAGGTTCGAATCGTGCCTCGGGCATGGATGTGTGTGATGTCCTTAGGTTAGTTAGGTTTAAGTAGTTATAAGTTCTAGGGGACTGATGACATCAGATGTTAAGTCCCATAGTGCTCAGAGCCATTTGAACTGGTCCATGCGTAGGCTGTCGCTAACACTACAACACAAACGGTTGCGGTTGGAGTCATGTCCTGACTGTGAAGCGTAGGTTGCTAATGAATGGCATCGCGTTGTGTTCAGCGATGAACCACGCTTCTGCTCTACGCTGGATGACTATCGTCGGTGAGTATAGCAGCGAACTGGAGAGTACTCTTATCCTTCCAATGTCTTGGGGATGCATAGTGGTGTTACTGTTGGCGTCATGGTGTGGGGAGCCATCCAATATGGATGAAGGTCGTAGCTGGTAGTAATTAAGGGAACACAGGCGGTACAGAGGTATATCACAGACATCCTACGTCCTCACGTGTTACCTCTTATGCGACAGTATCGAAGAGCCAGTTTTCAACAAGACAATGCGCGACCACACGTAACACTTTTCTCTATGAACCAGTTGCAGGTATACACGATACCAAAGACCAAATACAACAATTGTGAGCCATTTTGCCTCAGAAGAAGATATCTTTCACAAACGAGTCAGTGTACACATTCAAGCTAGACGGGGCGCAACGTCATTCTCACAAGAGGGCTCATACTCCATAGTTCAGTCTAATTTTGACTCCAATTTGCAAACACTGAAATAACGTCACATTCGCTTTCAACACGTGAAGTTTAATTTTGTTCTCTCCTCCCGTTTTGTGCGAATAACCTCCTTGTCAGACAGTGTTTATAAATTTCAGAAAGTCTGCATTTGTACACTACTGACCATTAAAATTGCTACACCACGAAGATGACGTGCCACAGACGCGAAATTTAACCGACAGGAAGAAGATGATGTGACATGCAAATGATTAGCTTTTCAGGCCATTCACACAAGGTTAGCGCGTTGGCGACACCTACAACTTGCTGACATCAGGAAAGTTTTCAACCGATTTCTCATACACAAACAGCAGTTGACCGGCGTTGCCTGGTGAAACGTTGTTGTAAGGAGGAGAAATGCGTACCATCACGTTTCCGACTTTGATAAAGGTCGGTTTGTAGCCTATCGCGATTGCGGTGTATCGTATCGCGACATTGCTGCTCACGTTGTTCGAGATCCAGTGACTGTTAGCATAATATGGAATCGGTGGGTTCAGGACGGTAATACGGAACGCCGTGCTGGATCCCAACGGCCTCGTATCACTAGCAGTCGAGATGACAGGCATCTTATCCGCATGGCTGTAAGGGATCGTGCAGCCACGTCTCGATCCCTCAGTCAACAGATGGGACGTTTGCAAGACAACAACCATCTGCATGAACAGTTGGACGACGTTTGCAGCAGCATGGACTATCAGCTCGGAGACCATGGCTGCGGTTACCCTTGACGCTGCATCACAGACAGGAGCGCCTGCGATGGTGTACTCAACGATGAGCCTGGGTGCACGAATGGCAAAACGTCATTTTTTCGGATCAATACAGGTTCTCTTTACAGTATCGTGATGGTCGCATCCGTGTTTGGCGACATCGTGGTGAACGCACATTGGAAGCGCGTATTCGTCATCGCCGTACTGGCGTATCACCCGGCGTGATGGTATGGGGTGCCATTGGTTACACATCTCTGCCACCTCTTGTTCGCATTGACGGCACTTTGAACAGTGGATGTTACATTTCAGATGTGTTACGACCCATGGCTCTACCCTTCATTCGATCCCTGCGAAACCCTACATTTCAGCAGGATAATGCACGACCGCATGTTGCAGGTCCTGTACGGGCCTTTCTGGATACAGAAAATGTTCGACTGCTGCCCTGGCCTGCACATTCTCTAGATCTCTCACCAATTGAAAACGTTTGGTCAATGGTGGCCGAGCAACTGGCTCGTCAAAGTACGCCAGTCATTGGTCTTGATGAACTGTGGTATCGTGTTGAAGCTGCATGGGCAACTGTACCTGTAAACGCCATCCAAGCTCTGTTTGCCTCAATGCCCAGGCGTATGAAGGCAGTTATTGCGGCCAGAGGTGGTTGTTCTGGGTACTGATTTCTCAGGATCTATGCACCCAAATTGCGTGAAAATGTAATCATATGTCAGTTCTAGTATAATGTATTTGTACAATGAATACCCGTTTATCATCTGCATTTCTTGTTGGTGTAGCAATTGTAATGACCAGTAGTGTATATACTGCCGAAGTGTCAGTGGTGTCGAAGTTCATCCGAAGACTCGTCAAGTTACCGTCTCACCTGCTTCATCATCGCCTCTCAGTCCTGTGATGTGCCCCTTCTAAGTAAATTCACTATGAACGATAACAACATAATCTGTTCACCTGTCCCAGTGTTTTAAGTGTACATCGTTTTAGATATCCTACACAGTTTCCGAATTGATAAAGTCTTTAAATGTTTGGTAACAATGGACTGCCTAAAACGTGTTCATAAACTTCCGTCATAAACAGTTCTCACCAAAACAGCTCTTGACCAACCATTTCTAGCATATTAAGGGCTTATTTGAATAGTGGTACAAGTCCACTTGTGTTCATTCTGAGGTACAGAGTGCCGGCCGGTGTGGACGAGCGGTTCTAGGCACTTCAGTTTGGAACCGCGCGACCGCTACGGTCGCAGGTTCGAATCCTGCCTCGGGCATTGGTGTGTGTGATGTCCTTAGGTTAGTTAAGATTAGGTAGTTCTAAGTTCTAGGGGACTGATGACCTCAGTTGCTAAGTCCCATAGTGCTGAGAGCCATTTGAACCATTTGAGATACAGAGTCCTAAAGCGCTGAAAAATCTTCAGTTGAGATACTAGTCACATTCAAGCATATGGCTTCTTGCTAGAGATGAACCTTTCTTTCTGTTTGTTTGGACCATTAATGTCAAAAGCGTTATAGACAGAAACGTGGAGGTAATGGACTTGTACCACTATTGACATAAGCTCTTCATACATCCAAAGCCAAAACAGACAGCTTGCCTGGCTTTAATTGCAATCTGCATTGCGCAAGTATGAGCGGGGCTTTCCGCAGCCTCGGATAATGCATCCATAAAGACAGTTACACGACCTTTAACGTTTGTTCACTCCTATGGGAATCTCCCAGGAGTCGCCGCCTCCAGCTTCCTGTTCCCATTGCCATTTGTTTAGACGCAGCGTAACTGCGACGCTCAAGGCCCCTGAGTCTTAGTACACCTCATCTCGCGTGGCTCCAGCAACAGCTTACTCGGTGACCTCACTCAGTAATGAGGTCCTGCCATATCAGTCGGGCAATAATACTAGTATTACAGTTTTTTTTAAAAAAAATGTACCTATAACTCATGAAAAATGTAGCGACAATAACTGTAATTTGACTGCAGTGCTGTCATTTACCTTGCCCTAGTTGGATAGTTTGCTATTGATATATCAGTTGTGCCTTTCCTGCTCGAGGTCGATTGTCATTGGCCTAGAGAACGACAGGACCAGCTCGAACTTTCGAGTTGCTTGGAGGCACACTAGAGGTTGACAGTTCCTTTGTTTTCAATTAGTCGGGCTTAGTGGTCCACTTACCACTAGCCTGCGAGTCTGGAGACCATAAGGTCTCGGGATCGAAGTTTTCATCCTGTTTTCACAATCATCAATGGTGTAAAAATATACCAGCAACGATATGTGCTTCTGAATTTACCGTTCATCTCGTTAATTCTGTCATTTACCTCGGTTTGGTGGCCTCAACTCGACCTCCTCTACCGTTTCATTTCGCGTGTTTTGTCCCGCTGAAGCTTTTTCCCGAACTTTTTGCATTCTGGCCATTCCATCACCACCTCAATAACCTGGATTTTGCTGCCGAAAACCTCTAAAACTTCCGCCTTCGTTCGCACGGGGAATGTATCTCGGATCATAGTTACCACCGTACTTTCTAGGACCAAATCCACCAAAATTCTGAAGGTGGCAGGGGTAAAATACAGGGAGCGAAAGGCTATTTACAATTTGTACAGAAACCAGATGGCAGTTATAAGAGTCGAGGGGTATGAAAGGGAAGCAGTGGTTGGGAAGGGAGTGAGACAGGGTTGTAGCCTATACCCGATGTTATTCAATCTGTATATTGAGCAAGAAATAAAGGAAACAAAAGAAAAGTTCGGAGTAGGTATTAAAATCCATGGAGAAGAAGTAAAAACTTTGAGGTTCGCCGATGACATTGTAATTCTGTCAGAGACAGCAAAGGACTTGGAAGAGCAGTTGAACGGAATGGACAGTGTCTTGAAAGGAGGGTATAAGATGAACCTCAACAAAAGCAAAACGAGGATAATGGAATGTAGTCAAATTAAGTCGGATGATGCTGAGGGAATTAGATTAGGAAATGAGATACTTAAAGTAGTAAAGGAGTTTTGCTATTTGGGGAGCAAAATGACTGACGATGGGCGAAGTAGAGAAGATATAAAATGTAGACTGGTATTGGCAAGGAAAGCGTTTCTGAAGAAGAGAAATTTGTTAAAATCGAGAATAGATTTAAGTGTCAGGAAGTCGTTTCTGAAAGTATTTGTATGGAGTGTAGCCATGTATGGAAGCGAAACGTGGACGATAAATAGATTAGACAAGAAGAGAATAGAAGCTTTAGAAATATGGTGCTACGGAAGGATGCTGAAGATTAGATGGGTAGATCACATAACTAATGAGGAGGTATTGAATAGAATTGGAGAGAAGAGAAATTTGTGGCACACTTGACTAGAAGAAGGGATCGATTGGTAGGGCATATTCTGAGGCATCAAGGGATCACCAATTTAGTACTGGAGGGCAGCGTGGAGGGTAAAAATCGTAGAGGGAGACCAAGAGATGAATACACTAAGCAGATTCAGAAGGATGTAGGCTGCAGCATGTACTGGGAGATGAAGAAGCTTGCACAAGATAGAGTAGCATGGAGAGCTGCATCAAACCAGTCTCAGAACTGAGGACAACAACAACAGTTACAACAACAACAAGAACAGTGCCGCGGCCCACCAAAACCATAATTGTTGCCCTCTGTGCGTTTCCAAAACTATAATTATTATTGTTATCCCATGGGCGATTACCTTTTCTTCCAAAGCCATTACCTTTTCCTACGTTGTTATTGCCATTGGAGTTATTATTACCAAAACCTGATCAGTTGCTGTTATGCCCCCTATTATTGTTTTCTCTGATTGTACATTGTTTCTTTGCGTCACCTTTCCTGAAAATGAATTCAAGTTCTCTTAACATTCCTTTAAATTCTTGTATATTATCTCTTGTCCTACCAACCAATGACTGCTGACAACGTAACTTCATTGTGCACATCCGTATCAGTTCCCCATCACTGTATGGATTGTCTAAACACTAATTTTCCTTTGTCATATCTTCGAAAAATCTAACGGGTTTCTTTTCTCCGGAATTTTCGAACAACTCTTTCTGCAACAACTCATACTTTATTCTGTTTTGTGTTTCTGTGGACCAGTAACGCTCCAAGAACGCAGTTTTAAATTGTTCATATGAATGACAGTTCGCCGCTACTCTTTGCATGGTTTCCGCTATTGCTCCGTCCACATGCCTACAAATAAAGTCAAGTTTATGGCTAAGTGGCCAGTGCTCTGGTAAACCGATCTGAAATTGCTTTATGAACGTGCGTGGATGTATGCCGTCCCCGCTTTCTTTGTAATGTTGGAATTTTATGACTGTCAAAAAGTGATCGTCAAATATTTCTCTTTCACCATACGGCGTTTGTGTTTCCACAACATTACTCGTTCCCTTCGACTGTGTCATGTTCTTTTGTACTCGTTCTACCACATTTGGGTCTTGATATGACGTATTTATGTCCCATCTATCATCGTATCTACGCAATAGTGTGCAGTTATGTACACCGTACCGTTCCTCGTGTATCGGACTGAAAGGTTCGTTTACATTTCCCGGTAATGGTTCAGTGTTTCGTCTTTCTATTATATTCATATTGTCTTGGGGTCTATAACCTCTTGTACTGTAACTTGGAAATCGCGAAATTGGCACATGTGTCGCCGTAACTTGCTCTGCTCTCGCATCACTCGTGTATGTTCGGAGGGTCGTCTGCCGCTCTGTTGGAATGCGCGCGTTTACCGTTTCTCGCTCCCTTGTCTGCTGTGACCGCACATCACCTGTTTCGCTCACCTGTGTTAACTGTTCTTTTCCTATTTGTTTCTGTTTCGTTTCCGTAATTATTGACGCAACCTCTTGTGGATATACGACTGGAATTTCATGACGTTTTTGTGTTTCCAGTACAGCTGCGAAAGGTTGCGCAACTGACTTGTTTCTTTCAGGATTTCTGTCCATCACTACGTCGGATGATACTACCGATCCCGTTGCTTCGCTACTGTTTTCTGTACGATTCTCGATACACTGCTTCAATTCTGTACGAAGGTCTTCATGCTGTTTCTGATTTTTCGAGACTATTTTTTCAATGCGTGTGTCGAATCGCTTTAATGCGGCTCGCGTGACACGTTTTCTGACATTGAGCTCTTCCACGATTTGTTGCGCATTACTAGACGTCTCACGTGCTAACTTACCCACTCTTTGATTAACGTTAGATACTGCATTATGCACCTGATCAACGTCAGAACGCATGTTTTTCTGATCAGCCATTAACGATTGTATAAGTTCGCGCGAGTCACTCGCCTCTCTCCGTATTTCAGTAAACTGTTCATTAACTTCCGTTCGTAATTTTTGCTGATCTTCGCGAACTTTTTCGAAGCCAGCATAAGTTTTGAATTGGAGACTGCTTAAGGCAGCATTTGTCTCTATTTTCAGCTTCACCATTTTGGTTCCTAAATCTTCTAATCTTGCATTTGTTTCCGTTTTTAAATTTGCTAACCCCTCATCCGCTGCAGCTTTTAAATTCGTTTACCCTGCGTTTGTTTCTAATTTTAAATTTGCTGTTTCTGTTTTTAAATCCGCCGTTTCTGTTTTTAAGTCTGCTAACCTTGCATATGTCTGCTTTACGACCATAGTGAGTTGCTTCTATATTGTAAACACACTGTCTGACTCTTCGCCATCTTCACCTGTCACCATTTGATGAAAATTTTGCCGTTCGCGTCTTTCACGTGGCGTTTCACCGACTTCTGTGCATAGTGCAGACGCACTTACACACATTCTTTCTGTTGGAAACTGTTCCGTTTGGTTCAAAATTACTATATTCGGTTCAACGTACCGAAGTTGCTCGTCCTCTGACTCTATTTTTGTGCATTCTCCGACTGTGATACCATCGTGAAGCTGTTACCATCCCCTCTGCACTATCACTACGTTCCGTTCCATGACTCGCACTCGATACTTTTTGTCCCGTGTCTATCTCTATCTTGTCAAGATCTTCAGTTTGACCTATCTGCGACACTCTCCGTTCTTCCGCCATCTCTGATCGTCTCGCTATCCTCTGTCTTTCGCCAATTGCGCGAGTTTCCGCTCTCGTCAACATCAAGTTATATGATCTTACACGTTTCCAATATATAACGGAAAGTATCTTAGATTATGTATACATCATTAGCAGCACTGTTCACTGTTTGTGGATTTTCAAACCCAACACAACAAAGCCATGAATAATTTCGCACGCGCCAGCAAGGTCATGCACAAGCTACTTCTACACAATGGCAAATGTTCTTCTACTTGTTAATACAACTTTTCTACACTTTTGATCACATATTTACTGCATTCTGTCCACTATACATTTACATACATTGGGTAACCTGTTACAAAACAACAGGAATATAGTTTTTTTTTCAAAATTCAAAATTTTTATTTTTCTTACTGATTTGTCTAATTGCTATCCAGGCTGGGTCGCCATTTGTAAGGTGCAATATTTGTGGTTTACTTATTCTAGGATTGAATAAAACTATGTAAGTTGAAATGATTTTACACAGTTTTCAATGTTACAACAAAAACCAGTTGTCAGGATAACGCATCTCGTCAACATCAAAAAGTGAAATAATCCTAAACACAACAACATTAGATATTAACTCTCAGAAGGTTAAATCATCCTAAACGCGACAATATTAAAGTTTAATAGAAGTTTCTTTACAAAATTGTTTCCCCACTTACATTATGAAGTTGGTCAGTACTACGAAAATCGTCCGATTCTGGTTCAAAGTTCGATACTATTTTAGGAAGACAATCAAGTCTATGGTGGATGGTTAGTTATGTGACAAATTGAGCAAAATATTACCCAAGAACCCTCGAGTTTCCAGTGGATCCAAGCTGGTGAGCCAACAAGTTTACACCTCTGCACGCGGTATTTACCTTAAGCTGCACTGAGCTGTCGCCTGCAAGACCGCTCTCTTCCGCTGACATTCCTATAAGACTAATTACACCTTTGCTGAATTTTCCAGCAGAAACTTTCCCTATGTTTCTCGTTATGCGAGAGAACATGTACTCATCCCTATTCTTAGAATGTGGCGATATACACGCGCATGGATGGAGCAGCGTGCATATTATAATGCCCTCTCAGTTCTTGTAAGAATAACTGACTAATTGGCAGGTTCGTTTCTCCACAGTTGGAGCAAAACGATGCTGCAGCTAATTTATAGATGGACATCAGCCGCTGTGAACGCAGTGTTCACACAAATTAGTCCCCTGTGTCGCACAGAGCGTTATGCGCTCCATTCTGCACTTAACGCCAGTTCAGAGAAGCATCCACAAAAATTTCCATCTTGTCTTACTGATAGCCGAACTGTGTCCCTACCCGGGTTCTTTATTTCTTCATGCCACGGCTTTTTTCGACCAATAGGAGCGTCCTCTTATTTTCTGGAAACTCTCTCTGCCAATCGCAAGGTCCCTACCATTAAACTGCATCGAAACGTTGGCTCTTTTCCCCTTCCTAGCACGTTACCGCCAATCGTACTTTTTGTGCCCGTTCCAGAAGCCTAAATGTGTACATTGACTCACGTATGTACCACTCGCTGGACATATCGAAAATGCGTCACTGGTCTTCTTTCGAATTCATTTGGAATTCCGAAACACAGTTTTGTAAAAGCTTTCTTTCCTGTCCTCCCTCAGATGGGCCGTTATACTCGTTCTCCCTGTCTGAGTCACCTGGTCAGTTATTGACTTTCCACCTGGGACACCCCTTTAAGTGGTTTCCGTGGTACCCCCTGTAGCACGGCCTTGCCTCTGCTTCATCCCTCTGAATTCCAAACTAAAACGCCTCTCACTGCTTGTTTCACCTTCTGCTCAAACATGCATTACAAGAACGGTGTGTTAATTATCGTCGATTGAATATCATCCCTTTTTGCATTACATACTGCTAGGCAAATTTGCTCATTACCACCTAATTAAGTTAGATGTCATGGTTCAAATGGCTCTGAGCACTATGGGACTTAACATCTGAGGTCATCAGTCCCCTAGAACTTAGAACTACTTAAACCTAACTAACCTAAGGACAGCACACAACACCCAGTCATCACGAGGCAGAGAAATTAGTGCCATATTCCGTTTCCCATTGCCATGTATAAAGTTCTCATGTAAGCTGCGAATCTGACCTTCATTTATTCTGCCTCCTCACAGCTTGTCGAATGTAACGAAATTTATCCTAAGTGTGGAATACTTGACAGTACGTAAATAAAGCATAAATAAACCAGCATGAAAAGAAGTTCTGTTCACAGTTTGAATATGAGTAAAGTGTCCTAAATTTGTGTGTTTGTGTTTAGGACAACACATGGTGTTAGTATGAGGTGTGGTCACACAGAGCAGCAGTGCAACTCAAATGGCCCTGAGCACTATGGGACTTAACATCTGAGGTCATCAGTCCCCTCAGTGCAACACACAAAGCGATTACGTGACCATTAATAGCCAGGATTATGAGCTTCGTAGGGAGTGAGCATGATGTTGCTATTGCTTTTGTTGTTGTTGTCTTCAGTCCGAAGAGTGGTTTCATGCAGCTCCCCAGGCTACTTAATCAAGTACAAACATCTTCATCTCTGCAGCTACAATATACTGCAACGTACATCTGTGTGATCCTGCTTACTGTATTGAAGTCTTCGTCTCCCTCTACAATTATTACCTTACACACTTCTCTCCATTACCACACTGAAGACCTGTTGATGCCTCAGCATGTGTCCTGTCAACAGATACCTTTTTTAAAATCAAGTTCTGTCACAAAATTCTTTTTGCCCAAGTATTCTGTTCAGTATCTCCCCATTATTTATTCAGTCAACCCCTCTAATTTTCAACAGTTTTCTGTAGTACCTAAACTGCTTGTCCTGCACGTTTCACTTCTGTACAAGGCTACATTCTATTCAAATATTATTCTAAAAGTTTCGTAACACATAAATTTTTGTTCAATGTTACAAAGTTCTCCGTTTCGCAAACGTATTTCTTTCTACAGCCAGGCTGCATTTTACACTGAAGCAACAAAGAAACTGGTATGGACACATATATTCAAATACAGAGAAACGTAAATAGGCAGAATACGGCGCTGCGGTCGGCAACGCCTATATAAGATAACATGCGTCTGGCGCAGTTGTTAGATCGGTTACTACTGCTGCGCGGCAGCTTATCAAGATTTAAGACAAGTTAGAACGTGGTGTTATACTCGGCGCACGAGCGATGGGACACAGTGTCTCCGAGGTAGCGATGAAGTGGGGATTTTCCCGTGTGACCATTTCACGAGTGTGCCGTGAATATCCGATTAAACATCAAATCTCCGACATCGCTGCGGCCGGAAAAAGATGCTGCAAGAACGGGACCGACAACGACTGAAGAGAATCGTTCAACGTGACAGAAGTGCAACACTTCTGAAAATTTCTGCATCTTTCAATGCTGGGCCATCAACAAGAGTCAGCGTGCAAACCATTCAACGAAACATCACGGATGTGGGCTTTTCGCAGCCGAAGGCCCGCTCGTGTACCCTTTATGACTGGACTACACAAAGCTTCACGCCTCACCTGGGCCCGTCAACACCGACATTGGACTGTTGATGCAACAGTCTCGTTTCAGACGGTATCGAGCGGATGGGCGTGCACGGGTGTGGCGACAGCCTAATGAATCCATGGGCCTTGCTTGTCAGCAGGGAACTGTTCAAGCTGGTGGAGGCTTTGTAAAGGTGTGGGGCGAGTGCAGTTGGAGTGATATGGGGCCCTTGATACGTCTGGATATGACTCTGACAGGTGACACGTACATAAGCATCCTGTCTGATCACCTGTATCCATTCATGTCCATTGTGCATTCCAAGGGACTTGGGCAGTTCCAGCAGGATAATGTGACAACCCACGCGTCCAGAATTGCTACAGAGTGACTCCGGGAACACTCTACTGAGTTAAACACTCTGGTAGCCACTAAGCTCCCCAGACATGAACATTATTGAGCATATCTGGGATGCCTTGCAACGTGCTGTTCAGAAGAGATCTCCATCCAGTTGTATTCTTACGGAATTATGGACAGCCCTACAGGACTCATGCTGTCAGTTCGCTCCAGCACTTCTTCAGACATTAGTCGAGACCCTGTCGCGTCGTGTTGTGACACTTCTCCGTGTTCGCGAGGGCCATTCACGATATTAGGCATGTGTACCTGTTTCTTTGGCTCTTCACCGTATACCCATTCTGTCTCGGCAAAAGTCAGTTATTTTGCTGTCTAAATGGCAAAACTCACGCACTACGTTTAATGTCTCTTTTCGTAATCTAATTTCACTAGCGTCAGCTGATTCGCCCACCTTCCAGTTCCGTTACTTTACTTTTGTTCATATTCTGCTTATAACCTCTTTTTCGAAACATTATCTATTCTGTTCAACCGCTCTTGCCGTCTGTGACATAATCAATGTCATCGGGAAACCTCAAAGTTTTTACACTACTGGCCATTAAAATTGCTACACCAGGAAGAAATGCAGATGATAAACGGGTATTCATTGGACAAATATATTGTACTAGAACAGACATGTGATTACATTTTCACGCAGTTTGGGTGCATAGATCCTGAGAAATCAGTACCCAGATCAACCACCTCGGGCCGTAATACCGGCCTTGATACGCCTGGACATTGTGCCAAACAGAGCTTGGATGGCGTATACAGGTACAGCTGCCCACGCAGCTTCAACACGATACCACAGTTCATCAAGAGTAGTGACTGGCGTATTGTGACGAGCCAGTTGCTCGGCCACCATTGACCAGACCTTTTCAATTGGTGAGAGGTCTGGAGAATGTGCTGGCCAAGGCAGCAGTCGAACATTTTCTATATCCACAAAGGCCCGTACAGGACCTGCAACATCCGGTCGTGAATTATCCTGCTGAATTGTAGGGTTTCGCAGGGATCGAATGAAGGGTAGAGCCACTGGTCATAACACATCTGAAATGTAACGTCCACTGTTCAAAGTGCCGTCAATGCGAACAAGAGGTGACCAAGACGTGTAACCAATGGCACCCCATACCTTTACGCCGGGTGATACGCCAGTATGGCGATGACGAATACACGCTTCCAATGTGCGTTCACCGCGATGTCGCCAAACACGGATGCGACCATCATGATGCTGTTAACAGAACCTGGATTCATCCGAAAAAATGACGTTTTGCCATTCGTGCACCCAGGTTCGTCGTTGATTACACCATCGCATGCGCTCCTGTCTGCGATGCAGCGTCAATGATAACCGCAGCCATGGTCTCCTAGCTGATAGTCAATGCTGTTGCAAACATCGTCGAAAAGATGGTTGTTGTCTTGTAAATGTCCCCATCTGTTGACCCAGGGATCGAGACGTGGCTACACGATCCGTTACAGCCATGCGGATAATATGCCTGTCATCTCGACTGCTAGTGATACGAGGCCGTTGGGATCCAGCACGGCGTTCCGTATTACCCTCCTGAACCCACCGATTCCATATTGTGCTTACAGTCATTGGATCTCGACCAACGCGAGCAGCAATGTCGCAATACGATAAACCGCAATCGTGATAGGCTACAATCCGACCTTTATCAAAATCGGAAACGTGATGGTACGCATTTCTCCTTCTTACACGAGACATCACAACAACGTTTCACCAGGCAACGCCGATCAACTGCTGTTTGTGTATGAGAAATCAGTTGAAAACTTTCCTGATGTCAGCACGTTGTAGGTGTCCCCACGGGCGCCAACCTTGTGTGAATGCTCTGAAAAGCTAATCATTTGCATATCACAGCATCTTCTTCCTGTCGGTTAAATTTCGCGTCTGTAGCATGTCATCTTCGTGGTGTAGCAATTTTATTGGGCAGTAGTGTATTTCTTCTTCCTGAACTTAAATACCCTGTTCCAACATCACCATGGTTTTCTTTACTGCTTGCTCAATATACAGACTGAATAGAAGAGGCTATAAAGCTATTGCACTGCTTCCTCAACTCCTGCTTACCTTTTAAGTATTTCCACATTTATAACTGACGTCTGGTTTATATACTGGTTGTACATAACTTTCCGTTCCGGGTGAACACCATACATCTTGGGACTATAGCACGCGATATAGGTTTTGGAGACTGAACTGAATTTTCATCCGCTGGTATGGGCGTATTTTTTGCCACATTATATCAATATTTTGTTCTTAGCGTTACCAAGGTTCCTCTGTGAATCCGCACTGATAGCCGCGCCTGTTAAAGCGCTGCTTTCGGGACGGTGAGGTGCGCCGGCCTCGGTACAAATTCGCCCGGCGGATTAACAACCAGGTTCGGTCCGCCGGCCAACCTAGATGTAATTTCTAGACGGTTTCCCCCACCAGATGAAGTCTCGCCCCAGTTACACGATTCGCAAACGTCTGAAAAACTTTCGCCCAAGCCTTTCGAGGGCAAGTGCTCTACCACTTGAGCTACCCATACGCTTCTCACGACCCGTCCTCACATCTTCAATTCTGGCAGTACCTCGTGTCTTACCTTCCAAACTTCACAGAAGCTCTTCTGCGAAACTTGCAGAACTAGGACTACCGAGCGAGGTGGCGCAGTGGTTAGACACTGGACTCGCATTCGGAAGGACGACGGTTCAATCCCGCGTCCGGCCATCCTGATTTAGGTTTTCCGTGATTTCCCTAAATCAGTCCAGTCAAATGCCGGGATGGTTCCTCTGAAAGGGCACGGCCGACTTCCTTCCCCATCCTTCCCTAATCCGATGAGACCGATGACCACGCTGTCTGGTCTCCTTCCCCAAAACCAATCAACCAACTAGGACTCGTGAAAGAAATGATATTGCGGAGGCATGGCTTATCCACAGCCTAGGGGATGTTTCCAGAATGAGATTTTCACTCTGCAGCGGAGTGTGCGCTGAAATGAAACTTCCTGACAGATTAAAACTGTGTGAAGCTGTGAGGACGAGTGGTTGGTCGTGCTTGGATAGCTCAGTTGGTAGAGCCCTTGCCCGCGAAAGCAAAGCTCCCGAGTTCGAGTCTCGGTCCGGCACACAGTTTTTATCTGTCAGGAAGTCTCATATCAGCGCACACTCCGCTGCAGAGTGAAAATCTCATTCTAGAAACATCCCCTTGGCTGTGGCTAAGCCATGTTTCCGCAATATCCTTTCTTCCATGAGTGCTAGTTCTGCAAGTTTCGCAGAAGAGCTTCTGTGAAGTTTGGAAGGTAGGAGACGAGGTACTGGCAGAATTGAAACTGTGAGGATGGGTCGTGAGTCGTACTTAGGTAGGTAGCTCCGTTGGTAGAGCACTTGCCCGCGAAAGGCGAAGGTCCCGAGTTCGAGTCTCGGTCCTGCACACAGTTTTTATCTGTCAGGAAGTCTCATATCAGCGCACACTCCGCTGCAGAGTGAAAATCTCATTCTGGAACTTTCGCCCACGAACAGCACTACACGCAGATAGTTTGGATACACACATTCCGTCCTGGGGGTAAAGGGGTGGCGACAGAAAGGGCATCCTGCCATTCTTAGACTAACCATACCGACCCTGCGCCAATGCGGAACGAAGGCACAACAAAAAGAAGACGACCCAGGTTCCTCTCTCAGACCTTGAATAGGCCATCATTCAGATGTCTCTCGTCGTTAGACGCGCAGTTTTGTATCTGAATGAGTCATACGACTGATAACGTTTGATAAATGAGACGTGTAACATCAGTCACTTGAGGTTACTGTAACAAACGGCTGCGCGTTGTGTCTGTTTGAAACTTTCGCCAGAACTGTTTGCAAGAAAAGCACTTACCCACTGTCGGACCGTGCAACAGAATTTCTCGCAATTTCGTGCGAATTTACCACATATCCGAATCAGCCTGTTACAGGCTAGAAGATTTAGAAGGCAACTGCGTGCTAGACCCAACAGCGCCTGGAAATCACACCACTGACAGGAAGCGTGGACTTATCTGTTGGAGGGCCATCAGGCACCATTAGCAGACACGGACTGTGTTAGCATTGCTGTTAAGCCCTGTTACTGCTCACAGGATGTCGATCGTCTGGGTCGGTCACAGGCTTGACACGAGAAAAGTTTCCCAGCTAAATAACGGCGGTGCTCTTTCTAACTGCACAGCGTCACCACAAGCAAAATGCACACATTTACAGTTTGACAAGAATAACGCTTCCGAAAACAGGACGTGAATTGCAGTCAATGGAGTAAAATTAAAGGCATACGTTTCACCAAAATGGATAACGGAGGAGACTTATACGACATGTCATACCATATAAACGAATGACTAGTGGAAATGGAAAACGTACCACGTGCAATTTTTTCACATCTACATCTACATTACTGCTCTTCAAATCTCACTTAAGTTTCTGGAAGAGGGTTCATCGAATCATCTTCACAATAATTCTCTATTGTTCAAATCTCGAACAGCGCGGAGAAAACGAAAAACTATAGTTTTCCGTTCGAGCTCTGATTTCTCTTACTTTATTATGATGATCGTTCTCCCTATAAAGGGCGGCGTCAACAAAATGTTTCCGCATTCGGAGGATAAAGTTGGTGACTGACATTTCGTGAGAAGATTCCGCCGCAAACAGAAACGTCTTTGTTTTAATGACGTCCACCACAAATGCCGTATCATTTCAGTGACACTTTCTCCCCGATTTCGCGGTAACACAAAACGTGCCGACCTTCTTTGTACTTTCTCGATGTACTCCGTTAGTCTTGTCTGGTAAGAATCCCAATCCGCTCAGCAGTACTCCAAAAGAGGACAGACAAGCAGAGTAGGCAGTCTCTTAAGAAGATCTATTGCGTCTCCTCTAAGTGTTTTGCCAATAAAACACAATCTTTGGTTCAACTTTCTCACAGCATTTTCTATGTGTTCTTTCCAATTTAAGTTGTTCGTAATTGTAATTCCTATTAAATTGACGGCCGTTAGATGTGACTGATTTATCGTGTAACCGAAATTTAACGGATTCCTTTTAGCACTTCGAAATTTTCGCACCATACAGATATCTTTTCTAAACCGTTTTGCAATTTGTTTTCATCTTCTGATGACTTAACTAGACGATAAACGACAGCGTCATCTGCAAACAACCGAAGACGGCTGCTCATATTGTCTCCAAAATCGTTTATATAGATAAGGAACAGCAAAAGGCCTGTAACACTACCTTAGGGAGCGCCAGAAATCGCTTCTGTTTTACTCGATGACTTTCCGTCAGTTACTTCAAATTGTGACCTCTGTGATAGTAAATCACAAATCCAGTCACGTGACGGTTTCCATACGCACGCAATTTCACCACAAGCCGCTTGTGTGGTACAGTGTCAAAAGCCCTCTGGAAATATAGAAAAATCCCATGTCAATAGAACTCAACACTTCATGCCAGTAAAGAGCAACTTATATTTCACAAAAAATGGTTCAAATAGCCCTGAGCACTATGGGACTTACCTTCTATGGTCATCAGTCCCCTAGAACTTAGAACTACTTAAACCTAACTAACCTAAGGACATCTCACACATCCATGCCCGAGGCAGGATTCGAAACTGCGACCGCAGCGGTCGCGCGGTTCCAGACTGTAGCGCCTTTAACCGTTTGGCCACCCCGACCGGCTGTATTTCACAAGAAATATGTTTTGTAAATCCGTGTTGACTGTGTGTCAATAGACCGTTTTCTTCTAGATAATACACTATTGGCCATTAAAATTGCTACACCAAGAAGAAATGCAGATGATAAACGGGTATTCATTGGACAAATATATTATACTAGAACTGACATGTGATTACATTTTCACGCAATTTGGGTGCATAGATCCTGAGAAATCAGTACCCAGAACAACCACCTCTGGCCGTAATAACGGCCCTGATACGCCTGGCCATTGAGTCAAACAGAGCTTGGATGGCGTGTACAGGTACAGCTGCCCATGCAGCTTCAACACGATGCAACAGTTCATCAAGAGTAGTGACTGGCGTATTGTGACGAGCCAGTTGTTCGGCCACCATTGACCAGACGTGTTCAATTGGTGAGAGATCCGGAGAATGTGCTGGCCAGGGCAGCAGTCGAACATTTTCTGTATGCAGAAAGGCCCGTACAGGACATGCAACATGCGGTCGTGCATTATCCTGCTGAAATGTTGGGTTTCGCAGGGATCGAATGAAGGGTAGAGCCACGGGTCGTAACACATCTGAAATGTAACGTCCACTGTGCAAAGTGCCGTCAATGCGATCAAGAGGTGACCGAGACGAGTAACCAATGGCACCCCATAACATCACGCTGGGTGATACGCGATGACGAATACACGCTTCCAAAGTGCGTTCACCGCGATGTCGCCAAACACGGATGCGACCATCATGATGCTGTAAACAGAACCTGGATTCATCCGAAAAAAAAGACGTTTTGCCATTGGTGCACCCAGGTTCGTCGTTGAGTATACCATCGCAGGCGCTCCTGTCTGTGATGCAGCGTCAAGGGTAACCGCAGCCATGGTCTCCGAGCTGATAGTCCATGCTGCTGCAAACGTCGTCGAACTGTTCGTGCAGATGGTTGTTGTCTTGCAGACGTCTCCATCCGTTGACTCAGGGATCGTGACGTGATTGCACGATCCGTTACAGTCATGCGGATAAGATGCCTGCCATCTCGACTGCTAGTGATACGAGGCCGTTGGGATCCAGCACGGCGTTCCGTATTACCCTCCTGAACCCATCGATCCCATATTCTGCTAACAGTCATTGGATCTCGACCAACGCAAGCAGCAATGTCGCGATACGATAAACCGCAATTGCGCTAAGCTACAATCCGACCTCCTTACACGAGGCATCACAATAACGTTTCTCCAGGCACCGCTGGTCAACTGCTGTTTGTGTGTAAGAAATCGGTTGGAAACTTTCCTCATGTCAGCACGTTTTAGATGTCGCCATGGGCGCCAACCTCGTGTGAATGCTCTGAAAAGCTAATCATTTGCATATTACAGCATCTTCTTCCTGCCGGTTAAATTTCGCGTCTGTAGCACGTCATGTTCGTGGTGTAGCAATTTTAATGGCCAATAGTGTACATAATGTTCGAAAACAATATATCTTCCACAATGCTGCTGCATATCGACGTTAACAAAATATGTACAGAGAATGTGGCCAAACAAGTTATTACGCTTCCATGATACGCTGTGTATAGCTTTAAGGCCATTTACAGAAAGTTGTGGTCTTAAATTTAATAATACTGTAATACGTTTTTTAAACAAGTGAACCTACAGACAGTTGCAATACGGGGTAAGATACTGATCAACTGCAGCTAGTTTAGGAGGGAAGCAATTTGCACAGAACGCCTGCAGTGTATCCCTAGCCCTTACTGGAACAGCCTCAAGTTATGCTGGACAGGGAAGGGCAACATGCGTCACTTCGCCCTATTCAGTTTCATGAGAAGGTTACGGAAGTATCCAACCACTTCATGTGCTAGGCAATCTTTACTCATTTTCAGGAACAGCGTTTAATAAATCACTTCAGAAATATGTGCCGATACAGAATTTCTCTCTTGCAGACAGAAAAATTGGATCTATATTAAAAAACTAAAAACCCGCCTCGATTGTGAAAATGTTAACCCAGGTTTCGGCGTAGATAACTACACCTTCTTCAGAACAACAATAAAACCCACAAGTGCCTAAGGAGACTTTTGTCAATGATTAAAAGAACACCATAGCTATACATTTATAAACGAAAAAGAAAAGGAAAACAGAAACAGTACATATGTACGTTTCTTTTTCGATTATAAATGTGTAGCTATGGTGTTCTTTTAATCATTGACAAAGGTCTTCTTAGGCACTTGGGGGTTTTATTGTTGTTCTGAAGAAGGTGTTGTTGTCTACGCCGAACCCTGGGTTAACACTTAACACTAGGTGCTTTTTTCGCAATCGAGGCGGGTTTTTCGTTTTTTAATATATTAACCAACGATTGCTGAGGCGCTGCGATGTTGAAAGTTCTTAAATTGTATATGGCACAACAGTTTTAAGATAAACGCGAGTATTAGTTCTCATTATGACGGAAAGCAAGAAAGAATCAAACGAAATTGTTGGCTGCAAGGCTAGGAGCGTGTTGTCTAGCCAGGTAACTCGAAAGGGTTTTCTTCCCCCCGCACAGAATGCCTCCATTACACGTGGCCTAAGAGAGTTCTGTTTTAAGTGTACCTGTTAGGTATAGTTAACTGCAATGAATTCGTTTACAGTATGGAGTCAGGCTGTATGGAATGAAGTTGTGGTACGGCTATCACGATTCATCATAGTCTGATCTGATGAACATAAATTTTCTATTGAAAGACTACACCGAGTACAAAATATGCAAAGGTCGATTTGTAACCCATCACTCACAGCTGTTGTAAAATTGTTATTTGTGGCTCTTTTCCGTCTAATAACAACCACATTAGCAGGCTACCTGCAACTATTATTATATTATTGTTATACACATTCACATGAAGATATATTGTAATCGCATCTCTTTAGTCAGATGTATCTGACACGCGGTTCCGGTACATGTGTGCAAACAGGGTCAACCTTAAAATTACTCATGTTGTGGATAACTGTGCTATACTTTTCGATATTGGGATGATGTAGACATTTTTATTTCTTCAACGTATTATTTGTATCACTCGGTATACCCTAATCCGTGGGCATGCGACAGCATACGCTGTTAATACACTCCTGGAAATGGAAAAAAGAACACATTGACACCGGTGTGTCAGACCCACCATACGTGCTCCGGACACTGCGAGAGGGCTGTACAAGCAATGATCACACGCACGGCACAGCGGACACACCAGGAACCGCGGTGTTGGCCGTCGAATGGCGCTAGCTGCGCAGCATTTGTGCAACGCCGCCGTCAGTGTCAGCTAGTTTGCCGTGGCATACGGAGCTCCATCGCAGTCTTTAACACTGGTAGCATGCCGCGACAGCGTGGACGTGAACCGTATGTGCAGTTGACGGACTTTGAGCGAAGGCGTATAGTGGGCATGCGGGAGGCCGGGTGGACGTACCGCCGAATTGCTCAACACGTGGGGCGTGAGGTCTCCACAGTACATCGATGTTGTCGCCAGTGGTCGGCGGAAGGTGCACGTGCCCGTCGGCCTGGGACCGGACCGCAGTGACGCACGGATGCACGCCAAGACCGTAGGATCCTACGCAGTGCCGTAGGGGACCGCACCGCCACTTCCCAGCAAATTAGGGACACTGTTGCTCCTGGGGTATCGGCGAGGACCATTCGCAACCGTCTCCATGAAGCTGGGCTACGGTCCCGCACACCGTTAGGCCGTCTTCCGCTCACGCCCCAACATCGTGCAGCCCGCCTCCAGTGGTGTCGCGACAGGCGTGAATGGAGGGACGAATGGAGACGTGTCGTCTTCAGCGATGAGAGTCGCTTCTGCCTTGGTGCCAATGATGGTCGTATGCGTGTTTGGCGCCGTGCAGGTGAGCGCCACAATCAGGACTGCATACGACCGAGGCACACAGGGCCAACACCCGGCATCATGGTGTGGGGAGCGATCTCCTACACTGGCCGTACACCACTGGTGATCGTCGAGGGGACACTGAATAGTGCACGGTACATCCAAACCGTCATCGAACCCATCGTTCTACCATTCCTAGACCGGCAAGGGAACTTGCTGTTCCAACAGGACAATCCACGTCCGCACGTATCCCGTGCCACCCAATGTGCTCTAGAAGGTGTAAGTCAACTACTCTGGCCAGCAAGATCTCCGGATCTGTCCCCCATTGAGCATGTTTGGGACTGGATGAAGCGTCGTCTCACGCGGTCTGCACGTCCAGCACGAACGCTGGTCCAACTGAGGCGCCAGGTGGAAATGGCATGGCAAGCCGTTCCACAGGACTACATCCAGCATCTCTACGATCGTCTCCATGGGAGAATAGCAGCCTGCATTGCGGCGAAAGGTGGATATACACTGTACTAGTGCCGACATTGTGCATGCTCTGTTGCCTGTGTCTATGTGCCTGTGGTTCTGTGAGTGTGATCATGTGATGTATCTGACCCCAGGAATGTGTCAATAAAGTTTCCCCTTCCTGGGACAATGAATTCACGGTGTTCTTATTTCAATTTCCAGGAGTGTATGTTACAAATTCGGCGCATAATAATGTGATTCTTCTGGGACTCATATCTCGGGTTTACTTGGTGATAGAAAGGTAAGGTCAAATGTCTGGGATAGCCCTCGGTCTAGGGACCATTTGTATACCCAACAAAAAGATCGTCTCACTGTAACTACCCTATAGTATCTGAATATTACGCACTTCCTCCAGCTTAGGCAAATGGAGCAAATTGGTTGAGTCTTTTCATGTTTGATGCGGTCTACGGTGAGCTTTAAGCGGCTTGTGGAGGCAGCATTTAGTTCAAGGGAGGTTCCTGAGAAAATCCGAGGAAAAGGGTTTTTCACGGTCATTTCGCCGTCAGCAGCGGATATCTAAGTAAATAATCGCAGAAAATTGCTTAAATTTTACCGGTACATGCTATAGGCCATCTTCTCGTTTTTAAAAATCTTTATCCGTTATCGAGGAACACCCCAGAAACATTCTTTTTTTTTTGGTACCAAAACCGAACCATGAATCCCAAGACGGCTACGCACAGCAAATGTCTGTAGTTTTTGCTATATGTTTCTGAGATCCCGATCTCTAAAAAGCTAAAAGATTTTCTTGATATCTTTATCCATTTCCGAGATGCAGAGGTTCAAAATTACCCTACATGTACCTCTAAAATACTCACACATAATCCGGTGTGAGGCGTAAATGTAGTTCATAAAGTAACATAGCACGGTGGAATATGCTGTAAAATGTCTCCGTTATCATCAGACGGGGTCTAGAAAACGCATGGTGTGGTACTGAAGCACATGCAGAATTTTTGTGCACATAGTATCCGGTCTGAGGTGTAAAATTAGTTTTGCGTTATTTCAGTTTCACAGAAGGAAACAGTCAAAATTTCACTAACCCATAACTTTTCGTACGAGTGACATGGCCTGCTGTAGCAGGGAAAAAAAGAAACCAGAGGAAAAATACTCCTATCGGAGTATGCTCCTGTTTAAAAGACACTGAAAAGCGGGGCACTAACTGTCTCATTCTCTCTTCTTCAGCATCTTTCTAAATTTCCCAAAAACTTTTTTATGCTGAGATAGAAGGAGAGAGTGACAATGGGAAAGAGACGGAAAAGTAACAAATACTGGAAGACAGTAGTGGTTGTGGTATAGAAACAGCGAAGGAGACAATGGCAGTGTGAGAGATGGAGAGGGACACAGTGATAGTGAAATATAATCGACACTGAGAGAACAGTGCTGGGAAAAGAGCGAAGAACACAGCACCAGTGGGAGAGAAAGTAGAGGCGGATGAGGGCCAGCGGCAGTGGGACAGAGTCTAAAACAACAACAACGAGGAAAAGACAGATATTGATAGTGATAAGAGACAGCAGCAGTGGGAAGGAACGAATGAGACAGCAGCAGTAAGAGAGAGCGGGAAAGAGACATTGACTGAAAGAGGAGACAGTAGTAGAAGTAGAGAACGAAGGAGCCTGTGGCTGTGAAACAGGACACAGTGACAGTTGGACAAAAAGAGATAATGACAATAAATTGGGTTGAATAAGTGGGTAAGAATGGGCAGATCGGAGTCGATGGGTATAAGCGACTTACAACGGTGGACTGCTGGGTGTGAGCGAGTTGCATTTAGGGGTCCCTGTGGAGTGAGAGGTGGTTGCATGTTAAAAGAGCACCAGTATGTTCGCATGCGAAATTTTCTGCGAAAATTTTTAAGGTGGTGAGGAAGGTAAGCCGAGGCAGCTAGTACCCCACTGTTCCGTAGGAGTCCTTTAAACAGGAGCATATTCGCCTGTTTTGTACTCTAATAGCAGCATTTTTCCTCTGGTACCCAGTATGGGTGGATGTGATGACATTATTTCCTCATTAGCAGCAACGAAGTTTCTGATAATGTGTGTCCAGCGTGTGCTGTAGGTGACATTCGAATTAATTTTGTTCTGTTCAACATAAAACAGGATTGTACACGTAGTTAAGAAATTTTTATTGCACCATACGCACAAAGCGGAAAGTGAAACACGTTCTGACATACTTTTGTAGTGTTCAGCGACCCTGTAAGTTGCTATGGGTTTCCTGCATAATGAATATGTAAAGCTGCGTTGAAATATTTTGTTGTCGCCCAGATTAAACCTTGATGGCGTTTGTAGCACAAAATTCAGTTGCGTTACGAAGAATGCATGCTATCCGAATATTCACTTCGAGCCCGTTGCTGTTAATGGTATGAGTAAATGTTATTTAAAAATATTTCTTGCTATAGATACAGATTTTTTATTCTTGTAGCGGTGTTCTCTGTAACGTACACTAAGAACAAGATTTGATAATTATGTAGCTTGTAATGGTAGCAACCCGTAGCAAGAAACGCAATGTCAGGCAAAGAATCTGGACCAGCGTTTAAGTGCGCCAGTAAAAATGAGTTTTGTGTGATTTGTAAGAGGTAGCGTGACTAGTCAGGGAGGTTGACTGCTATCAGCACAGAATACAAGGCAGGATAAAGGTATGTTCTATGAAGTGTGAGGCGTGAGGCAGGGCGATAAACTGTCTCCATTACTAATCAATTACTTTTTAGAGAAAGTAGTACGCGAATGGAGAAATCGATCAGGAGGAGAGGGAACAAGTAAAGTCAAATTTGCTGGTAATATAGCAGTCTTAACAGGAAACCTACAAAAAAAAATCGTTCGCCAAGAGTAGCAGGAAATCCTGGATAACAAATTTTCGTTTCAGAAAACCGTATGTAAGAGCAATGTCAAATGTGCACCAAAATATATGGAATCAAAATATGGAATAATAAAGAAAGTTACGGAATTTAAATACTTGGGAGAAATAATCCAGCCAAATGCTCTGGGCATAGAAGTTAACATAAACAGAGCCACAAAAATGGAGACGGCATTCCACTTAACACAGAACACTTACAATAAAAAAAACATACCTATTAATACCAAACTGAGGCATTACAATGTGATGATTAAAATCAGGTGTCTTTATGCCTCAGAATGCCTCGCCATAAACACAGTCAAACAATTACAGGATTTGGAGAAGAAAGAAAGAGGAGTAATTCGAAAAATTTTGGATCCAAATTATGAAAATGGGATTTGCAAATGAAGAACCAACAAGCAAGTGTATGAAAAAGCTGATAAAGTAATAGATATAATAAGAGAGCGTAGGATTACATTTTATTGTCACTTGAAAATAGTGAGTAACAAGAACTTGACAAAAAATATTCAACTTCTTTGATAAAAATTTAAATTTCATGATTTATAGAAGTCATGAACGATTTACAGGAGTTGAAAATAACGGACAGATATATAGGAAGCAAACATGAATTAAGGGAAAACATACAAAAAATCAAGCGTTTCCAGAAGAAGAGGCAAAAGAAGAGTAGCAGGAAATCCTGGATTACAAATTTTCGTATATAAGAGCAATGACAGGGGGAAGAAGAGAAAACAACAGAGAACAAAAATGAAGAAGTATTGGGAAGAAAAAAAGTATCATAAACCAGCTGTTTCACTTGGCTCTGAGTTAGCCAACTTCGAATAAGAATAATAATAATAAAATGTGTTCTACATTAAGTACCGCAGCACTCCCAGCTACCAATCAAAGTCGTCCATTATTTTTATTGGACGAAAGTAATAGGGCATGGTGCTGTGAAACAGACGACGGACGAGAAGTGCAAAAACTGTACAACGTAGCAATCTTAGCAGACAACAGAAGAACCTGCCCTATAATTCTACACGTCATGTTGTGCAGAGCAGTTACGATGTTGTGACTAAAGGACACTGAATTCAGGGAAGTTAGGGATAGAGTGTAAGTTGTGCCAGGTGCTTCCACTACAGCATCGATTTGTGTAGTCAAGGCACCAACTAACTTGTGCTTGACATCCCTCGACAAAAGCCAATAGTCTAAAACTGTCTCAAAACTATGTACTAGGCAGCTTATAACAGTCACAGCACTTGAACTCGGCCAACAGATACAGCCATCATATCTCATTATTGCCCTTTCCTAGACTCGTGTTGCTAAAAGGAAGGCTTCCATGAAACTCATTGTCGCCGACCACCTTAGCGATCGCTCAGGTCTGCCAGAACGAAGAAATACGATCCTGTGAATATTGCAATTGTTGATTAACTTTGCATTTTAAGAAGTTAGAAGTTTGAGTGATAGGATATGGATAAAATAGTAGTGGTATTGCCAGTTAAGCATGTGGTGCTCAGTGACGATAAGGAAGCGATTGGATGCTGTTCTTCATGGAGTGCCGTAAATGTTCACTGAAACAGAGACCTTGTAGCTTGGGCAGCCTTTGACGATGAAAAAATTTTTCACGATCCTGTATGAGCCATTCTTATTTAGGGAATGTCCTTGAGAGGACCTAGACCTCATGACGACCCGAAAAATTGAATTTTTTTATTTAATAAGACTGTGATTTTCCCTGATTCATTATGCCTTATGATTAGTACCTCATTATTTTCGTGTTTTAATGCTTTTCTAAAGCAGATGCGGCGCGTGATTGCCCAGCTGTCACACTACAGTCAAACACAAAACCTTGCCTACAATATCTGGCTATTTAATTTTGGCGCCACTGTTCCCGTAACAACTCGTTTGTGTAATATCCTTGAAGAACATATCGCATGCACTATGAGCAGGGATTTATTGCAATCGATGTTTCTGTCGATATGAGTAGATTACTTACATTTTTCACTGTCATTAAGATCGATAAGTGAGGGGGAGGTTACAAACACATGCAGAATTTTCGTGCACATAATATCCGGTCTGAGGTGTAAAATCATTTTCACAGAAGGAAACAAAATTTCACTAACCCACAACGTACTTCTCGTAAGAGTGACGTGCCCTGCTGTAGCAGGAAAAAGAAGAAACCAGCGAAAAAATACTCCTATCGGAGCACAAAAAAGGCGAATATGGTCCTGTTTATAAGACTCTGAAAAGGGGGGTACCAGCTATCTCAGTTTGTCTTCCTCAATAGCTTTAAAAAAATTCCAAAAAATTTTGGCATATGAATACATCCGCGCTTTTTTATGCTGAGAGAGAAGGAAAGAGATAGGAAGAGACGGAAAAGCAATAAATACTGGAAGATGGTTGTCGTTGTGGTAAAGAAAGAGCGAAGGAGACAGTGGCAGTGAGAGAGAGAGAGAAAGAGTGGGACACAGTAGCAGTGGAACATAGTTGACAGTGACAGAACAGTGCTAGGAAAGGAGCGAAGGAGATAGTGCCAGTTGGAGAGGCATAAAGAGAAGGAGAAAGTGGAAGCGGATGAGGGCCAGTGAAAATGAGACAGAGTCTATGTACAGTGAAAATGTCAGTGAGATGAAAAAAGCGATTTGGACAACTCCGTTTCACAAAGTATCCCCTGATGAGCATGCACAGCATAGCCGCTGCCCAAAAAGAAACACTTCATGTTGTAAGTATAATCTGTATGAAGATAATGGACAAAAACGTACACATGTACAACCCATGCCATAAACCGTTATGGTAGAACTAAAGCCAATGTATAGGGATCTTTTAGATTCTAATCCTGGAGAAATGTTTACATGGCAAAACACAGAATCCAAATAAAAGCTTCAGTAGCTGCATTTGCTAACGCTTGCCCAGAACGTCTTTTGCTGGCATGTCAGATTTTCAGATTGGTGCGAAGGACGCCATAATATGTGTTAATGAGGGAGTAACAATCAGAATAAAACCTATGAGCAGACTAGGCTAGAGAACTGGGGACAACGTGAAAAGTGGGCTGCTACGAGTGTGCAATCAATGTGTCGTTGAAGCTGCAAAAGCTGCTGAAATCATGACAGAGGAGGCCAGAATAACAAAGAAAAAAAAAGAAAACTAAGGAAGATGAAAGGACACTCAGACATGTCAAAACATTCCAACTCCATGATCTTCTTGATTCTATCATTGAGAAGAGAATGATATGCCAATCTTTAGTTGCAATTTCCCGTAATAAACGTTTTTGCATACTTAGGTATCATTATCACAGCCAATATTAAAGCTAAAAAACAAAATTTTACATGAATATAATATAGTGCTTGCCTGTGCAGTAAACCACTTTATTCAACAATGTATTAAATATTTTAAGCTGGAGTGTGTCATAAGGAGAAAATAATTACGTCTAAGAAACACTTTTTTTAAAATGAACTAAACAACAAATTAGTAAAGAAGGGTGATTTACTATTTCAACTGGTTGATAATTAAAAGAATAAAATTTCTTTTGACCTTTTATTTTGAATGGTGTGGAAGTACAGTGCACCTAAAATAAAAACTACACGTAATTCGGTACGTAAGATAAAAAGTCAATATTCACTCTACTATGTATTCCACAATTTTCAATTTTTTTCACAGAGATCACAATCTGCTAATTATTTCGTTAAAGTTTCATTCCAATATACGTCAAAGTTTTCGACAGACTAAATTTAAAAATACTAGTAAAAGCTACAGGGCATGACGTCCAGGTCTCCTTGAAATTGCTCTCATCACCTGTGAGAAAGTGCAACATTGTTTATTGCACCCAGTTTACAAGCAGATGGCGTGGCCACAGTAGGCAATAAAAAAAGTACTGATTGGTGAGATTAATTAGATATTTTCACAGCCGTCCAATTTCTCGTGGCAACAGGAAATTCGATCTCGCTGATGAATAACCATGAGCCACAGAAGACGCAATAAGCGGCTCTTGGGACAGCCAATACTTGCGGTGCATTGATCGTTAGTGATACATTGATAGACTGGCCAAACTTGTGTTTGGAGGTCAGCTGCTCCATGGTGCTACCTGTATGTCTGGTAGTATGTACCCTGGCACCTGTCCCGAATGTCAGTCTTTCGCTGTCCTCCACATCTGACGGGCAGTTTGTCTTTTCCTCATGTCTCCACCAATAGCGGTAGACTTTTACAGCGGAAAACTCGGCGACCACGCAAGTACGGTAGTCTGAGATACTCAGGTAGTGGTTCTTAACGCCCCCGCCGTAAGTCGTGTATCAAACACGGCAATTCCGCCACGTGACCACATGACTTAGCTTTACAATTTGGCCAATTTGGCAGGGTGATTGCTTAATGTACCTACAGATGAGCTGTACGCTGATTTCCACAAAGCAAAATCGGTAAAATAACATCCCGTCACGAAGTTGTGCGTCGAATGAGACGGAACTTCGTCTTTAAGTATAGAACACATGACAAGGTGTAAATGAAACCTTTAAATACAGTATCAGGTGAAGAACTTAGATCTGAAGTATAAATGTGTCCCAGTTATACGTATGGATTTGTCACCCGTAGGATTAACAAAGTACAGTAAAATCAAAGAGATGAACATCAAGGATGGAAAAGGAATCCTACCGTTAATTGCAGAGGAGATAGTAGATAGGTGGAAACAGCACATTGAGGGTTCTACGAAGGGGAGAAACTGTCTTTTAACGTAGTAACAGATGATATAGGAGTCGATTTAGAAGTCATAGGGGATTCAAATAATATTCATTCGGAGTCGCTCAACTCTGTAAGATTGAAGAAATGTCATCGGACAAACCCGAAGATAGCAAGTCTGATAAACGCGAAGACTATTGTACAATCGTCTTGAAAACTCTAGCATCTAACTTGATGACCAAAATAAAGCGCAGAAGAATCGAAAGCAAAATTAAGAGTCTGTTAGACGACCATCTGTTCGGCTTTAGGGAAGGCGAGGGCGCCAGAGAGTCAGTTCTGGCGTTACGATTTACAATGCAAGCAAAACTTCAATAAAATAAAATACTGTCACATTATTTGTCAACGTAGAAGGCGTTTGACGTGTACAGTGCCGCAAGAGCTTTTGAATCCATAGAGAGAAAGGCATGCTCTAGAAACACAGATGGATAAATGTACAGCGTGTAACTAAAAGAAGGGATAGGATGCTAGGACATGAGTAAATTTTCAGAGAGTAACTTCCGTGGTGCTAGAGGCCAAAAATTATAGGAGAACAGAGAGATTAGTACATAGAACAAATGACTAAAATATTGGCTGCTTCATATGTTTCCGTTCTGATCACATATCATCTCATCTTCAGCACTCGTCTGTGAGCTGTCTGATGTACGACATTCCACTCTTCACCCATAAACTTTAAAAATGTAAACGAAGACGAAAACCTCTGAAGATACACCTGCAACAACTCTTAATTAATGAGGCGGTTAAGATTACTGCAGACTAGATCTCCTGTTAGGGTACCCTTATCTAGAGTCCAAAATCCGTCTTCCTATGAATCCCCTGAAAACACGGAGAACAACAGCGATTAGATTAAAACAACTTGCTCCCCAATCCTAAGGTATGTGTTTCGCCCATGGTGTCTCCCTCAACCTATTCAAATGGTTCAAATGGCTCTGAACACTATCGGACTTAACATCTGAGGTCATCAGTCCCCTAGATCTTAGAACTACTTAAACCAAACTAACCTAAGGACGTCACACACATCCATGCCCGAGGCAGGATTCGAACCTGCGACCGTAGCGGTCGCGCGGTTCTAGACTGAAGCGCCTAGAACCGCTCGGCCACCAGGGGCCTATTGTACGAAAGGCCTCCGATATGGCCTCAGGGATAATATAGACCCTAACATTCATCACCGTGGGCTTTACCTGGTCCCCTTCGGTTACGCAAACTTTATTCCAATGTGTAGTAGTGGAAATCAGGATAAAGGCACATGCCACGAATTTGTTATGAAAGTGGTAGATAGATATAAGACATAAACACTGCTGACGGAATTGCACGGTTTCTTTCATAATATTAGTGACATAATAACGTATTTGCATTTCCTGGATGGAAACTAATATAAAAGCACTCTCTCGCCTGTTGGGTTATTGCACTGTTAGCACTTCGTCCAATCTCCGTTCTTCTTAATTACCTTGACAATACTCTTTGGCATTGCTTTTGTTAGGGTTTGTATTTCTTGCAGTGAAATTGCTGCACACTCCTCTCGTATCGCTCTTTTCAGCTCATATACGGCCTCAAATAGTATTCCACTGCAATAAACATGCCTTGCAAATATCCCCAAAAGTTTTCCACGGGGTTCAAATCCGGGCTACGTGCGGGCCAGAGCAAGACATCGATATCTTTATTTTCAAACGGCTTATTGAATGCAGCATAAATACGCACAGAAGCATTATCGTGCGGAAACATTAGGCTTTCGTGCCCTAGGTTTATAAATTCTATACAGTTCAAATTTCTGCTCATTCTTACCTGCTGCTCTATTCTCAGTTGATGCCAATAATACTGAAATCCAATTAAACTTCTTCTCATCACTGAAGAATACTGTATCCCTTGTTGAAGTCCATGACGTATGTTTCTCCGCAAACTCCAGTCTAGCCTGTTTATATTTCAGTGTTACAGCAGGTTTCTGCAGTCGTTACTCGAATGCTACACGTTTGTAGTTTGACAAAATTTGTCGTACACGTCTAGCAGTTACTGGCAACTATAAATCAGCAAAAAGCTGCGAAGAATAACGGTTTGTGGGCCTTGCTTCGCGCAAAAGTAACCATTTCGATGCCTCAGATGGTTTTCTACTTTTCCTATATCTTCCGTTCTGTCCATATCGCGTGCAAAATGTAACGAAATGATCGATCATTGTACTTAAAACGTTCAGCTTCTTGGTGATTTGACGATTAGAGCGTCCCATTTCCTTGTACGCACCGATTTTTCTTTTTCATCCTATGATAACTATTTTCCGTGTGGCGTTGTCACAGTCGTGGTTTGTGTACACAACACACACGGTCTTTAATGAAGTCTATTACCTATCTGCAATAAAAGCACGCATGCCAACTTAAACAACGCAGAGAACCGACTGTCTTTCTACCGAGTACCATTTTGTACCACCTGAAACGCTGATGTCTTGTTATATATTGTACTATCGACATCAAATACGACACCATTTCAGTGCATTCGTATGTGTACTGGATTTCATGCTACTACATATTCACTCTGCACAGCTATTTCAACCGAAGACGTTAATTTTTCTACAAATATCCATGCCTTTCTACTCATTTCCACTACTGTATACCTATGGTTCAAAGGACGGTATGCCGAATAGACTGAAATATTCTTCTGTATAATTTAGGGGCAACTGACAATTGCTCTGCGACTCGTCCATTAGCCACTGGATTTTAAGAATTTTTATACGGCGTCCACAGCACTGGAACCTTCGTGGTATTCCTTAGTATACTCGACCATGTAGGCGTCCCGTATAATAATCGTGTTGTTAAATTAGGGAAGCCTCTACATCTACATGGATACTGTGCAAATCACATTTAAGTGCCTGGCAGAGGGTTCACCAAACCACATTCACAATTCTCTATTACTCCAATCTCGTATAGCGCGTGGAAAGAATGAACACCTATATCTTTCCGTACGAGCTCTCATTTCCCTTATTTTATCGTGGTGATCGTTCTTCCCTATGTAGATGGGTGTCAACAAAATATTTTCGCATTCGGACGAGAAAGTTGGTGATTGGAATTTCGTCAGGAGATTCCGTCGCAGCGAAAAACGCCTTTCTTTTAATGATGTCCAGCCCAAATCCTGTATCATTTCTGTGACACTCTCTCACATATTTCGCGATGATACAAAACGTGCTGCCTTTCTTTGAACTTTTTCGATGTACTCCGTCAGTCCTATCGGGTAAGGATCCCACACCGCGCAACAGTATTCTAAAAGAAGACGGACAAGCGTATTGTAGGCAGTCTCCTTAGTAGGTCTGTTACATTTTCTAAGTGTCCTGCCAATAAAACGCTACTTTAGTCTTCCCCACAACATTTTCTATGTGTTACTTCAAATTTCAGTTGTTCGTAATTGTAATACTTAGGTATTTAGTTGAATTTATGGCTTTTAGATTAGACCGATTTATCGTGTAACCGTAGTTAAAGGATTTCTTTCACCACTCATGTGGATGACCTCACACTTTTCGTTATTTAGGGTCAACTGACACTTTTCGCACCATTCAGATATCTTTTGTAAATAGTTTTGAAATTTGTTTCGATCTTCTGATGACTTTATTAGTCGATAAACGACAGCATCATCTGCAAACAATCTAAGACGGCTGCTCAGATTGTTTCCCAAATCGTTTATATAGATAAGGAACAGCAAATGGCCTATAACATTACCTCGGGGAACGCCTAAAATCACTTCTGTTTTACTCTATGACTTTCCGTCAGTTGCTACGAATTGTGACCTCTATGACAGGAAATGACAAATACAGTTACATAACTGAGACGATATTCCATAAGCACGCAATTTCATTACGAGCCGCTTGTGTGGTACCGTGTCAAAAGCCTCTACAATGCACGTGCTGCCATTAAAAAAAAAAAAGAAAACCGGAGCCTGACTTACATTGCTCCTTTCTGATCAAGGCCGCGCGGTATTGGCCGAGCGGTTTAGGGCGCTACAGTCATGGACTGTGAGCTAGTGCCGGCGGAGGTTCGAGTCCTCCCTCGGGCATGGGTGTGTGTGTTTGTCCTTAGGATAATTTAGGTTAAATAGTGTGTAAGCTTAGGGACTGATGACCTTAGCAGTTAAGTCCCATAAGATTTCACACACACTTTCTGATCAAGAGTGGTGTTAAGTTGTGGATAATGGAATCAAGTTTTGTTCTTAATGTTATATAGGGTGATTTTTTCCACCGTGTACAAACTCTAGGGACTGATCGATGAGAAGATACGGAACAAAAAAGATCTAATGAACTTATGACCGGAAATGCATGGTCTCCATGCTAGAGACCATTTATCCAGTCATAGATTATTACAGAGACTGCGGTAAATACGTGACGTACCGTGCAGCCAATGTTACAGTACGTGCTGAAAATGGTTTCTGTGTGCCTCTACGGATGCGCGTACGCGCCGTAGCATATTCTGTCTCACACGTTCACATCTGCCAGGCTGCACTCGAACAGTGTCAAAGGCTGCATGAATACGCTGTTCCAGTGTCTCCACATCTGGAATGGGCTCTGCACATACGGTACTTTGGAGGTGGTCCCTTAACCAGAAATCGCTTGGGTTGAGTTTCGGTGAACGAGCAGGCCATGCAACTGGACCCCCGCGTCCGATCCATCGACCAGGGGGACACGACTGAGATGCGACCGGACTGTAACGGCGAAGTGGGCTGCAGCACAGTCATGTAGCAGTCACATAACTCTTTGAATCATCAATGGCACTTCTTCCAGTGGTGGAGGTAAAGTTACCCGCAAGTAGCGCCGATGGTTCCAACCTGTTAGGCGACGTGGAAGAAGACTGGTCCCAAAATACGGTCGCCAATTATCCCGGTCCACACATTCCGGCTGCACCGATGCTGATGATTCGCTGGGGGTTCTACTTACTATCCCACAGATGACTGTTATGAAAGTTGAAGACAAGAAGACAAGACTCCGTGTAAAGGTGGCCTCATCTGTGAATAGGATGGATGACGCAAATCCTGGAACCGTGGTTGCTTGAAAAAAAAAAAGTGACAAAACTGCCCTCGATGTGTAAAGTCTGTAGCTAGCAAGCCCTGCACACGCTGTAAGTGGTAAGGGTAGTAGCAATTGTAATGGAGACTGTTCCACACATTCGTCTGGCTTACCCTGTATTGGCGGGCCAACTTCCAGGTACTACTGACACGGCGGTCGCCTTCCACAGTGTTAATCACACTCTCCTCCACATCCGGTGTCCGAACATTCTAGGTACGTCCTTCATGATTTCCTGTTTCCTGAAACGACCATGTCTCAGACAAACGGGTAAACACTGTTGAAAATATTGAATGCTGTGGTTGTTGTCGGCCGAGATAGGTCTCCTGATGTAACATTGCTGCCCGCCGTCCGTTGCCATGTGCCTTTCTGTGAGTAAACACTATGTTGGCAAGCTCTCGATTCGAGTACGGAACCATATGTGCAACGCTGTATCACATTCACTACAAGGAGAGTCAGCCAGAGAAGTGAATCGGACACAAAATTACCAATTATTGTGGCAGCAGAGAGCGCTAGGGCATGGCGTATAAGGAAGAGTACCAATGTCTAGGAGGAAAAATTTAGGAAATTTGTGGTAAGGTCTTATGGGACCAAACAGCTCACGTCATCGGTCACTAAGCCTACTCACTGCTTAATCTAACTTAAACTAACTCACGCTAAGGACGACACACACACCCATGCCCGTGGGAGGACTCGAACCTCCGACGGGGGGAGGCGCACGGACCGTGACAAGACACCCTAGACCGCGCGGCTATCCCGCGCGAATGTCTAGGCGGAAACTATGGATACTGTAACTGTGGCTGCATGGTATAGCGTGTATTAGACCGTAATCTCTGTAAGAAAGTATGACTGAATAAATGGTCTCTAGCATGGAAGCCATGCATTTCCGGACATAAATTCCTTAGACCATTTTTGTTCCGTATCCTCTCCTCGATCAATCCGTAGAGTTTGTTCACGGCGGAAAAAATAGCCCTGTTTTTACGACTGCTATTATTTTCAAGTTGTGGCTAGTTTTTATGAACGACATCCATAAGATAGTAAATCTATTGTGAGTCTGCTGCTAGTATGACTAGGTTCCTAAACTTTTGCTTGCATTATATTGGGATATTGACACCAATTATTACCCTAATATTACTTCTCTGTGCAAAGAACCAGCACTTTGTTACTTTGGTCTGTACTAAGACCTCCGGTAATAATTAACTAGGCACTGGGTGGAGCCTTAGAAGGAAAACAGGGTCAGGATAGTCTACGATAAAAACTAGTGAAGAGGATTATCGACTAAATAAATAAACACCCCTTCGATCACAATTTTTTGTTACCGACTACCGGTTTCAGTCATCGTTGCAAATCATCTTCAGTTCTAAGTTGGTACAGTAAAAAAGGCAACAGTAAAGAATTTAAAAAGTGGAAAATTATAAATACTGCCATCAAAGTTTGTACTAATAACAATAAAACATTAGGAACACATACATACCTGGTGCCGCAATCTGCAGTTGTCAACAGCAGTGTAAAACTAACGTAAAATACTGGTACAACGGATGTGCTGGGGAACAATTTGGTGGATTCACGTGACGTATACGTAAAATATGGGCTAGTGCATTAAAACAGCGTCAAAGAGATTCCTCCAGCATAAAATAAAATAAGCAAGCAATTAATGAAAATTAAGAATTAAAATACACGTTAATGAAATATATTCCAGTATGATGAGTTATGCAGTAAAAGGTAACATACAAAAATAATAAACAACTCATAGTGCGCTGTGCGCCGTACATAATTATTCCCGGCTCCCCCGTCGGGGGTTCGACTCCTCCCTCGGGTATGGGTGTGTGTGTCGTCCTTAGCGAAAGTTAGTTTAAGTCAGACTAAGTAGTGTGTAAGCAGTTTGGTCCCATAAGACCTTACCACACATTTCCAATTTTCCATCATCATTCTTGTTTACGAATGCTCTATGTGTGGCTTCGTAATATTTTCTTGTTGTCTGTGCAACAGTTGATGGTAGTACTGTAATTTCACACCTTTGTAATTTTTGATTATTGCTGTCTCTTTCATTATCCTGATGATTTGCAGTGCAGACTGAATCCGGTAGTCGGTGATAAAAAGTTGTGACTCCGACTATGTTTGTTTATTTTTATAATAAAGAGATCACGTTTCCTAGACATGGGGTCAGTTAGGATTAACAAGAATGTTGGGTCCAGCAGAGAACTGAAACTGAAAGATTATCTCCAGAAAAAAGAAACTGAGGATGAGAATGCTAATAAACAAGAATAGATAGTAACGACGTACTAATGACAGCTAATAATCGCAGTAGAACTATTTAAAAAGATCTTCCTTGATTATTTATATTATTAAATAGGAAAGGTCAGGGTTAAATGACGCAGTGAAAGGACTGTTGCGTGAGGAGAAATCATAATGAGAAGCCTTCTGCTGCTTTTGCGGCCCTCGCTGCTTTGAAAGTCACAAATGACTAGCCACTAATGCCGAGGCCAGGAAATGCTCCCACTGGGGAATGTTCTCCAGCAGCTGATAACGAAGAATGCGGGGAGAAACAATCGCCTGGCTATTATGTCTAGCAGCCTCGGGTCTGTGGGCGTCTATGATAGATTGGGGGCTGTTACAGTGTGGTAATGACAGAGCGCCCCTGGTAATAGAACAGATGAGTCACTCCGAAGCGGCGCGGCTTTCACTTGCCTACGGCCTCTAGCGCTCTCTGCAGCGGCAGACCCTGGGAGGCTGCCTACGAACGGGTGGTGCCTCACCTCTCACATCTCAGCAGCTCAAGAAAGACAGCGCTGAGCTGGTGCGGGTCCGCTTTTAGTCGAATCACGTTGCGATGTTCAGTCACTTCGGCAGTGACGTTACATAGCCGCAGATAGTAATCGAAAGTGTAGAAGTCTGGGACGTCACTCGACCGTTGATTTGTCACTGAGAGGTTGGGATAGTGGGCTCTTATTATCGAACTCAACTCAGTAAATTATTATGGGCAGATACTGGGTCGAAAATGTTACATCTGCAAAAAAATTGAGTTAATTTTTCGATAATACACTACTGGCAACTAAAATTGCTACAACATGAGCAAATGCAGAAGATAATCGGGTATTCATTGAACAACTATATTACACTAGAACTGACATGTGATTACATTTTGCCGGCCGCGGTGGTGTAGCGGTTCAGGCGCTCAGTCCGGAACCGCGGGACTGCTGCGGTCGCAGGTTCGAATCCTGCCTCGGGCATGGATGTGTGTGATGTCCTTAGGTTAGTTAGGTTTAAGTAGTTCTAAGTTCTAGGGGACTGATGACCACAGATGTTAAGTCCCATAGTGCTCAGAGCCATTTGAACCATTTTTTTGATTACATTTTCACGCAATTTGGGTGCATAGATCCTGAGAAATCAGTACCCAGAACAACCACCTCTGGCCGTAATAACGGACTTGATACGCCTGGGCATTGAGTCAAACGGAGCTTGGATGGCGTGTATAGGTACAGCTGCCCATGCAGCTTCAACACGATACCACAGTTCATCAAGAGTAATGACTGGCGTATTGTGACGAGCCAGTTGCTCGGCCACCATTGAACAGACGTTTCCAATTGGTGAGAGATCTGGAGAATGTGCTGGCCAGGGTGGCAGTCGAACATTTTCTTTATCCAGGAAGGCCCGTACAGGACCTGCAAAATCCGGTCGTGCATTATCCTGCTGAAATGTGGAGTTTCGCAGGGACCGAATGAAGGGTAGAGCCACGGGTCGTAACACATCTGAAATGTAACATCCACTGTTCAAAGTGCCGTCAATGCGAACAAGAGGTGACCGAGACGTGTAACCAATGGCACCCCATAGCATCAAGCCGGGTGAGGTGATACGCCAGTGCGGCGATGACGAATACGCGCTATCGATGTGCGTTCACCGCTATGTCGCCAAACACGGATGTGACAATCATAATGCTGTAAACAGAACCTGGATTCATACGAAAAAATGACGTTTTGCCATTCGTGCACCCAGGTTCGTCGTTGAGTACACCATCGCAGGCGCTCCTGTCTGTGATGCAGCGTCAAGGTTAACCGCAGCCATGGTCTCCGAGCTGATAGTCCATGCTGCTGCAAACGTCGTCGATTTGTTCGTGCAGACGGTTGTTGTCTTGCAAACGTCGCCATCTGATGACTCAGGGATCGAGACGTGGCTGCACGATCCGTTACAGTCATACGGATAAGATACCTGTAATCTCGACTGGTAGTGATACGAGGCCGTTGGGATCCAGCACGGCGTTCCACATTACCCTCCTGAACTCACGTATTCCATATTCTGCTAACAGTCATTGGATCTCGACCAACGCGAACAGCAATGTCGCGATACTATAAACCGCAATCGCAATAGGCTACAATCCGACCTTTATCAAAGTCGCAAACGTGATGGTACGCATTTCTCCTCCTTACACGAGGCATCACAACAACGTTTCACCAGACAACGGCGGTCAACTGCTGTTTGTGTATAAGAAATCGGTTGGAGACTTTCCTCATGTCAGCACGTTGTAGGTGTCGCCACCGGCGCCAACCTTGTGTGAATGCTCTGAAAAGCTAATAATTTGCATATCACAGCATCTTCTTCCGTCGGCTAAATTTCGCGTCTGTAGCACGTCATCTTCGTGGTGTAGCAATTTTAATGGCCAGTAGTGTATATTAACAGTACTGAGAGCGAAGTTTCTTGCGACGACATTCTTGTATAAAACAAGTCTTGGTTTGCGTGTGGCATCAAATGCGTATAAATCTCAGGCTTTCACGACACCTCAGTAGTCTTCATCCTTAGCAACTGTCTGTCGTGACTGGTGCATAGCCCATAGACAGTTTGTGATTTTTCGAAGTACGTCATCTTTACGCCATGGCGTCACACATTATATCAACGTCTGCGCTGGGGGCGTCATTTCAGCCGTACAATCGTAAACAATTTCTCTATATCTTTTCAACGTCGAGAGCTCGCTTTCACGCACCACCAAGATTATGATTGCTGTCCCCGTGAAGTCGCTGTCGTACATTTTTGTCAGTATGCAGAAGGGGGAAATATTTTAGTTACATGAGACGTTATTCTGAGCTCAAGAACTGTTCATTTCTGGGGTTCCCGATTTGTAATGTATGGAGAATCCAACCACACGCAGCCAAGCCTGGAAGTTTGTGCATCTCACTTAACAACAGAATTGCAAACCGCAGGTCAGTGCGAATTCCTCTCAACAGACACAATTTCCAACCTAAACACCTCGATATCGCACTGGATCGGACTTTAAAATATAAAAAACACCTGGAAAATCCTTGTCAAAAGCTAAAACCCGAAATAACATTATAAAGAAACTGGCTCACACAACCAGAGTTGCTGAAGCATCCACTCTCCGGACTGAAGCTTTGACACTAGTATACCCAGTAGCTGAATACTATGTGCCAGTATGGCAACCGAGCTAGGTGGCGCAGTGGTTCGCACACGTGATTCGCATTCGGGAGGGCAAAGATTCAAACTCGCGTCCGGCCATCCTGATTAAGGTTTTCCATGACTTCCCTAAATTGCTCCAGACAATCGCTGAGATGGTTCCTTTGAAAGGACATGGCCAGCCAGCTTCCTTCCCCATCATTACCTAACCCCATGGGACCGATGACCTCAGTGTTTGCTCCCCTCCTCCAAATCAACCAACCAACAAACCAGTATGGCAGTACAGTGTTCATGTAAGGAAACTGGACATCCATCTCAATGACTCAATGAGAATTATTACGGGTACATTAAAATCCACACCAATTACTTGGCTGCACGCCATTCCATCACCTGAATTGTGACGATAAGAAGCGACAAATCGAGAATGGAGGAAGCTGCTTCACCCTCATTATCCCTAAGACCCTCCAGTTCATACAGTCTTAAATAACCCTCCTCCAGACCGCTTGATATCACAGATTACACTGTGGCGTACTGGAAGAAATAGCAAGAAGTTTGACATTAAAAAAGAGTGTTGCAAGAGATGGAATGCTGCAACAATAAAACATCAAAGTGTTCAATATCCATCTGCCAGTATACCAGGATTTGATCTGAATAGAAGTGAGTAGACAAGACTGGACGGGATAAGAACTAATCACACTAGGTTGAATGCTGTGATGCACAAATAGTGACTCAAACTCTCCAGCCTGTGACTGTGGGACCCAGGAACAATCCCTTCAGCATATTGTCAGAGACTGCCCTCTGAGAAAGTACCCAGGACCATTCAATGACTTTATTAATGCTGCTCCCTCTGCAATCAGTTGGCTTCGTTCACTAGATGTAGAACTCTGATTACTTGTGTTTTAATTACTGTCCTAATTTTATAGTTTAAATGTTCTTATTTTAGCATCACTGAATTACTAATTTTCAGAATTAAAACATTTTAGCTTTATGCCTAAATCCTTAAATGTATGATATAGTAAATTATATGTATTTCTTAATACTTCCTGTTGTCGCCATGCGATAAATAAATGCATTGTTGATGTCTCGCACGGCAGTCGGGAACGTTACAGATGGACTGGCCGAAGTACACTACTGGCCATTAAAATTGCTGCACCAAGAAGAAATGCAGATGATAAAACGGGTATTCATTGGACAAATATATTATACTAAAACTGACATGTTATTACATTTTCACGCAATTTGGGTGCACAGATCCTGAGAAATCAGTACCCAGAACAACCACCTCTGGCCGTAATAACGGCTTTGATACGCCTGGGCATTGAGTCAGACAGAGCTTGGATGGCGTGTACAGGTACAGCTGCCCATGCAGCTTTAACACGATACCACAGTTCATCCATAGTAGTGACTTGCGTATTGTGACGAGCCAGTTGCTCGGCCACCATTGACCAGAAGTTTTCAGTTGGTGAGAGATCTGGAGAATGTGCTGGCCAGGGCAGCAGTCGATCATTTTCTGTATCCAGAAAGGCCCGTACAGGACCTGCAACATGCGGTCGCGCATTATCCTGCTGAAATGTATAGTTTCGGAGGGATCGAATGAAGGGTAGAGCCACGGGTCGCAACACATCTGAAATGTAACGTCCACTGTTCAAAGTGCCGTCAATGCGAACAAGAGGTGACCGAGACGTGTAACCAATGGCACCCCATATGATCACGCCGGGTGATACGCCAGTATGGCGATGACGAATACACGCTTCCAATGTGCGTTCACCGCGATGTCGCTAAACACGGATGCGATCGTCATGATGCTGTAAACAGAACCTGGATTCATACGAAAAAATGACGTTTTGTCATTCGTGCACCCAGGTTCGTCGTTGAGTACACCATCGCAGGCGCTCCTGTCTGTGATGCAGCGTCAAGGGTAACCGCAGCCATGGTCTCCGAGCTGATAGTCCATGCTGCTGCAAACGTCGTCGAACTGTTCGTGCAGATGGTTGTTGTCTTGCAAACGTCCCCATGTGTTGACTTAGGGATCGAGACGTGGCTGCACGATCCGTTACAGCCATGAGGATAAGATGCATGTCATACCGACTGTTAGTGATACGAGGCAGTTGGGACCCAGCACGGCGTTCCATATTATCCTCCTGAACTCACCGATTCCATATTCTCCTAACAGTCATTGGATCTCGACCAACGCGAGCAGCAATGTCGCGATACGATAAACCGCAATCGAGATAGGCTACAATCTGACCTTTATCAAAGTCGGAAACGTGATGGTACGCATTTCTCCTGCTTACACGAGGCATCACAACAACGTTTGACCAGGCAACGGCGGTCAACTGCTGTTTGTGTATAAGAAATCGGTTGGAAACTTTCCTCATGTCAGCACGTTGTAGGTGTCGCCACGGGCGCCAACCTTGTGTGAATGCTCTGAAAAGCTAATAATTTGCATATCACAGCATCTTCTTCCTGTCGTTTAAATTTCGCGTCTGTTGCACGTCATCTTCGTTGTGTAGCAATTTTAATGGCCAGTAGTATACTTTGTCTGAGGAGCCCTCGAGCCTAAGGTGTATCGCAACAACCTTCATAGTCTTCAAGAACAGCAACAGATCATTCCGGATGAGACTACAGCAATTGCAACAGTCCAGCTCCTTCAGCAACTTGTTGACCAAGCCCCATAGTGCCAAGAGATGAATGGTGGTCGCTTTCAATATTTGCTATAGTCCAGTTAGTGCTGAATTTCCTTTCCTCTGCTGTGTTTCTTTGCACTTGGAACTCCGCTCTCTGGCCCACATTTATTTTCTCCAGCCTGTGTCTGTCACTGAACTCTGAACTGAAGAAACATGCGGCCAACCCAATTAAAGCTATATATAAAGGCTAAACTATAAAATACCACTTTGAAACACTGTCTGATCAATGAATAGAACTTAGCTTCTTCAGGAAGCGAAATCCCGATCGACACATACCAGCCACCTACAAAGAAGACATTTAAAGTCGTAGTCAAATACTTATCAGCTGAAATACCAGCAGGGTAACTGTAAAAAAACTCCGTGCCTTTGGATTTCAGACTGCATCAGTGCATCAGTTCAAATCTCGCGATGAGAAGACCGCCGAACTAACTCCACTGGCAGTTTATTGTGTCCCACTGCTGCTGGGCCAACCAGTGAATCCTTTTATGGTCTCAAACACTTGATGGTCACAAAGGTCCAGATAGACTCTTAGGACAAAGAAAGGACCACCACAATGTAAACGCTGTCATACAGCGAAGTATTGCAACTCTCCAGTGAGATGTGTGAAATGTAGAGGACACCACCTTTCAAAGGACCGCCAGAAGATTAAGACCCAGAAACCGAAATGCGTCAGTTGTGAGGGCGAGCATCCTGTCATATGGAAATGATGCCCCACTCTCCAGCAAGCACTAATGTTATGCACGGTGCAAGGTCAGTCAGAACGACTCTGGAATCTACAGCCAGCCACTGCTCCTGCACCACCACAGCTCAACATCGCCAGAGAATTCCGCACACTGCCGACGAGGACGACATCCATTGCACGTAAAACGTGCATCCAACAACTGGCCGACGACCCTACATGTACTATGGCCATCTCCAGCTTCTCAGACCTCAAGGAATATTCTCAAGTATCACAGGCTTCCTGGAAACACTCCAACAGAAAAATATTCTCGCCATCATTCAAGAAATATTTCACAGTTTAAAGCTGCACGAGACGTTCTTTCGAAACTACTCCTTCTCCTCAACGGTGGCATAAGTTTTTGCCTCTGCGAGTGGCCCATAAGCAATCACGGACAGATGATCTCACATTTTGTATTTACAACTCCAATGGAGTATTACCTAGGAAACCAGAACTGAAGGATTTTACTAAGAGATTCGAGATCGATACACGTTTCCAGACAGACACATCTCTGGCTTATCCAACAATTCAAGATGAAGAACATGAATCGATATCGGATGGACCGTGCTAATAGGGTCGCACAGCTATCTTTCTCTGATGTTGGATCACACACATACCTACACTCCTACCTCAACTAACATCACTGGAGGCGACGGTGGTGACAGTATCTACTGATCATGGCAACATTATCTTCGTTGTAACTATCTTATCCCGCAGGAGACTTTCGAAGCAGAAGATCTGCTTGCCATTGTGATCTCTCTGACAAGATCCTATTATGCGGATATCTAAAAACGAAACATTTTGCGTGGAACTCCCTGAGAAACATCCCAAGCGGTAACAAACTACATGCCCTGGAGGGACGCCTACATGCCATAACAATCGCTCCAGATGACCCCACATGTTTTCCCTCAAATCCACACTGACGGTCCGACGTTCTAGACGTTGCTATGCTTAGAAACATTCGACTTGACCCCCAGATAAAGACCATAAATGATTTGTCTTCTGAACATGTCTCAGTGATTAACAGACTAACCAATGCAACGGATCATGTACGTCCACCAGCAAGAGCACCATCAAATGGGACCATTTCTCAACGACAATATCTGCTCAACTTCGGACGTATCTATCACTGACCTTCTTGAAGAGTCCACTGCTATTCCCTCTGAGAAGATAAAACGGGCCTTTCGTCAAGCATCCATAACCACCGAAATTCACGCTCGGCACCATGACGAATTTCGCCTTTACTCCAGGACTCCAGAATTCGCGAACTATGGTAACGTTTCCGGAATCCAGAGGACCGACTAGAAGTGAAATGCCTCTCAAGAGAACTTCACCATTATGGAGTGGAAAACGGAATAGAAGCCTGGGAGGAGAATATGGCTATGTTGGCACTTCAATGAGTGGAGACTAATAGGGACACTCTGTACCCCACAACTATTCAGGGCCCAACAGGTCAAATCCACTACCCTCTAGGACAAGCAGAACTGTTCACATCAACTTGCATGGCACAAAACGCACTGTACATCATGGAGGAAAACGAAGAAACTAACAGGATTACCCAGCAGGCGGAGGAGATTCGACAATCTGCATGAAGGTAAGAACACCAGTGGAGGTCAGGCCTATCATTCGCAAGTCTGGATCACAGTCGGCACCTGGACCTGATGGGATCGCGAACAAACAGCTCAAACAACTGCCACGGAAGCCATTGTTGCTCATTACGAGAATCTACAGTAGTTGTCTCCAATTGAGCTGCTTCTCAGCAGCTTGGAACATAACTCGCCTTGTACCGATTCCCAAGCCAGGAAAGGACTTGAGCCTACCAACAAACCATCAGCCCACCTGTTGATTACCTACTTTGTCAAAGGTCCTCGAAAGGATAACCTTAAAACGACTTCGACAACCCATCGCCATGCAGGACGTAAGTAGACCACATCAGTTCGCCTTTCAACCAAGATTATCAGAGAAACTTCAATTACTGCACGTTACAGAGTGTATAACATACTACATGACTCGATAGAACTATACTCCGGCTGCTTTCCTGGATACCGAAAAATCCTACGACCGAGTGTGGAAGGACAAACCGGTCGTCAAATTTAACGCCTTAGGTCCGATATCGGACTACTGTCTCAAAACTGTTGGCAGTTTTCTCCAAGGACGACGCGTCTGTGTCAAGATAACCAGACAACGCTCCAGCACGCTACAAATACAAGGGTCTGTCCTCTCGCCAATGCTTTTAATTTTGTACGTGAATGACATCCCGGTGCTCCCGCAGGTTGTCCTCGTGCAGTTCGCGGACGACACCACGGTATTAACGAGTAGTCGACGCATCTCCGCGGCGGTCTGGCACCTACAGCGGCAGCTGAACATCACAGAACAATGGGCAACAGCATATCGTATAAAACTTAATGCAGTTAAGACGAGGGAAATTCTGTTCACCAGACGATGACCTGACCTTCGTGACAGCCCTTTTATTAACAACGTTCCAGTCCCTTAGATTTATCATGTCCGTTATTTGGGAGTCATAATTGATAAAAAATTACTCTTCAAGGAACCTGTCAAGGCCAAAAAGGCTAAAACGTTGAGCCTGACATACTACATCTACACCCTCCTCTCATATATCTGTTAGTACAAAACTTAAGTTATACTGAGCAATGGTCCTACCCTCCATGTTGTATGGCTGCTTCTCCTGGGGAATCACAAGCAACGCAAACAATAAACAACTACAGTGATGCAATATCGCTGTCTTCAGCTCATTCTCAATTCTCCTTGATGGGCTCGGATGAGGGACCTTCATCAATAACTGGACGATGACCCCATCGAGGACACAATCAGGAAGACAACATGTGAGCTCCTAGACACCATTGAAGACCTCTGGCTGACCACCCGTCATGTGGACTATGTCGGGTCTGCTGCCCCATAAAGTTGGCATCAGCCTTCATCGAAGCTCCTCAATAACCAACAAAAAGGTGTAGGAGCCACCATCACAGAAGGGCTCATGGTCACAGAGCTCGCAGTCCTCCTTACAAGTAATTGAAGACAACATACCCATTTACCTTTCCATCCAGGATGTCTAGCCACACAGTGGTAGTACTTCTCTTACAACACACACACACACACACACACACACACACACACACACACATAAAAAAGGCTCAGTGTGGTGCAAACGTGTGAAGCTAGAAGGCAACTGAGTGAATTTGAAAGGGGACAGATTGTGGGCTTCCGAGTGGCGGGCTTGCCCTTTCGGAGAGTTTCCACATGTTTGTTGCTGTGGAATGTGATCTGCTGATAAAATTCCCGCCGTCCGCCAAGATAGCTGAGTGGTCAGCTCGACGGAATGCCGTGCAAAGGGGCCCGGGTCCGATTCCCGGCCGGATCGGAGATTTTCCCCGCTCAGGGACTGGGTGTTGTGTTGTCCTCATCATCATCATCATCATCATCATCTCATTCCCATCGACGCGCGAGTCGCCGAAGTGGCGTAAACTCAAAAGACTTGCACCAGGCGACCGGTCTACCCGACTGGAGGACCTAGCCACACGACATTTCATTTCATTTCAACATGCCCACCACGCACCCCTTCTCAGTAGCCCATACGGTAACTGGGAGAGAAATCATGTGTTGACTGCTGGCGGCCTACTGCAATGTCGGTTCTACAATGGACACTCTCTCTTCCACCGGCTTCCAACCAGCGATGACGTGGAATCTTTCCCACAAAATTGTTCCTCGGACTTCGTTCTGAAACCGAAATTAACATCTGAGAATTATTATGAATGACTACGAGACTCACTGGCTAATGTAGGAGCGCCCATACGTATTCGGTATACTAAATAAAATGAATTGACTTTTAACCAACGCTTTCATTGAAAAAAAGTCTCTTCATATACCCGGATACTTGCCTATCCTGACGAGACCCCCTCTGCACCTATGCACTATTTTAATCTGCCACTAAGTTTCAAAACTTTGCTATATTGGCTCTGAGCGCTATGCGACTCAACTTTTGAGGTCATCAGTCGCCTAGAACTTAGAACTAATTAAACCTAAGTAACCTAAGGACATCACACACATCCATGCCCGAGGCAGGATTCGAACCTGCGACCGTAGCGGTCGCTCGGCTCCAGACTGTAGAGCCTAGAACCGCACGGCCACTCCGGCCGGCCACTTTGCGATATTCCTTGCATGTCGTGGCGCCGGTGTTAGGGGAAGAAGATGTCACACCCATTGCAAGGGTGGAAGGTAAACTAAAGCTAAAAACCTTTCCAGTCGGCAACTAGAGGTGAATGTCCTTGCGAGTTCTTAAGCGCTAGCAACATCGTCTATTTGTTATTAGCGTCAAAGTTAATGCTGAAATACTGTGAAATTGCAACTATGATAAGATCTTTAATTGTTCAGTGTTAGCGTGGAAGCCTGTGTAAACAATGAGAAATCAAAGAATATGAAGAGCAAGGCCACAAATTAGTCATGCAAATTTGTGTGAACGAAAAGAGAAAAAATGAGAATGTACGAAAAATGAAAACTACAGGTTATACCTGTACTGTAGAAACAACAAGTATTCATATATGCACAATATTGCAGAAAGGATGATAAATGTAACAACGAAAGTACACTTCATCTACACTATAATATATACACACTCCGCATGCCACCTCATCGTGTGTGGGACATATGCCCATACCGCTACCAGTCATTTCCTTTCCAGAAAATGGAGCGAGAGAAAACCGACTGTCTGGATGGTTCCGCCGGAGCTCTACTTTCTCTTATTTGTCTTCGTGGTACTTACGCGAAATATTCTTTGGCGGCAGTAGAATCGTTCTGAAATCAGGTGCAGACTAGAAGAGTCTAGCTTCTTTCTTTGCATTTCGATAAGGGAAGGTAAACAATCTACACTGTGTAAAGAATACACTTATCTTGAGAGAAGCATCAAGAACTCTCGTCTAATTAATGCAACCTGAGCCGTGTGAAGATTATCTTTAGACCTGTGGCAGATGACGTTAAATGACCTACAAAAACTGACATGACAACATCCATAACAAACGTTTTGTATAGATTTACTTCATAAACTGAGAAGTTCCATGTAGGTTTCATTGTTATTAACAAGGCGTAACCCCTACTCATCATAACTAATTTCCGAGAAAAATGTTAATTATGATTAGTAATCTTGTTTCATATGCATAAAGCAACGTAGCGTGGTTGTGTATGACATTCTGACGGAAATGGCTGGATTCGTGATTCCCTGTCAGAGTAATCACAATTCGCAATTACTAATGGGGCGTCATCTACTGAAACCAGTGTTACATCGAGAGCTCCACGAGGAAGTGTTGTAGACCTTCTGCTGTTCTCAATCTGCGTAAATGATTTAGTAGACAATATGAGCAGACTTCCTAGATCATTTGGAAGTGATACTGTTGTTTATCGTCTAATAAAGTCATCACAACAGCAAAACGAATTACAAAATGATTCAGACAAGATATCGGTGTTACAAGAAAAGTGGCAGTTCATCCTAAGGAATAAAAAGCTCTCACGAGTAAACCCCCCCCCCCTCCCCATGAACCATGGACCTTGCCGTTGGTGGGGAGGCTTGCATGCCTCAGCGATACAGATGGCCGTACCGTAGGTGCAACCACAACGGAGGGGTATCTGTTGAGAGGCCAGACAAACGTATGGTTCCTGAAGAGGGGCAACAGCCTTTTCAGTAGTTGCAAGGGCAACAGTCTGGATAATTGACTGATCTGGCCTTGCAACACTAACTAAAACAGCCTTGCTGTGCTGGTACTGCGAACGGCTGAAAGCAAGGGGAAACTACAGCCGTAATTTTTCCCGAGGGCACGCAGCTTTACTGTATGGTTAAATGATAATGGCGTCCTCTTGGGTAAAATATTCCCGAGGTAAAATAGTCCCCCATTCGGATCTCCGGGCGGGGACAACTCAAGAGGACTTTGTTATCAGGAGAAAGAAAACTGGCGTTCCACGGATCGGAGCGTGGAATATCAGATCCCTTAATCGAGGAGGTAGGTTAGAAAATTTAAAAAGGGAAATGGATAGGTTAAAGTTAGATATAGTGGGAATTAGTGAAGTCCGGTGGCAGGAGGAACAAGACTTTTGGTCAGGTGAATACAGGGTTATAAATACAAAATCAAATAGAGGTAATGCAGGAGTAGGTTTAATAATGAATAAAAAAATGGGTGTGCAGGTAAGCTACTACAAACAGCATAGTGAACGCATTATTGTGGCCAAGATAGACACGAAGCCCACGCCTACTACAGTTTATATGCCAACTAGCTCTGCAGATGATGAAGAAATTGATGAAATATATGATGAGATAAAAGAAATTATTCAGATAGTGAAGGGAGACGAAAATTTAATAGTCATGGGTGTCTGGAATTCGAGTGCAGGAAAAGGGAGAGAAGGAAACGTAGTAGGTGAATATGGATTGGGACTAAGAAATGAAAGAGGAAGCCGTCTGGTAGAATTTAGCACAGAGCATAACTTAATCATAGCTAACACTTGGTTCAAGAATCATAAAAGGAGGTTGTATACATGGAAGAATCCCGGAGATACTAAAAGGTATCAGATAGATTGTATAATGGTAAGACAGAGATTTAGGAACCAGGTTTTGAATTGTAAGACATTTCCAGGGGCAGATGTGGACTCTGACCACAATCTATTGGTTATGAACTGCAGATTTAAACTGAAGAAATTGCAAAAAGGTGGGAATTTAAGGAGATGGGACCTGGATAAACTGACTAAACCAGAGGTTGTACAGAGTTTCAGGGAGAGCATAAGGGAACAATTAGCAGCAGTGGGGGAAAGAAATACAGTAGAAGAAGAATGGGTAGCTGTGAGGGATGAAGTAGTGAAGGCAGCAGAGGATCAAGTAGGTAAAAAGACGAGGGCTAGTGGAAATCCTTGGGTAACAGAAGAAGTATTGAATTTAATTGATGAAAGGAGAAAATATAAAAATTCAGTAAATGAAACAGGCAAAAAGGAATACAAACGTCTCAAAAATGAGATCGTCAGAAAGTGCAAAATGGCTAAGCAGGGATGGCTAGAGGACAAATGTAAGGATGTAGAAGCTTATCTCACTTGGAGGTAAAATAGATAGTGCCTACAGGAAAATTAAGGAGACCTTTGGAGAAAAGAGAACCACTTGTATGAATATCAAGAGCTCAGATGGAAACCCAGTTCTAACCAAAGAAAGGAGCACAGAAAGATGGAAGGAGTATATAGAGGTTCAAATGGCTCTGAGCACTAAGGGACTTAACATCTATGGTCATCAATCCCCTAGAACTTAAAACTACTTAAACCTAACTAACCTAAGGACAGCACACAACACCCAGCCATCATGAGGCAGAGAAAATCCCTGACCCCGCCGGGAATCGAACCCGGGAACCCGGGCGTGGGAAGCGAGAACGCTACCGCACGAGCACGAGATGCGGGCGAGTATATAGAGGGTCTATACAAGGGCGATGTACTTGAGGACAATATTATAGAAATGGAAGAGAATGTAGATGAAGATGAAATGGGAGATACGATATTGCGTGAAGACTTTGACAGAGCACTGAAAGACCTGAGCCGAAACAAGGCCCCGGGAGTAGACAACATTCCGTTAGAACTACTGACGGCCTTGGGAGAGCCAGTCCTGACAAAACTCCACCATCTGGTGAGCAAGATGTATGAGACAGGCGAAGTACCCTCAGACTTCAAGAAGAATATAATAATTCCAATCCCAGAGAAAGCAGGTGTTGACAGATGTGAAAATTACCGAACTATCAGTTTAATAAGTCACAGCTGCAAAATACTAACACGAATTCTTTACAGACGAATGGAAAAACTGGTAGAAGCCGACATCGGGGAAGATCAGTTTGGATTCCGTAGAAATATTGGAACACGTGAGGCAACACTGACCTTACAACTTATCTTAGAAAATAGATTAAGGAAAGGTAAACCTACTTTTCTAGCATTTGTAGACTTAGAGAAAGCTTTTGACAATGTTGACTGGAATACTCTCTTCCAAATTCTAAAGGTGGCAGGAGTAAAATACAGGGAGCGAAAGGCTATTTACAGTTTGTACAGAAACCAGATGGCTGTTATAAAAGTCGAGGGACATGAAAGGGAAGCAGTGGTTGGGAAGGGAGTGAGACAGGGTTGTAGCCTCTCCCCAATGTTATTCAGTTTGTATATTGAGCAAGCAGTGAAGGAAACAAAAGAAAAATTCGGAGTAGGTATTAAAATCCATGGAGAAGAAATAAAATCTTTGAGGTTTGCCGATGACATTGTAATTCTGTCAGAGACAGCAAAGGATTTGGAAGAGCAGTTGAATGGAATTAACATTGTCTTGAAAGGAGGATATAAGATGAACATCAACAAAAGCAAAACGAGGATAATGGAATGTAGTCGAATTAAGTCGGGTGATGCTGAGGGAATTAGTTTAGGAAGTGAGATACTTAAAGTAGTAAAGGAGTTTTGCTATTTGGGGAGCAAAATAACTGATGATGGTCGAAGTAGAGAGGATATAAAATGTAGACTGGCAATGGCAAGGAAAGCGTTTCTGAAGAAGAGAAATTTGTTAACATCGAGTATAGATTTAAGTGTCAGAAAGTCGTTTCTGAAAGTATTTGTATGGAGTGTAGCCATGTATGGGAGTGAAACATGGACGGTAAATAGTTTGGACAGGAAGAGAATAGAATGTGGTGCTACAGAAGAATGCTGAAGATAAGGTGGGTAGATCACATAACTAATGAGGAGGTATTGAATAGAATTGGGGAGAAGAGGAGTTTGTGGCACATTTTGACGAGAAGAGGGGACCGGTTAGTAGGACATGTTCTGAGGCATCAAGGGATCACAAATTTAGCATTGGAGGGCAGCGTGGAGGGTAAAAATCGTAGAGGGAGACCAAGAGATGAATACACTAAGCAGATTCAGAAGAATGTAGGTTGCAGTAGGTACTGGGAGATGAAGAAACTTGCACAGGATAGGGTAGCATGGAGAGTTGCATCAAACCAGTCTCAGGACTGAAGACCACAACAACAACAACACAAGTAAAAAAAAAAAAACCGTTAAATTTGGGTTCACGATAAAACATACAAATTTAAAGGTTGTTGGTTCAACTAAACATCTAAGGATTACAGTTATGAACAACTTAAATTGTAAGTGTCACATAGAAAATGTTGTGTGAAAATTGAACCAAAGACTGCGTTTTAAAGCACTAACACTTGGAAGATGCAGCGAATCTACTACAAGGACTGCCTATGGTACGGTTGTTCGTCCTCATTTACGATACTGGCAAGCGGCTGGAGATACTTAGCAGGAGGATTAACGGAGGATATCGAAAAAATTCAGCCGGCCACTGTGGCCGGACGGTTCTAGGCGCTTCAGTCTGGAACCGCGCGACCGCTACGGTCGTAGGTTCGAATCATGCCTCGGGCATGGATATGTGTGATTTCCTTAGGTTAGTTAGGTTTATTAGTTCTAAGTTCTAGGGGACTGATGACCTCAGATGTTAAGGGGATACGGAATCGGATTTTGGGTTAAAAAAATCGAATTTTTTTTTATTGGCGTATTATATTCTGCCATGTTTCCTCTTTAAAATGACGTATCATACATAGCTCTACTACAATTATAACTATTTTATTTTTATATATTTGTGAGATCGGGTATTGCGCTTTAGTTATACACGTCTCTCGTGGCTGACCATGAACTTTTTGGCAGTACCTTTAAAGTGACATGAATTCAAATATCCCGGTTTCCAGCGACTATTTATACACTAGTTGCCCGAAAATGTTTCTCTCTGGTTTCCTCAAGTTACTCTTTGACTTTGTGGCGGGACTGTTTTGTAAACAGTGTGATATAAGAAAGTAGTTGTTGTTGAGTTATTTCGTATTTAGTGCTTCATTTTTCGCAGTGAAAATGCCTAGAGCTAAAGCAAAAGTATTTAAAAAGCGTGTGAACTGGCAAAAGAAAAGAAATAATGATTCATTAGCAAAGCAAAGCAGTTCATCATCATCACTGTTGGAAAATGTGAATCCACTTATTACTGATTTGCCGAACGAACTTACACCAAATGAAAACAGTGCTTCTCATAAAAAACTAAGAGATTTGGAAGAGAAATATAATTTACTTGATAGAGGGAATGAAGTTTTTGAACTCATTGATACGAAGATATTGTGTGAAGCTCTTGAAAACAGTTTGTGCTGCAAAAAAGTCATGGAAACGTTTCTCTGAAAGTAGAATCCCATGTTGGCCTGGCTGCCAAGTTTAATTTAATATGCAGTGTTTGTAAATACAGCTGTAAGTTTCCAAGTTCGGTTTCAGTAACTGTAAATAATGGATACAAGAAAACTGAACTTTATAGTGTAAATATTAGGTTAGTTTATGGATTGCGAGCAATTGGTAAGGGCAAAGCAGCTGGTGATATGCTATGTGGTGTTCTAAATCTTCCAAGTGCACCTTCAAAGTTTGAAGCTTACAATTATGTACTAGGATCTGCAGTTGAAGATGTAGCACAGAAGTCAATGCAGGTTGCTGTGGAAGAAGCAGTGGAAGAAAATGACGGCAGTCGTGACCTCACAGTGGCGTTTGATGGCACATGGCAGAAAAGGGGCCACACCTCCAACAATGGTGTTGTAACAGCAACTAGTGTTGATACTGGCAAGGTTATCGATGTTGCAATAATGTCTAAATACTGTAGGTGCACAGGCAGGCTGTAAAATGAACACAGTGATGACTGTATTGCTAATTATTATGGTAGTAGTGGTGGCATGGAGGTTGCTGGGGTGAAGAAAATTTTTCATCGCTCTTCACAGTGGTATAATGTTCGCTATGTCAAATATCTGGGAGATGGTGACTCTAAAGCATTCAAAGAAGTTTTGGAAAGCAAACCATATGGGAACAGTGTAAATATAAGCAAACTTGAATGTATAGGACATGTGCAGAAGAGAATGGGTGCCAGGCTGAGAAGGTTAAAATCAGTTATGAAAGGGAAAAAACTAGATGATGGGAAAACCTTGGATGGCAGAGGAAGATTGACTGATTCCATAATAGACCACATTCAGAACTGCTATGGCCTTGCAATCAGGCAAAATACAGGCAATCTTGAAGAAATGAGGAGAGCTATATGGGCTTTATATTTCCACACCGCATCCACGGATGAGCATCCACAACATGGTTTGTGCCCCAAAGGGGAAAACAGCTGGTGTAAATAAAATAGGGGACTAACAACAGGAGAGAAATACATTCACCACCACAGTCTACCATCAGCCATCATGGCAGAAACAAAGCCCATTTTCAGAGATCTGGCTGACAGAAGTCTTCTGATGAAATGTCTTCACGGAAAAACGCAGAACCCCAACGAGTGCTTGAATAGTGTGATATGGCATCGTCTCCCAAAAACAGTGTTTGTCGGAATTAATACACTACATTTTGGTGTGTATGATGCTGTGGCAACCTTCAATCTTGGAAATATAACTAAATGCCAGGTCCTTCAAAAGTTGGGTATGTGTGTTGGTTCCCGTACGGTACGTGCTATGTTCTTTTTAGATCAGCACAGACTAAGGCATGCTGATAATATAATCAAGACATTAGTGAAAAAAGCAAGACAGGTGCAGAGGGGTGCCAAAAGAAGACTTGAAGATGATTATTAGGACTGTGAAGGGGGTATTAGCTACGGATCAGGAATGTTTTAATCTTCTTTCTCCGTTTCCCGTAAGTTTACTTTTTACTTCATCTAGGAACATTATCTCAGGTACTGGTCAACCTAGAAGTCTGAAATTTTTATGACGTAGTGACATAGGTCCCTATTACATACTGAAACAACGATTTTTTAATTACTTGATTTACAAAAGACTTAGGGGTGATAGTCTAGTAAAAAGCGATGGAAAAAATTTACTTAAAAATAAATGTACAATATCTCTGTAAGAAAATACTTTGACAATAAACTGTTGTTTCAGTATTGTTGTAACATATGAATGCACATACAGTAAAATTTTTACCTCTCTGTCTCCAGTAGTTTGTGAGAAAATGTTCCCTATAGTAGGCATATATTAACATTGCGGGGATAGGTGATTCCGTATCCCCTTAAGTCCCATAGTGCTCAGAGCCATTTGAACCATTTGAAAAAATTCAAAGAACAACAGGTCGTTTTATACCGGATTTCTCAGGAGGAATGATCAGTATTCAGGATTATGACAGGAACGATCATTTGAAAAAAAAATTAATATGTACATATGCCCCATTTCCAATAGTTTCGAGCCGGCCGGAGTGGCCGTGCGGTTCTAGGCGCTTCAGTCTGGAACCGCGCAACAGCTACGGTCGCAGGTTCGAATCCTGCCTCGGGCATGGATGTGTGTGATGTCCTTAGGTTAGTTAGGTTTAAGTAGTTCTAAGTTCTAGGGGACTGATGACCACAGATGTTAAGTTCCATAGTGCTCAGAGCCATTTGAACCATTTTGAGCCAATAGTTTCGAAGATAGAACACATTTCATTTCACTTCTCTTCGTTTTTCTTGAACAAATCGAAGCCCGCGGCCTCTTAGCGACAACGTAACGCAGTACGGAATTAAACTACATTAAATATTTTATTTCCTACAAAAAATACCTTATTCATTCTTTCTCTAGGACCAATAGTTTGATCGAAGACGTGTGTGCTCTGCAGCTAATGTAGTTTTCGTGGACCAGTTTGAGGTACTTTGCCGACTTGATACACCACAACCGTCTCACATCAAATTGTTCGTCTCTATTTCCTCAAGACTATTGTGGTACGTTATAAACAATGAGACTGTACTGAATAATACAGAAAATAAATAACAATGTACATTAAATTTGTTTTATGTCGGATACCATCCGGAATATGGCATGCATCCATATGAAGATTTTTACTTCAAATGATCGTTCCCGTCACGTCCATGAATATGTACATATAGAACACCCTGAATTATTGCAAAATACGGAAGAGAGTGTCACAGATTTGGTGAAGGTGTAAGGTTGGCGATCATAAAAATAAAGGCGTTTTTCATTGTGGCGAGATTTTTTCACGAAATTTCGGTCACCAACTTTCTCCTCCGAATGCTAAACTCCCAGTAACAAATGCTACCATCGTAATAAAATAAGGGAAATCTGGAATTTGGTGTCCATTTCTCCCACATGCTGAGAGAGTGGAGCTGCAGAGAAATAGTCTGGAAGTGGTTCTATGGACCCTCTGTCAAACACTAAATGGGAGTTTCAGAGAAATCATGTAGATCTACGGTAGATGTGCACATACAGCCTTGAGGTACATTTTACATACGTTTATGATAAAGGTTTTGATTTACCTGACACAAATGTTCAATGTGCCCTGGTACACGACAATGTCCAGGTGACAGTCGTCCCTTACTTCTGCGAGTTAACTGCATTCACAGCTATTGTTGTGTGTTGTCGCAGTTCAACCGTAGTGTGGTGTGCGCACTGTATCACCTTCGGTACACACACCATCAGATTATTTGACTTGTCGCTCTAACTAAGTAGGCGAGTGTCAGCAATATGTCTCGTGGTCTTATCGTGGCGTGTTTACCTTCTGCCTTTAGGTCAGACGATAGAAATCCCACTTGCACGCTTAGAGTAGCAGATTAACGGTGACCAACTTTAAACAGAACTTGATTAATTTTCACACACATTTATTAAAATAATAAAAAGCGTAGACATTACGAAACTTGATTCTGGATGCTGTTTACAATTGACAATCTGAAGTTCCTTTGGTCTTGGTGCGTTAATCTTATTCTCACATATCTCTGATACTTGACAAACTGTCTATACATTTATCTTCATGGCTATGTACAGGAATATGGTAATCTTATTAGGCGCAGACTGAAACTTAACTATAGACTGGTGCAGACAAATGTAGACTGGTACAGACAGGTGCAGATAAATACAGACTCGTACAGACCAATGCAGACTGACTAATCGGAGGTCTGTACACTCGTTGTAATACCTCGCGTGTTCGCGAGGAGAAAAGGTTCTACGTTAGCAGCAATCTCATTGGTTGCATTACATATTAATATGCGGATCGGCGGAAGCAGAATTTGGTCCGTCTCTAATGCAGCGCCATCTCGTAGTGCGGAGACGGACGAGCGCTGCGCCTGCGCTGTTGTGCTTAGCGGGGCGCGCTCTAGTGGGAAAGTTGTGTACGCGCTGACTACGCGGAACTATTTACACAACACATAGTATACTCCGTTCACCATAAGATAAACCTCATGTAAACATTACACTAAGTATGCTTCCGCGTTTGCTGGAACCTCGTTGCATTTCGTTTCAAGTGAAGCGGAACCCAAGCTGTACCGATCACAGTCAAGTACGATAATGAGGAGATGTTTTATCCCGTGCGTTACGCATTCATCGACTCAGCGATAATAGGGCAACAACTTTACCGCCCCATTTAACTTGGGCAGGACTGTCCAGGTAAGTAATTCAACTAACCTGTAGTGATGTGAACACTTGCAGTAAAGACGTAAAATGAGACGAGAAGAGAAGAATATAGTTTTGAATGTCATTTAATTTTCAAACAGAAGGAAATAATATATGGTAAAATCCAGGCAATATGCTTCTTAGGCGACTGGACAGAAAACATAGCATACTCTCGACCTTAGCTAACAGTGTATTGTAATTAGAAACAAGCGTGATGAAAATTCCTGACTTTAACAAGGGTTATGTTTCTGCATGGCCTACGTATGGCGTAAAAGCGCACTGCTGATTTCCCATGTAGTTAAATATTGAAGCCGCTGAAAGTATTAGTCAGTGGTCTGGGATCTCTGAACTCCTTCCATATCGCACTCCGGGGAATACATTTCGGTACTGTTTCTTTGATAACGTGGCGATCAGCCACTAAAACATTCACATTTCCTCCTCCTCTTTTACGACGCGATATTCTGTAATTCGGCAGTGACGTGTCAGAAAGCTTCGTACGTTAGTTCCAACACGTTTGGCAGCTTAAATGTCTTGTTATTTCTCGCGACAAATCCCTTAACACTTCTACTGGGTTCAGATTGCAGTGATACGGTGACAGTCTTTAACAATCTTTCATAAAATATCTAAATATCTATAACTAAGAATGTATATTCGCAATGAAAACCAGAATTATGTAAACAGAAACAAGAAGATATGCATTTTTCTTGAAAAATTAGTCAGTTAACATATATTTGATGAAGTTCATATTTAAACGATTTAGTTATTCAAACCGAACAAAAACAAATTACAGTTCACAATGAAATTTGAACCGAACAGCATACGTAGAACACATTTAATATTTATAACGCTACCGGTTACGCCACGCACGAAATTGGAATACAGCCTTTTCTTTATTATATAGTGTTTCTCGAAATATGCCACCCTGCTTTTTCTCTGTAATCTTGTGAGAAACATTGAGAACAATTAGTTTCTCCCCAATAAGTGTGTTCCGCGAGAGTGTTTCACTACGAAGCAGGAAGGCGTGTCATCCATTTTCACAGTACGTCTTATCGGCGAGACAATCAGAGCACAAGTAGCTCAAATGATTCAGATGGCTCTAAAGCACTATGGGACTTAAAATCTGAGGTCATCAGTCCCCTAGACTTAGAACTACTTAAACCTAACTAACCTTAGGACATCACACACATCCATACCCGCGGCGGGATTCGAACCTGCGACCGTAGCAGCCGCGTGGTTCCAGACTGAAGCGCCTAGAACCGCTCTGTCACAACGGCCGGCGCACATGTAGCGTTCACACAGACTGTGACTGTACACGATTTTTGAAATAAAAACTACGTAGCTATAAAGATTAAGAAAACGTTGATAGCTGTTAATACATCACACTGTCTTAAAGTTTAATCTATAGTGATATAGTAATAAGATATGTAATCCACAATTTGGACCTACTTCCTAGAGCGCAACAACACCACTTTACCAAAGCTATGGCTGCTGACCAATTATCGCATTTGTGTTTGTTTACATCAGGTTTATTCTTATGATGAAAGATGTATAGTTTGAAGGCAGGGAACATAGACGGTGTCTTTCACGTACTCCCACAAAAATATGTAACTTGAGATCAGCTGACTTTGGAAGCCAGAGGTATGAAGGGAATCCTTACGAAACTTCCGATCGATACATCGTCGAGGCAGCTTATTGTTTTGAAATACTCTGATATGCAGATGCTAGTGTGGTGGTGCTATATCCCGTTGAGAAACGCCTTTGAGTTGCTCTGCCATTTTTGCTCTGCCATTTCGACTCGACGCACGGTGGGTGACAAAAGCGCTTGCGAACGAGCGACCTATCTCCATCAGGAGACTCCTACGGGCAACCGTGTCAATCGGCATTTACAGCCGGCGCCAGGGTAAAATTTTAGTATCGTTGCGCAAGTCAAAATTCACCCCAAAGTTAGCATCTTAATTCATGTACATGATACAGTCAACGTCTACGTGTACATCTACACTACTGGCCATTAAAATTGCTACACCACGAAGATGACGCGAAATTTAACCGACAGGAAGAAGATGCAGTGATATGCAGATGATTAGCTTTTCAGTGCATCCACACAAGGCTGGCGCCGGTGGCGACACCTACAACGTGCTGACATGAGGAAAGTTTCCAACCGATTTCTCATACACAAACAGCAGTTGACCTGCGTTGCCTGGTGAAACGTTGTTGTGATGCCTCGTGTAAGGAGGAGAAATGCGTACCATCACGTTTCCGACTTTGATAAAGGTCGGATTGTAGCCTATCGCGATTGCGGTTTATCGTATCGCGACATTGCTGCTCGCGTTGGTCTAGATCCAACGACTGGTGTAAGGTGTCAGGCAAATCCAACACCTTCCATGAAAACCCTGACATGATAAGCAAATCCAGCAGTATGTCACATAGCTCCGAATAAATCGTGACATTAAATTAACCAAAGTAATACGAGTAACGAGTGAGGAAATGGAATACCACAGAGTAACACAAGAATGCCTAAATGCATGTCATACCTTCCCACCGTGAGACAGACGCAGTTCCGAGGGGAGAAACGAGAACAGTAGCCGAGAGCAGAACCGTGTTAAGCTAGAAGGCCCTACGATAAGGGACGGACACCCACGTCGCCAGCTAACCGCGAGGACCACCCCCCAACCCATGTTAAAAGATAGAGCCCTCCAGAAGAACAGTACAGATCTTACGATAACACTAAAAGGGCCACACCAGCTGCAAGTTTTAGCGTGAGACTTTTTCGCGTCTCTGCTACGTTGCAAACTTTAAAAACATTGCCCCACCACGAAAAGTATAACGTTTCTCATTGCACAGAAGGATTTTTTGTAGGCGGAGCTTAAGGTTAACATTGAGATCCTGATTGGTCAGATGAAAACACAGCCAGATAGTTTTTTTTTTAAACCAACTTCGGTAAATTGTAGTAAGGAGAAGTTAGGAGAGAGTTGCTTCCGAGTCGGCGAGGTGCGTGGAACTGTGCCGATCGACGTCCCCTGACACTGCCTAACCAACGACAAGGTAATGAACGCACGCGATGCCGCATAACAGCGCATAAAGCTTCACTCAGAACTGCAGAAGTCTCATCTGTTACACCCCCGTTTTGCGTATTACTAGTGTCGATCGTCGATTAAAGCTCATGGTATTCACATTTGCTACGTAAGTTAAAATCTGAAACGCGATGATTTTTCTGTTATATAATTATCGAGAAGCCACATCAGCCACTGTAATTTACGACAAGTTAGATAAGTAATTAAAGATAATTGAGGGTCACTGTAGACCATTTTGATAGTTTTCTCTTTTGTGAAACTTAATTTAAACCTAGATTATAGATGTGATATGGCATAGATCATCCTTCGATCCATTGTAGAACTTGGAAACCCATTCAGGGAATATTCGTTCACATTTTTGTTGAACGCAGTTGGTTTTTATCATCCTGTATTAAAACATTTCCTTTTCTCAATAGTGCAATTTATGAACAATGTTTTGCGAGTAGAATAAAATTTCCAATGGTAAACTTAACTGCTTTTTCGACGTTATTTTACCAGCTAACTAAAAATAGGAAAACCTTGAACCCCTTCCTCTAAATTTAGTTAGTATTAAGATTCTTTTACAGGGAGTGTAGTGGAGCTGACATTGAAATCATTAAGTATTTGGTTATATCATCGCTAGTCTCACTGAACTCTTCTGAACTCTACATGTCATGTGTGGTCTGGCGTCTCCTTACCAGCAACAGGTCCCAGGTTCAAACTAGTCAATTCCCTAAAAAACACGCTCAGAGCGTCGTTGCGCGAAAGTGGTAGGGAGACACGACTTAGAACAAACAGACACCACGCAAAATATTAGACCGTTAGCAAAATATGGAATCGGTGGGTTCAGGAGGGTAATACGGAACGCCGTGCTGGATCCCAACGGCCTCGTATCATTAGCAGTCGAGATGAGAGGCATCTTATCCGCATGGCTGTAACGGATCGTGCAGCCACGTCTCGATCCCTAAGTCAACAGATGGGGACGTTTGCAAGACAACAACCATCTGCACGAACAGTTGGACGACGTTTTCAGCAGCATGGATATCAGCTCGGAGACCATGGCTGCGGTTACGAGAACATGGCTGCGGTTACCCTTGACGCTGCATCACAGACAGGAGCGCCTGCGATGGTGTACTCAACGACGAATCTCGAATGGCAAAACGTCATTTTTTCGGATGAATCCAGGTTCTGTTTACAGCATCATAATGGCCGCATCCGTGTTTGGCGACATCGCGGTGATCGCACATTGGAAGCGAGTATTCGTCATCGCTATACCGGCGTATCACCCGGTGTGATGGTATGGGGTGCCATTGGTTACACGTCTCGGTCACCTCTTGTTCGCATTGACGGCACTTTGAACAGTGGACGTTACATTTCAGATGTGTTACGACGCGTGGCTCTACCCTACAGTCGATCCCTGCGAAACCCTACATTTCAGCAGGATAATGCACGACCGCATGATGCACGTCCTGTACGGGCCTTTCTGGATACAGAAAATGTTCGACTGGTGCCCTGGCCAGCACATTCTCCAGATCTCTCACCGATTGAAAACGTCTGGTCAATGGTGGCCGAGCAACTGGCCCGTCACAATAAGCCTGTCACTACTCTTGATGAACTGTGGTATCGTGTTGAAACTGCATGGGCAGCTGTACCTGTACACGCCATCCAAGCTCTGTTTGACTCAATGTCCAGGCGTATCAAAGCCGTTATTACGGCCAGAGGTGGTTGTTCTGGGTACTGATTTCTCGGGATCTATGCACCCAAATAGCGTGAAAACGTAATCACATGTCAGTTCTAGTATAATATATTTGTCCAATGAATACCCGTTTATCATCTGCATTTCTTCTTGGTGTAGCAGTTTTAACGGCCAATAGTATATATCTGCAAACCGCTGTGAAGTGCAACGGCAGAAAGGAGCGTAGAGGACGATGCGGGAGACCCGCACCGCTGTACTAGGCAAGGTCCTCCTGGAGGTGGTTTGCCATTGCCTTCCTCCGACCGTAACGGGGATGAATGATGATGATGAAGACGACACAATAACCCCCAGTCATCTCGAGGCAGGAAAAATCCCTGACCCCGCCGGTAATAGAACCCGGGACCCCGTGGCAGAGGGTACGTCCTACTGTACCGGTTACGTATAGGGCACGGGAAGAATCATACTTTAAATGCCTCCGTACGTTCTGTAGTTAATCTAATATTTTCCCTACGATACCTACGGGAGCGGTACGTCGGGGGTTGTAGGAGCTACGAGGGTTGGAATTTAAATAGTGGCGACTAATTATTCACAACCGATACAAAAGAGTTACATGTTTGCACCTGTTACTGTCCTTCAAAGTAGTCACCAGCGTTGTGTAGAACCCGTTGCCAGCGATGTGGAAGGCGTGGTATACCGTTAGCAGAGCCTGTTCTGTTGATGGTGCAAATGGAGCGGCCTACTGCCTGTCGAATCTCTGGCACAGTTCTGAAGCGAATGCCACGAAGTGGTTGCTTCATCTTTGGAATCAAATCAGAGTCTCAAGGACTTAAAGTCCGCGGAGTATGGTGGATGGTACAGTTCTTCCCAGTCCCATCGACCGAACAGAGCAGCCACAGCGTGCGCTGGATGTGCCCGCGCATTGTCGTGCAAAATGGTGGGTGGGTTGCCCAGAAAGTGTCGCCGCTTGTTTCGCAAAGCTGGTCGCAGGTCATGCTCCAAAAACGAACAGTAATACTGTGCGTTGACGGTCTGCCGTGGAGAAATGTAATGCGTTAGGATAACACCATCAGAGTAGTGCACGAGAATCACCATAACTTTCACCACACTGGGGCTCTGACGCACTCTCGACTTTCGCGGCGACCCATAACGACGCCATTCGTTGGATTGGCGTTTCAGTTTTGGCTCGTACGATGTGGCCAGTGTCTCATCCAGTGTTACGATACGGCGTAAGAAAGCGTCTTCTTCGCGCTCATAGTGCTCCAAGTGCGTCTGAGCAGCGTCGTAACGCATCCATTTCTGCATTTCCGTCAAGTCATGCGGAACCCATCGTGATGCAGTTTTTCGCATGCCCAGGCGTTCCTTCAGGATGCGAAGCACAGTCGTATGCGCTAATCCGGCTTCGTGGGCGAACTCACGAATCGTATGGCGTCGATCACTGTCCACTAACGCGGCAACAGCATGCACCACTTCTTCAGAGTCGCTAGGACGACCTGCCTGATGCATGTCTGCCACAGTTTCTCCGCCTCCGTCGAAGGCTTTTACCCAATGTGCCACTGTTCTGTGCGGCAATGCCGATTCCAGGACGCCTATTGAAGACCTTGATGTCGCTGTCGTACTGTACGGCCTCTGGCACGTTCAATCCTGATCCAACTTCTTTGTTCCTGTTTCGAAAACATAGTGACACCGTTACGTTAGACCGCCCGCTCACAAGTTACTCCCTGCGGCTAGTCCCTACGGAGGTTCGAGTCCTCCCTCGGGCATGGGTGTGTGTGTTTGTCCTTAGGATAATTTAGGTTAAGTAGTATGTAAGCTTAGGGACTGGTGACCTTAGCAGTAAAGTCCCATAAGATTTCACACTCATTTGAACATTTTTTTTTCACAAGTTACTGTTTTTCCCTCGATTGTGCGCACGCCGGTGACGTGGAACGGGCGAGTCCATTTGCTTGGAGGTACGGCAGGTATGTCAACAACGTGTGCTATCACCCACAATAGTAGATTCCATTGCACAGTGTCTCCACAGCAGTGTTGCCACTATTTAAGTTCCAACATACGTATATTCCTTGAGTCATCATTTAAAACCGGCTCTTGAAACATTGTGAATTTTCTCGGTATAGTTTACGTCTATCATCAAGAGTCTGCCAGTTCAGTTTCTTCAGCCTATTTGTGACACCCTACCACGGGTCAAACAGAGCTGTGGCTATTCGTGATGCCCTTCTCTGTGTACGTTCAATATCCCCTGTTAGTGTTATTTGGTATGGTTCTCACACACTTGAGCAATGTTCTAGGATGGATCACACTAGTGATTTATAAGCAATCTCCTTTGTAGACTGATTGCATTTCCCCGGTAAGTTTCCAATAACCCGATGCCTGACAACTGTTTCACCCACGGACCGAGCCTATGTGATCACTCCATTTACTATTCCTCCAAATTGTTACACACAGGTATTTGTAGGACTGATTCCATCTGTGACTCACTGATAATATAGTGCACTATGTTTTTTTCGTTTTGTGAAGCCCGCAATTTCACATTTCTGACCATTTAAAGCAAGCTGCCAATCTTTGCGCCATTTTGGAATCCTATCAAAACATAACCCAAGATACCTTTCTGAGTCCTCCTTACCAAAAAAATCCTCGGTCCAGTCAAAAATACTGCTTGATATTCCATACGATAGTACTTTTGATAATAGGCACAGATGTCGTATGGAATCAAATGTTTTTGGAGATCTAAAAATACTGCATCTACCTGGCTGCCTTGATCCAAGGCTTTCAGTATGTCTTGTGAGAAAACTACGAGTCGGATTTCACATGATCGGTGTTCTTGAAACCATGCTGGTTGGCATGGAGGAGGTCGTTCGAGATACATTATGTCTGAGCTCAGATTATGATCTTTTCTTTTCTTTTTTTTTTTCAAGGAACCCACGATAACTTATAGTTATATAAGACGGGCTATCTCAGCTGCAAATTCATTGGAGAATCTGACAGTCTTGTGGTATCGGGCAAATATTTTTGAAACACCCTGTACTTTTCACAGACGATTAGATCACATTGTAGGGGAGAGTGGGGGGGATTTGGCCCTGCGGGTAAAATGACCCACGTCATTACTTCTTTACCTGTGAAAGCTAGTCTTATCTAATCAATACTGCCATCTGGTGCCCAGTTGTACAAACAAGCATACAGAACAAGCATACAGAATGCGGGAACCGTTATTTGCCAGTTATCAGAGCAAGAAGCAAGAGTGTGTTTTGTTTTTGTTTCTTCTAATATTTGAACTCTAGTTTCTAAGAAATAAGCCATTTCCTTTTATGTTAAAATAAAATTTTTTCTTATTATGCCTATCTCTGCACATAAACGCTCAAGATTGTGTAAGTGTCATTTCTCTTAAGCAAAGCCCGAGTGTGGAACTATAGTTTTATATAAGTCATGCCCGTTGGAAAAATTTGACGCACAGAGGCCGAGTGCGTCATTTTACGTGCTACGTGGATATTCGCTGTTGTTCGTGTTATCGTGAAGGGCACTCGACTGCGAGGTCATTAACGCCTTTACACAATTATAATAATTCGTGTGGCTAAAATGCCGTGTACAAGCCTTTCAATTGGACGCCAGTTCGGCGACTTGCGTGTACCTAATGATGCCGGCACGGTAGCTCAGCGTGTTCGGTCAGAGGACTGACTGGTCTCTGTAGTAAAATAAAAACTCAGTGGAGGGATAAACAACGAACTTCAATGGATGCCATGTGACGTCTGCTACGACCAAATACAACGAACAAAATCGAAAAAAAAAAAAACAATGTATCCGCGTTATCCAACCGGCGGAAGTGGATCTACAGTTAGCGCAGAGTATAAACCTTCTGTCGTTCCTGCCAACTCCCGACATTGTCGAAAGAGATGGCTTGATTAAAGACAGCGCGACAATTTCTGTGGTCCGACTAGGTTCGATCCCGCGACCTCTAGGGTTCCTGGCACGCGTCTGACCACTAGAGCACCACGCCCGCATATTGATGTCCTTACATAGTTATACATCTCTGTGGGTCAATTAGATGGACAGTACACCATCAAAAATAGTATAGCAATACAGGAACTTTACAAACCGTAGAAACAGACAAAATTCTGAGCGAACCACAATCATGATCTCAGAAAACGGCAACGCTCTCAGCCCTAAAATCTTTGGACTAGGCGCATACCCTGAACGGCAATTTTTCCGTTTTTTTCCTCGATCCTTACCGTCGTTAACAAGTATATAAGTGAGTTATACTGATAACTGAGTACAGGAGCAGGCATACAGCTTAACGTCCGCATCCCATTGTTAGATCACAACTGACAACAATGATGTTTCACAGCATCATGAGAAGTTGATGAGACGTCTGAGATTTAAATTGAGATATTGATGCACATCATGTTAACTGAGACTTCCACGTAACGCCCCTTCCCCCAAATTCCTCACGAACCCAGCTGGCTTAATTGTGTCAAGCACCGTTATACGAACTCGACACGCAAATGGGTATCTATCTCGTGCCGACGTCAACATTTTATACCGCGTTCTTAGTGTAAAAACTTTTCCGTCACGTCGTAAAGTATATAAGGACTTTCGCAAGTCTCTGTGAGAGCACCTGTTAGCATGAATGCATATTCTCAGTTACGCTCTTATCAGCACTAGGAACTAAAAACGTAATCTGTGCATTGTGAAATGTGATAAGAGGAAATTGAAAAGGAGACAATCCATTTTATCATATATTTCTGCCTATAAAGCTCTTTATTCTAACATGAAACCAGGCTCTTCATTTCGTGCCTCCCACGAAACCTGCAACCCGTAGGAGGCTCCATACTTCGTATCCCTTCTGCATAGTCGAGGTCAGTAATCTGCTACGGCGCTTAACCAGGAGTTCAGTGTGTCTATTCATGCTAGCGAAAGTAATTGTACAGCACTATTTTATTGGTCAGTCTTGATCGCCAAGAAAAGTTCTTCCCCAATAGATAATTTTTACTTATAGTTGTTGACTAGAATCAAATTAAGATAGAAAGACTTTCCTTCGCCAGTGTGTGATCAGAAATGAATCGCATTGCCCTCATCAATAAACTATAAGCCAATGCTATCTTCAGTTACGATTCATATTCGTCGGATCGAACAACACGGTCACAGTATTACGCCCATGATGATGATGATGATGATGTTTGGTTTGTGGGGCGCTCAACTGCGCGGTTATCACCGCCCGTACAAATTCCCAACCATTGCTCAGTCCAATCTCGCCACTTTGACGAATGATGATGAAATGACGAGAACAACACAAATACCTAGTCATCTCGAGGCAGGTGAAAATCCCTGACTCCGCTGGAAATCGAACCCGGAACCCCGTGCTCGGGTAGGAGAACGCGACCGCGAAACCACGAGCTGCGGACGTATTACGTCCAACAAGCGCGCTTCGCAATTACCTGTTTTTTAACTTTACATTTAAGACACACAATTCGCACACTGCCAAGAGGAGACAGCAACTGTCTCAGTGCAAAATGGGATCTCCTAGCTCTTAGTACATACAGCACGATCGTCTTGGGTCTTCTTCCACGGTTTTCAACACATCTTTCTCAATCCAAACGACAGCCTGCAGGCTGCTGAAGCTTCTCTCAGTCAATGGTAACGCCCCATAACATTTACACGAGAGTAATGTACAGCACTTTATCGAAGTTCGCATACACATACGTACTGTTATAAGGCTGGACGGTTTTCTCCTTTAATGAGTGCTAGCAGCGACTTGAAATCTTATCCGGCGGCTCCGCACACGAAGAAACCAGGAGTAACAGCGCTGTGCTTCTACAAAACATTCTAAGGCTGGGATCTATCTCGACTTAGTGTAAATAAAATATCGATATATCATTATTTTTATTTCTAAGAAATATCGATATATATCAGAGTTATTTTTTCATCGAAGTATCGAAATGGTAATAACGAGTGCCGACTTTTTAATTTTGTATTATATTTTTTTCGCAATTTTCGATAAATATTCGAAATTGTTCTTTTGAAATTGTAGTAGAACATAATTTTACTTTCACTGTGTGAAGGAGTCTTAGTACTTTTTAAGCTTTCATCACAAGTCTTTTTCTTTGACTGTGTGAAGCAAGTATAGATGACACTGTTCTGTTTTTCCGATTATACTTTTGGATTCAAAGGTATATTAACTGGCAGAGAAGTGAAAGCGAATCAGAGATTTCAACATAAACCACGAAAAACTGATCTACTTTTGCTCTATTCACAAAATAACGTTTAGTCTAATTTCCTCTCAGTAAGCGGCATGACGCAGTGGTTAGGACACACGTGCAGGGAGACTGGTGTTCAGATCCTAGTTTTCCTAGTTTAATTTTCGATTCCCGTGATTTCTCCGAAAACTTCAGGCGTTTGATGCCATGGTTCAACGTACCGCCGATGGCAAGGTGATTGGAAGCGGACTCCAGTGTAGAGCATTTGAGGAACTATCTAGAATGACATCGACGCCGATGAGACACTAATCTCTATCCTTCCTCTCTCACTTCCTTTCTTCCATACCCTACCATCTATTTTAATAGTGACCTTTATTAAACGTATTTTTCATAGTTTTATGTTAATATTGGACAAAAAATGTGATAATTTCTAGTGTTCTACTCCACACCTCGGCTTTGACCTAAGCCAACAATGATACATGGAGGCGGTACTGGCGTGGAATAAGAAAAGCAGGGAATTCTCATAACGTCACCAACTTGAAACCGACGTCCGCCATGTTACATAGCCCAAAACATTGGGTTCACCACATTCATACCTCCATGGTTCACCGCGGTGATACTTCCCCGTGATATCACTCTGACGTGTCTGACGTGCCTGTGCTGTTTCGACCGTTGGGGATAACTATCGACTTTTTTGGTAGTATCCCAAATAGCACCTGGTGCTTCGATTGTGTGGAGACACAGTTGTTTCATAAAAAAATGCCGGTTTGCGTTGTTCACGGTTGTACTAATAGATCCGATCGCAACCTAAAGTTTAAAGAAATCACGTTTCATTCGTAAGTGGAGCCGTTCAAGCAATATTTTCTTTTGTATACAGAATTATAGCTGCGCTGTTTATTTTTACTCTTTTCTGTGTTTTTTACTGCCTTTCAGAGAGCAAACGCTCCCATACAGTGAAACTGTGTCAAAAGTCTAGTCCTCGCGCAAGATTGTTGGTGGAGCATCTCATGCCATAAATTCCTGATAATTATTCATTTCTCACATTTGCTCCTTCTTTAAAAAAGATTCTGCCTAGGACAATCGGAGACAGCGGTCATGTGTATGTGAATTTTGCCTGTATGATTGCATGGATGTGTGCATGTGTGTGCTTTGTTTCCTTCTTGAAGAAGAATCTGACAGAAAAAAAATATGACTATTCTTTCCTTCGTGCCTGCCTGCTGCTCGGCTTGTTAGTGGCGATCTATTCGCTTCACAATACAGTAATCCCCTCAATGAACTTTGTTATAAATAATCCACTGCACTGCAATAGGAACAGTGATGTAGATAATTACAATGCAGAAAAAATAACATTCATTATGGCTCAGTAAGGTTGACTGTACCACAAAAAGGTTCACAATGCTGCAGCCAAAACTTTTGATCACTTATCCAGTAATATAAAATGCCCGACAGACAGCAAAGAGAAATTTGGAACTAAGCTGAAAACGTTTCTCTCTGACAACTCCTCCTATTCCGCAGAAGCTATCCATTATTATTATTATTATTATTGAATGGTGATGGGTAGGACTTACTGACTAACATCTGTCTGTCTTTAATTAAAAACAAAAAACTAATATATGATCAGTAAGGAGGCATATTTACAAAAAAAATGGTATTAATCTAAAATGAGTAGTTCCACATTCTTACAATTTATCGTGCAAATGATACATGGAACATAAAACTTACTAGCTAATTAACTCCTGGTATAGCACAAAGCATGGCATAGACTTATATACTTTGAAAACATCAAAATGGAATTCAAATGTAAGATAAAGTGAATGACCGAAAGTAGACGTACATTCCAACTGTGATATGATTGGTTATTCTTGAAAAATTGATAGTTACTGGCGAGAAATATTCCGAGAAGCCGGTCGAAGTGGCCGAGCGTTCTAGGCGCTTCAATTCGGAACCTCGCGACTGCTACGGTCGCAGGTTCGAATCCTGCCTCGGGCATGGATGTGTGTGATGTCCTTAGGTTAGTTAGGTTTAAGTAGTTCTAAGTTCTAGGGGACTGATGAGCTCAGATGTTAAGTCCCATAGTTCTCAGAGCCATTTATTCCGAGAAAAGTAGCAAATAGGTTACTGTTGGAAAGGTAGAAATATATGTTATACAAGTTAGGCTGAAATTATTTAAAAAAATGGACTAACGCAAATAGCAAAACAAAATATCCATTTTACGGGGTCTGAGATTTTGACTCCATTCCCTTAGCCACATTTACAGTATTTCTCAAGGCTGGAACATGTTTTGAAAATTACATCTTTTTTTTACCCTGTGAATTTCTGTTATTGGTCACACACTGAATGATGCATCACATATAAGATTTCAATGTGAGATGATGTGTAAATCACTGTGTAACTAATGCACTGACAATCCAGGAAAACAAGAACACTATTCTGCCTGGAGGCATATCACTACGCAGTTCTGTTTCATTGACATTTCAATAATCGTTCACTTTGTTGACATACACAAGATACGATAGCATGCCTCGCTTCTTTCCTCGTTGCACATGTTTATGAGCTAGCAAAGAACACGTAGGTAAGTTTTTTTGCAAACGTGAATATTTTAAAGTTGAAAATGTAAGGAACAAGAAGCAGTACTAGTAAGCAAACAGGCATTGGTTTCGAAGTTCCAAATTGATTTGCTATCGATACAGTAAAAGTTTAATTAAATGTATTATGAAAGCACGCTTTCCATATCACTTCCTCCTCTTCTTGGTTATTCAAAAGGTATCAACAAAAAATAAGTTGCCTTAACTAGGCCAAATGTGTCATATTATTACGGCAAATGCGCATATAAGAACAGAAAAACGTTCAAAATTGGCTTCCTGACATTTTGTTATTCATGTACGCGCTGTAATTTTTAGTATTTAAACCAGTTATTGCGTGTAAAGGACAGAAGTAATGAACAAATGGCAATCTTAAACAGCAGTCTGCTGATGTTTTGGGCTATTTAAGATGGAGGCACGCCCTGTCCATTCTGGCTTCAAAACAACGTACAAAATAAGTCCATAGTGCATCATGGAGGTAAAAAAAGAAGGGAGGTGGCACTACAGACTTAACGCTGTACGTTGTTTTGAAGCCAGAGTTGGCGGGGTCTGCCGGCATTTTAAGTAGGCCTAAACATTAGCAGACTATTGTTTACGAGTGCTTCTTGTTCATTATTTCTGTCGTGTGCGCACAACAACTGTTTCCAGTACTAAAAATTACATTGCTTGTATGAATAGGGCGTAACATAGTGTCAGGAAAGCAATTTGAAACTTTTTTTCTGTTCTTGAATGTGTATTTGCTCTAGTAATACGACACAGTGTGACGTTACGGGGAACTATCACTGCAGTGAACTAGGGGGGTATGAATGCGGTGAACATTTTGTTTTGGGCTAGTTAAGATGGCGGACATCGGCTTCAAGTTTGTGACGTAATGCCACCTCTCGTCTTTTTTTTTTTTTTTTACCTCCGTGTAGTGCGTAGACCATAGATAATATAGACTGCACATGACGTCATTACACTGAAACCAACATCTAAGTCACGTGTTTCCGGGCAGGAAGCAGACTTTCTTTTATTAAGAGCTATGTGGAGTGGAGTTGATCGTTCAGTTTTTCTCATTTATAACTGAAACCAGGCATTGATTTTTAACAACGAAGCAATTTGGCTTACTGCTATGAGCCTATTGTCTAGTTGTACAGTTAATGTAATTACTCCGAAATTTCTAATATTAATGTGAAGGTTATCCCTTTTACTTGTGCCCACGTGAAATGTTCTGAAAGTTCAGTTTACAAGCAAAAGAATTACAGTTCTTTAGCAAACACATATTTTTGTTGCACTGCAAATCTATTACGTTCACAGTTCCATAGGAATAAAAGATAAAAAATCAGTTTGGCAGGCAGCATTACTTTCCTGACGATTCTTCAGGGAAATGTTTCGTTATGCCTTTATAAGGAATTAAATTCGTTTATATCCATATTGCCCGGTTTTTACGCAAAATAAGCATTTATATTTTATGGCTTTCACCACCTATAGTGATTCCGGTATGTAAAACAAACAAAAGATTGCCATTTTCCATTTGAAGAATCTCCTGAGGGAATTTTAATGGTCCAGTCAATAAGAACTGGTTTTATAGGTGTAATTAATAGTCTATATTTATCTTTAGCTATGTATAACGCTGTCAGCAGCAAATTTGCACCACGAATGACTTTCGTACTGACACGTCAGGTCAGTCAAGACCAGCTGGAAGTGTTATTCAGTGCTGTGAGAAGACGTGGAAGAGCAGAATATCAATCCGTAGTTTGAAGCTGCTTTCAAGAGATTTCCCGTGGTCATTCAGATTGGTACATCTGCTAGTGCTAATTGCTCTACCGCTGTAATAAAAAACGAGTATGATCGCAAAGCTCATACAGTTTCTTACTATTTGTATTTGGCTAGGAAACTGAACAAAAAACTGGAGTGCCATTTTTGGCAAATTTCACCATTTTCTAATCTTTCTAGTACCAGCATCTTGAACAGAAAAAACAGAGGTATCTTCTCTATTATATACAATGATCATGTATATCTGTGCAAAATAGGCCAGAAAGAATTAGACAGAAGTCCATTTTTAATGTTAAAAACCCTTTGGGGACATTAGTTATCCCAGCTTTGCTGGACATAAGGAATGACTTTTCGCTTCAGCTGAATAAACATATTTCAAACAGTCTTCCCCTTGATAGTTACATGCATCACCTGAAAAGAAAAACTGTGCTCACTGAGTATTTTAAAATGAGGCTGCATCATCAAGTGAGACTCAACAGTGAGAGGCTAAACCATGCTCTGATAAGGAATCTACACACAACAATAGGTTTGGTTAATAAAAAGTGATTTTGTGTTTGTTTTGAAAACAGAATTACATGCATGTGTGGTGGCACCTGCACCTGCAGAAGTCAAGTCACCTACTGCTGAACTGCAGTTTTTGTTTGTTTGTGAGAAATAAATTAATGAAGTTGAGTGTCATCCTTTAAACTTTGTCTGTATGTTTCTTAACCTCTGTTGCTGACAGGTGAGAATTTAATGCCTTGTATGTGTTTCATTGTATAACTCAGGATATCAGTTTCCGTATTTCTATGCCTTAAAACTATTTTCCCTTCTTCCCCCCTCAAACAGTATTTCCAGAGCTACAAAACTGGATTAAATAAAATTGATTCTAAGAGACCTGTGTTAAGTGACACAGTACAGTAACCAATTTCCACAGTCAGGGATATAAGTTTTTTATACATCCTGTTTTTCTGTGACGCCAGTATTCATAAATTAACTGCTTGTATTACTACCAATAGACTTGCATTTTTCTGTTGTGTTCATTGTTGTACTAAGGAAACTTTTTGGCACCAGGCCAGGAAGAGTTAAGTTTCCATCACCAGAAACCTACAGCAGATCCTAAAGAAGTTAATGTATTGCTATGAATCTGATAATGAGCCTGTTAAATAGAGTCTGTTTACCTAATAGTGAATTATCCTCTGAGGCAGGGCACTTAATATGAGTCACGTGTTTTTTGATCAGAAGTGAACAGCAAGATTATTGTGTAGAACAGTTAATCACAAACTGTGCAGAATGCTTTTTAAGACCATTGGAATTCTTCGCGCACTTCCCAATAGAAGTACCCCTTAATGGTTTTTTCTGTGGCCAACAAAATCTAGCTTCAGGTGAAGTGTGATGTATACAGTCACAGTACAAGGCATGGAAAGTGAGCTTAAGGTGCTCTTCGCTTTTCGCCTTTGTTCAGAGTGGAGTTATGGATTCTGCTACAAAGGTATGGTATTCAACAAGCTCCCATCTAATATGGAGCAACAAATTCTACCAGTTTAAATGAAAAATTCACTAAGTTAACCACCCTCAAGATCTGAAGATCCAGATAAAAGGATTAAAAAGTTTTCTCATTTACGTGACAGGTAAGAGTGTTTGTTGGAAGTCTATATACGTCAAATCATAATTTACAGATGGAAGCAATTATTTCCTTTGATAAAAGCAATTGTAGTCAACTAAATATCAATCTATCAGTAGCAGATAATCAGCAACAGTTTAAAGTAATTGTGGAGGAAGCATCTACTTTCTTTTTAATTTACTTAGTTTAATTTATCTCATGCATACATGAAGAACACTAATCAATACAATAGTGGGTAGATTAATGTTAATACTGCTACAGATTAAAGTCTACAATTTACTTGTCTTTTGTTGATGCAGTCTTGACTCATTCTACATCCCTGAAGGTCCTCCTCCTTGATTAAAATTTTGTCTCATTTTGTGCTTTGTACTAGAAACAGAAGTAATGAGCTCAATGTATACTCAGTGAAGTACTGCTTTACTCCCTGCAAATTAGGAAAACTGATGAAAATGTCAGTTGTAAATATATACTATTTCACAGTCCTTGCAGAAATATTAACACGATTTGAAAGTTAGGATCTATGTTGGTCTTAAGGTTCTGCCATCTTAAAATCTTTAATCTTGCATCGAGTTCTACTCCTAACTACAGGAGTTTTATCTGTATTCAACGTATGCTAATATATTATGATATATACTGTTTCGTTACCTGTTCTGGATAAAGCAAAAGTCAGAGAATATAGATGCATACTTTGCGTAAAACAGTCATTATAGATATAAACGGATTTGATTTCTTATAAAAGCATAACAAAACATGTCACACGTATTGTTGAAGATCCTCAGTAAAGTAATACTGCCTACCAAACTGATTTTTGTCATCTACTCCTATGGTAGCTGTGAACTTAAAAGACTCACACACAGTCCAACAGATGCAGGTATTCGCTGACGACTTGTAATTCTGTCGCTTGTAATCAGAACTGTCAGTACTTTCACCTTGTCACATGTAAAAACGAAAATCATCATATTAATATTAGGAGTTTCGGAGAAATTATGTTAACTGTACTACTACATGTGCAGCAGCAATAAGGCAAGTTGTTTTATTGTTAAAATGAATGCTTGATTTCAGTTATAAATGAGGAAAAAACTATAACTGCCAACTCCACTTCACATAGCCCGCAACGATGGAAATTCGGCTGCCTGCCCCGAGTCACGCGACATAGATGTTGGTTCCAAGCCTCAGCACGGCAGAGACAAGGGCATGCGCAGTCTACGTTATTTACGGTCTATGCTATAGTTCCATATCCCTTCTTTTTTTTTTTTTGCCTCCATGGACATTGGGCTATATTTGAAGGCAACGATGCTTATTCGTAAACAAACGAATATATCACAGAAATGAAAGACAATATACACACACACGATAAAATACAATCAAAGGTCCGCGATTAGTTATACAGCCACGAATTACATCACAAAGAAATTGGGTTAACAAATAATAAAGCAAAAACTGAAAAGAGGAAACATAGAGGTGCGAAACAATAATCATAGTTTATGCGAGTGAATCAAAGAACTACAGCCTGTAAAGACCACTACAATGTCACACATCGTTAACTCGTAATATTATGGATTAACAGTAATTCATAATAGTAAATATTTACTCTACTACAGAGCAAAAGTGGGGGTTTTGGGAGGAGTAAAACTAATATCTGACACAACAACCGCAAATTGAAATATGCAGTAACATACAGGAAACGTAAAAAAATAGAGAAACATTTGTGAGAATAAAGATTATAGATATGATTGCAGATCGATCCAGTCGCTTCAACGTAGCCTAATTCGGAGAAATTACGCAACATTCGCAAAAAACAACCAAATATGTTTTGTGAGAACTAACATTATAAACCGATTGTTAATCGTTTGTCTCGCATCAATTTAAGATGTCTAACCACACCATCGAAAATCGCGAAAATGTGGATTAAAAAGCATAGTTTACGTCAGTTATTAACACAGTCACAGATAACATTTAATAACAGGCTATTTACATCCTTACTTACATCCCTCCTCATCCTTCGCATCGTAAACTGTTGACGTCTCCGGTAAAAACTGACGGTTTGAAATGGAAACTGAAACTGACCCAAAAAATATATAACGCGTGTCTTACCTCTGAGCTGTTAGCGTTCAGTCGCTGTGACCTCCACTTCTTACAGCACAACAAGGAGTCAGAGTTGTCATCTATCAAGTTCGAAGGGCAAAAGGCAGCCATCAGTAGTGCGTGAAGGACCGCGGCCCACGAGAATCTCGTTGGGCCCGCTGAAGGCCATAATCACGTAGAGAAGCGGCAACACTGAAGCATTGCCATAGAAACGAAAACAAAACAGCGTTACCTGATTGGCCATATTAGACGCGCGAAGCATCCGCGCAAATCTCACTTTAATAGTTAACCAACGATTTGCTTTCGCCGCTAGGACCATGGTAGGATACTTCTGAACCAGACCACAGCAGTGGGAATGGAATGTTCTGGACGGAGAAACACGAAGCCTAGAAGTCCAGAAGATTTTATACGATGTGTTATTGCGTAAGTTTTGTTTTCACGCTATTTTTACGCTGTACCATTTTATCTTAATTTTCCTGAGGAACTAAGTTTCAAGGCCCACACAGTTCATTGTCCAGGTTTGCCGACTGCGTCAGATGCCGAAAGTGTGGGCTTGAATTAATTGTGTGTACCTAGCCAGCGTCTTGTTAGGCAACACGTAACTAATATATAGATTTTTCTGCATTTTTGTGTTGGCGAATGGTTCAAATAGCTCTGAGCACTATGGGACTTAACATCTGTCATAAGTCCCCTAGAACTTAGAACTCCTTAAACCTAATTAACCTAAGGACATCACAGACATCCAGCCCGAGGCAGGATTCGAACCTGCGACCGTAGCGGTCGCGTGGTTCCAGACTTGGATGATGTTTCGCCTCGCGTGATTCCTGTAGAATTTTGTAAATCGCATTGTTCCTAACATAATAATTATTTTATTTATTACTGGTACGTTTTACGCGTCACATCAAGAATTTATTCATTATTCAGATACCGGAACAATGCTTCTAGAAGCTATCTTCAACTACTGAGCTAATGACGTCTTGGAGAGAAAAAACTTGTTTTCAACGTAATCTTCGACGAAATCCCACAGAAAAAAGTTTTGAGTTTCTTCTGCCTCGGAAGCCAGCTACTACTCCCTTTGTGAGACACAGCTTAACGCGCCAAACATCCGGTAAAGTAGTTAAACGCTTCCTGTCTCGTAGTTGCTGCTAGACACTTTTAATAACTTACTCTACTACGTTCCATTGCAACCAAAGTATCAAGAGTATAAACCATAAAGTAGCAGCGCCTATCAGTCTCGCTGAATGTCACTCCTTCATCGCGCTCGAGAGGAAAAATGAATCCTAGAACCACAATATTCGAATATTTCGCTAATGTGTGAGGTTACACGCTCTTACTGAGATGCAATAACTATTTATCAACAATGAACTGGTGTAGATCCGCGCCTCGCTATTCGCAGTAAGCTTGTTACAAAAACCGTGACTTTGTATCTATTGAAAGACGAAGTTTCTGTACATCTTAGAAGCGTTCAGTTTTGTATTTGTTTTTGAATTGCTCACAGTACGAGCCCGAAGTGGATGTCAAGCTCTTAAAATCTACGGCAAAATTCCTTCTTCAGACTGTTCTATCAGCGCATTCTTCATTGTGAGTGATTGATTAAGTCAACATTAACACCAATCCGAGAATTATCATTTTGCTTTGGTACTTAACTGAATTTCCCCAGATAGCTGAATTTCAGATTTACAACGTCAACCTGCCAGAAATAGCAAAGAAACGAGCGTAACAGTACGTATGCACCAGAAGGGTGTTACAGCAAGGCTATAGTTCACTTCTAAATTGCGTGGTAGATAAAAGCATTAAATTTATAGTATTGTGTTCAGACGACGAGGTTGTTAACTAAGTTATGGTATCCCAAGATGTTGCCTATTAATGTCATATTTGACACAGCAAGTGACAATTGACTGAACATCAATGAAGAACACATATTTCACATGTGTGACTGGACCTCTCTGTGATGCCACTTCAGGCTTCACGACATCGTTTATGCATTTTGACGTGGCTGGAGGGAACTATATAAAGTTGATCGACCATGTGACTCTATAACAAGAAAAGGAAGTGCTGTGTTCATGTTGGATGAAGAGTTTTGGAAAATGTGGTGTTCCTCTTCGATAGAAGAGACATTCCACTAATGTTGCACCTAAATTATGCATGGTTATGATTTCAGAATTCACTAAAACTTTGAAAATCGTGAAAAGGAAGCTGTTGAATTCGTGGTGGCGCCTATTTAGGCGATGAGAGAGGGTTTCAGGGATATTCAACAAACTTGGCATGAGACACCCGCGAAAAAACACGTAAATCACATGAGGGATACATTTTAAGCTCCAACATTTGTCTTCAGAGAGTATTAGAGAAATAATTACTCCCTAGTACGTATTCAGTATCCAAAGGCTATTGCGAGAAACTTAGAAAAGTTTACGCCTAGAGAGAAAAGATCTTTCTTCAGCTCTACATGAGTCTCGCAGTTTTCATCCCGTACGACGTTCAGTGGCTCGAAGGTTATTTAAGATTATAGGTTAGGTTACGCAGAAATAGGGGCAGGTAACAGTAGTGCCATAGTACCTAGGAACCTATAGCGTAAGATTACACTAAGCTAACGAAATAACGTGAATGTAGAGGTGCAACAGCGTACCCTTGATGAAAAGTGGGGGTTGCGAGAAGTCATATGAATTTTGTGGAATGGGGAAGGGTGAGGGTAATTGAACACAATTTGTTACAAAAATAAAACTCGGAGACCGGCCGGTGTGGCCGTGCGGTTCTAGGCGCTTCAGTCTGGAACAGCGTGACCGCTACGGTCGCAGGTTCGAATCCTGCCTCGGGCGTGGATGTGTGTGATGTCCTTAGGTTAGTTAGGTTTAAGTGGTTCTAAGTTCTGGGGGACTGATGACCTCAGATGTTAAGACCCATAGTGCTTAGAGTCATTTGAACCATTTTTGTACTTTTTGAGCCTTTAATCCAAATTAAATTACACAGGCTTTATCCGCATTCTTTGTTTTGTCCTTGAAGACACTTCCTCAGTAAATCAGGGTTTACAAAAAAACATGACTGTGGGGTTTACTGCATTGATAACGGTTTCTGGTAGTGAGTGCTTATGTGAGTATGTTTCATTTCTTGTGTTGTACTTATATCATTCGCCTGTGGGGAACGGATTATGCACTAGTGTGGCCAGTGGATAGCTCGTGAAAATCAACTGCACACCAAGCTCGTCCTACTGCATCCGAATTGTTTGTATTTTTCCTAATAGCTCTCCCATAGAATGTTGTTGTTGTTGTGGTCTTCAGTCCTGAGATTGGTTTGATGCAGCTCTCATGCTACTCTATCCTGTGCAAGCTTCTTCATCTCCCAGTACTTTCTGCAACCTATATCCTTCTGAATCTGCTTAATGTATTCATCTCTTGGTCTCCCTCTACGATTTTTACCCTTCACGCTGCCCTCAATTACTAAATTGGTGATCCCTCGATGTCTCAGAACACGTCCTACCAACCGATCCCTTCTTCTAGTCAAGTTGTGCCACAAGCTCCTCTTCTCCCCAATTCTATTCAATACCTCCTCATTAGTTATGTGGTCTACCCATCTAATCTTCAGTATTCTTCTGTAGCACCACATTTCGAAAGCTTCTATCCTCTTCTTGTCTAAACTATTTGTCGTCCACGTTTCACGTCCATACATGGCTACACTCCATACAAATACTTTCAGAAACGACTTCCTGACATTTAAATCTATACTCGATGTTAACAAATTTTTCTTCTTCAGAAACACTTCCCTTGCCAATGCCAGTCTACATTTTATATCCTCTCTACTTCCACCATCCTCAGTTATTTTGCCCCCCAAATAGCAAAACTCCTTTACTACTTCAAGTGTCTCATTTCCTAATCTAATTCCCTCAGCATAACCCGACTTAATTCGACTACATTCCATTATTCTCGTTTTGCTTTTGTTGCTATTCATCTTATATCCTCCATTCAAGACACTGTCCATTCCGTTCAACTGCTCTTCCAAGTCCTTTGCTGTCTCTGACAGAATTACAATGTCATCGGCGAACCTGAAAGTTTTCATTTCTTCTCCATGGATTTTAATACCTACTCCGAATTTTTCTTTTGTTTCCTTTACTGCTTGCTCAGTATACAGATTGAATAACATCGGGGATAGGCTACAACCCTGTCTCACTCGCTTTCCAACCACTGCTTCCCTTTCATACACCTCAACTCTTACAACTGCCATCTGGTTTCTGTACAACTTGTATATAGCCTTTCGCTCCCTGTATTTACCCCTGCCACCTTCAGAATATGAAAGAGAGTATTCCAATCAACATTGTCAAAAGCTTTCTCTAATTCCAAAAATGCTAGAAACGTAGCCTTGCCTTTCCTTAATCTATTCTCTAAGATAAGTCGTAAGGTCAGTATTGCCTCAGGTGTTCCAACATTTCTACGGAATCCAAACTGATCTTCCTCTAGGTCGGCTTCTACCAGTTTTTCCATTCGTCTGTGAAGAATTGGTTTTAGTACTTTGCAGCCATGGCTTATTAAACTGATAGTTCGGAAATTTTCACATCTGTCAACACCTGCTTTCTTTGGGATTGGAATTATTATATTCTTCTTGAAGTCTCAGGGTATTTCGCCTGTCTTATACATCTTGCTCACAAGATGGTAGAGTTTTGTCAGGACTGGCTCTCTCAAGGCTGTCAGTAGTTCTAATGGAATGTTGTCTACTCCGGGGGCCTTGTTTCGACTCAGGTCTTTCAGTGCTCTGTCAAACTCTTCACGCAGTATCATCTCTCCCATTTCATCTTCATCTACATCCTCTTCCATTTCCATAATATTGTCCTCAAGTACATCTCCCTTGTATAGAACCTCTATATACTCCTTCCACCTTTCTGCTTTCCCTTCTTTGCTTAGAACCGGGTTTCCATCAAAGCTCTTGATATTCACGCAAGTGGTTCTCCTTTGTCCAAAGGCCTCTTTAATTTTCCTGTAGGCAGCATCTATCTTACCCCTAGTGAGATAAGCCTCTACATGCTTACATTTGTCCTCTAGCCATGCCTGCTTAGCCATTTTGCACTTCCTGCCGATATCATTTTGAGACGTTTGTATTCTTTTTTTCCTGCTTCATTTACTGCATTTTTATATTTTCTCCTTTCATCAATTAAATTCAATATTTCTTCTGTTACCCAAGGGTTTCTACTAGCCCTCGCTTTTTTACCTATTTGATCCTCTGCTGTCTTCACTATTTCATCCCTCAAAGGTACCCATTCTTCTTCTACTGTATTTCTTTCCCCCATTCCTGTCAATTGTTCCCTTATGCTCTCCCTGAAACTCTGTACAACCTCTGGTTCTTTCAGTTTATCCAGGTCCCATCTCCTTAAATTCTCACCTTTTTGCGTTTTCTTCAGTTTTAATCTGATACCTTCTAGTATCTCCAGGCTTCTTCCATGTATACAACCTTCTTTCATGATTCCTGAACCAAGTGTTAGCTATGATTAAGTTACGCTCTGTGCAAAATTCTACCAGGCGCCTTCCTCTTTCATGTCTTAGCCCCAATCGATATTCACCTACTACGTTTCCTTCTCTCCCTTTTCCTACTCTTGAATTCCAGTCACCCATCACTATTAAATTTTCGTCTCCCTTCACTATCTGAATAATTTCTTTTATCTCATCATACATTTCATCAATTTCATCGTCATCTGCAGAGCTAGTTGGCATATAAACTTGTACTACTGTAGTAGTCATGGGTTTTGTGTCTGTCTTGGCCACAATAATGCGTTCACTATGCTGTTTGTAGTAGCTAACCCGTACTCCTATTTTTTTAATTCATTATTAAAGCTACTCCTGCATTACCCCTATTTGATTTTGTACTTATAACCCTGAATTCACCTGACCAAAAGTCTTGTTCTTCCTGCCACCGAACTTCACTAATTTCCACTGTATCTAAATTTAACCTATTCATTTCCCTTTTTAAATTTTCTAACCTACCTGCCCGATTAAGGGATCTGACATTCCACGCTCCGATCCGTAGAACGCCAGTTTTCTTTCTCCTGATAACAACATCCTCTTGAGTAGTCCCCGCCCGGAGATCCGAATGGGGGACTATTTTACCTCCGGAATATTTTGCAGAAGGGGACGCCATCATCATTTAATCATACAGTAAAGCTGCATGCCCTCGGCAAAAATTACGACTGTAGTTTCCCCTTGCTTTGAGCCGTTCGCGGTCCCAGAATAGCAATACCATTTTGTTTAGTGTTACAAGGCCAGATCAGTCAATATCCAGACTGTTGCCCCTGCAACTACTGAAAAGGCTGCTGTCCCTCTTCAGGAACCACACGTTTGTCTGGCCTCTCAACAGATACCCCTCCGTTGTAGTTGCACCTACGGTACGGCTATCTGTATCGTTGAGGCACGCAAGCCTCCCCACCAACAGCAAGGTCCATGGTTCATGGGGGGGTCCCATAGAATAACTTAAGAGAATCAACTTCTTAAGAGTGAGCCTGCTTTTTTCCTCCTTAGCCTTTCTTCTCCTTTAACAAGCTACAAAGGCTACCAACAACCCTGATTTGGATGTGGCCCACACGTTCTGAACTTCCTATTGGAGTATTACGTGGTTTATTATCTACAACCACTCTGAAAGAAGTTGAGCCCCATCACGATATCCCAAATGTCTGAGGTGGGTGTGGCTGCAAGTGCAGAAGTAAACATTTTAATACCTTAGAGGTATATATAACGCTAGTGTCGAGATAAAATTTGAACACAACATAGACCAAACTCTGCAGATTAAGAAATAATTTTTTTGAAAAATCGATTTTTCGAACCCAAATCCACGACATCCGTCCCTACGGTAACTGATTACACGCATGGTGGCGACGAGGGTGTTAAACGTGCGCCCTCCCCCACCTCCCCCCCCCCCCCCAACCCGGAACTCTTCGCCCACCGCGCATTGTTGACGGGAGCCGAAGATGCACCAAGTGCTTCGTCTGCACATCTTAATACAATAATAGAAAGAATCTGAACATTGTGAGTGACAGCTTACTACTGAGGATTGCTGCGGTAGTCTCTGTATATAGAAGGCAGTGTCCCGACTGGCTGACTCACTGACTCACCAACGCCCAACACAAATCGCTAATGACAGAAACTTAAAATTTGCAGAAGGGTGTTGATCTTATGCTGTAGGCTTCGTTTAAGAAGGGATTTTTCGAAATTCCACCCCTAAGGAGGTGAAATAGGGGAAGAAATGTTTTTTTGAAAAATGTCCCTATTAAGGCATATTTGAAGCTAGACGTACGAAAATCGGTATTTGGTTTCTCGGACAGAAAAATAAAGAAATGTGTGTTCAGCAATTTTTGAAATTTAACTCCTATGGGAGTAAAATAATGGCTGAAAGTTTTTTGAAATTAAATCATTATTAAAGAACTACTAAGGTAGAAGGTGTCCCACTCAAACCTCTCTGATTTCAAAGACCCAGGACAGAAAAACCACAGTAGATGCGACAATGAAAAACACACCACATTCAAGAGCACCTCAAAGAGTTTATATTCACGTGTCAGGAGGGCCAAGTATCGTCGCGAGAGTGCAGCGTGGACGCATGAAGTGAAAATGGCGACTCCACAGCAGCGCACGCAAGCAGTAGTGTGGTTTGTAGAAACAAAATCCCCGATTACTGTGCAAAGAAATTATCATCGCGTATATGAATGTGATCCACCTAATGTGAAAACAATTAAGGAATGGTATAGGAAGTGTTCTGAAACATTCTGGCGGAGCACGTTACGGAGATTCAGAAGAGACAGTGGAGGACATCAGACAAATGCTTCTCAGAAATCCACGTAACTCAATTCGTCAGGCATCTAGGCAACTTGATGTACCTCGATCAACATTGCATCGTGTAGTTCACCAGCGTCTTCGTATGTGTGCTTACAAAGTGAAAATTCTGCAACATCTGACGCCGAACGACAAACCACGCCGAAAACAGTTTGCTCCTAATATGCTGCAGCGTATTGTTATGGATCCCAACTTCCTGGAAAGATGTTTATTCTCAGATGAGGCAACGTTTTATCTATCAGGGAGCTTTAATAGGCATAATGTTCGGATCTGGGCGTCGCAACATCGGTACGTTGTCGTTGAACATGTTCTTGATAGCCTTAAACTAGACTTCTGGTGCGGACTAATGCTCGACAGGATTGTTGGACCTTTCTTCTTTGCAGAACAAACAGTGAATGGGTCAGTGTATCTAGACATGTTGGAGCCGTTTGTGTACCTTCAGATACAAGACTTGCAACCCAACATTACTTTTCAACGAGATGGACCTCCGCCACATTGGTCAACGGCTGTTCACAAGTTCCTGGATAGGAAACTTCCCAATCGTTGGATCGGACGCGGAGGACCCATTTACTGGCCACCACGTTCAGCCGACATTACACCGCTTGATTTCTTCATGTGGACGATATTCCTACGTTGTGACGTCGTCTCACTAATGCGATTGCAACAATAACACAGGAAATGTTACAAGGAACTTGCCAATAAATTGAATATAGACTCGATATTCTTCGTGTTACAAATGGTACACATTTAGAGGTGTATTGATGATAAATAAATAAAATCTTTGAGATGCTCCACAATGTGGTGCATTTTTCATTGTTGTATCTACTGTGTTTTTTTCCCCTGGGCATTTGAAATCAGGGAGGTCGGAGTGAGACACCCTGTATTTTTAAAGCTAGATCTATGAAAATATATATTTGACGTCTGCATTAGAAGTAAAAAAAAAAGTCTGTTTCGGTGTTATTGGAAATTCAATCCCTAAGAATGCATTTTATGAAATATTTATTTTAAAAGCGGAATCTATGAAAATGTGAATTTGGCTTCTTGGTTTGAAATAAAAAATAAATGTTTCACTCTTTTTGGAAATTGAACCCATATGGGGGTCAAATAGCGGATGAATGTTTCTATATTTCATTATGCAATAATCTTTGAAAATACACTCCTGGAAATGGAAAAAAGAACACATTGACACCGGTGTGTCAGACCCACCATACTTGCTCCGGACACTGCGAGAGGGCTGTACAAGCAATGATCACACGCACGGCACAGCGGACACACCAGGAACCGCGGTGTTGGCCGTCGAATGGCGCTAGCTGCGCCGCCGTCAGTGTCAGCCAGTTTGCCGTGGCATACGGAGCTCCATCGCAGTCTTTAACACTGGTAGCATGCCGCGACAGCGTGGACGTGAACCGTATGTGCAGTTGACGGACTTTGAGCGAGGGCGTATAGTGGGCATGCGGGAGGCCGGGTGGACGTACCGCCGAATTGCTCAACACGTGGGGCGTGAGGTCTCCACAGTACATCGATGTTGTCGCCAGTGGTCGGCGGAAGGTGCACGTGCCCGTCGACCTGGGACCGGACCGCAGCGACGCACGGATGCACGCCAAGACCGTAGGATCCTACGCAGTGCCGTAGGGGACCGCACCGCCACTTCCCAGCAAATTAGGGACACTGTTGCTCCTGGGGTATCGGCGAGGACCATTCGCAACCGTCTCCATGAAGCTGGGCTACGGTCCCGCACACCGTTAGGCCGTCTTCCGCTCACGCCCCAACATCGTGCAGCCCGCCTCCAGTGGTGTCGCGACAGGCGTGAATGGAGGGACGAATGGAGACGTGTCGTCTTCAGCGATGAGAGTCGCTTCTGCCTTGGTGCCAATGATGGTCGTATGCGTGTTTGGCGCCGTGCAGGTGAGCGCCACAATCAGGACTGCATACGACCAAGGCACACAGGGCCAACACCCGGCATCATGGTGTGGGGAGCGATCTCCTACACTGGCCGTACACCACTGGTGATCGTCGAGGGGACACTGAGTAGTGCACGGTACATCCAAACCGTCATCGAACCCATCGTTCTACCATTCCTAGACCGGCAAGGGAACTTGCTGTTCCAACAGGACAATGCACGTCCGCATGTATCCCGTGCCACCCAACGTGCTCTAGAAGGTGTAAGTCAACTACCCTGGCCAGCAAGATCTCCGGATCTGTCCCCCATTGAGCATGTTTGGGACTGGATGAAGCGTCGTCTCACGCGGTCTGCGCGTCCAGCACGAACGCTGGTCCAACTGAGGCGCCAGGTGGAAATGGCATGGCAAGCCGTTCCACAGGACTACATCCAGCATCTCTACGATCGTCTCCAAGGGAGAATAGCAGCCTGCATTGCTGCGAAAGGTGGATATACACTGTACTAGTGCCGACATTGTGCATGCTCTGTTGCCTGTGTCTATGTGCCTGTGGTTCTGTCAGTGTGATCATGTGATGTATCTGACCCCAGGAATGTGTCAATAAAGTTTCCCCTTCCTGGGACAATGAATTCACGGTGTTCTTATTTCAATTTCCGGGAGTGTAAATCTATGAAATTTTGTATTAGGTTTCCTGTTAGAAATAAAAAAAATACGCATTTCGCTGTTTTTAGATACTCAGCCTTAATAGGCTGAAATGGGGGGGGGGGAGTGTATGAAATGTTCTATGAAAATATTTCATTGTGAAAGCGTTTTTAAACTTATATCTATGGTAATTAGTATTTAGCTTCCTAGTCAGAAATGGAAAAAAAACCTGTTTCACTGTTTTTTGTAAATTCGACCCCTGAGGGGGTAGCACAGGGCCAGGCTGATTCAATGACTCATCAACGCTCAGCCTATACCGCTAAGGACTGAAACTTGAAATTTTGATAGGGTGTGGATATCATACTGTAGGCATCGTTTAAGAATGGATTGTTCGAAACTACGCTACTAAGGGGGTGAAATAGGGGATGAAAGCCTTTTTGAATATATGTCACTATTACGGCAATTTTGAAGCTAGAAGAACGAAAACTGGTATTTGGTTTCTCATTCAGAAATGAATAAATACGTCTTTCAGCGTTTTTGGAAACACAACCACTAAGATGGAAAAATAGATGGAAATTTTTAAGAAAATATTTCTTTGCATTAAAGAGATTTCAAAAGCAAATCTATGAAAACTGGTATTTCATTTCTCGGTTAGATAAAATGGAATATGTGTTAGGAGATGAAATTTCTATGGAAATACAACCTCAAGAACACAAAAGGCATGATTAACGAAAATCTTGGACTCCAGCTACCACAATCGGCTTTTAGTCAGAAATACATACGGCAAAGAACATGCTAATATAACCTTACTTAGCGTGAAAATTTTAGAAGGTGTTGAATTTGTGAACAACATAAAAATTCCATTAAAGAAAGACAAAAAAAAATAAGAAGTTGGTGCAGTCCATGCAGACTACGCGAGCGAAGCAGCTGGCGCTAAACTAGTAGTCAATAAATCTGAATTACATACAGGATGCGGACAAAGAATTCGGCAATATGTGTAGGGGAGAAAGACAGCATGAAACGAAGGAATTTGAATATAGGAACTAGGGGTCGCAGTTGCGTGTTTTCGGTAACTGAAATCTGACACTTGGACGTCTTCACTCAAAATCAAACGTAATCGACGGATAATGTATACTTAAACAAAATGTTTGGGCTAATCGATCGTCACAACGAGAACAAGAAATCTTAAAGCAAGACATACACTTATATCGTACTTATATGATGTACGATACACCGCTTTTTCAGAAATAGAAACAATCATGTGTCCATGTTTCACGTTTCAATGCGTCTTAAAACGTCAAAGTAAGTAAAAAATGAGTAGTACACAGACTTGCCACCACTTAATTAAACCAAATGTGTGGTAGCAAATGTTCAAGGTGACCACTGTTTTCACGCTGGCATAGCGCCGTAATTATTCAACTGCAGCCCCTAGTCCTCATATTCAAATTCCTTCGTTTGATGCTGTCTTTCTGCCATACACTTTTGGTCTAATTGTTTTTCCGCACCCTGTATGAAGAAATATTAATAAATGAATGTATCCCCCCACCTCAGACATCTCTTACGTCATATTGCAGCTAATATTTACTTTCTCTATAACGAAGTGAGGCTTGAGAAGGAACACTGTGGCTCCCAGAGTCAGAAATATTGTAACTTACAGAACTTTACATAACCGTTGCTGCTGGAAGGCGGTAACGATTAATCGCACAGACAATGTGCAACACATGTTTGTGGGTGATATTTGAAGCCAACGTGCGGATCAAGAAGCAATCCCACCAGCCTTTCTTCGAGGAAGCCTTACACTTGCTTTGACACTTGCGGTCACGCACTGTCTTGGTGAAATTACAACATGTGTAGCTGCCTGAAAGAGGGGGCACCTCTTTTTCTAATATCTGCCTGGCACCGCGGTTGTTGTTCTGAATAGGGGAGAGTGCTATACCTTGTAACAATTCCCAGACTTCCGCCTCTAGCCATCCCTATAGTAGACGTTTAATATAGTTTAAAAGCTGCTCATCACAAACGACAACTTCCAGCCTTTGCTAATTTCCGTGTCTTCTAACTCGCGAGCACCCCGCTAACCTTTTCTGTGTCCAGTAATCGATGCCTGAAGTGGGGTCAACTTTTAGCTAGTGTAGAGAGGTCTTGGTTAAGCTCTTTGGCGGACAGAGTCTTGGCCAATGAGAACTCTGTGCGGCCACGTGCCGGTAACGGAGTGTGTGTCTTAGTGCACGCTGGTGATGTCACACGTGACGTCATTATAACGTTACATGCTGTATCGAAGACGACAGAGGCCACATATCGATTTCTCTGATCGTTTGAGCCACTTAACTGCGGTAGTCATTTTTGCAGACGAACTAAAGGAGCAGCTCATTATATGCTCAACTGGTGTATTAACTGCTATTTTGGAAACTACTAACGTCATTATTTTCTTTAAAAATTATGAAAGTTAGTACTTTTGGAAAACACAAAATGAGCTCACAATACCCATTGCAAACGACGAAACTGGATACAACAGATGGAACGGTACAGTGGCTCAGGTAGTTAGTAGTATAGAAATGGTGTTGTTCATCCTAAGCACTGACATTATTTCTTGGGTAGATCGCCAGCACCTTACAACACATTTACTGTAGTATTCGCTATTCTGAACTGTTATTTGACTGATATGTACAATTTTTCAATGCATTATGGCATGTTATGTGTGATTCATAATTCTAGATTGCTATTTTCTAATATATTTCATCTTTCTCCTTCTCCTTATTCTCTTTAATGTCACTGTAGGTGTCACTGTTCACCCTCCGGAGATTGTTGTTTTATAAGCGCGTCTGTAACGCCGTGTCTGCAGGCATTCTACATGTGTTGCTTTTGAAATATTGCCTTTTATGCATTTAATTGTGTGCATTGTTCTTGGCCTCTTATTACTATGTAATTTAACTGTGCTGTATGTCTATTGTTCACGTACTGCCCGCAGAAGAAAACAGTATGTTCCAGGCAACCTTCTTCACCACATGTTCATGTAAGTGTCTGTCGAAGACTCAGGCGCTTAAGTGTGTCTGATACGGTCGTTGTTAAGCTAAGAAGTGTACAATAATGCGGCTAGGATCGATGTGTTTCATTCTCAGCCGCTCCCTTATGTCAGGGAGGAAGTCGTAAAAGAGTCTACGCCCATTTTCACGCACATTCCACTCACATTGCCATGTATCCAAACGCCAACTTGTAAGGTGACGGCCGGCCGCTGTGGCCGAGCGGTTCTAGGCGCTTCATTCCGGATCCGCGCTGCTGCTGTGGTCGCAGATTCGAATCCTGCCTCTGGCTTGGATATGTGTTATGTCCTTAGGCCAGTATTACACTATCAAATTTCTTTCTCCAATATATTTGTCAATTATCTTTGTCAAAGAAATTTGATGGTGTAACAGGGAACTTTGTTAAATGTCGTCAAATATTTGATCAAATCTAGGGCCTCGCTGTAGATTTGTTCAAAGAAGTCGCTTGTCTTCTCTTCACTGCAATGTGACATGTTACCACTTGGAGGCCAGCCGGAGTGGCCGAGCGTTTCTAGGCGCTACAGTCTGGAACCGCGCGACCGCTACGGTCGCAGGTTCGAATCCTGTCTCGGGCATGGATGTGTGTGATGTCCTTAGGTTAGTTAGGTTTACGTGGTTCTAAGTTCTAGGGGACTGATGACCTCAGCAGTTAAGTCCCATAGTGCTCAGAGCCATTTGAACCATTTTTGAACCACTTGGAGCGCTAGCATCGGTGCAGCGTTCTGTCATCTGTAGTGTTTTTATAAACATTGATGGTAAATGCAATTGGTGGGTACCGACAACTACAAAATTAATGGAGATGTATGAAGCTGATGAGGCGCTTTACAACGTGAGGCACCCTGAATACAAAAATAGATTAAGAATATTGGAGACCTGACGTAACTTAACCTAAGCTAACCTAACCTAACCCTCTCTTGTAGCAAGGAATCGGAATGTTACAGTGAGCCTGTCTTCTGCAGATACAGCAGTTCTTAAGTGAGTATTGTGCTTTGTGATATGAGGATACACTTCACCGAGCACATACAGAAAAGTATGCTCATCCATTCTTAAGTAATTGATGTACGACTTGACGTCCTCCACTATAAGCTCACGTAACAAGTTTTGTTGAATGCTTTTTATCGTGTCGTCGTAAAACCCACGGCTTCACCCAGGTACGTTTCCTATTTTGTCCCCAGCTTCTCTTCCGCATGTGCACACAGTGCAATTGTGGTACATGCAACTGCTGCGGTTAATAACAAGTTGTTGTCAGCCATCGAGAACTTTGACGAAAAATATGATAGTGTAATAACCCTTATTGCGCCACGTCAAAGATCTTTGTCAAATATATTTGACGAATATTTTATCACATTTTTGATCAAATGTTTGACAAAGAAATTTGATAGTGTAATACCGGCCTTAGGTTGATTAGGTTTAAGTAGTTCTAAGTCTATGGGACTGATGACCTAAGATGTTAAGTCCCACAGTGCTTAGAGCCATTTGAACCATTTTTTGTAAGATGACGTGTCGTCTGAATCGGTACACCACGGAATACCCAAACCTGGACGACCGGACGGGGATTAGAACCGCCGTCCTCCCGAAGCGAGTCCAGTTTGCCACCTCGCTCGGCTACAGCAACAGGATGAGGCTTCACAGTTGCTTCTCGTATTTCCAAGCACTTCAGGCGGGCTACGACCATTTGTAGCTGACATCCAGTTAGCGCCTAGGGACTGGCTTCCCCTCATCTCCTTCCACTATGGTCTTCACTGTTTGTCTTGCTGCCGACCGAGGTCAGACAGGTTGTGTCGTTTCCAAGTGAAAAATTCCGGAACCACTTTGACGTACAATAGACGACAGAGGGATAGAGAAACAATTAAAATCGCTCAAAAGAGGAAAGGCCGCTGGACCTGATGGGATACCAGTTTGGTTTACACAGAATACGCGAAGGGACTAGCCCCCCTTCTTGCAGCGGTGTACCGTAGGTCTCTAGACGAGCGTAGCGTTCTAAAGGATTGGTAAAGGGCACAGGTCATCCCCGTTTTCAAGAAGGGACGTCGAACAGATGTGCAGAACTATAGACCTATATCTCTAACGTCGATCAGTTGTAGAATTTTGGAACACGTATGTTCGAGTATACTTTTTTGGAGACTCGAAATCTACTCTGTAGGAATCAGCATGGGTTTCAAAAAAGACGATCGTGTGAAACCCAGCTCGCGCTATTCGTCCACGAGAGTCAGAGGGCCATAGACACGGGTTCCCAGGTAGATGCCGTGTTTCTTGACTTCCGCAAGGCGTTCGATTCAGTTCCCCACAGTCGTTTAATGAACAAAGTAAGAGCACATGGACTATCAGACCAATTGTGTGATTGGATTGAAGAGTTCCTAGATAACAGAACGCAGCATGTCATTCTCAATGGAAAGAAGTCTTCCGAAGTAAGAGAGATTTCAGGTGTGCCGCTGGGGAGTGTCATAGGACCGTTGCTATTCACAATATACATAAATGACCTTGTGGATAACATGGTAAGTTCACTGAGGCTTTTTTGCGAATGATGCTGTGGTACATCGAGAGGTTGTAACAATGGAAAATTGTACTGAAATGCAGGAGGATCTGCAACGAATTGACGCATGGTGCAGGGAATGGCAGTTGAATCTCAATGTAGACAAGTGTAGTGTGCTGCGAATACATAGAAAGAAAGATCCTTTATCATTTAGTTACAATATAGCAGGTCAGCAACTGGAAGAAGTTAACTCCATAAATTATCTGTGAATAGGCATTAGGAGTGATTTAAAATGGAATGTCATATGAAGTTGATCGTCGGTAAATCAGATGCCAGACTGAGATTCATTGGAATAATCCTAAGGAAATCCAATCCGAAAACAAAGGAAGTAGGTTACAGTACGCTTGTTCGCCCACTGCTTGAATATTGCTCAGCAGTGTGGGATCCGTACCAGATAGGGTTGATAGAAGAGATAGAGAAGATCCAACGGAGAGCAGCGCGCTTCGTTACAGGATCATTTAGTAATCGCGAAAGCGTTACGGAGATGATAGACAAACTCCAGTGGTAGACTCTGCAGGAGAGACGCTCAGTAGCTCGGTACGGGCTTTTGTTGAAATTTCGAGAACATACCTTCACCGAGGAGTCAAGCATTCCTCACTCCTACTTATATCTCGCGAAGAGACCATGAGGATAAAATCAGAGAGATTAGAGCCCACACAGAGGCATACCGACAATCTTTCTTTCCACGAACAATACGAGACTGGAATAGAAGGGAGAAGCGATATAGGTATTCTAGGTACTCTCCGCCACACACCGTCAGGTGGCTTGCGGAGTATGGGTGTAGATGTAGATGTAGACGTCAAATGAAAGACTGAGTCTGTGTCTACTATGGCCATAAGCACTGTAGTGAGCAGCTTTTGTGGATTGTATTAATGTCCACCCACTTCATGAATTTCATAAACTCCATATAGTATATTTGAATGTGTGATAGTATGTGAAAACTATATTACTAAACAGTAGTCACCCGGCCGATCAGTCACCCAGTCACCCGATCCCCGTAGCAAATAGCCCATGTCATAACTTCCATGAGCACAAAAAATTTAATTTCTGTGTTTCATATAATTACTAACCGAATTTAAAGCTTCAAGTACTGTCATAATTTATTCATTTAGATATATATGATCACATGGTAGATGTTTAACACAGTAACTCAAGTATTAAAGTTGGACTGATTTGGAGGAACAGACCAAACAGCGAGGTCATCGGTCTCATCGGATTAGGGAAGGAAGTCGGCCGTGCCCTGTCAAAGGAACCATCCCGGCATTTGCCTGGAGCGATTTAGGGAAATCACGGAAAACCTGAATCAGGATGGCCGGACGCGGGACTGGACCGTCGTCCTCCCGAATGCAAGTTCAGTGTGCTAACCACTGCGCCACCTCGCTCGGTTTTATGTTAGAAACTGTTTATATGTCTATAATCAGGATACCAAACGGTTACCCAGACTATATTCATCCAGTATTTGAGAATGAGAGCACTTAATAACTTCCGGCAAACTTTACAGGTAATTACAAAACTTTTCGACACTCTTTCTCGCTGACACCCTCCTCCCCCCCCCCCCTCCCCCCATAAAATGATAAAAGGAAAAATGTTTATCGCTTATTACATTTTCGCGGTTCATGCAGTAAAACCTCAGCATTAGGTATGGCGTTTTAATTTATTATGTCTTTGCTAATAACTCAATTCTCAACACATTTTGCAGACAGTGTCCACTTACACCACTGAATGTATCTGCAAAATTATGTAATTGTATGACACATAGTTCAGGAAACGTTATGTCATAAAAGTTGAGATGCGTGAAAGGCTAGCTTTTTTGCGCCTTCAAGATTTCGCATGCTTAACGTAAAATATGCAATACATTAAATCATTTGTAAATTAATCAGACGTTTGAAGCTCTTTTATACATGGAAGGTTCAGTCTTTAAATAACTGTGAGGGTGGGAGGATGGGAGGTCGGGTTACTGGTAATGTACTGCTGCAGGTGAACGTGTCGTTATGTGACATTTTATCCCCAAACTGTAATGTAATATGTTTTCTAACTTAATATGCAGATCCCAATAGCTAGTATAGACCATTCTTTAACGCTGTATGGGAACTGAAAAGAATATTCTCTACTGCCAATGATTGCACTGCTGATTATTTCTTCATCTCTTTTCCTCTTAATACAGGGAGACCTGTTATTTCTGCAGCATTAGCGGCTTTCTAGCTGGCACGCAACATAGAAGATAACTTAGTAGAACAGGAGTGCCGTAAAGTTGTTTTGTGCTGAAAGCCAATCTCCAGGCAGATACAGGACAGACTGCACAGCAGGCACATTGAAGAGGCCGGGCTGTGTATCACAGAAATTGCATTGTGTGAGAAACGAAAACGAATCCCTGTTATCTAGATAAGATCTAAGGCCAAATGAAAACATGGAGCTTCAGAGTGTGGCATTAGCTGTTCAGTAGTGCCGTGCCAAACAGGAATGTTTATTCAAATCATAGCAAGGGTTCATGTAATTGGTTCACAGTAATTATTTCAGTAGAAGGGGCGTGTTTCTAGACGTGCATTTGTGCAAAGCTTTTTGTTGGCCATGGCTGGAAATCTTCCCAAAACCATACCTTATTGTTTAATCATTATAGAATCTGTGAAAGCAGGAAATTGTTAAGTTGGTTTATAAAATTATTATTGGTCATGAACGACAAGGTTTGCTGAAATTTGGTGGCGAGGTTCCAGCGCTGGCAGAGTCAGCTAAGTTTCGCAGAGTAAAGTAAGAACACGCTTGCAGCGGAGAGATCAAGGAACTCACTTGGTCCAGGGATCCTGTTGAGAACAAATTTACACAGCCGCTGAAGACATTGACAGACGGTGATGTTTCCGCCTAAGAGCAAAGTGCAAGGGATGAACTGGACTCAGAATTTCCAGCTGCTAGTACAGATGTCTTCCACACTTGCACCACATAAGGATGCGCCATCGATGCAGCTACTGTGGTGAGGGAAATGTGTAGTTGCTTAATTTGCATCAGCGTTTCAATGTGCAGATTTAATATTCACAGCAAGCTAGTTGCAGCCATCGCGCAGGTTTGTGAATCTATTATTTTTTGTTCTTGCTTTCCCAGGGATCTCTTTTTAAATCACTAACCTTTTTTGCCGGTATTGGCAGTATCCGCAATACAGTTTCATATTTTGCTTTCCACGCACCCGCATTAAGGCTATAGTTCATATTTTCAACATCTTGTCCACATATTAAATGTTTATATGGACAAATCGTTTTGTGTGATTTACTATGGCTTTAAGCCAAATTCTTGTAGTGACTGCTAATTTCCTTTTTTAGTTTGATGGATCTCTTCATTAATATATCCACGTGAAATGTGCCACCCATATTTTTATGGTTAACTGAGCAAACCCTAGTAATTTTCTTTTAATACGACATTAACCATTGTGCAACATTGTTTTTCTTAAGTTTTCAAGTGGCTCAAGTGGCTCTGAGCACTATGGGACTTAACATCTGAGGTCATCAGTCCCCTAGAACTTAGAACTACTTAAACCTAACTTAACCTAAGGACATCACACATACCCATGCCCGAGGCACGACTCGAACCTGCGACCGTAGCAGCAGCGCGGTTCCTGACTGAAGCGCATAGAACTGCTCGGCCACACCGGCCGGCATTACTTAAGTTTGTTGGATCTTATGAACAGCTTTTCTTCCCAGTAGGGCACCAGGGGTAAGATCTGTAGCCTTAGGGTTATGCTGAACAGTTCAACCAGCACCTCACAATGTGCGTGACGAAGCCTTCGATATCAGGTACTTACAAATTGACCTCACTATCGTTATGACGGCCAATAACTCTTCATCTACATCTAGATTTATACTCCGCAAGCCACCTAATGGTGTGTGGCGGAGGGCACTTTAAATGCCACTGTCATTACCTCCCTTTCCTGTTCCAGTCGCGTATGGTTCGCGGGAAGAACGACTGCCGGAAAGCCTCCGTGCGCGCTCGAATCTCTCTAATTTTACGTTCGTGATCTCCTCGGCGGGTATAAGTAGGGGGAAGCAATATATTCGATACCTCATCCAGAAACGCACCCTCTCGAAACCTGGACAGCAAGCTACACCGTGATGCAGAGCGCGTCTATTGCAAAGTCTGCCACTTAAGTTTGCTAAATATCTCCGTAACGCTATCACGCTTACCAAATACTCTGTGACGAAACGCGCCGCTCTTCTTTGGATCTTCTCTATCTCCTCTGTCAACCCGACCTGGTACGGATCCCACACTGATGAGCAATACTCAAGTATAGGTCGAACGAGTGTTTTGTAATCCACCTCCTTTGTTGATGGACTACATTTTCTAAGGACTCTCAACCTAGCACTCGCCTTACCAACGATTAATTTTATATGATCATTCCACTTCAAATTAACTCTTAAGGTCTTAATAGTAATTTCTATTTGACCAAGTAGTGCTTGACTGCTGTTTTCTGAAGGTTGGACTGTTACCTTACCTACAAATAAAATTACAGGTGGAAACATCCGTGACATTCGAAGTTTAGCCTGTAGACGTACTCAGATAGCCTACTGTTTAAGGAGACTACTCATGAAAAGCATGAAATTTGGGTTCAAGTCCCAGTCAGACAGAAATTGTGACAAATGAAATTCTATTCGTTAGGTAGGTAGATAAACAGTACACAGCATTTTATTCACGTTGTTAATTGTGATAAAACGTAAACTTCAGTACTTTATTAATGGTTGGATAAACATGTGATTGTGATTCGTATCATCGTTCCAAAATCTTTGTATATTTATTGTGCAAGTGATGTTAGAGATGAAAGCCACAGTAACCACCCATTTGGTGGACATAAAACGTTCGTCTGACCTTAGTTGCACACAGTTCGACGACTGCTTAAGGATTGGCTACATGGGGAACGACCGGAAGAGAGCAGGAGGGGCTATAGTGTGATACAATCCACGTCACTGCCACACTCGGTTCAGTTTTTCCTCGTTCCAGTCCGTACGCGGCCGGTGTGAGTGGCGTCGTGCTGTAGGCTTCAGTACTAGTCTTTCATCAACGACCATCGCGTAGAAAGCGTAAAAAAACGCAGCTTGTAGAAACTAAAGAGTGACAGCTCGACACTCATCTTTGGATGCTTCGGAATACGTAGCTGTTTCCTGAGAACCTACGCCGAAGCGAAAAGAAAATGCACCGGTTGCTACTGGCAGATACCAAAGTTTATCAACGTGGAGTATATTTAACGCTCTTCGTAGTATAGCGTCGTGCCTCACAGCAGTGGTGATTTTGTCCGAAATAATAGAGAACTAAAAGGATAAGTATGCGGTGATCGAAGGTCATGCCGGCATCTGCGTGAAGCAGCGACCACTCTGGTGTGCTTACTGCTTGTTCGGAAATGGATTTCGAGACTATAACAGAGCGCCCAACGTAGTCGCCATTGGGTTGTCTTCCCAGGACTCCTTGCTTTTTGTTCTGAATACTGCAAGGACGCCTTTTTGATTCGTTTCCAAGTGAACAATGGCTCCATAAAAGTGGGTATTGAACACCTTGAAACGATGGACAGCGCCCCTTTACCGTTCTATCAATCTTCATTTTTTCTTCTTTATCGTCGCCTTGTCCCACGCCACGTAGAGTCGGCGTTGCTCTTCTGGATCCTTTTCCTCCATAGTTCTCTATCCATTGCCTCTTCCTTCTTCCATCCTTTCTCCCTTAGGTCCCCGGATATCTTATCCTTCCACCTCATCTTCGGTATTCCTCTGCTTCTCGCTCCTTCAATCTTTATATCTTCAACTCTGTTTCCGATTACTCTTCCCCTTTTCTCTGTAAGTGTCCGTACCATCTTAGTCTGCTCTCTTGCATCTTCTTCCCCATGGGTCCCACTTTCACAGCTCTTCTAACAAATTCATTTCTAATCCTGTCCTTCCTTGTTACGCCACACATCCACCTCAGCATCCTCATTTCCGCCACTTCCATCTTCCTTTCCTGGGCTACTGTGATTGGCCATGTCTCTGCCCCTTATATCATAGCAGGCCTTACCACCGACTTGTACACTTTCCCTTTCAACCCAGTGCTCACCTTCTTGTCACACAACACTCCACTCATTTTCCTCCAGTTGTTCCAACCGCAATTTATTCGGTGTTGTATCTCTCATTCCAGTCCTCCGTCCCTCCACCGAGCGAGGTGGCGCAGGGGTTAGCACACTGGACTCGCATTCGGGAGGTCGACGGTTCAATCCCGCGTCCGGCCATCCTGATTTAGGTTTTCCGTGATTTCCCTAAATCGCTCCAGGCAAATGCCGGGATGGTTCTTTTGAAAGGGCACGACCGACTTCCTTCCCTAATCCGATGTGACCGATGACCTTGCAGTTTGGTCTCTTCCCCCAAATAACCCAACCCAACCTCCGTCCCTCTGTATGTACGACCCCGGGTATTTAAATTTGCAGACCAATTTCAGCTCATCACCCTGGATCTTGCAAGACCTCATCTGCACATCCTTCAGTGCTAAATATTCTGACTTTGTCCTGCTAATTTTCATCTCTCTTTCTTCTAGTGCCTTCCTCCAATCCACTAGCTTTTCCTCAAGTCTGTCTATGCTCTGCTCACAAAGAACCACATCATCGTGATTTACCGTTTTATCAATACATGTGGTAAAATGGCGAGAGGCTTTTTGGGAAAAAAAGGACGATTGGGATCATTAGAAAAAGAGCACAAGCTTGAATTTTGGTATGACCAGAAAGGAATTCAGCCGTTACTTTTCAAAAGAATTATTCCAGTACTTGCAATAAGTGACCTAAGGAAACAAAACAAAATCGGGATCTGAATGGTCGACCTGGGACTTGAATAGTCGTTCTCCTGACAACAAGTCCAGCGGTCTATCACCGTGCCACATGTAGGCCAATTCACACTTTCCGCCACGTCGCCACGTCATGTCACGTCACGTCACATCCCGTCAAAACATTCTGCAATGCATTAACACTGGCTGTCCCGTCACCTCACGTCACGCCACAGCACCGTCCAGGCCGCTCGGAAAGAAAGTTTTGACGGCTGACGTCATCTTGTGTTGATCACGAGACCCCAGAATCTCATTTCCACCCGATACGTGGCTATGTCCACATCTGCAAATTTCGGTTCGGTGTGGTTTTCGCGTTGATAACAGTTGTTTGTTGCTCGTTGTTATAAATTGTTTCGTTTCGATATTTTTTGTTAAAATCAATAATTTTGTAATAAATGACGAATGATTACTCGGAGCAATGACGTAGCAGTCCGAGTTGTACGACATGAGCATACTAAATTGATTGCCCTGTACCACGTTTATAAAGTTTATTTTTGTATATATCGGTACAGTGTTTAATATTTTACAATAAGTTAGGTACCAATATGGCTGCAGCATGGAGTGAAAAAGTACTGTGGACAGAATAAGATTGATTAGTAGGTGGAATTTATTTGTATGTTGTCAGCCGTTTGTGATGTTTCGTAAAGGAATGAACTTAAGCCTTCAGTCACTGAAACAGTGGCTAAATGCTTTTTTTGTTAAGTATACGTCAGGTAATGTGTTGTTTGTTTGTTTCAATATGTGTTTGTGGTAGCCTTATTTATTGTTAAGCAGCTCTCTGAATAGTGTGTGAAACAGTTTTGCAACCATCAGTGGTCAATATTAATGCGGTTTCACTAGTTGTACCATGTAATGACATTTTCTTGACCCACATTCTTTTTGCGTTGTTTCGCACTTTTGTCTTCCTTCTCTAATGTACAAGCTGCACCTGTAAGCTGCGCTTCATGCGTAAAAACAGTTGAAAATTATCTTGCGAAGATCGCAATTCCCACAAAAAATAGCTGAGGATACTCATTTCAGTTGAGATCACGTGACTCGAACTGACTTGACGTTCCGTAACGTGACGGACAGTGTGAATACACCTAGGCGTGACGGTGCCGTGAAGGCGAGTTTGAATTCGCCTTATCTCGGAACACTCTGAAATGCGGACGTAATTGGCTGTTCTGTGTCAGTGGGATATCGCTCTGACATGACTGCTCCAATACCATATTACGAAGCAAATGACGCAGTGTAAATGTAAATGTCATATGCCGTTGCCGCTTTGGGATATTCCACGGGTGGGTTGTGTTTTTTCTGTATTTGTGGCGCGTAAATGAGTGTAATTGATGGGTGTATGGCAAAGTGCGTTGTATGATGATGAGAAAAGGGAAAGGTTGAAACCTAATGCCAACACATCACCTGCTCCTCTCGAATAGCACCGAAGGAGCTGACAAGTTCAAAGTCTCCACCTGACGAACGAATCATCATTACCAATGTCACATGTTCGTAACCCCAATGCCATTAATATCGAGAGCAAAAATTCGTTCCGTGTAGATAATGGAGACAACGAACATATACATAAGTGTAATGATGGCTCACAGTCCAAACAGCAGCACTTTGACACTATTTACTATAACACAGCTTCTCCGATAGTCATTCAAAGATTGTCAATAATCAGTTTTGCACATTTATGACGCAGTCATCTTTTGCTGATCTACTGGGGCGTCCACATCGCTTGTCACCATCGTCATCGTCATCACGACCCCGAAATGATCGCACCACATAAACGCTTTCTTTTTTGTACATGCAAGATTTGCTGAAAGTAATATTCACCTTGCCATTGCCATGCTGCCTTTTACTTGAGTCTTCAAACAAAATGTTATGCAAGCCATTTGTTCCACATTTTCCAAAAATTAATTTTTCTAAACATACAAAAACAGTTTCTGACCTTTCCTATAGCGAACAATAAAGTAAATAATATAGCTGCCAACGTCACAGCACACCACGTGCGAGAATACCACAACAACAGATGTAATTGTGACAATCGAACGCATATAGACCGTGAAGGTAAGTAATTCCGCATGTTCTTATAAAATTTCGAAGTTCGAATAAATATTCAACTTAAGTGCTAACTGTATCACAACGTGGGAGAAAACAGCTAAATGTTAAAGGCGCGCTTTTTAGGTGCAAGGACCAAAAATGTCGCTTACTGGGACAGTAAATGAATTCCAGACATAGTTCTAGTTTCTTGCCAAAGTGTCCTATGTTTGCCCATACGTAGCCGTCAATGTCCAGAACACATAAAATAAATACAGTATCAGATTCAATTTTTCGCTTATGCTATTCATCTCCGTTGGATGATCACAAACAAGGATGGCTTAGAAGCTCAGTTCAGTTGCAGGTCCAGTGAAATTAGTTTAATATATGGGTAAAAGGTAAACGCAGTAAAGACTGAAACGATAGCAAGCAGAATGGCTATTTGTGAAACGTCAAAATTAGGGACCGTTCAAGGGAATAAATCACAGAAATCTCTCAACTTGGTAATAAAGTACATAATATGAACGAATACAGGCGTGCATGCAGTAGTGTTATGTTCGTGTTGTATAATGATAATGACTATGAGAGAAGGGACACATCGGCGCAAAGACTGGTGATCAGGAATTTTAAGCTACTACGTCTCCTTACGTTGCTGGCCAAATACTGGCGTTAGTAATTCATCCACCACCACGATTCAAACCGGCTTACCTTCGATTCGAGCGCCACTGCACACGCGTGCGTCAGCGACCTCGGCTACGGAGGTGGCTGTGAATCATAGTTATGTTTCTTCCTGCATCATTCGTAGCTACTGTCTCATAGTAACAGCACACCCAGAATAATGTCTCTCATAGGCAACACTCGAATTCACATACGCCAATTAAAGAAGAATGGCGAACCAACCAGTAATTAGAAATAACAATGGTTACCAAAAATTCCAGTCGAACAGGAAAGTGATAAATTGGTAAGAACGTGTGGTAAGAACCAAGCCCTTCCCACTTGCACCGGACAGGCATCAATAAACTTTTCTGCAAATTTCGAATGGAAAAATAAGGCGATGGAAACCACTTGCCATTTTTCAGCAGTTTCTTCGAAACACAGTAAAACCGTTGATTGCGAAACTCTGCGGAAATGAAGGTACCCCTTCCAAGCAGGAGCTTTGTTTTTACTGCGTCATGAAGATTTCCAAATCTGCAAAGTTCTTTCTGATTTAATACTAGATAGTAACTTGCATTTATGAAACTTCGCGTACTAATAGTGATTAATTAACACTTCGATCTCTAGGCGTATCACCCCTGTCTGTCTTGCGTTCATTTTTTTATAGTCTACTTTTTCTATATTTGGTATAATGACTAGATTCTTTAGCTTTACAGGGTGCACAAAAACGTGGGTCAGAAGCTTTAGTGATTTATTCCTGACATTAAAACATTACAAAAATGTCATGTGAACACGGATCTGAAAATCAGTCGTTAGGAAAGTATGAAGGATTTATTATTCGTGCGCAAAAATGATATATTTATTAAACCCAATTACGTTTAGGAAAGCCGGCCGGAGTGGCCGAGCGGTTCTAGGCGCTACAGTCTGGTACCGCACGACCGCTACGGTCGCAGGTTCGAATCCTGCCTCGGGCATGGATGTGTGTGATGTCCTTAGGTTGGTTAGGTTTAAGTAGTTCTAAGTTCTAGGGGACTGATGACCACAGCAGTTAAGCCTCATAGTGCTCAGAGCCATTTGAACCATTTTACGTTTATGAAAGGCTTTGTTATTCTTGGACAAAAATGATACATTTACCAAACTCATTTACGTTTGTGATATGATTTATTATTCTTGGACAAAAATGACACATTTACAAAACAAATTTACATTTACAAAAATTGCTTGAGGCGACTACTTCCAGCTTTCATGTATTCCCTGATCTGCGTACCGTACTTTGTTGTACGCTGTGGAAAACACCCGGCGTTTCCCGTATTTGCTCAAATCCATTTTGAATACGGTCCCTCAGAAAATCGACATTGGGTACGTAAGTTGAATACACTAAAGATTTTAAATATTCTCAAAGGAAAAATATCCATTAGATTCACATCTGACGATCGGGTAGGCCGTGCTGTTTATTCTCTTCGACCAATCCACCTGTTCGGAAATCGTTTACCGAAATGGAGGCGAATTGTCCGTGTAAAGTGAGGTGGAGCACAATAGAGAATAAACATCAACCGTTGAATGGCATCAGGTCAATGAAGCAAGTCGTGTCCGAGAAACTGTAGATAAGTTTGTCTGGAAACACGCTACGGAAAGAAATAGCGCCCAATGAGATGATCATGAATGATTCCACCTCAAAAGTAGAGACTGAATCTTGTTGCACTTCATGAGAGTTGTCATAAGCCGAGAGGTTATTGTGATTATAACTGAAGATGCCATCACGGTGAAGAGCCAACCTCATCGGTGAATAAGTTAGATGCTAAGAGTTGCAGAAACAGACCACACTGCCCAAACAACCGTTGGCAGAAAGTCATTCTTGTCTGAAAGCCTGCCTTATCCATTCCTTGCACTCGTTGAGAGTGATACGAGTACAGAAGATTTTCGTGAGGAGTTTTCCAGATCGACATATGATTAAAGCCCTCCCTTTTCGCATTTCTCGTTGTACTATTTGCTGGAATTTCATCCGCAGCACGAAGAACCCATTTTCCAAGCTCAGGCGTTCATACATGGCGTGGTTTCCGACTATTTGCAACCCTATTTTCAATATCGCCTGTTTCTCGAAAGTGTTGGTAGTGTCGTACAAACGTTCTTGCCTCCCTGGGTAATGTTGAGCATGAAGTTGACGTGCCGTGTCCGCACTCTCACCTGATAGGCCGTACATATAGTTCATAGCCGTCATTTCTGGCAATGAATGTATCGTTGCTCTGAAACAGAACAAATGACGGTAAGACAGCACAACTGTAAGCAAAAAAGTGAGTAAAAATGCACATTTGACGTAAATTACGCAACCAGGAGTCACTACAGCGATTTCGGTTCATATTTTCTTAACGAAATATTTTCAGACCCATGTTGGTCCGAACTTACGTGAAGTATAAATACCTAACTTATCTGACAAACGTTGCTATACTCCAAGTAAGTACTGCACCTTTGTGAATACTGTAAAACAGTTCGTCGTCAGTATGGTTGTCAGTAAATTAAAAAGAAAACTGTATGGTTCCAGAGATCTTTTCAAGTCTCAAACATGTTTGTTTAAAAACCTCCGAAGCGACGTAGGACACGCTGTGACGAGTAATTTAATATAAGACACCTGGGGCCGCAGATGTCGGGAAATATCCCAAAGTGGATGAGAAGTGTTGAACATGTGACGTCATCAGATGACGTACGTCGCCGCACGTGCAGCAGTTGAGTGTATCGGTCTGTCACACATGATCATCCTAACACTAGTCAAGTATTCACGTTGGTATGACTCCGCACCCACGTGCCGCGCAACCTCAACGCGTGGGTCACACCGTTCGAGTCTTGCATCTGGCAGGCAGTACTTTTTCATTGAGTTAGACAGTTCTGTGTCTACTTTGAGGTAAGATTTATTATTTTATTTACCGGTCTCGCGGCCTCCTTTGGTTTATTCCAAAGTACAGTACAACAAAAACCTACAGCACTGCGTCACAAGTAAATCAGTATAAGCTTTCGAATTGTGTCGTTGCCAGTAAATGACATACGTGTTCTTTACTAAATAAAGTCTGTAAACAAAAAGCAAGGAAAAAAAGGGAAAGAAACAAAACAAGAAAAGTAGTAGTAATGTAGTTCACACCTATACAACAGATCACTTTTACAAAAGGTGTTCGAAATCTGCACCGTTTGTTGGAATACCAGTATTGCATCGCTCAATCATCCCTGCGAACGATTGTACGCACGACGAGATATCTCATCCCGTAACATCATATGTTCAACGTTTCTCATCCACTTTTGGGATATTTCCCGACATTTGCGGCCCATTTCTTATAGTAAATATTACTTGACTCATCATCACCCAAGTCGCTTCGCGGGTTTTTAAACTTTAATAAGAATCATTCTGCGTACGTAGCCTGAAGCAACGAATGAAAAGTTGTATCATGGCCAGGATTCGAAGACAGGTCTATTACCCACAAGGCGGATGCGCTAACCACTACGCCACTCTTGCTCAGTATCTGTCTACAACTGCACGGAATACCGTAGCATGCGTCCCTCCTTATTCCAAATTCCCATTCCCGCCTCAGTCCACTTGGTATTCCCCTAAAATCAAACGCCATAACAGAGGCTTACAAACTGTACTGAAATAGCATCTCAGCATCGCATGAATTTGTGCGATCCTGCCTGAAACACAGATACAGGATGTGTCATCAAATGAAACTACACTCATGCTCATAAATTAAGGATAATGCTGATACATGGTTAAACAACGCTCTGGTGGGCGGGTTGTGGGTTTAAATCAGCTCGGGGTATGACCATGCGGCGCATTTGACCTGCGGTCGTCGCACGGTGGCGCTGGAAGCAGTTCACATACACAGAGGTGTGTTGGTACATGTCAGAGTACGGTGCAGCGAGTAAGTGTGCAGACGTTTTCAGATGTGCTAATGGTGACTGTGTGTTGACAATGGCTCAAAGAACACATATTGATGACGCTATGAGGGGTAGAATACAAGGGCGACTGGAGGCTGATCAAACACAGCAGGTCGTAGCACGGGCCCTCCGTGTGCCACAAAGTGTGATCTCAAGAGTATTGCAACGATTCCAGCAAACAGGAAACGTGTCCAGGCGCTACAGTACGGGACGTCCACAGTGTACAACACCACAAGAAGACCGATATCTTACCATCAGTGCCTGTAGATGGCCACGGAATACTGCAGGTAGCCTTGCTCGGGACCTTACCGCAGCCACTGGTTGTCTGCAGACACACAGTCTACAGACGACTGAACAGACATGGTTTATTCGCCCGGAGACCTCCAAGGTCACAGCCTGGAGTCAAGAACACAGTACATGGTCATTGAAACAGTGGTCCCAGGTTATGTTCACGGACAAGTCCAGGTTTAGCCTAACAGTGATTCTTGCCGGGTTTTCATCTGGCGTGAACCAGGAACCGAATACCAACCCCTTAATGTCCTTGAAAGGGACATGTATGGAGGTCGTGGTTTGATGGTGTGGGGTGGGATTATGATTGATGTACGTACACCCCTGCATGTCTTTGGCAGGGGAACTGTAACAGGTCAGGAATATCGTGACGTCATTTTGCACCGCCTTTTCAGGGGTGCAGTGGGTCCCACCTTCCTCCTGATGGATGATAACGCACAGCCCCACCGAGCTGCCATCGTGGAGAAGTACCTTGAAACAGAAGATATCAGGCGAATGGAGTGGCCTGCCTGTTCTCCAGACCTAAACCCCATCGAGCGCGTCTGGGATGTTCTAGGTCGACATATCGCTGCTCGTCTTCAAACCCCAAGGACACTTGTGGAGCTCCGACAGGCACTGGTGCAGGAATGGGGGGCGGCTGCTCGACCACCTGATCCAGAGTATGCCAACCCGTTGTGCGGCCTGTGTACGTGTGCATGATGATCATATCCCACATTGATGTCGGGCTACATGCGCAGGAAACTGGCGTTTTGTAGCACATGTGCTTCGGGACGGTTTTCTCAACTTATCACCAATACTGTGGACTTACAGATCTGTGTCGTGTGTGTTCCCTATGTGCCTATGATATTAGCGCCAGTTTTGTGTAGTGCCACGTTGTGCGGCACCACATTCTGCAACTATCCTTAATTTATGAGCATGAGTGTAGATGGTTCCAGAGCCTATTTCGAACCTCAAACATCTATGATGCAGCCCGAAACAACGTAAAGGAATTTGGATTGAGGAAGGAAGCGTGCTAGGGTACTGTTCCAGGGTGGCGTAGCGGTTAGTGCATGCACCTAGTGAGCAGCTGTGGCCGAGCGGTTCAAGGCGCTTCAGTCTGGATCCGCGCGGCCGCTACGATCGCAGCTTCGAATCCTGCCTCGGGCATGGATGTGTGTGTTGTCCTTCGGTTAGTTAGGTTTAAGTAGTTCTAAGTTCTAGGGGACTGATCACCTCAGATGTTGAGTCACATAGTGCTCAGAGCCATTTTGTTTCAGGGAGCAGGAGACTTGGATTCATATCTCGAACTTGGTACAAATTTTCATTCATTGCTTCAGGCCACATGTATAAAAAATAAAGTTGTGAAATCTACCGCACGTTAGCCGTACCAGGTGCTGTAAACAGCACGCAACACCGGAAAGCAACTGCCGAACACACCGGCAAGGTCGCTGAGGGCAGTCACCTTGCGACAGAACCATCAACTCTTGAGGTGGTCGCAGCCCGATTGTTACGTGCGTACCGTGACCTCAAAGGGCAACAACAGGCTACACGTCGTATGGAAATTCCTTCCTCTCTTGCGGTCAGTAGAGCACCTGTTCTGCAGGCGTGTAGAATTGCATCACGCTCTCTACTGTTCACACTGGCAATGTGAAAATGGAAGCGTGTAGAATGCGTGAATAGAAGCGTCTAGAATTCATCAGACTTTCAACTGTTCACACTGGTAATACGAGAATGTAAACCATTCTCAAGGAGCTATAGAATAGTTTCTTAAGCCGTGAACGCATATTACAGGTACGGTCAGGATTCAACAGGAGCAGTCTCTTTCGCTTTCAATTCGCCAGACCAATCTGACACACATATTGTTCTTGAATCTATTGCTTGCTAGTGTGACAAAACAGAGCAACGCCTTTAATGTTGTCAGTTATTAGCAACATCATAATGTAACATAGAAAACTCAAGCACCGATACCCAGTAGGCAGTCAAATATACTTAGACATCACTTAGCAATGAATACAGCAATACGCAACCCAAGAGCATCAACACACTACATACCAAAACATGTTCGAAAATATCCAAAAAACACCATAAAATACAAAATGCTACGACGATGAAAAACACAGTGAACGTGATCGAACGCATACAAAACATAACAGACAGCTACGCTGCTGTCATTTTACATAGAAAACATCTACACATCCAATCTAATTACGGAGAAAAATATAAAACATCTTTATTATGTTGTAACCTTACTCCTGAGGCAATGAAAGAAATAATTATTGTGTTCAAATAAACAGCTTAGCAGAATTATTAACAGTTTGAGAATGAATATTATCTGAAAGCTGATGGTATCCCCATTGTCAGGAACACTATCCAGTATTTCCAAAAGTAATCTGAAAAATCAAAACAACCAGGCAAGAAAAATACAAAATCATATACATATATGTTGACCTTGTAGTTTTTCTGCTACATGAACGAAAAGAAACAATAGAGCAATTTCACTTAGGAGTAGACAAGACACACATCTTGCATCTACAATAATAAAGGAGGAGCATGGACACCCTTTTAAAATAAACAGAAAACCCACATCCACAGGAAATAATACATTCCACACTGCACAACAAGACAAGCCACAGTGAAACTCGCGTTGTGTATAGTAAATGGAAACCAATCCAACCATACAAAGAGAATGAGGTACAGAGAAACAAATATTTTAATGGAGTGACGTAGCAATGAAGTACAGCGCTTCATTTGTTTTAAAACATTAAAGATTTGTCTATCATTTCTATGAAATAAGAAAAGAGGAAGGAAATTACGGTAACAGTAATAAATTAAAAACTTAACAACAGTTCATTCATAGTACAAAAAAATAATAATAGAAAGCAGGTGTTCTGCTATGTGTCTACATAATATGGCTTTATCAGCTTGTTGAAAACGGGCAAATTAACACGAAAAATTGAGTTGTTCGACCACAGTATTCACACTTTAGCACTGATTACTCGTAATGCCCACATGGTGGTAAGACTCCCGATTACAACATGATTTTTGAGCAGAGTTTCAGAATATTGGAGTAAACAGAAGAATGCAGGTGATTTATTGTAGTATTCAAGCACTTATCACCTTCCGAGAAAAGCGCCGAACGGTGGACGGACTAAGTTTACTTTTCTTTGTCTATTTAATTTACTATCTTGATTCTTTGTATCTTGAAACTGAGACACTCAAAATTTTTCAACCGTTCTTACATCTATTTCTACGATGACAACAGCAAATAATGTGAATTAAAAATCTAAAATCAATTATTTCAGAAAATGGCTATTCTCAGTGGGTTTAATAGTCAGGTTAAACTGACGTGGAAGCAAAGCGATATAACCGAAAACCTGTTGTATCCGTGAAAACTTGCATCGCTATAAAGAACACTGCCTGCGAAAGGCACGGTTCCGTGTTCGAGTCCTGGTCTGGCACACAATTTTAATCTGCCAGGAAGTTTCAAAAGAGCGCACGCTGCGTTGCAGAGAGAGCGATTCAGTTTGAAACGTAAGTTCCTCTTCTCGTGTACCACGGGTAAGAATGAACTACCCGTTCATGAATCAGAATACTAGTGAACTGTAGGGGAAGAATAAAATTTTGACGACGTGTCAGGTATTCACTTACTGATGCACATCACTAGAGGTCTTTTTTTCTCGAGGAAGTACCGGCTCGCGCTATGCTCCAACTAGGGCGCGGGCCTGATCAAACGCGGGAGTAATCAGGCTGCTATTGTTCTGCGCCACGTCATTGTCCTAGGGCGGCACTGTCTCCTCGGCGCTGTGGCGAACATTCTCATTCTTCGACGAGCCGTTTCAGATTCCTCGTTCCTCCCGTTGTTACTCGTCTCTGACATTTTGGAAAAATATCTCCATTCAGAACGTACAGTGGCACCACAAATTATTGGCACACCTGCAATTATATACATACATTACAAAAAAAGACTGTTATATTTATTTCAGTAAACATATTTGTTTCAATATCTCAATGTTCAATATTTATTTCAATATTTATTTCAATATTTCAATGAACATATTTATTTCAATAAACATAAGGTTCTTCTAAAATCATTGGTTCCCCACACCGAAGTATTAGTTAACAAAAAGAAATCAGTTGCGCTGCACATCACAAAAGTAGTGGCAAAACTGCAGAAAACTTAAATTAAAATTTCCCAATTCACGTAACCAAATTCTAGCAGCCTGTGTGCATACCACTGCCGTTGATGACGGTTTGTAGACGTCTTGACATGTATTGAACCAAGCTGCGAGTAATATCTAGTGAGGTCTTCAACCATTCGTCTAACAACGCCGTCTGAAAATCCCGCTTCCCTGTAGATTTCGAACTTTTGTATCCGAGTGTGCCCAAAGGTACTCTATCGGGTTAGGATCAGGGCTCTGTGGTGGAGTGAAAACCCTTCTTTCAGCTTTGTGTAATAACCACTCACGAGTTCTCAGAGCCGTATGTTTTGGGGTCGTACTCTTGAAACTTCTTTATTTAAATGAGTGTGTCACGACTTAAATTGCTGAATGACTGAGAAGATGAAACTTCTACGTTATTTCATTCTGAAACAGCTGAGTAAAACTGAACGTCCTGAGCCTACTTTCTCTTTACTTTTTCTTATCATCTCAACACTGACCCACAATATTCTAGCGCAACGCAATCTGACTGCTCAAAAAAATTACAATCTGACTTCAAATAATTAATTCAAAAGAATGGCCCTGACAAAAAAGAAATCTTAACAATAACGTATACATTTCATTAAGCACTTACCCCACAAAAATCTTCATTACGCGAATTACTGCAATACAGCGAGCGTCAATACTGCCAGCTAAGTAATAGATTCTAACTGTTAAAGCCACCGACTACTAATAGGCATGTGGTTAGCAAAGGAAAGATTTTGTTGCAAACCAAATAATGTATTTTTACCTCAATAATGTGACATCCAGTTCAAACACGAATATAAATCGTCATTGACGTCTAGTACAATGGTATATAATCATGAATAATATTCAATCTCCAAGTTGAATATGTACAGATCGTTAGCCTACGCTAACACTTCTGACCTCTATCCTCCATCAATGCTAACTTCTCACATCTAACATCCATCACTGCTGGCTGTTCACCTCCAACTGCCCAACACTACTGGCGATTAACTTCGAACAATGAGTCCAACCAGCCACGGGTCTCTTACAAAGAAAGCGCAGTCAGAGATCAAATGCAAAGCGCTACACAGGGCTGCCAACGCAGAAGCAGTCCACTTACAGTCTTGCTGACAGTAAAAGACGCCATCAGGATCCAGTTTCTATGCACTTCTGCGTAAATGGCCTCGCAACAGATCGATGTATTTACGATGATCCATGACACATTCAATATCTGCCAAGTCACTAACACCCCAAGTTGCCATGCATCCCCAAACCATCATGCTTCCTCCTCCGTGACTTACTGTAGTAGAACGTGTTGTGACTGGAGCTCTGTATTTGGTTTGCGCTACATCTTTCCCTTTCCGTCAGAGCCAAACAAGTTAAACGTGGATTCGTCGGAAAATAGCACAGTAGTGGCGAACTGCAAGCGGTTTCTTCGGTTAACTTTCGAAAGAAATGGCTGCCTTTTGTGGGATCAGCTACGGATATCAGCTGCGTTAAAAACATTCATAATAGTCTGAGCACTGACTTGTCCGTTAAACATTGAGTGTATGTCCGGTACAAATGACCTTGCACTTTTAAAGGGCTCTTTTTGTGTAAGACGAACCATCTTCCGCCGCTCCCCACACGAAAGAATTTTCGGACGTCCGGAACTGCCTTTATTGGCTGTTGTATAAGTCTCTTGAACCTTCTTTATGATTGACCACAGTGTTGTATAGTTAACAAAATGTTCTTTACTAACCTCACGGTAACGTGTACCCTGCGAATGCAATAAAACAACCTTGTTGGGGAGCGACACGGAATGCTCCTCCCCCTTCGGACTAGTCGTGGCAAGTGAATACCCCTTCCACTGGCCGCCAGGCAAGCGATTCAACTGTTTGTCAACCTTGTCTGCACAAATCTAGTAAGCACGGTGCTGTCTACGGAGCGCAGTAACTAACGCCGTACAGTGAGCCAATACCGTTTTGAGTAGGAGAAAATCCTCATTTGAGCTGTTGAGCTGCGAAAACATTTTAATACACAAATTACTTCCGTTTTTGAGTCAGAGTTGATAGTATACATTTAATGTTCCTAGTATTTATACGTGTGGTATTAGATGCGAAAAGGTATCTGCGCCAATACTTTTTTGTGCCACTGTACATGAAGTTGCAATATTAATAGTTGCGCAAGTAACCGTAGTATCGCTCAAACAGAGCTCGTCATTGGTTCTTAAAATGATCTGGTTTGTGACATAGCCTCGGTGCTAAGAGAGATGTATGTTTGCGATGACTGGCTGAAATCCGCACGCATCTGTGAGTGGTATCGCTATGAAACGCGTGACCACATCAAAAGGCAAAATACTAAAGGAATAAAAATAGAACTGACACAACAAATACCTACGTAGACTCAAATTAACTACGAGAAAGGGTGAAATGGCTCTAGATCGTTGTTGTGATCTCCATTTGGAGACTGGTTTGATGCAGCTCTCCACGCTAGTCCGTACTGTGCAATCCATCTCCACGTAAACTACTGCAAACTACATCCATTTGAACCTACTTACTGTATCCAATCTTTGGTTTCGTACTACAGTTTTTACCACACACCTTCCATAACCAAATGGATGACTCCTAGATGGTCTATCAACTGATGCCTTGTTTCAATCATGATATGCCACATATTTATTTGTTCCCGTACTAGATTCAGGACGTCCACATTACGTATTTGATCTAACCATCTAATTTTCAACTTCATTCTGTACGCACTTCAAAAGCGCTGTTCACGAAAATCAGCCATTGCAAAAACGACAATCACACAAAAGAGTTGGCACTACAAATTCGGCCGAAACTAGTGCTGACCTTCTTCAGCGACGGCACTAGGCTTACTGACTTTGCAATGTTCATCCACACGCTCCTAGCGGCAAAACGCGGTACTAGAAATACTCTGTCCACCAAAAGATTAATTCGGTGTCTTTTGGGTACCCTCCCGTACTTAAATGTGGCTCTCGCAAAACCTTTAGCTCGAGATTCTCCCCTTCCTGACACCCCGTCCTCCCTCATCTGCTTTATACTTTTAAATGTGACTACATATCTTAATCCTTCTATAACATCTACAACTACGTCTATAGTCTCAAAACCACTGTGAGTCCCATGTCAAAGGGCAAATCCTATTTTTTACCGCGTATTAGTGTTTCTTCCCGTTCCAGTCACATATAGAGCATGAGAATGACTGTCTAAATGTGTCTCTGCGCGTCGAGATTAGTTTAATCGCGTCTTGTCGGTTGCTACGGGACTCAAACGCAGGGCGCTGTGATATATTTCCACAATGCTCATTTAATACTGGTTCATCAAACTTCGTAAGTAGGCTTTCAGCTGATAGTTGTTAGGTCGGTATTACACTATCAAATTTCTTTGTCAAAGATTTGATCAAAGATGTGATCCAATATTCCGTCCAATATATTTGACAAAGATCTTTGACGTAGCGCTAGAAGGGGTATTACACTGTCATCAAATTTTTCGTCAAAGTTCAAGATGGCTGACAACAACTTGTTATTAACCGCAGCAGTTCTACGTACTCCAATTGCATTGTGTGCACATGCGGAAAAGAAGTGGGGGGAAAAAATGGAACCATACATACGAGGTTGACAGTCTTAAAAGTCTTGTGATAACAACTTGATAATAAATTCAGTTGGGAGGAGCACACCACAGAACTGCAGAAAGGCCTTAACAAATCTGTATTTGCAATTCGAGTGTTAGCAGACATAGGCAACATAAAAGTGAAAAAGCTTGCATACTTTCATTCCATAATGTCATATGGGATAATATTTTGGGGTAAATCTTGAAGTCAAACAAAAGTTTTCAAGGTCCAAAAGCGTGTAATACGTATTATTTGTGGAGTAAATTCACGGACCTGCTGCAGAAACCTCTTCAAAGAACTGGGTATACTAACTACTGCCCCTCAGTATATTTACGTCTTAATGAAATTCGTCGTAAATAATATATCTCTTTTTCCAACAAACAACTCAGTGCATACATACAATACCAGGAACAAAAATGATCTGCACAAGGACTTAAAAGCACTTACTTTAGTTCAAAAAGGGGTCCACTACTCAGGAACACTCATCTTCAATAATTTGCCAGCAAACATAAAAAATTTAGTTAGAAATAAAGATCAGTGATGTATTGTATTTATCATACTATTAGTATTGTTATTTCAGCTTAAAAAAATCGACATGTTCCACATCCACGAGGATCTCCTCAGCACGGATCTATGGAACGAAAAACTAATCTAAGCTGGGTGAAGCCGTGGGTTTCACGACGACATGATAAAAGCATTCAACAAAACTTGTTACGTGAGCTTACAGTGGAAGACGTCAAGTCGTACATCAATTACTTAAGAATGGATGAGCATACGTTTCTGTATGTGCTCAATGAAGTGTATCCTCATATCACAAAGCACAATATTCCCTTAAGAACTGCTACATCTTCAGAAGACAGGCTCACTATAACACTCCGATTCCTTGCTACAGGAGAGGGTTATGTTCGGTTAGGTTAGGTCAGGTTAGGTCTCCAATCTTCTTAATCTATTTTTGTATTCAGGGTGCCTCACGTTGTAAAGCGCCTCATCAGCTTCAGACATCTCTATTAATTTTGTAGTTGTCGGCACACACCAATTGTATTTACCGGCAATGGTTATAAAAACACTACAGACGACAGAACGCTGCAGCGATGCTAGCGCTCCATGTGGTAACATGTCACATTGCAGTGAACAGAGGACAAGCGGTTTCTTTGATCAAACATACAGCGACGCCCTAGATTTGATCAAATATTGGACGACATTTGACAAAGTCCCTATTACACTATCAAATATCTTTGACAAAGATATTGGACAAAGAAATTTGAGAGTGTAATACCGGCCTTATCAATCTTCAGTTGTCCGTCAGTTTAGATTTTTGCCCCTCTTCGTGACGCTCTTCGGAGGGTCAAGTGATCGTTTTCAATTCATCGATGGATTTTGGACGGTTTTTATAGACAATTGCTTTCGCTGCACCGCAGAAGAAAAAGTGGGGTGGTGTTAGGTCAGGCGATCGTGGAGGCCAAAGTACCTGTGAAATTATGCGATCACCAAAAACATCAGCGAGCACTGACACTGAATCGCGAACTGTATGCGCGGTTGCACCATCTTGTTAAAAATAACTGTTCAGTACTTCATTTAAGACAAGTTCTCCTATGAATGGGTACAGAATATCACTTCACTACCGTTGTGCGTTTATCGTTTCGTTGAATAATACGGGACCCACAATCCGACGTCTAGAAATTGCAGTCCAAACTCCTATTTTCACAGAATCAAGTAGTTCCTCATGAATACACCATGGATTTGCAGTACTACACGTATGAGAATTTTGCGAGTTCTTGTACCCGGATAAATGAAACCACGCCTTATCAGTGAAAAACGTTTCATTAAGAATATCCCTTCTATTACGTTGAACGAAATTTTTGAACCATTGACAATAATGCAATCTCTTGCCGCGATCAGTATTTTTCAGTTCTTGCACGACTGTCACTTTGTATGGGAAAAGTTCTAATATTCTCCTTACAGCTGTGTGGGCCTTTCCGGCACTAACATCGAGTCCACTTGAAGGGAAGTAATCCAGGCATGCGAACAATCATACGGCACGCGCGGCTAACAATCATACGGCACTGCGGAGAGACTTTTTGAACACCTCTTACTTGGATGAGTATACCGATTACAGTTATGTCTAACTGATATTATATTCATAGTATACGACATTCTTTCATTTTGTGAAGCGCATTATTTTACATTTATGAAGATTCAAAGCAATTTGTCAGTATTTGGATCCCAGCGAAATCTTGTCAAAATATGATTCAGTATTTGTGCCGCTTTTGTCAGACATTATTTCATTATACATAACGAAATTATCTGTAGAAAGTGTGAGGTTACTATTAATATTATTTGCTAGATCACTCTCTTTTTTTCCAATACGAATACCAAAGGTCCCAGTGCTGTATATCCTTAGCAAATCACAGTTTCGGTTTCAGAAGAGGTACACTACTGAGAACGCCATTTACATGTTCATTCACCAAATTTTGTAAGCATTAAATAATAAAGTAGCACCGGTTGGTTTCCTTCTTCGACTTGTGTAAGGCGTTTGGCTGTGTGAATCACAGTATTCTCCTAGATAAATTGAAGCTTTATGGGATTGATGGAATAGCAGAGCAGTGGATAACGTTATAGCTAACCAAAAGAACTCAGGAAGCTGTACTTAGTAATTCAACCAACATAGTCCGTGGAAGGAATTCTGTGTAGGGAGAAATCACGTATTCGGTTCCCCCAAGGCTCTGTTTCAGGTCCACTGTTGTTTCTCATGTATATAAACGATCTTCCGTCTAACAAACAACAATCAGAATTATTTTGCCGACGACATTAGTACTGTAATCAATAAAAACATATATACATAAACAGAAGAAATGGTTAACAGTGGTCTCAAAGGTATCATTGGTTTTCTGCGAATGGTCTCACCCTCAATTTTAAAAAGACACAACATATTCAATTCTACACATCTAGGAGAACTAAACCAATGATTAATGTAACACATTGTGATGAAAAAAATAACTACATTGGAAACTTCAAAATTCTTTCTGTGTCCATACTGATGACAATTTAAAATGGAAAAAACACAATTTGAACCTCCTAAAACAACTTAGTTCAGCTACATTTGCACTTAGAATTACTGCACATCCTGAGGAGAGACAAATGATTAAGCTGACATATTTTGCATATTTTCATTGAGTAATGTCATATGGCATAATGATATGGGGGAACTCATCTTTAAGACAGAACGTCTTAATTTCCCACAAACGTGCTGTAGGAATAATATGTGGTGCTCACCAACTATCAACTTATAGGCATCTATTTAAGGAGTTGGGCATTCTGACTACTGCTTCATAGTATATTTATTCCCTAATGAGGTTTGCCGTGCATAATTCATTACAGTTCTAAAGGGGTAATGATGCACATAATTACAATACCAGAAGGAAAAATGACACTCATTACTCCACATTAAGGTTTCCTTTAGCTCAAAAAGGGATGCACAATGCTGCAACAAGAATTACTGATCATTTACAAACTGAGAATGTTTCCAGTTGACAAATAAATCTATTCCACAGAAGACCTTCTGTTGTGATGTGGAAAAGGTAGGTGGATGGGACTTACTAACTCACATCTGTATATTGCGATGGGAATGCAAACTGACTCGACCCACATCATTACCATTTATCGTACAAAATGATCCATGGCACACAGAACTAACTAAATACCTAACCCACAAACTTCCATGAGGCTTACCTGAAGCTACTTCTACGTCTGTCGATCACCCTCCATCCAAGATAGCGTACTGTAGTCTTCCTACCAAAAACTCCTCAATTCAATCAGAAATTTCGAGGATACTACATATGACTGTAGTTTCGTTAGTGAACATTGGTTTGTTACGGAGTTAAGTGCTTTTTGGAGGTGAAGAAACACGAAATCTACTTGGTTACACTTACACTATGTGATCAAAAGTATCCGGACACCTGGCTGAAAATGACTTACAAGTTCGTGGCGCCCCCCCCCCCCCCCCCCATAGGTAATTCTGGAATTCAGTATGGTGTTGGCCCCTCCTTAGCCTTGATGACAGCTTCCACTCTCGCATGCATACGTTCAGTAAGGTGCTGGAAGGTTTCTTGGGGAATGGCAGGACATTCTTCACGGAGTCCTGCACTGAGGAAGGATATCGATGTCGGTCGGTGAGGCCTGGCACGAAGTCGGCATTTCAAAACATCCCAAAAAGTTTTATAGGATTCAGGTCAGGACTCTGGGCAGGCCAGTCCATTACAGGGATGTTATTGTCGTGTAGCCACTCCGCCACAGGCCGTGCATTATGGACAGGTGCCCGATCGTATTGAAAGATTCAATCGTCACACCCGACTTGCTCTTCAACAGTGGTAAGCAAGAAGGTGTTTAAACATCAATGTAGGCCTGTGCTGTGGTAGCGTCACGCAAAACAACAAAGAGTGCAAGCTCCTCCATGAAAAACACGCCCACCTCGTAACACCACCGTCTCCGAATTTTACTGTTGGCACTACACACCCTGGCAGATGACGTTTAGCGGGCATTCGCCATACCTATAGCCTGCCATCGGATCCACATTGTGTACCGTGATTCGTCGCTCCACACAACGTTTTTCCACTGTTCAGCAGTCCAATGTTTATGCTCCTTACACAAAGCGAGGCGTCGTTTGACATTTAACATCGTGATGTGTGTCTTATGAGCAGCCGCTCGACCATGAAATCCAAGTTTTCTCACCTCCTGCCTAACTGTCGTAGTACTTGCAGTGAATCCTGATGCAGTTTGGAGTTCCTGTATGATGGTCTGGATAGATGTGTGCCTACAACACATTACGACCCTCTTCAACAATCGGTGGTCTCTGTCAGTCAACAGATGAGGTTGGCCTGTACACTTTTGTGCTGTACATATCCCTTCACGTTTCCATTTCACTATCACATCGGAAACAGTGGACCTAGGGATGTTTGGGAGTGTGGAGGTCTCGCGTACAGACGTATGACACAAGTGACACCCAGTCACCTGACCACGTTCTAAGACCGTGAGTTCCGCGGAGCGTCCCATTCTGCTCTCTCATGATGTCTGATGACTGCTGAGGTCACTGAAATGGAGTACGTGGCAGTAGGTGGCAGCACAATGAACCTAATATGAAAAACGTATGTTTTTTCGGGTGTCCAGATACTTTTGGTCACATAGTGTATATACGGCTTTCATCCGACATGTGAGAGAAAAGCGAGATTGGTTTTGCATGACCCGTCTGCTAGTTGGCACTGAGATCAATCTGATCGACTTATCTTATTGTGCCACAGCACAAGTGCATGGTGTTTCAAAAACAGTATATGTATTACAAAGCAATATGTTCTCAAAACTATCGATCGGCGCGCGACGGCTCGGTCACTGGAGGAGTGAATACGTTGTCTAGTTTATACTCATTGCTGCTAGATGTTGTAAGTAGGCTGTTTAGGTTTTTATGTTGGTAACGCCGCGTAGCGCTCTATATGAAAATCACTGACTGTGCTGTGTGAAGTCTGTGGCTGATTGGCATTGTTGGAGTAGTCGCTATTGTAGTGTTGGGCAATTGGATGTGAACAGCGCGTAGCGTCGCGCAGTTGGAGGTGTGCCGCCAGCAGTGGTGGATGTGGGGAGAGAGATGGCAGAATTTTGAGAGCGGACGATCTGGACGTCTGTCCATCAGGAAGAGTAAATTTGTAATACTGTATATCATGAACTGATATATATACGATGACTTTTGAATATTATTAAGGTAAATACATTGTTTTATCTCTATCAAAATCTTTCATTTGCTAACTATGCCTGTCAGTAGTTAGTGCCTTCAGTAGTTAGAAGCTTTTATTTAGCTGGCAGTATTGGCGCTAGCTGTATTGCAGTAATTTGAATAACGAAGATTTTTTGTGAGGTAAGTGATTCATGAAAGTTATAAGTTATTTTTAGTCAGGGCCATTCTTTTGTAGGGATTATTAAAAGTCAGATTGCGTTGCGCTAAAAATATTGTGAGTCAGTTTAGTGAATGTCTGAGTATGTTCAGTTTTGCTCAGCTGTTTGAAAATCAGATAACTTAAGAGGTTAATTAGCACAGTAATTCATTGATTTTTCTAAGGGGACGTTTCAATGTCAGTTGTTTTTTTTTGTTTGCTTGGTGGTCGTCGCATATTGGAAACGCAGCAGAAATCATTTTGTGTTCTCGAGACTGCGAAGTGTAATTCCGTTATTACAGAAAGAAGACGTTTTAGGTTCAGGTACCAAACTGATCCTACGAATGATTGGAACACTCGCAGATGGAAATTGGAAATTTGGAAATTTGTGGTAAGGTCTTATGGGACCAAACTGCTGAGGTCATCGGTCCCTAAGCCCACACACTACTTAATCTAACCTAAACTAACTTACGCTATGGACGACACCCGCACCCATGCCCGAGGGAGGACTCGAACCTCCGACGGGGGTCACCACGCGATCCGTGGCAAGGAGCCTTAGACCCCGCGGCTACCCCGCGCGGATTCGCAGATGGAATCGACAGTTTGTAGACACAGAATGTGTACGTAAAGGAAAGAGTCTTGGTTGTCCTCGTGGTTCCGGCGAAACAGTCGCACGAATCCAAATCGGATTCCAAAGTAATTCTACGAAATCAACTAGTCGTGCAAATTGAGAGTTACATCTGCTTACAACAACAGTTTCGCGTGTTTTGAGACGTCGGTTTATTATGACGCCGTACAAGTTACAGCTGTTACATGCTCCATGTCATGACGACAAACGCAAACGTGTACTTTTGTCTGATGACCTCCAGAAAGCTGTTAACAATGAAAACATTTTGCACTAGGCCTTGTGTTCAGTGATGAAGCAACTTTTCACATTAGTGAGAAAGTAAACAAACAAAATGTTCGAATGTGGAGACTTACATGCACACACTGGACATGTACGAGACTGACCCAAAGTCAATGTTTTTTGTACGGTATCTCACTCAGCCTTTTACGGTCCAGTCTCCTTTGATGGAAATACGGTTAACGGTCAGCAGTATCATGCTATGATACGAAACTGGTTGTTTCCGGGACTGAACGAGAAGAACATTTTTTTCAGCAAGACATGGCGCCCACTCACTGGAGCCGTGAAGTGCGTGAACATCTGAATGAAACTCTACCGAGCCATTGGATTGGTCGTCAAAACAGCGGGCCTCAACGGTCACCGGATTTGACGCCCTATGACTTTTTTTCTGTGGAGTTTCATTAAGGATTACGTTTATGAAGCCACACTACCACAGAACCTAGAAGAGTTGAAGAACCGGATCCGTACTGCCATAGCATCAGTGAAGGTGGACATGCTATCCTTAGTATCCGAGGAATTTGAGTATCTATGTGATATTGTTCGCTTCGCTTGTGGAGGACATTTGAACATCTGCAATCTAAATTTGATATATATTCGTAAATAGACGTCCCAAGTTTTATAGTTTTATGTCTGACGGTTTAACAAATATTTGTGTTCGAAATAAGTACATTTTTAAATACCCTAGACAGATCGGAAATGTAGCAGCCATATTGCACGTTGTATCTACAAATTTCAGACGACAGTGAAGACTCATAACGTCAGTAACTTTGTCAGTCGCATTTTGGTTGCCAGTACTCCCAATTACATAGCAACGGAGCTGACATGTAAGTTGACACTAATCGGTTATCGAGTCATCGAATTAGTTGTTCGCAACGGCTTGGATATTGTATCTGTTGGAGCCAACATTTCTTTGGTTTACCATCAGTTCTTTTCGCGATATTTGGAGATGGATCATTTTTATCCATGATCCAGGCGCGCATGAATGTGGTAGGATTACTCTGGTCGAGTACACAATTTGGCGTGTCGGTGTGCGTGCGGCAGCTAGTTAGCGTATCTTTCTACGGGAAGTCCCTGTCTTATCAGGAACTTCCACAACGAATACACTACCAGTGACATAATGAAGCGTAACCTGTATTTCCCAAGGAAACAAGTGAACCCAGTTGGGTAGTTAACTAGATGGGAACAGATTAGAGATAATTTGTTTTTCTGAATATCGTCTGCTAGTTGAGGAAATACCTGCTCTCCTTTCATGGCGACATATGTTACAACTTCCTCAGGCAATCAGGTCGAGCAAGAAGTGTTTCATTTATTTTTTATTTTCATTTGTCGATTTGTTTAACTTGCAATACTTGGCCCGCCAGTTCGTCTCTTACACCGAACCAGGCATTTTACTTATTTACGGTAAGCATATTATGCTCCATTTAGAAATTCGAAATTACAATAGTATAGATAAAAGAACACACACAACATATACGCGCACGTAATAAGTACAAGAATAAACAGAAATTACGGGAAGATAGGATTTAAGAAGTAATTACTAAGTTGGAAATGACAAGAATAAACAGAAATTACGGGAAGATAGGATTTAAGAAGTAATTACTAAGTTGGAAATGACAAGAATAAACAGAAATTACGGGAAGATAGGATTTAAGAAGTAATTACTAAGTTGGAAATGAAGAAACTGCACCAAAAGGAGACCTTTAGGGACGCATAAATTAAAAAAAGATGAAAAACAGAACACAGATAACGGTATAACAGCACTGAAAACTAGGTGAAAGTGCGAACGATGAACTGACCGTTAAAAGGCAAATTAAATTCGACACCCAAGCCCTACCTTTGCTAGTAGTGCGACACCAATTACGCCATGCATCTCAGCAGGCCGCAAACATTCAACCTATTACAGGGTCCTCATCATTCCTTCCAAACCCGAAAAAAACTATTTTTTAACAATGAACTATGTTTTGCACAAGGCTGGAGCATCGCAATACTTCTTTCTTCAGTAAAGGGGGTGGAGCGAGTTTTCAAAAACCTCAAGAAACTTTATCAGGTTTGATTCCATGTGGAAACAGATATGCGCGGCAACTGTGTTTATTTCAAATAGTGAAGAGTGCACTACTCAGTCGCAAGTAATGTTTATGGTTATGCCTATAACAGTGCGTCCTGCGAAGATAAATGGACCAAAGACTCTACTGTTAGTTATGGCGCCAAAAACATTAAGTTTCAGAGAATCGCATTCATGTTCCAAAGATGCATCCGGGTTTTGCCGGGCGCTGTGGCGTAGCGGTTGTAGGCGCTTCAGTCGGGAACCGCGCGACTGCTTCGTTCCCAGGTTCGAATCCTGCCTCGGGCATGGATGTGTGTGATGTCCTTAGGTTAGTTAAGTTTACGTGGTTCTAAGTTCTATGGGACTGATGACCCTAGATGTTAAGTCCCATAGTGGTCAGAGCCATTTGAACCATTTGCATCCGGGTTTTGTGTACCTTAAATTCTCAAATATACCTGTTCACTTCACCACTTGAGTGAAACGTTTCGCCGGCCGCTGTAGCCGAGCGTTTCTAGGCGCCTCAGTCCGGAACCACGTGGCTGCTACGGTCGCAGGTTCGAATCCTGCCTCGGGCATGGATGTGTGTGATGTCCTTAGGTTAGCTAGGTTTACTTAGTTCTAAGTCTAGGGGACTGATGACCTCAGATGTTAAGTCCCATAGTGCTTAGAGCCATTTGAACTATTTGAAAAGTGTCTCTGTCAGAGAACACAAGTCTGTCTGCAAAACCATCCACCTCCATCTGTGCTTCAAAATCAGCGCATAATTGTCCTTGTTTCGGTTTATCGACTGGCTTTAGTGCCTGCACCATTTGAATTCTGTAAGCCTTGCTTAGATTAGATTAGTACTTGTTCCATAGATCATGAATACGACACTTCGTAATGATGTGGAACGTGTCAGGTTAATAAAAGATGTCTGTACAAGATATTACATTACACAAAATATTGCATGACGCTAATGTTTAAGTTGTTTTTTTCCCTTAATTTATATCTAAAAATTCAGCCAATGAGTAGAAGGAGTCGTCATCTAGAAATTCTTTTAATTTATTTTTATATGTTAGTTGGCTATCTGTCAGGCTTTTGATGCTGTTTGGTAGGTGACCAAAGACTTTTGTGGCAGCATAATTTACCCTTTCTGTGCAAAAGTCAGATTTAACCCTGCATAGTGAAGATCATCCTTCCTCCTGGTGTTATAGCTATGCACACTGCTATTACTGTTGAACTGGGTTGGATTATTAACAACAAATTTCATAAGTGAATACATATACTGTGAGGTTACTGTGAGGTTCCCTAGATCCCTAAACAGATGTCTGCAGGATGGCCGTGGGTGGGCTCCAGCAGTTATTCTGATTGCACGTTTTTGAGCAATGAATGCTTTTCTACTCAACGAAGAATTACCCCAGAATATGATGCCATACGAAATCAGTGAATGAAAGTAGGCATAGTAAGCTAATTTACTGAGATTCTTATCACCAAAATTTGCAATAACCCTAATAGCATACGTAGCTGAACTCAGACGTTTCAGCAGACCATCAATGTGTTGCTTCCAGTTTAACCTCTCATCAGTGGACACACCTAAAATTTTTGAAAATTCTACCTTAGCTACAGACTTCTGTTCAAAGTCTATATTTATTACTAGAGTTGTGCCATTTACTGTACGGAACTGTATATACTGTGTTTTATCAAAATTTAAAGAGAGTACGTTTGCTGAGAACCACTTAATAATTTTGTGAAAAACATCATTTACAATTACATCACTTAGTTCTTGGATTTTGGATGTTATTACTATACTTGTACCATCAGCAAAAAGAACTAACTTTGCATCTTCATCAATGTGGAATGGTAAGTCATTAATGTATATCAAGATATGCAGATAAGCAACACACGCCACACTGTCGATTGTGACACATTCATATCTCAGCTGGAATGACACATGGATTTTCTGGGGCTTCGTTTGTAGATCATACAAACGTTTTTTGTGGTATCACATGTTGATATCATCCTACTGGTGTATCACATTTGGCAACGGAATTGCAAATTTCCGTCCAACAGTGGTAGTAGTCGAGTGGGATCTGGTGGACCCAACGGAGCACACTCGCTGGGCCACAGCTCCAGTGGTTCTGGACTACGAGCGCCATCTGCCGTCACACCTATGTTTGTGCTACTTCCTTGCGACATCGATAGCTTGTTGTATCATTTGCTAGGAGTCTTCGTACATTTGAGGAAATACAAGTTAAGTAAATCTTCTGTTTGCGTCTTACTTGTACACTAATCATTTGTGCCCTTATCCACCTTTCCAACGACAGTTGTCGCACCACTCGGCAATCCATCTCTCCTTACCACCGTGCGCAAAGTCGTACACAATACTTTCCACCACTTCACTCTCGACAGATGGCCGTTCCGTGATTTTCTTCTTGCATGTGCGCCCTGTCTCCTCTAATTGTTCTCCCCATATACACTAATGGCCATTAAAATTGCTACACCGAGAACAAATGCAGATGATAAAGGGGGATTCATTCATTCATTCATTTCATTGTTGCCTTTATGGACAGTGTTTGAACTCGAAAATCACATGATGACACAATTTTCACTTCTTTCCTTTCTTCCTCTTCTCTTCCCAAAATCTCTTCATCCTTTGGCTGTGCTCCTGTTTCCTTTGCTCTGTCCATAATGTTCCTTTCTTCTTTCTCTCCTTTACAATAAATTTTGCACTCCTAACTTTGTTTCTGAAGTATTTCCTGTCTCCTATCATTTGCCTGTTGATCCCTATCTGCCTTAAGTCTTCGTCTATTTCATGATACCAATTTGTTTTCTTGCTTGAGCTGTTTACTACATCAAAAATTTTCTTTGTAAGTCGGTTGTTGTCCATTCTCTGTATGTGCCCATAGAAAGTTAATCTGCGTTTTCTGATCGCGTCTGTTAGTCTGTCAGTGTGCTGGTACAGCTCTTTGGTAGGTCGCTTCATCCATATGCCATCTCTGTGAATTGGTCCAAATATTTTTCTGAGAATTTTGCGTTCTATTTTTTCTGTGTATGATGCCTGATGCTCCAATTGTGGTTGTTTCTGACGCGTACAATGCTTCTGGTAATACAACTGTTTTGTAGTGCCTAAGTTTGGCCTGCCTCGATATGCTTTTCTTATTATAATGTGACCATGTGAGTTTGTATGCCTTCTGGAGTTTCTTCGTTCATTCCATGTTAGCCGCCTTGTTTGATCCTCCCATTTGTATGTACTGCCCTAAATACTTAAATTTTTCGACTCTTTCTACGGATCCATATACCGTATGCATGGTGTGTACATTGTTGGTCTGTCGTTCCATATATTGTGTCTTCTCGTAAGATACCTGCAGACCTGTTTTGGCAGCTATTTCATGCAAGCATTCCAGTGCTTCCTTTGCCTCCTGTGTATTATTGCTGAGTATGGCTATATCATCTGCAAATGCCAGACATTTTATGATTGTTTTGGTTTCACGTGTTCTTCCCAGCTGTATTCCTTTAACTTGTTCCTCCCACTGCTTGATAATTTTGTCTAACACCATGTTGAACAGGATTGGTGAGAGCCCGTCTCCTTGTTGGACACCTGTGTGTATGTGGAAGGGTTCCGAAATTTCTCCCATGAACTTAATCTTGGAGGTAGTGTCTGTAAGCGTCTGTTGTATAAGTGCCCTGGTTTTTCTGTCGATACCATATTCTTCCAGTACGTCAAAGAGTGTCTGTCTGTCTATGGAATCATATGCTTTTTTAAAGTCCACAAAGGTAACTACAGTGTTTCTTGCCTGTCTGACTTTCAAAAGTGTTCTCAAGTTCCAGATCTGTTCGATGCATGATCTCCCTTTTCTGAAGCCTGCCTGGTATTCCCCAATTTGCAGATCTGCTTGTGGTTCTAGTCTGTTTAATAGCACCTTAGAGAAAATTTTGTATGTAACTGGTACTAGCGAAATGCCTCTGTAATTGTTTGGATCTGAAGGGGGATTCATCGGACAAATATATTCTTCTTCTTCTTCTTCTTCTTCTGCTTTTACGGCCTCATCGGACCACTTCAGTCAATCATTTCTGGTCCTCTTCTTTGGTATTTTCCCCTTCCGAGTGGCCCAGTATCTCTTCATTCGTTCCGATGCTTTTCGTCGTTCCTTATCTGTAAATACCCTTTTCATTGTATGTCGTTTGTCAATTTTTGGTTTAAATCTTATTTCTGTGTCCCTCAACTTCTTTAAATTTGGCGTTTTGTTCTGCAAATCATCCAGAGTTATTTCCAGTTCTTCCATATCCTCTCTTATTTCCTTAAGCCATCCTCCTTGTTGTTTCAAATTCCAGAGTTTCTCAATAATTTTCCTTGATAATCTGGTTTCTGGTGTCCTCAGAATGTGACCGCAAAAAGAGATCCTTTTCTTTCGTATAGCATCAGTGATGGGCTCCAGTTCTCTGTATACCACTTCATTTGGAACTATCCGCCATTGCCCAGCTTTTTGATATTTCTTATTTATGCATGTTCTAGCAATTCTTCTCTCTACTTTTAAAATTTTGTCACTTCTGTTTTTCTGGGTGACTTTAAAAAGAGTTTCACTTCCGTATGTAACCTCTGGTTGAACCACCGTCTTGTAATGTTTTAATTTTGTTTTAATTGATAGACATTTTTTATTGTATGTAGACCATGTTAGATTTTGAGCTTTTATCATTTTATTAGTTCTTGCTCGCCATGCAGGTTTCTCGTCCAATTTATGTGTTATAATTTCACCCAGGTATTTAAATTGTTTCACTATTTTAATTTCCCTATTGTTCACTGTGATGTGATCTATTACAAGTGGATCCGTTACCATTATTTCAGTCTTTTCAAATGATATCTGGAGTCCTAATTTTTGTGCTATATTTTGTAAGCTTGTTATTTGTTTCGTGGCTTCCTGAATACTATTAGCTAGTAATGCTAGGTCATCAGCAAATCCCAAGCAATTTAGGTTTATTTTATCTTTCTTAGTTCCAATTTTAATATTCATAGGATTTTCCTTGTACCATTCTCTCATTACATATTCAAGAGCACAATTGAATAGCAATGGTGATAAACAATCTCCCTGTCTCAACCCTGTTTTAATCGTAAATGGTTCAGATATTTCTCCTCTAAATTTTACTTTGGATTTGGTGTTTGTTAAGGTTAACTGTATCATTTTTATTAATTTAGGATGAAGTCCAAAATTCCTTAATATTTTCATCATTGAAGATCTATGGATGCAATCATACGCCTTTTTGAAATCTACAAAGGTTATGACTAGTTGTTTTTGCCTTCTTTTGTAGACATCCATAACTAACTTCAAGGTGATTATCTGTTCTGGGCAGCTTCTCCAGGATCTAAATCCTCCTTGATATTCTCCCAGTTCCAGTTCTAATTGATCTTTACAGCGGTTGTATAGTATTCTTGACATGATCTTATATGTGCAGTCCAAAAGGGAAATTCCTCTATAGTTGTCTGGATTTGATTTTTCTCCTTTCTTATGTAATGGATGTATTATAGTAGTAGTCCAATTTTCTGGTAATTTCTCTTCATTCCAGATTTTTACTATACATTGGTGTAATGCTATCTTTACTGGTTCTGCTGCATATTTCCAAAGTTCAGCAAACGTTTGATCTTCTCCACTTGCTTTGTAGTTTTTGAGTTCTTTCAAAGCTCTGTAGACCTCATTAATTGTAGGTGGATTTATATTTTCTGCTGGTGTTTTAATTGGGGTTTCTGTGTTTATCTGAAGAAGTTCTGGGGGATCTTCACAATTTAGTAACTTCTTAAATGTTTCTGCTAGAATTTCTGTATTTTTACTATTGCTATGGGCTAGGTTATTATCTTTATCTTTTAACATTAATGTTGGAGGATCATATCTTTGTAATTGTCTGCCAAATATTTTGTAATAGTCTCTTGAGTTTGTTTTTTCACTATTTGTTTCTATCATTAGAAGTATATCTTTTTGGCACTGACGTTTAACTCTCCTTATTATTTTTGTGTTGTCTTCCTTTGTTTTGTGAGTTCCAAATATGATTTTTCTGTTTTTTCATTTTGATGCCTTAACCAGGCTTGGTGTCGATCCAACACTGCTTCATCACATTCATCGTTCCACCACTGGTGTTTTTTCCTTGGATTTATAGGGGCAACTTGTTCAGCTATTTGTTTCAATTTGGGAATTATTTCTTCCAGATCATCTGTTATTTTTATATCCCTGGTTTGTGCTTCATAATCCTCATTTTGTATCAGTTTATGAGGGTCATAGGTTCTCTTCTTCTTCTGGTGGGATTTTTTCTTTGCTAATGGGGTTAATTTAATTTTAATTTTTATCATGTAATGATCTGATCCGGTATCTGTCGCTCTCAGTACTTTCACATTGTAAATTTCCTTGTGGTAATTCTTATCCATGCAGACATGGTCTAGTTGCCATTCTCCTTTTTTCAGTCTGGATGTTTCCAAGTTTTTAGTTTACTTGGTCTTCTCTTAAAATACGTCGACTTTGAGATCATGTCATGGTTTCTGCAAAATTCCACTAGTCTTATGCCATTTTTGTTTGTTCTTCTTTGTGCTGTCCATTTCCCTATTATGTCTCTATATCTCTTTTCCCTTCCTAACTGGGCATTGAAGTCTCCAATTAAAATTTTGATGTGATTTTTATTAATGTTATTCGTCGTTTGATCTAAGAGCTCCCAAAATTTTTCTACCTCTCCTCTGTGTTCTTTTTTATTATTTTTATCATTTGTCGGGGCATGGGCATTTATTATTGTGTACATTTTATTTGCAGCTTTTAGAGTTAATGTTGAGAGCCTGGGAGATTGTGCTTTAAATTCTATTATGGACTCTATTATTTTCAGACTCACCACGAACCCTGTTCCAAATTGTGGACACTGTTTCATGACTCTTTCCCCTGGTATTCCCTTATAAATCCTATATCCTTGTGATTCTATCGGCTCCTGATCAGTATTTCTCATTTCTTGAAGTCCGGTTACGAGAATCCCCTTGCGATCCATTTCATCCGTCAGAATTTTGAGTTTGTCTGGTTGTATGAGGGAATTTATATTGTGTGTCGCAATGTAGTTTATTTGCCCTGTCTTGAGTTTTGGTCGTCTGTCCGTTTTGGGTATTTTCAGATGCTCCGACTCATCCAAGTTATCTTTCAGGTGACTGCCCACCGTATCCGAGTGCAGTCTTCCTTGGTTTTTGCCAAGCGGTGGATTATTCCTTGAAAGATTTCCTTCCATGTTTGACTTTCAAAGGTAGTCAACCTTGTATGGAGCAAGCTCCGAGTTACAACTGCGGTTGTTAGCCGTAGAGGTTGTTTAGTGTTTGGTCCGCGAGAGCTATTTTATTTCGCTCAAGTCCGCCGGTAAACCGGTGATGACCCCCCTATCCGCCACCTGGGACGCGCCACGTCGAAGTATCACCTCTCCGCCTGCTACGACACTAGAACTGACATGTAATTACATTTGCACGCAATTTGGGTGCATAGATCCTGAGAAATCAGTAGCCAGAACAACCACCCAGAACAAACGCCTGGGCATTGAGTCAAACAGAGCTTGGATCGCGTGTACTGGAACAGCTGCCCATGCAGCTTCAACACGATACCACAGTTCATCAAGAGTAGTGGCTGGCGTAATCTGAAGAGCCGGTTTTTCGGCCACCATTGACAGACGTTTTCAATTGGTGAGAGATCTGGAGAATGTGTTGCCCGGGGCAGCAGCCGAACATTTTCTGTATCCAGAAAGGCCCGTACAGGACCTGCAACATGCGGTCGTGCATTATCCTGCTGAAATGTAGGGTTTCGCATGGATCGAATGAGGGATAGAGCCACGGTTCCTAACACATCTGAAATGTAACGTCCACTGTTCAAAGTGCCGTAAATGCGAACAAAAGGTGACCGCGACGTGTAACCAATGGCACCCCGTATCATCACGCCGGGTGATATGCCAGTATGGCGATGACGAATACAGGCTCCCAACGTGCGTCCATCACGATGTCGTCAAACACGGATGCGACCATCATGATGCTGTAAACAGAACCTGGATTCATCCGTAGAAATGACGTTTTGTCATTCGTGCACCCAGGTTCGTCGTTGAGTATCGAGACGTGACTGTACGATCCGTTACAGCCATGCGGTAAGATGCCTGTCATCTCGACTGCTATTGATACGAGGCCGTTGTGATCCAGCACGGCGTTCCGTATTACCCTCCTGAACCCACCGATTTCATATTCTGCTAACAGTCGTTGGATCTCGACCAACGCGTGCAGCAATGTCGCGATACGATAAACCGCAATCGCGATAGGCTACAATCCGACCGTTATCAAAGTCGCAAACGTGATGGTACGCATTTCTCCTCCTTACACGAGGCATCACAAAAACTTTGCATCAGGCAACGCCGCTCAACTGCTGTCTGTGTGTGAGAAATCGGCTGCAAACTTTCCTCATGTCGGCACGTTGTAGGTGTTGCCTCCGGCGCCAACCTTGTGTGATGCCTCGTGTTAGGAGGAGAAATGCTTACCACCACGTTTCCGACTTTGATAAAGGTCGGATTGTAACCTATCGCGATTGCTGTTTATCGTATCGCGAGATTGCTGCTCGTGTTGGTCGAGATCCAATGACTGTTAGCAGAATTTGGAATCGGTGGGTTCAGGAGGGTAATACGGAACGCCGTGCTGGATCCCAACGGCCTCATATCGCTAGGAGTCGAGATGACAGGCATTTATCCGCATGGCTGTAATGGATCGTGCAGCCACGTCCCTATCCCTGAGTCAACAGATGGGAACGTTTGTAAGACAACAACCATCTGCACGAACAGTTCGACGGCGTTTGCAGCAGCATGGACTGTGAGCTCGGATACCATGGCTGCGGTTACCCTTGACGCTGTATCACCGACAGGAGCGCCTGCGATGTTGTACTCAACGACGGACCTGGGTGCACGAATGGTAAAACGTCATTTTTTTCGAATGAATCCAGGTTCTGTTGACAGCATCATGATGCTCGCATCCGTGTTTGGCGACATATCGGTGAACGCACATTGGAAGCGCGTATTCGTCATCGCCATACTGGCGTATCACCTGGCGTGATGGTATGGGGTGGCATTGGTTACACGTCTCGGTCACCTTTGTTCGCATTGACGGCACTTTGAACAGTGGACGTTACATTTCAGATATGATACGGTCCGCGGCTCTACCCTTCATTCGATCCCTGCGAAACCTTACATTTCAGCAGGATAATGCACGACCGCATGTTGCAGGTCCTGTACTGGCCTTTCTGGATACAGAAACTGTTCGACTGCTGCCCTGGCCAGCACATTCTCCGGATCTCTCACCAATTGAACACGTCTGGTCAATGGTGGCCGAGCAACTGGCTCGTCACAATACGCCAGTCGTCATTACTCTTGATGAACTGTGGTATCGTGTTGAAGCTCCACGGACAGCTGTACCTGTACACGCGATCCAAGCTCTGTTTGATTCAATGCCCAGCCGTATCAAGGCCGTTATTACGGACAGAGGTGGTTGTTCTGGGTACTGCTTTCTCAGGATCTATGCACCCAAATTGCGTGAATATGTAATCACATGCTAGTTCTAGTATAATATATTTGTCCAATGAATAGCCGTTTAACATCTGCATTTCCTCTTGGTGTAGCAATTTTAATGGCCAGTAGTGTAGTATTGCTACTATTATAACATTTATTCTTCGGAGGAAACTTTCCACGAAGTTCCACTACACCGAATTGACATTCACAGTTTAAACTGAACTGGCACGAAACCAGTGCTCCAGTTTATCCCAAAGAATCTGGGTGGGGTTCGGGTCGCGAGTTTAAAAAGGGGAGTGCGAAAAATCTGATTATGGAACTTTGTGGCACATCAGAATTGAGTGCCGGATCTGTATTCGAACCCGGAAACTAACCTTTCGCAGGAGTAACACTCTTTTCAACTTAGCTATTTATGCAAATATTACGACTAGACTTATCTCTTTCATTCAGTTCTGGCAGTAGCTCGATCTACTTTCCACCCTCGGAGCAGCACTTCCTCGTATTTTCGTGGACTGGAACTGCAAGAATGGATATCGCGGAGAAATATCTTTGAGGTCGTTTCCAGAATGAGTTTAAAATGTGAGATTGGATCTTGAGTCTTGCTCGAATACCTCTGCCGTTAAGAGAACTGTCTGTGAAATGCGAGTCTTTGAATTGGAGTGCCAGAACGGAGTACAGTTATAACCTGCCAAGAAGTTTCAAGCATCAGAGTGAAAATTCGTTCTGAATCGCAACTGATCATATTGGAACGGCGAAACAATGAACACCGTCTCGGAGACGGAAGTTTTAATATACAGACGCAGAAAGATTATTTTAATCGCTGTTGCCACATCGTGAGAGCATTATCTTGTCTAAAGTTTTCCTAAATGCCTGCATCTATTTTCAGTCCACCAAAATAATGATGCTGTCCGAAATTAGAACAAAAGACAGTCTCAGAGCGTCACGTCACCTCCACCTAAAATCATTATCGCCACACAAGTCCGGTAAACACCGTTCGCAGGCATTAGTGGGGTCGACACACAATCATGTGAGCGCCACGTTATGTAACGTGAGTCGTCACTCCCTAGAACCTTCTTCAACTGGTTCCCACATCAAGGACGGCATTATTCGCGCTAATCCAAGCGACGCCAGCGCTTTCGTGCCCTCTGGGACGCTGCGTGGCCATGAGTTTCTGTCGCCTCTCTATTGACCTCTGCATCTGATTTACGGTGGAAGTCCTATACATTGCCTGACAAGGAAGTCCCATGTCTCGTCCGTAGTGAACACGAGAGCGTTCGACTGTCTTTGACAATCTTCAGTCTGCAAAAGCAGTGACTGAGTTGAGAGGTTTCTTGACCTTTATACTTCGTAATGAAATCGCTATACTGAATCTATGTGCTCTTGCGAAATCTTCGTGACGGTTTTCGAACTTTTGACCCCCTTCTAAGTAAATCAATAGTTCTCGTTCATTCTTTATGCAGTAAATACGTGCGATATGTCGACACATTGTCCCTGCAGTTAACACTATGAGACCAAAAGTATCCGGACACCCCCAAAAACATACGTTTTTCATATTAGGTGCCTTGTGCTGCCACCTACTGCCAGGTACTCCACATCAGCGATCTCAGTAGTCATTAGACAACGTGAGAGAGCAGAATGGGGCGCTCCGCGGAATTCAAGGACTTCGAACGTGGCCAGGTGATTGGGAGTCACTTGTGTCATACGTCTGTACGCGAGATTTCCACACTTCTAAACATCTCTAGGCGCACTGTTTCTGATGCGATAGTGAAGCGTAAACGTGAAGGGAGTTGTACAGCACAAAAGCGCACAGGCCGACCTCGTCTGTTGACTGACAGAGACTGCCGACAGTTGAAGAGGATCGTAATGTGTAATAGACAGACATCTATTCAGACCATCACACAGGAATTACAAACTGTATCAGGATCCACTGCAAGTTCTATGACAGTTAGGCGGGAGGTGGGGAAACTGAGCGGCTGCTCATAAGCCACACTTCACGCCAGTAAATGCCAAACGACGCATCGCTTGGTGTAAGGAGCGTAAACACTGGACGATTGAACAGTGAAAAAACGTTGTGTGGAGTGAGGAATCACGGTACAGAATGTGCCGGTCCGATGGCAGAGTGTGGGTGAACGTCATCTGCCAGCGTGTGTAGTGCCAACAGTAAAATTCGGAGGCGGTGTTATGGTGTGGACCTGTTTTTCATGGAGGGGGCTTGCACCCCTTGTTGTTTTGTATTGCAGTATCACAGCATAGCCCTACATTGATGTTTTAAGCACCTTCTTGCTTCCCACTGTTGAAGAGCAATGCGGGGATGGCGACTGCATCTTTTAACACGATCGAGCACCTGTTCATAATGCACGGCCTATGGAGGAGTGGTTACACAACAATAGCATCCCTGTAATGGACTGTCCTACACTGAGTTCTGACTTGAATCCTATAGAACATGTTTGGGATGTTTTGGAACGCCGACTTCGTGCCAGGCCTCTCCTTAGTGCAGCATTCCGTGAAGAATGGGCTGCTATCCCCCAAGAAACCTTCCAGCACCTGATTGAACATATTCCTGCGAGGGTGGAAGTTGTCATCAAGGCTAAGGGTGGGCCAACACCATATTGAATTCCAGTATTGCCGATGGATGGCGCCAAGAACTTGTAAGTAATTTTCAGCCACGTCTTCGGATACTTTTCACGACATTGTGTATGTACGCTAACAGTATCTCAACCGTTTTCCTCCTGCCCAACAGGCAACTAGTAACTCGGTCACGTTTTAAGTTGTCTATGCTTTTCTCATCCCTTTCTGTTTCTTCCCCCCTCCCCCCCCCCCTTCCCTTACTCTTAATCTGCTAATCTTGCCCTTTTTTCCCTCGTTCGTCCTCTGACCAATCACGTTTTTCTCCATGCTGATTCTTTGTGTTCTAGTGTCACACATTTGTCGTAGTTGTCATTGCTCACATTCGACAAGAAAGTAAAGAGTAGACTGCTAAACATTACGTGAATAATACTGGCGTTTCTTAACTTTCATACATTGATTTCCATACTATTGTTATCATCACTATTATTCCGTAATGATTATGGAAGAAACTAAGATGGCCTTAAGGATATGAAATATACAAAAGTAACTAGTGCATATGGGATTGCAATTGAACTCACTAAAGGTGTGAGCGAAGGAAAGGTGGAAATAATGAAGTTGTGACATAACAGTTACAAGGAACGTGAGTGGCTGAATGGTTTCAAAGAAAGAGTGATAGTGCCAATATGGACGAAAACAACTGCAACGAAACATACAGAATATAGGACAATGAAATGGATATCTCTTTCACCAAAAATTCCGCTGAGAATAATGAATAGATCATTGGAGTGAAATATTGAGGGAGAGAATTGGTTGATGGATAGTTCGGCTTCAGAAGGGCCAATGGCAGAAATGATGCAACCGGACTGTCACGAATAATTAGTAAAAGACACCTAGAAAAGGTACGGAAGTTTGTGTAGTTATTGTTGACTTGGAAAAATCTTTCGATAGACTTCAGTGGATTAAAGTTTTGGATGTCTACATCTACATCTATACTCTGCGAACCATTGTGAAATACATGGAAGAGGGTGGGGGTAGAACTTGTCCAAGTGCCATTCACGTATGGAGCGTGGGAATATTCATTCTTTAAATGCCTTTGTGCGTGCCGTAATTATTTTAATATTTTCCTCGTGATCCCTATGTAAGCTATACGTAGGGGGTTGTGATATATTCCTACAGCCATCATTTAAAGAACGTTCTTGAAACTGTGTTACTAGACTTTCTCAGGATTGTTCCCGCCTATTTTCATGAATCTGCCAGTTCATTTTTCTCTACATGTCTGTCACTCTCTGCCGCCTGTCCAACAAACATCAGACCATTCGTGCTTCCTTTTTCTGTGTATGTTCAATATCCGCTGCTAGTCCTGTTTGGTACAGGTGCCACACACACGAACGATATTCCAGGATGGTTCCAGTAAGTGATTTGTAAGAAATCTCTTTTGTAAACGGATTGTATTATAATAGTGTTTGGCAGGCACTGTTATAAAATTACGGGTATTACTGTGCTTAGTTTCCGAGTGCTGGTATTCTGCAGGACAATAACACTAGTCTTATCTGGCGACAACTGACGCAGGATATGCTTTACAATTATTGTACGCTTTAATCTGAGTAATCTGATTGTTTAAATTTGACACGTGCGGCAGGTTCATCGATCAAAAAAATAAAAAGTAGACTAAAGAGCGGCTCCGAAATTCTAGCCTTCCAGACAAGATCACATAACTTGCACTTAAATTTTGAATTAATCTCGGTTGAATTACTATTAGTACTTCTTAAATACTTCCGTGATAAGGATCGCTAAACAGTTCACTATACACAAGCTCACAATATGGATTCTTTAATTGATTTCACAGTTACATAACCCTATAATGCATTCCGCATGAAATGCATTATTTTAATATCTTCCTCATGATCCCTATGTAAGCGATACGTAGGCGGTTGTAGTATATTCCTAGAGTCGTCATTTAAAGTTTGTTCTTGAAACTGTGTTACTAGACTTTCTCAGGATTGTTCCCGCCTGTTTTCAGGAATCTACCAGTTCATTTCTCTCAAAATATCTGTGACTCTCTGCCGCCTATCCAACAAACCTCTCACCATTCACAATGAGAATTCGAACCTTTGTCATGAAGTAATTCTCAAAATTTATTGTAATTAATCTGTTCAGTAAGCGCTAGTGCTGAAGTGAAGCCTAAGCAAGATCCATCGCAGAAGTGGGGTTAATAAAGCGGTCGTTATATCTTTTGTAATTAAGCCTCTTTGGAATCTAACTCGACTGACACTCAAATGTATGGAAATCGCATATTCAGAGAGGTCCAAAAAATGTATCCACTGTTTAAAAGCGCCCATAACTTGCAAACTAATTGACAGAGTTGTCTCATTTTTGGTGAAAGTGTAGCTTAAAGCCCAACTTAAAGATATCACTGTAGGTGTTCGAAATGGTCACCATTAACATCCACACACAAACGATGCCGCCGAACTGCAGCACGAACTACTGACTGAAACGTGTTCAGTTGGATATTTGCACATGAATGTATGATGGATTCTCGAAGTTCATCCAGTGTGCGTGGCTTTTGTCGGTAAACGACGTCTTTTAGTGTTCCCCACAGGTAAAAAACCAGAGGTGTTAGGTCTGGGGAACGTGGTGGATACTCCACAGCGCCTCTACGGCCTGTCCATCTTCCTGGTAGATTTTCGTCGAGATACGCCCTAACACAATTTTGTAGTGGGCTGGGGCATCATCTTGTTGAAAGTAAACTTTTCCGTCTCCATACAAGTACCGGATGGCAGGTAAAATGGATGTCTGAAGCTTCTGAAGGTACACCTCACCGGTAACTGTGCCGTCAAAGAAGAACGGCCGAATCAAGCCGTGGTAAGACAACCCACACCACACATTTACTCCTGGCAAATTCACGGCTTTGTCTACATAGACGTTCGGATTTTCGGCGGCCCAGTACATGCAATTGTGGCGATTTACTGTACCATTGAGTTTGAACTGTGCCTCATCAGACCACACAATCATCTCTGCAAACTCTTCATCGTTGCGCACCCTGTTAGAAAACCACTCGCAGTACTCCATTCTACGACCTGGGTCGTCCTCGTTCATTGCGTGTAGCAATCGTAGGATGTAGCACTTCCACTTTGCTGTCTTCAAAATTCGCCGAACACTTGACCGACTCAATCTAGTTTCACGGGCAAGCTGTCTCACAGACGTCTGTGTTGAGCGACTGAATTGTTGTAACACACGACGGGAGTTAGGTGGACTTGTTACTGTTACAGGTCGTCCAGATGGTTGTTTGTGAACATCTTTAACACAGCCTTCGGCTTCAAATTTGTCTCGAATGCGACGAATCGTTAAACGTATCGGTGGCTCTGTTTGATACTCATTTCGCCATTGCCGTTGAACCTCATTAATGTTGGTGTTGTGGTCTTCAGTCCTGAGACTGGTTTGATGCAGCTCTCCATGCTACTCTATCCTGTGCAAGATATTTCATCTCCCAGTACCTACTGCAACCTACATCCTTCTGAATCTGTTTAGTGTATTCATCTCTTGGTCTCCCTCTACGATTTTTACCCTCCACGCTGCCCTCCAATACTAAATTGGTGATCCCTTGATGCCTCAGAACATGTCCTACCAACCGATCCATTCTTCTAGTCAAGTTGTGCCACAGATTTCTCTTCTCTCCAATTCTGTTCAATACCTCGTCATTAGTTATGTGATCAACCCATCTAATCTTCAGCATTCTTCTGTAACACCACATTTCGAAAGCTTATCTTCTCTTCTTGTCTAAACTATTTATCGTCCAAGTTTCACGTCCATACATGGCTACACTCCATACAAATACTTTCAAAACGACTTCCTGACACTTAAATCTATACTCGATGTTAACAAATTTCTCTTCTTCAGAAACACTTTCCTTGCCATTGCCAGTCTACATTTTATATCCTCTCTACTTCGGCCATCATCAGTTATTTTGCTCCCCAAATAGCAAAACTCATTTACTACTTTAGGCCTCTCATTTCCTAACCTGATTCCCTCAGAATCACCCGATTTAATTCGACTACATTCCATTATCCTCGTTTTGCTTTTGTTGATGTTCATCTTATTTCCTCCTGTCCATTCCGTTCATCTGCTCTTCCAGGTCCTTTGCTGTCTCTGACAGAATTACAATGTCATCGGCGAACCTCAAAGTTTTTATTTCTTCTCCGTGGATTTTAATTCCTATTCCGAATTTTTCTTTTGTTTCCATTACTGCTTGCTCAATATACAGATTGAATAACATCGGGGATAGGCTACAATCCTGTCTCACTCCCTTCCCAACCACTGCTTCCCTTTCATGCCCCTCGACTCTTACAACTGCCATCTGGTTTCTGTACAAATTGTAAATAGCCTTTCGCTCCATATGTTTTAACCCTGCCACCTTCAGAATTTGAAAGAGGGTCACCGCTGTGGCGCGCTATTCACTGCAGTGCAGATTCCCAATGGTGCGCGGTAACCGTTATGCTGGCCCGCCCTGATAAGGATACAGGATTTTTATGAATTTTGTTACACAAAAGTAACCTTTAATTGTGGAAATGGTAAATAACTCACAGAAATGTTCGATACAGCACTGAATGCAGTATATCTTGTAGTTTTACTTACAAATGTTCAGTGTGGCTACCTATTGTAGTATGACAAATGTGCGATCTGTAATCAGTTTCCTGCCAGATCCTATGCAGCAAGTCTTGATGTATGGTGGAAGCTGCTTGTGTTATCCGCTGTTGCAGCTTGTTGACATTTTCCATAAGTGGAGAAACAAACACTCTATCTTTAATGCAATCCCACACACAGAAGTCCATTGGGGTTTAATAAGTTGATCATGATGGCCAGGATACTGTTCTACCACGTCCAACCCAAGTAGGCACATTCCTACAGAGATACGCAACAGATTCGTGATGATAATGTGGTCAGGTACCATCTTGCTGGAAAAGTAAATTCTGTACCCATATCCTCTTGTTAGTGAGGCATTAGATAATGTTCAGGTATCTCTAAGTACGATATGACAGTCACGAATGAGGCAGCAAAGAAGGAAGGGCCATCAATCTTGTTACAGCTTAGAGTACAAAGGACATTTATCTTAGGCGAGTTTACCAATTAATAGCTGTTTGAATTTGAGATGGTAGCTTGCGATATCTAGCCCTGAGTTGTCTCTGAACTGTTGGAGTGAATTTGGATTCAAGAAAATATAAGCAACAGTGAGCACATTCTGCGCCATTATACGACGCCATGATGACTGTTGGAATAACTCATTCTTGCATGCCACCTAGTGGCAACGTCGGGAACTAAGAGCGTTGGTCGTAAATAAAACTCGAAGATACACTGCATTCAGTGCTGTGTCAAACTTTGCTGTAAATTATTTGCCCCTTTCACAATTAAAGATTAGGTTTGTATATCTAATTAATAAACACGCTTACTGGAGGTTAACAGCTAACAGCGTACGGCACAAATGTGATTTGCAGAGTATCCATGTAGATGTAGATCGCCCCTGGAAACAGCAGTCCCAGCTCGACATACGCATGGTGCGTTAGCCTGTAGTCTGTCTTTCATAATCTTTATCAATTCAGTGAATTATAGTCAGATTGCGTTATCGACATTCCAGATAAAAACTGTGGTGCAGGACTCCACCCATTACCGACTGCACTGCAGCAAATTTCATGTTTTTTCTTAAAAAGGGTTATTACGTTGGCTCATCGTATTTCACTCTTGGGTCTTAATGACTATAAACCAATGTAATCTCACTCAAGATCTTTAATTTCAGTTGAAATCAGAACCTGCAATCCTTTTTAAAGTAATTTATATGGGATGTAGTTGAAATAAGGAGAATTTCTTACATTGCGTCCACTTTAGCTTCGTTATTAGGCCCAAAATATTAATTAGTTGAAGTCACACCTCCGTTGTGTGTAGTTTTACAATGGTGTTATTGCAGGGTGACTGTCACGTAGAGTATTACCTGGCAGGTTACATTAATGGTTGGTATATCACATTGCCAAAAACAACTGACACGCCGACCGCTGTGGCCGAGCGGTTCTAGGCACTTCAGTACAAAACCGCGCTGCTGCTACGGTCGCAGGTTAGAATCCTGCCTCGGGCATGGATGTGTGTGATGTCCTTAGGTTAGTTAGGTTTAAGTAGTTTCTAAGTCTAGGGGACTGATGACCTCAGATGTTAAGTTCCATAGTGGTTAGAGCCATTTGAACCATTTGAACAACTCACACCACGGACGTTTTGTAACGCTGTCGCCTCTAGAGCCTCTCGTATTCGTGCTGTAGTATACTGCACACCAAGAACTGTTGAGCTGAACGCCTTATCCTTACTGGATTACACACAAAAGTCAAGAGGTGTTACATCTGGTGAATGAAATATAGTAATCACCAAATATCTGTGAATATAAAAGGTTGTTAAAGGATAATAGCCGGCCGCTATGACCGAGCGGTTCTAGGCGCCTCAGCCAGGAACTGTGCTGCTGCTACGGTTGCAGGTTCGAATCCTGCCTCGGGCATTGATGTGTGTGATGTCCTTAGGTTAGTTAGGTTTAAGTAGTTTCTAAGTCTAGGGGACTGATGACCTCAGATGTTAAGTTCCATAGTGGTTAGAGCCATTTGAACCATTTGAACAACTCACACCACGGACGTTTTGTAACGCTGCCGCCTCTAGAGCCTCTCGTATTTGTGCTGTAGTATACTGCACACCAAGAACTGTTGAGCTGAACGCCTTATCCTTACTGGATTACACACAAAAGTCAAGAGGTGTTACATCTGGTGAATGAAATATAGTAATCACCAAATATCTGTGAATATAAAAGGTTGTTAAAGGATAATAGCCGGCCGTTATGACCGAGCGGTTCTAGGCGCCTCAGCCACGAACTATGCTGCTGCTACGGTTGCAGGTTCGAATCCTGCCTCGGGCATTGATGTGTGTGATGTCCTTAGGTTAGTTAGGTTTAAGTAGTTCTTAGTTCTAGAGGACTGATGACCACAAAAGTTAAGCCCCATAGTGCTCAGAGCCATCTTTTTTTTTTGTGGCAGAGCATAATTTTGTTGAAACGTTGTCCATAATAGGTTTAAGTAGTTCTAAGTTGTAGGGGAATGATGACCACAGATGTTAAGTCCCATAGTGCTCAGAGTCATTCGAACCATTTGTTAAGTCCCATAGTGCTTAGAGCCATTTGAACCATTTTAAACGAGAATAAGCCTTTTTAAATTTTAACCACAGATTGACATGACTAAACTTTCAATTCTTGCTTCCCCAAGGAATCTGTGCCAGCAACATATAAAAAATAAATCATAATCAAATCTCTCTTATACAATAAGTAAGTAAAAGATAACTCTTGCACAAGCTTCTTAAACAGTCACAGTTATTAAGTTAAGAGCTAGTAATTTAGATTAAACACCCAAGCATGGCTAATTTTCTTACATCCATTGAACGGATACCAAGACCAATTAAGCTCAAGAAAATAATAGCGAGCTATAATTAAAAACAGAAATCTGAGGAGATGGCAATCAGAACATAAATTAAATTAAACTTGTCCTCAGTACGCCAAGTATAGTCGCAAATATTTAAACAGGTAAAGGTACTACCTCAAAATTTAATCGCAACATCGCTCGCATATAGTCCTTTAGGCAGAATATTCAGAAGTTAAAGTAAGTACATCAGAGCCTTAGGGAGGGAAAGGCGAAACTTAAAGAAGGCAAGCCGCCAAGGTGAACAGTTCCACTGCAGCAATAGCGGACACGCCTCAAACACAGCCGGAAGGCTCGCTGCAAGTGCACAACAGCAACAGGCGCCGAAATTTCGGGCTCGCGCTTCACAAGGCTAAGAGGCGCGCGAAATTTTCCAGTAATGGTCCTCGCAAACGCGGTAACGATGGGGGCAAAACTGCAAATGTCCAGGTCCGCACGGCATGGGTTACAGGAGACTGCAAATCCACTGAAGGACGTATGGCGCGGCAATGTGATTGCCGCTACCCAAAGAAGTGACTAGTCGATCTCGGTACAAGTAGAACTAAAGGCCGAAGGAACCGTTGCGCACGAAAACCCACGCGTGATACCCTTACGCTGCGCCCCTCCTACCCGTTCTCCTTTTAAAACCCATTGCCGGCCTATTTTCCTCTGAGCCAGCGATCATCTACGAAAACTACAAGTTAACTTCACGCTGCCTATCGTTGTGCCAGTGAAAGAAGGCACTGGGAAGACAGAAATAAAATGGGCTGTAGCCGCCACAGCTCAGTTGGACCATCTCTACCGATCTATCTGCCCGGAAAAGTTTCATACTAAGAATTGGTGAACAAATAACCCAATGTGTGACAGTGACGGCCAGGGTGGCCGAGCGGTTCTAGGCGCTACAGTCTGTAACAGCGCGACCGCTACGGTCGCAGGTTCGAATCCTGCCTCGGGCATGGATGTGTATGATGTCCTTAGGTTAGTTAGGTTTAAGTAGTTCTTAGTTCTAGAGGACTGATGACCACAAAAGTTAAGCCCCATAGTGCTCAGAGCCATCTTTTTTTTTTTGTGGCAGAGCATAATTTTGTTGAAACGTTGTCCATAATTTCTGTAACTGAGGTAATTGAGCACATGCATAAGTGTGTAAACCAAAACTTCATGCGCTATGGTACAAGTGCAAAAAGCCGCATAGACATTTTGAAGTGTCTCCATGAAAAACCTTTGAGTTACGATACCGTTAGGAACAAACCACACACCTATATCTACGAGGGTAATCCCAAAAGTAAGGTCTATTTTTTATAAGCACATAGACCTGTTTATTTCTACAATGGTTTACATCAGTTTACAGCTTGAACATTTAGTTATTTTTCGACATAATCACCATCTCTGTCGATGCATTTTTGTAGACGCTGTGACAGTTTTTGTATGCCCATGTCATACCAGCTCGCCGCCATGCTGTTCAGAATGTTACGAACCTCTTCTTTCACCTCGTCGCCGGAGCTGAATCGCTTTCCGGCCAAATGTTCTTTTAACCAGTCCACAAAGTTGTCCTGTTCGGCTGCATGGCGGTGAAGAAATGCGGGGGAAGCATCACCTCGTTGCTGCATGTGGTCCTCAGTCAGCATGCGTGGCACCCCATCTTGAGCACACCTTCCGGTAGTTCAACGATTCCGTTAAAATTCTGTGAGTGGTGTTGTGACTTGGCAAGACAGCCAAGCCACTATGAGGTGAAGCCGAAAGGAACGCGTTAAGCTCACGCAGGCTGGCGTGAGGTCTGGAAAATGACAAGGTCTTTATAGTAGCAAAAATAGTACGTAGCTTCTGGAATACTTAACTTTAATCCATAATTGGTGAACATCGGTCTGACGGTACATGCATCACAAGATTAATAGCAAATGATAATGGCGCCTTGCTAGGTCGTAGCAAATGACGTAGCTGAAGGCTATGCTAACTATCGTCTCGGCAAATGAGAGCGCAATTTGTCAGTGAACCATCGCTAGCAAAGTCGGCTGTACAACTGGGGCGAGTGCTAGGACGTCTCTCTAGATCTGCCGTGTGGCGGCGCTCGGTCTGCAATCACTGATAGTGGCGACACGCGGGTCCGACGTATACTACCGGACCGCGGCCGATTTAAAGGCTACCACCTAGCAAGTGTGGTGTCTGGCGGTGACACCACAAGCGGTGCTTCGGGAAACCTCAGGAACCAACGTGCAGAGATCATCCAGGATGATCGGCCGATCTTCACGCATTCTTTGCTCAACCTTCAACACTGTCTCCTCAGAAATTGACGGTCTCTCACTACTTTGTTCGTCGTGAATTTCGGTCCGACCAGCTGCAAACTCTCTACACCACTTACGAACATTTTTGACGTCCATGCACGACTCAGCATACACTTCCGTCAATTGGCTATGGATTTCAATCGGCGCAGTGCCCTTCGCGTTCAAAAACCGAATAACAGCGCGCAATTCGCACTTGGCGGTAACATCCAACGGGAGCTCCATTCTCAACGGCTGCGTGTGCATATTTACACACAGCGCGTGAAGCACTCTTCATAACAGTGTGACCAACTGCCACACAAACAGAGTTCTGTACTTATAAAAAAATAGAAGACCTTACTTTTGGGATTACCCTGGTAGCATAATTCCTTAGAAACGAATTTTTGTAATCATGGAAAGACTTCATGCTCACCCTGTAAAAAACACAGATACGCTTTTCAAATGTCGACTTGGTTAGCTTTGTCACTTCGAAATATTACCTGTGGTAGCATTTACCTCAGTTTGAAGCTCAACTTCAACGTACGAGTATCTACTGCATCGGACTCTATCATCATCTTGTAAGTCTTAGAGGGTCTGGTGAAATCGTTGGAAAACTACATTAAAACAGATTGGATATCACTTAGTTCCCGACGTTCCTACTAGGTGAGATGCGCGAATGGGTTATTCCAACAGTCATTATGGAGCCTTATAACGGTGCAGTGTGTGCACAGTGTTGTTTATGGTTTCATTCTCTAGAGAAGAAAACACTTATTTCATGCTTACTGAACGTCCGCAGTTAGCGGTTCAAGAATATGAGAACACTCATTGTGATTATTTCTGAATGTGTAACACTGTGGAGGTTCATGGAAAATAAGGGCCGGTCGGAGTGGCCGAGCGGTTCTAGGCGCTACAGTCTGGAACCGCGCGACCGCTACGGTCGCAGGTTCGAATCCTGCCACGGGCATGGATGTGTGTGATGCCCTTAGGTTAATTAGGTTTAAGTAGTTCTAAGTTCTAGGGGAGTGATGACCTCAGAAGTTAAGTCCCATAGTGCTCAGAGCCATTTGAACCATGTTTTGAAAATAAGGACTGAAAGGATAACGCTTCTCGTTTACATATCCGTCAGCCAACGCTTATCAACGTCGGTGTGTGTGTGTGTGTGTGTGTGTGTATGTGTGTAAGAGGATCTTATTTGCTCAAAAGCGCTTAACTTTATTTAACATAAACCTCCAAACGGAAGGGAAGAGTGGTTAGCTGTCGGGGGAGATATCGAAGAGAGAAAGGGGGATGGGAGGGGGGAGGTATTTCCCATACTGCATGGGGCTTTGGGTCTTTGGGAACAGATATATTGTTCTAAGGAATCCATACCACTGTGGGAACGGCTTTGCAATTCTAATGACGACTTCAGTGTTTTTATTCGCTCTCGTAGGCGCAAGCTATTTATGAATCGAAGCGGCTCGTAAAGGGACCAGGACGGCTTCGGTACAAAGGCCCCAGAATCACTCGTTTTCTTCTTCACGTTTTCGTAGGAAGTACGAAGTCTTTTCATTTTGTTCAGGTTTACCTTTGTTGTTTTCAATCTGTTCTTATTTGTTAGTAACGGTGGACAGTCAGTCTGTTCCCCCAGTTTTTATAATCTATAATGTAACTCCCCCCCAACAGGCCATGAAGGCCCAAAGGTACCAACTGGCCGCCGTGTCATCCTCAACCCACAGGCGTCACTGGTTGCGGATATGGAGAGGGCCTGTGGTCAGCACACAGCTCTCCCGGCCGTATGTCAGTTTCCGAGACCGGAGCCGCTACTTCTCAATCAAGTAGCTCCTCAGTTTGCTTCACAAGGGCTGAGTGCACCCCGCTTGCCAACAGCGCTCGGCAGACCGGATAGTCACCCATCCAAGTGCTAGGCCGAGCCGACAGCGCTTAACTTCGGTGATCTGACGGGAACCGGTGTTATCACTGCGGCAAGGCCATTGGTCTACGAAATTAAAGAGTCAGAAAAAGGATACACACGATAATGCACCTCAGATTCCATTACTTTCTCTTCGGACTAATCGCGCAAAGGGCCAACGTAAAGGCAAATTGGTCTTCTATTTTGAGACATAGTCGAAATCTTTGTATGTTCAAAGGTGTGTGCATTCCTAAGGGACCAAACTGCTGAGGTCATCGGTCCCTAGACTTACACATTACTTAAACTAATTTAAACTAACTTATGCTAAGAACAACACACTCACACACCCATGCCCGAGGGAGGACTCGAACCTCCGGCCGGAGTGGTCGCCAGACTGACATGGCGCTTCTAACCGAGCGGCCACTCCGCGCGGCAAAATCGTTGTAAGAAACCAAAGTGCTGGGATGATGAAGACCTTTTGCGTGACGCGTATGTGAACGTGGTAGTAGAGATAAAGGCAGCAAAGGGTATTGGTTTAGTAACTGTGTTGTGTCGGCTACTGTGGGGGTCAGCAGCGACACAAACAAGGAAGGAAAGAAGTAGCGATGGTCCGTGGCAGGAATCCAAAACGATCTGTATCTAACACTTTCAAATTAACAGAACTCGTTATTTCTAAAATGGAAAGAAACATAACTTCTTGTTATGAGGTGGCTTAAGTTGCTTCGTGTGCCTCCTACATGCAAGTACTTTTATACACTATTAGCACCCACAGAACGCTGGCTAAGTATCGTCTTCGTATTACTACCGAGGCTCCCGAAGTCTGCGACCGAACTGGGGCCGACCGGCGATGGGCGGCTGTCTACGTCAGTGTTGACAGGGGCAATGAACTCTTCCTAGAGGTATGGCGCTGCCCGCTCTTCCCACTGACGCGCTTGTTAGCACCTTCTTGACGCCGTTTCGCGGTGCGGTGCTGTTCGCTGTGCAGTTTATCCTTTAGGACTGCACGAACTAAATGGTTCAAAAATGGTTCTGAGCACTATGGGACTTAACATCTGTGGTCATCAGTCCCCTAGAACTTAGAACTACTTAAACCTAACTAACCTAAGGACATCACATACATCCATGCCCGAGGCAGGATTCGAACCTGCGACCGTAGCAGTCGCGCGGTTCCGGACTGAGCGCCTGAACCGCTAGACCACCGCGGCCGGCACTGCACGAACTGTACTCGTAATTTAGAAGTACTGGTTCATCCTGTTGGGCCGCTGATAGCGAGCCATAGTAACAAAAAACAACAACGGAGAGAACTGCGGACAAGCGCATGACCGTTGCAAGTGTCTCCCGGTTTAGGATGGGAAAACTCCCGCCTGTTTTCGGTGGCCCGTGCGCACAGATCAGAAACATGCGTTACTTTGCACCTTGCGTGTGCACCCTTATCTTGCCTGTTCGTGCAAATGCCGCATGCACCAAGTGGGTATGGAAAGTTACAACGCATCTTAAACATGACTATTTAGAGAACAATGTCTTTCAACATATTCTAGTGCTACGAATGAACTCGAAAATTGTGACTGCGGTTCCGCATCAGCTGTAGAATACTTCAGAACAAATGAAAATTTGTGCTGGACCGGTATTAAAACCCTGATTTCCCACAGATCCTCACACTGCACCACAGCATATTCTAGTATCCCGACCACTATACATTCGGACCTATCTAATAGCCTTTTTCCAGTATAATGCAGCTATAGAAAATGGTTTCTGTTCTACTATAAAACGGATCATGTTTCCCTAGTTGGGTTAATCCACAAATTTTTAAGAAGTGCTCCTAAACACTATGGCCTGTCTCGACATTGTCTCAGTACTTTCACCGTGTACAATTATCCCTCTCACCTTCACAATGTTGTCATTCTGCAACCAGCACTACGCTGCTCTGTTAGTTCTATAGTCAGGATACATTTCCTCTGATCTATTATTACCGTAGGAGCCTTGGAACTGTGCAAGACTCGAGAGGAAATTCCGGGACCAATTATTGTCATTAATGCACATAAACATCTCCCCCAGCTTCTAATTCGTTTTTATTACAGCCGTAACTCTAGACAGCACTCTCGTGAGAGTTTTCAAGGCTTTAGCACTCTACGCGGTATGACAAAGGCTGCTCACAAACAGATTTAATTATTTTTTCATTACTCCTAGTTACTACCATTTACTCACGCTTCGCCGGGCGGTGTGGCCGAGAGGTTCGAATGCTGGCTCGGGCATGGATGTGTGTGATGTCCTTAGGTTAGTCAGGTTTAAGTAGTTCTAAGTTCAAAGGGACTGATGACCTCAGATGTTAAGTCCCATAGTGCTCAGAGCCATTTGAATTACTCACGCTTTCTGGCAGATTAAAACCGTGTGCTGGGCCGGTACTGGAACCACGAACCTTGCCTTTCGGGTTCAATGCACTTACCAACTGAGCTCAATCCCGTCTCCGGCCATCCTGATTTAGGTTTTCCGTGATTTCCCTAAATCGTTTCAGGCGAATGCCGAGATGGTTCCTTTGAAAGGGCACGGCCGATTTCCTTCCCAATCCTTCCCTAACCCGAGCTTGCGCTCCGTCTCTAATGACCTCGTTGTCGACGGGACGTTAAACACTAACCACCACCACCACCACCACCAACTGAGCTACCCGAGGACGACTCTCCCAGTTTCAATTCTACTGGCACCTTTTTTCACAGATGCTCTATCGCCTATCTTGTGGGACTAGCACTACTAGAAGAAAGGGTGCCGCGGAGAGATGGTTTCGCCCAGAATACAACGTTCCCAGAGAGAACCCTCCACTGTGCAGTTGACAAGAGCACTGCTCGGTAATGGCTAGATTCCGTGTTCGGTTCCTGGTCCAGATTTCACCTGCCATGAAGTTTGAAAAGCAGTGTAGGCCCCGTCGTAGAGTGTCAGTCAGTGTGCCTCGCTTACTGTTCCAACATAATTTTGATGTTCAGCCCATCGCTCGAAACATAATGTAGATAAAATCAGGGGGAAGGCTTTCGCTAAAGCGTTACCCGAATTACCTTTGATCTCCAAATGTCCTATTTGCCTTGACACAGCCTGGCTTCTCACTCCTGAAGAATAAAAAAGAAAAAATGATTTCTTAATGCAAAACTTTGAACATAGCTGCTATATTGGAACAAATAAGCCTTCGGTCACAAATATTAAGTCAAAATTGGCCTGGTTTCGACGCTACTATGAGCGTCGTCTTCAGAATTAGACTAACTGTTCTAAAACATATTAGGTATATAGTACATTAATAAAATTAAAATTTGTACTGACTGGAAAAGATGCAGTACTTGTAAGTACAGCATCTTTTGCAGTAAGTACAGCATCTTTTCCAGTCAGTACAAACTTTAATTTTATTAACGTACTATATACATAATATGTTTTATAACAGTTAGTCTAATTCTGAAGACAACGCTCATAGCAGCGTCGAAACCAGGTCAATTGTGACTTAATATTTGTGACCGAGGGCTTATTTGTTCCAATACTTTCCTAATGCCTTTTATTCATTGCCAAGGCGTATTGGGGAAGTTCATGTACTTATACGCCTACATTCGTACTCTTCAAGCCATCGTATGGTACATGGCGGAGTGTTGATTGTACCGTTGCTAGTTATTCCCATCCTGTTCCACTCACAAACAGAGCGATGACAAAACGACTGTGTGTATACATATGCGGCGTCCGTTCTTTCGGAAATGCCCGAAATTACAGACACCATTTTGAACGCGGGTCTTACACGAAATACACGTCGGCGGCAGTAATGTTGTTCTTCAGTCAGCTGCAAATGCATTTATCAAAGTTTTCTCAGTATTGAAATAAACGTTGTTTCCCCTCCAGCTTTTTCCCTTTTGAGTGCACAAAGCATCTCCACAAGGCTTGCGTGTTGATCGAACCTACTAGCAACAAAATCAGCAGCATGCCTCCGAACTTCTTCGAAATCTTTCTTTTGCACCACGTGTGGGGAACCCAAACATTGAGCAGTACTCAAGAATTGGTCACACGAGTATTCCACACCGGTGTCCTTCATACATGAGCTAAACCTTCATAAAATTCTCCCAATAAACCGAAGTCGACCATTCACCTTTCCTACTACCGTCTTCACGTTCTCGTACCATGCCGTATCTCTCTGCGACGTTACGCTTCATTCATTACTCTAAATAGAAATTCTGTCTAGATCGTCCTGTATCCGTCGACAGTAATTCGGCGTCGACACTTTCCTGTATACTACACCGTCATCAGCAACCAGTAGCAGGTAGCTGCTCACTCTATCCCTCAGGTCATTTACGAGTTCCTACTGTGCGTCTTGCTTGAGTTTATCTTCCAGTTTGCGGGAATTTCGTGTGTTAAGAACAGCTCAGCATACACATGGTCCTTACTCTAACGATGCCTGTGTCACTAATGATATAAAAGTGTTTGTTTAGAACATAAGAAAACATTTTGTTTTCTTTCCTAGGGAACTGTATTTTGAATGTTTTCTCTTTATTTCTTCACCTTGTTGAACCACATAGCCGAGCAAAAGAGACGTACCTTCATCTGGTTCTTGTGATCTACGGCCATTTCAGAAATAGCATCACCTGTTTTGGGGGCTACTTTTCATACAAGTATTGATGATGTCGTTCATTTTGTGAAATTTCTTTATCTTGTATGACATATGTCATAAACGCGTGGCTCATAGTGTTATACATATCTTTTTCTATATCCTAGTATAACATGTTCCACGGTATGAAAATTCTCTGGTAAATACACGAAAGTTCTATATTGTTCGGAGTTCCCAATAAGGAAACTTGTGATCATGAATTAATTCTGTGCTTTATGCAGCGCCAGCAGCTGTGGCCGAGCTGTTCTAGGCGCTTCAGTCCGGAACCGCGCTGCTGCTACGGTCGCCGGTTTCAATCCTGTCTGGGGCACGGATGTGTATGATGCCCTTAGGTTAGTTAGGTTTAAGTTGTTCCAAGTCTAGTGGACTGATGACCTCAGATGTTAAGTCCCATAGTGCTCAGAGCCATTTGAACCATTTTATGCAGCCCCGGGTTTCTTTAACTTTCATTCTTTCCTCTCGTTAATGATTAATACTTCGTCTACAGTACTAATCATTAAGAAGTTTCACTTCTTTGCTGTTAGTACACTTCGATTTCGTAGCCAGTTTCGAGCACTCAGGACAAAGACTGTTACACGTTCTGATCTGAATGATTTCTTTCTTGAATTCAATGAATTTCTAGTAACAGATGTCATCACTTCCAGCACTAACGAGACCCTGGCATCAGCGGTGCAGTTGTGGCTCAAGGAATTGGTGTAGGCCTGGGGGAGGTTTTTCCAGGCGAATTTTTACGCTATAGTTGTATTATCTATACAAGTCTACATAAGGAACCTGAAAAAGATTCCTCAGCTGTGCCTAGCTGGAGCTTGTGTGTCTTAGCGTTCGACCCATGAAATCTCACATATTTTCAGTTGGGTTTGAATCAGGGCTACTGGCTGGCCACACCATCACCGGGATGCCCACAGTTCTCACACAGTCTCGGACTACAGAGGTCTCGTGAGGGCCAGCATTGACCTGCGTCAGTGTGAAGTGCAGTCCAAACGCTGCATCTCCCAGTATCATGTACAGCTCCACTACCTCATTCTGGTAGTGCTGGGCGTTCAATAGTGGAGAGGGCACAACGAATGACCTGATACCTCCCCAAACTATGACAGATCCACCACCAAATTTGGTCTGCAGGGAAGTGATGTCTGTATTATTCGTTTTCTCCACATCGAGACGCCAATCATTTGCCGTTCCATCATCATGGCCCTCCCTAGAAAAGTATAACTCATCTGTGATGAGCACCTGACATCATCACTCCATAACCCACTGCATCCGCTGTCTGGCGAATGGCACCTTCATTGTTGTGTGCAGACAAATGTGCAATTCCTACAGCTGTTGCTGAATTGTTTGCACTGACACCACATAACCAGTAGCAGCAGATTGGTGTTTACCTACAGCCCATGCTCTTCTTCATAGGTTCCTGGTTGCCTGCCATCAAATAGCACAATCCTTCTATGGTGTAGTTCTAGAGCCATGGCTCTGACCTGACTATCACATAGTAAAGCAAGTCTCATGATGTTGCTCCAGTACTCTTCCTGTCACACTCTGTGACACGCCCTAGCACATGTGCAATTAATTACTGTGACCTGCAATCTTCAGACAGAGCAATGGCTTGTCTAACCTCAGTGGTAGACAGCCATATCTGTACCATATTTCTGTTAAACAAAACAAACATTCCAAGTCCTCTGCGCTGAGATGAGTCATAACTTAAGGCACGTGTTGTTATTCGAAAAACCTTACCATGCACTGAAAAATGACTGTAACGTGAGAAAGACACACTGCACTGAATCTGAGCTTTCGGCTGAATGATCTGATTGTGCTACGCCACTGCGCTGCCTGCATGTTTCTAAGGGTTGTTGAACGGCCTGCCTATCCTGCTGTCGCTAAGGAATGGGTGGATGAACTGTTTCTGTACAGGGACATTTTTAAAGTGCCCAACAATGATTCGCAGGTTGCACTGAGAGTATTGTGGAACAGAGTAGTCTTTTGAGGAACCCTTTGCCTTTTCATTTGCATGCATGTCAATGTCGCACCTCTCAGTACGCATGCCACAGGAGGGTGCAGAAAACGAGGGATGGGAACGCATAGGCACAATTTTCCGCTTAGGATCGCGTTTAAATTATGCTGAATGGTCCGTAGGGGTTTCACCCTGTATACAGGGCTATTACAAATGATTGAAGCGATTTCATAAATTCACTGTAGCTCGATTCATTGACATATGGTCACGACACACTACAGATAAGTAGAAAAACTCATAAAGTTTTGTTCGGCTGAAGCCGCACTTCAAGTTTCTGCCGCCAAAGCGCTCGAGAGCGCAGTGAGACAAAATGGCGACAGGAGCCGAGAAAGCGTATGTCGCGCTTGAAATGCACTAACATCAGTCAGTGATAACAGTGCAACGACACTTCAGGACGAAGTTCAACAAAGATCCACCAACTGCTAACTGCATTCGGCGTTGGTATGCGCAGTTTAAAGCTTCTGGATGCCTCTGTAAGGGGAAATCAACGGGTCGGCCTCCAGTGAGCGACGAAACGGTTGAACGCGTGCGGGCAAGTTTCACGCGTAGCCCGCGAAAGTTGACGAATAAAGCAAGCAGGGAGCTAAACGTACCACAGCAGACGGTTTGGAAAATCTTACGGAAAAGGCTAAAGCAGAAGCCTTACCGTTTACAATTGCTACAAGCCCTGACACCCGATAACAAAGTCAAACGCTTTGAATTTTCGGCGCAGTTGCAACAGCTCATGGATGAGGATGCGTTCAGTGCGAAACTTGTTTTCAGTGATGAAGCAACATTTTTTCTTAATGGTGAAGTGAACAGACACAATGTGCGAATCTGGGCGGTAGAGAATCCTCACGCATTCGTGCAGCAAATTCGGAATTCACCAAAAGTTAACGTGTTTTGTGCAATCTCACGGTTTAAAGTTTACGGCCCCTTTTTCTTCTGCGAAAAAAAACGTTACAGGACACGTGTATCTGGACATGCTGGAAAATTGGCTCATGCCAAAACTGGAGACCGACAGCGCCGACTTCATCTTTCAACAGGATGGTGCTCCACCGCACTTCCATCATGATGTTCGGCATTTCTTAAACAGGAAATTGGAAAACCGATGGATCGGTCGTGGTGGAGATCATGATCAGCAATTCGTGTCATGGCCTCCACGCTCTCCCGACTTAACCCCATGCGATTTCTTTCTGTGGGGTTATGTGAAAGATTCAGTGTTTAAACCCCCTCTACCAAGAAACGTGCCAGAACTGCGAGCTCGCATCAACGATGCTTTCGAACTCATTGATGGGGACATGCTGCGCCGAGTGTGGGAGGAACTTGATTATCGGCTTGGTGTCTGCCGAATCACTAAAGGGGCACATATCGAACATTTGTGAATGCCTAAAAAAACTTTTTGAGTTTTTGTATGTGTGTGCAAGGCATTGTGAAAATATCTCAAATAATAAAGTTATTGTAGAGCTGTGAAATCGCTTCGATCATTTGTAATAACCCTGTACAAGAGCAAAAATTGCAGTCACACTGAGCCATGCTCCGGCTCGCGTTGGTGCTGTTTGTAGGTTTCCGTCCTCTGTTGGAGGCCAGACCGTGTCGTTTAGTCGGCATGGTTGCGGTTGTTTGTCTTCTTCTCATGTCGACTGGCATCACTTGGTTTCACAAGCGTTGCCTGTCCGCTAGTGGCAGCAGCGGCGGTAATCGTTATGTAGTAACTGTAGCCCTATCTTTCGGGCCACGCTGTGGTTCTTCCGGGTCGAGTCAGTGTGCAGTTCGGTTGGGGACTCAGGAGGAGCCAAGTCTGCGCAGTGCGAGAACACACTGGGACTGCTGGCGGTGTGCATGGACTGCCGGATCGAAGGCCTGTGCTCACGAGGATGCATGGCCTCGTCGTAAACCGGATCCTGCAAGCTTGAAGTTGATTGCATTTGGATTCAAGTAGAGAAACCTCCATCGTTGTGAGATCTTGCGATTCTCCAGTGACCTGGGTTCGTGATGCTGCTCGTAGTGTTGCCGAGGTGAAGAGCACCGAGTGGAGTGGTTGGGGAAGGCGTATGTGACCAGCTTCCCTCGACTTCTAATTACTATTTATTGCGTTCAGTTTGTTACTATTTGTTAAGTTCAGCCAGCTGTATTTTTCCTGTCTCGTGACCGCTAACGTCCCCGTTACCTGCCCTGGGAGTTAGTGTATGTAATGGCAGTGTACGTTTCCTCGCCTTGCAGTGACGCGTGTAGTTTTGTCAGCTTTCTTGATTGTAAGTTGGTTGGCGATTCTTCTACTCTGGTGGTAGTGATTCCCTTCGCGTTCTGGGCGCTCTAAGCACAGTATTCTGCGGACGGAGTCCAGACTGCCAGCTCCGACCTCAGTGTGTTTTTACATCTTTGCATTTGGTTTACTGGACGTCAGGGAGCCTCAACACGATTATCATTAGTCATTCGTTAGACTGCCGCTAGTCTGAGTTACCATCTTTTGAAGTGAATGCAACCCTTGTCTGCCTATCTCATCGCTCGCGAAAGTGTTTTTTGCCGGACCTACAGAGGTCGATTCCTGGTGCACCGCCTGTGACTGCCTCTTGTGTTTTATTATTGTATTTGCTGTTTTATTGTATGTTTCTAAAATTTTTTATATAATTATCATTCTTGGCGTTACAGCTGGTTTAAATGATTGTGCTACCAAGTTTACCATCATTTTGTCTCACCTGTTTGGTGATAAGTTGCCTGTCTTTTTAAATTAACCTTTGCTATTGCTTTGCTGTTTTACAGTGTGTTTCTTAAACTTTTTATAACTACCGCTCTTGGCGTTAAAGGCCTTCAGCCGGGACTATGGCTACTTGCCTTAAAATTCTGATTGGGTTCACGTTGGCTTGGTTTTAAAACATTTTTTGCTGTGTCTGTATTTTATGCTCATTTGGTAAATTGTAACGCACTGAAAGCACTATTAATTACACAGTTGTTCATTCTTTCATTGATAATGCTTGATATCCTTATTTATTGCTAAGTCTGGAATTACCATTTTAAAATAAATATGTGTAACTGCAAAAAGGAACCAACAGTAACTGATTACGGCCCCGTCCACAATCGTAGCCGAATCCTCCCTTCCTTGACTACCGGGTTTCACACACTAAATTACAAAGAGGTGGTATAATGTTCAATGGGGTAGCAGCCCAACGACTTCCTTACAGAAGGGTTGAATCGTTGTGAGAGTATCAGCAGTATCAAAGGTTGCAAATGACTCTTGTTAGCCGGCCGGAATGGCCGAGCGGTTCTAGGTGCTACAGTCTGGAACCGCGCGACCGCTACGGTCGCAGGTTCGAATCCTGCCTCGGGCATGGATGTGTATGATGTCCTTAGGTTAGTTAGGTTTAAGTAGTTCTAAGTTCTAGGGGACTGATGACCTCAGCAGTTAAGTCCCATAGTGCTCAGAGCCATTTGAACCATTTTTGACTCTTGTTGCTCACACTGCAAACTGTCGCTTTCGGGTACGAAATATATGGAAAAGAACGCCCCATGAGAAGAAGAGGTTACACTCACGCAGTTTTATCACACCCCTGAAGACTTTTCATGTCAGTTCTGAGCAGCGGTATGTCCAAAATGTTTCCCATAGCCAGCAATAAGAGAACTGCGTGATTTCAATGCTGGTCACTGCGATTCTCAACTCATTGCATAGTCGTCATGAGAAGGGGTGAGATGTGGGTAAGGGAAGGAGTGACGAATTTTTTCGTGGTGTGACACACGTCCACTTTGACAATGGGCAGGACTATGGTAAAATTATTTGGCGCCAATACGACATCATTAACCCAACTTCCACCTCACAAGGGCTTCTGAGCTCTGGCTGCCCCCTCCCTTTTTTCCATTTGTCAACACCTTGCTGTTCGAAGCATGCAGAGCCGAAGGGTGATGTCACAGGGCCCAAAGATTTTGTACTATTTTGTACGTACCTTCGAGACAAATTTAGAACTTGTACTTCGCTATGGAAGAAAAATGAAGGGTTTTCAGAAAGTGAGCTATAATTTTGTGCAGTGTTCTTGTGTCAAATTTAGATGTGTTTGATTGATAGGTAGGCAGCCTACATGGCTTGGGATATATATAAAATTCCATTTTGTAATAGGAGCAGCTACAATAACACAGAAACTTTTCCGTGAATTTTCGTTCGGAAAACTGAACGTGTTGAATCTTCGGGCGAAAATATTACCACTTAGTAAATATAATGTGAATGTGATGTCAAATAAAGTGAATTAAGAGAACAAATCGTCGATAGAACTAACATAGCTGATATGTCAGTGCAATAGTGAATAATTCGGAAAAGCAAAATTTATCTATGTATGAATTCGAACCTATTCTGGAAACATTTTTTTTTTCACTGTGGTGTTGATAACTCCAAAATATAGCTTTTGAAATGGGTTACTAGTGTGATGAAAATCATTGTCCACAGACTTTTTGTTTAACATATCAGGTTGATAGGGCCACTGAGACATTAATTAGACAAATTTTCCCACCATATGATGAGTGTGTTCAGTTGTTTGATGATGTTACATCATGAGGCACTAGTGTGCAGAAGTATATTATGAATGGGCGGTTTAAGACCGGAAAATGGTCGTAGTGTGCGCGGGCTGTGTGAACTAGGCTTAGCTCTAAGTGCCAGGGGCTGAATGGGGAGAAGCAGCGATCAGTTGGGGTATATCCCAGGTGGAAAGGGGACCGCTAGAATCCAGCGAACTAAGATGGAGCCTTCAGTTACTTAGAGTATTGGGAAAGAATCGTAATATTCTCTGGAAATACGTAAAATGCCTTACACACATGCAACGAGAAAAGTAAAGACAGCTGAAGAATCGTGGTGCTGAATAAAATATGTTGCTAATGAAACCATTCTGGTAAATATGTTATATATAAAATGTCAATATTTATAATTATTATTGTTTATAGAATTCATAACAACTGTAGCAGAAACGAAAAGTGCTAATATTGCAAGTCCTCTTAAAGCTGATGATGCCAGCAATCGCAACAAAAATTACTGTTACAATTAAACAAATAAGTAAACATTGGGAACAATTAATTAAATATATGCAAAGTTGTACCTAAACTGCTATTTCACCATGTGAATACGCCTTACCACATCATCTTGAGTATATTAGCTTCTAATCCAACTAACTATATTACTGGCCATAAAAATTGCTACACCAGGAAGAAATGCAGATGATAAACGGGTATTCATTGGACAAATATATTATACTAGAACTGACAATGTGATAACATTTTCACGCAATATGGATGCATAGATCCTGAGAAATCAGTACCCAGAACAACCACCTCTGGCCGTAATAACGGCATTGATACGCCTGGGCATTGAGTCAAACAGAGCTTGGATGGGGTGTACAGGTACAGCTGCCCATGCAGCTTCAACACGATACCACAGTTCATCAAGAGTAGTGACTGGCGTATTGCGACGAGCCACTTGCTCGGCCACCATTGACCAGACGTTTTCAATTGGTGAGAGATCTGGAGAATGTGTTGGCCAGGGCAGCAGTCGAACATTTTCTGTATCCAGAAAGGCCCGTACAGAACCTGCAACATGCGGTCGAGCATTATCCTGCTGAAATGTAGGGTTTCGCAGGGATCGAATGAAGGGTAGAGCCACGGGTTGTAACACATCTGAAATGTAACGTCCAGTGTTCAAAGTGCCGCCAATGCGAACAAGAGGTGACCGAGACGTATAACCAGTGGCACCCCATACCATCATGCCGGGCGATACGCCAGTATGGCGATGACGAATACACGCTTCTAATGTGCGTTCACCACGATGTCGCTAAACACGGATGCGACCATCATGATGCTGTAAACAGAACCTGGATTCATCCGAAAACATGACGTTTTGTCATTCGTGCACCCAGGTTCGTCTATGAGTACACCGTCGCAGGCGCTCCTCTCTGTGGTGCAGCGTCAAGGGTAACCGCAGCCATGGTCTCCGAGCTGATAGTCCATGCTGCTGCCAACGTCGTCGAACTGTTCGTGCAGATGGTTGTTTTCTCGCAAACGCCCCCTTTGTTGAGTCAGGGATCGAGACGTGGTTGCACGATCCGTTACAGCCATGCGAATAAGATGCCTGTCATCTCGACAGCTAGTGATACGAGGCCGTTTGGATTCAGCACGGCGTTCCGTATTACCCTCCTGAACCCACCGATTCCATATTCTGCTAACAGTTATTGGATCTCGACCAACGCGAGTAGCAATGTCGCGATTCGATAAACCGGTATCGCGATATGCTACAATCCGACCTTTATCAAAATCGGAAACGTGATGGTACGCATTTCTCCTCTTGACACGAGGAATCCAAACAACGTTTCACCAGGCAACGCCGGTCAACTCCTGTTTGTGTATGAGAAATCGGTTGGAAACTTTCCTCATGTCAGCAAGTTGTAGGTGTCGCCACCGGCGCCAACCTTGTGTGAATGCTCTGAAAAGCTGATCATTTGCATATCACAGCATCTTCTTCCTGTCGGTTAAATTTCGCGTCTGTAGCACGTCGTCTTCGCGGTGTAGCAATTTTAATGACCAGGAGTGTACTATGTTTAGTTAATAAAAATTCATTGCTTTTGATGTATTTGAAGTTGGTGTGTCGTCTAGAATCACGCCGCTGTGCCAGATATAGCCAGCCAGTCAGAAACGTGTTCCTACAAGCTAAGAATAATGTAACAAGACTTTATTACACGGTCTCAAACAGGCCGTGGGTAGTTATTCTGTATTTTGTGTATTTACACTCCTGGAAATTGAAATAAGAACACCGTGAATTCATTGTCCCAGGAAGGGGAAACTTTATTGACACATTCCTGGGGTCAGATACATCACATGATCACACTGACAGAACCACTGGCACATAGACACAGGCAACAGAGCATGCACAATGTCGGCACTAGTACAGTGTATATCCACCTTTCGCAGCAATGCACGCTGCTATTCTCCCATGGAGACGATCGTAGAGATGCTGGATGTAGTCCTGTGGAACGGCTTGCCATGCCATTTCCACCTGGCGCCTCAATTGGACCAGCGTTCGTGCTGGACGTGCAGACCGCGTGAGACGACGCTTCATCCAGTCCCCAACATGCTCAATGGGGGACAGATCTGGAGATCTTGCTGGCCAGGGTAGTTGACTTACACCTTTTAGAGCACGTTGGGTGGCACGGGATACATGCGGACGTGCATTGTCCTGTTGGAACAGCAAGTTCCCTTGCCGGTCTAGGAATGGTAGAACGATGGGTTCGATGACGGTTTGGATGTACCGTGCACTATTCAGTGTCCCCTCGACGATCACCAGTGGTGTACGGCCAGTGTAGGAGATCGGTCCCCACACCATGATGCCGGGTGTTGGCCCTGTGTGCCTCGGTCGTATGCAGTCCTGATTGTGGCGCTCACCTGCACGGCGCCAAACACGCATACGACCATCATTGGCACCAAAGCAGAAGCGACTCTCATCGCTGAAGACGACACGTCTCCATTCGTCCCTCCATTCACGCCTGTCGCGACACCACTGGAGGCGGGCTGCACGATGTTGGGGCGTGAGCGGAAGACGGCCTAACGGTGTGCGGGACCGTAGCCCAGCTTCATGGAGACGGTTGCGAATGGTCCTCGCCGATACCCCAGGAGCAACAGTGTCCCTAATTTGCTGGGAAGTGGCGGTGCGGTCCCCTACGGCACTGCGTAGGATCCTACGGTCTTGGCGTGCATCCGTGCGTCGCTGCGGTCCGGTCCCAGGTCGACAGGCACGTGCACCTTCTGCCGACCACTGGCGACAACATCGATGTACTGTGGAGACCTCACGCCCCACGTGTTGAGCAATTCGGCGGTACGTCCACCCGGCCTCCCGCATGCCCACTATACGCCCTCGCTCAAAGTCCGTCAACTGCGCATACGGTTCACGTCCACGCTGTCGCGGCATGCTACCAGTGTTAAAGACTGCGATGGAGCTCCGTATGCCACGGCAAACTGGCTGACACTGACGGCGGCGGTGCACAAATGCTGCGCAGCTAGCGCCATTCGACGGCCAACACCGCGGTTCCTGGTGTGTCCGCTGTGCCGTGCGTGTGATCATTGCTTGTACAGCCCTCTCGCAGTGTCCGGAGCAAGTATGGTGGGTCTGACACACCGGTGTCAATGTGTTCTTTTTTCCATTTCCAGGAGTGTATATGTGAAATTTAATTTCAAGTTGATAGAACGGTGATTGTTTTATAAATGCACATGTTTGCTTATTATTTCGTTACATACGACTACAGTTGCTGAAGATGGATAAAATACTAAAGTTGTATGGATACACGATTAGCACAGTCGTTATGTGACCGAGTCTTCAAACAAGAATGCAGAGCACAACTCGCTGTCTTTTGGTTAGTGTTCGTCAGTTTGGTAAGGTCATTTGTCGGGTTTGGGCAGTCAGAGCGCCGCTGGGATTTCAGACTGTGTCATTCGGGCTTCGAATACTTTGATGATCACGAGTTCAACACTTGAAAGTGGGACTTTAAATTCTGTTGAGACTTAGATATATCAAGTAGCTTTCGGTGACTGATTTTCTTGCATCTATCGCTGATTAACTATTCATAAGCAGTTATGAACTTCAGTAATATTGCTACATGATTTTTTAAATTTTAGTTGCGTGACGTACTTGTCCTACATTAGTCACGATAATCTTGCTGATAATGAATCTTAGATTCCGATGTGAATGCTAGTAAATTTCCAGCAGTTGAATTTTAACGATTTCGCTCTTGGTTTTTCGTGAATTAGCGCGTAACTTTATACACTTATCCTGTACTTGCTGTTTTCTTTAAATGTTCTGCTGGTCCTACATAATTAGATTTGCTTTACTGGTTTGAATATTCTTCAGTTAATCTATCAGTTTGTTCTGAGACCACCATTAACACATAGCTGTGTAGGTCTATTTGTCAAAAAATAAACTTCTTGTTAAAATTCAAAACATCGTGGTGTAGGCAACATTATGATCTTAATATATCCTTTTCTTATATACACATTTCTTTTTAATTATTTATTTAATGTTTGTTTCCCGTTATTTTTATTTCTCTGTTGTCTGTAGGAGTAAACACGGCATCAGGATTAATGGCTGGTTCAAATGGCTCTGAGCACTATGGGACTTAACATCTGAAGTCATCAGTCCCCTAGAACTTAGAACTACTTAAACCTAACTAACCTAAGGACATCACACACATCCATGCCCGAGGCAGGATTCGAACCTGCGACCGTAGTGGTCGCGCGGTTCCAGACTGAAGCGCCTAGAACCGCTCGGCCACTCTGGCCGGCATCAGGATTAATTTTATGCGATGATTTGGGCTTTAAAGCAGCGGTTTTCGACAGAACCTTATTGATTTCAGCGAGCTAAACTTGAAATATTAGATAGTGCATTGCCCGCAGCAAGCTGTTTGTCCAGCCGCAGATATGTATCTTTTGCTACTACAAGTAGAGGCGCACTGGTGGCCCAGCTGCAACGTGCTTTGTGTAAATTAGCACTGCGCGGAGTTTTGGGGTGTTTTTCCTTAGTTTATCGATTACTTGTTGCAAACAAATAGTTGAATACCATTCAGTACTAACTATTCTTCGATCGTCTGTAAAGCAATGCTCGCAATATGTCCAATGCAACCAAAGAAACAAACCATCATTTTATTGGAAGAGCTACGCGAACGAATCACGTTTGCTGGTTCCGAAGAATCTTGGAACGCACAAACATTTGACCACTGTTAAGTACGATGTTGTCTGAGCATTTTACATTTCCTCGGTAGAATTTTGTGAGTGTTCCCTTACACCATACTACTGTGCTCCCTATGCCTTAGATGCCTCCATCTCACCATACGTCACATTATGATCTTCTTCAACAACGGTACTCACATAATCAACATTTTGTTGAAACAACGACCGATTTTTGTTTGCACTGACATGAAATTCATCGCTGAAGGAAGCACGAGCTCGACGAAATTCAGCGATTTGGTTGTGAGCAGTCATTTCTGACCAAAACCTAAGGGGAGCGGCTAGAGTCAGTGTTGTTAAGTTTCGTGTTTGTGAAAATGGTAAAAAAAATCGCAACACTGTTGAAACGATTCACAGCTGGTTGGAGAGTGGTGAGCTGCTGGGCAAATTAAATCATATTTCCATAAATAACATTTTATTACGTCTTAAACAAAACAATCTCTTAATAACAAAATGAAAACAATTAAAGCGGAAGTCAATGTCATTTAAGAAACAAATTAACTCAAAAATAATTAAGTACAATTTTGAAAATTCTAAAAGCGCAGAACAATTGTACTTGTACAACAGCGCCTAATATAAAATACAAAAACCAGTCAAGATAACATTAGCAATTTGCAACCAATCACTTCAGGTCAAGCAATAATAATAAGTAGTGTTGCATGTGGTAGAAGTTAGCCGCCCGATGTGGCCGAGCGGTTCTAGGCGCTTCAGTCTGGAACCTCCCGACCGCTACGGTCGTAGGTTGGAATCCTGCCTTGGGCATGGATGTGTGTGATGTCCTTAGGTTAGTTAGGTTTAAGTAGTTCTAAGTTATAGGGGACTGATGACCTCAGATGTTAAGTCCCATAGTGCTCAGAGCCTTTTGAACCATTTTGTGGTAGAAGTTCGTCCAGTTGAGTCACTGCGGCTGATCTGCGATAAAAAATTCCATCTGTCTTAAAGTGATACACTTACCCTTAGACCTGGCCCATAGCTACACATTGTAGCTACGAATATTCTTGAAATAATTCTTTGATTTCGCTTTAATTATTTCATCATTTGAAGTGAGTCCTTGATACAGTGTATTTTAAAATAAATTTTGCGTTAATGGCGGCAAATTAACATACCAAGGCACAATGTGAATGCTGCTGTATAGCGTAAAGTAATCTCAGATGGAATTACGTCTAGTGCACATTTAAATATATCTACCAAAACAATAGGATTACCATTGTCAACGTCCAAGTTATTCCTGTAACTGTGTCTACGCAAAAACTGCCTCTTTCGCTCTTCATCTTTCAGTACGACCCGTTATTGTTCGTGTTCCAGGCACAGCCGAAAAAGAAAATAGTTTCCGTATACTAATGGAAGTCGTAGTTATTTAGAATGAAGAAACTTAAAGTTACGAACATTTTAGATTTTGTTGTGATAGTGGCAAACGAAAGTAAGGGAAAAAACGAGGCTAATAAACAACGTTTGTTGCCCCCGACGACTTCGTTACTAAATTTCGTTTTCGACTGCTGACAACATCAACGACGTAGCAATTGTAAGATCAGAGCGGCTGGTGCACGTGTTTGGCGCAAGACTGTAACTCCCTTGACACCAGGAAGTCACCAGGTTCTTTTAGCGAGCAGAAAAAACATATTTCACAGGCACGACAGTGTGGGAAGCTTATCAGCCTTCTTCCAGAAATGGGAAAGATCTCTTCATAAATGAGTGACTGTGGTCCCATCTTGGTAGACGTTTTCTGCCGAAACATGGCCATGCTTACTGTGAGAATATGCTTCCCTAGTCTAAAATCCTCTTTTTTTCAGACGAGAGAGATTTTGAGTCACTGATTGGCTCACCTCAGGATACGCAAAGTAGAGGCTTGCTCGCCCAACGTAGGAACCCTGGGGCTGTGTCTGGATTGGCTACCAAGCGGCAGCACAGTCAAGAGGGAAGATTCAATGAGTGGAGGATAGTTCGATTGGTTTGTAAAACGTGCAGGCGGTTTTTTTCTGATAATTCGGCTCCTATACTAAGGCTTGGTGGAAAGTGATTGTGATTCTTTGCCTTCTTTGTCTCCAGGTCGTCCCCTGGTGGAGAACTTCAGAGTGTACGAGACATGTGGTATGCAATTTGTGGTGGACTAAGAACCAGTAGCAGTTTCCAACTTTGCCGACAGTGGAACTGCATATCATCTCGGAGATATCATGTGTCATGAGGGTGAACTTATTCGTCTTCAGTCTGCCATTTGACAATTCCAGAATGCGCCATCGTGCCTGTGTGTCAAATTGGTCGGCCTGACGAGCGAACGGGTGCACCTCACACTGAAATCTGCCGGGATTTCAGGACTCTGATAGGGAAGTTTCCCGCCTTCTAATGACCAAAACGCCCGTCCGCATATTTTGCAAGTTTTCGTGGATGCGTCTGAACATTACAGCTGCTGCCGCGGTCCGCTCCTTGCCCAGAGTGTGCCGTTTTCTGCTTTTCCCTGAATCAAGGAAAAAGGATAAAGTATTGCTGCACCGGCATAGTTGAGGAGCCATTAGTACTTGTTCATCTTCACTACTGAGAAACACATCTGCTCTATTGAACAAATCTTTATAGCTCTTATGGTATACATTTTAGACCCACTAGACATCTTTTCCTTGGTATGGTCCACAATACCACCTCTGAAAGTTGCCTACCCCCACAATCCTAGCAATAGCAGTACCAGTACATGTATTCAATTGTCAGAGGTGTCAGAACGGTTTTTACTTAAAGCTATAAACTCGTTCATTTCCAGTACAGGGACCCAAACCTCAAATTGACACATTTATCCTTCTCCATCATCCTAGAAAGTTTGTAACGTTATCACGGAATCATGTTGAATATGCATACATTTACAGGCGCTAACTTTCACGCTCCATAGCGTCGTTAGATCACGTTTTCGGACATGGGTCCCTATGTAAAACATGGTGTACGAGGCTTATTCGGGAAGAAAGGTCCGGTCGGGCGCGGAATGGAAACCACAGTGAACATCCGATGAAGCTTCGCACAGATCTGTTGGGCAGTGTCTCTAGTATTCCCGTCGATCGCGTCAAGTCACTCTTTCCAGTTCTGAAAGCGCAGTGACCACATAAAGATGCCTAAAATATAGTGTCTCCCGTGCGGGCAGTTTCATTCCCTGTAAGATAATGAACGGCAGAGCAGCTTGCAGTGCCGTGTGCAGGTGGTTGCGTTTGCCGAGTGGACTGTCCGACATGGACACTATTCGTGTCTTTCCCCACCAGAAATGCAGGTTTTGAGGACGGCAGAACTCTGAGGATTAGTGTTATTACCTTAATTGTCCATGCTGCCCGCTCTCTGCTGCCGACTGAGGACTTTGAGCTGCAGCCTCCTTTCGCCTTACCTCCCTGGAGGCGGCATGGACACCACAGTTTCAGCTTTCACGCGCCATTGGCCGTGCCGCAAATGACACGAGTTGCTTGAATTCCCGAGTAGGAACGTTGTTGTGACTGGCATCTGTCGAGGCAGAGCAAACGCAACCGTTATTACTAGTGATCTGTAGTATCTATACTATTAAGAAACTTGTAAAACTGTGGTATCTGTTTGTCTGTTTGAACACGTTTCTCGAAAATTACTATGGGGTTTTCGTAGGTAACTTGAGCGTAGCTTAGGCAATGTACATGCTTTAGTTCATTAAAATCGGATCACAAAAAGAAAAAAAATACATCGTGATTTGAACTTCTGCTAAAACCGTCTTATCTGTCTGTTTATTTGAACATGCTTATTTGAACATGCTAACCTCCAAAACCACTAGACAAATCTTCATGGGCTTTTCGCAGGTAGCTTGAGTACAGTCTGATGCACCTTACAGGCTTCATTTCATAACAATCGAATAACGAAAAAAAGATGCCGCAACTGAAAGTTTTCTCCATCATAATATTATAAATGCGAAAGTATTAGGATATAGGACATGCCAAAGTATTTACAAATTTAGATCAATTTAAAATCAGCTAATTCGACACATATATTTACAGACTTCTAGTTTAAGACAATTACTCCTGGTATACAATACTTTTTTTACAAATAAAAGTGCCCAAGAGAACAGGGTTTCAGGGTACAAAGAAACACAGCAGAGGAAAGAGAATCCGTTACTAACTTGACTATAAAAGGTGTTGAAAGTGGCCACCATTCATCTCTTGGCACTTCTCAGCCCTGGTCAGCAAGTTGCTGAAGGCGGATCGAAGCTGGACTGCTGGAATTGCTGCAGTCTTATCCGAAATGTTCTGCTGCAATTCTTGAAGACTATGAGGGTTGTTGCGGTACAGTTTAGACTCGAGGGCTCTCTACACAAAGTAATCGCACGCTAAGTGAAGAGTGTGTTAAATGTGCTCCAAGGTTCGGCCGGCAGTATGCGCAGTTGCTCCATCATGTTGGAAGTAACTGTAGGTTTCTCCTTCTCCGATCGTATCCATTTGTTCAGGCCACTTTTATTTGCTCCACCTATGTAAACAAAAAAACAAAATACCGTCCGAACAGGCTTTGAAGACCCAACGGTACCGGTACCGACCAGCCGCCATGTTACCCTCAGCCCAAAAGCGTCACCGGTTGCGAATACGGAGGGTCATGTGGTCAGCACACTCCTCTCCCGGCCATTGTCAGTTTTCGAGACCATTGTCGACACTTCTCAGTTAAGTTGCTTCTTAACTGATCTCCGAGATCGACAGGTGCACTTGGGACCAAAACTGCCATGAGCAAACTCGCTGATTTCATATATAAAAATTAACGGTGTAGCTCACGATTTGAAGATTGTTGACAAGCTAATACTTTTCCATATGTAAATAGAACAATGTTTAACATCACTTGGACATATATTTCTGATAATGCAAGCATCGCTTGCAACTCCATGCCACGTCGAGATACTGCACTACGCTGGCCGAAAGGAGGTCCAACACAATATTAGAATGTATACCATGACTTTCTCACCTCAGTGTATATTATATTCAGATTTTGTGATTATTTATTCATTTGCTCCCTCTTAAGGTTTTTATCGTTATGGAGGGTCGAGAGTCCTTTTTCCACATTTTCTATTTTATTGTATCAGGTGTTATGTCATTCGGAAAATTAAGTGACAACTGTTGGTTTCATGGCTGTGGCATGTACTCTGCTAATTGTATTGTTCATTCTGTCAATAAAATTAAGTTCCAGTTGGCAAAGAGTCCATTCTTGCACAACCACAGAAACACTCCACCCACTCCGAAATGCTGAGCCACACAGTATAAGAAGTAGCTTTTACTAGTCTAGAAGGGGCTCCGAGGTTTCTTGTACCGAAGTAGTATTCATAGTAAAGGTGCAGATCGTCGCTCAAGGATCTGTGGCCGACCAGCCCCGAATAGTGTATTGAAGTATATTTTGCGATGATATGTTAAAAAATTAAAAACTAAACTCCTCCCGTACAGGCCATGAAGGCCCAAAGGTACTGACTGGCCGCCGTGTCATCCTCAGACCACAGGCGTCACTGGATGCGAATATGGAGGGGCGTGTGGTCAGCACACCGCTCTTCCGGCCGTAGGTCAGTTTCCGAAACCGGAGACGCTACTTCTCACTCAAGTAGCTCCTCAGTTTGCCTCACAAGGGCTGAGTGCACCCCGCTTGCCAACACCGCTCGGTAGACTGGATGGTCACCCATCCAAGCGCTAGCCCAGCCCGACAGCGCTTAACTTCGGTGATCTTACGGGAACCGGTGTAACCACTGCGGCAAGGCCGTTGGCTGATGATATATTACAGAATTTAAATTATCGATAAGAGTTTCGAATATTTTTACACGGATTTAAATAATGACTGCCTAATTTTTGTAGAACTATTGATATCAATTGATGTTTTCCGAACAGGTAGTAACTCGTCTTAATGCTACGCCTTGAAATGCCGGTTAGCTCCACATAACAGACTTTGGGGTGTGCGGCTGCCATGCAGTGGAACTCATACGGGTGTCAAGAAGGCTCAGAAACTGAGCCTAAGGTAGTCATGCCAACCTCAACACGATTTTCACATTCGGCTGCTTCATTACAAGTGGAATCTTTACTACAGATTTTTTGTCTCTGTTTCTCTCTATAATACATTAATGCTCCATTAACTGATGTTTAATTCAAATGTTTTGATAGTTTTAATGATACTTTTTCATATCTGTGGTAAACCCATGCTAAATTATTATTATTATTTAGCGTATGGCTAATACAGACATATCATGAAATTAAATTACCTATACATATGTCACACAAGAAACTTAAGTTTGTCTTTACAACTGAATATCCAGTCCTTCAATCCAGCGCACTGCATCTGGAGTTGCTAGCAGGAAGTCCTCTTTGGCGCCGTGATAGGTTCGAATCCTGCATTCACTGACAATGTGGTGAACAGTCTGGTATGGAGCCCCGCAGTCACAAGCTGTATCAGGCAGCTTCTTCCACTTAAAGAGAGCATCCCTGCATCGGCCATGGCCGATACGGATTCTGTTGAGAGTAGACCAGGTCTTGCGTGGTAAGTCGAATCCACTTGGAAGTTTACCACCTGAGAAGATGTCATGCAGGTGCACATCTGTCACTGCTTCCCACCGACCTTTCCATTCTTCAAGAGGTTTTAAAATCTAAGCAACCATGGCAGCAGCATCGCACGGAGTTGGATGGCGTGATTTCAGTCTCTTGCGATTTAAAAGTGGCAGGTCGCTATGCACGGGTAGGTTAGAATTCCTGGAGATCTTGTGGAATTCTCTCATAAGGGCAGTACATCTGCGTAGATCAGGAGGCATTATACCGGTTAACAGTGGAAGCCAATAAACTGGAGTAGATCTGATTGCGCCAGATATTATGCGCATTGTCGTATTTAGCTGGGTATCAACAAGCCTTGTATGATGACTGTTCATCCAAACAGGTGCACAATACTCAGCACTTGAGTACACCAAGCCCAGAGCTGAAGATCGCAGGGTGGTTTGCTGAAGATCCCCAGGTAGTTCCCCATAGCTTATGGAGGATGTTGTTTCGAGTCCTCAGCTTTTGAGCTAAGTTAAGAAGGTTTTGTTTGAAGCATAGTGTACGATCCAGAATGACACCAAGATATTTTGGGTTCCAATTATGACGAAGAATTCTGCCTCTGAAACTTACTTCCAGTTTTACGTTCGCCAACTGGTTATTTAGATGGAAGCAACACAGTTCTGTTTTACTCACACTGGGTTGGAGTCTCCAGATTTTGAAGTAATTATCTAATGCAGATAGGTCATTGGCTAGAGCCCATGCTAAATAAATAAATGTCTTGCAGTAGTGCACTACAATACGGTACTGAGAGTACGGTAAAGACAGGATGAAATAAGAGCGCGAAATATATGTTGTTACTTACAGTTGCTGACGGGATCCGTGCAAAAAAACACGTATTTTGAGACAATTTAGGACAGTCAAATACTCGCCTATTTGACTGCTCGGCTGCTACCTAACAAAAACACTGAAGCACCTAGACGACATGGTCGGATTTCAAAGAAGCTTCATACACTCACACGCCATCGGCGGGCATGCAAATCATCAGAGTTGCAATTCTGTGTGACAGGTAGAAAGTTCACCACAGTGCATTAGTGTTGTTCGGATTTAGTGTTGTTATCAGGCGTGATAGGATATGTAAGAGCCATGAACAGCGTCAGATGTCGAGTGACCACTCTGAAGGACACAGAGATGCCACAGGCTCTTGTGAGACATCCTTATGTGCGCCTTGCACCGTTTGAAAGAGGACTCGTTATTTGTCTCCTTTTGGCCGGTTGGTCGAATTGTGCGGTATCGAGATTTGTGGGGGATTCAGATGTGACAGTGGCCCGATGTTGGACTGCATGGGCACCTGAGGGTCAGCAAGGTTCCAATCGACCATGTCTGACCACCACAAGGGAGGATGGTCGTATTCTGCTCTAAGCACATCGTAACCAATTCATATCTGCGCTTGCCATCCGAGGATAACTATCCCTGAAATATTCTGTATCATCGCTCTCCATTGGTCATACACTATCAGCAAGCCAACTAAGGGACTTACCATCAAATTTGTACGCTTCCATTAATACCACGACACAAACGGCTGTGTTTGGAGTGGTTTCATGACCAGGAAGTATGGATTGTTGATGAACGGTACCGCATTGTGTTCAGTGATGAATCGTGCTTCTGTAATACCCCACAGGACCACAGTCGACCAGAATGGTAACGACCTGCGAAGAGGTCCCATTCTTCCAATGTTTCGGAGAGACACAGAGCAGAGGTGTTATTCCTGGCGTCATGGCGTGGGGAGCCATTGCATATGACTTCTGGTCGCGGATGGTTGTGGCTGAGGGAACTCTGACGGCACAATGGCATCTTAAGTAAAACCTGCGTCCTCTCACGCCATTGTTCAATAGGACAATGGCACACACGTATCGCCATGAGGTTCCTGTATGATGTTGACGTATCCCTGTGGCCAGCAAGAGCCCTATACCTGTCCCTGATAGAAGATGCGTGGGACCACCTCTGTCGCAGTGCCAATATTCAGAATATTAACGACCAGTTACAGAATTTGTGATCCAGCTTGCTTCTGGAGAGGATACAACAGCTTTATGACGCCCTTCCAGCCCGAATCAGTGCATGCATCTAGGCTAGAGGATGTGAAACGTGGTACTGGGAAGTGGCCTCTTATTGGCAACTTCTTTGTAAGTTTCAGACGATGTTTTAATCACTGAAATAACATCACATACCATATCGACCTGTGAATATACTTTTTTGTGTACTCTTCCCCTTCTGAGTGCTTTACTATTTTTAGCAGTTAATATACAATGATGGACAAAGGCCATGAGATACAGTCCAATACAATGTCGGGCATTTTTTTGCATGGTGTAGTGCAGCACCTCGACGTGGCAGGGAATGAACAAGTTGTTGGAAGAGCCCTGTAGAAATACTGAGCCATGGTGCCTCTATAGTGTTCATAATTTCGACAGTGTTGCCGGTGTAGAATTTTGTACAGGAACTGAACTGTCGATCATGTCCCATATTCGATGGGATCCATGTCGGGCGATCTGGGTGGCGAAATCATTCGCTCGAATTGTCTAGAATGTTCTTCAATCCAATCGCGGACAATTGTGGCCTGATGACATGGCGCATTGTCATTCATAAAACTTCCATCGTTGTTCGCGAACAGATGTCCATGAATGGCAGCAAATGGTCTCCAACTAACCGAACATAACAATTTCCAGTCAATGACTAGTTCGGTTGAACCTGAGGACCCAGTTTATTCCATGTAAACACAGTTAACACCATTGTGGAGCCACCGCCAGCTTGCACAGTGGCTAGTTCACAAATGGTTCAAATGGTTCAAATGTCTCTGAGCACTACTTAAACCTAACTAACCTAAGGACATCAAACACATCCATGCCCGAGACAAGATTCGAACCTGCTACCGTAGCGGTCGCGCGGTTCCAGACTGTAGCGCCTAGAACCGCTCGGCCACCGCGGCCGGCCTGTCTAGTTCACAACTTGGTCCATGGCATCGTGGGGTCTTCGCCCACACGAATCCTAGATTAGCTGTTACCAACTGAAATCGGGACTTATCTGACCAGGCTATGGTTTTCCAGTCGTCCAGGGTCCAACAGATATGGTCACGAGCTCAGGACAGGTGCTGCAGGCGATATCGCGCTGTTAACAAAGGCACTCGCGTCGGTCGTCTGCTGTCATCGCCGTTAACGCCAAATTTTGCCGTACTATCCTAACGGATGTGTTCGTCGTACACCCCACACTGATTTCTGCGGTTATTTTACTCAGAGTTGCTTGTCTGTCAGCACTGACAGCTCTAAGTAAACGCTGCTGCTATTGGTGGTTAACCGAAGGCCGTCGGCCACTGCGTTGACCGTGCTGAGAGGTAAAGCTTGAAATGTGGTATTCTGGACACCCCCTTGACACTGTGGGTCTCGGAATACTGAATTCTCTGACGATTTACGGAATGGAATGTGCCACGTTTCTATCATTCTGCGTCCAAAGTCTGTTAATTCCAGTCGTGTGGCCATAATCACGTCGGAAATTTTTTCAGATTTGTCATCCGGGTACAAATGACAGCTCCACAAATGCACTGGCCTTTTATACCTTGTAAGGTGTCAGGCAAATCCAACACCTTCCATGAAAACCCTGACATGATAAGCAAATCCAGTAGTATGTCACATAGCTCCGAATAAATCGTGACATTAAATTAACCAAGGTAATACGAGTAACGAGTGAGCAAATGGAATACCACAGACTAACACAAGAATGCCTAAACGCATGTCATACGTTCCGACCGTGAGACAGACGCAGTTCCGAGGGGAGAAACGAGAACAGAAGCCGAGAGCAGAACCGTGTTAAGCTAGAATGCCCTACGATAAGGGACGGACACCCACGTCGCCAGCTAACCGCTAGGACCAAACCCCAGCCGCAAGTTTTAGCGTGAGACTTTTTCGCGTCTCTTTTACGTCAGGAACCACCCCCCAGCCCATGTTAAAAGCTAGAGCCCTCCAGAAGAACAGTATAGATTTTACGATAACACAAAAAGGGCCACCCCAGTCGCAAGTTTTAGCGTGAGACTTTTTCGTCTCTCTGTTGCGTCAGGACCACCCCCCAGCCCATGTTAAAAGATAGAGCCCTCCAGAAGAACAGTATAGATCTTACGATAACGCTAAAAGGACCACACCAGCTGCAAGTTTTAGCGTGAGACTTTTCGCGTTTCTGTTACGTTGCAAACTTTAAAAACATTGCCCCACCACGAAAAGTATAACGTTTCTCATTGGATAGACAGAATTTTTGTAGGCGGAGCTTAAGGTTAACATTGAGACCCCGATTGGTCAGATGAAAACACAGCCAGATAGGTTTTTTAAACCAACTTCGGTAAATTGTAGTAAGGAGAAGTTAGGAGAGAGTTGCTTCCGAGACGGCGAGGTGAGCGGAGCTGTGCTGCCTGCCGCCCCCTGACGAACACCGACAAGATAATGAACGCACACGATGCCGCATAACAGCGCATAAAGCTTCACTCAGAACTGCAGAAGTCTCATCTGCTACACCCCCTTTTTGCGTAATACTAGTGTCGATCGCCAATTAAAGCTCATGGTGTTCACATTTGCCACTTGAAGTAGAAATCTGAAACGCGATGATTTTTCTGTTATATAGTTATTGAGAAGCCACATCAGCCACTGTAATTTACGACAAGTTAAATAAGTAATTAAAGATAATTGAGGGTCACTGTAGACCATTTTGATAGTTTTCTCTTTTGTGAAACTTAATTTAAACCTAGATTATGGATGTGATATGGCATAGGTCATCCTTCGATCCATGGTAGAACTTGGAAACCCATTCAGGGAATATTCGTTCACATTTTTGTTGAATGCAGTTGGTTTTTACCATCCTGTATTAAAACATTTCCTTTTATCAATAGTAGAATTTATAAACGATGTTTTGTGAGTAGAATAAAATTTCCAATGGTAAACTTAACTGCTTTTTCGACGTTATTTTACCAGCTAACTAAAAATAAGAAAGCCTTGAACCCCTTCCACTAAACTTAGTATTAAGATTCTTTTACAGGGAGTGCAGTGGAGCTGACGCTGAAATCATTAAGTATTTGGTTATATCATCGCTAGTCTCACTGAACTCTTCTGAATTCTACACGTCATGTGTGGTCTGGCGTCTCCTTACCAGCAACAGGTCCCAGGTTCAAACTACTCAATTCCCTAAAAAACACGCTCAGAGCGTCGTTGCGCGAAAGTGGTAGGGAGACACGATATAGAACAAACAGACACCACGCAGAATGTTATAACCTTGTGTACGCGATACTACCGCCATCTGTATATATGGATGACTTTAGTAGTAGATTCACAGCCTTCTCCAGCATGCAAACCATGTGCCCGCGAGTTTCGTAGATTTCTCGTTTCGAGCAGGCTCAAGAAACGAGTGACGCCGAGGCCCAGTAGAAAGGCGCCCACGAGGCCACCCGGCAGAGCGCCTTTGTCGGCCGCGGCGCGGCGCGGCGCCGTAATGAGCGCATTGTGGCCAATTTCCGCGGCCGGCGCTCCGTGCTGCGCTCTTTGGCGAGCACAATGGCGCCCAGCTTCCAGCGTCCAGCGGGAGCCGGCGCTGCGCAAGCGCGCCCAGGAAGGACGCGCAGCGGGGCGCCGCGCCGCGATTGGCTGCGTCCGTCCGTCCGGCCGCCGCTTCCGCCCTTGGGCAACTTTCTGCTCGTTTCACCTTCCATCCGAGCCCTCGTTCTCCGCCACTCATTTGAACGGCAGCTACGGAACGTAACGTACTCGTGACAGAATATACACTACTGGCCATTAAAATTGCTACACCACGAAGATGACGTACTACAGACGCTAAATTTAACCGACAGGAAGAAGATGCTGTGTTATGCACATAATTAGCTTTTCAGAGCATTCACACAAGGTTGGCGCAGGTGGCGACACCTACAACGTGCTGACATGAGGAAAGTTTCCAACCGATTTCTCATACACAAACAGCAGTTGACCTGCGTTGCCTGGTGAAACGTTGTTGTGATGCCTCGTGTAAGGAGGAGAAATGCGTACCATCACGTTTCCCGCTTTGATAAAGGTCGGATTCTAGCCTATCCCGATTGCGGTTTATCGCATCGCGACATTGCTGCTCGCGTTGGTCCAGATCCAATTACTGTTAGCAGAATATGGAATCGGTGGTTTCAGCCGGGTAATACGGAACGCCGTTCTGAATCCCAACGGCCTCGTATCACCAGCAGTCGAGATGAAACGTATCTTATCCGCATGCCTGTAACGGATCGTGCAGTCACATCTCGATCCCTGAGTCAACAGATGGGGACGTTTGCAAGACGACAACCATCTGCACAAACAGTAGGACGATGTTTGCAGCAGCATGCATTATCAGCTCGGAGACCACGGTTGCGGTTACACTTGACGCTGCATCACAGACAGGAGCGCCTGCGATGGTCTACTCAACGACGAACCTGAGTGCACGAATGGCAAAACGTCAGTTTTTTGGATGAACCCAGGTTCCGTTTACAGTATCATGATGGTCGCATCCGTGTTTGGCGACATCGCGGTGAACGCACATTGGAAGCGTGTATTCGTCATCGCCATACTGGCGTATCACCCAGCGTGATGGTATGGGTTGCCATTGGTTACACGTCTCGGTCACCTCTTGTTCGCATTGATGGCACTTTGAACAATGGACGTTACATTTCATATGCGTTACGACCCGTGGCCCTACCCTTCATTCGATCCCTGCGAAACCCTACATTTCAGCAGGATAATGCACTACCGCATGTTGCAGTTCCTGTACGGGTGTTTCTGGATACAGAAAATGTTCGCTCACTGCCGTGGCCAGCACATTCTCCAGATCTCTCACCAACTGTAAACGTCTGCTCAATGGTGACCGAGCAACTCGCTCGTCACAATACGGCAGTCACTACTCTTAATGAACTGTGGTATCGTGTTGAAGCTGCATGGGCAGCTGTACTTGTACACGCTATCCAAGCTCCGTTTGACTCAATGCTCAGGCGTATCAAGGCCGTTATTACGGCCAGAGGTGGTTGTTCTGGGTACTCATTTCTCAGGATCTATGCACCCAAATTCCGTGAAAATGTAATCACATATCAGTTCTAGTATAATATATTTGTCCAATGAATACCCGTTTATCATCTGCATTTCTTCTTGGTGTAGCAATTTTAACGGCCAGTAGTGTACAGCCGGCCGGGGCGGCCGTGCGGTTCTAGGCACTAAAGTCTGGAACCCCGCGACCGCTACGGTCGCAGGTTCGAATCCTGTCTCGGGCATGGATGTGTGTGATGTCCTTAGGTTAGTTAGGTTTAAGTAGTTCTAAGTTCTAGGGGGCTGATGACCGCAGAAGTTAAGTCCCATAGTGCTCAGAGCCATTTGATCCAGCCAGTAGTGTACAAGGTGTGAAAGAAAAGTAATAGACTCAATTTTTATCTGCCAGAGTTATTTTTTCAAACAACATTATTGCCCCCCTTCAAAGTAGTTCCCTTTGGCAGTTATACACCAGAGGAGTCGTTGTTCCCAGTCGTGGTAGCAGCGCCGAAACACTTCAACTGATAGGGCCTTTAACGTGTCAGTTACACGGTGAGAATTATTGAACTACATGAAATAAAACAGTCATGACTTCTCAACGGTTTGTGTTTGGACGTTCTACCTGCTCGGTTGGGCGCGGGGCATGATGAGAATTAGTATGCGCATTTATGGTTTGGTTTAGCGACGAAGCCCAATTTCATTTGGATGATTCGTCAACAAGCAAAATGACGCATTTGGGGGACTGAGAATACGAACTTCGCGATCGAGAAATCTCTTCACCCTCAACGTCTGACTGTGTGGTGTGCAATGTCTAGTCACGAAACAGTCGGTCCGGTATTCCTTGATGGCACGGTGACTAACGAATGATACGTGAAGGTTGTTGAAGATGATTTCAGCAATACTAGTAAAGTAAACCTTCTGGTTTTTGTGCTAACTTGTTCGCTGATCATTTCTGCTCCTGTCCAGCTGTCCTATAACAGCTGCCACAACATTCAAAAAAATGGCTCTGATCACAATGGGGCTTAACTTCTGTGGTCATCAGTCCCCTAGAACTTAGAGCTACTTAAACTTAACTAACCTAAGGACATCGCACACATCCATGCCTGAGGCAGGATTCGAACCTGCGACCGTAGCGTTCGCGCGGTTCCAGACTGTAGCGCCTAGAACCGTTCGGCCACCCCAGCCGTCCCCACACCATTCTGTAGCCTACCATTTCTTATGAAGTCGTGCACAACAGTAAGTCCATAAATTACTGGTACAAAGGTATCAAAAACTTTCATGTTGTGCGAGAGTAGTAGATTTGCATGACACAAATTCGGTGATTTAACTCTTTTTGTGGGTACGACATGAAATTATTCAGTGAAAATAAAATAAGTATGGGAATTTTGTTGCTGTCGTTGTGGCCATTTGATTTACGGTCTCCTATAGTTTACCTCTCGCTTCAAGGAATTTAACACCGTCGAGGCAAACGATATGTTATGTTCAATTCTTCATGAATTAGTCCAGACAACGGCATACCAGAGATGGAAACGTGTGTAGTGTAACCATAGTCTAATTACATTATGTTATAGCGCTGATGTAGTAACATTTTCTTGAGTACAAAATAATTTTTAGACTGATGTACAATCGAACGCCCAAGCGTGAAGGAGACTTTGCGTCTCAACCCTGCTGCTCAAATTTCTGTGAAGAGTGCAGGGGACTTACTCGGTGCGGCACTTAAACGTCAGAAAAAGCAATGCATAAATCGAATTATTCAATGTATTTTTACTTCTTAATATCTTCTCAGAGCTAAAAGTGTGTTACATCTCTGAATTCATCTTGAGAATGCGGTCAGTAGAGGTGGAATACAGGCTCGGACTGGGAAAGATGTTCGGAAGGTGTGATATTCCCAGCTGTGGCCGCCAGTATTTTATTTAGTAGAAGCTCGCCTTGATGCAGCTTGATACACGTGAAGTAGCATATGGTACAGAAGTGCAGTGAGGTACAAGCGACAGATCGTACAGTATTGTACCAGTCCCGTGGGTGAGTCCCCCAATTATACTGAATTTGCTTCTGACTGGTCGGCACGCTAGGGTGCTAGGCGCCAAAACGCCTCGCGTCTTTTGTTAATTATTTACATACTTTTCATTGCAAATAACCCACTTTCTTAGTATGACAATCTCTCATGGTTACGCTACGAGCCTATCGTTTTTGTTTATTAAATTTCACTAGTTTTGAGAAACATAAGAGTAATGATATTGCAACCGAAGTGCTTCGGAGACCTTCGAGTCGCTTTGGCGCGCCTCGGAGAGGAAGTACTTCGGCCGCGCTAGTATGTCTGTTTCGGGGGGGGGGGGGGGGGGCGTTCTGGAGGGCCGGTCACGTATCTCAGTATCGTGCGTTACTTATATGTGAATACGTAATAGTCACTCGAGTGTTCTTCTGAGCCAGACATGTTTTACTCTACATCGGGCATAACTTAGTTGTGAATGTGTAATACTCACTTTGTCTAGTGTGTGCCGGAGAGCAGGACATGTGTATCATAATTCGTAAGCTGGGTATAAAAGTTACCATACAGTTAAGAAAGCAATTTCGAATGTTGTAAAATACAGCGTAAATGTGTGAATATTTGAATAATAACCAAACAGGATACATTAATCAGAAGTGTCGCCTGCCATCATTGTCAGTACTACAGATGCGGAAACTAACCTGGGCAAGCGGCATCCCGCAAAAAGCACCATCACAGGATCCAATTGACAGCATAGCAGCGTCCGCCGAAGAAGATCCCACGCCCGATGAGCTGTCTTCTGCGCTGGGGACACAACTTTAGAAGGCGTCAGGTTGGTGGAAAGAACGGTCAGATACTCTTATTCATTCTCTCCAGATCTCTCCAGCTTCCACATCTGACTTCCAAAGGGACATCGAGCTTTTGCTACCCGAAGAAACAGCCGCATTTGTTGCAAGAATATTAGGGTGGACGAGGATCTGGGCAGTCGACCTGTCGAATGTGAGTCCAGTGTCTTGATGAACGTGGCAACTCGGCTGGTGAAAGGTCAAATGAGTATCGATATTTGTGGCAGCCTGTAGGGAGTTGCAACATTTAGTCTGATGACTCAAATGGCTGAAATGGCTCTGAGCACTATGGGACTTAACATCTGAGGTCATAAGTCCCCTAGACTTAGAACTACTTAAACCTAACTAACCTAAGGACATCACACACATCCATGCCCGAGGCAGGATTCGAACCTGCGACCGTTGCACCAGCGCGGTTCCGGACTGAAGCGCCTAGGACCGCTCGGCCATAGCGGCTGGCGTAAATAGCAGTTCGACAACAATTATATTAGCCATGGTTCACCTATATACTCGTATCACCGGTCGCACGACTGGAACTTGTTTGTATGGGGATATTTAAAAGCTTTGGTAAGTTCCACATTCGTTGACAGTTCTGATGAACTCCGGGAATGCATTGTAGATGGCTGTCAGTGCACGTGGAAACACACCTAGGATTTTTCAACGTGTACAGGCCTCAATGAGGAGATGTGCTGAAGTTTGCCTTAACACGAATGGTGACCATGTGGAACACATGTTACAGTGAGTTTGTCCTCAAGTGCATACCTGTAGTTTGGATCCTCAGGTACTCTGTTATGTGTTCATGTGCTTGGTGGTAATATGTCGTATTTTTATTAAAATTACTTGCTTCTTTCGTTGTGCTCTATGTGGGGTCTTGCCCACTCGTCTCGTGTAGGGTGCGTAAAGGATGCTGCGTTCTCAGAATGCTATACAACATTAGTAATTTTATTTCAATAAAGTAGACTGACAATATTTAACTTTGAAATAACAATGTTGTCGCAAGCGACATGCTTCATAAATCAGAGTCTTTTGCTATATATAATGTTCATGCAAGTTTGACACAGTTTGTGAATCACTAATAACTGTTATAGAAGCACTCTCCGCTAGGCCATGCTAATACTCTGCAAATACAGTCTACTCATGTCCGGCCGAGGCAGGCAGGAGCGGCGCCTATATTCACTTCGACTAGATGTCGCTCGTATCGTGGTGACGTCCTGGTCAGCGCATTATTGGGTGACGGACGCCGTCTTGCGTTCTTCTTCGTTCCGGCGCTTGTGGTTACGCCAGAACACGCTACTCAACCATTTCCTTTATACTTATAAAAGTCAAATACCCTGTATAGATAACAGTCGCAACGTTAGAAAACTGTGGCGGAATATAAGAAAACACGAGAAGGATAGACGCTTGGTACAGGGACTGGCTGTTGAACTCAGCATTAACAAATGCAAAGTACTGCGGATGAACAGGCAGAAAATCTATTACCGCATGATTTCACGATTGTAGAACAATCACTGAAAGCACTGACGTCCGCTAAATATTTGGGAGTGTGCATAATAAGTCATTTAAAGTGGAACGACCACATAGAACTAGTAACAGGTAATGCCATTTTGTCATATGATGACATGGTTGGAGACCGTGGCTGTTATTTGAACACAAATGCTGATCGTGTTGAGACAGCAACCAGCCACAAATTTATTTTGAGTTCCTTTATTCAAAAGGTGCCGTTACCGGTTTCGAATCATTACGATTCATCGTCAGACGGGTTTCATGCGTTCATTACAACATGTGCTGCGTTTTTTACTGATTAGTTATCCTAAAATATAAATAATACATAATTATAAGCACGTCACAAAGATGGTTGAGTTACAGATTTGCATTGGGATGTCACTCACGCAAGTCAAATTAACTCATAATTTATTGTCATAAACAAAACTTTTTTTTCAAAAAGAGAGATTGCTTGAATGTAGAAAGATTTCAATTACATAACAGCTACTGACAAAGTATAGAATATTTCACAGCAGAAGGATATGTTATACGAGTAACAGCACATTTTTTTCAAAAAGAGATTGCATAAAAGCAGAATTATTTTAATTATATAAGAGCAATTAATCAGCTATATAGCATTTACAACAGCAGAGATACATTGTAGTAAGAGCGGAGGAGAATGATTTTATTTATTTATAGTGTGTATGGGGGCTAGCAGCAGCAGATTAAGAACAACACACATTCACAAAATACGTACAACATATTTTTATATTTTTACAAGCACACACAATGTACAATAATGTATTCACAAACATATACACACATCTGCAACAAATGCTTCAGCTACCTGTTCCACAAACACACACACACACACACACACACACACACACACATACACACAATCACTCAAGCACATGTTCAGAGCCAGGTTGAAAAATCTTTTACGCACAAGTTTTTTACTCCACTGTTTATTATTTACTTGTAGTGATAAAAGTTGCGCGACGAGCTCGTTTCGGTGTTTTCCCATCATCAGGTGTTGCTGTAAAGATCGCTCAAATGGTTCAAATGGTTCAGAATGCTTCAAATGGCTCTGAGCACTATGGGACTTAACATCTTAGGTCATCAGTCCCCTAGAACTTAGAACTACTTAAACCTAATACCGAGCGAGGTGGCGCAGTGGTTAGCACACTGGACTCGCATTCGGGAGGACGACGGTTCAATCCCGTCTCCAGCCATCCTGATTTAGGTTTTCCGTGATTTCCCTAAATCGTTTCAGGCAAATGCCGGGATGGTTCCTTTGAAAGGGCACGGCCGATTTCCTTCCCCATCCTTCCCTAACCCGAGCTTGCGCTCCGTCTCTAATGACCTCGTTGTCGACGGGACGTTAAACAACAGTAACCTAACCTAACCTTAAACCTAACTAACCTAAGGACATCACACACATCCATGCCCGAGGCAGGATTCGAACCTGCGACTGTAGCGGTCGCGCGGCTCCAGACTCAAGCGCCTAAAGCCACTCGGCCACACTGGCCGGCCCATTCACACAGATGAAGTGTTTGTCATCATAACACAACAGGCCGTTTTTCGGTTACAGTGGAGTATGTATCTCATGAGCCGGTGACCAAGAGACTGTTTGCTGCACTACGTAAGGAGACACATCATCAGCAAACCGACAAATCTTCGACCATGAATACCTGTGAGGCCGCACAAAGCACACCCTTAGCCCGTCTCAGAGTGGGACCTGCTTCTATACATTTCGTGTGCATCTCTGATCTGAGCCCTAGAAATACAACAATATGCGAGCCATTAACCTCACCCTTCATGAGGCCAGTAACCTTGTTCTGAAGTGTTACGCTGTAAGGGTTGTCAGCTGCATATTCAGACGAGACGAATTCCTTGGGATTGTACCTAACAGCATTTCACCCAGTAGATGAAACTATCTGCACCCATATAAAATAACTTGAATAAGCGAAGTCTGGTTTCGCAAACTTGTAATGGAATCGGTACATATCGAGTTCCGAGAGGTCCAGAACACACATACTAATGTAGACTGGCTTCGTGGATTCCACTGAAAACTTAGCCACCTCCTCAGCGACTAGTCATGCATTGGAGGTTGTGGCCCATTTAAAATTTGGCCCAGTGGTGTAATCTCTTGCACTATAAAACCCATACCAGCGGTAAACTAATTTTGCGTAGGTTTCTAACATTCTCCATGGCTTTGCTGAAAACTGAATTATTCAATAATTTTCAAAATCACACATCGCAAGAGCCCTCTGTTCGATATTTTAGGTCAATGAACTCCTTCAAATGGGACGCAGTTTGAAGGAGATGCTGTGGGTGATTCTAAGAAATCGTATCTCCAACCCGAAACATTGCTGGAAGTTTCTGTAGTCTAGAGTGTATCTCTGCTCATTCCTCAGCGTTGCCACCAACTTAGAAAAGCGACCATTTCGCGGCAGTACGTGCTCCAGACACAGTGACAAGTCACTGAGCTCTTCAAACAATTCTGTGAGGTATTCGAGGTCTGCCTCTAGGACATATGCCCTTCCAGCATCAGCAGCCAAACTGTGTAACTCAAATCGTTAGATGGCCTGCATTTTTCCTCACTCGAACAGGGGTTATTTGTCTTGGCATACCTGTGGACACAATGGCAAAGTCCCTCGCGAATCCCACTTTCGAAGAAGACAACATAACATCAGTCAACAATTCGATGCTGATACGTGTTTTTCAACACTACATCCCACAGAAGCCCTGGTGCAATTTAACAGAATGCAGGATCCAGAGTGTGTGTGCCCAGGCACACGCTCCAGAATTTCTCAAATACGTCTGCGAGCAAGCGAACATCTGTCTCCATGTGCAATTTAGCATATCAGTCCAAATCAGAGATGTTGAACTCCTACCAAACATTCACGTCCTCCCTGTACTCCACATCCATTATAACTGTACCTGTGAGTTTGCTGGTGAATGCTGCTAAATTGGGCAACGATTTATTTATTTATTTTTGCGAAGTCTCGCCATCTAATCCAGATATTCGTTTGGAAAGACCCCAGTCTTCGTTAAACGTGAAACTTACAATTGTCGGGATATGCAGCTTGAGTGATATGCATATCCTCTCGACGCATCGTGTCAGCAAGATACTGAAAAGGTGCCTGCATAAAACTGAAAGGAATCCAGGAAGTGGAGAGATATTCTTTTCGTGATTTTCTTGAAGAATGAATTGTATTTTTCCGCATTGTCAGGTACGATACTGATTATGTCATTCTCCAAACCGAATTCTCTCAAGTGCTCAGCAACATCATACTTGCACAAATTGTGGTAGAAGACGGGTACGTGTAGTGGCAGTTTGTACTTCAGTTGCATGTATTGTGAACTGCACTGTGGAACTCCCTGTTAGATGACTGTAATCTCTGTGTGGAGTTTCCACATTTCTGTCTAAAGGCAGATCACAAATATGACATTTAATTGCCTGCTCGTATAAGGCATCATTGTTCTGCGAGTTGGTCATTGGAATCTTTTTGCTATGATGGCCATCAACATTCCGCGCAGGTTTTCGAGCATAAAGAGAAACCATCTTGCAGGATTATCCCATACATATGAGTCAGATCTATTGAGACTGGAATCAGGGAGAATACAATTCGATGTGCTGCCACATACAGTACGAATCGTTCTGTGAAAGAGGTGTGAGAGGTGTTGGGATCACAATCACAACGCGCCACAGGAACTAGTTAGCACTCAAAGTCAACGTATACAACAAAAGGGCATCATTCATGGTGGCGAGCATTCTTGAATTTTAATAACCTTTTATCTTCAGTGGGTATTTCCACAAATACTGTTACCTGTCTCAAGCAATCTATCAGAAGTCTTTCTGAAAGCTCACGCTTAGTGAAAGACTTGAGACGTGTACGGCAAAAGCGCCATGCCCCATTCTTTTTCGTCATTTGAGTGGAAAGTAGATGGGGACATGCTTTTGGTCCAGAGGTTGTGATCCAGCTTGCCTTCAGAGTATACTCGCAACAAGGCAGCTACATGTTTATGACACTGACTCGCTACTTTTGAAAAGTAGGTGGGTCCAACTACGAGTAGCTTTGACAACAGCATCCAACTCTTAAAAATTTTCGCTACATTGTCCATCTTTTCCAGGCCCGAAGAGGTGGAAGTCTGAGGGCACTAAACCGGGACTGTACTGTGGATGTTGTGCGACAGTCCAGCCGAATTCTGCAGTGAGTTGCGTGGTCGCATAACTGATGTGGGGCCTGGCGTTACCGCATTGGAGGTAAAAGTTGGTCTTTCTCTGGCCTTACCCTGGAAATTCGGGCTTTCGGCTTAGTCAGTATCGTATTGTAGAGTGCAGAATTAACAATTTTTCCAGGCTTCAGGACATCCAAAAGAATAACAGCCTGGTTATCCCAGAAAACTGTGCACATTACTTTGCCAGTAGACGGCTGTGTCTTGAATTTCTTCTTTGACGGAGAATTCGCATGTCACCATTCCATGGACCGTCTTTTGGAGTCCAGCTTGTAGTGGTGACAGCACGAGTCATCCCAGATGACGATGCAGAAAAATGTTACCTTCATCTTCATATTGGTCCGGCAAGTCCCTACAAATTTCCATTCGATGAGTTTTTTGTTCTTCTCTAAGCATCTGCCGGACCCATCTTGCACACGCTTTGCTACACCCAAGATTTTCCATCATTGTTTCCAAGGCATTACAGCCGATATTTAGCTTTGCACACAATTCTGTGGTCATTATCTGCCTATCAGCACGAATGAGTTGATCAACAGGCTCTTCATTGCGAGGAATGACAGCTGTGCAGGGCCGACCACGTCACGGCTTGTCACGCACACCTTTTTCACCACCGTGAAAATGCCATACGCATCGCCTCACATTGCTCACGTCTATTTTATTGTCTCCATGCGCCTTTATCAAGCACCAACGGATTTCAATCGGCGCAATTTCTTCAGCTGTGAGGAATTCAATCACACATCGCCGTTTTATACGCGCGTCCGTATCAGACACCATTTTGGAACAGTGCTTTGCTGGCGCCAACTACCGCAGAATGCAAATGAAAGAGGAAGGTTCAAGCACTAGTATTACACCAACGGCATCTGGTGCGGACATCCAAAGTAACCGCAAAAAAAAGGAGGCATTACTTTCGGAACGACCATCCTACTTATGTTCAAATTCATCATCTTGCAGTAAATGTACATATAATGCAGCGTTGAGAGGGGGTGATGGTAGATTCTCATCATCCTCGAAATGTGAGCCCTTACTAGTGCCATCTCAGTCAGCCTGCACAGAATGTTTCATGACTGATCAGATAGAAATAAGTAGGGACCATTCAGCACTGATTATTTATATAGGTGGCACAAGGATCTGTGTGTGGGTGCACATGAACTGACTGCATGGAGATGACGGCACGTTATCAGCAATGTACCCTGAACGAAAGGTTGTGTCCGCAGTGTTCTTCTAGATAATCAACGAAGGTCGAGAATTTGAGAAACATAATCTCAGCACCATGCCTGTCGAGTCCTGTTGGAACCTGTCAGGACCTGCAGGCACGAGGACCTCCGGTTATCAGCCTCAGCTGCATCGCATCTGGTGCAGACGGCTCTTTATCAAGCGGAGGACAGACAGTGTAAGTTGAATACTTAATTGAACCCTGTAATTGAGGAAGTGGAAAATAGGAAGTGAATAAATTAACACAAAGCTATTTTCAAAGAAACGGTTTACTTACTGGTAAACCAGTTCAGCAGTAGCTTGAGGATAGGGCAGCCTTCTGTTTCCAGATGCCAGAACATACAGTTATAAATTTCATGCAATCAGGACATTTTCTCACGATCTTTCACATAACTATGCTGTCTCTATGATCATACATTTGGAGCGACAACACTATATCTTTATATTCCACTCCATCATTCTAGCGATTTGTGTGGTAAAATCGTGTCAGTTACGCCGCTATTTTCCGAGTTTTACTACACTGTACTTAGCTAAACGGTACGATTGTGGAATTCCTCGCCACTAGTTGTCTGGCAATGCAGTACGCAACAAATGCGTCTTTAAACAAAAATTGTCTGCACTGATCGTAAAAACGTTGTGTGTATGCAACGACCTCCACTCTTTGAGGCATCGTTGTATAATGCTCCACATGCTGTGTAATACCTCTACATTTATACTGCATAGGGTATAACACATGTTACTGACGAATAGTTCATGAGACAGTCATAGTGTATTACTGCATATGCTGCAGTCCCTGCAGGGAAACCTTGCTATGGTTCGAATTCAGTCCTTGCATCCACAAGTCCAGTCTGAACCATCTATCACCACTATGGATGATAATTACATATACTACTGCAGGCTAAGTGTACACCCGAAAGCATCATCACTCTTATAATATGATGTGTGCATACATGATGTCCAACAGGTCATAGAAATTTCTGTTCCAGTCAAGTTGTAAACTATCGTATGGAAAAAACTGGGAGTTTTGGTAATTGTGGTTAATTTGGAGTTGCCAAACACACTTCAGTTGTTGTCAACTTTCCCCTTCCTGTCCTTTTGTAGTGCTAGAATAATAAAGCGAGGTATTACTAGCTGAAAGGAAGTCTTAATCATCCATGCTCGGCGAGAGTATTGTGCTGTGACTGGGTATTCAGGCAGCTCCCATGAATGGAAAGTAAATGGCAGCTGGACTCCTGAATTGAGTACAGGTAAGATTTTTAGATTTTCTTCATCCGACAGAGATAAGTGCCGTAGTTTCCATATACATCTATACAGCACAATTTTATGCTCCTCCTCCTATAGCCAATGGCCTTGTCGCTGTGGTAACACTGGTACCCATCAGATCACCGAACTTAAGCGCTATCGGTCTTGGATAGCACTTGGAGGCGTGACCATCCGGGTCTGCCAGGCACTGATGCTAAGTGGAGTGTACTCAGCCCTCGTAAGGCCAGTTGAGAAGCTACTCGATTGCGAAGCGGCTCTGGTCGTAGAAACTGACAACTGCTGGGGAAGAGATGTGCTGATTACATGGCACTCCATATCCGCATCCTCTGATGCATGTTGGCTGACCGAAGCCTATATCAGCGGAGAGTTTGTTCCTCTTGTCCTAGAACGTATGAATTATCAGTAGCTCTTCAAACTAGAATCAGTTCCTGCTTAGAATTCGTAGTAAGATGAGCAGTACCTGCCGGTTACTGTGGCCGGGCGGTTCTAGGCGCTTCAGTCCGGAACCGCGCTCCTGCTACGGCCGCAGGTTCGAATCCTGCCTCGGGCATGGATCTGTGTTATGTCCTTAGGTTAGTTAGGTTTAAGTAGTTCAAAGTCTAGGGGACCTATGACCGCAGATGTTAAGTCCCATAGTGCCTTGAGTCATTTGAACCATTTGAGCATTACCTTCAAAGAAGCGATTGACATGTTGAGTGAAATGCACATACAAAAGAAGTTACCTGTCGATACATGTACAACCCATCCTGTGTTTGGCAGGACATTCAGATCCTATGTTGACGCAGAGACATACAGGTATGTCTTGGGCATTGATATGATACTAACGTTTCTGGTGCAGTTTTATTTCAGCCCCATTAAGTTCATATCTTATTTCTTGAAAGAGAAAGACAAATGCATTACGTGTAAAGCATGATGTCATTGCTGTCGCTGAGTCCTTAGGCGTAAATATCGCTTCTAGATATAGGAATCTACTGCCGGGAAGTGTCAATCCATTTAGGTGTTGAATAATAATGCGTATCTCATCATTCCTACTGATTTAAGAAACTCGTAATTATTGCGTGTTATCACATTCTACTTCTACTTTAAAATGATCTTCTGATGGGTGGGTGGGTATGTCGTATTTATACATCACACTCATAGTGCTGTTTCGAATGAAAACGTACCTTAATTTCCTCAGTGTGAAAATCGACTAGATTCGCCTTCTGACCTATGATATTCAGCTCGAGATGGTCTACTGTCTGAACCGTCACTGCGATATACACGGTGACACAGAAAAACGGCAACAATTCCACAATCCAATAAAACCAGAAGTGATGAAGGATAAAAATTGCATTCATAGTAATTGAAACCTTACAACTTGGCCATTTACGAAACATTCATGACATTTATCAATTTCAAAAAATTACGTCCTGTACATGGCGTCCTCCTGTATGAATACAAAAAATGGTTCAAATGGCTCTGAGCACTATGGGGCTTAATATCTGAGGTCATCAGTCCCCTAGAACTTAGAACTACTGAAACCTAACTAACCTAAGGACATCACCCACATCCATGCCCGAGGCAGGATTCGAACCTGCGACCGTAGCAGTCACGCGGTTCCGGACTGAAGCGCCTAGAACCGCACGGCCACCGAAGCCGGCGGTACGAATACATTCGTAAAATCTGCTGTTGAGACTCCTCATTGACCACTGCAACATCTCAGCTGGGATACTGTGAACTTCATCCCGAATTCTCTGTTTTAACTCATCCAGGGTTCTTGGTCGAGTCGTGTAGACTTTGCTCTTGAGGTAACGCCCCCCCCCCCCCCCTCCCACAAAAAAAAAAAAACAAAAAAAACACGCAAACGGATAAATCTGGCGTTCTAGGAGTCCAGGGAATGTTACCAAATCGTGAGATCAGACGGTTGCCAAACAGTTCTCGCACATATGCCATTGATTGGCGTACAGTGTGTGATGTCGCTCCGTCCTGTTGAAAACCAGGCTTCTTGGATACTTGGGAAATTGTAACGGAAGGTCCTAACATCTCCACGTAACGATCGGCATTGACAGTTATTGTGTTTCCCTGTTCATTTGCGAAAAAATACGGTCCGATAATCCCATGTGATGAAACACCACACCACACTGTCTCTTTACTAGCGTGTAAAGGGCGCTCATGCACGTCATTAGGATTTGTGTTTGCCCAGTAACGGTAGTTCTGTTTATTCACATAACCTGTGAGGTGAAAATGTGTCTCATCTGACATCCACAACTTCCTCAATGAGATTTTCACTCTGCAGCGGAGTGTGCGCTGATATGAAACTTCCTGGAAGATTAAAACTGTGTGCCAGACGAGACTCGAACTCGGGACCTTTGCCTTTCGCGGGCAAGTGCTCTACCAGCTGAGCTACCCAAGCACGACTCACGTCCCGTCCTCACAGCTTTACTTCTGCCAGTATCTCGTCTCCTACCTTCCAAACTTTACAGAAGCTCTCCTGTGAACCCTGCAGAACTAGCACTCCTGAAAGAAAGGATAATGCGGAGACATGGCTTAGCCACAGCCTGTTCTGCAGCTAGTTCTGCAGGGTTCGCAGGAGAGCTTCTGTAAAGTTTGGAAGGCAGGAGACGAGGTACTGGCAGAAGTAAAGCTGTGAGGACGGGGCGTGATTCGTGCTTGGATAGCTCAGTTGGTTTAGCATCCACAACTTGCTTAGAAATTCATCGTCATTGTTTATTTTTGTTATCATTTGTTGACAGAATCCTAATCGTAACCCGTAGTCGTTGACTTTCAATTGTTGCACCATCTGTAGTTTGTACGGATGAAATTTTAAATCAAGATGGAGAATTCTGCGAATACTCTCCCGGGACATTCCAACCACTGCTGCTTGCTTACGAATTGTACGCCGTGGACTCCGTAGGGCAGACTCGCGTACAGCACCAATGTTCGCTGGAGAATGCATGCTTTTTGGTCGTCCTGTTGGTTTCTTCTTGAGGGCAGATCCATTCTCTTCAAAGTTATTAATCCAGCATTTGATCGCGTGTTTCGACGGAACGTCATCATGACGTCCTAAATTATAAATACATAGAATCTCCCTCTGAGGCCCTATCAAACTATCATTGTTTTAATAAGATATTTTTTTGGCAAGCACACTCTCTTGTCCGTTCCACTGATCCATTATTACTGAAATGGCGGACTGTTTACTCGCTGTCACGAACCCGCAGTGCTGCCACCTGCCCATGGCTGCCACTACTCATTTCAAACACTCCCGTTATGCTGTGTCATCTTGTATATCGAATTACGGGGAACCTCTGCAATTTTATAGCCAGTACCCACTGTAGGAAAATATGCGTTTATAGTATGGACTAATCTGTCATTAAGGTACGAATTCGTTGCAATATTACACTCTACGTGAATTTTAATGATTGATGTAATGTCCATTGGCTGATTTAAATCACAAATTTTGTCGGTATTACGCTCCAGCACAATCTAGTAGTGATCCTATTGAATCTTCGTGGCTGAAGTCCACTGTCTCTACTGTTGTTTTTACCTCATTTTAAGTTACTAACGTTTGCGTTTAACTGAAATCGTTTTACGTACCGAATCGTTTCATATACACATTTAAATCGTCAGTGTCATAGGCGATAGGAGGTCTTACCACAACTTCCTCACTTCCTAGACGTAACTTATTATTGTAGTTGTAATGAAATGCAGACCTTTAGCTGTTTACAGGCGTTGATAAATATCAACTGGGAAAGTTGAAAAATGTGTGCCCCCCCCCCCCCCCCTCCGCTGCCAGCCGTAGTGGCCGAGCGGTTCTAGGCGCTACAGTCTGGAACCGCGCGACTGCAACGGTCGCAGGTTTGAATCCTGCCTCGCGCATGGATGTGTGTGATGTCCTTAGGTTAATTAGGTTTAAGTAGTTCTAAGTTCTAGGGGACTGATGACCTCAGATGTTAAATCCCGTAGTGCTCAGAGTCATTTGAACCATAATTGTGTGCCCCCCCCCCCTTCGGATTAGAACCTGGGACCTCCCGCTTACATGGCTGACACTCTGACCGTACTTTTTTCCGATTTGGTTCGCTGCGTTTGGTCTGGGCAGACGTCACAAGACATCCATTCAAGTTGATCGTTGATATATTTATCCAGTTTTTTTTATTACGGAGGGCAAGCAGCCCTGTAACGAGGACACAGACGAGAGTTCGTCTGCAGGAACTTATGTCTGACACGCTCCCCGTGAGACCCACTCTTTCCAACTCCCTGTCCACACACTACATTTTTAGTGCACCTGCCCACCATAGTCTTTACTCGCGGTAGTCAATCTACCGATTCCCGTAAGCGTTCGGGCAATGCGAGTGCATCCGCACTGAAGACGATCATTGGCCGGTAAGCCTTAACTATATGAAGATGGTATCTGTTCTTGGGGACATGTCCGACACGTCGACTCTGGCATTTGGATGATGTTACTCTGAGTTTGCTAAATCAAAGATTTTCAAATACTACTACCGAATAGAACAGCCTATTTGATATCATACTGACACTGACATGCTTACACCCACTGGGTATTCAAACTGTAGATTTGCTTGAACAGTTGCAATGAAACACGCATCATTAGTTAGGTATATTTCCTTTTTTTCCCCTGTTCGTTTCCGTGTCAGATGTCTGTTGCTGGAATCGATCACTGTAGTGTCTAAGTATATTCACGAACTCTACTGCCAATATTGTTATCTTTAGTACAATTACCTATGTCTATGTTCCTGTGGCTACAACATTTAGGATGGTAATCTAGACGATGTGCTGAAGTTGGGGCTGCAGTGATGACATGATGAATACCACGCCTCGCAGCCAGAGGCAGTGCGCTGTGCATTTAAATTTTAAACTGCATGTGTGTGGGACATATTTATTTACAATATTCCACCTTACTACTGTGAGCACAGGGGCTTTGCATAGAATTATACACATCTATTGAAGCAATAATTATTTATTATTACATAATTCCTGACAATATCCTCATTACAGTCTCTAGACTACCAAACGAACAACAGCAAGATGCTTCAATTACGTTATCATCAGCACTCCCATCACGTCATGCTGTGGAAAAAAAGTAAATACAGGGTGATTCTAAAGTCACTATACATTTCAGTGATATAGTAACGGAATATTTGTTTCTTGCAGGTACTACGACAGAATGCTAACCAAAGAAGAACGAATCGCTGTTGTTTCTGCTCGTCTTAGTCGAATGACGTATGAACAGGTGCGGACAGCCTTTGCCCGTCGATTCCGGAAAACAGGCCCCACCAGGCTTGCTATCAAGACCTTAGTCAATAAATTCCAGCGTACTGGTAGTGTTGCAGATGAAGAACGTCCAGGGAGGCCGGCCATAACGCCAGACACTGTGCAAAGTGTGCAGGATGCGATCACACGTAGCCCTTCCGCATCTACCAGGAGACTTAGTAGGGAGCATGGTATTCCTCAAACCACTGTGTGGAGAGTTCTTCGTTACAAGCTGCAGAAACGTGCGTGCCATATCCAGGTCGTACATAAGGTTGAACCGGGGACTACGCAGCCAGACAAGCTATGTATCATGACCTGCTACAAACTTTGGAAAATGATAATTTGATGCAAAATGTCTCGTTCAGTGATGAAGCTACATCTCATACCTGTGGACATGTGAACAGACACAGCTGCAGGATCCGGGCAGACGAACAGCCAAGTGTGCTGCAGGAGCGGCAACGGGACACAGCAAAAGTGAACGTGTGGTTAGGGATAACGAGGTCAACAGTGTACGGGCCCTTCTTCTTCGCACAACAAACCGTTACTGGAACCACATACCTAGATATGCTGGAACAGTTTTTAGACCCCCATTGATATCTGATGGGATTATGGATACTGTTGTTTTTCAACAGGATGGTGCACCACCCCATTTTGCCCTCGTTGTTCGGGATTATCTGAATCTAGCATTTCCCGGCAGATGGATTGGTCGTGCCTCTCCACGGATGTGGGCACCCCGCTCTCCTGACTTGACACGCTTAGACATTTTTTGCATGGGGGTTTATCAAATGTAGGGTATACCAGGTGAAGATCCGCAGCACTGAACACTTAACACAGCGGATTGGAGCCGCAGCTGCTGAATTACACCAGATATGCTTTCGGCAGGCTTTTCGCTCTACAGTGGAACGCTGGGGGGTGTGACTAGACATGCAAGATGGTCACATTGAAATGTACTGATATTATGTCCTATTGTTACATAAGTTGCAGGGCTAGTACATATTGGTTAATAAAATTTGTTTAAGTAAAAAATGTATACTGACTTTAGAATCACCCTGTGTATAAGATTGAATGCCTAGCATCATGATGAGAAAATGGCGGACTTTTCTTTTTCAAGTACTTACAGCTGAAATCTTCAATAATGGTCATCATTGTCAAGACGCAAAGGCAGTGCATGGATATTTTAAAAATCTACCTCCTGGTGCTCCTCTGAGTTCCTCCACTAGGGCTATAATAACAAAAAAAAGTCCGAAGTATAACACTGTACAAAGACATAGTAACAATCATAGATAGATGAATACTTACTGTACTTGCTTACACTTCTTGCATGGTGGAAAACTGGGTAGACATTTTAAAAATGGTAAACAATTCCAACACATGCAGCACTCTGCACTGGTGGACCCAATCACATATGACAAAACTATATTAATTTGTATGTACAATATTAGTTATAATATCGTGAAATCATCATATTCTCTACCGAACACGGGTGCCGTGGAACGGAGATGCGTGCTTGGGTGTGTGGGTGTATAGCGTTCTGGGTGCTCAGTAAGCACGCATTGGATTACAAGCACCTGCTTTGCACTTTGATGTGAACTACAACCCATTCTTGCGCCCACGAAAAGCGTGAACAAAGTGATACACGCAGATGAGTGTTAAACATGCGGCAAAAAGTGCGAATGCAGCGTTGCACTTCATGCTGCCAACATGCATACCTTTGGCTGCAGCGTGGGGGCACTTGGGGCTGACAAGTTTGCAGGGCTGTGGGGGGCAGGAACGTGGGGACCCTCCCCCTCCATGCCCTTGCCATGTGGGCAGTTGCAATGATGCCGATGTTATGGTTCCTGGTATGATCTTGAAGATAAGAAAGTGCTGATGCTGACTCCAGGATTCCCAGAATGACCTCTGGGCCAAGGTCAAGGTTTACTCGTTCTCTCCTTGCCCCATCACCGAAGCAGAGGCAGCAAGTAATAGAGTTAATGAAAAAGAAAGTACCTGGTCTGAATAGAATTATACAAGAAGTGCTACAACAATTGTTAAACCAAGTTGTTGCATATCCAAATTTCTTGTGAGGAGAAGGGTGTGGAGAATTCGGAAGACTTGGAATTTCATGATGCTGTAAAGGGTAAAACAGAGATCTGAGATGCATAAATATCTTACAGCCAACTTACTTGATAAATGTTCTAGCCAAAATACAGAAAAAGCTCCTTTGCAGCGGGTTGAATGGTCACAAACAGATTACAAGAATTCCCTGAAGCGCAGTTTTAGGGATATGGAATGAAATTAAGCACCAATATAATTTCATGTCATTCAACTGCATTGATTATATCCGCTTTTGTTCTGTTTATATAATTTCAGAGAATTTGATTCAATCAATATACACAGCTAGCTATTAAAATTGCAGCCATGGGAAACAAATAACGATATTTCACTCATTGTGTTTTTACAGGAAGAATGCATGTTTAATTGTATAAATGAATTTCACTTATTGTGTGTACACAGGAAGAATGCACAATTAATTTTGTAAATGGAATGAGGATGAATGCTTCCAACGTGTGAAATTTAAAACACAGAGCTGAGTGCTCTGTCAGAAACAACAGCTCCAACTCAGCTGGGCATCAAGTCGAACTGAACTTGTACGGGTAGGTCATTCCATACTGCTTCAGTGCCATAGCAGAATTCATTAATTATTGCGATTAGCCAGTGGTGATGAGCCAATCTCTCGGCAACGCATAACATTGTGTGAGAGAAATGGACAGCGTGTTGGCATTGGCAACAGTCTAACATGCACTGCATCGGGGCAGGTCAGGACGGCACAATAACATACTGCCTTGCGCCATCTTGTTGAAAGGACAAGACGTGGAGACCTCAAACACAGCCACCAGTCGTAATACGGTTGAAATGTAATGGCTGTTGTCCAAATTACCGGCTATACAACGCAGAGGTGATCGAGCTCTGTATTCAAGAGCATCCCATATAATCACATCAGGTGCTAAGCCCTTTGAAGATGACGAATACAGTCCGGTTGTTTTCCTCGGAGCTCCCATACGCAGATACGCCCATCTTGATTCTATATGTGGAACTGGAACTATGTAAAGACGACTTTGGGCCACTCATGTGTCCAGTGTTGTCGTCGAATGCAGCACCATCTGGATACCAGTCTCTACTTCCACCTCAAGAGAAGTCATATACCATTTGCGAAGCTAAGAGTTCGTGATTCTGCAGACGTTGTCACACACCAGTGTGGAAACTTGTCTTATTGTGAGACTTAAGGTACATGATGTGGTTTTATGATACTGCTTGGACGAGTAAAGAATACGTCTGTCTCTCAGGCCGTAGTCGCGTGCCGCCATTGAGATCTTGCATGGCGTTCAGTATGGTCCTCCTGAATCCACTGATTCCATATTCGCACAACATGTGTTACCTGATTGACAAGAGTATCAATATTGTGGAACGACAAACCATAGTCCTGATAGATTGCGAATTCCGACATGTGCTAAATGTTTCTTACTTCTCACACACAGTATAACACGATATTATTACAAACTGATTTTCACTGCTATAATTTCATGTTGCTGAGCATCACTGATTTAGACTTCATTATTTAATTTCTACGAAATTAGTTAAATGATTATGTAATAAATCAGAAACATTGATGACCATTTTACTCTTTTGTTTATGCAGGACGCCAACGGCCTTGCCACAGTGGTAACACCAGTTCCCATCAGATCACTGGAGTTAAGTGCTGCCAAGCTTGGCTAGCCCATGGAAGGTTCACCATCTGGGTCTGCCGAGTGCTGTTGGCAAGTGGGGTGCACTCAGCTCTTGTGAGACCAGTTAAGAAGCAACTTAACTGAGAAGTGTCGACAATGGTATCGAAAACTGACAATGGCCGGGAGAGGAGTATGCTGACCACATGACCCTCCGTATTCGCAACCGGTGACGCTTTTGAGCTGAGGGTAACATGGCGGCTGGTCGGTACCGGTACCGTTGGGTCTTCAAAGCCTGTTCGGACGGTATTTTGTTTTTTTGTTTACATAGGTGGAGTAAATAAAAGTGGCCTGAATAAATGGATACGATCAGAGGAGGAGAAACCTACAGTTACTTCCAACATGATGGAGCAACTGCGCATACAGCCGGCCGAACCTTGGAGCACATTTAACACACTCTTCACGCCTGACAGAGTCTGGTCGCGGTCCTTGCTGACCACCCGAGTCACCTGATCTGTTAGCGTGCGATTACTTTGTGTGGAGAGCCCTCGAGTCTAAACTGTCCCGCAACAACCCTCATAATCTTCAAGAATTGCAGCAGAACATTTCAGATAAGACTGCAGCAATTCCAGCAGTCCAGCTTCGATCCGCCTTCAGCAACTTGCTGACCAAGGCTGAGAAGTGCCAAGAGATGAATGGTGGCCACTTTCAACATCTTTTATAGTCAAGTTAGTAACGGATTCCCTTTCCTCTGCTGTGTTTCTTTGTACCCTGAAACCCTGTTCTCTTGGGCACTTTTATTTGTCGCAGCTTGTATCTTCTGCTGTCCATGGAAGTGTTTATCTTCAACTGCCTGGACTACAGAATCATATCAGATACTTCTAGAATTTTATTGCTTATTCAGATACTTCTCGGCTCGACGCCTTGATTACCGAATTACAGAAATAGAATTTTGGGGAACCTACTTACTCAGCACACATGTAAATAATCTTCTAATTTCCTTATTTCTTTTGAATTACTTTTGCTTTGGGATTTATCATTTCTAGTGAAACACTATGATCTGCAGGGGTGTTCCTTCACTCCTCAAGTGCGTTATGCACGTTGACTGGCTCTATTATGTATCTGTGCTTCTGATTCCTCTGTCACTACATAAACATTTAAAGTAATCTTCACATGATGCTTAAATTTTGTCTGTATTGTTTGCAATGTGATATCTACCACCGTAAATAATAAAATGTGATCCCTGCTCAAAATAATTCCCTATTTCACCCTTCTTGCTTTCAATCGTTTCTTTAATTCAATATTTTCTAGTTTGCCAATACTACACAACATGTCGTTCGGTAAACTGTAACTGTATTCATTACAACAATACCATCATCATCATCGAGGACTACGAATCCAAGAATCAGTACGCAAGTGCTGTCTCTCATCTCCTTAACTAACGTATTATACACAAGGCTACCACCGGACCATTATGACTAAAGGAGTTTTTCATCGTATGTCAGCGTGAACTGAAATGAGTAAAACAAGCAAGAGGAGATTAGCAAAGGAAAAGCAAAGCAGCAAAATTAAAGGTCGAAATATGAATTTTTTTGCTGCGGTATTCTGTTTTTCATATTTTGTACTTTTCCTGGCGGATCTGGTAATTGGGTGCCCTTCCTGGCGCCTTAATCTCACATTACTGTGAGGCGAGCATGCGTGATACACAATCAACCTGCAAGTCATGTAATCTCTCTTCCGCAAGTGTCTTCGCTTCTAACTGTTGGAATCCTTATGATGTGGAGAAGAGGGACCAGTCCGATATTAGCCTCAGTGGGTATGCTGCATTCAAACCTGATGACATACCGGTTAGCGATCGTTGATCAGACTTTCAGATTCGATGTAGAGCATTTCTTACCATCCAGTTTCTCGACTTAACGGCTATGCGGTACGCTGTGCAAACAGGTTAAGGCCGGGACACGCTACTCTAATGGTAAAGTGCTGTCAAATTTTTTTCATTGTTTTTTAGCTGAAGGTTATTTAGATGATTGAGTTCTCACACCAACAATGGACTGTGAATGTCGCCTATTACTGTTGCTCTCTCTATGAAGTAAAAACATGTGGCACAACAAATGACGGTGACGGCCAGTCGCAAATGATTTCCTGTATGAGAAAGCAAAAGTCAATACAGGTTTCATTAACGCACGATAAATTAGATAAACGTAGTGCGGAGATAGTAAACACCTTCATTACAGTCCACACAATTCATAACGCTGTTGGCTAACCCCGGAACAGGGGTCGAACAGCCATTCGACATGAAGCCATTCGACATGACGTGACAGCTGAGCCGGTTTTGCAATCCTAGCTGACGAAACAGCCTTATATAGAACAAAACATATAATACTGTCACGCAGAAGGAAGTCGTGCTAGCATATGCAATAGACAAGTAGAAATATACGTGTCATTTCGTGTGTTTTAACTGATTTGGTAAAAATTCTGGCAAAAAAACTATGTGGCTTTTGTATATTTATTGAAAATCTTTCCACGTTGTTGGAAGAGAAATCCTATTAAATGCATTGGAGATGGCCACCCTCGGTATCTCAGCAGAGTAGTTCGGAGTTTCTACAAAAAAAAATGATGCAAATAATAAACATTGGTCGGAGATTTGTTGTACTATCCGGGCGAAGTAAGGACTGAGTCATGGTACTAGTTTTTAGTTGCAGTCAGACGAAAATTTTTTTTGACAATTTTACGCAGTATATGCCCATTTCAATATGGAAGTCAAAAAGGCGGTAGCTTCCACACCAGATAGAGAGAACATACCGTCGCTTTCGGAACGATACTTCACACAATTCTGGAATAATACTACCTATAAAAGATACCGGATGTCATTTTGACAGCGTACAAAACAAACGTAAGATACTGTATACACTGAACAAAGGACAAAAGGTATCGGTGTATGAAAAAATCAAGAGAAATAAATTAGGGGAAAATTTGTACAATAACTATAGTGAAACAGAATCAGCCGTATTTTTGGGAGTTGATAAAGTACTTAAAGCTTTATCACAATATCCAATAAATTTCTGTGCACAAATTTTTAACTAAGCTTTCCTACTCTTGTCCCGATAAGTTTCATCATCGGTATGTGTACGTTTAGTTGTAGTCTATTTATCTGAGCAAGACAAGAAATAATTTAAGAAACGTAGACAGGTGATATGTAAGTGAAATTGTGTTAACACAAAAAAACGGGCAACCAAATTCTGCCACTTGCCACATTAGGTTCTCTTAATTTAAATTTATATAAGACAAGAAATAACTTAAAAAACGTAGACAAGTGATACGTAAGTAAAATAGTGTTGACGCAACAAAATAGGCATCCAAACTGCTACCAGCCACATTAGGTTCTCTCAGTTTAAATTCATATTACATTTATAATAGGTTTCACTCCATTAACAAGATAATAAAATAATTTTGCTCTTATCATTACTACTTATCCACATGTGCATACTCTGTTTTTCCTTATTTTAATAATACAAGGAACAAAACACATACACAAACACATACAAACACACACACACACACACACACACACACACACACACACCACACACATAACCATTTACAAACTGACATAGCAAATCGGTCATACAACAAGGATTAATAATCACACAGGAACCGGAGGTCGCAAAGGCGATTCAGGGCTACCAAATGTCGTTGCAGTTATTTACTCACACGCTGCAAATGGACGCCCACTAGAGGAGACGCTCAAAGTTTTTCCAGATACATCGAGACTCGCCTGACATCAATGCTGCATTGAACGGCGCACACTCTCAAAGATATTGGATGTGCCTCGAAAACATCTCGCTGCCGCAACAATCCTGCCCACTAGTCCATCAGGCGATGTGACAGATGTTTCATACACGGCCCTTCCTATATCCCCTCAAGAAAAAGTCGGTTGGGGACAGATCGGGTGATAGTGGTGGCCATGTGGCTGGCCCACCGTGACCGATCCAGCGGCCGGAAAAAGTTACCTGCAGATGTGCTTTCACTTGTGTGCTGAAAAGCGCCAGGGCTCCGTCGTGCTGAAGTCGAGTGTCGGTGCAGCCCAATTAGACGGTCTCCGACGATGCCAGCCCACACGTTAAGGGTAAATTTGCGTTGTGAGGCATGTGCGCGTGTGGCATGTGGGTTCACATCCGCCCACCTGTGCAAGCTGTGGACGTTCACCACACCCCAGAGTGGAAACGCAGCCACATCGGTGAAGAGGAAACTTGCTGTGTAGTTTGGTCTGCAGCGGATTCCTGCAGCAACCATCGTGCAAAACGCATGCGCTTGTTGTAGTCCCTCAGCTGCAATGCCTGGACACGCTGGAAATGAAACTGATGTAGTTCTTCTTCGTGTACAATGCACCAGACGGAGGGTTGGGGGATATTAGTGGCGCGGGTTACAACTCCTGTACTTGACGTCGTACGCTGCACCCTATCGAGAACGCTTTCTTCCGCCGCAACTGTCCGTATTGTTGGTTAGCGACCAGCATCCAGCTTGTAAACATAAACGAACCGGTTTCGCACAATCAGCGATGCAGGGTGGCGAATGACGTGTGGCACAACATTTTTCTACCAGATTATTTCGCACGATACAATTGCACTGCTTCCCGTCCATCGCAGCTGGCCGCGGCATAAATTAAAAAAAAAAAAAAAAAAAAAAGAATCTCCGAGCGCTTCCACGGCCCGAATGGCGATGGTCTTCGTGTGCTCCGCCCGTGTTTGTATAGCAACGCCCTCTCATTAACCGGGCGCTGATAACCTCGTTGTTGTGTGCTCTAAAACGCTAATCATCATCATGTCATTACCATAGCGCCCTCTCGTGGCGTTTACGACTCCCAGTTCTTACGTGAGTACTGAACCTTGCTATATTCCCAATGTGCCATGTCAGTTTGTAAACTTTTTTTGATATATTCACAGGGCGAGTCACGAAAGACGTAACACCCCTTTTATTTGGTGAATGGTTACATATATCGAAATGCGGTTTTTGGCAAATGTTATGGAGTCGACAGGCACGTATGTTTTTGTTTGGTTGATGTTTTTAGTGCTGATATCAACTGAGATATTGAAATAAGCACTTTTTTTAATGGGACATCCCTCATCCGACCCGTCCTATGTTATGCCCATCCCACTTGGATCTTCGCCCCTTCCCCTCAACTACTACAAATCCCTCCAAATCCTTGGGCACCATGCACTCTGCCTCACTTATTGCATCTGTCTCCAATCCCCCACATGGATCCTTTATGATCTGATTCCCTTCCCCATCTCCTCCTGTTCCTTGAACGAATATGGTTCCTATATGTCTCCCGAAAACTAGATCCCCCTCCCCCCCCCCCATCCTTTGGTTTCCCCCATCCTCTCCGACCCTAGCCCGCTACCGCGCCTGTACCACAGTGTCCCACCTGGTCTCCATCTCCACACATTCTATACCCTTGCCCAAGGTGGCATCCGCCAACTACCCCTCCCAGATGATGTCCTCGTGCCTTCCATCTACCCCTCCTACCAGATCTAATCCCTCCTTCTTCCCCCCCCCCCTCCTCAGGGCTCTGTCCCCCCCCCTCCCTTTCCCCCTTCCCTTCTTCCTCCTTTTTCCCTGATGAACACCTTCTTTCTCCTTTTCACCCCCCCCCCCCCCAAGGCTTCCAGCTCCTTTCCTTCTCCCCTCCACTGGTCCCCTACTACCCCTCTCCTGGTTTCCCCCTACTGTCTCTCCTCCTCTTTTATTCCCCCCTCTCCCCTTCACCTGATGGTAGGTCCACTTTGGTGCAGTGATTTTTAACGTTTTCGTTGTGGTGTCAGTGTTTCTCCAGTGCTGTGTGCAGTGCTACATTCCACCAGCACCAGCAGTGTCGCCAGCATCATTGATATGTGTTCCCACTGTGGGGTATTTTTTGTTTTCGTGTCGACTGCATTGTTCATTCTCTGCATGTGTGTGTGGCTCTAATCTATGTTGTTTTTAAATCTACCATTTTCACTCATCTATTTTTGTTCTTGCTTAATCACCACTTTATACCATTCTATGTTATGTGTTCTTTTCTCATTGGACTATGGGTTTTTTTCTGTAGCTCTCCTGGCTGAAGAGCGGCGTATTGTGCCGCTGCCAGCCCGCCCCATTTTGGGGAGTGAAATAACTATAAAGAAAAAAAAATTAATGGAACGGTACACTTTCTATATCTGCATTTGATAGCTCTTGAGAAGGCAATTACACTCATAATGCGTTTATTAATGTTGACTTTGAAACAAATTCGAGGAATGTCCTAGAATACGAGAGCACGGTGGCCAGAAACGGCGTTTGCGGAGTAAACACGGCTAAGCAAGCGTCTCTGGCCACGCAGCATAGTTCTGTATCGTAATGTATGCCTGCGGTACGAAAATAAACCTTTATTTCCCCCTGAACCAACTTACGACCTAAATGCAGGTCGTTACGAATGTTGTATATGGAAATACGACACTGGTTAGAATTTAGCGTATAACAAAATGCTTAGTAAAATTATTTCATAATTGTGTACCCTGCCACATTTACACTCCTGGAAATGGAAAAAAGAACACATTGACACCGGTGTGTCAGACCCACCATACTTGCTCCGGACACTGCGAGAGGGCTATACAACCAATGATCACACGCACGGCACAGCGGACACACCAGGAACCGCGGTGTTGGCCGTCGAATGGCGCTAGCTGCGCAGCATTTGTGCACCGCCGCCGTCAGTGTCAGCCAGTTTGCCGTGGCATACGGAGCTCCATCGCAGTCTTTAACACTGGTAGCATGCCGCGACAGCGTGGACGTGAACCGTATGTGCAGTTGACGGACTTTGAGCGAGGGCGTATAGTGGGCATGCGGGAGGCCGGGTGGACGTACCGCCGAATTGCTCAACACGTGGGGCGTGAGGTCTCCACAGTACATCGATGTTGTCGCCAGTGGTCGGCGGAAGGTGCACGTGCCCGTCGACCTGCGACCGGACCGCAGCGACGCACGGATGCACGCCAAGACCGTAGGATCCTACGCAGTGCCGTAGGGGACCGCACCGCCACTTCCCAGCAAATTAGGGACACTGTTGCTCCTGGGGTATCGGCGAGGACCATTCGCAACCGTCTCCATGAAGCTGGGCTACGGTCCCGCACACCGTTAGGCCGTCTTCCGCTCACGCCCCAACATCGTGCAGCCCGCCTCCAGTGGTGTCGCGACAGGCGTGAATGGAGGGACGAATGGAGACGTGTCGTCTTCAGCGATGAGAGTCGCTTCTGCCTTGGTGCCAATGATGGTCGTATGCGTGTTTGGCGCCGTGCAGGTGAGCGCCACAATCAGGACTGCATACGACCGAGGCACACAGGGCCAACACCCGGCATCATGGTGTGGGGAGCGATCTCCTACACTGGCCGTACACCACTGGTGATCGTCGAGGGGACACTGAATAGTGCACGGTACATCCAAACCGTCATCGAACCCATCGTTCTACCATTCCTAGACCGGCAAGGGAACTTGCTGTTCCAACAGGACAATGCACGTCCGCATGTATCCCGTGCCACCCAACGTGCTCTAGAAGGTGTAAGTCAACTACCCTGGCCAGCAAGATCTCCGGATCTGTCCCCCATTGAGCATGTCTGGGACTGGATGAAGCGTCGTCTCACGCGGTCTGCACGTCCAGCACGAACGCTGGTCCAACTGAGGCGCCAGGTGGAAATGGCATGGCAAGCCGTTCCACAGGACTACATCCAGCATCTCTACGATCGTCTCCATGGGAGAATAGCAGCCTGCATTGCTGCGAAAGGTGGATATACACTGTACTAGTGCCGACATTGTGCATGCTCTGTTGCCTGTGTCTATGTGCCTGTGGTTCTGTCAGTGTGATCATGTGATGCATCTGACCCCAGGAATGTGTCAATAAAGTTTCCCCTTCCTGGGACAATGAATTCACGGTGTTCTTATTTCAATTTCCAGGAGTGTATGTGAGTTAAAACAGAGAAATCAACTGTTCATCATTCTTCAAAATTAAGGCGGTCTTATAAGCTGTAAGAAGCAGCTACTGTATTATATCTAAATGTTAGAAGCAAGATTTGACCCATCTTTTCCTGTATGTTGCTGTGTGCTTCTTAGAAGTAAAATACATGATCTCGGGCAACTGTCACCATCTAAATGCTCTAAATTATACATGGGATAAATTTGTTTAACTAAACATTATATTAAAAATACTTTGTTGACCACCTGTGCGTCGTTTCATGCTGAACGTAAACGCATAATGATTGTGTTACCAGCTACATGCGATACACGCTGTCGACTTATTTGACATTTCAATGCAATTTCGTACACACGTTAATGAAATAAACAATTTATTAACAATGATTTGGTAACCACCAAAATCACATAATATAAATTTTGTCTTCCAAAAAAAAAACTATATCTTTAATTTAAGCATGTGCTCATATCAGCGCACACTCCTCTGCAGAGCGAAAATCTCATTCTGAAAGCATCCCCCAGGCTGTGGCTAAGCCATGTCTCCGCAATATCCCTTCTTCCAGGAGTGCTAGTTCTCCAAGGTTCGCAGAACAGCTTCTGTGATGTTTGGAAGGTAGGAGACGAGGTACTGGCAGAATTGAAGCTGTAACGGTGGGTCGTGAGTCGTGCTTGGGTAGCTCAGGTGGCAGAGCACTTGCCCGCGAATGGCAAAGGTCCCGAGTTCCAGTTTCGGTCCCGCACATAGTTTTAATCTGCTAGGTAGTTTCATGTGTTCGAACTGTTGACAACGGACTAAAAGGTAAATTTTCAATCGCCGTTCGAATAAGCGATGAACAGATGTAATTATAGTGAATGATATGGTAGAGCATTCTCCGGCGATTCGACGACACACATAGTCTGGCGTTGTTGGGGCTTCGTCATAGACTGCATTTTTGGGTGCCCCCAAAGAAGAAAATCAAGAGAAGTCAAATCGGGGGACCTCGAAGGCCGTTTGAAAACAGAATATCGCCCTATCCAACATCCAGGGAAGTTCTCATTCCGTATTTGAGTTGCAACATGGGACGAGTGAGCTGGACAGCGGTCGTGTTGCAGCCATATACACTGTTAAGTATCCAGTTGTACCTCTTCTAGAATAACCAGAAGAATCTTCGTCAGAGAGTGTGCGTACAAATGTCCATTTAGAACGCCTGAGGTGAAGTAAGGTTCCACAATATAATTTCCTACGACGCCACGCAGTATGTTTACGCTCCACAATCATTGTTGTAATACCTGACGACACCATTGTGGATTTTCGGCTGCCAAGTAGTGCATGTTATTCAAATTTACACCAATGTGGTTACGTAAACGTTACTTAGTCGGTAACTAGCACACGTTGGAAAAACCTAGTGTCGTCAGCTCAAGGGCAAACCGACAATATTCTGAACGATGTTCGAAAGACATCGCGTGCCTGATGCAAGGACAGATGATAGAGATGGAAATTCTGTCTATGCAGGATGCGAATGACACTCGTCTCGCTTATTCGATATTCCTTGGCAGTATGTCTCGTAAACCCAGGCGGAATCATTAGCGTCGTAGCCAGAACTGTTTCTTCGTGTTCTCTGTCAGTTGCAGTCGTTTTTCTTGTCGTCTTTTTGACGTTCAGGCAGCCTGTCTGCAATAATTCGTGCAACTGCTAAGCTCGTCGGACACTGGCGATCCATATAGCTGGCCCTACATCCATGTACTGGTTTTACAGCATTCCTTTTACGTTCACGACATAACAGTATTATACCCAGCTTTTCCTCATTGTAATACTTGTCTGCACGCAACGCAAAGCAGAAATGAGTGACCTGCAGTGCAGACAAGGAATCAGACAAATCTGTTCTGACACAGCGTAGCACGAGAGCTCTGCTTGGCGGTGTTTGCACCGCTAATGCCGATTGTAGAACCTGTGCTGTAAACTTCTAGGGCACTTCGCGAATTTTTTGCGCCAGGTTTTAACGTCAACATTAGCAAACAGTATATCATTGTAAATGTCTTCTCAAGAGCTATCAAATGTAGTTATAAAAAGTATACGTTCCATCTAAAAAAACTTCCTTGCTTCCATATCTCCGTTGATACCAGCGCTAAAAACGTAACCCAAACCAAAAAATACGTGTGCTTCGACGCTCTATCATTTGCGAAAATTGCCTTTCGGTATGTGTAACCGTTCACGACATCAAAGGAGTGTTACATCTTACGTGACTCACCCAATATATATATTAACACCTCTTTCATATCGTGAACGGTTACACATATCAAACACAGTTTTATGTATATTCCACCACAAATATTGTGGAAATGGAAAGCGCTACTGATGCGTGGTTTCGACAGAATGAATTGGTAGTCAGGGGCTCGTACTGTCAACCAATCAACGGACTGTAATACACTAAAGCGCCAAAGAAACTGGTATAGTCATGCGAATTCAAATACAGTGTGATACGTAAATGGGCGGAATACGGGGCTGCGGTCTGCAACGCATATACAAAGGGCGTTCAAAAACGTTTTGCACAGTCGTCTCTAATTTTTTTATTTTTAGCGGGAGGAGAATGAAATTGTTTGTGAACATATACATGGAACATTTAGCTATAAGTTGGTGTATAAAAGTGTTTTCTTTTATTTACAGGCGAGCCATAATGGACCGTGAAGTCGCGACAACGGTCGGTGATGGAGTTCCTCTTCAAGACCGGCAATGACTCTGCCACATCGATTCGCAGGAAGTTGCTTCCTGTTTATTGTAAGGACACAGTGGATCGCAGCAGTATACAGCGGTGGTTGCTGAGGTTTAAAGAACGTGATTTCTCTCTACTGGGCAATCCACGATCCGGTAGTCCATCGGCGGCAAAGAGTGATGTGAATAAGACCATTGATTAAATCATCCAAAATGACAGATGTGTGAAGTCACGACAGCTTTCTGAAATGACTCGTTTGTCATTGGGTAGTGTGGTATCACTGGTACAGTCAGTAGGGCACAAAAAATCTGTGCACGTTAGGTGCCTAGATTATTGACAAGAGAAATGAAAACGACGACGAAGAATGTGTGCGAGGGTCTCATGAAGACCTTTACTGAAGAGTGGAAACAGTGTTTTGACGGGGTCATTACCCAGGATGACACAGGGTTGTTTTTGTCCGAACCTGAGAGCAAAACCCAATCCCTCTCCCTCGGGGAAAAAAAAAACAAGACTTTCATGAACAGCAAGCCGAAAGATGATGACCTCCTTTTTCTGCGATCAGTTTGGTGTCATTTTCATTGACTTTTGAACCTGGCTCCACGATTAACCGGGACCGTTACTGTTTGTCATTGGACAAGCTGCGACGTGCCATCAAGACCCACAGACCACAGCTTCAGGGTCAGCTCATCAGACTATACCATAACAATGCCAAACACCTTATGACGCAGGAGAAAATCAGGAAAATGGGTTGGAAAATTGTTCCTCCTCCTCCCTACATTCTGGACTTGGCTCCGTCTGATTTTAGCTCCTTTGGTCGCCTGAAGGCCTACCTGCGCAGTAAAGCATTTGATAGTGAGAAAGACCTTATTTGCTGTGTCAAGCGACGGTGTAAAAGTCAATCCCACGAATTTTACCAAAGTGTATTTACATTAGGGAAAGAATGTTGGGCCAGATGCGTCACAGCTGATGGAGGCTATACTGAGTAGTCACAATATATAGCTAAATGTTCCAAGTATGTTCACAAAAAATTTCATTCTCCTCCTTTAAAAAATAAAAAATTAGAGACGACTGTGCAAAACATTTTGAACGCCCTTTGCATAAGACAACAGGCGTCTAGCGCAGTTGTCATATCGGTTACTGCTGCTACAATGGCAGGTTATCAAAATTTAAGTGAGTATGAACGTGGTGTTATAGTCGACGCACGAGCGATTGGACACAGCATCACCGAGGTAGCGATGAAGTGGGGATTTTCCCGTACGACCATTTCACGAGTGCAGTGTGAATATTAGGAATCCGGTGAAACATCAAATCTGCGACATCGCTGTGGCCGGAAAAAGCTCCTGCGAGGACGGGACCAACGACGACTGAAGAAAATCGTTCAGCGTGACGGAAGTGCAACCCTTCCACAAATTGCAGTAGATTTCAGTGCTGGATCATCAACAAGTGTCAGTGTGCGAACCATTCGACGAAACATCATCGATATGGGCTTTCGGAGCCGAAGGTCCACTCGTGTGCCCTTGAAGACTGCACGACACAAAACTTTACACCTCGCCTGGGCCCGTCAACACCAGCACTGGACCGTTGACGACTGAAAACATGTTGCCTGGTCGAACGAGTCTTGTTTCAAATTGTATCAAGTGGATGGATGTGTACGGGTATGGAGACAACCTCATGAATCCATGGATCCTGCATGATGATGATGATGAGTCCCATACTTCTTTACAGAGCGTAGGGCAGCGACGCGGGAGAACCGCGCCGCCTTACTAGGCAAGGTCCTAGTGGAGGTGGTTTGCCATTGCCTTCCTCCGACCGTAATGGGGATGAATGATAATGATGAAGACGACACAATAACACCCAGTCATCTCGAGGCAGGAAAAATTCCTGATCCCGCCGGGAATCGAACCCGAGACCCCGTGCTCGGGAAGCGAGAACGCTACCGCGAGACCACGAGGGGCGATCAACAAGGAACTGTTCAAGCTGGTGGAGGCTCTGTAATTTTGTGGGACGTGTGCAACTGGTGTGATGTGGGACTCCCGATACGTGTAGATACGACTCTGAGAGGTGAGATCACCTGCATCCATTCATGTCCATCGTGCATTTCGAAGGACTTGGGCAATTCCAACAAGGCAATGCGACACCCCGCATGTCCAGCATAGCTAAAGAGTGGATCCAGAAACGCTCTTCTGAGTTTAAACACTTTCTCTCGCCACCCAATACCCCAGAGATGAACATTATTGAGCATATCTGGGATGCCTTCCAACGTGCTATTCAGAAGGGACCTCCACCTCCTCGTACTCTTACGGACTTTTGGACAACCCTGCAGGATTCGTGGTGTCAGTTCCCTCCAGCACTACTTGAGACATTACTCGAGTTTATGTCACGTCGTGTTGCGGCACTTCTGTGTGCTCGCGGGGGCTCTACCAGTTTCTTTGGCTCTTCAGTGTGATGCTTGGAAAATATATTTTTGTGTAAACATTAACTTTTTAAATGGAACAGTGACTGTTGACATTATCATATTACAAGAAGTGTAAATTAGGATGTCACTGGTGTTTCTTGCAGGATTCTAGTGCCAGTTGTATACGAGATACAGCATTTTGAAAAGTTTCCACGCCGACACTTGTTTTTGTCATTCAACCTGCGTAGTTGTGTGTTCCTTGAGTGCAATGCGACTCGCTATGCAGTGTCTGACAGTCCAAGCAGTAGGACGTGAGAGGATAGTGGAATCTTCCAGTGCAGAAAATGTCGAGATGCTCATGCTGTATGGAGAGTGTAGGAAGAATGTAATTAGTTTTTATGATGTATGCGACAAGATATCGCAATAGACGTCAACGACCTCGGCAAATATTAATCAGCTTCTTCAAACAGTTACGTGAAAGTGGTAGTGTAACACCTAGACAACATAACATAAGGAAACAAGTGGCGACAGAAGAAGAGGAATTTGACGATCATTCTGCCGTTACAGCTGATCCGCGCGGTAGCTCCCGCGTAATCGCACAAGGAACTGGCATGAATCTGACAAGGGTGCTACAAATTCTCCATCGATATAGGTTCCGTCTCTATCACATCTCTCTCCACCAAGAGCTGCCTGGAAAGGATTATGAGAGTCGTGTTAACTTCTGTACATGGGCATTAAGACAGGATATTCCAGACGTATCATGTTTAGCGATAAAACCAATCATGGCCACGTAAACCGCATAAACATGCATTACTGATCTGTTTACAGTCCCCATTGGCTTCGTCACTTGGAACGTAAGCATTCATGGAGTGTAAACGTGTGGTGTGGGATAGTGAACCATCAACTCACAGATCCATCTTTTAGAGACGGAACACTGAACGCGCACAAGTATCCCAGACTCCTAACAGATCATCTTCCACGGGTGCTAGAAGGTGTTCCTCTGTAGACTGGGATGAACCTACGGTACCAACAAGATGGCTGTCCAACCCACAGTGCACGAAGTACTACAGCATATTTTCACGTCGTTGGACGCAGACGACCTGTACCTCGGCCGGCCTGTTCCCCAGATTTCACTCCTGTAGACTGTTTTGTGGGGGGGAAAGCTGAAAGACGCTCTCTACAGGGACATACCAACTACATCCGATGATATGCAACGACGTATTACTGCGGCCTACTCAGACATCTCCGCTGAAATGCTAGCATGTATGCAGCAGTCATTCCATACCAGACTGGAAGTGTGTACTGCCACTGCCGGCGGCCATTTTGAACACAACATGTGCTGTGGTTAATTCCCTCGTTACTGGTCAGAATCCGCAGCACTAGCGTATGCACCTGTGTTGTTCTTCAGTGTGTGCTACCACAGGTACGGCACAAGTGTCGGTGTGGGTACTTCTCAAAATCGGTATCTAGTAAACGACTAACTCTATAATCCTGCGACAAACACCACTAAATTCTAATTTACCTTATGTTTAGCTGGTTAATATCAATAGACATTATTACATATAGAAATGCGAATGTTCTCACAAAACATCCACTTTTTAAGTACGAGTATTAAAGTCATCTGTTGACTGGCTAACAGTATGAACCTCTGACTACCAATCTGTTCTGTGAAAACCGCACATTAAAAGCATTTTCCACTTCCGCAATGTTTTCGGTGCAAGGGTATAAATGCAGATATTATGGTCATCTGTACCTTAATATGTACAAACTTCAGTGCGTTAGTTATTTTTCCTCTGCATCCAACAGTCTTCCAATAGACACATCATATAAGTTCCTACCTGATGTTTTTTTGGGCAGTTATAACTACACCACTAAGTGGACTATACCTCGGAGCATAGACTAACCATTTTGAATGCACGTGGCCACACTTCAATACCTGACCTGCTGCTCGGCGGAAAATAAACTTTAATGGCTTGCTCTTGCCACATTGTAATTTTGTTCAGTATGCTGTCCTCAGTCACAAATAAAATTATCTGCACCTATATCACTAACACCCTTTATACGTATATACTTATTTCACAGCACAGTTAAAGTCTCACTTTTTCGACACTCCGTAATTGTCTCCTATTGCGACACAAAAGTTCGAAATTTGGATCAGAGGGCTTACAACCTTCTTTAGTAATGGTGCAAAAGCATGGCTCACTACGATGTCACTCTCGACCTATACGACGCATCAAACAGCAAGGTGTTGACATATGCAGGAAGAATGGCCACAGCTCAGAAGTTCGTGTGAGGTGTACGGTGGGTTAATAACGTCACATTGGCACCAAATTTCACCACAACTCTGCCCCACGCCACAATGGACGTGTTACACGATGAGAAAGCCGTCACAGCCCCTCTCATCCACATACTACCCGTTCTCTGGACGCGAGTTACAAATGGCGACTCCCAGTGCTGAACACGCAGTTTTCTTACCTGTGGCCAAGAATACGCATCGCAGCTCGGAATCGACACGAAACGGCCTCAGGAGGTGGCATAAATGGCGTCAACGAAACCACTATTTTCCAGGGAGCGTTGATTTCCACACATTTAGCGGTCTAAAACGACAGTTCACCATGTTATGAGCAACAGGACAATGTTTTGACAACCGTTGACACTGCTGACACCTCGCGGACGATTCAACCCTTCTCTAAGGACATCGTGGGACTGTAACCCCACTGAATGTGACCGAACTCGTTTGGAGTGTATCGCAAGTGCAGTTTTGTTCTGGTGTACAAGGTGGAACCACTAAGGATCGTTCAAAGCCAATGGACGAATTTAAAAATGTTCCGAAGTAGTTAATGGTGTTAATGCTTTTTCACATCCACCCTGTTTCGTGCCGTCCTGTGACATGATTGTGGGTGGGGGAGAGAAAGGAAAAAGGGGGGTGCGACATTGATACATGCATGGATGAAATGACAAAGGGTACCATTAAGACCCCCACTTCAGTAACATCCTGAGTGCCACCAATGCGCGCATTCCTGCACACAGACCCAGTTACTGATTTCTATGCACCGATGTGACAGGCAACCATTTCGGCACTCCTGAGTTCAGTGGCACTACGTCACTGAAGCAACACCTTCTGGCGGCATACAGAATCTAAGGGATGTTGAAAGGGATGCCTGCCTTGCCGGCGCTTAGGAATCGCTAACCGGCTGTCTCTGTACAGCAACGTTTTTGAGGTGCCCAACAAAGGAGTGCAGGTGGCACCGAGGGTGCTGCCGAACTGTGAGGTCTTATAGGGACCCTTTGCCTTTTCATTCACGCAAGTGTCAATGTCGAAACCCCCTATGATCACGCCACAGGAGAGCGCGAAACACGAGGGCTAAAAAGAATAAACACCCTTTGCTGCTTCAGAACACTTTTAAACGCGTCGAATGGTTTTGAACGGCCACAGTGGTTCCACCCCGTACACCAGAGCAAAAATGGCTGTGATGCTAACCGCCAAAGCATTGCGATTAATTTTAGCGGTGTTGCAGGTCAAAAATGTCCTTAGAGAAAGGTTGGATCGTCCAGGTGATGTCAGCAGCATGAAAGGGTATCAGAACGTCGTCCTGTCGCTCATCGCACTACGAACCATCGATTACGACCTCGAGATGAGTGCGAATAAACTCCACAAAGGAAGTGGCGGTTACGTTCACGCCCTTTACGCCGCCTATTAAAGCCTTCCCGTGTCGATTTTGAGCGGCAGTGTGTCTCAAATGTTTTCCTCCGCCACCCACCACAAGAAAACCCCATGATTTCGACACTGGCCGTTGCCGCTCCTACCTCAATCGCAGAAGTGTCAAGAGAAGAGGTGATACGTGGGTAAGTCGGGGTGTGACGGCATTCTCACCTTGTGACACGTCCACCGCGGTGGGTACAAATTCAGGTGAAATTTGGTGCCAATGTGACGTGATCAGCCTCACATGACCTCACATGAATTTCTGAGCTCTGGCCTTTTCTTTTGCATGTGTCGACATTTGCTGTCTGGTGCGTCGCAGAGTCCGAGAGTGACGTTGCAGGGCGGCACGCTCTGCCCTATTAGAGGGAAAGTTTTTAGGCATCTTTGAGCCAAATTTCCAATTTGTGCTCCGCAATCACATACACACACAGACATACATACACACACAAACACACACATCTAAGTTTTGGATGTATTTTAGGTGCCTTATAGACAGCAGTAAGTTCAGTCCAAGTAGTAGCTTAATGGTTTGCGTCGTGAATTATCTGTTTTGTGTCCTCTGTTGGAAACCCGAACATTGTTTTTCTATATTATTTTTTTTTCATTTCTCTACCCATGTCCGCTGAATGTTATTAGACGAACGTTTCTTATCAAGCTAGGAGGTACAAGGACAGGATGTCCCACTCAGCCGGCCGAAGTGGCCGTGCGGTTCTAGGCGCTGCAGTCTGGAATCGCGAGACCGCTACGGTCGCAGGGTCGAATCCTGCCTCGGGCATGGATGTGTGTGATGTCCTTAGGTTAGTTAGGTTTAACTAGTTCTAAGTTCTAGGGGACTAATGACCTCAGAAGTTGAGTCCCATAGTGCTCAGAGCCATTTGAACCATTTTTTTGTCCCACTCAAAGATCCCTGACTTCAAGGACCCAGGAGATAAAAACCACAGTAGATACGACAATGAAAAATGCGCCACATTGTAGAGCATCTCAAAGAAGTTATATTCCCACGTCAGAAGCGCCAAGTTTCGTGATCCACCTAACGTGAAAACAATTAAGGAATGGTATAGGAAGTTTCCGGCAGCAGGAAGTGTTCTGAAATATTATGGCAGTGCAGTCCACGCAGTTTCACAAGAGACAGTCGAGGACATCAGACAAACGTTTTTCAGAAGCCAACATAAATCAATTCGTCAAGCATCTAGGCGACTTGATGTACCTCGATCGACATTGCATCGTGTAGTTCACCAGCGTCTTCGTATGTGTGCTTACAAAGTGCAAATTCTGCAACATCAAACAATTTGCTGTGGTTATGCTGCAGCGTATTGGTATGGATGCCAGCTTCCAGGAAAAATGTTTATTCTCATATGAGGCAACCTTTCATCTATCAGGAAGGATTAATGGGCATAATGCTCGGATTTGGGGTTTGCAAAATCCGCATGTTGTCATTGAACATGTTCGCGATAGCCCTAAACTAAACGTCTGGTGTGGCCTAATGCACGATTGGATTGTTCGACTATTCTTCTTTCCGGAACAAACAGGTTATGGGTCAGCGTATCTGGACATGTTGAAGTAGTTTGTGTACCCTCAGATACAAAGCATCGTTTTTCAACAAGATGGAGCTCAGCCGCATTGGTCAACGGCTGTTCGCAAGTTCCTGGATAGGAAATTTACCAATCGTTGGATCGGGCACCACGTTCACCCGACAATTACGCCTCTTGATCTCTTCATGTGGGGATTCATGAAGGACTGCGTGTATGCGACTAAAGTGGACTATATTCCTACGTCACTAACGCGATTGCAACAATAACAAAGGAAATGTTACAAAGAACTTGGCAGGAAATTGAATACAGACTCGATATTCTTCATGCTACAAATGGTTCACATGTAGAGGTGTATTGATGATAAATAAATAAATTCTTTGAGATGCTCCACAATGTGGCGCATTTTTCATTGCATCTAAAGTGGGTTTTTTTCCTGGGTCTTTGAAATCAGGGAGGTTTGAATGGGACACCCTTTAAGTGTCATACATTTGTTACATAATAAATGTGTGTACAATATGTTTTGTGGTTACTATATTTTTGAAATTTTTGATGTTCTTATATAAGGGGCATTCAAAAAGAATCGAGCCGGAGGCATAATTACAGAAACCAGTACCTGTATGTTAGAAATATTGACCCTGGCTGTTGAGACACTTGTCCCATTGTGACACAAGGCGGTGAATGGCTTTCTAATAAAATACTCAGGGCTGCGATGTGAACCAGTTCCGCACGTACAGCTGGACGTCGTCGTCCGAGGTGAATCGTTTGCCCCTCAGAGCCTTTTTAAGGTGACCAAAAATGGCGTAATCACAGGGAGAGAGGTCCGGACTGTATGCAGGGTGGCCGAGAACCTCCCGTTTGAATTTCTACAGGAGTGCCGTGACTGTGTTGCCCGTTTGAGGGCTCTGCATTGTCCTGGAGCAGAATGACCCCATGGGCGATATTGCCTGGTCGTTTGGTTTGATCGCTTGGCGAAGGGTAGTAAAGGTTTGCGAGTAAGCTGGGCATTCACTGTTGTCCTGTGCTGCGGGAAGTGAATCAGAAGGAGGCCATCTTGGTGAAAGAAGAACGTCGGCATAGGGGCAAATGATTCACCTCGGACGACGACATCGAGCTGCACGTGCGGAACTGGTTAACATCGCAGCCCCGGGAATTTTACGAGACAGCCATTCACCACCTTTGTCACAGTGGGACAAGTGTCTCAACAGCCAGGGTCAATACTTCTAACATACAGGTACTGGTTTCTGTAATTATGCCTCCACCCATTTCTTTTTGAACGCCACTTATATTTCATTCTTATGTCTATTCTTAATTCTTATATTTTATGCTTATGTTTACTGGCTCTAATGGCTCTGAGCACTATGCGACTTAACGTCTGAGGTCATCAGTCGCCTAGAACTTAGAACTAATTAAACCTAACTAACCTAAGGACATCACACACATCCATGCCCGAGGCAGGATTCGAACCTGAGACTGGAGCGGTCGCTCGGCTCCAGACTGTAGCGCCTAGAACCGCACGGCCACTTCGGCCGGCCTTATGTTTACTCTTCGGGAGGATTTGATGTATTGCCTTCGATGATACCGATCGTAGAAACATTCGAAACATGGAAATTGCAAACATCACGAGCATCACATGAAGGCTGATTAGCCACAGCGACACCTCTTCGTAGAAACCTCACTTGGAAGAGAAATGGCGTTATCATTTCTGAAGATTTCACACGCTGGCAGTACACTGAGACTACAAAATTCATGGCATACCTCCTAATACCGTGTCGGACCACCTAATGTCCGACGTTGTGCAGCAGCTCGATGTGGGATGCACTCAGCAAGTCGTTTCAAGTCCCCTGTGGAAATATTGAGCCCTGCTGCCTCTACAGCGGTCCACAATTTTGAAAGTGTTGCCGGTGGAGGATTTTGTGCACGAACTGACCTCTCGATTACGTCCCATAAGTGCTCGATAGGATTCATGTCGGGCTATCTGGTTGGCCAAATCATTCGCTCGAGTTGTCCAGAATGCTGTGGGCCGGTGACACGGCGCGTTGTCACCCATAAAAATCCATCTTTCTTTGGGAACATGAAGACCATGAATGACTGCAAATGGCCTCTAAGTAGCCGAACATAACGATTTCGAGTCAATTATTAGTTCTGTTGGACCAGAGGATCCTGTCCATTCCATGTAAACACAGCCCACAGTATTATGGACCCACCACCACCTGCATAGATTGAATTCCCTAACGATCTCCGAAATACAATGTCCCACGCGTCTAGCTGCAACTACCATTCCGCGTTCATTCCCCGTCATGGGCCCATAATCACGTCGGAGACCTTTTCACATGAATCAGCTGAGTGCAAGTGACAGATCCGCCAAGGCACTGTCTTTTTTTACCTTGTGTGCGTTGAAACCTTCCCGTCTCATCTATATCTCTTTTGTTACGCAACCTTCCCTTCTACAATAACCTATGAAACCTTCCCTTAGGATTTCTATCTCTTGCTTAATAATAACAAATGAAATGTTCCCTTTGAAATTTATTCTCTTTCGCAATCTTAGCATACAAATTTAAATGCTGCTTATTAAAGGCGGTTTTCTGATTATTTCGACGAAACATAGAATGAGTCGTCGTCGTGGCCCTCAGTCGTTACCTGCAATAACCCAAAACTGTTCCTTACCTTTTCTACTGTTACTGGATCGCTATCTGACTGCTACATGGAACTGCGACATGAATATACTTACTCTGGTTTACTCTACTCTATTAGCTACTGGTGGGCTGTCATAATAAGTGACTGTATTTACTACCAAAGCTGACGTTATTCTTTAATAGCAAAGCTGACTTTATTCTTTAATTAATTTGACTGAAGTTACGTAATTCATAGTTAAACTTTTTCTTGACAACAATAAAATTTTGCAAAGTTTCACGTTGATGGTTTTTGGGATGGATAATAATCAGTAATGCAGTATTGCTGGTAAAAATTAATTATATTCTGAACGAAATGATTTTACAAACCTTCAAATGGGACTTACTTTTTACAATAATCTTACAACTAGCATTGCGCATACATACCTTCAGTAGTCTTGAGTTTCTCAAAAATAAAAATAATTCAATAATATTAGTTCCTCTTATGATAATAGTTAGCTGATGTCTCTGTACATCCGTTTATAATCTCTTGTAAATCATAGCTGGTGGCTGGCAGGCACATCACTCCTCTCAACCTCTCGCTTCAGACCTGCTACCGACTCGCTTCACTTCCCGCTTACTACTGACTTCCTACGAACGCTAAAGTGCCGTCTCTCCCGCCGACAATGCTTTCTGGTGCAGACAATCCCTGCTACCATTACAAAATGTATCAATGCGCCGTCTTTCCCGTTCTTTTCTTAAAATGTATCCATACGCGATCTCTCCCGCCCTTTTTAAAATTATATCAATGTGCGCTCTCTCCTGCCAACAACACTTTGGTGCAGACATTCCCTGCTCCCACAATTATTTCCAACATGACAAATATTAATTATTTCCACTTAATCCTATTAATAAAATATAAACATCTTTCATAAATTGTGGTTTGTCAATAGACATAGAAATATACACGTCTTACAGCGTGATACTGCCGCCATCTGTATATGTGCATATCGCTGTGTAATTTCGCGGCAAACCAAGCATAACGGATCATGTTTCCTAAAACTGGCGCTTGCAGGTGATTATGAGTCGAGATACACCACAAGAATTTCACCAGAAAAGTTTCATATATTTTTTCCTTTCATGTATTGTTTTTTCTTTTTTTTATTTGTTCACCAGACGTACAATTACTAGACGAATGAGCCGGCCGCGGTGTACGAGCTGTTCCTTATCTGTACAAACCATTTAGGGGATAGCCGGCCGGAGTGGCCAAGCGGTTCTAGGCGCTTCAGTCTGGAACCGCGCGACCGTTACAGTCGCAGGTTCGAATCCTGCCTCGGGCATGGATGTGTGTGATGTCCTTAGGTTAGTTAGGTTTAGGTAGTTCTAAGTTCTAGGAGACTGATGACCTCAGATGTTAAGTCCCATAGTGCTCAGAGCCATTTGAACCACTAGACGGATGAGGACAACCTTATTTTAGTATACCGTGGAAAACATTCGTGTAGTATTCGTCAGTGGACATCGGTAGATAAATGAAGATTAAAACAATGATCGGATTTCGAACACGGGGCACGAAAGAGTGAAGGAGAGACGTTAGACCTTCCCCTGTACCACCGCTTTGATTAAAGTGTTTAGACCCTTAATGGCACATACCGTACCTCGAAAAATTTGATCCTCGTTTTCTCAGAAGCGGTCGCGTATCTACTGATAAGCCGAGACACGTGTTCCCTTATATTGGCTCCTCTTCCAAAGAGCGAAGTTTCTGGGAAATCGAGTTATGGCGCTTGGAGTGTTCTCCTTGTGAGTTGTGGATGCAAGGTTAGAGGATGAGCAGAAGATCAAAAACTGGCTCATGTGCCAAGAACACCCTACACGGCTCTTTATTGCTATTAAAGGAAACAACATAAAGGATAACACCGTAAATCTTACCCTTAGGAACACCATTCTCTTCAATGAGCTAAAGTCTGATCGACTTGATATGCCAAGTGTCCCTTGTGAAGGAAAGATTGAAGTAGAGATGTTTCCACAGCGTCCCCAATCGTAGACGTCACGTAAAATATTGCATCTCGAGGTACGTATCACACGCCTTCTCTGGGTCAAAAAATATAGCTATAATGTGCAACTTATGAATGAAAGACTTCTGTAGGACCACCTCCAGTTGGGTGATGTTGTCCACAGAAGAATAACAACTTCTGAAATCACGCTGGAAGCGAGTCAGATTATTTCCAGTGTCCATATAAGGCAAGTATTGACCATCCTCACAAGATTATTTCCTGTACACCAGGTAATAAGGACACAACAATAACTACTTGGACATATACGACCCTTTCACAGTTCACGAGAAGAATCAGGATAGCTTCCATCCAGAACCAGGGGTATAATCCTGTTGACCACATGTTCTTAAATGTTTTAGGGGCATGCCACAATGAACTGTGAGAGGGCAGGAGCTCTGTTCTTCGCTACAGACAAATTGAATTCTAAGTCCAATGTGGAAAAGTGGCGTTTGTGTGTTGGGGTAGTCCAGTCTGCTCCTTTCCCTTGTTTCCAGGTGTTGTAGGATCTTGTCGTGCATTAGAAGTTCTCTTACAAACTATGCTGCCAGTATATGCGTAATACGGTGTGTCGTTGTGGGAAGGACATTTTTTCGCTATGTAGTTATTCACCATTCCTACCTTAAATTCTCCACACTGACTCCTAAAATCTTCTCTCGACTTTCCTCAATATCTCACCGAGCCTTTACTCTGGCTTTTCGAAAGTAGTCTAGGTTCTGTCCTGATGGTCTTGTCTTAAACTTTTATGGTGCCACCAGCTTGTTCTTAATTGCAGTATGACTTTCGTCATTCCATCTGTGGATTGGCTCCTTCTTTTGCTCTCCTGAAGTCTGTGGGCTAAATGAAGGGCCTCACCTACAATGTGCTCATCCCACTCCCAGGTTCTATCTCCGTGTTCGAATATATCTTGTAATATGATGAGCACTCAGTTTTCTCTGCTAAATGCCGATTTTGTCGGCTTCCTTTCGATGACTGTGGTTTCTAACAGGCTTAACTAGATTGGGAAGTTTTTGTAGGTCCATCATATAGATGTGTATGCGGGACTGTGGTTGATCATTAATTTGTAGAAAAAGGATACGAACAGCCGTACTTCTTTCTAAAAAATTGTTATTGTTTAAGCATCCAGCTTCAACGTTTCATTACCATCATCTTCAGGCACCTATGCCAAAGACGAATGGAGACATCCATCCATTGGTGCACATAGAATAGGTGTCATAGGTTGCCGTACTTTTGAAGCGCACACGCCGAATAAATAGAAATAGCGGTATGGAGTTAAATATATGATGCTCAGTCTATGTATCCCAATGTTTCGATATGTCTATTCTTTTTTCGCATAGGTGCTTGAAGATGGCGCTAACGAAGCGTCGAAACTCACTGCTTATCTAACAAAAATGATTAGGAAGTATTACAGTTGTTGGTATACTTTTTGTGCTAGAGATTGGGAAGTAGTCGCTAGAACTGAGATCGTTACCGTCTTCCTATGGAGCCCTGTCTGCCAAGGAAGGCAAGCAAATGGGAACGTGTGTGCCAGAGAATGACACTGTTGCCGAGCTGCAGTGCGTCGTTTGGCTTCTATTCAAGAAAGCGACTTCTCGGCCTAAGGAGAATATTGTGGGCATTAAAATCTCTGGCAGGGACAAATGGACGAGAAAGTTCGTTAAGGAACTCTGGATGCCTGTCTGTCAAGTGGCCCACAGAGTGGTAGATACACGAGCAACGCAGCGCTCTTATTGCGACGTTTCCGTTGGGAGAATCACGCGCTATTCACAACTCTGCCGTAACAGCAGCCTCTGAATAGACAACTACCTGATTATAATTATATTAAAAGTTGTTAAGAAACCAAAACTCACAGAAAGTCTCACTATTAATCAAAAGACGTCACAAAAGCATATACGACTAAGTCCATAAAAAAGCATATTTGGTACTAATAAGTGAATCGCTCTGTAAACCTTTTCTCCATGAAAGTTCACAAAGATGTACGAAGAGCAATTCAAAGTTGTAACGGTAATTATCACAGAGTCAGTCGAACTGGGAATTCCGCAGATTACATTACCGTTGATCTCAAAGCCACCGTAGCAAATCTCACCATCAATCCCATCACTAAACAACTCCAACCTACTTGCCGTCTTCCCACCTTCACTGTTGATCACCAATAGTGATGAAGTGTGGTCTACCTCGTAGTCAGATGCAGTATCTGAAATGTTCAACTTTAGATGGTTCAATCTCCAAGAAGAGTGGAAATAAAGTCGGATGAAGAATGTCGAATATCACTTTAGCAATGTAATGGTGATGATTCTGTGTGCACTCTATGATAAAAAGAGCTACTCACCCCGAACGAATTATCCGAACTTGACGGAAATCGGTAGATATGATGTAGACGTACACATAAACAAATGATTAAAATTTCAGAAAAATTGAATGAGTTATTAAGGAGAAAAAGGATGACAGATTGAGCAAGTCAGTAACGAGTTTGTCTACCTCTGGTCCTTAAGCAAGCATTTATTGGCTGACAAAAGTTCTCCTGAGGGATATCGTGACAAAATCCTGCCCAATCGGCGTGTTATATCGTCAAAATCCCGAGCACGTTAGAGGGTCCTGCCCATAATGGCCAAAACTTTCTCAATTGGGGAAACATCTGGCGACCTTGCTGGCCAAGGTAGAGATCGGCAAGCACAAGACAAGCACTAGGAACTCTCGCAGAAAACGAACGGCCATTATATTGCTGAAACCTAAGCACGAAGACAAGCACTAGAAACTCTCACAGAATGCGACCGAACATTATCTTGTTGAACCCTAAGCAGGAAGACAGGCACTAGAAACTCTCGCAGAATGCGAGCTGGCATTATCTTGCTGAAACCTAAGCACGAAGACAAGCACTACAAACTCTCGCAGAATGCGAGCTGGCATTATCTTGCTGAAACCTAAGCACGAAGACAAGCACTAGAAACTCTCGTAAAATGCGAGTGGGTATTATCTTGCTGAAACCTAAGCACAAAGACAAGCACTAGAAACTCTCGCAGAATGCGAGCGGAGATTATATTGCTGAAACCTAAGCACGAAGACGAGCACTAGAAACTCTCACAGAATGCGACCGAACATTATCTTGTTGAACCCTAAGCAGGAAGACAAGCACTAGAAACTCTCGCAGAATGCGAGCTGGCATTATCTTGCTGAAACCTAAGCACGAAGACAAGCACTAGAAACTCTCGCAGAACGCGAGCTGGCATTATCTTGCTGAAACCTAAGCACGAAGACAAGCACTAGAAACTCTCGCAGAATGCGAGCTGGCATTATCTTGCTGAAACCTAAGCACGAAGACAAGCACTAGAAACTCTCGTAAAATGCGAGTGGGTATTATCTTGCTGAAACCTAAGCACAAAGACAAGCACTAGAAACTCTCGCAGAATGCGGCGGGCATTATCTTGCTGAAACCTAAGCACAAAGACAAGCACTAGAAACTCTCGCAGAATGCGAGCGGGCATTATCTTGCTGAAACCTAAGCACGAAGACAAGCACTAGAAACTCTCGTAAAATGCGAGTGGGTATTATCTTGCTGAAACCTAAGCACAAAGACAAGCACTAGAAACTCTCGCAGAATGCGGCGGGCATTATCTTGCTGAAACCTAAGCACAAAGACAAGCACTAGAAACTCTCGCAGAATGCGAGCGGGTATTATCTTGCTGAAACCTAAGCACAAAGACAAGCACTAGAAACTCTCGCAGAATGCGAGTGGGTATTATCTTGCTGAAACCTAAGCACAAAGACAAGCACTAGAAACTCTCGCAGAATGCGAGCGGGTATTATCTTGCTGAAACCTAAGCACAAAGACAAGCACTAGAAACTCTCGCAGAATGCGGCGGGCATTATCTTGCTGAAACCTAAGCACAAAGACAAGCACTAGAGACTCTCGCAGAATGCGAGCGGGCATTATCTTGCTGAAACCTAAGCACGAAGACAAGCACTAGAAACTCTCGTAAAATGCGAGTGGGTATTATCTTGCTGAAACCTAAGCACAAAGACAAGCACTAGAAACTCTCGCAGAATGCGGCGGGCATTATCTTGCTGAAACCTAAGCACAAAGACAAGCACTAGAAACTCTCGCAGAATGCGAGCGGGTATTATCTTGCTGAAACCTAAGCACAAAGACAAGCCCTAGAAACTCATGCAGAATGCGAGCGGGGATTATATTGCTGAAACGTAAGCACGAAGACAAGCACTAGAAACTCTCACAGAATGCGACCGAACATTATCTTGCTGAACCCTAAGCAGGAAGACAAGCACTAGAAACTCTCGCAGAATGCGAGCTGGCATTATCTTGTTGAAACCTAAGCACGAAGACAAGCACTAGAAACTCTCGTAAAATGCGAGTGGGTATTATCTTGCTGAAACCTAAGCACAAAGACAAGCACTAGAAACTCTCGCAGAATGCGTGCGGGCATTATCTTGCTGAAACCTAAGCACAAAGACAAGCACTAGAAACTCTCGCAGAATGCGAGCGGGCATTATCTTGCTGAAACCTAAGCACGAAGACAAGCACTAGAAACTCTCGTAAAATGCGAGTGGGTATTATCTTGCTGAAACCTAAGCACAAAGACAAGCACTAGAAACTCTCGCAGAATGCGGCGGGCATTATCTTGCTGAAACCTAAGCACAAAGACAAGCACTAGAAACTCCCGCAGAATGCGAGCGGGCATTATCTTGCTGAAACCTAAGCACGAAGACAAGCACTAGAAACTCTCGTAAAATGCGAGTGGGTATTATCTTGCTGAAACCTAAGCACAAAGACAAGCACTAGAAACTCTCGCAGAATGCGGCGGGCATTATCTTGCTGAAACCTAAGCACAAAGACAAGCACTAGAAACTCTCGCAGAATGCGAGCGGGTATTATCTTGCTGAAACCTAAGCACAAAGACAAGCCCTAGAAACTCATGCAGAATGCGAGCGGGGATTATATTGCTGAAACTTAAGCACGAAGACAAGCACTAGAAACTCTCACAGAATGCGACCTACATTATCTTGTTGAACCCTAAGCAGGAAGACAAGCACTAGAAACTCTCGCAGAATGCGAGCTGGCATTATCTTGCTGAAACCTAAGCACGAAGACAAGCACTAGAAACTCTCGTAAAATGCGAGTGGGTATTATCTTGCTGAAACCTAAGCACAAAGACAAGCACTAGAAACTCTCGCAGAATGCGGCGGGCATTATCTTGCTGAAACCTAAGCACAAAGACAAGCACTAGAAACTCTCGCAGAATGCGAGCGGGCATTATCTTGCTGAAACCTAAGCACGAAGACAAGCACTAGAAACTCTCGTAAAATGCGAGTGGGTATTATCTTGCTGAAACCTAAGCACAAAGACAAGCACTAGAAACTCTCGCAGAATGCGGCGGGCATTATCTTGCTGAAACCTAAGCACAAAGACAAGCACTAGAAACTCTCGCAGAATGCGAGCGGGTATTATCTTGCTGAAACCTAAGCACAAAGACAAGCCCTAGAAACTCATGCAGAATGCGAGCGGGGATGATGTTGCTGAAACCTAAGCACGAAGACAAGCACTAGAAACTCTCACAGAATGCGACCGAACATTATCTTGTTGAACCCTAAGCAGGAAGACAAGCACTAGAAACTCTCGCAGAATGCGAGCTGGCATTATCTTGCTGAAACCTAAGCACGAAGACAAGCACTAGAAACTCTCGTAAAATGCGAGTGGGTATTATCTTGCTGAAACCTAAGCACAAAGACAAGCACTAGAAACTCTCGCAGAATGCGAGCGGGCATTATCTTGCTGAAACCTAAGCACAAAGACAAGCACTAGAAACTCTCGCAGAATGCGAGCGGGCATTATCTTGCTGAAACCTAAGCACGAAGACAAACACTAGAAACTCTCGTAAAATGCGAGTGGGTATTATCTTGCTGAAACCTAAGCACAAAGACAAGCACTAGAAACTCTCGCAGAATGCGGCGGGCATTATCTTGCTGAAACCTAAGCACAAAGACAAGCACTAGAAACTCTCGCAGAATGCGAGCGGGCATTATCTTGCTGAAACCTAAGCATGAAGACAAGAACTAGAAACTCTCGTAAAATGCGAGTGGGTATTATCTTGCTGAAACCTAAGCACAAAGACAAGCACTAGAAACTCTCGCAGAATGCGGCGGGCATTATCTTGCTGAAACCTAAGCACAAAGACAAGCACTAGAAACTCTCGCAGAATGCGAGCGGGCATTATCTTGCTGAAACCTAAGCACGAAGACAAGCACTAGAAACTCTCGTAAAATGCGAGTGGGTATTATCTTGCTGAAACCTAAGCACAAAGACAAGCACTAGAAACTCTCGCAGAATGCGGCGGGCATTATCTTGCTGAAACCTAAGCACAAAGACAAGCACTAGAAACTCTCGCAGAATGCGAGCGGGCATTATCTTGTTGAACCCTAAGCAGGAAGACAAGCACTAGAAACTCTCGCAGAATGCGAGCGGGCATTATCTTGCTGAAACCTAAGCACAAAGACAAGCACTAGAAACTCTCGCAGAATGCGGCGGGCATTATCTTGCTGAAACCTAAGCACAAAGACAAGCACTAGAAACTCTCGCAGAATGCGGCGGGCATTATCTTGCTGAAACCTAAGCACAAAGACAAGCACTAGAAACTCTCGCAGAATGCGAGCGGGCATTATCTTGCTGAAACCTAAGCACGAAGACAAGCACTAGAAACTGTCGTAAAATGCGAGTGGGTATTATCTTGCTGAAACCTAAGCACAAAGACAAGCACTAGAAACTCTCGCAGAATGCGGCGGGCATTATCTTGCTGAGACCTAAGCACAAAGATAAGCACTAGAAACTCTCGCAGAATGCGAGCGGGTATTATCTTGCTGAAACCTAAGCACAAAGACAAGCCCTAGAAACTCATGCAGAATGCGAGCGGGGATTATATTGCTGAAACCTAAGCACAAAGACAAGCACTAGAAACTCTCACAGAATGCGACCGAACATTATCTTGTTGAACCTTAAGCAGGAAGACAAGCACTAGAAACTCTCGCAGAATGCGAGCTGGCATTATCTTGCTGAAACCTAAGCACGAAGACAAGCACTAGAAACTCTCGTAAAATGCGAGTGGGTATTATCTTGCTGAAACCTAAGCACAAAGACAGGCACTAGAAACTCTCGCAGAATGCGGCGGGCATTATCTTGCTGAAACCTAAGCACAAAGACAAGCACTAGAAACTCTCGTAGAATGCGAGCGGGCATTATCTTGTTGAAACCTAAGCACGAAGACAAGCACTAGAAACTCTCGTAAGATGCGAGTGGGTATTATCTTGCTGAAACCTAAGCACAAAGACAAGCACTAGAAACTCTCGCAGAATGCGGCGGGCATTATCTTGCTGAAACCTAAGCACAAAGACAAGCACTAGAAACTCTCGCAGAATGCGAGCGGGTATTATCTTGCTGAAACCTAAGCACAAAGACAAGCCCTAGAAACTCATGCAGAATGTGAGCGGGGATTATATTGCTGAAACCTAAGCACGAAGACAAGCACTAGAAACTCTCACAGAATGCGACCGAACATTATCTTGTTGAACCCTAAGCAGGAAGACAAGCACTAGAAACTCTCGCAGAATGCGAGCTGGCATTATCTTGCTGAAACCTAAGCACGAAGACAAGCACTAGAAACTCTCGTAAAATGCGAGTGGGTATTATCTTGCTGAAACCTAAGCACAAAGACAAGCACTAGAAACTCTCGCAGAATGCGGCGGGCATTATCTTGCTGAAACCTAAGCACAAAGACAAGCACTAGAAACTCTCGCAGAATGCGAGCGGGCATTATCTTGCTGAAACCTAAGCACGAAGACAAGCACTAGAAACTCTCGTAAAATGCGAGTGGGTATTATCTTGCTGAAACCTAAGCACAAAGACAAGCACTAGAAACTCTCGCAGAATGCGGCGGGCATTATCTTGCTGAAACCTAAGCACAAAGACAAGCACTAGAAACTCTCGCAGAATGCGAGCGGGTATTATCTTGCTGAAACCTAAGCACAAAGACAAGCACTAGAAACTCTCGCAGAATGCGAGTGGGTTTTATCTTGCTGAAACCTAAGCACAAAGACAAGCACTAGAAACTCTCGCAGAATGCGAGCGGGTATTATCTTGCTGAAACCTAAGCACAAAGACAAGCACTAGAAACTCTTGCAGAATGCGGCGGGCATTATCTTGCTGAAACCTAAGCACAAAGACAAGCACTAGAAACTCTCGCAGAATGCGGCGGGCATTATCTTGCTGAAACCTAAGCACAAAGACAAGCACTAGAAACTCTCGCAGAATGCGAGCGGGCATTATCTTGCTGAAACCTAAGCACGAAGACAAGCACTAGAAACTCTCGTAAAATGCGAGTGGGTATTATCTTGCTGAAACCTAAGCACAAAGACAAGCACTAGAAACTCTCGCAGAATGCGGCGGGCATTATCTTGCTGAAACCTAAGCACAAAGACAAGCACTAGAAACTCTCGCAGAATGTGAGCGGGTATTATCTTGCTGAAACCTAAGCACAAAGACAAGCACTGGAAACTCTCACAGAATGCGAGTGGGTATTATCTTGCTGAAACCTAAGCACAAAGACAAGCACTAGAAACTCTCGCAGAATGCGAGCGGGCATTATCTTGCTGAAACCTAAGCACGAAGACAAGCACTAGAAACTCTCGCAGAATGCGGCGGGCATTATCTTGCTGAAACCTAAGCACAAAGACAAGCACTAGAAACTCTCGCAGAATGCGGCGGGCATTATCTTGCTGAAACCTAAGCACAAAGACAAGCACTAGAAACTCTCGCAGAATGCGGCGGGCATTATCTTGCTGAAACCTAAGCACAAAGACAAGCCCTAGAAACTCATGCAGAATGCGAGCGGGGATTATATTGCTGAAACCTAAGCACGAAGAAAAGCACTAGAAACTCTCGTAAAATGCGAGTGGGTATTATCTTGCTGAAACCTAAGCACAAAGACAAGCACTAGAAACTCTCGCAGAATGCGGCGGGCATTATCTTGCTGAAACCTAAGCACAAAGACAAGCACTAGAAACTCTCGCAGAATGCGGCGGGCATTATCTTGCTGAAACCTAAGCACGAAGACAAGCACTAGAAACTCTCGCAGAATGCGAACTGGCATTATCTTGCTGAACATAAGCACGAAGACAAGCACTAGAAACTCTCGTAAAATGCGAGTGGGTATTATCTTGCTGAAACCTAAGCACAAAAACAAGCACTAGAAACTCTCACAGAATGCGACCGAACATTATCTTGTTGAACCCTAAGCAGGAAGACAAGCACTAGAAACTCTCGCAGAATGCGAGCTGGCATTATCTTGCTGAAACCTAAGCACGAAGACAAGCACTAGAAACTCTCGTAAAATGCGAGTGGGTATTATCTTGCTGAAACCTAAGCACAAAGACAAGCACTAGAAACTCTCGCAGAATGCGAGCGGGGATTATATTGCTGAAACCTAAGCACGAAGACGAGCACTAGGAACTCTCACAGAATGCGACCGAACATAATCTTGTTGAACCCTAAGCAGGAAGACAAGCACTAGAAACTCTCGCAGAATGCGAGCTGGCATTATCTTGCTGAAACCTAAGCACGAAGACAAGCACTAGAAACTCTCGCAGAATGCGAGTGGGTATTATCTTGCTGAAACCTAAGCACGAAGAAAAGCACTAGAAACTCTCGTAAAATGCGAGTGGGTATTATCTTGCTGAAACCTAAGCACAAAGACAAGCACTAGAAACTCTCGCAGAATGCGAGCGGGTATTATCTTGCTGAAACCTAAGCACAAAGACAAGCCCTAGAAACTCATGCAGAATGCGAGCGGGGATTATATTGCTGAAACCCAAGCACGAAGACAAGCACTAGAAACTCTCACAGAATGCGACCGAACATTATCTTGTTGAACCCTAAGCAGGAAGACAAGCACTAGAAACTCTCGCAGAATGCGAGCTGGCATTATCTTGCTGAAACCAAAGCACGAAGACAAGCACTAGAAACTCTCGCAGAATGCGAGTGGGTATTATCTTGCTGAAACCTAAGCACGAAGACAAGCACTAGAAACTCTCGTAAAATGCGAGTGGGTATTATCTTGCTGAAACCTAAGCACAAAGACAAGCACTAGAAACTCTCGCAGAATGCGAGCTGGCATTATCTTGCTAAAACCTAAGCACGAAGACAAGCACTAGAAACTCTCGTAAAATGCGAGTGGGTATTATCTTGCTGAAACCTAAGCACAAAGACAAGCACTAGAAACTCTCGCAGAATGCGAGCGGGCATTATCTTGCTGAAACCTAAGCACGAAGACAAGCACTAGAAACTCTCGTAAAATGCGAGTGGGTATTATCTTGCTGAAACCTAAGCACAAAGACAAGCACTAGAAACTCTCGCAGAATGCGGCGGGCATTATCTTGCTGAAACCTAAGCACAAAGACAAGCACTAGAAACTCTCGCAGAATGCGAGCTGGCATTATCTTGCTGAAACCTAAGCACGAAGACAAGCACTAGAAACTCTCGTAAAATGCGAGTGGGTATTATCTTGCTGAAACCTAAGCACAAAGACAAGCACTAGAAACTCTCGCAGGATGCGAGCGGGGATTATATTGCTGAAACCTAAGCACGAAGACGAGCACTAGAAACTCTCACAGAATGCGACCGAACATTATCTTGTTGAACCCTAAGCAGGAAGACAAGCACTAGAAACTCTCGCAGAATGCGAGCTGGCATTATCTTGCTGAAACCTAAGCACGAAGACAAGCACTAGAAACTCTCGCAGAATGCGAGTGGGTATTATCTTGCTGAAACCTAAGCACGAAGAAAAGCACTAGAAACTCTCGTAAAATGCGAGTGGGTATTATCTTGCTGAAACCTAAGCACAAAGACAAGCACTAGAAACTCTCGCAGAATGCGAGCGGGTATTATCTTGCTGAAACCTAAGCACAAAGACAAGCCCTAGAAACTCATGCAGAATGCGAGCGGGGATTATATTGCTGAAACCTAAGCACGAAGGCAAGCACTAGAAACTCTCACAGAATGCGACCGAACATTATCTTGTTGAACCCTAAGCAGGAAGACAAGCACTAGAAACTCTCGCAGAATGCGAGCTGGCTTTATCTTGCTGAAACCTAAGCACGAAGACAAGCACTAGAAACTCTCGCAGAATGCGAGGGGGTATTATCTTGCTGAAACCTAAGCACGAAGTAAAGCACTAGAAACTCTCGTAAAATCCGAGTGGGTATTATCTTGCTGAAACTTAAGCACAAAGACAAGCACTAGAAACTCTCGCAGAATGCGAGCGGGCATTATCTTGCTGAAACCTAAGCACAAAGACAAGCCCTAGAAACTCATGCAGAATGCGAGCGGGGATTATATTGCTGAAACCTAAGCACGAAGACAAGCACTAGAAACTCTCACAGAATGCGACCGAACATTATCTTGTTGAACCCTAAGCAGGAAGACAAGCACTAGAAACTCTCGCAGAATGCGAGCTGGCATTATCTTGCTGAAACCAAAGCACGAAGACAAGCACTAGAAACTCTCGTAAAATGCGAGTGGGTATTATCTTGCTGAAACCTAAGCACAAAGACAAGCACTAGAAACTCTCGCAGAATGCGAGCTGGCATTATCTTGCTGAAACCTAAGCACGAAGACAAGCACTGGAAACTCTTGTAAAATGCGAGTGGGTATTATATTGCTGAAACCTAAGCACAAAGACAAGCACTAGAAACTCTCGCAGAATGCGAGCGGGCATTATCTTGCTGAAACCTAAGCACGAAGACAAGCACTAGAAACTCTCGTAAAATGCGAGTGGGTATTATCTTGCTGAAACCTTAGCACAAAGACAAGCACTAGAAACTCTCGCAGAGTGCGGCGGGCATTATCTTGCTGAAACCTAAGCACAAAGACAAGCACTAGAAACTCTCGTAAAATGCGAGTGGGTATTATCTTGCTGAAACCTAAGCACAAAGACAAGCACTAGAAACTCTCGCAGAATGCGAGCTGGCATTATCTTGCTGAAACCTAAGCACGAAGACAAGCACTAGAAACTCTCGTAAAATGCGAGTGGGTATTATCTTGCTGAAACCTAAGCACAAAGACAAGCACTAGAAACTCTCGCAGAATGCGAGCTGGCATTATCTTGCTGAAACCTAAGCACGAAGACAAGCACTAGAAACTCTCGTAAAATGCGAGTGGGTATTATCTTGCTGAAACCTAAGCACAAAGACAAGCACTAGAAACTCTCGCAGAATGCGAGCGGGCATTATCTTGCTGAAACCTAAGCACGAAGACAAGCACTAGAAACTCTCGTAAAATGCGAGTGGGTATTATCTTGCTGAAACCTAAGCACAAAGACAAGCAGTAGGAACTCTCGCAGAATGCGGCGGGCATTATCTTGCTGAAACCTAAGCACAAAGACAAGCACTAGAAACTCTCGTAAAATGCGAGTGGGTATTATCTTGCTGAAACCTAAGCACAAAGACAAGCACTAGAAACTCTCGCAGAATGCGAGCTGGCATTATCTTGCTGAAACCTAAGCACGAAGACAAGCACTAGAAACTCTCGTAAAATGCGAGTGGGTATTATCTTGCTGAAACCTAAGCACAAAGACAAGCACTAGAAACTCTCGCAGAATGCGAGCTGGCATTATCTTGCTGAAACCTAAGCACGAAGACAAGCACTAGAAACTCTCGTAAAATGCGAGTGGGTATTATCTTGCTGAAACCTAAGCACAAAGACAAGCACTAGAAACTCTCGCAGAATGCGAGCGGGCATTATCTTGCTGAAACCTAAGCACGAAGACAAGCACTAGAAACTCTCGTAAAATGCGAGTGGGTATTATCTTGCTGAAACCTAAGCACAAAGACAAGCACTAGAAACTCTCGCAGAATGCGGCGGGCATTATCTTGCTGAAACCTAAGCACAAAGACAAGCACTAGAAACTCTCGTAAAATGCGAGTGGGTATTATCTTGCTGAAACCTAAGCACAAAGAGAAGCAGTAGAAACTCTCGCAGAATGCGAGCTGGCATTATCTTGCTGAAACCTAAGCACGAAGACAAGCACTAGAAACTCTCGTAAAATGCGAGTGGGTATTATCTTGCTGAAACCTAAGCACAAAGACAAGCACTAGAAACTCTCGCAGAATGCGAGCTGGCATTATCTTGCTGAAACCTAAGCACGAAGACAAGCACTAGAAACTCTCGTAAAATGCGAGTGGGTATTATCTTGCTGAAACCCAAGCACAAAGACAAGCACTAGAAACTCTCGCAGAATGCGAGCGGGGATTATATTGCTGAAACCTAAGCACGAAGACGAGCACTAGAAACTCTCACAGAATGCGACCGAACATTATCTTGTTGAACCCTAAGCAGGAAGACAAGCACTAGAAACTCTCGCAGAATGCGAGCTGGCATTATCTTGCTGAAACCTAAGCACGAAGACAAGCACTAGAAACTCTCGCAGAATGCGAGTGGGTATTATCTTGCTGAAACCTAAGCACGAAGACAAGCACTAGAAACTCTCGTAAAATGCGAGTGGATATTATCTTGCTGAAACCTAAGCACAAAGACAAGCACTAGAAACTCTCGCAGAATGCGAGCGGGCATTATCTTGCTGAAACCTAAGCACGAAGACAAGCACTAGAAACTCTCGCAGAATGCGAGCTGGCTTTATCTTGCTGAAACCTAAGCACGAAGACAAGCACTAGAAACTCTCGCAGAATGCGAGGGGGTATTATCTTGCTGAAACCTAAGCACGAAGTAAAGCACTAGAAACTCTCGTAAAATCCGAGTGGGTATTATCTTGCTGAAACCTAAGCACAAAGACAAGCACTAGAAACTCTCGCAGAATGCGAGCGGGCATTATCTTGCTGAAACCTAAGCACAAAGACAAGCCCTAGAAACTCATGCAGAATGCGAGCGGGGATTATATTGCTGAAACCTAAGCACGAAGACAAGCACTAGAAACTCTCACAGAATGCGACCGAACATTATCTTGTTGAACCCTAAGCAGGAAGACAAGCACTAGAAACTCTCGCAGAATGCGAGCTGGCATTATCTTGCTGAAACCTAAGCACGAAGACAAGCACTAGAAACTCTCGTAAAATGCGAGTGGGAATTATCTTGCTGAAACCTAAGCACAAAGACAAGCACTAGAAACTCTCGCAGAATGCGAGCTGGCATTATCTTGCTGAAACCTAAGCACGAAGACAAGCACTGGAAACTCTCGTAAAATGCGAGTGGGTATTATATTGCTGAAACCTAAGCACAAAGACAAGCACTAGAAACTCTCGCAGAATGCGAGCGGGCATTATCTTGCTGAAACCTAAGCACGAAGACAAGCACTAGAAACTCTCGTAAAATGCGAGTGGGTATTATCTTGCTGAAACCTTAGCACAAAGACAAGCACTAGAAACTCTCGCAGAATGCGGCGGGCATTATCTTGCTGAAACCTAAGCACAAAGACAAGCACTAGAAACTCTCGTAAAATGCGAGTGGGTATTATCTTGCTGAAACCTAAGCACAAAGACAAGCACTAGAAACTCTCGCAGAATGCGAGCTGGCATTATCTTGCTGAAACCTAAGCACGAAGACAAGCACTAGAAACTCTCGTAAAATGCGAGTGGGTATTATCTTGCTGAAACCTAAGCACAAAGACAAGCACTAGAAACTCTCGCAGAATGCGAGCTGGCATTATCTTGCTGAAACCTAAGCACGAAGACAAGCACTAGAAACTCTCGTAAAATGCGAGTGGGTATTATCTTGCTGAAACCTAAGCACAAAGACAAGCACTAGAAACTCTCGCAGAATGCGAGCGGGCATTATCTTGCTGAAACCTAAGCACGAAGACAAGCACTAGAAACTCTCGTAAAATGCGAGTGGGTATTATCTTGCTGAAACCTAAGCACAAAGACAAGCAGTAGAAACTCTCGCAGAATGCGGCGGGCATTATCTTGCTGAAACCTAAGCACAAAGACAAGCACTAGAAACTCTCGTAAAATGCGAGTGGGTATTATCTTGCTGAAACCTAAGCACAAAGACAAGCACTAGAAACTCTCGCAGAATGCGAGCTGGCATTATCTTGCTGAAACCTAAGCACGAAGACAAGCACTAGAAACTCTCGTAAAATGCGAGTGGGTATTATCTTGCTGAAACCTAAGCACAAAGACAAGCACTAGAAACTCTCGCAGAATGCGAGCTGGCATTATCTTGCTGAAACCTAAGCACGAAGACAAGCACTAGAAACTCTCGTAAAATGCGAGTGGGTATTATCTTGCTGAAACCTAAGCACAAAGACAAGCACTAGAAACTCTCGCAGAATGCGAGCGGGCATTATCTTGCTGAAACCTAAGCACGAAGACAAGCACTAGAAACTCTCGTAAAATGCGAGTGGGTATTATCTTGCTGAGACCTAAGCACAAAGACAAGCACTAGAAACTCTCGCATAATGCGGCGGGCATTATCTTGCTGAAACCTAAGCACAAAGACAAGCACTAGAAACTCTCGTAAAATGCGAGTGGGTATTATCTTGCTGAAACCTAAGCACAAAGACAAGCAGTAGAAACTCTCGCAGAATGCGAGCTGGCATTATCTTGCTGAAACCTAAGCACGAAGACAAGCACTAGAAACTCTCGTAAAATGCGAGTGGGTATTATCTTGCTGAAACCTAAGCACAAAGACAAGCACTAGAAACTCTCGCAGAATGCGAGCTGGCATTATCTTGCTGAAACCTAAGCACGAAGACAAGCACTAGAAACTCTCGTAAAATGCGAGTGGGTATTATCTTGCTGAAACCTAAGCACAAAGACAAGCACTAGAAACTCTCGCAGAATGCGAGCGGGGATTATATTGCTGAAACCTAAGCACGAAGACGAGCACTAGAAACTCTCACAGAATGCGACCGAACATTATCTTGTTGAACCCTAAGCAGGAAGACAAGCACTAGAAACTCTCGCAGAATGCGAGCTGGCATTATCTTGCTGAAACCTAAGCACGAAGACAAGCACTAGAAACTCTCGCAGAATGCGAGTGGGTATTATCTTGCTGAAACCTAAGCACGAAGACAAGCACTAGAAACTCTCGTAAAATGCGAGTGGATATTATCTTGCTGAAACCTAAGCACAAAGACAAGCACTAGAAACTCTCGCAGAATGCGAGCGGGCATTATCTTGCTGAAACCTAAGCACGAAGACAAGCACTAGAAACTCTCGTAAAATGCGAGTGGGTATTATCTTGCTGAAACCTAAGCACAAAGACAAGCACTAGAAACTCTCGCAGAATGCGAGCTGGCATTATCTTGCTGAAACCTAAGCACGAAGACAAGCACTAGAAACTCTCGTAAAATGCGAGTGGGTATTATCTTGCTGAAACCTAAGCACAAAGACAAGCACTAGAAACTCTCGCAGAATGCGAGCGGGTATTATCTTGCTGAAACCTAAGCACAAAGACTAGCCCTAGAAACTCATGCAGAATGCGAGCGGGGATTATATTGCTGAAACCTAAGCACGAAGACGAGCACTAGAAACTCTCACAGAATGCGACCGAACATTATCTTGTTGAACCCTAAGCAGGAAGACAAGCACTAGAAATTCTCGCAGAATGCGAGCTGGCATTATCTTGCTGAAACCTAAGCACGAAGACAAGCACTAGAAACTCTCGCAGAATGCAAGTGGGTATTATCTTGCTGAAACCTAAGCACGAAGAAAAGCACTAGAAACTCTCGTAAAATGCGAGTGGGTATTATCTTGCTGAAACCTAAGCACAAAGACAAGCACTAGAAACTCTCGCCGAATGCGAGCGGGTATTATCTTGCTGAAACCTAAGCACAAAGACAAGCCCTAGAAACTCATGCAGAATGCGAGCGGGGATTATATTGCTCAAACCTAAGCACGAAGACAAGCACTAGAAACTCTCACAGAATGCGACCGAACATTATCTTGTTGAACCCTAAGCAGGAAGACAAGCACTAGAAACTCTCGCAGAATGCGAGCTGGCATTATGTTGCTGAAACCTAAGCACGAAGACAAGCACTAGAAACTCTCGTAAAATGCGAGTGGGTATTATCTTGCTGAAACCTAAGCACAAAGACAAGCACTAGAAACTCTCGCAGAATGCGGCGGGCATTATCTTGCTGAAACCTAAGCACGAAGAAAAGCACTAGAAACTCTCGTAAAATGCGAGTGGGTATTATCTTGCTGAAACCTAAGCACGAAGACAAGCACTAGGAACTCTCGCAGAAAACGAACGGCCATTATATTGCTGAAACCTAAGCACGAAGACAAGCACTAGAAACTCTCGTAAAATGCGAGTGGGTATTATCTTGCTGAAACCTAAGCACAAAGACAAGCACTAGAAACTCTCGCAGGATGCGAGCGGGGATTATATTGCTGAAACCCAAGCACGAAGACAAGCACTAGAAACTCTCACAGAATGCGACCGAACATTATCTTGTTGAACCCAAAGCAGGAAGACAAGCACTAGAAACTCTCGCAGAATGCGAGCTGGCATTATCTTGCTGAAACCAAAGCACGAAGACAAGCACTAGAAACTCTCGCAGAATGCGAGTGGGTATTATCTTGCTGAAACCTAAGCACGAAGACAAGCACTAGAAACTCTCGTAAAATGCGAGTGGGTATTATCTTGCTGAAACCTAAGCACAAAGACAAGCACTAGAAACTCTCGCAGAATGCGAGCTGGCATTATCTTGCTGAAACCTAAGCACGAAGACAAGCACTAGAAACTCTCGTAAAATGCGAGTGGGTATTATCTTGCTGAAACCTAAGCACAAAGACAAGCACTAGAAACTCTCGCAGAATGCGAGCGGGCATTATCTTGCTGAAACCTAAGCACGAAGACAAGCACTAGAAACTCTCGTAAAATGCGAGTGGGTATTATCTTGCTGAAACCTAAGCACAAAGACAAGCACTAGAAACTCTCGCAGAATGCGAGCTGGCATTATCTTGCAGAAACCTAAGCACGAAGACAAGCACTAGAAACTCTCGTAAAATGCGAGTGGGTATTATCTTGCTGAAACCTAAGCACAAAGACAAGCACTAGAAACTCTCGCAGGATGCGAGCGGGGATTATATTGCTGAAACCTAAGCACGAAGACAAGCACTAGAAACTCTCACAGAATGCGACCGAACATTATCTTGTTGAACCCTAAGCAGGAAGACAAGCACTAGAAACTCTCGCAATATGCGAGCTGGCTTTATCTTGCTGAAACCTAAGCACGAAGACAAGCACTAGAAACTCTCGCAGAATGCGAGGGGGTATTATCTTGCTGAAACCTAAGCACGAAGTAAAGCACTAGAAACTCTCGTAAAATCCGAGTGGGTATTATCTTGCTGAAACCTAAGCACAAAGACAAGCACTAGAAACTCTCGCAGAATGCGAGCGGGCATTATCTTGCTGAAACCTAAGCACAAAGACAAGCCCTAGAAACTCATGCAGAATGCGAGCGGGGATTATATTGCTGAAACCTAAGCACGAAGACAAGCACTAGAAACTCTCACAGAATGCGACCGAACATTATCTTGTTGAACCCTAAGCAGGAAGACAAGCACTAGAAACTCTCGCAGAATGCGAGCTGGCATTATCTTGCTGAAATCTAAGCACGAAGTCAAGCACTAGAAACTCTCGTAAAATGCGAGTGGGTATTATCTTGCTGAAACCTAAGCACAAAGACAAGCACTAGAAACTCTCGCAGAATGCGAGCTGGCATTATCTTGCTGAAACCTAAGCACGAAGACAAGCACTGGAAACTCTCGTAAAATGCGAGTGGGTATTATATTGCTGAAACCTAAGCACAAAGACAAGCACTAGAAACTCTCGCAGAATGCGAGCGGGCATTATCTTGCTGAAACCTAAGCACGAAGACAAGCACTAGAAACTCTCGTAAAATGCGAGTGGGTTTTATCTTGCTGAAACCTTAGCACAAAGACAAGCACTAGAAACTCTCGCAGAATGCGGCGGGCATTATCTTGCTGAAACCTAAGCACAAAGACAAGCACTAGAAACTCTCGTAAAATGCGAGTGGGTATTATCTTGCTGAAACCTAAGCACAAAGACAAGCACTAGAAACTCTCGCAGAATGCGAGTGGGTATTATCTTGCTGAAACCTAAGCACGAAGACAAGCACTAGAAACTCTCGTAAAATGCGAGTGGATATTATCTTGCTGAAACCTAAGCACAAAGACAAGCACTAGAAACTCTCGCAGAATGCGAGCGGGCATTATCTTGCTGAAACCTAAGCACGAAGACAAGCACTAGAAACTCTCGTAAAATGCGAGTGGGTATTATCTTGCTGAAACCTAAGCACAAAGACAAGCACTAGAAACTCTCGCAGAATGCGAGCTGGCATTATCTTGTGAAACCTAAGCACGAAGACAAACACTAGAAACTCTCGTAAAATGCGAGTGGTTATTATCTTGCTGAAACCTAAGCACAAAGACAAGCACTAGAAACTCTCGCAGAATGCGAGCGGGTATTATCTTGCTGAAACCTAAGCACAAAGACTAGCCCTAGAAACTCATGCAGAATGCGAGCGGGGATTATATTGCTGAAACCTAAGCACGAAGACGAGCACTAGAAACTCTCACAGAATGCGACCGAACATTATCTTGTTGAACCCTAAGCAGGAAGACAAGCACTAGAAACTCTCGCAGAATGCGAGCTGGCATTATCTTGCTGAAACCTAAGCACGAAGACAAGCACTAGAAACTCTCGCAGAATGCAAGTGGGTATTATCTTGCTGAAACCTAAGCACGAAGAAAAGCACTAGAAACTCTCGTAAAATGCGAGTGGGTATTATCTTGCTGAAACCTAAGCACAAAGACAAGCACTAGAAACTCTCGCAGAATGCGAGCGGGTATTATCTTGCTGAAACCTAAGCACAAAGACAAGCCCTAGAAACTCATGCAGAATGCGAGCGGGGATTATATTGCTGAAACCTAAGCACGAAGACAAGCACTAGAAACTCTCACAGAATGCGACCGAACATTATCTTGTTGAACCCTAAGCAGGAAGACAAGCACTAGAAACTCTCGCAGAATGCGAGCTGGCATTATGTTGCTGAAACCTAAGCACGAAGACAAGCACTAGAAACTCTCGTAAAATGCGAGTGGGTATTATCTTGCTGAAACCTAAGCACAAAGACAAGCACTAGAAACTCTCGCAGAATGCGGCGGGCATTATCTTGCTGAAACCTAAGCACGTAGAAAAGCACTAGAAACTCTCGTAAAATGCGAGTGGATATTATCTTGCTGAAACCTAAGCACGAAGACAAGCACTAGGAACTCTCGCAGAAAACGAACGGCCATTATATTGCTGAAACCTAAGCACGAAGACAAGCACTAGAAACTCTCACAGAATGCGACCGAACGTTATCTTGTTGAACCCTAAGCAGGAAGACAGGCACTAGAAACTCTCGCAGAATGCGGCGGGCGTTATCTTGCTGAAACCTAAGCACGAAGAAAAGCACTAGAAACTCTCGTAAAATGCGAGTGGGTATTATCTTGCTGAAACCTAAGCACGAAGACAAGCACTAGGAACTCTCGCAGAAAACGAACGGCCATTATATTGCTGAAACCTAAGCACGAAGACAAGCACTAGAAACTCTCACAGAATGCGACCGAACATTATCTTGTTGAACCCTAAGCAGGAAGACAGGCACTAGAAACTCTCGCAGAATGCGGCGGGCATTATCTTGCTGAAACCTAAGCACGAAGAAAAGCACTAGAAACTCTCGTAAAATGCGAGTGGGTATTATCTTGCTGAAACCTAAGCACAAAGACAAGCACTAGAAACTCTCGCAGAATGCGAGCGGGGATTATATTGCTGAAACCTAAGCACGAAGACGAGCACTAGAAACTCTCACAGAATGCGACCGAACATTATCTTGTTGAACCCTAAGCAGGAAGACAAGCACTAGAAACTCTCGCAGAATGCGAGCTGGCATTATCTTGCTGAAACCTAAGCACGAAGACAAGCACTAGAAACTCTCGCAGAATGCGTGTGGGTATTATCTTGCTGAAACCTAAGCACGAAGAAAAGCACTAGAAACTCTCGTAAAATGCGAGTGGGTATTATCTTGCTGAAACCTAAGCACAAAGACAAGCACTAGAAACTCTCGCAGAATGCGAGCGGGCATTATCTTGCTGAAACCTAGGCACAAAGACAAGCCCTAGAAACTCATGCAGAATGCGAGCGGGTATTATCTTGCTGAAACCTAGGCACAAAGACAAGCCCTAGAAACTCATGCAGAATGCGAGCGGGGATTATATTGCTGAAACCTAAGCACGAAGACAAGCACTAGAAACTCTCACAGAATGCGACCGAACATTATCTTGTTGAACCCTAAGCAGGAAGACAAGCACTAGAAACTCTCGCAGAATGCGAGCGGGCATTATCTTGCTGAAACCTAAGCACGAAGACAAGCACTAGAAACTCTCGTAAAATGCGAGTGGGTATTATCTTGCTGAAACCTAAGCACGAAGACAAGCACTAGAAACTCTCGCAGAATGCGAGCGGGCGTTATCTTGCTGAAACCTAAGCACAAAGACAACCACTAGAAACTCACGCAGAATGCGAGCGGGGATTATATTGCTGAAACCTAAGCATGAAGACAAACACTAGACACTCTAGCAGAATGCGAGCGGGCATTATCTTGCTGAAACATAAGCTCAGGATGGCTTGCCAGGAAGGGCAACAAAACGAATCGTAGAATATAGTCGATCTAGCGCTGTGCTGTAAGAGTGCCGCGGATGACAACCAAAGAGGTCCTGCTATGAAGTGAAATGGCACCACAGACCATCGCTTCTGGTTGTCGGGCCGTATGGCGTGCGACACTCATGTTGGTATCTCACCGCTGTCTGAGGCGTCTCCACACACGTCTTTGGCTTGCAATCTAATTGAGTGGAGTAGAATTTGCTTCAGCGGTGAGTACCGCATCAAATTGAGTCCCGATGACGAATGAAGAAGAGTCACAGATGAGAATTAGCGTTATAGCCATAACAAGAATGGGGAACAATGAAAATTTGCATTTTAATATATAGATTCAACATAGTATCAGTAACTGTATGCCGGTCGAGGTGGCCGAGCGGTTCTAGGCACTACAGTCTGGAACCGCGTGCCCGCTACGGTCGCAGGTCCGAATAATGCCTCGGGCATGGATGTGTGTGACGTCCTTAAGGTTGATAGGTTTAAGTAGTTCTAAGTTCTAGGGAACTGATGACGACAGTAGTTAAGTCCTATAGTGCTCAGAGCCATTTGAACCATTTTTAGTAACTGTATATGGCTGTTCCATATGTCAATTAATATTAATGATTTAATTGTTGAAAAATCATCAATCACGAATACTAATTCGTACTTCCTATTAGATTCTCAAGTCTTGCTTTTAGAAAATTCTGTACTATTCTACAATCGTAGAGTTGCGCCATCACATGCCATATTCAGAAAGGTACTCCATCATATTACATTCGTGTCACAATATACCGGCTACACAGCTAAAAGATTACACGGCAGTAAGAATGAAAAGTCTTTTCCTCACATTCCGAATTTTACACAAAAACATCATACCAGTAGAAGACTACACAATATAGAGATACGCAAGTTATACAGTAGAAGCGAAAATATTCAACTGTTTTATTTTCTTAATCTTTCTTTACTATATACGTCCCATTATTGTAGATTTGCTTTTCAACACTGCTAAATAGTTTAAAAAATTCTCCTTTAATCATAATGAGCTATCTTGTGTTATTATTTGCTACTGAGAACTTCCACCTTTGTTTTAAATAACGTCTAACTTTTATTACGTGGTACGCAGCTCCTTGTCTCGTGATAGCGTTCTCGCTTTCTGAGCACGGGGTCCAAGTTCCGATTTCCGGCGGGGTCAGGGATTTTCACTTGCCCCGAGATGACTGGGTATTGTTGTGTCGTCTTCATCATCATTATTACGGTCGGAGGAAGGCAACGGCAACCAATCTCCATTAGGACCTTGCCATACGGCGGTTCGGGTCTCCCGCATCGTTCCCCTACGCTCTGTGAAGAAGCATGGGACTTAACACCCTTTTGACTATATTGCACGAGTGAGTAAGGGTGCATGATATGAGGAATAGCTAAGCTAGAGTCCGATTACTTTAGAGGAGTTTCATACTTTATTTCTTCGCTGGTCAGTGGAGCTCAGCCGGCCGCTGTGGTCGAGCGGTTCTAGGCGCTTCAGTCCGGAACCGCGCTGATGCTACGGTCGGAGGTTCGAATTCAGCTTCGGGGATGGATGTGTGTGATGTCCTTAGGTTAGTTAGGTTTAAGTAGTTCTAAGTCTAGGGGACTGGTGACCTTAGATGTTAAGTCCCATAGTGCTTAGAGCCATTTGAACCATTTTTTCGGAGCTCAGTCGAACTAGAACTCCTCTCTGAAGACATTTCTACTCCACTCAACTATATTGCATGCCAAAGACGTGTCTGGAGACGCCTCGGACAGCGGTGGGTTACCAACATGAGTGTCGTTCTCCATAAGGCCTGACAACCAGGAGTGATGGTCTGATTCTGATTTCTTTCCGTAGCAGGACCACTTTGCTTGTCATCCGCCTCATCCTTACAGCACTGTGGTACGTCGACGATTCTCTACGACCCATTTTGTTCCTCTTCGTGGAAACCCATCCTGGGCTTGTATTTCTGCAAGATAATGCCCGCCCGCACACGGTGAGAGTTACTAATGTTTGTCTTCGTACTTGCCAAACCCTTTCTTGGCCAGCAGTGCCTCCTGATCTCTCTCCAACTGAGAACGTTTGGAGCATTATTGGCAGGACCCTCCAACCGTCTTCGGATTTGACGATGTAGCACACCAGTTGGGCAGAATTTGTCACGACATCCCGCTTGAGGACATCCAACACTTTCAGTCAATGCCAAGTCGAGTAACTACATCTACATTTCTACATGTACATCTGCATTTATACTCCGCAAGGCACCCAACGGTATGTGGCGGAGGGCACTTTACGTGCCACTGCATTACCTCCCTTTACTGTTCCAGTCGCGTATGGTTCGCGGGAAGAACGACTGCGGGAAAGCCTCCGTGCGCGCTCGAATCTCTCTAATTGTACATTCGTGGTCTCCTCGGGAGGTATAAGTAGGGGGAAGCAATATATCCGATACCTCATCCAGAAACGCACTCTCTCGAAACATGGACAGCACGCTTCACGGCGATGCAGAGCGCCTCTCTTGCAGAGTCTGCCACTTGAGTTTGCTAAACATCTCCGTAACGCTATCACGCTTAGCAAATAGCCCTGTGACGAAACGCGCCGCTCTTCTTTGGATCTTCTCTCTCCCCTCTGTCAACCCGACCAGGTACGGATCCCACACCGGCGAGCAATACTCAAGTCTAGGTCGAGTGTTTTGTAAGCCACCCCTTTGTTGATGGACTACATTTTCTAAGGACTCTCCCACCTTACCAACAATTAATTTTATATGATCATTCCACTTCAAATCGTTCCGCACGCATACTCCCAGATATTTTACAGAAGTAACTGCTACCAGTGTTTGTTCTGCTATCATTTAATCATACAATAAAGGATCTTTCTTTCTATGTATTCGCAATACATTACATTTGTCTACGTTAAGAGTCAGTTGCCACTCCCTGCACCAAGTGCCTATCCGCTGCAGATCTTCCTGCATTTCGCTGCAGTTTCCTAATGCTGCAACTTCTCTGTATACTACAGCATCATCCGACACTATCTACTAGGTCATTTATACATATGGTGAAAAGCTATGGTCCCAAACACTCCCCTGTGGCACGCCAGAGGTTACTTTAACGTCTGTAGACGTCTCCCCATTGAGGAAAACATGCTGTGTTCTGTTTGCTAAAAACTCTTCAATCCAGCCACACAGCTGGTCTGATATTCCGTAGGCTCTTTGTTTATCAGGCGACAGTGCGGAACTGTATCGAACGCCTTCCGGGAGTCAGGGAAAATGGCATCTACCTGGGAGCCTGTATCTGATATTTTCTGGGTCTCATGAACAAATAAAGCGAGTTGGGTCTCACACGATCGCTGTTTCCGGAATCCATATTGATTCCTACAGAGTAGATTCTGGGTTTCCAGAAATGACATGATATGCGATTTTGCGCATCGACGACCCTTCTTGAAAACTGGAACTGTCTGCATAAGGGCCAGAGAGGGACCAACGTGTTATTGTCTTGTTCATTTTGTGAAGTTCTTCCTCTAGAAAACATCATCCAGTTTTTATGAAACTGTAATTATTTGTCTGTCAGTGCATGAACGTCACATCTACTGATTTCCGTCCCATTCAGTTAATTCTTTCGTGATGGGTCGCTTTTTTTTGTCTTAGAGTGTATTTTGGGACATATTACGGATACGGAAGTGCCAACAACACAGAATGCGATGCAGGATAAAAGCGTAGTCTACAAAAAGTGTTGTATGTTATGGACGGCCGTGCGGTTCTAGGCGCTGCAGTCTGGAACCGCGAGACCACTACGGTCGCAGGTTCGAATCCTGCCTCGGGCATGGATGTGTGTGATGTCCTTAGGTTAGTTAGGTTTAACTAGTTCTAAGTTCTAGGGGACTAATGACCTCAGAAGTTGAGTCCCATAGTGCTCAGAGCCACTTGAACCATTTTTTGTTATGGACGGCAGCCGAGCTGCTTATCAGTTGACGTCATTGATATATGTTATTTAGGTGTCAGCTTCAACAGAAAACTTCGAACAATATGTGCGATATGTAGTACTGTAGACTATTGTTCTATCTATCGGTCGGTGGAGAATAGAATCAGTGTCATTGACGGACAGTGGCTTAAGAAACAATAGGTGCAGCGTGTAACGTTGCTAGGTACCAGGAACATTAGAGACGGCATCCATGAAAGAGGCTGAATAGGTACTGGTGTCGTTATATCAAGCGACGAATGAAGGGTCACAGTAATTACTTGAAAGTAAACGGCGAAGGTGATAGTTTTGGAGCGTTACGTGTCGTTCACGATCAAGGCGACACAACCTTCTCCTTTCTTACCATCCAAGTCGTCCTTCCTGTACACGGCATAGCATTTGGCACAGATGCGTATCTTTCATGTGTGTTTCTTGTGCCACGCGCTCTTTGTGAGCTAAAAATGGGTACTGAATCTGTCCTTTCCACCAAAGAATGGGAGCCATATATCGCTTAGGTTTTTCTTTTTCCCGTTCTGTTTGTCTCGGTAAAGTACACAAAAAACCGGAAGTGATGTTTCCTGACCCACCAGACGTATTTTTGTGTAAATAGTTATTTTCAGCGTCCGACAAAAAGAGAACAATTTTCAGTGTGTTGGCATTATTGAAGGTACCTCTGCTTTTCGCTAGATTTTTTTCTGGGAACCTTCTCGTATGACGTATTGCTGATCTCGAAGAAGGCTTCGATCTATTCTTGTGTACCACTACAGCTTAGCTACACTCCGCCGCACACCGTAACGTGGCTTGCGGAGTATAAATGTAATTGTTCCTCGATGCCCAACAATCGATTTGGGGACAGACGTGGGCAACGTAATGCTTATTTTTTTATACAGTCCATAACTGTTTCACGAATCAGACAGAGACAATGAAAGATATATTTTATGAATAAAAAGGGCTAACTGTCCGTGTTTCGGTTTAACAGAAAGATAAAAACGAAAAGAAATACACACAGGTGACAGACTTTTTGTTATAAAAAAAGTAATAGTTATTCCTTATTCCTTTATAAGTTCATTTGCACACGTAGCTATACTGACATGAAGCCGCATGTACATGAACACTCTCATTGCTTCACTATAAGCATTTTTCTGGTTGGCCTCCTGAATTTTCACTCTGTGAGGGAAACATTAAATTTACTGCTGCAAACACGATGGTCACCTTGTGTGAAATGTCGCGTGTGAGCTTCCAGATCTGCATCAGCTGGACCTAGCGAGAAGCTGTTCGCTGCTTGAGATCCAAATACTTACTGAAGCTACGCAATGGGGTTGAATTCAACACAGGTTCAATGACAAGGTTGTCCTGGCATTGACTTTCAAGTACGAATTTTCTGCTATTATTACACTGATTAATTTCATGAGAGGCATCAACCGATTATGAAATTCAATGCATGGTCCAGGTAAATCTGAATTTTATTACAAATCATTCTGTGTGCACGGATTAATAAAAAACATTATACATTTCTTTACACACACTTGTATGATATTCAACTTATACGTGAATTCGATTGCAAAAAGAAAAACAATAACGATCTGGTAAGGCTATCTGCTAAAGCTATGCGCAACAGTGATAAACCAGCTCCTAACAGTTTCATTAAACGATACGGAATTGCGTGAATGCAGTGTTTGCATGATCAGGAAAAAGAAACAGAATTAGACGTGCGCTATGCCTCTGAATTCAATTATGGCGAGCCTGCATGAGTTTACTAGAGTCTAGCAACACCCTGACTCTATTGCGACCTAATCCACTGAAGCTACAGTCCGATCTTAGCGTGATCGTGAGTGGACGAGATGACTGCAAACGTGGAGGTGGAGGTCACCAGAATTCCAGCTGCTACGAATCCAGTTGTAGATATCGCCTTCGCCTCTCTCCATCTCAAAGCCTATGACCGGTTGAACTCACTCTCCATGTGAAGTTTGAGGTCGAGTCTGACGAAGATTCTAAAGTGAAGTGAGCATACTGCTAAGAGTGAAGACAGTGAGGTTCTCGCGTCTACTCTGAGCGACATTTCACACTGAAAACCTTTATTCGCCAACGACAAGATTTTTCCTATCTTCCGCCAATATTATCTATAGTTTTACTCCCACTATGAATTGCAAAAAAAGTGGCCTTCAATCCGTTGGCCGTTGGCCTGGTCTGTTCTGAGAATTCTGGGCCTTGGGTCTATGCATCAATGCACGTTTCTAGGCAGCCAGCCGTTTCGTCTGGAAAAAAACTGAAACGGCACTCTGTTTTTTCACAATCCTGCCTCGGGCATGGATGTGTGTGATGTCCTTAGGTTAGCTAGGTTTAGGTAGTTCTAAGTCTAGGGCACTGATGACCTCAGATTTTAAGTCCTATAGTGCCTGGAACCATTTGATGGGCTAAGCTATTATGACCACTGCGTAGATTGAATGCCGCGTCGAGGCGTTGCGAACACGTGATGGGGTAAGAAAAGTATTTAAGCAGAGCAGAAACGAATACAGAACTGCTTCTGTCAAAGATAACCCTCAACAACGCGTATCTCACAAGCATGTTTCCCTCCAATAATCACTAAGAAACCACCAAATGACAAAACACCAAAACTACTTTTAGCCCCACACCCAAAAAACTCCAAACTGAACTTGTGCACATAGACACAATCCCTCCTCATGCAGAACTCTCCCCTGCCACATTTGTCCTCTTCCAGGCAGACACAAAATTCCAAAAACCCAAATCCACGAACCCCAGTAATAGAAAAATACCTCACAAACCTTCAAACAAAACAAATAATCCCTAAGAAAGACCCTGTTCTAATGAACCCCCCAAAACCCAATGTCAATGCCGATCTCATCTATAAAATACCTCACATTCCGTTAATCCGAAAGTCACCTTGGCATCTCTCACCACCAACCCCACTGCCGAACGACCCTGACTTCCCCACAGTCCTCCCACCCTCACTGCTTTTATCACTGAGGTTTCAGAATCTGAATTTAACTCACACCCCAATTTAGAAATCCATAAAGGCCTCAGCAACAACAGCACCCATCGACGTTTCTTAACTCAGCCGTATTTTTGCAGAATCTACCTCTACAGCAAATTATGTATTTAGTGAGGGAGTCCTGAGATAATGCTGCGACCATAGAGCTGATACAATTCTCACCCCACTCCTATCGCTGCTACAATACTCTCTGTTATAGTGGTCACCTCATATCTGACTGGAAAAATCCACCCACCTGACCTCACTGGAAAGCCTCTCAGTTTCCTAAACACCGCCCTAACTGCGGTTCCCCTCCACCTACAACACTTACAAGAACACCAATCCCACCCATTCTGCCCTCAACCTACTAACAAGAAGAAAACGTGCCAACACATCACATCAATAACCTCGTTCATCCCAACAACCTCTTCTGTCCACCTCCAATGCTGAAGATATTACAAGATTTCTGACGACGTTACTTCAAAATATTCACCTATTCCAATAACCACAGACGCTAGATCAAAGCTCCCTCGCTGGCTACTCCATATTCCATCTAAACACTCAGGCAACCTCCATCCACTGCCAAAGCGACTTCATTTTCAACCGCTTCAAAAACCTAGTCTAAACCCTGTCTAGTCACACAAACCACTCCCATTCATTAACATGATGTGAGCAACACGATATCTTGTTCCACAACATCCGTTTCTTTAAAACAAATAAATCCCTGTTTATGTATACCTAGCCCAACAAGAAGTCCATGACTTCATTTTAAATGACACCTTCCTCCGACCTTATCATGTCATACGAATCTCCCTCCATATCCCAGATCGTGCAGATAATCTACTTTCCCTGGCTAGAGGCAGAATTGCAGTCGACCACCAAAAGGTCATTCCCCCTCGGCCACAGCCCTTATACGGTACTCCCAGCGAATAAGAACCGCTTATCCTTACCCTAATCTTCAAAACCTTAACAGTTACCTGGGTATACTGCTCATTCCATCAGACTCTGAAAAGAGATACACTCACACGCAACTGGGAATTACAGAGACATATCAAAAATTTGCTCTACCCTAAAAACGTCTGGACTGGCACCAACCTGCTGTAACGCGTCAGCTTATAAAATGACTTTTATCTTAATAATATGAATATTTATACATGTGTTTGGAAAGAGAGAGATTGATTTTGATTGAGACTTTACTTGAAGTCGTAAATGGAACCTGAATTTTGGTTGCTGCCTCCTTGAATGATCAGCTTCTGCACCAGTTGGTGACGTACTACAATTTGGAGGAAGTTATTGTTCTTTAAGGTTTAAAATACGACTCTGTTAATTACTTGGCCGTATTGCGGATAGCTTTGAGCCCAAGTTTTCGTAGCTTTTCATACCTAAGGGACCACTGTTGTAAGTAAATAAGATCAAACAGCAATCTACTTTTCGTGAGAAAAGGAGATTGCTTGGCACACATAACTTCCTTCAAACTACACGTCCTGTTACATCAAATTGATCAGTGAAGTTCAGCACCATACTGTTGTACAAGAACATAATCCAATTACTGTAATTAATAAATTATGAGAGGTTGTTACTTATTGAATGAAAACTATAGATAATCATTTCTTTTCCTGTATTTTAGTGAGCTTTGTACACTTACAATTCTGTCGATTGATACACGGCGACGACAATAAAGTCACTTCCTTTTCGAAAAGCGAGATATTTCTTTTCTTCACTTCCAGAAAATTTGTATAAATAAGTGTTTGGCAACTCTTTCACATACTTTACTAGGTCTTATCACTAAAATATCAATTTTCAAAACGTTCTGAGCGACGGCCTAGCAACGCGCTCTCTTTCCACAAGATACAGATTAACAGTCCTCTTTTTTCGATAAATTGTCTTTTTTTATAGTCCATGCTCAAAGATTTACAACTACTATGGTTGCGGGGTTTGCGCGCTAAAGAGTTTCTTGCTGTCCAGCTGCGCTTCACTTCACTTCTAGTACTTTTTCAATCACATTTTCATTTACGGTATTTACATACATTACTGAGCTTCTGAGAATAAAATCAGGCACAAATTAGTTAAAAAAAGCAGTGAGGCACACATAACATTACATTCTGTGCCTCTGACATACCCCTGTGGGTGTCGGAATGATCCGCATCGCCTGGACTGACGGATAGTCAGACCGCTCCCCATTCTCTCATATGATTTAACAAAAAATTGTAGTGTAACGGATTAATTATAAGAAGAAGTTGCCCCTAGCAAATATGAGGCATGAGTGTTGCGCCTCACTATCTACGCTCTTCAAATTACAAGTATCCTGTTCCTCTACACCCATTCTAGCTAAACTGTTTCCTTTTGCCCATGTCCACTTAGACCTTGTCTAGTAAAGCTATAAATTTTAATTTACGAAACACGACTGACATCTGAACAGCAAAAACTTCCAAAAGTAAAAATATGCTACTAATTCTGTTATCTCATACATTAAATTCCTTCAGTGACCTTAATAACCCTTTGAAACACTTATCCCTCCAAAATAGTGCAATAATGATAACAACACTGTTCGTAACACCAAGATGGATTAATACAGAACAAGACAGAACCAGAAGAACACAGTAAGAGAAATACATTAATTAATGACAGGCAAAAGAAACTTGACTTAACCTTCGCCGAAATTTCCGTTGTGCACCAAAGTTATAATCAAAATCTCATTAAAACCTCACTGAAACGAATCGGGCTTAATGAGAATAAATGTTGAATAATTTCTGACAAAATTTCGGACACCGAATCTGTACGTGATTCTGAATTTTATAAAGTGATTTATAACTGCAGATTAGAATGTCCGCAGTGATCTAAAACTGAGCTTTTGACAACTCCTGTTTGTGTCAGAATGATCCGCATCGGCTGGACTGACCGATAATCACATTGCTCCTCATCGGCTCATATGCTTTAATAAAAACTTTAGCACAACGGTTTAATGATAACAAGAGGGGGTCCTACTAAGCAAGAGACGTGTGTTGCTCCTAATAACAGATAATAAAAATGAGGGCACCGTACTATGAAATAAAATGAAGGTTCTAATTAATCGCAGTTTATTATAAACCCTGCCTAAAAAAACAATTAATCACAAGTTCTGCTCGAGATAGGAAAAGACAGGGAACATGAAAACTAGCAATTGCTAAACATGAAATAGTTCTAACCTAACACTTAAATGACCTGACGAAGGTTGGACGTGTTAAGCGAATCGGAAAGACCAGCATCTTACAAAACAGTAATGGAAAGATGCATACTTGGTGGACACAAAGTGATTGTCTAATTATGCCCAAAGAACGGAAAAGTACTACACGCAAACAAAATCACTGGTCGAGTCATGAAAGAGCTCTCAGTCACTCAAGAGAAGTATAATATCTTCTTAAGCTATCTGGCCCTAATAACAAATGATAGTCTCATATTGCTCTCGCCTAAGCTGCAGTTTCTCACCATACTCTGCACCCTGTAGAGTAGAAAGCTATGAGCGCAACGGTCGGCTGCTCTCCACAACACATCTGCTGCTGATTGCGGCATCGTGCCTCCTCTACATGTGAAAGCGAAGTGGCCTTCTCAGGACCAAGTGCCTCTCTCTAGATCTCCAGACGAAGTGTTTTACTCAGAATCACTACACGGAGTGCAGCAAACGGAAAAGACTTCTCTCTCGCCTCCGAAAAGCCGGAACAATGCCTGTGTGCCTATGAATAGGCGCTGCAAAATGCTGGCCAACGATACTGTTGTTAAGAAACTAACTAACTAGGCAGAGTTTAACAGTGTTAACAAATCATCTAACTCCAGTTTATGCTGTTCTTAAATCATTCTGTTACACTCCCACTCCTCAGTTAAGTTTTCATTTCAGGCAATTCTCTTGTCTCCACGTCTGAATTTCTTGGAAACTGGTCTCCTGACTTCTCTCCAGTGCTATTTTTTAAGGTTAACCAGAGAGGTGCTCTCTTACAACATTTTAGACAGGTGAGTGGTCACACCACCTGGAGCGGCGCCAGAATGTCAGACTATCGCTTTTACAAGCACGCAAAACTTTTCCAGAACTAGATGCAGCAGCTGAGTAGCTCCTCTCGGTACACACAGATCTGTATCTGCGAGGGACTTGCCACTCCACTGCATTCTAGGAAGGCGGCCCATCAGCGAAAAACAAAGTTCTTTCGAAATGTGTTTTGACCGAATGGCACACTTTGTTAGCAGCCAAGACTCAGCACGAGCCCAGGTGCTAGTGGCGGCACATTGTATGACTTCGTGGACACGTGCCGGGCCCAGATATTACACAGAATGCAGTATGAGGAAAATTTGCAGAAGGCGAGTCTGAGGCGCCCGATCTAAACAGTGCTTGGCCCGTAGCATTGTGCCTAGCGCGAGTGGGTATTCCTCCCCATTCTCTCGCTTTAACCTCCGAAAGACGAGCCAGAACTCTACATGGAGGCTTGACCAGACTCAGAGTCACTGCACTCTGGTTCTCTTTCTTCCTTGGCTTATCATGGTCCCAGGAGAACTACAAAAGATATCACATGCAAAGCTCCCACCAGAAAAGACAAGGAGTTAATATAGGTGCAACCAGCTTAATCCTTGCAATCACTGAGGTTACTTATCACCAGTGTTAAGTATTTATTAACGACACGGATAGGACTCAGACTGTAATGAATTAAAATCAATTACAAATGAAATATGAGACGGGCCAGTCTAGCAAAGGACTGACGTGTGCCGGCCGCGGTGGCCGAGCGGTTCTAGGCGCTTCAGTCCGGAACCGCGCGACTGCTACGGTCGCAGGTTCGAATCCTGCCTCGGGCATGGATGCGTGTGACGTCCTTAGGTTAGTTAGGTTTAAGTAGTTCTAAGTTCCAGGGGACTGATGACCTCAGATGTTGAGTCCGATAGTGCTTAGAGCCAATAGAACCATTTGACTGACGTGTATCCGTGCACCAGACTAACCGGCACACTTCCCATTAACTTCTACAGGTATTGGAAAGCCACAATTCCATACTTCTCTACCCACTTCTTCAAAGGCACCAACTACCTGGCAAACTGAGCAAAGCAAATAACTTTGCATCCTATCTCTCTGGCATCTTCATAATTTCTGCTGACGCTCATTTCAACTACTTTCTATTCCATGCAATCCATGAACGTATATATGTCAATGTCCGACCACTTGCTCCAAGCCACAGACACAGATGAACTCACCCATCGCAGCAACGCCCGTAAAACGTGTATTACACAAAAAATAATGTTGCTCTTGGTGACAATTGCACTATCGACAGATAGTTAAAAGAATGTCCTTATTCCTTTCTATTAACCGTAGGAACTCTTTACAGTACTAATCCACGCCACAGGCTACTGCCTGAGTGTGAAAAACCTAGATGTAGACCACTGCCGCCCCTTCAGAAACTCAGCAGCCGCTCTCAGCCGACACCCGCCAGCCCAACTGGGAGCCACTGGGTTACAATCCCCACCCGGCCGTCCAGATTCGAAATTTCTGTATTTTCCATACCACATCCTACTGTTCCTCAGACCAAGCAACTTCCTAGCAATATTTTTTCCTATCGACCTATCAGCCTCACTCCAATGTTTAGCAAGGTCTTCGAACACATCCTCCGCAAGCACCATCCATAGACGCATGGCTTCAGTCCCAGCTTCTCCTCCAATGACCAACACCTGTACCTCGCACAAGTCTTTCAACTTACTAACAGAAAATAGACAATTTTAGTATTCTCTGACCTCTCAAAAGACTATTTAGTATTCTCTGACCTCTCAAAAGACTACACCTGTGTATTCCACTGCATTCTCCTCTTCAGTCTCCAGACATATTGACATCCAATGAAATATGTCCTCCTGACTGCTTCATTTCTACCTAACCACCCATTCCTCTTATAACCTCTGCACTATCGATATACCAGATCACTTCCCCGCTCCCTCCACTGACAACAGTATTCTGTTGACACTGCTTTCCCAACACTCTAAAAACCTCAACGTTCTTACAACTCTATCTCAGTTTTCCTCCAGGTGTAACCAGTGGTTCATGAAAATAAACCACTCAAAAACAAAGACAACAACTGCAGGTCGAACCACCTGTAACTATTGCATCCACGACTTCCATCTATTTCAGCCATCCTATCCAGTTAATCAATGTAATAATGCCTGACAAAGATAAAAGTGAAGCACCCAAAAGCGGAGGAATAAAGAAAATGAAACTTTAGTGTGTGAGAGGGCATGTGATTCCATTGTATTGGAAGAAAACTGAGACAACTTTATAACGGACTTTGCAGTATGCATACACTTATCGTATGATGTGGTGCTCTCTCTGCCCTGGATGCAAGCTCTGATTCGGTAGGGAAGATGTCGATGCTGTTTGGTTTGTGGGGCACTCAACTGCGCGGTCATCAGCACCCGTACAAAGCCCCAATTTTTACACAGTCCAATTATTTGACACAGTCCACACTACCCGCTGTCACGAATGATGGTGAAAGGATGAGGACAACACAAACAACAACCTGTCCCCGGGCAGAGAAACTCCCAATCCAGCCGGGAATCGAACCTGGGGCCACGTGAGCCAGAGAGCAACGCTAGCCACTAGACGACGAGCTGCGGACTCGTTAGGGATGGGTATCATACACCTGTTGCATACTCTCCTGGGGCAAGCAGGCCCACAGCTGGTCTAACAGTTTCTATATCTCATAGATACTCTCACTGGGACACTCGAGCTGGTCGTACACATTCTGTATCAGGGAGAGACAGGGGATCTTGCAGCCTAACTCAACATCATACAGAGCACAGAAACAAGTGTCATGTGTGGTCGAGCGCTGTCCTATTGAAAATGGGCACTACAATGCTGTAGTGTGAGGGGTAACACATGAGGGCGCAGGATGTCTGTGATGTACCACTGTGCCATCAGAGTTCCCGCAGTAACTATCAGCTGTGACCTGAAGTCATGCTTGAAGTATCCTGACTGAAGGATGCCAGGAGCGACATTACTTTGCCTCTCCAAAATATTGGAAGAACTGGACATCTCCCCAGGTCGCCATTACACTCGCTGATAGTGGGTGGTCATCCACGGTAGTACAGAACCATATTTCATCGCTGAATGCAATGCTCCACCATTCATCAGCAGTCCATGCTTCCCACTCAAGACACCATTCCAAATGTTGTTGTTGTGCTGTGTTGTCACTGCCAGACTACACGTGGGACAGTAATGCCCCAGCCCGGCTGCTGCTAGTCCCCATATAATGGTATGGGATGACATAGAATGTAACAGGGAGTCCATTTCTTGTTCCAGGATGACAGGTGCAAACGTGAAAGCAGAATGAGCTTGGTGTGGCCTGGTCGTGGTCGGAAGTGGTCGACTGGAACCTTGACGATGAGTATGCCTGCCCTCACGATCCCATGCAGACCAGTATTGGGCCCCTGTCATATTCAGATGCTCTATAAGTCTGGATTTTGCACGATTCGACCATATGACCAAATGGAGATGCACAACGAGACCCTTTTCAAACTGCTCAAACGTGACAGACGAGTATCCACACTGACAGGATGACGATGTCTGGAGTAGGCCCTACTTCTGGCCATAGGCATTGGGACCTTGAAGCAACTGCAGAGAGAAGTGTGCAGACAGTGGTACACATTACGACAACTTTGGACACAGGAATGGCCAACGTCGTTTTTTCTTATGATTGCGTGCAGCATAGTGGTGAACGCATTTATGTCACGAGGTCCTACATCTACATCTACATCTACGTGGTTACTCTGCTATTCACAATAAAGTGCCTGGTAGAGGGTTCAATGAACCACCTTCATGCTGTCTCTCTACCGTTCCAATCTCGAACGGCACGCGGGAGAAACGATCACTTAAATTTTTCTGTGCGAGCCCTAATTTCTCTTATTTTATCGTGATGACCATTTCTCCCTATGTAGGTGGGTGCCAACAGAATGTTTTCGCAATCGCAGGAGAAAACTGATGGTTGAAATTTCATGGGAAGATCCCGTCGCAACGAAAAACGCCTTTGTTTTAATGATTGCCACTCCACGTATCATGTCTGTGACACTATCTCCCCTATTTCGCGATAATACAAAACAAGCTGCCCTTATTTGTATTTTTCGGATGTCATCCGTCAGTCCCACCTGATACGGATCCCACACCGCACAGCAGTACTCCAGAATAGGGCGGACAAGCATAGTATAAGCAGTCTCTATGATAGACATGTTGCACCTTCTAAATGTTCTGCCAATGAATTGCAGTCTTTGGTTTGTTCTATCCACAATATTCTCTATGTGATCGTTCCAATTTAGGTTATTTGTAATTGTAATCCCTAAGTATTTAGTTGAATTTACAGCCCTCAGATTTGTGTGACTTACCGCATAATCGAAATTTAGCTGATATCTTTTAGAACTCATGTGAATGACTTCGCACTTTTCTTTTTTCAGGGTCAACTGCCACTTTTCGCACCATACAGATATCTTATCTAAATCATTTTGCAAGTCGTTTTGATCATCTGATGACTTTACAAGACGGTAAATGACAGCATCATCTGCAAACAATCTAGGACGGCTACTCAGATTGTCTCCTATGTCATTAATATAGATCAGGAACAATAGAGAGCCTATACACTTCCTTGGGGAACGCCGGATATTACTTCTGTTTTACTCGATGACTTTCCGTCTATTACTACGAACTGTGACCTTTCTGACAGGGAATCACGAATCCAGTCACATAGCTGAGGCGATACTCCGTAGGCACGCAGTTTGATTAGAAGATGATTGTGAGGAACGGTGTCGAAAGCCTTCTGGAAATCTAAAAATATGGTAGTTGCCAGAGGGCATCCGTCATTGCAATGATATGAGGTGCTATTGATGTTTGGCTGTTGCCCTGGCTAGTACGTTTTGCAGCATTGTCAACCACTGAAAAACACCTGTTCAATATCAAACGAAGCATGGCTTCATGGCCGGTATTTTCATCCTCCGTGATTTTTCTTTTATGGGCATTAGGCCGTGGTCCAAGGCATATTTCCCTGCCTAATATTGCGTCTTCCAGTGCTGGAGACATCGTCAGAGGCATGGCCTACCTGAGAAACATGGATAAATGGGCAGTAGTATATCATGCGCGGCGTCCAGGGAACCACCAAATTCATTTCTCCGATACTGTGGTTGAAACGTCTCTGTTAGATTCGTTCCATACTATTTGCACTACTGGCCATTAAAATTGCTACACCACGAAGATGACGTGCTACAGACGCGAAATTTAACCGACAGGAAGAAGATGCTGTGATATGCAAAAGATTAGCTTTTCAGAGCATTCACACAAGGTTGGCGCCGGTGGCGACAGCTACAACGTGCTGACATGGGGAAAGATTCCAACCGATTTCTCATACACAAACAGCAGTTGACTGGCGTTGCCTGGTGCAACGTTGTTGTGATACCTCGTGTAAGGAGGAGAAATGCCTACCATCACGTTTCCGAGTTTGATAAAGGCCGGATTGTAGCCTATCGCGATTGCGGTTTATCGTATCGCGACATTGATGCTCGCGTTGGTCGAGAACCAATGACTGTTAACAGAATATGGATTCGGTGGGTTCAGGAGGGTAATACGCTACGCCGTGCTGGATCCCAACGGCCTCGTATCACTAGCAGTCGAGATGACAGGCATCTTATCCGCTTGGCTGTAACGGATCGTGCAGCCACGTCTCGATCCTTGAGTCAATAGATGGGGACGTTTGCAAGACAAAAACCATCTGCACGAACAGTTCGACGACATTTACAGCAGCATGGACTATCAGCTCGGAGACCATGGCTGCGGTTACCGTTGACGCTGCATCACACACAGGAGCGCCTGCGATGGTGTACTCAACGACGGACCTGGGTGCACGAATGGCAAAACGTCATTTTTTCGGATGAATCCAGGTTCTGTTTGCAGCATCACGATGGTCGCATTCATGTTTGGCGACATCGCGGTGAACGCACATTGGAAGCGTGTATACGTCATCGCCATACTGGCGTATCACCCGACGTAATGGTATGGGGTGCCATTGGTTACACGTCTCGGTCACCTCTTGTTAGCATTAACGGCACTTTGAACAGTGGACGATACATTTCAGATGTGTTACGACCCGTGCCTCCACCCTTCGTTCGATCCCTGCGAAACCCTACATTTCAGCAGGATAATGCACGACCGCATGTTGCAGGTCCTGTACGGGCCTTTCTGGATACAGAAAATGTTCGACTGCTGCCCTCGACAGCACATTCTCCAGATCTCTCGTGTTGAAGCTGCATGGGCAGCTGTACCTGTACACGCCATCTACGCTCTGTTTGCCTCAATGCCCGGGTGTATCAAGGCCGTTATTAAGGCCAGAGATGGTTGTTCTGGGTACTGATTTCTCAGGATCTATGCACCCAAATTGCGAGAAAATGTAATCACACGTCAGTTCTAGTATAATATATTTGTCCAGCGAATACCCGTTTATCATCTACATTTCTTCTTGGTGTAGCAATTTAATGGCCAGTAGTGTAACTTGTATTGCTGCTGTCGTGCTCAGTCATTTGTAATTTAGTTTTGCATTTCATGTTTGTCCCCACTCAGTCGTACACAATTACATTAAAGTATCCACTTTTGCAGTAAGCACCTAACGCTATGTACATTACCTACATTTTGTGCACCCTAATTTCCTTTCTCTTTGTCATCTGTATGAATGAGTGGTTAAGTGTGCGTGTGTGTTGAATTTGTCTTTCATATGGTAACAGTGCGGCATCTCGCTGTCTGCTGTGGTAGCAACAGTGTAGTGAAAGAAGTTTCTCATCAACCCCACTGGTCTCTTCTGGCTACCTGGGGGAAGTTCGTTGCAGGGAGGGCGTGCCCTCGTCACTGGGGAGTGAACCTTTGGTGAGTGAAGATGGTACACTTAAGAGCGACTTGACGCTGGAGGGTGTGTTAATGTGTGATGGTGTGTAGCTGTTCTAACTGATGTACGCATTTCATCTGCTACTTCATTTTCAAGTTCGGTTGCCGAATTCGTATATTTTTCAACGTGTGTTCACGAGTATATTTTTTTGTATGCAGTAAGTTTTTCCAGTCTTTGCTTCGTGTAACCACAACACTTGGTTTAGGGAGTTCGTTACTCCAGCGCAAGTTTAAAATTTAGTTGTCTGACTTCTGTTTTAACTGGAATAAATGTGTCAACTTTTCTCTTGTGTACGTATTTTATTTCCTCTACTTTTCATCTTGCTTTGTTCATGAATATTCAAAGTATTTGCGGATGTAGCACACCAAAGCACCCTAGTTTGATGTGCAAGGTGGTGCAGATAAATTTCTTTTGTTGGAAAGTGTTCCATAGCATTGTTATACACAATAATTCGCTCATAGCGACAGGCATGACCCTCTGAGCCTTTGACTTACTGTGATGGGCAATATTCTTTTTACCTCTATCTTGTGTTGGTGAATCGTGTAAGTTTGTGTGAACTTTTCCCATGCGCGTCTAAGATTTCCTTTTCAGTTATCACCGCAATGTACCTCAGCGTTCAATACGAATATAACAATAATACAAGTGAGTTAATTAATTAAATAACATGCAACTATGGTTTAGAATTACTTTGCGAATTTTTAATGTGATGCGCTATTTTAATAAACTTTGTTAAACTGTGACGACTGTTTGTCAGACAAACCCCTCCCCTTTTGTAAGATTATTTTTTACATCCCACCTGGCGTCTCTGAAGCACAAAGGCTTCTGTCTGATTATCTTATTCCGTTTGTTGAAGCTTAAGTTCCTGCTTGTTCTGAATTATGTAATTTAACGTTTGTACTTAAATTTTTCCCATTGCTCGTTCCGTATATTTATTTGGATCTTTTTATTAATACTAACACATTAGTCACGCTTACCAGTTTAGTGATTAATTCAGCTCTTTATTGATTTCAAGTTTCTGCTACCAGTCACTTTTTATTTTATACTTAATCTAACATAATGCAACGCGTTTCGAACATGTTCTGCTCATTTTCAAGCGTTTATAAATACCTACGTACATAGACAAATGTTACTTAAAAATAAACAGTCTTAAACTAGATTAATCTAGAACACTTTGTCCATTGTTTATTACTGTAGCTGCTGGTGTGGCATTTGGGGGGAAGGAGGAGGGCAGTGTATATCTAGAAATCGAAAATACGGCAATCACTGACAAAATATAATGTGCAGTAGTGTAATGTCAATCAACAGCTCAGTCATTACATCAGTGATGCAAGTGAAGCAACAAGATGATGAAATTATAAGTGATCAACTGACATATAAAAGCCTTTCACACTATTTTCGTAACACATAACTGATGTATATCTATCTGCATCCGTACAGGCTGTGTCAACAATAAGGAAGAAAACCAGCAGAAGACATCACTGATTTCGATTTCTACATATACACTGCCCCCCTCCTACCCCCAAATGCCACACCAGCAGCTACAGTAAAAACCAATGGACAAAGTGTTCTAGATTAAGCTAGTTTAAGACGGTTTATTTTTAAGTAACATTTCTCTATGTATGTATGTATGTATGTATAAACGCTTGAAGATAAACAGAACATGTTCGAAACAGTTGCATTATGTTAGATTAAGCATAAAATAAAAAGTGGCTGGTAGCAGAAACTTGAAATAAGTAATTATCCCACACAGTCACGGTTCACTAACATAGCCATTATGGCTGAAAATAATTCAGCTCTTACATTAAATTTTCCCAGTTTTAATTAAATTGGGTGGCGACCCAGCAAAATTATGTGGCACACGAAACTTACAATAAGTCTATTCAGTTTCACATTCCCTAATTGCCCCGAGTTTCTATTTTCAAATCACTTTCCAGATAACCATTTAGCCATTAATAACCATTTATGGTTTTATCAACTGCTATGCTAGGATGTACAGAGCTGTTATAGAAATTAAAATGCACAAAAACTCATTTAATAGATAATCAAATGAATCTATATGGTTCCAGAAACTTTTTCAAGTCCCAGACATCTATATCGTATACATGCAGACTGAAGCGACCAATGAAAATTTGTACAACGGCCGAAATGGAACCCGGCTGTTCGAATTTAGGACGAATACCAAGTGGACTGAGACATGAATGGGAATTTGGACTGAGGAGGGAGGTGTGCTAGGGTAGTCCGTGCAGTTGTGCAAATCCAATCCCCTGTGCCAGGGTGGCGTAGTAGTTTGCACATCTGCCTAGTGAGCAGGAGACTCGGGTTCAAATCCCGGATTTGGGTCAAATTTTCATTTATCACTAGGGTCTGCATAAAGACATTTAACAGATAAGACGAAGGATTGAAATTGCATGTTTTGTCGGTTTTAGTGTCACATAAAGCAACCGGCACAAACTCTTGCCCATTACAAGCTCCGTAACACCCATCGACGCGATTCGGCGATGTTAAATAGCCGTTTGATGACGTCCGAACCGGCCTTCGCGTGGATACGCACGACCGGTTTTATGGCCCAAGCGACAAAAGTGGCCGCTTGGGTGCCAGAGGCGCTCTAGCGCTAAATCTGTATACATTCCGTACCATAATTACTAGGGAAGACTGACACGGATGAAAGTACACTATAATGGAAGCTAAGTCGTCCCAGTGAACGTGGATCCACAGACGAGACCTTTGCGTGACAACTGGGAGTATGTGGTTACAAAGCGCCATTGAGTTGAGAATCAATTACGAGGATTGGAACTTAAGTAGTGGCAACCATTTAATCACAACGGATCCGATATAAAGGAGTTACATGTTTGCACCTGTTACTGTCCAAAGAAGTCACCAGCGTTGTGTAGAATACGTTGCCAGCGATGTGGAAGGCGTAGTATACCGTTAGCAGAGCCTGTTCTGTTGATGGTACGAATGGAGAGGTCTGCTGCCTGTCGAATCTCTGGAACAGTTCTGAAGCGAATGCCACGAAGTGGTTCCTTCATCTTCGGAATCAAATCAGAGTCACAAGGACTTTAAGTCCGGGGAGTATGGTGGATGGTACATTACTTCCCAGTCCCATCGACCGAACAGAGCAGCCACAGCTTGCGCTGTATGGGCCCGCGCATTGCCGTCCAAATTTATGGGTGGCTTGTGAATAAATAGTGGCCGTATTTAAGTTCCAATCCTCGTATTATCAAATTCTCTCTCTCTCCCTCTCTCTCTCTCTCTCCATCTCGCTCTCTCCATGTCCGAACAGGTCCCCGAACACCCTAACGGCACTGACCGACCGCCATGTCATCGTCAGCCTACAGGCGTCACTGGATACGGATATGAACAGGCGTGTGATCAGCACATCGCTCTCCCGGCCGGGGTCAGTTTTCGTGATCGGACCCGCTACTTCTCAATTAAGTGGCTCTTCAACTTGCCTCACAAGGGCTGAGTGCACCCTGCTTGCCAACAGTGCTCAGCAGACCAGACGGTCACCCATCTAAGTGTTAGCCAAGCCCGACAGCCCTTAACTTCAGTGATCTGGCGGGTATCGGTCTTACGACTGCCGCAAGGCCAGTGGCTATTATCCAAATTTTTGGTACCAGTGTGTTCGAAATATAACCCTTCGATAAACACGCCATCTAACTGGGCTCAAATTTCACCCAAGGCCTATTATAACAAGAAATACTGCTGCAGAGGGGGTAATCATGAAATAAAATTCAGCGAGATGAGCATCATATGGAAAACATCACATTATCATGCGAGCATGAATAGAGAGGCAGTTGAGATATACACTACTGACCATTAAAATTGCTACACCACGAAGATGACATGCTACAGATGTGAAATTTAACCGACAGGAAGAAGATGCTGTGATATGCAAATGATTAGCTTTTCAGAGCATTCACACAAAGTTGGCGCCGCTGGCGACACCTACAACGTGCTGACATGAGGAACGTTTCCAACCGATTTCTCATACACAAACAGCAGTTGACTGGCGTTGCCTGCTGAAACGTTGTTGTGATGCCTCGTGTAAGGAGGAGAAATGCGTACCATCATGTTTCCGACTTTGATAAAGATCGGATTGTAGCCTATCGCGATTGCGGTTTATCGTATCGCGACATTTCTGGTCGCGTTGGTCGAGATCCAATGACTGTTAGCAGAATATGGAATCGGTGGGTTCAGGAGGGTAATACGGAACGCCGTCCTGCATCCCAACGACCTCGTATCACTAGCAGTCGAGATGACAGGCATCTTATCCGCATGGCTGTAACGGATCGTGCAGCCACGTCTCGATAATTGAGTCAACAGACGGGGACGTTTGCAAGACAACAACCATCTGCACGAACAGTGCGACGACGTTTGCAGCAGCATGGACTATCAGCTCGGAGACCATGGCTGCGGTTACCCTTGACGCTGCATCACAGAGAGAAGCGCCTGCGATGGTGTACTCAACGACCAAACTGGGTTCACGAATGGCAAAACGTCATTTTTCGGATTAATCCAGGTTCTGTTTACAGCATCATGATGGTTGCATCCGTGTTTGGCGACATCGCGGTGAATGCACATTGGAAGCGTGTATTCGTCATCGCCATACTGGCGTATCACCCGGCGTGATGGTACGGGGTGCCATTGGTTACACGTCTCGGTCACCTCTTGTTCGCATTAACGGCACTTTGAACAGTGGACGTTACATTTCAGATGTGTTACGACCCGTGGCTCTACCCTTCATTCGATCCCTGCGAAACCCTACATTTCAGCAGGATAATGCACGAGCGTATGTTGCAGGTCCTGTACGGGCCTTTCTGGATACAGAAAATGTTCGACTGCTGCCCTGGCCAGAAGATTTTCCAGATCTCTCACCAACTGAAAACGTCTGGTCAATGGTGGCCGATCAACTGGCTCGTCACAATACGCCAGTCACTACTCTTGATGAACTGTGGTATCGCGTTGAAGCTGCATGGGCAGCTGTACCTGTACACGCCATCCAAGCTCTGTTTGACCCAATGCTCAGGCGTATCAAGGCCGTTATTACGGCCAGAGGTGGTTATTCTGGGTTCTGATTTCTCAGGATCTATGCACCCAAATTGCGTGAAAATGTAATCACATGTCAGTTGTAGTATAATATATTTGTCCAATGAATACTCGTTTATCATCTGCATTTATTCTTGGTGTAGAAATTTTAATGGCCAGTAGTGTAAGACGACAAGCGTCTGGTGCAATTGTTGGATTGGTGACTGCTAGGTTGACAAGGTTTAAGTGAGTCTGAGCGTAGTGTTATAGTCGGCGCACGAGCGCTGGGACACATTATCTTCGAGGTAGGAATGAAGTGGGATTTTCCAGTAAGACCATTTCAAGAGTGTGTCGTGAATATCATGAATCCGGTAAAACACCAAATTTCCGACACTTGTGCGACGGGAAGAAGATCGTGCAAGTACGGGAACAACGGACCCAACGAAAACTAAAGAGAATCGTTCAGCGTGACAGAAGCGCAACCCTTCTGCAAATTGCAGCAGATTTCAGTGCTGAGCCATCAACAAGTGTCAGTGTGCGAACCATTCAACGAAACATCATCGATATTGGCTTTCGGAGCGGGAGGTCCACTCAAGTACCGTTGATGACGACGCAAATCTTTACGCCTCGCCTGGGCCCGTCGACACCGACATTGGACTGTAGACTGCAAACATGTTGCCTGGTCGGACGAGTCTCTTTTCAAATTGTATCGAGCGGATGGACGTATACGGTTGTGTAGACAACCTCACGAAGCGATGGACCCCGCATGTCTGCAGGGGACTGTTCAAGCTGGTGGAGGCTCTGTATTGGTGTGGGGCGTGTGCAGTGATAGAGGACCCGTGATATGTCTAGATGTGACTCTGACAGGTCACACGTACGTAAGTATCCTGTCTGATCAAATGCATCCGCTCGTGTCCATTGTGCATTCTGACAGACTTGGGTAGTTCCAGCAGGACCATGAAACACCCCATACGTCCAGAATTGCTGTAGAGTGACTGCAGGAACACTCTTCTGAGTTTAAACACTTCCGCTGGCGACCAAACTCCCCAGACACGAGCATAATTGAGCATATCTGGGATGCCTTGTAACGTGCTGTTCAGAAGGGATCTCCAGCCCCTCTTACTCTTATGGATTTATGGAGAGCCGTGCGGGATTCGTGGTGTCACTTCCCTCTAGAACTACTTCAGACATTAGTCGAGTCCTTGCCACGTCGTGGTGCGACACTTCTGCGTGCTCGTGGGGGCCCTACAGAATATTAGGCAGAGGTACCAGTTTCTTTGCCTCTTGCGGATGTTCAGATGCATCCGACCTGCTGTGGAAATCTCAGAGTAGTGAACGTGGTGGAAAACGGGCAGGGACTGCTGATAGGTGGTGCTCGGTGGGAGTGTGGATAGGCCGTGAGGCGTGCCGGGATGGTCTGTGCAGATGCGATAAAACTGTGCCCCAGATGGCGCAATGGTTAACGCAGTAACGCCTAGTAAGCAGAAGATCCTGGGTTAGAATTCCGGTCCGCTGCACGTTTTCACTCGTCGCTGCTGATTCCGCATAATGTCCAAATGTACGAGTAGCTGACATCAGTACTGTCTTTCCTTTCCTTTCTCTCCCGTCCACCTTCAGTTTACATGTAACATATAAACTGTTCAGCTTGTTGAGCTTGTTTGAGATTACAAGCGCTTTCTGAGTCGTTATATTTATTCATTTAAACTGATGTGATTAGGACCATCAGGGCCCTCTCTTACATCAGACAAGGGTTTTATACACTTGGTTTTTGCATCATAGTACCCTAATAAATTAGAATTTTGATATGACAAATAGTATTAAAATGATTTGAGTGTCTATAGTGGCAATGTGAGTAAATAAAACTGACTATGAGCTATTAAAGCTAATCAAAATGGTTCAAATGGCTCTGAGCACTGTGGAACTTAACTTCTGAGGTCATCAGTCCCCTAGAACTTAGAACTACTTAACCCTAACTAACCTAAGGACATCACACACATCCATGCCCGAGGCAGGATTCGAACCTGCGACCGTAACGGTCGTGCGGTTCCAGACTGTAGCGCGTAGAACCGCTCGGCCACCCCGGCCGGCTATTAAAGGTAATACTGGCAGTACTTGTACTAGTACCGCTACTGCTGCCACTAATAGTGATAACAGTAATAATAGCAGTTATCACAATAATAACTGTAACGGTAGTGACAGATATAAAAATAATCTGTAGGTGAAGAAGAATAGAAGTTTTCTGATACAGCGAGTTCTGGGGGAAGGAAATTAAAGGAAACTGCGAGAGCTAAGAATATTGGAAAATGAGAAAGATCTGGTTGAAAAGATGGATGTACAAGGGTAACGAATGCGTACAGGAACAACAGTAATCATTGTTGTTGCTTTAGTAGATACCGATATGTCATTCACTGTCTTCTGATGCTGAATATGTTATTCAGTTCTCTAATATATTTCGGGAGATTATTGCAGAGTCGAGACCCTGCTACTGAGAAAAATTTTGAAGAAGTGGCTGAACGATGGATTGGGACACAAACGGTTTTGATCTGACAGGAAGGGGCGTTTCTGCCATTTTGTTCAGACAAGAGCGTTGAGATCGCGGAGAAATATGAGGGGCCATGAACGTTGATAGGCCAGTTGAGAAGACAGAGGCTATGGAAATCTCCGTGGTTGCCTGGCAGTGCCAGTTTCCTTTAATTTCCTTCCCCCAGATCTCGCCTGGCAGCCAGAATAGCTGTGCGTGTGATGGCGAAATGTGACCGTAGACTCGAACAACAAGCTACAACGAACACAGGCATTCATAACCAGTTCCAGACACCGTGAGCTTTCTCATTATGTTTCCAGCATTAGGAGCCCAAACGTTAGGGACAAAAATATGCCTAGCACCACAGTCTAATACCCACTAAAGCAATAACTACCAAGTTCGAGTACACCAGTCTGTTCACGAGTTGCTGAGCGACTGACACGCCACAGCTTGACGGACTCTGGCAGAGAATTGAAGTCACGTGGAATACCGTAGCTGTATCTTTCAACCAAGCTCAGATCAGCTCGATGTGCAGCCGGGTAAATGCCAGAGATGGCTACCCTCTCTTCCAAATTTTGCACCCTGTTTTCACCCAGATCACCTGCAAATTTAATCATGCTCTCCTTCTACTACACTGTGTAAGAAACATTTGATGTCCTCCTTGGGCGTGTAATTTTAATGATTGGCTGTGTATACAAGCAATGTTATACCGAGCGTCCGATCCTTCTCCGGCCACGCTTGCAAGTGTCCGGCGCGACCTTAACAAAGAGAGCTGCTGCAAGGCCTCACGAACGGAAATCCCGGGCTTCACGCAGCGTCAGCACCGAGCTGTAATCCTTTCGGCCAAGGTTGGCGTTCCTCTGGAGTACAGGTTGGGCGTCGGGAACCGTTAGTAGAATGGGCGACTGCCGCTGGGCCTCTGTAGAGCTGACTCCAAGAATCAAGGCAACTGCGTGTGCGTGCGTGCCTGTGTGTGTGTGTGTGTGTGTGTGTGTGTGTGTGTGTGTGAGAGAGAGAGAGAGAGAGAGAGAGAGAGAGAGAGAGAGAGAGAGGGAAGGGGTTAGATTTAAAATTGGACTGCCACGATCGTTTGTGACGTAGGACAGTCGCCGGTCTTAGATTGTTTTGAAATCCATGTCGCTATTGTAGCTGCGGCCAAGTCGGAGGATGACTGTCTTTGCCTGCATCCCTGCTATGAACTGATCAAAGTGATCCACTGATCGCCCTGGAACCAAGGTGCAACGTGAAAATTTTTACCTTCATCACATTTTTGCTGGGCCTGAAGACTGAGGAAAACAACAATAATTATAAGAACTGGTTTCCTTTTGAAAAAATTGACCTGTTATAAGAAATGGTTTCCCTTTGATACAACTGACCTGTCTCATAAATAAGTGCCCCATTATCTCCACTCTGTACTACCAAAAAGATCAATTTACTTCAAATTTTTACACAATACTGTAATAGACGTTTGGACGAACATATTCTTCATCGATTTACTTCAGATTTTTACTCTTCATCGATTTGCTTCAGATTTTTACACGGTACTATAATAAATGTTCAAACCGACACAGACAACATACTTTTAATATATATTTAATATTTGGCATATAATCAATATATAACCTATAATGCTATACAAAGGCTATACAAAGGCAAGTCGCCGGTCTCTGTGGCCGAGCGGTTCTAGGCGCTTCAGTCCGGAACCGCGCTGTTGCTACGGTCGCAGGTTCGAATCCCGCCTCGGGCATGGATGTGTGTGATGTCCTTAGGTTAGTTAGGTTTAAGTAGTTCTAAGTTTAGGGGACTGATGACCTCAGATGTTAAGTCCCATAGTGTTTAGAGCCATTTGAACCATTTGAACCAAAGCCAAGTCATTGTTTGCCATTGTCATCAAAAATTTTGAAAACTTCTTGACCGATGTACTTGAGGTATTAATATGGTATTCTTATAGACGCTCAGACGGACAGAAGCTAAAGATTTTTAATATATATCGTATATAAATGTATATATATTACCGAAAGTGTATACATTATTAGAAAAAATCTCGAAAAGATATTGACCGATTTACTTCAAATTTTTACACGAAACGCTAATGAACGTTAGAACAGATATCGTAAACTTAGTTAGCAAAAATCTCTAAATGTTCTTTAGCGATTTGCTTCAATTTTTTGTACGATGCTCTATTAAATACTTGGACAGATACAGACAGCAAATTTTTAATATACAGGGTGTTCATTTTAATTGAAGACATCGAAAATCCCCAAAACTACACACTGGATAAAAAAAAGTTATAAATCCAATTTGTTTGTCTTGGAGGGGCCACCCAATGATACTACACTTGACCCCCGCCCCACCCCGTCCGTGGGTGACGCGGGAAACTTTGAAATCCCCAGTTGGAATCTCAGTTTTTTGTTGCAGATTACGATTCTCCGGCAAAATCTACATACGTTTTGTCTGAAGTATTTTCTTCGTTTCGCCACAGATGGCGCTGTGATAAAAGGAATAGATCCGGATACACAATCATAATTTACGACATGCTACTCAATGGCCCCTGAATATCCAGCAGCACGTGGGACCCCACTTCCATGCTGCAAGGGTAGAATAGGCCAGTATTTCATAACTTCTAATTGGAAGCCCCATTCACAACATTCCAGCGACATATCGAAACAAGGGAGTAGTCGACGCACCGCCGTGGCCGTGTAGCGAACTACGACGGATCATAACAGGCAGTATACTGCGACCGGGCCTCACGCTTCGTACGGACGTAGAACAGACAGCGGCACTAAACATTACAGTACTTGCGCAGTGTTTATTGCCTGCACACCTACCTATCATTTGGGGAACAGATCTGCAAGTGGAAAAATGAATGTTGTAACCACAGAAGAAATAATTGAAATGATTCTGATTTATGGAAAATGTAGGAGAAATGCTGAAGCTGCTGTTGCCTTCTATCCCGAGCGTTTTCCAGTGAAAGCTCGCTCCCACAAGGTTATGAACACCTTTATGTCTGATGGCAGCGCACAGACAGGCAAAAGGAAAAGAAGTAAACTAGTTCCACAGCCGGCCGGTGTGGCCGTGCGGTTAAAGGCGCTTCTGTCTGGAACCGCGTGACCGCTACGGTCGCAGGTTCGAATCCTGTCTCGGGCATGGATGTGTGTGATGTCCTTAGGTTAGTTAGGTTTAATTAGTTGTAAGTTCTGGGCGACTGATGACCTCAGAAGTTAAGTCGCGTAGTGCTCAGAGCCATTTGAACCAAACTAGTTACAGGAGCGGCAGTGCACCGCAACCCACAGATAAGCGCCTGGCAATTACATCGCGATTCCGATATGTCCGTAGGTAGTATTGTCGCAATACTGTATCGCCGTAAGTATCATCCATACCACAAGAACTTCATAGCTCCGATTTCCACAACCGGGTAGCGTTTTGAGAATGGGCACGTCAACAAATGCAAAAGGCCCTGACGTTCTGTGCCGAGGTACTGTTTCCCGATGAGTCTACGTCAACGTCCTTGGTCGATTAACGTATGGTGTGGCACGATGGGGTCCGTATTTTATCGACGGCACGTTGAGTGGACGCAAATACAGAACGTTTTTGGAAAAAGGAACTACCGCTACTACCTCGGAATGTTGCCCTGGACGCTCGACAACGTATTTGGTTTCAGCATGACGGTTGCCCAGCGCAGTACGCAACTGAAGCACAGGAGGTATTAGTGCGTGTTTACACTGATCGACCACCGGCAGAGGTGGCCCTTTTAAGTAGCCAGCTAGGTCACCGGATATGACGTCGCCGAATTTCTTTCTGTGCGGATACTGAAAAGAGAAGGTGTCCAGCAAGTGCCAACAGGACGTGAAGCCATGGTCGACCGCATCAGAAACGCCTGTGTTGACATTCCCGCAGATATGCTTCTGTCCTGTGTACGGTCATTTGCAAAGTGGAACACTAAGTGGATTGAAGTTGTCGGTACTACTTTCTCTCATTTACTCCAATTGGAAAAGTAAGTAGCGTTCGCCTCGAGCCACGACCACAGTGGCGCATAGAGTAGTCACCTGTTCGATATGTCGGAGGAATACAACGTTGCGAATGAGGTTTACAATTAGAAGTTATGAAATGCTGGCCTCTTGTATCCTCGCAGCGTGGAGGTGCGGTCCCACGTGCCACTGGGTATTCAAGGGCCAATGAGTAGCATGTCGTAAATTATGACTGTGCACCGATTTATATTCCACCAATTAAAGCGCCATCTGTGGCGAAACGAAGAAAATGCGTCCAACAAAATGTATGTAGATTTTGCCATAGAATCGTAGTCTGCAATAAAAAACAGGACTTCCCATTGAAGATTTCAAAGTTGCTCCTAGCAACCACGCACGGGGTGTGGTCGGGGGTCGAGTGTGGTTTCATTGGGTGTCCCCCCCCCCCCCCCCCGAGACAAAGAAATTGGAATTACAACCTTTTTTGGATTCAATGTGTAGTTTCCGAGATATTTCAATTTCTTCAGTTAAAATGAACACCCTATATAAATATACAGGGTGATTCAAAAAGAATACCACAACTTTAAAAATGTGTATTTAATGAAAGAAACATAATATAACCTTCTGTTATACATCATTACAAAGAGTATTTCAAAAAGGTTTTTTTTCACTCAAAAACAAGTTCAGAGATGTTCAATATGGCCCCCTCGAGACACTCGAGCAATATCAACCCGATACTCCAACTCGTTCCACACTCTCTGTAGCATATCAGGCGTAACAGTTTGGATAGCTGCTGTTATTTCTCGTTTCAAATCATCAATGGTGGCTGGGAGAGGTGGCCGAAACACCATATCCTTAACATTTTCCTGGGCTGCGAACAAATGCTTGCTGGATGCGTGCTACATTTTCATCACTCGTTCTCGGTCGTCCAGAACTTTTCCCTTTGCACAAACACCCATTCTCTGTAAACTGTTTATACCAACGTTTAATACACCACCTATCAGGAGGTTTAACACCATACTTCGTTCGAAATGCACGCTGAACAACTGTCGTCGATTCACTTCTGCCGTACTCAATAACACAAAAAGCTTTCTGTTGAGCTGTCGCCATCTTAGCATCAACTGACGCTGACGCCTAGTCAACAGCGCCTCAAGCGAACAAATGTACAAATAAATGAAACTTTATAGCTCCCTTAATTCGCCAACAGATAGTGCTTAGCTCTGCCTTTTGTCGTTGCAAAGTTTTAAATTCCTAAAGTTATGGTATTCTTTTTGAATCACCCTGTATATGTAACTTATAATAGGGAGTACTATGATGTATCATGCAGCGTAACTCGCTGTGACAGTGCGAGACAAAAATATTATTTATTACTCTGTGGCGGTCAGCGCTCACATAATTATTCTTAGGATATAAAGCTTTAGTTCTTGTTAAGGATAATTTGAGGAAACATTAGCGACAGCCCCGGGCATTTGCACAAGCCCCCCCTCCACAGCTACCCCCCGCCACTCCAACCAAGAACGTATCAATATGATCTTTGGTAGTCCTCGTCGCTGTCGTGTTTTTGTTCGTCGTTTTTTGTTTTACCGCGGTTGTTCATACTAGCAGAGTTGTGCTGCTAGTACTTCTTAGCAGTTTGTGTAATACTGTCAAAATGAAACACAGATATGCAGTCTCAATAAAGTTATCATACACAAGGTACCTAATCTTGACTGTTGTGGCCAACTGCTGTCAAAACTGATATCTAACAGACATTAAAGTACGATAAGATGTGTTGGAATGACACTGACGACATTATGTACATATGCTTAACAATAGTCAGCTCTAAAGCTCTCAAGCACTGAAGAAGAACTCAAAGTAATTTCGTGTCTGCTATAAGCAAGCAGTCATAAGAGTTCACAAATAAAAATTCAGCCATTACACAGGCAAATATTAATGAAGAATGTCACTGTATAAATATCTGACTGCATGCATTACGCATTTCTACATTATCCCACTCTTATATTCTTTAGTCTTAATGAGGTAATCAGAAACAAACCAAGACATCGACTTTGCCTTGTTTATGCACAACATTGACTTTAGACAATCGAGATAATGGACAGCATCCTTGGCGATACTACCAATTAATATTTCCCAACAGAATTTCTTACACTACGCGAGGTGACGGAAATTTGCGCTCAATGCAGTTAACGAATGTCAGATTTTTTTGATATAGTGCAGATGAAAGCTCATGAAATAACAAAGACAGTGTGGATACCATTTTTCTTTTTCTTTCTTATTGATGTTTTTTCAACTCGCATATTCAATGAACATATTTCTAATTCTTTTCACAATGGTACCTGAAAAACTGTATTTCGTACTAAGTACTGATTTTCTCCCTTGTTATGACTGGCATATCTGTGATACGAACAACTTCGACAATGAAACATGTGGCACACCATGGGCGGAGCTTGGGATGTGGATTGGTGTGGAGGGGGGTGACTGGGAGGGACTTGTGCACCGTCCGGGGCTGTCGCTAACGTTACGTGTAATTCGACAAGAGGAGAGCCATTCTTGTGACGTAAAAATCGACGCCATTGCGAGATTTTGATTCACATTGTAAAATATATGTGTATATGGAAGGAAATCAGTTAATAGAACAATAAAATATTGTTCATTTCAAGAAGGTACGTGTTATACTACAACAAACGTATACTTCTATTGTGGTTTAATAATAAATACCAGCTTGAGAACAGTTCCGACGGGAGCGTTCAGTTCTAGTGAAATAATTCGATGCTTTCTTCGGAAAAGAAGTCACTTCATGGATCATTCAAATCCACAATTGTACCTGGACATTTCTCAGAACTGAAAGCAATCTGATTGCTATGCAACAGAGCCCCGAAGAATATTTCTCCGTACCTTGATTACGACTTTCGCTCAACACGGTATCTGCAGCACTGGAGCAGATTTCTACAACAGCGGAAGCGCGTAATCGCTATCAGTTTCACACATCGCCCTGTGTACGCTGTATGTATTTATCCACAACAGTGAACATAGTTATTCACACACATAGAAAGACAATACAAGGTGGTGTGGGAAACATTTCAGTATAAAGGTCCTGTAGAGCTGAACAGTAATTAGCCTAGTAGTAGTAGTAGTAAACAAATTTAATTTTTTTCAAAGGAACCTTTATAATTCTCATAAGAAAAAAATCTCGAAATTTCTTGACCGACTTACTTCAAATTTTGACGATAGTCTAATAAACATTTAGACGGCTATACGTTTTTTATACAACAATGTAAATGTTTCCTGTTAAAACTGACTGTAGAAAGAAAATACTGTGCTGAAAACAAAGTGCGGTTTCGTTTTCATTCTCGCAGTTTTAACTGCTATGGCAGGGCATTCAAACATTAGATTGTTTCTGCCATATGCTGATACGCCAAGTCACTATGACCACTGTCCACCGCGAGGTTAATTGCCTCTTGATGGTGTTGCGTGCATTTGACGCAGTGAGGAAAAAATGTAAGCGGAAGAGACGAATAGGCAGTCATTACAGCGAAGATACGGGCCACAAAAGTGGAAATCCACGGACATAACCGTTTTTGGCGTTGTGTCGTTGCGGCTGGAAACGACAATCTCTGAAACGGTGAAGCAGATCGCCTGTTGGCGTACTACTGTAGTGAGAAGAAAGTGGCTAAAGGATGGCGAAATAACGAGTAGGCTGTATGTTATTGGACGACTACGTCTCATCACAAAAAGTAGAGGCCGGAGGATCCCCCACTGCGTAACCCCGGATAGGCAGCGATCTATTGCAGATCTGACGAAGGAGTACAATGTCGTTGCAGCCACAAGTGTTTCGGAGCACACCGTTCAAAGACGACGTAGCTTCACATCACACGACCCCTATGTGTTCCTGTGTCCACCCAACGACATCGTCAGTTGTGACTGCTGTGGGCACAGCATTACTGAGTTTTCACCGTGGATCAATAGAAAGGTGTCGCCTGTCGAATGAATCGCATTTCTTGTTACACCTGGTCGATGGTTGGGTCCTTACGAGCCGCCATCCAGGCGAGTGGCTGCGCGAAACATGCACCGCGCCACGGGTGCGGGCTAGTGAGAACGTAATTATGCTACGGGGTGCATTGAGTTGGGCTCCCGCGGGATCTGTGGTGGTAATCGAAGGCATCACGACAGCACTGAACTGTTGTTGTTGTTCTTGTGGTCTTCAGTCCTGAGACTGGTTTGATGCAGCTCTCCATGCTACTCTATCCTGTGCAAGCTTCTTCATCTCCCAGTACCTACTGCAGCCTACTTCCTTCTGAATCTGCTTAGTGCATTAATCTCTTGGTCTCCCTCTACGATTTTTACCCTCCACGCTGCCCTCCAGTACTAAATTGGTGATCCCTCGATGCCTCAGAACATGTCCTCTGAACCGATCCCTTCTTCTTGTCAAGTTGTGCCACAAACTCCTCTTCTCCCCAATTCTATTCAGTATCTCGTCAATAGTTATGTGATCTACCCATCTAATCTTCAGCATTCTTCTGTAGAACCACCTTTCGAAAGCTTCTATTCTCTTCTTGTCTAAACTATTTATTGACCATGTTTCACTTCCATACATGGCTACACTCCATACAAATACTTTCAGAAACGACTTCCTGACACTTAAATCTATACTTGATGTTAACAAATTTCTCTTCTTCAGAAACGCTTTCCTTGCCATTGCCAGCCTACATTTTATATCCTCTCTACTTCGACCATCATCAGTTATTTTGCTCCCCAAATAGCAAAACTCCTTTACTACTTTAAGTGTCTCATTTCCTAATCTAATTCCCTCAGCATCACCCGACTTAATTCGACTACATTCCATTATCCTCGTTTTGATTTTGTTGATATTCATCTTATACCCTCCTTTCAAGACACTGTCCATTCCGTTCAACTGCTCTTCCAAGTCCTTTGCTGTCTCTGACAGAATTACAATGTCATCGGCGAACCTCAAAGTTTTTATTTCTTCTCCATGGATTTTAATGCCTACTCCGAACTTTTCTTTTGTTTCCTTTACTGCTTGCTCAATATACAGATTGAATAGCATCGGGGAGAGGCTACAACCCTGTCACACTCCCTTCCCAACCACTGCTTCCCTTTCATGTCCCTCGGCTCTTATAACCGCCATCTGCTTTCTGTACGAATTGTAAATAGCCTTTCGCTCCCTGTATTTTACCCCTGCCACCATCAGAATTTGAAAGACAGTATTCCAGTCAACATTCTCAAAAGCTTTCTCTAAGTCTACAAATGCTAGGAACGTAGGTTTGCCTTTCCTTAATCTTTCTTCTAAGATAAGTCTTAGGGTCAGTATTGCCTCACGTGTTCCAACATTTCTAGGGAATTCAATCTCATCATCCCCGAGGTCGGCTTCTACCAGTTTTTCCATTCGTCTCTAAAGAATTCGCGTTAGTATTTTGCAGCTGTGAATTATTAAACTGATAGTTCGGTAATTTTCACATCTGTCAACACCTGCTGTCTTTGGGCTTGGAATTATTATATTCTTCCTGAAGTCTGAGTGAATTTCGCCTGTCTCATACATCTTGCTCACCAGATGGTAGAGTTTTGTCAGGATTGGCTCTCCCAAGCCTGTCAGTAGCTCTAATGGAATGTATTCTACTCCCGGGGCCTTGTTCCGACTTAGGTCTTTCAGTGCACTGTCAAACTCTTCACGGAGTATCATATCTCCCATTGCATCTTCATCTACATCCTCTTCCATTTCCATAATATTGTCCACAAGAACATCGGCCCTGTACAGATCCTCTATATACTCCTTCCACCTTTCTGCCTTCCCTTATTTGCTTAGAACTGGGTTTCCATCTGAGCTCTTGATATTCATACAAGTGGTTCTCTTTTCCCCAAAGATCTCTCTAATTTTCCTGTAGGCAGTATCTATCTTACCCCTCGTGAGATAAGCCTCTACATCCTTACATTTGTCCTCTTGCCATCCCTGCTACGTGAATATTATTGCGTAACACCTGCATCGCTTCGTTCTTGAAGTCTCCCCGTATGGCAGTGACATCTTCCAGCAGGACAACTGCCTGTGTTGCAATGTCACAGTGGTTTGAGGGGCATTACGGTGAACTCACATTGATGTCTTGGCCAGCAAGTGCGCCTGATCTGTACCCACTAGAACACATATGGGGCGCATGCTGCATGGCCCTAAACCACCATCGTCTAAGGGGCAAGTGTTTGACCTGTGCGTAGACGTCTAGTGCCTAATACTTCTGGAACCCTATCAAGGACTTGTAGAATCCATGTCTAGCAGAACCTCTGTCGTACTGTGTTTGAAAAGTAGAACAGCACGTCATTAAACAGGTGGTCATACTGTTTTGGCTCATCGGTCTATATATTTTTCTCCTTGTATATAAATTTAAACAAAAACTGCATATGAAGCTAGGTACTATACTGTTTTATTCCTCGCAGTTTGTTTAAGTGCAGGAGGTCAGGTCCATATGTAGGAGGATAAGAGTGGAGAAACTTCAGGATAAGGAAATCAGGCACAAGTACATAACAGAGATCTCAGAAAGGTACCAGTTAGTTGAATGTAGTCAATTACAGTCATTGGAAAAGGAATGGGCAAGGTACAGGGACACGGTACTAGAAGTGGCTAAAGAATGTCTTGGAACAGTAGTGTGTAAAAGTAGGATGAGGCAAACAGCTTGGTGGAATGACACAGTCAAGACAGCCTGTAGAAGGAAAAAGAAGGCGTATCAAAAATGGCTACATACCAAAACCCAGGTAGACAGAGAAAGTTATGTTGAAGAAGGAAACAAAGCCAAACAGATAATTGCAGCATCCAAGAAGAAATCGTGGGAAGACTTTGGAAACAGGTTGGAGACTATGGGTCAAGCTGCTGGAAAACCGTTCTGGAGTGTAATTAGCAGTCTTCGAAAGGGAGATAAGAAGGAAATGACAAGTATTTTGGACAGGTCAGGAAAACTGCTGGTGAATCCTGTGGATGCCTTGGGCAGATGGAGGGAATATTTTGAAGAGTTGCTCAATGTAGGTGAAAATGCGATCAGTAATGTTTCAGATTTCGAGGTAGAATGGGATAGGAATGATGATGGAAATAGGATCACATTTGAGGAAGTGGAAAAAATGGTCAATAGATTGCAGTGCAATAAAGCGGCTGGGGTGGATGAAATTAAGTCGGAACTCATCAAATACAGTGGAATGTCAGGTCTTAAATGGCTACACAGGATAATTGAAATGGCCTGGGAGTCGGGACAGGTTCCATAAGACTGGACAAAAGCAGTAATCACACCAATCTTTAAACATGGAAACAGAAAAGATTGTAACAACTACAGAGGTATCTCTTTAATCAGCGTTGTGGGTAAAATCTTCTCAGGTATTGTTGAAAGGAAAGTGCGAGTATTAGTTGAGGACCAATTGGAGGAAAATCAGTGTGGGTTTAGGCCTCTTAGAGGTTTCAGGACCAGATCTTTAGCTTACGGCAAATAATGGAGAAGTGTTATGAGTGGAACAGGGAATTGTATCTATGCTTCATAGATCTAGAAAAGGCATATGACCGGGTTCCTAGGAGGAAGTTATTGTCTGTTCTACAAGATTATGGAATAGGAGGCAAACTTTTGCAAGCAATTAAAGGTCTTTACATGGATAGTCAGGCAGCAGTTAGAGTTGACGGTAAATTGAGTTCATGGTTCAGAGTAGTTTCAGGGGTAAGACAAGGCTGCAACCTGTCTCCACTGTTGTTCATATTATTTATGGATCATATGTTGAAAACAATAGACTGGCTGGGTGAGATTAAGATATGTGAACACAAAATAAGCAGTCTTGCATATGTGGATGACTTAATTGTGATGGCAGATTCGATTGAAAGTTTGCAAAGTAATATTTCAGAGCTAGATCAGAAATGTAAGGACCATGGTATGAAGATTAGCATCTCCAAAACGAAAGTAATGTCAGTGGGAAAGAAATATAAACGGATTGAGTGCCAAATAGGAGGAACAAAGTTAGAACAGGTGGACGGTTTCAAGTACTTAGGATGCATATTCTCACAGGATGGCAACACAGTGAAAGAACTGGAAGCGAGGTGTAGCAAAGCTAATGCAGTGAGCGCTCAGCTACGATCTACTCTCTTCTGCAAGAAGGAAGTCAGTACCAAGACTAAGCTATCTATGCACCGTTCAATCTTTCGAACAACTTTGTTGTATGGGTGCGAAAGCTGGGTGGATTCAGGTTACCTTATCAACAAGGTTGAGGTTACCGATATGAAAGTAGCTAGGATGATTGCAGGTACTAGTAGATGGGAACAATGGCAGGAGGGTGTTCACAATGAGGAAATCAAAGAAAAACTGGAAATGAACTCTATAGATGTAGCAGTCAGGGCGAACAGGCTTAGATGGTGGGGTCATGTTACACGCATGGGAGAAGCAAGGTTACCCAAGAGACTCATGGGTTCAGCAGTAGAGGGTAGGAGGAGTCGGGGCAGACCGAGGAGAAGATACCTGGATTCGGTTAAGAATGATTTTGAAGTAATAGGTTTAACATCAGAAGAGGCACCAATGTTAGCACTGAATAGAGGATCATGGAGGAACTGTATAAGGGGGGCTATGCTCCAGACTGAACGCTGAAAGGCATAATCAGTCTTAAATGATGATGATGATGATGATGATGTTTGTTTTAATAGAAAACAGGAAGGATGTATTTATGACTTTTCTTGTCGGCTTAGGATTAGAACACTACTGCGGAATCTGACTTGTTCGAAACTTTGTAATCCAACCCAGTTGCAGATTAAAACTATGCGAAATACTGTCTTTGAAGCTACTATCTTCACAAATCCAGCAGCAGACGAGGTCTCTCATACCCTGTAACACAATGATCGCAACCAGTTTACACATTCATTTTAAGCGACTTAAAAAAAATGGTTCAAATGGCTCTGAGCACTATGGGACTTAACATCTGAGGTCATCAGTCCTCTAGAACTTAGAACTACTTAAACCTAACTAACCTAAGGACATCACACACATCCATGCCCGAGGCAGGATTCGAACCTGCGACCGTAGCAGTCGCGCGGTTCCGGACTGAGCGCCTAGAACCGCTAGACCACCGCGGCCGGCTAAGCGACTTCAATTCCCAATCAAGGTTTCGTTGGCAAAAACAATAAACAAGTCTCAAGGTCAGAGCGAGGGGAAAAAGTGGAGGAGGGACGAGGAAATGGAGAGAGAGAGAGAGAGAGAGAGAGAGAGAGAGAAGAGGCTCGGAGCACTATGGGACTTAACATCTGAGGTCATCAGTCCCCTATAACTTAGAACTACTTAAACCTAAATAACCTAACGGCATCACACACATCCATATCCGAGGCAGGATTCGAACCTGCGACCGTAGCGGTCACGCGGTTCCAGACTGAAGCGCCTAGAACCGCTCGGCCACAGCGGACGGCGAGAGAGGAGGGACGGGGAAACAGACAGAGAGTAGAGGAAGGGGAAGATCGTAAGAAAGACGGGGGAGGGAGGGGGGATGAAGAGAGATAGGGGAAATGAGGAGAGAGACAGAGAGATGAGGGGAAAAGACATGTGGACGTATATCCGACTCCCATACATACTTAGCAATTGTGAAGCATTGCTGGATTCGCTTGTGTTATATAATTGCTCATTGTGAGACGTATATTTACGGGTGTGGTTTTAAGTAGTACTAATGCTTTATTTATTTGTTTAACCTGATCAGATTAATCAAGTCGCGTCCGCCCGACTCGAGCCTAAGGCTAACACGCTAAAATAGCCGAACATTACAGACATAACTTACGCAAACATCAATTGCTCAGTGGAATCGTATGGAGTGCTTCCCATAATAGCAATTTTTAACTGCGTACAGACAAGGGAGACCTTTGTTTTTGCTCACTGTTACGATCTGTAACTCCATTTCACCATTTACTGACATCTTTGTAAGTTTCGTTGGTAACTTAAAAACATCCCCTTAGAAAAATTAGTGAATTACTGTGCTGATAAACCTCTTACGTTATTTGATTTTCAAACAGCTGAGCAAAACTGAACGTACTCAGACATTTCTCTCTTTACTTACTCTGATCAACACTAAACTAATCTGAATTTCAATAGTCCCTACAAAAGAATGGCCCTGACTAACAATAACATATATAACTTTCATGAATCACTTACCTCACAAAAATCTTCGTCACTCGAACTACTGCAATACAGCGAGCGCCAATACTGCCAGCTAAATAAAAGATTCTAACTACTGAAGGCTCGAACTACTGATAGGCATAGTTAGCAAATGAAAGATTTTGATAGAGAACAAACAATGTATTTACCTTAATAGCGTTCAAAAGTCAATTTATATATAATTTTGTGAGATCCAATTAAACAAATTTCCTTTTTCTGGCGGACACACGTCCAAATCGTCCACTCTGAAAACTCTGCCATCTCTCTTCCCACATCCACCACTGCTGGCGGCTCACCTCCAACCGCGCAACGCTACGCACTGTTCACATCCAGCTGCCCAACACTACAATAGCGAATATTCCCACAATGCCAACCAGCCACAGACTGCTCACAGCACAGTCAGTGATTTTGATACAGAGCGTTACGTGGCGTTACCCACATAAAAACCTAACCAGCCTACTTACAACTTGATGGGATACCGTCAAGTAGTGCTTGATTTCTTACGGTAGGCACCAGTAGTCTGGTACGCCGTGCCGATACCCCCGACGAAAAAAAAGTCAGAACCGCACATTTTGAGATATGATACGATAGAACTTTTGCTATGGTTGAAGCGATGTGAAACAAATGTTATATTCCCACGTCTAAAATGCTGAGACAAGCGTTACAATGACGTTTTAAGAGGTCTAAATTTCAAAATTTTCTCCCAGAAGATCACAGTATCGAAACCTCTCTTTTTACAAATCAAGCACTGCCATCGAGGAATATGTGATCAGTTGTTTCATGGGACCGTTCGCTGATTAGTTACGATGCAGTATGTGACAAACACATGAAATACTAGCGAGCTTTCTGAGACTATGCTTCTCCAGTCCTAAGGTTTCCAAAACGTTCCGAGAACTGCATCGCTTCTAATCTCGTAACAACTGAGATTGCATAAAATTTAATGCAAGTCCACGCCGGATCCTAGCGGACCACGCTGTGTTGTCGGCAAGCAGCTGCTTCACCTACTGCGTGAAGTACCAACGGAAAAATAGCCTCGTTCTACCTTACTCAGCACCTTTTAAAATTTATCCCAAAATTTTTGTCATGGCGACATACTCGCGGTCTTTTTAAGAAGCAACTCATCTCTCACTCCCTCAAGCTCCCCTAACTGTATCTCGTTCACACCCACTAGTCCATTGCTGTTACCTCGCACATACCGATCCACTCCCACTTACCCATTCTCACTCACTAGTGCAGCCCAACTGATAGTCTCTATCTCTCTGTGTCTCTCTGTCACTGTCTCCTGTCTCACTGCCACAGTCTCCTTCGTTCTGTCCTACTACTAAAGTCTCCTCTCCCTGTCGCTGTCTCCCTCTTGCTTTACCTTACTGTTGCTATGTCATTCATTCCCTCCCACTGCTGTTGTCTCTTCTCATTGCCACTATCTCTCTCTTTCTCCTTGTCGTTGCTATAGCCTCTGTCTCTGTGGCTCGGTTTTGATACCCAAAAACAATGGTTTTAGTGTGTTTCTCGATAATGGGTACACAATTTTGGAAATGGGGGTATGGCAGTTCTAGACAAATACCTAGAGAATATTGATTAATTTGCTGCGGTTATTTATTACACTACTGGCCATTAAAATTGCTATACCACGAAGATGACATGCTACAGACGTGAAATTTAACCGACAGGAAGAAGATGCTGTGATATGCAAATGATTTGCTTTTCAGAGAATTCACACAAGGTTGGCGCCGGTGGCGACACCTACAACGTGGTGACATGAGGAAAGTATCCCAGCGATTTCTCATACACGAACAGCAGTTGACCGGCTTTGCCTAGTGAAACGTTGTTGTGATGCCTCGTGTAAGGAGGAGAATTGCGTACCATCACGCTTCCGACTTTGATAAAGGTCGGATTGTAACCTATCGCGATTGCGGTTTATCGTATCGCGACACTGCTGCTCGCATTGATCGAGATCCAATGACTGTTAGCAGAATATGGAATCGGTGGGTTCAGGAGGGTAATACGGAACGCCGTCCTGCATAACGGATCGTGCAGCCACGTCTCGGTCCCTGCGTCAACAGTTGGGGACGTTTGCAACACAAGAACCATCTGCACGAACAGTTCGACAACGTTTGCAGCAGCATGGACTATCAGCTCGGAGACCATGGCTGCGGTTACTCATGACGCTGCGTCACAGACAGGAGAGCCTGCGATGCTGTACTCAACGACGAACCTGGATGCACGAATGGCAAAACGTCATTTTTTCGGATGATCCAGGTTCTGTTTACAGCATCATGATGGTTGCATCCGTGTTTGGCGACATCGCGGTGAACGCACATTGGAAGCGTGTATTCGTCATCGCCATACTGGCGTATCACCCGGAGTGATGGTATGGAGTGCCATTGGTTACACGTCTCGGTCACCTCTTGTTCGCATTAACGGCACTTTGAACAGTGGACGTTACATTTCAGATGTGTTACGACCCGTGGCCCTACCCTTCATTCGATCCCTGCGAAACCCTACATTTCAGCAGGATAATGCACGACCGCATGTTGCAGTTCCTGTGCCGGCCTTCCTGGATACAGAAAATGTTCGACTGCTGCCCTGGCCAGCACATTCTCCAGATCTCTCACCAATTGAAAACGTCTGATCAGTGATGGCCGAGAAACTGGCTCGTCACAATACGCCAGTCACTACTATTGATGAACTGTGGTACCGAGTTGAAGCTGCAGGGGCAGCTGTACCTGTACACGCCATCCAAGCCCTGTTTGACTCAAACCCCAGGCGTATCAAGGCCGGTGTTACGGCCAGAGGTGGTTGTTCTGGGTACTGATTTCTCAGGATCTATGCACCCAAATTGCGTGAAAATGTAATCACATGTCAGTTATAGTATAATATATTTGTCCAATGAATACCCGTTTATTATTTGCATTTCTTCTTGGTGTAGCTATTTTAATGGCCAGTAGTGTATTCAGAATTCGCCTCGCACCAAATTTTACTTGTGTATTTTATGTGTACATGTGTGGTAAATTCGAACCTCTTATCTCGGAAACGGATAAAGATATCAATAAAAGTTACAAGACTATTCGGAATCGGGATCTTACGAACACATAAACAAATTCCAGCAATGTGCAGTTCCTAGCCGCCTTTTGGAATCTGCGGTTCGGTTCTGGTACGGAAAAATGGTTAACAAATTTTTCGTGTTTTCTTACGAACCGCCCATGAAATACTGGTGCCTCCATAAGCTCCATAAGGCCCACCAAGAACCAGCCGATTCGCTCCATTTGCCTAAGAAGGAAGAAATGTGTAATATTTATACTTTGATCGTGTAATGTAAGATCACGACTGTAAGACGATTCTTCTGTTGCGTACACAAATCCTCCCTATCCCAAGGGCTATCCAAACTAGCTGACCCCACCCTGCTATCACCAATAGAACCCGAGCTATGAGCCCCGAAAGAATCCCCTTTTTATGCGTGACGTACACTGCAGGGAAAAAAAAATCGCAAAACCAAAAAATAATTAATGTAGAGTAACGAAGTTTCGGAAATATATTTGAATGGGTAACATTTATGCACGGCTTTCCGGATTGGGATGGAGCGCCTGGTCCCCCGGCACGAATCCGCCCGGCGGAACTGTGTCGAGGTCCGGTGAGCCGGCCAGTCTGTGGATGGTTTTTAGGCGGTTTTCCATCTGCCTCGGCGAATGCGGGCTGGTTCCCATTATTCCGCCTCAGTTCCACTGTTTTGGTGATTGCTGTGCAAACACGTTCTCCACGTACGCGTACACACCATTACTCTACCCACGCAAACATAGGGGTTACAATCGTCTGGTGTGAGACGTTCCCTGGAGGTAGGGGGGAGGGGGGATGGGGGAGGGGGGGCACCGGGTGCCGTACCGCACAATAAACCTGAAAGAGTGGTTCGGCGAAGGGGTGAAGTGGACTGCAGTAGTCGTCGTGTGGATGTGGACCACTGCGGCTGCGGCGGGGATGGATCCTCTCCGTCGTTTCTAGGCCCCCGGTTAACATACAATACAATGCAATTCAATGGGTAACATTTTTGAGTGATGAATGTTGTAAAATCACAGGTTAATGTAAGCACGAGGTAAACCATTGCAAATGTAATATGCTGGTACATTAATAACTGGTAGAACCGCCATAATGTTGAATGCAAGCATGCAGACATGCATGCATTGTGTTGTACAGGTGTCGAATGTCACTTGTGCCTGTTGCATTTGGTCGGTCAGTACAGGGGCAGTTAATGCTGTTTGTGGGTGATTCTGGAGTTGTCCTCCGATGATGTCCCGTACGTGCTCGATCGGAAACAGAACCTGTTTCGGCGTAAAGTGAAGCGCCGGCACGCCAGAGCAGAAGAGATTTCTTGTTTTGTCTGTCGCCCTTTGGCTGCGACACATGTGTATTTCACAAAGTTAAGTATTGTAATCATTTCCTTTTGTAATAAACTTCATTAATACGATCTGCTTCAATTGTTGTCTAGCGGTTCGAGAAGCACGTTTCGTAGGCATACCATAGGGCAGAATACAACAGAACTGGTGACAAAGTAGGCCAAGGCAACATGTCGACACTCTGTAGATCACTTTGGGTTACAACAACGGTATGTGAGCGAGCATTATCCTGTTGGAAAACCGCCCTGGAATGGTGTTCATGGCCGGCCGTGGTGGCCGAGCGGTTCTAGGCACTACAGTCTGGATCCGCGCGACTGCTACTGTCTCGAATCCTGCCTCGGGCATGGATGTGTGTGATGTCCTTAGGTTAGTTAGGTTTAAGTAGAAAATCCGAAGAAATTCTGGTCGTATGTAAAGTACACAAGCGGCAAGACGCAGTCAATACCTTCGCTGCGCAGTGCCGATGGTACTGTTACCGACGACTGTGCCGCTAAAGCGGAGTTATTGAACGCAGTTTTCCGAAATTCCTTCACCAGCGAAGACGAATGGAATATTCCAGAATTTGAAACACGAACAGCTGCTAGCATGAGTTTCTTAGAAGTAGATACCTTAGGGGTTGCGAAGCAACTCAAATCGCTTGATACGGGCAAGTCTTCAGGTCCAGATTGTATACCGATTAGGTTCCTTTCAGATTACGCTGATACAATAGCTCCCTACTTAGCAATCATATACAACCGCTCGCTCACCGATAGATCTGTACCTGCAGATTGGAAAATTACGCAGGCCGCACCAGTGTTTAAGAAGGGTAGTAGGAGTAATCCATCGAACTTCAGACCTATATCATTGACGTTGGTTTGCAGTAGGGTTTTGGAGCATATACTGTATTCAAACATTATGAATCACCTCGAAGGGAACGATCTATTGATACGTAATCAGCATGGTTTCTTGTGCAACGCAGCTAGCTCTTTATTCGCACGAAGTAATGGCCGTTATCGACAGGGGATCTCAAGTTCATTCCGTATTTCTAGATTTCCGGAAAGCTTTTGACACCGTTCCTCACAAGCGACTTCTAATCAAGCTGCTGGCTATGGGATATCGTCTCAGTTGTGCGACTGGATTCGTGATTTCCTGTAAGGAAGGTCGCAGTTCGTAGTAATAGACGGCAAATCATCGAGTAAAACTGAAGTGATATAAGGTGTTCCCCAGAGAAGCGTCCTGGGACCTCTGCTGTTCCTGATCTATATAAATGACCTGGGTGACAATCTGAGCAGTTCTCTTAGGTTGGTCGAAGATGATGCTGTAATTTACCGTCTAGTAAGGTCATCCGAAGACCAGTATCAGTTGCAAAGCGAATTAGAATAGATTGCTGTATGGTGTGGCAGGTGGCAGTTGACGCTAAATAACGAAAAGTGTGAGGTGATCCACATGAGTTCCAAAAGAAATCCGTTGGAACTCGATTACTCGATAAATAGTACAATTCTCAAGGTTGTCAATTTCAACTAACTACCTGGGTGTTAAAATTACGAACAACTTCAGTTGGAAAGACGACATAGATAATATTGTAGGGATGGCGAGCCGCCGGCCGTGGTGGCCGTGCGGTTCTAGGCGCTGCAGTCCGGAACCGCGGGGATGCTACGGTCGCAGGTTCGAATCCTGCCTCGGGCATGGATGTGTGTGATGTCCTTAGGTTAGTTAGGTTTAAGTAGTTCTAAGTTCTAGGGTACTGATGACCTAATATGTTAGGTCCCATAGTGCTCAGAGCCATTTGAACCATTTGAACCAAGGCGAGCCAAAGGTTGCGTTTCGTTGGCAGGACACTTAGAAGATGCAACAAGTCCACTAAAGAGACAGCTTACACTACACTCGTTCGTCCTCTGTTAGAATATTGCTGCGCGGTGTGGGATCCTTACCAGGTGGGATTGACGGAGGATATCTAAAGGGTGCAAAAAAGGGCAACTCGTTTTGTATTATCACGTAAGAGGGGAGAGAGTGTGGCAGATATGATACGCGAGTTGGGATGGGAGTCATTAAAGCTAAGACGTTTTTCGTGGCGGCGAGATCTATTTACGAAATTTCAGTCACCAACTTTCTCTTCCGAATGCGAAAATATTTTGTTGAGCCCAACCTACATAGGTAGGAATGATCGTCAAAATAAAATAAGAGAAATCAGAGCTCGAACAGAATGGTTTAGGTGTTCGTTTTTCCCGCGCGCTGTTCGGGAGTGGAATGGTAGAGAGATAGTATGATTGAACCCTCTGCCAAGCACTTAAATGTGAATTGCAGAGTAATCATGTAGATGTAGATGTGGACGTAGAAGTGGTTCTACGTTATAGGGGACTGATGACCTCAGTAGTTAAGTCCCATAGTGCTCAGAGCCATTTGAACCAATGCGGTTCATGAATGGCAACACAACAGGTCTAATCATCAGACTGACGTACAGATTTGCAGTCAGAGTGCGTTGGATAACCACGAGAGTGCTCCTGCTGTTACACGGAATCGCGCCCCAGCCCATAACTAACTCCAGGTGTGGGTCCAGCGTGTCTTGCACCCAGAGAGGTTGGTTGCAGGCCCTCAGCTGGTCTTGTAACCTACACACGGCAGTCACTGTCACCGAGGCTCAACCAGCTTTCATCAGAAACACAACAGACCTACACCCTGCTCTCCAATGAGCTCTCGCTTGACGCCACTGCAGTCGCAAATGGCGGTGGTTTCGGGTCAGTGCAATGCTGTCATTGAAGTAACCCATTTGTAACAGTTCGTTGTGTCACTGTGGTGACAACTGCTGCTCAAACTGCTGCGGATGCAGTTCGATGCGCCATAGTCATACACCGAACACGAGGGTCTTCCTTCTCGGTAGTGCCACGTCGTCATCCGGAGCCTATTCTTCTTGTGACAGTACATTCTCGCGAGCATCCCTGTCAGCAACCATGTACAGTGGCTACATTCCTGTCAAGTCTTTGGGCAATATAGCAGAAGTAACATCTAGGTTCCCGTAGCCATATTACACGACCTCGTTCAAACTCAGTCACGTCTTGATAATGGAGTCTTTGTAGCGTTAAAGGCGCTCCTGACGAAAATCTACTCACCACTTCCAATCTCAAAGATAACTAACGCTCATGACCGTTACGGCGTGTATAAACAGCAAACCTGATTTCAAAAAAATGGTTCAAATGGCTCTGAGCGCTATGGGACTTAACTTCTGAGGTCATCAGTCCCCTAAAACTTAGAACTACTTAAACCTAACTAACCTAAGGACATCACACACATCCATGGCCGAGACAGGATTCGAACCTGCTACCGCAGCGGTCGCGCGGGACCAGACTGAAGCGCCTAGAACCGCTCGGCCACTCCGGCCGGCAAAACCTGATTTGTATCCCGATAATGGCACTCCTAGCGCCGCTCTTATGTGACTGGACCGAAACTGAATTAGGCATTACCTTTCAAATGCAGAAAAACGCCTGCCAACTTTTGTTTATGTCGCACAGCTCCTTGGTGTTGAAATTCTTTTTTGCGTCAGTGTGTTAGGTAGCGCATTGTGTCGCATGCATACCGATTATTTGTTGGAAGCTGAAAATGTGGGTGACTATTATTGTTGAGGCAGTTATGCCGGATCTCGAATCTGCAGCCAGTACGTCTTCATTACCCAGGTCCTCAGTGGTACTCACTACGCTGAGAGTATTCTGTTGTCTCCTGAGAAAAGTTACCATAGTATGGGACTGGAAGACAGTCCTCGACGTGGTTGTCAGATACTCTGAACGCCAATTACGGTCGTGAATGGCAAATTGTGTACCGATTTTACCTTAAACCAACAATGATTTATCAGGTCAAACGGAAATGGCACAGTACTTCCCAACTTAACCAATACGTAAAATTGCTGCAGACCCTCCGGAAATCCGAATTTGGTCGTATCCGTTACACACGATGAGTTCTTCGAACAGGATGGGTTGGAAGTTTCACTTATACCTCTTACTTTCATGTGTATCGTGTGTTAACACTGAGACCTTACCTTCTACAGAACGTAGGTACTGCAGCTTTAAGTCTCTATTTTGTTGTTGTCTCGACTGCCCAAGGTCATTAAGTGCAATAGGATACACCTTACGACGCTGTCTGACCTTTTGTCATTCACCTGCTAAGTAAATTCTTTGCGTACCTTGAGTAATGCTGTAGTTACTCTTGCCTCTCACCTGCATTTATATTCTTACCATCCTTCATTACTACAACTTTTCCTCGGACACGCCAGATGGCAACACCGTCGTTAGTTTCTTTATGAATGACTGAAAAATTAATGACAGTCCCCGCTCTTGTGAAAATCTAGCTTTAAATACTTCTAACGCACTTCTCTTTATGTATACAAATTTGTAGAGTTGTTAAAGTAGATAAAAAGAGACATATGTACACAAAAGTCACAGGTGCAGTTTCGCCGCTTGTGGTCCTTGAAAGTCTAAGCTATATACACTCATGCTCATAAATTAAGGCTAATGCTGATACATGGCGAAACAACGCTCTGGTGGGCGGTTTGCGGGTTTAAATAACCTCGGGGTATGACCATGCGGTGCATCTCACAGTGGCGCTGCCAGCAGTCCACATACGCAGAGGTGCGTTGGTGAATGTCAGAGCACGGTGCAGCGAGTAGGTGTGCAGACGTTTTCAGACGTCCTAATGGTGACTGTGTGTTGAAAATGGCTCACAGATCACATATTGATGACTTTATGAGGAGTAGAATACTAGAGCGACTTAAGGTTGGTCAAACACAGCAGGTCGTAGCACGGGCCCTCCGCGTGCCACAAAGTGTGGTCTCAAGACTATGGCAACGATTCCAGCAGACAGGAAATATGTCCAGCCGCTACAGTACGGGACATCCACAGTGTACAACAACACAAGAAGACCGATATCTCACCATCAGTGCCCGCAGACGGCCACCGAGTACTGCAGGTAGCCTTGCTCGGGACCTTACCTCAGCCACTGGAACAGTTGTCTCCAGACACACAGTCTACAGACGACCGAACAGACATGTTTTATTCGGCCGGAGACCAGCAAGGTGCATTCCACTGACCTCTGGTCACAGGAGAGCCCGTAAAGCCTGGTGTAAAGAACACAGTACATGGTCATTGGAACAGTGGTCTCAGGTTATGTTCATGGACGAGTCCAGGTATAGTATGAACAGTGATTCTTGCTGGGTTTTCATCTGGCGTGAACCAGGAACCAGATACCAACCTCTACCAACCTCTTAATGTCCTTGAAAGGGACCTGTATGGAGGTGGTGGGTTTATGATTGGTGCACGTACACCCCTGCATGTCTTTGTCAGAGGAATTGTAACAGGTCAAGTGCATCGGGACGTCATTTTGCACCAGTATGTTCGCCTTTTCAGGGGTGAAGTTGGTCCCACCTTCCTCCTGGTGGATGATAACGCACGGTCACACCGAGCTGCCATCGTGGAGGAGAATCTTGAAACAGAAGAAATCAGGTGAATGGAATGGCCTCCCTGTTCTGCAGACCTAAACCCCATCGAGCACGTCTGGGATGCTCTCGGTCGACGTATCGCTGCACGTCTTCAAACCCCTAGGACACTTCAGGAGCTCCGACAGACAGTGGTGCAAGAATGGGAGGCTATACCCCAGTAGCTGCTCGACCACCTGGTCCAGAGTATGCCAACCCGTTGTGTGGCCTGTGTGCGTGTCCATGATGATCATATCCCATATTGATGTCGGGGTACATGCGCAGGAAACAGTGGCGTTTTGTAGCACATGTGTTCCGGGACGGTTTTCTCAACTTATCACCAATACCGTGGACTTACAGATCTATGTCGTGTGTGTTCCCTATGTGCCTATGCTATTAGCGCCAGTTTTGTGTAGTGCCACGTTGTGTGGCACTACATTCTGCAATTATCCTTAATTTATGAACACGAGTGTATATAAATTTAGTCTGTATGTGTAAATACTGAATATTTTGTTTTCCAAAACTTCCTCTTCGTGTAACGTTTGCTTTAGGTATCGTGTTCAACTTCTGAGCAATAATGGCTGTCGGTTAGCCCAGTGTTGCGCATGTGAACAGTACTGTGAAACAAAACTTTAAACTTAATGAAATGCAGAATTTTCAGTAATGAAGATGCATCCAAATAATTACCAAAGGAAAGTGTGTCCGCAATGAAAACTATATAACTGAAACTCAGTACCAAAGTGCATTATAAAAGTTGTGTGATATGAAGTACAATGTTTGACTTGAAGTCTCCATAAAAATAAACTACTGCTCTACCCAGAAAAAAATAACCATTTAAAATTACCAACGTTGTTACCGAAAATTAATCTGCTTGCTTAGCACAATACCTGATAATTTTAACTCGTAAGAATGCAACGTGAGATCTACCCTGATATAAGGGTGCTATATTGCTTCTGAAGCACTGACGTTCTCGAAAGCAAATACAAAATCAGCAGATGCAGCAGACAAAAAAAAAAAACAATGTACTCTAATTTTATTCTTTGTTTGTCAGGAACAATCTGTTGCTGTGTGTGGACACATGATAAAATATTCAAAACTTTACTAAGAATGATGGTGATGGGTTATACTTTAAAGAAAATCGTTTTAAACGTGGGACTTATAGAAAGCAGGAAAAGGTGTGGACGGGTTCTAATCAGTTACCGTTGTCTGCACAGTAAACACGTACATTTTATTTAAGGAAATATTTTTTTAAAAACAAACATTTTTTTAAAAAAATTGGCTAACACAAGCTACACTGACGGCTGAAGGCCTTATTGCGAAAGAATTCAAAATTATTTGTTGGCTGAAGGCCACAAGCAATACTCCAGAAAAATTAGCGGCTGAAGGCCTGAATTACAAGTGAAGAAGACGACTACACGTTGAAAATACCAAAAAAAATTTTTAAAAGAATCATTTTTAAAAAATTGACTAACACAAGCTACATTGACGGCTGAAGGCCTTATTAAGAATAATTCTAATTATTTGTCGCCTGAAGGCCACAAGCAGTAGGAATAATTTAAACAAAATATTTTTAAACAATTGACACAGTCAGGCCAAATAAAGAAGGGAGTGATCCACATACAGTGCTCCAAGGGTCGACCTGGGAAAGTCCCTCAAACGGAAGTAAGGTGAGACAGTCAGCCCAGTGTTATACTCACTTAACAAGATGGCAATTCAAACCAGTCACAGTTAAACGCAAGACCAACACTCTCGGGAAATCTACCTAACGTCCGATGCCCAATACACGATAGAATAACCCATGCCAGGGAGACGGGCGGACTATACTCTTGACATTATAAAACGAGAAACATTATACAAGAGAACATGTTCAAACGGAAGAATAATCCGAGGTAATCACAACAAGTTGCCTCCACGAGTCCAGTACGCAGACGGGGTTAAAATGACTGCTCATTCAAAACCACACTAGATACGCACGGATCAGCGAAAACAATTCTACAAACAACTCAAACAATACTAAAACCAGACACTGTGGAGCAACAAGGAAGAATTACAAATCGACAAAAACACAGAGAACCCAGAAGACGTCGGAAGACCAAATACACGTCATCCATAGAGACGACCGACTGAACGTCCAACCAACAGTCGATCTCGATCAAGTCAGGCAAGGCAAACGTCCCTGTATGAATCGTCGACTGACAGCTTATTGCCATGAGGTCACTTCCACGGACGGACACACACACACAAGTCAAAGTTACACTACTCGAATATAACGATCCATTCAACTTAAACTCGGTGAATCCGGACCTCGACGTGGTCGTGAACTCTCGCGACCACATCCTTCCATCGAGCAGTGCGTGTATCGCCAGCTGTCCCGGCGAGTACTGGCGCTATGCGGACATCACTGCTGCGCCATCCCCACAACTGAACTCCGACACACGACGACTCGGAAATACTTGAGGTCGCTCCAAAGATAGTACCACAGTACTCGCTATCGATAAGGGCCACTGCTTTCACTCACGGATAGACAAAGCGAGCAAACGTAGCGGCGCCAGTGAACGTTCTAAGAAAACGAGAGATCACAATCCGAATTCACGACGCCAACCTGTCAACGCCACAAACGCGAGCCCGAGCGTGGCTCATCGTTCTCGAAAAATTAAATTCTGATTATTGACGACAAGGGCAGTACGACGTAGGAAGACAACTGGGAACCTACCTCATCAGAAAAATTACAGACCTCTCAACCAATGGCGCAATTTGTGGCATAATGAAAACAAAGAGATCAAATTAACACTAACCATAAATATTATGAGTTATCTGAGGGACAAATATTTCCTTCAGTTAATAGCTCTGACAAACAAACATCTTATCCTTGCGCATCCATTGTTGTTGTTGTTGTTGTTGTTGTTGTGGTCTTCAGTCCTGAGACTGGTTTGATGCAGCTCTCAATGCTACTCTATCCTGTGCAAGCTTCTTCATCTCCCAGTACCTACTGCAGCCTACATCCTTCTGAATCTGCTTAGTGTATTCATCTCTTGGTCTCGCTCTACGATTTTTAGCCTCCACACTGGTTCAAATGGTTCAAATGGCTCTGAGCGCTATGGGACTCAACTGCTGAGGTCATTAGTCCCCTAGAACTTAGAACTAGTTAAACCTAACTAACCTAAGGACATCACAAACATCCATGCCCGAGGCAGGATTCGAACCTGTGACCGTAGCGGTCTTGCGGTTCCAGACTGCAGCGCCTTAAACCGCACGGCCACTTCGGCCGGCTTTTCCATTCGTCTCTAAAGAATTCGCGTTAGTATTTGGCAGCTGTGACTTATTATGCTGATTGTTTGGTAATTTTCACATCTGTCAACACCTGCTTTCTTTGGGATTGGAATTATTATATTCTTCTTGAAGTCTGAGGGTATTTCGCCTGTCTCGTACATCTTGCTCACCAGATGGTAGAGTTTTGTGATGACTGGCTCTCCCAAGGCCGTCAGTAGTTCCAACGGAATGTTGTCTACTCCGGGGGCCTTGTTTCGACTCAGGTCTTTCAGTCCTCTGTCAAACTCTTCACGCAGTATCGTATCTCCCATTTCATCTTCATCTACATCCTCTTCCATTTCCATAATATTGTCCTCAAGTACATCGCCCTTGTATAGACCCTCTATATACTCCTTCCACCTTTCTGCTTTCCCTTCTTTGCTTAGAACTGGGTTTCCATCTGACCTCTTGATGTTCATACAAGTAGTTCTCTTATCTCCTAAGGTCTCTTTAATTTTCCTGTAGGCAGTATCTATCTTACCCCTAGTGAGATAAGCTTCTACATCCTTACATTTGTCCTCTAGCCATCCCTGCTTAGCCATTTTGCACTTCCTGTCGATCTTATTTTTGAGACGTTTGTATTCCTTTTTGCCTGCTTCATTTACTGCATTTTTATATTTTCTCCTTTCATCAATTAAATTCAATATTTCTTCTGTTACTCAAGGATTTCTACTAGCCCTCGTCTTTTTACCTACTTGATCCTCTGCTGCCTTCACTACTTCATCCCTCAAAACTACCCATTCCTCTTCTACTGTATTTCTTTCCCCCATTCCTGTCAATTGTTCCCTTATGCTCTCCCTGAAACTCTGTACAACCTCTGGTTTAGTCAGTTTATCCAGGTCCCATCTCCTTAAATTCCCACCTTTTTGCAGTTTCTTCAGTCTTAATCTACAGTTCATAACCAATAGATTGTGGTCAGAGTCCACATCTGCCCATGGAAATGTCTTACAATTTAAAACCTGGTTCCTAAATCTCTGTCTTACCATTATATAATCTATCTGATACCTTTTAGTATCTCCAGGATTCTTCCATGTATACAACCTACTTTTATGATTCTAGAACCAAGTGTTAGCTATGATTATGTTGTGCTCTGTGCAAAATTCTACCAGGCGGCTTCCTCTTTCATTTCTTAGCCCCAATCCATATTCACCTACTATGTTTCCATCTCTCCCTTTTCCTACTCTCGAATTCCAGTCACCCATGACTATTAAATTTTCGTCTCCCTTCACAACCTGAATACTTTCTTTTATCTCATCATACATTTCATCGATTTCTTCATCATCTGCAGAACTAGTTGGCATATAAACTTGTACTGCTGTAGTAGGCATGGGCTTCGTGTCTATCGTGGCCACAATAATGTGTTCACTGTGCTGTTTGTAGTAGCTTACCCGCACTCCTATTTTTTATTCATTATTAAACCTACTCCTGCATTACCCCTATTTGATTTTGTATTTATAACCCTTTATTCACCTGACCAGAAGTCTTGTTCCTCCTGCCACCTAACTTAACTAATTCCCACTAAATCTAACTTTAACCTATCCATTTCCCTTTTTAAATTTTCTAACATACCTGCCCGATTAAGGGATCTGACATTCCACGCTCCGATCCGTAGAACGCCAGTTTTCTTTCTCCTGATAACGACATCCTCTTGAGTAGTCCCTGCCCGGAGATCCGAATGGGGGACTATTTTACCTCCGGAATATTTTACTCAAGAGGACGATATCGTCATTTAACCATACAGTAAAGCTGCATGCCCTCGGGAAAAATTACGGCTGTAGTTTCCCCTTGCTTTCAGCCGTTCGCAGTACCAGCACAGCAAGGCCGTTTTGGTTAGTGTTACAAGGCCATATCAGTCAATCATCCAGACTGTTGCCCCTGCAACTACTGAAAAGGCTGCTGCCCCTCTTCAGGAACCACACGTTTGTCTGGCCTCTCAACAGATACCCCTCCGTTGTGGTTGCACCTACGGTACGGCTATCTGTATCGTTGAGGCACGCAAGCCTCTCCACCAACGGCAAGGTCCATGGTTCATGGGTGGGGGGGGGGGGGGGGGCTATAGCAGATAGCTGTTGTATTTCTCAGTTATTATTATTATTCACATAAATGGTTGAATTGGCTCTGAGCACTATGGGACTTAACTTCTGAGGTCATCAGTCCCCTAGAATTGAGAACTACTTAAACCTAACCTACCTAAGGACATCACACACATCCATGCCCGAGGCAGGTTTCGAACCTGCGACCGTAGCGGTCTCGCGGTTCCAGACTGTAGCGACTAGAACCGCTCGGCCACCCCGGCCGGCTATTATTCACATAACCACATACATATTTATCATAAAGTAATTATTTCTGTGTGACTAGAACGTAGGTACTTTTCAGACAGTTAACAGCAATCTATCGTAACAGTGGAGGGAGTGGCTGCAAATTATGTTTTTAAATTTCTCTTTAATTGTCTCATGTCATTCTTTTCTTTCTTTCAGAAATGATTCTGTTCTAACAGAGAACCAGCTACTAAAGAAACTAAATACTTTGCCCTGTTGATTTCTTTCTGGCCATTGGAGACTTTATTGGTATTGGCAAGGGGACAGACAGCATGATTATTAAAAGGATGTGTATGACACTGTGCAACATGCACAAGAGACAGTTATTTAACTGTTTCAGTTCTCTGGTGTAATTAAAATAAAATATTCGAATGTATATGGATTAATATACTTTTATTCTGAAATCATTTGTATTAATTTTTATTTTCTAACTCTAAGTTTGAGCTTTGTGGTCCTTTTTTAGCCAATACAGTTCTATTTCCCGTCTCTGCTTTTTGTCAAGGTACTTTCGAAGCAGCACCATCCCCAACCCTGCTAATTCTTTCACATTTGAGAACAAGCATTTTTATTCTGAAAGCAAAACTGACAGTTCTAAGCTGAGATGACAAGAAATGAAAGAACACAGTGAAGGTGCCATTCCTCTGGTGGCTTCCCCTTCCAGATTGCATACAGCTGCTAGAGATGACTGCACAACCCGAAAATTATGTATGAAACAGTTTCCCAACCATTTATGCTGAGATACAATAACAACAGCCTTCAGTTTGGTATGCACCATAGTTACGTTTCTACCCCAAGATTATAAAAAAGATGATGTGTACCTATTGTAAACGTTGGCCTCTTATTTGCCATATATACCCTCAATATAATTAATAATCATTAAATCACAGAAACATGATTTATATGTGCCCAAGAACTGTTAAAGTAGGTTCACAAATAGTGTTCAATAATTTAGCAAGGGTATTTTCTGTATCACACTCACTGCAGCTGTACTGAATGAATCATTCTAAGACGCAAATACAACAGCAAGCTAGCCAGCAGTAACTTTCAGAATTTTCAGTGAAATCAGTCTCCATGATGTCTGTTGTCACAATTTGTTGGAGAGACTGTAAAGAATAACTCTTTCACAAAGCAGGCTGCATTTCAGAATTGCTTCACCATCTACCCTGCAGCTACATCTGATGGAATACTATCGTGTAGAACTGCTGCACCTGAAATGAACTGCCTGTGGCGTCCTTCTGTTAGTTGACAACTTTATCAAGTCGTGTATTTCATTGTACACCTTTTAGAACTTATATTCCACATATGGAGCGCCACCAATCTACAGCGTCTGCTACATTTTCTGTACTTAATATTTACGTGTTTCTTTCTTTATGTAATAGTAATAGTAGTAGTCTTACGTATGTTGTAGCTGCTTTGTTGACCTATGTGAAGTTGTTTGTGAATGGAAACTGTTGCATATCTTTTCGTATACTTCATTCGGAAATCTAGAAAGATCTTTTACTGGTCAAATAACAAGTACCTGATCGTTCAACTAAATTCAAGATAGGAAGTTATCCTACCAATTTAGTTAAATGTTTTGCACTAATATTTTCAGTGAATGAAACTGTTTTCGTGTTTTTTACTATAGTATTGAACTCATTCCCAGTATCTACCAACCTCAAGGTATCCTCAAGCGAAACGTTTTGCGATCTGGAACGTTTATCACTCGTTCTTGATCCGCTATTTCTGTATGATGATTACGTAAATATGAAATGAGTAATGATGTATGCGAAAATACCCAGAGTGCTCTTTAGTTGTTGCCAACTTAACTCGACACGAACGCTACTCCGGGAATAACTACCAGAGAGATAAAATGGCAACGAATGTTTCAAATGGCTCTAAGCACTATGGGACTTAACATCTGAGGTCATCAGTCCCTTAGAACTACCTAAACCTAAGTAACCTAAGGACATCACACACATCCATGCCCGAGGCAGGATTCGAAACTGCGACCGTAGCAGCTGCGCGGTTCCGGACTGAAGCGCCTAGAACCGCTCGGTCACAATGGCCGACTAAAATGACAACGCGCACTCCAAGTTAACCAATGGTCAGTATATTCCTCGGTTAGCTAGCCCTGGATTTCTCCAGAGATTGTACAACTGGCCCCCTGTACAGTGAAGGTGAATTATTTACAATAGCACAAAACATATGAAAATCTTGTAAAGGATTTGACGCTGTTTTGATTGCTTCGTATGCAAAACGTTGACACTGGAATCTGATTTGCAACGGAATTACGTCTTACTGTTTGGTAAGATAAGTTCACATTACTGTTAGCTGTGTCCACGTCCACTGATAAACAGTTACATTACTATTGTTTATGTTACGTCGTGTTTACACGAAAGTTTGTATTGATGTTTCCAGGTACTTTTTCCGAGTTAGCTGACGTGGATCTCACTAACTGGGGATGGGGGGAAGGCACGCTACAACATCAGAGGAGAAAGGCGCCTGTATGCAGAAAGATTTCCAGGGAGGAGGCAACCAGATCACGTCATATTTCAAAGACTCGATGGCCGGAAGGGAAATTAGTAGACCTGGCAGTGTGCGAATTGTACAGTTTGCGGAAGCCGACTTACACAGAATTGAAGACAAACTCAACAATAGCACACGACCCATAGGCAAAGAAATACGCTGTCTAGTGGCATTAATGTGACCCCTGTCAAAAGCATGAACAACGTCCGCCCCCGGTAGCTGAGTGGTCGCCGGCACGGTAACTCAGCGTGTTCGGTCAGAGGGTTAGCTGCCCTCTGTAATAAAAAACTGAGTGGAAGGATCAACAGTGAACTTAAACGGGTGCCATGGAACGTCCGCACCGAACAAATGCAACGAACAGTATCGAACAAAATGAGATTTTAAAAAAAAAAGTGGTCAGCGAGACAGAATGTCAATCCTCAGGGCCCGGGTTCGATTCCCGGCTGGTTCGGAGATTTTCTCCGCTCAGGGACGGGGTGTTGCTTTGTCCTAATCGTCATCATTTCGTCCCCATCGACGCGCAAGTCTCCAAAGTGGCGTCAAATCGAAAGACTTCCACCCGGCGAACGGTCTACCCAACGGGAGGCCCTAGTCACACGACATTTATTTTTTAGCATGAATAACCGCCTTTTGCAGCACGGACCGCTGCGAGACGTACAGGAAGAGAATCAGTGAGGCTCTGGAAGGTACCAAAAGATACGTGGAGCTGTGCCGTCTCTAGTGCCGTGGCGAGCTTCTCTAGGTTTCTCGGCTCGGGATCCATGGCACGTACTGCCCGATGATGGAGGTGGGCCCATAGATCCTCGATTGCGTTTAAATTCGACGAGTTTGGGGACCAGGGGAGCACGGTAAACTCATCCTGGTGCTCTTAGAATCACGCACATGCATTGCGAGCTGTGTGACACTTTGTATTGTCCTGCTGGTAGATGACATAGTGCCGAGGAAAAACAAACTGCTTATATGGGTGGATATGGTCCACAAGAACATATGCATACTTCTGCTGATTCCTTGTGTCTTTCAGGATGACAATATCACCCAGGGAACGCCACGAAAACATTCTCCTGACATAAGCGATTGCAGGCTTTCTCAGCGTATTTCAGCTATGAAATCTTCACGGGGTATCAGCCGAATGGCGTCGTCTTCTAGTCGCAACGTTTCAATGCATTGCGTATCCATCATCTTCATGTGAAGTGTCGGGTTGCTGCTGCTCTCATCTGTTACTTTCCGCTCTTTGGGGAAGTGTGAGGGGGAGTTTGTTGCCTTTCCGCTTTTACTCCCCTGTGTACGTGCGTGTGTGATTATATCTGTAGAATTTTGGTGTCTGTGATATGTGATGATTGTTCTGTTTGTGTCTGGTACTTGCCTGATGTTGGCGAGATGATTGGTGTTATGTGGGGGGAAGCAGGATTAGGGATTGGATATTGGGATTTTCTCTTCGTCGAAGATCGTCATGGGGACGGCCCTGTGCTTGTCGCGGGACATGTCATACCGACCTAGGGAGTGGATGAGGGCGTTTCCTGATCTGGAAGAACCTTCATAGAAAGCCATTGCCATATCTTGGAAACGCTCTCCCAGGAGTGGGATTTCAGCTGTGGCGTGCAGATCATCTGTGGGGAATCCAAGAGGTAAATGCAATGCCCTTCTGAGGGCGCGGTTCTGCAGCCTCTGGAGTTTGTCCAGGTGCTGCTTCGCCGCGTATCCCCAGACGGGGCACGCATATTCCATGACTGGCAGGATCAGGGCCTGGTACACATTTACTGCTAATGGGCAGGGAAGGGAGCTGGTTGAGTTCAGGATTGAGTATAGGATGGACATTCCAGCGCAGACCTTCCTGTGCACCTCGTCTATGTGGGGTTTCCACGTAAGACTAGAGTCCAAGGTTACGCCAAGGTACTTGGCGGTTCTGCGCCAGGGGAGTTGAGTTCCATTTCGGTGAAGATGGGATGTTCTGCTCTGCTCTCACCTTTTAGTTTCCCCTCTTTGGGGAAGTGTGAGGGGGAGTTTGTAGCCTTTTGGCTTTTACTCCCCTGTGTACGTGTGTGTGTGTGATTATTTCTGTAGTTTTTTAGTGTCTGTGATATGTGATGTCTGTTCTGTTTGTGCCTGGTATTTGCCTGAGGTTGGCGAGATGTTTGGTGTAACATGGAAAGGAGCAGGATTTGGGATTGGATATTGGGATTTTCTCTTCGACTTAATCGTCGAAGATTGTCATGGGGTGCTTGTGCTTGTCGCGGGACATGTCATACCGACTTAGGGAGTGGATGAGGGCGTTTCCTGATCTGGAAGAGCCCTCATACAAGGCCCTTGCCAGATCTTAGAAACGCTCTCTCAGGAGTGGTATTTCGGCTGCGGCGTGCAAATCATCTATGGGGTATCCAAGGGCACGCATATTCCATTACTGGCCGGATCAGGGCGTGGTACACATTTACTGCTACTGGGCATGGAAGGGAGCTGGTTGAGTTCAGGATTGGGTATAGGGTGGACTTTCTGCCTCAGACCTTCCTGTGGACCTCGTCTATGTGGGGTTTCCACGTAAGACGAGAGTCCAAGGTTACGCCAAGGTACTTGGCGGTGACTAACTGGTTAGTGACACTGTCGTGCCTTGGCGCCTTTTTTGTAGGGAGGGACCTAATTACTCTTGCCACGTCCTCGGGGGCAAAAAGTATGGGTTCGTCCTCTGGGTCCTCCTCAGCATCGAGGAAGACAGCCAGTTGACGACTGACTACCTCTTCATGCTCTTCATTCTGGGGTTCTGCCGCTTGAAACAGTTTCTCGAAGGAGTCGGCGAGGGCGTTGGCCTTTCCAGCATGGCTGTAGACCAGTCCCCGCTCGCCGTGCAGTGGCGGCATCCTAGCGCGTCTTTTTGTGAACTGTTTGGTTGCTTGCAATAGTGTATGATCGTCTACTTTGAGAGCTGTGAGGCGGTTTTGCCAATGCTGGTTTCTGTGCTCATTGAGCGCTACCTTCAGTTCTCTCTGTATTGAGCAGCCTCCTGGTGGCCTGGTTTCTGGTGATCTTCCACTCTTTTGCCACTTTGTTCTTATGTCGAATTTGAGCTAGCAAGTGTTCCGGGAGTTGTATTTGCGGCGGTGGGCCATCCCTTTGTGGAGGGGTGGCCTCTTCAGCTGCGTGCAAGATGGTGCCTGTTAAGTCTTGTAGGGCTTGTTCTACTGTTTCGGCAGTAGGTGGCGGAGCGCGAGCGATATCAGAGGCAACAGTTTCTCGGTATCGCTCCCAGTCTGTACGTTTGTAAGACGTCTGGTACGGCGCGAGTGCTACCCATTCTCCCACATCGACCTCTAGTATCACTGGGTTGTGGTCGGAGGACATTCTGTTGATTGTCCTTGCGGCCACAAACCCTGCGGTCCTCCTAGTGTGAGCTATGTCTAACACGTCGGGCCTGCCTCCATTTTTTGCAAAATGTGTCGGCTCGACCGGACCCCATGTTTCGAAGTGGTGGATGCGCTCTAGTTGTTGCAGTTTGGCGCCTGCTCTGGAGGTTACTCTAGAATTCCTATCAGGGTGTTTGGCATTGAAGTCGCCCCCTATTAAGAGTTTGCCTTCAATTTGCCCTATAACAGCTATGTCTCCCTCATCTATCTGGCCTTGTGGGGGTCAGTAAATTGCTGTTAGGGGACCGGTGGCAGTGGTTACTTCCACCGCCACTGCTTCGATTTTGTTGGTAGCTGGTAAGAATACCTGGTGGTGGGGGATCCTTCTTTTTATGTATATGGCCACTCCTCCGCCTTGGGTTGGCCTGTCCTTACGGTAGCTAACGTAGTTGGGAACTGTCGCTTTCACTCCCGGTTTGAGGTGGGTTTCCCCCATCATGCATATGTCGATGGAGAACTCCTTCATGGGTTCTCTGAACTCGACCTCTTGATTAACCGTCTGCGTTAAAGACGTACATTGTCAGGCCTTGGATGTTTGGTCGTCTATCCATGATGGGGTTTTGAAACTACGGAGGAAGTCGCAGAGCGGAGCGACTGCTGGACTGCTGCCTGAAGGGCAAGGAGGATCTGTGTGTTCTGCCTCTGGGCCTCCCTGAATTCCTTCATCATTTCCATGACGAGGTTCATGGTCTGCACCATAATGCCTAACACCTGATCCGAGAGTGTGTGGGGTTCCCTAGAGTTTTCTCTGTCATGGTGGTCGTTATTGCTGTGTGTTTCCCGGTGTTGTTCTTGTGATTGTGTCTGGTGTTGTAGTGATGGGGCTACGTTTCCATGGCTTCTCGAAGGAGAAACCACTTTCGCCTATGTTACCCTTGGTGTGTCCGGTCTTGGTTTTACCCAGGCCTAGTCCGTGTGTGTTGTCGTGTTTTGTTTCCTTGTGTGACTGGATAGGTTGGTGGTGTTTTGTTTGCTGATGCTGTCGATCGCGCGCCTTTGTAGCCGCTGGACCGCTATCAGATTGCGACCGTCGACAAATCACGTGCCAGCGGAATCGCTCCGGGCGCTTGGGTCGCAAAATCAGTGCGTAACAAGACGTACACGCAGAAGAACAAACGCCCCATGACGATCTTTGACGACTAAGTCGAAGTCAAAAATCCCATAAAATCTCCAAATCCCAACACCAATCCTTAATCCTTAAAATACTCAACATCTCGCCAACCCCAGGCAAGTACTAGTCACCACCAGAACACCAATACAACACACAGACAACCAAAACAGTCAAAGACAATCACCCACCTGCAACACACTTAGTGGAGTAAAAGCCTGCAGGCTACAAACTCCTCTATACACTTCCCCAAGGAGGGGAAAATAAAAGGTGAGAGAGAGAGAAGTACACGCATACCCTTTTAGCGATTCCAATGTTCCTAAACCTCCTTTACCCCACAAGCCTTACGCCTTCGGTTGGGCAATTGCAAACTTGACTGCCGTCGTTCCTAAAAGAGACCTTATAAACCGTTTTCCTATCTTTACCGAGTATGACTGGCAACGTATAATCGCTGCTATTCCAAGAGTTAAGCAGACGAAGAAGAAGAACAAACATTCCTCTTCCTCGCACCGCTAGTTTCCTAGCACCCATAGTGTTTTATCCTGTCGAGCTCAGACAAGTTTCAGCAAATCCTTTTAATTCCAGTCAATTAATTTTATCCTATATTTGTGGAGTAACTGTCAACAGACAAAGACTCCGATATTGTAGACCACCTCAGGGGAGGTTTTCCGTACCAGAGGCGAGGCCACCGGGGGTGGAGGGTGGGGGGGGGGGGGGGACGCGTGTGTGGGTGTCAATTCCCGGTGTCTGTTCATATCAGGGCTGGCCGCTGTCCCCTTCGGACCGGAGCGTTCTTGCCGAATTTTCCTAATTGCAGGATCCAAGCTGTACTGAGATAGTAACCACTTTCTCGATTAATTAAATTTTCGTGCAGACGAATCTCTACCGCTTCTTTTATCACCGAATCCCAAAATCCGCTGGCGCTGCATAACTTCTTTGTTTCTTCGAAGTCGAACGTATGCTTTTCGTTGATACTGTGTTCCGCCACCGCGGAAGACAGACGTTTCTTATTTGTTCCGTATGGCGCTGTGTAATGCAGCGTTGCGTCTGCCCTATGTATTGCATTCCACATTCGCACCCCCTACCACGAGGGCTATCCACAAAGTACATTACGTCTTCGTTTGTGTCCGTTGGTGCCATGGCATTTCGCCGCTCAGTCGGCGTCCTGCCGTGCTAGTGAGAGGTTCGTGCTGTACTCCGTTGGGTTACTGTAACAGTTTGAAATGTCAGCGTTAATTGAAAATGCCGCGAAGTGTGTAGTGCGTGCTGTAATAAGGTTTCTGACTGCAAAAAACTGTACACCGATAGAAATCTATCGGCAGCTTTGTGAAGTGTATGGGGACAACATAATCACTGAAGGTGGAATGCGTCAATGGGTCATAAAATTTAAAAATGGCCGAACTAACGTTCACGACGAAGAGCGAAGTGGAAGACCCAGCATAGTGACTGCCGAACTTGTCGAAAAAGTCGATGCCGCGATCCGTGAAAACCGTAATTTCACAATAACGGAACTCTCTATGAGTTTTCCACAAATTTCACGAAGTTTGTTGCACGAAATCATTACCGAAAAGCTTGGTTACCACAAGTTTTGTGCAAGATAGATACCAAAAATCTTGACAGAGATTCACGAAAATCAGCGAACTGCTGTAGCGTTAACGTTTTTGGACGCTTACGAGAAAGATGGCGACTCATTACTCGATCGCATCGTTACTGGTGGCGAAACATGGGTTAAGCATGTGAACTACGAGACAAAATTGCAGTCAGTGCAGTGGGGGCACACAAATTCCCCCCAAAAACCCAAGAAATGCATGCAGATAATGTCGGCAAGGAAGGTGATGGCGACTTTTGGGACAGAAAAGGTGTGATTTTTGTGGATTTCCTGGAAAGAGGCACTACAATTAACTCTCAAAGCTATTGCCAAACTCTGCACAATCTCAGAAGAGCAATACAAAACAAGCGCAGGGGAAGTTGGGCTCAAAGATCTTGCTGATTCACGACAACGCCCGGGCCCACACGGCAAATGCCACTCGTGAAGTTCTCGAATCTTTTAAGTGGGAGTTGTTTCCTCATCCGCCGTACGGTCCCGACCTGGCACCGAGCGACTTCCACTTATTCCCAGCAATGAAGAAGTGGTTGGCTATGCAGCGTTTTGATGACGACGCACAGCTTCAAGAAGAGGTAACCACGTGGTTGAAAGTGCATGCAGCCGAATTTTACGACGAAGGAATTTCCAAGCTCGTCCATCGCTACGATACGTGCCTTAATTTAAATGGCAACTATGTAGAAAAGTAATATTTAAGTGTGGCTTTCATCTGTATATAATAAAACATTTTTCCAATACTTTATTTATTTTTAATTCCAAAACGTAATGTACTTTGTGGATAGCCCTCGTATAAACACCCGGTGTCATTAGTCCTAGTGAGTCCTTGGTAGATCCAGTAATATCCTTGATTTTCTTTGCTGCGTGAAAGACGATCTTCACTTGGTTCTTCTTAAGGATTCTTGCGATCTTCGCCTTTGGTGGTCACGTATACGGCAGGAACGCACAACTTCTTGTATCGTCCTCTTCTAGTCCCTCTCCTCCTCTCTTCTTATTGTTCCTCAAAGCTCTTGCTATTAGTTTCTCGCTGTAGCCGTTTCTTCTGAAGGTTTCCTTTAGATGTTGTAATTCACTCGGTAAGCTCTCCTTGTCGCAAATGGACCTCGCCCTGTGTACCAAGGTGTCAAGTACAGAGCTGCGTTGCGCTGGATGGTGACAGCTCCTAGAGTTGACATATAGGTCCGTATGTTTCCTTCCTATATACCGAATGTCCCAGTGTGCCTCCTGCGTTTCTAGTTACCAGGATGTCCAGGAAGGGTAGGCTTCCGTTTTATCTCCATGGTAATCTTGATGTTTACATGTATACCGTTGAGGTGCTGCAGGAACGCAAGTAGTTTATCTTTACCATGTGGCCATACCACAAAGATGTCATCCACATACCTGTAAAATGTTTTCGGTTTCAGTGGAGCCGTCCCCAGACATGAACCCTTCCGAGAATTGTTGCAGGGTATTTGCTTTCCGGTGTTTCATGCCGTATATGCCAATGGCCATCTTTCTGACGGAGCAAAAAACGTGATTAATCTGAAAAGGCAGCCTGTAGGCAGTCAGTGGGCTTGCAGTTGCTGCACTGGCGTGCAAATTCCAGCCTTCTATCGCTGATGAACAGTCGTCGGACACACGCGGTGGTCACATTAGTGTGACTGGACCGGGTAATTGATTTTGACACCCTGGATAATGGCACCGGAAAGGATTTGACGTCCGAACTGGTTCCACACGCGTTCTGTTGGGGACAAATCTGGGGATCTTGTTTGCCACTTAAACATTCTGGGACTTGTTGCGCTTCAAAAAAATGGTTCAAATGGCTCTGAGCACTATGCGACTTAACTTCTGAGGTCATTAGTCGCCTAGAACTTAGAACTAATTAAACCTAACTAACTTAAGGACACCACCCACATCCATGCCCGAGGCAGGATTCGAACCTGCGACCGGAGCGGTCGCTCGGCTCCAGACTGTAGCGCCTAGAGCCGCACGGCCACTCCAGCCGGCGTTGCGCTTCAGTTCTCCGTAAAACCTCAAGCTTTCGACGATTTTCACCCTCGTCTTCGTCAGGTGTAACTGACTGAGATGGTGCTAAGTGTGCAAAGCTTGAAGTTTTGCCTAAAACTGACACGAAAATAAACGCGAGAATGATAAATTCAAGAATGGCGCCTCTCGTGTCCGTCGGCCGTCGTAATTTAATTTATTATTTACTACACAAATTGATTGGTAATGGTGATTGTTGCCGACTTACGTGGTGGGCCTTAATCAAAATGATATTTCGTTCAGTTGTGATTTACAATTAAATGCTTTTGTGAAGTTTTCTCTTTTTTAAAAATATAAATCTTCAGTGGAAATTATTTGTTATGTTAATGACTTAAGACTCGCAGAATCTTAAAATATGAGCATATAAGATGTACAATGGAACAAACTTTTCATATTAATTTCCTCGGCTAGTCAGTTCACTTTAGAGCCACACATTTTTAGTTATTAATTACAGCTGCGGCCCACACACGCGCGAGAGTGTTTTTTCTTACCTCCGTTTACCACTGCATTGTAATCGGAGTCCTGGCTCTGGTTATCAGCTGTTGTACTGAAAATGAGAATCTTAAAGCTACGTACTCGTATTTGCTGCAACATCGGGCGGCTGTGGAGAAAAATGTATATTATGTTAATAGCGGGCGAGTTTTTCGCTTCCACAAATTTTTTAAGTTAATATCGCCACGTAATGACGTCGTTGGCTGCATCGGCCGCTGCGATTGTTGCACTGTAAATTACTCGAATGGAGGTTATTTCAAGGACGGCGGACATGAAATCGGAATCACCTCTTACAAATTAAAAGTGAACAATAATATTAAATCAATATATTATCTGCTTAATTAGTACAAATATGCTTACATTTGCCAGCACTCGCGAGATGTCCGTCTACACGCAACCAAGACAAGAGAAGAAGTGAAGGCGACTAAAAAATTAACAAAAGAGCGCATCTTCTCTTCTCTTTAGATCATTTTGTTCCGAGAGCATTTTTGTATTTCTTTGCCCTCGAAACTTACACAGAGAAATTATTATAACACCGACACATGAGAAAAATACATGTTCATCTGAGCGGCTAGTGTCCACTTATTATTCAAGTTTGAAATGTCTCTTCTTTATAAATAGTTTTTTAAAGTCTTTTCTTAGTATTTCACTGGGGACGGTATACACCGCGAGGAACTTCGTGCTCACCAAGCCGTGACGGGCTTTGTTTGATCATAGGCGAATCGTAAAATACTATTGTGATTAAGTTGTGCAGAAAGAGGGTGACAGGGTTTACTTATGGGAATTACGGACGGATGTTGCGCAGGGATCTTACTGCCATGTTCACTTTGTGGAATTGGCACCGCGATTCTCGCGCCATCGCATTGTAACGATCTGTTTCTACAATTCGATAAGGGCGTACCGTGAAGGGACAGATATTAAATTGGGATTCTACTTTGCCGAAGTTCTCTAAAATCTTACTTCCACCCTGACTGTAGGACAATCCCGAAGCAACCGCCGTGTGAAAAAAAGGCAACATTTGCCGTGAACGACTATTTATAGTCGCAATCGGTAATGTCAGATCTTCACTGAAGTGACAAAAGTCACGACATACCTCCTAATATCGTGTCAGACCTCATTCTGTCCGGCGTAGTGCATCAACTCGACGTGACATGGGCTCAACACGTCACTTGGAACAGAGGACCTAGCCCATTCCATGTAAACACAACCCATACCATTGCCAAGGCACCACCAGCTTACTCAGTGCCTTGTTGACAACTTGGGTCCATGGCTTCGTCGGGTGTGTGCCACACTCGAACCCTACCATTACCTCTTACCAACTGAAGTCAGGATTTATCAGACCAGGCCACTGATTTCCAGTCGCCTAGGATCCAATCGATATGGTCACAAGCATAGGAGAGGAACTGCAGGCGGTCTGTTAACAAAGGCACTCGCCAGATTTTCGCCACGCGGTGCTAACGGATACGTTCTTCGTTCGTCCCACATTGATTTCTGCAGTTATTTCACGCAAAGTTGCTTGTCTGTCAGCACTGACAACTCTACGCAAACGCCGTTGCTCTCGGTCGATAAATGCAGGCCGTCGGTCATTGCGTTGTCTTCCGTGAGGGATAATGCCTCACATTTGGCATCCTCTGCAAACTCTTGACACTGCCCATCTCGGAGTAGTGAATTCCCTAACGAAACGGGGTATCCCATGCGTCCAGATCGAATTACAATTCCACTTTCAAAATTTGTTAATTCTCGCCGTGCGGCTATAATCACGTCGGAATGCTTTTCAAATGAATCAACTGCGTACAAATGACAGCTTCGCCAATGCGCTCCAAAATGGTTCAAATGGCTCTGAGCACTATGGGACTTAAAATCTGTGGTCATCAGTCCCCTAGAACTTAGAACTACTTAAACCTACCTAACCTAGGGACACCACAAACATCCATGCCCGAGGCAGGATTCGAACCTGCGATCGTAGCGGTCGCACGGTTCCAGACTGTAGCGCCTAGAACCACTCGGCCACACCGGCCGGCCAATGCGCTCCCTTTTATACCTAGTGTATACGATAATTGCTACATCAGTATATGTACATCTCTCTCTCCACGACTTTCGTCAGCTTAGTGTATGACTTACTACAGTCAACGAAACTCATACGTAGAGACGCTTGGGAATTGTGTACTGGGTAACAAATCGATAACTCAGACAGGAGATGGTGACGAGTGCCCACTGACCGCTCCCGACCTTGTGGAGATTATGGATGCCAGAAAGAGAAACGATGAAAACAAAAGTTCTTGATGAGCAGATCTCAGTAGTGGCACGCGTCTCTAGAACGTGTGGCACAAACCCACGGCTAAGTTCCGAGTAATTTCGCGCCAGTGCACCGGCCGTTACGCAGCAATGTTTACACTTCCAGGTGACTTCTGAGTACCGGGCAGGACGCCGTTGCACCAGAGTGATTTCTTGCGGCTGTGACGCAAGTAAGTGGAAGGAGCGCGGCGCCTACAGGTGAAGCGCGAACAAACAAGACGCCAGTGGGAGCCGGTGTGCTGGGCCTTCTGAGAAGGCGACGCCGGCGCCTGGGCTACGCGGGTGAAGGTCTGCGGCGCGTTTGTTTGGGTAGCGCAGTCGTCACGGTGGCACTAAGAGAGTGAATGGGAACACTGCCAGAGGCCGCGACTTCGCTTCTGTCGTACATCACCAACTCTGACGTGCGGGTTTCATCCGTGGGGAAACCACCGGAGTGCACACGTGTTCTTGGTACTGTTCAGGTCTGCTGGATGTTATCGTGATGATGCACCAAGTAGCACGAAAGTAATTTTCGAAACGCACTGAGAAATCAGATACGATTGTGAGATCTATGTATGGTTTAATATTGAGTTGAGCCCACATCCAGTAATCTGTCAGACCCATAACTGTGGTGGATACAGTTATCTTCAAAAATGGTTCAAATGGCTCTGAGCACTATGGGACTTAAATTCTAAGGTCATCAGTCCCCTAGAACTTAGAACTACTTAAACCTAACTAACCTAAGGACATCACACACATCCATGCCCGAAGCAGGATTCGAACCTGCGACCGTAGCGGTCGCGCGGTTCCAGACTGTAGCGCCTTTAACCGCTTGGCCACCCCGGCCGGCAGTTGTCTTCGACATCAGAGATGATACGAGAATTGAAAATCCAACAAAAGCTTTGCATACTGTTTGTTTATTATCACTCAGCGCGAAATAAATACATTTTTCTCCACTTTAGTGTAGACGTCTTCGTTTTACCATTACACTACGAAGGTAAGTCAATTATTATCCGCAAAGTAGTTACAAAATTTTATTGTAATCAAATAGGAAACTTACAAGAACATCATTTTTCGACATAGTCTCCTTGCGTTGCAACGCACTTGGTCCAACGTTGTACAAGCTTCCTGATGACCTCATAAAAGAAGGTTCTCGGTTGAGCTGCGAGCCAGGAATGCACCGCTTCTTTCACTGCTTCGTCCGAGGCAAATCGATGACCACTTAATGCCTGTTTGAGTGGACCAAACAAGTGATAGAAGGGGTAAGATCGGAACTATATGGAGGATGATCCAGTACTTCAAGTTTGAGTTTCTGGAGCGTGTGGGCAGCAGTATGCGGATGGGCATTGTCGTGTAACAACACAACACATTTTGACAGCAATCCTCGGCGTTTGCTTCGAACTGCAGGCTTTAGCCTGGCAGTAAGCATCTCACTGTAAAGTACACTGTTTACAGTTGTGCCCCTTTCCCCACAATGTTCCAGTACTGGACCTTGTGCGTCCCAAAAAACCGTAAGCATCAATTTTCCTGCGGAGGGTTGGGTCTTGAACTTTTTCTTACACGGCGAATTTGGATGTTTCCATTCCATACTCTGCTGTTTGCTCTCCGGCTCGTAATGATGGATCCATGTTTCGTCACCAGTAATGACCCTGTCTAAGAAGTTGTCCCCTTCGTTACCATAGCGATCCAAATGTTTTTTTGCAAATGTTCAAGAGCATTGTTTATGCAACTGTGTGAGTTATTTTAGGACCCATCTTGCACAAATTTTATGAAACCCAAGTCTGTTGTATGTGTTTTCGTAGGCAGAACCGTGACTAATTTGCGGGCGATGTGCCACTTCGTCAATAGTTAATCGTCTGTCTAAGAGAATCATTTCACGTGAACGCTCAATGGTTTCTTCATTTGTGGCGGTAAACGGTCGTTCGGCTCCTTCATCGTGCGACTATTTCGGAATTTTTCAATCCATTCGCAAACAATATTTTGTGGCAAAACGCTGTTCCCGTACTGTACCGGAAGTCTTCGATGAATTTCAGCCCCTGATACGCCTTCCGACCACAAAAAACGGATCACTGAACGTTTCTCTTCTTCGGTCCAAATAGACAGCGCAGCATCCATGATTAACAGCACGGCAGCGATAACGAAACTAACCTGACAACTTGAAAATTGCAAAGATATAACAACAAATAAAAAAGGCATGAATCATTAACGTGAACGACAGTACTACCAAAATAAACAGAAATACAACTAAATTGCGGATAATAATTGACTTACCCTCGTACAAGTAATGGATCTGTTACTATAGAGTTAAAACAGTCACATTCGAGTTGAAGTTTGCCTGTCTAACAGCTTCCAGTGGCGACAAAAATCTGATTTTCAGTGTCTGTATAAATAAAAATCGGTTGGCACGTGTATGAAAGATCATCACCTGAGGTGACCGACTTGATCTTTGCTCTTATTTTTTCTCGTTGCTGTCAGGACAAGGTTTGTTTGTAAGAAAATTTTTGGAACATGCAACGGGAAAGCCGGAACTTAACAAAAGTTGTCGCATGTAAATATTGTCAAATAAGAACTGCTCTACAGATTTGTTGATTTTTGTCTTTGTTGTGTTCATAACTGCCAGGACACGGTTTTTATCAAAGATATTTTTTGGAAAATCCACCGAAAAAGTCGGAAATTGAAATCAGTTGTGAAAGATCATCGTCTGAGAACGGCACGACCGGTTTAGTTGACTTTGCATGTACGCGCGTGCGCGCGAGTGTGTGTGTGCGTGTGTGTGTGTGTGTGTGTGTGTGTGTGTGTGTGTGTGTTTTCGTAATTGTGGACGGTAAGGGTATTTTGGTATGGATAAGAAAATAAAAAAAAAACTTGCTTCAGTTTTACAGCTCTGCTGGCACATGTTTTCATAAGAAAAAACATCAGTTTGATAGTTACCTATACAAAATATCAATACAGATGTAATATACATTGAAGCGCCAAACAAACTGGTATAGGCATCCGTATTCAAATACTGAGATACGTAAACAGGCAGAATACGGAGCTGTGGTCGGCAACGTCTATTTAAGACAGTCTGGCGCAGATGTTAGATCGGTTACTGCTGCTACAATGACAGGTTACCAAGATTTGAGACAGTCCGAACATGGTGTTATAGTCGGTGCACGAGCGATGGGACGCAGCATCTCCGAGGTAGCGATGAAGTGGGGATTTTCCCGTACGACAATTTCATGAGTGTACCGTGAATATCAGGAATCCGGTAAAATATCAAATCTCCGACATCGTTGCGGCAGGAAAAAGATCCTGCAAGAACGGGACCAACAACAACCGAAGAGAAACGTTAAACGTGAGAGAAGAGCAAACCTTCCGCAAATTGCTACAAATTTCAATGCTGGGCCATTAATAAGTGTCAGCGTGCGAAACATTCAACTAAACATCATCGATATGGGCTTTCGGAGCCGAAGGCCCACTCGTGTACTCTTGATGACTGCACGAAACAAAGCTTTACGCCTCGCCTGGGCCCGTCAACATCAACACTGGACTGTTGACGAGTGGAAACAATTTGCCTCGTCGGACGAGTCTCGTTTCAAATTGTATCGAGCGGATGGAGTGTACGGATATTGAGATAACCTAATGAATCCATGGACCTTGCATGTCAGCAGGGGACTGTTCAACCTGATGGAGGCTCTGTAATGGTGTGGGACGTATGCACTTTGAGTGATATGCGACCCCTGACACGTCCAGATACGACTCTGATGGGTGACACGTACGTAAGCATCCTGTCTGATCATCTGCAGCCATTCATGTCCGTTGTGGATTCCGACGGACTTGGGCAACTCCAGCAGGACAATGCGGCACTCCACACGCCCAGAATTACTACAGAGTGTCTCCAGGAACACTCTTCTGAGCTTAAACACTTCCGCTGGCCACCAAACTCCTCAGACATGAACATTATTGAGCTTACTTGGGATGAGTTGGAACGTGCTGTTCAGAACAGATCTCGACCTCCTCATACTATTACTGATTTATGAACATCCCTGCAGGAGACATGGTGTCAGTTCCCTACAGCACTACTTCAGGTATTAGTCAAGTCTGTGCCACATTTTGTTGCGGCACCTCTGCGTGCTCGCGGGGGCCCTACACGACATTAGGCAGGTGTACCAGTCTCTTTGACTCCTCAGCGTACATATATAAGTAATATATAAAAAAAGGGAAAGCATTGTTACCACAAATTCGAAAAGTTGTCAACCGATTTACTTCCAGTCTTTACAAGGTACGCTAATGAACAATAAAGTTGTCATAGTGCATACTAGAACAGGAGGGGAAAATTGCCGCCCTTCAGGCTGAGTTAGACAAGGCCAGGGGAGATCTTGACAGGTTAAGGAGGGAGAAGGGTAAAGAGAGGTGGGAAGTGGCAACAGGCAACAGGAGGAACAGGCCTAGAACTTTGTCTGACAGCTTCATGGTGAATGTGGAAAATAGATTTGACCTGTTGCTTAAGTTAGAAGCTGGTGAGCCTCAAGTAGTTGCAGGTGTAGACAGGGCACAACAAACTTTCAGCAGCAAATTGAAAAGTAAGAATGCAGGGAAATCAGTAAAGAGAAAGAAAGTGTTGTTGTTAGATAGTTCCCACGGAAGAGGTGTTGGCCAACTTTTGCAGGGTGAACTAGGATCAGAATACCAGGTCACCAATTTTTTTAAATCTAGTGCTGGTCTGGAGCAGGTGACAGAGGGTTTAGGATCACTTTGCAAAGATTTCACTAAGGAAGACACCGTGGTTATAGTGGGTGGGGCAGGTAACAGTATTGACAGAGATCCTGGGTACAGTATAGAGTGTGACCTGGCGAAGATTGCATCAGCATCGAAGCATACTGGTGTTGAGTTTGTATCTGTTCTTGGGCGCCATGACCGACCTCATTTGAACTCTTCTGTCAAGAGAGTTAATTTGGAGCTGGAACGGCTGCTCATGTCGGGTGCAGGGTCACACATTGGTGTGGTTCCTGTTGATTCTCTCAGTAGGTGGGACTATACTAGGTGTGGCCTTCACTTCAACAGGAAGAGGAAGGGCAAATTGGCTGGGGAAATAGCAGGAAAGTTAAAGGGGGTCATGAGTGGTAAAATACCAGTGGTTATAGGGTTCAGAAAAGACCCTTTTTTAGGTTATGGAGGACAGAAAGAAAGCAAATTTTAAGAGAGGTTAGATCTGAGACAAACCTTCAATTTGAGAAAGAAATCAAAAAATATAATTCCAGCTTATTACATCAGCATAAACAGCCATTGGTTAAGAATTTTCAACAGTCAGCTGATATTTTAACTCTACCCAATTTTAACTCAGTCAATGTGAAATGTCAGCTATCTTTATTGCATCCAAATATTCGAGGACTGAGAAATAAAATTAATGAATTAACTATCTGCATAGATGAATTAGAGTCTTCAAACCCAGCTGACATAATCTGCCTCTCTGAACATCATGTGACCACTGGTATAGAACTTCTAAGTGTTACAGGATTTAGGTTAGCATCTCACTTTTGTAGATCAGAAATGGAGAGAGGGGGAGTTGCCACATTCATCAGGAACTGTCATAAATTTAAGAACATAGACATTCATAAATTTTGCCTAGAACAGCATATGGAAGCATGTGCAACAGAATTAGAATTTCACAAAAAATCTTTCATAATATTAAGTGTAAATCGAGCACCTGCAGGCAACTTTAATCTGTTTGTAAACCACCTTGAAGCTGTACTGGCCCATTTAACAACCAAAAACAAAGAAATAGTGGTTGCTGGTGATTTCAATGTAGATTTCCTTAAAGACTCTCCCAATAAGAACTTATTTGAGTTAGTAACACTATCATTCACTTTAATTCCCACTGTAAAGTTCCCCACTAGGATAGCCACTTGCTCACAAACAGCCATTAATAATATCTTTATAGAAAAGCCCAATGAATAAAATTATATTACAAAACCAACAGTCAATGGCCTCTCAGACCATGACATGCAATTCCTTCTGTTAAATGTTAATACTGAACAGGATATAAAATCTGTTAAATCTGAGCTCAAGAGGGTAACCAGTAAGCCAAAAATTGATTATTTTAGGAGACTCCTCAGAGACATTCACTGGACTGATGTTGACAGTGCTCATGGCATGAATGAAAAATATAACACTTTTGCTAATAAAGAGCTTACCTTATTCGAACACTGCTTTCCCCCAAAACTTACCAAGGTTAGAGCAAAGTCTACAAAGAAGCCATGGATTACTCGAGGAATAAGGGTATCTTGTAAAACAAAAAGAAAACTGTATCTGTCAATCCGAAACATTTCCAATGTTATTCTTGAGTTTCTCCCGGCGTATTTGATAATCAAAATATCCACGGGTGTGCTACCGGTCTATAGTGTCCAACGGGCACAATATTTCAGCGATCATACATGTCGCCATCATCAGGTGAACTGACCGACTGAGCTCCTGTGAACGTGCCGGCACGGAGATCCGTACGCTATGGCTGCTCAGAGGGGACTGGGTTCGGTCGCGGCGGCGGCCGATTTAAATACCCTCCGCCCGCGGCGCGCTCCCTCCGCCGTCCGTACCCCGCGCCACGGTCGCGCGGTGGAACAGATTGCGACGGCGTCTGAGATGACGTCGGTGTGATGGCTCTGTCCGCCGTGGTCGTCACAACTATATGGTATGGATAAACTCCTTGACTTCCTTACACATCTCAACTCCATACACCCCAACATCAAATTCACTATGGAGACTGAAATGGAGGGTAAATTACCTTTCCTTGACGTCCTGGTCAAGAGAAGGGCTGACGGCACCCTGGGTCATGGGGTGTATCGGAAGACAACGCACACTGATCTGTATTTGCACGCAGACAGCTGCCACCACCCTTCACAGAAAAATGGGGTACTTAAAACTCTAGTACATAGGGCGCGCACTATCTCTGACGCAGAGAGTCTACCCCAGGAATTGGAACATCTGAGAACTGTATTTCGAAAAAACGGGTACTCAGAGTGGCAGATTCAACGTGCTCTCCGCCCAACCACTGCAGCACAACCTGTTGAGATGGATGAAGTCACGAGGGAGGAGGTAGGCACTGCATTTATTCCATACACAGGCGCAATCTCGGGGAAAATCGCCCTCATTCTGAAGAAACACCGGGTCGGAACTGTGTTTTGTCCTCCAAATAAAACTCGTGAACTGGTGGGGAGCGCCAAAGATGACCTCGGTTTGAGGAAGGCCGGCGTGTACCAGATTCCGTGTCAATGTGGCAAGTCGCATATTGGTCAGACGATGCGTACCGTCGAGGATCGATGCCGTGAACACCAGAGACACACTCGACTGATGTATCCGAGCAAGTCGGCGGTCGCTGAACATTGTTTGTCGGAAAATCACGCCATGGAGTATGACCGCACGAGGATTCTGGTACAGACGTCGATATACTGGGACAGTGTTGTTAGAGAGGACATCGAAATTCGCACCAATGACGACCTCATAAACCGTGACTGTGGCTATAATCTTAGCAAGGCTTGGGAACCAGCGATTGGGTTAATCAAGAGTAAATCGAGCAAACGTATAGTTGTGACGACCACGGCGGACAGAGCGATCACACCGACGTCATCTCAGACGCCGTCGCAATCTGTTCCACCGCGCGACCGTGGCGCGGGGCGCGGACGGCGGAGGGAGCGCGCCGCGGGCGGAGGGTATTTAAATCGCCCGCCGCCGCGACCGAACCCAGTTCCCTCTGAGCAGCCATAGCGTACGGATCTCCGTGCCGGCACGTTCACAGGAGCTCAGTCCGTCAGTTCACCTGATGATGGCGACATGTATGATCGCCGAAATATTGTGCCCGTTGGACACTATAGACCGGCAGCACACCCGTGGGTATTTTGATTATTTCCAATGTTGATGCTATAGCACATTATAGGAAATACTGCAAAATACTAAAGACTGTAATACGGATGTCAAAGCAAATATATTACAAGGAAATGATAGTCATATCAGATAACAAAATAAAGACAATATGGGATATAGTGAAGGAGGAGACCGGTAGAACCACACATGAAGAGGAACAAATAGCATTAAGAGTAAATGATACATTGGTGACAGATGTGTATAGTGTTGCAGAACTTTTTAACAAACATTTTATAACTGTTACTGAAAAGATGGGGTTGTCATGTTCGGTAGATGCTGCTATGGAATACCTCAGACCAGACATTTCAAGTAACTTCCATAATATGAATTTGACCCTCACTACCCCCACAGAAATAATGTCCATCATAAAATCTTTAAAATCAAAAACATCTAGTGGGTATGATGAAATATCAACAAAGTTAATTAAAGAATGTGATTCTGAGCTAAGTAACATATTAAGCTATCTGTGTAACCAGTCGTATATCAGTGGAATATTTCCTGAATGGCTGAAATATGCTGAAGTTAAGCCACTGTTTAAGAAGGGAGATAAAGAAATAGCATCAAATTTCTGTCCAATTTCACTGTTGCCAGCATTCTCAAAAATTTTCCGAAAAAGTAATGTACAGTCGGCTTTATAACCATCTTATCTCAAATAACCTACTGTCAAAGTCACAGTTTGGATTTCTAAAAGGTTCTGATATTGAGACGGCTATCTACACTCACAGTGAAAATGTGCTTAATTCATTAGACAAAAAATTGCAGGCAACTGGTATATTTTGTGATCTGTCAAAGGCATTTGACTGTGTAAATCACAATATCCTTTTAAGTAAATTAGAATATTATAGTGTAACAGGAAATGCTGCAAAATGGTTCAAATCTTATATCTCTGGCAGGAATCAATGGGTGTTATTAGGAAAGAGACATGTATCAAGCTATCAGGCATCATCCAACTGGGAACTAATTACATGTGGGGTCCCACAAGGTTCCATTTTAGGGCCCTTACTTTTTCTTCTGCATATCAATGACCTTTCATCAGCAACATTACCAGATGCGAAGTTTGTTTTGCTTGCCGATGATACAAACATTGCAATAAATAGCAAATCAAGTGTAGTCTTAGAAAGATCAGCCAATAAAATATTTATGGTCATTAATCACTGGTTCCCAGCCAATTCTTTGTCACTAGACTTTGAAAAAACACACTACATGCAGTTCAGAACTTGTAAGGGGTGTCCCACGAGTATATGTCTAACATACGATGACAAGAAGATAGAAGAAGTGGACAGTATTAAATTCTTGGGATTACAGTTTAATAATAAATTCAACTGGGAGGCTGGGCACCAAAACGTGCAGTAAGAGTTATATGTAGTGTGAACCCAAGAACATCCTGCAGAAGCCTGTTTAGGGAACTAGGGATACTAACTACTGCTTCCCAATATATTTATTCCTTAATGAAATTTGTCATTAAAAATATATCACTTTTTCAAAGCAACAGCTCAAATCATGGAATCAATACTAGAAGTAAGAATAATCTTCACAAGGATTGAAAGTCACTTAGTCTTGTACAAAAAGGTGTGCATTATTCAGGAACACACATTTTCAATAACTTGCCAGCAGCCATAAAAAGCTTAACAACCAATGAAATTCAGTTTAAGAGAAGCCTAAATGATTTATTGGTGGCCAACTCCTTCTACTCCATTGATGAATTTCTCAGTAAAACCAACTGATTTGTATACAAGTACAATATAACTTCTGCGCAATTTCAGTGTAGTAATGTGTTCATTGAAAATTTGTGTGTGTGTGTGTGTGTGTGTGTGTGTGTGTGTGTGTGTGTGTAAGTACAATCTAACTTCTGCACCATTTCAGTGCAGTAATGTGTTCATTGTAAATAAGTATTATAGTAGTTGTATTATATGTTGATTACCTTATAAATAAATAAAAAAAAATTATTTTAAATTCAGTGCATTAATATTTGTAAAATGACTCTTTCATATAGTGTTCATTAAAAAATGACGATCATATCACTTGGGACCTGTGGAATTGTACATTAGCTTATTTGTTTTAGTTGTAAATATTTGTCATGTATTGTTGTTCTTCTGACATGTTCCACATCCTGGAGGACCTCCTCACTACCGAGCAATTGGAATGAAAGTAAATCTAATCTAATCTAATCTAATATACAAAAAGGAAAAGTTGTTACCAAAGATTTTGACGGATTTACTTCAAACTCTATACGATACTCTACTGAACATTGAGACAGAAATAGACGTGGAGAAGGAGTAGGAGGACATGGAGAGAGGGAGATCGGAGGAGATTATGCACATAGAGATGGGAGGAGAAAGTGATGCACGGAGAGAGAGAGAGGGGACGAAAAGATGGGCAAAGAGAGGGAGGCAAGGAATTTAGGATGTGTGCAATTCCCAAACAACTGCGAAGCATTGCCGGCTTCGCTAGTTTCATACAATTATTGGTAGATTTTTAAAAACTTAAAATGTTGTAATGACCCACTTATTAAGAGGAATAATCTTACGTTAAAGTTTTAACACAATAAGATAAGTAAATCATTAAAGTTAGTAACTGCGTAATACGTCTTGAGGCAGCGTAATTCAGGGCGCACAAATTACCCACACTATTTTCATTCAGTACCGTATTTCAAAATGACAACAATTAGGAATTTCCATCAAACTTCACACATTATTTCAAATCTTTTCGAAACTTTTGCTGCTAACGCCCTGCAGATACGACAATGCAATGAAAAAACTTTATCGCTTACTTACGTTTTCGTTGTTCATGTAGCAAACTACAGGATGAGGCATCATGTTTTAATTTGTTACCCCTATACTGTTTACTCTATTTGCAACATAGTTTGCAGACAGTGTGTGCAAACAGGGTTGCAGGGGTATAATTGCATATATTTTCGCTGATGACTTACGACAGCGTTTTCACACGTACATGCTTTTTTTATATCGTACTTACCTAAGAAATAACACGAATTTCACCAAATGTGGGTTAGAATTTCGGAATCAGATGTAAAGAATACACGTGTAACAGCGAAGGCAACTAACACACATTTTACATGCATTCAACAAGCCCAGAACATCAAGCAGAAAATAATTAAAATGCCCTAAAAATTCTACACAAAGTACTAAAGGACTTACAAGAAACATTCAGGAAGAAATGGAAATTTACATTCATACAGAAAAATAGGCAGAAGACATTCTCAACGAACAAACAGATTTTAAACATGATAAATACCTGACGCTATAAAACAAAAAGGGTAAACTATGGCGATAAGTACAAACAATAGAACACATTATTTACGTAAAAACAAAAAAATACTATTTCTGGAAAATTAAACATAATCGCTGACTTTTCGCGAAAAAGACAATTGACATTTAAGCGCCGGCCGGAGTAGCCGAGCTGTTCTGGGCGCTACAGTCTGGAACCGCGCGACCGCTACGGTTGCAGGTTCGAATCCTGCCTCAGGCATGGATGTGTGTGATGTCCTTAGGTTAGTTAGGTTTAAGTAGTTCTAAGTTCTAGGGGACTGATGGCCTCAGCAGTTAAGTCCCATAGTGCTCAGAGCGATTTGAACCATTTTTTGGATATTTAGGCTCCAAGATGTCATACGAAGCGCGTCATACCGGCTAAGACGAAAGCGTAATATGCCATTTGTAGACATAGACTTACGTAGTACTAAAAAACAATCTTATACAGTACATATTATACCATCTTCACAGCCACACTGATGATGGGAAAACACCGAAACGAGCTCGTCGCGCAACTTTTATCACTACGAGTAAATAATAAACAGTGGAGTAAAAAACTTGTGCTTAAAAGATTTTTCAACCTGGCTCTGAACATCGTCTGCCGTAGCTTGTGTGGGACACATGGCTATCATCTTTGATATAGGTACCACGAGCACCTGTTTTTCCTGACGTGGACACACTCCTAAATGTTCCGCTGCAGCAACTAAGTGCTGTTTCATTATATCTTCATCCGAGAAAGGCAGCAAGATCGCAAAAAATAGTCCAATTCTGTAGCTAATCCGAATGGCTCACGCACTTGATTTTTTTTTCTTCCTCCTCATTTTCCTGCTCAGAGATATTCCTTTATGTTTTTAAACTTCTTACCCGCGCTCAGGCCTTTCACATTTCAGTTTCCGTATTCTTTGACATGTTAAGACGTGTAGTGCCTAAATTAAATTTCTTGAAACTATTCAGCATGTTACGATGCACTAACCACGGGTGTCTTACACGCGGACAGTGGACCGCGTGCGGCCCCAGTCAAGGTGAACATCTATCACGCGACCGGGGAAAAAAAAGAAATTTCATAAAATTCTGTTCATGTAAAGCTACGATAAAGTGAATAGTTCAAATTTGAAACTTCCGCCATACGATGCTATTCTCTCACTATTCCATCCCATTTTTTTCTTTCTTTTCCTCAGCAGTTATTTCCAGTAATGTTAAGTACATTATGTGGGACCCAAATATACTCTTCTTCTTCCGGTGTGGCCCTGGGCAGCTAAAAGGTTGGGGAACACTGATCTAGAACCCCTGATCTAAAGACTGCAATGAAGAGGCTGCTTAAAAATATACATCCAAGACCTGTGTTCTCTTCTACAACATTGTTCATTTGGGTTCAACGTACTTTCTGTCTCGCGTATTCCTTGGGCCTGCGGTTGGCGATGAGGTCGGTCTTTCTCTCTCTCTCTCTCTCTCTCTCTCTCTCACTCACTTACTCCCTTTCCCTCCCTCTCTGCAGTTGATCTGACGTTACGACGTCGGCTGATGGGAACCAACGCTCCTCGTAGCCCAACAAATACCTCAAAACAGAAGCTACACAGACCCAAAAAGAGACGAATGTCTACAATACGTAAGTGACACATGAGTTTCCAGGATAACATCATATAACATGAAACAATACAAGAATAACGCTATAATTTTACACGTTTACTCACTCATTCATATACGTCATAAGTGGAACGGATATTTTAACTTGAAAAATTTGTGCGTATTTCAGAATTTTAAGCACTTAGTGACGTCCAGCAAAATTTTAGTGTAATTTCAAACCTTCTCTAAAGTTTGTCTTGCTTATATTCTTGAAGTTAAGTCCGCCTGCTTAGCTGAGTGGTAACATCTACGTCTACATCTACGTGATTACTCTGCTATTCACAGTAAAGTGCCTGGCAGAGGGTTCATTGGACCACCTTCAAGCTGTCTCTCTACCGTTCCACTTTCGAACGGCACGCAGGAAAAACGAGCACTTAAATTTTTCTGTGCGAGCCCTGATTTCTCTTATTTTATCGTGATGGTCATTTCTCCCTATGTAGGTGGGTCGCAACAGAATGTTTTCACAATCGGAGGAGAAAACTGGTAATTGAAATTTCATGAGAAGATCCCGTCGTAACGAAAAGCGTCTTTGTTCTAATGATTGCCAGTCCAATTCACGTATCATGTCTGTGACACTATCTCCCCTATTTCGCGATAATACAAAACGAGCTGCACTTGTTTGTACTTTTTCGATATCATCCGTCAGTCCCACCTGATGCGGATCCCACACCGCACAGCAATACTCCAGAATAGGGTGGAGAAGTATGGTCTAAGCAGTCTCTTTAGTAGACCTGTTGCACCTTCTCAGTGTTCTGCGAATGAATCGCAGTCTTTGGTTTGATCTACACACAATATTATCCATGTGATCGTTCCAATTTAGGTAATTTGTAATTGTAATCCCTAAGTATTTAGCTGAATTTACAGCCTTCAGATTTGTGTGACTTATCGCGTAATCAAAATTTAGTTGATTTCTTTTAGTACTCATGTGAATAACTTCACACTTTTCTTTATTCAGGGTTAGTTGCCACTTTTCGCACCAAACAGATATCTTATCTAAATCATTTTGCAAGTTGTTTTGATCATTTGATGACTTTACAAGACGGTAAATGACAGCATCATCCGCAAACAATCTAAGACGGCTACTCAGATTGTCTCCTATGTCGTTAATATAGATCAGGAACAATAGAGGGCCTATAACACTTCCTTGGGAAACGCCGGATATTATTTCTGCCTACCATGTAGCGGGTCCGGGTTCGATTCCCGGCCGGGTTGGACATTTTCTCCGCTCTTGGGCTGGGTATTGTGCTGTTCTCATCATCATTTCATCCTCATCACCGGCACGCAAGTGGCCCAATGTGGCGTCGGCTGAAATAAGACTTACAACCCGCGGCCGAACGTCCCCGGACGGGGCCTCCCGGCCAACAATGCCACACGCTCATTTCATTTCATTTCTTGAAGTTAAATATGTAACACGTTAACTCATTTGTGAAGTAATCTGACGTTTAATGCTGTTTTGTGCCTGAGTTAGATTCTTGTGGTAGTTCTCAACGTTATACAACAGGGATGCACACACACACACACACACACACAACACGGCCCCCTGTTGGTCTGATAGCGGTCGACTCCTCACGTTCATTCTCGTAATTTTTTTTACTCAGCTTTCCTTCTTTCCCGAAAATGAGACAACGGGCCCTCGTTAATTATATTTGTTTTGAAAGTACGTTATGGGAACTATATTTCTTTATTACAGTGAACATTTGTCTAACAGTTTTTTCTCTCTCCTCTTGCAGCCCTTTACGTAGTCGCAATGAGGGGTTTGCGGCTCGAGCTACTGCAAAGTCTATACACAGTATAAGGCCAGGAGCAACACTCTAGACCACACATTTCTTATGTGATTTGGGGAGCACCTCCTACGAGGGGCCGCGCCGTTCGTTTACCATCGGGAGATTCCGGAAGGCATCGGCTGTGCAGACTCGTTGCTAAAGCATAACGGCGACTGCCAGAGCGTTGCCCTTCCCATTCCCCTCCAAACACAAACACTCACACACACACACACACACACACACACACATGATACTTAGCTGTTTCCACGCAAGTGCTAGTAGGGAATCGTTGATACTGAAAGATACTGAATAAACTGTTTCTCATAGACACATGGACATTTTTTAACGATTTCATTGGTCCTTCAGATAAGGGTAGTTGGATGTTTCCCAAATCTTCCAAGTCTTCAGATTTTTCTCTTGGATGGGTGTTATCCTCCAGATTTTTCTGTTTTAATGCTATTCTTACAATCACTGCGTAACTACGTAACTTAGCAAAGCGATAACTGATACCTGGAAAATGTGATGAAAGTGAGGACGAGCTCTAAATGCTCAGAAATGTAAAATACTGCACTTCATAAAACGAAAAAGCGTAGTATCCTATGGTTAGAATATCAATGAGTCGCTGTTGGAATCTTCCAATTCATATAAATAGCTGGGTGTAACACTTTGTAGGCATATAAAATGGAACGATCGCATAGGTTTAGTCGTGGGTAAAGGAGGTGGCAGACTTCTGTTTATTGGTAGAATACTGGGGAAGTGCAATCAGTCTACAAAAGAGATTTCTTACAAATCACTCATGTGACCGACTCTAGGATATTGCTCAGATCTCTGGGACCCATACCATATACGACTAACAGGGGATATTGAACGTATACAGAGAAGGGCAGCACGAATGGTCACACTTTTTTTTTTAGTCTGTGCGGCAGTGTCACAGATATACTGAAGGAACTGAACTGGCAGACTATTAACAAAGTTTCAAGAACCGGCTTTAAACGATTACTCTAGAAATATACACTACTGGCCATTACAATTGCTACACCACGATTTCTCATACACAAACAGCAGTTGACCGGCGTTGCCTGGTGAAACGTTGTTGTGATGCCTCGTGTAAGGAGGAGAAATGCGTACCATCACTTTTCCGACTTTGATAAAGGTCGGAATGTAGCCTATCGCGATTGCGGTTTATCGTATCGCGACATTGCTGCTCGCGTTGGTCGAGATCCAATGACTGTTAGCAGAATGGAATCGGTGGGTTCAGGAGGGTAATACGGAACGCCGTGTTGGATCCCAACGGCCTCGTATCACTAGCAGTCGAGATGACAGGCATCTTATCCGCATGGCTGTAACGGATCGTGCAGCCACGTCTCGATCCCTGCGTCAACAGATGGGGACGTTTGCAAGACAACCATCTACACAACGACGTTTGCAGCAGCATGGACTGTCAGCTAGGAGACCATGGCTGCAGTTACGCTTGACGCTACATCACAGAGAGGAGCGCCTGCGATGGTGTACTCAACGACGAACCTGGTTGCACGAATGGCGAAACGTCATTTCTTCGGATGAATCCAGGTTCTGTTTATAGCATCATGACGGTCGCATCCGTGTTTGGCGACATCGCGGTGAACGCACATTGGAATCGTGTATTCGTCATCGCCATACTGGTGTATCACCCAGCGTGATGGTATGGAGTGCAATTGGATACACGTCTCGATCACCTCTTGTTCGCATTGACGGCACTTTGAACAGTGGACGTTACATTTCAGATGTGTTACGACCCGTGGCTCTACCCTTCATTCGATCCCTGCGAAACCCTACATTGCAGCAGGATAACGCACGACCGCATGGAGCAGGTCCTGTACGGGTCTTTCTGGATACAGAAAATGTTCGACTACTGCCCTGGCCAGCACATTCTCCAGATCTCTCACCAATTGAAAACGTCTGGCCAATGGTGGCCGAGCAACTGGCTCGTCACAATGCGCCAGTCGCTACTCTCGATGAACTGTGGTATCGTGTTGAAGCTGCATGGGCAGCTGTACCTGTACACACCATTCAAGCTCTATTTGACTCAATGGCCAGGAGTATCAAGGCCGTTATTACGGCCAGAGGCGGTTGTTCCGGGTAGTGATTTCTCAGGATGTATGCGACCACATTACTTGAAAATGTAATCACATGTCAGTTCCAATATAATATATTTGTCCAATGAATACCCGTTTATCATCTGCATTTCTTCTTGGTGTAGCAATTTTAGTGGCCAGTAGTGTACTAAAACCCCATATGTATCTCTTACATAGGGATCTTGAAGATAAGATCATTTAGTTATTACACTCACAGAGGCAGTAAATTTGAAGCACTGGAATTAGCTACATAATCTGGGCCAATGTCTTGTACACATTGTTATGTAGTAATTAACAAGCTCTGCGTTTCTGAAAAGAAGAGGAGACGAAGAAAAATTTGTTATGGATGCATAGTGATAACATAACAGCTAATGCTATAAAATAATAAAGATTTTAAATGTACATCGTTTTATGCGTTTCATATTTAACTACATTTTCAAAGAGTGCAAAGTATTATGTGTCATAAAATCTGCTATTTTAGTCTGTCTTATGCTTCAGTTGTAATCAGTTTGCTCTTACAAGATATTTGGTAGCGACTGGAATAGGGCGGAAGAAGCAAACCACTTATCGTCTAATAACTGACGTAATGAATTTCGCCCTGTATCTAATATTCGTAAAACAAAGTATTTCATAAATTTTCACGGTGGAAAAAACGTAGCTCATGACAATTCTAAAGGTGGCAGGGGTAAAATACAGGGAGCGAAAGGCTATTTACAATTTGTACAGAAACCAGATGGCAGTTATAAGAGTCGAGGGACATGAAAGGGAAGCAGTGGTTGGGAAGGGAGTGAGACAGGGTTGTAGCCTCTCCCCGATGTTATTTAATCTGTATATTGTGCAAGGAGTAAAGGAAACAAAAGAAAAATTCGCAGTAGGTATTAAAATCCATGGAGAAGAAATAAAAACTTTGAGGTTCGCCGATAACATTGTAATTCTGTGAGAGACAGCAAAGGACTTGGAAGAGCAGTTGAATGGAATGGACAGTGTCTTGAAAGGAGGGATATAAGATGAACATCAACAAACGCAAAACGAGGATAATGGAATGTAGTCGAATTAAGATGGGTGATGCTGAGGGAATTAGATTAGGAAATGAGACACTTAATGTAGTAAAGGAGTTTTGCTATCTGGGGAGCAAAATAACTGATGATGGTCGAAGTAGAGAGGATATAAAATGTAGACTGGCAATGGCAAGGAAAGCGTTTCTGAAGAAGAGAAATTTGTTAACATCGAGTATAGGTTTAAGTGTCAGGAAGTCATTTCTGAAAGTATTTGTATGGAGTGTAGCCATGTATGGAAGTGAAACATGGTCGATAAATAGTTTGGACAAGAAGAGAATAGAAGCTTTCGAAATGTGGTGCTACAGAAGAATGCTGAAGATTAGATGGGTAGATCACATAACTAATGAGGAAGTATTGAATAGGATTGGGGAGAAGTTTGTGGCACAACTTGACCAGAAGAAGGGATCGGTTGGTAGGATATGTTCTGAGGCATCAAGGGATCACCAATTTAGTATTGGAGGGCAGCGTGGAGGGTAAAAATCGTAGAGGGAGACCAAGAGATGAATACACTAAGCAGATTCAGAAGGATGTAGGTTGCAGTAGGTACTGGGAGATGAAGAAGCTTGCACAGGATAGAGTAGCATGGAGAGCTGCACCAAACCAGTCTCAGGACTGAAGACCACAACAACAACAACAACATGACAAATTCATCAGCCAGTACTTTTTTGTACTTTAAGTGTAACCGAAGCGCGTAGAAAATCGGAAATGATATAACCGTTTTGGTGAATGGAAGTGAGGTATTAATTTTAAACGCTTTTACATTGCAAAAATGCTTTGAATTGCTGTGCCCTGTCAAGATCAATAGATCATAGTTGATGTCTGGTGGGACAACCTGAAACACGTATGTAACATAGCAGCGATGGCGAGGCATTGTAGCATCTGTGACCAGAGAGTATGCGCTTGACCGCGCGAGTGTTGCGAGCGGTTCTCAGTAGTAGTCAGTCTGTCGTTGCGAGTCAGTCAGTAGTCGTTGCGAGTCTGTCAGTAGCAGTCGTTGCGAGTCTGTAGCTCTGTCTAGTTGAGAGCAGTACTCAGTCTGTAGTCGTCATGCAGAGCGGTCGGTCAGTAGTAACAGCCCAGTGCGGTGGTATGATGTAGGCGGTCGGCAACACTGGTCAAGATGGTGAATAAGGTATACTGTTAATTAATATAATCATTAGATAATGTAAAAATTTATTTATTGTAATTATTCTCCAACAAGTTCCCCAATAATAATTTTTTTATTTCAAAAGCATTTTTTCAAAAATTTAATTTTTTATTGAACTCAAGATTTCGTGGCACTTCCCATTTCATTCCACTTCTTTTGAAGAAAAATTCCACTAAAATCACAAAAAAAAAAAGAATATTACTATTTGCAATGCAGTTCCTCCAAGCGGTGCGCTACAACAAGAGCAGATATGTGACATCCATTTATTCTGAGGTAAGACTTTAATTCTGATTGTTTTACACAGGGCCAAAGACCGATATTTCGGTTTAATTGAATTTTCTTGTCACTGAATGGACTTTAATTTTTTGAAGGATTTATATTTGAGTCAGATTGCGAATTTCACATTTTTGTTGCCGTTGTCAGTACATTTCATTGTGGGCAGGTTACGCATAGATCCATGTCCATCAGCATTTCTAATTAGTATCGTCCCTTTTCTTTTAAAATTTTTGTGGGGTGGTTACACTTGGCTCCCATTTCTATTAAGTATTGCTATAATTTCTTTTAAAATTGCGGTGGGGAGGTTACACTTGGCGACCCTGCCAGGATCGAATTTCGTTGAGAGTCTTTTGAGCGACAGTCAGATATCTGCTCTTGTTTGCTTAGATATAATTAGGATTTAGCGCAACGCTTTTAATAATATTGTGACTTTCTCTCTACAGGTCAACGGCAATTTGTTGCTTTGTTGTATTTGTGTGTTGCTTTTGCATTGTGTTGATTTGTTTTGTGAAAAATTTTGACTATTGTAAAAATGCCGCGAAAGACTGTGAATAGTGTATCGCGAAGTATTGTGAATGAAATTACCGACTTAAACAACGTGACCGATAGTAATTGTGATACGCAACGTAATGATGACAATCCTGCGTTCACTAACAATCAGTGCATTCCAACCACTAATGATGACTTTCACCTTAATGATGAACAAACGAACTCAATTGTCTCGTCTGTTAACTTGACGACAATTGATGACGCGGAGCGGTCTATAGTAATGAGCGCTGCCGAGCTTAACACACCCGATTTAGAAAATCCAAGTAATGTACAGACAAATTTATCTAATGAAAATGAACAGGATACTGAAAGTACGACGGATTTATTTAATTCCGAAATAATGTCTGACAGTGTACATCCGACTGCTCAGAATAACCAAATGGTTACAGTAAGCGTGAAAGTTCCAGATCCACCACTAAACAGCACAGAGAGTATAAACGCTAACTTTGGCTTTGAACAAATCATGGTAAGATTGCTACAACAACAGAGTGAAGATATCAAACAACAATTTAGTGAACAGGACAAAAAATTTAATAAAAATGATGAAAATTTCAGACAACTTAGGGAAGATAACAAACAACAGAATGAAAACCTCAAGCAACTCAATGAACAGGTCAAACAACTTAGGGAAGATAACAAACACTTAAATGAAAAACTTGACAATAATGACGAAAATTTCAAACAACTTAGTGAACAAATTACAGCCGTTGCCGCGCAGTGCCATGACACTAAGGAACAGTTGCGCGTGGAAATTGAGGCTTGTTCACAAAAAAATAGCGAAGAAATAAAGTCTGTTGCGCAAGAATTAAGGGAAACGCAAACAGCCGCGACAAATACACTCAGAGACGAAATTAGCGGAGTCGCCAAACAGTGCTCTGAAAAAGCTACACAATTACGGGACGAGTTTAGAGCAATGACGGTAGAACTTTCGCGCACTATGGACGCAAAGATAGACACGAAATTCGAACAGCAGAACACTCAGATTAACGAGCGCTTTAATCAGCACATACAGAACAGTGATACGCGTTTCCGCAGATTTATTCAGGATCAAAACAAAGTAAAACGACAAGTCATGGAAACAATCACTGCACAAAGACAAGAGGACAAACGTAAAATATTCGCGAAAGCGAAGACGTATGTAGACAATAATATTACTACAGTGTCCGACAAAATTAATACCATAGAACAATTGAACGCGGAATTACGGGATGAAATTTCTGATCTTAAATCAAAAACAGATACACACACAGTAAATATTCAAACAGTGACAGACAGATTCGAACAATTAGATCTAACACAGGATTGTGATGTTATCAAAGGTGATGTTAAAAAACTGAGCGAAACTACGCGCAAGTTGCAAAAACAGATTAATGCGTCTGATTCTAAAACCGATGATCAGGTTAAAATACTGACTGAAAAATATGATGAATTGGCCAGTCGTATTGATGTTATCGAAAATACTAATGACAATAAATCAGACGATACTGCACCTGTTTCATTTATCCAAACACCTGAATTTCAAAATTTACAGCAGACAATTAATGAGATCGATTCATCTAACAACACGTTACGTAGGAAGTTGTCAAATTTACAACAAGAAGTAACAGAAATGAAAAACATTTCAGTTAATAACATACCACAACAGACGCCACTTTATGAACATGTGTCAGAGTCACGCAGCGTGTATAATGTGAGCAATTTACAGCAACTACGCGACTTAAAATCCGAAAAGCTACGCGACTTAAAATCTGAAAAGCTACGCAACTTGAAGTACGAAATGACACAGACAAACAGATTCACTCACAAACCCGAACGTGTTATCAAATTCAATGACGAGAACGTAGATTACGAGCAATTTTTATCCGCCAGAAAATATAAAGAATTTATTAATGACAGAGCACAGATACACGATTTGCACTGTACAAGACAATTTATTTTTGTACTTTCACCGCTATTGCGTGTAATGCAGAAACTAGCTTTGAACCAGATGCGACAATTTATTTTTGTATTTACAACAGCATTGCCTGTAATGAGGAAACTTGAATTAACATGGATACAACTATTTGCTTTTGGATTTATACCGCAATTGCCTGTAACGCAAAAGCCAAAATTTATTTGCAGTGCGTAAATGACCTCAGGGGATTCATTACGCTTTAATGAATATGTGCCGTAGCGAGCATAGGGCCCCGAGCTGTAGTAGTGCTATTTCATCTTTAGTTTTCTGCACTGCTGCCTTTTCTTCTACTATCCTTTATATCTATCAAAACTGCTCTTTAACTATTGCTCTACGTAGTATTAAGAAACGAGTAATGAAAACCCGATGTGACAAACTTCTACCGAATGTGACAATATTCAGTAGGCACTCCCGTAATGACAACTACCGTCGTAATTTTAATTACAGATAAAATCGTAATCATCAGTATGTATAAAATTTTGAGCAATCGGAACCACATTTTTGTAACAATAGATGTTTTTCACCACAGCAGCATGAAAGTCAGCCGCTTAGCATGCCTAACCAACAATGCAGTCTACAAGGTCAACCAAACTTTAATGTTTCGCCGCGTGCACGTATAGTCCCAGATCCAACAAATAGTAACGCATGGCAGCAAAGAAATAACTACGTACAGATAACACACTATTTCAACTCGTATCGCAATGCGCCGTATAAAAATTACTATCATGACGCACGTAAAAAAAAAAAATAACGAGCACAATTTTCAGCGTACACTTAATAACAGTCGACCTTATCAGCAACAACAACATCAGCAACAACAAATAATCATGAATGAAACAGACAATAGGTGTCATCCATAGCGTAACACGTCAGTAAGAAATAACAGAACAGTTCATATAGTGGATATGCCATAGCATCCTCCCGTAAATAACAGGACGTACGATAGATTTTAACCAGATACAGCACAGATTGCATAATACAGTAACGCAAACATTACTTTTGACACGCAGAATTTTGCTCACGAGAATGTTATTTGAAACATGCTTTGTTGAATGCACCACTATTATCGCACCCAGATCTTACTAGAAATTTTTCCATTGCTACCGACAGTTCCAACACCGCTTTAGGCGTACACATTTTCCAGGAAATTGAAGAAGATGGTTCTACAGTAATTAAAAACATCGCATTTGCAAGTCGCATTTTGTCACCGGCTGAACGACATTACTCCGTTACAGAACTTGAAACATTATGTGTTGTATTGGCTTTTATGAGATTTAGGCACTTTCTTTATGGCAGACACACCACCGTTTACACTGACCATAGAGCCATACAATTTTTGCTTTCAGCCAAATTCACTCACGATAGATTAAGTAGATGGAAGCTGTATTTACAGGAATTTAATTTTACGATTGTTCACATTCCCGGCACGCAAAATGTTATAGCAGACGCACTATCGCGTTCTCTCAGCAACAATCAGCAAGACGTAGCAACCCACTTCTGCAAAACAAATTTCGGTGTCATGTACATTCAGCAAGTTGCATTTGAAAATTTTATTTCATCGTCATTGCAGGACATAGCACAAGAACAAAACAAAGACAATGTGTGGAAAGAAATTAAACAGCTTTGGCAAGATAAGAATAATGTTACGATTAGAAACCATTACACTGTACGCAATGACGTTCTGTTTCGCCGCTCTCATCCTGACAGCAACAATTGGTTATTATGCATTCCTGACGAACTGGTCAACAAATTAATTTGGTACACTCATTTAAGCTACGCACATTACGGAGCACGAAAATGTTTTCTTATACTGAGACAGAACTGTTATTTTGCCAACATGGAAAAACGTATACGACGAGTTTTAGCGTCTTGTAAAATTTGCCAGAAAGCTAAATCAGACACCACTTCACATATTCCTCCTTTATATCCCATTATACCTGTTAAATTAAGACATATGGCCGCCGTAGACATTTTTGGTCCGATTCCCAGAACTAACAGAGGTTTTTGCTACATCTTTGTCGCTGTTGAGCTCACTTCAAAATTTGTTACTTTCACTCCATTACGCAAAGCTACTGCTAAAACTGTTTCGAAGGCATTTGTAAAACATTTTCTGTTTCATGTAGGGCATGTGATGAAAGTAATTTCTGACAATGGATCTCAATTTCGTAGTAGTGTATGGACACGCATGTTACGAGCCAGAAACATTTCTCCGATTTATATATCCAAGTACCACGCTTCTTCGAACCCCTGTGAAAGATTAATGAAAGAAATTGGTAAACTGTGTAGAATATACTGCCACAGAAGACATATTGATTGGGATACACACATACTCTCATTCCAAGATGTAATTAATTCCATTCCAAATGAATCCACTATGCTATCTCCGACTGTTATACTGAAAAACGTTGAACCACCGAACAAAATTAAAGAATTAATAGAATTTCCCAAAAGTCGTCGCCTACGACACCACGAAATAATTGACATTGCGCTGAACAACATCAAACGTGCCGCAGAGCGCCGGAGAAGACAGCAAAAAAAGGTTTGTACACGCCGCGTCTTTCACGTTGGACAGAAGATACTAGTACGTACACACTATTTATCCAGTAAATTAAAAGGTAAGTGCAGTAAATTTGAACTTCTATACGCAGGTCCATATCGGATTCGCAGCATCCCTCACCCCAATGTTGTACACGTCGAAACTTTGAGAACCAGAAAATCGAAAGGCAATCACCATATCTCAAACATTAAACCGTTTATTGAGTGAAACCACTGTATGATTCAACACACTATGATGCCATTTACTAATGCAATTAATTCACCTGACTAATTACTGATGATTATCGTATTTTTTCTTGGCAAGTGCCCGGCAAGGTAAGGTTAGCAGGTCGCTTTTCTTGTCGTTACACATCAGACCATGCATATTTTTCCAGATGAATTTACACATTTACGACTATTTCTGCAATTATATTTATGTGACTACCTATTGATGATTATCGTATTTTTTCTTGGCAAGTGCCCGGCAAGGTAAGGTTAGCAGGTCGCTTTTCTTGTCGTTACACATCAGACCGTGCACATTTTCTACTTTTTTGTGTATATGATTGTACTCCAGTTTTGTTTGTATGCACTATGAAATAGTTAAGATATAACACACACCAGTCGACTTTGACATTTTTTTTTGCCTTATGACATCTCAACATCGTGACTGTTTCACATTTTTTTTTGCTGCTGCATTGTATTATTCTGTGTATATTTTTGCATTTGAACACTGTCAATGTTTTTGACATATTACGTTTTCTGTCATGTTATGCTGTAGGGTTAATTATGTCACCATAAACCAGTCATTATCTAGAGGGTATATGATTTAAATGCAGGACATTAATCTTTGTTCATCAATTTCAGAAAGGAATGATGATTCTAAGAAATAAATTTAACATAAATGGGAATTTCACCTACGGAATAAACGAAAGGAGATGCAATAACTTTATGAGGAAGAGTAAAGGGATCAGGATTAACAAGCATTAACAAGACTATGCTATACTCATCACAGAATAGCAGTCTTAACTAATTTTTTCTTTCAGAATACAAGGTGATTGATGCAGGCTGTCAGACTGAACTACACATCTTAGTTTTAGTGATGAAATATGCTAGAGATAAGGAATAATTGTATAATGAGTAATGAAGTGATTTTTTGCAGATGATAATGAATACTGATGAATAATGATGAAGGATATGATGTTATGAATAATGAAGTTTTTCTTTACAGATGATGATAATAGTGAAGTTATGATGATATGGATAATGAAGTTTTTTTTCTTGACAGATGAGGATAATGTTGAAGTTATGTATTTATGCTACGTAGTTATTTAAGTATTTGTTGCAGTTTGTTTTGACAGCAGGTGTTACATTGCATAGTAGGATGACGGAAAGTTTTGGAAAGGACAGCTATGGAACACATTTTTATACACACTTCACTGCCTGTTAATTCGAAGTTCACTACTTTTCAGCATAGTGTGCGTTTCTTCTTTCAGGTCAATAATCCGTTTTTGTGTTTTTTCCAGGAGAAGTTTTTCATGATACTTACTAAACCTGTTACTTATTATACCTGTTCTAGTACCTGCATTTTTATATTTTTTACCCATTTGTGTTTATCACTTCTAAATGTGATCACATGTACTGCCTTGTTACATAATCTTGCTACAGCTGACTCATGACGAATGACGTTACCTATCCTCATTTGCAGCAATAGGTCAAAAACAAATAGTGTTATGTTTCAGCAATTAATTATCGATCCCAACGCAATGCATTGCTAACAAAAAAAAAAATATATAAAATGTATTAACAGTCCCAAATAGTGATACCAGTTTGAGAAAATTCTGAATAATACTGATCAACTCTGAATAGCATATCACTTGAGTAATGACCTCTTAATGAGACTATATTCAAAATAATGCTTTGTCACTAGCTAATAACTGCCACTGTCTATTATAATGATACTACGTATAATGCCTGTGATTATTAATGATTTGCCTGTAATTAACTGATTTTAATAATGACTTTGTAATGGTCTGAATACTACTGAAGGAGGAACACTGTTTATTGTAATGTTACCACTTATAATGCTTGTGATTACTAATGATTTGACTGTAATTAACTGATTTTAATAATGCCTTTGTAATGATCTGAATACTACTGAATGAGGAACACTGTTTATTGTAATGAGTACTTGTAATGCCCATGATTATTAATGCTATGACTGTAATTAACTGATTTTTAATAATGACTTCGTAATAATCTGAATAATACTGAATGATGATTTTATTCAATACTTGCTGGCCAGTGAGTGCCAATAATTAATGTCACTCCACGAATTGTTATTAATTATGCCATTGATTAGCTCTTGTTTCCAATGTTGATACTTTGTTATTGGAAATGAATGTGACTGTTTCATAATGCTTTGTAATTAGGAAAAGACTAATGATTCTTAATAGATTGTAATGACACATAATTAATTAACTATGGTACTGTTTAATAATGCTTTGTAATTAATTAAGGCTAATAATTCTTACTATATTGAAATGACAAATGATTAATTAATTAACTGTAATTAGACAAAGGATTAATTAACTATAATTAGACAAATGATTAATTAACGACAAATGATTAACTAACTGTAATTAGGAGAAGGTTAATGATTCTTAATTATACTCTGTAACTGAAAAGAATGCGATTATTTCATAATGCTTTGTAACCAGGAAAAGAAGGCTACTGATTCTATGTACAACAATTAATGAACATTTTTCTGTAATACTACATACTTGGTACAGAAATGTTCAATAACTGGGCTATGAATGCCGCACACTACTACTGTAATTGACAATATTATGTGACTTAATGTCCTTCACCTTATGAGCTAACTACCCTGAATTACTGCAATGTCCATTTGTCCTGTTTATCCTAGTGATCATGGAGCACTATCTTTGGCTTTGCACTAATTCTACGTTGGTGTGCCTTGTAAGAGTGTGGTGTTGACACGACATGCTGTCCACCACCATGAGCGATGAAGACATTATTATGGTACCACTGTTTGGTGTACCTAATGTACTGCCAAAATGAAAACATGGAACATTACTACGACAGTTCAGTGTCTTTGCTACACTGATAAATTCTGATGGGAAAAGATCTTCAAGTTGTGTCACTTGGTGTTGTACTTCTGTGGAAAGATATGGACTTTCAGAGCAGCTGTGTGCAATCTAAAGTGCTACAACCATGATGCAATCCTTCCCTTTCCTATCCTGATTCTTGTCACATAAAGAAAAATTTTTTGGTAACATCATTTATGTTCATAGGTTATACATTTTTCGATTCGCTGAACTCCAATGCGAGTACACTTATGTCACTTGTCAACATAATATTTTTTGCCAGTCTGTATTTGTTCTGAATATGCTAAAGAATTTTTTCAGTGCCTGTGCACTTTATCTGTCAAATAATTTGTATATACTTTTCTGATTTGCTACTATGTTTTGTACTCACATTTTGTCTTTGTCTGATATATTTTGTACTTAGTGCGTGTGCACAACATTTAAATACTCTGTAAGTTATAGAATTTTGTTAATTAAAGAAAAATTTTGCCGCGCTTGGCAAGTCCAAATGACTCACCATCGCTGCCAAATTTTTGCCCCCCCAGTGGAGGGTTATGAAACACGTATGTAACATAGCAGCGATGGCGAGGCATTGTAGCATCTGTGACCAGAGAGTATGCGCTTGACCGCGCGAGTGTTGCGAGCGGTTCTCAGTAGTAGTCAGTCTGTCGTTGCGAGTCAGTCAGTAGTCGTTGCGAGTCTGACAGTAGCAGTCGTTGCGAGTCTGTAGCTCTGTCTAGTTGAGAGCAGTACTCAGTCTGTAGTCGTCATGCAGAGCGGTCGGTCAGTAGTAACAGCCCAGTGCGGTGGTATGATGTAGGCGGTCGGCAACACTGGTCAAGATGGTGAATAAGGTATACTGTTAATTAATATAATCATTAGATAATGTAAAAATTTATTTATTGTAATTATTCTCCAACAAGTTCCCCAATAATAATTTTTTTATTTCAAAAGCATTTTTTCAAAAATTTAATTTTTTATTGAACTCAAGATTTCGTGGCACTTCCCATTTCATTCCACTTCTTTTGAAGAAAAATTCCACTAAAATCACAAAAAAAAAAAGAATATTATTATTTGCAATGCAGTTCCTCCAAGCGGTGCGCTACAACAAGAGCAAATATGTGACATCCATTTATTCTGAGGTAAGACTTTAATTCTGATTGTTTTACACAGGGCCAAAGACCGATATTTCGGTTTAATTGAATTTTCTTGTCACTGAATGGACTTTAATTTTTTGAAGGATTTATATTTGAGTCAGATTGCGAATTTCACATTTTTGTTGCCGTTGTCAGTACATTTCATTGTGGGCAGGTTACGCATAGATCCATGTCCATCAGCATTTCTAATTAGTATCGTCCCTTTTCTTTTAAAATTTTTGTGGGGTGGTTACACTTGGCTCCCATTTCTATTAAGTATTGCTATAATTTCTTTTAAAATTGCGGTGGGGAGGTTACAAACCTCACATAAAATCGCAAGTGATTTTTCAAAAGATCATCCACCGCCTCCCCCTCCCTTCTACCAACCCGCCAGCAGCGACGGAAATTACCGCGTTCCAGGACAGTGCGGCGTCGGCTACAGAGACGAATACGCACAGCAGGAATGTGGCTGCAAGTACAAGTGCGTGGTCTTCAAAGGTTGTACGCGCTGTTCTAAAAACGCTTTCATGAACACTACGTGAAAACTGTAGCAATGATTGAGTCCCCTCACCTTCTTCTGTGCGCTTCAGCTTCTGAAATAATGAGGGTCAAACTGTGCGCGCAACTACTGAAATGTGTAGTCACATATTTCACTTATGATACATGTGTCGTTTTATGCACTTAAAACGTAGCCAATGGCAGGATTTTGTCGCGTTTATTTGCCTTTAATGTGGATGTAGTGTCTGCATTCAGGTTTCAGTTGAATTTTCTCCTCGTCAGTGGAGCTGTGGATAAAAAATGGAGGTCTCAGAACATAACCGGTGAACAAGGACTAGGATTGCCTACTATTATTCACGGTTATACGGAAAACCAGAAATTTATATGCAGCACTTAAGAAAAAGTGGGACCTGCTCCAAGTGTACAGAAACGAGACAAAAACAATTCTAATAATTTTATTAGTTTTATTTAAAATTTGAAACAAAATTAACGAAATAAACTTTTCGCTATTACGAAGCATCATCACAAAATTTTTTAACACAAACTAGTACATAAAGCACTTTGCTCAATCAATTAGTTTTTCTTTTTGAAAGGAGTACTTGTCTTGTGATTTGGCGCATTTGAACAGTTTTTTTTCCCTTCAAAACGTAATTGTAAAAGTCTTTTCAATTGTGCTGAAAGTCAGTTTTTACTTGCAGATCCACTTTTACATGTTTGACACCCAGTCTGTTTCTTGAATCAGTCCAGGGGTTTCCACAAAGTGAAAATGCCCTCTCAGCAGCAGCTTTAGAACATAGAACGGACACAATAAACTGCTGAAAAATCTTTTAATAAGTTCGGTTTATTCGAATCCTGAAATAGTTCCATTATTTAAACCGTGGAAACGGGACGTCCTGCCTCACACGGGACAGTTGGCAACCTTAAAAATGGCACGCAATGCTTACGCTCAAATCTACTAGCAAGGTACAAAAAATTTTCGGAGAGCCAATGCACAGTTCACGAAGACTTGCGCTGAGCGGGATGGGACGAGTGAAGGGGCTGTTTCCTCCCCCCTCCCCTCATCAGGCTCCGCAGTGCTCTTTCTCCCCCCCCCCCCCTCTCTCTCTCTCTCTCTCTCTCTCTCTCTCTCTCTCTCTTTTGAACTAAATAAGCTCCTCCTCCGATACTACAGTTACGAAAACCTCAGAACTTAGGAACAAGTTGCGAGATTCTTTAAATTGCAAACAGCCAACAACAGCAGATTAACGTAGTGTGGGAATTTTCACAATTTTTCTTTTTTCGTGGTTGACTCGCCCACAGCTTCTACTTTTTTTCCAGAACATAGTTACTTGCACAATAAAACGTCTACTTACTGCGAGGGGCACGGCCTGTTCAGAGATCATTCCCTTTATCGTCTGACAATAGGGACAGACATTCGTTCACAAAAAGACAATGGAGTTTTCGGCAAGGAGAAACAGTAAATAATAAGGAGTGACTGGTCATTTTGAAAGCATAGCGTCCACGCTACGGTAGCGGTCAACAGCTAATAAATTACTAGAAACTTTTTCCAAACATGAGAATGTCGCAACAAACTTCCCAGTAAATTTTCAGTCTTACTGAAGTAGGAACAGATTCCGCTCCAGGCTACTACCACATTTTCTGTGGGAGGGCAGCTGGCTCTCAGATATTTCGTCATTTTTTTATATACTTCATTTCCTAAATCTGCCACGTGTTGATTTTTACCCTAATATGTAACGAATAAAATTTCTGGTGAAACAGTGGTTTTCCAAGAATCAGTACATCCGTTGTTATTAAATAGGAAGCAGTTATGATGATCTGTATGATTCCGGTCAAAGACATGTTAAAACGCATCTGAGAAGTGCCTGTGCAGAATCATCACCTGTTCCCCTGCCCTAAAATTATTTTCAGAGCCCACCGCTAACGCTACTGCAGGTGTACAGTGGCGGGTGGCCGAGAAACCGCCCAAAGAGTAGCAGCCAGCCAGTCGGCTTGACTGCGGGGCTGCACATGCGGGTGACCTTGAGGCTAGCCAGTGACGTCAGAGGTTACAGGAGGGCCTGTCGCGATCTCAGCTCGGCTGGGGCGGACTGCGCCTAACGTCGATGCTGCCGGTTTACTGTGTCCTCAAACACTTAGGTGACCGATTGTGTGAAGCAGATTAGCACAAGAAACGTACTGCGTAATCTATGTTGTATAATCGCAAATTTTCGCTATCAACTGGGCTCAAATCTGATGAGCTAAATTTCGAGGGAGTGAATAGAGTTCAACTGCTGTCTTCGGTTCACCTAGCGACACTGAAAAAAAAAAAAGAAAAAAGAAACTAATTACGTTTTGCGGAATTTGAAGATGATTAAATGATAGAGTGATACAGTGTTGACACAAATGGTTCATAGTATGTAAAACTTCTACTTTCACATTACTGAACTCTGAAATTTTCCTTCGATAAGTATAGTTAAAAGGAAACCAGAAATAGTGCCTCTTTCCAAGCTCACATTGTGACGTAGTTCAGATCATGTCTGGGTACTGTTTGTAACAGTTGTCTATCCAGTGTTGCTGGAGAGTATAGGCGTAGCATGTTCGGGCATTAAAAAAATGTGAGGCATACTGTATTTGGGAGTGACACAGCTGCATTGCTTGTCTATGACTACTGAATGTGTTAACCCTATAATGTTTAGAAAACAAAGAATCGTTTGGGAATAACACCGATGAAATATTGCAGAAAAAGTTCGCGAAAGAGGAATATGAGAATGGCTACTTCATTTTAAATACACGTTTCTTCGTCATTAATGGAACATGTCTTTCATCCTGTAACGTTCAAAGGTAGTCCTTCACAGACTGCGAGGGGCGTTCAATAAGTAATGAAATACATTCTTTCTCGGCCAGTTTTCGTTGAAAAATGCGGAATTTGCTGTGGGATATTCCCACTTCAGCCTGTATAGTTTCATGAAGCTCCGATAGGTGATGGCAGTATACGTAGCCTTCAACGGCGTCTGTAACGGATATGCGTTGTTGCAAGCAGAGAGCTGTGACTAAGTTTCTCTTGGCGAAACACCTGAGTATCTCTGGTATTCATAGACGCTTCGAGAATTTCTACAAAGACCTGGCAGTGAACAAAAGCACGGTGAGTCGTTGGGCGTGTCGTCTGTCATCATCGCAGCAAGGTCGCGCAAACCTGTCTGATCTCCCGCGTGTCGGCCTGCCGCACACAGCTGTGACTCCTGCAATGTCGGAACGTGCGGACACTCTCATTAGAAGTGACCGACATATCACAAATCAAACACCTCGCTACATGATTCGTCCACCAGTTGGGGTACTCACAGGTGTGAGCCGGCTGGGTTCTTCACCAAGAGCAAAGAAGGAACATCTGTGTGGAATTGCTTGGGCATTGCGAGGATGAACGTGACAATTCCCTGTTGAGCATCGTCACAGGCGCTGAAACATGGGTTCATCATTTCGAAACGACAGTCCTTGAAGTAACGCCATAATCCCTCTTCTCGCTCAACTAGTAAAGTCATGGCAACTGTCTCTGGGGACTCTGAAGAGGTTGTTCTATTTGACATCCTCTCTCACGGTGCACGAATCAACTGTGAAGTGTATTGTGCTCCTCTTAGGAAACTGAAGAAACGACTTCAGCGTGTTCGTCGCCACAAGAATGCAAACTAACTTTTTCTTCTCCATAATAATGCAGTCAGCATACGAAACTTCATTGCACTGTTCTTTTTCATGCATCCTGTAGCCCGGACCTCGCACCTTTCGATTCCCATCTGTTTGGGCCAATGAAGGATGCACTTCGCGGGAAGCAGTACGTGGATGATGGGGAGATTTTAATGCAGCAAGACGTTGGCTCCGGCGTAGACCAGCAGAGTTGTGCCATGCAGCATACAGGCCCTCACAGTAAGGTGGCGTAAGGCCTTCGCATTGAATGGAGATTATGTTGAAAAGTAATCACAAGAGTGGGAATAATATGGCGTATTGGAATCCTGAATAAAACCAAATTGCTTTCAGTAAAAAAACGTGTTGGATTAATTATTGAACGCTCCTGGCATACGCAGAGCGGTTAGTGGCGCACAGCTGAACGAGAGACAAACTCGGAACTCGCCGCTGTCCTGTCATCTTCGCGAAAATCGTCCGCTGTGGAGGGGCAGGTAGGGGAGGGGAAGGGGTGCCAGCTACCAGCTCCTTGTGCGCGCCTCACACGCTACACAGTACACTGTGCGCCTGTAGCTTGGCGTTCTGCGTCACCGTAGTGTAGCGGAATGGAGAAACACTGGTAGGCAGAGAACGACAAAACACACTGACTTGTTGCATTGCTATCTGGAGAAGAATTAGTTGTGTTCCATGGCTCACTTTCCACAATATATCGTAATGATGTGGAACATTACGTGAGTGCGTGCCGATCACTTAGAGACTTGTCACATAATAGAAAACAGTGTTCATTCTAATATTACAAGTATCATTTTTGCAAATAAAAAAAAGAGCCTTCTGTCGAATACCAACGATTTCCCAGAAAAAATAATATCGGCTTATTTTCAAATACAGTATCTTAGATCTGGATAACTGCACAATGTAGGTAGCTAACATATTACTGAAATATGCTATATATCACTTATTACAAACATGTGATTACGCAGATGTCCAGCCGGCCGCTGTGACCGAACGGTTCTAGGTTTCAGTCCGGAACCGCGCTGCTGCTACGGTCACAGGTTCAAATCCTGCCCCGGACATGGATGTGTGTCATGTCCTTAGGTTAGTTACGTTTAAGTAGTTCTAAGTCTAGGGGAGTGATGACCTCAGACGTTAAGTCCCGTAGTGCTTGGAGCCCTTTGAACAAATGTCCACGGTCCCTGGTCGGAGACTGATTATAAGCTGAAATCCTCGCATACTGTAATCGGCTTGTAAATATCGGCGCATGGCGGGGGGAGGGGGGCAGGGGGAGAGATGTAGTAGGCAGCCGCAATACGTTCTTCAGTCAATGAGTGGCCAGCGCCTGCGTTGTAGAAGTCTACCAACAGACCAACAGTCTTCGCGAATTACCCATAGGCAGCCTACTGCACATATTGCGAACGGTATGTGCGCAGAAAGTGGACAAATCAAATGTTCCTGCCCACACCGATATCAAAGTATATTTTGCTATTACTAGTAGTCCCTAGCTGGCAATTCATTGGTTCTGATTATTTTGCCCTAGAAATTCTGCTCTCAGAAATATGACAGTATTGTCAGAGATGGAAATTGAAAAAGGGTGTAGGTATTCAATCGGCGAAAACACAGTCGTGTTTGTGTACTAAGGATAAAGGCAAGTAACCGCGCGCAGCACACGTTTTCTATGGATTTAATTTCTGGTCGTTCAATGTATGATTACAGAATACCAGGCGGAATAACGCAATCACTTCTAACCTCTTATCTCGACGCAGGTGAGGAAGATGAGGAATTTTGTTTCGTCATTATTCTTTTGTAATTACTCTAATAAACATTATCGGCACTTCAATTTGAAATACATTGAAGCAAACTGAATGATCCATTTAATTTCTCGTAAGTTTTCCCCAGTGAACCATCTGTTGAGATTTTTTACCATGATGAAACTAATCTATGTAGCTTGTCGGCGCCGTAAGTATTGCAGATTTTCTCGCAACGAAACAGTTTGGCTCGCAGTCACTCCTAAAGGGTCGCAGCCACTCGCTTGCCACAGGCCGCACTTGGCTGCCAAGTCTTCCCCCCCCCCCCCCCCTTTCTTCTTCCCCTTCCCTAACCATGGCGCCACAGCTGCAGAAAGAGCTCAGCAGTGGCGCGCGCCCCATTTGACGTCGCCAGCCTTCACCATCTCACCATTCCGTCGAACACTGCATAAATCAGAGCTCTGCAGCATTTCTACTAAGCTCTCAGCCTGGGCGGGTCACAGAGATCATTCATTACTATTGGACCGAAAGTGCAATATTAGTCGTCACGTAAGTAGGCAGGTTATATCTGCCACTTAACGATATTGCCAGTTAGCGATAATTTCAAACGTTAGCTAAAAATGCCAAAAATATCAGACATTTTTATTTTTAGTCAAGAATATGATGGAGTACTTTCCAAAAGAAAATTCTTACCAGTCGTAAAAACAAACTTTACAAGAGATTTTCAAGAAATATATTTTGTACTTCAATCTGAGAAAAATTAGAAACACTAACACATTTGCACTCAAAAAATGTAGGCACATTCTAAAACTTTATACAGGGTGTTCGGAAATTCCCGTTACAAACTTCTAGGACTTGTAAGAGTCAATGAGTACATAATATCCTGAGTGGGAACCCATGTCCGGAAACGTAGCATTTCCGTCCTACGACGGTTCAGATGTTTAACACGTCCACGTCTGCTGAGGATAAGAGAAAAGTCTCGGGGGTTGTTTGTCCTGATATGCAGTAGGTTGGACAGGATGACGTGAACTACCACTGAATGTCCGTGAGGAAATGTGGTTTTAGCATGATGCTGTACCACCCCACTTTTCACATGCGGTTCGGAGGCGTACAAGTATACGCCGAGGTGGTCGTAAGTGGCCGCCGCCATCGCCGGATTTATTTCCTGTGGATTACTTCTGCCGCGCGAGATTAGCCCAGCGGTCTCAGGCGCTGCAGTCATGGACTGTGCGGCTGGTCCCGGAGGTTCCAGTCCTCCCTCAGGCATGGGTGTGTGTGTTTGTCCTTAGGATAATTTAGGTTAAGTAGTGTGTAAGCTTAGGGACTGATGACCTTAGCAGTTACGTCCCATAAGATTTCAGACACATTCGAAGATTCGGATTACTTCTTGTAGGGTCGTATCAAAAATTTAATCTATGAGACTCCTCTGGAGACAAGGGAAGATCTGCTGTCACGAGTTCTGGCCAGTAACAGAATAAAACACCAGGCGGGAAGGAGAGTGTGTATCAGAACATGCTTCGTGGGTACAATGTCTGGAACAAAGTTGGTGGTCGCCACATTAAACCACTGTTGTAATGCATCATTACTGTTCTGCACGTACAGTTTGCTGTATTTTATTCTGTTCTGAAGTGATGTAGACACGAAATGCTGAAGCGTTGATACAAACAAATGTGCTAAAGTGATAAATGGGTTTTTCGTTATGTTGCCTTTCGAATTGTCACCTAATAATCGTATCGCGTCTGTTCTAATTCAATTCCTCAAGCAGAAGTGGATTAGTTAAACATCCAAATTGAAACCGCCGTAGAACGGAAACTGTACCTTTCCGGAAGGGGGTTCCTTTTCAAAATATTATGTACGCATTCCCCTCTACAAGTCCTAGAAATTTGTAACGGGATTTTCCGAACATCCTGTAGAGACACCTGATACATATCTTACCGTGAAACCTACACAAACTCACTGGAAGTAGCTGGGGAGCAAGCGCCACAGTTCTCAGGACATCTGCTCTTGCACTAGTATATTCGGTGGCTGAATACTGCGCTCCGGTCTGGCTAAACAGCACTCATACAGCAACGGTGGACACCCAGCTAAACGACACCATGAGGCTCATCTCAGGCACTATTAAACCGACGCCCCACCAATGGCTTCCGGTACTGGCTAACATAGCCCCACCTCGTCTAAGGCGAAGATCTGCACTGAAAAGGGAATGGCAAAAGTGCGCTAACAACCGCGACCTACCCTTACACGAAGACTGCAAGAATCCCAGCCACAGGCTCAAGTCCCGTAAGCCATCGTGGAGATTAAGGCAACAGCTGATCGAGGACAATTATGATATCGACGAAGCCTGGCGTCAGGAATGGGATATGTCTAACCCCGATCACCTTAACTTAGTGTCGGACCCAACCGTACGGCCCGAGCGCTTCGGTCTTCCCAGAAAATCTTGGACAACTTTAAATCGTATCCGAACAGGCTATGGTAGATGTAATTACTGGAAGCACAAATGGAGGCAGACTGACTCACCCAACTGCGACTGTGGGAATCCACAAACTCTACATCATATCGCAATGGACTGCCCTACGAGGAGATTCCCTGGCACAATGCAGGAGCTGCAACTCCTGGAGGGAGATGCTTCTGGCTGGCTGAGAGACTTGGACATACAACCATGAGTCTGGTCTACTCTTCTCCTTCTGAAAAACCTATTACTAGATACTATTACTATAATTTCTATGTATTTTTGTGCATTTTGTGTTTTACTTCCTTTTTTAGATCTAATAATTGTTTGTTGCCTGTAACATTGACCATTCATTGTTTTTATACGTTGTTTGTGTAACTACTTATTTACTGCTGTATTCCTGTATTCTATTAGCCATACGATATATATATATATATATATATATATATATATATATATATATATATATATATATATGAAAACGTAAAACTATTTATAGACAAAAAATTAAATACCGTAAGAGCTGTGAAACTCTTTTTCCTGTGTAATGAAAATCGTCGTCACTGAGGAATTTGCGTTCTGTTTGATCTTGTAGAAACTTGCAGCGAGAAAGTTGTTAAGAAAACTGTAAAATTAATTTTGGTAACTTCTGAGACATAATCACTGTATCATGTCAGTTACGAACGCGATTTATTTACGACAGACTTCCATACGTGACAGCGTGCGAGGACTTGCTAGCCTCCTCCAGCATCCTGGTTCCGACGGCTCGCCGTAATGCTGAACAGTTCAAAGAAAACTTTCAAATAGGTACGCTACTCATACAGTTATAGTTGGCAGTGACTTCAATCTACCTTCCGTATGTTGACAAAAATACATTTTCAGTCCCTATTGTAGATAGAAGACAACTTCTGTAACTGTTCTAAATGCTTTTTTAAAATTATTTTGAATAATTAGTTCACGAGGCCGTTCAGATTATAAATGGTTACGAAAACACGCTTGACATCTTAGCCACAAATAATCATGCGTATCACGACGGATACAGGGATTAGTGAACACACAGTCGAGCGAGGCTCAATTCCGTAACAAAGAAATTCGCCAAAACTAAACGCGAAATATATCTATTTATAAAAGCAGCTAAAAATTCGGTAGACGTCTTTCTAAGAGACAGTCTCCAATCCTTCCAAACTATGTAAGTGAAGACCATATGTGGCTTAAGTTCAAAGAAATAGTATCAACAGCACTTGAGAGATTCATACCAAATAAATTAATAAGAGACGAAACGGGTCCCCCGCGGTACACAAAACACGACAGAAAACTGCTGCAGGAGCAGCGAAAAAGGCAAGTATAATTTAGACGAACGCAAAATCTGCAAGAATGTCGAAGTTTTACCGAGGCTCGAAATTTGGTGCGAATTTCAAATGCGAAAGTCTCTCTACAAATGTGGCAGAAAATCCAAAGAGATTCTGGTCCTATGTTAAGTAAACCAGCCTTTCGGCTCAGTAAGTACCGTTACTGTGCGACAGCGATGAGGAGGAGGGGGAGACAAGGAACGCAGCCCTTCGGAGCAGGTAAAATCGGGGCAAATGTCCGGCGTGGCAAATGTCCGCACACCTTTGGAACTCTGTTAGGTCTTTCATTGCACGTTGACCTCGGTCCCTGAATGCAAATACGAAGTGTTCGCTACTCGTAAACAACCTGCACTGACGCCCAGTCCGTACTGAATTACTGAAGACGCACAGTCCAGCTACACGTGTCTTAGCTGCGTTGTTGTCTGTCAGACACAACCATCACATTACTACCACTGTTCACGTAATTTTTCATATCCCCTGTAGATAAAGAGAGTGAGCAGGCGCGAATGCTGACGCTCAAACTCAGCGAGCTATTAAGCAGGATTCTAAGCCTCCTTAGAAACACAACATACACACACACACACACACACACACACACACACACACACACATCTGAAGTGCTAAGTCACACACGCAAATCCTGACACACTACACTGACAAATGGCCTAGACGTTTCCTTTTACCTGAGGTTAAGTGAGCGTATGGCATAAGGGACTGGATCCAGTCATGAACTCTCTGTGTGTATCACTAAACCGCTAAAACGGTGCAGGTTGTCTGTCTAATGGCTTCTAGTTGCAACAAAAATTTGATTTTTAGTATTTCATATAATTCTTGGCAGAATTTAAAAATTTAAAATGCTGTCACAATCTGCTCATTGAGAGCAGTAATCCTTCGTTGCAGGTTTAACACAATAAGATTAGTGTGTATATGTTTTGAGCACTGTAACTCACAGTGCGCAAATTACACGTACTATGTTCATCCAATATTTGAGAACGAGAACACTTAGTGACTTAAAACAGGTTTTACACATAATTTCAAGCTCTTCCAAACTTTTTTCTCGCTGACGCCCGTACAAAATAATGAAATTCTACATATCCGCTGCTCATGCAGTGAAAGTTCTGCCTCGGGCATCGATTTATAGCGTCTTACCACTAATTCAGTTTGCAACACATTCTGCAGACAGTACCCACATATAGCACTAAATGTACTTGCAAAATTATGTATTGTGCTACACATAGCTCAGGAGATAGGACGTCATCAACATTGATATGCGAGGAACGTTAGCTTTTCTTAAAACATAGCTACTGATGCTGTTTTGTACATGGGAGTTCGATTCTTTAAAGACCTCTAATTGTGACGTAAAGTGAAGTAGGATGAATGAGACCATATTCAAAATCAATGGGAGTACTGTCCAACTGCTGTATTGGTCGCTAAATAAGAAGCTACCAGTCGATAAATCAATGACTTTATTTGACGCGTTTGGGGAAGAGCCCATCCTCAGATTGCCAAAAATGTTCAAATGTGTGTGAAATCTTATGGGACTTAACTGCTAAGGTTATCAGTCCCTAAGCTTACACACTACTGAACCTGAATTATCCTAAGGACAAACACACACACCCATGCCGGAGGGAGGACTCGAACCTCCGCCGGGATCAGCCGCACAGTCCATGACTGCAGCTCCTTAGACCGCTCGGCTAATCCCACGTGGCCTTCAAATTGCCATGGCCAACTTGGCGATCACATATATACAGATAGTATGTAACAGACAAAGATGCCATGGGAGTTTTGTGTGTTACGTATTACGTACATATCTGACCACCAAGATGTTCATGACAATCTGAGGATGGGTTCTACCCGAAACGCGTCGAATAAAGTCATGGTTTGTCAACTGCTGGCTTCTTATTTAGTGATAAACACAGCAGTTGTGCAGTGCTCCTATTGATTCCTTAAAGAATTGGAAGTGGGGGAGGATTACTGAAATAATTCTAAATCCACAATGAGTGAGTGCCCCAAATTTGCTGTCTGCAAAAGCGTGAATAGAACCAGGAAATACAAACTTAAAAAAATCGGATACAGTTGCAGAAATATTATTTATCGTTTCAGCTAATGGGTCCACACCACGTGGAATATAAGTGTGGGAACTTTCATACACTGCAGCAGGAAGTAATTAACCAGTTTCAATGCAGCGATGAAACATGAGACGATAGTGTAATAGTCCATGCGTTTACCTCGTATCAGCCTCCTAGGAAAGCAACATATTATTCATTTACTTCAAAATGTTTAATATTACAGTATGGAATTGCTAGATCTTATCACAAACTACCCTGGTTCACAACGTGCATAATATCAACGGCTCGGTGCTGAAAATACAATAAGGTTGAGATCGTCTGTATATCCTCATGTATTAAGTTTATACAAGATTTATTGTTTAGTAGAAACAAATACTGGCTCTAAGTCTTTGTCGTCACTGACTTGCATACATACGGTCAGGCCGAAATATAGTACGTCCCTGTAACCACAGAAAGCGACGATGCTCAATAGCCAACATTCTAGGTTAGCGCAGTATTAACTTCAAAATATTAAGTCTTGGTAAAAAGTCAGGAAAGTACTTGTGGCCATGAATAAGCAGTTAAATCAGATCCAAATGATGTAAGAAAGTTACACCCAGCGAAAGCTCGACAGTGTGACCAAGGCCTGCGAATTCTGCTGGCCTTTGGCGATCGATTCAAGGCGAACCGGCTGGGTGGTGATGCATTCGTAGGATGTTGTATTACAAGCGACCAGTTCGCGGCCATGCTGGCCAGAAGCTGCATACTAGCTTCAGACTTGAGACAGAGAATGGAATATGTCAATTTCCATAAGTGCTGGGTGATTACTGATTATACGAGTCAGTAGTTAAGCTGCATATTTTCATTGCTCTTGCAGTCTGTGGTGACCTACTGCGTCATTTTGTAATAGTCGTATACCTGTGAACATTAAATTGTGCTTTTACCTGAAATTTGTCGCTGGGATCTGTTTCGTGATTGGTCCTCGTAATGAGGCAGCATTTCTACTCAACAATGCAAGCGTTCGTGGTTGATAACCAGTTTCGCATCGTGCTAAAGGCTCTCTCTCTCTCTCTCTCTCGCACGCACGCAAACACACACACACATACACACACACACACACACACACACACACACACACACACACACCCAAGCACACACTAGGGATGGGAGAAACCGACCAGTTAAAACCGATAACGGTATTTTAGTTATGAAAAAAAGGGTTTAATTTTTAGTCATAAAATTTGCATTACCTTGAATACTGCGTTATTACAGAAAATGTGAAAAGCCCTCAGCGCTATGTTAATAACAGTGTCGACAGGAACCAGCAACAAACACATGGCATAAAAATTGGTCCAGCATTGCAGAGACAATAACAACCGTGTTGCTATGTGTCGCGGCTGTAGGTACGCTTAATACGTTCAGCGTGCAATATGTGGTCCCATCTGGTCTATATGGTAGTTTCTCGATGTTGTCGTCTGACATCCGTTGTATTACAGAATCACACCAACCCTACCGAGGAAACATTTTAACGAAGTGACGTAGGAATGAAGTACAATGCTTCATTAACTTTAAAAGATAAACGATTTGTTGCCATTTCTATGAAATATAAAAGGGAAGCAAACAGTAAGTAACAGTAATAAATTAAAAACTTAACAATAGTTCATTCGTAGTAAAGAAGAAAAACAGAAGGAAGCTGATCTGGTGCCTGTGTCTACGTACTATGCCTTTATCTGCTTGCAGCCCTTGCCAAAACAAGACAAATTAACACGAAAGATAAGAGTTTTTCAACATCCGTTTTCACCCTTTAGGACTGGCTATTCGTAATTCCCAAATAGTGTTATGATCCCCGATTACAATATGATTTTTGAGCAGAGTTTCAAAAAATTTGTTTTTGTAGTATTCAAACACTTATCACATGTCGAGAGAAGCAGCGAACGGTGGACAGACTCTTTTCTTTTGTTTGCCTATTTCATTTAATATTTTAATTCTGTATATCTTGAACTGACTGAGTCAAATTTTTCAATCAGCGTTCGACTTCTACGTTTATTACAGTAAATAACAGGAATAAGAAAACAAAAATGGGTTATTCTGATTGGTTTCAACAGTCAGGGTAACCTGGTGTCGAAAAAACTATATAACCGATAACCAATTGTTCGAGCAATAGCATAGGACATCTTAAAGCTAAGGGGGATAAATGAAAGCGGTTATTAACCCTTGGTTTTTATGAGCACCTCAGAGCTTTACTAGACATGGTCCTAGAGGAGAATGTTGTTGTTCATTACATCATTAACTTATCTCTCAGCATCCTTTGAAATCGAAAAAGAGATATTTCCGGATTATAATTTTGATTGGTGTAAAATTTATAGCGCCCCTATAAGCAGCGAAATACAACCGCATTTTAATGCACTTCTCCCTCCATACACACATACACAATAGTTTTGCAGTATGTCATGTTTGTACAGGCCAGCCGCTTGGCACCGTTGCAGTACCGATGTTGCAGAAAATCTCTGAGAGTTTCGTGTCTCTTGTGTTAAACTCTGGTAAAACGACCATAGAGTAAACTCTATGAAAACGACAGCTTAACATAACAGTCGCGACACTGCGTCTTGGTTTTGTTACCCCCAACGATAACAGCGCACCAAGCGGCCAACAACCGACACTTTTGGATGCTATATCGGATGAGAGCGAATACTAACGTTTATTTTGATTTGCACCATAGTTTTTACATTTGAGAGTGTTCGTAGTGCTCATAAAAAATCAAACAAATTACACCACATTTGTGAGTATTTAGTTTCTCTAGGATCCTGGGAGACGCAAAACGGTGAAATACAGGTCAGTGTATTTACGATTCTCTTGTAACGTAGAGATATTTACTGAATAATGTCATTTTCCTTTAGCAACAAAAAATTGCTACTAAACGCTAGACGACCTAACCTACGGAGAGGCATCGTATATCTAATCAACAAAGCAGAGTTTTGTTTGCCACACTTTCAGCGAAATTAGTGAATAAGGAACGCAGGAAGCCTATATAGAATGTGTAGTGGCGTGGCAAGACAGCCAAGCCACTCGGAGGTAGCCGAAAGGCACGCGTTAAGCTCACGCTGACTGGCGTGAGGTCTGGAACATTATAAGGAAATGAGAACTTAGAAAAACGGACGCAGTTGCTGTAATACTTAACTTTAATCCATAATTGTAGAACATCTCTCTTGACTGTACATGCTTCAAGATAAATATCAATTGAATACGGCGCCTTGCTAGTGTAACATTACGAGTCAAGACAGCTGTAACGGAACTTGAATAGCGTAAAGTTATCGTTAAAAACGCACGCCGCGCGATTTGTTATGATTTGGTCGGTCATAATAGTAGTAACATGCTTTTGAATACAATTAAAATATAACGGCGATACCTGTTTAGCGTTATTGGAAATAATATGTAATAATTTAATGAGTAAGGTAGCCGATCCTATAAGAAGAGGTAAAATTGGGCATATTAAGGTGTTTTGCTTTATATCGACTAAGCCGATGATACGGCGTCTTTTTTTCCCGCTTACTCTTAGAAGAAGAAAAAAAAGAAAACAAGTAACGAAGTGCTAATTGTGCGTTGTGAAAAATATAGGGGCGAATTTTAAATAGCTACAGTGTATAATCAGATTAACAAATGGACATTCAGTTACGCGAAATAGCCGACAGTGAAGTGTGGTCATTAAATTGAGTACACCTACAGGGCGGTCAATTCCGGGATAAGTCTATTCGCATCTCACGAGGGACGCGGTATTGAGATCGGTTTTTTTTTATTATATCACGGAGAGCGGGCTTCAATTTATAAAAAGGAGAAAAGCTGTATCATTATCATTGACTGTTGATGTTAAGCAACCAAAACTGCTCATCAAAGGGTTTCGGTGAATGAGTGGTGAATGCGAAATGAAACTGTGAACGAAGTTATGTTAAATAAAGCAGAAGAGACAAGACAGTTTGGTCGTATCTGTTATTATTCCATAAACCGTAACATTTATTCTCGTTGTACGAAGCCTTTATAGACGATCGTTATGACAATTTGCTTTGAAGGGATCTCGTTACGAGTTAAGTTTTGGGGACCTGGTCAACAGGGGATAGTTCGTAGATCTTAACTACTGCAGCTATTCAGGAATCAGGTGCTACCGTGACCGTTGTGTGTTGTCAATGGCTTAAGGTCATCATATCTCATGCTCTAAGATCGACGCGCCTTTCCTCTTGGTATAACGGTGTCTCACGGTAACCACGACAACGCCGACGCCGAAGGAAGATACGGTAGAAGTGGCGCCACAACGTGCGGCTCGATCGAGGAGGATTGCTGCATCGAGTCGAGTGTCATCCGGATTCACGAACCCTCGAGTTGGAAAATATTGTAGCAGCCAGTGAGTCTGTCCAATGAAAGAGGTATTCTTCAATAATCGCTAAAAGTGAGCGATACTACCAGGTATGATTAAAATAACTGTATAATTATAAAAAAAGGGAAGTTGAGACTTGTGATTTCGGTAGATAAATATATATAAATACATAGTGAAAATAAGTGTATGTCGTGGTAGTGAACAATCATGTCAAAACGAACGAAAAGAATACATGATAATGTGCAGTTGAGTAGAGTAATGAGTAGAGAGAGAGAGGAAAGTGAAGAGGAAAGGGATGAGGCATCCCGTGAGCTCAATGTGGGACAGGAGACATGTACAGATAATAATACAGTTATTGATTTAGAGCCGTTAGGAGATTCAAATACAATGATAAGTAAGGTAAGCAGCGTGGGAGAACATAAAGATCTTGAGGTTTCGGAAGTAGATCAGCAAGTTTATCCTCAAAATGGAAATATTAATCAAAAAATGTTTGATATGCTGGTATCAATAAATACTCAAATGGGTGTAATGAATGGAAGACTTGGTTCACTAGAAAAAGATAATAAGCAATTAAAAGAGGACAATCAAAAGTTAAATGAAAAATTTGAGGCCAAATTTGGTTCATTAGAAGTTAAAATGGATTCTTTGGAAAGCAAACTGAACACCTTTGATTATAAACTGGAAAATACTAAGAAAGAATTAAAGGCGGACTGGGAGACTCAATTAAATGCGAAATTTGGAGAACTAGATGTAGAGTTTTCTAACACCTTAGAAAGGCAATATAATAATTTAATGGGAAAACTTCATGACGTAGAAAAGAAATATGAGGTAGTTTCGAAGAGTTATGATGGCCTGTCCAATAGGATGGTTAAGTGTGAAAGCAGCTGTTTCAATGCTAGCGCACAGATAGAAGAGCTTTCGAAACAAATAGTCGAGTTTGAGTCTGATGCTCGTAAAGGGATTGACAAGTATTTAGTAGATCAAACTAAAAGATTTGACGAAGATCTAACTGAATGGATAGAAATAAAAGGAAATGAAATTGTAGACAAGGTTAAGACTATTATTGGATCCCAGCCAAATGAAAATATCAATGAGCACCTAAGTAGAAATGACGAATTAATTAAGCTCTTCACTAGCGAAATTCAGAAAATAAAAGAGAAAATAGTTGATGAGTTACCTAAATGGCAAAAGGAAACCAATCATAAATTGGCGGAGTTAGAACGAAAGTCATCACAAAATTTGTTGACAGAGGCGAACGTTCGGAGAATAGGTCGAAAAACAACCGAACATGTGATAATACGAAGTACAATTGTGGTGAAAATTTGCATTGGGAAGTTGATGATTCGGTTGGTAAAGATGATGATTCTTTTGGTCAGCGAGGATATTTGTCTTCTTTAAAGGTGGAGAACAGCATTTTTAAAAGTAGACAATTCCCAACATTCTCCACTGAAAAGAACAACCTGCATCCGAAAATCTTTATTAATAATTTCAAAAGAATATTTCCGCATAGCTGGTCAGAACACGACCGACTTCAATTTATAGTATCCAAAATTACCGGAGAAGCCGCATTATGGGCCGTCGAAGTATGTGAAAGTTGCCATACTTGCGCTGAGTTTGAACAACTTTTTTTGGCTAAATACTGGTCGTCGAGTAAACAAGAGAAATTAAGAAAAGAGGTTTACCAACCTGAGTATTTTAACAGTAAAAGGAGTACTTTAAGGCAATATTTTGAAAAGTACATAAATAAGACACGTTATTGGAGTGATCCAATTTCTCACAAGGAAGTGATCAGAATTTTGAAGGGAAGGTTGCCCATAAATATACGTGAAAAGTTAATAAATGTTCCTGACCACAATGTAGAACAATTCTTGTCGGTGATTGACTCTATAGATATGATTATGGAAGACGCAAGACAAATGAGTAGTAATCAAATGTCGACTCACACTCATAGTAATACGAATAATTATAATAATAATTTAACGTATGATAATAATAATGCCGAAAACCAGGTCAAACCCGCATCACAGGAGCGTGGACAATCTTCATCCTATGAAACTTCCTGGCAGATTAAAACTGTGTGCCCGACCGAGACTCGAACTCGGGACCTTTGCCTTTCGCGGGCAAGTGCTCTACCAACTGAGCTACCGAAGCACGACTCACGCCCGGTACTCACAGCTTTACTTCTGCCAGTACCTCGTCTCCTACCTTCCAAACTTGCCCGCGAAAGGCAAAGGTCCCGAGTTCGAGTCTCGGTCGGGCACACAGTTTTAATCTGCCAGGAAGTTTCATATCAGCGCACACTCCGCTGCAGAGTGAAAATCTCATTCTGGAATCTTCATCCTATGGTTGCAATAAAAACAATGATTATAATAAATATAGAAGAGATACTTACTGTGCTAGAGGTAAACCTCGATATGGTGACACGAATGTGCATAGTAGTGATATTAATAAGAGTAACAGGTACCCAAATGATGAACCCAATTGCATTCGACCTTGGGAAGATAATTCGAAGCATAATGTTCATCGGCAGGATGGAACAAATGCCTCGAGTCCTCATCCAGCACAAGGAGTTATACCAATGGGCGAAGGAGCCTCCAATGTGCGATGGGGTGAATACCATAACTCGGATCATACTGTACGGATTGTGGAAGTTCATGAACCCCCACCGATGACTCAACGAGATAGATTAAACTAATACCAGTCACCAAATGCCTTCCTAGGATGACTGGAAAGGAGAAGGAAGGCAGGTATCAATTTGAAGTGAGAGTATTAAGGTACAATAATGATCAGGATATAAGGAATGAGTTAATTGAAGAAAAACATGAAGTTTCTAATAAATGTGGACAAATTTTACAGGCAATAATTCCAACAAGTATAAATAATGTTGATGTTGAAATATTAATTGATACTGGAGCAACTATTAGTGTCATGACGTTGGACTGTTTAAAACAGATAAGCCGAGGGGTAAAAATGCCCACTTTTCCTATCACAGGATGTACCGTGTCTGGTGCGTTCAGCGCAAAAATGCAAAAAGTTGTGAAACAGGTACGTGCTGACGTTACAATACAGGGGGCTCAAATACAAAGTACATTCCTGGTTGTTCCTAAAATGACAGTACCATGTATCTGGGGTTTGGATTTTTTATGTGAGACCGGTGCAATCATTAATTTAGAGAAAGGTGAATGTATATTTAATTCCAATGGTAATGTTTTGACAGCCACCCTGAGAAAGGGCCGAGTAATTCCAAATCAATTGTGTATGAATCTAATGGTAAAATATGTCAGTATTGATGATGAAAATGTGTATGATATATGCCTTATTGAATGTTCTGAAGAAATGATGGATAAAATGTCATTGCAGGAAAAGGTGTTAGAATCAGAATATTTATCTGTTATCCAAAGGGATGAACTGTACTACTTGTTGGAAGCATTTCAGTCAATTTTTAGTAAACGTCCGGGTATAATAAAAGACTTTGAATACCATATAAAGACGTATGCACATAAACCCTTTTGTCGTACTTCCTATTCTATCCCATGGACAAAGAAAGAAGTAGTCAGAAAGGAAATCAATTAAATGTTAGAATGGGGTATTATTGAGCCCTCAGATTCTGAATATTGTAATCCTCTTGTGGCGGTAATTAAACCCAATGGTGACATCACATTGGTGTTGGATGCCAGAGAGATCAATAAGATCATTATACCTGTACAAACGCGACCGGAGAACCTAGAAGAGTTAGTACAAAAGTTTTATGGTGCCCGCTTCTTAACTTCTTTGGATATGCGTAGTTCATATTGGCAAACTAGAATATCGAAAGAATCTAGAAAATATACTGCATTCGTTTTTCTGGGCCGAAGTTACCAGTTTACTGTCATGCCATTTGGGTTGAAAATAAGCGGTGGTGTTTTCATATCGGCATTAGATACCGTACTGGGCAGAGACCTTTTGAATGAAGTTACTTCATATGTGGATGATTTGCTAATTGCTTCTGAAACTTGGGAGGAACATTTGGACTTATTAAGAAGAGTTTTTGCGAAATTTTTGGAATACGGAGTTACTGTAAATTTGAGCAAATCCAAGTTTGCTCATAACCAATTGAAATTTCTTGGACATATAATCACTCCTGAAGGGATAAAACCAAATCCTAAAAAGATGGATGCGATTAACAGATGTGCTTATCCAAAGAATAGAACGGAATTAAAGTCATTTATCGGCTTAGTTTCATTTTTTCGACGATTTTTACCCAATCAGTTAGGAAGCCAAGACTGTTTGTTACGGCTGTTAAGAAAAAATGTCATGTGCGAGTGGAATTCCGAATGCACGCAAGCTTTTGATAACATCCGCAATGCTTTGACTAATGCTCCACTGTTACATCATCCGAGACTTGATCAAGATTTTTATATTGCTGCGGATGCTTCTGAAACAGGATTGGGTGCCACTCTTTTCCAGGTGGACAATCCAGAAGATATCAGTACCATCAAGATTATTGGGTTTGCCAGCAGAACACTCTCTAGCTGTGAACGTGCATATTGTACTACTGAATTGGAAGTACTGGCCGTGGTCTGGTCACTTAGAAAGTTTCGCTATTTTGTATATGGAAAGAAGATCATTGTATTCTGCGACCACAAAGCTTTATCTTTTATTTTAACAGGAAGGGTGTTCCATTCACGTTTAACCCGGTGGGCCTTGCTACTGCAAGAATATGATATTACGCTCAAATACATCAGAGGGAAAGACAACATCATAGCCGATGCTCTTTCAAGATTACCGAAAAGAAAGAATGCTGACGAGTGTGAAGAACGGACTATTGACTTTAAAGTCATGAATTTGTCAAGGCAATATTGTGAGAGGCAGATTTCACAGCTATCTCGAAGTCTTCCACAACTGCAAGAAGATGATAAGTTGTGGAAAGCCATTAGGCATGCTGTTGAAAGCAAAACGCTAAGTCACTCTCAAGAACAGTATCATTTAAAATCCGGAATATTATATCGGAGGAAGGATGAAGAAGATGTTTGGAAAGTTTGTGTTCCAAATAAATATTTAGAATCACTAGTATGGTACACTCACTTGAATTGGGGTCATTTTGGTGCCGCTAAATGTACAGCCAAAATAGCACAATACTGCTATCATCCAAATTTGGGACGTATAGCTACAAATATTATTAAGAAGTGCAAAATATGTCAGAAGGCGAAACCCATAAACTATTGTCGGAAGATAGAATTACATCCTATCATCCCACAACAACCTTTAATGTTGGTGTCATGTGACGTCTGTGGGCCATGTCCCATGACACGTGGACGGTTCAAATATGTATTGGCTTTCTATGATCTCTTTTCAAAATATGTGAAATTATATCCTTTGAAAAATCTCCACGTTCGACCCATGTTACGCAAATTTATCAACAACTATATAACTGAGCTTGGCAAACCTATAATGATTTTGACAGACAACGCTGCTTATTATACAAGCAAAGTATGGAGAGACACTATGAAAGAACAAGGAATCCAGCACATTTACATCTCAAGATTTTACTCTTGTGGAAGTCCGGTTGAAAGAATCTTCCGAGAGTTGAATCGATTTTTACGGACGTACATACCCAAACAACATTATAAATGGATCGATTGAATTTATGAATTTGAGAAAGTGTATAATGACTTACCACACTTATCGACAGGTTATTCACCTAACCAAATAGTTTTTGGTGAAAGTATTGTGCCAGAATGGATGAAGAAATTACCTGCAATAGAACAAAAGATTACCAAGAAAGAAGATATGGTGAAGAAGGTCTACAAAAACCTGAAGCATCAAGCACAATTGAGAAAAACCCGTTTTGATAAAAATGTGAAGAAAGTAGTCACATATGATGTAGGGGAAGAAATTTTATTGAGAAATCACCCAAAAGCATCAACGAGGAAAAGACTGAATAAGAAATGGCAATATTTATATACAGGTCCATATAAAATAATGAAAATACCTCATGAAGGGAGCTACCTCCTGGCAGATTGTGATACTGATGTAATTAAAGGCTTGTTCCCTCACATAGACCTGAAGAAGTATTATCAATAATGAGCAAAATATAGATTCAAGAAACACTGAATGATACCAAGACTACACTAAGTGGACTAAATAAAAGCACCAATGGATAAATACGTACTTATACTAACTTACAAAGAAAATTAAAGAATGTACCGACGATTTCCATGAGATACCTTCTTGGTATCAGCAACAATGACGACGCTGAAATACGATTTATCCTCTCACCGAACAGCGAGGATGGATGATTTAAAAGTGGAATTAAGAGGAAAAGAAAAGGATCAGATCCTCTCTGGTTAAACAAGTGGCCTAATAAGGGTTTTGGCCTAGGATGCCAATCGTCGAACCCGGCTGTGATCCCTGCCTTGCACAGTCGGTTGAAGAACTGAGGGCTTCATCCAAGAAAAAAAAATGTGGTGTGAATATGAAGTGATTAGTGCGAAGTGTTTCTAAGACAACCTATAAACAAATGTGGAATTTAGTTAAGGGCATTTTGTCTAGGCCCATTAACTCAACTTAAATATTGTAGAATGTATGTACTGACTTGTTGAGTGAATCTGAGAGTGAGTGTATTCGCCGAAACAAATACCCTCTCCTGCCGCAGTACAAAAAAAAAAATAAGCCTGTTCTGTCTGGAACCCTCTTCAAGACATCACAGTCTGGGGGGCCGTGTAACATTACGAGTCAAGACAGCTGTAACGGAACTTGAATAGCGTAAAGCTATCGTTAAAAACGCACGCCGCGCGATTTGTTATGATTTGGTCGGTCATAATAGTAGTAACATGCTTTTGAATACAATTAAAATATGAAACTTCCCCTTTCAACAATTCTACAAGACTGTGCTTAACCTGACACACAATATTTTTAGCGCAACGCAATCTGACTTTCAGAATTCTCTACAAAAGAATGGCCCTGACTAACATTAAACTATACCTTTCACAAATCACTTACCTCACAAAAATCTTCGCTGCTCAAGCTACTGCAATACAGCAAGCGCCACTACTGCCAGCTAAATAAAAGATTCAAACTATGGAAGGCACTAACTACTGATAGGGATAGTTAGCAAATGAAAGATATTAGTAGAGAACAAATAATGTATTTACCTTGATATCATCATATATAAATATAGCAGTTCATGCCAAATTACAAAACTCCGCCATCTCTCTCCCCACATCCACCACTGCTGGCGGCTCACCTCCAACTGCGCATCGCTACGCGCTGTTCACAGCCAGCTGCCTAACACTACAATGGCGAGTATTACAACAATGCAAAGCAGACACAGACTGCCCACAGCACAGCCAGTGATTGTCATACAGAGGTGGCGTTACCAATAAAAAACCTAAACAGCCTACTTACATAGAGAAAACATAAACAGCCTACTTACATAGCCCCCATGCTCCCCACAAAAATTTTTACAAATGGTGTTGGGCACTGGCCAATACAGATTTGACAAAAATTTTTCACAATTACAGTAACAAAGATATAAAATGCACACACTTATTAATATTATGTTGGTCAAAACAAAATTTCTCACAGTCCATAAAGACAGTCCACATTGTTCATCACAGTAAAAATGCAGAGTTTTTCTCAAAGTCCAAGCAGTAAAAGAAAATGCACATAGAAGTAGTGGATTTCCATGCAGTCTTAAAGAAGTAGTGTTGTCCTTCCAATGGAAAGACAGTGCTGACTCTTGATATGCTGACAGATAATGGGCCACAACATAGCAAACCCACAGCAGAGTCATTCGACGTTTTGAAGAACATTGGTAGGTCATCACAGAGCAGACCCACTGTAGTCCTGGTAGAGATTACGGTATTGGTGGGCCACCAGAGGTGCAGACCCACTGCAGTCCCTGTAGAAATAATGGTATTGATGGATCATCAAAGATGTAGACCCACTGTAGTCCTTGTAGAGATAATGGTATTGGTGGGCCACCAGAGGTGCAGACCCACTGTAGTCCTTGTAGAGATGGCCAGCAGCCATCTGTTGCGATTGTGCAGGTGCACATTCACCATTGAAGAGTCTTGCGGAGAATATAGCAAGTCCATAAACCACCACTTGTGCACTCACAAAGTTTTTGGAATTGTCCTTAGAACAAGCAATGCTGTTATCCAGTCCCTTGCTGAATTAGTAACACACGTGCAAACACTAACAGTACCAACTTCTCACATATTGTCCATATACTATGACCAACAGAAACGTGTGCAGTGAAATGGAACTTACAAGTTAATAATATCATGAATTGGTGACAATTACAATTTTATAACAGAAGAATACAATAACAAAGGTACAAAATACATCATTAAAAACATAGCAATATAGATAACAATTGCAGTAACACAGGCTTTACAAAAGAATAGAAATAGACATATACGTCAGTGTTACAAAAATAGTGACATAAGTACATACATAAAATAATGAGAATAGTTTTCGAAACATTAATTTCACACATGAACATTGAAACAGAACAGAATTGTAAACAACTTTACAAAGAAAATAACATATTATTAATGCAACTTATATTTGAGGATAACAGTATTCCTCCTCATAGTGAATATAGCTTAGTATTAGAAGAGAAAAAAATTCTATGAAACAGTACACAGAGACAGGAAGAAAACAAATACTCAAGGGTACACAAACACATAGTGGGATAACACCAATAGGAAAGGACAGGGTTCGTTTTCAGTGTAACATTTGGTACTGCAGTCCAACCCAAAACTTCATATATCTTTCCTCTTATTTCATCCTCTGTTTCCACCAAAAAAAATTCTATCTAAGCATGCTTTCTGTATTTAAATGTTCACACATTTCGTACCTCAACATTTATTTCCAAGAAAATCCTACCTAAACCTGTTTTCTCAATGCATTTCTTCCAATTCATCGCAACTCATTCTCTTAGAGGCTACCCCCTCTTAAGCTAACTTAAATCTACTGAGCTCAGATGCTAAACTAAGGGACGAGGCAATGCAGCATCACATAACAAATCAACACAAACAGCAATGCAAAAAAAATGCAAATTGGCAAAGCTAGCAGCATAAATGAGCAAAAGTCAAATTCAATAACACTATGCCTGGCAAACAGCAGCAACTTATACTGAAACATGACATAGCGCAAGCAGAAAAAATATTACAGTAAACAACAATGCAGATAAGGGAAATGTATATTCACATCTTAATGTCTATGTAATTAAAGTGGTGCACCACAAGAAGTTATTCTACCAAAAAGTTACCTATTACTTGAAAAGAAAATTATGAATGCAGTTACTAGTTCCTTCTTATTGTTCTCTCCATTCCAAGTGCTCCTTTTTTAAAGAATGTGGATCATAAAATAATTATTTAATAGATCTGTTGACAGAAAGTGTTCACATTAGCAAATGCATTTCATTTTATAAAAGCAATGCTGCAACACAGCTGGAAACCAGATATCAAATGAAATAAGCAACTATGAAAAGCAAAGCATAAAAATATCATTCAGTAGTCATGTGACATTTCATAAGTTAGTAGAAATTCTCTCAACTCTCATAGAAAGACGCTTGTCATAATCAGGTGTGCAGATGTACGAATATTTCCCATCAATTCATAAGCATTTCAGTAATTAGCACAAAGTGCGAGTAATCATATGTTTTCAAGTAACGAGGGTGTCGCATTAGCGATGAAAGGCACACCCTAATGGCTTGTTCTCCAGGTGTTTGACACGTCCCACGTCCCCTTTTTTTTTTTTTTCTACCTGTGCCGCTGAAAAGGGCTCGCAATAATGGCTTTTTCTCCAGGCGTCTGACACAGCTGGGTGCTCGCGACGCATTACGTGCAGGTGGTCACTTAACTTTCGTACGGAAATATTTACGACAGGAGATTCTGCTACCGTTGCAGTCTCATTTAAAAATATTTCACAGGTCAAGAATTAGCGTTGCAAATCTGTAGAAACAAAATCCTATAAATATAAGTGTCCAAAAAAAAATATTCGTCAGCATTGTGATACAGTCACACATTTCATAACTCTTAAAGTACGTTTCTTGGTTTCCAACATCCTTTTCATAAATCAGAGTCCCTAAACACTACTCATTATTCCTTACCTCATTATACATATACATATTCGTCGACACTTCTTCAATATTTCATCGTGAGAAATACGTAGCATAATAAACATTCCTCAACAACATAATACACATCGTCGTCGTAATAATAACATCATAACACCTCAGTCAAATCTCAAAATCGTCGTAACTTCCTCCAATAATTTCTGAGCCTAAAAAAATTCTCTGCTCATTTCAATAGTGTCATCTACCTCAAACGTACTTTAAAATCATGCTCCCTTACGAAATACGTCATTCAAAGCTCTCATAGTATCACAATGATTCCGAAAAATATGAGCGTTTCTCAAAGTACAGACAAAATACAGTTTCATAAGTGTGAAGTTACCCAACTGTGTATTGCGTAAACATGTGTCACTGATGTAGTAAAAAGAATGTTTGTTTCTCTGTCAAATAATCAGATAGCTGTGTAATTCTGTGTTAGAGAAATATGGTACCGATGTGTAAAGTTGTATAAGCAAATACCATATTAGCTAGGGTTCCTTGTGGTTGCCACACACATGGTACACAAAGTAAGCGTGTACCCCCCTGAGGATTAATGTAATTATACCCTCAGGTGTTACAGATTACAGCAATGGAATGAAATGTATCACGCAAAACTTTCTTTGTAATTCAAAAAATATTTAAAAATAAGTGTTTTAAGTATAAGATTAATCACTCAAATGCGTGTACTGTAGCGCGAAACTGTGCGTCTTGTAACATAATCTCTGTGGAAGTGTCGTAGTTATCGTCCTCCGAAAGCTAAGTTCTGCAGAAGTCAATGTACTTACCTCATGATAAACAAAAGTGAAATGCTTTGCGTATAGATATCATAGTTATTATGGTTATTGGCGTGATGAAGAAAGTACTGTACAGTAACGTATTGTTGTGCCACAAAAAAGGCTGTCTCATTGTTGCTATACCACAAAAGTTACTACTAAAACATGTTTTACTTTCCAGAAGAATTCAGAAAAACTGTGCAGATATAAAACAGAAACACTGCAAAAGCAACATTGTAAATTGTCACTCATTAGTAGCGTCGTGATAAAATCGTGTAACTGTCACATAAACTAACACTGTGTCATCTGGTATCTCACAGAAAGTACTTTAAATCCAGAATATATTTTCAGGTCAACCAAAATGTTGCCTTAAAATCTCATTAGCAGTGCTGGTAAATGTTCTAAGTATGTGAGCCTTATAGTCGTTACGTAATCGTGCAACAAACAAGCAAGAATGTACAAATACAATACTGTGTCGTCTGTTCACTATAACAATGCATTCGTAATTTCTGTTTAAAATGTTCCCTAGGTTCTAGACTGGATATTGTACTTCAAACATTGTTGTATGTTAACAGTTTCTTAAGTCTGACAAAGCATATTAGTAATGTGAAGCGAAAAGTTTTATGGCAAAGACAAAGTTAAAATCAGATTATCTTTCAATAAACGGTTTTGCATGTGAAATGTGGTGTAAACCTTTTCCTCTTCTCAATACGCAGAGTTTCAACTTGAATGCAATTATCATGCGGTATTCGTCCGTAAAGAATACGGGAATTTTGCTCAAGGTTAGCGTCAATGTTATTTTTCCCTGAGCCAGCGGCCGCACGCAGCTGCCTGCTGTGCGAGTCATTGTCTGTCTCTTTGTTGGGGCGCGTCGTTATTGGGATTAGGAGACCTAACTTCTACAAATTCGCCTTGCCGAGAGGGCCCAGCTCTGTTTAAAGCTCGCCAGTTCTGATGGAATTCAGGTCTGTCGTTTTGTCGGTAGTTTCTGTAGAATCTTTCTTGTCGGTTAAGTGGTGGAGAATTTCTCCCTGAATCGTAACTGCGCGCTGGACCATTGCGTCTGAAGTTATTCTGTCTCCCTTGATAGTATTTATTTTGGTTCCCATGTTGTCTGTTTCTCTTATTGTCTCTGTGATAGTCATTACCGCGGAGAGGTGATCTTTCCCTGTAATTATTACTACTCTGCCAACGGTTGTCATACGGGTGGTGTCTGTTTTGGTCACGATTTGTGTTGTGAGAATAGCCTTGTCGCGTCCAGTTATTATCGAGGAATTGTGACGGATGTGACCTGTAATTGTTGTGTTCCTGTTTCCGCATTCCGCGATTGTCAGTGTCAATTTCCAATTCTTGTAACAGTCCCTGAAAAGCTTCAATGTCGTCTTTGCAACGTCCTGCCAAAATAATATGTCGTAAATGTTCAGGCAGTTTGATTAAGCAAATGCGGATGAGTTCTGAGGGGCTGTATGGGTTTGAAAGATACTGATTCTTATGCAACATGTCTTCAAAATATTTCATAAGACTGGAAAATTCAGATTGTTCGAAACATTTCATCATTATGATGCCATGTTTTACTCGGTCTTGTGTGGCTGGAGACCAATATGCTGAGAGGAAGGCATGGTAAAACTCTCCTTCACTGTGGCAATCGTGAATTACCGATCGCATTCTTACACCTGGTTCATTCTCTAAGTAGCCACACATAAATTCTAATCTGTGTTCCAACGACCAGTTGGGAGGAAAACAATGAGAGAATTGATGGAGCCATGCTTGTGGATGAATGTCGTTGGCAGAATTCTTAAACGTTTTGAATTTACGTGTAGTAATGAACAGCTTATAGTCAAAATCATCATGTCGGCGAGTCGCATGTCGGTCATTGTTACGTCGCTTCGGCGGTTCCATCTCAAAATTCGGTGCACATTCCCAATTTCTTTCATTACTTCCGAAATGCCCTGTGTTATTATTTTGCAGCTTTTCCGTGTTTCTAAGTCCCTCTTCCCGTGTTGGAGCGCGAGTGTCCTCTGAAATACGTAATTCTTGTATCACCTGTGTTAGCTGATCTTGTACTTCCCGGATTTCTCTTTGGTGTTGCGTATCAATTTGATTCAGATTTTGTTTCAGTTTCCTAATTTGTTCGCTCTCTTCTGTGTTATTAAAGACTACCGGTTTTGTGTCATTCAGATTATCATCTACCTTCGTAGATAAATTATTTAGCTGATCCGAAAGTTCAACTACTTTCTCTGATAATGAACTAATTTCCTCCATGTGTCTTTCTACTGTGTCCTTTAAGTTTTCCTGAGTTTTTGCAAGTTGCGTAACCGAATCGGTAGATGCAACTGAGTCAAATTTAGCTTGCAAGGTCTCATGATTTTCATGAACAATAATTTGCAGTTCTTTTATGGCTGCTTCGTGATTCTGTAATGCATTTTCATGCCGCGAAAAAATAGGTTGAAAATGCTCACAAATTTGTGTTTTTACGTCATTACAGACTTTTTGACATTTCGATTCAATGTTATGTAACTCAGTAGTTAAATCTTCACGTGTTTGTTCAAGTGTTTGTTCCAATGAGTCTAACTTTTTAAGATTTTGTTCCACTGTGTCTAACTTTTTGAGATTTTGTTCCACTGTGTCTAACTGTTGCTGTGTTTGTCTCTGATTTTGTTCCAATGTGTCTAACTTTTGCAGCTTTTGCTGTGTTTGTCTCTGATTTTGTTCCATTTGTTGCATTAGTTGTAATAACAATGCATTAGTGTCTGGAATCTGTTCCTCTACTCTTTTCGGCAGTGCATTTGCACCGGCAACATTCACATTTTGACAAGCTGAAAATGTGTCTTGACTTATTTGAGAAAACGGTGAGGACGCAAAACCTGAATCTACAGTATTTGCAATATTGTGTTCTGTCATTCCCGATTCCTGAGGCGAGCTGTTGCCGACCGATCGATCGATAATGCTTCCCTCTTCACTAATTGTTTCACTGTCCACGCCATTGTTTGCCGCCCGCTCCATTTCCCTATGCACAATTACCAAATTACTACTTTGAACATCAGTTAATTCATTACTCGGTGGCGCTAACACACTGCTTTCATTTTCACTGTCATTTCTCAGTTTACTTTGGAGCCTAGTATTACGTTTTTCACACGCCATTATTGTCACAGTATTTCACACGACAACACAGAAAAACACAATTTGAAGATCAAAAATAAGAGAACACATTAACATAGCACTGAAAATAATATCTAGTTAATTGCAAGCGCAGCTGTGAAATACTTGGTGCAAATCTACATGCATGCCACAACTGTTTTACTGTACAACAATGAAAAACTACGACTACAAAGGAAATTCTCTCTATGATTACGCGCTACCAATAAACAAAATCTACACTAATTACACAAACTACAACAAAAATCAGAAGATTCCAGTAAGGTATCCTAGGCTAAGGGTCGACATATGAAACGTCCCCTTTGAAGAATTATACAAGACTGTGCTTAACCTGACACACAATATTTTTAGCGCAACGCAATCTGACTTTCAGAATTCTCTACAAAAGAATGGCCCTGACTAACATTAAACTATACCTTTCACAAATCACTTACCTCACAAAAATCTTCGCTGCTCAAGCTACTGCAATACAGCAAGCGCCACTACTGCCAGCTAAATAAAAGATTCAAACTATGGAAGGCACTAACTACTGATAGGGATAGTTAGCAAATGAAAGATATTAGTAGAGAACAAATAATGTATTTACCTTGATATCATCATATATAAATATAGCAGTTCATGCCAAATTACAAAACTCCGCCATCTCTCTCCCCACATCCACCACTGCTGGCGGCTCACCTCCAACTGCGCAACGCTACGCGCTGTTCACAGCCAGCTGCCTAACACTACAATGGCGAGTATTACAACAATGCAAAGCAGACACAGACTGCCCACAGCACAGCCAGTGATTGTCATACAGAGGTGGCGTTACCAATAAAAAACCTAAACAGCCTACTTACATAGAGAAAACATAAACAGCCTACTTACAAATATAACGGCGATACCTGTTTAGCGTTATTGGAAATAATATGTAATAATTTAATGAGTAAGGTAGCCGATCCTATAAGAAGAGGTAAAATTGGGTATATTAAGGTGTTTTGCTTTATATCGACTAAGCCGATGATACGGCGTCTTTTTTTCCCGCTTACTCTTAGAAGAAGAAAAAAAAGAAAACAAGTAACGAAGTGCTAATTGTGCGTTGTGAAAAATATAGGGGCGAATTTTAAATAGCTACAGTGTATAATCAGATTAACAAATGGACATTCAGTTACGCGAAATAGCCGACAGTGAAGTGTGGTCATTAAATTGAGTACACCTACAGGGCGGTCAATTCCGGGATAAGTCTATTCGCATCTCACGAGGGACGCGGTATTGAGACCGGTTTTTTTTTATTATATCACGGAGAGCGGGCTTCAATTTATAAAAAGGAGAAAAGCTGTATCATTATCATTGACTGCTGGTGTTAAGCAACCAAAACTGTTCTTCAAAGGGTTTCGGTGAATGAGTGGTGAATGCGAAATGAAACTGTGAACGAAGTTATGTTAAATAAAGCAGAAGAGACAAGACAGTTTGGTCGTATCTGTTATTATTCCATAAACCGTAACATTTATTCTCGTTGTACGAAGCCTTTATAGACGATCGTTATGACAATTTGTTTTGAAGGGATCTCGTTACGAGTTAAGTTTTGGGGACCTGGTCAACAGGGGATAGTTCGTAGATCTTAACTACTGCAGCTATTCAGGAATCAGGTGCTACCGTGACCGTTGTGTGTTGTCAATGGCTTAAGGTCATCATATCTCATGCTCTAAGATCGACGCGCCTTTCCTCTTGGTATAACGGTGTCTCACGGTAACCACGACAACGCCGACGGCGAAGGAAGATACGGTAGACTAGGTCGCAGCAAATGACGTAGCTGAAGGCTATGCTAACTATCGTCTCGGCAAATGAGAGCGTAGTTGTCAGTGTAGTATCGCTAGCAAAGTCGGCTGTACAACTGGGGCGAGTGCTAGAACGTCTCTCTAGACCTGCCGTGTGGTGGCGCTCGGTCTGCAATCACTGACAGTGGCGATACGCGGGTCCGACGTATACTAACGGACCGCGGCCGATTTAAAGGCTACCACCTAGCAAGTGTGGTGTCTAGCGGTGACACCACAGAATGTAGTAGCCATATTATTTAACGTACCAAATAAGCCACCACAACTGTAGCTTAAGATAAAAATAAGTCGTCAAAAGCAATAATACTGTTTCCCAGCACAGGAGAAACCAATTCCGCAGTTGTTGCTAAATCTGTAACACAAACGGCAAGAATCTTCAATATATTCACTTTTGAAGCAAAAGTAATTACATTTACAACAATATTCGTTCATTAGAAAGTCGAGTGAAGTGTAAGTAAGGACAAATTATTGGGGTTACGGACGGAAAAGTCCCACCGTGTTTTAACAGCGCAATTCGGAGAATGCTCAGGAAGCAAAGACAGCCGGCCGGAGTGGCCGAGCGGTTCTAGGCGATACAGTCTGGAACCGCGCGACCGCCACGGTCGCAGGTTCGAATCCTGCCTCGGGCATGGATGTGTGTGATGTCCTTAGGTTAGTTAGGTTTTAGTAGTTCTAAGTTCTAGGGGACTGATGACCTCAGAAGTTAAGTCCCATAGTGCTCAGAGCCATTTGAACCATTTTTGAAGCAAAGACAGTTGCACTCGCGGTACAAGAAAGATCGGGAGAATGAGGACAGGCAAAAGTTAGTAGAGATTCGTGCTGCTGTAAAAAGAGGGATGCGCGAAGCATACAACCACTACCACCGTCATACCTTAGCAAAAGATCTTGCTGAAAACCCAAGGAAATTCAGGTCTTACGTAAAATCGGTAAGCGGGTCGAAGGCTTCCATCCAGTCACTCACTGATTAGTCTGGGCTGGCAACGAGAGACAGCAAAACGAAAGCTGAAATTTTAAATTTAGCATTTGAGAACCTTTCACGCAGGAGGATCGTACAAACATACCGCCGTTAGAGTCTCGTGCAGCTTCCCGTATGGAGGACATAGTGATAGATATCCATGGGGTTGTGAAGCAGGTGAATGGGTTGAAAATATGAAACTTCCTGGCAGATTAAAACTGTGTGCCCGACCGAGACTTGAACTCGGGACCTTTGCCTTTGCCCGCGAAAGGCAAAGGTCCCGAGTTCGAGTCTCGGTCGGGCACACAGTTTTAATCTGCCAGGAAGTTTCATATCAGCGCACACTCCGCTGCAGAGTGAAAATCTCATTCTGGGTTGAAAATAAATAAATTGTCAGGTCCTGATGGGATTCCAATTCGGTTTTACAGTGAGTACTCTACTGCATTGGCTCCTTACTTAGCTTGCATTTATCGCGAATCTCTTGCCCGACGTAAAGTCCCGAGCGACTGGAAAAAAGCGCAGGTGACGCCTGTATATAAGAAGGGTAGAAGGAGGGATCCTCAAAATTACAGACCAATATCCTTAACATCGGTTTGTTGCAGGGTTCTCGAACATATTCTCAGTTCCAATATAATGAATTTCCTTGAGACAGAGAAGTTGCTGTCCATACATCAGCACGGCTTTAGAAAGCATCGCTCCTGCGAAACGCAACTCGCCCTTTTTCACATGATATCTTGCGAACCATGGATGAAGGGTATCAGACGGATGCCATATTCCTTGACTTCCGGAAAGCGTTTGACTCGGTGCCCCACTGCAGACTCCTAACTAAGGTACGAGCATATGGGATTGGTTCCCAAATACGTGAGTGGCTCGAAGACATCTTAAGTAATAGAACCCAGTACGTTGTCCTCGATGGTGAATGTTCATCGGAGGTGAGGGTATCATCTGGAGTGCCCCAGGGAAGTGTGGTAGGTCCGCTGTTGTTTTCTGTCTACATAAATGATGTTTTGGATAGGGTGGATAGCAATGTGCAGCTGTTTGCTGATGATGCTGTGTTGTACGGGAAAGTGTCGTCGTTGAGTGACTGTAGGAGGATACAAGATGACTTGGACAGGATTTGTGATTGGTGTAAAGAATGGCAGCTAACTCCAAATATAGATAAATGTAAATTAATGCAGATGAATAGGAAAAAGAACCCCATAATGTTTGAATACTCCATTATTAGTGTAGCGCTTGACACAGTCACGTCGATTAAATATTTGGGCGTAACATTGCAGAGCGATATGAAGTGGGACAAGCATGTTGGCAGTTGTGGGGAAGGCGGATAGTCGTCTTCGGTTCATTGGTAGAATTTTGGGAAGATGTGGTTCATCTGTAAAGGAGACAGCTTATAAAACACTAATACGACCTACTTTTGAGTACTGCTCAAGCGTTTGGGATCCCTATCAGGTCGGATTGAGGGAGGACATAGAAGCAATTCAGAGGCGGGCTGCTAGATTTGTTACTGGTAGGTTTGATCATCACGCGAGTGTTACGGAAATGCTTCAGGAACTCGGCTGGGAGTCCCTACAGGAAAGGAGGCGTTCTTTTCGTGAATCGCTACTGAATAAATTTAGAGAACCAGCATTTGAGGCTGACTGCAGTACAATTTTACTGCCGCCAACTTATATTTCGCGGAAAGACCACAAAGATAAGATAAGAGAGATTAGGTCTCGTACAGAGGCATATAGGCAGTCATTTTTCCCTCGTTCTGTTTGGGAGTGGAACAGGGAGAGAAGATGCTAGTTGTGGTACGAGGTACCCTCCGCCACGTACCGTATGGAGGATTGCGGAGTATGTATGTAGATGTAGATGTAGATGTAAACCTCACTGTCGCTCGCCATACGGCTCGACACCCAGGAATGATGGTGTGTGGTGCAATTTATTTTCGTAGCAGGACCCCTATGGTTGTCGTCCGCGGCAACCTTGCAGCACAGAGGTACATCGACGAAGTTCTACCCCCTCTTTTATTGCCCTTCATGGTAATCCACCCTGGGCTTACATTTCAGCTAGATAGTGATCGCCTGCATACGGCTAGAGTTTCTACTGCTTGTCTTGTACGTGCCAAACACTACCTCGGTCAGCAAAGTGTCAGGATCTCTCCCCAACTGAGAACATTTGGGGCATTATGAGCAGACCCCTCCAGTCAGCTCGGGATTCTGAGGGTTTAACGCGCCAATTGGACAGAATTTGGCACGCTGTCCCTCAGGAGGACAATAAACAACTCTGCAAGTCAGTGCCAAGCAGAGTTAGTATTTGCATCAGGGACAGTGGTGCACCAACGTGTTATTGACTTGCGCAATTTGTAAAGCACTTTCTCTTGAATAAATCATCCAGTTTTTCTGAAATTGTAATCATTTGTTTGGTTGTGTTCGTCTGTGTGTTTGTCTGTCTACTGATTTCCGCGCCATTCGGATAATTCCCTCATGGTGCCTGTTGTTTTCTCTCTGTCTTACAGTATATGTTCTATTACTAAGGCCATATTCGTACTCAATTATTACATTTAATGCAAAACGTGACCAAGCTGAAGGAAGCATTTCATAGTTACTAATAATTAAGGACAATAGTGTCTTGTTATTCAGGTAACGAAAAACAAAGTGAACCTCAAATGTAGTGCTAAATGACGTAATTAAGACCATTACACAGAACTGATCCATCGCACCAGTAATGATGTATTAATCTTTTGAACCATGTTCTTGTTGATCAGTGAGAAACGCATATCTTTTAACACAATTGTTTACAAAGGCGTTTTCAGTATATACTGTAGTATATAGGCATTGCGCTATTTCACTGATGTGTTTTTGTTCTCTCATGCGTGAGCCTGTCTGTCCTACATATCGCCGTAAAAGGTAACCCGCTAAATATTTGGGAAGAAACGTAAATTTTCAAATTTTCAGGTATTTGATGAAACATCCTGACACTATTTTGAACGAACAGACCGACAAAAGAAGAAAAAAAAGCGGATACTTTCACCAATGGTCACACAAATATTTAGCTTTGAAATACATTTTTTCTTTATAAATTTCGTTTACAGAAATAACACAGCTAGAAATGAAATTATATAATTTAAAATGGTTCAAATGGCTCTGAGCACTATGGGACTTAACTTCTGAGGTCATCAGTCCCCTAGAACTTAGAACTTCTTAAACCTAACTAACCTAAGGACATCACACACATCCATGCCCGAGGCAGGATTCGAACCTGCGACCGTAGCGGTCGCGCGGTTCCAGACTGTAGCGCCTAGAACCGCTCGGCCACTCCGGCCGGCTATATAATTTACTATATGGACAATCATATCTTTGGATGTTAAGCGACACATACATAACATCCATTGATGAATACATTGATGAAATCCGTCACATAATAAGGTAATTATATGGAAGTTATCGACAAACATCTTTGGCATGGGCCAAGAAACCAGTGGTAAAGCAGGTTAAAAAATGCAAAAGAATGTCAGTCCAATTGAGAAAAAGGAAACATTGAATACTAAGATAAATATATATTTTGAAAGATATTTTTTATTCTGTAATGCAGATACCACTGATGATAGGCATAAGGCCGATACTAGTCTGTCAGTACATAAAAAAAATAAAGGTAATCCCTATTGGACAAGTTATTAAGTAACACTCAGTATTTACAACGGTGTAGTATAATTCACGTAAGGCTGCACTGTCAAATCTCTGTTCACAAAATCTATTTGTGATCCAAAAATGTTGCAAAACTATGGGTTTACTATGGGTTATGGGAGTCGGAATGGATTTCCTTCTGAAAAGGGGCGGATGGTCAAATAAGAATAGGAGCCTAATGACTTAGGGTAAAATATACTAACGATGGGTCGGCTCAGTGCCCTGAGGATACTGGCAACAGACGCATGTTAACAGTCGTTAAATGCTCGCCGTGTTGCCGAAGACTTACAGTCTTAATGGTAAGTTGTTCCACCAGTACACAAAGAACAGTGAAAAGAGGTAAGATTTGCACTATGTTCATATAATTTACTAGTATTAGTGATTGAAACGTCGTAGTGGCATCGTATTAGTTATTAAATTCCTGCAGTCATCATTGGAAAGTACGAACAATTCACACCAATTAGTCATATTCACGATACAAAGTTGAGTGCTGTATGCGGAGATTAGGTGGCGTTAAGCGTCGCAGTGCAAGCTGCCTTCAATTAGCCACATCGAACGATGTGTAAACTTAGGCCTAAGTAGGCCACTATGAAGTTAGTAATGGCTTTCATTACATGTTTTCTAATAGTCTGGAAGTGTTTTGATAATCAGTGTTTTTTTTCTTTTTCCTTTTTTACCTTCGAAGACGCTACTTTCCACTTTTATCCTCCTTGTTTTCAAATACATGTTATTCTGTTTCAGGTGCCAACAAAAAGTTCTAAAAATAACAAAAGTGAAATGTATTGACACTTATTTAGCAATGTGTATTATCGAACAGTCATTACACTATAGCACATTCACGGAAACCACCTGGCCCAATCAAAAAAAACCATTTCCTTTGATTGAGCCGATTACATGTTTTTATTTTTCAAGTATTTCATTAACGGTTGACTTCTTTGTTTACTATAGTGAAGCGCAAAAGATAATGTTCAACTCTGTAACGAATGTGTTTGAAAGGGTACTCGCAGAATCGAGATTTCATAGGGGGAGGGGGGGGCTCTTGTTGGTGCTCTGTTCCTATATGAGCTAGGAAAATACGGTAAAAAGTTTTTGGTTTAGCCCGATAGATCGGACCAGCGGACATTTCTACAGCCATTTCAACACCCGTCTTACTGTAGCTATGTTACAGCATATTAAGCAAAGTTTGAACGACGAACCGGAGCTGGCACCCAGGTAAATTGTGCGAATCGATTAATTCCCTTTGCAAAAGATTTTAATTGGGCTGGAATTAATGTTCACCTGATGGCACCATTTGTATGCGCACCATTCGGATATTATGTGCAAAAACATTCAATCTTGTTGGGATTTTACGTGCAAAATCAGTCGCCCGTAAATAACTTCGGACTCGATCTAGGCTGATGGTTCAAATTTGGTACACGGACATATCGGACCGTGGTTTAAGATAAGTTTCAACAGTTTGAGAAAAATCTTGTTTATTTTGGGTTTTAGGTGCAAAAAACATGTTTTGCTAGGAGGTTTTTGAAGCGCGCCGCTTCCATAATTTAAACTTGTATCAATCGTCTCAAACTTTGCACGAAGGTAGATAAAAGGCTAAAGTCAAAACCAAACTTTTTTATCCAATAATCTTTATCCGTTATCGAGATACGATGGTTCAAAGTTTGAGCTAAACGTAGCATGTAAAATTCATTCTTAAGTTAACTGAATGCAAGTAAACGGTTTACAGTGAATGAAATAAATAAAAAAATGCAGTATAGAAAACTCGCTTTCGAAAATCTAGCTTCATTCGAATTTTACGTGCAAAAAAGAAGCACGGCTTTTTTTTTTTACGCGCGTCAAGTCTATGTTAAATACTTGTACGAATCAGTTCAAATTTGTAAGAAAGTAGATAAATATATGTAATGGATGACCGTCCTGTTGCTTTGTGGAAGCTTTATCCGTTGCTACGATATAAGCAACGCTGTTTGAAAGACAATAAAAAACCTATGCCGAATCAGTTATCGGGCTAGTCAACAACAACAACAAAAAAAAAACATCGTTCGCCAAACTATGGCAGTCTAATGTTAAAATTGTGGTGGAGTAAAAGTTGGAAACCAAATGAAAAATGTTCCTAACAAGGCACAAAAAGAGCCGAACGTGTCCTGGGCAAAGTTAGGGATGTAAAAGAAGGAAACTAGCTTTTCGATTTATCTAGCAGCTCCAAACACATTTAAACCAAAACATCTTGACATTTTCGCGCTTTTTTTCGAGTTATCCCTTGAAGGGCGTAAGAACAAATGGACACAATTTTATGTGCTTGTAGAGACTGGGATGCATCTACAATAGGAATCATCTGACCGTGGGGGGGGGGGGGGGCGGGGGCGGGGTGCACCTATATCAGGAAGTATCCCAGACAGGGGATGCATGCATCCTTAACTATAATGACACATTGCGTCGTATTGCACGCCATGACAAATGCCTTCTCGGCCGCTGTGGCCGAGCGGTTCTAGGCGCAGTCCGGAACCACGCGTCTGCTATGGTCGCAGGTGCGAATCCTGCCTCGGCCATGGATGTGTGTGATGTCCTTAAGTTAGTTAGGTTCACGTTGTTCTAAGTCTAGGGGACTGATGACCTCAGATGTTAAGTCCCATAGTGCTTGGAGTCATTTTTGAACAAACGCCTTGTTGGATGACATGATGGCATGTATCATGTTATACGACACTTTATCATGTTGTACTTTAGTGCTATTACTTACGAGAAAAAAAAGAGGGAATACGTCAAGATGTCTTTGAAACTGGCATATACGTCGAAAAGCTTCTTTTACATCCCTAACTCTGCCCAGAACATATTCGCCTTTTTTGTGCTATGGTAGAAGCATTTTTCATTCTGGTAAAATATTTATTTAATATACACTGATTTTATAACACATTTTATTTAGGAGGCACATCGATAGCAATATTCCTCTAACAGTGCTGTTTACCCACGCTGATCACATTGGGTGGTTTCCCTCAGTAATGGAATAACCCATTAGTAGTGGTTGCGTGAGACAGAAAGTAGTGCGCGCGCTGCGAGCAGCACGTGGCAGGCTGGTGTGAGTCAGCAGCCGACGCTACCGTGCGAGTGACGTCAAGACGGTGTGGGCCGAAGGGGATGCCCCTCAGGAGGACAGGCGCAGGGGCAGGGGGCGTGGGGACCTGTCCCACCCAGGTCAGTGGTCGGGATTTCCAGCGGGCGGCGCCTCTTCTCGGAACTTGGTCCCTGGCTGGCTGTGAGCGTCGCCCACTTCTTGGCAGCAGCTGCGACGCGTCCCCAATGCCCAGCATCAGGCCGCGCCTTTCTTTCGCGTTTCAGAGTCACAAAAAGCGTCCTTGTGAAACACAGCTAGCTGTTTACACTCATGAAGCAATAAGTGCTATCGACAGGGGATGTCAAATTGATCCCATATTTTTAGATTTCCAGAAGGCTTTCGATACCGTTCCTCCCATGCATCTTCCAACCAAACTGCGTGCCTACGGAGTATCAACTCAGTTGCGAGACTGGATTCCTGATTTCCTGTCAGAAAGGTCACAGTTCGTAGTAATAGACGGAAAGTCATCGAGCAAAACAGAAGTAATATCCGGCGTTCCCCAAGGAAGTGTTATAGGCCCTCTATTGTTCCTGATCTATGTTAACGACATAGGAGACAATCTGAGTAGCCGTCTTAGATTGTTTGCAGATGATGCTGTCATTTACCGTCTGGTAAAGTCATCAGATGATCAAAACGACTTGCAAAATGATTTAGGCAAGATATCTGTTTGGTGCGAAAAGTGGCAAATCGCCCTGAATAAAGCAAAGTGTGAAGCTATTCACATGAGTACTAAAAGAAATCAGCCAAATTTCGATTACGCGATAAGTCACACAAATCTGAAGGCTGTAAATTCAATTAAATACTTCGGGATTACAATTACAAGTAACCTAAATTGGAACGATCACATAGATAATATTGTGGGTAGAGAAAATCAAAGACTACGATTCATTGGCAGAACACTTAGAAGGTGCAAGAGGTCTACCAAAGAGACTACTTGCACTACGCTTGTCCGCCCAATTCTGGAGTACTGCTGTGCGGTGTGGGATCCGCATCAGGTGGGACTGACGGATGACATCGAAAAAGTACAAAGAAGGGCAGCTCGTTTTGTATTACCGCGAAATAGGGGAGATAGTGTCACAGACATGATACGTGAATTGGAATGGCAATCATTAAAACAAAGGCGTTTTTCGTTGCGACGGGATCTCCTCATGAAATTTCAATCTCCATTTTTCTGCTCCGATTGCGAAAACATTCTGTTGCCCCCACCTACATAGGGAGAAATGATCATCAGGATAAAATAAGAGAAATCATGGCTCCCACAGAAAAATTTAAGTGCTCGTTTTTCCCGCGTGCTGTTCAAGAGTGGAACGGTAGAGAGACAGCATGAAGGTGGTTCACTGAACCCTCTGCCAGGCACTTTATTGTGAATAGCAGAGTAATCACGTAGATGTAGATGAAAGCTATATGCACATATACAGATGGCGGTAGTATCGTGTACACAAGGTATAAAAGGGCCTTATTGAACCTACGTGATTCATGTGAAATGGTTTCGGACATGATTATGGCTGCACGAGGCGAATTAACGGACTTTGAATGCGGAATGTTAGTTGCAGCTAGACGCATCGGATATTCCACTTCGAAAAGCGTTAGGGAATTCAATATTCTGAGATACACAGTGTCAAGAGTGCGCCGAGATTACCAAACGTCAGGCGTTACCTCTCACCACGGATAATGCAATGCCCGATGTTCTTTACTGAAAGACCGACAGCAGCTGCGTTTGGGTAGTGTTGTCTGTGCTAATAGACAACCAGCGCTGCATGAAATGACCGCAGAAATGAATGTGGAACGTACGACGAACGTATCCATTAGGACATTGTGGCGAAATTTGGCGTTAATGGGCTATGGCAACAGAAGAACGACGCCAGTGTCTTTGCTAACAGCACGATATCGCCTGCAGCGCCTCTGCTGAGCTTGTGACCATATCGGTTGGACCCTAGACGACTGGAAGAACGTGGCCTGTTCAGACGAGTCCCAATTTTAGTTGGTAACAGTTGATAGTATGGTTCGGAAGTGGCGTAGACTCCACGAAGTCATGCACCCAAATTATCAAAGTGACACTGTGCTAGCTGGTGGTGAATACACAGTGGTGTGGGCTGTGTTTATAAGGAATGGACTAGGTTCTCTGGGACAACTGACCCGATAATTGTCTCTAAATGGTTATGTTCGGCTACTTGTAGACCATTTGCAGCGATTCATGGACTTCATGTTCCCCAACAACGATGGAATTGTCCCAGTTTACAATTGTGCGCGAATGGGTTGAAGACCATTCTGAACTATTCAAGTGAATGATTTGTCAACTCAGATCGCCCGCCACGAATCCCGTCGAACATTAATGGGACATAATCGTGAGATCAGTCGGTGAACAAAATCCTGCACTGGCAATTTTCGCAATTATGGACGGCTATAGAGGCAGCATAGCTCATTATTTCTACAGGGGACTTCCAACGACTTGTCGAGTGCATATCACGTCGAGTTGGTGCACTACGCATTCCAAACGGATGTCCGAAACGATCTCCTATGAGTTCTGTCACCTCAGTGTATATTGGCTTTACACCCTGGAACGTTCATTTTTCTCCTCTTTGCGGATGGGTAAGGATTCTTATTAGCCCTTTCATGGTTGAAACTCATTTTAGATATGAACTTGAAGAAGAAGAAAAGTTATATTTGACAAATGTGAAAATTTTCAGTAGACATAAAAAACTTCACAGATAGTTTGAAACAGGAAGTTCGCAAATGAAACTTTTTTGCATCTTTGCATCTTCTATCATGAAACTGCTCCGACGTCTGATATATGAAGCAGTTATTTTGCACTAAATACAGGGTGGCAGTTATTGAACTATAGGGAAAAAAACCTAAAATAATTACAAACTACGGCGTCCTCACACTTTATTCAACATGTAAACGTTCTAGAAATATTCGGGTTTAAGTTATGTCATGTTCGATATGCCTGCGATCATTGGAGATCATGTGGAGCAGATGAATAGCGAAATTCTGCATGACCCGCTGAAGTGTCGGAATATCGACGCTGTCGATGGCCTTCTGAATGGCTGCTTTGAGCTCAGCAATGGTTTTGGGGTTGTTGCTGCATGCCTTGTCTTTAATATAGCCCCACAGAAAGGAGTGTTCATATACGGAGAATATGGTGGTCAATCGATGCTCATGGCAATGGCCTTTGGGTACCCCAGAGCCAGAATGTCGTCTCCAAAGTGCTCCTCCAGGACATCAAACACTCTCCTGCTTCGATGGGATCGAGCTCAGACTTGCATGAGCCACATTTTGTCTAAATCAGGGTCACTTTGGCTACTAGAAATGAAATCATTTTCCAAAACCTTTACATGCCGTTCAGTAGTCACCGTGCCATCAAGGAATGTGGCACCGATTATTCCGTGACTGCACATAGCACACCATACAGTCACCCGTTGTAGGTGAAGAGACTACTCGATCGCAAGTGCGGATTCTCAGTCCCTCAAATGCGCCAATTTTGCTTTTTGACGAACCCATCAAGATGAAAATGGGCTTCGTCGATAAACCAGATCATGCATGCACATACTAATTCCCATCATGCCCCGCGGCCAGCCGTGCAGTTTGAACGCCCTAACGCAAACCGCTCAGAAGTTAAGACGATTTTATTTCATGTAGTTCAATAATTATCATCCTGTATATTGTACATATTCCCTTTTTGAAAAGTATGACTTCTAAAATTTCAATGATATAAAACAATAAAGAGCCAGAAACAAGCTCTTGTAATATTCTGTCACTTGATAGAAATAGGAAGTGAGCAAAACTGAAAGCAAACACAAGACAAAATCATATGAACAGAGTAACTGCGGGCAGCTTTTAGGGTTCTGTACGTCTGTTTGTAAAATCGGAACCCTGACATGATCACACTGTTGTCAGTCCGTCAGTCTGTCTGTCAGATTATTGATAACCCTTTTCCTCGGGAACAAGTAGACGTATGAAACTGAAAGTTATCTCACATACTAAAGTCTATAGTCCCTTGACGACGTAAAAAAATTAAGCTTCTACTTCAATGCAGTCAAAAGATACGGCCATTTATGTCACATATTTTGCGACTCGCCGGTATCGATATTGATAACAAGCGAACATCGACGAAATTCTCCATTACCGGGATGGATGAACTGTCTTAATACAGAATTAAGTTTGTACGGAACTCTCTGCGCGTGAGTCCTACTCGCAATTACTCGGATTTTTTCTTCTTATTAATTGTCCTCTTCTTTTGTGTCATGTTGTGGGCCATTCGAAAATTTGCCCATAAAATTCACTGTACCCAGCAGGAATATGTTGTGTGCGTTTTTGCAGCTCCCTCACATTTTATCATTATGTTAACACCAGTGATGTATGCTTCCTTATGAGGTACACTCGGAGGGATATTGTATCGTACAAGAGAAAATGTGTGCTCGGTTAGTCAAAACCAAAAATCCTCCGTTCTATATCCAATTTACATTCAATATGCCTCAGCTTGGGCAACTGAAAAGTAATAATATTTTCCTTAGGAATACCTGATAAACACACATTTTTATAGAGACAGTGCCACCATTTCTTGAAAACTAGAATATTGCCTGAAATCATCTATTTCATGGAGAATCACTTTCCTTGTGGTTCTCCGCAACAAACTCTTTTCAACATTGTGGCATTATGATCGGCTAGTCTGCTATACAGCTGAACTACAAGATGCTGAAAAAATATGTTTCTTTTGCAGAAAGGGAACAACTGCGCTAGGTACACTATGTGATCAAAAGTATCCAGACACCCAGCACAAAATTACTTACAAGTTCGTGGCACCCTCCATCGACAATACTGGAATTCAATCTGGTGTTGGCCCACCCTTAACCTTGATGGCAGCTTCCACTCTCGCAGGCGTACGTTCAATAAGGTGCTGGGTTTCTTGGGGAATCACAGCCCATTCTTCACGGTGTGCTGCACTGGGGAGAGGTATCGATGTCGATCGGTGAGGCCTAGCACGAAGTCGGCTTTCCAAAACACCCCAAAGGTGTTTGTAGGATTCACGTGAGGACTCTCTGCAGGCCAGTCCATCAAGTCCATTACAGGGATGTTTTTGTCGTGTAACCACTCCGCCACAGGACTTGCATTATGAACAGGTGCTCTATCGTGTTGAAAGATGCAATCGCCATCCCCGAATTGCTCTTCAACAGTGGGAAGCAAAAATGTACTTAAAATATCAGTGTAGGCCTGTGCTGTGAAGTGCCACGCAAAACAACAAGGGGTGCAAGACCCTTCCATGAAAAACACGACCACACTATACACCACCGCCTCCGAATTTTACTGTTGGCACTACACACGCTGGCAGATGACGTTCACCGGACATTCGTCATACCCATACCCTGCCATCGGATCGCCACATTGTGTACCGTGATTCATCACTCCACAGAACGTTTTTCCACTGTTCAATCGTCCAATGTTTATGCTCCTTACACCAAGCGAGGCGTCGTTTGGCATTTACCGGCGTGATGTGTGGCTTATGAATAGCCGCTCGACCATGAAATCCAAGTTTTCTCACCTCCCGCCTATCTTTCATAGTACTTGCAGTGGATCCTGATGCAGTCTGGAATTCCTGTTTGATGGTCTGGATAGATGTCTGCCTATTGCACATTACGACCCCTTTCAACTGTCGGCGGTCTCTCAGTCGCCGCACGGGGTAGCCGTGCGGTCTTGGGCGTCTTGTCACGGCTCGCACGGCTTCCCCCGTCGGAGGTTCGAGTCCTCCCTCGTGAATGGGTGTGTGTGTTGTCCTTAGCGTAAGTTATTTTAAGTTAGATTAAATAGTAAGCCTAGGGACCGATGACCTCAACAGTTTGGTCCCTAGTCCTTACCACAAATCTCCAATTTCTCTGTTAGTCAACACACGAGGACGTCCTGTACGCTTTCGTGCTGTACGTGTCCCATCACGTTTCCACTTCACTATCACATCGGAAACGGAGGACCTAGGAATGTTTAGGTGTGTGAAAATCTCGCGTACAGACGTATGACACAAGTGACTCCCAATTACCTGACCACGTTCGAAGTCCCTGAGTTCCGCAGAGCGCCCCATTCTGCCCACGATGTCTCATGACTGCTGAGGTCGCTGATATGGAGTACAACAGCAGGTGGCAGCGCAATGCACCTAACATGAAATACGTATGTTTTTGGGGTGTCCGGATATTTTTGATCACATAGTGTATGTCCATTCAGCACTTTTCCTGATATTCAATAGCCAGAGAAATCATGTTCCAGTGAGCATATGTGTTTCCTTTCTGCACAGTGCATAGAGTTATACCCCAAATTTTGTTAGATACACGTTTTCTCCATCTTAACGTTTATAAGGAAAGATTAAAAACTATCTTCCGTTATGATCGAGGTTACACTTTCGCCAACGAAAAATTTTGGCTTAATAGATTTGGAAAATCGGTGAGGCGACACCGTTATTGGAGAATTCCGCCGACGCCCGTCATTGGCCAAGACGCGTACACCAGCAGGTAGGCGGACTCAGTGCAACCAATCGTTGAGATCGATTGTACTGAGCCCGAACGTACAGACTACGGACTACTCTTGGCAGAATTCAGACCACTTTGTTTTCTTCGGTCGAATCAGGTGACGTACCCACACCCAAAACGTGAAGTGTGAGAAATTTTTTAACTTAAGTACAAGAAAGAAGAAGTTTGTGGCCTCCTGGGGACGAGAGGGATAATGTCAGGGATATGTCTCGGAATGTATGCTCTGAAATCACTACTTCGTTGGAAATCACAAGTTTCGAACAACTCAAATTTAACAGTTATGTATGTTCTGTGGCTGTCTAACCATTTCAGCCTCGTGTCTATACATTACACAGCCTGTCATCGGCAACACTGGTAAAATATGTACTAGAGATTTTTGGCATACATTATAATCACAAAAAATTGTGTATTTAAGTGAGAAAGATGGCGTGTGTCAATTTTGATGCTTAAATTTTCTGTAGCGGATCTTTTTCGGGTTGTGGTAGGTAGGCATTAGATGTCTACGAATTATTTTTACTGCTTACTGGTGTTTCTATGCCGGTAGGGTGGTGGTTCTCTTATAGGAGGTGGTTTGGATATGTGGTATATGTCTTTCAACTTTCCAATGCTATAGGTGTTGAGAGTATTTTATTCTAAAATATTTGTCCTTGAAAAATATTCTGAATGACAATCATTGAAGGTTGACGGACATATCTGAATTTTGCTGAATTTTCTTGAAGTTGTTCAGAGTGCTTGTAACCTTGCTTATTAGTGTTACCACGAAATCATCTCGAGTATGTCACAGAACGATTTTCTCTTCATCTTATGTACTCGTAAAACTTGCCCGGTTATTCCAATAACTGAGAAAAGAGTTTACAGTAAACGCCGCGTTCTTTTCGAGACGATTCACATGCATTCGGCGTCGTTTTAATAGCAAAAGTCTCAATACAACACTCGTCTCCAAGCACAGAGGCCTCGTGGCATCTATCCCTCCGAAGGAGATTAAAATAAATTTCATCGGGATTCTAATCTCTTTGTCAGAATGGTTTATAAGCTAGTCTAACACTTGACCCCTCCAAAAACTGACGAATGGAATCGTACTCACTGTGACCAATTGTCGTCCGGTGTTATCGGGAGACCTCTGGTGACGGCGTCTGACGACCGTTGTCGGTGCCAATATGAACGCAGCCAAACTGGGTCCATGTTTTCATTTAAACGCAGGCGTTTCAAAGTTAATTTTGCGTCTGTAGAGGGATTTTGTATGCATGATAAAAATGAAAAAGTAAAAAAAAAATCAGTACCAAAATACATTTGTTTATCATCTCAATGAAAAACATGAAATACTGCATACAAATATTCAACATAAAATATGAAGATGGCTTTGCTATAGCACACATCAGTTTTTTTAATTCAGTGAAGTATGCATCACACTAACAGCAAAAAAAAAAAAAATGCAAATGCGGTGTGACTAGGGCCTCCCGTCGGGTAGACCGTTCGCCTGGTGCAGGTCTTTCGAGTTGACGCCACTTCGGTGACTTGCGCGTCGATGAGGATGAAATGATGATGATGAGGACAACACAACATCCAGTCCCTGAGCGGAGAAAATCTCTGATCCAGTCGGGAATCGAACCCAGGTCGTTGGTAATGACATTCCGTCACGCTGACCACTTTTTTTTTTTTTATTTGTTTGCAGTTTGTTCGTTGTTGATCGTTGTGTTTGGTCTTTGCGGACGTCACATGACACCCGTTCAAGTTCGTTGTTGATCCTTTCACTCAGTTTTTTTATTACAGAGGCCAACCAGATCTCTGACCGAACACGCTGAGCTACCGTGCCGGCTCCACTCAGCTACCACTGGTGGACGCACTAACTCCAGATGATGGGCAAAACAATGAGAAACGCAATGTTTGAAAACAGTCTGCGACGTATAACGGGCCGAGCGGTTCTAGGCGCTTCAGTCCGATACCGCGCTGCTGCTGCGGTCGCAGGTTCGAATCCTGCCTCGGGTATGGATGTGTGTAGTCGCCTTAGTTTAGTTAGGTTTACGTAATTCTAAGTTCTAGGGGGCTGACGACCTCAGATGTTAAGTCCCATAGTGCTTAGAGCCATCTGAACAATTTTCTGAACCATCTGGGTCGCTATCGGGTGCCATCACCGCTTACGGGAATCAGCGGCCCGTTATTTACGCGATATACGTGATCTGTGCGTAGACATCCAATGCCACATACTTTCACAAAGCTACCAACAAAGTGTCGGTTCCCTGATAAGCAGAATCAGTGATGTATTTCGTTCCAAAGACGGACAAACAAGCTATTAAGCGGGTTGTCATAATGTTTTGCTCATCAGTGTATACCGCATGTGGCTGAAATGGCAGCATCAGTAAAAGAAAACTTAATAATGTATGCAGATGATATGTCACTCATTGTAAGTAGTAGTGCAATAAATGATTGAGAAATAATAACTGTCGTGTGCTTAGAAAGGGCATTGTAGCATTTAAGTGAAAAAAATTGATTATGGGCGGAAAGAAATCAACCTACATGAAAATACTTGCATAGGGAACAGTAAGTAAAGAGAAACTAAATACAGGGTTATTACAAATGATTGAAGCGATTTCACAGCTCTACAATAACATTATTATTTGAGATATTTTCACAATGCTTTGCACACACATACAAAAACTCAAAAAGTTTTTTTAGGCATTCACAAATGTTCGATATGTGCCCCTTTAGTGATTCGGCAGGAATCAAGCCGATAATCAAGTTCCTCCCACACTCCCCCATCAATGAGTTCGAAAGCATCGTTGATGCGAGCTCGCAGTTCTGGCACGTTTCTTGGTAGAGCAGGTTTAAACACTGAATCTTTCACATAACCCCACAGAAAGAAATCGCATGGGGTTAAGTCAGGAGAGCGTGGAGGCCATGACATGAATTGCTGATCATGATCTCCACCACGACCGATCCATGTGTTTTCCAATCTCCTGTTTAAGAAATGCCGAACATCATGATGGAAGTGCGGTGGAGCACCATCCTGTTGAGAGATGAAGTCGGCGCTGTCGGTCTCCAATTGTGGCATGAGCCAATTTACCAGCATGTCCAGATACACGTGTCCTGTAACGTTTTTTTCGCAGGAGAAAAAGGGGCCATAAACTTTAAACCGTGAGATTGCACAAAACACGTTAACTTTTGGTGAATTGCGAATTTGCTGCACGAATGCGTGAGGATTCTCTACCGCCCAGATTTGCACATTGTGTCTGTTCACTTCACCATTAAGAAAAAATGTTGCTTCATCACTGAAAACAAGTTTCGCACTGAACGCATCCTCTTCCATGAGCTTTTGCAACCGCGCCGAAAATTCAAAGCGTTTGACTTAGCCATCGGGTGTCAGGGCTTGTAACAGTTGTAAACGGTAAGGCTTCTGCTTTAGCCTTTTCCGTAAGATTTTCCAAACCGTCGGCTGTGGTACGTTTAGCTCCCTGCTTGCTTTATTCGTCGACTTCCGTGAAACTTGCCCGCACGCGTTCAACCGTTTCTTCGCTCACTGCAGGCCGATTCGTTGATTTCCCCTTACAGAGGCATCCAGAAGCTTACTGCGCATACCATCGCCGAATGGAGTTAGCAGTTGGTGGATCTTTGTTGAACTTCGTCCTGAAGTGTCGTTGCACTGTTATGACTGACTGATGTGAGTGCATTTCAAGCACGACATACGCTTTCTCGGCTCCTGTCGCCATTTTGTCTCACTGCGCTCTCGAGCGCTCTGGCGGCAGAAACCTGAAATGCGGCTTCAGCCGAACAAAACTTTATGAGTTTTTCTACGTGTCTGTAGTGTGTCGTGACCATATGTCAATGAATGGAGCTACAGTGAATTTATGAAATCGCTTCAATCATTTGTAATAGCCCTGTACGACAGTTGGGGATACATAGATAACAGAAGTTGAGAGTAACGAGATCCTCGGATTGATAATACACATATTTATGAAATGGGAAAAGTCATATGGAGAAGATGTGTTCAAAAATATGCAGTAGTGTGTTTGTGATCAATAAGACGTCCCACACCGTAGACATAGCTACATCATAGCTGATCCCTAGCCCAGATAAGAAAGTAGGAGGCGAAGGACTAACACCTCTTTAAAAACCTTGGTTCACCTGGCTTCATGTGATAGAACTTCGTAAGGGCCTCTTGTCAGCAACTCAATGGCAGCTTCGGCAGAAGAGATGGACTCTTGTACGGCGAAGTTGGCGAAGGCGGAGACAACTCTACCTACTCTAGGAAGAGGATCAAATCCAGGAGCGTCTCTGATACTGTACGGCTCCCTGGTACCGTCTTAGGTGCGACCTTTCCCTGTGTATCTTGCCTTCAAAAGTAAGAGATGATACCAGTTAGTATAGCCTAATCATCAAACCTGATCATCAATATGGATGAGAAGGTGATGAAAGAGAAATACCGACATCAGCGGCGCGAGGGCAGAGACGACAGGTGAAAATTTGTGCCGCACCAGGACCCGAACCCGGATTCCCCCCTTTATGCGAGCGGTTGCCTTAACCAGTTCGGCTTCTCGGACACTCTTCCTGTCCAACACAAATTCCCAACTTGCGGCACATTGCTTCCGTAGCGCCCCCTATAATATGGATAAGCTAGTAGTGCTGTAATATGAATAAGAAGGCTTTATGTACCAGTAATCAAAAAGTCCCAGGGGCATAATCCTCCACCACATCCAAGGGCAAGTGTCAAGTGGTCATTAGGATTCTGAGGAACCATAGCATAAAGTTTTGGGTAAATCGGAGAACACTGAGGATCACTTATGCAAAATTAAATCCAAACAATTCAACTACATAGCAGCTTTAAACATGAAAAGTTAAAAATAAAAACAGGTTTCTTATACAGTAAGAGAATCACTAATATATGAAACCCGCTATGTGGACAATGAACTTTCTAAATCAAATGGATACAGAATCTGTAACAGCACATCCAACAGGTGGATATTAATGAGTGTATCCATTTTCGGCAGTGGTTTTATCATTGTTTTAGGAACAACTGACTACATTTATACCGCCAACTTAACAACTTGTAAACCCGAAAACAAACCAGATAGCTGATACTAAACTGAAAACTGTGACATAATGACAAATATTTTGAAGATTTTATGCGGCTCTTGTCAAGAAACTCAATCAAAATTTATCGTCAGTCAAAACTGTACTCAAAATGACGACTCGACAGCTCCATATTTAGAACAAATTAAAGAAATTATATGCTCATTGAAAACAATAAGGTAGGCTGTGAGGCTGGAATTGAGGTAGAGTTATGGAAAGCCCTAGATGATGTCTTCATTCTTAAACTCAAAAATATAACAGATAAAATCCAGGAGAAAGAAGAAATAGCAGAGGACTGAGGACAGCCATCATACATCCTCTCCACAAGAAAGGACATAAAAATACTAAAATTATTATTGAGACACATCACTTTTATCGATGCCATACAAAGTTTTATCTACAGGACTGCTCAAATGTGCAGAATCCAAAGTAAACCCGCTAGAGCAACGTCAAGGTATATTTCCGAGAAATAGAACGTGCATTGAACAGATCTGAAATCTACAAACTATTCTGCAAATAAGACAACTTAGAAACAAAGATACAACAGTTAACATTTGTAAATTTCAAGAAAGCGTATGACTCCATTGACAGAAAATCTCTCATCAATATTATGAAAGAATTTGGTTTGGATCCAGAAACTACAAACACTATCCAAGACACGTTAACAAATATGTCATCGAAAGGTCCTGTGGAGAATTTTACAAGAACTCTGAGGTAAAAACCGAACCTAGGCAGCAAATCGGGTATTCAAACGGTAGCGCCTATATGGACCGCTTGGCATTCGCAGATGACATTGCCTTAATAACCAATACACCATAAAATGCCAAAATCCAGATAAAAAGACTAAATATGCAAGCAGCAAAAATCGATTTACAGACTTCGTTCCCAAAGGAAGAATTTATAACAGACGTTAAAAACTGTCAGCAGAAATCACTCATAAATCAAAACAAAATCAAGGGAGTCAGGCCATTCAAATATTTAAGTGAACGGCTAAGCATAAACAATATCGTGAAGGACAGTCTAGACATAAAAGCACGCGACAGGATAGCCGAGAGCGCTAACGCGCTGCTTCCTAGACTTGGGTAGCGCGCCGGCCCCGGATCGAATCCGCCCGGCGGATTAACGACGAGGGCCGATGTGCCGGCCAGCCTGGATGTGGTTTTGAGGCGGTTTTCCACATCCCGCTAGGTGAATACCGGGCTGGTCCCCATGTTCCGCCTCAGTTACACGGCTCGCAGACATCTGCACACTTTCGCACTATTCCATGGATTACACTCGACGCAGACAGTTGGCATACACTAATTCCGTCCCTGGGGGTACGGGGTGGTGGCAGGAAGGGCATCCAGCCACCCTTTAAACATTAACATGCCAAATCTGATTTACGATGGCTGACCCTGCGTAACTGTGGCTCAAAAAATGATTCAAATGGCTCTGAGCACTATGGGACTTAACAGCTATGGGCATCAGTCGCCTAGAACTAAGAACTACTTAAACCTAACTAACCTAAGGACATCACACAACATCCAGACATCACGATGCAGAGAAAATCCCTGACCCCGCCGGGAATCGAATCCGGGAAACCGGGCGCGGGAAGCGAGAACGCTACCGCACGAGCGTAACTGTGGGACAAGGCTCAAGCGATAGAACAGTCTAGACATAAAAGCAAATAAATTGAAGACTGCATTCCAGATCACCTGAAACTTATAGAGAAAAATACTTTATCGTGGGACACCAAAATTAAACATTATGGTACCTGGTGAGACCTGAGGCTCTATATGGCACCGAAACACAAACTTTTGCAGAAAGGCGGCATAAAAGAAATTATGAAAATAGAAACAAGACTGGTTAGGAGCATACCTGTCCCTAGGACAACAGAAACAGGATACAACAGGAATGCAATCTAACCAAGAAATCTACGAACGTATAGACAACATAAAACACCAACCGCAGAAGAAGAATTCGCAAAAGAATAATGTGGTTCTTCGGACATTCGGCTAGAATGGATGACAGCAGACTGACAAAGCAGATCTTCAGTAATTATGAAGCTGAAAGGACAACCAGCATAGTTTATACGAGCGCTTAATCATCTCAAAGCAGCAAACATTAACATAATGGGCACACGTAACAGAAGTTTATTTGAGAACAAAATTCAGAGACCAACAAGAAAGAAAAAGACAACGGTCTCATAACATCGAACAGGTCCGGAAACAGAGAAATGTATGCGGCAAGAACAGAAATATTGGTTTAACGTGCTTCGTAAAAGGATTATTCGAATAAATAAATTATTAAATATGTGCTACGGACGAATTCATACACATTTATCGTACTACATAATAATATGGTAATAGTAATAATAAAAATAATAAACAGACTCGTGAAGCTGAATAAAAAACAGTCTGAAGCGTTGAAAGGCTATCACCAAAAGAGTCCTGCAGAATCAGTTTTTTTGTCACATTAACAGTACGCAACTACAACTGGCTTATATAGATCCGGTTAACGCTGAGTGCATATTGTACAGCAGACTATCAGACACGTTCAAAAATGTAAAACCACTATCATTCTTCAAAATAACACTGAGTGAGTGCTTGAAGAGAGCATGTTTATGCAGTGTTGAGGAATATTTTGCGACTAGCCCAAAATAAATTAAAAAAAACTGAATTACTAAAGCAATATGATGAAAAATATGGCACATTACTATGTCAGTGAGAAGTGCACATGCCGGTTTTTTTGTTTTTTTTATTTCCGCAAGTACCTCAGCTCCTGATGGGAGTCTCCGAGCTGCGGTACGGCACACAGTTTTCATCTGCCAGGTAGCAGGAAGAGCACTGTCCTTCTGGAAAGATCTAACTCACGGAACGATTGAGTAAATGAAGCTACAGACAGCGTTATGCTTAATCGGAATGGTACTCAACGGAAAGAGATGAAAAGCACTGTCCTTCTGGAAAGATCTAACTCACGGAACGATTGAGTAAATGAAGCTACAGACAGCGTTATGCTTAATCGGAATGGTACTCAACGGAAAGAGATGAAAAGCACTGTCCTTCTGGAAAGATCTAACTCACGGAACGATTGAGTAAATGAAGCTACAGACAGCGTTATGCTTAATCGGAATGGTACTCAACGGAAAGAGATGAAAATAAAAAGTTTCCCTGTTTCCGAAACTATTTTCAGTACCAATAGGGTATGTTATTAGCTCACTAACAAGGAAAACAAAAAAATAACAGGGTGTTAGTGGAACTTCCTTAAACCACCGTCAGTTCGTTGATGACATTGTACTGTTTGTTACTAGCGCAGTCGTATTTCAACAACTAGTTTAAGAATACAGTATGAAAGTTGTTAGTTTAATTAAATTTCGGTTTATTCTTCCTACAAATTGTAAAAATATCAGTTCTCTAGTATATGACTGCGAGTTTTAAAATATTCTCTAACGTCTCATAACAACTGTACTGCAGTGCTCCTGTACGCAACAGGCAACTTACCTCGTCTTGCCGCTGCAACTATGTGACCGGGAACATGCTAAAATAATTCAAAAGAAATACTGCGATCCATGCAGAATGCAATGCATGTTCTCCACTACTGATACAACTACTGCCATATGTTTTAATATAGAAAATGAATGATCAGGAGGGGTTTGGTCAACAGACCTTAAGGGGACGTACGTGAAATTCGTTGAAGTTTGACATTCTTTGTTTTCTACTCCATAATGTACTTTGGACGTTCCTCAACATTTTGGTACATAATACATTAAAATCAGACAATTGTGAGACCCTCAAATAATATTTTGAATGTTGACGTGTGCCTGTCAAAATTTTGCGGCTATGCATATACTGCTACTGTTGAGCAGTCATATCTTGAGAAATACACAGTCTAGAAGGGAGTGAATTGCTTTGTTTTGTGCCAACTGCTTCGTCTCAGAAGTTGGAATTACGAGTAAACGAATCAGTTCCTTGTTTCTGATACTAGTTTTCGTTGAAAGAGTGATTATCGGCTATTTTTCTAGTAAGCTAACTTCTATTTCTTGTTATACGTAAATTAAATGACCAAGTGTAAAAGGAACTTCAAGAACCGCAAATTTGCTGGTAACCGTTATGTGAGACCTGCCTTTTCTTCTGAAGTACACTACAGGCCATTAAAATTGCTACACCACAAAGATGACGTGCTACAGACGCGAAATTTAACCGACAGGAAGAAGATGCTGTGATATGCGAATGATTAGCTTTTCAGAGCATTCACACAAGGTTGGCGCCGGTGGCGACACCTGCAACGTGCTGACATGAGGAAAGTATCCAACCGATTTCTCATACAGAAACAGCAGTTGACCGGTGTTGCCTGGTGAAACGTTGTTGTGATGCCTCGTGTAAGGAGAAGAAATGCGTCACGTTTCCGACTCTGATAAAGGTCGGATTGTAGCCTATCGCGATTGCGGTTTATCGTATCGCGACATTGCTGCTCGCGTTGGTCGAGATCCAGTGACTGTTAGCAGAATATGGAATCGGTGGTCTCAGGAAGGACGCCGTACTGAATCCCAACGGCCTTGTATCACTAACAGTCGAGATGACAGGCATCTTATACGCATGGCTGTAACGGATCGTGCAGCCACGTCTCGATCCCTGAGTCATCAGATGGGGAGGTTTGAAAGACAACAACCATCTGCACGAACAGTTCGACGACGTTTGCAGCAACATGGACTATCAGCTCGGAGACCATGGCTGCGGTTACCCTTGACGTTGCATCACAGACGGGAGCGCCTGCGATAGTGTACTCAGCGATGAACCTGGATGCACGAATGGCAAAACGTCACTTTTTCGGGTGAATTCAAGTTCTGTTTACAGCATCATGATGGTCGCATCCGTGTTTGACGACATCGCGGTGAACGCACTTTGGAAGCTTGTATTCGTCATCACCATACTGGCGTGATGGTATGGGGTGCCATTGGTTACACGTCTCGGTCACCTCTTGTTCGCATTGACGGCACTTTGAACAATGGACGTTACATTTCAGATGTGTTACGACCCGTTTCTCTACCCTTCATTCGATCCCTGCGAAACCCTACATTTCAGCAGGACAATGAACGACCGCATGTTGCAGGTCCTGTATGGGCCTTTCTTGATACAGAAAATGTTCGACTGCTGCCCTGGCCAGCACATTCTCCAGATCTCTCACCAACTGAAAACGTCTGGCCAATGGTGGCCGAGCAACTGGCTCGTCACAATACGTCAGACACTACTCTTGATGAATTGTGGTATCGTGTTGAAACTGCATGGGCAGCTGTACCTGTACACGCCCTCCAAGTTTTGTTTGACTCAGTGCCCAGGCTTATCAAGGCCGTTATTACGGGCAGAGGTGGTTGTTCTGGGTACTGGCTTCTCAGGATCTATGCACCCAAATTGCGTGAAAATGTAACCACATGTCAGTTCTAGTATAATATATTTGTCCAATGAATACCCGTTTATCATCTGTATTTCTTCTTAGTGTAGTAATTTTAATGTCCGGTAGTGTACTTGAAAACACGTGTGCTAACAGTGAACGAAACACGATAATTTTTCTGAAATGACCACGCCCCCTAGTGCATCTAAAAGGAAAGTAATAACTTCTGAAACGGGTGACAGTGGTAAAAGTAATGATATTATGGACAACGTTATTACTGATCTGCAAATCCTTGCACAAGTTCTTTCTGAAACTGTCTCTTGCTCTCTTTGTGGTGATGAAGTTATACTTTATGAGGATAATGGAGCTAGAATAGGTGTTGTGTCTAAATGTATTATTAAATGTCAGAAGTGCAAAAACGAAAAAGCATTTCATACTTCGTCGAAGTGTTCAGGTAATGAATTGTATGAAACTAATGTGAGACTGCTCTGTGGCCTTAGATGCATTAGGAAAGGTGCAAGGGCTGGCAATGTTCTCTACACTGTGTTGAATTTGCCAAAACCACCTCCTAGGTATACGAAATATGTAACAGCAATTGTGGTTGAAGACTCAATGGTTGCTGCTACATCAGAAGCTGTTGAACAAAATGAGTGTGACACAGACATCAGCATTGCTGTGGATGGATCCTCGTAAAAGCGTGGGTTTTGTTCTAAACATGGTTTTACATCTGCAATAAGTATAGACACTGGAAAAGTTTTGGATTATGAAGTTCTCAGTAAGTACTGCCAAGGTTGTACAGTGAACCAAAGAACAGATTACTTCATAAGCAGCAGTGTACAAAAAATTATGATAGCACAAGTGGAAGAATGGAGGTAAAAGGAGCAGTTAAGATTTTCCAGCGTTTGCAGAAGGAGAGAGATGTCAGATATGTGAATTACTTAGCTGATGGAGACAGCAAAACAGTATGCGATATGATGTTCCTATACAAGAACTTGAGTGTGTAGGACATGTCAAAAGGATGGGAACACGTCTGCGTATCCTAAAAACCAAGCTGGGTAACCAAACTGTCTGATGGAAAGACTAACGGACAAAGTAATTGATGAATTATAGAAATATTATGGGAAGGCCATTAGAGATAATTGTGACAGTTTAGAGAAGATGAAAAGAGCTGTGTGGAGCACTTTCTTTCATCGTATCAACCGATGAAAAGCATGTCATGCTTTGTGTCCACCTTCACCAAACACTTGGAGTAAATATAGGCAAGCTGAATTTTCTGGCACCCTGCATGAATTTACACATAAACATTCTTTTGGCAGCAATGGAGGCAATGAAACCTATTTACAGAGATTTGGCAAATCCTGAGCTACTAAAGAATTGTTTACATTGGAAGACCCAGAATGTGAACGAGTCCTTCAGTAATGTTGTGTGATGCCATGTGCCTAAAAATGTATTTGTTGGCCTTATGACTCTAAAGTTAGCAGTGTCTGATGCTATAGTAACTTTTAATGGTGGGAACTATGAAAGACTTAAGGTTCTGGAGAAGTTAGGGGTAAGATTTGGACAGAACAGAGGTAAATGACTATGGGAACTGGATGAGCTTCGTGTACTTGAAGCAGAGTTAGCTGCTCAGCAAATGACAAAAGAAGCAAGAAAGAAATGGAGGAGGCAAGCACTGGGCTGTTGTGACACTGAAGAAGAGACAGAATATGGGCCAGGGCAATTCTAGTGCATAAAAGACACAGAAATGTAAGTCTGCATAAGAATTTGTAATGAAAAAAGTTTTAAACCTCAGTATCTCTGAAATCCATTTTTTGCAATAAATGACATGTTTTCTAAAAAAGTACTGATGGTAGTGACATGAAACTTTCACAGCATGCCAAGTGCGAGGTTCAACACATATGGAACTAGAATAACTAAAATATCCTGAGTTGTTTTGTTTTTATGTTCATTTATCTACAAAATTCTGTCAAAAAATTGAATGTATTAAAAAAAGAAGATAACATGCCCGACAATACAATTTTAGTAATAATTCTAATTCAGTGTATCTAGAAAGGTGTATTCAAATTACGGAAAATTTTAAGTTGGTGTCTTAAAAAGTTTCCAAGATAATGAGTCACAAAATTCATAATTTAAATTTGGCAGCATACGACATACCATGTCCGTTTAAGCAGTGTAAAAAATGGAAAAGCAATAAAAACTTTTAATTTACTGTATTCAGAAAATTGATGATTTAAACATCGACAGACCTTTCCTTTTGTTCGACTATATGATTAGCAACAACTTTAATAATTTCGCAATGTCCACAATCAATAATCACCTCTCTGGTCGCAACAAAGATACGAATATTACTCTCAATGTGTGCACACATAAGTCTGACAAAATCTCTCCAGTGCGCAAGCAAGCGCCAACTACGTGCAGCGAAATGGTAAATTACCAAAAAATCCTCAATCAGTACCAAAGTCTCCTCCGGCGCTGCTAGCACGATCACGGCGGGCTGCGACCTCTCATGTCGCGCGGCTTCTCTGCACCGCACGCTGCATCCGACCACTTCAACGACCCTCTACAACCGTTCGCTCGCTACTACTACTCGGAATAATAATAATATCTCAGACTCAAAGGTTTTTGGATGCATAACACAGCAGAATGAGTGCCAACTTTCCACAGAAATATTAACGTCCAACAAAATTGAAATTTGTCCTGAACATCAATAATCCTTTCAGAGGACAAAGCAGCATTTTGAAAAGGAATCCTCCGAATTGTCTGAAGTTTAGAATTCATGTGTATTACTAAATTAGAATTATGGAAGACGACCATAGTCTTTTAATCCCAAAACCAGTTAAACAATGAGATCTCTCTGTGAACAATGAAGACACTCGTGTCGGAATTTAATAGGGGGGAAGGGGCGGGCTGGATGCGTTAACAAGGGAGTTATTGGTCAGGAAAACTGTTTCACGCTTGCTGTAGGGCGCCGTGTCTTCCACCTTCTATCACTACAGGCATCGCTCCTATGTTCTGAGCAGCCCATCCTCGTCATTCCCGCTCCTCCAGAACTTTTCTCTGCCCTTTATTCGCGGACTTCTTTGTTTATATTCAGTCCTTTTCCAAGAGTCACTCTCTCTGTCATTTCAATATTCACCGCTTCATTTATCTGTTTCTGATAGTACTAGACATAGCTTCATGTGTGCTAAGCTAATCTCTGTCATTTTAAATGCGCTTTATTTTTATTATTATTACTGTTATTGGGAAGTTTTGTAATATCCTTCGTATGTGTTGCTCCTGGTCAGACGTAAGAGAGGGCCTTGAGGCCCTAGTCTCGTTAGGATAAATAAATAAATAAATTAATGAATTAATATTTCTAAATATTTCTAAAATGCTGTACTGCATTCGCAATTTAGAGATAGGTCCAGCTACACATGTCAGGCTGTTAAGTTGTGGAGGTCGTATGTTTTCGGGGAATGTACCGGTAAGCGTTACTGTTAACAGAACTTAATATGATGGTGCAAAAAAACCTAGCAAAAGATCTAATGTAAACGAAAAAGATTGTCTGGAAATTTCAAATTTCCTGATGTCAAAACTTTACTTGGAACCATGGGATACGTTTTTGAGAGCTGGTAGGAGCAAGCTATAACGTATTATCAGAATGTGGTCCATGGAAACAAAAAACTTGAAGACCCGATTTTTCTAAATATAATAAATGTGTCAAATACGAAATTATCTGAACATCGAGACAAATGCTTTTCTCGACAAAAGAAATGTGCGTGAAATCTTTGCCAGAAGGATAAAACAATGACGGTGTGAGCCCTCGGACAAGCAGGTTACCAGTGAAGAGCTACCCACTGTAATGAATATGGGGAATGCACAAATTGATGGTTTTGAGAACGGAGAGACCAGCAGGAGAGAAGGGAAAACCTGAGTATGTCAAATGACGAGCGTACGATAAAAAAACAGCAACTATTCTGAATATCTTTTCTTCTCTACAAAATAAGAATCACTATACAAAGAATTCTGTCGAGGGACCTTCGCAATAAATAGGCAACTAGACACATAACTTAGTGTAAGTTTGGAAAACCCCTACCACTGATTTGCATATGTTCTACGGACTACGCTGCAAGAGCATATGCATTTATTACCGTCGTGAATCATCCTCGGACGAGCTACTGAAATGACCGGGAAATCCTTGCGGTTGTTCCGTTCTGCCAGATCAAGGCCTGCTGACAAATGTAACTGAGCATTCGCTCTCGGCCGTTTCACTCGGCTTCTGTAACCTGCATTCTCCAGTAATTACAGTGGTTCCATAAAATGTCGTGAGCTGACACATTGTTTCGGCATGTGATTTACCGTTTACTGACAGTGAACTTCCTAGCTTGGAAGTTCTAAGTTCCTAGTGGAAAATGGCAACGACCGTAACATATAACTTGAAACATATAAAAATCTCCCAATGAATTTCAGGGACGTAGATAATTTTTCCCCTCGAAGGGTGGGGGTGGGGGGCGGGGTGTTCAATTCTATTCAAGAACAAGAAGTTCATTCAGGTCAGCATCGCAAAATACTAGCAGCTGAACTGTCATAAAATGTTTTGACGTTTACAATTGGAAGACAAGTTGTATCTGCTGAAAATTCTGATACAGATGAATGGAAATGAAGGCACTGCAGTAAAAAAAATTGCAATGCTTATAGACACTGATGTACATTGCTCCCTAAATCGCTAGTACGCATGTAGACTCCACGTTACACGAAAGTCCATTTCAAATGCTTTCTTCCTCAATATAGTTGTCCACGTACTTCTAATATTTCAACTCGGTCAGTATCGCAGAACCCACTACTGTAAACAAACGAAGAGATGTCACTTTGTACAGATGCAGTAGGCAATGGAGAAACGATAGCACGGTAGTACCGATCTTCTGGACAGACTTAGAAAAAGTAGTGAAACTAGAACTATTTCTCTGTATTTTTCACATCTTCACCACTTCCTTTAAGGTCTTCATTGGGTGATTCCAGTTTTGTTACTTTACTTTGAAAAAATGATTTAATTCGTGCACGGGAAGTTTCTTTTTGAGCTGTTGGCTCCATAATAGTTCCTAAAAAGAGACAATGAACATGTAAAACGTTCGGTGTTGAAATGTTGTGATATTGTGGGGTCAATCATAAATCCTGCGTGTTAAGGAAAAAGAACTAAAGTAGTCTTAGTAGTATAGTTTTCTAGAACATGTGTTTCCTAATGCGTAATCTGAAGAGTGAGAAATTACGCAGAATGAAATGTTTAAAAATTCCATAGACGTATTTTGGTAATCATCCAGAACAGGGGGTCCCCAGACTTGTGCACTGCGTACCACCTGACATTTCTAGAAATTTGGGTGTACTACTAGAGCTTGTTCACTTTGTAGCGAACCCTGGCGGCGTGGAGTAGGGCAGGGGGGGGGGGGGGGGTTACGAGAGAAGTTGAGCGACGACTGCCACAGGGGTGAGGAACGGCACGGGAGTAATAATTAGCGCCATCTTGCTCAGCGCTGGCAACAACACACGTGTGGTCTTTCCGTAGTGCCGATCACCAACTATGTGTGGGGGGAATGTGATATACACAAGTAATAAGGTTTCGTGGAAGCACTTTTGTACAGAGTCGTTCATACTGACATGAGGTACTTTTTGTGGAAAACAATATGAAATTCAATTAAGCTGGTTCTCATACAAATATTCAATAAATGAAAGAGGAATAATATTTAAATATATATATTAAATTTTTACGTCACAAATAATATAAACCAGTTGTGCAAGAGAGTAATAAACTGAACATCGAGTATAGTAAATTACAGTACTAAAAAAATAAAAAAGAAGAAACGACATGAAATCAGACTTCAGAATCAGCAATTAAAAAGTCTTCAAATTTAGGTTCTGATGAAAGAATATCTGCATGTTTTAGTTGGCAGCATGTTGCTGTTTATCTTTAATCGGAGCTTGAAAGTCTGGCTCGATGGAGCTCTATTTCATTTCCAAGTCTTCCTCAGCACTAACGCTGTTTTGATATTTGTTTTTAGTGCACAACAACTTATAAAACACAGTTTCGCAGATGTAAGAAGTAACAAACGCCACCAAAAATCGGATTGCTTGTTTAAAAAGAGGAAGGTGCCGTATTCGGTTCTTATTCCCCTCTATAAAGAGACCAGAGTTCTCTTTTTGAAAGCACCTTCCATTGAACTGTCGCAAGTCCCGTCGACGAAAGTTTATTTCGCGATTACTTGTCTCGGTACTTTCCCTGAAAATGGATTTTTTATCAGGTCATGTTTTGGGTAATCCTCGGGAAAGTACTTTTTTGAAGGATCTCTAAATATGTAATAATGTCTCGAACTAAATCTTCCATTGGAGCTAGTTCACTGCCTTCTAAAAATCACGTAAGAGTAGGTAATGTCAAAAAGTTATTGTTCAGCACTTGTGAACTATAGAGAGTCAACAGCGAAAAATTTCTTAATATAAGATAGCAGTTTATTTTATTTTATTTTTTTGTCACTGCGAAACGTCGGACCTCAGTTCAAAGAATCTGTTTGAAATCTTTTCGCGCGAAAGCCGTGTTACTTCAGTATGTAGGAGCAAACTTTTTAATATACCACCCACATCCTCACACAATAGCGTAAATGGCCATGAGTGTAGAGCCCTTGCCTTAATGAATTTTATAAACTTTGCAGCGTATGTCAAAACAATATAAGGAGTTTCGGGGCTTCGGGCACAAGCTTAGAAGACAATGCTTCTCGGCGTATTATAGCGTGTATGCTTTGACAGTCAGGTGCAACTTTCTTCACATTTGCTGCGAGCCCTGTTAAGCGACTATAGATTGCTTTGGCCACGATTGTTCAAATACCAACACTTTTTGATAAGGAATACCTGCTTTAAACAAATATATGTCAATCATATTGAAAATGTTTTTCTGCTGTAGCATTTGACTTAACCGACTTCAAAATAAAAACTCTTCTCTTATACCTTTGAAACTTCCCCTTAGAAAAATTTATGAATTACTGTGCTGATAAACCTCTTACGTCATTTGATTTTCAAACAGCTGAGCAAAACTGAACGTACTCAGACATTTCTCTCTTTACTTATTCTGATCATCACTAAACTGATACACAATATTTTTAGCGCAACGTAATCTGACTTTCAATAATCCCTACAAAGGAATGGCCCTGACTAACGATAACCTATACCTTTCATGAATCACTTACCTCACAAAAATCTTCGTTACTCGAACTACTGCAATACAGCAATCTCCAATACTGCCAGCTAAATAAAAGATTTTAACTACTGAAGTCACTAACCACTGATAGGCATAGTTAGCAAATGAAAGATTTTGATAGAGAACAAACGCTGTATTTACCTTCATAATGTTAATATATATATATATATATATATATATATATATATATATATATATATATATATATATATCTCAGTTCATGTTATTCAACATTACAAATTTTCTCTTTCTGATGGACATGCGTCCAGATCGTCCGCTCTCATAATTCTGCTATCTCTCTCCCCGCATCCACCACTGCTGGCGGCTCACCACCAACTGCGCAACGCTACGCGCTGTTCACATCCAACTGCCAAACACTACAACAGCGAATATTCCAGCAATGCCAACCAGCCACAGACTGCACACAGCACAGCCAGTGATTTTCATACAGAGCGCTGCGTGGCGTTAACAAAATAAAAACCTAAACAGCCTACTTACACCTTCATGATAGTAAAACGTGCAAAAACGAGTAACTGCGCCATATTTGTGAGGCCTGTACTATAACAAATTTGAAGAGCGAAATCAGTACACTCTTGCAGTTGTGATAACAGCGTGTCTTCAAATTTTGAAGACATGCCTTCAGTTTATCTTGTTGTTCTATAACTAAACTTTTCGTATTTCTTTGACAGCGTTTTCCCCTAAAGCTGTTTGTACCATGCACATAGCAGTGGGCAGTAAGGGAGACTCACCAGTCGTATGAGGTTTTCCTTCCTTTGCAATTGTAAAATTAGCCAGACGTGAGGTATCAGTGTTTATGAAATTGGCATCCATTTGTAGTCCTTTTTACAAAACCCATGTTTCCTTTAAGAAAAAGTCAATACGTTTACCAACTAACTCAGAGCACTTAGAACTGTGATGACGTTTTAATAGAGAAGGCTTCATGCTTTGATTTAAAAGCGTCTCTAAGCATACAACGCGTTAGGGACTTTAATTCCTGTAGCAGTCTTTACTGTAGTGCCAAATTGTAAATAGCTTTCATCATACTTGCGGTTAGGTGTTGTTTCAGGTTTTTTAATGCAACTTGGAGGTAGATGGAGCTTCATGGCTTAAAAATCGCCTCACGGTTAACTTTAAACATAGTAACGTATAAGTTACACAACCAAGTTAAACTTCACATCGCAACTACAGTAGTCAAGAATCAGCTCGTGCCTCGTTGTAATATGCAACTCCAAAAGCTTTCTTCGCATCAGGATACCACTCAACGTAACGCCCATTAAAGTGACAATAACAACAATAAGTCGTTCACTGTGTAATGACTACTGCTACCCTACACATTGGCATGCTACATCAGTTGGCAGCAGTTGCAAAGCGATACGGAAACTTTCGCATAATCACCGACAAGATTCGTTCAAAATATCGCCAACGTCAAGGCAAGATGAATCATTCCCGGCGAAGGCAGCGACGACTAATGATGGAAGGTGTAGGGAGGGTGCAATCCGACCTTCCCGTGTTCTGCGAATAGTCCGAAACAAATATTCTGTAGTAAATTCATCTTTTTTTTTCACATTATACAAACGCTACTTTTATCTAGCAGTTTTCGTCTATCAAAAAAAGTAACGTAAGCGAGTAATCTTACTTACAGCAGTACGTGTTTTGTTTGCCTGTACGCGAACCATCTGAAATGTCACAACGTACCATCGTCTGAGAACACCTGCTCCAGAAAATAGATCCGTTCAAAAAAAGCACGTCACAACAATATTTTATCCATTACAACAAGATAACTATTAACACTGAAGGCAGTAGGTTCTTTTTCTTTTTCTTTGACTGATTAGCTCCGTCGGGTAAACTAAACAGTGTGATTGGCGTGTAGCAAGTAATGTTTCTATGACGTACACTTCTATTTTGGAGTTTTTTTGGCGTTAAAGCAAAAAGTGTGATTTTCGTGCTACTTTCCACGTGTAACTAGCCGATTTCTTTTTTAATTTAAAATCAAAAAGCTTCTCAATCGAAGGGAAGGTAGTGGACATGATCCAAGCAATTGACGTGTATCATACATGAATGTTTGCGTCAAGTAATCTTGCAGCTTCTAGCTTCTAACTTTGTGCGCTAAGGGCAACTGCATTCGCATAATGTGACCATACCATACAGCTTGTCCAACTTTTCTTGAGGCTACGCCCCCTAGCAAAGCTACATAAGAATTAGAACTCGGAAGTTTTCGCCACCCTTGCCACAATGCTTCACAATCTACACAAGCTGACACATAGATGTAAATTGCACTGCACTAACGATTACAGTGAACTGCTTGACTTAAAGTCGTTTCATTAATTTAGTTTCATTTCATGTTCATAGCTGCGAATTAGTACCAGATATGATCATGAACACAGCCCTACCGCCCTTTCACGATACACTGTTACTTCCTTGCGTCATTTCCATCCCAGCAACTGATCAGATCGCAACGTGAGTTGCAAATATCAACATAACATTCATTGAACAAGTTATACTGCTATTGGCTTATGGCAGAAAAACAGGTGCACCATGGTGGATTTACTTGATTTCGCCGCATTCAGCTGTTTTCAGTTTCCTTGCCCATGCTATCAATTTTTTCTGTTTTCCAGATGAACACAATTTGAAAATTCTCCAAAAGAGCGTATTTTAAGCCGTAATATGGTGTGACGTATCAGGGAAGGATCTGCAACCCGTTAGAACTACTACCGAAATGAAATATGAATCAAAAATAAAATTATATATTTAGGTATAGCAAATTATAGGATGGCTTCTCTGTGGCTTCCCTCTTCCCCCATACAGCAGGCCTTTTGGCCATGGTAATTACATCTCTGTAATTGAATAATGAAAACTTTTCAGTTCGTTGAAGAACATTATTATATACTTTATATTATATATACAATCACGTTTCCACTCTGAAAGTGTTGTTCCCCAATGGGTGTTCTGGAGCATTACCTTCATTTTTAATACATTTAAAATGCCAATACAAACAGACTATTTATGTTTGTTTAAGTAGTAACCCAATAATCTTAATATTGAATGGATGATGCAAAAGCTACATTTATTTTTATGTAAAGTTAGCAAGATTAAATTAAAACTTCAGTCTTCCAAAGTATAAACGAAAAGCTTCCTATAATATCACCTCAAGGGAACTGACCAAATAACACAGTTCATCACGCTAAGTACTGCCTGCTATCAGTTTGAGGAAATGTTTTGAAAGTTCCACAGATTATACTCGTAATTGTCCTTTAACCCACGCGTAGACAAACACATGCTCTGTGATTGGTCAATGATCCTAGGACACAGACACCGCTTATTGTTATGCCACTGGAAATAGGTACAATGAATGCATTAGGTATATTCGTGGGCGTTCACAGAAATTGTTGCAGTAGGAGCGGGGAGGGAGGGGGGGGGAGGAGGGTAAGACTATCCATTTTGTATACAAATGAGGTGGACAGTTTCGAGAAATGTTGTGCCATAAGAGCTAAATTGAATACGTGGCGCCGGCCGAAGTGGACGTGCGGTTAAAGGCGCTGCAGTCTGGAACCGCAAGACCGCTACGGTCGCAGGTTCGAATCCTGCCTCGGGCATGGATGTTTGTGATGTCCTTAGGTTAGTTAGGTTTAACTAGTTCTAAGTTCTAGGGGACTAATGACCTCAGCAGTTGAGTCCCATAGTGCTCAGAGCCATTTGAACCATTTGAATACGTGGCACAAAATACATATCACAGTGAATTGACGATTATCCACTCAATAGATGAATGAAAATCCAGTACCCAGTTTCCAGGGTGGGAAGGGGGCGGAGGCGGGGTAGGGCAAGTGCCCCCTACTGTTTCCCCTTGGGACGTCTATGGGTGTACTGTTGTTACATCACTACAAATGAAACTCTGAGACGCTCTAAACTATTAAAAACTTTCAAGTTTTTGGTGATCACTATCATATTCAAATCATGTTTTTTTATTTCACGTTTTAGTGATCTCATACCCTATTAAATTTCCGCTCCGCAGATATCGATAGATGTCGATGTAAGTTGTCGGTTCTGAGTTAAGCTTCGACCTGAGTGGAGTGTGATTTGCTGAGAGATCGGGGAGGAGAATTTCGTTCTCACGCTGAGGAGGTGAGGAGGGACGTAAGAGGAGGAATGTTATCTGTCTGCCATACACTGATGCCGCTTTAGACATGCATGCACGCAAACAATCAGCGGCTGTGATATAAATTGCACCCGGAACTAACAATGTTATGTGGAAGCATATCATAAAGTTGTTCGTGTTCAAACAGACTCGTTACGCTATTTATCTTTCAAATTCACACACACACACACACAAACACGTTCGCCACATTACTATAGTGCTATCGGCGCTAGATCACTAGAGTTGGCAGCAGTTAACACATAAAGATTGTCGCCACGAAGTGTATAAACAAGTTGTGAGCCGAAGCTCAGTTTAGCACTGCAACCTAGCCGATATGGTGCCACTTCTCACTGCTGCCAAACTTTGCTACCTAACTTTCACGACTGTCACCGTAAGCGTTCATCGGGGTAAATTTTATCTCGTATTCATAACAACTAATAATTGGCAAATTTTAGCGTGAGCGACTTTGAACACAAGTAAAAGAAAAGAAAAAAAAACATCACACCTCCGGGGGGGAGGGGGGGGGGGATTGGACCACTTGCCCCTCCCCCCGTATCTCCGTATCTACACCATTAATGGATCTAGATGCAAATATTCATTGCAGTCAGTTCGGTGACGGACACATGCCAGTGATTTATTGCCTTCATTAATAAATTGGGTCGGCCTTGCCACTAACAGACGAGATAAATATTAATATGAAGCAAACAAAATATCAATCGAAGCACACACGATGCTCGTAGGACGCTATTAATAAAAATTAAATTTTCAGACACCTGTGGGTTTGGTTCAAACTGGCTCTGAGCACTATGGGACTTATCATCTGTGGTCATCAGTCCCCTAGAACTTAGAACTACTTAAACTTAACTAACCTAAGGACATCACACACATCCATGCCCGAGGCAGGATTCGATCCTGCGACCATAGCGGTCACGCGGTTCCATGCGTAGTTACAGGCAAATAAACATCTTAAGACATTTTGCACACAAGTATTGCCAAACGTTGATGTTTTAGGGCATAATTTTCAATAATATCACTTAGAAAGGTAGGAAGATTAGAATTTAACGTCCTGTCGACAACGCAGTCATTAGAGACGGAGCGCAAGCGCGGATCATGAAAGGATGGAGAGGGTAATCGTCTGTGTCCTTTACAAACGAGCCACCCCGGCAATTACCTGGAGCGGCTTATGAAAATCACGGGAAACGTAAATCTAGATAGCTGGCCGCGGATCTGATCCGTCGTCCTCCCGAATGCGAGTCCAGTGTGCTAACCAATACACCACCTCGCTCTGTGGCATCACTTACACAATAACAAATTGTTTTAAATTCTGTAAACGAATAATCAACTTAACGCTGGTTGCGTGTTTAACATTGCAGGTAAATATGTATCCTTCGCTGCGATAATTTTGTTTCAATAGTGTTGCATGCAAACCTTGTATAGGTCTGTAAAACGGGTAAAATTTCCAAAGTCCTAGAGCGAAGGTATCTCGCTGCATTACGACAACGCCGACACAAGGTGGTTCCCCCACCGCGATTAGGGCAAAACACAAAAATGGTTCAAATGGCGCTGAGCACTATGGGACTTAACATCTGTGGTCATCAGTCCCCTAGAACTTAGAACTACTTAAACCTAACTAACCTAAGGACATCACACACATCCATGCCCCAGGCAGGATTCGAACCTGCGACCGTAGCAGTCTCGCGGTTCCGGACTGAGCGCCTAGAACCGCTAGACCACCGCGGCCGGCGGCAAAGCACAACTTCGGCGTTTTTTCACAGCCAGGCAGCAGACTGCAGCAGAATGTAGTGTGACAGAGCAGCTAAACACGGCACGTCATCTTCGTTAGGTGACGAAAGAAAGGCGAAGGAGAATGCAACAATCGGTACCAATAGCTATTACGAACTACATACAATCCTGCTGGAAGAACATGCGCAACTGAGCATTATAGCAGAGGTTGAAAATAGCGCTTCAGTTGTAAATTACTTTATTTTCACACGACCTGTTTCGGACTGTTATAAGCCCATCCTCAGGTGTAGTAACTGTGCTGTGGTCCGCCGCGTGTACCAGGCGCGGTGTGCTGTCTATTAGCGCGGTATTTTCAACCTCTGCTCTTACGAACTAATTCTATACTATAACAAACTCATTAAACAAGTACCGCAGAATGGCAATCGCGGACACCTTCGTAATAGCAAACCCTATGCGGTCATGGCGAATGACGTTGGGTAAACATTAGCCACTACTTCGCTCCATAAATACCCCAGCAATTTAGCTCGTCAGGCAGTCAGATGATGGACGGCGTACATGACGTTCACTCTCGGTTCCCTGATTACAGCGAAGTGACGTCCGGCTCAAGTCTGTTGTAGACTCTGTGCACGCGACGAACAACAGCCGCTGTGAGGAATGATGGCTACTTCGCCATAATGACCAGTTGCAGAGTTCAACACCACACTCTGCCTCTGTCGCAGATAGGAGGACCTGGAGGTCTTTCTATCTAATTTTGAATCTTCTTTCATTGCGCCTACCGGTGACCACAGCTTACTACCATCCTTCCGAGGAAAACTGTCAAGGAGCGAACTAGGAGAGTGCCTCCTGACACAGAACCAACTCTGCTCACGCCCTCCCAATAGCCGGTTCTTGCAGTAGCAACACGGATCGTCTTGCTATGACTATCCTACAGTACAGGGACAAGTCTGAATATTACACACTTTCTCCATCTTGAGAAAATGAAAATCGGTTGGTTGTTTTTGCTGTAGATGGCGCTTATATTACACACTTTCTCCAGCTTGGGCAAATGAAGAAAATCGGTTGGTTGTTTTTGCTTTAGATGGCGCTTGTGGAGGCACAATTTAGATCATTAGCTGTTCCTGAGAAAACCCAAAAAAGCGTTTTTCACTATTTTTTCGCCGTCAGCTGCGGATATCTAAATAACTAACAGCATAAAATATCTCAAATTTTAGCGGTATATTCTGTAGGCATTTATCTAGAAGTACTTACTATCTTCCTCTTTTCAAAAATCTCCATTCTATTCTATGGCCTTCCTCCAGCGCGGCCGGCCGCGGAGGCCAAGCGGTTAAAGGCGCTACAGTCTGGAACCGCGCGGCCGGTACGGTCGCAGGTTCGAATCCTGCCTCGGGCATGGATGTGTGTTGATGTTCTTAGGTTAGTTAGGTTTAAGTAGTTCTAAGTTCTAGGGGACTGATGACCTTAGCAGTTAAGTCCCATAGTGCTCAGAGCCATTTGAACCATTTTGAACCTCCAGCGCGAAACAAGGGCCTGTCGGTAGCAATCCTTGTGCTGTGTGAATCGTCCTCAAAATGGCTTCCATGATGGGCATCCTTAAATGGCCCAAACAAATTGAAGCTCGCTGCAACACGTCAGGTGTGGCAGCCATCGATAGTCTCCCCGACCTCTGCTAATCGTGGAGCTCCGCCGAACCGCCTTCTGATGACCTCACCCTCCGTGACCAGCGACCGACTGTACTTCTGCCGCCAGCAGATGCTCTATAGACTTTGCACAAGCGTTTATGAATATTCCCAGCAGTTTCTTTCTCGCAGTGAGAAGTCCAATGATAGCACGTTGCTTGTAAGGTACATCACCTACAGACGCCATTTTGGAACTGTCCTGCAGCTACGCTATCTGTTGGAAGTGACGCAAACCTTGCGCACCCACTTAGGAGACTTCAAACAATACATTAACGTTTCGCATTCGTAGCACTGTTTTCGGCTGGGAAAAAAAAAATGCGGTGCATCATTTCCTGGGCAACCCTCCTACGTTTGCGTGACTCAAATGTTCAAAGTTATCCTTCTTGTTTACGTAAAATACGCATGTAAAACCCAGTGTGAGACGAAAACGTAGTTCATAAAATGACGTAGCACGGAGAAATATGCTGTGAAGTGCCTCCTTCATCATCAGAAGGGTTCTGGGAACGTCATGTTGTAGTACTGAAGCACATGCAAAATTTTTGGTGCACGTAAAATCCAGCCTGAGGTGTAAAACTGGTTTTGCTTTATTCCTGTTTCACATAAGAAAACTATCAAAATTTTGTTGATCCGTGACGTTTCTTTTTTCATATTTGTGACATGCCCCGCTGCAGCAGAGAATAAAAGGGAACAAGCGGAAAAAAGCTCCTGTCGGAGCACAAAACTGGAAAATATGCTCCTATTTAAAGGACTCTGACTGAAAGCTGGGGTACCAGTTGCCTCATTCCACCTTCCTCAGAACTTTTAAAAATTTTGGTACACGAAAATTTTCGTGCTTTTTTATGCTGAGGAAGGAGGAGACAGTGGCAGGCGGAGAAAAAGTAATAACTAGTTAGAAAAAACAATCAAATCCGCAGAATCTCTCATCTATTGAAATCGCCGGTTTTCGTACGATTAGCTGCAATAGTCGTTGGCCACGGTAGATGTATGTAGAAACGACGTAGGCAGCTTGTATCGATATTAAATACCACTGCGGATGTAAGTTGACGTTATGCCGTATGTTGCTTGAAGTTGTCAGCACTTTGAATGCTTAAAATAATGTTGAAGTCATAATTCGGTGGGAGACTGCTTAAAATAATGCTGAAATCACAATTCGGGGGGAGAAGAATGGAAAAAGTTAATGCCAAAAAGCTATAGATGAGCAAATTCTGTATAACATGAGGGCTTTTGATTATGATTTTAAGCTTAATAAAAGGAACAAAAATGTGAATTCTTAATAGTGGAAAATTTACAAGGAATGTATTGAAACTATAGGAGGAGTCAGGAGACAGAAACCATAAATATTTAAAATTTTTGTAGTTATTTCTAAAAGTCTTTAATAACAAACTTTTAAAACACAGCGTAAGAAATGAAATTTGGAATTAACTTTTTTCTGTTTTTCTTCCACCCAGTTACAACTTCAACATTCTCGTAAGCATTCTGATATCTTCAAGCAACATATAACATAACATCAACTTACATATGTAGTGGTGTTTTACATCGATGTAACGAGCCTTCGTCGTAGTTGTCACGTCGTTTCTACGTGAATCTACTGAGGGCAACGGCTATTGAAACTACTTCACCATGGGAACAGCGTCCAATAAATAAATATTTGATCATTAGCCATTATCAGCCACCTGAATGACATCCCCATTGTAACAACGTCCTCCACATACATCTTTGACCCCCAGTGGCCATTATATGGCGTCGCCACGTAAATGGCGTCTTACGGCGTAATCTTTGGCTGCCAATGGTCAACAAATCGATATTTCCATGGAAACGGCGTCGCTACAGGTACCAAGAAGCGTCACTAGCTGTCGTTCAACGTACAATTGTTTCCATTGGCGTTTTAAAGTATTTCATACATTTATAGTAACAATATCAAAGATTTGGATTATTTGTTTAAACAGTTGTAATTGACTACTATTTTACATCTTATTCATAAGTTATAATATTTTTTATGTCAGTAAAGTTCCCATTGGTTGCAGCTGACATAATGCAGCAAATGCGCGAGCCTTCGTTCAGTACTTAGTCCGTGGCAGTTACCGTTATGACCACACGCAGCTGTTAACGTCGCCAGCTTCAGCCAGACGGGTGAACACCGCACTTTAGTATCTCCGATCTTTCGTACATGTTATGTTAAGCTCCTGCCAAATATCACACTAAAGTGATCTTTGTATATGTTACGTAAAGGTAGGTTTCCTTAACTAACTAACACTTTTATATCTTTACAGTGCTCATAATCCGAAGATGGCCATTTAAACATGCCGATAACGGTCATTATAATAAAGGAGAGTCTAAGGTCTTGACATTTTTTCCTTAAACGATCCTCAGCCATAAAAGATCGCTGTTACTTCCCGACCATGTTGGTGAAAATTATGAAAAAGTAATAAATAGTAGAAGATAACAGATAGTACTTGTACAGAAACAGCGAAGGAGACAACTGCAGTGTGAGTGAAAGAGGGGGACCAAGTTGCAGTGGAACGTAGGTAATGGTTACAGAACAGTGTTGTTGTTGTTGTTGTGGTCTTCAGTCCGGAGACTGGTTTGACGCAGCTCTCCTTGCTTCTCTATCCTGTGCAGCCTTCTTCATCTCCCAGTACCTACGGCAGCCTACATTCTTCTGAATCTGTTTAGTGTATTCATCTCTTGGTCTCCCTCTACGATTTTTACCCTCCAAGCTGCCCTCCAGTACTAAATTGGTGATCCCTTGATGCCTCAGAACATGTCATACCAGCCGATCCCTTCTTCTAGTCAAGTTATGCCACAAATTTCTCTTCTCCTAAATTCTATTCAGTACCTCCTCATTAGTTAGGTGATCTACCCATCTAATCTTCAGCATTCTTCTGTAGCATTACATTTAGAAAGCTTCTGTTCTCTTCTTGTCTAAACTGTTTATCGTCCATGTTTCATTTCTATACATGGCTACACTCCATACAAATACTTTAAGGAACGACTTCCTTACACTTAAATCTGTACTCGATGTTAACGAAATTCTCTTCTTCAGAAACGCTTTCGTAGCCATTGCCAGTCTACATTTTATATGCTCTCTACTATGACGATCATCAGTTAGTTTGCTCGCCAAATAGCAAAACTCATTTACCACTTTAAGCGTATAATTTCCTAATCTGATTCCCTCAGCATCACCCGAGTTAATTCGACTACATTCCATTATCCTCGTTTTGCTTTTGTTGATGTTCATATTATATCCTCCTATCAAGACACTGTCCATTCCGTTTAACTGTCTTTGCTGTCTCTAACAGAATTACAATGTCACTGGCGAACCTCAAAGTTTTTATTTTTTCTCCATGGATTTTAATACCTATTCCGAATTTTTCTTAGTTTCCTTTACTGCTTGCTAAGTATACAGATTGAATAACATCGGGGATAGGCTACAATCCTGTCTCACTCCCTTCCCAACCACTGCTTCCCTTTCATGCCCCTTGACTCTTATAACTGCAGTCTGGTTTCTGTACAAATTGTAAATAGCCTTTGCTCCGTGTATTTTACCCCTGCCAACTTTAGAATTTGAAAGAGAGTATTCCAGTCAACATTGTCAAAAGCTTTCTCTAAGTCTACAAATGCTAGAAACGTAGATTTGCCTTTCCTTAATCTATCTTCTAAGATAAGTCGCAGGGTCAGTATTGCCTCACGTGTTCCAATATTTCTACGGAATCCAAACTGATCTTCTCTGAAGTTGGCTTCTACCAGTTTTTCCATTCGTCTGTAAAGAATTCGCGTTAGTATTTTGCAGCCGTGACTTATTAAACTGATAGTTCGGTAATTTTCACATCTTCCAGCTCTTGCTTTCTTTGGGACTGGAATTATTATATTCTTCTTGAAATCTTAGGGTATTTCGCCTGTCTCATACATCTTGCTCACCAGATGGTAGAGTTTTGTCAGGACTGGCTCTCCCAGGGCTGTCAGTTGTTCTAATGGAATGTTGTTTACTCCCGGGGCCTTGTTTCGACTTAGGTCTTTCAGTGCTCTATCAAACTCTTCACGCAGTATCATATCTCCCATTTCATCTTCATCTACATACTCTTCCATTTCCATAGTATTGTCTTCAAGAACATTGCCCTTGTATAGACCCTCTGTATACTCCTTCCATCTTTCTGTTTTCCCTTCTTTGCTTGGAACTGGGTTTCCATCTGAGCTCTTGATATTCATACAAGTGGTTCTCTTTTCTCTAAAGGTCTCTTTAATTTTCCTGTAGGCAGTATCTATCTTACCCCTAGTGAGATATTCCTCTAGATGCTTACATTTGTCTTCTAGCCATTCCTGCTTAACCATTTTGCGTTTCCTGTCGACCTCATTTTAGAAGTTTGTATTCCTTTTCGCCTGCTTCATTTACTGCATTTTTATATTTTCTCCTTTCATCAAGTAAATTCAATGTATCTTCTGTTACTCAAGGATTTCTACTAGCCCTCGTCTTTTTACCTACTTGATCCTCTGCTGCCTTCACTATTTCATCCTTCAAAGTTCTCCTACTTTATTTCTTTCCCCCATTCCTGTCAATCGTTCCCTAATGCTCTCCCTGAATCTCTCTACAACCTTTGGTTCTTTCAGTTTATCCAGGTCCCATTTCCTTAAATTCCCACCTTTTTGCAGTTTCTTCAGTTTTAGTCTATAGTTCATAACCAATACATTTTGGTCAGAGTCCACATCTGCCCTTGGAAATGTCTACAATTTAAAACCTGTTTCCTAAATCTTTGTCTTATCATTATATAAACCATCTGAAACCTCCCAGTATCTCCACGCCTCTTCCATGTATGCACCCTTCGTTCATGATTCTTGAACCATGTGCTAGCTATGATTACGTTATGCAAAATTGTACCAGGCGGTTTCCTCTTTCATTTCTTATCCCCATTCTATATTCACCTACTACGTTTCTTTCTCTTCCTTTTCCTACTATCGAATTCCAGTCATCCATGACTATTAAATTTTCGTCTCCCTTGACTATCTGAATAATTTCTTTCATCTCAGCATACATTTCATCAATCTCTTCGCCATCTGCAGAGCTACTTGGCATATAAACTTGTACTACTGTAGTAGGCGTGGGCTTCGTGTCTTTATTGGCCACAATAATGCGTTCACTATGCTGTTTGTAGTAGCTTACCCGTACTCCTATTTTTTTTATCCATTATTAAACCTACTCCAGCATTACCCCTATTTGATTTTGTATTTATAACCCTGTATTCACCTCATCAGAAGTCTTGTTCCTCCTGCCACCTAACTTCACTAATTCCCACTATATCTAACTTTAACCTATCCGTTTCCCCTTTTAAATTTTCTAACTTACCTGCGCGGTTAAGGGATCTGACATTCCACGCCCCGATCCGTAGAACGCCAGTTTTCTTTCTCCTGATAACGACGTCCTCCTGAGTAGTCCCCACTCGGAGATCCGAATGGGGGACTATTTTACCTCCGGAATATTTTACCCAAGAGGACGCCATCATAATTTAACCATACAGTAAAGCTGCATGCCCTCGGGAAAAATTACGGCTGTAGTTGCCCCTTGCTCTCAGCCGTTCGCAGTACCAGCACAGCAAGGCCGTTTTGGTTAGTGTTACATGGCCAGATCAGTCAATCATTCAGACTGTTGCCCCTGCAACTACTGAAAAGGCTGCTAGGAAAAAGAAAAAAAATTGAAGGAGACAGTGCCAGTGGGAGAGGAAGAAAAAAAGGAGAAAGTGGAAGCGGATAAGAGCCACTGATAACGAGACACTTCTATGACAATGATAACGAAAGAGAGATAGTGACAGAAGAGACAGCAGCAGTAAAGACTGAGACAGTAGCAATAACAGCAAGATGGAGACGGTGACAATTGGAGGAGACAATAGTAGTAGGACAAAACGGGGGAGACTATGGTCGGGAGACACGAGGCAGTCACAGAGAGAAACACAAAGAGATAGTTACGAGTGGGGCGGAAAGAGTGAATGAGAATGGACAAGTGGGAGTGAATAGTCATCGACGACTTGCAGCGATGGGCCAGTGGGCGTGAGCGAGTTACACCTGTGAAACTTGGGGAGAGTGGGAGGCGAGTTGTATATTAAAAAAAAGTGCGAATACGTTTGTATGCAAAAAATTTTGGGAAAATTTTTAAAGATAGTGAGAAATATAGATTGAGGCAGTTGGTGCTCCACTTTTCAACCTATATTTTAAATAGGAGCATGATGGACTCTCCTTATTAGGTCCACTTTCTCTGTCAACGGTCTCAACTGAAATAAAATATATAGCAAGAGCTTTCAGAAATAATTTTAAAGCGGAGAATTAATGAAAAGGTTAGCTACTTATCTCTAAAATTCGATATTATTAAGCATAAAACTTCGTATTTCGTCCTATAAATATACGAGTATCATTTTCGTTATTCATTAAAATGTGTTCTTCTGATGTTTTATCAGCAAACCAGTGCTAGCTGTTTTCTTTACCTGTGGTTGGCGCTTATTTCACAGATCATAATTTATTACTTTCATTGGTTCTCTATTCGTTTTCAGCCTTTTCGCCATACAACCAACTCCCATGTACACATTTACATAAGATACACTGAAGACATCAACAGAACAGGTCATATAATAACACTGAGTGTGTAGATTAAAGTTTTCTTATAAGAACAGATTAATTATTGCTAACATATCACAAAGACTGGTGTCACAATTTTTCATTCATTGGGGTTGCATTTTTTTTGTATGACTACATACAGGGACTATTCTGGTTAAACCAGCTGTAAACGCCCCTGGATAACACAGTATTTCCCTTGGTATCTCAAGGTTTGGGATCGACTATCTTGTTTACGCATGTGCAACTGCTTCCCTTTCCCTCTCCGTGCACTGTGTCGTACCTGCCTCACAATCAGTTACGAGCACGAAGGCATCGTGGACAGAGGCTTATAACATTCTATGGGTTGATATTACTCATCGTATCTGGCAATCTGTCGCAGCAGATGTCCCAAATTCTCAGTCACTGTGAAAATTCCAGCTTCGGAAAAGTTAAAATTAAAATTCAGTCTCTTATTGTGTTTCAGCTAAATATTGATTATAATTTCAAACTAAATGAAGTCATCTTGACAAATGTGAAATAAATTGTAACATACTTACAATAATGAAATAAATCAAGGTCAACAAGTTACATGCTTTCTGCCCAAATACACTCAAAGTGCACTCAAAGTACACAGCCAACATAGCTGTAACTATTTATACTTTCTTAACAATCCCGAACAATCCTCGGAATTGTTTAGAAACATTCTTTGATTAATTAACAATTAAAACTCTCATCCTAAAACAAATGATACTTTTCAATGATTACATTGACTCTTATATATTAAGAACATGACTGAATTCTAGTCTCCATATTAATTGAAGCGTGTATAAACGCTTAGGTATCAAATGTTAACAATACACTTGTTATATTTACTAATTACAGAAGATTCATATCATATAAAATGTTCCTACCAATTAACGGACTTCTACACATTAGTGTAATTAAGATTCCGTAATTATTTTCTTCGTAACTTTTTCACAAGTACATATTTCCATACACCTCTATGTCAGAAATTACTGTTTATGGATAAAATATGTTTCAATTAGACTTACGTTTCAGGCTACACCAATGAAGAGTATGCTGACATGCACTTCACGTATGGAAAAGCGAATGGCAGTGCCCTTGAGGCTGCACGATTGTATGAAGAAGCTTTTCCTCTCCGCAGGCAGCCCGACAGGCGTATAGTTAGCCGGTTACATCAGCGCCTTAGAGAAGTCGGGAGTTTCGCACACCACGTACGAGAAGGTCGACTCAGATCAATAACACTCGATGTTGAGGAAATGGTGTTACGCATTGTAGACGAACATCGGAGTACTTCAACTAGGAGCATTGTTACACAAGAGCGTGTCCTGAGTCATAGCAGTGTGAGAAGGATTTTACATCGACAAGTACTCCATCCATATTATCTCCGGCGAGTGCAAGCCCTCAACAATGCAGACTTCCCTCCTTGAGAGAATTTCTGCTGTTGGGTGTAACAATAGTGCACTATGAATTCCCTGTTTGAAAGCAGTATCGTGTCCACACATGAGGCTCGATTTACCAGTGACAGAATTTTTACTGCCATAACTGTTACATTTGGGTCGATATAAATGCTAATGCAAGACACGCATTACGAGATCAGCAGCATTATTCGGTGAACGTCTGGGCAGGACTGACTGCATAACTGGGCCACACTTCCTACCACAGAGACTAATTGGACAACAGTACACGCGGTTTCTGCGGACTGTACTTCCAGATGTACGAGATGACACCCCCTGAACCAACGCTTGAACATGTGATTCATGCAAGACGGTACTCCAGCACATTGTCATTTACGAGTGCGCCAGGTTTTAGCTCAGACGTACGGTCAACATTGGATAGTCAGAGAAGGGACTGTGTAATAGCCACCAAGGTCTCCGGATTTAGATCCCATGGATTTCTGTGTGTGGGTCAATGTCAAAAGCCTGGCCTACGCTACCGAGGTCAACTCTCTTGAGGAATTACGCTCGCGGATTGAAGCATCCTTGCAGCATTTACAGAATTCCCCAGGACTGCCTGAGAGGATTCGCAACTCATTTCTGAGACGAGTTCAGTGTTACATTTAGAGGAATGGACAACATTTCGAACACCTACTTTAACGTTTAAGGATGCCATGTGTTCCTAGACACTGACTAACTGCAACGTAAAATGTGTGTGCATCTCGACAACGTTTGATTTGTGGACCCATGTTCATCGAAGCTTTTTAGCTATTTCTGGGTTGTACTTTCCATGAGTGAATTATTGACCATCACTTCTGAAACACAGTGTATATACACTGAAGCGTCGAATTGACAGGCATAGCCATGCGTATATGCATATTTAAATATAGGCAGAGTACGGTGCTGCGGTCGGCAACGCCTATAAAAGACAACTGTCTGGCACAGTTGTTAATCGGTTACTGCTGCTGCAATGGTAGGTTATAAAGATTTAAGTGAGTTTTATAGCCGGCGCACGAGCGACGTGACACAGCATCTCCGAGATAGCGACGAAGTGGCTATTTCCCCATACGATCATTTCACGAGTGTACCGTGAGTATCAGGAATCCGGTGAAACATCAAACCTCCGACATCGCTGCGGCCGGGAAAAGATCCTGCAAGAACGGGACCAACGACGACTAAAGAGAATCATTCAACGTGACACAAGTGCAACCCTTCCGCAAATTGCTGCAGATTTCAATGCTGGGCCATCAACAAGTGTCACCTTGCAAACCACTCACCGAAACATCATCGACATGGGCTTTCGGAGCCGAAGGCCCACTCGTAATGACTGCACGACACAAACCTTTATGTCTCGCCTGGCCCGTCAACACCGACAATGGACTGTTGATGACTGGAAACACGCTGCCCGGTCGGGCGAGTCTCGTTTCAGATTGTTTCGAGCGGACGGACGTGTATAGGAGTGGAGAGAACCTCATGAATCCATAGACGCTGCACGCCAGCACGGCGCTGTTTAAGCTGGTGAAGGCTCTGTAATGGTGTGGGGCTTGTGCAGTTGGAGTGAAATGATACGTCTAGATACGACTCTGACAGGTGACATGTTCATAAGCATCCTATCACATCATCTGCATCCATTCATGTCCATTGTGCATTCCGATGGACTTGGCCACTTCCGCCAGGACAGAACATCCCGAATTGCTGCAGAGTGTCTCCAGGAACACCCGTCTGAGTTTAAACACTTCCGCTGGCCACCAAACTCCCCAGACATGAACATTATTGAGCATATCTGGGATGCCTTGCTACGTGCTGTTCAGAGGAGATCCCACCCTCTCCTACGCTTACGGATTCATGGACAGCCCTGCAGGATTCATTGTGTCAATTCCCTCCAGCACTACCTCAGACATAAGTCGAGTCCATGCCACGTCGTGTCGCAGGACGTCTGCGTCTCGCGGTGGCACTACATGACATTAGGCAGGTGTGTCAGTTTCTTTGGCTCTCCAGTGTATATACAAACACAGTGTTTCAGAAATGATGGTCAATAATTCATACATGGAAAGTACAGCACACAAGTAGCTAAAAAGATATATATATATATATATATATATATATATATATATATATATATATATATATATATATATATAATTATTCGTGCTTACGTATTTTGTCAACATGCGAACCTACGTGTATGACACACTCAGCAAGCCACCTAACGGTGAGTGGGGGAGGGTACTTCTGATATGACTAACTTTCCCTGTTCCATTCGTGAATGACATGTGGGAACAATCATTTTTGGTAAGCCTCTGTATTAGCTCGAATTTCTCAAATTTCCTCGTCATGGTCCTTCACGATATGTATGTGGGTCGAAGTAATATGTTACCAGACTCTTAGCAGAAAATAATCTCTCGAAATTTTAATATTAAGCCTCTCCGTGATGAACAACACCTTTCCTGTATCGTCTGCGACTAGAATTTTTAGTTTCACATTTACAATATTTGTACGTTATGAATTACTCACTGTGCCTTTCAACAAGATGCCAAATGCTATGTCATCGTTGACATACGATGGTTCCTGACAAAATGGCAAACAGGACAAAAAGTACTATTTGCCAACAAGAGGACTTTGGCGAAATGTCAAGGCGCATAGAACAAGAAACGCACTGATTGTAAAAGGCCTGCCGATGATGGAAAATCGAAACGTAGCAGCACTATTTCTCTAAGTAGGAAAAAAATCCAGACATGAAATGTTTACCGAAAATATCTGAATGATGAGCTTAAACGCAGCCCCAGAAATTTACAAATGTTTCATGAAATGAAATATTTAACTTTACTTGCATAGCTGGTAAAAACCCACACAATAGCTCATTTGTCTGCTACGCAATCACGAAACGATAAACGACGTCATGTTTTATTGTACATTTATCGTAAATTCTGAAAAATAAATAAATCAGAAGGCATAGCACAAGTCACACTTACGTTCTGTTAATTCCAGGCTTTCAACATCTGCCCGTAAATAAAAATTGTGATTACGCTGAGATTCACTCTCTCTCTCTCTCTCTCTCGGACTGTGCGGGGGTGAAGGGGGGGGGGGGAAGGAGGGGGCGCGGGTCACGTGCTGACGTTCTCACCCCCACCTACCTCTCCCCTAAATCCGCCCTTCTGCGTAGGCCATACAACTCAGAAAAGATTTTAAGTTCCTATCGGTTTGGACTTTCTTGAAAGCCTTTGCAATTGTTTCGTGAGTCTGCATTGTTGAATTTTTTCTTCCTTTCCCATCAAAGTTTCAAATTAGTCGCTCAAACTGGTGGCCGTGGTACTCTGCAGCTTCTCGAAGATTTTTCACTAATGGGTAAATATTCGGATGAACTTTTGACATTAATGTATTTATTTTTTGGTTCCATCCTTCTGAGGCACTATTAGTGCGATGGTGGCTTCCACTGAAGTTCCACATCTCTCTTGGCATATGTTCGTTATCGAGCCACTGGTCCACAAAACAGTCCTGAATATTTTGGTTTTCAGGAGTGCTCTCCTGAACACACAGCCAATTATCATGCAGCATTTCCTGGAGATGTGCCAGAGCACAGCGCATTCGTATAAGACAGCATATTTCCTCGTTTTTATTACAGGCTGGAACGAGGCCGCAACACTGAACTTGTTTTTACAAACGCTGATTAAAATGATGATTGCAACCAGTAATGTCTGTTCCAGAAACAAACTGTTAGTTGCTTGGACGATAGCAATTTCAAAGTCCATCATCAGAGATGCAGAGTTCCATCTAGGCACATTAGTTTTAAAGAACGTTCATGTGTTTCTCGCTTCTTAATTGGCAGCGAAGCGTAAACAACGGAACTTGCGTTCGTTTCTTCCCAAGAACTATTAAGGTCGGCGTGGAGTATAAACAACTGTCACAACGGCTTCCTCGAACTCTTGGACGTTTCATCTGCAAAGAATGATTCACAGTTTGATAAACACGCTTTTCCCTTTTCGCTGCCAAACACAAGTATTCTGTCGTTCGGTCTCCAGTTATCATCTGCAACTAAGAAATTGCTACCATCCTTGAACCTTAAATTATTTTCTTGACACGATATTCCTCCAGAATCGGTGGGATCTTGTGTAGTTCCCAAATATTTGGCCTAATGCAATGTGACGATTGTTTCGCACTTTTGTGTGATAGTAACGATGTTACTAAGTCGTAGCATCGATTGAAGAGCTGCCCTACTTCTTCAGCATAAACTGCAGAAACTGTAGCGTCTTTTTTTCCGCTTCTTTCCGCTGACAAAATGTTTTCGCACTTTGTTTGCTGCTTCATCTAGAATACAAACATGGCTATCTTCCCCGAAAACTGTGTTACTTTTTGTGGATAATCTTCCTTTTCATTTACGTTTTTGAAAGTTTACACAGCGCCAGTAAGTCATTTCTTGTTTGCTTGATCGCCCACTATACAGAGGAGTCCATTAATAGTGACCGGGCAAATATCTCACGAAATAAGCATCAAACGAAAAAACTACAAAGCACGAAACTTGTCTAGCTTGAAGGGGGAAACCAGATGGCGCTATGGTTGGCCCGCTAAATGCCGCTGCCATAGGTCAAAAGGATATCAACAGCGTTTTTTTTAATAGGAACCCCCATTTTTATTACATATTCGTGTAGTACGTAAAGAAATATGAATGTTTTAGTTGGACCACATTTTTCGCTTTGTGATAAATGGCGCTGTAATAGTCACAAACGTATAAGTACGTGGTATCACGTAACATTCCGCCACTGCGGACGGTATTTGCTTCGTGATACATTAGCCGTGTTAAAATGGACCGTTTACCAATTGCGGAAAAAGTCGATATCGTGTTGATGTATGGCTATTGTGATCAAAATTCCCAGCAGGCGTGTGCTATGTATGCTGCTCGGTATCCTGGACGACATCATCCAAGTGTCCGGACCGTTCGCCGGGTAGTTACGTTATTTAAGGAAACAGGAAGTGTTCAGCCACATGTGAAACGTCAACCACGACCTACAACAAATGATGATGCCCAACTAGGTGTTTTAGATGCTGTCGCGGCTAATCCGCACATCAATAGCAGACAAATTGTGCGAGAATCGGGAATCTCAAAAACGTCGGTGTTGAGAATACTACATCAACATCGATTGCACTCGTACCATATTTCTGCGGATCAGGAATTGCATGGCGACGACTTTGAACGTCGTGTACAGTTCTGCCACTGGGCACAAGAGAAATTACGGGGCGGTGACAGATTTTTTGCACGCGTTCTATTTAGCGACGAAGCGTCATTCACCAACAGCGGTAACGTAAACCGGCATAATATGCACTATTGGGCAACGAAACATCCACGATGGCTGCGACATGTAAAACATCAGCGACCTTGGCGCATTTATGTGTGGTGCGGCATCATAGGGGCAAGGATAATTGCCCCCCATTTTATCGATGGCAATCTAAGTGGTGCAATGTATGCTGATTTCCTGCGTAATGTTCTACCGATGTTACTACAAGATGTTTCACTGCATGACAGAATGGCGATGTACTTCCAACATGATGGATGTCCGGCACATAGCTCGCGTGCTGTTGAAGCGGTATTGAATAGCATATTTCATGATAGGTGGATTGATCGTCGAAGCACCATACCATGGCGGATCTGACGTCCCCGGATTTCTCTCTGTGGGGAAAGTTGAACGATATTTGCTGATATTTGCTGACAACGTTCGTCAGGTCATTGTCAATGCATGTGCGAACATTACGGAAGGCGAAGTACTGGCTGTTGTTAGGAATGTCATTACACGTATTGCCAAATGCACTGAGGTTGACGGACATCATTTTGAGCACTTATTGCATTAATGTGGTATTTACAGGTAATCACGCTGTAACAGGCTTCCCTGTGGTGGTCTCCGTGAACTCCATTATCTTACCAGTAAAACGCGGAACACTACTTGCGGTCGGAGATCAAGTGCAATTTTGACAGGGAACTTTGTTCAAGAAATGGGCTTTGGCCTTCCACAGAATCGTTGCAGTACCGGAGGACAGGTCGGTGTACCCTGCTTCTGGACCACCCTGTCCACTGCGTACAGTGTCCTGGGCTCCGTACAAACGTCAACACATTCTCTCTCCGTACGTCATCCGTGAAAATGTCACAAACTCTACGGACCTGTAATGCACCATAAGGTCCGACAACGAGGAGTGATGGTCTGGTTTGTCATTTCTTTTCGTAGCAGATCCTCTTTGGTTGTCATCTGCGGCGTCCTTACAGCACAGCGGTACGTCGACGATATTCTATGCCCCGTTTTGTTGCCCTTTATGGCAAGCCATCCTGGGATAACATTTCAGCATGATAATGCCCGCGAGCATACGGCGGGGGTTTCTACTGCTTCTCTTCATGGTTACCAAAAACTACCTTGCCCAGCAAGGTCGCCAGATGTCTCCCCATTTGGGTAAGTTTTCACCATTACGGGCACTGACCTCCAATGAGCTCGGTGTTTTCACGATCTAACGCGCCAGTTGGACAAAATTTGGCACCATAACCCTCAGGAGCACATACAACGACTCCATGAATCAATGGCAAGAAGAATAACTGCTTGCGCAGGGTACAGGGGCGGACCAACGCATTATTTTGTTCAGGTTGTGAAGCTGTTTCTCTTGAACAAATTATTCAATTCTCTGAATTTTATTTATTTGGTTGTTTGTAGTTCTGCATCACATCTACCGATTTCCGTCCCATTCGGATAATTATTTCGTGATGCATCGTTTTTTTGTCTGTGAGTGTGTGCAAAGTTCGTAAGTGTATAATTTGCCTTACTGTCTTAAAACATTAACATACGATTATACCTAGTGAGCAATATGTATGAGACAGACGAAATACCCTCAGACTTCAACAAGAATATAATAATCCCAATCCCAAAGAAAGCATGTGTTCACAGATGTGAGAATTACCCAACTATCAGTTTAATAAGCCACGGCTGCAAAATACTAACACGAATTCTTTACAGACGAATGGAAAAACTGGTAGAAGCCGACCTCGGGGAAGATCAGTTTGGATTCCGTAGAAATGTTGGAACACGTGAGGCAACACTGACCCTACGACTTATCTTAGAAAATAGATTAAGGAAACGCAAACCTACGTTTCTAGCATTTATAGACTTAGAGAAAGCTTTTGACAATGTTGACTGGAATACTCTCTTTCAAATTCTGAAGGTGGCAGGGGCAAAATACAGGAAGCGAAAGCTATTTACAATTTGTACAGAAACCAGACGGCAGTTGTAAGAGTCGAGGGTCATGAAAGGGAAGCAGTGGTTGGGAAGGGAGTGAGACAGGTTTGTAGCTTATCCCCTATGTTATTCAATCTGTATATTGAGCAAGCAGTAAAGGAAACAAAAGAAAAATTCGGAGTAGGTATTAAAATCCATGGAGAAGAAATAAAAACTTTCAGGTTCTCCGATGACATTGTAATTCTGTCAGAGATAGCAAAGGACCTGGAAGAGCAGATGAACGGAATGGACAGTGTCTTGAAAGGAGGATATGAGATGAACGTCAACAAAAACAAAACGAGAATAATGGAATGGAGTCAAACTAAGTCGGGTGATGCTGAGGGAATTAGATTAGGAAATGACACACTTAAAGTAGTAAAGGAATTTTGCTATTTGGGGAGCAAAATAACTGGTGATGGTCGGAGTAGAGAGGATATAAAATGTAGACTGGCTCTGGCAAGGAAAGCGTTTCTGAAGAAGAGAAATTTGTTAACGTCAAGTATAGATTTAAGTGTCAGGAAGTCATTCCTGAACTTACTTGTATTGAGTGTGGCCATGTAAGGAATCGAAGCATGGATGATAAATAGTTTAGACAAGAAGAGAATAGAAGCTTTCGAAATGTGGTGCTACAGAAGAATGCTGAAGATTAGATGGGTAGATCACATAACTAGTGAGGAGGTATTGAATAGAATTGGACAGAAGAGAAATTTGTGTCAAAACTTGACTAGAAGAAGGGATCGGTTGGCAGGGCATATTCTGAGGCATCAAGAGATCACCAATTTAGTATTGGAGAGCAGCGTGGAGGGTAAAAATCGTAGAGGGAGACCAAGAGATGAATACACTAAGCAGATTCAGAAGGATGTAGGTTGCAGTAGGTACTGGGAGATGAAGAAGCTTGCACAGGATAGAGTAGCATGGAGAGCTGCATCAAACCAGTCTCTGGACTGAAGACCACAACAATAACATATACCTTTTAATAAGTATGTTGCTACAGCATTTGTGATTTTAGATGCGGTCAATATTTATGTGAAATACTGAAACTCACATTTCTATCGCCCTGGAATCCATTACATACACAATCTGCTTGTGCACCGTGCAATGCGTTAGCCGCTTACTAATGCAGTTTGCAGGTGCAAGTTTAGTAAGCGAGTTCAGGTTGATGAACGTTGCAGCAGCTGCGCAAAAATGAACAGCCTTACGAAGGACCGGCTAGTGTGGAGAGACGCATCAATGAGGCTGGGGACCCCCAACAACAGCAACAGCAACAACAACAACAACAACAACAACAACAATGTAGATGCTAGCACAGAAGCAGAAATGATCTTTTGAAGAGGACCGAATGTGTATCCAAAAGAAAGAAAGAAGGTAACTACAGAATAAAGATGAAAATTGCAAATGCACTGTGTACATAAAAGGATACAGAATCGCGAATAAAATAGATACAGTGCTGAAATAGAGTATATTACAATTCTTTTGCGCAGTACACAGACACAGCAATCAAAAATATGCGGCCGTTAGCTTCACCAAATAGTAACATTCAGGCGGGAACAATGTCAGATAGTAGTAGAAAGCGTAACACGAAACACAGCATACTATTATGGATAACGAAGGAGAAAAATGATAAGAAGACAAAAAAGAATGTAAAGCTGCACCAATTCGAATTACTACGGAAATCATGGTTCTTGTCGTATGGAATATGGGAGAATCAACAAACAGACAGACATATATATGTGTCTCAAATCGCGAGCTGTGGTTGTAGTTGTTTGTGCTTCTATTTTTATTTCTTTCTGTTTTTTACTTTCATTTTCTTTCTTTTCTTTTCTCCTGCACCATTCCTGATGGCTGTCGTCTCGTCGTGGACTTCGTACCAGGGCGTTAGTTTCACTGCTTTATATCTCTGTAGCCGTTGGTAGCTAGTTCTAACGTAAGGGCAGTCGAAAGGTCGAACACCTATGCCTCTCCTGTGCTTCATGTACGGTAATCACTGCTCTCAGAGTTTTTTCTATTTTAACTGAATGCGTATGGTGATTGTAAGGTCGAAATGGGAGTCCGGTTCGATATTCGTCTAAATGGATGTGATAAACAACTTTTAATTAAATTTTAAGTAAGTCGTTGTATTAAATTAACGAGCACTATCGAAGTACACGGATTGTGTTGGTCACAACCTACCCCTCTGCTGCGCATTCTCCGTGTACCACTGCAGGAGAAACTATCACCTTTCGGGGTATCATCTATTTAATATTTCATTTCGTCTCCTCCTGCAATCAGCCATATCACTTTTATCGTTATACTGTCACGAATGCCATTTTTCTCATTTGGCGTTACACAAATTTCTTACATTTTTATAGCGGCTAATGTCACTAATTAAATGTCAAGCGATGGTAATATTGAAAGGTCTCTGTTGGATTCCTTTCATGTTAATTTCTTAAATATGTTGTCATTTACGGCATAAATTCCTCTTCTAAATTTACTATGGTGTTTCTGACGATCTGGGAGGAGACTGAGCAGTGAAACGTGTTACTTTTACACATAAACAAGAACGATCTGTCACACTACTACACTTTAAAACACAGTTTATATGTAATTCATGTCACACAGTCTCATACGGAACCTACATCCGCTTTCTTTTATATACTGTATATGATAAGATACTGTCATCCCCCTTCCCTTCTGTGTGAGAGGATGAATGAGCAAATGTATTTCTAGTTGCATGCTTAAGGGTAGCAAACAAGCCTGTCTGCTAGAGAAGAGTAGGACCAACATCGGAACAGGTAGCTACGCTTTCTAAAAGCAGAGAGGTTTCTATTCTTAGTATGGTCCTGTCCGTCCCTTGTCATGTTGGTATAGGAAGCTGCCTCTCTGGTGACTTCCGTTTGTATTGGTGAAGCACGCTCGGTAGCGGGCCAGGGCAGTCTGTCCGCGGCGAGCGTCTGAAGTGGTAAGATCTCCGGCTAAGCACGTGTCTGCTAAGTCCGTAGGACAATGGATTTCTTAAGTTCAGCCTAACTGAAAATTTAATCACCTTTATTTCAGGTTTAGCTCTAAAATATCTAATGTTATCTTAAATTGCAACGCAGTGTAATTCGAGTATGAAGTTCAGAATATCTTCCGGTAGTTGCTTTGTCACTACTTTGTGAGTAAAGTGGAACCACGTATTGATCAGTAACTCTAACTAAGATCATCAATCTTAAATGCGAATGTGCGCGAGATTATAACGTCTCGTCTTGACAATATTTTTCAATAAAGCAACTTTTCTTTATGTTCAACCCATGTGGGGTGTCCTTTGTGAGACCAGTACCACGTGCTTATACAATTGTTTGACCCATCAGGTTAATAGTAGGACGGTAGTAACCAGTTCGAGGTTTTTCTTTTGTAAATTGCTTTTCGATCTAATTTATTTTAATTATCAAAATTATTGTGGAGTTACACTCTCTGTGTAAACCAAGTTGACCACGTGAAGCATGTGGTGTAATCATCAAAGTAGCCATCAGCTATTCTTTTCGGGAAGATTTCACAGAGAGTTAGTATGAATTTAGTATACCAGTGTGTGCTAATTACATGACGGACAGGATTGCGCTACGAACGTAACTTCTTTGGGTGAAAATTGAATCGGTTGGTTGTGATTAATTTCCTCTTGCATATGTTTCAACGTTCTTTGTGTGTTATTTTATGAATGCAGTGTTGTATGCAGTCTCCCAATCTTGACTCCATATTTATTGTGTTTCGTAAGATTACAAACTCACATTTTCACAGTCCTAAATAAGGCACCAGCTTAGTTAAGAATCAAGTTTAATATGCTGAAATTTCAATTATCAATGTTAAAATAAATTTCCAGATATAAACCAATTTATTTCTTTTTATTTAAATTCTCTTTTATATATATATATATCACCGGTTGTCGTATGACTATTAAAAGATTATAATTAATGTTAGTCTGGTTGGGAATTTGGTAAGCTAGACTGGATACCTGGTGAAACAGTTGCTCAGTAATGCATGGTTAACTTCCCCAGACAGCTCACAGCTTTTAAACCGCTTTTATTGTCTATCAGCACCGCTTTCAGAACAAATTAAAGTAACAACGTTACAATATGTTGTGTTGTACCTTTTATAAATATGTACATTGGTAAAACAAACGCCATACGAAAATTCGATTACTATATTTAGAAAATTTAGTTTGTGAGTTTTCAGCTATGTCGTGCTTCCGCGATGATCTTACTCGGATGGGAAACTGAGAACTATGTCGCTGGTGCCACTGATTATGCTTAACACGTGGCTGTAACCTGGGACGGAAATAACTGAGAGTCAACACAGTGCACTTGAAGAACTTTCAAGGCTACAGTCCGTAACTATATGCAGAGGTTCTAAGAAAACGTAGTTGGCTGGCCGATTAGGAAGGTCTGTTGGGTAGTCAAACATTTATCTGTCACGATTTTGACTTTGTATCAGTCTCATCTGCGTTTAGGGCACTTTTCACAGCCTCTAAAACGGAAATAGTGTTGTCCTCTAATAAGAGAAGCTACCTTCAGGTGTGAAATCATTCCTTCTGACATTCCCAAAGCACTTACAGCAGTGGTGATACATTGATTAGCCTCAATCTAACAGCAGTCATTGAGATAACGTCCTGTAGCCATTCTGCAATAGGATTACTCATGGGTTCCTTCCGTCTTTGACGTGCAGAATGAATGCATCAGATTTTCGTTGATTAGAGAGTTCCAGTAACGGTGTAGTGTGTACTACATCGGCAAACCGTTCTAAGTGCACCTTGCCAGCAACTTAATGCTGATGCTCCGCTGCAACGCAACAACGGCTGTAGAAATCTCATTATCAAGCAGTGTATCATTTATCGGACAAATGGGAACTTAACGGCCAGAAAGAAAAGTCAACGTTAGTCAAAGAAATAGGTTGCAATAAATCGAAGGTCAAAACTAAGCAAAGATCGATCTGGAGCTGTAAAGATCAGCGATGCGAGAAGAGAGCAATGTTCATGCTTTGAACAAGTTGGCGGCGGTACAAAACATTTTGCCGGATTTCCCAGCACAGAGCGTGACTCAAAGCATCATGACGGCCAATGTGAGTTCTGGCAAGTCACTGTTTTCTTCAGGGGAGCTGGGAAATGAGATCAGCAAGAACCTTGCGCGACGAATTAGTGAGATCAAACACCGTTGTAAGGAAAAGGGCAAGTCATAGTTGTTGGAGATCTGTTTCGTAATGCGAATCAGTGCCGTGGTAAACACAGTTCCCTTGGGACGCTGGTAGTAAGATTACTTTGAAGGACATGGTCATCCTTGTGAGAGTACCGTTAAGTATCGTCGTATTAAAGAAATACTATTAACGGCAATCCTCAAAATCAACCCAGATACCCGTTTTGATGCAGCATTTGGAATGCATGAAGAGGCTGAACGTACATGTGATTACGTTGATAAAGCTCTACAACAAATGGTCCAGATACAGGGTGTTTCAAAAATGACCGGTATATTTGAAACGGCAATAAAAACTAAACGAGCAGCGGTAGAAATACACCGTTTGTTGCAATATGCTTGGGACAACAGTACATTTTCAGGCAGACAAACTTTCGAAATTACAGTAGTTACAATTTTCAACAACAGATGGCGCTGCGGTCTGGGAAACTCTCTAGTACGATATTTTCCACATATCCACCATGCGTAGCAATAATATGGCGTAGTCTCTGAATGAAATTACCCGAAACCTTTGACAACGTGTCTGGCGGAATGGCTTCACATGCAGATGAGATGTACTGCTTCAGCTGTTCAATTGTTTCTGGATTCTGGCGGTACACCTGGTCTTTCAAGTGTCCCCACAGAAAGAAGTCACAGGGGTTCATGTCTGGCGAATAGGGAGGCCAATCCACGCCGCCTCCTGTATGTCTCGGATAGCCCAAAGCAATCACACGATCATCGAAATATTCATTCAGGAAATTAAAGACGTCGGCCGTGCGATGTGGCCGGGCACCATCTTGCATAAACCACGAGGTGTTCGCAGTGTCGTCTAAGGCAGTTTGTACCGCCACAAATTCACGAAGAATGTCCAGATAGCGTGATGCAGTAATCGTTTCGGATATGAAAAATGGGCCAATGATTCCTTTGGAAGAAATGGCGGCCCAGACCAATACTTTTTGAGGATGCAGGGACGATGGGACTGCAACATGGGGCTTTTCGGTTCCCCATATGCGCCAGTTCTGTTTATTGACGAAGCCGTCCAGGTAAAAATAAGCTTCGTCAGTAAACCAAATGCTGCCCACATGCATATCGCCGTCATCAATCCTGTGCACTGTATCGTTAGCGAATGTCTCTCATGCAGCAATGGTAGCGGCTCTGAGGGGTTGCCGCGTTTGAATTTTGTATGGATAGAGGTGTAAACTCTGGCGCATGAGACGATACGTGGACGTTGGCGTCATTTGGACCGCAGCTACAACACGGCGAACGGAAACCCGAGGCCGCTGTTGGATCACCTGCTGCACTAGCTGCGCGTTGCCCTCTGTGGTTGCCGTACGCGGTCGCCCTACCTTTCCAGCACGTTCATCCGTCACGTTCCCAGTCCGTTGAAATTTTTCAAACAGATCCTTTATTGTATCGCTTTTCGGTCCTTTGGTTACATTAAACCTCCGTTGAAAACTTCGTCTTGTTGCAACAACACTGTGTTCTAGGCGGTGGAATTCCAACACCAGAAAAATCCTCTGTTCTAAGGAATAAACCATGTTGTCTACAGCACACTTGCACGTTGTGAACAGCACACGCTTACAGCAGAAAGACGACGTACAGAATGGCGCACCCACAGACTGCATTGTCTTCTATATCTTTCACATCACTTGCAGCGCCATCTGTTGTTGAAAATTGTAACTACTGTAATTTCGAAAGTTTGTCCGCCTGAAAATGTACTGTTGTCCCAAGCATATTGCAACAAACGGTGTATTTCTATCGCTGCTCGTTTAGTTTTTATTGACGTTTCAAATATACCGGTCATTTTTGAAACACCCTGTAGGTCACTTAATAAAAAATGGATCAAATGGCTCTGAGCACTATGGGACTTAACATCTACGGTCATTAGTCCCCTAGAACTTATAACTACTTAAACCTAACTAGCGTAAGGACAGCACACAACACCCAGCCATCACGAGGCAGAGAAAATCCCTGACCCCACCGGGAATCGAACCCGGGAACCCGGGCGTGGGAAGCGAGAACGCTACCGCACGACCACGAGATGCGCGCGTCACTTAATACTTATAGGAGAGTTTTACTCATTAATTTCCCGAACCAGAGGATTGAGGAGTAAATTTGGAATAGGCAGATTGAATAAAACAAGTGAAAATAATTGTAATTGTAGGCTTTCGCAGCCATTGTGATAGTCAATAATATTCTTCAGGGCCTTTGTCTGTGTTGTCAATGTGTAAAGCTTCCGCTGTTCCGGCCACCACAGCAAGTGGCCTTCCTGTCTTTTTTTCCTCTAGATATTTAACGAGAAAAGTTTAGATCTTATATCTGGCTGAAGAGGCTGTTATCGAAATCTGATAGGTTTTTGAAGATGAGGAGGAGGGGTATTGGTCGTCCTTCATTGGTGTTCCCCGCCGCCTGTGTGTGTTGCTTCGGGCGAGCTGCCGTTCTGTAGCGCTGTTACTGAACCAAGGCGCGGAAGTCCCTACCTCTCCTCTTTGTTTATCTTGGCGGGTCCCTTGGCTTTATGTTTCACGTTGCTGATGGATCGCCCTGTCTCACCCACATGCAGTAGTCCATACTCGCCTCATCCGGCATTAGGTAGCAAGTAAACAGCGCTACGTCACAACTACCAGCCGCTTCCAATTCGCCAATTCCCACCACTGGCAAGCAAAAAAGCAAACACCAGTCAAGGACGCCTATTTCCACCAATGAAAAGAAATAATGAGAACACTAATAAAGGATATCTGACACCCCTCCTCCCCATCCTCAGTAGTCTATCTGATTTCCATAACAGTCTCTTCCGCTAGTCTACAGGAACCAAACTTTTCTCATTAAGCAGTTAAAAAGAAAAACAAAACTGAGAAAGGCCATTTGGAGTTTGCCTGAAACGTCCCAAGTTATACGCACTCACAATGCAGTCACAGATCCACAAGAATGTTATTGAAAGTCAAAGATAAATTGATTTCTATAAACAACATAACTGAACGTGAGCAAAAAACGCTTTGAAGTTCCAGTAAGCTGAACACTCACTTGTGAAGAAGCAGGGGTAGCAAAGACTTACTTACACCTACACTTTGTGCTACGTTGTCGAACATTGGCATAATGGGACTACAGCTGTGTGCGAATACAGGTGGACTCTTCGGGGAAAAAAAGGCAGAAAATAACTTCGAAAATTCTTTGGTGCTTCTGCGTGACCGATGTCTGTTCGTCGAAGGCTACATATTAAGTGAAATAGTAAGTTAGAATGGGCACTTAAGGGAGTTTCGGTATCCAGTATCTGATTAATAACGGCTATGCTTTCTTCATAGTGGCATTGATACTAAGTGTTTTTTATTCCTTGAACTATGGAATAGTCTTGAAAGGAGTATACTGGGGCACATTTGTATGTGGCACCTGAATATTATTAGCCACGTGTCTCTGACAGGCTTTATAATGCATATTGCAGACTGTGCACGACTGCAGAGCCAAAGATACTGCTTGTAGTGTTCGAGTAACAAAGCGCTGAGTGCACAGTTGTATAGGTGGCTGTCTGTGAGCGAAAGACGATGGAGTAGGCAGTTTGTGTGGTGTGCTGTTTGAAGCCACCAAGTGTTAGATTAATGTAGGTACGTCAATATTGTTGAACATGGAAACAGAAGTCTTCATGCAAGCAAGGTAAAGATGTTAAAAAATTATGATATTTATTATAGTACAGATGAGTTGGCTGATAATTTGCAATTGTTGAGTAACCCCAGAGTATACGTAAACTGATTTGATAAAAAGGCTAGTTATATATTTCACTTTTGTAATGCTTCTAAGATTTGTTGACAGAGATATATGTAATCTGATGATCTGCATTTGTGGTTGATTAGTGAGGTTAGATAATACTTGCTGTTTAAATGTCGCTGTTTGTGACTCAATTGTGAGTAATGTAACTTCAATTGTCTGATTTTCTTCAAAAGATGAACTTAACTTGCAATATAGCTTTGCTTAAAAAAATCAATGTTAGTAATGCACCACAATCAGTGCCACCTCCCTGTCCAGGTCATATGTTTCTCAAAGAAGTTGGATTTATCATAAATGTTTTCATTTATCAACGAAAACAATTTCATGTGTATTTCAAAGTATTACAGCCAGTATTGCGCATCGCTGAGCCAGTAGCTAGCATATTTACATTTTTTTGTCAGAGATCAGAATATATCGCGTTCCACCGTTGCTGCTTTAGAGCTAAGACAGTTTAATTTATTTGTTATGTGTACAGGGACCAGGGTTATCATTTTTGAACAGGGCCAGAGGATTCAGTGCCTAAGGGGGTGAATGTATTTTGCAGCGACTGTATTTCTGTGTTTCCCAAACTGTTCGTATAAGGTTTTTGTTAACAATAACACAGATCAAACACATCACTTGCATTTACAACACACTACACGATAATTGGAGTTTAGTGTCCATTTCACAGTTCAGACATTCATTCAACATAATTATAAGCTTTTATTTTTTAAAGAACGTTACAGTCTTCTCTGGAAAACTTTTATTTGTTCTAGAAACAGTATTTTATGCATTCGTTTGGGCTGAATTTGCAAGTTGCACAGGTGACATAGTTCATCTGACAGAAAACGTTATTAGAGATTCACTTGGAGTTTAGTTGACCATCAGTTACAACAAATAAAGGTTATGAAGTGGTCCGGTGGTGTAGGATCACTTCTGTGCAGGTGTGGGTCGTGACGATGGACCTTGGCTAGGACGAATGCCGCTGGTAGTAGTTCAGAGAAACAGCATCAAAGGTCAAAATATTTTATTAAGACATGCGACTACACTCAAGGCATGTGGGTGGAGGCGTCGACCACGCCCCTTACAGCAGAGGTTGGTGTGGGGCGGCAGCGAGTTGATGGTTACCAAGATGTGACGTTGTCGCCAAGGAATCCTGAATGCAGAAGCTTACGCAGCGAGTAGGACTAATATGCGGATCCTAGCGGAATATCGTATGTTTTTTTAGTATGAAGAACAGTATTTTCTAGTCTACTGTTTTTGTAACTGAACCAGGTAAAGTTTAATATTAAAAAAATTATTCAGCAAAAATTTAATATTTAACAAAATAAATACGTCAAAAATTTCGAGTGCAAACAATGCATCCGCTTAGTATGAGTTCAATGAATCACATCTTTTAATGACAAAAAAAAATTCATTCTCGAAAACAGCAAAACTCTCAGCACCGTTTAAAGGAAAACCCTCCAGTTCTTTGGAGATACTCTCTTAATTTTAGTTACCAAGAGGGCTTTTTTCTGGTGGTGCTGCTGGTACTGTCCTGGTCATCCACCGTCTTTAACTGCCTTGGTTGTAGCTGCCGATGTCGTCTGCTTGACGATGGAAGAAGTGACGGACAGCAAATGATTTAGTAATGGCTGGCTGAACCATTAACTAAAGCATCTACCTTACCTGTACGGGCAGAGTAATACAGTTCGGAAATCGTATATATAGCTGAGAGACAAAGTTGATTCGACAACGAAAAAGCGAGATATCCGATAGGGGTTTCCTGAACGAGCTACTGCGCCAGGTGAACCGGTCGTCGTACAGCGCGCCGAAAGCCACAGGAAAACACCGGTTTGATAACGACCCGCCATCGTCCGCCACCAACCCTGATAAAAGTCACCACTTGCTGTCAGCAGCGTTAGACAGCTGAGAGCCATGCTACAGTGCACGCAGAATACTGGGGCCAGTAGATGTGCAGTTGGCAGGGCACGCGTGGGGAGAGTGGTAGTGGTGGGGGCTGCGGGCAGGTGTTGTAGGGGAAATGACGAGCGCTGGAGGGGAAGTGCCGTTCTAAACTGAAGCCTACAGTCAAATTTTTTGTAAATATCAAGCGAGGCCACTCCATGCCCACACTTGCATGGTGATTATTCAGAAAGATCTATCACCTCTTCTTTGGTTAGTATCTAAAAAGAGTTCCATCGAAAAAGCAGCGATCTATTTTCACCTGGTTTGTTAACCATTAGTAATTTTCTGAGAAGTGTCATGAATAGGGAATTTTTAGTAAAGCCTATACATTTATGAAACAGTGGTTATTAAGTTTATTAAGTGAGGAGCTGAGGAAAAGTAAGATCAGCATATTTTAAGAAAACACTTCCTTGCTACAAAATAAATGCATAATGACTTCACTTCCCAAACTCATAGCATTTCTTGTTTCACCAGCTATCGATTCTTTCATCGAAAAAGTCTGTAGTTAGTGGAATAACATGGTAGATAATTCAGTTTTGCATAATAACAATATGGCAAAATATTCTCTTCTTTATGTGCTATCATTTGGCAAAATCTTGTTTCAGTATTAATAAAAAGATTATTAAATTTATTTGTTAAATTTTTTTATCCCAACTTTTTCATTGTGATAATTTTTATTTCCAGCTAATTTTTCTCCATGAATTAGGCTACCCTCTCATTTAGTTGATGGACATCGTAAATCTATACATATTTGATTGGCTTTTCTTCAATTTTTTAATAAACCTTCACCAGAATTCATAATTTTTGTTTTCTACTTTGACTAATATATCATATTTCTCGCCTCAACTTAATTTAGGTTTGTTACTATTAGGACTATTATATTGAAATATAGTATTATTTAATATTAATATGTCTAGGTAGTGTCTAAAGCATCCTTATCATATTCTTAAAAATTACTTATAGTCTAAAACTTCATTAAATCATCAGTTGCCTTATAGTGTTTTTCTTTGATTATAATATCATTGTTGTTAAATGTAAATTCATTATCCCCAATAACATGTTTACCATTTTCGTAATGAAAGGAAAAACTTTATCATTGAGATCACCAACATACTTAGATATTGTTTGATTAATATAGATAGTTGGACATAAAACCAATTTTTGATTCATTCTCCATTTCTCCCCTTCTTCCGCCATCCTCAGCATTTTGTTGAGTTGTTTTTGCATTTGAAGTGATGGACTTTGCAACTGCTGAAGCAGTCTTTGGACTGTATCTTCATCATCTTTGAAATAAACTTTTCTCAAATGAAGTTTCTGATGGTATGGATGGAATAAGAAAAATATCATGATGTTTTTCTTCATGGTGATTGTAGTAAGAAAACATCTGTTCATCAACATCTTTGTTTTCTTCAATAGCTTTCAGAATATTGTCACCTAATCATTCAATTGCATGTTTAACTTGTTTGACTGTGTCAGAAACATGCTGACCTTTTTTATATTTGTCATATTAGGTTCTTGTTTTTTCTCCATTTTGAAACTCTTCTTTTAATTGTACTTTTACTCTCATATTTCTCATCTGAAAAGGTAAAAAAATCGAAGATATAATCAAAAAATATAATAGCCCCTTATCTAATTTCAGTACAGAAAAATTAGTTAAAGAGTTAAAAATTAAACATTTTAGATTTTGATGAATTGCCTATTTATTCTGGAGAATATGAATGCAATATAGTTAACTTAGATATTTCTGATAATGCTGGCACTCATCTGATTTGTCATTATAAAGCGAAAAATTCAAAGATTGTTTCTGATTTGTTTGGTGGAAGTATACCAAAAGAATTAGTAAATTATTAGAGAAAACATTATTTGTATTATAATGCTGAAGCGATAAAAATGTTCATGAATTTATTTGTGGTAATTTATGTTTATTTGTCTTAAAACTATTGTTATAAATTTCAAGATATTTTAAATTTGGTAGCTGGATATTTTTGAAATCAGATAAATGTGAAAAAATTGAATAAAAAATGAATATACTTAATGAATTAAGTAATTTTCATCCAAAAATAAGTAATTTCACATAAAGACTCACATGAAAACATCATAAGTGTCAGTTGCATCAGACTTAAGTCAGTGATAAATTTTATCGAAGACTTAGAAAATATTCATATGGAATTACAAAAATAAATTCAACATTATAATCAAATTTCAATAAAGAACTAGAAAATTCAATTAATCAGTTTCATAAAGAATATAATATGATTTTACATTCCGTTAAAAGAAATGTTAGTTTTCTTGGTAGAAGGATAGTAAATACAAAAGATCCTCTTAGTGGTTATGATACAGTTACCAAACAATATTTAGAAAACCACATAAAAGATCTTTCTACAAATGCTGAATGCACAAGTGTTTTAACACAATTCAGCAACTGTGTAACTACAACACATTTTAATGAAAACATTAATCAACTTAGTATGACTAACCCAGCCAGAAGTTGAACCCAGGAGCCAAGGATCTAGAGAGGAGACGCTGATCACTATACCACATCCTGTGGACTTCTTGATGGAGATATAAGATGATGCCAGGATATAACCAAATACAAATTCGTAAGGTAGAAGTGGTATTAACATTTACGGTGTGTTACAAATACTTTTCTGCTGAGGGCAATGACAACTATCCACGATGCTACTCCAGGCGGGTGTAAAATGACTGTGTGCAACGGAAAATACTGAACCGCAAAAATTAAGATTTGGCCCTGTCTGACTACCCCCTGTAGTAGATCTTAGGATCTCTTAATGGCGATATTATCTCCTCCTTCTTGCTCTTTAACATAAAAATTACATCAACATAAATGCATAATTAAGGTAACTAGTAACTACAAATGACAAATGCTGTGTCTGCTTATATTTTTATAGTGGATTAAAACCCCTTTATATATTGCAAATGTTTGTATATCAATATCAAATGGACATAAAGAGATACAAATGGATTTCCTAACTAATATGATTGATCAATTACCCAAATATGCCCTTTTTTATGGTTTACGCGATCTAATGTAAATAATGCGAGATGACTGACATCACCTACGCACCAGACACTAGAAGACACTACTTTCAAAGATGACCTACAGTGGTGTGCATCCTCAGTGGAAATAAAATTTACGTGATCACAGCTGTTTAGCTTTATAGTCCTAATAAGCCGAAGCAAATAGCAGTATCACTGCATGTACTGCATCCGGTGCATCGGAGTGATGCTTCTCATACATGTTTGCGATGACGGAAGAACTCCAGTCACAAACTATTAAAAAAACTCATTCAAACACTAGGACGGTAGAAGATGGTCCTCTGACTAGTATAATTTAATACTGTCTTCCCCTCTCTGTGTTCTACAGACGAGAAACGCGAACCCTCAGTCACAAGGACGGAGTTAAGATAACGTCTCAGCGTGAGTATTGGCGGAAGAAATGATCCCAATCACTGAGTACTCAACGACGACTCCCTACCCGGAGGCGAAGTTCCGAATTGTATAAGTTCGCAACAATACAGTGCCTAACCGTTCTAACTATAAAATCTCCTGAAAGCAAAGACGGCAAGTCCATCTGTTCCAACAAAAGCTGGTACTGAGCGACCATCAAACAAGGGAGCTCAAAACGGAAGTCTTAATTCTCTCCACCACTGGCTTCCCAGCAAAGCTCGGCTCTCCTCCCTCGTAACTGCAGAAGGCGAATCATATTCTCGAAACCACGGAATATTCTCCCTCTCTACAGATTTATCCGAATGCCAACCATATTTTAGTCTTTTGTCCTCTAGCGCAGAATGTTTGAGAGGAAATACCCATCCTCATTAATTAGGAATACATACAATGGTACGCTTCTCATAGTAAAAATCCTCGGAAATAACCCAGCCTGTGTGATATCCAAGCTAACGCTTCTTCATTCCTTTCTGCTGTGTCCAAGATTTTAAGAGTTTCTGATCTATTATCCGGTTATCCTTCCGACCCCGTTACAAAACCGGCCGGCCGCCGCTGTATTGTGCTTCATTCAACGCTCAGGTGCCCTGACTGTCCATCTTGGCAACTTCCTGTGTTAAGCATGACCGACACACCTGTGAGGGCTTTTCTATCGAGGCCTTGAGTTACGCCTGCCGTTTCATTTCCACTGGCATTCCAACCTCTACCAGCATAGGCAATCATTCATTACGTCATTTTTATAATAAAGACATTCCGTCACCTTTCATGCAGTAAGCGTTAACAACTATCTACATGTTGAACGTCTTCTTTAAATATTCGTATATATGGTGTACAACCTATCAAATGATACCTAATTCCAGTTGTAAATCATGGCAAAGTATGTAGATGAGTGCTTGTAAGGTGCGAAACACTTTCAGTTGAATATGAACTTTAACTGAAACACGACAGGTTTCGTGATGTCAAAAGACATCTTCAGGTGTACATACATTAGTAAAATATTTAAGTCCGGATATTGAAAAGAGGGTTTTTTTCTGATGTATGTACACCTCAGGATGTGATTTGACATGACGAAACAGGTCACGTTGTTGTAAAAGTCCATACACAATTGAAAGCGGTTTATTACACAAACATAGTTTTAGTCTGATTTGGGTTCTCTCGTGGTTGATTCATAAGCAGAGGAGGTGATGATGATGATGGTGGAGAGAGGGATTTTGTTGTACTGAGCGATTGGTCGATTGGTTTGTTAGCATTTTTGGGCAATGAGTATACTAATTTGATCATTTCAATCCAGGCGGAATCTTGAAATGCTGAAAAATGACTCTGGAGACCTTGTACATTCTTACAAAATAGTCATCAAACACTTCGATGAAAATCTCCGACTAAAATCGTCGACTTTACTGTAGTATTAAAAATAATGGTGGCTTTTGGTTGCGGTGTCTGAAGAAGCTGAATTTGTGTATTATTTACGTTCTTGTCTTTGAAGGAGAGTGAGTAATTAGTTCGTTCAAAAAATGGTTCAAATGGCTCTGAGCACTATGGGACTTAACTGCTATGGTCATCAGTCCCCTAGAACTTAGAACTACTTAAACCGAACTAGCCTAAGGACATCACACACGTCCATGCCCCGGGCAGGATTCGAACCTGCGACCGTAGCGGTCGCGCGGCTCCGGACTGTAGCGCCTACAGCCGCTCGGCCACACCGACCGGCACTTAGTTCGTGAGAGAAGGGGAACAGGCAAGAAAAGGCAAGAATTAATTTAGTCCCTGTAAGCAAAGTAAACAGATTCCAAAGTGAAACTTCCTGGCAGATTAAAACTGTGTGCCGGACCGAGACTGAAACTCGGGACCTTTGCCTTTCGCGGGCAAGTGCTCCACCAACTGAGCTACCCAAGCACGACTCACACCCCGTCCTCACAGCTTTACTTCTGCCAGTAAAGGCAGGAGACGAGGTACTGGCAGAAGTAAAGTTGTCTCGGTCCGGCACACAGTTTTAATCTGCGAGGAAGTTTCATATCAACGCACATTCCGCTGCAGAGTGAAAATCTCATTCTAGATTCCAAAGTCTTTTTAAGTGGCATAACCTTAAGGGCCACTCTGAATAAAGATCTTCCGTAGCGGTGGCGTTTAAGGCATAAATTCACGGTGAGAAGCCAACGCGTTAATGACTCGTCCAATGACTCAGACCTGCGTAAAGGAAGAGTAGGCCGAGTGTAATGTGTTGTGACTTGGCAAGACAGCCAAGCCACTACGAGAGGAAGCCGAAAGGCACGCGTTTAAGCTCACGCAGGATGGCGTGAGGTCTGGAAAATGACAAGGTCTTTATAGTAGCAAAAATAGTACGTAGCTTCTGGAATACTTAACTTTAATCCATAATTGGTGAACAGCGGTCTGACGGAACATGCATCACAAGATAAATAGCAGTTGATAATGGCGCCTTGCTAGCTCGTAGCAAATGACGTAGCTGAAGGCTATGCTAACTATCGTCTCGGCAAATGAGTGCGTATTTTGCCAGTGAACCATCGCTAGCAAAGTCGGCTTACAACTGGGGCGAGTGCTAGGAAGTGTCTCTAGACCTGCCGTGTGGCGGCGCTCGGTCTGCAATCACTGATAGCGGCGACACGCGGGTCCGACGTATACTACCGGACCGCGGCCGATTTAAAGGCTACCACCTAGCAAGTGTGGTGTCTGGCGATGACACCACATAATGTAAGCAAAACATAGTTGTTGCAGACAAAAGACAGCGTAAGGCAGCAGAAACTGTGGGTCCACTAAGGTGTGCTTTATTGGCAAGCGGAGGATCTAAATGACCATGCCGCTGCACTTCTGCATAAATCACAGCATGTTTCTGGAATTTTCTGCCATTCTGTCCGTGCATGTGTGTGTTGTTCTCCACTTTAATCCATTTGTTTTTGTGGCACAGGAAAAATCGGGAACATCTTAATTTCAGTGCAAATTAAGGATGTAATTTTATTCATATTTCCAGAACTATTACATATTTAGTGTAAGTTACAACTCCCACAAAGAACGGTCTGAACGATTCGAAACGGTTTTGGGGTAGGGCAGTTCACTAGCGATGAGATTAAGGCTGTGAGAGACGTTTCAATACAGATACAGTATGTAGTGATACAGAAGTTCCACAAAATCTCAAAAAGGTCTTTGCTGTCTACAAGAAGTTTGCTCTGTATATAATAATCTTGTGAGTTTATTATGATAAAGTTTTTTATTTGATTTAAACTGCAAGGGGTTTTATTTGTTCTTACTTGCTACATGTGCGTCGCAGAGTTCTGAAGCGTACTGAAGGTTATACAGTACCTGCTGAAAAGTATCCGGACACCTATTCGTGAACATTAATTTCGGGTGTGTCCATCCATCGCCTTTATGACAGCTTGAAATTTGCTTTGGACATTTTTAACGAGGTCTCTGTATATATCTCGAAGAATGGTAGCCCATTTTTCCTCAAGAGCCAAAACCAGAGAAGGTAGTGAAGTTGGATGCTGGGGTCTGGAGTGAAGTAGATGTTCTAACTCATCCTAAAGGCCTTGAGTTCAGATCGAGACTCTAAGCCGCTCAGTACATTTCTGGAACGTTATCGATTACAAATCATTGTCTCACAGATGCTGCTGTAGAACAGGGTGCAATGTCACATTGAGGCAAATAATCACTGTCTGTGAACAGTTTCTCTACTGTCCGCAGTAGAGTGCTGTAAAATGTGTTCATGTCCTTCTACATCAAGGTTTCTGTAAGTGTGGTACGGGGATCTCACACTAATTATGAAAAATACCCACATATCATAACACCATTTTTTTCAGACTTCACCTTTGGCACTATACATGATGGCAGATAATGTACTCCTGGCTTTCACCAAACAGAAACTCTTCCATTGGATTCATCACTCCAAATGGCTCGTTTCCATTCATCCAGTGTTCAGTGACGTCGCTCTTTACGCCACCTCGTGTGTGTGTGTGTGTGTGTGGCTCACATGGAGGTGCTAAAGCATTGCGCTCCATTGTTTTTAATTCCCGATGCACAGTCAATGTGCTAACTCTATGAGAATATTTCGGATCTCTTGGGTTATTCCTTCCACTAATTCCATGCTATGTTTTATAGAAACCCTTCACAATGCTTGACGGCCCCTTTCCTCCAGTATATGAGGTCTCTATGATCTCTGTCTAGCCGTAGTTGTTCCTTCATGTTCCCACTTCACAGTCACATCACCAGCAGTCGACTTGCAGAGCTCTAGAAGGGTTAAAATATAACTCATGAGTACAATGCTGACTGCACCAGTATTCCCACATCCGCCATCGTAGATTCTGATGTCATAAGGCTCTGCCAGTATCCCTGCTGCACCACTGTGGCTGAAGTCAAAGAGCTGTACCAGAACCCCTGGTCTGCCCCTAGTATCGTCGTTTGGATTCTGACGTCATAGAGCTGTGCCAATATCCTTGGTCAGGACTTTCGGATCGCCATCTTGGATTCTGAAGTCATAGAGGTGTGCCAGTATCCCTGGTCAGTCGACTTGGATTTCGACCAATACAACAATTCACAATGTTCGGCTTCTCTCGAATTTACTCTTAGAAGAACTGGACTAGGTCTGCCATTTAGGATGGTATTATTTAACACTTGGGACAAATGGACTATTTTTAGCATCCCACTATTTTTTTTAATTTCCCACCAATTTTTGAATTTCCTGGCATTTTGTAGATATAGATGGGGCAACCTGGCAACACTGCACGACATCACCGATTAAATCATAGGGGGAGGGGGAAATTGGGAACAATTCAGGCTGCACCAGAACCCTCATAGCTACACTACTAAGTACTAATGGTATAGTCTTTGCATGTGAGCGAGCCCTGTGACTGGTGTCTTCGTTGTAGATGTGGATATAGAGAGAATTTGAGGCGAAATAACAAAGTGTATTAGACATTCGTTAGCAGTGTGGTACGCAGACGACAAATGGGATGTCACACTGATGAAGTCTACCTGCAGTAGCAGAGAAACGATGGCAGAAGACTGCTGGCCTCGCGCGCGGGGTGCAAGCAGAGCTCGCAATTTTGCAAAATTGTTCCTAAGGTTCATCGGGATGCTTTGGTATGGAGCCGAGTGGAGGGGTCTCGGCCAAAGGCTTCGTCGACTCTGTGACTGCCTTGGCTGCGGATTTCTAGACCTGCGTTATCGTATGGGGATTTATAGAATTCCCCTTCATAGATCAGGTGTGCACTACACAAAGGAAGTAGCTGCTCGAGTAGCAGAGTGCTTGTGGAGTGCATGTGAGGGTTTTTTAGGCAGGCAATACTTTGAGGTGCTCTGATAAATTCTCACTAGTCTATAAGCAGCATAGGAAGCCAGAAGTAGTTCAAGTTAAAGACACGTCGACACCAAAATTTTATCAGTAAACTGACGAGATATTCATAATAAAGTATCCGAATTTACTGCCCTCCAGGACAGTTCTCGCGCTCAAATTATTCTCGGGAGCGAGAGCTGGCTGAAACCGGAACTGGAAAGCTCTGAGATATTTAACGAGTCGTGGAATGCATAAAAACCGGATTAGAGACCACAGGAGGGGTAGTGTTTATTGCAGTTGACAAAAATATTGTCTCTATTGAGATCGAAGTTGAGTTTGACAGTGAAGTTATCTTGTCGCTTATAACGGGTATAGGTGGATGTTTTTACCACCAACCCGATTTTGCTGTGTCAAATCTAGAGTCATTCAAAGAAAGTCCACGGTCAGCAGCGCGTAAATACCTGGATCATCAATACTAATTGGAAGCGACTTTAACCTACCGAGTATAGATACGGGATGTCTATGGATTCATTTCGTAGACAGATAGTCATGCAAAATACTTCTGAAGACGTTTTCTGAAAACTGTCTTGAGCAGCTAGTTCGGGAGCCCAAACGGAGTGGAAACATCTTAAGACCTTGTAGCTCTACAAATAAGCCTGATGTCAGTATAAAAACGGGGATTAGCGACCATGACGTCGTTATAGCAACTATGGTTACGAAAGTTAATAAATCAGTCAAGGCGGCTAGGAGAGTCTGCTAGACAGGGCAGATATGCAGTTAGCATTCACTTAGATAGGAATTGACCTCACTTAGCTGCAGCAATTACAGGCAAAGTCAAGAGAGTTATGCGGCTAGTAAGTGGATAAAGGATTGAAAAGACCCACTATGGTTTAATTACGGAATTCGGAAGATTCTGAAGAAGCAGAGGCTGTTGCACTCTCGGTTCAAAAGAGATCACACAAATGACGACAAGCAAAGGTTAGTAGAGATTCGTCTGCGGGAAGATGTATGCGCGAAGCATAAAACAACTACCGTCGTCTCATCTTAGCAAAAGATCTGGCAGAGAACAAGAGAAAATTCAGCTTCTGTGTAAAATCACTAAGCGGGAAAAATGAAATTTGTGGTAAGGACTATGGGACCAAACTGCTGAGGTCATCGGTCCCTAGGCTTACGCACTACTTAACCTAACTTAAACTAAATTGCGCTAAGGACAACACACACACTCATGCCCGACGGGACTCGAACCTCAGACGGGAGGCACTAAGCCCTTCTAAGGCTCCCATTCAGTCCCTTGTTGACCATTTCGGTGTGGCAGTTGAAGATACCAAAACGAAAGCCGAAATTTTAAACTTCATGTTCAAGAAATCGTTGACCCAGGAGAGTCGTACAAACACATCGTCTTTTGACCAGCGGACAGACTCCTTGCCATAGAGAAACATCTGCAAGACTTGAAAGCAAATAAATCACCAGGCCCGGATGGAATCCCAGTTCGGTTTTACAAACAGTACTCTGCGACATTGGCCCCTTACCTAGCTTGCATTTGTCGAGAATATCTCGCCCAGCACAAAGTCCCAAGCGCTTGGATAAAAGCGCAGGTGACTCCAGTACATAAGAAGGGTAAAAGAACGGACCCACAAAATTACAGACCAATGTCCCTAACTTATGTTAGCTGCAGAATCCTTGACACAATAAACTTTCTTGAGTCGAGAAGCTAATGTCCACGAATCAGCATGGTTTTAGAAAGCAGCGCTCTTGCGAAACTCAGCTTGTCCTTTACTCATGTGATATACTGCGAACTTTGGATGAAGGACGACAGGCAGATTCCATATTTTTAGATTTCTGGAACGTATTTGATACGGCGCCGCATTGAAAGCTGTTAACGAAGACACGAGCACATGCAATAAGTTTACAGATATGTAAGCGGCTCGAAGACTTCTTAAGTAATAGAGCCCAGTATGTCGTCATCGAAGGGCGGTATTCATCAGAGACAAGAGTACCGTCAGAAGTGCCCCAGGGAAGTGTGACAGGATCGCGTTGATATCTTCATACATACTCGTAAATGATTTGGCGGTCAGGGTGGGCAACAATCCGGGGTTTGCTGACGATGCTGCGGTGTACGGCAAGGCGTCGAAGTTGAGTGAGTTTAGGAAGATACAGGATGAATCAGACAAAATTACTACTTGGAGTGATGAATGGCAGCTAGCCATTAAAGTTAACGGGGATGAGTGGGAAGAACAAACCTGCAATCAAGTTACCTTCCATTAGGAATGTGGATGCACTCAACAACTGTGATATGACTTTCAAAATGATGGAGCACAATAATCATCCATCTTTCTGATTTTGTTAAGCAAATCTAGATTTCGGCTAATGCCTGGCCATTATCAAAGCACTACAGCATATTATCAATGCGTGGCCCAGTACGTTACTCCCCGGTTGTTTGCCGGCCTTGGTGGCCGAGCGGTTCTAGGCACTTCAGTCTGGAACCGCGCGAACGCTACGGTCGGAGGTTCGAATCCTGCCTCGGGCATGGATGTGTGTGATGTCCTTAGGTTAGTTACGTTTAAGTAGTTCTAAGTTCTGGGGGACTGATGACCTCAGATGTTAAGTCCCATAGTGCTCAGAGCCATTTGAACCATTTGAACCCCGGTTGTTCGGGCTTCTGTCACATTTCGTTCAAGACCACAGTCTTTAACCAACTGTGACAGAAGCCCACACAACAGAGGACTGACGTACTAGGACATGCATTGATAATACAATGTAGTGCATCGATAATGGCTAGGCACTAGCCGAAATCTAGATTTGCTTAATAAAACCTGAAAGAAAGGGACGACTGATTGCTGTGCTCCATCACTTTGAAATAGAAACCTGTAATGTTTGGATACGGTATTAATAGTCTCCTGCTTGAGGCACTGAAGTCGTTTGAATATCTGAACGTAATTTTGCAAAGTGACATCCAATGGAACGAGCATGTGACAATTGCTATAGGGAAGGTGAATGGTCGACTTCGGCTTATTGCAAGAATTTTAGGAAAATGGCGTTCACCTGTAAAGGAGACCGCATATAGGAATCTGATACCACCTATTCTTGAGTTCTGCTCGAGTGTTTGGGATCCGAAACATGTCGTATTGAAGGAAGACCTCGAAATAATTCAGAGGCGGGCTGATAGATTTGTTACCATAGGTCCGAACAACACGTAAGTGTTATGGAGATGCTTCGGGAACTCAAATGGGAATCATTGGAGGGACGTTCCTTTAGGGAAACATTATTGAGAAAATTTAGAGAACCGACATTTGAAGCTGGCTGCTGAACGATTCTGCTTCCGCCAACATACATCGCGCGTAAGGACCGTGAAGATAAGATAATACTCATACGGAAGCGTACAGACAATCGTTATTCCGAAGCTCTATTTGCGAGTGAAACAGGAGGAGAAATAACAAGTAGTGGTACAGGGTACCCTCTGCCACGCACCGTTTGGTGGCTTCTGGAGTATCTATGCAGATGTAGATGTAGATATGAAAGATCTACTCAACTCACGGTCTTCGAACGTGGTCAGGTGATTAGATGTCAATTGTGTCTTATCCGTGTACACGAGATTTCCACACTCATAAATATCCCTAGGTTCACTGTCTCCGATGTGATAGTGAAGTGGAAACGTGAAGGGACATGTACAGCATAAAAGCGTACAGGTCGACATCGTCTGTTGACTGACAGAGACCACCGACATTTGAAGAGGGTCGTAATGTGTAATATGCAGAAATCTATCCAGACCATCACGCAAGAATTCCAAATTGCATCAGGATCCACTGCAAGTACTATGACAGTTAGGTGGGAGGTGAGAAAACTTGGATTTTAATGTCGAGCGGCTGCTCATAAGCCACACATCACGCCGGTAAATGCCGAACGATGCCTCGCTTGGTGTAAGAAGCGTAAACATTGGACCACTGAACAGTGGAAAAACGTTGTGTGGAGTGACGAATCACGTTACACAATATGGCGATCCGATGGCCCAGTGAACGTTATCTGCAATCTTGTGTAGTGCTAACAGTAAAATTCGGAGGCGATGGTGTTATGGTGTGTCGTGTTTTAATGGAGGGAGCTTGCATCCCATGTTGTTTTGTGTGGTACTGTCACAGCACAGGCCTACATTGTTGTTTTAAGCACCTTCTTGCTTCCCACTGTTGAAGAGTAATTCGAGGATGGCGATTGCATTTTTCAACATGATAGAACACCTGTTCATAATGCACGGCCTGTGGCGGAGTGGTTACACGACAATAACATCCCTGTAGTGGACTGACCTGCACAGAGTCCTGACCTGTATCCTATAGAACACCTTTGGGGTGTTTTGTAATGCAGACTTCGTACCAGATCTCACCGACCGACATCGATACCTCTCCTTAGTGCTGCACTCCGCGAAGAATGCGCTGCCATTCCTCAAGAAACCTTCCGGCACCTGACTGAACGTATGCCTGCGAGAATGGAAGCTGTCATCAGGGTTAAGGGTGGTGCAATACTATATTGAGTTCCAGCATTACCGATGGAGGACGCCACGAACTTGTAAGTCATTTTCAGCCAGGTGTCCGGATACTTTTGCTCACATAGTGTTCATCTACATATTGTAACAGCTTCGTGTGAGCCGCTACATGGTTCTATGAATGCTAAGATCAGTGTAACCAACAAGTGTGTAGAGTTTCGAATAATGCTTCGTTGAGTCAAAGAGGCATTAGTGGCCACCGGTCAGCACCCATTGTGAGGTTGGTAGAGGTAGAAACCGCTTACGCTCTCTGGGCTCTTCCGGCCACAGTGTGTGGACCCCGGACGGGAAAGACGATTAGGTTACTCTTCCCTAGTATGCCGGTGAGTACGGATGCTCTGAGTAGCATCTCTGTCTCCTGAGTTGAAAGGTATGAGAGCTTTGTTTGAGCTACCGGTAGGCAGTCTCGTCTGTGGCAGTGATAATCATGCCGCACCAACTAATTCAATCAGGGAACCGTGCTAATTTCAGTAATATTCCGTTCATTCGGTTAGAAGTTTTGTGCAACTTAACTTGGTGTGGACGAGTGGTGACACCACATGATGTATAGCTTTAGTTAGTTTAGCGTATTAGGTACGTGTTGCGTACTTTGTGGAATGCTTGTACTAAATTTTATTTAATTTACCGTCCAATTCGTATTTCACTTTCATGAACTTAGTAGCCCGTGCTCTGGTGTACTATGTGTGTTTCTTTGTCTATCATGAGGCTCCAGTTCGACGTAAACTGCTCTCGTATTCGAGGAGAAGCTCAGTTTCATGACGGAGAAGATGCGTCCAGGTATGGTAAATTTATTTACAAAATTATGGAGTGTACGGTATTTTATATGTGGGCTTTGTTCTCTAAAACTGACCTTTAAAGGCAATCGCGCCATGACCCAGTGAGCATACATGTGGATTAGGGAATCTTTTTTTCCCAAATTTTATCTTTCGTTGTGTGAGCGACCAATGTGAACGTGGTTTGTGTGATCCTGATAAATTGCATCCAGTAATTTAGTAGTCTTGCCCCACATGTGTCGGTCCAGATACTGCGCTGTATAATGTGTCACATGTCGATGCACGGGCTACTTGTCCCAAGTAACTGTATTTTAAATTCTGTGTGTGTGTGACTGTTAATGAAAAAATAAATGTGAATTATTGTTAAATTCTTTGCTATTACGTCCCACAGCACCATTCCGCTATTTAGCCAGGATCCTTAAAATCAGTCAGTTTGCACCTCCTCTTAGCAATATTTCAATAGAATTTATCATGTAACTCTTCAGGCTTTCCCGGCGATCTAAGGCCTATGGCCTTCCCCCTCCACCAAACGGCTGCAGGCGCTTCCTCTGTGGTCCGCGCCCATTCACTGCGAACTGCTGGAGCGTTGCTGATCCTTTTTCCGTCCGCTGCGGTTCTAGGTGTTCCCTCTGGGGTCCGCGCCCACCAACCCCGCTCCTGGGGGTTTCATCTACGGTCGGGGGTACCAAGCTTTCCCCCTGCGGACCGCTCCCGCTCACCACGACCTGTTGGAGCGCTGCCGCTCCGTTTTTCGTCCGCTGCGGCTCTGGATGTTCCCTCTGCGGTCCGCACCCACCAGTCCCACTTCTGGGTGTTCCATCTTCGGTCTGGGGCGCCTGGCAGTCCGTCAGGGGCTCGTTTTCCATCTCCATGTCTCTGGATCTTCTGTTTGTGTAGTGTTGCAGCTGGCCCCGTTGCCATAGGCATAAACACTGGACCAGGTCCACTCGAGGAGCAGTCTCAGGTCGCACCTGATGAAGGTTACGAGCTACGTGACCGAAATATCGTGCAAGTACGACGCTGATATCCGGCAGAACACCTGACAACCCAAGATGTCAGAATTTATCATGATTGTTGGATTGATGTTTTAGTAAATCATCGGATGATCTGTGAGGTGGCGTCTTTTTATCAGTTTAATTAGTTAATGTTTAAATAAATTTGGGAACCAGTAAAGAGATATTTTGCATAACTGATCTTACCAGAACCTTGCAGTAGTAAAAGACAACAGGTACCATTCAATCTACATGATGTTACAGCCACCCAGTCAGAAGAATCTTCCTGGAATAGGCTGAGACTGCGAAAGTCTACATTCTTTTGGAAATATGTGAGGGTTTGGGGCGACATTAGATACATAACTTTTGTGTATTGAGGTCAGTTTGAACAGCAACCCGAGCTTTAGGAAAGTTTAAAAGTCCAAAGTCTTGGAACTATTTCAGGTATATCAATGTGCCAAAGTCCAATGTGACAATGTCTGACCGAATGTGGGGATAAACAAGCAAGCGTTTTCGAAACAAGAACGGGCTCCACAGCTTCCCTGGTCGATCGTTCGCCAGAAATTTTCGTTAGTTGGTATGTTGATTTGGGGGATGGGACCAAACAGCGAGGTCATTGGTCCCATTGGGTTAGGGAAGGATGGGGAAGGAAGTCAGCCATACCCTTTCAAAGGAACCGTGCTGGCCAGCACACAATGCAGCATAAAGGTTACGAGAGTACTGTTAGTGGCCAACGACAAGACTCGCTGGCAACACGCCGCCAACGCCGTCTCAGCCGCCAGTATTTAGGATCGCCGCCGCGGATCGGAGGGACTGTTCAGTCAGTTATTTCGAGCCCGTCGCGCCAGTTATTTCGAGTCTGTATGCTGTAGAGTTCCAGCGTTTCACTGAGACGGAGCCGCATACTTAGCCTCTAGCATAGAGACAGGCAGCACATAGCAACCTTATAGTGAACATAGCGGACTTCTACTTCAGCAGCATTGAGGCTACGTGGACTATACAGAAGAGAGCTTGTATCACAGCCCAAGGAAACTTAAGTAGCTCTTTCTTTACGAATAACGAACTCAGTTATTAATTGCGTGCAGTTTGTGTTATAGAACGAGGATAACGGCCACCAAGCAACATTCTCTACTTGTTTCCCATGGTACAGCTCTACAGAGACAACATAAAGGCGGCTAAAGAGAATACAACAGGAATCATCCCAGCATTTGTCTGTAGCGATTTGGGGAAATCACGGAAAGCCTAAATCAGGATGGCCGGACCCAGTTTCGAACCGTCGTCCTCCCATATGAGATCCCAGTGTGCTAACCACTGTGCCACCTCGCTCGGTAGAGATGTCAGCAAAAGAACATATCGGGCATATGGTTGGTTGGTAAATTGTTAGTCATGGCCCGCCAACAACTGTTGATACTTTGTAGATTGGCACATAAATCTTGTTAAGGGTGCTTCAGTACCATACAGAGTGTCAACACTACAGTGATTTCTGAAAGACGTATACAGCCTGATAAGAAAAGTGAAGCACACAGAAGACATGGTCAGACATCAGTGTAACTTCGCACATAGAGATACAGTCAGCGGGTAAGTAAGTGCAATTCCTTGTGAATCGTAGAACAGCCACCAGAGTGCTTTAGTGTTGTTCGCTCAAATGGCTCTGAGCACTATGGGACTTAACTTCTGACATCATCAGTCCCATAGAACTTAGAACTACTTAAACCTAACTAACCTAAGGACATCATACACATCCATGCTCGAGGCAGGATTCGAACCTGCGACCGTAACGATCGCGCGGTTCCAGACTGTAGCGCCTAGAACCGGTCGGCCACTCCGGCCGGCAGTGTTGTTCGCGTTTAGTTGTTTCAGGTCTGGTACAGTACATAAGGTGCATGAACAGCGTCATTTATTGAGCGATCGCTGTGGAGGGCATGAAGATGTTGCATACTCGTATGCAGGGTCGGTTCGAGAATCAGTGTATGCATGCATTGGTGTGAGTCATCGAAGTGAAAAGTGAGCTCGTACTGCCAAGTTCTTTGTAAATTTGACTCGATTTTGTAGGTATTGAAATAACATCACATATCTTCTTAACTCACGAAGTTACATTTCATTTCCTTCTCCCTTTTGACTACTTAGTTATTTTTTCAGGTATTGGGTTTCAGTACCGCTAACTACTCCTGATCACTTTTATGTTGCCGTCACTTAATCTGTGCTACAAAGCGTTCATGTACCTTTCTGCGAGTGTAATTTCCGTAAACATCACGGGGCTTGCACATGCGATCTCGCACTACAGATTGCACATAAGCAACGCATCATGTACAGCATGTTTCTGCACCAGATGACTCACGCAATAAAGAGAATAATCAGCCAGAGAACAAACGTTTTGTGCAATATGGATGTGAAATTATTTCACTTCCATACAATGAACAGATATAACAGAAAGTTAACTTGTATCTCACCTAAATAATGGCATCGATACGGCCACGAACGATACGACTGTATCGAATCAAAAAGGTTGCGGGTCCCGGCAGCTAAGGACAGTCGGAGCTCATGGCGACTCAACTGGTCCTTTCCCTGTAGGCAGAATACCTCTATATGAGGCGGCCACGAGCTTCAGTTAAATCTCTGGTAATCCATCAAGGGAGTGGGACTGTAGCCAGACACTGAATTACTTGAAAATGATAACAAAACCAGTGGCTGTATTTGAATCTGATGTCATTTCTTCTTTTTGACACATTGTAAGGTGTCATGAAAATCCAACACCTTCCATGAAAACCCTGACATGATAAGCAAATCCAGAAGTATGTCACATAGCTCCGAATAAATCGTGACATTAAATTAACCAAAGTAATATGAGTAACGAGTGAGCAAATGGAATACCACAAACTAACACAAGAATGCCTAAATGCATGTCATACCTTCCCACCGTGAAACAGACGCAGTTCCGAGGGGAGAAACGAGATCAGAAGCCGAGAGCAGAACCGTGTTAAGCTGGAAGGCCCTACGATAAGGGATGGACGGACACCCACGTCGCCAGCTAACCGCTAGGACCACACCACCCGCAAGTTTTAGCGTGAGACTTTTTCGCGTCTCTGTTACGTCAGGACCACCCCCCCAGCCAATGTTAAAAGCTAGAGCCCTCCAGAAGAACAGTATAGATCTTACAATAACACAAAAAGGGCTACACCACCCGCAAGTTTTAGCGTGAGACTTTTTCGCGTCTCTGTTACGTCAGGACAACCCCCCAGCCAATGTTAAAAGATAGAGCCCTCCAGAAAAACAGTATAGATCTTACGATAACGCTAAAAGGACAACACCAGCTGCAAGTTCTAGCGTGAGACTTTTTCGCGTCTCTGTTATGTTGCAAACTTTAAAAAACATTGCCCCACCACGAAAAGTATAATGTTTCTCATTGGATAGACAGAATTTTTGTAGGCGGAGCTTAAGGTTAACATTGAGACCCTGATTGGTCAGATGAAAACACAGCCAGATAGTTTTTTTTAAAACCAACTTCCGTAAATTGTAGTAAGGAGAAGTTAGGAAAGGAGTTGCTTCCGAGACGGCGAGGTGAGCGGAGCTGTGCTGCCCGCCGCCCCCTGACGAACACCGACAAGGTAATGAACGCACACGATGCCGCATAACAGTGCATAAAGCTTTACTCAGAACTGCAGAAGTCTCATCTGTTACACCCCTTTTTGCGTAATACTAGTGACAATCGTCAATTCAATCTCATGGTGTTCACATTTGACACTTGAAGTAAAAATCTGAAACGCGATGATATTTCTGTTATATAGTTATTGAGAAGCCACATCAGCCACTGTAATTTACGACAAGTTAGATAAGTAATTAAAGATAATTGAGGGTCACTGTAGACCATTTTGATAGTTTTCTCTTTTGTGAAACTTAATTTAAACCTAGATTATAGATGTGATATGGCATAGGGCATCCTTCGATCCATTATAGAACTTGGAAACCAATTCAGGAAATATTCGTTCACATTTTTGTTGAACGCAGTTGGTTTTTACCATCCTGTATTAAAACATTTCCTTTTATCAATAGTGCAATTTATAAACAATGTTTTGTGAGTAGAATAAAATTTCCAATGGTAAACTTAACTGCTTTTTCGACGTTATTTTACCAGCTAACTAAAAATAGGAAAGCCTTGAACCCCTTCCACTAAATTTAGTTAGTATTAAGATTCTTTTACAGGGAGTGCAGTGGAGCTGACGCTGAAATCATCAAGTATTTGGTTATATCATCGCTAGTCTCACTGAACTCTTCTGACTTCTACATGTCATGTGTGGTCTGGCGTCTCCTTACCAGCAACAGGTCCCAGGTTCAAACTAGTCAATTCCCTAAAAGACACGCTCAGAGCGTCATTGCGCGAAAGTGGTAGGGAGACACGATATAGAACAGACACCACGCAGAATGTTAGGACATGCACCAGTTTCGACAGCACATGGTGTCGCATATGGAAACATACACAACATGATAGAAGAGTATGAGAGCACAGACAACATAAATCATAGTTTATGAGTAAAAAGAGATAAATCACATTATAAAATTACGTAATAAAAATGTGGTATTTTATCCATACAAAGTAAAATTAGCGTCTAACTTATATTGCATTTTTAATTTTTATTATTATTATTGTTATTATTTGTTTCTTTTTTATATAATGGATGTAATGTACTTGAAGGGAACCCACACGCACAAAGAATTGCACAAGCAAAGAGATCGCAGCCACATATATCCCTAAGAGCCACCATCAATATGTTCCCACATGGTTAAAAGTAGCATACATGAAATACACTGAAGAGCCAAAGAAAGTGGTTCACCTGCATAATAATGTGTATGGGCCTCCGCGAGCACGCAGAAGTGCCGCAATACGACGTGGCATGGACTCGACTAATGTCTGAAGTAGTGCTGGAGGAAACTGAAATCATGAATCCTGCAGGGCTGTCCATAAATCCGTAAGAGCACGAGGTGATGAAGATCTCTTCTGAACAGTAAGTTGAAAGGCATCACAGACATGCTTAACAATATTCATGCGGAAGTGTTTAAACTCAGAAGAGTGTTCCTGGAGTCACTCTGTAGCAATTCCGGACGTGTGGGGTGTCCCATTGTCCTGCTGGAATTGCCCAAGTCCGTCGGAAAGCACAATGGACATGAATGGATGCAGGTGATCAGACAGGATGCTTACGTATGTGTCACCTGTCAGAGTCGTATTTAGGACTTGTCAGGGTTCCCATATCACTCCAACTTCACACGCCCCACACCTTTACAGAGCTTTCACCAGCTTCAACAGCTGACATGCAAGGTCCATGGATTCATTAGGTTCTCTCCATATCCGTACACTCCATCCGCTCGATACAATTTGAAACAAGACTCGTCTGACCAGGCAAATTGTTTACACTTGTTAACAGTCCAGTGTTGATGTTGACGGGCCCAGGCGAGGCGTAAAGCTTTGTTTCGTGCACTCGTCAAGGGTACACGAGTGGGCCTTCGGCTCCGAAAGCTCAAATCCATGATGTTTCGTTGAATGTTTCGCCCGCTGATAGTTACTGATGGCCCAGCAGTGAAATTTGCAGCAATTGCGGAAGGTTTGCTGTTCTCTCACGTTTAACGATTCTTTTCATTTGTCGTTGGTCCCGTTCATGCAGGATCTTTTTCGGCCGCACTGATGTCGGAAGGTTGATGTTTTACCAAGTTCCTGATAATCACGGTACACTCGTGAAATTGTCGTACGGGAAAATCCCCATTTCATCGCTACCTCGGAGATGCTGTGTCCCATCGCTCGTGCGCCGACTATAACACCACGTTCAAACTCACTTAAATCTTGATAAACCTGTAATTGTAGCAGGAGTAACAGATCTAACAACTGCGCCAGACACTAGAGGAAGTATCTGGTGACGTGATAGAAAAGAGATAGGTGTCGATTTGGAAGAAATAAGTGATTCAGTGTTAGAGAATCATGACGATTTTGGTTTGTGCGGCGCTCTGCAGCGTGGTTATCAGCGCCCGTACAAATTCCCAATCTTTTCACTTAACAGTCTCGCTATTTCCCTAGTGATGATGAAATGGTGAGGACAACACAAAAACACATATTTCCCGGGCAGAGAAATCGACCCGGCCGGGAATCAAACCTTTTTTGTAACGCGTATAAACTTTTATTTACAGTATAAAAAATTTTGCTTTACGATCCACCTTACATGTTACGTGTTTCAGTAATACAAACTGATCTTTCTTGGGATTGCCCAAATCTTTGTTTTCATTGGTCTCTTTAATTTGCGAGTGTCCTTCGAACTGAGTTCGTTAGTGTTTGCTTGTGCAGTTTAGTACATTAGTTCAGATTTTTGTGGAAACGGAAACACTAAACTTATACATACAAATAGAAGGAAATCAGAAACATTTGGATGCAATAAAGAGCTAAATTAAACGAAGGAAAGGATTAATAATAATAATAATAATAATAATAATAGTAAAGCCTTTTCGCTCATTACTGGTCAGGCTATAGTGATATTTTATATTGTGTTTGTTCTCTATTTTGAGGCCTTCATAAATGGAGCAGAGAGCAAATAAGTTGTTTTTTTTTTGTTTTTTTGTTTTTTTTTTTTGTTTAGTATGGGCAGCTAATATTCTGCGTATTGTTATAGGTTTGTTAGGACATGGATGCACTATATGCTAAAGACCGTTTCAGCATTTAAAATTATGTGGTATTTTAATTATTAACCTATTATGTCTGAGCAAGGTGAAGCAAGAAACGCCTTATATTAGGTCGTGAAACAGAAAAATGGCTCTGAGCACTATGCGACTTAACTTGTGAGGTCATCAGTCACCTAGAACTTAGAACTAATTAAACCTAACTAACCTAAGGACATCGCACACATCCATACCCGAGCCAGGATTCGAACCTGCGACCGTAGCGGTCTCTCGGTTCCAGACTGTAGCGCCTAGAACCGCACGGCCACTTCGGCAGGTCGTGAAATAGACCGTGTTACACCGAGACAGATCGAGTGAGAAACAACACATTGGAAAGCAATGGACAGAGCAAATAGAAAACAAATTTGATAAAAGTGGGGAGCGAGAGCAAAAGAGACGGAGAGGAAGACAGTCATGGTGAAAGAGAGAACACGTTTGAACATGTAAACACTAATTGATTTCAGTGCTAAGCACTAAATGACTTCACTTCTAAGCTGCAATAATAGTGTGGTAATCACTGTTTGGCATGCGTATTGTTCACACATGAGGGAAAATAAAAGACACTCAACAAAGATTGCGATGGTACTATATGAAAACTTTGCGTGTGAGAACCTTAAGAAAAACATAGCACTTTGCAGTGTCACTTTTTTGCACACTGAGACACAAGTAGCAATTCTTGATGCTCGTAGGGTGTGGCAGGGGGAGAGGGTATAGGCGGTGGCGACGGGGGCGTGGGGGTTGTGAGGGCGGGCAGCGGCGGCGGCGGGGGTTACGTCATGTAGCGGCAGGCAGGATGTCCCTGAAGGCGGCGGTCAGCGGGATCTCCAGGAAATTTGGAAAGTCTCGCGGTATCTGGCGGGTTGTTCTGTCTTCTTGTGTTCTTTCCAGCAGTCCATGAGGAACTACACGCTGTTTGATTGTTTTTTCGCGTTGACTGCGTGTGCAGTCAAGGTTAGTATCCACATCGTGGCCGTGCGTTTCGGCCTGGGGAACAGTTTCGCATCAAGAATGGTGGGTGCCGTGATTTGTATTTTGCTTGGGTCGCTCCTGTTTATGTGGGTTACTATTTTTTTGCATGTCGCCCATATATTGCTACGTGCCCTGCATAGGAACCAGTGTTCTGTGGTGTCCTTTTCGTTGCAGATTTTGCAGTTGGGCAATTCTATCGTATGAATTAGCGCCAGCCGCTCATTACTTGATACCACCTACTACATAGATTTGGTGTGCTCCGGTATTGTCTGTTCTGAGATGTTTTTTCAGATTACTGACCAGTCGTGGTCTGGAAATTTTGTCTAGCTTTTTGTTTTGTTCGTTTGCCCTCTTAGTGTGCCGTAGATGTGTTTTGCCGTCCTCAGTTGTGGGTTGGCCACAGTTGGGAGTGCGTAGCGCATGTCGAGTGTCAGTTGCCTGATGAGACGCATCTTGAGGGAGATATGGCTGGTGTCTACTGACGCTTCCTCTGACTATGGCCTGTAGGTATTCATTAGACAGGTCGTGATGCTGCCTTCGTTTTTGTTCTCCATTTGGATTGCTCTGTGCAACAACAGAGCCGCACACTACGTCTCCACATCGACCAGTCCTAGCCCTCCTCCCTCAGTGAGCATGTCGCCTGTGACACATTGAATATCTCCCGCCTCCGCAGCAGGTAACAGACAGCGCCTTGGATCGTTCGTGCACTTTCTATTGGTGCGCATAGTGCCTGCCATACACCAGGCTTTCGACAGGATCGTTGTGTTGATGAGTTCCTCTTTGCCCCAGAGTTAGGTTTCGGTTTGCATGAGACCTGGCGAACCTTCTTATTGTGTGTAGTTTTGTGCCGCTATCTTTGGTGAACATTTTTGTATTTCTATTCCAAGTATTTTATGGGTGTCAGTTATTCGGAACCACTAGCTGTTCGTTGTTAAATTCCCGTTGCCAATGGGGAGCAGCACTCTTTTCCTGGGATCCACCCTTGCTCTGATGCGTTTTGGAAAGTTCCTGTGATGGCTCTAGTTTGTCGATGTCCTGCTCACTGTTGACGAAAATTCACATATCATCGCCGACCGTTGGTGATCGAGCGGTTTTGGCGCTACAGTCTGGAACCGCGCGACCGCTACGGTCGCAGGTTCGAATCCTGCCTCGGGCATGGATGTGTGTGTTGTCCTTAGGTTAGTTAGGTTTAAGTAGTTCTAAGTTCTGGGGCACTGGTGACCTCAGCAGTTGAGTCACATAGTGCTCAGAGCCATTTGAACCATTTGAATTTCACATATCATCGCCGTAGGCCATGCATGCTACCGTTTGTACTCCAGTTTGGTAACCGTTTAAGCTGGCTGCCAGTGGGTTAAGGGCTGCCTTGAAAAGGCCCATGGACGGCAGGCAGCCTTCCCTAATGTGAGGCGCGCGGGGTAGCCGCGCGATGAAGGCGCCTTGCCACGGTTCGCGCAGCTCCCCCCGTCGGAGGTTCCATCCACCCTCGGGCATGGGTGTGTGTGTCGTCCTTAGCGTAAGTTAGTTTAAGTTAGATGAAGTAGTGTGTAAGCCTAGGGACCGATGACCTCAGCAGTTTGGTCCCATAGGAACTTACCACAAATTTCCAAATTTCGCTAATGTAATTCTTCTTGATGTCCATCCATTTACGGTTATTACTGATGTGGCATTAGTTAAGAAATTTATTATGATTTGAGTAAATTTGCTGCTAAATCCAAGTTTTATCAACGTCTGCAGTAGGTACAGGTGGCTGATCCAATTTAAAGCCTTATGAAAATCAACAGAAATTATTGCTACGGTTGTTCTGTTGGTTGCGGCGTGCGCAATCACGTCTCTCTACGCGCAGGCGGCGTCGTATATGTTCCTGCCAAGTATTGCACACGTTTGCCACGGGCTAATGGCATTCATTAACGCCGTGCTGATGTTGTCGGCGAGACAAAAAAATGGCTCTGAGCACTATGGGACTTCTGAGGTCATTAGTCCTCTAGAAATTAGAACTACTTAAACCTAACTAACCTAAGCACATCACACACATCCAGGCCCGAGGCAGGATTCGAACCTGCGACCGTAGCGGTCTCGCGGTTCCAGACTGTAGGGCCTAGAACCGCACGGCCACTCCGGCCGGCTCGGCGAGACATCTCGCGGCAATCTTGTAATCTGCGTTTAGCAGTGTTGTAGGTCTGAACTCATAGACCTGTTTCTTTGGGAGAAGAATTACCGTCACTTTCAAGAAGGGGGCCGGTACTTCTGTCCTACTTAGGATTTCGTTTAACATTTCGGTTAAGAAACAGCCTACTATACTTCTGCCCCACTTAAGTTCTCATTTAACATTTCGGTTAAGAAACAGCCTACAAGGTCCCAGAGATGGCTCAAAATTCCTTGGGGATGCCGTCGACGCCTGGTGCTCTGCCATTTGCGCTGTCTCTGAGGATGGCTCTCTGACCTCATCCTCAGCAACACAATCAGTAAGTAGTGCCCGGTCTTCGTTGCTCAGGACTCGACGAGTTTCTAGTAGGATGTCTGCCGTTCCGGCATTGTGCGTCTCCTCGCCGCCCAAGAGTACTCCGAATGATTGTCTACATGGTTTGGGATTTCTGGTTTAGTCGACTGCTTGTTTCCATTGTTGTTGTGGAGTTCGGTGTTGGCCTTGTTGTTTGCCCTTTGCCTTTCTCCAAGCGGAACAGTGTGGCAGGCTCATTCTCGACGACGCAGTGTGCCTGGCTACGACCGATGACGCCTTTCATTCGCTGCCGTTTGAAGTTGAGGAGACCTGCTTCCAGTCCTCTCACGCACGTCAGGTACTGTGGGTCGTTTGGAGGGCCGTTCAGTGCGTCTTTTAGACAGAGGTCTGCCCTCCTTTTCCTCCAGAAGGCTTTTTCAGCACTTTATCTGATGAGTGTTCTTCTGATCGCTGGCTTAGCAAGTTTTACCCACCACTCTACAGTGGAGTTGTATGACTTAGCTTTCTGAACATTTTCCTGTTGTCTCTGTGATTTCGGAGCATAGTCTCTCGTCTGTGAGGTGTTGTACGTTCATTTCCCGTTTAGCGTTTTGACCAGCGATTTTTCTTTTTGGCAGGTGGATTTTGATCTCGTATGCACAATGATCAGCGAAGATCACGGGGCAGACTACTACGTGTGATACAGAGGCGGCCAACCCTCTGTTCGCTCAAACCCTGTCTAGTCCGCTTTTCCCCCCGGTTGTGATGGAACGTGAACTCCGTGTTTTCCTTGTGGTTTAGACACCACGAGTAGTCAAGTTTTAGACGGCTTATCAGCTATTGTAGCTCCGCATAGATTCGGTAGCGGGATCTTGTCTTCTGGCGTGGCAATGCAATTAAAATCACCCTCTCCTAACATAATGTTGGTAGAGGAGTTGGCAAATGCGTTCGTTGAAGAACTGATTTCCTTCCCTCCTGTTCTGTTCCCGACGGTGCATATATGTTTAGGAATGGCGTTCCTCCTATTTCTACTGCTATGCCGCTTCCATCTACTGTTATTTTTGGTTATCCTGTTTCTATTTCTTCTTTGACCACAACAGATGTGCCGCGTCGGGTTTCAGCGTGATATCCCGCTACCGCTTCTATATGCGTCGTTACCACTTCTTGTAGAACTATACTGTTCTGTGCTGCAAGAAGTCTGAAAGGGCCCCTAATTTTATTGAGGGGCTCATTCGGTTGACATTGCATGCGAGAATCGTGTGCATTGTTTTCCCGTGCGTTTACATTTGGAAATTTGTGGTAAGGTCTTATGGCACCAAACTGCTGATGTCATCGGTCCCTGAGCTTACGCACTACTTAATCAACTGAAAGTAACTATAACACACACACCCATGCCCGGGGGACGACTCGAACCTCCGACTGGGGGGAAGACACGCGGACCGTGACAAGGCGCCCAAGACCGCACGGCTACCCCGCGTGACGTGCGTTTACAGTGGGGAGTGTCAAGCACTTTGGGGGGGGGGGGGGGGGGGGAGTCAGGTGTGTGCTGCGGTCGGCTGTGGAACACTTGCACAGTGACATTTGCACGAAGTGACACTTGCACTGGGCCCATCGCTCTTGCCGGGCTAACCGGCTTCCGGCTTTCCACGTCTACAGGCCCACCAAGAAGTCTGGCAATCCAGCACAGCTGCTCGAGCTGGCTCGCGCTCGCTCTACAGCAGTGCTCATTAACGCGTTTCGTGGCAAATTTACTTTAAAGACTGTTATATTAATGAGAACTTGCAGTGAAATTGAATATAATGAGAAATGGCAATGAAATTCAACATGCCTTTTAATATTCTGATGATGCAAAGAATGGAGGCCGACAAAGTGAGAAACTAGATATTTCAAAAATGGTTCAAATGGCTCTGAGCACTATGGGACTCAACTGCTGTGGTCATAAGTCCCCTAGAACTTAGAACTACTTAAACCTAACTAACCTAAGGACAGCACACAACACCCAGCCATCACGAGGCAGAGAAAATCCCTGACCCCGCCGGGAATCGAACCCGGGAACCCGGGCGTGGGAAGCGAGAACGCTACCGCACGACCACGAGATGCGGGCAACTAGATATTTCTTACGACTGTTGCAGCCTTATGATGATTGTCATTTTAGGACGAAATTTAAATTGACAAACTTATATTTCATTACCAATTTATTTAAACGTTCGTGGTCGTGCGGTAGCGTTCTCGCTTCCCACGCACAGGTTCCCGGGTTCGATTCCCGGCGGGGTCAGGGATTTTCTCTGCCTCGTGATGACTGGGTGTTGTGTGCTGTCCTTAGGTTAGTTGGGTATAAGTAGTTCTAAGTTCTAGGGGACTGATGACCATGGATGTTAAGTCCCATAGTGCTCAGAGCCATTTGAACCATTTAAACGTTAATTATATAAACACAGAATGTCAATAAGTATTACTTTACTTTTCACTGCAGGATCAACATCTGGTACCACTTTTTGAGTAATGCTAATTCTAAGCCAAGCTCTTAAGTCTGCCAGTGAGTCTCTGTGGGCGGTTTTAGTTCTCTTCATTACGTAAAAAAGCAGCATGTACATATAAATCTAAACATCGACATAATCTTAGCTGCAGACTTCTAAAGTCCTTAAAAATATACATTGAAGAAACAGAAATCGACGAGACTAATTCTGTTACAAAACTATGATCACCCAAACGTGACACTGTGGGTGTATAAGTTGCAGCTGTAGCATAACGCAGAAAATCACTGAAAGTGCGCGACCCACTGCAAGCTCAAAAGCACTTTATGGTAACTTGATCTAACTGCAGATTCATTCGTTGAGTGTTCCTTCACAAAAAAAAAAACGTATTTTCGTAGTGAAGATGTTGGGAAAATTATTAAGCTCTTTATTTCTCTGCTACCGTATGATGAATATTTTCTTCCGTCACATAACTCAATACCGTTTTCTTTTCTTTTTTTTTTCCACATCAGCTTCTTGCTGTTCACCTTCCAAGTGTCCATAAATATTTTGCATGAAACCTAATGTAATGTTGTTGTAAACTGATTTTTTTCATTGTGTTCGAAGTTTTGAAGCAGATTAATAGAACACTAAGCGTATCAAGATACCATCACATACAGTAAACACATATTCTACGAATCCTCACTGGTACATCGATGTTGAGCCGCGCGGGATTAGCCGAGCGGTCTCAGGCGCTGCAGTCATCGACTGTGCGGCTGGTCCCGGCGGAGGTTCGAGTCCTCCCTCAGGCATGGGTGCGTGAGTTTGCCCTTAGGTTAATTTAGGTTAAGTAGTGTGTAAGCTTAGGGACTCATGACCTTAGCAGTTAGGTCCCATAAGATTTCACACCCATTTGAACATTGATGTTGATAATCAAAATATCCACGGGTATGCTGCCGATCTATAGTGTCCAACGGGCAAAATATTTCGGCGATCATACATGTCGCCATCATCAGGTGAACTGACGGACTGAGCTCCTGTGAACGTGCCGGCACGGAGATCCGTACGCTATGGCTGCTCAGAGGGAACTGGGTTCGGTCAGCAGCACACTCTAATTTCTTCCTCTGTCTTTAGAGAGAGGTTGTTTTCTGCGAAGGTTTTTGTCCTATTTGGACATTTCCTTCAATTTTTGGTGAGTTTTTGGATGTGCCTATCTTTCGTTAATTCTGTTCTTTAGAGTATTGTGTGTTTCTTTTCTGTCACTCTAGTAGTGACGTTTTTTTTTTTATTTTTTTATTTTAAGCGACGAGTAATGCTTTTGGTCTTTTGTATCGGTCTGGTACGTTGTTGTACCGACCAAGTGAGTTTATTAGATCGTTTGGCGACCTTTCCGCGTTGGCGTAAAACTGCTCCGCCAGGGTACGGAATCGCGTGTTTAATTTTACAATGTCTGCCGCTATGTGGAGATCTTCCGTCGGGAAGCGCGGCGGTGTGTGTAGGGCTCTTCTGAGCGCTCTGTTTTGAATTTTTTGTAGCCGTTCTACCGTCGATCTAGCAGCGTAACCCCATACTGGGCACGCATACTCCAGTATCGGTCTAATTAGACTTCGATAGACGGCTACTCCTGTGCTCGGGTCAAGGGAACTTGTACTGTTCAGTATTGGGTAAAGGATCTGCATCCTGCCTAGGGCCTTTTTGCGAACCTCCTCGATGTGGCACTTCCAAGTCAGACGCTTGTCTAGTGTCACACCGAGGTACCTCGCAGAGTTTCTCCAGGGGAGGTTTTGGCCCTGCAGGTGCAGCATTTGGTAGGGTCTTCTGGGGGGGGGCGGCGTTTACCGAGACGTCTAGTCATCAGCATGGCTTGGGTCTTCTCAGAGTTAAGTGAGATTCGCCATTGTTTGGCCCATTCGTCTGTCTTGTTCAGGGCGGTTTGAAGACGTCTCGTGACCAGGTTCCTGTTTGTTGAGCAGGAGAAGAATGCAGTGTCATCAGCATACTGTGCTGTTTGTACGTGTTGTGTGGTTGGTATGTCTGCGGTGTAGAGACTGTACAGGGTTGGTCCAAGAACCGAACCCTGTGGAACCCCTGCATGTATTCTTCTCCTGCTTGACAGTGATGTTTCTACTTTTACGGAGAATGTCCTACCGGAGAGATAGCTTTTTATAAGTTTCACAATCTTTCCGGGGAAGCCCTGGGTGTACATTTTGTGGAGAAGCCCGGTGTGCCAAACAGAATCAAAGGCTGTTGCCACGTCTAGTAAGACTATCCCGCAGTAGCCTTTGCGGTTGAAGCTTTCTGTGGCTGCCTCAACCACCCTCATTATTTGTTGGGGGGCCGAATGATGTGGGCGAAACCCATACTGGAATTTGGGGAGGATTTGCTCTCTTCTGATGTGATCCTGTATCGGTACTAAGAGGAGGCGCTCATATAGTTTACTGAGGGTAGGCAGTAGACTAATTGGTCTGTAGTGTTGCGGGAACACCGGGTCTTTTCCAGGTTTTGCGATCGAGACTATTTCAGCGTGTTTCCACTGTGTCGGGAATTTTAGCGATCGCGTAATTTCGTTAAGTATATCTGTTAAGTGTGTTATTGCCATGGGCGGGATATGTTTTAATAGTTCGTTGGTGAGCTGGTCGTGGCCTGGTGCCTTTTTTGTTGGCAGCGATTTGATGACACTCGCCACGTCTTCGGAACTGAAGATCGGCGTGTATTCCTCATCGTCGTCTGCCTCTAAAAAGGTGGCCAGTTGTCTGCGGACGATTGCGACGTGTTCTCTGTCTTGTACCTCTGCTGGCGTAAATTGATTTTCGAACACGTCTGCTAGCGCATTTGCTTTGTCTTCAGTGCTGAATTGCAGTCCACGTTCACCATGCAGAGGGGGCATTTTTGCGCGTCTTCTCGTGAACTGCTTTGTGGCTTGCCACAGTTCGTGAACTGTGGCAAGCCACAAAGCAGTTCACGAGAAGACGCGCAAAAATGCCCCCTCTGCATGGTGAACGTGGACTGCAATTCAGCACTGAAGACAAAGCAAATGCGCTAGCAGACGTGTTCGAAAATCAATTTACGCCAGCAGAGGTACAAGACAGAGAACACGTCGCAATCGTCCGCAGACAACTGGCCACCTTTTTAGAGGCAGACGACGATGAGGAATACACGCCGATCTTCAGTTCCGAAGACGTGGCGAGTGTCATCAAATCGCTGCCAACAAAAAAGGCACCAGGCCACGACCAGCTCACCAACGAACTATTAAAACATATCCCGCCCATGGCAATAACACACTTAACAGATATACTTAACGAAATTACGCGATCGCTAAAATTCCCGACACAGTGGAAACACGCTGAAATAGTCTCGATCGCAAAACCTGGAAAAGACCCGGTGTTCCCGCAACACTACAGACCAATTAGTCTACTGCCTACCCTCAGTAAACTATATGAGCGCCTCCTCTTAGTACCGATACAGCATCACATCAGAAGAGAGCAAATCCTCCCCAAATTCCAGTATGGGTTTCGCCCACATCATTCGGCCCCCCAACAAATAATGAGGGTGGTTGAGGCAGCCACAGAAAGCTTCAACCGCAAAGGCTACTGCGGGATAGTCTTACTAGACGTGGCAAAAGCCTTTGATTCTGTTTGGCACACCGGGCTTCTCCACAAAATGTACACCCAGGGCTTCCCCGGAAAGATTGTGAAACTTATAAAAAGCTATCTCTCCGGTAGGACATTCTCCGTAAAAGTAGAAACATCACTGTCAAGCAGGAGAAGAATACATGCAGGGGTTCCACAGGGTTCGGTTCTTGGACCAACCCTGTACAGTCTCTACACCGCAGACATACCAACCACACAACACGTACAAACAGCACAGTATGCTGATGACACTGCATTCTTCTCCTGCTCAACAAACAGGAACCTGGTCACGAGACGTCTTCAAACCGCCCTGAACAAGACAGACGAATGGGCCAAACAATGGCGAATCTCACTTAACTCTGAGAAGACCCAAGCCATGCTGATGACTAGACGTCTCGGTAAACGCCGCCCCCCCCCAGAAGACCCTACCAAATGCTGCACCTGCAGGGCCGAAACCTCCCCTGGAGAAACTCTGCGAGGTACCTCGGTGTGACACTAGACAAGCGTCTGACTTGGAAGTGCCACATCGAGGAGGTTCGCAAAAAGGCCCTAGGCAGGATGCAGATCCTTTACCCAATACTGAACAGTACAAGTTCCCTTGACCCGAGCACAGGAGTAGCCGTCTATCGAAGTCTAATTAGACCGATACTGGAGTATGCGTGCCCAGTATGGGGTTACGCTGCTAGATCGACGGTAGAACGGCTACAAAAAATTCAAAACAGAGCGCTCAGAAGAGCCCTACACACACCGCCGCGCTTCCCGACGGAAGATCTCCACATAGCGGCAGACATTGTAAAATTAACACGCGATTCCGTACCCTGGCGGAGCAGTTTTACGCCAACGCGGAAAGGTCGCCAAACGATCTAATAAACTCACTTGGTCGGTACAACAACGTACAACGGCGGGGGCCGATTTAAATACCCTCCGCCCGCGGCGCGCTCCCTCCGCCGTCCGCGCCCCGCGCCACAGTCGCGCGGTGGAACAGATTGCGACGGCGTCTGAGATGACGTCGGTGTGATGGCTCTGTCCGCCGTGGTCGTCACAACTATACGTTTGCTCGATTTACTCTTGATTAACCCGATCGCTGGTTCCCAAGCCTTGCTAAGATTATAGCCACAGTCACGGTTTATGAGGTCGTCACTGGTGCGAATTTCGATGGCCTCTCTAACAACGCTGTCCCAGTATCTCGACGTCTGTACCAGAATCCTCGTGCGGTCATACTCCATGGCGTGATTTTCCGACAAACAATGTTCAGCGACCGCCGACTTGCTCGGATACATCAGTCGAGTGTGCCTCTGGTGTTCACGGCATCGATCCTCGACGGTACGCATCGTCTGACCAATATACACTCCTGGAAATGGAAAAAAGAACACATTGACACCGGTGTGTCAGACCCACCATACTTGCTCCGGACACTGCGAGAGGGCTGTACAAGCAATGATCACACGCACGGCACAGCGGACACACCAGGAACCGCGGTGTTGGCCGTCGAATGGCGCTAGCTGCGCAGCATTTGTGCACCGCCGCCGTCAGTGTCAGCCAGTTTGCCGTGGCTTACGGAGCTCCATCGCAGTCTTTAACACTGATAGCATGCCGCGACAGCGTGGACGTGAACCGTATGTGCAGTTGACGGACTTCGAGCGAGGGCGTATAGTGGGCATGCGGGAGGCCGGGTGGACGTACCGCCGAATTGCTCAACACGTGGGGCGTGAGGTCTCCACAGTACATCGATGTTGTCGCCAGTGGTCGGCGGAAGGTGCACGTGCCCGTCGACCTGGGACCGGACCGCAGCGACGCACGGATGCACGCCAAGACCGTAGGATCCTACGCAGTGCCGTAGGGGACCGCACCGCCACTTCCCAGCAAATTAGGGACACTGTTGCTCCTGGGGTATCGGCGAGGACCATTCGCAACCGTCTCCATGAAGCTGGGCTACGGTCCCGCACACCGTTAGGCCGTCTTCCGCTCACGCCCCAACATCGTGCAGCCCGCCTCCAGTGGTGTCGCGACAGGCGTGAATGGAGGGACGAATGGAGACGTGTCGTCTTCAGCGATGAGAGTCGCTTCTGCCTTGGTGCCAATGATGGTCGTATGCGTGTTTGGCGCCGTGCAGGTGAGCGCCACAATCAGGACTGCATACGACCGAGGCACACAGGGCCAACACCCGGCATCATGGTGTGGGGAGCGATCTCCTACACTGGCCGTACACCACTGGTGATCGTCGAGGGGACACTGAATAGTGCACGGTACATCCAAACCGTCATCGAACCCATCGTTCTACCATTCCTAGACCGGCAAGGGAACTTGCTGTTCCAACAGGACAATGCACGTCCGCATGTATCCCGTGCCACCCAACGTGCTCTAGAAGGTGTAAGTCAACTACCCTGGCCAGCAAGATCTCCGGATCTGTCCCCCATTGAGCATGTTTGGGACTGGATGAAGCGTCGTCTCACGCGGTCTGCACGTCCAGCACGAACGCTAGTATAACTGAGGCGCCAGGGGGAAATCGCATGGCAATCCGTTCCACAGGACTACATCCAGCATCTCTACGATCGTCTCCATGGGAGAATAGCAGCCTGCATTGCTGCGAAAGGTGGATATACACTGTACTAGTGCCGACATTGTGCATGCTCTGTTGCCTGTGTCTATGCGCCTGTGGTTCTGTCAGTGTGATCATGTGATGTATCTGACCCCAGGAATGTGTCAATAAAGTTTCCCCTTCCTGGGACAATGAATTCACGGTGTTCTTATTTCAATTTCCAGGAGTGTACGACTTGCCACATTGACACGGAATCTGGTACACGCCGGCCTTCCTCAAACCGAGGTCATCTTTGGCGCTCCCCACCAGTGCACGAGTTTTATTTGGAGGAGAAAACACAGTTCCGACCAGGTGTTTCTTCAGAATGCGGGCGATTTTCCCCGAGAGTGCGCCTGTGTGTGGAATAAATGCAGTGCCTACCTCCTCCCTCGTGACTTCATCCATCTCAACAGGTTGTGCTGCAGTGGTTGGGCGGAGAGCACGTTGAATCTGCCACTCTGAGTACCCATTTTTTTAAAATACAGTTCTCAGATGTTCCAATTCCTGGGGTAGGCTCTCTGTGTCAGAGATAATGCGCGCCCTATGTACTAGAGTTTTAAGTACCCCATTCCTCTGTGAAGGGTGGTGGCAGCCATAGCGTACGGATCTCCGTGCCGGCACGTTCAAAGGAGCTCAGTCCGTCAGTTCACCTGATGATGGCGACATGTATGATCGCCGAAATATTGTGCCCGTTGGACACTATAGACCGGCAGCATACCCGTGGATATTTTGATTATCAAATACGCCGGGAGAAACTCAAGAATCACATTGATGTTGATGTTGATGTGTCTGACTGTTTTGATGTTTCTAACCGACCACTATGCTACTTTCAATCCCTTTCAAAACAGCTGCACTCTATTTTAAGGAGATACTCCACCCGAAACTTCAATTTTTTTCAAAATAAATTTAATGACTATTTCACGCTTTTGCAGTGTTTCCTTTTAGATCCCAAAATGATATGGCTGTATTCGAATTGTAAGTACGTCTAAGAAATGTTTGAAATACAGACTGTATAAGGCGGTAGGCACACTGAAAGATGCCAAAGATAATTTTCCCCTAATACGATGTAACGTTTGCTTCGCACTCTCGTGTGATGGTAACGATGTCACTAAGTCGTAGCTTCGATTGACGAGCTGCCCCACTTCTTCAAAGTAAACTGATGAAACTCTAACGTCTGTTTTTTTTTCGCCTCTGTGCGCTGACAAAATGTTTTCGGACTTCATTTGCTGCTTCATCTGAAATACAAACGTGGCTACCTTCACCTAAAACTGTGTTATTTTTTGTGGATAGTCTTCCTTTGCATTTATTGTTTTTAAAGTTTACTCAAAGCCAGTATGTAACTACTTGTTCGCGTGAATAGTCCACTTTGTACTGATGTCCGTTGTAAATGAGTAAAGGCTTCTCTTTGGTTGTCTCAGTGAACTCCATTACCTCAGCACTTAAACACGGAACACTACTGGCCAAGATAGAAAGCAAGAAGAAAGAGACGCACACTACAACATACTGCTGGGACAGGGGACTCAGTGCGGGAACCGGGTTTTGGACTTTCCTGTAATATCCTGCCCACTCGTCTAATATAGTGTGCCTAGCAAGCTGTTTTCTCGGATCGCTAGACAACAATTCAAGAAAATCTTATTAATGGAGTTTATTATAGTAAATTGACAATACTTTGCGCATTCGCAAAGGTGTGTCGCAAACAAATGGTGACATGTAAATAATCAATGTCCTTCAGTATATACAAGTTCGATGCAAGCAAACACAACAGTTCATAAGTCACTCCTGTAGTGTTTGTATGACGGCTCGTCGTGCACTACAGCCGTGGCTAGTTTTTTTTTCTTTCTTTATCGTAATTTCATTCCCCTGCTCCACATGGTCAGGGGAGGGCTGGCAGCGGTACAGTCCACCGCTTTTCAGCGAAACGTCTTCATAAAACACGGAAAGGGGGTTTCTTGCTTAAAAAGGGGACAGAAAAATACTGAAAATGGAGATCAAGGGAGTTAAAATACCAATTAATATGGGGACATGCACTGGGGGACAGTTAAAAGTCGACATAAAGTTAAAAGAACACAGCTGGCAATGTGAAGCACATGAAGTGCAAAAGAATTAAAATACTTGAGGTAAAAACAACGTAAAAGGCGGTCACAGTATAAAAAGCACACAAACAAGCACGGACTATATACAGGTCGAGCACACAATTATAACCACATCACTAGATGACACTACAACAGCACTGAAACACAACACTAATGCAGCACACTGATAATGAATAAAAACCTGGGTGGATCTGCCGGGGGGGGGGGGGGGAGGGGGGACAAAGCAATAGGGAAAAAGGGAAAAGGAGGCGAGCAGTAGGGGGGAGAAAGGGGGATGAGGTGGGGGGCGTGCCAAAGGGGAGTTGGGGAGGGAAGGGATGGGAGATGAAAACAGCCAAGGAGGTGATGCAGGTACTCAGGAATGGAAGGAGGAAAATCCGCTCTGGGAGAAGGAGGGGAGAGGGAATAAAAATGGGCCCCTGGGGAGGAGGGAACAAGGCCAGGTTACAATTGGTAGCAAGGGTATATGTCACGGCAAAGTTCAACATCCGGGGAGGTGCTGGAAATTGCCCTAATGAAGGAGATGGAGGGTGTGGAGGTGGAGAGAGGGAGGGATACAGCGGTAGAGGTGCGGCAATGGGCGCGGGGTGGAGAGGAAGGAGGAAACCAGGGGGTAGGGGGGATCAAGCCCTCAGACAGTGTAAAGGATGCGGAGATGTTGGAGAAAAAGGATGAGGTGGGGGAAGGGGATGAGGTCATACAGAAGTTGTGTGCGGAAAGGAAGGCGGATATGGAAGGCAAGGCAGAGCACATGGTGTTCCAGGATTTGGAGGGCCTTTTAAAAGTGGGTGGAGGATGGTGGAAGGATGCAATCCCCATGTCTGGGGAGGTGGGAATAGGCTTTCTGCTGGATGGTCAGGAGGTGAGGTGATGGTCGAGGGTGAAGCCAAGGTATGTTAGGATGGGGGTGATCTGGGTGGGATGACCATAAATGGTAAGGAAGAAATTGTCGAGGAGTGGGTGGTGAGGCCTATGATGATTGCCTGGGTTTTTGAGGGGTTGAGATGAAGGAACCATTGGTTACACCATGTAGTGAACTGGTCAAGGTGACTTTGGAGGGTGCATTGGGACGGTCGAAGGGTAAGACAGAGATCCAGGAAGGCAGTGTCATCAACATACTGGAGAAGGTGGGCAGATGGGGGTGGCTTGGGCATATCAGCAGTGTAACCATCCACAGACTGGCCGGCACAATGGAGCTCGATACTAATCCGCCTGGTGGATTCGTGCTGGGGACCGGCATGCCTCCCCACCTGGAAACAGTCACGGCTATGTGGCGCGGCGTTTATAATCTCTTCATATAAATGCCGCTCCTGTCGTGGTGTTGCCACAGTCAGCGTACTATTGGCTGACGTCGTCTCACTGCCCTCTCTGCTATTGCGTTCTTCATCTTCGTACCGGCGCTTGTCGTTACGCCGGAACATTTCCCACAAAACGCCATAGGTAGTGGCCGACAGGTCATTGTACCCTACTTCTGGAACACCCTGTCCACTACCTGCAGTGTCCTGGGCTCCGTACAAACGTCAACACATTTTCTTTCCATACAAGTGTGTGTCTCCGTGCAAGTGTCACAACGTCGCAGTCGCTGGTCTTGCTGTAGGACGACGCCTCTGGTTTGCCGGTGGTCGTTTTCGTTTCCGCAAGTGGTGTGTCCAACGCTTCTGCATCGGATGCATCCATCCGTTGCACGTTTTCGTGGCTCTTCCTCAGGCCGTTTCTTTTTTGTTTTTGCCTGCTTTTGCCGTTCTGCGTTGTCCTCTTTTCTCTCGTCGTCAGACCCTTTGAGTATGCGTGCAGTTTTGTTGACGGATGTCTTTATGCTGATTTCGCGGATGTCTCTGAACGTCTGCGGCTTCTTGTTGCTGGGTCTGCTTCTCGGGCGAGGGCGCCGACCTCCGCGATCGTCGGCTGACGGCGCCGGGGGAGGGGGCGAGGGACGCGGGCTGAAAATTGAGAAAACAAAATTGAGGGTCTATTAGATGAAGATGAGTTTGGTTACAGGAAAGACAAAGACACCACTGAGGCATTTCTGATGTTGCGCTTGACAATGGAAGCAAGACGCGAGAAACATCAACAAACTTTTATAGGGTTTGTCGACGTAGAAAAAACATTCGATGGTTTAAAAAGGAACAAGATGTTTGAAATTCTCACGGAATTATGAGTATGCTATAGGGAAACACAATTTTTTTTTTTTTTTTTTTTTTTTTTTTTTTTTTTTTTTTTTTTTTTGGGCATCAGTCTACTGACTGGTTTGATGCGGCCCGTCACGAATTCCTTTCCTGTGCTAACCTCTTCATCTCAGAGTAGCACTTGCAACCTACGTCCTCAATTATTTGCTTGACGTATTACAATCTCTGTCTTCCTCTACAGTTTTTGCCCTCTACCGCTCCCTCTAGTATCATGGAAGTCATTCCCTCATGTCTTAGCAGATGTCCTATCATCCTGTCCCTTCTCCTTATCAGTGTTTTCCACATATTCCTTTCCTCTCCGATTCTGGGTAGAATCTCCTCATTCCTTACCTTATCAATCCACCTAATTTTCAACATTCCTCTATAGCACCACATCTCAAATGCTTCGATTCTCTTCTGTTCCGGTTTTCCCATAGTCCATGTTTCACTACCATACAATGCCTGTACTCCAGACGTACATCCACAGAAATTTCTTCCTCAAATTAAGGCCGGTATTTGATATTAGTAAACTTATCTTGGCCAGAAATGCCTTTTTTGCCATAGCGAGTCTGCTTTTGATCTCCTCCTTGCTCCGTCCGTCATTGGTTATTTTACTGCCTAGGTAGCAGAATTCCTTAACTTCATTGACTTCGTGACCATCAATCCTGATGTTAAGTTTCTCGCTGTTCTCATTTCTACTACTTCTCATTACCTTCGTCTTTCTCCGATTTACTCTCAAACCATACTGTGTACTCATTAGACTGTTCATTCCGTTCAGCAGATCATTTAATTCTTCTTCACTCTCACTCAGGATAGCAATGTCATCAGCGAATCGTATCATTGATATCCTTTCACCTTGTATTTTAATTCCACTTCTGAACCTTTCTTTTATTTCCATCATTGCTTCCTCGATGTACAGATTGAAGAGTAGGGGCGAAAGGCTATAACCTTGTCTTACACCCTTCTTAATACGAGCACTTCGTTCTTGATCGTCCACTCTTATTATTCCCTCTTGGTTGTTGTACATATTGTATATGACCCATCTCTCCCTATAGCTTACCCCTACTTTTTTCAGAACCTCGAACAGCTTGCACCATTTTATATTGTCGAACGCTTTTTCCAGGTCGACAAATCCTATGAAAGTGTCTTGATTTTTCTTTAGCCTTACTTCCATTATTAGCCGTAACGTCAGAATTGCCTCTCTCGTCCCTTTACTTTTCCTAAAGCCAAACTGATCGTCATCTAGCGCTCTCTTTATTTTCTTTTCCATTCTTCTGTATACTATTCTTGTAAGCAGCTTCGATGCATGAGCTGTTAGGCTGATTGTGCGATAATTCTCGCACTTGTCAGCTCTTGCCGTCTTCGGAATTGTGTGGATGATGGTTTTCCGAAAGTCAGATGCTATGTCGCCAGACTCATATATTCTACACACCAACGTGAATAGTCGTTTTGTTGCCACTTCCCCCAATGATTTTAGAAATTCTGATGGAATGTTATCTATGCCTTCTGCCTTATATGACCGTAAATCCTCCAAAGCTCTTTTAAATTCCGATTCTAATACTGGATCCCCTATCTATTCTAAATCGACTCCTGTTTCTTCTTCTATCACATCAGACAAATCTTCACCCTCATAGAGGCTTTCAATGCATTCTTTCCACCTATCTGCTCTCTCCTCTGCATTTAACAGTGGAATTCCCGTTGCACTCTTAATGTTACCACCGTTGCTTTTAATGTCACCAAAGGTTGTTTTGACTTTCCTGTATGCTGAGTCTGTCCTTCCGACAATCATATCTTTTTCGATGTCTTCACATTTTTCCTGCAGCCATTTCGTCTTAGCTTCCCTGCAATTCCTATTTATTTCATTCCTCAGCGACTTGTATTTCTGTATTCCTGATTTTCCCGGAACATGTTTGTACTTCCTCCTTTCATCAATCAGCTGAAGTATTTCTTCTGTTACCCATGGTTTCTTCGCAGCTACCTTCTTTGTATCTATGTTTTCCTTCCCAACTTCTGCGATGGCCCTTTTTAGAGATGTCCATTCCTCTTCAACTGTACTGCCTACTGCGCTATTCCTTATTGCTATATCTATAGCGTTAGAGAACTTCAAACGTATCTCGTCATTTCTTAGTACTTCTGTATCCCACTTCTTTGCGTATTGATTCTTCCTGACTAATGTCTTGAACTTCAGCCTACTCTTCATCACTACTTTATTGTGATCTGAGTCTATATCTGCTCCTGGGTACGCCTTACAATCCTGTATCTGATTTCGGAATCTCTGTCTGACCATGATGTAATGTAATTGAAATCTTCCCGTATCTCCCGGCCTTTTCCAAGTATACCTCCTCCTCTTGTGATTCTTGGACAGGGTATTCGCTATTACTAGCTGAAACTTGTTACAGAACTCAATTAGTCTTTCTCCTCTTTCATTCCTTGTCCCAAGCCCATATTCTCCTGTAACCTTTTCTTCTACTCCTTCCGCTACAACTGCATTCCAGTCGCCCATGACTATTAGATTTTCGTCCCCCTTTACATACTGCATTACCCTTTCAATATCGTCATACACATTCTCTATCTGTTCATCTTCAGCTTGCGACGTCGGCATGTATACCTGAACTATCGTTGTCGGTGTTGGTCTGCTGTCGATTCTGATAAGAGCAACCCGGTCACTGAACTGTTCACAGTAACACACCTTCTGCCCTACCTTCCTATTCATAACGAATCCTACACCTGTTTGGTATAACAGGTTTCTGCTGCTGTTGATATTACCCGATACTCATCTGACCAGAAATCCTTGTCTTCCTTCCGCTTCACTTCACTGACCCCTACTATATCTAGATTGAGCCTTTGCATTTCCCTTTTCAGATTTTCTATTTTTCCTACCACGTTCAAGCTTCTGACATTCCACGCCCCGACTCGTAGAACGTTATCCTTTCGTTTTTCTCATGGTAACCTCCCCTTTGGCAGTCCCCTCCCGGAGATCCGAATGGGGGACTATTCCGGAATCTTTTGCCAATGGAGAGATCATCATGACACTTCTTCAATTACAGGCCACATGTCCTGTGGATACACGTTACGTGTCTTTAATGCAGTGGTTTCCATTGCCTTCTGCATCCTCATGTCGTTGATCATTGCTGATTCTTCCGCCTTTAGGGGCAATTTCCCACCCCTAGGACAAGAGAGTGCCCTGAACCTCTATCCGCTCCTCCGCCCTCTTTGACAAGGCCGTTGGCAGAATGGGGCTGACTTCTTATGCCGGAAGTCTTCGGCCGCCAATGCTGATTATTTATCAAAAATTAGAAAATGGCGGGGATCGAACCCGGGACCGAAGACGTTTTGATTATGAATCAAAGACGGTACCCCTTTTTTTTTTTTTTCAGTTTTAAACTATTTATATGCTAAATATGTCTAATACAGTAATAAAGGTAAAACAAACTTTAAAAGTGGTTACAGTATAAACTTTGCTCAAGATAACTGAGATTATTCCAGGTGCAAATTATTGTCACCCAATCAGTGGGTTTGTCTACAAAGTTGAATTCACTGTTTAATTTGTAAACTGTCCATTGAATAAAAAATAATAGCATATTTAATACCAGTTTTCTTGACTATGAACCAGTTTAAATACAATCCAATTAAACACATACAAAAAAAAAAAAAAGTTCCGGAAGCAAGGTTAAAGTAAATAATAATAAGGAACCAAGTGACTTTTATTTTTCTTCTGTTCGTTCTCGTTCAAGGTGTTGTAGTGGTTTCACATATTTAGCCAACACCCATTCTTTCAAAAATGATCTTCAGCATGTTGCCATAGTGCTTCTTGTGGTTGCGATACGTGCTGATTTTTGCATATTCACACTTCATGTAAACGCGGAATTCTATCTCGTTGTCCGACCCAAGTGTGTGGATGACATAACTAACATATTTTCCCAGTAACCAGCTAATGGCGTTGGTTTTTAATTTCGGAAAGTATGTCATGTCCGGTCTCAGGAGGAGCGACGGCGTTATATATTGCGTAGAGGATCTGGTGAGAAAGTCGATTTGTTGCCTGATCCAATTCCAGTTATGCACATTGCCACCACAGGTGAATCTGTGGCTGAGTGTATCCACCAAATTGCATTTTCCACAAAGGTGTGTCTGGTTTAAACCGATCCCATATAATCTCTCGTTGGTGCTGATGGCATTATTAACTGTTTTGTACCATGCGGAAATAGCGTCTGTAGATAGCCCGGCATAGTTGATGTTCCGCCATACAGCTTTCCAGTCACAATTTGGGAATTTCGTTTCAATTTTGTTTCTACCCTCATTTAACTTCCTTTCAAGTATGATGTCGCGCGCTGTGATACGTGTGTTGCTTCTGATTTCGTCACTAAGATAACTTGCTTCGAGGAAAAAGTTCCTCACATACTGCAGACGGGCATTAATCCTTCGCACATCAATCGGTGCTTGCAGGCTATGGGGTGTCACAGCCTCAAAGAGCTTTGCGGTTATACATTGTGGAAGTTCTCTGAGTATATGGAAAGTCCGTTTGAGGAACAGAGCAGACGCTTTATTGCCAATATGCACCAAACCGAGGCCCCCGTTTCTGACATCCAGTATAACCGTAGTCGCACCAACCCTGAATATGTCTCCTCTCCATAAATAATTGGTAACAGTGGACATGATCCCTTTCGCTACTAGTTTAGGGATTGGAAATACCTGCGCAGTGAAATACGCTTTAGACAAAACGCAGGAGTTGATGAATCTGACTTTTTGCACCAGGTCCATAGTTCGATGGATGTTCTCCATTACAGCACCATGAACTTTCCTCCTAGTTTCCGTCCAGTTAAAAGCAGCCATCCGCATCGGACATGCCATTAAGGTGATTCCCAAAGTTTTATGTTTGTTGTCTTGTTTTGCCCATGCCAGTCGAAGGTGATCTAGGCCCCGTAGATTCAATATTTGACTTTTGTTTTCATTTACTGTCGCTCCCGACGCTAGACAATATCTTTGGATTTCTCTTTCCAGTGTAACTGTCTCCTCCTTATTCCTTATTACAACGCCCACGTCATCAGCATAAGCTCGTATGACAGTTTTCTCACCACTCAATGTTATGCCTGTTAATCTTTCGTGGACAGTGCGGAGGAAGGGCTCTAAAGATACTGAAAATAAAAACATTGATAAGGGACTGCCCTGTGGAACCCCTCGCCTTATCTGTATGGGTTTAGATGTTTGGCCATTGATTGCTATTTTCGCATTTACACCTGTTGCAATATTCCTTAGCATGTTCACAATCTGGGGGTGGAAAGCCATTCTTGACAGCGTCGCAAAGAGGTATCTATGACTAACGCGGTCAAAAGCTTTGTTGAAATCTATGAAGATTAAAGCACATTTTATACTTGTCACTGAGGTAATTGCAATGACGTCTCTGTATGCAGATAGACTTTCGAATATCGTTCTGGTCGGAGAGCAAGATTGGTGATGACTCAATATTTTGTTGGAAAAGGCAGAGAGTCTTTTGTTGATAATACGCGAAATTATTTTGTAATCAGAATTTAGTAGCGAAAGAGGCCGAAAATTGTTTAAGTTGGTTTTGCCTTTACTCTTAGGAATCAGTACTATTTTACTTTCCTTAAACTCTGCAGGGACCGGTTTTCCGTTCAGGACCTCATTTGCCATGGAAGTGATCTTGTCCCCAATTATAGACCAGTAGCGGGCATAAAACTCCACAGGGAGGCCATCAAGTCCCGGAGATTTGTTGAGAGGTGAGTTACGCACTGCCTCATGCGCTTCATCTTTAGTAATAGGTGACAGGATGTCAGCGTTGTCTGTTCCCGACAATTGTGGACCTAAAATAGTGAGAAAGTCCTCGAGAGCTGCATCTTCCACTGTGGTAGGGGCATATAAGGTTTCATAGTACCTGTGGACTTCGTCCAGTATTTGTTTCTGGCATGTGAGCCTCGTACCAGTATGCGTCTGGACTTCATCAATTAAAGTTTGACGTCTGTTTTTAGCATGCCGCACCAAGTGATACAGAGAAGCTGTTTCATCTGCTACGACTGATGTGGCTTTCGATTTAATTTTGAGTCCCTCCATCTGTTGCCGTTTAATGCTTAATAACTTGGCTTTTATTTTTTTGATATCATTTAGACGAATTACGTCATCATGGGCCTGTTGATATAAGTCTCTTAAAACTTTATAATAAAACTCCATTGTATTCCTCAACTCCCTGTGCCTGGCTGCACTATACTGCATGACAACTTTCCGCAGCCTTGGTTTTGCCCTCCTTGTCCACCAGTCTATGACTGTTGGGTGCTTGTCTACTGTGCGGAGGCACATAGTCCACGCAAACCTTATTTCCTGTTCCAGTTCTTCGTCAGTTAAAACAGAGATATTTAAGTTCCATTGTCCTCTGAATCGACGGGTTGGTTGTACACTTAGATTAAAGCAAGTTAAAAGTGTACTGTGATCGCTAAAATACACTGGAATAGTCTCAACGTTTAATAAATAATTTTGCAAATTTGGTGACACGTAAATTCTATCTAGTCTGCTGCGGGAGTGACTGGTTATATACGTGAACCCGACTGACGTCGGGTGCTGAAGTTCCCACACATCCTTAAGGTGTAGATCACTTACTAATTTTTTTAACTGTGGCGAGTAGTTGAAGTTGGGTTGTTGATCTTTCTGGTTTAAAACACAGTTAAAATCTCCACCTAATATAAGAGAACACGGATTTTTCCTCAATAAATAAATCAGTTCATCTTGAAAAAACTTCGCACGATCCAATTTGTGGGAAGTTCCTGATGGGGCGTAAAGGTTAATCACTGTCACATCGAAAAGTTTTATGCCTATGGCTCTTCCTGATTCTAGTCGTTCGATTTCAGTCACCGGAATGCCTTCCCTTATAAGAATGGCTGTACCGATATTGGCTTCCGTAGAAACATTAACAATTTCAAAAAAGCCTGGGATCCGAAATTCCGTTATCGCAACTTCTTGTAGCAACGCGATATCTGTTCCGGACTGGTACAAGAATTCCTTTAGTGCTGCCAATTTCAAGGGTGACTGTATTTTATTAATGTTAATAGTAGTAATGCTATAAGCTTGCAGCACAGACATACCGGAAGAAGCTATTTGGGATGAGGTTCGGTATGATTATAGCAGCAAACGTGCTTCCCTACAAGGCACGATCTTTACAAGCTGTGTGCCCATTACATGTACTAACTGCCTAGAAAATTTGCACTGCTTTTAAACAAATAGCTTGAGAAGAAAAGTATCCTGAAATCCTGACAATGCATTGCTATAAGTCACTGTGGCCATTCTCTTTCTCCTCGTCAGTGTTGGACCTGATGACTTCATATTTGATATTCTTTTTCTTGATGTCTTTCTTCTCTGGTGTGACTTTCGCTTGATGACGCGTGACAGCAAGGCCCGGTGTCTGTCGCAGCCGCCGGCGGTGGCTAAATGGGGCAACGGCCGTGGCTTGCGAGTCGTCAATGTTTGGTTCCGGCGTGGTGTCTGTTGTGTTGTTTTGCTGGCGAGGCGGTGATGCTTGTGTATTTCCTCCTTCGGCGCGGCGTTGCGCTTCGGAGTCAGCAGGTTCTTTACCTGGTACTTCCTCGTACGGTTCGCACTGTATGGGTTGTGCACTTGATGCGGTTATTTCAGCCGTGACCTCAGGCTCAGGGTCACATTTCCGTGAAAAATCACTACCCGCTGCGTCACTATCTGTTCGTGGCGGTGTAAGTCCTTGTGCGGAAGTGGGAGCCACATCGACCTTCATTCCATCTCCTTTTTCCACTTCCAACAGATCTTCAGGACTGGGCTTCGGCCTCCTGGCAACGGGTGTTTCACAGGAAGAGTCCTCATCAACATTTCTTTCAGTGTCCTCTAGAGGACGCTTTTTTGTGGGAATCTCGCTGTCACGGGACGGAATTTCAGCAGTTAATGCAGGTTTTAAAGACGGAAAGTCATTAACATTAAGTGCAACATTTTCAGAGGTAGTAACAGGATCCACGACCGCCGCTGGCTCTGTTGTATTACTGGCTGGCAACAAATCGTTGAGTGTCAATTTCCGGCGTTGCGTAAGGTTATTTGTTAGCACAAATACACGGCGAGGGCAGTCCTGACGGAGGTGACCAGACTCGTTACATACATGACATGTAGGGGTTTGTCCTGAGTACATAACATGCGCCTTGTGCCCGTCAACAAAGATGTGGGAGGGAATGTTTGCTTTCACTTCCATCTCCACGGAGCGAATGCCGTTAAAGCACTGCAGCTTGAAATGCGAAGCCCACCTTTCGTTGACTATTTGCCTGACAACCCCATACTTTGAAAGGACATCTTTAATTTTCGAATTGGCTACTTCTATGGGAATATTCAAAACCCTAACATTCCTAATTACAGACTCGGAATTCCGGAGTTTGACAGTACTTTTAGTACCATCACGGTGTATAAATTCCGTTTCATAACCAAATTTTGCCAGAAAGCGGTCTACACTCGCGGAATCGTTAAACTTTACAAAAATGCAGTATTCATCAGAGTCCAGCTGCATGGTATGAACAGATTCAGAATGAAGGCCAATTACCTCGGTAATCCAGTCGTGTATTTCAAGTGCAGAGGGCTGTACTCGACGGGTGTACTTGTCGAAGGCGAAAATCACGGTGTTTTTTCTCACGGAGTTTGCCATGGTGTTCTGCAGCGAAGAAATCTCGGACAACGCCGAAATCCCAACGGCACTTCGTAGAAAGATGACACGAAAGAAGACCAAATGCTCAATTGATAACGCTTAATTCACGTGCAAAACGTCAATAAACGAGCACAAAACACGAAAACACTGACGTAAACACTGAACGTTCACGGAGCGAACTTGAGGAGCGCGCGACCGCTGCGGCAGCTAATGCCAGACTGGCCACGGGTCACCCTGGAAATACAATATACGCAAGAATAAAGAGGGAACAATAAGGTTGGAGGAGCAGGAACGAAGTGCTTTGATTAAAAAGAGAGTAAGGCAAGGATACAGTCTTTCTCCTCTCTTGTTCTACCTGTGCGTTGAAAAAGCAGCGGTGGAAGTGAAATAAAGGTACAGCAGTGGGTTTAAGAATATTAGGATGATGACATTACTGTAGTCCATGAACCCGAGGAAAGTTACAGGACTAGTTCAATGGAATGGCCAGCCTAATAAGCAACGAATATGAAGAGTGTGAGAACAAACTGAAGGAGGACGACAATAATGAGAAGTAGCAGAAAAGAGTTTAACGATGCTTGGTGACCACGTACTGGACGACGTGAGAGAATTCTACCATCTTGGAGGCCAAATGACGTATGATAGACAAAGGAAAGAGATTATAAGAAGCAGACTAACACAGATGTACGTCGTTAAAAGAAGTTTGGCAGCCCTGACGCCGGCTACGAGCGCTTTACGCTTGCTGTGTTACAAGATAAGTAATTTAGCTAGTAATTAATCGTTTTTGCTGTCTATTTCACTGACATCGATTTGTTGTAGAATCATGGAACATATTTTGTGTTCAGACATGATGACCTTTCTAGACTCTGAGAAGCTCATCTGCAGAAACCAGCACGGTTTTACGAAACAGCCGGCCTTTTAGGAAACAGCCGGCCGTAGTGGCCGAGCGGTTCTAGGCGCTACAGTCTGGAACCGAGCCGCCGCTACGGTTGCAGGTTCGAATCCTGCCTCGGGCATGGATGTGTGTGATGTCCTTAGGTTAGTTAGGTTTAAGTAGATCTAAGTTCTAGGGGACCGATGACCTCAAATGTTAAATCCCATAGTGCTCAGAGCCATTTTTCAGGAAACAGTGGTCATGCGAGACACAGCTGGCCCTCTTTGTGCATGATATACAACAGGCTCTAGGTACCGGCTCCCAGGTTGATGCCATATTTCTCGACATTCGAAAGGCGTTCGACTCAGTTCCGCACTGCCGCTTGCTCCAAAAAGTGCGCACTTACGGCCTATCCGATGACATATGCGGTTGGATAGACAGTTTCCTAACAGACAGGGAGCAGTAAATAAAATATGGCGTTTCAGTCTTCGATCGCTATTCTTTATTTTCAATTACCGGTTTCGGACTAGAGACAATCATGTCTAGTTTTGATAGACACGGAGCAGTATGTCGTCGTGAACGGGGTGACGTCAACAGAAACAAGCGCAACTTCAGGAGTACCCCAGGGCAGGGTAATAGGTCCGCTGCTTTTTACGATTTACATAAACGATCTGGTTGATGGTATTGACAGCGGCATTAGACTGTTTGCCGATGATGCTGTAGGCTACAGGAAAGTAGTATCACACGAAAGTTGTGAACAAATCAATGAGGATTTGCAGAAAATAAATGCGTGGTGTAATGACTGGAAGTTATCTCTCAATATTAGTAAGTGTAACCTACTGCGTATAACAAGGCGAAAATCCCCATTAATGTACGAATACAAAATAAATGCCCAGTCTTTGGAAGCGGTAACATCCGTCAAATATCTGGGTGTGACTATTCGAAATGATCTCAAATGGAATGATCAGATTACACAAGTAACGGGCAAGGCGAACTCTAGATTACGGTTTATTGGTAGAATCCTGAACCGACCCAGTCCTTCAACAAAGGAAATAGCTTACAATACGAGATTAAAACTGAAGAAACTGCAAAAAGGTGGGATTTTAAGGAGATGGGATCTGGATAAACTGACTAAACCAGACGTTGTACAGAGTTTCAGGGAGAGCATAAGGGAAAAATTGACAAGAATGGGAAAAAGAAATACAGTAGAAGAAGAATGGGTAGCTTTGAGGGATGAAGTGGTGAAGACAGCAGAGGATCAAGTAGGTAAAAAGACGAGGGCTAGTAGAAATCCTTGGGTAACAGAAGAAATATTGAATTTAATTGATAAAAGGAGAAAATATAAAAATGCAGTAAATGAAGCAGGCAGAAAGGAATACAAACGTCTCAAAAATGAGATCGACAGGAAGTGCAAAATGGCTAAGCAGGGATGGCTAGAGGACAAATGTAAGGATGTAGAGGCTTGTCTCACTAGGGGTAAGATGGATACTGCCTACAGAAAAATTAGAGAGACCTTTGGAGAAAAGAGAGCCACTTGTATGAATATCAAGAGCTCAGATGGAATCCCAGTTCTAAGGAAAGAAGGGAAAGCAGAAAGGTGGAAGGAGTATATAGAGGGTCTATACAAGGGCGATGTTCTTGAGGACAATATTATGGAAATGGAAGGGGATGTAGATGAAGATGAAATGGGAGATACGATACTGCGTCAAGAGTTTCACAGAGCACTGAAAGACCTGAGTCGCAATAAAGCTCCGGGAGTAGACAACATTCCATTAGAATTACTGACAGCCTTGAGAGAGCCAGTCCTGACAAAACTCTACCATCTGGTGAGCAAGATGTATGAGACAGGCGAAATTCCCTCAGACTTCAAGAAGAATATAATAATTCCAATCCCAAAGAAAGCAGGTCTGTCGATGTCAAAATTACCGAACTATCAGTTTAATAAGTCACGGCTGCAAAATACTAACACAAATTCTTTACAGACGAACGGAAAAACTAGTAGAAGCCGACCTCGGGGAAGATCAGTTTGAATTCCATAGAAATATTGGAACACGTGAGGCAATACTGACCCTACGACTTATCTTAGATGCTAGATTAAGGAAAGGCAAACCTACGTTCCTAGCATTTGTAGACTTAGAGAAAGCTTTTGACAATGTTGACTGGAATACTCTCTTTCAAATTCTGAAGGTGGCAGGGGTAAAATACATGGAGTGAATAGCTATTTACAATTTGTACAGAAACCAGATGGCAGTTATAAGAGTCGAGGGGCACGAAAGGGAATCAGTGGTTGGGAAGGGAGTGAGACAGGGTTGTAGCCTCTCCCCGATGTTGTTCAATCTGTATATTGAGCAAGCAGTAAAGGAAACAAAGGAAAAATTCGGAGTAGGTATTAAAATCCATGGAGAAGAAATAAAAACTTTGAGGTTCGCCGATGACATTGTAATTCTGTCAGAGACAGCAAAGGACTTGGAAGAGCAATTGAACGGAATGGACAGTGTCTTGAAGGGAGGATATAAGATGAACATCAACAAAAGCAAAACGAGGATAATGGAATTTAGTCGAATTAAGTCGGGTGATGCTGAGGGAATTAGATTCGGAAATGAGACACTTAAAGTAGTGAAGGAGTTTTGCTATTTGGGGAGCAAAATAACTGGTGATGGTCGAAGTAGAGAAGATATAAAATGTAGACTGCCAATGGCAGGGAAAGCATTTCTGAAGAAGAGAAATTTGTTAACATCGAGTATAGGTTTAAGTGTCAGGAAGTCGTTTCTGAAAGTATTTGTATGGAGTGTAGCCTGTATGGAAGTGAAACATGGACGATAAATAGATTAGACAAGAAGAGAATAGAAGCTTTCGAAATGTGGTGTTACAGAACAATGCTGAAAATTAGATGGGTAGATCACATAACTAATGAGGAAGTATTGAATAGGATTGGGGAGAAGAGACGTTTGTGGCACATCTTGACTAGAAGAAGGGATCAGTTGGTAGGACATGTTCTGAGGCATCAAGGGATCACCAATTTAGTATTGGAGGGCAGCGTGGAGGGTAAAAATCGTATAGGGAGACCGAGAGATGAACACACTAAGCAGATTCAGAAGGATTTAGGTTGCAGTAGGTACTGGGAGATGAAGAAGCTTGCACAGGATAGAGTAGCATGTCGAGCTGCATCAAACCAGTCTCAGGACTGAAGACCACAACAACAACACGTTAGTTCGTCGAGTCTTAGAGTATTGCTCGTCAGCATATGACTCTTACCAGTTGGGTGTGACTCATGAGATTGAGAAGGTCCGAAGAAGAGCGGCAAGATTCGTGACTGGTTCATTTAGCCATCGCGAGAACGTTACAAATCTCATAGGAAGTTTAAAGTGGGATACACTTGCAGATAGACGACGCGCTAAACGGAAGGGGCTGCTCACTAAATTCCGAAATCCGATCTTCGCCGAGGATGTAGAGCATATATTATTACCGCTAACTTTCAAATCGCCCAATGATCACGATTCAAAGATAAGGAAATAAGAGCTCGTACTGAGGCGTTCAGACAGTCGTTTTTTCCTCGCGCGATCCGGAAGTGGAACAGAGTGGGGGAAATATGACTTTGGCGCGAATTGTGCCCTCCGCCACACACCGCTTGGCTGCTAGCGGAGTATATATGTAGACGCAGATGTAGAAATATTACAGAGAAAACAATGACTAGGAACTAGGAAAAGGGACTGATCGACAGGACGTGTGTTAAGACCTCAGGCAACAGCATATATGATACTACAGGGTGTTTCAAAAATGACCGGTATGTTTGAAACGGCAATAAAAACTAAACGAGCAGCGATAGAAATACACCGTTTGTTGCAATATGCTTGGGACAACAGTACATTTTCAGGCAGACAAACTTTCGAAATTACAGTAGTTACAATTGTCAACAACAGATGGCGCTGCGGTCTGGGAAACTCTATTGTACGATATTTTCCACATATCCACCATGCGTAGCAATAATATGGCGTAGTCTCTGAATGAAATTACCCGAAACCTTTGACAACGTGTCTGGCGGAATGGCTTCACATGCAGATGAGATGTACTGCTTCAGCTGTTCAATTGTTTCTGGATTCTGGCGGTACACCTGGTCTTTCAAGTGTCCCCACAGAAAGAAGTCACAGGGGTTCATATCTGGCGAATAGGGAGGCCAATCCACGCCGCCTCCTGTATGTTTCGGATAGCCCAAAGCAATCACACGATCATCGAAATATTCATTCAGGAAATTAAAGACGTCGGCCGTGCGATGTGGCCGGGCACCATCTTGCATAAACCACGAGGTGTTCGCAGTGTCGTCTAAGGCAGTTTGTACCGCCACAAATTCACGAAGAATGTCCAGATAGCGTGATGCAGTAATCGTTTCGGATCTGAAAAATGGGCCAATGATTCCTTTGGAAGAAATGGCGGCCCAGACCAGTACTTTTTGAGGATGCAGGGACGATGGGACTGCAACATGGGGCTTTTCGGTTCCCCATATGCGCCAGTTCTGTTTATTGACGAAGCCGTCCAGGTAAAAATAAGCTTTGTCAGTAAACCAAATGCTGCCTACATGCATATCGCCGTCATCAATCCTGTGCACTATATCGTTAGCGAATGTCTCTCGTGCAGCAATGGTAGCGGCGCTGAGGGGTTGTCGCGTTTGAATTTTGTATGGATAGAGGTGTAAACTCTGGCGCATGAGATGATATGTGGACGTTGGCGTCATTTGGACCGCAGCTGCAACACGGCGAACGGAAACCCGAGGCCGCTGTTGTATCACCTGCGGCACTAGCTGCGCGTTGCCCTCTGTGTTGCCGTACGCGGTCGCCCTACCTTTCCAGCACGTTCATCCGTCACATTCCCAGTCCGTTGAAATTTTTCAAACAGATCCTTTATTGTATCGCTTTTCGGACCTTTGGTTACATTAAACCTCCGTTGAAAACTTCGTCTTGTTGCAACGACACTGTGTTCTAGGCGGTGGAATTCCAACACCAGAAAAATCCTCTGTTCTAAGGAATAAACCATGTTGTCTACAGCATACTTGCACGTTGTGAACAGCACACGCTTACAGCAGAAAGACGACGTACAGAATGGCGCACCCACAGACTGCGTTGTCTTCTATATCTTTCACATCACTTGCAGCGCCATCTGTTGTTGAAAATTGTAACTACTGTAATTTGGAAAGTTTGTCCGCCTGAAAATGTACTGTTGTCCCAAGCATATTGCAACAAACGGTGTATTTCTATCGCTGCTCGTTTAGTTTTTATTGCCGTTTCAAATATACCGGTCATTTTTGAAACACCCTGTAGGAAATAGTTGTTGAGGGCAAGAACTGTAGGAGAATACAGAATTTGGAATAAATGCAACTGATTGTCGAGGATATTGGTTGCAACTGTAAGTGTGACATGAAGAGATGAGCACTGGAGAGGAGGCTGCAGCGTGCCGCTTAAGTCCACTTAAAAAATAAAAAAATGTATCGTTAATACCAATGTACAATCACTTTCATATGCATCTGAAGTCCGGCTTCCATAGTCTAGTGCTGATAATTTGCATTACTTATATCAATCTCTGGTGAGCATAGGAGGTGTTAAAGGTGTAACTGTACCCCAAAAACACTCCAACGCTTCGACGATGGTATATCGTGACATATTTTTAAGACTTTAAGCGGCGGTGGCATAGCAGTTCATGTGTATTCTGGAACACAATCACCTTGCTGGATCTTTCTTTGTAACTGTTATTCTGCCTAAAACAGTTTTACTAAAATAAATAGTGGTAATGTTCCTCGCCAAGTATGTAGCTCGAAACATGTAAAACAGTAACAGCACAATAAATTCTGTATGCGAGTATAAGTGTATGAAGAAAAAGAAAAGCTTCTGATAAATTGCCTTCCACCATGTAAGTGGTTCACTGGAGCAACGTTTTTAGATCAAAACTGCACTTAAATCCATTTTGGGCCAGTAGACATTCTGCAGTAATCGCGCTGGGTGTAAACATTGTCCCTGTAGTGCAATTTCGTAGGATCTAGGAAATACCGTTCTACAGTTTCCGCAGCCTCTTCATACGTCTCGAGAATTTCTACCAGTAGGGAGACACGTAGACACTAGACGCACTCACTGCCAAATCACCTTTTTGGGAAGCTGTGTTGTCTTGATCGTTTTTTTATTTTACTTTTATTTTTTAAATCGTTGCTATCCATTCGGCTGTGGCAGTCCAGCGGGTAGAGTGCTCACCTCTGGCCCTGGACATGCCGGGTTCACGCACGGCCGAGGGCGGGAATTTTTGCCAATCGTTGCAGGACGGGCCCAGATCAACTCCTGGGCGATGGAGCCGAGACCCCTCCCCCTCCTAGGGCCACGGCGGGTAGAAATGCTGCACTCTATCCCCAGTCGGACCATAGTTCGGAAACGACCTTGCGCTGCGGACTTTACTTTTGTACTTTGTTGTCCAAGAGACCTCTAAAGATTAATTTCATCCAAGTGGCGCACACTACTTTCATTATATGGAACAATTATTGTTTCAATTTTTTTCAAGAGAATTAACAAAACGTCCCAGAAAACATTGGCTACAAATTTTTCGGTACATGAAACCGATGCCATCTTTTCTGTTGTAGAGCCACAGCATCCGATGCAATGCTTCTGCCTCTTTCACAGTAATAAACTGTTGCACAGTACCGACTGCATTTTCTTTCAAATCGCTAAAACATTGTTGGGAATACTGATTCTATCTTCGCTTCTGGTCAGCGTTCAACAAATGCGACACTCGTGTTCCACAGAGCTTTCTTAGTTCATCGTTGGTGTGTGGCATACCACACTCGTTCGTCTGATATACTTATTCCATCAGCTATGTTATATATCTTTAATTGCATATTGTCCAATAATTTATACTGCAATTTCTACATGTGTTCATGAGTGATTGCTGTCTTTGGACGGCTGGCACATGGATTACTAACAAGGAAGTACAAAGCTTCACTTACTTTGAACTAATGTTTTATTTTTCGTGATAAACTTCCAAAACAAAGAATTTCATTATTCCATATTATTCTATATTTTCAGTTCGAAGCAATCGGCCACAATACGACTACTGTAAAAATGCTCCAAACAAAACTATTCTGCAGCACATGTTGACACTTAACTTACATTATGTTGCATGTCCCAACATTGAAAGCGAAGTCCATTAATATAAAGACAGTCTCTGTATCGGGTCCCAAAGAGTTTCATTTTGCCCCCGTTGTTGTACTGTATGGAACTGGGGTCCTAGAAACGACGGAGAGGCTTCGTCCCCCGTCGTAGCCCTCAGTGGTCCACAACCCTACAACAGGCTACAGCAGTCCACTCACCCCACCGCCGCCCCACACCAAACTCAGGGTTACTTCTGTAGATACTATCTTGGTTTCGGAACTCTTGGGATGAATGGTGTATTGTATGGAACTGGGGTCCTAGAAACGACGGAGAGGCTTCGTCCCCGCCGTAGCTCTCAGTGGTCCACAACCCCACGACAGGCTACAGCAGTCCACTCACCCCACCGCCGCCCAACACCGAATCCAGGGTTACTGTGCTGTTCGACCCCAGAGTACCCCCGTGGGATCGTCGCACACCAGACGAGTGTAACCGCAATGTTTGAGTGGTGGAGTAATTATGGTGTACGCGTACGTGGAGAAAGTGTTTGCGTAGGAATCGCCGACATAGTGTAGCTGAGGCGGAATAAGGGGAACCAGCCCGCATTCGCCGAGGCAGATGGAAAACCGCCTTAAAAACCATTCACAGACTGGCCGGCACACCGGACCTCCACACTAATCCGACGGGCAAATTCTTCCCGGGGGCCGGCACTCATTGGGGCCCGGAAAGCAGTGCGTTAAACCGCACGGCTAACCGGGTGGGCTGCCCCAATAATATCTGCGTATGACTTGTATTTCTTAACATTTGTGGAGGTAACATACCTTCAATAAATATCTTAGATTTGCCGATAATTCACGAGTATAGCTATCGATATAGAAATGTCAAATTACTTGTCTCAAAAGTCTCGTCATCAACTATATCCAGAGAAGCCAAGGCAAAGCACCGCCGCGTTTCCACAAGGTCGCGGGAAGGAAGTGGAGTCACACATCATCACGTAAACAGTTGACTCACTGCTTCCATACGCGGCCGTTCGACAGCGCATCTACCTGTGACGACAGACCGACGTAGACGATTTCGACCACAACTTCCTCCCAGGATGAGAACGCAGCTGTTACCCTGTTTTTGGACAAGGAGTTTGTGAAATGGTAGATAAGGAGCAATTTAAAAACAGTAATCCTTTGCTTAGTAAAACAATGTGCACTGTATCGAATTTTTAGTGGCTGATTAAAACATTGTGCTAGAGAGGTGAAAATCGTCTCGGGAAAAAACATTCTGTGCGTTCAGTTCGGGTCCGCGTAGTCGATTTTTCGTAAAAATGTCGGGATAAAATCGTAGCAACTGTTTCGTATTTATTTGCAATTTAATTGTTATCAGTCTCTTTAGTACAATAGTTACTCAAAGTGGTATAATAGTAACAAATGGCTCTGAGCACTATGGGACTTAACTTCTGAGGTCGTCAGTACCCTATATAATAGTAACAGAATAGATAAATCAGTAGTCTGGATTATCGCTGCCCAATGCATGACAGATGGACCAGCTACATAATCATTTTTCGCCGCTTTTACATTTCTTTTTCGACGCTGTCATAGCTTTCGCATTCGCTCGTCACTGGACTTAAAACGCTTTTTGATTCATTTCGATGCGAGACTCCCTCTTACTTGCATTTCTGTAATTCCGAACTTACTTAGGAGTCATATGACACGACGCCCATCATGTTTTGTACTTTTCAATTTAATAACGAGTTTCTCTTATATTCCGGCGAATATTTTTATTGTCACACTCTAAATTCTAATGGTGCTCCGCAAGCTCTTCACAACGGCAAACGAATCAGTGTCCTAGCTAAACGCGTTTTCACGCTACACCAATTCACACAACGCTAATTAGTAACACATGGTGCACGCGTCTAACTGTTACGATGACTTCACAGGTGAAGATCGTAATCACTCGTACAAAAGCACAGCAATGTTTTCTACTTTCTGGCATCTTATTGGATGAACAGAGAAAGGAATTCACTGTGACTTTGGTACTGTATTTGTAAGCGAATAATTAATTTGGTGAAATTTTTCAGCGCTAAACACTGTTGTAGATGAGGAAGACAGTGTGGATGAAAAGGGAAGAAGAGGCACCGAGTATACAATGCGACACATGAGTCCTGAACGCTTCATTTATCCATGTACGTTGAACCTTTTTACCTGGTTAATTACTTCAGTTAAGGGCAATTTTTTCCGTAGTCACATCAGATAACTCAGCCACTCGGTAGGCAATGGAGAGGGGAATACATTATATGTTACATCCTGTGTAGTGTTTCTTGACAGAATCGTACCTATTTGGGCCGGCCAGAGTGGCCGAGCGGTTCTAGGCGCTTCAGTCTGGAACCGCGTGACCGCTACGGTCGCAGGTTCGCATCATAGTGCTCAGAGCCCCCCCCCCCCCCCCCACCCCCACCCCTTCCCCGCGCCATACCTATTTGGTCCCCACTTGAAATCCATACAGAATCTAATGGTAATTTAATAACACGCTAGTAGAGATTCTCATAAAGTTTTTCAGGTCGAAACTTCCCTCCGTTCGAACAGGCCTCGGAAGGCCCAGCGATACCGACCGACAGCCATGTCACCCTTGGCCACCAGGCGTCTACGGATGCAGACAGGGAAGGTCAGCACACTTCTCTCCCGGTCGTTGTCGGTTGTCGTGACCAGAGCTACTACTTTCAGTGAAGCAGTTCATAAACTGGCCTCACAAGGGCTGAACGCACCCTTCATTCCATGAGCACTCGGCAGGCTCGGATGGTCACAGAAATGCTAGCCAAGCCCGACAGTGCATGACTTCGGTGATCTGAAGCGAATCAGTGTTACCACTGCGACAAGACCGTTGGTTTTTTTCAAGTAGAACTAATCATATTTTAAATTTCACTAATTTTTCTGGTCGTTGATAGAACTTGGAGTGTAGTGGAAGGGTGCCTCGCTGAAGCCCCAAGGAAGGGCAAGAAGACTAGCTTTTAACGTCCGTCGATATCAATGTCATTAGAGACAGAGCACAAGCTTAGACTCTTTCGAGGAAAGGGAAGGAAATCTTACGTGTCCTTTCAAAGAAACATTTGGCTCGAGCGATCTAGGAAAACCTATATCGCGATGGTCGGACGTAGATTTCAACTGTCATCCTACGGAATGCGAGCCCAAGATGCTAGCTATTGCGCTACATCGCTTGATAAAATACTTGTATAGATTGCTAAACATTATATATCCGTTACTCTTTGCCCGTAGTATGTCTTATTGCCTTTTGAATGTAAGGTGTCATAGATTGCGGTGAATGGAAACAATGGGGTGAATAGATACGAAACTTACAAGTTCTATGCCATCCTGTCGGAAGACAAATGGAAGTATCATTCAAAGATTTGTTTATCTAGGTTGGCAGTGAACCAAACTAACAGGGAAATTATGATTTTCAAACTTGGCAACACTGTCAATTGATATTTTGTTCATTCTGTGACAGTCATTGTATATGGTGCGGAATTTGCTTACTTCGAGCCGGCCGCTGTGGCCGAGCGGTTCTAGGCACTTCAGTCCGGAACCGTGTGATTGCTACGGTCGCAGGTTCGAATCCTGCCTCAGGCATGGATGTGTGTGATGTCCTTAGATTAGTTAGGTTTAATTAGTCTAAGTCTCGGGGACTGATGACCTTTGATGTTAAGTCCCATAGTGCTTAGACCCATTTGAACCATTTTTTGCCTTACTTCGAAGTTTATTTGAAAGTACCATTTAAAATTGTGTTCTTTCAATTTAAGTACATGGTAAGGCTAAATGAAAACTTACGGTTGTGTTTTCGGAATTTGTGAGATGATATAAACGGTAATCATCAGTGTTTCTTCCGACGAAGACTAAGAATGTGACAGAAATGAGAAACCACCTGGTACCGTTCTCAGCCCAGGAGATTACGCTGTGATTAAAGTCTACGGAAAAATATAGCAGTTATTCAGATTGTAATCATGTAAAATTTGTTATTTAGAAGCCGAAAGGTACGCTGATACTTTTTTTGTAAAGAAAAGGGTCATTTAACAAGTTGATTTAAACAGATGAGGATCATTTTTAGTCAAAGGGACGCATTTCGAAAGCTTTTCGTTATTTTGGGACTACTGTAAAGATACAAGACATATGTAAAAGGTGTAAATAATGTCTGGAATATTTCATTTCGGTAGAAAAAATATGCATGTGCCATTTGAATAAACGTAACTTTCTGTTGAAAGTGATGTTTCTTTATTTTCATGGATTGCGCATTCCTGCCGATTGTGTGAACCCTGACGAAAATGCATCCTTGTCCAGTTGCGTTTTTCACATTTTGTTTTAGTTCGGAAATGTGATGTTGCAGAGTTAGAGGGAAAACGCTATATAAAGAGAATCAATCACCTGAAACCTGCAGTCCAAATATTGTAGAATGGAAAGTGTTGTTGATACGCGGTTTTCACGGAACACATTGGTAGTCAGGGGCTGGTATTGTTATCCAATAAACACATTGCAAAAATGTTTAGAAACTGTGTTTTCTGAGCAAATATACAATTTTTTAAATGTAACAATGCTTACTGACATTAACAAACTAAAAGTAGGCTAAATTAGGATGTCCTATTGTGTACAGAACACAAGTGCCTGATGGATAGTGCGACTGACGGATAAGCAACTGCAGCGCCCCCAACTAAAATTCTAGTTCGAACTTACACCACAATTCACAATGGAAATGAGATCATAGTGGTAGCTATTCTTTCCACTGCCATCTTTGATACTGATATCATAGTCAGACACCTTGGGCGCCATCTTTAGCGACATCATAATTATAATGCTCCAGCTTTTCCCAGTTGCCTGAAAAGGGGGCAGGGAGGTTGTGGACGTTGGGAGAGGGGTGACCTTGACCTCAGAGCGTGTTGGGTTGACCTTGAAAGTGACAGCTGATTTGCATATTTATCCCATGAATAACGCCAAGACTGGTATAGCCCTAGTACTTCTAGAATGTCAACTTCAGTTTCCTTCTGCACACTTTTCCAGAAAATTTCCCTCTCACTGACCCATCATTTGATATGTTTGAAGCCAGAGCTGATATTGTTGCTATCTTCTAACAAAAACTAAAAAATTCAAGGAAATGCTGAAAATGCAACGAGACAGATTTCGGAAAATATTGGAGGAGTCAAATGGCTCTGAGCACTATAGGACTCAACTTCTGAGGTCATCAGTCCCCTAGAACTTAGAACTACTTAAACCTAACTAAGTAAGGACATCACACACATCCATGCCCAAGGCAGGATTCGAATCTGCGACCGTAGCGGTCTCGCGGTTCCAGACTGTAGCGCCTAGAACCGCACGGCCACTCCGGCCGGCTTGGAGGAGTCATTCATGCCCAAATATGAGTGTACCAGTATGTATCCTGGGTATGATGTTGCAGTCGATTTTGAAACAAACTTCAGAATAACATTAACTGAATTTTCTGCTGGTGCTTAGAAAAACATAATAACACTACTGAATAAGAAATACTTCCTAATATTCTGCAAAATGATTATTATTTGTTCAAAAATCAGGTTTGGGCTTCTTAGGATGCCTTCAGGTGACAACTGAATGTCGCAAACACATAAAATAATGTGAGCTACACAGATATTATTTGTATGAAAGATATAACAATGGTGTAGAGTGTTTACATAAGGAATCCTTATATTCCTTATTATAGAAATAATTAAATTAACTAAAGATACATTAACGACTGATGAGATACAAATTGCATTTACAATATAAATCCAGTATTTTTAAAGAAAACTTAATTGGAAAAAGGGGAAAAAGAACACTGGGTCTGATGATATCATATGAAGCCTGTATTGTGTGTCATATTTTTGTTGATTTCCAATACTTCAGTAGGGTCATCTTTCTGCTGTTCTTAACAGAATCTAAAACATCACATTGTACATTACATGAATGGTTTTCTGTTAAAAGATGATTGGCAAAGGCTCAATATTTCTTCCATCTCTAATGTTTAGATAACCTACTTGACTGATCAGTTCAGCACATATTTTTTCACTGTGCTTGCATGTGACTTTATACACACCACTCTGTGATAAGCATTGCATTTTGTCTTCAGTATTGAATAGACATTTTGATATGCTGTTGGTATAATAAAACGCAATCTGTAGATGCGAGATTAACCTTTCTGCAAAGTTGTCTGAAATGTTCCCCATGTATGGGATTTTGCATTAGTTGTGGTACTACTGACTGATTTCAGCTAGTAATAGCGAATACCCTGTTCAAGAATCACAAGAGGAGGGGGTATACTTGGAAAAGGCCGGGAGATACGGGAAGATTTCAATTACATTACATCATGGTCAGACAGAGATTCGGAAATCAGATACTGGATTGTAAGGCGTACCCAGGAGCAGATATAGACTCAGATCACAATATAGTAGTGATGAAGAGTAGGCTGAAGTTCAAGACATTAGTCAGGAAGAATCAATACGCAAAGAAGTGGGATACGGAAGTACTAAGGAGTGACGAGATACGTTTGAAGTTCTCTAACGCTATAGATACAGCAATAAGGAATAGTGCAGTAGGCAGTACAGTTGAAGAGGAATGGACATCTCTAAAAAGGGCCATCACAGAAGTTGGGAAGGAAAACATAGGTACAAAGAAGGTAGCTGCGAAGAAACCATGGGTAACAGAAGAAATACTTCAGTTGATTGATGAAAGGAGGAAGTACAAACATGTTCCGGGAAAATCAGGAATACAGAAATACAAGTCGCTGAGGAATGAAATAAATAGGAAGTGCAGGGAAGCTAAGACGAAATGGCTGCAGGAAAAATGTGAAGACATCGAAAAAGATATGATTGTCGGAAGGACAGACTCAGCATACAGGAAAGTCAAAACAACCTTTGGTGACATTAAAAGCAACGGTGGTAACATTAAGAGTGCAACGGGAATTCCACTGTTAAATGCAGAGGAAAGAGCAGATAGGTGGAAAGAATACATTGAAAGCCTCTATGAGGGTGAAGATTTGTCTGATGTGATAGAAGAAGAAACAGGAGTCGATTTAGAAGAGATAGGGGATCCAGTATTAGAATCGGAATTTAAAAGAGCTTTGGAGGACTTACGGTCAAATAAGGCAGAAGGGATAGATAACATTCCATTATAATTTCTAAAATCATTGGGGGAAGTGGCAACAAAACGACTATTCACGTTGGTGTGTGGAATATATGTCTGGCGATATACCATCTGACTTTCGGAAAAGCATCATCCACACAATTCCGAAGACGGCAAGAGCTGACAAGTGCGAGAATTATCGCACAATCAGCTTAACAGCTCATGCATCGAAGCTGCTTACAAGAATAATATACAGAAGAATGGAAAAGAAAATTGAGAATGCGCTAGGTGACGATCAGTTTGGCTTTAGGAAAAGTAAAGGGACGACAGAGGCAATTCTGACATTACGGCTAATAATGGAAGCAAGGCTAAAGAAAAATCAAGACACTTTCATAGGATTTGTCGACCTGGAAAAAGCGTTCGACAATATAAAATGTTGCAAGCTGTTCGAGATTCTGAAAAAAGTAGGGGTAAGCTATAGGGAGAGACGGGTCATATACAATATGTACAACAACCAAGAGGGAGTAATAAGAGTGGACGATCAAGAACGAAGTGCTCGTATTAAGGAGGGTGTAAGACAAGGCTGTACCCTTTCTCCCCTACTCTTCAATCTGTACATCGAGGAAGCAATGATGGAAATAAAAGAAAGGTTCAGGAGTGGAATTAAAATACAAGGTGAAAGGATACCAATGATACGATTCGCTGATGACATTGCTATCCTGAGTGAAAGTGAAGAAGTATCAAATGATCTGCTGAACGGAATGAACAGTCTAATGAGTACACAGTATGGTTTGTGAGTAAATCGGAGAAAGACGAAGGTAATGAGAAGTAGTAGAAATGAGAACAGCGAGAAACTTAACATCAGGATTGATGGTCACGAAGTCAATGAGGTTAAGGAATTCTGCTACCTAGGCAGTAAAATAACCAATGACGGACGGATCAAGGAGGACATCAACAGCAGACTCGCTATGGCAAAAAAGGCATTTCTGGCCAAGAGAAGTCTACTAATATCAAATAGCGGCCTTAATTTGAGGAAGAAATTTCGGAGGATGTACGTCTGGAGTACAGCATTGTATGGTGGTGAAACATGGACTGTGGGAAAACCGGAACAGAAGAGAATCGAAGCATTTGAGATGTGGTGCTATAGACGAATGTTGAAAATTAGGTGGACTGATAAGGTAAGGAATGAGGAGGTTCTACGCAGAATCGGAGAGGAAAGGAATATGTGGAAAACACTGATAAGGAGAAGGGACAGGATGATAGGACATCTGCTAAGACACGAGGGAATGGCTTCCATGGTACTAGGGGGAGCGGTAGAGGGCAAAAACGGTAGAGGAAGACAGATATTGGAATACGTCAAGAAAATAATTGAGGACGTAGGTTGCAAGTGCTACTCTGAGATGAAGAGGTTAGCACAGGAAAGGAATTCGTGGCGGGCCGCATCAAACCAGTCGGTAGACTGATGACCAAAAAAAAGTTCTGTTTGAAAGGCTGATCCAGATGATGGAACACATATGAAGCGATACACCATCGAATGTAAAGCTACATGTTTGTGGCTGTGAGGGTGGTGGGAGCTTGCAGGGATTACGATATCAGAAGCTATGTTTTTTCCGAAAATAAGTGTCTCCTTTCGTTAATATCTACATTAAGGTCTAAGGAATTTATAGAAGAGCCTCCCAGCTAGATTGTAAACTGATTTTTTGAATGTTGTCAGTGTAAACATTAGAGTAATGTATCTAATTCTCTAGTGGTGTCACTGCATAAACAAATAATATCATCCACTTGTCTGAAATAATACTTAATTTTGCAATTCAGTGGTTCTTTCTGTAAGAAATTTCATTCGAACCAGTCCATGAAAATTTCAAATAGTATAGGACTTAGTGATAAACCTGTAGCTAGGCCACCAGATTGACAACACTTGTTCTTAAATTGGGAGTAATTCTGTTTTACATAAATATGAGTAGCAACGATCAAGTCATGTAATTTTACAGGATTTATTCAAGATTTGAGCCAAAGATCTGTTAATATGTTTATACATTCGTCATTAGGAGCATTTGTAAACCAGCTAGTCAGGTTAAACGAAACTATTTTAGAACTGGGTGGAATTTGCATATCTTTCATATTATCTACAGAAGTCAAAATTTTTTATTCCAAGTTAGCAGGTAAAAAGGAGTAAAAAAGGATGACACGACTATGTGTACTGGAATGCGATCTTTACGTAATCAGATTAGCCTTATGATCTATGAATTATAGGAGTCATATTAACAAGCATAAGGCTGTTACTTTCAGATATAATATGTTTATATGGTTTTATGGTGGTTTTTGCTAGTCCATTAATGCTGCAGTCAAATCTTTTTGCAGATGTTGAAAGTTGGAACAATCAAGGAACTGGTTCACTTTGATAACATAATCAGCATTGTTCTAAGCAACTACACTGTTTGACTTATCGGCTTTCGTAGCGATAATTTTGTTAGAGATTATTCTCTTCTTAAACCTGCTTAACGTCCTAAATTCACTGCACATTCTTGGGCTACAAAATGCTTCCTAGAAACATCGTAACGTGACGCGTGTTCAAGATCTACTTTTAGCACATCTTGCTCTTTTTCAGGGATTGTGTATGGGGGAGCATATTTAATACCTTTATTTAACATTTTGACCTCATTCATAGTAATTGTTATATTTTGGACAGAGTGATGGGGCAGTTGCTAGATAGATTCAGTAATTGAACACTGAGTTGTTTTTGAAATTTTTAAACGTGTATAGTTTTGGTAAATAAAAACAGTGTTTCCCTGAATTTGTCTTACAATCAATAAAGGGCTGTTGCTGGTCATATTTTGATTTTTCTTGCTTAAGTTCACAGCTAATGGTTACGTAAATTCCAGGAGAAATGGGACAAACAAATGTTGGTGGTATGTTGGGTTTTATTAAATCAAACGAACTCCAGACAGCCTTCAGTGGAATCGTAAAAGTTTGTGAACTTATTCGATTACTTCTGCAACCAGTTCGCCAGTTGAGAGAAGCTTTTTAGTCCTAAAAGGTGTACGTAGTTCACAAACTAAGAATGGCTTACGACTTACTGCAGCTCCCTTACCAATGGAAAAAGATCTTCCGTGGCAGCTCAGGTCTGAACCTGAATTTTACCATCTGGAGATGAACGACATCTCCAAAAAAGAGGGAAGAATCTAGCATTATGAAATATAAGGTAGTTTCACATTACGTTTCCTACTTTAGTAACTGCTTAGCTTAACGAAATGTTCAGTACACGCTGCTGTTGTGTGCGTGCTTTGCTTTGAAGGGAAAGCACCTATTGGCTTCGCAGTTCGCTTATATTTCGTATAATTTTTCAGCAGTCAGATGAGGACGCCGCGGCGCTGTTCCTGAGCTGCAGCTTGGAGTAGTAATTGGATAATTTTCAGGTCCATAACAACTCACTGTTCAGTAATTTTTCAAATGATACCCGTAAAGGATGGCAACCACACGTTCCCTGAGCGAACTGAGCCTATAAGGCAAGGTTCATTAAGCATTTGGTCTTTTTTTAGGCAGCAGAAATAATTAATATTCTATCTATGCGAATTAGAACCGCTTTACAAAAGACCCTGTAGCACTTTCAGAGGTTCTGCCAGAGTTTGAAAATCAGACTGCGTTATCCAGGTTTCCATATTTGAAATTCTGTTAGAAAAATCAGGGTGAAACTTGTTCGAAACTCATTTGAACTTTCAGTTAACGTTTTATAAGTCATTATTGTAAAGTGGCTATAAATTCGCACCTTAGAAGCACTCATCCACATACTTTGCCATGATCTACAACCACACTAGGTATTATTTGATATGTAGTACATTGTATATATGAATATTTAAAGGAGACTGACATTGTCATGCGCACCTTATAAATAATTGTTAACGCTTATTGCATGAAAGGTGACGGAGTGTCTTTATTATCATACTGGTAGAGGTTGGAACGACAGCGGGAATCCCTGGGTGGAAGGCCCACACAGGTGTGTTGGTCCTGCTTAAACACGGGAAATAGCAAGATGGACATCGTAGCACCTAAGCGCTGGAGCACAATAGTCACGACCGGCCAATGTTGTAGCCGAACCGGAAGCATTATACTTCTGAAACTAGGGAAATCTTGGATGCAGGTGAGAGGAACGAAGAAGTGGCACCTCGGAAACCACGCAGGCTGGGTTATTTCCAAGGATTTTTACTCAGAAGTGTAGCATTGTACGAGTATAGGTTTTCCTCGCAAACTTTCCGCGCTGGACGACTAGAGACTAAAATATGGTTGGTCGGCTTTCGGAAGACTCGGTAGAGAGGGAGAATATTCCGTAGTTTCGTGAATATGACTCGTTTTCGGAATTACGATGGTGGGGAGCCGAGCCTTGCTCGGAAGCCAGCCGTGGAGAGACGAGGTCTTCCGTTGTGAGCGCCCCTGTGTGACGGTCCCTCGATATCAGCTTTGTTGGTACAGACGGACTTGCTGTCTTTGCTCTCAGGAGAGTTTGTAGTTAGAACGGTTAGGCACTGTGCTGTTGCGAACTGTAACCTCCCAACAGAAAAATTCCGAAACCTCCCAACAGTAAAAAATATAATTATATAATTCACATTCAGTGTAACTGCCCAACAGATAAATTCCGTAACCTACCAATAATACAATGTGACTAATCTCTCAATAAAAAATTGTCGCTCACTTATAACCTTTCAATAATGACTGTGAATTTAAACTGGTGAATTTTGGACGTCAGCAGCGCTGCGTTATGGCCCTGAAAGATCATTCTGAATAAATTGAAAATTCTTGCCTCAATAAGGTCGCCGGATAACGCGTATATATCTGCTCCCACAAGAAATTTTTCTGGCACAGCCCTGTGCATTGCTGGCAGATAGATCTGTCATGTATAAAAAGAAACAACTGATTTTTCTTTACAATAATCGGGATGACCATGGACTGGAGAAATTAGTAAGTTCTTTAAATTGAGATGAATGATTATCAAAAGTTAATTTTTTATAAGAAAGATTATTATTAAGATATTTTTAAAAACATTTACATGGGGCTTGACATAACAATAGTACATATGCGCGAGGCTGCTTTTACCTTATATTATATCGCTCAGGCTCCGCCATCGCTCTCCACGACCGGTCCAGCCAACATGATACACCAGACTGCTAGCTACTACTTACTCGTACTGCTACACAGTTCCTACTGCATACAACACTGCTCTCTGGTCTGAGATTCTCTTATAGCTTACATATCGCAGGCAGCGCGTGAGCAATCTATCGAAATTACATCTGCTCGAGTGCGCTAGCAACAAATTCTTTAATCATGGACCTCTTACAGAACCTATACGATTCTGGACTTCACCTCTGGGTTGGAAGTCGTCGTTGACTACGCAGCGTTCAGTAATTGAGAGCACTTCCTCTGCCTATACTTACGTTGAGACGTTATCTGAACTCCGTCCTCGTGGTTGGGAGTTCGCGTCTCTCGTCTGTAGAACACAGAGAGGAGAAGACAGTATTAAATTATATTAATCAGAGGACCGCCTTCTGCCGTCCTAGTGTTTGAAAGAGTTTCAAAAAATGGTTCAAATGGCTCTGAGTACTATGGGAGTCAACATCTGAGGTCATCAGTCCCCTAGAACTTAGAACTACTTAAACCTAACTAACCTAAGGACATCACACACATCCATGCCCGAGGCAGGATTCGAACCTGCGACCATAGCGGTCGCGCTGTTCCAGACTGCAGTGCCTAGAACCGCTCGGCCACAACGGCCGGCTTGAAAGAGTTTATTTGTGACTAGAGTTCTTCCACCGTCGCAGACGAATACGAGAACCATGACTTCAAAGCACCGGACGCAGTACATTCGGTGATATCGCAAATTGCTTGGGGTTATTAGTGCTATAAAAGCTAAACATGTGGGATCGCGTTAGTTTATTTCCACTGAGGTTCGACACCACCGTAGATCATCTTCGAAAGTAGTGTCTTCTAGTGTTTGGTACGTAGATAATGTCAGTCATTTCGCGTTATTTATGTTAGATCGCGTGACCATAAAAGGGGGCAGAGTTGGGCAATTGATTAATAATTTACTTAGGAAATGTAACCTTTGTAATACAGGATGAAAAGTATTTAAACCGACAAACACTGGGAAGTTGTAGGGGACATCAAAACGAATATTTTTCCCTAATGTCATTTTTTCCTATGAGGATTATTTAAACCGGTGGAGGCCGTATTACGCTCTTCAGTTGTTAGGGGGCGTATTACGCTCTTCAGTTGTAGGCAACTGCTGTCTACCAGTGCAGTAGTCCATTGTCTCTGTTTACTAATGTAGCGATACAGGTGGAGTGAGTACACTGATATGGTTGGTGCGTACTACGTAGCGCACCACAACGGACGTGCTGCACAGCGGGTTTATCAACAACAGTATCCCAATCGCCGTATCCCGCATCATACGACCTTTGCAGCTGTGTACCAACGTCTGCATGAGACCGGGTCATTTAGCAGATTACCTGGACAGGGACGCCGTCGCACGGTAAGAACGCTGCAGGTTGAGGAAGCTGTCTTGCATCATGTGGAGCGGGATCCTTCAATGAGCACTCGTGAAATTGCACGTAACATGGGGACGAATCAGACGAATGTAAGAACAGTCCTTCGAGAGCAATTGTTACGTCCATTTCACTTACAGCGTGTCCACAACCAGGAACCAGTTGATTATCCAACCAGAGCACAGTTTTCGCAGTGGTACTTGGAACTGTGTGAAATGCATCCTACATTTCCACCCTCTGAGTTGTTTACCGATGAAGAAACGTTCAGGCGTGAAAGAGTCTTCAACGTGCACAATTCACATATTTGGAGTGAGGATAAACCACATGCTACAGTTATTAGCGCTCATCAAGTGCGGTTCTTCGTTAATGTGTGGGTCGGTGTTGTTGGGGACTGTTTAATTGGGCCGTATCTGCTACCTAGTTGTTGTCTCTTGGTTATAAAGAAATGGAAAAGTGTTTGTTGGTTTAATTAATTTGCCGGCAGATAATCTTCCTCTACCGGTTTAAATACTCCTCATAGGAAAAAATGACTTTAGGGAAAAATATTTGTTTTGATGTCCCCTACAACCTCCCAGATTTTGTCGGTTTAAATGCTTTTCACCCTTTATAAAAGTTTTTTTCAATCTACAATAAATATATAAACAGGGACAATGTTTATCATTTAGTAGGATTAGTGCCTTCATCATTCATTTATGTTTAGATTGTAATTTACAGAATTAAGAGATCCTAAGATCTCCTTCAGAGGGTAGTCAGACAGGGCCACATCTTCATTTTAGCGTTTATTATTTTCCGTTGCGCACATTCATTTTACACCCGCCTGGAGTAGCATCTTGGATGATGTACTTTCAAGCCCAATGATTCTTGTTTTGTTAAGACGTTACCCGTTCGGCATATTGTATCGGTCATGATAATTGTGACAGGAGAGTGGTTGTCAGTTGAACTGGCTCCACAGGCCACGCGTGTCCAGACAGACATCCCAAACAGATGATCAGGTGAGAGAAGAAGCAATTGTAGCTGCGTTGCGACGAAGACACCCTGAATATAATGTCGTTGGACGTTCTCTTGCTGACGTGTAGCAGCACCAGAAGTGCAAGAAGACCTTCACAACCTTCTCAATGGAGCAGCTGCTGCTGAGAGTACACGCAATTTCTAACAGCCATGATCGATGAAGTGGGTCAGGCACGGACCGCAGCCAAAGCGGCGTTCAGTGTGCCACAAAGTGACGTTTCAAGGCTTCGGCGACGGTACAGAGATTAAGGAAGTGTTAGCAGGCCAGTGCAAGGTCGACAAAGAGTAACCACTCCGCGATACAGGACAGACGTTAACTATACGACGAAATTCATCGAGTCTACATCGCAGATGCCTACAGAGCATGCAGAGTGTTGCAATTTCGAGGGGAAACTGTGTATCGGAAGATCAGAGCAGTTGACAACAGGCAGTAAGTGTCCTGGTAAAGGTAGTGCGGAGGAAGGTTCGTTCATTGCGTATGCAGCAACATCGCAATTGTGCCACGAATGAATGAAAGCATCTGATACGTTATCGTGATCATCCTCCCTACCTCCTTCTGTCTTTGAAAAGTTTCTATGAACTTCAGATGTTTACAACAGTATCTTTGATACTCATAGTTGCGAGGATTTTCTGTTATGCGATTAAGTTCAAATTTTATGTTTGTGTTTGACACTAATGACAGTAACTATTTTCAATTTCTTCAGCAGGTCATGAATTATCACAATTTCCTTTCTATCCTCAATTCGAATAATTTCGTGCACCCCACTTCACTGATTATCCCAAAATGTGATTAAGCAGTATGTCATCTGAAACAATTTTGTGTGAGGAATAGAAGATGTATAGTTTTCTTTGTAGGAGACTCAGCGTATTTGTGTTAAACTAGGAAATAATTCCCTACTATAGACAATTTGCTTTATTATTCAGTTACTGAGTCTGTAGCAAATGCTTTTGGCATCAGTGAATGCATCCACTCATCCTATTCAGTAGAAACCCCCATGAAGGAAAAGTTTCAGCAAGGTAAGACGAATTAATATATACATTAACAAAGCGTAGAGCCATTAGGAACTAAGTCTGTATACTAACATAATCACTACACTGGTTTGTACTACTGCTTGAACACGCTAAACTGTAAGTAGCAACAGTATCAGGAAAACTATCACGATTGTAGCGGGTGATCAAAAAGTCAGTATAAATTTGAAAACTTAATAAACCACGGAATAATGTAGACAGAGAGATAAAATTGACACACATGCTTAGAATGACATGGGGTTTTAAAAGAACAAAAAAAAAAAAAGTTCACAAAATGTCCGACAGATGGCGCTGGACAGCAAATAACTTCTACCGTGACGGGTGAGAGGTACGACGATATGTTACAGAATCGCATCATCCCCACGCTGGCTGATAAACACCTTGTGGTGTCACCGCCAGACACTGCACTTGCTAGGTGGTAGCCTTTAAATCGGCCGCGGTCCGCTAGTATACGTCGGACCCGCGTGTCGCCACTATCAGTGATTGCAGACCGAGCGCCGCCACACGGCAGGTCTTGAGAAACGTCCTAGCACTCGTCCCCAGTTGTACAGCCGACTTTGCTAGCGATGGTTCACTGACAAATTACGCTCTCATTTGCCGAGACGATAGTTAGCATAGCCTTCAGCTACGTCATTTGCTACGACCTAGCAAGGCGCCATTATCAATTGCTATTTATCTTGTGATGCATGTACCGTCAGACCGATGTTCACCAATTATGGATTAAAGTTAAGTATTCCAACAGCTACATACTTTATTTGCTAGACTCAAATCCTTTAACTGTTCCAGACCTCACGCCAGCCTGCGTGAGCTTAAACGCGTGCCTTTCGGCTTCACCTCCTAGTGGCTTGGCTGTCTTGCCAAGTCACAACACACCTGCTGGAACGTACGACGCGGTGTGGCCGAGCGGTTAAAGGCGCTACAGTCTGGAACCGCACAACCGCTACGGTCGCAGGTTCGAATCCTGCCTCGGGCATGGATGTGAGTGATGTCCTTAGGTTAGTTAGGTTTAAGTAGTTCTAAGTTCTGGGGGACTTATGACCACAGCAGTTGAGTCCCATAGTGCTCAGAGCCATTTGAGCCATTTTGAACGTACGACGTTTATGCAGGATGGCGCTCCACCCCATATTGCTAGACGCTTGAAAGATATCTTGCGCGCGTCGTTTGGTGATGATCGTGTGCTCAGCCGCCACTTTCGTCATGCTTGGCCTCTCAGGTCCCCACACCTCAGTCCGTGAGATTATTGGCTTTGGGGTTACCTGAAGTCGCAAGTGTATCGTGATCGACCGACATCTCTAGGGATGCTGAAAGACATCATCCGACGCCAATGCCTCACCATAACTCCGGACATGCTTTACAGTGCTGTTCACAACATTATTCCTCGACTACAGCTATCATTGAGGAATGAAGGTGGACATATGGAGCATTTCCTGTAAAGAACATAATCTTTGTTTTGTCTTACTTTGTTATGCTAATTATTGCTATTCTGATCAGATGAAGCGCCATCTGTCGGACATTTTTTGAACTTTTGTATTTTTTTGGTTCTAATAAAACGCCATGTCATTCCAAGCATGTGTGTCAGTTTGTACCTCTCTATCTACATTATTCCGTGATTTATTCAGTTTTCAAATTTATTCTGACTTCTTGACCGCCCGGTATTAAATAGCTGCCCTTTATTTTGTACTGATAACTTAATATTCACATGATCAGTCAAATACTTATCACAGAATAAATTTACTTGCAAGTTCCACAATCTACGACAAAAATTTTAAGACACGACCCTAAAATGCTGCATGAACGAATATCTTTTTTACTCATAATAAGTATCTATGTTTTCACAGCAACAGAAAAGGAAAAATCTGAGCTTTTGAAAGTAAAAGTTAAAAAATGAAGAGAGAAAGAAGGAAATGCAAATTCACGTTTCCAAATTATTGCCTTGCGGTTTCCTTTACTTGTTTTCATTGGAATTATGTACAAATTGGTACATGTTCAAATAACTTACGGGTTTGCTGCCGGGTGACGACGTCACTCAAATCAGGACAACGAAATATAAAAACCAACTAAACGAACACGAGCTATGGTAGTGATACAGCATTTGAATATGTGAACTATGTGGTAGGGTGTGTAGTGCTAAAACTGAAAGCAGGGAGTGAGCCAATATCAAAATGATTCAAATGGCTCTGAGCACTATGGGACTTAACATCTGAGGTCATCAGTCCCCTAGACTTAGAATTACTTGAACCTAACTAACCTGAGGACATCACATACATCTTTTCCCGAGGCTGGATTCGAACCTGCGACGCCGGCCTCTGGTGGCAGAGCGGTTCTAGGCGCTTCAGTCTGGGACAGCGCGACCGCTACGGTGTGTGATGTCCTTAGGTTAGTTAGGTTTAAGTAGTTCTAAGTTCTAGGGGACTGATGACCTGTGATGTTAAGTCCCATAGTGCTCAGGGCCATCTGAACCATTTGAACCTGCGACCGTAGCAGGCGCGTGGTTCCAGACTGAAGCGCCTAGAACCGCTCGACCACAGCAGCCGGCTGAACCACTATCGAACATTACAATCGTGATGATATGTGCATGCACTCAAAAATCCACAGGCGATCAAGAAATAGACTCCGAGACGACACTGATGACCATGTTTCAACGGAATGTAACGCACCCATGTTGTCAAATAAAAAATCCCGCGGTCATGCGGAGCACCAAGTGTGTCATATTTTTCTGGTATCGATTAGAAAAAAAGTCAACAGTCCTGAAATTTTCTACTACATCATAATCAAAGAAAAAGTACAGTGTGAGTCAAAAAGAATTTTACAGCTTTGGATGATATAGAAATTTATTGACATAACTCACAGAATCGGTAGATGTATCGTTTTGTAGCAAACAACCTCAAAGTTTGATTCACGTAATGCATCAACATCCCATCAGCCGCCACAAGCGCCAGCGTAGTGCGCAGTTAAAATTGCCAAACTTGAGGCTGTTTGCTACAAAATGACCATCTACCGATTTTGCTAGTTATCTCAATAAATTTTTATACCATCCCGAAGTTGTAAAGCCCTTTGTGACTCACCCTGTAGACATCTTGCCTGAGGTGAAAAACTATGTGCATACGGTAGCACTTGAAAGCCATATGCGTGAGTGTGGAACAACAAAACTGTGTATTTTTACCGTGGAGAAGGGGGCAGGCGGAAGATTAAATTTTCTTGATGTGTTAGTTTTCAAACCAGAAGATGGCAGCTTGGGCCACACGGTTTAGAAAAACCGACGCACACAGACCGTCACCTACACCGGGATTCGAGCCACCGCTCACAATAAAAGCAAGGCCTCGTAAAAACGTTGTCAGATAGGGCAAGGAAAATCTGCGAACCAGAGTTGCTTGACACAGAATTAAAAGATCTCATCCAAGCATTGCTCAAGAATAGTTATTCATTCGCTGAGGTAAAAAGAGCGTTAAAATCACCACGAAGAAATCACAGTGATGCTCAAGCACCGGTGAAATCGGAAGTCTTCCTGCCTTTCAGTAAGTACGCTACTGACCGCATAGGAAAAATCTTGAAAAAGCGAAACATCGAGGTAATCTACAAACCCATCCGAAGGATACAAGATAACCTGAAATCGGCCACGGGTGCTCACAAGTCGATGGAAAATGGCAGGAATTGGTAGGATTCCGTGTTGTTGGGGGAGGTGTACTTGGTTTCTATGAAACGGTCAAAAAACGACTAGAAGAGCACAAGAACAAATGCAGAAGAGGGGAGAGTGGCAGATCAGCTGTTGTGGAAGATGCTTTGCAGTCAGGAAACCACCATATTCATTTTGATAGGACTCAAGTACTGGCAGCCAAAAGCGGATACCATGAAAGGACAGGCAGAGAGACCATAGACATTATAAAACACATCAGGAATTTCAGTAGGAAGGAGAAGGGCGTGAAACTGAATAACATCCGATGCTGAAGAAGATGTGTACCAGTCTTCCACCATGGGATGATAGCCAAAGCGGATGACGGCAGCCGACAACGGCCAATTGCGCTCGGGTATTCAAAACATGTGACATCACGCCACTGCGCGGAAGCACGCGGAAGCGGTTATTTTGTTGCAGGTAGTAGCGAGCCAAGGTGTGAACCGGACATTCAAAGAAGCTACGATCCCCGTTGAAAATGGCCTCCGCAGATAGGGGCAAAACGTTGGGTTTTAATTTGAAATCCATTGGACGGCATAATAACCTGGAGCATTTTATTAATTGTGAAAACTATGTATTTAGCACCTCCTTCTTCATGCAAGACTTTAAAAATTCTAAATTTCAGAGAATTTGTTTCGATTAGATTAATGGCTATTGTTATAGTCTGCAGAAGTCTAGATGAAGCGATGAACATAATTTTATCGCTGGATCATAAAATGTGCCCATGTAGCGCTTTCGGGCGACGGAGTTGCGTTGTTATTGTTATGCACTACGGATTTTAGGCTTCGCACGAGCCCTAACTGTGCATATACCACCACGTTTATCCCCAGTATAGAAAGTATTGATCATACAAGATAAACGTGGCAGACTGTGTGGCCCACATAGCAGCAGTTGATTTTGGCATAAGAGCCTCGATCCGATGAGAGAAGTTAAAATAACTGTATAATTTTTTGTAGATCTTCAATTTTTTTACAGCGTACTCTATAACAAAATAATAAACATGTGTTCCGCCGTTGATGTTTCATAAAAGAGTACAATATTTCGTCGACCGATCCTGTCGCCATCATCAGTATTATTCACGGATTGTAGAGGACCAGGGCAGGATCGTTGCGACTGCATTTGTACCGCACACCGTGATATTTTTGGGGAGAATAAGATGCATCCTGCAAAACTCAGATTGTTAAGACTGAGACATTCCAGTCCATTAATGTACGGAACAATTGTACCGGGTGATCAAAAAGTCAGTATAAATTTGAAAACTTAATAAACCACGGAATAATGTCGGTAGAGAGGTAAAAATTGACACACATGCTTAGAATGACATGGGGTTTTATTAGAACAAAGAAAAAAAACAAAGTTCACAAAATGTCCGACAGATGGTGCTGGACAGCAAAACGTCAGCGACTGCGCATGACAATCGTGTATAAAAGGAGCTGTAATGAGAGAGAGAATCAGATGCGCCAGCAGTCGCAGCATGTTGACGGTACCTGAAAAGGCGCTCTTAGTGAAGCTGTATTATCAGAATGGCGAATGTGCTAGTTCAGTGTTACGACACTATCGCCATAGGAAGGGGATTCGAACGAGTAGAGGTCCGTTGACAAATGCAGCTGTGGTGAGAATGATTTCGAAGTTCGAAGCCACGGGTTGTTTAGACGATAGACCCCGTAGTGGCCCACCGAGCACAAGGCGGAATGCTGTTGAGACAGTTCAGGAAGAAATGGCGACTGTAGCGGGTTTGTCTATGCACCGGGGAGTCAGCGCTCGTGCAGTCGCACGTCGCACCGGCATTCCATACACTACCGTTTGGTTGGCACTTAGCTGTACCCTCCGATGCTATCCGTACAAAATCCATCGGCATCATGAACTGGCGATGTAGTGCACCGGAGGGCATTTGCGGTGTGGGCGTTTCAAAAGATGGCGGAAGATGACGATTGGTTGAGTAACGTGTTGTGGACCGACGAAGCTCACTTCACGCTCCGAGGATCTGTCAACGCCCACAACTGCAGAATTTGGGCTACCGAAAATCCTAGAACTGTCGTGGAAACTCCATTGCACGACGAGAAAGTCACGGTATGGGCTGGATTTACCACATCTACCGTTATCGGGCCTTTTTTCTTCCAGGAAATGCGTGATTCTGGTTTTGTACCTGCTACCGTGACGGGTGAGAGGTACGCCGATGTGTTACAGAATCGCATCATCCCCAGCCTGGCTGATAAACACCTGCTGGGACGTACGACGTTTATGCAGGATGGCGCTCCACTCCATATTGCTAGACGCTTGAAAGATCTCTTGCGCGCGTCGTTTGGTGATGATCGTGTGCTCAGCCGCCACTTCCGTCATGCTTGGCCTCGCAGGTCCCCAGACCTCAGTCCGTGCGATTATTGGCTTTGGGGTTACCTGAAGTCGCAAGAGTATCGTGATCGACCGACATCTCTAGGGATGCTGAAAGACAACATCCGACGTCAATGCCTCACCATAACTCCGGACATGCTTTACAGTGCTGTTCACAACATTATTCCTCGACTACAGCTATCGTTGAGGAATGATGGTGGACATATTGAGCATTTCCTGTCAAGAACATAATCTTTGCTTTGTCTTACTTTGTTATGCTAATTATTGCTATTCTGATCAGATGAAGCGCCATCTGTCGGACATTTTTTGAACTTTTGTATTTTTTTGGTTCTAATAAAACGCCACGTCATTCCAAGCATGTGTGTTCAGTTTCCAAGTTTGTACTGACTTTTTGATCGCCCGGTAGATTGCTACGCGCTATTGAAGGCTGCTGTCAAATACGTCAACGACTTACGCTATTTCCTCAAAAGAATCAGGTTACCAATTAGTGGACGTTAACACAGGGTGTGGCCGCCCTTCACCTTCCGGACGACTTGACCTCTGCTGGGGACACTTTCAATGAGGTGTCTGAATGTATCTGAAGGAATGGCAGCAATTTCTTCCTCAAGTGCAGAAACGAGAGAAGGCAGCGCTGTTGGACGCTGGGTCTGTAGCGAAGTCGACAGTCTAAGCTCTAAGTCATCCAAAGATGTTCTGTTGGGTTCATGTGCGTAATCTGGGCAGGTCAGTCCATTTCATGAATATTATTGTCCAAAAAAGCCATTGCTTCGCAGATGCCGTTTTATGACAGTGTATATTTTCATGTTGATGCAAACAATCATCGTCTCCGAACTTTTCCCCTGTTGCACACGGTACAGAGTCCTGTAAAATACGTTCGTATCCTTCCGCATTTAGCGTTTCCTTAAGCAGAATAAGAGTGTAAGGTTATGGTTAGGTGGTTTCTTATTCTATGACTGAATACAACTGTGTAAGCTGTAATTACAGTTTAATATTGCAATTTTGTCATGGAAATACACGCGTTTACACAGTTTACAGTGTGACAATGTTAAGACAGATGTCAAAATGACGCATCTTGACCTCTGAAAGTGAACTAATTCTAAACACAACAGTATTAAATTGTAACTCTTAGAAAGTTAAATAATCCTAAACTCAACAACATTAAATTTTAATTAGAAGTTTCCTTACAAAATTCTTCTTATGATTACGTTATGATGTTGGCCAGTACTGCGATAAATCATCCGATTCCAGTTCAAAGTTCGTCGGCCGTTGTGACCGAATGGTTCTAGGCGCTTCAGTCTGGAACCGCGTGACTGCTGCAGTCGCAGGTTCGAATCCTGCCTCGGGCATGGATGTGTGTGATGTCCTTAGGTTAGTTAGGTTTAAGTAGTCCCAAGTTCTAGGGGACGGATGACCTCAGATGTTAAGTCCGATGGTGCTCAGAGACATTTTAAGTTCAAAGTTCAGTACTACTTTTAGGATGACAATCAAGTCTAAGGAGGATGGTTAGTTTTGTGACAAGTCGAGCAAAAGATTACCCAGGGTCGCTTGAGTTTACAGTGGACACAGGCTGGTGAACCAACAAGTTTATGCCTCTGCACGTGGTACTTACCTTAGCTGCGATGAGTTGTCGTCTGCATGGCTGCTCTCGTCCACTGAAATTCCTATAAAATCTAATTACGCCTTTGCTGAATTTTCAGCAGAAACTCTCCCTATGTTTCTCAATATGCGAGAAAACATGGACTCATCCCCTCACGCTCATGGCTGGTGCAGCGTGCATATTATAATGCCCTCTCATTTCTCACAAGAACAATTAACTAACTAGCTGGTTAGTTTCTCCACAGTTGGAGCCCGACGATGCTACAGCTAATTTCTAGCTGGAGGTCAGCCACTGTGAACGCAGTGTTCACACAAATTTCTCCTCTGCGTCGTACAGAGTGTTATGGGCTCCGTTCTGCACTTGGCGCCAGTTCAGAGAAGAGTCCCCGAAAATTTCGCTCTCGTATTTCTCATAGGCAAACTCTCTCCCACCTTGGTTCTTTCGTTCTCCACAACACGGCTTTTTTCGACCAATAGGAGCGTTCCTCTTATTTTGTGGGAAGTCTCTCTACCAATTTCAAGGGTCCTGCCTTTAAACTGCGTCGAAACCTTAGCACTTTATTCCTTCCGAGTGCGTTTCCACCAATCGGATGTTTTGTGCCTGCTCCAGACACCTAAAACGTTACATGTGTCTATCATGTATGTACCATTTGCAGTTCATGTGATCGAATGCGTCACTGGTTTTGTTCGTACGCATCTGGAAATCCGAAACACTGGTGGCACTGTTACTCGTCCTGCAGTATGTGTCACCTGTCCGGTCACTGACTCTCGCTGTGGGACGCGCCCCCTTAAGAGCTTTCTCTAGTGCCTCCCGGGGTGCGGCCTCTGCATCTGTGCACACTGGCTTCCACACAAAACGTTTCCTCTCGCTGCTTGTTTCACCTTCTGCTCATTGGCATGCATCATATAGGAGTGGTGTGTTAATACCATCGATTGAGTGTCATCCCTTTTGCATTACATACTTGTAGCTAAATCTGCTCATTACCATCGAAGTAAGTTAGGTGTCATATTCACCTTCCTATTACGATTTATAAAACTCTTGTGGAAGGTGCGAAATTGACCTTCATTTATTATGCCTCCTTACAAGGGCACTACACCCCAACCACGAAAAACACTCCCATACCATCCATAATTCACAGCTGGCACTACACACGGTCACAGGTAACGTTCTCCAGGCATTGGCCAAACCCGAACCCTTACACCACATTGCCACATGTACAGCGTGATTCATCATTCCAAATCATTTGTTTCCAGTCCTCCACAGTCCACCTGTGTCGCTCCTTACACCACATCAAGCGTCGCTTACAACTGACTACAGGAATGTACGGCTCATGAGGAGCTGTTCGACCATTACGGCATATTCCTCCTAACTTCCTACACACATTCATTGAACAACATAGATTGCCGGTAGCACTTTGGTACTCAAAACTGATTCCTGGCACTAGTTTCGTGCGACTTCGCCCTCTGCAACGCTCAATGATCCCTGCCCAGCAGCACATGATGTGTGTTTGGTCTTGATTTAACTGTGGTTGTTCCCTCACGTTTCCAATTCACAATCACTTCACCAACGATCGACTTGGGTAGTTTTCGAGAGGTCGTAATGCCCTGATGGATTTGTTTTCGAGGTGACATCCAGTGACTACTCCACATTCGAAGTCGACTTTTCCTGACCAAACTGATCTCCTGTGATTGCTTCAACAGCAACAACAACACAGGACTCCCCGCCTTCTTTTATACCAGTCTGTCCGCCTCTCGTGACATGCAATGGTCACTTCCACATTACACAGTGATTTCCGGGAACTTTTGATCAGACATTGTGTGTTGGTTGATTTAGTGTTGTTGGACGCAGCTGCGTTCAAGAAACAGCCGCCTGTACCTTCCCTAGTAAGTCCCCGCCACATTCATGTCATGGCTACTTATTTGTCGGTGTCAACTCTTGCTCTCGGCAGCGTGTCTATTCATGAAAAATAGGTAAAAGATTGGTCTTGACAATGGAAGCGGGTAAATTATCGATTAACCTAAATACACCGTAGAAAATCGTATTTACTCGTCACCGCATGCAGCGTGTGTGTCACTGTTGATAACATTCCGCCTACAACTCGTAATTCTCCAGAGCATAAATAATTAAAAGTATACTGAGATCTGAAACTGATACGTAACGTACTGGTTTGCGCACTTCGAATGGCGTAACTATCATACAAAGCTCGATTCGGCAAAAATGATCTGTAATATGAGAGACGCCCACTTTTATCCTGTTGTACCTCGTTCAGAACTTTCATAACAGTTTCTAAATTTCCAAGTGCATTCTGGGATGACCGTTGAATGTTAAGAATATTAGCCGTTTTCGTTAACAGTGATGAACTGCCCTCCGCACACTATTGTTGCACAGCAAATAAACAAATAGTTTTCCTGAGATCAGTATTTTTAGTAATTACTAGTTTTGACTGTTTCGCAGCTACATCTTTAGCCCTTTCCCGCCATAGCGTAGTCAACATTCACAGTGCCTTCCGCCCCCCCCCCCCCCCCTCCCAAGCAGCATTTATCCCCCTGTAGCTTATATGAGCTCAATGCTCTTCTCTTTTGTGAGGACAAACAGAATCCCGCTATTAACAGATTTCCCTAGCAGCGTTCTTTAATGACACGGAGTTCACTGTGCTCAAAGCGTATTCTCATGACATCACGACGTGATTTCAACAAGAAACACGTGGAACAAGGAGGCTCCATGACCTAATGTGACCTGCATAAATCTGCACGTAAATGAAAAACAAAATATCTCAGAAACAAAACAAAGATACATGTGTTTTAGAATCTCTTTCAGTTTGGAGTGCCTCATAAAGAATCCACTCATCAATGTCAATGCCAAAAAAAAAGAAAAAAAACACGTTCATATGGCTCTGAGTACAATGGGACTTAACATCTGAGGCATCTGAGGTCATCAGTCCCCTAGAACTTAGAACTGCTTAAACTTAACTAACCTAAGGACATCACACACATCTATGCCCGAGGCAAAATTCGAACCAGCGACCGTAGTAGTCGCGCGGCTCCGGACTGAAGCTCCTAGAGCCGCTCGGCCACTTCGGCCGGCAATGGCACTCCCACTGATAATGTTGCTGCGTCTGTGTGAAACGTTCATCATCCCAATTTCACTAGTTCTATGTAAAGCTTTTCCGAAACTTATCGACAGTATCACTATTCCGTCATCCTTTGTGTATTAATTCGATGACTACGAAGTATACAGTAATTACGGAATGTGACATTATTTTCGTAATATCAACACGTCAAAATCGCTATCTTTTTTATCACTTCTAGCAGCATGCCTTGTTGATTCCAAGAGTATTATAAAGAGTTTTTTTTTTTTAATGAATGTGCAGATATCACAGTTTCGCATATGTATACCGATTATACTATTAACTAGTGGCTCACTAAATACTTTTCATTCCGCGAGATAAACTTTCATATGATAAATTTACGTATCTCTTGTTCGAAGAGTGTGACAGCATGCCACACAGTGCTCGTTGACAGGGCACGAGCCACCTCGTACTTTTGTACTGAGATGTCGCCAAGGACAGAATAAAACACCAGGCATTGCGAGAAATGCAGTGGCAGGTGAGAAATGACATTGTACAACTAACGGGCCTGTGACCAGCTGCGAGTTACGCAATGCCGTGCGTACATTAACCAGTAGCCTCGGCGGCAGACAAAAACGACCACTGTGAGTTAAACACCACTCAGCGAATGACCGATGTGCTTAGAAGGTGGCTATGAGCAGGGACGTCTTGCATTGATTAGAGCAGGGGTCTCCAAACTTTTTAGTGCGCGGGACACATTGACTCCTCCACGAAGTCATAAGGGCCAAGATCTACCTAGTGGGATTAAAGCACCCTAGCACTCCATGATCACCGTAAAGTAAGGCTAAAGGAAAGATGAAATCGCAAAAATCTAAGGTTATGGGAATAGCTAGCACTGAAACGAAATACGATTTTTATTTAATTAGTGATTGGTGGACGTACTTGACCGAAATTCTGGGACTGGGTGTTGTGTGATGTCCTTAGGTTAGTTAGGTTTAAGTAGTTCTAAGTTCTAGGGGACTGATGACCATAGATATTAAGTCGTATAGTGCTCAGAGCCATTTTGAACCGAAATTCTGGCGAATTTCACCGATAAAAAAGTATGTCACTGCAAATTCTTCACGAAAGCGTCCTGCAAAGTTAACGAAATCTCAAAATCATTGTTAGCAATACTATTACTGCAAGACGTAACAGAGGTGGAGTATGTCAACGCACTGTTATTTCAAGCGGCGCAACAATAAGTTTAGTTACGTAGTCTTGTAGCGAGTAGCAGAGCCAATTTCGCGGTGTATTTGTCGCGATAGGCCTCGAAACTCAATTGTTGGCATAATAGGTGCCACCTCAAATATTTGGCGGGCCGGATACCGGGGATGACCGGCCAGCTAACGCGGGCCGGTTTGCCGGCCCTCGCGGGCCGGGTTCGGCCCGCGGGCCGTAGTTTGGAGACCCCTGGTTTAGAGAGAGGGCGCGGGGGGGGGGGGGGGCAGAATGGGAAGAGGAACAGGCATAGGAAGGAGCACAAGACAGAAGCCCGTCTCTTAGTATTGTGACGGATAGCTAGTGACAACAAATACAGTAGTCCGGAGGACTACAATTTTTCACATCGAAAGTAACTACTACATATATAAGTTCGTAGCTTTCACGGCCAGTGCTATTTTGAATAAAATAATTTTGGGTGTTAGGTCGGTTCATTATAAGACACTAAAGCAACTGAACTGCCGACGTTTCGACTGACTCTACAGCGATTCTCTTCAGGGTGGTTAACTGCAGTTAACAGCCCTACAGAGAAGAACTTCGAAGTCGGTCGATACATGCGCAGTTCAGTTGCTTTAGTGTTCTGTAATGACATGGCCTAATACCCAAAATTATTTTAAATTCAGAATCTTTTAAATTTTTCTTCAGCATCATCAGATAACAAGCATTGAACATACAGGCCATTCCGGGTCCAGATCTGAAGCAAATACCTCTATTTCTTTAGAGGTCGTTTCTGATCTTGTTTTCCCATGCGGACATAATATACAAGCTACCAGGCAGTCTTTCGCTGTTCGCTCTAGAGACACATTCATACAACTTTCTTTCCTGCGAAGTTATATATTCACTGTTCGACTAACTCCACATAGTTCTTAGTGAATGTCTTCCTTTTCCTTCTTATCCATTAATGTGTAGCCTCCATCAAAACACAAGTATCCCAATATCGGCTGCCTCTATCCTACAAATAAAAAAAATGATTTTGTCAGATTTCATGTTCCGAACCATTAAACATTTCAAGTACGGTTAACACTTGATAGAAAATCAGGAATGCCTCCTTCCTTATTTTCGTAATTAGTGTTCTCCTTAAGGTGTGTCTAAGTATTAGAACGCATTTTCAGTTTTTCAAGCGTGCTGAGTGATTCACCACATTCTGATGTGCAGCAATGCAAATTCTGTCTCACCTACTAATACTCCCGTCTGGTAGCTTCCGGCCATCCTTCGAGTAGTAGTCTCTTAGCTCTCTTCGATGTTGGCCAGAAGATATGCGGCCGAAACATCAGCAGAAAAAAATGGTTCAAATGGCTCTGAGCACTATGGGACTTAATATCTGAGGTCATCAGTCCCCTAGAACTCAGAACTACTTAAACCTAACTAACCTAAGGACATCACACACATCCATGCCCATGGCAGGATTCGAATCTGCGACCGTAGCGGTCGCGCGGTTAAACATCAGCAGAAGAGATGGAATTCGCACAGTTGCATGTGCGAAGTCTAATGTACTATAGTACTGAAATATTTGTGTTTTATTGTTGAAATTCTTATCACTATTGAATGCTATGGCGATTCCCAATTATTTTAAAACCTTTTACCTGTTCCATTCTATAGTTACTTTATACACTCTTAACAGGTAACAGCCATGTGTAGGCATAATCTTTCTTGCCATATCGTGCTTCAGTTACTAGTTGGTGATTACTTTTTCAGTATCTTTGCTCATCTTGTATTGGCCAAGTGCTTGGATATTACGGTTCCGGGCCTGCTTCGCCTTTTCGTAAAAGAATCCAATAGCCTTCTCAGAATGCCCCCTGAGAAGCTTCGTTGCGATTCCAAAGGTACCTAGGATTCTGGCAGTCGCCGGCGCGTCAAACGACTGCCTCAGCATTCACCTACAGATCACCTGTACTCGAGAGGTTTCTTTCACTGACAAAAATGGTATTTCAGAAACGAGCTTTATTATACATGGATGTATGTAGCTTGAAAGCTTCTTTAATTATTGTTATAACAATTTTTCATTTTTTAAAATTCATTAATAGTGTTGGGGTATTTCGCAAAATTTAAGCACGTTAATTAAATATCAACTTTTATATGAAATTTTTTTTTTAAATACCATCATTTCGAAGATATTCGCTCCAAACTTAATATTCCAAATTACCTTCCTGGGTTTGTTTTGCACCTTTGCACCTCAAAAGTGAAATTGAGCACAAACCAAAAAATACACACCTGGCAAGTTTAATCGAGACCGTTTGTTGACAATTAATGTTCCATTATGAGTTTCACAAGCACCACCGATGATGTTTGGAGCTTACACCTACAGCATATCTTTGTTGCCAGCGTACACTCGACACTCACAAGCGTAGCGAGTCCAAAGACAGTTACAGAGGTGAACGCATAAGTTTGGTCCATGTGCTCCGTCATAGGACACAAGGGGCCTGAGATATAAGAACGCAAGTGTTGTAGTACCTCATATAACGTCCCACTGTCCAACCCAATAAAGAGAAACGTGGCTGAGAACACCAAATTTTAATGACATCTTGCTTCTTGCCGAATCCAGATATAGCGGCAGGCCATTTCTCAAGCTGAACTGGAACATCCTAAGTTCGGTGTACATACTAACTTACTAACTACGCTACTGGCCATTAAAATTGCTACACCAAGAAGAAATGCAGATGATAAACGGGTATTCATTGGACAAATATATTATACTAGAACTGACATCTGATTACATTTTCTCGCAATTTGGGTGCATAGATCCCGAGAAATCAGTACCCAGAACAACCACCTCTGGCCGTAATAACGGCCTTGATACGACTGAGCATTGAGTCAAACAGAGCTTGGATGGGGTGTACAGGTACAGCTGCCCATGCAGTTTCAACACGATACCACAGTTAATCAGGAGTAGTGACTGGCGTATTGTGACGAGCCAGTTGCTCGGCCACGATTGACCAGACGTTTTCAATTGGTGAGAGACCTGGAGAATGTGCTGGCCAGGGCAGCAGTCGAACATTTTCTGTATCCAGAAAGGCCCGTACAGGACCTGCAACATGCGGACGTGCATTATCCTGCTGAAATGTAGGGTTTTGCAGGGATCGAATGAGGGGTAGAGCCAAGGGTCGTAACACATCTGAAATGTAACGTCCACTGTTCAAAGTGCCGTCAGTGTGAACAAGAGGTGACCGAGACGTGTAACCAATGGCACCCCGTACCATCACGTCGGATGATACGCCAGTATGGCGATGACGAATACACGCTTCCAATGTGCGTTCACCGCGATATCGCCAAACATGGATGCGACCATCATGATGCTGTAAACAGAACCTAGATTCAAGACGTTTTGCCATTCATGCACCCAGGTTCGTCGTTGATTACACAATCGGAAGCGCTCCTGTCTGTGATGCAGCGTCAAGGGTAACCGCAGCCACGGTCTCCGCGCTGATAGTCCATGCTGCTGCAAATGTCGTCGAACTGTTCGTGCAGGTAGTTGTTGTCTTGCAAACGTCCCCATCTGTTGACTCAGGGATCGAGACGTCGCTGCATGATCCGTTGCAGCCATGCGGATAAGTTGCCTGTCATCTCGTCTGCTGGTGATACAAAGCCGTTGGGATCCAGCACGGCGTTCCGCATTACCCTTCTGAACCCACCGATTCCATATTCTGCTAACAGTCATTGGATCTCGATCAACGCGAGCAGCAATGTCGCGATACGATAAACTGCAACCGCGATAGGCTACAATCCGACCTTTATGAAAGTCGGAAACGTGATGGTACGCATTTCTCTTCCTTACACGAGGCATCACAACAATGTTTCACCAGGCAACGCCGGTCAACTGCTGTTTGTGTATGAGAAATCGGTTGGAAACTTTCCTCATGTCAGCACGTTGTAGGTGTCGCCACCGGCGCCAACCTTGTGCAAATGCTCTGAAAAGCTAATCATTTGTATATCACAGCATCTTCTTCCTGTCGGTTAAATTTCGCGTCTGTAGCACGTCATCTTCGTGGTGTAGATATTTTAATGGCCAGTAGTGTATAAACAACTACAATATGTTTAAGTTGTTCAAAAACTAACCACTTCCTTATTTTAGTCAAATTTGGTTCATTTAATACTTGCAGTTCTTGTCTCCTTCATTAACTTGTCCCAGCAGTATTTCACCATGCAGTGGTGGAAGTTTGCAGTGGAATAACATTCAATGCCTGTGAGGAATTCTCCTTAATGTTGTTAGTAGTCTTGTTGTCTTGCAGCTGTGTCAAGCTAATCGAGATGCCTAAAGATGTCATCTGGATTGGCCTGATACAGCTGCACTATTTCTGCTACTGCGCAAAACGAATTACTGCGCAATACTTCACTATATCGTTGATCTGCACCAGGTTGCTTCGGAACTGTGGTGCCGGGTTTCGTTGTTCACCAGGACTGCAGGTATATACCTACAAAAAATGAAACAAAAAATGTCGATTTATTTTTCCCAAGGTGTTAATCAAACATATATTCCGCAAGCCAATGCACATTGCATGATGGGGACTGTTTCGTAGCAGTATTGCCAACTCGTAATGAGTGAAGGAAAAATGGCTGCTTTGTACCTCCCTACGCTTCTTAACCTCTCTTATTGTTGTCTCGATATATACCTCCTAATATCGCATCGGACCTTCTTTTGCAAGTCGTTGTGCAGCATCACGACGTGGCATCGACTCAACAATTCGTTGGAAGTCCCCTGCAGAAATATTGAGCCATGCTGCCTCTATAGCAATCCACAATGACGGAAGTGTTGCCGGAGCAGGATTTTGTGCACGAACTGGCCGCCTGGTTACGTTCAATGAATGTTCGATGTGATTCATGTCGGTCAATATCGGTAGCCAAATCATTCGCTCGAACTGTCCAGAATATTCTTCAAACCAATCGCGAACAATTGCGGACCACTGACTTGTTTGGGAACATGAAGTCCATGAATGGCTGCAAATCAACTAGCCGAACATAACAATATCCAAACAATGAGCCGTTCACTTGCGCCAGAGGACCCAGCCCATTACAGGCGGTTCTAGGCGCTACAGTCTGGAACCGCGCGACCGCTACGGCCGCAGGTTCGAATCCTGCCTCGGGCATGGATGTGTGTCCTTAGGTTAGTTAGGTTTAATTAGTTCTAAGTTCTAGGGGACTGATGACCTCAGAAGTTAAGTCCCATAGTGCTCAGAGCCATTTGAACCATTCCATGTAAACATGCCCACACCATTATGGAGCGATTACTAACTTGCACAGTGCTTTGTTAACGACTTGGGCCCATGGCTTAAGGGTCGGCGTTACACTCCAGTTCTACAATCAGCTCTTACCAACTGAATCGGGGCTCATCTACTAGGCCACGGTTTTCCAATCGTCTAAGGTCCAACCGATATGGTCACGGACCTAAGAGAGGTGCCCCATGCGATGCCGTGTTCTTAGCAAATGCGCTCATGTAGATCGTCTGCTGCCGTAGCTCATTAAGGGGAGGTATACTATCTTTTGGTTCAAAAAATCGATTTTTTAAAATTGCATTATTGGATCCATAAAAGTGTTCAGAATCCACCCCTGAAACGGTTTTTTCCGAATACGGAACGGAAATGTTTGTTATTTACGGTTGAACAAACAAATGCACCTGCCTGAAATCGGTCCTTTTCGCGCGCCGGTTTTTTTCTTTCGGAGGACGAGTTATTGTGCCGGTGCTTGGGCGGAAACACACAAAATTCAAATGAAAGTTTGAACGCGTGTGTTTGGAAGTTAGCCCACAAGCATTTGCATTCTGGTGTGAAGACTGTGGAGATTGCGACTTTCCTGGCAGTGAACAGCTTCAACGAAGGGTATTCAGCAATTCTGAAGACCATGACAACGATGGACGTCACCCTGGGACTCTATCCGACGCAGTTCGCCAAGCATTAGGACGACCACCGGTTTCAAGCGGCCATAAACTGCTTGTCACCGGCCGTACGAGCGGCTCTGGAGCAGCGCAGGTTGGCCCAGATCGAGCAGAACGCCCTCTTTGAGGAAGAGGAAGGACTAGTTTATGGACCCGAAATAGCAGATTGAGCGTAAGTTGCATAATATTGCATTTATATGTAGTCAAAACTTCAAATGCGTTTTTCTCGAAATGACTATTTTTTTATCGCGCGGTGTGGTAACTTCAAATCTACTCAACCGATTGGCATGATTCTTTGTTTCCGACGAAGCTAACTAAATTGTCTAGGAGTTGTACCACTTTCATTTCGATCCATCAACTATAAATATTTTTACTTGGCCGACAAAGTCGAAAAATCGATGAAAACAACCCTATTTTTTTTCAAATGGCCGCCATTTTGTTTCCTATGGTCCAAATAACTTAAGTGAGCTACAACTCCTAAAGAATCTTATATATTTCGCTAACGTCAACTCAGTTTTGATTTCAGATGAGCCGGCTGACCTGTGACATATCGCGCGTGGATGTCTACATCGAAATTTTGTTTCGTTCCGACGGCACTTCCGCCTTTGCTCTACGATGTTTCCGGTCGAAAAAATTGCGGTTTGTAGAGGAAATACCAATAAACATTTTGACCAAATTTGACATTGGTATCTATAACACATCCCGATAAAAAAGTGCCAGCCGCGGTGGTCTCGCGGTTCTAGGCGCTCAGTCCGGAACCGCGCGACTGCTACGGTCGCAGGTTCGAATCCTGCCTCGGGCATGGATGTGTGTGATGTCCTTAGGTTAGTTAGGTTTAACTAGTTCTAAGTTCTAGGGGACTAATGACCTCAGCAGTTGAGTCCCATAGTGCTCAGAGCCATTTGAACCATTTTTTTGACAAGATTTTGGTTCCGTTGCACTCGATTTTGTTGGTTGCACATGCTGGCGTAACATGCTCAATAAGTTGTATCGTATCCATTTCAAGGTTCCGTTGGTTTTTGTCATTGTGGTTCGTACGTTGATGGCAGATTACGCTTGGGGCCTGAAGATGACGCTTTTTGGGGTCGAAACTGGTAGCATGTTTTGAAGAAACGACATTGGATTACTATACAGCTGTTGATTTCAGTATCATAATGCAATTACTTCACGTCCGGCTGCTGTTCCACTGTCCTCGATGAATTATCAGAGATCCCATTATTTACCTTAAGCTATTTAGCGAAACGAAGGAATACCGAAATTCTGCCGTAACCTATGTGTATCCACCGTCTTAGGCTCTGCGCCAGCTCGTTCGAAATAATGCCTCGAGTACATCTACATCATAGTCTGCAAGCCACCTAATGGTGTGTGGCAGAGGGTACTTTTGTATCACTAACTGAGCCCTCCAACCATGTTCCACTCGCGAAAATCACGTGGGAAGAATGACTGCAGCATCGCGGTCGCGAAGTGGGCCGAGGCAGTTTCAGATAAGTTTTTACAGTCTGACGATAATGTATGGATTTGTAGTTTTAGCTCGACGATGTTCACTGTGGACAAACGGTAGTTACTGTTATTCTGAAGAAGGTTGGGTTATCCCGACTGAAACCTAGGTAAATTCTAGGTAAATGGTGCAACTGAGACTGTTGGTTATTAAAATTAAAATTAACACTTTCGTCAAGTAGTTTTCCATTTAGACCCTCCCTGTCACTGCTTAGTTATCAAAACCAAAACAAAAATGTCGCTCAATCAATAACTTCCTTAGAAATGAAGAAAGAAAAAAACATGAATCGTCTTTGTCTCGAGACGACAAAATGCTTCTGAAGGTAAACCATCTGCTGTCAGACACATGTGTCTATAAATACTACTCGTAATTAGGCGCAATACGCATAAAATAAACTAAATAGCTTATTCAGAATGACCTGTTACATGTTACCCACAAAATAAACACTTTTCGTAATGAAACGTAGTTTTAGACTTTGCTTACGTGCTCACATTGTTTAACATCGACTGCAAGGCACATTTACAGTCGCCTTTCGAGAGGTGGATGAAAGTGTATTGTATGATATGCTGTTGGGTACTGTGGTGATTCGACGGCGCATGTCGTCTGGCGTAGTTGGTCTTCATGATGGGTCGCACCTTTCAGTGCTCCTCATAGAAAGAACTCTAGAGGAGTTAAATCAAGGGACTTGGCCAGTCATTGTACTGCAGAATTCCGTTCTGTCCAACTGACAGGAAACAATTCACTCAGAATTTGGGTTGCAACACGGGAGGAGTGAGCGGGATAGCCGACCTGTTGGAACTACATACTCTGTCTCTTATCTAGTGGTACCTCTTCTGGGAAAACAAACAGAATGTTCGTAAGAAAGTGTGCATACGTATTTCCTTATATATCCGTGGGATGAAGTAAGGTCTCGCAATGGAATTTCCTATGATGCCGCGCCGTAGCTTTACACTTCAAGGTCGTTGTTGTTGTACTTGATGAAGCCAGCGTGCATTTTTAGCTACCCAGTAGCGCATGTTACTCAAATTTGCATTTCCGTGATCTATAAACGTTGCTTCATCGGAATAAACAAGGTGTCTTAGTGATGCAGAGTAAAGCAACAAAATGCCATACAGCTTTCGAAATCACGTCCCCCGAGTGCCTGATATGATGGTAGATATAAGGGTGGAATTTATTTCGATGCAAGACGCAAATGAAACTCCTCTGGCTAATCCCGCATTCCCTGGCAATACGTCTCGTGCTACAAATAGACTTACCAAAGTAGTATGTCCAACTTGTCCAAATTGGTGTAGATGTCTGCATGCAAGGGAATTTTGAAGCAGAAATGACTTGCCGATAGACGACACAGTTCCATCTAGTTCTGCTGCGCAGCCAAGTAAACATTCGAAAGAAAATGGGAAATTTGTGGTAAGGTCTTATGGGACCAAACTACTGAGGTTGTGAGGTGCCGGGGCTAGCAGTGTATTTAACACTAAATTATTCTAGAATCTACATATGTAAATGATGCTCTAAGCCCCCCCCCCCCCCCCCCCCCCTATATTGTGTATGCAGATCGGCCAATGCTAGTGAGTTGTAAAAACCCAAACAGGTGAGTATATAGCGTCCCTTTCTGTCCTGAGGCACATGAGGCGCAGGTTTTGACACGATATGTGATCTTCTTCGTGTACTCACGACAACGTAGTCTGCCGCAGGGAATCCCTCCAAACGGCTGCCGCGTCCGGAGAGCTAGCAGGCTGTCGCGTGTGGGTCGCGTGTCAGTGTCAACGGCCAGCCTCACTTTCGCTTGTGGCCCGGCGAGGATCCCGCCTAATCCCGCAGGTATACGGCCCGGTGACTGTCAGCTTGCAGGACCGGATGCTCGCCTTCTTGCAGGTAGCCGAAGACCTCTTGTTTTTGCGCTGGCTGGCCTCTGCATTGCCACGATACCCGTCATCTGCACAGTTCTGACAAAAATCTTATGCCTAACTTTTTCCCATGACCTTCAATGTTATAATAAATTTTAACAAAATCTTGGTGTATCAAATTTAGACATGGAAATAATAATCTTGATCTTTGTGTAGAGACCGGTCTCACTACTGTACATGGTGTGTGACACTACACTAGATGAACAGCTAAATGTGCAGGCCTGCACTAATATTACTATTAATTATATAGATCGACAGTAGACATGCTCAAGAATTAACTACCATTTGCCAACGATCTACATTCTATGTCTTTTAATTAAATTATGTTGTTATGCAGGTCTAAGTTTTACTGTGCTATAAAGAACATGCAACTATGCTACTTTCGCTCGCCCGTCGTCCCTCCATCTCGGGTCTGTGGTTTGGTGACCTGAAAAATAGCATCTCAACAGGCACGCGCCAAACACGTGTGGTAGAAACCCGCCACAATATTAAGGATCTAGTTACTGTAAAATCCTAAAGTTTAATTTATCCTAGTATATGGTACTCTCTCTATTATTATTATTATTATAATTTATTTTTTAATTTTTTTTACAACACTCTTACATAATTCCTGTTACGCTGAGATGTCTCGCTGCTCGCCGCTATTGACGACAGTGATGTGCGCGCCGTACGACATGACCTCCGAGTTTCCATTACGCCTCACTGAAACTCCGGAGACTGGGTTAGCCATGGCTATACAAGACAATAAATTTATAGTTGAACTTAATTTTGTATGTGATGCAGTTTTAGCAATAAAAGCGCACCTTTCCAGAGGCAATGTAATTTGACCAAGCCAAGTCTGGTTCCTGTTGAGGATTCAGTCGCCCACCACACGCCAGCTACACAGTATGTCACGAATATCCTAGTATGAGTCACTGGTTATTCATCTGTGACAGTCGCAAGCAGCATGCTAAATCCCCAACCAGCACATTGGCATGGTAGGCTTTATGCCCGCATTTCTACCGTCTAGGGCACCATTGGAGTCAAACGCTCACAGGTTCACCCCGACTTGCAAGACAACGATGCTGGCGCATCACTGTAAAAACTATACTGCCCATATTCATCCTCGAAATCACGCAATATACCACAATCTTTCAGTGCACTGTTGCGTGCCTGCAAGCATTGGTATGAACGTCTCACGAACTGGTTGTGGCCGCTATAGAGCGTATCACGACTTCTCAGAACGCTTCTAAAAGTACGTTCTTGTATGCGCCCGTTTGTGCGACATCTCCTCACTCATCATTATCCCTCAACATGGACACCAGACAGGAAAGGACAAAAACATTGCTCATGAAAAGGTAGTGTCTCCTACTCCATCGACATTGGAAGTCGCGAACACAAGCAGCAGTAAATCCTTAGGCGAGACAACGCAGCGTGTTAATACTTTAGCAATCTTAATCCATTAGTGCAACGATTATTGTTCCCTGAAGAAAGGTTCATATATTTGCCTATTCTACTATGCACACCCCTTACACTACTACTATAGCAAGGTTCATGTATTTGCCCATTCTACTATGTACACCACTTACACTACTACTTATTCCACGAACTTCTTTGTGTGAGAGATGTGGTGGAGTCCTATGGACTAGCGCCAATCCCTTGTCAGACTCCCCCTCCTCTGACGTGCATTAGGATTTGCAGGTCTAACTTAAATCTCCTGGTTCTCTTGTGGTCCTTGATTTCGCTCTCTCCAGTTACGGTCGCTTTGCCGTTCGTTATTCCTCCTGTCCCAGATTCCTTGTCTAGATTGATCCTGTACCCTAACGTTCTCGTTTCCGTGTCTCTGGTTTCCATAATCTTGAATTGCGTAACCTTGATTTCCGTAACCCTGATTTCCTAACTGACGAGCGCGATTATGCGATCTGTTGTCGTCTGCCCTTGCTGGCCCGTGGTATTTATTATTTTACGCCTTCTTCCTGTCCTTTGCGTCTTGTTTATCGAAGACTACTTCGAGTTCGCGCAATAGACTCTTGAATGCTTCTATTTCAGATCCACACTTGCCGACAAGGGTCTGTTGATACCTAACAGGCAATTTGGAAAAACAAAATTTGATGATTTCTCCCTTCCTATATGGACTATCTAAAAATTGATTCTTCTTGAGTAAATCATCAAAAAATTTGGTTGCGCTCCTTTGCCTGGACACTTCCAGTTCAGGGCAAAATATTATTTCCTCTTTAATCCTGTCTTGCGTTTCCTTTGACCAGTAGATCCCCAGGAACGCAATTGACAATTGTCTTGCTTCTCCACATTCTTTCTTTGTTGTTAGTAATTCCCCTCGAATTTCTCCTATATGCGAAATTATTGCCTGAGTTTCCTTCTTATGCTGTTCTTCAGTTTCTTCCTTCTCTTTCTTACGCTGTTTCTCAGCTTCTTCCTTCTCCTTCTTGCGTTGTTTCTCATCTTCTTCCTTCTCCTTCTTACGCTGTTCGTCAGCTTCTTCTTTCATGGATCGTAGGAAGCTCAGTATTGGGTTAATGTCATCATTTTGATCCTCGTCACACATGGGTGATGTAACTCTGGACACCTGGGCGCTAGAGCTCTGACGTGACCGAGCTGGCCTCTGTCTGCACTCGTTCGTTTGATAATAAACTTCTGCTGCCGTCTCGACCTGTGTGCCTGTCGCTGTTTCATCCTCTACCACACTACCATGGTCGCGACGTTGCTCTAGGATCGCGTCCAAATCACTCATCAATGACCCTGGCGTCCTGTCCTGCTAAAAATGTGCCCATCTCATCTCCGAACCTATCCTCGTCAGTAAACTGCCCCTTATCCATTATGCAATCCTCTTTTGTTTTAACTTCGCTCGATAATAGTCGTGCCTTACTTCTCGTGATCATTCATGAAAAACAATTTTATCTAAAATGCACAATAAAAATAATCTACTCCATATATTCTTCGACATAGACACAAAATTTCAACAACGCCGTTCCAACGCTGTAATTACATGCACAGAAACTGCACACAAACCTGACAAAGTGTGAAGTGGTACAGACACCACATCAAAGAAACATATAAAACAATGAAGAAACAAACAAATATATACTCTGAAAACAAGTCCAGTAAACATGCGCCGCTACTTAAAAACTAATCGCGGAACTACAAGAAAAACAAGTTGGGTATTACTCATTAAAAAAAATAGAGAAAAAAAATTGAATGTTCCTACTAAGAATCCTGTTGGCTTATCAGTGATTCACAGGAAAGATCCTGGCAGGGTCGCCATTTTATGCGAGGTGCCGGGGCTAGCAGTGTATTTAACACTAAATTCTTCTAGAATCTACATATGTAAATGATGCTCTAAGCCCCCCCTATTCTAACTCCGACTTTTGCTGTTGCACAAGGATTAAAAAATACGCGAACTGACTCTAATCAACCCTGTCAGTGGAGTAGAAGAGAGTGTGGCACCTGCAATAATTTAATTTGATAAATAAATTAAATAAACGAAGGTTTCATTAAGATAGTGAGGAATGATAGGGTTGCTCTACCGCTTAACAGAATGAAAGTTCTGTCCAAAATAACCATATGATTTATTAAGACTAAACACAAAATAATAAACAAAAACACATGAAACATTTACATTACATCAAATTGGCTCAAATTGGATACTCAAACAAACGCTATGAATGTGAAGTTGTCCCTAAACTAGATTGTGAGGATTATGACGAAGTGGTATGTGGAGCCAATTCCTTGCAACTCAAATCTTAAGAGAAAACACATAGCCAACGCAACATTAATTGCTGCTACCCAAGACAGAACAAAGTTAGAAAAAGACGAACAGGTGCGCTCTGCTGAGCTCTGATTATCACCTAGGAAAATCCCTGTCTGCCGGTGCTGCGGACATACATTACCAATCTGTCTTCTTAACTGCAAGAACACGATTTTGCGTACCGGAGGCGATGGCTGGTTGCTTCGACGTCCTCGACCGAAAGGCAAGAGCCGACTACCTAGAGCACCCATACAGGCCGAACACACAACATTCCCACCCCCACGACAGTGGCCGTGGTTAAATGTTCCAATCAGCAACTCGAAAACCGGCGGAAAATTCCACTCCATTGCCGGAGCACTACCATTGCACCAATGGAGATTCTTGGCGCCAGTTTCTGCGCTGATTTTGCTACGTCACGGAGCTATGCCCTGAGCAAGCCAATCACAGTTACTATTTTGCAGCAAGCGCGGGAATTTTCCCGCCACAACTGCCTGGGTACACAAGTCATTCCCACGCCTCGCTGGTAGCCCGCCAGGAAGTGTTTTCGCCATGATTCTGCGAAGTAACGGAACCTCTAGCCCATCCGTTACTTCAGACCCCTCCGGGCGTGTCTTTTGACAATGTCGGTGTCTGCAAAGCATTCACTCGACTTCCTCACACCCGTCGGCTTAACCCTTTCCAGATCAGGGAGCCCGCCTGTCACCGGACCACCCGGGTGACGAGAGACGCTGCGTGGGAAGTCCGCGTGTGAAGGAATAGCGACTTTTCACTGTATGCAATTAGAGAGGAAAATCGTAAGATAGAAATATGAGAGGGGGCTCATGCCACCTCTCAAGGTCACCAGTCCCTTAGCCTACACACTACTTAAACTAACTTACGCTATTGACAACACACACACCCATACCCGAGGGAGGACCGGAACCTCCGATGGGGGCAGCCGCACGGACTGTGGCAAGGCGCCGGAGACCGCGCGGCTACCCCGCGCGGCTAAACTTGCGAAAGGCTCGGTACAGTGACATATCCTGGCATGAGCCTCTTCACAACGCAGTAACTGATCCCGGTCGACAAGGCATTCAGTTTCAGAATATTCCTCGGATTCTATTGCGAACAGTTTCAACCTGAGTATTAACAAGCGTTATATAAGTGTACTTGTCTTTTTAAGCTCTTTTGGATGCTGTTAATAAAGTATATCGTTCTGTTTTTAATTAATCATGCTTGCTTTAGTATCTCCATAGATAAAGGAGTTACCACTCTTTGTCATATACCAAAGTATATATCATTTGCCGAAAACCTTGTTTCGATATCTGGAAAGATTCACAAAATAAAAGGGGTGTTGCTTTTTTCATGAATCAGCCTGTACATACACTGAGGTGATAAAAGTAATGGGATAGCGATATGCGCATATACAGATGGCTGTAGTATCGCGTACTAAACTGTATAAAAGAACAGTGTATTAACGGAGCTGTCATTTGTATGTATTCAGGTGATTCGTGTGAAAATGTTCGCGCCGTGATTATGGCTGCACGACGGAAATTAACAGACTTTGAATGTGGAGCAGTAGTTGGAACTAGACGCTTGGGACATCACATTTCGAAAATCGTTAGGTAATTCAGTATTCGGAGAGTGTAGCGAGAATTCAAAATTTCAGGCATGACCTGTCACTACGGATATCACAGTGACCGACAGTCTTCAGTGAACGACCGACAGCAGCGGTGTTTGGGCAGAGTTGTCAGTGCTAACGGACAATCAGCACTGCTTGAAATAATCGTGGAAATCTACGTGTGGCGAACTAAAACGTATCTGTTAGGACAATGCGGCGGAATTTGGCTGTAATGGGCTACGGCAGCAGAGGACCAGCGCGAGTGCCTTTGCTAATAGCACATCGCCTGCAGCGTCTCTCCTGGGCTCCTGACCTTAACGGTTCGCCCCCAGACGACTGGGAAACCGTGGCCTGGTCAGGTGAGCCCCTATTTCAGTTGGTAAGAGCTCATGGCTTGGTTCGAGTATGGCACAGACCCCACGAAGCCATGGACCGAAGTTGTCAACAAGGCGCTCTGCAGGCTGTTGGTGGTTCCATAATGACGCTCGCCGTGTTTTCATGGAATGGACTGGGTTCTCTGGTCCAACTGAACCGATCATTCACTGGAAATGGTTATGTTAGGTTGCTTGGAGACCATTTGCAACCATTGATGGACTTCATGTTCCTAAACAACGAAGAAATTTTTATGGATGACAGTGAGCTATGTAGCGATTGGTTTGAAGAACATAATGGACAACTCGAGCGAATGATTTGGCCACACAGGTCACCCGACATGAATCTCATCGGAATTTTATTGCACGTTAGTTCGTGCACATCATCCTACACGGGCAACCCTTTTGCAATTATGGACGGCTATAGAGGCTGAAAATTTCTATAGGGGATTTCCAATGACATTACAAACAAAATTATTTTTTAATCGGAAATTTTCGTGCCTATTCAATAGCGCGCTCCCAAATGATCGTAATCCGATATGCGCTTTATTGATATTTTTCAACGAGGACGCTAAAACATTAAGAATAAACAGCGATCTAGCAGCGACGCGGAAGTGCTGCGTGCTTGGTGGTAGCAGTCAGAGCGGGCCAGGGTGGTGACGTCGCTACTGGACTTCTGGTTATTCTTCCTGTTTTAGTGACTGTGTTAACATATATCGGTATAACCAAATATCGGACTCGACCGCTCTGTCGAATGGGCACGTAAAATCCGCTTTAAAAATTATTTTGTATGTAATGGGCAACAAACCTACACTTTCCGTCGACACTGAGCGTCGCATGGGAGATATATTGAGCAACATTTGTTTGGGCCGACTCCAGCTACACAATGCCAAAACGAAATTGGAAATATTTGCTAAAACGCCACAGAAAATGCGCATGACGACTCTTTGGAGGGACACCACACATACACAGGGTGAATATTAATAAATTCGACAAACTGCCGGGACGGACCACTTGCCTGGAACCTGTACGTATTTGGGTTTTCTCAATATCCTGTAGAAACCGGTCCTGCAAATATGATGTACGCACAATCCACTGTCTCCCTGCACTTTCTGAAATGTGGTAATGGTAGTGACACATCAAAATCACGAAAGTAATCCGTTGTAGTTGCCACATATTTTATTACAAACAAAAGCATTATAAAATCACAATCACAGTAATACAGGAGACTGCCTTACAAGGCCACATTACTTGAACAAATAACAAATAAATTTCTTTAACCGGAACAAGGCCCATAAAACTTGAAATCTGAATAGGACTAGGTAAACATACTCAGGTAAAGCTTTACTTAAATAGTACAAATGTCCATACAATTCCCATCAGAACTCTCATTACTTCCAATCAGCTGAGGAACAGATTAAGGGTAAGAACACAGATCTTTTAAGGTTTGGCTCGTCAACTTTCCTAAACAAAACTATATACAAATGACTAAAACAATTAAGGAGGTGCTTTAATTTTGACCAAGCCAATCTTCAAATTTATTTAGTTGATTAATCAACAATATTCTTAGAATGATTACAACTAGAACATGAGCGTATGACAATACACCTAAAATGAGGTTACTTCAATATTGCGTGTGAATTAGCGATAGACGCGAGCAGACCAAGGATTCAAATCAATACGAGAGATCCACGAGACAGGAAATGACATAGAAATGTACTCAACTTCGCACTGCAAGTGAACTTCAGATGCTACAATTCTCCACCGGAAAGACTGAATCACGCAACAGTGACAACATAACCTAAGGTGTAAAGGAGAGGAAAGGGCCTTAAATATCTTTCTGACCCCGTGCTGCTCTGCTCCCAGAATGCTCGCGTCGACCGCTGCCAGTTATCTGCAACACAACACACATCAAAGGCAGACAATATTCTGAGAAATAAACTACACAATCTTATCTAGAGAACGGGTGATCAATACAACTGAACAAAACAAATTAGCCTCCGTGAGTTACTTGGCCAGTGCCAGTCCGTCAACTTTGATTAATAAGTTCACTAAAGATCATGCACTAAAGTTAAGATGACAGGAATTATCTCGGCGCACATTTACACGCCAAACTACCAAATGAACTACAAGGTAGAATAGAAGACGTATCTCGGCGTGTCTTGAAACGCCAGAGCCGGACTTACTCACTACCCGTTACACTCCTAGCTACGTATTTAACCACGCTTCATGTCCGTTGGTTGGGCGTACCCACACTTCCTCAACTGCCGTCAAGATACACTCCTGGAAATTGAAATAAGAACACCGTGAATTCATTGTCCCAGGAAGGGGAAACTTTATTGACACATTCCTGGAGTCAGATACATCACATGATCACACTGACAGAACCACAGGCACATAGACACAGGCAACAGAGCATGCACAATGTCGGCACTAGTACATTGTATATCCACCTTTCGCAGCAATGCAGGCTGCTATTCTTCCATGGAGACGATCGTAGAGATGCTGGATGTAGTCCTGTGGAACGGCTTGCCATGCCATTTCCACCTGGCGCCTCAGTTGGACCAGCGTTCGTGCTGGACGTGCAGACCGCGAGAGACGACGCTTCATCCAGTCCCAAACATGCTCAATGGGGGACAGATCCGGAGATCTTGCTGGCCAGGGTAGTTGACTTACAACTTCTAGAGCACGTTGGGTGGCACGGGATACATGCGGACGTGCATTGTCCTGTTGGAACAGCAAGTTCCCTTGCCGGTCTAGGAATGGTAGAACGATGGGTTCGATGACGGTTTGGATGTACCGTGCACTATTCAGTGTCCCCTCGACGATCACCAGTGGTGTACGGCCAGTGTAGGAGATCGCTCCCCACACCATGATGCCGGGTGTTGGCCCCGTGTGCCTCGGTCGTATGCAGTCCTGATTGTGGCGCTCACCTGCACGGCGCCAAACACGCATACGACCATCATTGGCACCAAGGCAGAAGCGACTCTCATCGCTGAAGACGACACGTCTCCATTCGTCCCTCCATTCGCGCCTGTCGCGACACCACTGGAGGCGGGCTGCACGATGTTGGGGCGTGAGCGGAAGACGGCCTAACGGTGTGCGGCACCGTAGCCCAGCTTCATGGAGACGGTTGCGAATGGTCCTCGCCGATACCCCAGGAGCAACAGTGTCCCTAATTTGCTGGGAAGTGGCGGTGCGGTCCCCTACGGCACTGCGTAGGATCCTACGGTCTTGGCGTGCATCCGTGCGTCGCTGCGGTCCGGTCCCAGGTCGACGGGCACGTGCACCTTCCGCCGACCACTGGCGACAACATCGATGTACTGTGGAGACCTCACGCCCCACGTGTTGAGCAATTCGGCGGTACGTCCACCCGGCCTCCCGCATGCCCACTATACGCCCTCGCTCAAAGTCCGTCAACTGCACATACGGTTCACGTCCACGCTGTCGCGGCATGCTACCAGTGTTAAAGACTGCGATGGAGCTCCGTATGCCACGGCAAACTGGCTGACACTGACGGCGGCGGTGCACAAATGCTGCGCAGCTAGCGCCATTCGACGGCCAACACCGCGGTTCCTGGTGTGATCATTGCTTGTACAGCCCTCTCGCAGTGTCCGGAGCAAGTATGGTGGGTCTGACACACCGGTGTCAATGTGTTCTTTTTTCCATTTCCAGGAGTGTAGTTTGTCACGACACCGAGACAAGTGATAAACAACTGAAACAATTCCAAATGATTTTTAGTACACTGGCATATTCAATTAAGCCGCACGCAACCCACTGAAGCAACTCGGCGACTCCAAATCAATCGGTCGGCGTAGCTTATAACGGACTCGAAGGAGCTTGTGCTTCCGACCTCTAGGAAAACCAAATCACCACGGGCGGTGGATCTGCCCTCACGACTCAACACGCCGTAACCGCTGGCCCCGCTCCTTCGTTGTCCGACTCGTCCTCTTGCCGTCCTGCCTACGTACAGTCACACGTGACTCCGGCACACACCTCCCCAGCAGAGCGCACGGCAGCCGTTAAATCCGCGCCGCCAAAGATGAGCAGAAGACAAATAAGCGTCGAAGTCGACTCAAAGATCAAAATGACGATCGATGGAAACTGGCGCCAGAAAATGCACCAGCTCACTTTCGTCTGTCTGAAAGGACCTATGATCACACAAATGCCCAAAAAAGGCTTGAAATGTTGTGTGATGTGGTTGGTGTCAGTGATGGTACTTGTTATGGTATAGCCGTGCTGCTTCTCGGCCATTTCCATCTGGTTGGCAGTGCCTAAACGCCATCTCGGCTTCTTCCCGACATGAATACTCTGCGTCAATCACACAGCCTGCCAACACACAAGGAACCCACGGTACGTGGTCAGGGGAACTCTTATTCGTCAGCGCCATCTGCCGTGGCAACGATGTATTTCCGGACACATGTTCATAGGACCTTTCCAGTCAGGAATCTGTCACTGCAGTTTGCCGCTTTTATTAATGTTCACACTGTATATACAGGGTGTTACAAAACGGTATGGCCAAACTTTCAGGAAACATTCCTCACACACAAATAAAGAAAAGATGTTATGTGGACATGTGCCCGGAAACGCTTAATTTTCATGTTTGAGCTCATTTTAGTTTCGTCCACCTACGCTCAATGGAGCACGTTATCATGATTTCATACGGGATACTTTAACTGTGGTGCTAGAACATGTGCCTTTACAAGTACGACACAACATGTGGTTCATGCACGATGGAGCTCATGCACATTTCAGTCGAAGTGTTCGTACGCTTCTCAACAACAGATTCGGTAACTGATGGATTGGTAGAGGCGGACCAATTCCATGGCCTCCACGCTCTCCTGACCTCAACCTCTTGACTTTCATTTATGGGGGCATTTGAAAGCTCTTGTCTACGTAACCCCGGTGCCAAATGTAGAAACTCTTCGTGCTCGTATTGTGGACGGCTGTGATACAATACGCCATTCTCCAGGGCTGCATCAGCGCATCAGGGATTCCATGCGACGGAGGGTGGATGCATGTATCCTCGCTAACGGAGGACATTTTGAACATTTCCTGTAACAAAGTGTTTGAAGTCACGCTGGTGTTTCCATTCCATGATTAATGTGATTTGAAGAGAAGCAATAAAATGAGCTCTAACATGGAAAGTAAGCGTTTTCGGACACATGTCCACATAACATATTTTCTTTCTTTGTGTGTGAGGAATGTTTCCTGGAAGTTTGGCCGTACCTTTTTGTAACACCCTGTATATTTTATCGGAATATCGTGTAAAAATCTGAAGTAAATTAGACTCGCACTTTTTCAGATTTTTTGGGAACTACGTTTTCCTTTTGTATATCGGCATAGATTACCAGTGCTGAATGACTTCAGAACAGAAGAAATGTGTTCATGACATGCTGCATTACATTAACATCATAGGTAGCGGGTTTTGTCAGGAATTTATAGAAGTAGCTCTTATATCTGAAGCCGATGATTTCCAGTGTAAAAAGACAATTTTATGTCGTGGGTCTCCTAACAAAGAGAAGATATCATGAGAGTATTTATAAAACCAGTCAGAAGACTAATGAAACCGCCTTAAAAAGAATCACAACTTTGAAAATATTGTGCCTCTTTCATGTGTTATTATTATAAGCAGTCTGTAACTAAGTGCTTAACATTATTGGTGGCCATATGTAGAACCTGGGATCAAATTGCTTGATTACAAATTATTTTTTATTTGATGGGAGGCCTAGAAGGAGATTCTTCAGAATGGGAAGTGGATGTTGTGGATCGCATGGCGACTGTGACTGGAGAGCAATGTACTAACCACGTACCTCCTCTACGGGGTGCTCTAAAATTCCTTTACAAAAATGGTTCAAATGGCTCTGAGCACTATGGGACAACATCTTAGGTCATCAGTCCCCTAGAACTTAGAACTACTTAAACCTAACTAACCTAAGGACATCACACACATCCATACCCGAGGCAGGATTCGAACCTGCGACCGTAGCGGTCGCTCGGTTCCAGACTGAAGCGCCTAGAACCGGTCCGCCACACTGGTCGGCAATTCCTTTGCAAATTTCTAGGACTTGTATAGGGGATTCAGCAGGAGTAGATCATATTTTGAATGGGAATGAATGACCGGAAAGGTACTGTATCAGTGCTACAAACAGTTGAAAACACGTTGGTAACGCAACCACTTTTACAGGTAACTTATTTTACAATTCAACTAATTAATTAATAAGCAAAGAAATAAAAAGGAAAATCTGTTTCTACAAACACTGTCGCTTACAGTTAAACGTAAACCATTTTTGTCTTTTTCAAAGGAGTGTTGCATGCTGATCCACTACAAGTAATGTTCGATGTGGTGACCACCAAGTTCGGTGCACACATTGTACCTACGAATGGCGTTGTGGTGCACATGCTCTGTCACACATGGAGTCTCTGCAGCGACCCAAGGCATCAGATCTTCTTCTGTCTCTGTAGGAGCCTCATAAACCAAACTCTTCATTCGACCTCAGAGGAAAAAGTCCAATGAGGTCAAACTAGGTGTCCGTGGATGCCAAGCAACTGGACCACATGGGCCTATCCATCTGTGTCCGAATCGTTGGTCCAGTGAACAGCCACAATACCTGCACACACATTGATACCAAATCCGTTTTGGAATCCCTGGACATGCGTGGCATTTGGGTTTATCCTACATCTGCCCAGACATGTCTGTTTCGAGAATTGAGAACATAATCTCTAGTTAGTTTACATTCATCTGTCAAGAGAATTCGCCTTGGAAATACTGATTGCTCGTTGATACAGCGGTGCAGAAACTGTGTACAGAACTCAACGCGTGGTGTAAAATCTGTTGGCGTTATTGCCTCTGTCCTTTGGAGGAGGTATGAATGTAGTTGTTGGTCATGCAGAAAATACCAGACGGTGCTCGAAATAACTTCCATTGCACGCGCAATTGCTCGTACAGTCGATGACGATTTATCCTCAACTTGATGCAGTACAGTCTCTTCCAATTCTGGTGTGTGGCCTGTGGTGTCACCGCCAGACACCACACTTGCTAGGTGGTAGCTTTAAATCGGCCGCGGTCCATTAGTACATGTCGGACCCGCGTGTCGCCACTGTGTGATCGCAGACCGAGCGCCACCACAAGGCAGGTCTCGAGATACGGACTAGCACTCGCCCCAGTTGTACGGACGACGTAGCTAGCGATGCACACTGACGAAGCCTCGCTCATTTGCAGAGCAGATAGTTAGAATAGCCTTCAGCTAAGTCAATGGCTACGACCTAGCAAGGCGCCATTAGTAACACTGCATGTATCTAAAGAGTCTCACTTGTATCGCCACAATCTCCCGATGTATCAAAAGGATGGATTAAAGTTAAGTATTCCAGAAGCTACGTACTTTTCTTTATAGCATTCATTACGTATCCTGTTTCAGACCTCACGCCATCCTGCTTTAGCTTAGCGCGTGCCTTTCGGCTTCCACTCATTGCGTCTAGGCTGTCTTGTCTAGACACAACACGGCCTCTCCTTGGTGCACCAGAGAGGAGCCTGCTGGCGGTGGAGATACCCCTTTCTCGAAGCCGTTGCATAATTGGGGCGAAAAGGGTATGCGATGGAGTCTGACGCTGTGGATAACGATCTTGATAAATGCGACCAGCAGCCCTTCCATTACCATGAGTTTCGCCATGTGGAAGGATGATCTCGGTTTATTCTGCAAACGTGTACTCAACTGTATTGCTCTAACACTCACTAACACGTGAATGATGCTGGAACCAAGTCAGAGAGGTATGGCAGACCTCAAATGACATCAGCCGATCCGATGCAAGCACCCCCGACCATGACTACCCTGTAGCATGCCTACCTAGCAAACATGCCTTCAGATGGCTGTAGCAAGGAAATGGTACGTTCCAGAGCATGGGTTTCAATTCACAATATTGTCTACTCAGTACATTCTAAAAGTGGCCCCGCCAGAGTATCCGAGAGCGCTAATGTGCTGCTTCCTGGACTCATAGGCGCGCCGACCCCGGATCGAATCCGCCCAGCGGATTAACGACGAGGGCCTGTGTGCCGGCCAGCCTGGATGTGGTTTTTAGGCGGTTTTCCACATCCCGCTAGGTGAATACCGGGCTGGTCCCCACGTTCCGCCGCAGTTACACGTGTCGCAGACATTTGAAACACATTCGCACTATTCCACGAATTACACTGGATGCAGTTAGCTGGGGTGCACTGATTCCATCCCTGGGGGTACGGGGTGGCAGCAGGAAGGGCATCTGGCCACCCCTAAAACTAGCCTTGCCAAATCCGTTCTAACCATGCGGACCCTGAGATTGCTGCGGGTCTATGGCGTAAGCGAAAGAAAGAAAGAAATAGACTTGTGACAATAGTGTCTTTCGATAATTGTAATGTTTGTAATTAATGTGAAACTACAATCAGAACATAAGGAACTGAGGCACTGAGGCTCGAAGCACAGAAACAAAGCTTTGAGATAATTAGATGTTTGTGAAAAACAAATTTACTGATTAACCACCAGTCTCATAGGTCTGTATTGTTTTTTTTAACCAAATTTCAACATCCAGTATGTCGTTGAAAAATAATGTCGCAAAGTATTGATTGATATTTAAGTTTATATTTATTTTAATAATGTTAATTCACAAAAGTTACGTATATAGACTTGTGACAATAACCCGCCAGGGTACCTGAGAGTGCTAACACGCTGCTTCCTGGACTCGGGTAGGCGCGCCGGCCCCGGATCGATTAACGACGAGGGCCGGTGTACCGGCCAGCCTGGATGTGGTTTTTAAGCGGTTTTCCACATCCCGCTGGGTGAATACCGGGCTGGTCCCCACGTTCCGCCTGAGTTACATGCGTTGCAGACATTTGCAACACGTTCACACTACTTCACAATTTACACTAGATGCATACAGCTGGGGTACACTGATTCCATCCCGGGTGGTACGGGGTGGCGGCAGGAAGGGCATCCGGCCACCCCTAAAACTAACCTTGCCAAATCCGTTCTAACCACGCTGACCTTGCGATCGCTGCGGGACTGTGGCGTAAGCAAAATAAATAAATAAATGAAAGTGCATTCTACAAGTCCTAGAAGTATGTATGGGGAATTTTAGAGCACTTTGTATACCGCCTTCAAATGACGCCTTAGGCAAAGGATGAAGCAGTGAGTCGTTGGCCTAGTGTAGTTACTTCATTCTGACGGGAGAGTTGATGTTATGTTACTTGCCGCGCGGTCTTGTTACTTTGCAGTGCCAGTGCTTCTTACGCGACTTTGTGTAGAACACAGTGTCTCGTAGTGAGATACTTATCTGGTCAACACGTGGTTGCGGTGCGGAGACAAGAGTGCTACACAGTGCGGCCGTGGTGTGGGGTACTGCGCTCGGACACTTATTTAAGCTGTCGGCTGCGGCGGCACGTCTGGCGTGAGAAAGCGCCTGCCGCGACGGACACGCGTTGCGTCACTTCTTGCGGCAACGCAAGATTTTATCGCCGTCATTATGCAGCTGGAGTAACTGTGGAGCCGCTCGGCTGCGCACGCGCAGCGCTGCCGTGCAGCAGGTGTCTGGCTATTCCGGATGCCTATCGCCAGCTAGACGCACGCGCTCAGGGCCGCGTTGCAGACTGAGCATTGTCTTTTTACTCTCCTTCCGCGATGCCGGTAGCGTACAGAAGCGATAATAACATACATGCGGACGGATACGGTAAGTAAGAAACTCGCGTACAGGCAACACGAAATATGTCTGGAATACAATGTGTATCAGTTGTATATACACTGGTGGTCATTAAAATACACCGCTGGGAAAAAAATTATTACACCCTTTCAGAGCTTTCAAATTCACTCACAGTGCATATGGACACGTTTCTTGTAGTGGCCATTTTCGCAGCAGCTGTAAATGAATTGCAGATGTTTCAAAGAAAATGCCTTTTTTGCATGCTGCACATCGAAATTTTTATTTTTATTTATGCACCCAGACGCGTTTCGCCTTATTTACAAGGCATCTTTTGTAGGTGTCCAGTAATACATTACTGGCCATTAAAATTCCTACATCAAGAAGAAATGCAGATGATAAATGGGTATTCATTGGACAAATATATTATACTAGAACTAACATGTGATTACATTTTCACGCAATATACGTGCATAGATCCTGAGCAATCAGTCCCCAGAATAACCATCTCTGGCCGTAATAACGGCCTTGATACGCCTCGGCATTGAATCATCAAACAGAGCGTGGACGGCGTGTACAGGTACAGCTGCCCTTGCAGCTTCAACACGATACCACAGATCATCAAGAGGAGTCACTGGCGTATCGCGACGAGCCAGTTGCTCGGCCACCATTGACCAGACGTTTTCAATTTGCGAGACATCTGGAGAATGTGCTGGACAGGGCAGCAGTCGAACATTTTCTGTATCCAGAAAGGCCCATACAGGACCTGCAACATGCGGTCGTGCGTTATCCTGCTGAAATGTAGGGTTTCGCAGGAATCGAATGAAGGGTAGAGCCACGGGTCGTAACACATCTGAAATGTAACGTCCACTGTTCAAAGTGCCGTCAATGCGAACAACAGGTGACAGAGACGTGTAACCAATGGCACCCCATACCATCACGCCGGGTGATATCCTGTATGGCGATGACCAATACACGCTTCCAATGTCCGTTCACCGCGATGTTGCCAAACACGGATGCAACCATCGTGATACTGCCAACAGAACCTGGATTCATCCGAAAAATGACGTTTTGCCATTCGTGCACTCAGGTTCGTCGTTGAGTACACCATCGCAGGCGGTCCTGTGTGTGATGCAGCGTCGAGGGTAACCGCAGCCATGGTCTCCGAGCTGATAGTCCATGCTGCTGCAAAGGTCGTCGAACTGTTCGTGCAGGTAGTTGTTGTCTTGCAAATGTCCCCATCTGTTGACTCAGGAATCGAGGCGTGGCTGCACGATCCGTTACAGCCATGCCTATAAGATGCCTGTCATCTCGACTGCTAGTAATACGAGGCCGTTGGGATCTAGCAAGGCGTTCCATATTAACCTCCTGAACCCACCGATTCCATATTCTGCTAACAGTCATTGGATCTCGACCAACGCCAGCAGCAACGTCGTGATGCGATAAACCGCAATCGCGATAGGCTATAATCGGACCTTTATCAAAGTCGGAAACGTGATGACGCTGCATCACACACAGGAGCGCCTGCCATGGTGTACTCAACGACGAACCTGGGTGCACGAATGGCAAAACGTCATTTTTCGGATGAATCTAGGTTCTGTTGACAGCATCACAATGGTTGCATCCGTGTTCGGCAACATTGCGGTGAACGCATATTGGAAGCGTGTATTCGTCATCGCCATACAGGATATCATCCCCTGTGATGGTATGGGGTGCCATTGGTTACACGTCTCGGTCACCTCTTGTTCGCATTGACGGCACTTTGAACAGCGGACGTTACATTTCAGATGTGTTACGACCCGTGGCTCTACCCTCCATTCGATCCCTGCGAAATCCTACATTTCAGTAGGATAACGCACGACCGCATGTTGCAGGTCCTGTACGGGCCTTTCTGGATACAGAAAATGTTCGACTGCTGCCCTGGCCAGCACATCCTCCAGATCTCTCACCAATTGAAAACGTCTGGTCAATGGTGGCCGACCAACTGGCTCGTCACAATACGCCGGTCACTACTCTTGATGAACTGTGGTGTCGTGTTGAAGCTGCATGGGCAGCTGTACCTGTACACGCCATCCAAGCTCTGTTTGACTCAATGCCCAGGCGTATCAAGGCCGTTATTACGTCCAGAGGCGGTTGTTCTGGGTAACGATTTTTCGGGATCTAAGCACCCAAATTGCGTGAAAATGTAATCACATGTCAGATCTAGTATAATATATTTGTCCAATGAATACCCGTTTATCATCTGCATTTCTTCTTGGTGTAGCAAATTTAATGGCCAGTAGTGTACATGTTAATTCCTTGAAGAGTAACTAGCGCCCTGGGATCGCGTCTGGGGGCGTCTGCATTATCGGTTACTTCATGTAACGATATCTTTCCTAGTTTCGTCTGCCCTCAACATAGCCTCTGCTTCCGCGCCTTGGAGCGCCTGTCCTCCTTTCTCACAGCTTCAAGATAACACTACAGTAGCAAGGAATAATCAATATATTACAGCGCGTCTTGGACGAACGCACTCTAGGAACAGCGCTCAGCAGGTCTACGCTGTAAGGTCAAACGACTATCACTTGAATGCAGGCGGAATCTGCTTTCATCGCTGAGGACCACTGCGCGCCACACCACCTTCCAAGTGATCTCTGACGCCACAAGTCGAGCCGTGCGCGTCGAAGCTGTGGCGTGAGTGGAAGACGGACCAGAGCTGTGCGTGCCCGCAGTCCCACTGCTAACAACCGGTTCCCAACAGTTCGTGTTGACACGTCTGGGCTCACGAGCCTTCTCACCTGTGCTGTAGTAGCTGTACGATCTGCCACTGTTGCCCTTACAATGCGACGATCCTGGCGGGCGTCTGTGCTGCGTGGAAGTCCAGAACCTCCTCTACGGGAGTGAATATGTTCATACGACCACTGGTATCGGCACCGTCATACAACTGACGCAGCACATCCGACCTGTGTGGCAATTCTCCGAAAGGACCATCCTGTCACTCGAAAGGCAACATTTTGACCCCTTTCAGACTCGCTCAGTTGGCTGTAGAAAGCACGAGTGCATCTCCGTGGTATGATTGCCTGCTTGCTCCACACGTTTGCGCCTCAGTGCGCCTTCTTGCTGAGAGCACTCGCCATTAATGGGTAGACACAGATGGCGCACTGGTACCTGTACTAGTACGCCATCTGTTGACGAACGACATTCAAACCATTATCACTGCATCGACTATTCCCCAGTTGGCATATGGTGTCATCGAATCAAAGTCTACGTCGTCTTTCGAAGTGTACTAATATTTTTTTCCGGTAGTGTAGAAACAACAAGAAGGCAGCATGGAACACGCGAGAAACAAGCATGGATCGTACTAATCGACTGAATACACAAAAAGGAGGGGTATATTTTAACTAAGGTCCGATTTTTAATAAGAAGAAAATACTATAAATATCATCAGCATACATTTTTGTCCATTTTCTACACACTTTCGTCTGTTCTTATGCACAATTTCGACTGTTGTTCAAACATTTGTCATACTGTTCAAAAAGTTTTTGAATTCCTACAAGAAAGAAATATGCCGTCTACGAAGAAACGCATTCCAGGACTGCACTTTTCACCTCTTCGTTGTCGTTCAACTGTCGACCAGCGAGGAATTTCTTTAAGTACCCAGCAAGCGAAAATCTCTGTATCCAAAGTCTGGACTGTAAGGTGGATGATCGTGTTGCTTCCGCCCAAAAGTCATAATTAGACCTTATGTACGTGCAGAAACATGTAATCTTCCATTATCAAGGAGAAACATCACACCAGAAGACACCAGGCCACATCGGTTGTTGTTTGTGGGACGCCGGAGTTTTCTCAGGGTCACACGATACGGAACAGAATTGATTGCTGTGGCTCTCGGTATTAAATCCACTGACAAAATCCCTTTCCTACTTCAAAAGACAGTTGCCATGATGTTTCATGCTGAAGTCGTCTGACAGGCTTTCACTCTAGCTGGTGACGATGTTTATCGTCGTCCCATTGACTGTCACTTGGACTCATGAGTCACATGCGACACCCAAGTCGCATCTCCTCTGGCGATATGATCCAAAAATTCATCTCCTGTCTGCCTGTATCAAGCCATCGTGATCATCAGAAAGCAGTCTTGGAATCCAACGAGAAAACAATTACGATAATTCAGTTTCTCGGAAACAATACTGTATAAAACTGCCCTTGTAACCTGTCAAAATCCAACTGGTAACTTTGAAATCATGAATCCTCGATCTTCTTGGGTTTTGTTGTTCATGTCGCGAACCAAATCTAGACAAGGTCGACTAGGGCGTGGCTCCTCATGTACATTAACCCGTTCATCCCTGAACATTCTCAACCATTTCAAACTTTTCTGTCACTCGCAACGTTATCATCGTAAAATTCACATATCTGACGGCGAATTCCCGCTGCTGCGACGTTACAAAATTATTCGTTTCGGACGCGTCATCGACAATCTAAAGGTGGTAAAGGTTTGTAGACTGTCTATTATTTCCACAGTTAAGACTTGGGAGTGATGTGTAACATGACCGTACTTTCCTCGAAGTGGTCCACGTTGGAGGTAGTGACGTAACTGCCACCAAAGGCTTCATATATGGTAACTGAAGATCAGCGATTAAAAGCGTATAAAATAGTTGGCACTATGGGTATTTTAGGCCATAGAGTAGCGGGATGTTGTATGTTGCTGTTGTGGTCTTCAGTCCAAAGATTGGTTTGTTGCAGATCTGCACGCTATTCTATCCTGTGCCAGCCTCTTATTTCTGCATAACTCCTGCAACCTGCAGCCATTTGAACCTATTTTCTGTGTTCAAGCCTTGTACCACAAATTTCTTTTGACCCCAGTTCGATTCACTACCTTTCCAAATGGCTCTGAGCACTATGCGACTTAACTCCTGAGGTCATCAGTCGCCTAGAACTTAGAACTAATTAAACCTAACTAACCGAAGCACATCACACACATCCATGCCCGAGGCAGGATTCGAACCTGCAACCGTAGCGGTCGCCCGGTTCCAGACTGTAGCGCCTACAGCCGCAAGGCCACTTCGGCCGGCACTACCTTTTCATTGGTTATTCTATCTACATACCTAATTTTCAGTAGCCATGTGTAACACTATAATTCAAAAGCCTCAATTCTCTTCTTGTCTGAACTGATTATCTTCTAAGTCTCAGTTCTGTATAAGGATACACATACAAATATTTTCAGAAATGAATTCCTAACACTTACATTAAATATTTTTTTTTTAGGAATACTTCCATTGCTACTACTGGTTACTTTTTATCCTATCTGCTTCAGCCATCATTAGCTTATTTGTTGCCCAAATAGCAAAACTCGTTCACTACATTTAGTGTCTCATTTCGTAAACTAATTCTATCAAAATCACGTGCTTTATTTGACTACGTTCCACTACGACTGTTTCACTTTTGCTATTATTCATTGTTCATCTTAAAAGTTCTTTTCAAGACACTATTCTTTCCATTAATCTACTCAGTCAAATCATTTGCTGTTTCTGACAAAATCGCAAGTTTATCGACAAATATCAAAGTTCTGTTATTATAGGTTATCTGTCTTGAGCTGACTGCAATCTAATTAAAAAGAATTACACCAAACGCGTTTCGCTTTTATTTACAAAGAGTCTTCTGTGGTATTCTGTAAATTGGATACACACGTCTGTACATTTTTTATTGTCTTCGGTTAAAAACAGCGTTTTCTTTATAAAGTTGGTCTGCAAGCTACTTACGGTGTTTCTTTACATAGCCTACACCTTCCCCTCTTGCTAGCAGTGGTTGGTATCGACAGGCTTCATTTCACATCTGTATTTGGCAGTTTTTGGCATTTTGCGTTATTTAAGGCGCTGCACAATTTACAATTGAGTTTCTTAACTGTTTTCCATTCATCACTGCCACAGTGTTTATGCCTATTCGTTTGTTTTCGTTCACGTTGCGAGTGTTGCCAACCTATGAAACGAACAGAGGAGGGGGAAGGGGGGGGGAGGGAAGGAAGATAGGAATGACCTGGACAGCGATTGTAGGACAGAATCTGGGGGGAAATGGTAGTGGTAAATGGAGCCTGTGATTATATGTGTACTTTTAATGTTATATTAAGTGGTCAATCTGTGTAAAGAGTGTGTGGTTTGCCAAATTAATCTGATCATTTATGAGTTGTTTCTTTTCTGTTATGGTTTTTTGGATGTGGTAGTTTTCTTGTAAGGTGAGGAGGTTTTTTTTGTTGTTACTTATCCTTATGATTTCCATATCTGTGTCTCTGGTTGTAATTTTATGTTGGTGTTGGTGTAAGTGTTCTGCAAAAGTTGAATGATTTGTCCTACACATCCATGCTCTTACATGTTCTTTGTATCTAGTGTCAAATGTCGTTCTGGTTTGACCTATGTATCTTCCATCACATGTGTTGCATTTCAGTTGGTATATTCCTGATTTCTGATACAGATCAGTTTTTCCCATTGTTTTTGGGAAGTATTTCTGAATTGAGAACTTGGTTTGCTATGCTATTTTTATGCCTTGTTTTTTGGAAGTATTGGATATTTTGTGTGTATATTTGTAGTTGTATGCCTTTGTGTACCATCTTTTACTGTCAGCTTCTTTCACACTTTGTGCTGTTTCTATTCTTGTATTTTGTGTATTTGTTTGTGTGTGATTTTGTCCTTGTGTTGGCAACAGATAGCTGTTTGTTCTTTTGTGTTTCTTGATTTTTTTTGTTCAGCTTTGTTACTAAGTTCTCTTTGTATCCATTGTTTGTAGCTATTTCTGTTATAGTATTCATTTCCTTTTCGTAATTGTCTGTATCTAATGGTACTGTGTTTAGCTTGTGGAGCATGTATCTAAGTGACGCCTGCTTTTTGAGAATTGGAGTGTTGTGGTGTCTCATTTATAATTTTGTCTGTTATTGTCGGTTTTCGGTATGTGGAAAATGTGTGTTAGTTGTTTTGAATCTTGATGGTGATATCCAAGAAATTTAACTGTCTATTTTGCTCTTTCTCTATTGTAAAACGAATTTATCATGAACAGAATTTATTTCTGTGTGTAACTGGTCAATTTTATTTTTTTGGTTTATCTATCAGGGACATGATGTCCTCAATATATATAATCCAGTATAGGATATTGTACCTATTTGGCACTATTTTGTTAAATATAACCTGTTTCACATGATTCATAAATATGTTTGCTATGGTTCCAGACACTGGAGATCCCGTTGGTAATCCTTCACTTTGTAAACAGAATTCATTATTGAACTGAAAATAATTCTGTTCTGTTATTAGGTCTAGAAGCCTGACTGTTTCTTTGGTATATTCATGTGAAAGTGTACCATGTGTCTTCAAATTTTGTTCTATTATGTTTATTGTTTTAGTTATTGGTATTTTGGAATTCATATTCTCTACATCAAATGATAGAAGGGTGGCTGTGTCTGTAACGTGTATGTCTTTTATGTACTAAATCAAATGTGTGGTGTTTCTTATAGTGCTGTCTTCATGTAATTTGTAGTTTTCTGATAATATTTTCAACATATATGTTGCAAGTAGGTAAGTGAGAGCGTTTCCATAATTCACAATGGCTCTGACAAGGAGATCTTTCTTGTGTAGCTTTGGTTTGCATTGAAGGGAAGGTGCACTGGGATTTCTTTGTATCAGTTTCCTTTTTCTTTGTTTTCTATTGAATGTTCGGTGTCTTTCAGAGTGTTTCTTAGCTTCGTTTGGAATATGTTTTCTGGATCTAATATTAATTTTATAATTTTTTTTTATGAACTCTTGCGTCTTACCGGTGTATTGCTCTTTATCCCTGAGAACCACTGGGTTTCCTTTATCTGCCTTTCTGATGATGGTGTTGTGTTCCTGTAGTTTCTTTCTAAGTTTTGTCAGTGTTATAGAATCTGTATTGTTTCGGTTTCTTCTCTTTTCTTTCATCTGTGTTATTATGTTTTTGATTTCATTACTGATTAGCTCTCCCGTCAGACCAATGTTTACCTCACTTGTTTCGTTTCTGTTTACCTGGATGAGAATGCTTTCTGATTGAACTATGAGGTTTTCTATGTATTTTTCGCCTATCTGTATGTTGACGCTGTGTTTCAGACCTTTTTCGAGTAGTGTTGTTTCTTCTGTATGCAAAATAGTGTCAGTGAGTTTGACCGGTCTTGGATAGAACTGGCGTGTTTCCTTAGACTTGGTGTCATTTGTGGGTGTGTTGGTTAAATTTGCAATCTTTGTGTTGCGAGTTTTTTTCATTTTTTCTGTCACTGCATATGCACGATTTTCAACCTTGCTAACAAGGTGGGAGAAAACAGCGGTATTATTCAGATCAAAGTATTTGTTTCTTCTCCTTGAACTTTAATTCCTTCTACAAATTTTTGTTTTGTTTCCTTTACTATTTGCTCCATGTACAGATGGAATAACATCGGCGATAGGCTACAATTCTGACTCTCTCCCTTCTCAACTACTGCTTCCGTTTCATGTCCTTCGACTCTTATAATTGCAGGAAATGTGTTTGCAGCTGCGAACATGAAACACCTTCGGCCATAGATTAGAATGACGACAGTGAAAATTTATAAAATAAAATTAAATACGGTAATGTACCAGAATGCTACTATAATTGCTAACTGTTGTTTTACATTAGCAACAGGGGTATTTTGGCATTATCGCCCACTTCGGGCTATTTCCATATTGCATCGTGGCGCTGTCGCTGTTTTACAATCTTACTGTTCCAACAGTATATACAAGCGATAAAAGACGTAGGATACATCTGCGAACAATAGCAATTAGTAAAGATTAAGACAGATATTTGAAAACTTCGATGCAGTTGGAAACGAACTATGCGGCAGCAAGATTATACACTCCTGGAAATGGAAAAAAGAACACATTGACACCGGTGTGTCAGACCCACCATACTTGCTCCGGACACTGCGAGAGGGCTGTACAAGCAATGATCACACGCACGGCACAGCGGACACACCAGGAACCGCGGTGTTGGCCGTCGAATGGCGCTAGCTGCGCAGCATTTGTGCACCGCAGCCGTCAGTGTCAGCCAGTTTGCCGTGGCATACGGAGCTCCATCGCAGTCTTTAACACTGGTAGCATGCCGCGACAGCGTGGACGTGAACCGTATGTGCAGTTGACGGACTTTGAGCGAGGGCGTATAGTGGGCATGCGGGAGGCCGGGTGGACGTACCGCCGAATTGCTCAACACGTGGGGCGTGAGGTCTCCACAGTACATCGATGTTGTCGCCAGTGGTCGGCGGAAGGTGCACGTGCCCGTCGACCTGGGACCGGACCGCAGCGACGCACGGATGCACGCCAAGACCGTAGGATCCTACGCAGTGACGTAGGGGACCGCACCGCCACTTCCCAGCAAATTGGGGACACTGTTGCTCCTGGGGTATCGGCGAGGACCATTCGCAACCGTCTCCATGAAGCTGGGCTACGGTCCCGCACACCGTTAGGCCGTCTTCCGCTCACGCCCCAACATCGTGCAGCCCGCCTCCAGTGGTGTCGCGACAGGCGTGAATGGAGGGACGAATGGAGACGTGTCGTCTTCAGCGATGAGAGTCGCTTCTGCCTTGGTGCCAATGATGGTCGTATGCGTGTTTGGCGCCGTGCAGGTGAGCGCCACAATCAGGACTGCATACGACCGAGGCACACAGGGCCAACACCCGGCATCATGGTGTGGGGAGCGATCTCCTACACTGGCCGTACACCACTGGTGATCGTCGAGGGGACACTGAATAGTGCACGGTACATCCAAACCGTCATCGAACCCATCGTTCTACCATTCCTAGACCGGCAAGGGAACTTGTTGTTCCAACAGGACAATGCACGTCCGCATGTATCCCGTGCCACCCAACGTGCTCTAGAAGGTGTAAGTCAACTACCCTGGCCAGCAAGATCTCCGGATCTGTCCCCCATTGAGCATGTTTGGGACTGGATGAAGCGTCGTCTCACGCGGTCTGCACGTCCAGCACGAACGCTGGTCCAACTGAGGCGCCAGGTGGAAATGGCATGGCAAGCCGTTCCACAGGACTACATCCAGCATCTCTACGATCGTCTCCATGGGAGAATAGCAGCCTGCATTGCTGCGAAAGGTGGATATACACTGTACTAGTGCCGACATTGTGCATGCTCTGTTGCCTGTGTCTATGTGCCTGTGGTTCTGTCAGTGTGATCATGTGATGTATCTGACCCCAGGAATGTGTCAATAAAGTTTCCCCTTCCTGGGACAATGAATTCACGGTGTTCTTATTTCAATTTCCAGGAGTGTAAGACAGCGATAGCGCCACAAGGCAATATGGAATAGCCTGAAGATGACGATAATGCCGAAATAGGCCAGTTGCTAATATAAAACGTCTATCAGTTAGCAATTATAGCTGCATTCTGTTACATTACCGTCTTTTATTTTATTATGTCATTACAAGACATCTACCATACTGCGTGCCCAAGAGAAAATAATATAAAAATTTGTGCTGGACAGGGACTTGAACCCTGATTTCCCGCTTTGCGCTGGCCGTCGCCTTAATTGCTTCCGCTATCCGTGCACGAATTACAGCCAGGCCCAAATTTTCACATGTCGTCGTCCTTGTGTCACAAACTGCACTCGTACGTTACGTATTTTTCCGTCCAAGAAGGACATATTGATTGAGAGTCGAGGGCCTGATATTGGCCACTGCCTGCAAGTCCGAGGGAAAATTCCGTCGTACTTCTTAATAACATAGGCACTGCTCTTTCGTGTTTTTTAACTGTAGTCTGGTTCTGGCACAATTTGCAGATTACCTTTCACTCTCTGTATTTTATCCCCGCTAACTTCAGAAATTCAAAGACCTTATTCCAGTCAACAATGTCAAAAGCTGTCTCTTATCTACAAATGCTGCAAACGTGTGTTTGCCTTTATTTAACCCGTCTTCTGAGATAAGTTGTGGGGCCAGTTTTCGCTCGTGTGTTCTTACATTTTTCCGGAACTCAAAGTGATCTTCATCGAGTTCAGCTTGCTGTATACACTGGAGCCAAAACATTATCACTTCCTGCCTAATAGCTTGTCTGTCCGTCTTTGGAACAAAATACAGGACTGATTCTGGGCATCAGGGATCCGACAGTTTGTTGGTAGGTTTGTGGAGGTATGTGGGATCAGATGTCTACGGACAGATCATGCAATTCAGGTAAATAACGAGCCACTGATGTGCGCACTCGATTATGGCGCCCGATAGCGACCCATATGGTTTCCATAAGATCTACATCGGGCGAATTTGGTTGCCGAGACATCAATGTGAGTTCACTACAACGCTCCTCAAACCAGTGTAGCACGTTTATGGCTCCGAGACGCAAATTTTGGAAGTTTGCGGTAAGGTCTTATGGGACCAAACTGCTGAGGTCATTGATCCCTAAGCTTACACCTACTAAATGTAACTGAAACTAACTTACGCTAAGGACGACACACACACCCATGCCCGAGGGAGGACTCGAACCTCCGACGGAGGAAGCCGCGCGGACCGTGACAAGGCGCCTAGACAGCGCGGCTAACCCGGCGCGGCTCTCCGAGACACATATTACCATACCGCTGAAAGATGACATCGCTGTCGGGGAAGACATCAATAATGAGGGGATGCAGATGGTCCGCAGCTGTCAGTGTGCCTTCGATTACTACCACAGGTCCCACACAAACACAAGAGAATGTCTCCCATGGCTTAATAGTGCTCCCATCAGCCTGCGTCCGTGGCGCGCAGCACGTTTCGAGCCGCCCTTCACCTCGATGATGACGTTTGTGGAGAATACAACTGACCTTACTTACTGCGTTGGCCACACAAACCGCAGTCTATCTATGGCCTCACCAATCAGCCTTCTCCTGCGGCCTCGGTCCATGTACTCTTCTTCAGACAGCCCCAGCGTACCCACATCCTCTCTGACCTGATCAATCCATCGGAATCGTGGTCTTTCCCGTGGTCTTTTGCCTCTAATATCTTCCTCCACAACCTGCTTGATGATCTGGTCTTCTCGACGCATTACGTGTCCATACTGCTTCAGTCTTCTTTCTTTGATCACTGCCACCATGTCCATCGACTTGTATAGCTCCAGCAATCCACAGTTCTTTCGTTTCCTCCATTCATCTCCATCCTTCACTGACACCAAAAATCTCTCTGAGGATGACATTCTCAAAGGTCAGAGTTTTCTTTCCATCTTTTGGGTGATGGTCCAGGTTTCTGCTCCATATGAGACTAGAGGTTGTATTATGGTCTTGTAGATCTTGGTCTTTGAGGATCTCGACAGAAGATGGGACTTTAACAGCTTTCCCAGAGCTAACCTTGACCTGTTTCCTGCTTGTATTCGTGCGGTACTTTCCTAGTCCGTCTCGTTCCTTTCATTTAGCCCCAAGATATTTAAAGTCTTTTACCCTTTCAAAGACTTTGTCCTCCACCTTCAGGGGTCTGTCATCAAGCGACTTAGTGCAGCAAAAGTGTGATTCACCCGAAGAGCCGATACGTTTCCATTGATCGACCGTCGAATCCAGATGGTCCCGTGCCCACTACAATCGCAATTGACGATGTCGTTGTGTCAACATGTGAACACGTATGGGTGGTCTGTTGCGGAGCTCCATGTTCAACAATGTAACGAAGTGCCCAGAAAGACATGTGCGTGTATCAGCATTGTGCTCTTTCGGCAGAGACCAGATCACTTTACAGAGCAGATAAGCCTCCGAACCGCATGTTCTGTAAGGAGTCTTGGACGTCCAACCACTTAGCACCTAATGGTACGTTCTCTGTCCTACTTCTTTCCGTAGATGCACACGACAGTAGCACGTGATCTTTCGACCAGATTCGGCGTTTTCGAGATACTCGTCCACAGACTCCGTGTAATAATAATCTGCCCTTGTCAAAGTCGCTTATCTCAATGTATTTTCCCATTTGCACCCCATATCTTCGTTAGGGTGATCCCCCGTCCGTGCCTACTTTGCTATCATACTTTTGTTACCGCGTCACGTGACCACAACGCCACCAGGCGGCATCCAACGTTGCGGTGGGCAGTGGTCATAATGTTTTGGCTTATCAGTGTATGTGGCGTCAACTATGTGGCATTTTAGTGTATTATGGATGTCACATTTGTTGACTGCTGATCAAATGCGAGAGAGAATAAGATTTTATCGTTATAAAAAGGAATCAAATGGAACAAACGCAGGTGTCATCTGCAAGATACACAGCGACCATTAGGAATTAGAACACAGATGATCTCCACAGGCCGCGTTTGACTTATTAGTAGTTTCACCGTACAGACGAGAACATTTTTTAGATATTCATTGACCTAGTGGCATTGTCGTTAACACACTAGTTTCAACTACAGAGTGAAACTAGCAATTGTGCAAATAATACGCGATCTGTTGACTTTTACCTGCTCATTAAGTATCCAAGTACTTCTGTGCACTGATTGGTTACTGTAGATGGGATCTGAACCCACGATTTGCAGTCGGAAATGAACAAAGGAAGGAAAAAAAGTGTTTTGCCGACTCGTCATCAGAAACAGAGCATAGGCTTGAATAGGCCAAGTACGAGGTGCATTCAAGTTCTAAGGCCTCCGATTTTTTTTCTCTGGACTGGAAAGAGATAGAAACATGCGCATTGTTTTAAAATGAGGCCGCGTTCATTGTCAATACGTCCCAGAGGTGGCAGCACCGTACAGCAGATGGAATTTTACCGCCAGCGGCGAGAATGAGAACTGTTTTAAATACTTAAAATGGCGACGTTTTCCTTACTTGAACAGCGTGCAATCATTCGTTTTCTGAATTTGCGTGGTGTGAAACCAATTGAAATTCATTGACAGTTGAAGGAGACATGTGGTGATGGAGTTATGGATGTGTCGAAAGTGCGTTCGTGGGTGCGACTGTTTAATGAAGGCAGAACATCGTCTGACAACAAACCTAAACAACCTCAGGTTCGCACAAGCCGGTCTGATGACATGATCGAGAAAGTGGAGAGAATTGTTTTGGGGGATCGCCGAATGACTGTTGAACAGATCGCCTCCAGAGTTGGCATTTCTGTGGGTTCTGTGCACACAGTCCTACATGACGACCTGAAAATGCGAAAAGTGTCATCCAGGTGGGTGTCACGAATGCTGACGGATGACCACATGGCTGCCCGTGTGGCATGTTGTCAAGCAATGTTGACGTGCAATGACAGCATGAATGGGACTTTCTTTTCGTCAGTTGTAACAATGGATGAGACGTGGATGCCATTTTTCAATCCAGAAACAAAGCGCCAGTCAGCTCAATGGAAGCACACAGATCCACCGCCACCAAAAAATTTCGGGTAACCGCCAGTGCTGAAAAAATGGTGTCCGTGTTCTGGGACAGCGAGTCCGTAATCCTTACCCATTGCGTTCCAAAGGGCACTACGGTAACAGGTGCATCCTACGAAAATGTTTTGAAGAACAAATTCCTTCCTGCACTGCAACAAAAACGTCCGGGAAGGGCTGCGCGTATGCTGTTTCACCAAGACAACGCACCCGCACATCGAGCTAACGTTACGCAACAGTTTCTTCGTGATAACAGCTTTGAAGTGATTCCTCATGCTCCCTACTCATCTGACCTGGCTCCTAGTGACTTTTGGCTTTTTCCAACAATGAAAGACACTCTCCGTGGACGCACATCACTAGCCGTGCTGCTTTTGCCTCAGCGATTTTCCAGTGGTCAAAACAGACTCCTAAAGAAGCCTTCGCCCCTGCCATGGAATCATGGCGTCAGCGTTGTGAAAAATGTGTACGTCTGCAGGGCGATTACGTCGAGAAGTAACGCCAGTTTCATCGATTTCGGGTGAGTAGTTAATTAGAAAAAAAATCGGAGGCGTTAGAACTTGAATGCACCTCGTATAGGAAAGGATGTTCGTCAAATAATCCCATCCTTCTTGTTGAGCGATTTTGAAAAACAAAGAAAACCTAAATCTGTGTGAATGCAAACTGCTTTTGAACTTCATTCGTCTCAAATACGAGTTCAGGGTTCTCATTGAAAGAAATAACTTACCTGCATCACCTTTTATTCGTTCCATTTTATTCTTATTTCGCGTACTACGACTTTTCGGCTGCGTAGCTATCAGCAAGTGAAATGTTTAAGCCGTTGAGAACATTTTACCTGAGAGTGTATACACAGCTGAATCGATGTACCACGCAAAATAAAATATAAAAAAGGCACTGATAACAGCTGATACATGATAGTTATTTCTGTCAAGAAATTTATTATGCCTGAGGACCCTTTACATATAAATTATTTCCGGAGCTTTTAGCAAAAAACTTAACAGCAGACAAGTAGTCGCATTAAAAAAAGTGACTTAAAATGGCTCAAATGGCTGAGGTCATCAGTTCCCTAGACTTAGAAATACTTAAACCTAACTAACCAAAGGACATCACACACATCCATGTCCGAGGCAGGATTCGAACCTGCGACCGTAGCAGGCGCGAGGTTCCGGACTGAAGCGCCTAGAACCGCTCGGCCACATCGGCCGGCAAAAGTGACTTAAGGTTATGGTCAGTGCCAAAGGGACTAATCATACAGACTACTCTGTGAAGTGTAAAACGATAACTAGTGAATTCTGAATTTTAAAGATTCGTTGTAGTTTCTGGTTCTCACTTTCGATTTCGGACTGTGACGCTTGCCACACCTAAAGGCACATGAATATTGCTGAGAGCACTGGAAAACCTTAAAAGTGCCTTTGTTAAAATTTTACGGAGGTAAGGAGAGCTGCTCTTCCCAGATTTTATACGACATTCATTAAATTATGAGTGTTCGTTGCACGCTTCAGCGAGACCTATTTACGTCAAGAACATTGACGCTCTCCAACACTACGGGACTAGGCTTGCCGTAGTTGTTTGGTCACAACGAAAAGTGGGCCGGTAAGTCTGCCATGTGTGCCGTCACACGGGAAATTCAATTTTGCGCCCACATCCTGGCGTTTAATATCGCCGTGAAGGTACTCTCGTCACTCAACACAATCTCCACGCAAAATATACGAAGATGGAATAGAGGGCACATTTACAGTTTCGGAAAGACACACCATGAAGGTGGATCACCTAGCATTCGCGAATCTTCTGGATCGCCAGCAATAAATGAAGAAGTAGATCAGCAATGGTACAAGAAAAATGCATCTGATCGGAGGAAAGTCAAGAATTGCTTATTCATGTTTATCACGAGGCGTCATTTCTTTTTCTAAATTCTTTGAGTCGCTCTTTCATACTTTAATAGATTCATTCCCTTATTTTATTTAGTTATTTATTTATTGAAACTGATCTGATTAGGGCTATGAGGCCCTCTCTTCATCTGAACAGTGTTTCACATATACAGTTCTTTTTATGTCGTAATTACCTGAGAAATAACAATTTTAACATGACAAATAGTATTAAAGTGATTTGAGTGTTTATAGTGACAATGATAGTAGATAATTCTGACTATGAACTAATAAAATTAATACTGGCAGTACTTGTACTGCTGTTGCTGCCATTAATGGTGATAATACTAACAGTCATTTCAACAACGATAGTGGCAAATATGACAAGTATCTACAGGTGTTCAAAACGATGTTTTCTGATGCAGGAATCTCGGGGAAACAGAAATTAATGGAGGCTGAATCACCTAAGAATACTGGAAAATGAGGAAGATGTGACTGGAAAGAGGGTGGTCAACAGTAATGAATGCGTACAGGTAATGGTAATCAATGTCGTTCCTTTAGTAGATATGTCATTAACTGCCTTCCGAAGCTGGAGATGTTATTCAATTCTCTAATATACTGCGGGAGTTGATTTCAGAATCGGTTTCTACAACTGAGAAGGACTTCGAGAAATTGGCTGAGCGATGGATTAGGACAGAAAGGATTTTACTCTGATGGGAACGGGTTTTTCTGTCTCGTTGTTCAGACAAGGACGTTAAGGTCGAGGAGTGTTAGGGGGACAGCGTGCGTAGATAAGACAGTAGAGAAGACAATGGGTACGGAAATCTCTACGCTTGTTTGCATGCAGTCGGGATATCTGTGCATATTATGGTGAAATCTGATCAAAGAATCAAACGTCACAGATATTACTAACACAAGCATTCCTAACCAGTTCCAGCGGCCGTGAGCTGCACCGAAAAAGGCCTTGCAGATTAACATCGCTGTAATCAGTATTTGGATGTGTTTGTAGAAGTTTCTTTGTCAGGTGTTCCACATTACGGTTACGTGCTCAGTCCATTTGAGATTTTCATTTATTATTATACGTAGGCTCTTCTCTGAAGGAGAGAACTTGATCTTTGTCCCATTTAGGGTGAAAGATGGCGGGCAATCCCAATATTTCTGGCTAATGAGCTAAGAATGACCAATCATTACCGCTTAGGTTTTGATATTTGGAAACTATAGGAATCAGAAACACCACCACGAGGCCGTAGATACAGAGTGCGTCAAAGTCTTGAAAGTCTCTTTGATGTCGGTGTCGCTCACTATTGATATTGCAGTATCTATACCAGGAGCTGTTAACCACTCACATGCTGAATGCAGACACTGCTCGAGAGATTCCAGGTGGTTGTCTGGTAGTGCAAGGCACGTGGTTGGAAATTTCCGGTATCGCGTTAAATGAACAAACCTGTCGCGAACTGAGCACCACTCTTTAGTTCTGCTTCAGTAACGCTGCTAATGCGGCCTAGTGGAAAGTCGTGTTTCAACGTGGTCTGCGGCCTGTTTTGTGCGTCTTACGCGCGAGCTGTGAATCCAGATGTTCCCTAACTACTTACGTGTTGCTGCTTGCCCATACGTATGTCTGCAATTAAGAGTAGGAGACCTCTCGGTTTCTTTTTGCTATTCTTTATAAATGCCGACGACGAAAACCGTTTTTTTTAATTAAAGTAGGTCTTTTTGTGGTTTAAAGAGTAGCGAATCCCAATATGATAGTTAAAAATTCGTATTGTCCACCATTTTTTCTATAATTAATCCCCAATATTTTTAAAATGTACGTTTTAGCGATTTTAATAACTTTATTTCATATGCTGCTCATTACTTAAACCTACAAGTTTTTAAAATACTTTGGCCTCGGTTTTAGTGTTCTCAAACATTCCCCTTTAACTGAAATGTGACTCGTAAGTGAACAAAAACGCCCTCGATTTAACCTTTACCTTATATGCTGTAGTGACCAGGAGCTTTCTCACAGCGCAACGGAATAATGAAAGGGAGATTTAACGAACTCTTGCCACACACGTGCCTTGAACGTCCACTGCGAAACACACTTAAATTGCTAGTTGAAAATCCCACTTAAAAATATTCTCCTTGATGTAGGCAGATCACTCTCTTTCGTCTTGAAATATATTGGAACTGAAAGTAATTCTCTCGTTAACGAGATTCTGAAGTGAGCACATGTGAGGGGTTAAACAAACATCAAAGGAGTGGGAAATGACTTCGTAAGAGTCACAAATTATATGAATAGTGAATAAGCATGTATACAGAATGAACCAGAACGACTTCAAAAAACATTCAGAGGCTGCATAATGGACATAAACAAGAAAATAAGTCTGGTAAACATGAGCTTCTCTTCAGTTCTTACCTTAAGGGCTTGTTCAACTTCACTACTATCAGACTGTTGTCTTATACTGATAGCTCTTTGGTTCCCTGTTTTGGCAGGACGTAGTACGGACAAAATAAGAAAAGAATGTCCAGAACAAGTGCTAGCAGCTCTTAAGGTATGCATTTTAGAGGCATTGTTTTCCGGTCTTTTTTGTTTTTTGTTTTGATCCATACTACCTCCTTCCATTAGTATAAGTCATGTGTACCGAAGATAAACAAATGCTCACAGCTCATATGGTTGTCTTTTTTTGGTTCATACTTCTTCAACTTTAACGTTGGAGTTCTGGTTAACCTTGTGTATTGTATAGAAAATGAATACAAGTCTCTTGTCTTAACTCTGTGTGACCACACATTTAAGAAGACAGAAAGTTAATCCTATGTTCATATTAATATCCTTAATATTACCCTTAATACCAATGGCATAGACAACTTACAGACCCAGATGAATCAATAGAAAATGGATATTTATTCCAAATTATTCGGTAGTATTCTTTTGGTCCATACTTCTGAAAGCTCATCGTTGGAGCTTTCGTTCACCTTGTGTATTATGCAGAAAACAAATACAAGTCGTATGTCTTACATACAAGTACCTTCAACGGACCACGTGACTTTGCATGGCCACCCATTTAAAAAAGGAAGAAAAATAATCCTATATTCATATTAACACCAACAATATTATTTAATGAGTAGAAAACCAAGAACATAGCCAACTTTCAGAGCCAGATGAATAAACAGAAAATCAATATTTATTCCCATTTTTTATAAAAAAGTAGTGGGACCCGAACAAGAGTACTAACATTGCTAACAGGAAATACAATTTTAAACTACTTGCCTTGAACAAATCTGAAAAACCGCGTAATGTACTGATAAGCAAAGGTTACGTAAGCAAGCAACCGTCTCATCAAATTATTGACAATGTCGCTTCAATGTCCTCATTTCAATATCACTAAACGGTTCGGCACGTTCAAGTAAGGAATCAGATCTGCCGCGGAAGGCGGCAGTGCGAAGTCAAGGGTGCCCCTTCTGTCCACTGGCCGGCTAGTCTCATAGTTTAAGTCACTTGCTTCAGATATGTCTTTACGTTTTTCAACTAAAGACAGAGCTACGGTAGAATAATTATACGTTATTTGACAGATGCAAGTGCTTTCCGATATAGTACGAATAGAGCCAAAGAAACCGGTGCACCAGCCTAATATCGTGTAGGGCCCTTCCTGAGCACCCAGAAGTGCCACAACATGATGTGGCTTGGACTCGACTAATGTCTGAAGTAGTGCTTCAGACAACTGACACCGTGAATCCTGCAGGGCTGTCCGTAAATCCGGAAGATTACTAGCGGGTGGAGATCTCTTCTGAACAGCACGTTGCAAGGCATCCCAGATGTGCTCAATAATGTTCATGTCTGGGGAGTTTGGTCGCCAACGGAAGTGTTTAAACTCAGAAGAGTGTTCCTGGAACCACTCTGTAGCAATTCTGGACATGTGCGGTGTCGCATTGTCCTTCTGGAATTGCCAAAATCCTTCGGGATGCTTAATGGACATGAATGAATGCAGGTGATCATACAGGATGCTCACGTACGTCTCATCTGTCAGAGTCGTATCTAGACGCATCAGGGGTCCAGTATCATTCCAACTGCACACGCGCAACACCATTACAGAGCTTCCCTGCTGACATGCACGGTCCACGGATTCATGAGGTTCTCTCCATACCCTCACACATCCATCCGCTCTATACAACTTGAAACGAGACTCGTACGACAGGGCAACTTGTTTCCAGTCATCAACAGTCCAATGTCGGTGTCGACGGGCTCAGGCGAGGCGTAAAACTTTGTTTCGTTCGGTCATCAAGGGTACACAAGTGGGACTTCAGCTCTGAAAGCCAATATAGATGATGTTTCGTTGAATGGGTCGCACACTGACGCTTTTTGATGGCCCAGCACTGAAACCTGCAGCAATTTGCGGAGGGAGTGCATTTCTGTCACGCTGAACGATTCTCTTTAGTCGTCGTTGGTCTCCTTCTTGCAGGATCTTTTTCTGGCCTCAGCGATGTCGGATATTTGATTTTTTACCGGATTCCTGATATTCACGGTACACCCGTGAAGTGGTCGTACGGGAAAATCCCCACTTCATCGCCGCCTCGGAGATGCTGTGTCCCGTCGCTCGTGTGCCGATTGTAACACCACGTTCAAACTCACTTAAACCTTGATAGCCTGCCATTGTAGTAGCAGAAACTGTTACAACAATTGCGCCAGACACTTGTCTTATACAGGGGGGTTCAAAAACATGTATCCACTGTTTAAAAGTCCATAACTAGCAAACTAATTGACGGAGTTGTCTCGCCTTTGGTACTGTTATAGTTCGTAGTTCCAGCAATCGCCACACAAGTGTTGTATTGCGTTGTTTTGTTTTGTCAGACGACAGTCGCCAGATAGTCAGTGCAGTCCAGCTAACTCCCGTCGTGTGTTACAACAATTCACTCGCTCACCACAATAGTCTGTGAGACAGTGTGCTCGTGAAACTGGAGTGAGTCGCTCAAGTGTTCGGCGAATTTTGAAGACAGCAAAGTGGAAGTGCTACATCCCACGATTGCTACACGCAATGAACGAGGACGACCCAGATCGTAGAATGGAGTACTGCGAGTGGTTTACTAACATGGTGTGCAACGATGAAGAGTTTCCAGAGACGTTTGTGTGGTCTGATGAGGCACAGTTCAAACTCAATAGTACAGTAAATCGCCACAATTGCATGTACTGGGCCGCCGAAGATCCGAACGTCTATGTAGACAAAGCCGTGAATTAGCCAGGAGTAAATGTGTGGTGTGGGTGTCATTCTTCTTTGACGGCAAAGTTACCGGTGAGGTGTTCCTTCAGAAGCTTCAGACATCCATTTTACCTGCCGTCCGAGACTTGTATGGAGACGGAAGAGTTTATTTTCAACAAGATGGTGCCCCAGCCCACCACGAAAATCTACCAGGAAGATGGATAGGCCGTAGAGGTGCTGTGGAGTATCCACCACGTTCCCCAGACCTAACTCCTCTGGACTTTTACCTGTGGGGAACACTAAAGGACATCGTTTATCGACAAAAGCCACGCATATTGGATGAACTTCGAGAATCCATCGTACATTCATGTGCAAATATCCAACTGAACACGTTGCAATCTGTAGTTCGTGTTACAGTTCGGCAACATCGTTTGTGTGTGGATGTTAATGGTGACCATTTCGAACACCTACAGTGATATCTTTAAGTTGAACTTTAAGCTACACTTTCATCAAAAATGAGACAACTCCGTGAATTAGTTTGCAAGTTATGGACTTTTAAACAGTGGAAACATTTTTTTGGACCCCTCTGTATAGGCGTTGCCGACCGCAGCGCCATGTTCTGCCTGTTTACATATTTCTGTGTTTGAATACGCGTGCCTATAGCAGTTTCTTTGACGCTTCAGTGTAGTCTGAAAGGCGTCTATAGCAGATGGCTTTCAGGCGTTACACAGAGATGGAGAATGTTTCAAGTACATTTGGGAGAAGCTTCCTCACGTATGAAAAACAAAAGAGGAAGACGTGTTTCTTGAAGCTGGTATTACAAAAATGATACTCGGAGTCTTTGAGACACAGTGATGTTTGGAAAGATTTTTACTAAATTCTTACGTAACTAAACATATCCAAATTACATATCCGTTGTAGCCAACATGCTGCACAAGTTCCTGTAATTTGGCTGTTTTATCAGACAGAAGATTCGGGGTTTGAACATTCGCCTTGATTTTTTCCTGAAGATTTAGGTGACCCCAGTGAGAACCAAAGTGCTTGCTTTCGCCAAGACATCAAAGTATTGACAGAACGGTATTGGGGCAGCTGGAGTACCAATATGTTGCGAGATTATTGTTAATAAATTTATGGAGATGTATAACATTCACTGACAAAAACTATATCAATTGCTTTAAGGAGAAGATAGAAAGGAAATAGAAAGCAAGAAACACATAATTTCTTTGTTACGAAGGCTTTTCTTTACATTACTACTTTGACAGAACCTTTTTTAATACTGAAAAATAAAAATTACATTTCACACCAATTACACGTATGCTGCTAATTTTCTAGTTTACTATGACGTCAATTTCTGATAAACCTTTGCGTGATAAAAAAAGAATCCTGAAGTCCGATACGGGTTTAGCGCCCAAAATACAATACTATTAAGTAAGAATAATCAAAAATGTACACAGCCTGACAAATAAAGTGAAGCACCCAGAAGAAATGGTCGGATGTCAATCTAAGTTCGTACACGTAAACACCATCAGCGAGAATTATAATGTATTGGCCATTGTCTGTGACAGGTGGAAAAGACGCCAGAGTGCATCAGTGTTGTACGTGTTTAGAGTTAATACCAGGCGTGGGCCTGATCAGCGTCAGACTTTGAGTGATCACTGTAAACTGTACGAAAATGCAGCATACCTGTGCGAGACAGCGTTATCAGCACCTGACAAAATTTGAAGGGTCCTCATTGTGGGTCACCATTTGTCCAGTTGGCCAATCGAGCAGTATTCAGATTTATGAGGCATTCGGATGTGGCAATGGTCCGATGTTGGACTGTACTCAATCTTAAGGGCTACCACGCTCGTCGGTAAGGTGGCGGTTGACCACGTCTGACCAGCACAAGAGAGTACTGTTGTACTGTGCAGCAAGCACATCGTACATCACATCTGGGTCTCCCACCTGACAACAGGTAATGAACTCCCTGCAATATCCGGTATCGTACCGCACCATTTGTGAGACTAGTGCCAGCTAGACCAGGGAATTGATGCGTAAGATGTCATTACCATCAGAACCCAAACGGCTGAATCTGGTGTGCCGTGGCCGTGTAAGGTGACTATAATTTCGCAGCTTACAAGCACTCAGCCACATACTTTGTCGTGAACTACAACCACAATTACATATCATTTGATAGGCTGCACATCGTATATATGAATATTTAAAGGAGACTGACATTGTCACCTATGCCTTGTAAATAACTGTTAACGCTTATTGCATGAAAGGTGACGGAGTGTCTTTATTATAAAAACAGTGTAATGAATGATTGCCTATACTAGTAGAGGTTGGAACGCCAGTGGAGATGAAACGGCAGGCAGAACTCAAGCTCTCGCTGGAAGGCCCACACAGGTGCTGGTCCTGTTTAAACACAGGAAGTAGCATTGTGGCACCTGAGCTCTGGAGCACAATAGGCTGACGGGCGGCCTCTATTGTAGTAGGGCCGGAAGGATAACCGGATAATACTTTCGAACTCAGCAAATTTTGAACGCAGGCGAGAGGAACGAAGAAGCGACACCTTGGAAACCACGCAGGCTGGGCTATTTCCAAGGATTGTACGAGTATAGGTTTTTCCTCGCAAACTTTCCGCGCTGGACGACAAAAGACTGAAATATGGTTGGTCGGCGTTCGGCAGAGTCTGTAGAGAGGGAGAATATTCCGTGGTTTCTGGAATATGATTCGTTTTCGGAATTATGAGGGTGGGGAGCCAAGCCTTGCTGGGAAGCCAGCGGTGGAGAGACGTAGTCTTTCCGTTGTGAGCGCCCGTGTGTGTCGGTCCCTCGATATCAGCTTTGTTGGTACAAACGGACTTGCTGTCTTTGCTCTCAGGAGAGTTTATAGTTAGAAGAGATAGGCACTGTGCTGTTGCGAACCTATACGATTCTGGACTTCACCTCCAGTTTGGAAGTCGTCGTTGAATACGCAGCGTTCAGTAATTGAGAGCACTTTCTCTGCCTATACTTACGTTGAGATGTTATCTGAACTCCGTCGTTGTGGCTGGGAGTTCGCGTTTCTCGTCTGTAGAACACAGAGAGGGGCATGCAGTATTAGAGTATATTAGTCATAGGACACAGCCTTCAGCCGTCCTAGTGTTTGAAAGAGTTTATTTGTGGCTGGAGTTCTTCCATTGTTGCAGACGAGTACGAGAACCATCACTTCGATGCGTCGGACACAGTACATACGGTGATATCGCAAATTACTTCGGCTTATTAGGGCTATTAAAGCTAAACAGCTATTATCACGTTAGTTTATTTCTATTGAGGTTCCCCACCACCGTAGATCATCTTTGAAAGTAGTGTCTTCTAGTGTTTGGTACGTACATGATGTCAGTCATTTCGTGTTATTGATATTAGATCGGACAGTCATAATAAGGGGCAGAGCTGGGCAATTGATTGGTAATTTTACTTAGGAAATGTAAACTTTGTAATATAAAGTTTTTTTTAATCTACGATAAATATATAAGCAGTAAATATGTCGTTCAGTAGTATTAGTTTCCTTCATCAGTCATTTATGTTTAGATTGTATTTAATAGAATTAAGAGATCCTAAGACCTGCTTCAGGGGGTAGTCAGATCGGTTAAATCTTCATTTTAGCGTTTGTTATTCTCCGTTGCGCACTTTCATTTTACACCCGCCTGGTGTAGCATCTTGGAACCGGGAAGTTTGTACGACTGATGAATGGCGTCGCACAGTGTTTAGCGATGAATCGCCGTTCTTCACTATCCACTTTAGAGAGTATGGCATACGACCAGTGGAGAGATCCCATCCTTGCAATGTTGCGGAAAGGCAAGCGATGTTACTCCGGGGGCCATGGCGTGGGGGACCATCGTGTATGGCTACAGATCATGGCTGGGAGAATTTGTGGAATCGCTGACAGCATTACTGTCTTCCGCGGGCATCCTGAGTCCTCATGCCATGTCACTCAACAGCGACAGTTTCGTAGTGCCATTTTTCAACAGGACAATGCTCGTCTACACGTAGCACGTGTATCTGTGAACTGTCTGCGTGACACTGAAGCACTCCTATGTCCAGCTAGATCCTCAGACCTGTCCCCGACAGAACACGTGTGGGACCAGGTTGGACCACAATTCCGTCCCAGTGCCAGTATGGAAGACATCTAGAACCAGTCGCAACAGCTGCGTGCTGGCTTGCCTCATAAGACGATGGAACGGCTTTATGACTTCCTTCTAAACCGAACCACTGCCTGCATCCGGACGAAGGGGACGCATCTTCATACTGTTCAGTGGGCTCATATCACCAAGTTATTTGTAAATTTGTCTTGGTGTTGTGTCAGTGAAATATCATGACATAGCCTTTAACCTCGTGAAATTTCATTTCTTTCCCCCTTCCCTTCTAAGTACTTCACCTTTTTTGTCAGGCGGTGTATTGTACAGAAATTATTTTTGAAAGGAAAGACAAGTTTGGCGGTATTTCTATCATACCTCTCTTGGTATAGAAGTATACAGTTTCAGGAAATCCGCAGACTGGTGGATAAAAGAGGTACTGCACCTTAAGTACCAAGGTACGGCTGTGAATGAACTAATGAACTTCTCCAACGATTCACTGTGTGCCTGTGGCGATATAATCAAAAATCAAAACTTAGAGTACTTCTTTTTCTTTTCCTGTCAATGACTTGTAGGACATCCTCTTTTCATGTTGAACGCCGTTGACTACACTGATGCATCTGACTTCCTGTGGGACGCCGCCTGCTCACCTTCGACTATTTATTTACTTTACAAGTATTTATTTTCGAAACTTGCATTGTTTGTGGAATATGAGCCAATGTATCTGATAATTCCGCAGAGAGCGCTGTACTCACACATTACGAAGACGCGCACCAACAGTGTTATCTTATCGATCGTTTCTGAGCGTTCTCCAAAAACTTCCGAAACCGCATTAGTCGAAAAAGGATTACTAAGGATTACTAAACACCGACTGAATGGTGCTAAGCTCTCTGATCAGTTTATTAGTCACCTCATTTAAAACAGCGTACTCGTCGCTTTGGACAACTGTAAAGTGTGTAGAACAGGAACCAGGTTTCCATATGGCCCTCCACCGTTGACGTGTCGTGATAGTAGTGCGAATGCGCCGAATGTTTGCATGGAATCAGAACTGTTCGGTGACAGATTGACACTCTACCTCACAAGCGACTTGTAATCAGATTGCGTGCTTAAGGAATATCGTCTCAGTTATGCGACTGGATTCGTGATTTCTTGCCAGAGACGTCACAGTTCGTAGTAATTGACGGAAAATCGTCGAGTAAAACAGAAGTGATTTCTGGCGTTCCCCAGGGTATTGTTATAGGCCCTCTGCTGTTCCTTATCTGTACAAACTATTTAGGGGATAGCCGGCCGGAGTGGCCAAGCGGTTCTAGGCGCTTCAGTCTGGAACCGCGCGACCGTTACAGTCGCAGGTTCGAATCTTGCCTCGGGCATGGATGTGTGTGATGTCCTTAGGTTAGTTAGGTTTAAGTAGTTCCAAGTTCTAGGGGACTGATGATGGTTCAAATGGCTCTGAGCACTATGGGACTTAACTTCTAAGGTCATCAGTCCCATAGAACTTAGAACAACTTAAACCTAACTAACCTAAGGACATCACACACATGCATGCCCGAGGCAGGATTCGAACCTGCGACCGTAGTGGTCGCGCGGTTCCAGACTGTAGCGCCTAGAACCGCTCGGCCACCCAGGCCGGCAGGACTGATGACCTCGGATGTTAAGTCCCATAGAGCTCAGAGCCATTTTATTTAGGGGACAATCTAAGCAGCCGTCTTAGGTTGTTTGCAGGTGATGCTGTCGTTTATTGTCTAATAAAATCATCAGAAGATCAAAACAAATTGTAAAATGATTTAGAAGAGATATCTATATGGTGCGAAAATTGGCAGTTGACCCTAAATAATGAAAAATGTGAGGCAATTCACATGAGTGCTGAAAGAAATCCTTTAAACTTCGGTTACACGATAAATCAGTAAAATGTAAAGGCCTTAAATTCGACAAAATTCCCAGGAATTACAACTAGAAACAACCTAAATTGGAAAGCAAATGTTGTATGGAAGGCGAACCAAAGACTGCGATTTATTGGTAGAACACTTAGAAGGTGAAACACAACTACTAAAGAGACTGCCTGCGCTACGCTCGTCCGTCCTCTTTTAGAATAATGCTGCGCGGTGTGGGATCCTTACCAGATAGAACTGACGGAGTACTTCGAGAGAGTCAAAGAACAGCAACAAGTTTTGTATCATCGACAAATAGGAGAGGTAGCGTCATGGACATGATAGAGGATTTGGGATGGACACCATTAAAACAAAGGCGTTTCCTGTTGCAGCGGGATCTTCTCAGAGAATTCCAATCACCAACTTTCCCCTCCGAATGCGAAAATACTTTGTTGACTGCAACCTACATAGGGAGAAACGATCATCATAACAAAATAAGGGAGACCAGAGCTCGCACGGAAAGATACAGGAGTTCGTTTCTTCCACGCGCTTTTCAACAGTGGAATAATAGAGAACTATTGTGAAGATGATTCGATGAACCCCCTACCAGGCACTTAAGTGTGATTTGCAGAGTATCCATGTAGAGGCAGATGTAGATGTAGAAGGAGTCTATTGTGTTTCATCGTACCCATGTCCACACTAAGAATGAAGTTATTCTATTTGCTGGTGTATCAACATAAACTGTTCAACGAGTCTAGAAGGTATGCTGTACAACTCACTACAATGTAACACGGGATGGTCGTAAAAAGTTTCTAGCAGACAGTGACTGGAGATGAGAGTCACGGCTTGTCAATGACATTCTGTCTCAGACCTGACAACAATTGCTGCTGTTAGTATCTGCCGGTCCATATCAACCAGGTTCCGAGCGCTGATTCCTGAGGAAGAGGCATTCGTAGGACATTTGCAGTCGGGTACCTCGCAAAGAACAGAACAGTACGAAGTTGCATAGTGGGTCAAATAACTCAGAAACTGAAGTTTTGGCCATACATGTGAGTGAAGTTTCGAGTTTGAAGTTACTCACCCTCTGTAATATCGATATAATCATATTCTTTGTAAAAGTGTATTTGAGACCAGAGATGTTGGTCAAAGTAAGTCAGAGAGTAACGAGTATTGGACAGTCTGACCATGGAGGTAAGAATAGAGGGAGACGCCGTGACGTCACAGCTGTGAAGCTATGTGAAGCCGAGGGTAGCCATCTCAATCCGACCAAAACATTGCTGCTGTAAGCTTGTGTGCATGGGCTTGTCGCTCGCTTTTGGAAGGATTTTGCGCTATTATGGTGACTTGTGTGGTGTGCGGATGTACGAATCGTTCTGATTGTGATGCGAAATCGAAGGGAATAACATTTCATGTGTAAGTTGTCTTGTTAAGTGTGATTTTACAACTTCATTGTGAATGAACGTGTGCTACATCGGTACTTGTACTATAGCGTGTTTTTCTCCTGTATGATTTTAGATTTCCTAAAAATGAAAGTCGGAAAGCTCTGTGGGAGAATGCCGTGAGGAGGAAGAATTGGCGTGCGTCTAAATGGAGCACTATATGTTCTCAGCATTTCCGAGAAGAGGACATAGGCCGAACTTCCCTTTCAACAGTAAGGCTCCGAGAAAATGCTGTACCATCAGTTTTCCCTACACACCCAAAACATTTGCAAAAGGTATGTTAATTCAAAAAATTAAATTATTAGTTTCAAGTTCACGTTTCAGTATAATACGTACGTATCGTCGATAATCGAAGTGTTGAGTAACTCACTTTGTCTTCTTCATGTACCAAATTAAAAGCTAACACTACATTAACTGGCGTAAAGTATAGGCCTAAACAGGACACCGGGTAGATTTGCCATTCTATGTACCGTATTTCAGTAAATATTGGTTGTCATGAACAGTGTTTCCCAGTAGTGTAACGTAACTGAAATGTCCCAGTACGTATTACAAACAAAATGTATTTATGGGGCTTTGGAGGGAGGGTATAGCTAACTTACTTTTCAGTTTCTATTATTTAGTTTATGATACACGTTTATTACTGAATTAACAAAATTGTATCGTTTACATTGAAGGCTAGCTATTCGTAATATTACATTAAAAACTATTTTTAATCAGAAGAAATGCGGAATTTCGCCTTTACGAGATTTTATTTTAAACAAAAACTTTGAAACAACCAATCTGATGACGTTACATGCGTATATGGTGCAATTAGCGATTGTAATACACGCAGCGCTATAGCACACTGGCAATGTTTTGGTCAGAGTGTCATGGCAGCGAGCCACGCCCCCATGGCTTCAAAACGTAGTACGGCTGGGATACGTAGCGCCAACTCCCCTTATTCTTACCTCCATGAGTCTGACAATGTTCTTGGTTTGAAAAGGATGGAAACTGGCCTGCCGTGTAGTGGAGGCAACGTTATTTAAAACTGACTTTGTCCTAATATGTTTTGAGATAAAAATATGAGATTATATTAGTGGATGAATGTCGAAAGGCCAATTTTTAAGGTAATCCAGATTTTCATATTTGTAAAACTGTGTAGCTTCTTATTGTTAGAGCATTGCGTATAGTTGAAGTTTATTGTAAAACATTTGCTTTTGTCTTACAGTTGGATCAAGTGTCAAGGAATGTACTTTCCAGAGGAAAGTTACTAAGAAATATGTTGCTAACTTGTCTATGTGTGAGAACTTTCTGAAAGGGTGGATTGCTTTATGCCTTAATGAAACATAGTTGAAGTTTGAGTCTTCTTCTTATTTATCAGTCGTTATGATTAGTTCCCCATTTTCGTTTACTTCCTTGACTGTGATTGCATACTCCCATTGCACATGGCTATTTACTTACTGAGAAGCATTTTTGTGAAAACTGGTAAGATACCGTCTTGCATTGCACATCGCAAGTACTGCAAATGAAATTTGGTTTTGAACAGTCACATCAATAAACCTAATAGCAACACGTTGCAGAGCAGACGAGCGTTCCGTGCGCACAGGTAGGTGAATAAATGTAATTACCATCAAAGTTCATGTCCATTGTAAGACACAGTGATTGTCAGAGTGTCTCTGTGAAAATATCAGTACCAGTTCTGAGTCTTAATATCATTAAAAGATTTCAGTAAAGTGCTATCATGTGAACTTTCAAGCAATTTTATCAGAAAGTCAAATGCGTTAATTTTTATGTCCATGTGCTCTGAATTACAATAACAGTTGTGATTCAGTGCTTGTGTGCTGGACTACGCATAAAGATTAACAATATTCAGGGGCAACATCTTAATCTGTCATTTTGTTTTGCAGTTTGATGGCATATGTAAATCTCATTGAAAACGGATTGCCTTCTCGCAGACATATAGTTTGATCTACTGGCTAATCTGGATTTCACATCGTGGACGGCGGCTATACACATTTCCTTTCTGTTGCCCTGGACTGAGATTTACATATTTCGATATCATGTAGCTCCACATATTTCCATTCAAAATTAAATTTTAACACAGTTATGTTGCCCTGCACTGAAATTTACATACTTCGATATCAAAAGAAGTTTTATACATTTCTTAGATTCCAACTTGACCCAAACACGAGATTAGAATTATAACAAGAAACTTTCACTGTCAAATGATGCAAGGCGGCGTGGGCACTGAAGCCTCAGTGTATGGAGGGAAGAGTACAGACGAGAGGCAGTTGTGTCATGTTTTCTGTACCTTGAGATGCGTCCACTCATTCAGGTTACTGTGAACATGAACTAAGAAGACTATTCCCACATTCTAGGTGACCAGGTATTCACTTTCTCCTACATCTTCATCACAGGTCAGCTGTTCACTCCCGTCCTCTACGTGACCAAGTATTCACTTTCTCCTACATCTTCATCACAGGTCTGCTGTTCAATCCCGTCCTCTACGTGACCAAGTATTCACTTTCTCCTACATCTTCATCACAGGTCTACTGTTCAATCCCGTCCTCTATGTGACCAATAATTCACTTTCTCCTACATCTTCATCACAGGTCTGCTGTTCACTCCCGTCCTCTACGTGACCAAGTATTCACTTTCTCCTACATCTTCATCATGGATACGCTGTTTACTCCCGTCTTCTAAGGTGACAACAGCTGTGATCACTGGGCAGCACACATACGTTCCTCTTTTGACAAACACTCTGTCGCTTCTCGACTGGCCCACTGACCCACTCAATACTAATCCCGTAGAAAACGGGTCATATTATCTCGAACAGCACGTGAAATGTAGCGGTCAATATCCTCGCAATTTGGTATCTCTGCAGGACCTAACCATTAGTGAGGGTCTATAGCTAGATATGGCACATCTGAAGAAACTTATGGACTCTTTTCCTCGTCAAACTGAGGCGATTATCAAGAGAAGAGGCAGTGTTATATGGTATTGCCACCATATTTTTGAACTAGGGAGTAAATTTATGAAACTGTAATTAAGATACACAGCACGACGAATTAAACACCCAGAAGGGGAAGAATAAACGAGACTTCACGGGCTGAGAGGGTATATGATGTTATTTCAGTGTTTACTCGATCGAGTCAAATTTACAAAGAACTTTGCAGTATGAATCCATTTATCAGTTTGACGCTGCACCCACTCTGGCCTTCATGCATGCACTACAACGTTTGGCATGGGTATCCTAAATCCGTTGTGTCCATTCCTGAGGCAAACTGGTCCATAATTGTTGTAACTGATCCTTGATATTCTGGATAATAGCACTGGGGCAGAATGAACACCCGAGCTGGTCCCACAGACGTTCTGTAGGAGACAGACCTGGGGAACCTGCTGACCACGAGAATACCTCAACATCACGCATGTAGTTCATAGACATACGAGTTATGTGTGGACGAGCATTGTCCTGTTGAAGATAGTCTCCCCAACACCGTTGCATGAGACATAACACATGAGGACGAAGGAAACCCATGACGTAACACTGTGTCGTCAAGATTTCCACAATCACTACCAGCTGTGACCTGCAGTCACATTCTTGGCTCCTCACACTTTGGCGCCGGGAACAACACAGCTGTATCATTCCAAAATATTGGAACTTCTCTCCAGGTCGCTACTATACTTGCTGACGATGGTCATTCTTGTAAGAGCAGAACGGCATTTCATCAAAAAAAACACAATGCGACGCCATTCACCAACAATCCATGCTTCCCGGTCCAGCACCACTCCAAACACATTCATTTGTGTTGTGGTGTTAAAGGCAGCCTACAAGCGGAACGATAACCCCCTAGTCTGGCAGCTGCTAATTTCCTACCAACGGTGCTGGACAACATAGAATGTTGCACGGATTCCATTAATTGTTCTCGGATTCCTGGCGTAGATGTGAATGGGCTACAGATGTGCTTGGTGCTCAATACGACGATTCGGCCTTTTGGTTGTCAAATCAAATCTGGTCGACCAGAACCTTGACAATGAGTATGTCTGCTCTCACGTTACCATGCAGTCCACCATCGGGCCACTGCCCCAAAAATTTGGATATTGCACAATTCGACAAGCTGGCCAAATAGTATCCACAATGAAGAGTCTCACAAATTCTGTTGGTTGGTTGGTTGATTTGGGGGAAGGGACCAAACAGCGAGACCATCGGTCCCATTGTATTACGGAAGGAAGTCGGCCGTGCCCTTTCAAAGGCACCGTCATTTGCCTCAAGTGATTTGGGGAAATCACGGAAAACCTAAATCAGAATGGCCAGAAGCGTATTTGAACCGTCGTGCTCTCGAATACGAGTCCAGTGTGTTAGCCACTGCGCCACCTCACTCTGTTCAGATTCTGTCAGGTGCCGATACCGCTGTCTCTGACAGGGTGCCAGCGTCCTTATTCTCAGTGATCACTCAGCATCTGACGCTGCTCTCATATAGCCCTCCAGGCCTGGCAACTACGCTAACGCACTCTGGTGATCATTCTACCTATCATAGAGAACTCCAAATCTGATCATTTACATAACCACTGATGGTGCTTACGCGGACGAAGTTACATTGAAATCAAAGCATATCTACTGGTGCTTCAGTTTTTTTGTTAGGCAGTGAAATTTAGACCTGAGTTACGCAAGATAGTTGGCAATCAACTCTTGAAAACATAATGTGCGAACGTTCTACATTGCCTTTCACAGCGAGCAACAAAATCTGTGCTGGTTCAGCGCCTGCAGTTTGCAGAGGAAGGAAGGCTGGGCTATTCGCTCCATGGTCACGTTGACCTTTACAGCAAAGCTGCCGCAAGCAGAAGCAGATCTTATCCTTCCCTCACATCGCCAACATAATACGGGCTGAAGACCGTACATCGGCGCGGGAAAAACCAATGGACGAAGGAGATGCAGCAGTGCAAAATGACTCACGCGGAACTAAATCCAAAGAGATCAAAAGACGGAAATGCTGCAGTGTTGTATTCTTGTTATCCCGTGAATTCTTTACATATTTGAAATAAAAGATGCAGAAAGGATATGATGTGTGGTCAGAACAATAGAAATATAGTCACGTGATTTTCTGTCGCATTTGTGTGCGTCTATGCAGATGTAGATAAACCAATTCATCTCTCATCTAAAGAATTTAAGCATTTTGCTTCACACTCTGACGAAAATTCAGTGATAATACGTACACGGCTACGAGCGACTGAGTTAGTCATAGAGTAAATATCTCTGGAGTGAGCATTGCGTTCTGCGCATGTTGTCAACATTAAACCAGCATTGTCACGTGTTTTCGGGACTTCGCTGTGCGAGTGTGCTTTCCTCAGAGTTTGAAGTTTATAGTATCAAGAGTTTTTGTTGTGTTTTCACCGTTTGTTGATAGTGTAATAGCGATGGTCAATTACTGTTGTTGCTACGGATGCAAAGAAAAATATGTGAAACGAGGGATAGTAACTTTTCATGGGTACTATGTTTAAAAATTTCGAGACGCATTATAATTAAGGCTTGATTCTGCAGACCTATTTTTCTACGATTTTATGACTATATAATAGATATTACGACTCGTACAAAAGCTTACAAACAATCGCTTCCTCTCATAAATTTGCTAGTGGAACAGGAAAGGGAATGGTTAGTTGTTTCAGCAAATACTATCCTCCATGCATTTATCAGTGACTTGTCGATTATGTATATAGATTTGAAAGACGGGAGAGAGATAAATTCAATAGAGTGGGAGCCTGTAATTGTCTTCGTATAATATGTGTGTCCAAACCTTTTTGTTTACTATAAAGTTACAGTAGGAGACCATGTTAAGTGTGTCTAGGACATGGAGAATGATTATGTGTGATTTATATTTTAGTTTCCCGAAGGATGAACAACGAGTAAAGATGTGGCTCCAGAAAATAAGGAGGGGTAATTTTCTCCCCACAAAATATTCTAAAGTATGTTCAAAACACTTTGAAGAGGATTGTTTAGAAAGAGAAAAATTTGGACGTGTGTGGCTGAAGGTAGATGCTATACCAACTATTTTTAATTTTCCACAGCACCTACTACCAATTTCGGCATTCAGCTTAAATACATTTTCTGCAAAAATCAAATAAACACAATAGTGTAGCTAATAAAAGTACACATTCATCTTCTTTGGTGTATTTTGCTTTCGATTTATTTTCTTCACCATTTGATTAAGAAGCATAAAATATTAGTAAACATGTCCCCAAACTCTTTCATTTGTGTGACTTTCCACTTCCCTTAATGGTGTTATATGGGTTGACTGTTACATGACAAACTGTATTTGCTTTACAGTACATTTATTCTTCGATCGCCTTTTTTGACCCTTCTTACTCAGTCTACTATTTATTTAATAAACTGGGAGCAAGTGCGTAAAATGCGTTAAATAAACACTTCAAAGTGTCACCAGTAAGACAAATTGTGCTTTAGGTCACAAAAACGAGAAAATAAATACGCAGAAATAGCAGAAAAAGGACGAATTAGCAGGGATATAATCGCTAATGTATGGCAAATTCGGTGTTTTTCGGACACTTGTAAAAGTACTAGCGTACTGTCAAGTCGTTTTGCAAGACTATCACTGCAAAAATGTACGTCAGGCTCTGTAATACTATAAAGCGCCGTATCACACCGAAAACTACCAAAAATCGAGTGCATCTGAACTGTGGCACCTATCGCCAAGAAGCAGAATGCAATATCACTTGCCCTTAAAAGTTACGTAGCTGGTTTATCCCCGGTAGCAAATGGGTATTGTTAAAATGTCTGCGCAACACATAAATAATCCACGACACGTACGAAAAGAACCCGTCTGTCCTAGGGATGTAGTGACATTCGAAATATACAGGGTGCTATACGGAAAACACTCGACGTCCCGAGAACACGTGACCAGGCCGGCAATGTATGTTGACAACACAAAATCTGTTCTGCGCATGTGAATGCTCACTCCAGAGATATTTACTCTATGGAGTTAGTCAGGGAAAATTTACGACACTTCATATTCACTGTTAGCAGCCTCGCAGAGGCATTCAGTGACGCGAACCGAGCCAGAGTGATGAAATGAAATTGTAACGTACACGCTATAACATGTAGACAACTAGCGCAGAAGCCAATGGATGGGCAACAAAAAAGGAGAGGAACTAGATTACTAGTGAAAGGCCTACAGAGAATATCGGAGAGAAATGAAAAAGAGGAAAACGACACAAAATGGTTCAAATGGCTCTAAGCACTATGGGACTTAACATTTAAGGTCATCAGTCTCCTAGACTTAGAACTAGTTAAACCCAACTAACATAAGGACATCACACACATCCATGCCCGAGGCAGGATTCGAACCTGCGACCGTAGCAGCAGCGCTGTTCCGGACTGAAGCACCTAGAACCGCTCGGCCACAGCGGCCGGCCTGAATAAAAAAAAAAGAAATAAGAAATTGTATCCCCATGCCCGGCATGTGCAAAATCCCTCAACAGCAAAAACTATGTTTTGCATCACCGATATTCTTGCTGTTCAAACATAAACCAGTTAATACTGGAGTTATCTCTACAGAAAAATTCGTTCATGATCTTAGCAACGGAAAGTTTGATCTCTTACATTTTGCAATAAAATTATCGACTTTGAAACTTCCTGGCAGATAAAAACTGTGTGCCGGACCGAGACTCTAACTCGGGACCTTTGCCTTTCTCGGGCAAGTGCTCTGCCAACTGAGCTACCCAAGCACGACTCACGCCCCGTCCTCAAAGCTTTACTTCTGCCAGTACCTCGTCTCCTACCTTCCAAACTTTACAGAAGCTCTTCTGCGAACCTTGCAGAACTAGCACTCCTGAATGAAAGGATATTGCGGAGACATGGCTTAGCCACAGCCTAGGGGATGTTTCCAGAATGAGATTTTCGCTCTGTAGCAGAGTGTCCACTGATATGAAACTTCCTGGCAGACTAAAACTGTATGCCAGACCGAGACTCGAACTCGGGACCTTTGCCTTTCACGGGCAAGTGCTCTACCAACTGAGCTACCCAAGCACGACTCACGGCCCGTCCTGACAGCTTTACTTCTGCCAGTACCTCGTCTCCTACGTTCCAAACTTTACAGAAGCTCTTCGAGTCTCGGTCCGGCACACAGTTTTAATCTGTCAGGAAGTTTCATATCAGGCACACTCCGCTGCAGAGAGAAAATCTCATTCTGGAAATTATCGACTTTACTCAAGGAATTAGCTTTTTCTGGATGAAAGGCGCGAATCAATGCAAAAAAGATACTAGATTCTTTTAAAAAAGTTATATAGAAGTTTACCCCAGAATAGAGAGCGGCGAGCTGACCCATGCCCTTCCATACCGCAACCGAATGATGCCACATGGCAGAGGAAGAGATGGCGGCAGATCGGTACTACATGCCCCAGCAGAATCAGTAATCGAAGCTTTAACTTTTATTATCGCAGAGTGTGGCTCACTACAACAGGCAATGGTGTGAATGATGATATTCTCTTTGCCACAAAAGCTTCATATTGTTACTGTAAGATTTTCTAAATAAATTGTATGTTCTTAAAAATAGCTCAAGTTGGAGTTATATTTGTTTATATGTTCTTAAAATAATACATTTTTACTTTGAAAAATCTGAGTTTCTAAAAAATTTTGCTCATTGCGGAAAGGTCACGATTCAGCCTTTCTTGTTATTTCCCTCAACAACAAGAACATGAAAAGTAAAATTACTGTATAAAAACTACATATATATTAGAATGATTATTATGATTACTTTTGTCAAAGGTGAAAAATCACATAATTAACCTCGAGGGATTATTTCTTTGTTTTCCCTGAGGTTCTTCATTTTTACGACTCATGTCCATTCCACTATGACCGGTTCAGGTGTTACACTGATCGTCGTCATGCGTTTCAGTACAAGAAAACGAATTTTGTTGTATTAAATCAGAGGGATTCGAGGGCACACGGCCAACCTTTCTTTCGCGAACCATACGTGACATGAACAGAAAGAGGAGGAAGTGAGACTGGTGCAAAAGGTGTCCTCCACCACACTCCGTATGGAGGCATGCGGAGTATAGACGTAGATCAGTTACTGTTGTTACAAAAGAATCATACTAAAGAATTTATTAGACTGAGACTGTAGACCGACAGCCAGAAAGGAACAACTAACATTTCTTCAAAATTATCTCACATAAAACGTGAAAAATAACGTGAAATGAGAAAAGCAGCCAGAGAAAGTAAAAAAATGTAACTGAAGTGGGGATGGACAGTATTTTGCTCTTGCACAAAACTACAGTGTATTGATTCTTTTAGGTTAGAAACCAAATGGTTGATAGTGACAGTTGCAATTCTTCGTAGAGGTTAGGACGTAGAGCGATATGGAGAGAAACTGCTTCTATCCGTTCATAATCGGATGAAATAATGCCATTGTTTTAAAAAACCTTCTTTTCATCATACGAGAAAAGACTCTATATAATTTGCGGGAGTGTGAATAACAAACGCGCACATCATATGATGCAGCAACATTCGCGTAAATCTGAAAATAAGTAAATCGAGTGCGACAAACAAAAGCGCGCATAAGGTTCAAACTGGTGCAGAAATGTTAGTATAAGTGAGAGTGTACTGAATTTTATAGAAAGCAAAAAGAACTGTATACTCTTTTGGAATAAATATAAATCGATTCCCTAATGACTGCATGCTGACCGAAACCAGACCGCAAAACACTGTAGGTATATGTTGGAAATGTCCGACATGCACGCTGTTAGATGTATTTGAAAATGGGGTTAGTTACATGAAACTGAGGAGCCACAAGACGTGATTTAGCCGAATGAGTAGATTAAACAGAAGGCAGTACTCCGCTATGTGCTATGCGCCAGTTAAATACTGAGTATAACACACAACTATAAGGTAACTAGCTCTGAATGTAACATATTACATGTTAATGTAAAACAGACAAATTTTGTGAGAAGTTGTCCAGGCTCCTCCATCGGCTCCTTCATCTTAAGCGCTGATATATGTCACTGACTTCGTCGTGCTTTCAGTGAGCTGCAGTCTCACACGGGAAGTCTATTATTTGATTCATGAACTGTCTATTCAAACATCTTTGTAGGCCGTTTTTAGTTATGATGAGTACGTGTCACTTTTTATATAGTAACAAGGTGGAAATATTTGTAGGTTAGGGACTGTAACCTACGAACATCAAGTACCTGCAGTTAAGTTTTAAATATTTTATTTAAAAATTACCAAGTCTGGTTTTTATCGAGTCTGGTTTAGGATTTGGAAAATCCATCTTCAGTCTTGTTTTCTACAGAGTTCGCATTCCGGTCTGAATTAAACTAATTTTCCACGTTTGAAATTTAAAAAGCAATTGGAAATATTTCGTATACGAAGAATCCTACTGTAAATGATCTCACATCTGTTAACTTAATTAATCGGTGACGAATAACTTACGTGCCGTATGTTGCTGAAGCCTCGCAGTCGTCGTGAATTACAAATGCAGCTTTTGAGATTGTAGTTAGATATTCGTGCAATAATTCATCTAAAAAAGTTCTAAACATCACCATTCTCTCTTCTAAACTACCACACGCTATTACAAAGACAAAGTGCACCACAAGTTGTCACGTGAAATCTGAATGACTAGCTCAAAAATGGCGATTTATTAAAAATGTTGGACTACGGGAACTTTTAAAAGAACAAAAACATTATATAGTTGGTACCGCGATAAAACAGAGTATAAAATACAGTGTACAGACAATATTCACATTCGTTTTACGTGCAGAAAAGGGTCAAATTTCATAAAACCAAGTTAAAAATGGAAGCATTGCGCTTCAAAGCTGTCTGCCGAAGAACATAGAATGTATGTTACTCTTTGTACATAACTTGTTACATCACGTGCATTTTACTTTTTGTCTTACAGCTTCTGGGACAGTTCAGAACGGCGAGGGATGTTCATTTTTGGAAATGTCTGCCATGATACCATGAAGCAGTTTCAGTCTCTCATACAGCAGTCTATTAACCTGATACATTACAGTACAAAATTTTTGGCGGATAGTCGTCATAGACACATAGTTTTGATGCCAAGAGATACTTCGTCACATCCAGAACAGTATGTTACACTATAATGAAAATGTATCGAAGGCGTGATAGTCTAAGCATATTTCGTAACTGCTGAGTATAAAGGAGAAAATTCCTACTAACCCATATCCAACGTCGATTGAATTTTCTTGCATAACATTTCGTCAAAGCTGAGACTCTTATAACTTGTCGGCAAACTAAAATTGCGGCATTGCAGCATATATGTTTCAATGAATCGATACACAAGCGAAACTACTGTTATTTTTTGCCTTCAGTTATTTTGCGGCTTTCAGCTGCGCAGAACCGAGATCGTTCACATCATACTGGCCGTTAAAATTGCTACACCACGAAGATGACGTGCTACAGACGCGAAAGTTAACCGACAGGAAGAAGATGCTGTGATATGCAAATGATTAGCTTTTCAGAGCATTCACACAAGTTTGGCGCCGGTCGCGACACAAACAGCAATTGACCGACGTTGCCTGGTGAAACGTTGTTGTGATGCCTCGCGTAAGGAGGAGAAATGCGTACCATCACGTTTCCGACTTTGATAAAGGTCGGATTGTAGCCTATCGCGATTGCGGTTTATCGCATCACGACATTGCTGCTCGCGTTGGTCGAGATCCAATGACTGTTAGCAGAATATGGAATCGGTGGGTTCAGGAGGGTAATACGGAACGCCGTGCTGGATCCCAACGGCCTCGTATCACTAGCAGTCGACATGACAGGCAGGCATCTCATCCGCATGGCTGTAACCGATCGCGCAGCCACGTCTCGATCCCTGAGTCAACAGATGGGGACGTTTGAAAGACAACAACCACATGGACGCACAGTTCGACGACGTTTGCAGCAGAATGAGACTATCAGCTCGGAGACCATGGCTGCGGTTACCCTTGACGCTGCATCACAGACAGGTGCGCCTGCGATGGTGTACCCAACGACGAACCTGGGTGCACGAATGGCAAAACGTCATTTTTTCGGATGAATCCAGATTCTGTTTACAGCATCATGATGGTCGCATCCGTGTTTGGAGACATCGCGGTGAACGCGCATTGGAAGTGTGTATTCGTCATCGCCATACTGGCGTATCAGCCGGCGTGATGGTAAGAGGTGCCATTGCTTACACGTCTCGGTCACCTCTTCTTCGCATTGACGGCACTCTGAACAATGGGTTCAAAATGGTTCAAATGGCTCTGAACACTATGGGACTTAACATCTGTGGTGAACAGTCCCCTAGAACTTAGAACTACTTAAACCTAACTAACCTAAGGACATCACACACATCCATGCCCGAGGCAGTATTCGAACCTGCGACCGTAGTAGTCGCGCGGTTCCGGACTGAGCGCCTGAACCGCTAGACCACCGCGGCCGGCTGAACAGTGGACGTTACATTTCAGGTGTGTTACGACCCGTGGCTCTACCTTTCATTCGATCCCTGCGTAACCTTACATTTCAGCAGGATAATGCACGACCGCATGTTACAGGTCCTGTATGGGCCTTTCTGGATACAGAAAACGTTCGACTGCTGCCCTGGCCAGCACGTTCTCCAGATTTCTCACCAATTGAAAACGTCTGGTGGCCGAGCAACTGGCTCGTCATAATACGCCAGTCACTACTGTTGATGAACTGTGGTATCGTGTTGAAGCTGCATGGGCAGCTGCACCTGTACACGCCATCCAAGCTCTGTTTGACTCAATGCGCAGGCGTACCAAGGCCTTTATTACGGCCAGAGGTAGTTGTTGTGGGTACTGATTTCTCAGGATCTATGCTCCGAAACTGCGTGAAAATGTAATCACATGTCAGTTGCAGTATAATATATTTGTCCAATGAATACGTGTTTACATCGGCATTTCTTGTTGGTGTAGCAATTTTAATGGCCATACCGTTCAACCAGAACATTATGACCACCGACCTATTATCAACCTATTACCCGCTACGGTCGCAGGTTGGAATCCTGCCTCGGGCATGGATGTGTGTGATGTCCTTAGGTTAGTTAGGTTTAAGTAGTTCTAAGTTCTAGGGGACTGAAGACCTCAGAAGCTAAATCCCATAGTGCTCAGAGCCACTTTTTTATTATCAATATAAACCCGTCGAAGAGATAGCGGCATCACCTCGGGAGGAATGGCTGCTAGCCAGACACAAGCGGGTTGCATGTAGTAATGAGTGAACGTGCTGTCTGAGTCTACAATGGGGAAATCATGCTTTCTGTCTGAGTTTGAGCGAGGGCATATTTTGATGGCCTGGAGACTCGGCACGAGCATTTTGTGAACTGCACCACTTGTCGAGCGTTCGAGGAGCGCTGTGGTGAGGCTCTTCAAGCAGTGGCGAAACCGCGTACAGACGTCGTGGGGTTGGGCAGCCATCCTTCATTACAGAAGCCTGACGTCGTGGCCTGGGCAGACTGGGAAAACAGGGCAGGAGGCGAACAGCGGAGGAACTAACGTCAGACTTTAATGATGGGAAAAGCACAAGTGTGTCATAACTCACAGTGCACTGAACACTCCTAACGATGAGCTTCCGCAGCGACGACCAATGCATGTGCCAATGTTAACACCACGACATCAGCAACTACTACTGAAATGCGTACGTGACCATCGATACTGCACTTTGGCACAATGGCAGAGTTTCGCATTGTCTGATGAACCCCGATACCGTCTTCTTCACGCCGATGGAAGGGAGCGGGTCCGTCTTGGACAGACACAAACTGGCAGCGCCTCCATTATGCTCTGGGGAAAATTCACATGGCCATCTATGGGACCAGTGTAGCTCGTGCAAGGCATCGTGATGCCAAAGGAGTATCGTACACTGGTTGCAGACCATGTACACCACTTCATGACGATCATGTTTCCCGGCGGTAGTGGCGTTTTTCAACAATTGAATGCGCCGTCACAAGGCAAGAAGTGTAAGGCCTGGTTCGAGGAACACAGTGTGTAACATTCCAGGCTTATGGTTACCACCCCTGCATTATGTATTACCAGATCAATACTCCTATATCTCCAGCTATGATTAAATTCAATTACTTTTCGATAATAGGAAAAAGGGTTTTAGAAGAATAATAAATGTGGTGTCACCGCCAGACACCACACTTGCTAGGTGGTAGCCTTTAAATCGGCCGCGGTCCGTTAGTATACGTCGGACCCGCGTGTCGCCACTATCAGTGATTGCAGACCGAGCGCCGCCACACGGCAGGTCTAGAGAGACTTCCTAGCACTCGCCCCAGTTGTACAGCCGACTTTGCTAGCGATGGTTCACTGACAAATTACGCTCTCATTTGCCGAGACGATAGTTAGCATAGCCTTCAGCTACGTCATTTGCTACGACCTAGCAAGGCGCCATTATCAATTGCTATTTATCTTATGATGCATGTACCGTCAGACCGATGTTCACCAATTATGGATTAAAGTTAAGTATTCCAGCAGCTACGTACTTTATTTGCTTGTCTCAATTACTTTACGTGTTCCAGACCTCACGCCAGCCTGCGTGAGCTTAAACGCGTGCCTTTCGGCTATCTCATAGTGGCTTGGCTGTCTTGCCAAGTCACAACAATAAAAATACCAAACAATAGTAGTTACAATACCATATGTACCATAAAAAATCAAAATCAGATTCAGGAAGTTAATACGGTATATGGAAAACGTTTAGATAAAAGAATAATATATTTCGTTCTCATCATCTGTAAATGGTAGGAATTAAATCTCGAGCATAATTAACAAAATATGGATAATTGATCGTTTAGCATTGTTAGAATGCTTATTTCTGGAATTTCAATATTGATGTGATTTTTGTGTGTTTAGAAAATGTCTTAAACTTGTTCTAGCGAAGTAGAGAATATTATAGAGTGTTTGATGATGTTGTTTAACTATTTCATATTATAAATTATATTTTGCATTATTATAACCAGTAGTACATTGTAGGAAGAGTATAAATACTCCGCCTCGAGTATTGTTAGGGCAGATGAGTGTTGGACCCAATAGAAGACAGATCTGTGCGTGCAGCTGAGATAAGTTCTTGGTGAATGATTCAGGTTTGGATTTACAATAGAGCAACTCGTGTGCTGGACATTCTCTAAAAACAGCATATTAGAACAGTGCAGTGACGGATTATTTCGGAGTGTTAAACAGTTTGACTTAATATCGCAAAAGGCAGAATGATACGTGGCTTTATATTCGTTCTTTGTTAAGTATTAGTGTTGAACAATGCAATGGACCTCACACACGCAATTGTATAAAATTACTGCGTCTGGACTATTTAATATCGCCGTTGTAGTATGTGCTGCCATCGGTTAGCTGCTGTAGTAACAACGACACTTATTACACCTAAGATTGTTCATGAGCTCATACGATACTGGTTTTGAAGTGAATAAATCTACGTACTTACTTTACTTCAGTTGTGGCCTACATCACTGCAGTGAAATCCATTATGGAATCCTGTATTTATTGAAGAAGCATATTTTAGCTCATGTATGCAGTCGTCGAGGGACACCGAAGACAAGATATTCACAGGTATTTAAACCATTTTTAACTACTCACTAACCAGAGGGACGTTACAAGTGGCGAGTTCCATTTGATCTGCTTGCCCCTCAACTCGCCAGATCTGAAGCCGGTGGAAGACATCTTGGATTTGATAGAACGTAACGTCAGAGCTCATCGTCCTTCTCCCCCCTTTTACGGTAATTAGGTGACTTGCGTGCGCAGATGTTGTGCCAATTCCCTCCAGCGATCTACCATGGCCTCATTGCTTTCCATGCCACGACGCGTCGCCACTGTTATCCATACCAAAGGTGGACATACCGCCTATTAGATGATTAGATGAGTGGTCATAATGTTCTAGTTGGTTGACTGATTAGTACATTATGGGCGCCCACCTAATCACCCAATAGCTGGAATGTCCAGCTTTGGTAGACGTCCTGCCATGGAAGCAGTGAGGCCTTGACAGGTCACGGAGGGAGTTGGCACCACATCTGCTCACACAAGGCACCTAATTCCCGTAAATTCCCGTAAATTCCCGGGAGATGGACGATGAGCTCCGACGCCACATTTATGGTGTTTTAAATTGTTGTGGCGTAACAAGACAGCCACGCCACTCGGAAGTAGCCGAAAGGCACGCGCTAAGCTCACGCAGATGGGCTTGAGGTCTGAAACAGGATACGTAATGAATGCTATAAATAAAAGTACGTAGCGCTGGAATACTTAACTTTAATCCATCATTGTTGTACATCGCTCTTGACGATACAAGTGAGACTCTGTAGATTCAGGCAATGTTACTAATGGCGCCTTGCTAGGTCGTAGCCATTGACTTAGCTGAAGGCTTTTCTAACTATCTGGTCTGCAAATGAGCGAGGCTTCGTCAGTGTGCATCGCTAGCTACGTCGTCCGTACAACTGGGGCGAGTGCTAGTCCGTCTCTCGAGACCTGCCGTGTGGTGGCGCTCGGTCGGCGATCACTGACAGTGGCGACACGCGGGTCCGACATGTACTAATGGACCGCGGCCGATTTAAAGCTACCACCTAGCAAGTGTGGTGTCTGGCGGTGACACCACATAAATAATATACGGAAGTTTCTGTAGGTTAATTATATAGAGAATCTCTCTCCGAAGAGTCGTCAGACGTATTTTCTCTTGTGTTTCGGCAGATGTTTGGAGTTTCCTTTTTACAATGTGTAGATGAGTCCTGCCAACAAGTCCTGCTCGTCGCATGTTTACCGTGACGCCTCGTGTCACCGGAAAGCGACGGTGTGTTCCCTTTTACAAGCAAAATTATTTTTAAAAGTGAATTGTACATGCCCATTCTATAGAGCGCTCGCAAATTAGTCTGTTGCGATATTCGTTTCATCGGTATGTTTTGACGGGGACAGTAAAACGCGAACAATAACCAGTACTCCAACAACGACAGCAGCGCGCTGGCCCGCGCTGACTGCTGCAGCCAGGCAGCAACGCTGTTCAGTCGCTGCTGGTGTATTGGATAGTCTTTGTGTTTTGCTCTCCCTGTTAACACATATCAGTAAAACTAACATCGCAACAGACTAATCTGCGAACGCTCTATGGAATGGGCAAGGAAAATTGAGCTTCAAAAATCATTTTGTTTGTAAAGGGAAAATGGTCTCCAGTGACACTGGGCTTCAAATGAAAGATGTGATGAGCAGTATTTGTTTCGGCCGACTGCAACTACACGCTGCTAAAACGAAATTGCAAATATCTGCCAGAACACCAGAGAAAATGCGCTTGACGACTCTGAGAGACATATGGTATAACATTGTGGCAGCAGAAGCTGAGTAGCCCTGTGGAGTAGTGGTTATGATACTAAACTGTTGCATGGAGGGTCGCGATTTCAGAACTCACCTTGATTGTACAATTTTAATTTCTATATTCGGTTCGAGTACATTCTAGAAGTATCCACAAATGTCAAGAATCATTGTACTGGAATGGTCTGTAGCTGTATATATGCTGTATGTGCTCTGGCCGGAGACAGTTTGTTCTGCGCTCTTGTATGTGCAAGTGGTGAGTAAACCTTCGTTAAGTGAAGTTAGTGTTCGTCATTCATCTAATTACATCTTCTTCTACGTGACAATATCAATACCTGCTAAATGTTGCTGTACATTATTACACTCATGGCCGGAAATATTTAAAGTGTACATATTTCGTACCATCAAGCAACCTATTGGTTGCTAAGTATTCGTTGCTTGTTATTTCATCAATTGTTGACTGTTGAAAAGTGCTTCTCCGCTCGGCATTTCCCAACCATAGTTCCGAATATGCCAATCAATAAATATATATTCATGAGGCGAGTTACAGAGGTGTTTCATCCAATACAACTTACATTATTCATACGAGCTGTGCATGTTACTTTATAAAGACAGGACACACACACACACACACACACACACACACACACACACACACATTAAGCCCTACAATTAAATAATATGATATTATGATTATCTTGTCAACAGTGTAGCCATTTAAAGCTTTTAGAGCAACTGAGGAGCTTTTTGACCAAGCAGTAAAGGCTCCAGATCACGAAAACTGAGAACGGCCGGGAGAGCGGCGTATTGACACCACGCCCCTCCATACTGCGTCCAAAGACACCGTTGGCATAGGATGACATGGTGGCTGGTTTGCACCGATGGGCCCACCAAAGCCAGTGCAAGGCGTTTGCATTTTACAGTTCAATGAAGTAGCAGATGTACTCTTTAACTTGTATCTAGGAATTTGTATTCGTTGTCCATGTACAGGAAAGGTGAGAATGAATTTGCTGGACTTACCCAGCTTATGTGAGAGTACTTGTCATCTTTGCTGACGAGTCACTGGTACGGATCAGCCGCGTCATCTTCCAACACTTGGCGATATTTGCATGCGGTATGGAGGGCATGGGGCAGCACATCGTTCTGCCGGCCGTTGTCGGTTTCTCTGACCTTGACAAACAATATGGCATACGAAAATACTAAGGTAGAATAGAGCACAAATTAAGTGTGGGGAAGAATACATTCGACATGTGAATGAGAAAACTTACTAGGGAGTGCCGAATCTGTACTTCGAGCCTCATGCAACAATCGTTAGTCACTAATGAAGACATACGAGATACGATGGCCCTGTTGACACTCAATCAGAACTCCTTAAAGTATGAATCTATGAAATATGAGAATCTGTTGCTTTTTATGGCACATTTTGACATAAGCGAAACATTATCACACATTACAGCTCAATTATGTTGGTACCGGGTGACAATAATTGGACTAAATTTTTAAAAAAGTAAACTTTTTACAAACTACGGCGCGCACACGCTGTATTCAACATGCAAACGTCACTACAGATATTCGGATTTAGGTCATGACATGTTCGATATGCTTGACATCATTGGTGATGATGTGGGGCAGACGGATAGCGAAATTCTGCATCGACGCTGTGGATGACGTCCTGAGTGGCTGTTTTGGGCTCAATAATGGTTTTGGGGTTATTGCTGTATCCGTCTTTAATATAGTCCCACAGAAAGGAGTCGCATGTGCTCATATCCGGAGAATATGACGGCCAATCGGACCCATGCCAGTGGCCTTCGGGTACCCCAGAGCCAGAATGCGGTCCCCAAAGTGCTCCTCCAGGACATCAAACACTCTCCTGCTTCGATGGGTCGCGCTCTGTCTTGCATGAACCACATCTTGTTGAAATCAGGGTCACTTTCGATAATAGGAATTAAATCACCTTCCAAAACCTTCACGTACCGTTCGGTAGTCAGCGTGCCATCAAGGAATATCGCACTGATTATTCCGTGATTGGACATTGCACACCACACACTCACCCAATGAGGGTGAAGAGACTTCTCTAACGCGAAATGCGGATTCTTAGTCCCCCAAACGTTCCAATTTTGCTTATTTAAAGTGGGCTTCGTCGCTAAACCAAACAGCAAACCGTTCAGAAGCTATGACGATTTCATTTCATATAGTTCAATAATTGGCACCCTGTACATTGGTTGTCTCAGGACTGAAGACCACAACAACAACAACAACACATTGGTTGTATTACCCTTTTCCTCTGTTCCCATCGTTTCATTCCCATTTACTGTGACGATCTGTCATCAGCCACTTTACTGCTCTTCAGCTTAATGTGTATTGTTTTTAATGTATTATATTATTTGTTCCCTAATAAACGAGAAGCAACTGAAAGACTGAAACATATACAGTGTCGTGGTAACTACGAAAGAGAATCACATGGCCTGCATCAATTACTTATTAACCAGTCTGCAAATTTTTATGCTGCTCTCGGATGACAACTGACTGACATGTGTAAAAAGCATCAATGCCAGAGTTATCTGGTACATGCTTTACGAGCTTTTAGAAATGAAAACTGATATTACATACACATTTTTACAAGAGATATTGCTACAGCATGAACAACTCAGTTCTATCGTACGAATATTTGTTTTTTCCATAAACAAATGAAATAATTTACTTAAACTATGCAGACATTTGATTTCATAGAGGTAAAAATGAGTGTACGTCCACTTAATGCTAAGTTGAAAATTTAAGCCCAGTATACATTTATTTCTAATAACTCCAGTGGTCACATGTTTCTTAGATTATAGCACCACATCGCACATCCCAAGTATGGTTTTCAGATGGAACACGCTGAGAAAAAGCTGAATCAGTTTTAATAAGCATCTAGCACAAAACGTAAGATGAGTTTCAAACGAAAGATACAGTTTCATTTGCCCTTCTATTACTTTCAAGAACGAGAAAGTGTAATTCACATCACGCTCAACACAGCCTAGACAAATTTATGTTATCTGTAACTATATTTACTAATACCAAGACAATCATCCTACAAATTTACTAGCCAGTGTTAATGGTTTGCATTGACTGATATCGGAAATCAACTATCGTCATCACTGATTGCAGTTCATCCCAGAGATTATCCATTGTGAATGAAGAAGATGTAACACCAACTGTAAGACTATATACAGGTAAAAAAAAGCGGTAATCACCGAAAGTATTTGTTTCAAAGTCCCTATGATGTACTACGAACGGTTCTCTGCTTTAGCATGTAAAAGAAAGCAATGTATGAGGCGAAAATCGCGTTAACCTTCAGAAATGATCTTCAGACCAAAGGTGATCTAAAATCCAGGTCTTATGATTTGAATTTTGAACCATAAGGCACCGCACGATGACTAAAGCTAATTTTCTATGATATAATCTGTACAAATAGTTATTTTTGGTAAAATGACAGTTTATTGTTGTGATGTAGGCATTAAACATTATGTCTGTCGAACATGCAGCGTAGGGAAAGACTCAGCCAAATATTTTAAAGAAGATCTAGCATTGTGCACACACACACACACACACACACACACACGCGATTTTAGTACATTAATAAGTTAATATGTTCGTAGTTAGATGAAGCTGTCTACTACGATTTTTTTATGATCTGACACATCTACAATTTCTCTCGAAGGCTTATAATGTAGACTTACAATCAGTAATCTACTGTGTTTTGGTATCCATTCTGAGATTCTTTTAAACAAAATGTTAAAAAATGTCAAATGTGTTTACATAAGATTGCACTGGTAGAAATTAGAAAAAAAAGTCCTATTAACATATCTTGATAAACTTGTTGAGATATAAGCAATTCTGACCAACAGTAATCATGTCTGTTGGACATAGTAAAGAATGATTTAAATAATAAAGTATTGCATACAGTTTCGTTCTTTCTTGAGTAGCACGACACGTCTCAGGAGTTAATCCCATTTTCTAGTACTGTGTGAGTTTTCGTCAGTATTGTACTCGTATGTGATGTTTGTGTGTGTGTTGTCCTGGTTCTCTTACCTCCAGGAGCCTTTTTGCGATCATACTGCAATCGGAAAATATAACTTTTGGAATTTTGAGATGCGAACGCTAGAAAATGGAATTTTTTGTATACCTGTTTAGAGCTATGTGCCTCCACGATTACGCAGAAACTGAAACAAACTCAAATAATCATCTACGGCGTTTGCTGTACGTAAAATCATGACATAGTACAAAGATACTGCGACTGTATTGCTCCCAAAGAGTTTTTATGTAGCCAGAGATGTTCTGTTTACATTAACTTATCATTGCTATTAGTAACGATGAATTAATTAACAATTGTGCTTTGCATTATATTTTATACTGTTTTATAGCAAATACTGAGAAAGATAAATGAAAGATTGAAATATTTATGAAACTATTACAGTTATTACATAAAATAGAAACAGCTGAAGAAATTAATCGATTCGTTACCTACCTTGTCATTAAGAATATTTTCTTTTGATTTTTTTGTGTACAAAAGCCTAACTGTTTTGTTACATCCACAGTTTGTGATCTCTGGAAGTGACGCAGTCAGTAAGCCTATCTTAAGAACTTCTTCCATATTCTACATACGTTGGCGGCAGCGGAATCGTTTTGCTGTCAACCACTAATACCGATTCTCTAAATTTTCTCAATCATGTTCCGCGAAAGCAACGTACTATTCCTTCCAAGGATTCCCATTTGAGTTCACGAATCATCACTGTAATACTGCCGTGTTGATCGTACCAGCCGGTAAAAAAACTGGTACAACGCCTTTGAATTCCTTCTGTGCCTTTCTTTAATTCAACCTGGTGAGGATCCCTAACACTTGATCAGTAGGCCTGCTCAGGAATGGGAGACACTAGTGTTTTATACGCGGTCGCCTTTGTAGATGAACTACTCTTTCTTAAGATTCTCCCAATAGACTGAAGTCAACGATTCGCCTCCCCTACTGCCAATCTTAGGTGGTAGCTCTGTTTCGTACAGCTTTGCAACATTACGCCTAGATATTTAAGCGACCTGACTATGTCGAGGAGCACACCACCAATAACGTGTTCTAACATTAGAGGGTCCTTTTCATATACATTAAATTACATTTATCTACATTTAGGGCAAGCTGACGTTCTTCACACAAAACAGAAATTCGGTGTAAGTCATTCTGTATCCTCCTACAGTCAAACAACGACATTTTCCCATACATTACAGCATCAACGGCAAACAGTGGCAGGTTGCCGATGACACTGCCAGTGGGGCACCGTATGAAACGCTTTCCGGAAATAAAGGAATATGGAATCTGCCTGTTGCCCTTCATTTATGGATCGCATGATATCGTGTGAGGAAACATCAAGCCGAGTTTCAGACGGGCGACGCTTTCCTTATCCGAGCTGATTTTCAGATAGGAGCTCACGCAACAACTTCTACCGACAGATCATGCACAACGAAGAGTCGTTTCGTCTCTCGTTTTGGTGGCCACAAGTGGCTACCACGATCTTGTGATTTATGATCTAAGTATTTATTTCTGTGGGGTTCTATGAAGTCTCACGTTTACGCCATCTAGCCCACGATCACACAGGCATTAAAGCCCGAAATTGAACGCTATATCAAAGAAATATTACGACATTTATGCAAAGCTGTCATTGAAAGTTTTTTCACAAGAGTAAACGTGTGCCATCAAATTTAAGATGGCTATTTAGTGGATCTGTTCTACAGCACATAATTCCCAAATATCTACATTTGAACCAGTAAGTGTTACAGTGATTTGCTACAGAAAACCATGTTTTATTTAAAATTTTGCGCTCTCATTGTAACATGAGCAACCAGAAGTGGGATCGACTGGTCGCTCAGCAGAAAATGGATCTACGAGGCCATGTTAACGTAGTGAGAAAAGAACATAACTACTTTTAACCGGTAGCTGAAGCACTTTAATAGACTCCTTCTGACTTATTTCCCTTCTCTCTCTCCTTTTCTTTTTCCCGCCACTAATTCTCCTCCTGTGCAAACCTCTTCATCTCAGAGTAGCACTTGTAACCTGCATCAAAAATTATATTTCGGATGTATTCCACTCTCTGTCTTCCCCTACAATTTTTACGCTCCACAGTTTCCCCTAGTTCAACGAAAGTGGAAGTTATTCTCTGACGACTTAACGCATGCCCTATCATTAGGTGGCTTCTTCTTGTCGGAGTTTTCAATTCGATGATTTCTTCGCCAATTCTGCCGAGGACACCATAATTTCTGACCTCATCAGATCATTCACTTTTTACATCCTTCTCGGACGCTTCGGTTCTCTTTTTTTCCGGTTTTCATACAGTCCATGGCGCACCACAGTGCAGTGCCCTGCTTCAAACGTACATATTATGAAATTCCTACCTCAGATTGTGGTCGACGTTTGAGACTAACAGCCCCTCTTGGACAGGAAAGCACTCTTTGTCTGCGCTAATTTGTTTTATGTCCTTCTTGTTCCGCCAGTCGTCTATCATTTTCTTCCAGGATTGCAGGACTCCTTTACTCGGGTTCTCAGTTTAATGGTAAAGTTTGTCGCTAATCTCATTTATCTTACTCCTCATTACCTTCGTCTTTCTTGGGTTGCTGTCAATCCATATTCTAGAGTGAGGTGGTAAAAATCATAGGGTAGCGAAATTCATGTATACAGATGGCGGCAGTATCGCATATACAAGCTACAAAAGGGGAGTGCAATAGTGCATTGGTGGAACAGTCATTTGTACTCAAGTGATTTATGTCAAAAGGTTTTCGATTTGATTATGACTGCACGACGGAAATTAACAGACTTTGAAAGCGGAATGGTAGTTGGAGCGAGACGCATGGGATCGTTAGGAATTCAGTATTCCGCGATCCCCAGTGTCAAGAGTGTGCCGAGAACACCAAATTTCAGGAATTACCTCTCACCACGGACAACATAACGGCCGACAGCCTCCACTTTTACGACCGAGGGCAGCGGCGTTTGCGTACAGCTGTCACTGTTGACAGCTACGTGAAATAACAGCAGAAATCAATGTGGGACGTACGACGAACGTATCTGTTAGGACAGTGCGGCGAAATTCGACGTTAATGGGCTATGGAAACAAACGAACGAGGCGAGTGCCTCTGCTAATAGCACGACGTTGCCTGCAGCGCCTCTCCTGGCCTCGAGACCCTATCGGTTCGATGCTGCACGATCAGAAAACCGTGGCCTGGTCAGATGAGTGCCGATTTCAGTTGGCAAGAGCTAATGGTAGGATTCAAGTGTGGCGCAGACCCCACGATGCCATGGGTCGAGTTGTCAACAAGACATTGCCCAAGCTGGTGGTGGCTCTATAATGGTTTGGGCCGTGTTTACGTGGAATGGAGTGGGTGCTCTGGTCCAGTTGACCAGATCGTTGGGTGGAAATAGTTACGTTCGGCACCTTTGAGATCGTTTGCAGTCATTCATGGACTTCATGTTCCCAAACAACGATGTCATGTCACGGGGCCACAGTTACTCGCGATTGGTTTGAAGAACGTTTTTGACAGTAATTATGGACGGCTATGGAGGCGGCATGGCTCAGTGATTCTGCGAGGGACTTCCAACGACTTGTTGAGTCCATGCCTCGACCAGTTGCTGCACTAAGCTGGGCAAAAGGAGATCCGTCATGATACAGGGTGATTCAAAAAGAATACCACAACTTTAGGAATTAAAAACTCTGCAACGACAAAAGGCAGAGCTAAGAACTATCTGTCGGCGAATTAAGGGAGCTATAAAGTTTCATTTAGTTGTACATTTGTTCGCTTGAGGCGCTGTTGACTAGGCGTCAGCGTCAGTTGATGCTAAGATGGCGACCGCTCAACAGAAAGCTTTTTGTGTTATTGAGTACGGCAGAAGTGAATCGAGGACAGTTGTTCAGCGTGGGGCACTGAGAATCCGCGGGAAACAACTCAGTATGAACGTGACTCGCCTAAGGTGAACGTTTTCTGTGCCAATTCAGCCAATAAAGTTTTTGGTCCCTTTTTCTTCGAAGGTGCTACTGTAACTGGACTACAGTATCTGGAGATGTTAGAGAATTGGCTGTTCCCTCAGCTCGAACAAGAAGCACAAGAATTCATATTTCAGCAGGATGGAGCGCCACCACATTGGCACTTATCTGTCCGTAACTACCTGAACGTCAACTACCCGAGGCGATGGATCGGCCGCCAGGCAGCCCGTGACAGAGCATTTCATCACTGGCCTCCAAGAAGCCCTGATCTTACCCCCTGCGATTTTTTCTTATGGGGGTATGTTAAGGATATGGTGTTTCGGCCACCTCTCCCAGCCACCATTGATGATTTGAAACGAGAAATAACAGCAGCTATCCAAACTGTTACGCCTGATATGCTACAGAGAGTGTGGAACGAGTTGGAGTATCGGGTTGATATTGCTCGAGTGTCTGGAGGGGGCCATATTGAACATCTCTGAACTTGTTTTTGAGTGAAAAAAAAACCTTTTTAAATACTCTTTGTAATGATGTATAACAGAACGTTATATTATGTTTCTTTCATTAAATACACATTTTTAAAGTTGTGGTATTCTTTTTGAATCACCCTGTATTAAGAGGTATACCACGACTTTATTCACCTCAGTGTATTTTCATTAGAGTGTTCATCTCAGCCGGCCGAATTGGCCGCGCGGTTCTGGCGTTGCAGTCTGGAAACCGCGAGACCGCTACGGTCGCAGGTTCGAATCCTGCCTCGGGCATGGATGTGTGTGATGTCCTTAGGTTAGTTAGGTTTAACTAGTTCTAAGTTCTAGGGGACTAATGACCTCAGCAGTTGAGCCCCATAGTGCTCAGAGCCATTTTTTTTTGTTCATCTCATTCAACGCGTTCTGTAATTCTTCAGTTTCATAGAAGACGGAAATGTCGTCAGCGAATCTTATCACTGATATCTTTTCACCCTAAATTTTAACTTCCCTTTTGTGCACTTTTTTTTTGTCATTACTTCTTCGATGATATAATGACTTTTGAACACTATTAAGGTAAATACATTGTTTGTTCTCTATCAAAATCTTTCATTTGCTAACTATGCCTATCAGTAGTTAGTGCCTTCAGTAGTTAGAATCTTTTATTTATCTGTCAGTATTGGCGCTCGCTGTATTGCAGTAGTTCGAGTAACGAAGATTTTTGTAAGATAATTGATTCATGAAAGGTATAGGTTATTGTTAGTCACGGCCATTCTTTTGTAGGGATTATCGAAAGTCAGATTGCGTTGCGCTAACAATATTGTGTGTCAGTTTAATGACGATTTGAATAAGTAAAGAGAGAAATGTCTGAGTACGTTCAGTTTCGCTCAGCTGTTTGAAAATCAAATAACGTAAGAGATTTAGCAGCACAGTAATTCATAAATTTTTCTAAGGGGATGTTTCATTGTCTATTCTTCACGTCTTCGGGATTGTGTAGACGATATTTTTCCGAAAATCTGGTTGCATGTCGTGTGCCTCAAATATTTTTCTCACCAACCTGAATAGTCATTTGGTTGCCACTCCTCCCAGTAATAATAGAATTTCCTGTGGAATGTTATCTATCCCTTCTTTCTTATTTGGTCTCAAGTCTTTCACACCTCTTTCAAATTATGACTCTACTACTGGATCCCCTATCTGTTCCGTAGCAGGTCTAGTCTCTTCTTTTATCACCTTATCAGAAAATTCCTTCCCCTTCAATGTACTATTACCACCTGTCTCGGTTCTAGGCGCTTTAGTCTGGAACCGCGTGACCGCTACGGTAGTAGGTTCGAATCCTGCCTCGGGCATGGATGTGTGTGATGTCCTTAGGTTAGTTAGGTTTAAGTAGTTCTAAGTTCTAGGCGACTGATAACCACATATGTTAAGTCCCATAGTGCTCAGAGCCATTTTTCCACCTGTCTGCTCTCTCCTCTGCGTTTAATAGTGAGATTCCCATTGCCCTCTCAATGTTGTCACCCTTGATTATCATTTCATCTTCTTGACTTCACTGTACTTCTTGTGTATTTTATTCCTAAGTGACTTATATTTTTGTATTTCTGATTTTCCCTTAGCGTTTAGTATTTCCTTCTTTCGCCAATAAATTGAAGTATTTCTTCTTTACCTCGTTTTTCCTCGCTGTTACCTTCTTATACCTACGTCAGTCCACTTCTATGAATGTCCTTATTAGAGCTGCCCATTGCTGTTCGACTGAACCGCTTATTGTAGTATTCGTTATCGTAGTATCAAATTTCTCAGAGAACTTCAGACGCACCTCATTATTCGCCAGTGCTTAAGAACCCAACTTTTTTGCACTTTGATTCTGCCGGACTATTCCCTTTAACTTCAGCCTACTCTGTATCATTATTAAATTGTAATCGCGAGTGTATATCTGCTTCGCAGTAACAATAAAGTATCTGACTGCGAAATCTCTTTCAGACCGTGATGCAATTCACCTGGAATCTTCCTTACCTCCAGGCTTTTTCCAAATGTACCTGCCCCTTTATAACTTTTAAACAGTGTATTCGGTATTACTAATTGAATTTTGTAGCTGTACTCAATTAGTCTTTCTCCTCTGCCAGTCCTCCTGCCAAGCCCACATTCTCTCGCAACTCTCCTTCTGTTCCTTCCCTACTACTATGTGCCAGACCCTCATGATTATTACACAGAGTTATCGGTTGTCTACTTTCTACGACGGATTTGTTCAGATGTCTGATCATCCACTTACGCTTGAGGAATTGTATTAGGCGTCACGCAGTACAGTTATTACGTAAGAATTCGAAAGGAAACCTAAAGAAACATCCGTTTATCACTTAAACACACTACCGGGCAAGGTGGCGCAGTGGCTAGCACACTGGACCCGCATTCGGGAGGACGACGGTTCAATCACGTGTACGGCCATCCTGATTTAGGTTTTCCGTGATTTCCCTAAATCGCTCCAGGAAAATGCTGGGATTGTTCCGTCGAAAGGCCACGGCCGACTTCCTTTCCTAATCCGATGAGACCGATGACCTCGCTGTCTGGTCTCCTCCCCCAACTTAATCACATTTGTTTATACGAGGGTTGGAACTTTAATAGTGGCAACTATTTATTTACAGCTCGTACAAAACAGATACGTGTTTCAAAGTTCTACTGAACTTCAAAGTAGTCACCAGCATTGTCTATATCCCGTTGTCAGCGATGTGGAAGTCGTAGGATACTCTTAGCAGTGCCAGTTGTGTTGACAGTTCGAGCGGAGCGGTCTATTGCCCGGCGATTTTATAGCACTTCTGAAGCGAATGCCGTGAAGTGTTTCCTTCAGTTTAGAAAAAGAGTTGAACGCACGAGGGCTTAAGTCAGAGGAGTGCAGTAGGTGGTATAGCATTTAGCAGCCCCATCAGTCAAACAAATCCGTAACAGCTTCCACGGTACGTGCTTGAGCATTGTCCTGCAAAATGATGGTCAGGTCCTGCAGAACGAGTCATCACATATTAATTTTTTGAACACAACCTACGACCAGCTTAGAGACAGAAGTGATGACACTTTCTGCAGGACCTGACCATCATTTTGCAGGACAATGCTCAAGCACGTACCGTGGAAGCTGTTACGGATTTGTTTGACTGATGGGGCTGCTAAATGCTATACCACCTACTGCACTCCCCTGACTTAAGCCCTCGTGCGTTCAACTCTTTTTCTAAACTGAAGGAAACACTTCACGGCATTCGCTTCAGATCTGCTACAAATTCGTCGGGCAATAGTCCGCGCCTCTCGAACTGTCAACACAACTGGCACTGCTAAGAGTACCCTAAGACTTCCACATCGCTGGCAACGGGTTATACACAATGCTGGTGACTACTTTGAAGGTCAATAAAACATTGAAACACGTATTTATTTTGTACGAGCTGTAAATAAATAGTTGACACTATTAAAGTTTCAACCTTCGTATTAACACTTAATCATGACGTGTTTCCATTATTCCAAAACAAAAAAGAACCCAGCATACTGTACGTACAGAACAGTACTGACGCACTACAATAGATGCTCGATGTGGCGACCACCAACGTTGTTACAGAAACTGTACCTTCGAAGCTCGTTCTGGTACACACAGTCGGTCGCACCTGGTGTATCTTCAGTTTCTAGTGCAGTGACCAGAACTCGTGCCAATTGACCTTCCTCTGTCTCTACAGGAGTTCGGTAAGTTAAACTTTGCATACCACTACACAAGAAGTACCGGTAGGCCATAGGATAGTAACTTATGAAGAAACAGTCACGATCGCAAAATATCACTTATTTAAAATGACCGATTTCGGCACATACAGTAGGTCATCTGCAGACTGATTTCACAATTTTCTGGAATTGGCGACGTGTTCTCAAGACGATAACTGCTGAACAACACGCAGCTGCTCAGGGCGTCAACAGCTCCAGCGAATTGTGCAATTAATGTAAAGATGACCTTACTGTATGAGACGAAACCGGCCACATTAAATAAATGATATTCTGCGATCGTGACTGTTCCTTCAAAAGTTATCACAAGTAAGATCGCTGATATTCCCAACCATGTTGTTTAAAATCATAGTCCACAGGAGTTAAATCCGGCGCTCACGGCGGCCACGTGGTTGGACCACTGCGGCCTATCCATCTTTCGCCACACCGTCTGTTGAGACGTCTCCGAATCGCACACGAAAAGTCAGCTGGGGCACCACCATGCTGAAACCACCGATCCTGACGGGCATTCAGTGGCACAGCTTTCAAGAACGGATGCCATACGTTTTGTAGGAAGATCAAGTATGCAGGACAGTTCGAACAGCTTATATTACCACCTCGCTTCACATACTGAATGACCCGTCCAAAACCCTCACGTATTTTCTCTAGGCTAACTAATTCAAATGCCGATGAAGAATGGAAGGTAACAGACTCCTTTCCAACATCTTTCCTGTTACTGACCAACACTACTTTCTGTATGAATATGATGCACTTTTTGCTAAGCACCTCCTCCATTTTAATTTCCCCTGCCGGAGCGTCACGTGCGTCGGCGAGAGCGGACTGAAGGCTGGGTGCACAGCAGCCGGGCATTGCGCCACCCCCAGAAGGGCCCTTGAGCCGGGCGGTGCTCAGGTTGCAGCGCCCTCATTGGACTTCCTCATTAAGCTGCCCCCACTCCTCGTGTGCCGGCAGCCGCCTCATCAGCGGCGGCTCTTTACCCGATTACAGGCGGACGTCCCGCGCACTCACCAAACAGCGCCGGTGGCCACCGCAGCCGCCGCTTCTGCTGGACCGCTGCTGACACCACTGGCTTTACAGCTCCAGCTACACTTCTTGTAAGCCGCCCTTCCACCACTGCAGCCGCGGATACTATCACCAGAGAAAATTATTCGTTACTTTTCAAGAAGGGCAGACGAAGTGGCGCACTTAACTCTAGGCTCATGTCGCTGACATCTTACGCTCATACAATACGACATTTCTTGATCTCCGTTTCCCTTTTACCCAGGACAAGGCTGGGTTGGAACAATTTTCGTACTTCTCCAGTTTTCCCTGTCATTCCACCATTCTTCCTGTACAAATGTTTGGTTCCAGTCCAGATTCCCTCTGCTTAAACATTCTTGATCGAGTCTATCAATCTTCCTCTGGGTTTCCCTCTTCTGCATCTACATCTACAGCTACATCTACACATATACTCCACAACACACCGTACGGTGAGAAGCGGAGGGTACCTAGTACATCTACTAGTCATTTCCTTTCTTGTTCCGCACGCAAATAGTCTCCGTATCAGTTCTAGTTTCTCATATATTATCTTCATGGTCCTTACGCGAAATATACACTACCGGCCATTAAAATTGCTACACAACGAAGATGACGTGCTACAGACGCGAAATTTAACCGACAATAAGAAGATGCTGTGATACGCAAATGATTAGCTTTTCAGAGCATTCATACAAGGTTGGCTCCGGTGGCGACACCTACAACGCGCTGACATGAGGAAAGTTTCCAACCGATTTCTCATACACAAACAGCAGTTGATCGGCGTTGCCTGGTGAAACGTTGTTGTGATGCCTCGTGTAAGGAGGAGAAATGCGTACCATCACGTTTCCGACTTTGATAAAGGTCGGATTGTAGCCTACCGCGTTTGTGGTTTATCGTATCGCGACATTGCTGCTCGCGTTGGTCGAGATCCAATGACTGTTAGCAGAATATGGAATCGGTGGGTTCAGGAGGGTAATACGGAACGCCATGCTGGATCCCTACGGCCTCATATCACTAGCAGTCGAGATGACAGACATCCTATCCGCATGGCTGTAACGGATCGTGCAGCCACTTCTCGATCCCTGAGTCAACAGATGGGGACGTTTGCAAGACAACAAGCATCTACACGAACAGTTCGACGACATTTGCAGCAGCATGGACTATCAGCTCGGAGACCATGGCTGCGGCTACCGTTGGCGCTGCATCACAGACAGGAGCGCCTGCGATGGTGTATTCATGGACGAACCTGGGTGCACGAATGGCAAAACAGTTTTTCGGATGAATCCAGGTTCTGTTTACAGCATTATGATGGTCGCATCCGTGTTTGGCGACATCGCGGTGAACGCACATTGGTAGCGTGTATTCGTCATCGCCATACTGGCGTATCACCCGGCATGATGGTATGGGGTGGCATTGGTTACACGTCTCGGTCACCTCTTGTTCGCATTGACGGCATTTTGAACAGTGGACGTTACACTTCAGATGTGTTACGACCCGTGGCTCTACCCTTCATTCGATCCATGCGAAACCCTACATTTGAGCAGGATAATGCACGACCGAATGTTGCAGGTCCTGTACGGGCCTTTCTGGATACAGAAAATGTTCGACTGCTGCCCTGGCCATCACATTCTCCAGATCTCTCACCAATTGAAAACGTCTGGTCAATCGTGGCCGAGCAACTGGCTCGTCACAATACGCCAGTCACTACTTTTGATGAACTGTGGTATCATGTTGAAGCTGCATGGGCAGCTGTACCTGTAAACGCCATCCATGCTCTGTTTTACGCAATACCCAAGGCCTGTTATTACGGCCAGAGGTGGTTGTTCTGGGTACTGATTTCTCGGGATCTATGCACCCAAATTGCGTGATAATGCAATCGCATGTTAGTTCTAGATAATATATTTGTCTAATGAATACCCGTTCATCATATGCATTTCTTCTTGGTGTAGCAATTTTAATGGCCAGTAGTGTATGTTGGCAGCAGTATCATCGTTTTCCAGTCAGCTTCAAATGCAAGTTCTCTAAGTTTTCTCAGTTGTGTTCTTCGAAAAGAACGTCGCCTTCCCTCCAAGGATTTCCATTTGAGTTTCCGAAGCATTTCGGTAACGCTTCCGTGTTGTTCGGACGTTCCGGCAGCAAATCTAGCAGCTCTGAACTGCTTCAGTATCCTCCTTTAACCCGACCGGCTGCGGATTCAAAACACGTGAACAATACTCAAGAACAGTCGACTATTGTCCTATATGCAGTCTCCTTTACGGATGAACCACACATCCCAAAAATTTCTCAATAAACCGAAGTCGACCATTCGCTTTCCCCACCACATCCTTTCAACGCTTTCCAACGTTACGCCCAGATTCTTAAAAGGCGTGATTGTGTCAAGGAGGACGTTACTAATGTTGCATCTGAACATTAAAGGTTTGTTTTTTCCTACTCATCCGCACTAACTTACATTTTTCTACATTTGCAGTAGCTGCCACTTACCACACCAAGTAGCTATCTCGTCTAAGTCATCTTGTATTTTTCTCAAGTCTCTCAATTTCGAGACCTTCCCGTACGCCACAGAATCATCTTCAAACAACTGCAGACTGCTGCCCATACTGCCTGCCAGATTATTTATCTATGCAGAAAGTGATAGCGGTCACGCCACAGTTCCCTGCGGTACTCCTGACGATACCCTTGTCTCTGATGAACACCCGCCGTTGAGGACAACATACTGGGCTCTATTACTTAAGAAGTCCTCCAGTCACTCACATATCTGGACCGTTTCCATGAGCTGTTACCTTCGTTAGCAGTCTGCTGTGGGGCACCATGTCAAATGATTTTTGGAAATACAGAAATACGGAATCTGTCTGTTGCCCTTTACCATAGTTGTCGGTATATCGTGTGAGAAAAGAGCAAGTTGTGTTGCGCATAAGCGTTGCTTTCTAAAACCGTGCTGATTCGTGGACATAAGCTTCTCAGTCTACATATTATATTCTCATATGCTCAAACCATTTTAATCTACTCTTCTCAATTCTATCATTCAACTTTTCTACTCCATGTTCTCACCTAATACCTCCATTTGTCACTCTGTCTCTCCTAGTTTTCCCTAACATACTGCCCCTATTCTCCTCTCTTCCTGTCATTGTCATGTTCCGATATGTATGTCGGTATGGTTTGAAGTATTTCTTATACAAAATTTCCTTACGCTTCACTGACACTTCTCTTCGCCAGACTAAGCCCGCTATACACAGGTAAAATTAATTGCTCTATTGTACCCTTTTCCTAATTTCTACATACGTTCTTGCATTCTGCATTATTTATCTTCTTAAAAATTTCGAATTGTCCATAGTTTCAATTTCCTGCCCTTTCCTGCCTACAAAAGGTGTCTCTTTCTCTATGTTAGGAGTGGCTTAAACCTATGCTGGCAGCAGCTGCAAAAGGCTTTTAGGACTGGTGACCTCATCGAAATAATAGCCTTCTCATGGAATGGTACTTTTATTATGACCTTTCTGACGACCGAAAAGCTACTCGGTAGAAATCAACAAGGATTCAGCATCCAACGAACGTATGAAACCCAGCTCCCTCTGTTCGTCCTCGAGAGCTAGAAGACAATAGACATCGGCGCCTAGGTTGAGGCCATATTCATTGGCTTTTGGAAGGCGTTCGATACAACTGCACGCTGTCATCTAATGGACAAAATATGCATGTACAGAACATCAGAGCAAGTTTGTCATCGAATTAGCTCTGAGCACTATGGGACTTAACATCTATGGTCATCAGTCTGTCATCGAATTGTAGAGTTCCTATAAAACAGGAAACTGCTAACAGAGAGAGATCTTCAGACCTAAACCTGACTTCGTGCATAGCTAAGGGAGTGTCATAGCAAGGATTCATTTAAAGCAAGCTCTCTTATATGTAACCTACTCCTTCTGTTTTTGTTTCTAGAGTCAGGGCCACGACTCAGAAACCCTTTACATATCAACGGCTTCTCGGTTACAGCTACCGGTTTGTCAGTGTAAAACTTACCCTGTTTCAACCTTTATCACTGCAACTTAAACTAAATATTTTATTGGTCTGTCTCATAGTGTAAAGGCAATTTTAGACATAAACTCATGATAAACCTTTCACCTAGCTGCTCTTAGACTGCATGAGAATTTTTACATCGTGTTTGTGCATGAGATAATAAATCAAAGGACAGGTCGAAGGAGCGTGCAGGTCATGGAACTGTGCCTTCCCAACCTACCCATTTACGATCGTAGATATAATCCAGTACATCTCAATCACTGTGGTTGAAATGTGCTCTAATCTACTCCCGCAATAAGTACATGCCTACTCTTAAGTAAGTCTGGAAAAGTTCTCCAAAAAAGTCCTCGTGGACAGAAAATGTAAGACGTGCTGGGACAACATTAGCAGCTACCAGTAAGTCACCTACAATTCGATCACATACATTGAGCTATCACCGCTGTCGAACGTGAATTGTGCAGTGATGATTTTCATCAACGCACTTCTTTTCAGCAACATTCGGGAGTGTAGAAGCAAGCGGATAAAACATTTTACGTTTGTTACGAGTTTTGAAATGTGAGGTATGTAAAACGTTCCGTCATTTATAAATCAAAAACGTAAGATTTTCGGATATTCAAGGTAAGTTTAAAATAGTAATGGTGTTGACAGCATTGTGCATGAACTGCCATCCTGTTTCTTCTCATTTCACACGTAAGTTAGGTCGAATCATGCATTTACCTCAACACTAACCTGAACTTACTGCAGCTGCTACATGAGTGTAAGCGTCTGAAGCGAAGTAGTATTTATGAAATGCGTCATGAAAGTGGACGCACAAAAGAATTAGCAACACACCGCTGTCCGATTTCGTGTAAAGTTGACGGATACGCTGCCTTCAACTGTGACTTATAAAAAGTTACCAAGGTTTATGTAAAAAATTCCGTATCTAGCGCTCAGGTGATCAGATTACATATGTACTTTTTTAGCAGGCTGAGTTCTGGCGGAGCTCGTTCTGAATGTCTTCTAGCCTAAAACATGGATGACAATGCAGAAAGAGAGAAAGGTCTTCCGAGTTCGTATCGCCGACTGACGGCGATAATTACCAGCAGTGAGCTAAATTTGAACAGGTTTAGCGTTCATTAAAATTTTAACACATACTTTGGACCTATGAAAAGTGTGCGCAAAGATGTTCAAAAGAACATAAAAGTGAGTAGAAAACAGTCCGAAGGGTGTGTGCATTCTTTTATGGACAGCCTTCAGCGCCGGCCGCTGTGACCGAGCGGTTATAGGCGCTTCAGTCCGGAGCCGAGCGGCTGCTACGGTCGCAGGTTCGAATCCTGCCTCGGGCATGGATGTGTGTATTGTCCTTAGGTTAGTTAGGTTTAAGTTGTTCTAAGTCTAGGGGATTGATGACCTCAGATGTTAAGTGCCATAGTGCCTGGAGCCATTTGAACCATTTGCGCCTTCAGCAGGTGCAAGAATTCTGCGGCCTCGTTATCACTTATGACGAAACGTGAATCTTGGGAACATGATCCCGAGGCAAAAAATCGAAGCCGGCACTGGTACATTGCAAACTATCCTCGTCCGAAGAAAGCGAGAATGAGCGAGCCAAAATCAGATCGATGGGCAGTGAATTGTGCAATGATGATTTTCATCAGCGCACTTCTTTGCAGCAATGTTTCGGGAGATCTTCCACTTCCAAAAAGAATTATTGTACCTGGTAAAAGCAAACTTTATCGGAAACTCCTTGAAAGACACGGGAAAATTCAGTTGAGGGGCCAGGCGCGCCCGGCATTCGGATGCTGTAACACGGCAATGCTTCCTGTCACACAGAAGTCTCCATCAATGAATTTGTCGCAAGAAATAGCAATTCTCCAGCCCCACTGTTCTCCGGATCTCAGTCCCAGACCTTCCTTACACTCCAAAGGCTCAAAAACTGTTTGAAAGGCCATCACTTTGACGCAGTCTGCGGTTTCTGTAAGAGCGTAACCGACGAATTGAGAGGTATTCGACCAGAAACATCTCAGAAGAGTTGTGAAAACTAGAAACAATGCCTCCGTCGCTAACTCAAAGGGGACTGTTTTGAAGGAGACAGCTTCGCCGTGCACAGTGAACAAAATTCATAATTACAAAATAATCTGCCTCACTACTTCTCTAACACCGTATCTTCTTTCTTCGACTTCGGCCAACCACGGACCACATGAAGCAACTTCCTCATTACTTCGTCTCCTTTCCCGATTTTCGGCCTTTCCAGCATTTCTTCATTCTTTCACTGTTTTCTTTTCTTCTGTGATGCGCTTTCTGAACTTTTCCTGAAAAACTGGTCTGCCTAGAATTTCTGTTTCCGCAACGTTAATTTCTGTTAAGTACTTTATGGTCGGCCGCGGTGGCCGAGCGGTTCTAGGCGCTTCAGTCTGGAACCACGCGGCTGCTACTGTCGCAGGTTGGAATCCTGCCTCGGGCACGGATGTGTGTGACGTCCTTTGGTTAGTTAGGTTTAAGTAGTTCTAAGTTTAGGGGACTGATGACCTCAGCTGTTAAGTCCCATAGTGCTTAGAGCCATTTGAACCATTTGAAGTACTTTTTGACTTTCCTGAACCATCTAATTTGTGTTTTGGGATTTTCGTCGAAATGGTCAAATGTATTTTTAGTCTTTTCGGACTCATTAGAACTAAGTGGCCGAAAAAGAAAATTATTCTGTTTCTGGAAGCATCGGACAGTATTTCAGTACAGATGTAGATTTTACCATTCCTTCTTGTCATCCACATACTCTCAACTTTTCTTAAACTGAGTAATTTCCGTAAGCCCTTCTTTCCATTTTCTCTAACTCTTCTGTTTCTCCTTCTTTACTGAGGATTAAACAGTCCACTGAATAAAGGCACTCCAGTTTTATGGCAGTGTTTTAGTGTTGTATACTTATCTCCTCTGAGACTTTCGTTAATGAGTAAGCCGCTTCCATTTTCTGTGCTCTGTCTTCGTTTGCTTCTTTATCTAGGTGGTTTGTCCGTATTATTTTCCATAAGTGCCTACGCTACAGTCTGGAACCGTGCGACCGCTACGGTCGCAGGTTCGAATCCTGCCTCGGGAATGGATGTGTGTGATGTCCTTAGGTTAGTTAGGTTTAAGTAGTTCTAAGTCTATGGGAATGATGACCTCAGATGTTAAGTCTCATAGTGCTTAGAGCCATTTGAACCATAAGTGCCTACACTTCAAAAAATGGTTCAAATGACTCTAAGCACTATGGGACTAAGCATCTGAGGTCATCAGTCCCCTAGACTTAGAACTACTTAAACCTAACTAACCTAAGGACATCACACACATCCATCCCTAGGCAGGATTCGAACCTGCGACAGTAGCAGCAGCGCAGTTCCGGACTGAAGCGCCTAGAACCGCTCGGTCACAGCGGCCGGTCTGCCTACACTTACTCCCCCTATTAATTCTACCGTATCTTACGCTTAAAAATTTTGTAGCATTTTTGAAGTTAGTTACGAATTCATTCTACTCGGAAAAAAATTTGTAATATAGCCTTTCTTGTTCTGTCATTCAACAGGTTGATTTCCTCAGTTGCTGTATCGATGCTTTTGGAAAACATAGCTAAATCATATGTAATGGTTAGACAGTTCCGTTTGACGTTTTTAAGTCCCAACGTGATTTCTACGATTTCCTTTTCTTGAAGTCTATGATTCCATTCCCTTACTACCGTTACCAAAACGCAGTTAAAGTACATCGCGGAGAGACCACCAGCTTGCCTTAGATTAGTTTCGATTTCAACTGGTTCCTGAAATTTCACCACGTAATTTTATTTTGTATTTCATTTCTGTCAATGTTTCTTTAATTACTGCCAAAGCTATTTTGTTTCTGTCGATTTCTTTTAGCTCATTTAAGAGTGTTTCTTTGTACCTCAGAATATTTGTAAGTGGCTATCAAGGAGTTTCCCTTCGAGGGCCGTACAATCCAGAATCGGTCCACCAATCAGACAGAATCGCCGTGAACATTGAGGCAATCATGCCAACGACGCATCAGGTTCGATGTACCTGTTTGATGAAATAGCGCGTCAGGCTGCGTGAGGAAGTCCGTAACATACCTGCTGCAAACCCTCGTACGACGGGAATCGTCGACCACTGAAGTCCTTTTATAAGGGGCCGAAGGCTTGGTAATCGCATGGAGACCAAGACTATACAGCGGATACTCGAGTGACTCCCACTTGAGCTGGCGTAGCCTCTGCGTTACAATATTTACTACGCGAGGACGTGCGTTATCATGAAGCATTAGCACCTCTTGTTGCGGGTTTTGACAGACTGCCACATACACATTCTTGATTCTCCGGTGGATATTTATCGATGTTTGTCCTTTGGCAGCCAAGAAAAGAACAAGAGACCGTTGATTCTGTTCGGATATCTACGTTTCCGCATTTACCGCAGGCACTTCTGAAAGACAAGAATGCCACACTAATTCCTTGCCCACACGTCGGTGCTTACATACCCTCATCGGAATCACGCTATGTTGCATACATGCTGCAGCATCGCCCCCAAACGGGAACCTGTTGATCACCCCTTATAATGGACTTTTTCTCTTCTTTCGACTGGAAGAAACCGCCCTCAAAGCTTGTATGTTTCCCATACAACGTGAATGACGCAGATTGTGGAGGACTGTAGGTTCCATTTCACATCGCTTTGCAACGTTACGAAGTCTGTTTAAAAAATTCCGAATCATTTGTAAAGTCATTTTTGTGTCCTGTCATCCAGCCATTTGTCATCTCTACGAATGTGTGGTAAATGCACATGGTACAGATTCCTTCCAGAAAATACTTCTTTACACATAACTTATACTGTAGTAAACTGCACATGTTTGGACTGCTCTTGGTCGCATGGTGTAGAGATGATTGAGGGTTAACGGAATCTGATGAGTCATCATGGGAGCTGACTGAGTGATCATGGGAGAGGGGAGTGCGGTGTTGGGGTTGGGATGGAGGAAGTGTGGGTGGTGGAGCACTACCTGTGTGTGTGTAATTTTTATTTGTTAATTTGTTAACAGAATCTTCCATCGGTTCTTGGTAGAACAACATAATAATAAATGAAAAGCACCAGTTTGCTTTTGTTCTACAATATTAGTTTTGTTGTGTTAACTGGTTTCAGCTTACAAGGCCATCTTCAGACATTTACTGAATATTATCACCAAAGAAGTTACAAAGTTTTCAAACAACATTGGAAGAGAAGTAACACGTCTAGACTGAAGCAGGAACATACAGTAACATCTTTGACAGTTTAATGGTAATGCAATGAAAAAAAATTGAACAGTAAATAAATAAAAATGGAATAGTCAGGATAAACTTAAACTCAACATACGAACAGCATGCGTACATAACAGTTTCTGTTAATACATAAAACTAATAAAATAAAGTAAAATTAGTACTTGATAAGGCTACATTGGGAGGTATAAAACAGAGAGTGATACACAGACCAATTAAAGGAAGAAACAGTAATTAATGTAACTACAGAACACATAAGGAACTTAAGCAATATCAATAAGATAAACAGAAATAAATAAAATGCAGGAAAATGGAGGAGTTTGAGGGAACATACAGTAAATGCAAACTTTGAGAGTATGGTGGTACTGCATTTTAACATTAACATTATATTCAAAACTGTGGCTATGTAACAGTTTGCATTAAATAAATGAACCAAGTCAAATACGAACAATATTTCATGAGACAACTACAAGAGATGTTAAACATGGATAGTAATACAAGTACCAGATAAAAGAAAGCCTTAACAATTGAAACTACAGTCTATATAGAATTCATAGAGAAAGTCAATAAAACAAAAGAACTTAATTACTACAGGTCCAGAGATGATTTTAAAGCACAGTTAGATGTAATAAAATTTATTGCCACAGCCAATGGCTACAGTCCAGTTCTAATTGACAACATCTTGCACATTAAACAAAAACGGAAAAATATACTCCTCCCCTTTGTCCCACGTACTTCCCCGTCTACTGTCTGCAAGAAATGGTGTACACTACCATATCTAGGTGGGGTATCACAGATTGTAGCCAAGCACTGAAAGCCTGCAAGTATAGGCTTTACTACTATGTTAAGAACACGACAGCCCTGTGTATTTTTAATAGCAAAGATAAGATCGAATTATTAGCCTACAGTGTGGTACAAAAAATCACATGTTCTGATTGTGACAATTTTTACTTTGGTCAGTCAGGCAGAGACAGAGCATCTAGGCTGGCTGAACATGAACCTAGCTGGAGGTTGCAGAGTTGTGACTCCGCATTTGCTGAACATGTACTGAGTGAGGGTCACAACTACCAGCCAGTGTCCCGCGTCCTTCACTTAGCAAACAAAGGCCATAAACTCAATCTGCTGGAAGCCCTGGAAATTAAAAACCATTTTGTTCACAGTCCAGATCTAATCCTAAATGACCAGACACAGCTCAACACTTCCCCTTTCCTAAACTTCATATAATCATCTCTGTTGTTCATTACTTCCTACACTGTCTGTTCCTACATATTCCCATTTTCCCGTATTCATTAAGTTCTTTTGATTGAAGTTGTCTATGTATTCCATATAGACTGCAGTTTCAATTGTTAAGGCTTTATTTTCACAGGTACTTGTATTACTGTCCATTTTTAACACCTCTTGTAGTTGTCTCATGAAATATTGTTTATATTTGACTTGGTTCATTTATTTAATGCAAACTGTTACATAGCCACAGTTTTGAATATAATGTTAATGTTAAAATGCGGTACCACTCCACTCTCAAAGATTGTAAATTGGTGCTTTTCATTTTTTTTTTCACTTTGAATCGTCCATCTTTGAGGTACGTCAGGTCAATCACTTCTTAGATGCTTGTGCTCTCTTTTTCTCCCAATAGTGCTTCATTCTATCTGATCTCTTCATTCTTTCCTTCTCTGATATCTGAATCGGTTTCCTGGTGTTGATCTTAATTTGGAACCTCATAGCTTTTTCGTTGGTCACGGTCTTGGCTGTATCATTCTTTAACATGAGTTCTTTCATATCGTTTTCTTCTTGCTTAAACCAATTGGGTTTAGTCTTTTTTTTTAAGAAGTCAAAGATTTGTTTAGTTAGTCTGTCGGGATTCATTCGGAGTATGTGTCCATAGAAACTATCCTCCTTTTCCTCATGGTTTCCGAGAGTCTCTCCGACTTTGCATGGAGGGCTTCGTTTCTATAGAAAACTTGTTTGTTATTTTGGAATTTGGGACCCATGATCTTCCTCAAAATTTTCCTCTCCCTGATTTCCAATTTCTCCACTTGTCCTTTCCTCCTGCGACTAGTGTCTTTGCTGCATAGAGTGCTTCCGGCTTAATTACTGTGTTATAATGACTTATTTTGGTGTTCCAAGGGTGCTCCATTTTGCTCCTTCTTGCTTCCATTGCTTTCCCTTTAAGATTGTTCCATTCGGTCCATTCCCCTAGGTACATGAAACTCTTAACCACCTCTATTTTTTGAGCTAGTTTAATTCTCTTAGTAGTACCTAGTATATTCGTCATAATCTTCGTTTTTTCGTAAGAATTCTTAAGTCCTATCTTCCCTGCCTGCTCTTGTAACTCGCCGATTTGTCCTTTAGTCTCCTCCCACCTTTCCGCGAGCAGCGCTATGTCGTCAGCAAATGCCAAACGCTTACTCGTGATTCCTTTGTTTTTTGTTCCAAGTCTTATTCCCGCTCTCGTTCTTGCATTCCATTCCCTCGCAACCTTTTCGAGTGCACAGTTAAACAGCAGGGGTGAGAGACCATCCCCTTGTCTGACCCCTGTTCTGATCTCAAAAGGTTCCAATAGTTCACCCATGAATCTGACTTTAGAGGACGTATTCGTGAGCATCTCCTTGATGATGTTTAGAGTTTTTCCATCCAAGCTAAACTCCTCCAAAATATTGTACAATGATACTCTGTCTATAGAATCGTAAGCTTTTTGGAAATCTACGAAAGTCACTATATACAGTTTCGTCCTCTGCTTCTGATATGCTAAAATGTTTCTGAGGTTTAAGATCTGTTCAGGACAGGATCTTCCTTTCCCAAACCCTGCTTGGTACTTCCCAATCTAGCAATTTAACTGGGATTCTGCTCTTTTTAGTAGAGCTCTGGACAATATCTTGTAGGTCACATCCACCAGGGAAATCCCTCTAATAGTTATTAGGATCAGATTTAGAACCTTTTTGTGAAGAGGGTGTATCAGGGCCATTTCCCATTCCTCTGGAATGACTCCTTTCTTCTGTATCTCCTCAAAAATTTTCTGGAGTAAGACAATTACATTTTTGCTAGAATACTTTCATAATTCGGCTGTGATATGGTTTTCCCCTGATGCCTTGAAATTTTCCACATGATTTAGTATTCCTTGGATCTCACTTACAGATGGGGGTTTAGAGTCTGTGTTGGGGTGTGATTTCGGTGTGGTTCCTCACAGTTTAGAAGTTGCTTGAAGTATTCTACTAGTAACTTACAGTTTCCCCTATTACTATAAGCCATGTTCCCTTTTTTGTCCTGAAGTTGGAGAGTTGAGGGGGGGGGGGGACATATCTGTTTAGCTTCTCCCTGAAGATCCGATAATAGTTTCTCATGTTGTTCTTAGCAAAGTCGTCATTTATCTTCCTGGACAGTTGGTCTTCTTGCGCCTTCTTAACTTTCTTGATCTCCTTTAACACCATCTATCTAGTTTCCACAAAGTGCTGCCAGGCACTCTCGTCCTTTTTGGTTTGCCAGATGTGCCACGCCTTCTTCCTCAGATCAAGTAGTCTGTCACACTCATCGTTCTACCACTGTAGTGTAACGACGTATTAGTTTTCGTTTGATATACGTATGACCATGTGCAGACTTCGTCACCTACGTCAGTTACAACCCACTTCAAAAATGATTCATATTCTTTTAAATTGTCATAGAATGGTTCTTGAACGAAACTGTAAAACATCAGTTGAGTCGTGTGCAAAGAATTACATCACTTGGGCCAATTGGTTTTTGTAACTTTTTCGAATTTAAATTTCGTTTGTTTCTCCTCAGAAATTATATTGACACACGTTATCTTGATCTAATCGATATCAGAATCACACATTAAATAAACTTTTTAGATTCAAAGTTTCGGCGAACGCCGTAAGAATCACGAATCTTGTCAAATATATTATTAATCCGTTCACATAATTCTTCATAAATAAATCTTCAAGACACGTGTTTCAACTTTAGTAGCATACACTATTTTATTAGCTTCCTACACATACAGATGTGAACTTGAGCGTTGAGAGTTAGTGACTGACATTTCAATAAGATTAAGCTCTATATGACGTCATTGTTGTACAAAAAGAGTATAAAACTTCATTTTTAATTTTTAGAAGCACGACGCAACAACTCGGTTCCAGGATCTTCTGTTGCTCCTTGGCTGTCGACCCGCGACGTATAGCGGCCAGCAATTTCCTCTCTGGTCGCGGCAACGAAGATGCTGTCCCCGTACGTTGCGCCGCCCTCTCCGTACATGAAACACATAAAAAAAATACAAAACTTTTAGATAATTCACATCTATTACAAATAATAAGAAAACACATAAACAAAACTAAATTAAACTTATAGTCACCTGCAAACTGGGCTGACTTTGGTGGATGGGTGACGCTTAATTTCGTCCCACTACATACCCCACCCACAAGCTCAGTTTGTCAGGTTTAAACCGAAATTAAAACTTTTCAATATACAATATTTAACTGTTAATACATTTTCCTCACATTTTACGTAACCTAGAGTCCTTGCTCTTAGATAGATTTAATCCTTTTAATACGATATTGTTGTGACTATTTGTCATTTACTCTTAATTGTGCTATTATGGTAATTCGTAACCGAATATAGGGAGATTGCTCCTCTTCAGTTAATAGTTGCTAATAAATACTAATTTAGTACGTTCTTTAACGTTGTTACATTAGGACAGAGCGTTCAAATTGTGATAGATTAGTTTGTTTCATTTATTTACTAGAGTTATTCTTTCCAAAAATGTATATTACTACTAAGTTTCTCACAATAACTAATTGTACTATTTACTTTACGTCATTCTTTTCCCTAATGCCTTATTTATACCTGAGGTCAAGAAGAAATCAAGCAAAACTTTCTTTAGAATCTCGGCACGGCTTTCTTTGCCTTCGGACACCTTGTTGGGTAATGGCAATTTATTTAGGAGAAACAAGCGAGAGTGCCCCGTTTGGTGTGTTCTATATTAACACTATTACAAACCTCTATTAAAGGCACTCTGCTATGTTCTCGTGAGCCATATAGCTCTGGACGCCCATGGTCCCTAAAACTATTAACCATCCCCTTTGGTTCCTACTATCCGAGTAAATTTAAAATATGCAAAATTACTTTTGACCTAAGAGCAAAATTTCTTCCATATAAATCCCCCTTTTGGTTATCTTTCTCTTTTTGAAGTACCAGTAGATTATTGTAGAACACTTGTTTAAGCTTTCTGTTTCATTCTTTAAATAATACGTAACTATCACGAAAAACTTCACGTGAATAAACTATGAACGCTCTTCCGTGTGTAACATATACTAAATATTAACTAATTTAGGAATGAGGGGTTTCATTTGATTAACACTATATAATCCCTTAATTACACCTGATGAAAGTTCCATAAGAAGTAATGCTTTGGGATGTACAATCTTATGTACAACATATGGACCTTCAAAGATAAAGAAGAATTTCCTACATTCCTTACCGATCTTAGAACTTTTAGGATGAGATCGTACTAACACAAGATCTCCTACCTGAAATGAGGGTTCTATAGCCTGTTGATTATAACTTTTAATTCTCCGTTCGGCATTTTTTACTATCTGTTCGCAAACTTTTTCGTCTGGAATGCATTGTTGGATCTCATTTACCGGTGGCCAAGGTAGAGCAGCTAGTAAAAGCTCACCTATAATTCGTTTGCCTAAAATTTCTATAGGTGATAATCCCGTCGTTAGGTGAGGCAATTCATTTAATATCTTTTCGAATTCAGGCATTAGTTTGGCCCACCGATTATATTTATGTGCACAATAAGTTCTACATAATCGTCCTAATTCTTTCATGACTCTTTCTACTAAATTACTTTGAGGGTGATATTTCGAAATTAAGATATGTTTGATTCCATATTGTTTTATCATATCTTGAAATCTTTGACTAATAAAGGCACTACCGTTATCAGACATAAGTCGTTTAGGAATGCCCCAGTTAACAAAGTAATTTCGGGTGAGGCAGCGTATAACGCTTGCTGTATTCGCTCGTTTCAAAGTATATAGCTTCACATGTTTGGACCAACATTCCATTACAACAAACACATAAGTTAATCCTCCTGAACTACGAGGCAGAGGGCCGAAAAAATCTAATGACAGTAGATCCCACAAACCTCGAGGAATTACAGCATATAATTTATAAGGCTTAGATTTGTTATTAACTTTAACCTTTTGACAGGTTTCACAAGCCCTAATAATACTTCTCACAATACGGGACATATTTTTGAAATAATAATACTTCAATAGATGTTTAATACATTTATGAATTCCAAAATGCCCGTAACCTTCATGAATATAAGTAATTAACTCGTCCACAACAGTTTTCGGAATGCAGATTTTCCATCTCTGGTGTTCCCTCTGTGCTTTCCAATACAACAAGTCGTTAAAATATAACCACACACCCCGGGTGTTAACTGTTTCGTCCCCATTATTAAGGTTTTGTGTAATTCGTAGAATAACATTTTTCTTTCCTTTATGTAATACGGTAACCTACTACTTAGGACTCGTATTAAATGACTTTCAATAATTGGTTCTTCAATTAATTTAGCACGGTTTAAATGCCATTCAAAATAATTCCTATAACCTCTCCAACGTTTAGAATAAGGAGGAGGGTCTAACAACTCTAAAGTTAAGTGTTGTTGTTTTCCTCTTGACCAATAATTTTGTTTAAACTGCTTAACAAAATCATCCCAGTCCCTAAATTCAGTTCTATGCAGTACTGCCCATTCCGCAGCTTCTGCTTCTAAATGTCCTATTACAAACTGAATGCGTTTTTCATTACTCCATTTAGGAGATAATGATGTTTCAAAAGCTTTTATAAAGATTATAGGGTGAAGTTCGCCTCCTGGTTTGAATACAGGAAATCGACTTGCTACATTTGAATTTGTCGTTATGTCATCCAGACATTCTGCGAGAGAAATAGTCGGATTTTGTTTAGATTGCAGAGACGGAGTTGCATCGGATTGGCTTGCCGTGATTGCTTTATTCATATTGTTGTCGTCCGAGCTAGCAAATTCGATGCGACTGTTGTCTCTGATTATGTTATTACCTCTGCTACCTGAAATGTTCTCGTTATTATCTAATTCCGATAACCGTTTAGTAATTTCCTGTATCCGCATTTCTGTATTGGATACGCGATTAGCTAATATCGATTCTTCATTGTGCTCACGATGTGAACGCTCTGTACCTTCATCAATGTTATTATCTTTGGCAGTCTCAAGGTTACTGCATATTTCAGTAATTAAAAATTTCATGTTTTCGATTTCAGTATGGTCCTTTTCTACTTGATGAGTTAATGTCTCTAATTCTACATTATCTATTGAAGAAATCTCTACAGGTTTGGTAGAGACCTCTTTAATAGATTTCAATAATTCTCTGCGAACCGTTTCTGTTTGCATAGAAAATTCATCTCGTAACATATCGTTATTTTTCTGTATTTCATTTACAACTAAGATATTGACACTATCTAGTCTCTCGGTTAAGTCAGTGATATCGTTTCGCATGCGAGCTTTTTCCTCGCGCGATTCCTGGATATGTTCTTCTAACCTTTTACAATTATCAGCAATCTTATTACTAAGTCCTACTAATTTTTCCTGCATTTCAACTTTAGAAGACTCTATTTTATCACTTAATTCTCGACTGGTTTCATTAAGATATTTCTGCAACCTGTCTGTAGATTTTGTTAGCTCCCCTTTAAGTCTAGCAGTAGATTCCTCGTTAGACTGTTTTAATCTATCCATAGATTCTTCGTTAGACTGTTTTAATCTAGCGATAGATTCTTCGTTAGACTGTTTTAATCTAGTAGTAGATTCTTCGTTAGACTGTTTTAATTCCTGTTTTAGTTCCTCTTTTAATCTAGCAGCAGATTCTTCGTTAGATTGTTTTAACTCCTGTTTTAGTTCCTCTTTCAATCTAGCAGTAGATTCCTCGTTAGATTGTTTTAATTTAGCGATCGCCCTAAAAAGGGATCTCATGCTCCTATCGGACATAGATTGCTCTTCGTCTGACATTTCATTTCCCGACATTATTGTAAGATATTAACTATTTACACACGCAGACTTGGAATCAACAATCCTATAAAAGCACACTCCCTATATACAACACTCCACTTCCAACTTGAAACAAACTCACCGGACACTTAATATTGTAATTTGTAGTTCTCGATGATCAGTGTGCTGCTATGGGCTGCAGATGTAACAGCCGTTGATGCAGCAGCTGAGATGCTGCGACCCCGTTTCCGCAACCGGCAGGACGCTGAGTCGAACACCGGAAACGTCGCTGGCTGCAACCACGCCCGGCACCGCCGTAGACAGGCGAAGCCCTCAGCAACACCTCTAATACCAGCCGGAGGAACGCCCCGCAGCTGACGTACTGGGCCTATTAGTTTAGGGAGAAAAAAGGTTGTCGGGGTTTGCAGCGTTCAGCTGCTGCCCAACAGATGCGCCTTCTCGTGGAACAACTGCGTGACCGTACTGCTTGGCTGCGGCTCCGTCAGATGCCCACACCCACGAAGTCGCCGCTGGCTGGTGAAGGCTCCACGAAAACTCGCGTTGACTTCCGAAGGACTCTTGATGTTTTGTTTCGTACCTGTGTGCCTTAGTTGCACACAAGTCCTGTTTCTAAGGTCGCCACGGTGTAGTGTAACGACGTATTAGTTTTCGTTTGATATATGTATGACCATGTGCAGACTTCGTCACCTACGTCAGTTACAACCCACTTCAAAAATGATTCATATTCTTTTAAATTGTCATAGAATGGTTCTTGAACGAAACTGTAAAACATCAGTTGAGTCGTGTGCAAAGAATTACATCACTTGGGCCAATTGGTTTTTGTAACTTTTTCGAATTTAAATTTCGTTTGTTTCTCCTCAGAAATTATATTGACACACGTTATCTTGATCTAATCGATATCAGAATCACACATTAAATAAACTTTTTAGATTCAAAGTTTCGGCGAACGCCGTAAGAATCACGAATCTTGTCAAATATATTATTAATCCGTTCACATAATACTTCATAAATAAATCTTCAAGACACGTGTTTCAACTTTAGTAGCATACACTATTTTATTAGCTTCCTACACATACAGATGTGAACTTGAGCGTTGAGAGTTAGTGACTGACATTTCAATAAGATTAAGCTCTATATGACGTCATTGTTGTACAAAAAGAGTATAAAACTTCATTTTTAATTTTTAGAAGCACGACGCAACAACTCGGTTCCAGGATCTTCTGTTGCTCCTTGGCTGTCGACCCGCGACGTATAGCGGCCAGCAATTTCCTCTCTGGTCGCGGCAACGAAGATGCTGTCCCCGTTCGTTGCGCCGCCCTCTCCGTACATGAAACACATAAAAAATACAAAACTTTTAGATAATTCACATCTATTACAAATAATAAGAAAACACATAAACAAAACTAAATTAAACTTATAGTCACCTGCAAACTGGGCTGACTTTGGTGGATGGGTGACGCTTAATTTCGTCCCACTACACCACCTGTGCTTCTTCATCCTGGTAACGGGACCAAGCTGCTCTGCCTTGGTTATAAGACTCTTCTCCATCTGCTTCCAGTCCTTATCTTTTCATTTATTGCTAATTTATTATTTTTTAATATATCTTAATGGCAGACAGTGGATTACTTTGAATACTGGACTTCTATTGTCGCTATTTTGCTCATTGAGAATATTTTCATTTTTATTTATGGCCTCCTGTATGAAATGTTCCTCATGATGAGAGCCACGTCTATTTTTATCAAAATGTGATGGTGACTTTCTTTTAGTAGGTATTATTCAGCTTATGTGAAATGGGTAAATTCACTCTTCAATATCCTTATATGTTCTTTGTACCTGATGTTAAAATCCCCTTCTGTCATTCCAGTATATTTAAAGTTGCAATTATTACATGTTAATTTATATATACCTGAACTGTTGTATCTATCTTTTTCTTCTCGCATAGTTTCTGGTTCCTTTTGTATTGTGTTACTTGTCTTGAAGGATATATTAATTTTTTTGTTTTTTGAAGATCTTACTACTTCTGCGCATGAGCTGGTTGTAGTATGTCGTGATGAGCCATTTTTTGTTACTTCTGTGTTTTCTGGTGTGAGAATACATTGTGTGTTATTTTTATTTGTTGCTATATTTGGATTGCTTTTAATTTTACCGTCTTCTGTCTGTAATTTTTCTTTTAATGGTGTCGTGCAGTTTGTGATCAGTGTTGCTGCTGTATCCATGATTTTGTGCTATGTTAATGATGATGTTTAGTTATTTTTGTAGTTCTTTTTGCTTAGAAATATTCTATACAATATGTATGTTATATATCTGATGGCTGCAAGCCTTTGAGAATGTGGCTGCGTTGATTTCTCAGGAATAATCATGTCTGTTGTTGTTGCAAAGAAGAAAGAAACCTGTATCATGTGCATTTAGCACATACTTGTTTAATTTTGTGATTTTGCATGGAATTTAAGAAAGAAATAAAATTGTATCTGTGTGTGTGCTATTACGAATATTCGAGATTTCTTTAATGGAAAATGAGAAGAGACGAACGGTAAAAGAATTATGTTGAATTTCTAATAACATTCCTAATTCAATGACATGTTAATTGTAGCATAATGAAACCAACATCACGATTAAGAAACAAAAACCCTGATGGCAGAATTTGCGGGTATTGTGTACCGCCTTCCTGCCTGCAAACTGAAGTGCGGTCTCTCTGTTTCCACGTTGCAGTACTGTAAAGAAACCTGACCAAAGGCTGCCTCTTTGAAAAGGCCCTAATTTAAATCACCTTTTTATCTTGACAGACAAGGATAACAAGCTCCTGGACCCTGCGGAAAATTCCGCAGTCCCGACCTCCGACAAGGAGGAAATTATTGCACAGTGGTGAGGCAGCCTTGTGATGTCCGTGGCTTTATAATTAACTACAGCACACCTCTCGCATCCGCAGCCCAACACGGACACTCCCTTGCCGTATTCGCGGACGTCTGTTACGTCACACAACATCTACGATAATTTCGTAGTCTTGTAACTTCACCTGTTGCAGAAGTATACATATATGCTCTTAATGCGTATGCATTCACGTATTCACGCAGGCACATTCACACGTCCAGTTGGGTGTGACACAGATTGATTATCTAAATATACTGTTCTGCAAAGCTTAAGAACGAGGTAAATAAAGTAACATAACGTACACTAATAGCCATTAAAATTGCTACACCACGAAGATGACGTGCTACAGACGCGAAATTTAACCGACAGGAAGATGATGCTGTGATATGCAAATGATTAGCTTCTCAGAGCATTCACACAAGGTTGGTGCCGATGGCGACACCTACAACGTGCTGACATGAGGAAAGTTTCCAACCTATTTCTCATACACAAGCAGCAGTTGACAGGCGTTGCCTGGTGAAACGTTGTTGTGATGCCTCGTGTAAGGACGAGAAATGCGTACCATCACGTTTCCGACTTAGGTAAAGGTCGGAATGTAGCCCATCGCGATTGCGGTTTATCGTATCGCGACATTGCTGCTCGCGTTGGTCGAGATCCAGTGACTGTTAGCATAATATGGATACGGTGGGTTCAGGAGGGTAATACGGAACGCCGTGCTGAATCCCAACGGCTTCGTATCACTAGCAGTCGAGAGACAGGCGTCTTATCCGCATGGCTGTAACAGATCGTGCAGCCACGTCTCGATCCCTGAGTCAACAGATGGGGACGTTTGCAAGACAACGAACAGTTCGACGACGTTTGCAGCAGCATGGACTACCAGCTCGGAGACCATGGCTGCGGTTACCCTCGACGCTGCATCACAGACAGGAGCGCCTGCGATGATGTACTCAACGACGAATCTTGGTGCACGAATGGCAAAACGTCTATTTTTCGGATGAATCCAGATTCTGTTTACAGCATCATGATGGTCGCATCCGTGTTTGGCGACATCACGGTGAACGCACATTGGAAGCCTGTATTCGTCATCGCCATACTGGCGTATCACCAGGCGCAATGGTATGGGGTGCCATTGCTTACACGTCTCGGTCACCTCTTGTTCGCATTGACGGCACTTTTGACAGTGGACATTACATTTCAGATGTGTTACGACCCGTGGCCCTACCCTTCATTCGATCCCTACGAAACCCTACATTTCAGCAGGATAATGCACGACCGCATGTTGTAGGTCCTGTACGGGCCTTTCTGGATACAGAAAATGTTCGAGTGCTGCCCTGGCCAGCACATTCTCCAGATCTCTCACCAATTGAAAACGTCTGGCCAATGGTGGCCGAGCAACTGGCTCTTCACAATACGCCAGTCACAACTCCTGATGAACTGTGGTATGGTGTTGAAGCTGCATGGGCAGCTGTACCTATACACGCCATCCAAGCCCTGATTGACTCAATGCCCAGGCTTATCAAGGTCGTTATTACGGCCAGAGGTGTTGTTCTGGGTACTGATTTCTCACGATCTATGCACCCAAATTGCGTGAAAATGTAATCACATGTCTGTTCTAGTGTAATGTATTTGTCCAATGAATACCAGTTTATCATCTGCATTTCTCGTTGGTGTAGCAGTTTTAATGGCCAGTAGTGTATTAACTGTGGTGTCTCCGATAGACACCTCACTTGCTAGGTGGTAACCTTTAAATCGGCCGCGGTCCGTTAGTATACGTCGGACCCGCGTGTCGCCACTATCAGTGATTGCAGACCGAGCGCCGCCACACGGCAGGTCTAGAGAGACTTCCTAGCACTCGCCCAGTTGTACAACCGACTTTGCTAGCGATGGTTCACTGACAAAATACGCTCTCATTTGCCGAGACGATAGTTAGCATAGCCTTCAGGTACGTCATTTGCTACGATCCAGCAAGGCGCCATTATCAGTTGCTATTAATATTGTGAATCATGCAACGGCAAGACCGACGTTCACCATTAATGGATTACAGTTAAGTATTCCACCAGCTTCGTCCATTTTTCTAAAGTCTAATTTCCCTGTCCTGTTCCAGACCTCACGTCAGCCTGCGTGAGCTAAAACGCGTGCCTTTCGGCTTCCTCCCAATATTCCTGGGCTGGCTCTCCTGCCAATCCACAACATTAACTACTCTGTGGAATCGAATGGAAGTGCGGGAGCATGTTGCCAGAGGTCTCCCAGTCGCGCACAGAAAGCTGGACGTCACATGGCGTGTTGCAGTTCAATGTAGTGGTGTTGTCTGTTACAACATGGCCCGGAGTAACATTCGGAAGACTTCACACAGGTAAGAATCATTGGGAAATTGGAAGAAGGACGGAGTGTGACAAGTGCAGCCCAGAAGTTTGGTATTGTTTACAGTATTGTTTCATGTCTTTGGGGAGCGTTGCGAACCAGAAGCACTGCTGCCCGAAGAAGAGGAGATGGTCGAGAACGATCGAGCACAGCAGCAGATGACCCCTACATTGTGCACCAGGCAAGAAGGGACCCACCTAAGCGGCGGGTGTAACTGCAACCACATTTAACAGGCCATGACAGTATGTGTCTTCATACACTGTCATGCTCCGCAGTGGCATGGCGAATACGTGGAGATTGTCTCTTTGCCCGACGATCACTTCCTAATAAAAGAGCAATCATTTCGGCCTGGCAAATCTAGTACCAGTCAAGCTCTCAGCCTAACCCAGTATATTGAAGGTGGATTTGAGAAAAGACTAGCTACAGGAGTGGTGTTTATAGATTTGACGGCAGCATATGATACCACCAACCTCAGAAATCTCATCGCGAAAGTGCAAAAAACAACAAAAAGCCCTCAACTCACTGCTGTACTCAAACCAGTTCTATTTAACAGAAGATAATTTGTTGAGTTCCAGGGTAACAAGAGCAGATGGCGACTACAAAAAAATGGGCTTCCCAAGGGCAGTGATATTGCCCCCATGTTATTCAATATTTATACAAATGACCAGCCTATTAGCCCCCGATCACGATCGTTCAATTATGCTGACGATAGGGCAATAGCAGTTCAGGCATCAAACTACAAGGATATTGAGGAAATACTAGCTGAGAACCTGGAAAATCTCACCAACTATTTCCATAAAAATCAGCTGAAACCCAATCCAAGTAAGACCCAGACTTGCCTATTCCATCTTAACAGCAGAGAGTCGAAGCGAGAACTGAATGTTTGGTGGAATGACACAAGATTAACGCACTGCCCTTTGCCAGTGTACTTGCGAGTTACTCCTGATAGGACACTGTCATTCAAGCGGCACACTGAGAAGAGCAGGGCAAAAGTCCAATCACGGAATAACTTACTTGGAAAGCTAACAACATCAAAATGGGGAGGTAATCCAAAAGTTTTACGCACCCCGGCAATGGCACTCTGTTATTCTGCTACTGAGTTTTGCAAGTCCTGTCTGGGAGTGGTCGTGCGACACGATCAAACGGGACACTGTCCTGAACCAGACGTGTGGACATATTACTGGATGTCTTAAGCCAACAAGAGTAGAACACCTCTACTCCTTATCAGGAATTGCTTCGTCAAATGTCCGACGTTCAATACAGAGCAGAATTGAACGAACAAAACAGATTAGAGATCATCGTCATCCGCTACATGGGCACCAAATGGTACCAAAACGCCTTGAGTCAAGAAATAATTTTCTCCGCTGAACCGAACCACTCACAGATCCACCAAAAATTGCTAGAAAAAGTCTGTGGCAGGAACAATAAGAAGCTGCCCACGATCCTGAGGAAGTACTGCCACGAGGTGCGGAACTTGAGTGGGAGAGATGGAAAACCCTGAACAGGCTGCGTTCAGGAATGGGCACATGTAACAAAAATATGCACAAGTGGGGAATTAGTGGAAGTGCTTTGTGTGCGTGTGGGAACATCTAGATCATGAACAACCTGCTTCAATGTCCACTAGTAAACCATCCAAGACCTGATGGCGTGCAGCGAAATAGGGAGGGCATATGTGGACTTCTGGAAGAATGAGGTATGAAGCAAAAACTCCATAATATTTTATTATACTGTATATAATGTTCAATGTATTTTATTTTCTAAATTAGCATTGTAATTTTGTAAATTTTATAGAGGACAAATTATTCTATAATATGCGAATTTATTGTAAATTGTTTGTAGTACGCATACGAAATACATATATACTTCGTTATGTTCCATTGACACCCGCACATTGACGATACCGTTCGCATGATGCCATTAGCACAAGGACTAAACTAATGAGCAATGAGGTCAAGTTTTTTATGGGATGAGAGCAGCTCTACATCTACAACCACTTACATACTCCGCAAACCACCGTGCGGTGTATGGCGGAGGGTACCTCGTACCACTACTAGTCAGTTCCCCTCTTGTTCCACTCGCAGATAGAGCGAGGGAAAACGACAGTGTAAAAGTATCCGTTCTAGACCTATTTTTGGCATCTCACCTTCATGGTCCTCTCACATGTGCTGTGGCGCCAGCAGAATCGCTCTGCAGTCGGCCTCAAATGCCGGTGGTCTAAATTTGCGCAACAGTAATCTGAGGAAGTTTCGGTCTGAATTGTGACTCTGCGCGTATCCTCATATGACGAGAAGTGGGAACACGTAAATCATCAAGACGTAATGACGAACATGATCGTTTTGGTGGTTCAAGAGTGGGAAGGCATAGTGTTGCAGTGGCGTACCGACCTCCAAATCTTTGAACACGGTACGCTCACAGTTCAATGTTATTGTGACACTGTATTCCTTCCCCAAGTACGTTTTTCGTTTGTCAGGGGCGCATTCAGCGCAGAATTCATTTTTATTTATGACGATGCGCGGCATGGACTATCAGTTCGGAGACCATGGCTGCGGTTACCCTTGACGCTGCATCACAGACAGGAGCGCCTGCGATGGTGTACTCAACGACGAACCTGGGTGCACGAATGGCAAAACGTCATTTTTTCGGATGAATCCAGGTTCTGTTTACAGCATCATAATGGTCTCATCCGTGTTTGGCGACATCGCGGTGAGCGCACATTAGAAGCGTGTATTCGTCATCGCCATACTGGCGTATCACCCGGCGTGATGGTATGGGGTGGCATTGGTTACACGTCTCGGTCACCTTTGTTCGCATTGACGGCACTTTCAACAGTGGACGTTACATTTCAGATATGATACGGCCCGTGGCTCTACCCTTCATTCGATCCCTGCGAAACCTTACATTTCAGCAGGATAATGCACGACCGCATGTTGCAGGTCCTGTACGGGCCTTTCTGGATACACAAACTGTTCGACTGCTGCCCTGGCCAGCACATTCTCCGGATCTCTCACCAATTGAACACGTCTGGTCATGGTGGCCGAGCAACTGGCTCGTCACAATACGCCAGTCGTCATTACTCTTGATGAACTGTGGTATCGTGTTGAAGCTGCATGGGCAGCTGCATCTGTACACGCCATGCAAGCTCTGTTAATGCCCAGGCGTATCAAGGCCGTCATTACGGCCAGAGGTGGTTGTTCTGGGTACTGATTTCTCAGGATCTATGCACCCAAATTGCGTGAAAATGTAATCACATGTCAGTTCTAGTATAATACCCTTTTATCATCTGCATTTCTTCTTGGTGTAGCAATTTTAATGGCCACCAGTGTAATTGCCGTGTGTTTTCTGTTTAAATAGCATTTCGCCCCGTCAATTTTAGCTTCAGTGTTTTGAAATGAACATTGTCAAAAGCTTTCTGTAAGAATAGACATGCTATTAAGATAGGTTCACCTTTCTTCTACGTGTCTTCTAAGATAAGTTGTAGGCTAAGTATTTCCTCGCGTGTACCTACATTTCTTCAGAATCGAAATTGACCTTCTCCGAGATCGGTTTCTACATTTTTTTCCATTATTCTGTAAATAATTCTTGTCAGCTTTTTCCAGTAATGACTAATTAAACTGATAGGTCGTAATATCCTCTCCTGTCAACGCCTGCTCTCTTTGGAACTGGAACTGTTACATGTTTCTTGACGCATTTCGTCCGTTTCATACATCTTCCAAGAGACGTGATAGTTTTACTAGAGCAATTATTTAAGCTGTTTTAGATATTATATACTTAGAAACTAGATACTCTTATGGAACATTAATTTTCGGTGTGTCTGATTTGAATTCTTTGGCTGTAGATTTTCGTTCGTGCTGAAAGATTTGCCGTGGCATTCTGTAGCGTAATGTGTCCTTTGTCAGCAAAGATCAATTGAAAAGGGAAGAAACAATTAAACCTGTTCAACAGTATGCAGTACGTAAGGAAAGATCTATCACCTAAAGGATACGCTACAAATGTGATGGCTTGATGTACATCAGGGTACAACGTATACTTTACATGCTAACTTAATCTGTGAGAAAAGTTTGTTCAAGACTAATGCAAAATTTGTTGCATGCTGAGCAATGGAAAAGGAACACAAGGACTTCTAAACATGTATAGACTGTTTTAAAAACAATTCCGACTGGTTTGTTACAGAGAAGAAGATGTGCATTCACCACTTTCAGACTAAATAAAATTGCAAAATCTTACCATAAAGCATGAAGTCGATTTAACTTGGTGGAAACGTTTGCGCAATTTTTTTGAAATGCTGATGATGTTCTTATTCATTACCTTCCAAAATCTAAGACAATATGGGGCGAATAGTAGAAAATAAACTTTTCGTCAAACAGCCACAATTAAGCAGGAGGCATTAACCGCTGTACACGTGGTAGCCCTGCCAATCAGCCCTGCAGATTAAGAAATACTGCTTCTCGCTGTGCGTGTGTCATATCTTCAATGCAATAATCAGGTCTGGAGCGAGTGTAAGAGCATATGGATAGCGACTGAAACGCTACAGGACAACACGAGACAATCTACATCTACATATGCATACATACTCCGCAATCCACCATACGGTGTCTGGTGGAGGGTACCATGTACCATAACTAGCATCTTCTCTCCCTGTTCCACTCCCAAACAGAACGAAGGAAAAATGACTGCCTATATGCCTCTGTACGAGTCATAATCTCTCTTACCTTATCTTTGTGGTCTTTCCGCGAAATGTAAGTTGGCGGCAGTAAAATTGTACTGCAGTCAGCCTCAAATGCTGGTTCTCTAAATTTCCTCAGTAGCGATTCACGAAAAGAACACCTCCTTTCCTCTAGAGACTCCCACCCGAGTTCGTGAAGCATTTCCGTAACACTCGCGTGATGATCAAACCTACCAGTAACAAATCTAACAGCTCGCCTCTGAATTGCTTCTATGTCCTCCCTCAATCCGACCTGATAGGGAACCCAAACGCTCGAGCAGTACTCAAGAATAGGTCGTATTAGTGTTTTATAAGTGGTCTCCTTTACAGATGAACCACATCTTCCAAAATTCTACCAATGAACCGAAGACGACTATCCGCCTTCCCCACAACTGTCATTACATGCTTGTCCCACTTCGTATCGCTCTGCAATGTTACGCCCAAATATTTAATCGACGTGACTGCGTCAAGCGCTACACTAATAATGGAACGAAGTGTTCTCCTAACGCTCTACGGAGCTTTTAGGATTGCGGTGACTGGGGCCTTGTTTTTGATTCCTGGAGGATGCCAAGTTGATACAATAGCAAAGCTCACGGCTGAGTCGTAAAAGCACTGGTTACGGCAAGACCAAAACAGGATTCAAGCAATTACTGGTTTCATGACCACAAAAAAGGCAGCATATGGAAAACGTTAGCAGCTCAATGAAGAGGTCGAGGCAGTCGTATCCAGCAGGTTCTCGCTTGAGCAGTTATCTCTCTGCTGCCATCTCAGTTTCATTCGCCATCGAAGAACGAAGAGGAAGACAGTGGAAAGCAATCAGTGCATTACGCTTAGCGTCCATATATTGAAAGAATCAGACGCCATTGTCGGCACTGAGAATAATGTGTTGAGTCCCTGTAAGTCAATAAAGGTGAACTAATGCTAAATTTTGGACTCACCTACATCATTTAGCACAACATTCACATGAGTGAGCAAAGAAAGTAGCTTTCAGTACAACGGCATGCCGTGTATTATATCTTTCTTTGTCTGAGCCTTGTCCTGCAGTTACGCAGGTTTGGCCATGGTTAATCGGATGTGGCATGGTAAGTTTAAGGGGTGGCCGGATGCCCTTCCTGCCGCGACCACGTACCCCCCGGGAACGAATTAGTGTACCCCAGCTGTCTGTGTCTAATGTAAGCCATGGAATAGTGCGAATGTGTTGCAAATGTCTGCGAGTGTGTAACTGAGGCGGAACGTGGGGACCAGCCCGGTATTCACCTAGGCGGATGTGGAAAATCACCTAAAAACCACATGCAGGCTGGCCGGCACACCAGCCCTTCATCGTTAATCCGCCGGGCGGATTCGATCCGGGGCCGGCGCGCCCACCCGAGTCCAGGATACAGCGCGTTAGCGCTCTCGGCTACCCTGGCGGGTATGCGGTGTATATGTGATTCTTGCAAATGAAGAGAGGTTAGAGCTCGGGCAGAAATATAAAAGAAACGTAGAAGTGGGAGTCAGATGAGGGGCAAGAGAAGAAGAGTTATACAAGCTGTCCCAAGAAACACCGAAAAACTTAAGGGATATGTTCCTTACATCAAAACAAGAAAAAAAAAGTGCTAAACAAGGCCTCTAAAGCGCATTCCTTATGAAATATGACCAATTGTTCACCTTAAATACTATGAAAAATCTCTTCGCAGCCAGATCTTTGCTTTTCATAATTTCTTTTCATGTTTTGGGAAAAGGTAATATGGACCAAAACAAGAAAAAAAGTCTAGTAAACATAGGCTCTGAAACGCATACCTTAAGATCTATGAGCACTTGTTCAGTAGAAGAGATGTGTTTCACAGTAGCGAATATGAAAAAGTGCTCATAGTTCTTAACGTATGCGTTTTAGACCACATGTTTGATAAACATTTTTTCTTATTTTGACCAATATTTCCTCCCCCCCCCCCCCTCCCCGAATATGGAAAGCAAAGACCTTGTTGTAGAAGAGATCTGTTTCGTAGTATCGAAGCTCAACACGTGCTCATAACTCATAACTCTTAAGGTATGCATTTTAGAGCCATGGTTCAAATGACTCTGAGCACTATGGGACTTAACATCTGAGGTCATCAGTCCCCTAGAACATAGAACTACTTAAACCTAACTAACCTAAGGACATCACACGCATCCACGCCCGAGGCAGGATTCGAACCTGCGACCGTAGCCGTCGCGCGGCTCCAGACTGAAGCGACTAGAACCGCTCGGCCACAGCGGCCTTTAGAGGCATGTTTACTAGGCTTTTTTACTTATTTCTGTATAAGGAATCCGTGTCTAAAGTTTGTCGGTGTTTTTCTGCTACACCCTACATATGTAAAAAGAGAATTATTTGAGACACTTCAGAGCTAGAATCTTCACAAAATTGTTCATTTTCAATCCGACAACTACTCTTTTTTTTTTTTTTTTTAAAAAAAAAAACCTTGCATTCGTACCTCCTGCACAGCTTCCACTACCCCATGTGATACACTGGGCCACACAGGCACTTTTGATAAATTTGCACCAAAATGAAATCGTTTTATTGAGTTCTCATTAATTAAAACTTCCGGGCTGAATTGCCGTGGTCCATGTATAAAACTTCTTCTCCTTCCTGACGTTTCGTGCCTACTGCGGGCAACATCTTCCGAGGTGAGTCGGCGACTGGCTTCAAGGCGCTGGAGGTCCCGCTTATATAGAGCGCTTAGATGGCGCCACCACTCATCACGTGCTTTCCACTTTAAGACTATCTCTGGCTAGTGCCATCTCTCTCGATTTAAGGTAATCGATTGTCACTTCATTGGTGCAAAGTCGACCGCCATATCTTGTCTAGTTTTAATCGTTCTTCTTTTTTATTAAAATTATCTTCTTGCTTGTAAATCTCTATAGCTTCTCTACACATGTGGGTATAATAATGTGAGGTCCTAGCTATCACGTGTCTCACTAAATTTTATTTAGTGATCACCGTCTTTGAAAACGTGTTCCGCTACAGCTGATTTGTCAGTTTGCCCCAATCTACAGTTCCCTTCGTGTTCCGTCAGGCGGATATTAACACTCCTTTTAGTTATTCCAAAGTGAACCATGCCACAGTTACACGGAATGTTATACACACCTGGGGTGGCTAAGCGGTGTCGTGCGTCTTTCACCGATCTTAAACTTTCACTAATGTTCTTAGTAGGTCGAAAGATTGTCTCCACTTGAAACTTAGCCAAAACTTTCCCAATACGGTCCGCGATGTTATGAATAAATGGAAGAAAAACTTTCCCAGCTGACGGATGTTGTTGTCGTGTATTTTCGGCCACTTTTTCTTCTAGGGTGGAGTGCTCGATCTATCTCGTTGTCAGTGTACCCATTTCTCTTGAAGGCCGTTCGCAAATGGCTTAATTCATCTTCCAAATAAATTGGCTCACAGATGTTATTAGCCCTGTCCACTAAAGCTTTTTTTTTTTTTTTTTTTTTTTTTTTTTTTTTTTTTTTTTTTTTTACACCTCTCTTCTACCTAGGATGATGATTCGAATTGTTATGTAGGTAATGATCGGTGTGTGTGTCTTTCCTATATACCTTGTGCCCTAAAGTCCCATCTGCCCGTTTAATAACCTACACATCATCCCGGAAGTTTTAATTAATGAAGACGCCGGCCGTGAAAGCTTACGTGTCATGATTACGTTTTAAAGAGTGTTCCATTAGATGGATTCTGAATAAACCATGACCTGCAAAGACAATAAAAATACACGGGGTTTGCTCTGGCTGGAAACATCTCTCTTTACCAACTGCCGTTTTTATTTGTTTCTAGCTGTGCACATATTTATTTTGGTGTACCTTACAGAAATGCTTTACAGGACATACACTGCAGAATATCGTTTAAGTCTTAATTAAATAGCAGGAAATCACTGGAGCTCTCTTCTTCAAGGAAAAGAAACTTTTCATCGAGACGTAATTTCCGTGTGGGGTAAAATACACATCTGTTTATTTTCGTGCGAGGAAAACAGGTTCTCAGAACCTCGACGTATAAATTGGTAAACTCTCTAACAAATAAGACGAAGACTGAATGGTATTATCAAAACATTTACGTCATACTGAGGCACGCCAGCACCTCAGGGTCTGACATCTCTCAGCGACGGATTTAGACACAGCTGCGTTCAACCTTTCGCCACCTCTGGTTCTCCTCTGCGGTCGCACAATGAGAACCACTACTTTTGAACTGCAACGAATAGAGTTACGTGTGACTCTGTCTAATGGATAATTCTGATCGTATTTAAGTACACTATCTGATTAAAAGTAACAGAATGCCCATAAGTGGACATAAATATGATCTGTGTCGACCCTACGCCATTATTACGACTTGAACTCTGCTGACGACACTCTCAATGAGGTGTCCGAATGCCTGTGGAACATTGACACGCCGGCCGCTATGACCTAGCGGTTCTAAGCGCTTCAGTCTGGAACCGCGCGACCGCTGCGGTCGCGGGTTCGAATCCTGCCTCCTGCATGAATGTATGTGATGTCCTTAGGTTAGTTCGATTTAAGTAGTTCTAAGTTCTAGGGGACTGATGACCTCAGATGTTAAGTCCCACAGTGCTCAGAGCCATTGAAACCAGAGAAGATAGTGCTGTTGGAGGCTGTGCTCTGGGGCGAAGCCGACGTCCTAACTTATGCCAAAAGTGTTCCATTTAGCTCAGATCCGGACTTTGGGCAAGCTATTCCATTTCAGGAACATTAATGTCCACAAACTATTGCGAGACAGGTACTGCTTTATGCTGGCACATTCAGTCATAATCTTCAAATTTCTCCTTTACTGTATGCAGTACAGAGTGCTGAAAAACGGGTTTATATCCTTCCGCATTTAAAATTTTCTTAAGCGCACCATACTCTAACCATGAAAGTCTCCCCATGCTGTCACAACATTTCCTCCGTGCTTCACAGTTCGCACTATATTTGACGGTAGATAATGTTCTGCAGGCATTCGTCAAACCCAGACCCTTCCATCGGATTGACATGGGGTATAGCATGATTCATCAATCCAAATCACTCGTTTCCAGTCATCCACTCTCCAGTGGCGTTGCTCTTTACACCATCCCAAGCATCGTTTAGCAATGACTATAGAAATTTGTGGTCTATGACGACGTAATCGACCGTTGTACCCCATTATTTTTAACTCCATACGCACAGTCACTGTGCTAGCTGGACCGCTGGCAGTGCTTTGAAACTCACGAGTGATTACCTCCGGAGATTTCGTGCGATTTTTTTGCAACCACCATCCGCAATGCTGGGCGCTTCCTGTCCGTCCTGACGCTGTTTTAGCTCTGGTTGTCCCTTCGCCTCACAATTACATAACTAGCAGTCGACCTGGGTAGCTTCTGCATGTTTGAAATATCCCCGACAGATTTCTTACTCTGGTGACATCCGATGGCTAGTCCACGATCAAAATCACTGAGCTGTTCCGCCCGACCCATTCTGCTGCTACTACTGACAACACAATACTCCCAGCCTCCTCATACATTCGCAAGTCCACCTCTCTTGACATCTGGTGGACAGTTCTGCATTCCATAGGTGTGTTCGGATACTTTTAATCAGATGGCGCATAAAAAATTTCGTCTCTCTGAAACGCCCTGCTTAAGTCTGTAGGACAGAATAGGCAGTTGTGGAAAGGGGCCAAAAGCGGACTATCAGTTACACTCGAACACGTATAACTTTATTTAGTTGTCCAAATAATACAGCACAAGTTTTTGAACTTAGTTAACTACTGATATGGTTGGTAGCAGGATACAGGGGCTCCTGGAGTGGAACAAATTGAGGATAGAATATAAAATTTAATTTATTACGCAAGAAAATTCGTGCAAGATACTGGTAACAACATATTGACATACAACTTGTTCAATTTAAATGTACATCAGCTGATTTAACATTAATCATCAACAAGTTATCTAACATCAAACAATCTGCAAATATCAGATTTAAACCTTTCCCAAAATTTTAACGCTTGTAAAATGTTATTACGAAACACAGAAAATTACGAAACTGGTCACTGTATTGAAGCATAACATAACCTAATGGGCACAATGGCTTACAGGAAATAATATCACAGACGTATAGCAATATCTGCCCGCTACAGCACTGTCTTACGTGACCTTGTATGCCGCAATGATTCACAGAAGCAACACAACCAACCCACAATAACGCTTGCGTTATAATCTTACGTAGCACACCGATTTACCAAGACAATGCAATTAATGGCAAGTACAGTCTGGACCAGAATAACGAGTGCCCTACCACTGCTTAAACTACTCAGAATCAGTAATGAACTGTTGTGCAAGGCAAGCACATTCACTTCAGACAAGTTAACAAGACAGTGCCTCCATTTGAATTTTACCACAGAAATCCATCAATAGTCGTAGGCTAGACGGTGATTCGAAAAGGGATGATAACACTGTTGGCGGTTGGCACTAAACCCCTGGTGTGCGATAGAGGTGTGGGCCAGAAACCCCGTTGCAACGGGAGCCGTTAACAACAGTACCCACAGAACTCTTTCTAAAACCACACCGTGAAATGACGTCAAACGGGTTTCCGAAACAGTTTAACACTCAACTATTGTAAGAGAAAAGGACAAAAAACAAAAACCCACGGCACTTACAATTAGCCTTGAATTATTCCCAGCTGTGGTTAAGATTGAATTAATTTTAATCCAACAGGTAAACAGTCGTGTCACAGTAGACTTAAACTTTACTTGACTAGCATGACAATTTGGGCGTCCCTTAACTGACATAAGTTCAGTAACAAACTGAAATGCAATTTAAAGACACTCAAGTAAGGGTATTGTGAAACACTTCATCAACAATTTAAGCAAACACGCCCATACAGGCACTCCAGTTCATATGTAAATCAACCAGGGCACAAGTCAGTATTTCGACACGCGACGTGGGAACACTCACTGCTCAGCAGTGCAAGCCAGAATACGACAGAAAGAAGTCTCGCTGTAACTCCACCAGATGAAGATGCACCAAACTAACAGCTCACCTTTAACAATATTAACCAAATGCCACTAGTAAGGTAACGGCCAGAATAACACCAGCCAGTAGCCACAGCGTGAGGAAGGTTGAACTCGTGAACAGAACGAACGACAGGGAGTTGAAAGGTGGCATGAGCCCCCTCTCATATTTCTATCTTACTCTGAGTAATTCGATTTCCTCTCTAATTGCATGCAGTGAAAAGTTGCTATTCCTTCACACGCGGACTTCCCACGCAGCGTCTGACGTCACCCAGGTGGTCCGGTGACAGGCGGGTTCTGCTGATCTTGAAAGGGTTATGCCGACGGGTGTGAGGGAATCGAGTGGATGCTTTCCAGACGCTGACATTGTCATGCGAGCGGAAGTGACATGCCCACAGGGGCCTGGAGGAGCGGCTGGGCTAGAGTTTCCGTTACTTCGCAGAAACTTAGTGAAAACACTTTCTGGCGGGCTACTAGCGAGGCGTGGGAATGACTTATGTTCCCAGGCAGTCATGGCGGGCAAAGTCCCGCGTTTTCTGAAAAATCGTAACTGTGATTGGCTTGCTCAGGGCATAGCTCTGTGACGTAGCAAAATCGGCGCAGAAATTGGCGACAACAATCTCCATTGGTGGAATGTAGTGCTTCGGCAATAGAGTGGAATTTTCCGCAGGTTTTCGAGTTGCTGATTGGAACGTTTAACCACGGCCACTGTCGTGGGGGCGGGAATGTTCGGTGTTCGGTTTGTACGGGTGCATGGTTGGGGTAGGTTACAAGACTGGGCTCTCGCTGCTCTGGACAGCCTGCCTTCCGTTGGCTGTCTAATATACTTTCATTTTTAATTGTAACTGTTTGACGAAGTTGCTGAGGTTTCGACTTCAACGTAACTTTCTGAGTACAGTTGGCAATTGAGCGTTCTGTGTACAAGTGGCCTATGTTGGCCGTCTTGAGCAGTTTTGGCTAAAGTTGACTGTATCGGAGTTACTGTGTGACTTCGCTTGTTAAAATCAATCACTGTACCGTCAGTGATTGTGTGGCGAGCCTTCTTCGTCTCCCACAGAGGCGCATTTGTATTGATAGGAAGTCTTTAGTCTGGAACAATCAGACCAGGATAATTTGTTTCGGGCTATACTCGCGACATTATCATCACCACGACGGGACATCGAAGCAACCAGCCATCGCTTCCGGTACGCCAGATCGTGTCCTTGCAGTTAAGAAGACTGCTTGATAATGTATGTCCGCAGCACTGGCAGATTAGGGAATTTGATTGTGATAATCAGAGCTCAGCAGAGCGAGCCTGTTCCCGTCTTTTCTTACGTGGTTCTGTCTTGGATGTTCATTGCCTGAGTTCTCACTACTGTAGCAGGAATTAATGTTGGGTTGGCTGGGTGTTTCTCTTAAGATTTGAGTTGCAAGGAATTGGCTCCACATACCACTTGGTCATAAATGTCACAATCTAGTTTATGGACAACCTTACCTTCACAGCATTTATTTGAGTATCCAATTTGATGTATTGTAAATGTTTCATGTGTTTGTTTACTATTTTGAGTTTAGTCATAATAAATCAAATTGTTATTTTGGACGGAACTTTCATTCTGTTAATCGGTTGAGCAACCCTTTCATTTCTCACCACATTAATGAAACTTTCCTTTATCTAATTAATTTCTATCAAATTAAATTATTGCAGGTGGCAAACTTTTTTCTACTCCACTTGCAGAGTCGATTACAGTCAGTTCGCGTTTCTTCTTAATCCATGTGCAACAGCAAGCGTCGGAGTTAGAAAAGTGGGGGGAGGCTTAGAGCATCATTCCCATATGAAGATTCCAGAAGAATTTAGTGTTAAATACACTGCTAGCCCCGGCACCACGCAGAGTCACTGCAGCACCTCCAGTTCCGCTGCTCGGCCGGTCCCAATGCGACTGCCACACTCACACCACTTGCCGACGCGACTTCCGCGATCTTTCGGCGTCGCTCCGCCCAGGCCCGCTCGTCTCTCTCTCCCCGAGACTCCCTTTCGGCTTCCCGCACGGAATCTCAGAGGGCGCACCAACCCGCGCACCGCAAAGCGAATCGAAAGAGGTCGAACACACTACACCAGAACAATCAAATCGCAGGAGCACACGGCACAACTACTTTATGCCTTAAGGGCACAACCACTTAAATTTAAAAACGGCTGAAAACCGTTAACTTAAATTTCAGACTCAAAACAGAGTATTTAGAAGACAGAAGGCCTCACGTAAGTAAGTTCTATAACTTGGCTGAAGGCCCAACAAATCTAACACTTGAAAAGCAAACAAGTTTAATTTAAAGACGGCAAAAGGCCCATGGTTTCAGACTGCAGGTAAAATTTATTTAAAAAAATACAAAGCAGAAGGCCGTATCTTCAGTTAGGCTGAAGGCCCCACACAATCTGATACTTGAAAAACAAGAACTTTAATTTAAAAAACGACTGAAGGGAGATCACGTAAAACAACTAAAATAATTTTTAGTAGGCAGAAGGCCCATAGCTTTATCTTTAAACAATATATTACACAGGCTGAAGGCCCAAACAATCTAAGAGTTAAGAAGTAAAGAATTTAAATTTTAAAGCGGCTGAAGGGCTATTACTGAAAAAATAAAAAACTAAAAGCATACAAATTCAAACCATCGGCTATAAGCCATTAAAATACACAAGCAAACACCAATAAGAAATGTCAGTACAGCCAGCGGCGCTCAGAAGTTTCCAGGGGTAGGTCTACACTTGAAATATTAACGTTCGCTTAGGGGAGACAGGTAGTGGGCCCAACTATATCCGATACGCCGGCGACCCAACCAGGAGACAGTCAACGGACCCACCGATAAAACGACTTGCTTTCCACCCGACCGGCGCACAAGGAACTCCAAAGCCAAAACGTAAAAGGCGTAGCCGCCCACAACTAAGTATGCATAAGATGTCAAAACTACACACTCGTGTTGGACAGCGACAACACGGTGAGGAAAGGACACTGCCTGAATTTTACGTCAGCGGCCAGGGCAGGTAACCGGAACGCTAACGGCCACAAGGCATAAAATGCCGCTGGTGCACTTGGACTTCAAATAACCAAAATACAGCTAAACTCCACTGGATGGTGGCCAAACTTTCGCCAACTCGAACACTCGCTGTTGCTCACGGGAATACCCCCAACAGCCAACCATGAAAACCAACGGCACATTGTGAACAGTCTGGCTTCGGTCATTAGATCACCACTAAACTCGGATGTCCTGGGTCGGTGAGCCACGAACCCCGTAGCAATTGGAACAGCTCCCACACACTCCGACACTGCGTAGAGACCGCCAGTGGGCCCGGCCCACTGCGTCGCGAGGAGATTTCCTGGCTGATCCACACCAACCGACCGACTCCTCAGAGCCAGTACGCCGACAACATTTAAAATAACTTGTCAGTCAAAATCAAACTACACACAGTTTCACGAACACTTGCACGAAGTACTAGACAATGCCAACGGCAGTGACTGTACAATAACAGAGACGCAACGCGAATCGACACACACAGCCAACCCATAAGCGATCGCCGGCCAAATACACGTCGTCCGGGAGGACGACCGACCGACGACCAACCAAAGTCGTCGCCACTCCAATCATGTGAGGGCAACCGTTGGGCGATTCATGGCGGTCCGGAACTCACTGCTGCCGCGCTCCGACTGAACTTGTGCCGCGTGCCAACTCTAACACCGCCAGGTCCGAACTAACTGCTGGCACGTTCCAACTGACTGCCTGATTCGAACTAACTCAGAACACACGGCAACCGGGGAGTAATAGCAGTCAGCGAAGGTAATACGCCTGGGCTTATATCGATAAGCGCTGCTGCTGCCACTCACGGGCAAGCAAGGCGGCAACTAAGTGACACCAGTAATTGAAATTAACATAACGAGGTGTTAGTACAGTAAAAACATGATGTCAAATGAGATACGGCACGAACACGAGGCACGCACGGCTGACTAAGTTACAACTGTATACCAAAGTGACATACCTTTAAATGGTTTATATTTGAAACGACGTATCAACCGAAAGTATCACTGCTGTTGCAGACCAACTTAGTTTTCACTACACAAAATAAGTAAGTCTACAATATGAGCCATTCAAAGAAAAAGAAAGAACGCTGATGCTACACTTACGCAAATAACGTATTTTGTTCTGCATGCAAATTTCTTTTTTTGTTTTAGACCCAACCACACAATCAATTTACAATGAAGCCCCACATAAACTGGTATAGGCGTGCGTATTCGAATACAGAGATATGTAAAAAGACAGAATACGACGCTGCGGTCGGCAACGCCTATACAAGACAATAAGTGTCTGCCGCAGTTGTTAGATCGGTTACTTCTGTAACAATGGCAGGTTACCAAGATGTAAGTAAGTTTGAATGGGGCGTTATAGTCGGCAATGGGAGCAATGGGACACAACATCTTCGAGGTAGCGATGAAGTAGGGATTTACCCGTACGACCATTTCAAGAGTGTACCGTGAATATCAGGAATCCGGTAAAACACTAAATTTCCGACATCACTGCGGCCGGAAAAAGTGCCTTCAAGAACAGGACCTTCGACGACTGAAGGGAATCGTTCAGCGTGACAGACTTCCGCAAACTGCTGTAGATTTCAGTGCTGGGACATCAACAAGTGTCAGCGTGAGAACCATTCTACGAAACATTATCGATATGGGCTTTCGGAGCCGAAGGCTCACTCGTCTATCCTTTACGCCTCGCATGGGGCCATCAGCACCGACATTGGACTGTTGACGGCTCGAAACATGTTGCCTGCTCGGACGAGTCTCGTTTCAAATTGTATCGAGAAGATGGACGTATACGAGTGTGGAGACAACCTCATGAATCCATGATCCTGAATTTCAGCAGTGGGCTGTTAAAGCTGGTGGAGGGTCTGTAATGGTATGGGGGTGTAACTGGAGTGGTATGGGATCCCTGATGCGTGTAGATACGGGTGTGACAGGTGACACGTACGCAAGCATCTTGTCTGATCACCTGCATCTATCCATGTCCATTGTGCATTCCGACGGACTTGAACAATTCCAGCAGGACAATGCGACACCTCACACTTCCAGAATTGTTAAAGAGTGGCTCCAGGAACATTCTTCTGAGTCTAAACACTTCTGCTGGCCACCAGACTCCCCAGATATAAAGATTATTGAGCATATTTGGGATGCCTTGCAACGCGTGGTTCATAAGAGATCTCCACCTCCTCGTACTCTTACGAATTTATGGACAGTCCTGCAGGATTCATGGTGTCGATTCCCTCGAACACTACTTCAGACATTAGTCGAGTCCATGTCACGTTGGGTTACGGCACTTGTGCGTGCTTGCTGGGGCCCTACACGATATTAGGCAGGTGTGCTAGTTTTTTTAGCTCTTCAACATACACTCCTGGAAATGGAAAAAAGAACACATTGACACCGGTGTGTCAGACCCACCATACTTGCTCCGGACACTGCGAGAGGGCTGTACAAGCAATGATCACACGCACGGCACAGCGGACACACCAGGAACCGCGGTGTTGGCCGTCGAATGGCGCTAGCTGCGCAGCATTTGTGCACCGCCGCCGTCAGTGTCAGCCAGTTTGCCGTGGCATACGGAGCTCCATCGCAGTCTTTAACACTGGTAGCATGCCGCGACAGCGTGGACGTGAACCGTATGTGCAGTTGACGGACTTTGAGCGAGGGCATATAGTGGGCATGCGGGAGGCCGGGTGGACGTACCGCCGAATTGCTCAACACGTGGGGCGTGAGGTCTCCACAGTACATCGATGTTGTCACCAGTGGTCGGCGGAAGGTGCACATCCCCGTCGACCTGGGACCGGACCGCAGCGACGCACGGATGCACGCCAAGACCGTAGGATCCTACGCAGTGCCGTAGGGGACCGCACCGCCACTTCCCAGCAAATTAGGGACACTGTTGCTCCTGGGGTATCGGCGAGGACCATTCGCAACCGTCTCCATGAAGCTGGGCTATGGTCCCGCACACCGTTAGGCCGTCTTCCGCTCAAGCCCCAACATCGTGCAGCCCGCCTCCAGTGGTGTCGCGACAGGCGTGAATGGAGGGACGAATGGAGACGTGTCGTCTTCAGCGATGAGAGTCGCTTCTGCCTTGGTGCCAATGATGGTCGTATGCGTGTTTGGCGCCGTGCAGGTGAGCGCCACAATCAGGACTGCATACGTCCGAGGCACACAGGGCCAACACCCGGCATCATGGTGTGGGGAGCGAACTCCTACACTGGCCGTACACCACTGGTGATCGTCGAGGGGACACTGAATAGTGCACGGTACATCCAAACCGTCATCGAACCCATCGTTCTACCATTCCTAGACCGGCAAGGGAACTTGCTGTTCCAACAGGACAATGCACGTCCGCATGTATCCCGTGCCACCCAACGTGCTCTAGAGGGTGTAAGTCAACTACCCTGGCCAGCAAGATCTCCGGATCTGTCCCCCATTGAGCATGTTTGGGACTGGATGAAGCGTCGTCTCACGCGGTCTGCACGTCCAGCACGAACGCTGGTCCAACTGAGGCGCCAGGTGGAAATGGCATGGCAAGCCGTTCCACAGGACTACATCCAGCATCTCTACGATCGTCTCCATGGGAGAATAGCAGCCTGCATTGCTGCGAAAGGTGGATATACACTGTACTAGTGCCGACATTGTGCATGCTCTGTTGCCTGTGTCTATGTGCCTGTGGTTCTGTCAGTGTGATCATGTGATGTATCTGACCCCAGGAATGTGTCAATAAAGTTTCCCCTTCCTGGGACAATGAATTCACGGTGTTCTTATTTCAATTTCCAGGAGTGTATATACACTTGACGGCAAAAAATTGCAGCACCAAAAAATAACTAATGTAGAGTAATGAAATTTCGAGAATACATTTGTCTAGATAACATATTTAAGTGATTAACACTGCAGGATCACAGGTTAATGTAATTGCGAGATAGGTCATTGCAAATGAGAAATGCTGGTATATTAATAGCCAGTGTAATCGCCAGAATATTGAATGCAAGTATGCAAACGAGCATGTATTGTGCTGTACAAATACCAGATGTCAGTTGGTATGGAGTTCCGTGCATGTTGCACTTGGTCGGTCAATTCAGGTATGGTTAATGCTCTTGTCGAGTTGTCGTCCTATGATGTCTTATATGTGCTCGGTAGGAGACAGATCTGGTGACCGGGCAAGGCAAGGCAACTTATCGACATTCTGTAGAGTTTGTTGGATTACAGAAGCGATACGTGGGGCATCCGTATCCTGTTGGAAAAGGCCCGCTGTAAAGCCGTTCATGAATGGCAGCAAAACAGGTCGAATCACCAGATTGACATACAAACTTGCAGTCAGGTTGCATGGGACAACAACGAGGGTGTGCCTGCTGTCACACGAAGTCGCAACGCAGACCATAACTTCAGTTGTTGGTCCAGTGTGTCTAGCACGTAGATAGGCTGGTTCCAAAGCCCTCAGTTGACCTCGTTCTAACGAACATACGATCATCACTGCCACCTGGGCAGAACCAGCTTTCACCAGAAACCACAGCAGACATCCACCCTCCTCTCCAATGAGCTCTCGCTTGACACCACTGAAGTCGCAGGTGACGGTGGTTTGGGGCCAGTGAAATGCAAGCCACACGGCGTCTGGCCAGGAGTTATCCTTGAGGAAACCAGTTTGTAACAATTCGTTGTGTCACTGTGGTGATAACTGCTACTCAAATTGCTCCTGCAGATGCAGTACGATGGGCCAGAGCCATACGCCGAACACGATGGTCTTACCTCTCGGTAGTGCCACGTGGGTGTCCAGAGCAAGATCTTCTTGCGACCTTACATTCTCGTGACCATCGCTTCCTGTAGTCATGTGTAGTGGCTACATTCCTGCCAAGTCTTCGTGCAATATCGCAGAAGTAACATTCAGATTCTCCCTATTACACGACCTCGTCCAAACTCAGTGAGATGCTGATGAAGGCATTTTCGAGTAACATCAATTCACCACGCCCGATCTCAGAGGTAACTAAAGCTTACGACCGTTACAGCGGATATTAAAAGCAAACCCGATTTGCGTCCTCATACTGACGCTGCTAGCGCCATCCTTATGAATCAGGCGTGAAATATGAGTAGACACGACATTTCAGATGTAAAAACACGTCTGCCAATTTTCGTTTATGACGCACAGCTCCTTTTTGGTGCTGTTTTTTTCCTTCCGTATAGTCTAAGACAAGAAAAAACGACGCACCACGAAGGAATTATCCGAATGTGGTACGATATTCCTCAGAACATCCAACAACTCCATCGATCAACGTCAAATCGAATAACGACTCGCGTAAGGACCAGAGGTGGACCAACGCATTATTGACTTGCTCAATTTGTGAAGCTCTTACTCTTTAGTAAATGGTTCAATGTTGTGCTGCGGCGTCGTCGATTTTTTGCCCCTTGCTGTGCTGCATTCTACGTCGAGTAGGGACTAGCCAGTTCCGATTACCAGCAACTATTTGTTACTTCTGGAAGGTTCTCGAAACTTGTCGTGTTGGCACATTCTGGAATATTTTATGTTTGTGTAAATATCAGTCCACGCCGTCGAGAAGGGAGTTCTATTTTGGCTGTACTTTGGTGTCCGTAACAAACGAGCTCTGAGCGTTAAGTGTCGCAGTTTGTTGGCGACTTTACTTTCCGATTTGGACTTGATTCTGAAATGATGTGACAGTTTTTGGTGGAGATCCCAAGTATTTTAAAACTTCTACACCACCGTGAACTCAGTTACACAATATGAAACGAAACTTTCTGTGTGCCAGACTGAGTCTCGAACTCGGGATCTTTGCCTTTCGGGGCAAGTGTGGTCGAGCAATTATCTGCCAGGAAGTTTCATATCAGCGCACACTCCGCTGCAGAGTGAAAATCTCATTCTGGACACAATATAAAGTTAGAAGCAGTACATCAATACCACGGTCCATATATTAGCTAGACCTATGGATTCTATGCCAATAATAATTCAGCTGCACTTCATGCATCCATCAGTTTTTTCCAGAGATGTTGGTCAGGATCTGACGAAATAGCCGAACAGATACGACCGAACCGCCAAATACAACAGATGGGATGACATGATATGTTGGGTAGTTGTTTACTTTTACTTAGGCGGCACAGCCCATCAGTGGTTCGAGAACAACGAAGAGAAGCTCGATAGCTGGAACAAATTCTGGGTCGAACTGATAGAAACTGCTTGGTGACAATCAGCGGAAAGTCTCCTCAGCGGAAGACCAGTTGAAGAAGAGGGTTCAAAGCCATGGGGAAGCGACGTAGTCCTGCACATAGAATGTTGTAGCTCTACGTTGCACTGTGAATCCGAGTACAACGGAAGGTCGACAGATCTCACATTTAATGGAAGGAGTCGCAGTAAATGTGTACTAAGCTCTCTGGGTGAGTAATGTCATGACAACAATGGAATTCGGATGTAATGCCAGCAGATAGCAAAAAAAAAAGAAAGAAATCAACAGACGAGTTGGGAGTTGGACGAAAGAGTTATGAGCGACTCCCGAATGTTGTTCACTGAAAGTTGCAGTCGGAAATCTGCGTAGATATTGTAACTATCAGGGGAATTGTTCACGTAGATAAAGTTGAACCTTGAAGAGCTCGTGTTCAATCCATTGTTTGTCATCTTCTATTACGGTAGTGCCACCTCGTTTTCTTATTCCATTTGCTGGCGTCTTAACTTCCTACCTTACTTGCCCGTGAGTGGCAGCAGCAGCGCATATCGATAAGCGCACTGTCGTACCATCTCTGAAGCGACCGATAGTATTTCCGGGTCGTTGTGTGTCGGGTAGTCTGTGAGTGGGAGGCGCACCAGCAGTGCAGTCGCGACGGAGCAGCAGTCGCGTACGAACCAGCAGTTCAGTCAGTCGGTTGGCGAGGAGCAGCAAGCAAGCCCCCATCGCGCAGAGTCGGGCTGGAGGCGTCCACGCGCGGTTGGAGTGTGAGGTGCTGCTTGCGAGTGCTACAAAGTTAGTCGCCCACTGATCTTGGACATGAAAGTTGAGTCCTCACTTTAGCCGACCGGTGTGGCTGGGCGGTTCTCGGCGCTTCAGTCTGGAATCGCGCGACCGCTACAGTCGCAGGTTCGAATTCTGCCTCGGACATGGATGTGTGTGTTGTCCTTAGGCTAGTTAGGTTTAAGTAGTTCTAAGTTCTAGGGGACTGATGACTCAGATGTTAAGTCCCATAGTGCTAGGAGCCATTTGAACCATTTTGTCCTCACTTAGCTTACTATCGAGCCTCAGCTGTTTACATTTCTTCGTTTGATCCTGGTTGTCACTTTTGGGACATTCTCGCGAGCAACAACGTATGTGTATTTAAGTCGGCTAAGATTCCAGCCATCTTCCTGTGAAATTTAACTTAATTTATTCCCTGTTGTGGAAGTTCACCAGTGGTATCTTCTGCCTTGTGACCGTTGACTTTCCGGTTACCTGCCCTGGTCGTTGCCGTAATTTTAGGCAGTGTATTTTCCTCGTCGTGTTGTTGCTGTCCAGTGTGGCGTGTAGTTCGACAGCTGAGGTGTTTTTGGTCTTTGTGAGCACCAATATTCTGTGTATCGTGTATTGAAATCTTGCGGTCGTTTTGTTGGTTGCGTGGAGCGGAACTGATTAGGTTGATTGGTCGGTGGGGTGTCTACCGGTTGGGTTGCCTCCAGATTAAGAAGTCGTTGGACAGGCTGCCTGTCTCACCTAAACGGGCGTTAGTGTTACAGTCCCAGGCCGATCCTTGGAAACTTCTGGGCGCCGTTGCTTGTGTGTTATGTTGTAATTTCCCTGTTTGGATTTCAGTTATTTGGTTGATGTGTGGCCTTCAATCGAGTATCAATATCTCTTAAATTAATATTCTTGTCTTGCCCATAAGGCATGACATTGTTATATTTTTATATGGGGCCTTCAGCTGAATTTTACTCGAGAGGTTTTAAGATAAGGCCTTCTGCCTTTTAGATTGTAACTCTTTCTAGGCCTTAAGCCGTTAAACATATTTGTTGATATGTGGCCTTCAGACGAGTATTAATATCTCTTAAATTAATGTCCTTGCCTTGCCCTTAAAGCATGTGACTGTTATTCTTTATTTTATTTGAAATGTTTTAAGATACGGCCTTCTGCTCTTTAAAAATGAAACTCTACTTCTAGGGCTTAAGCCATTAAATTATTTGTTGGCGAGAGGCCTTCAGCAGAGTTTTAATATCTCTTAAATTAATCTTCTTCTCTTGCTCTTAAGGCATAAGATTGTTATGCTTTGGAATGGGGCCTTCAGCCCAATTTGCATGAAATATTTTAAGATAAGGCCTTGTGCCTTTTGATTGAAACTCCTCTTATTGCTTAATATGCGACCTCCAGCCTACTTCCATTGAAATAAAGCTGCTAAGGCCTTCAGCCGATTACATTGAAGATTTATAAAATATTCTTGGGTGAAACCTCCAGAAGGACCTTTTGTATTTCAATTTTGCTTAAGCCTTGTGTCTTGGATTTTGAAGGAGGCGTTTAGCCGATCTAAGTGTTAATCAAAGGAGAGTGATTAAAGTTTTGAGTGTTTTGCATCCTTGTTGTAATATTGTGTGTTGATAAATAAAGTTCGTATGTTGAGTGCAACTGACAGGAACTCATTTTGGCCCCTTTCCACAATCTAAACCGCTCTGTCCTGCTAGCCCAGGCATTTCAAAAGTATCACTTTTGTTCAAGAGAAATAGACTGATTTGTCGGCTTTGCTAGCGATGACATTGGTAGTGAGACACTGTCTCGTAGTGAAGCTAGTATGTTAAGCTAGTTTAAGAGGAAAATTATCTCTAACATTGTCATCACTGCCAAAGTCAACAAATCAAACAGTTTAGTTCTTTTGAACCAAAGTGCTTACGTTGTTGAAGTGAACAAGTGCCTTGATAGTTCCGACTTTCACCATCTAACGAAATATCTGACCGCAGTTTCCAATGAACAAGTAAAAACCACCATCAAATCTTGGATTTGCTTGTTGATATGCGCCCAGTGGCGCTTGATTTATACGGCTTACCTATCTTACACATAGATGACTTTCCAGTGCAAGCAGAATCAGTAATGTCATCCTTTTCTGCCTTATTACTTACTAGCGAAAGAGCTAAATTATATCATCAAAAAGGAAACGAATTTTAAATCTAAGTTTGATATAAAAAAATTCCATAGATCTTGTTGACAAAATTAAAGTTATTCAAATTCAGCCCATTTCTGAACTAATGTCATTTCATGTCACTAGCTTATTTATAAATGTTTCTAGTGATGAATGTATAAAAATATTAACAGACCTTTTGCACGAATCCAAAGTAAATCCTGCAAAATTATAAGACGTAATCACTGTTGCTGAAATGCACGAAAAAGATAATTACGACTGTCGTTCAATAAGTTATGCCCCACATTTTTTTTCTCAGAACATATTTATTGTTAAGAGTCTGAATTTGGTGATAATGTACATCAACATGTCTTGTCGATGTCCTATTTTTCTACGTAGTATCCATCAAGTTCTATGGCCGTACACCAACGTTGTGGAAGTGCATGTATTTCCTGCTGGTAAACCCACTTGTCCAGCAGGCGTAGCCATATTTTCGCTGCATGACTGACACTCTCACCATCTTCAAATTGTGTTCCTCGTAGAGAATCTTTAAGCTCCAACAAATCAGATGAAATGGCCTTTCTTTGAATCTTGTGGTCCGCTGTGAGCATTTGCTATCCCATCGTGAGCATCTCTTTGAATATCCGAGAGTCTCGATCAATGTAGACACACTTCCAATGCTGACCGATAGCTGTAGAGACAACTGTCGAGTTGTGATGCGTCGGTCGGCACGAATAATGGCATCCGCACCATTCACCATGTCTGGACCAGTGGCTGTGACACGACGTCCGGAGCGTGGCTGATCATGGAGCTCTGATTCTGCATTTCCTGAGGCTGTAACTTCCTTTACCCATCGCTCAACTGTACTCCTATCAACTGTAGCACCGCCAAACACTGCATACAAACGTTTATGGATGCTCACGACGGTTTCTTTTTCTGCACACAAGAATTCAATAACAGTACGCTGCTTGTAACGTGAATCGTATGTAGACGCCATATTGACGCTGCACTACGGCTCTGCCATCTACCAGAATGGTTCGAAACTTTACCGGCCCACAGAACGAGCGTCAAATGTGAAGCACCAACAAGGACATTTGTCTATGTATATTAAAAGCTTTTTAAAAAAGTGTGGGGCATTACTTATTGAATGATCCTCGTACTCTCTGTTTAAGAACAAGTATTGTAATCAACCTGGTGGCCTAACTATGAGTTTTTCACTCAGTCCTACACAAACTGAAATTTGCATGGATAAGAAAGAGCCACTGAATTACTAAACTACCATCCTCTTCACCTGCAAATCCTTAATCCGTCCCATCCTCTGTTATGCCAGTCCCACCTGTATATCGCCCCCCCCCCCCAAATTCTATAAGTCCCTCCAGAACCTCGAGTGACATGCACTCCACCTTGCCTTCTGCATACACCTCCCATCTCCCACGCGGATCATCTATGAACTGATTTCTTTCCCTCATCTGCTCCTTTTCTTCGAACATGTCCACATCCTCTGTGTGTCCCACCAACTTGATCCCCCTCATCCCCTGGTTACTCCTCTCCTCTCCAAACCCCGCCCACTGCCGCACCTTCATCGTTGTGGCCCCCCCCCCAACCTCCACCTCTACATCCCTCATCTACTTTCCTGAGTGGTTTCCATCAACTCCCCCTCCTGGATCCCTCTTATCAACTAAGATCCTCACCTCCCCCTCCCCCCTTCCACCCTGTTTTTTGTCCACCTACCCACTCCTTGACTCCATTCTCTCCCCACAAGTCCTTTTTATTTCCCCTCCACTGTCTTCCCCACTCCTTTCTCACGTCCACCCTGCCCCCCTCCTTTTTCCGTGTCCTCTCCCTCCATCGCCTCCCCCCTTTCTCCTCCCCCTCATCTGTCCGGATCCTCCCCCTCCCCCCATACCCATATGCCTTCGAACTCTACAGTGCAGTGTTTTCAATGAGTGTTCAGTGTTGTGTGTCCCCTTTTTACAGTGCTGCGAACAAAAAACCGGACTGCCGCCATGCTTTTTTATTGTGCCTGTCTATTTCCTAAGTGTTTTTAACCAGCATCACTGACCTCTTTGTTTTTTATGACTTCTTCACAACTTTGTCGTTTGTATCAGTTTTTAAGTCACCGTTTTATCATCTCTTTTTGTTCTTGTATCTCCTCATTATGTTTCTTAAGTTTATCTTTAGACTGCATAGCAACGAATTACGCTGCTGCCAGCACGTCCCCCCTCTGGGGGGATCGAAATACAATAAAGAAAATAAATAAATAAGTAAATTGCCAAATTAAGTATTGGTTCAGATATGTGGATGATGTTATGAGTTTGTGGACTGGTACCACTGGAAGATTAAATACATTACTACAACTTTTGAACTCCCAACTTAAGAAAATTCAATTCAAAATGTGACTGGAAAGCTCTTCTATGAATTTATTGGACATTAACATACGCTAATAAGCCAAAACATTATGACCACTGCCCACTGCATCGTTGGGTACCGCCTGGTGGCGTTGAGGGCACATGACGCTGTAAGAAAAGTATGAAAGCAGAACAGACACAGTGGATGAATTACCGTAGCAAAGATAAGGGCTGCAAATGGGAAAAGCCATTGAAATAAGCGACTTTGGCAAAGGGCAAATTATTACACGGAACCTGTGAGTGACTATCTCGAAAACGGCGAAGCTGGTCGAATGTTCACGTGCTACTGTCGTGAGCACCTACGGAAGGAGATAGAAGGAAAGTGAAACTACCATTACAACCTAAATGATTGGACGTCCATGACTCTTCACAGAAAGTGGGATACGGAGGCTTGTCTACTCTTTAAAGACGGACAGGTGGCAACTCTGCCAAAAGAGCACAATACCAGTGCACGCACAAGTGTTTCAGAGCGCATCGTTCAGTGTGCACTGTTGAACTGTGTGAACTGCAGCATACCATTCCTACGTATTCACATGTTAACCCAACGATATCGTCAATTAAGATTGCAGTGGCCACGGGACTAAGTCACCTCCACAAATGCTTTCATCGAGGTGATCGGTGGCTCGAAGTGTGCAGCGCGCCACGGACACTGGGTGGTGGGAGTAGTATTGTGCTATGGGAGAATTCTAATGCGCTTGCATGGGACCTATGGTAGTAATCGAAGACACGCTGACAGCTGCGAGCCATCCTTCATGCTTGATGTGTTCTCCATGGCGATGTCATGTTTCAACAGTATATGGTGGTGGTGGTGGTGGTGGTTAGTGTCTAACGTCCAGTCGACAACGAGGTCATTAGAGACGGAGCGCAAGCTCGTGTTAGGGAAGGATTGGGAAGGAAATCGGCCGTGCCCTTTCAAAGGAACCATCCCGGCATTTGCCTGAAACGACTTAGGGAAATCACGGAAAACCTAAATCAGGGTGGCTGGAGACGGTGTTGAACCGTCGTCCTCCCGAATGCGAGTCTAGTGTGCTTCAACAGTATAATTGTCTGTGTCTCGAAACCAGAATAGTGCTACAGTGTATTGAATAGCATTATAGTGAATTCACGTTGATCTCTCAGCAGCCAAATTCGCCTTATGTAAATCCTCTGAAATCCGTCTGCGTCACTATCTGGCGGAATAACCCCATACTCAAATCAGCGCCTCGTTATTTATGCAAATTACATGACCTGTGCGTGGGCATCTAATGTCACATACCCCCGCAAGCCTCCTACCAAACTTTCGGATTCCTAATACGTAAAATCAGTGATGTATTTAGTTCCATAGCTGGACAAACAAGCTATTAAGCAGGTGGTCATAATGTATTGGCTCATCAGTGTGGACATTAGCAAAAGGAGGTACTTATACAGCATTTACAGAAAAATCATAGGTACTGATATAGTAATCCCTGCAAGCACAACAGCATCCAGGGAGCAAAAAACACGCAGTTTTCCATTGGGTGATATAGCACCTCATGTGTTTTCCATTATCTCAATCTGTCTTTCAAATAGAACTACAAACTATCGGACATATCGCTTCCAATAGTGATTAGAGCTCTGTCCTGACTGGTAATATACTACGAAAAAAATGCGTCAAGTCACTCCATTTCTGTATGGTGGCTAATAGGAACCAGTCAGTAGTTACAAAAACTGCTACGTTATCTCACATATTGTCAAATTTCAGGTAACCTAGTGAACAAATTAGCCTCGCAACTACAAAGCATTTTATAATAGCAACAGCATATCAAAATTTTTATTCAATAGTAAAGAAAAATTGCAACCCTTGATACAGAGTGGTGTCATGAATGAAAATACACACGACTCTGGTGTAATCGTCTACAATATTTATTACTTTTTTCACAAACCGGTTTTCAGCTGTTACGTAATAATCAGGTACAAAGGTTTTTCTACCTGATGGTGATATAACGGCCGAACACCTGTTTGTGAAATAAATAATAAATATTGTAGAATATTACACCAGTGTCGTGTTTGTTTTCAATAATAATGTATAAAATGTTCTACCAAGAACCGACGGAACATCAATCAGTGCAACAGAGTGGAGTGTATAAAATCACATGTAAGTACTGTGGAAAGGTATATATTGGTCAGTCAGACAGAGTTGCAGTAATTAGGTCATCTGAACAGGAGAGAAGCTGGAGCTTCAGAAAGAAAGATTCAATTTTTGGCCATCATATGGTAATAGAAAACCACTCATATGATGTAGAAAGTGAAGTTTTACATTCTGTTAAGAAAAGCAAAGAGATGACCCTATAGGAAATATCGGAAATCGACAATCATATGACATAGAATGCCAGCTTAGTATTAAATGACCAAAAATTTTGGTCATTCCTATTTCCACTCTTTTAAAATAAATTTTAGTTGCAAATACAAGATTCAAATTTTAAACTCAGCTTTATTTTTTCATCAGTTGTTATATGTATTTCCATACAAGAAACTATGTTTCCTTTTTTAAGTTAATAAAACTACTTTTGCATGACAAAAAATACAGTACTTTTGTATGTAAGCACCGCAAATGTCTTCCTTTTAGTTGTCTTCCATGTAAATGATATCTATGTAAGGGAAGAAAATCGTTCGCGACGACACTATCGCATAAAACATTCGCGGACTTCTTGCCGCGTCAGTTCAGGATAAAACCTCGAGCTTTCGACGATTTCCACCATCGTCTTCTTCACGAGCCACTGATTGTCAAAATCGGCCACGACAGCAGCAGTTTTGACAGTCAGTTGCTCCTGACGAAGACGGTTGTGGATATCGTCGAAAGTTCCATGTTTTCCCCGAACTGACGCGGCAAGAAGTCCGAGTACGTTTTATACAATAATTGTGTGAGTCGCACGTCATTTTATCTGCGTTTGCGACATTCAGTTGTCATCTGAAGATGGCCTAAAAAACCCGAGAGCCAGTTCGCGACGAAATAAATACAATTTTGCAATGCATAGGAAGCGTTTCCCATTTAATGTTACACTTTTCTTCAGCCTGAGTGTTGTCTACCAAAAAAGTTGACAGTGAGTTTTCTGCTATCTTACTGCACACGAGTCGAAAAAGTCATTGCTGAAATCGAATTTAAGTAGCCATATAGCGTCAGAATCTTTTAAGAACTCTTCACTGAAATCCATACAAACAACTAGTTGTTTCTTCTTGTCTGACAACGACCTCAGTAATGAATCTAAATTTCTCATAAACAGCTGAAACTTTGTTCGACAGGACCTGTAGACTGTTACTATCACAAAAGAAGTATTCCGCAGTAACAACTCAGCAACACAGGCTTCTATATTCTGATCTACACAAAAGCTGCTTGTTTCAAAATTTTTCATTCTGTGGCCAACATTTATGTTATATGTACTTTTTACCATATATTTATTATTATATTTGCTTCACAGTATAAGCTTTGTAATGCCTTTGGAGCTGTGGTAAGCAGCCACCGCGAGTAAGTATCGGTCGCACGTCGCACAAAATAACGGTACTGAGTTCCATATCAGGGTGTTTATTTATTTATTTAAAAAAATGTGTGTGAAATCTTATGGGACTTAACTGCTAAGGTCATCAGTCCCTAAGCTTACACACTATTTAACCTAATTATCCTAAGGACAAACACACACACCCATGCCCGAGGTAGGACTCGAACCTCCACCGGGACCAGCCGCACAGTCCATGACTGCAGCGCCCACGACCGCTCGGCTAATCCCGCGCAGCATTTATTTATTATCGTACAGAAGTTCAAAGTATATAATCTGCAAAAAAATCTATCGTTCACATCAGGTTATATACAGGTTGGCCAGGAATTAGCCACACCGAGTGCATTCGGTGTCCCTAAAGTTGCACGTGGCTGGAGATGTACACTGTAGAAGATGGTTGTTAGTTCACACAGCACCACACTTGCCAAAAACTGATTCAACAGAAAGACCGCACATCTGCAGGTCTGACTTGCATGTCGTGGTACTAATATGTACTCTGCTAGGAGCTTTCCATGTTGTCCACTTCTCTTAATGACCAGGAGGGAGCCCTTCCTCCGGAACCATCCATTTATCCAAATTTTTACTTTCCCCCACTACTTTCAGTTCATTTTTTGCTGTTGTATTACTGTACGTGTTGTGACTGTGCCTTCTTGTAATGTTTTCGTGATATCACAACAATAATCAATGACTAACGTTCCCTCATACACTACTGGCCATTAAAATTGCTACACCACGAAGATGACTCGCTACAGACGCGAAATTTAACCGACAGGAAGAACATGCTGTGATATGCAAACGAGTAGCTTTTCAGAGCATTCACACAAGGTTGGCGCCGGTGGCGACACCTACAACGTGCTGACATGAGAAAAATTTCCAACCGATTTCACATACACAAACAGCAGTTGACCGGCGTTGTCTGATGAAACGTTGTTGTGATGCCTCGTGTAAGGAAGAGAAATGCGTACCATCACGTTTCCGACTATGATAAAGGTCGGATTGTAGCCTATCGCAATTGCGGTTTATCGTATCGCGACATTGCTGCTCGCGTTGATCGAGATCCAATGACTGTTAGCATAATATGGAATCGGTAGGTTCAGGAGGGTAATACGGAACGCCGTGCTGGATCCCAACGGCCTCGTATTACTAGCAGTCGAGATGACAGGCATCTTATCCGCATTGCTGTTACAGACCATGCAGCCACGTCTCGATCCCTGAGTCAATAGATGGGGACATTTGCAAGACAAGAACCATCTGCACGAACAGTTCGACGACGTTTGCAACAGCATGGACTATCAGCTCGGAGACCATGGCTGCGGTTACCCTTGACGCTGCATCACAGACAGGAGCGCCTGCGATGGTGTACTCAACGACGAACCTGAGTGCACGAATGGCAAAACGTCATTTTTCGGATGAATCTAGGTTCTGTTGACAGTGTCACGATGGTTGCATCCGTGTTTGGCGACATCACGGTGAACTCACATTGGAAGTGTGTATTCGTCATCGCCATACTGGCGTATCACTCGACGTGATGGTATGGGGTGCCATTGGTTACACGTCTCGGTCACCTCTTGTTCGCATTGACTGCACTTTGAACAGTGGACGTTACATTTCAGATGTGTTACGACCGGTGACCCTACCCTTCATTCGATCCCTGCGAAACTCTACATTTCAGCAGGTTGATGCACGACCGCATGTTGCAGGGCCTGTACAGGCTTTTCTGGATACAGAAACTGTTCGACTGCTGCCCTGGCCAGCACATTCTCCAGATCCCTCACCAACTGAAAATGTCTGGTCAATGGTGGCCTAGCAACTGGCTCCTCACAATACGCCAGTCACTACTCTTGATGAACTGTGGTATCGTGTTGAAGCTGCATGGGCAGCTGTACCTGTACAGCTCAATGCCCAGGCGTATCAAGGCCGTATTACGGCCAGAGGTGGTTGTTCTGTGTACTGATTTCTCAGGATCTATGCACTCAAATTGCGTGAAAATGTAATCACATGTAAGTTCTAGTATAATATATTTGTCCAATGAATACCCGTTTATTATCTGCTCTTCTTCTTGGTGTAGCAATTTTAATGGTCAGTTGTGTAGATAGCTAAGGTACGAAGCGACGACTTTTAGTGTGGAAGGCTAGAGCACAGTGCGACGTATTGAGGTACCGACGTTGAGAGATTGAGGCAGCTCTGTCGGTGGCACGCTGCCCAGGGGGAGCTACCGGCTCCTAGTCTGGGGGCATGTGTTGGTCTTCTCTTGTCATAGGCTCGGTTAGTTCAAAGCCTGCTGCACAGGTGTCCTAGTGCCGACCGGTATGCTGGCGAAGGCATACTCGAGCACAGTAAGAGCTTCAGTAGGTGCCAAGATGTTCTTTTTTTATTTCAGCCGAGAATGTGCTGGCTGTCTACCATTCAATGGGTGGTTTTCCGTAGAAAACATACACTGACTGCAGAAGTCACATAAAGTGTTTACCTGACAATTGCCAGTACATTTCGTGGCGGAAGAGATTTTCCGGAGCCTGGGCTATCGAACAGTTTTAGTCGGAGGCCCCGATTGGTTGCGATTGGACAGGAAGCGCGGGAATTTCAAGTGGATGGAGAGAACAAACTGTCTTGCGTTTTCGTCAGAAGATTTTAATATATTTAGACATCAAAACCTTCAGATATTAGTTTACGCGAGTGATGGTGCACTTCAGAGAGACGACAAATGCAGAGAAGAAAACTGGTCCATATTCGTAGCAGTGAATTATGAACAAGGTTACCTTTGTATTTGATGAGATATAGGTAGATTTTGTTTTCTAAGGGGATGAAACTGTGAGCAGGTCATAGAAAGGATTGAAGAAAGCCGCTTAAAGTGACAGGAGTGTTGCTAATTATGAGGTGGAAAGGAGGAAAAAACTTGAGAACCACGAAATACACGTTTAATGTGTAAAAATATAAGTTCTCACCGGCTCTGACCACGTGCTCGTACATTAAAACAATAGTTTACTGATAATCAGGGTGTACTGACTGACACGTAACCGTGATTTCTGCACAGGAAAAAAAGGATTTTTTTGGTTGTTGCTTGCTTTTAAAAGCAAGTGCCATGCAAGTGATCTTCGCTTCGACATACAAAATAATGCTGTCCTCATCGTAGAGTTTTGTTTCAACTTCGCAGTGTTTTACTAGCAATGGTCCTCTCGCCTCTGGCATCCCCCTTATTCCAGATTTAGAGCTGACTTACCCATTTGACGTGGTGCAAGTTACGTCTTGTGGTATTAAAAAGTGCCAGAGGTGAAAGAAGCGATAAGTAACAGAAAGAAATCCCAAGACTAGCGTAGGACTGATCAACAGACCTCCGTATCTGAAGGCAGGCACTTTCATACTGAACTACTGAGGCAGGTGCGCGATTTCTTCTCCGTTGTATTCAACCCTGAAGCCGAGTTGCAGCAGTACGCCATCCCATTCTTCTGTCTAGGCTCCCCTTCATTTCTGAATACGTATCACACCGAAGTCACAATATGCTGCATATATGACATACTTCGTCATCCCAGGTCATTCTTATCTGCTTTTTCTGTTCTTCCAACGATGTTCCTACGTCTTAAAATGTGTGCTACGAGTATGACAGTTTTTCCTTGGATATGCATCTAGAGAGATCTGGTTTCCTGTATGCTTCCCAGCACCTCTTGCTTGGTAACTCTGCCTCTCATCGTTCTACAGCACCAAATCTCCAGCCGTCTTCTCTCTTGTTAACCTATTGGCGAGGTCTCACAATCGTACAGGGTCACATCTCAAATAGGGGACAGTCGGGCAATGTGACAAGGCTAAGGTATTCCTGTCTTTTAAGCTAATTAGCAATAGACGGAAATTCACAGAAACGAGTGATTATATTCTATAATTATTGAAAAATGATGTGGAATTGTTTAGTCACCTTATGATCGAAGTAAATACTTTAAACAATTTAAATTTCACAAAATGACAAAATGGCGACTTTGTCCGACATCAGTGGGCAAAGTGAGCACTCAGTATTAAATTCAAATATAAGGGATAAAAACTGTTTTACCAAAGATTTAAGAAAACTTTATTTTAAAACGTGATTCGAATTGAATTATCTAAACTTATCACAAATAAAAGTCGAATTGTGTTCGTCAGCAGTTCGTCGACCCAGAGCCACCATAACTGGCATTTGACACACTGCTCTTCTGGCCTTGTATTAGAAAATTTTTCTTCGCGCTACATGCGCTCTTTATCTTAATCTTTGTCGTTGTTCTAGAGTGGGATTTCCAGCACTTTACAGTCTTCTTTTTACTTCCTTCCTTCTCTTCGTCTGCTTTCCAGTTTTCTTCTTTTTAATTTTTTTCTTTCTATTTCTTTATTTTCCGTTTCCAGCTCACTCTTATAGGGATTATAAGGATTTGCTGTAGGTATCGCCTAGAAACCTTCCTTTCTCTCGACCGCCGCTTTTACGTTTTCCCCCTACACAGAGAGGTCAGGAGACATTGCCATTATGTCCACTTTGCCTGCATTGGCATCAATATACAAAAGCTGTGTACCCTATAAGACGTGACCGAACTGTCTATAGTAGGATTATATGGTCTAGATAATACATTTTCAATACAATTTCACACAAATACATAACAATCAATAATGTAATCTTTTTACAAGTGGACTTTATTTGCCTAGATCGCAATCTAGTTTCAGAAAGTTAAACTGTAGTATCATTGCCACAGATATTACTACAACGCCGCGCCAACGCAAGGTTGGCAGCCCGTCGTCTGCCGAGCACAGCGCACTCTAGCGGGCTGTGCAGCTCGGCGGAACCGGAGTGTGCCTCGTTCACTTCTTAGCTAGATTTCAACCTAGGCAGACGCACTTTCATAATCGGCCCTCAGCCACATCTGTTTGCATTGATTCTCTGAGGAGGGCCCATCAGGCTTAGTCCCTGAGAATATATTGTGTTAGTTATAGCCATAGCTACAGTCCTACAAACTACTAAAGATAAGTAATTTTCATTGTACTATGTGTTTCTTGAATAATAATCCTTCTGTCTAACAGTGTGACGTACCACATATATATTGCAACCTGGACGCCTTCAGCTCCTATTAACTCGGCCTCCTACTTATTTGCATTTAGAAACGAGCTGAAAACACCCACGCGTTTTGTGCCTCTAAACAGTGAGACACAATATAAACTACCAACTTCAGATCACCTACATACATATACATGGACCTCGGTGGTTCAGTCATGGGCATACGACTAAATAACCGTACATTACATAGAGCTACGCAATGGTCCATCATTGTAGATGATCTGAATATGGTTATTTAGCATGCCGAAACGTGTTATCTATATATACATTTATTGCGATCAGGACAAATAAATTTCTCTAGTAAGAAGATTACATTATTCAGATTCAGACTCTACGGCTAACAATCGAAGGATCCAAAAAAACATAAGTCTTATGCCCTCTCCATAATAAACACAGAAACAGACCAATTACCTTACATCAGGTTATCTAATAACTACAAAATTATTAAACTCCAAGGAGCGACACAGCAAACAGGATTAGATTTCATGGGGTGACTGCTACATCAGATTTCATGGGATGACTGCTACATCAGATTTCATGGGATGACTGGCACCTCCAGGGAGAATAAGTGAAGGCATTTCCTGCGCGATGCCAGCACCTCGTGGTTCCTGGGACCCCAATCCTCACTTTACCCGCCATGGCCACTTCTCCTGGCTCTCCTCTGCTTTCTTCGTCTGTTTCTTTATTTCGAGTATGACATTCGTGCTGATGAGTTCTTTCTCAGACTGAATGCAATCTTAGCCTGCTCGTTTTTACCACAGGAGAGTCCAAGGATGATGCCATGCTCCGAAATATTTTAAATTCGAACTCACCGAGGGGCTGTCTGGGCTTATGTTGAATCAGTGGAGCTGTTGTGTGTGCAGTGCCATTCGTTTTGTACGAATCATTTTTGCGATCAACGCCTACTAAGTGAGAATTTCCTCTGATTCCTGTACCTCAGTCTTTCGTTGCATATCTGGAACGTGTGCTGGTCCTTACTACTGGAATAATGTCCTTACCACTCATTAAGAACTCTGAGATGCTAATTTTCACATAAATGTTTTGTCATTTGAATTTATGTTTCATGTCTCCATTAGACACGTATCTGATGTAACGTTCTTGTATAATATATTCCACTGTAATTTCCAGTGTTTTATTAGTTGCCCCATCATTACCACACCTTTCCGAAAATACGTGCTGATTACTGTTTCTGTTACGCTCGCGTCCAAAAGCGCTACGTTAGTTAATCTATTTGACCGGTTTTTCTTATATTCAGGATATAATCTGAGTGGTGAAGTATGTGCTATTAGCTCTATATTGCTGCACCAATTCGCTATATGCGTTTCAGTTCCGTTTGTCAAGTTTTGATTAACTAAGTTGATACGTAGCTTGCGTGTCACTTCCCCCGTGCCAGGTTTTCTTTTCCATTTAATTTACAAATTAAGCACCCTAATTGCAAGAACAGCTCATCTTGCAAGGATTTATTCTGATCATAAATTATCGCAGACTACTTACAATACGCAGTGCAGTAAAGCAGTTATTTTGTTTAAGACAGTAAGTAAACAATGAAGCAGAAACAAACATTTGACAGAGCACTCATATGACTAAACATTGCAAAAAGTTTTCAGCAGAGTTTCTTAATACACCACGACAATCAGGTGTTTGTAATGTGAACAGTTTCCTTCCTGTTTTCCAAAAAGTACAGTGGACAAGAAATTAGACACAATCCAGGCGACATCACGTTAGTACTGTGTTTTACGTCAAGAAATCGTAGTATCACAAGCCAGAGTGAAATTCAGCCAAGACATCAGTGCCAAACCCATGAATGTGCATGTCGATTATACTTCCAGATACACAAAAAGCGTGTAGTGAAATAAATTTTTAGTATGTAAATATGTTTCATAAAACACCAACCAGTCATTTTTTTTTAATAATTATGTTTTATTCCATGAACCATGACCAAACTGAACTGAGAAAGAAATTTTTCCTTCAGAACTTTGAAGAATTACTAGTAACTAGTAAATAGTAACCACTCAATCAACCCTACACAACCTCCCCACCCCCTCCTCATAACCTCCCCAAAATGAGCAACAAGTTTTTGGCTTAGTTCTAAGTGCATATTGTACAGCTTTGAATTGAGAAGATCTTTCTTTCTGTAAAGAGATCTGATTTCAGTTTTTAACCAAATGATTTCACATCGTGCTTTTGCTGTCTTGGCTGACGTGCTTTGACTCATTATTTTTATTCTGATGTAGTTTGGAGTCAAGTTTTCTGAGAGACCCTTTTTGTTAAATCTTTTTGCAAGGATGGTTTTCGTTACTTTAAGTTTACATTGCCGAAATTCGCACATTGTTCTAATTACCTGGCGTGGTAGCAACAGATTAAGCTTATCCATTACGGATATTTTAGAACCGTGACTGTTAATTAAATGTAAATAATTTTCATAAAACAGTAGCCAGTCACTTTTTTGAATAATTATGTTTTATTCCAGTAATCGCTTTTCAAACCTTTCCAGGTTCACCTTCAGACGGTTTCTGGAGGTTATATAATTATTTTTAGCACAATGCTGGGTGCTGGCTCTGTGACAAGACGATGGAACACGCTTCAATATATCGCCATGACTATTGTTTATCTGACGATGTGGATGTGAATTTAGTTTTTTACTTACTACGACAGTATGGGCGGCTTTTTTCTTAAGTGTCCATCTGTCTGCTTCCATTTTGATGTTTAGTTAGTATATCACTTCGCCCACTGTAACAGAATATACGTTAATTTACACTCTGACAGCGAAACTTTGCCAGCATCCAGCATGTACTGTACAACTGTTGCTTGTGCCCCAACCCCCCCTCCCTCATAACCCCCCCCCCCCCCCCAAATCACCCTTCTTACATCCTAACTACACTGGTGTCAATGTAAATATGCTACCACAGAATAAAAGCTGTACTATGTTTCTAAATGTTAAAGCCCTCAACTGTTCAAATAAACCATTACTTTTATACACGTTACTTCTAGCTGGAACAAACAGAATCTGCCTTTACCAATATTCCAAAATCACGTTAATGTACAAAAATAAGTCAACATTACACCTGAACTTTTGTTCTTGGTTTTAGATGTGAAGTGCATGGCCATACAGGCAGCTTTAGTCCATTACAAACATTAAAACTTTTATACCTATTACCCTAGGTGAAATAAATAGCGTTTATTCTTACTAATAATCTAGATTATATTAACGTAAGAACAGAAATAAGTCAACAGTTCATTTGAAGGTTTATTATTATTTAAATTTAAACTTAAATGTAAAGGTCACGGTCATACAAACGGCTGTATCTCATTGTAAATACGATAACTCTGTAGTACTGACTCCTGGTCATTCCTGTTAATGCCGGATGTTCCGGAACATCCTTGTTAAACCCTACAATATTCCCAGACTACCTTCTCTACCCAGCGGTTCCTACCCCTGTAACCGACCCCGCTGCAAAACCTGCCCCATGCATCCCCCCACAACCACCTACTCCAGCCCCGCTACTGGTAAAACATACAAAATTCAAGGCAGGGCTACGTGTGAAACTACACATGTCATTTATCAACTGACATGCCTGCACTGCACAGCCTTTTACATCGGCATGACAACAACCAAACTGGCTGAGCGCATGAACGGACACAGACGAACTGTCCGCCTAGGAGATGCCCAATACCCAGTAGCGGAGCATGCCCTCCAGCATAACTCTAGGGACCTAGGAACCTGCTACACCGTATGTGCCATTTGGCTTCTCCCACCCAACACCAGTCCCTCTGAACTGCGGAGATGGGAACTTGCACTCCAACACATCCTTTCATCCCGCCATCCCCCTGGACTGAACCTACGTTAAACCACCTCACTCCCATTCACTCTTCAATCTTCTCCTCTTTCCATTTCCTCTTTAGCCATTCACGCATCTTTCCATCCTACATAGTTGTGTTTATCTTTATACTATATACCTCTTTACTTCTGCATGCATCCTCTTTGGTTTGAAGCTGGCACAGTACTTACAGTAGAATATCTTTGGCTTCCCTCTGACAACCATGCCTCCATCCTTGCTACCCTCCCTGTTTACCTTTCCCTGTTGCTTCATAACCTGGGTTGTGAATAACTGAATCCACTTTCCCTTCTTCCCTTTTTTCCCCTCTCTCCTCCCTGATGAAGGAACAAAGTTCCGAAAGCTAGGAATGTAAATTTTCAGTTCTGTTTTATGTGTATCTATCGGCTGTACTGAGCTGAGGTAAGTACTGGCCAGCCCCTCTATCTCTTTGTTAGTATTTGTTTCACGTACTATAAACTGACTGTATTATACGTTAATATACAAATAGAAATAAGACTTCATATCACTTGAAGTTTGTTCGTGTAGTAATTCATTTATTTATTCAATTTATTTTGTGCTCTCATGTTATCGCCGGTCTGATTAAAGTCTTTGCCCTTATATCAACTTTAATACATGTAAAAAAGAACAAATTACATCTCTGTGCAAAGTAGACCTATGCCATATCTTTTGTCAAGATCTTTGTTACGAGCAACAGTTGTACAGCACATGCTGGACGCTGGCAAAGTTTCATTGTCAGAGTGTAAATTAATATATATTGTGTTAAAGTGTGCGAGGGCATATACCAACTAAACATAAAAATGGAAGCAGACAGATGGACACTTACGAAAAAAGCCGCCCATACTGTCGTAGTAAGTAAAAAACTAAATTTACATCCGTATCGTCAGATAAACAATAGTCACATCTTCTTGTCACAGAGCCAGCACCCAGCATTATGCTAAAAATAATGATGTAACCTCCAGAAAGCATCTTAAGATGAACCTGGAAAGGTTCGAAAACCGATTCATGGAATAAAACATAATTATTCAAAAAAGTGACTGGTTGCTGTTTTATGTAACTTATTTAGATTCAGTTAACAGTCACGGGTTGTAAAATATCCGTAATGGATACGCTTGATAAATTTTTAGTAGTAGCAAAGGCGGATTTGAAATGGCTTTAATAATTGTAAAGGGGCTGCGAAAACTACGGCCATACAAGCGAAGAACTCTACTTATTACCTACCAAGAACTAAACTGTTGTGTAAAAAAAGTGACATGTGGGGATGTTTTAGTCTGTATAAGATTCATTGTTCTACGTGTCTGGCGTTCTGTATAATTAGTATGATAACGAGAATGAATCCTATAACACATCTCTAATTGTTTTTGATACACGAATCTTGTTGTTTCTAGATGAGTTATCATTGAAGACTAATCTGAAGAACAAAAGATGTAATGCCGACGTTTCATTTTACGGTCTTTGGTAAAGACCAATCATTATCCTCAATCATCTTTGTCATTATCAAAAGCGTTTCCTGATTGACGTAAGGTGAAGATAAGCAAAAATATACGAAATTACAGATTCATTGCTCAAAAGCGTTGGCAAAGTCGCGGTACAAGCAAGTTCTGAAAGTAGATGCTTGAGATCTTCCATTATCTATCTTCCTATTTAAATTTTGTCAAATTCTATGTTCCAAACCTTTGAACATTACGCGTTCCTTTACGTTCCTCCCTTTGCATTGCTATAACCAATACTGTTACAGCTTTTGCTGTTTATAATTAGTATCCTGAGTATTTCTGAAAGTTATAACAGAGTCAGTACACATAACAGTCTCAATACATCAGTTATAATCTCTGGGAGTGCATGGAAGAGAAGCGATGAAAATTGATACGGGATTATTTATCCCCTCTGGCTTGACCATTGTATCCCTGAATGTCTAAGACCCATAATGCAAATCGTACACGATTTCTTTCCGAGTTTGTCTGCTGCTTCCCTAACCTTGTTTCAAGAGATATAGTGGCACAGAGTGATTCTGAAGGTACGTAGGGAATATGTCGCACTTCCGCGGTTCGGTAGGAACGTGGCACTTGAAAAGATAAAAAAGACGTAAGTGAGGGAGAGACAGCTTTGGAATCCTCGGAATACCTGCACGTCACTATCCACCAATAAGAAGCTTGGAACAGAAACGAACAAATTGGACCAGCAGATCACGTTCTACACCGGTTTTCCGTAGCCAGTATTTTGACGTGTCATTTCATACGTTTTATGTATAATGTATAGAAGAATGATTTATAGCACGAGACAGGCTAAAGCCGCTTCTGCAATGGTTTAAACCAGTCCGTACAAGCACCACAGTCAGGGACTAGATATACAATATGGGCTGTTCAAGATAAAAGTAGCCCTATGTCAACACATTGTGACACAAGTTGTGTCACATAAAAACATAATATTGTTTACAATCAGCAGATAGTCAAAAATTAGAACAGTTTAAAATTTACAACACATGTTGAAAAACGTTTCCACCACCTCTAAGCATTTTTGATTTGACGGGGAAAAGGGGGAGAAAAAAATTACAACATTGACAAAAATCGATGTAAACTGTAAAAACTCTTACCTGATGATGATGTTTGGGTTGTGGGGCCTCAGCGCCTCAGCGCCCACACAAAGTCCCAATTTGTACACAATCCACTTTTTACACAATCCAACCTATCCACGGTCACGAATGATGATTACGATGAAATGATGAGGACAACACAAACACTCAGTCCCCGGGCAGACAAAATCCCCAATCTGGCCGGAAATCGAACCCAGGACCCCGTGATCCACAGGCAGCAACGCTAGCCACTTTTTTTTTTCGATATAGTTCGCTGCTTTTGGTCTTGGCGGACGTCACTAGACATCTCTTCAAGTTGATCGTTGATTCCTGGACTCAGTTTTCTAATTACAGAGAGCACGCAGCCCTCTGGCCGAACACGGTGAGCTACCGTGCCGGCACGACTAGACCACTAGCTGCGGACACACTCTTACCCGGAACAGCGAAGTATCAGTTTCTGCAGACTGTACTTATGGAATTACTGTACACAGTACCGCTTGCTGTTCATAGCACTTCTGTTCACAGTGTGAGAGAGTCGTAGCACGTACTGGTAATGCTACGTTAGCATAGTAGTTACCAGTCAGCTGTGGTGAATGATTGTTTGGTCGAGCAAGACCTACTGTATAGGTGAAAAAAAAATGAAATGATCGTATGGCATTGATGACCAGGAGGCCCCACGTAGGGAAGTTCGGCCGCAAAGTTGCAAGTTTTATCAGTTGACGCCACACTGCGTGACTTACGTTTAGATGTTGATGAAATGATGAGGAGGACGACACAATACCCATGTCCCACGAACGGAGAAAATCTACTCGGCCGGGAATCGAACCAGCGCCCACTACATGGCAGTCAGATGAGCTGACCAGTCAGCTAAGGCAGCAGACTGTTATACAGGTAACGCGTTTGTATAGTTTGAAGCCCACTGGTTTATTTCACCAGGGAATGTGAAAATTGTGTTGTACGTTACTCAGTTTAGACCCACTGAGGAAGTTTGCGTGCTGGGGCAATATAAAAGAGTATGGTACTTCAAATGCTAGTTTGGAACATTTGGAAATTTGTGGTAGGTACTAAGGGACCCAACTGCCGAAATCATTAGTCCCTAAGTTTGGACACTAATTAATGTAACATACGCTAAGGACAACAAACACACCCATGACCGAGGGAGGACTCGAACCTCCGACGGGGATAGCCGCGCGAACCGTGACACGGCGCCCTAGACCGCACGGCTACCTCCGCGCGACTTCAATTGCTAGTCCGAGCATCCAGCTTAATTCGTCAAAAGTACTGCGTTGAAGCTTTGCGTGGGGACGGATCTCACATGGGACAGCTCTTCAGACGACAGACAAGGGATAGCCGCACTCCGTCCGGCCACGAATAACAATCCAGGTGCCGACAGAGGTCACTGGCCCATGGACTTTTCTCCTCCGGGGGCCACTTGACCGAAAGTGGTAACTGCAGTTTCCTGGCGCCCGAGCAGTATTTAGACCAGTGCCCGGGCTACGTTCGAGCAGTTCACTCCGAGTGATTTTCCTGGGCCAAGTACCGATTGCAAAAGCGTTCACACAATCAGGGTCTCACTCTGGAGTTTCCGCAACTGCAATGCCACCATACACGACAATATTCGCCTCCATGCGCTGCCATTGCGCTTGCACCTGGACGGTCCTCTTTCCGCCCCAATCTGTATGGCGCGCCATGGAAACTAAATACTTCGCATCTGCATGACGACTTGACGCCAGCAAGTCACTGAGACATGGGCAGCCTTCGAATGACGCCTTCCCCACTACCGCTCGACATTGACATAGTGGATGGACTGCGCCAAACCAGCGATCAGGAGGACACTGACGAAATGCGGAAAGGACTTGTCCGACTGACATCGCAACACTGTCGACTTCTTTTCGTACTATTCGCTATTCTGGATTAAATCTCACTTTGGCACAGAAAGGGGTGAATTATGCTGCCACAAAAATATTTGGTCATTTGCTAAATAGTATTAAAAGTCTGACAGGTAGTCAATCAACATTAAAAAGCAAATTAAAAGAATTTCTGAATGACAACTCCTTCTACTGAATAGATGAATTCTTAGATATGAAGTAGTAACTGTAAAAAAAAAAAATTAATTAATTATTTTGTGTAAAGAAAACGTATGTTAAAGTGACACGTTCCACATCTTTACGAAGTGTCGTATTCATGAGCTATGGAACAAGGATTAATGTATGTATGTATGTATGTATGTATGTATGTATGTATGTATGCCAGTTATGGACCTGCACCATTTGCGGCCTATACTATACACCAAAGAGACGTGGCTCTGACGCCGTCACCAGGAACTGAACATTGTAATATTTGTCTCTGTTTTTCATCAGCAATACGCCAGACTTTTCGTGTCGCTTTGGGACGTTAACTTTTGCTCGTCCTCCTTCGGACTTAACTTGTGCACGTCTCTTCTGGACTCTGATTGTGGCATTCTTTGTGTGTGGAGACTGGAGTTTGGAATTTTCAATTTACTGTTATATTTTCTGTTGTTTCAGTGTTCAAGCAGTGATTTGTTTTCATTTATCGTCTTCCAAACTATCTCTTCTCAGCATGTTACAATAAACTTCATGTTGATTTGACACATGCGTGTTTTTCTGCACCGTCTTCGGCAGACACATCATGAAGGGCATGGATGATTACGTTCCATATTCTCCCAATCAGATCCTGTTCTCTGCTTCTTAATAACGTCGTCCTTGATGGGATATTAAACTCTAATCTCCCCTTTCTTCCCTCTATGTATATCAGACCTGAGGAAAAAATGGTTCAAATGGCTCTAAACACTATGGGACTTAACATCTGAGGTCATCAGTCCCCTAGACTTAGAACTACTTAAACCTAACTAACCTAAGGACATCACACACATCCATGCTCGAGGCAGCATTCGAACCTGCGACCGTAGCAGCAGCGCGGTTCCGGACTGAAGCGCCTAGAACTGCTCGGTCACAGAGGCCGGCAGATTTGAGCAGATTATATGACGTAATCATGCATTACATGTCATGAGACAGGATCCTTTGTGGAATGTTTAAGTCCTGCTCTGCTGAACAGATGCCGCCAACACTGGAGATGCATGCAGCTGTCGACGGTGACAATTAGGGGAGGTGGGGGAGGGGAGGGGGTGGCACTCGTATCGGGACTTCTGGTAACATGACCTTGGTTCATTTTGTCAGATCACTTCTTGAAGCGCAGCAAGTTCGGCAATCCTTTTGGTTTTCTTATTGGGTGGTTTAGCCCCTTCAGACCCTCTGGGTACTTGTATAACTTTTACTGTGTCTTAGCTGCAACAGAACTATTTTTTCCTCATCTAACATGAGATACACGTTTGTGAATGTTCAACCGTTTCACCATACACAAGTGCTGCCAACTGTTAGGCATCACTATGAAATTATCAGCAAGTCAATGTAGCAGTACGCAGAAGTTCGTGATCAGCAAAAGATACGGATGTGGTTGGTTCGCTCTATTCCACTGTGTAATTGAATATTGTTATTGTTATTTTGCTTGGTAATTACTGAATGATCATTTCACTATTTATTACAATTGAGATTATTTCTTACCTAGTTATTTCAGTCCACACAATGAAACAGAGTGTACAAGCAGAGTGAAAATGGGTACTTTTTTGTATAAATCTTGCATCTAAAAGCATTAAAAATGAGCAAGAGCATTACTACGTAAAGAGAAATTTTCCTTCTTCCAGAAAACTTTTGTAGTAAGCAAAGCTGGTTTCGTCGCATTGTGTTTGCTTTGCAAATAAGTTGCCCATATTCTGCCTGATTTTTGCTTGCATCTGTAATATGGGGGAAGGGGTAAATGATCACATATTTGTTTTTGTATCATTTGAAACAAAATGGTTTCGTCATATGGTGTTGGATGCAGTTACGTATATTTGTTGCTGTTCACGACTCCAAATGTGAACTGCTCGATTTAAATGCGCTGTAAACATATTGCTAGTATTCTACATTATTTTTGTTCGCACCCATTTTCCGTACTTTCTCGCTTGTAACGGAGAATTCCATGTTAGCAGCTTTTGACAGAAGTGGTATTCTTATTACATCTTGCCACGGAATCGGTATGTAACTCTGCTTCGAATGATATTGCTTTTGCCACTGAATATGCTTTGTTGTCTTAGTGACTAAAGCATTATTCCCCGCAAATGCTAAAAATCTAACAGTAACTATGCAAATGTGATCATGTGTTATTCAAATGGTTCAAATGGCTCTGAGCACTATGGGAATTAACGTCTGTGGTCATCAATCCCCTAGAACTTAGAACTACTTAAACCTAACTAACCTATGGACATCACACACATCCATGCCCGAGGCAGGATTCGAACCTGCGACCGTAGCAGTCACGCGGTTCCAGACTGAAGCGCCTAGAACCGCAAAACTGCACGGCCACTCCGGCCGGCCATGTGTTATTAATTGGTACTGCAGTTCGTTTTAGCAGAAATCAATGTATTCGAAACATCCCCCTACACCACGAAAATTTCGGAATCCAACATTAAATGGAAGGAGTGTGAAAAAAGGATGTGAGGAAAAGTAAAGTAGACTTTGAGCAATTTACTTAAAATGCCTTCAGATTGAGCAAATCACACACGTATTTGTAAGCGGCAACAAATATGCATGAATCTACAGAACAGCATGTGACAAAAACAGCTACCATTTTATATGAGACAAAACAAATATGGATTCATTTACGACATAAGTTATTGCGGATGCGAGCAAAAATCAAACAGAATACGAGCGTCATACAGTGCCTTTCAAAGAGTGCAATATACACAAGAAGTCGTAATCAGGAATACAATGCGTTGAAACCAGCTTCTGCGTCTTCTCATATCAGATGATGTTTTAGATTCTGACATGTGCTAAAGCGCAAGTATTTCCACATCATGATGGCCACACGGTCGAAATTGCCATTTTAGGTTTTACAAATAAATAATTTTAAATAATTTTGTAGTAGTAAAGCAACCATGATGTGATTTACAAAATTTTACTTGAGTGTGAATCCCAGTTTCAGGAAGGTAATATTTTTTTTTATTATTTCTCAAATACGCCGCAAGGTCACAAAAACGTTTTCAGAGAGGGACTTTACCTCTAGACTACGAGGGCCATACATAAAGCATAAATGAAAAAAATTCTCATTTAATATTCGTATCGCGCAAAGCAAGAATACGGAATTTTGCGCCATATTTTCTGTATTTGAAGTTCACTGCCAGTCCACTACGAGCGCTGCTGTCGTTCTCTGCTTCCATATCGAAACATTAGTGTGCACGGCTTACATTTTGGTGTTCTGTAGTGCCACCGGTGCCAAGTACTGAGCGGTTGCGGCAGCGGTGAGGGAGTCTTGCAAGGAACAGCTAAGAGCCAGAACTTTTAGTGTGGGCCTTAGGAGACTACTGACGGCCATCAGCTGACAGCACACAAACAGCAGCACCGAATGCATGGATGATGGATCGGGTGGTGTTGTTCTGGCCCTCGGACAACTTGTGCCTGTATTGCACAAACGTGACTACGCCTGCTACTGTGTAACCCGTCCATTGCACTGCCCACGATAACAATCCTTTAATATCAGTAATGCACTGACTTGGTATGTCACATAGCCAGCCGTTGTGGCCGAGCGGTTCTAGGCTCTTCTGTCTGGAACCGCGCGACCGCTAAGGTCGCAGGTTCGAATCCTGCCTCGGGCATGGATGTGTGTGATGTCCTTAGGTTAGTTAGGCTTAAACAGTTCTAAGTTCTAGGGGACTGATGACCTCAGATGTTAAGCGCCATAGTGCTCAGAGCCATTTGGTATGTCACCGTTATTTTGTTTGAACCTCTGCAGCCTGTGTCCTTGAGAACGTGCGCTATACTGCTAACTACCTACTCACGGGCTTTTTTTTTTTTGGTCATCAGTCTACTGACTGGTTTGATGCGGCCCGTCACGAATTCCTTTCCTGTGCTAACCTCTTCATCTCAGAGTAGCACTTGCAACCTACGTCCTCAATTATTTGCTTGACGTATCCCAATCTTTGTCTTCCTCTACAGTTTTTGCCCTCTACAGCTCCCTCTAGTACCATGGAAGTCATTCTCTCATGTCTTAGCAGATGTCCTATCATCCTGTCCCTTCTCCTTATCAGTGTTTTCCACATATTCCTTTCCTCTCCGATTCTGGGTAGAACCTCCTCATTCCTTACCTTATCAGTCCACCTAATTTTCAACATTCGTCTATAGCACCACATCTCAAATGCTTCGATTCTCTTCTGTTCCGGTTTTCACACAGTCCATGTTTCACTACCATACAATGCTGTAGTCCAGACGTACATCCTCAGAAATTTCTTCCTCAAATTAAGGCCGGTATTTGATAATAGTAGACTTCTCTTGGCCAGAAATGCCTTTTTTGCCATAGCGAGTCTGCTTTTGATGTCCTCCTTGCTCCGTCCGTCATTGGTTATTTTACTGCCTAGGTAGCAGAATTCCTTAACTTCATTGACTTCGTGACCATGAATCCTGATGTTAAGTTTCTCGCTGTTCTCATTTCTACTACTTCTCATTACCTTCGTCTTTCTCCGATTTACTCTCAAACCATACTATGTACTCATTAGACTGTTCATTCCGTTCAGCAGATCATTTAATTCTTCTTCACTTTCATTCAGGATAGCAATGTCATCAGCGAATCGTATCATTGATATCCTTTCACCTTGTATTTTTATTCCACTCCTGAACCTTTCTTTTATTTCCATCATTGCTTCCTCGATGTACAGATTGAAGAGTAGGGGCGAAAGGCTACAGCCTTGTCTTACACCCTTCTTAATACGAGCACTTCGTTCTTCATCGTCCACTCTTATTATTCCCTCTTTGTTGTTTTGCATATTGTATATGACCCGTCTCTCCCTATAGCTTACCCCTACTTTTTTCAGAATCTCGAACAGCTTGCACCATTTTATATTGTCGAACGCTTTTTCCAGGTCGATAAATCCTATGAAAGTGTCTTGATTTTTCTTTAGCCTTGCTTCCATTATTAGCCGTAACGTCAGAATTGCCTCTCTCGTCCCTTTACTTTTCCTGAAGCCAAACTGATCGTCACCTAGCGCATTCTCAATTTTCTTTTCCATTCTTCTGTATATTATTCTTGTAAGCAGCCTCGCTGCATGAGCTGTTAGGCTGATTGTGCGATAATTCTCGCACTTGTCAGCTCTTGCCGTCTTCGGAATTGCGTGGATGATGCTTTTCCGAAAGTCAGATGGTATATCGCCAGACTCATATATTCTACACACCAACGTGAATAGTCGTTTTGTTGCCACTTCCCCCACTTGCCACTTCACGGGCTATACCGCATTACTGCTAGCACAGAGTTATTTTGATTACAGTGATCAATGTCGTGACAATTTTTGTTTTGGGAAAGTTTGTGGCAGATTAATTTTGGGACTGCTAGAACGTAGTTTGCTAAACCAGCAAATTCTTAGTGTTTTTTCGTCCCGTGGCGCTCGAGTCGAGGGTAAGTCAGTCCACATCTTGGTGGTTTTCCACTGTCAATATTTGGCCGTCAAGGGGAGGAAAGATAGTGGCGTAAAGTTCCTCGTCACCTGATTTTGTGCCAATGTCCTGATTCAAATATCAAACATCTCCGCAGTGTCTCAAGAAGTGTGAGTACGTGATACTGTTGATGGAGATCTGAACATCGGATTGTGCTATTCCAGAAGAGTACGCTATGTGCCAGCGCCATCGTCATGACGATGATGATGATGATGATCATCATCATCAAACGCAAACATTACATTGCATTCCTCTCTCTCTCTCTCACACACACACACACACATAGGTGTGGTATTATAAATATTGAAATGTAGTATGTTAAAAATAAACAAATAAACAAAAATAAAATTCTTAGGATTAAGGACTCCTCTAACGTTTTTGATTTTATAATCAGCTGTTTTGGTTTCTTGTTATGAGATTCCTGCTTGATATTATTCTATAATCTCTGTTGTTATGAGATTCCTGCTTGATATTATTCTGTAATCTCTGTTGACATATGTGTGTGCGATGAAAAAGGTTTCTATTCTCATAACAGTTATTGTGTTCAGCCAGTTATGTAAGCATAACTTTTTATGCTCTTTCACCTTGAACTTAATTTCTTCGGTGCATTTTAAACGTTAATAAATGAAGGCAATTTTATGCATTTTAGGTCATGACTACAGTGATATTTCTTGTGTGTTCTCTTAATGAGGTCTTCAAGAATTTTCAGCCAAATCTCAATTATGGATTATGAAATTGCGTAAAGTGAGATTGAAATGTGATTACTGTTATTTGATCTGCAGGTATTGGCATTTCATTTGCAAATTTTTCCACTGTTAATTTGGGGATTTATTAAATGTTAACTCTAGAAGGTTTTTATACTTACTGTGGTCATTTTAATTAATATTATTGGAACTGTTTCACTTAATATATTTGATAATTATGTCTTTAAGAAGTGGTATAAGAGAACTGTGTCGCTACTAAAATACATCTGTGTCTCCACAAACCCTGATCATTCCCAGTCCGCAGCCGATGTTGCCGCAATATCGCAACACATTTCTTCGTTGAAAGGAATGGACACTCATTACTGCAACAGTGTCAAGCATATGATGACCAGAGCAAACTGTCGGAATACATAATATAATTTTCCAACAGGGAAAATAAAACACGTAGAAAAGCCTGTACTCCAGTAGCGACTGAGTAGCGCTGCTGCATGGCGGTAGCAGACATCACACGGCGGGGTGGTGCTGCCACTGTTGTCTATTCTTCCTGTTTTACTGCCCTACTAATACACAACGGTACAACGAATATTGCAGTGTTTTAATTTGGTGTTGCTCCATCGAATGGTCATGTAACATTTCATTTTAAAAATCATGTTGTTTCAAACAGGAAACAAACCAAAGCTTACCGTTCACAGTGGGCGTCGCGTGAAAGACGTGATGAGCAGTTTTTGTTTGGGCTGACTCCAGCTACATATTGAAAAACCATAATTGCAAATATCTGCCGAAACACCAGAGATGATATGCCTGACGAATCTTAGGAGAGACACTCGGAACACATATTCTTGCATTCCGTTGGAATATATGTGTACAAGGTCATCATGACTAACTCTGAACAGTCAGTGTAGCAGTTCACTGCCTTGTTTATGTCTCCAGTTACGGCTGAGTACGACGCTTTTGAGGCAACGTGAGAGAGAGATCTTTTCCTTGGGTAGAGCAAATGGAAGGCAGAGTATGTGGACCGTCACAATCCCGTGGAATGAGTGACTGTCATTTTTGGCGTCTTCTCTGCAGTTGCTTCGTTTTCCAGTGTCCTGTGAAACTGTCGAAATTTTACACTTTTACCAACGACTCGACGCTCTCCTTTAGATTCTTGAGGAGGATTCTGCAATGAACAAATGTCTGCGAACTTTCTGTGGAAGAAGAGAATTGAAAATTTGCAAACCATGAACGCACTTCCATTTCGTGGTTAGTAACTTTACCGCATAATTACTACAACAATAGTTTGTACATTGTAACTTTTCAAGTGCTATTCTCTATAAAAGAAAGAAAATTGCAGAAGTCATCTGCACAAAAGTAAATAACTACAACGGTCATTAATAGTAACAATGGCGACAGTGCCACTGAACATACGTTGTTACACATACTGGTGGTATTTTCATGAACTATAATGTACGTTACATCATATGTTTTTTAAGTTCATAACACATTTATTTCTTTTACCAACTAAAAAATTGTCTCAGTTGACAACTTGATCTAACTTTGGTCACGGATTAACTAGCGCTTAAAGAATCATTGCAAATGCGTTTCGGACACATGAAGAAAAAGTAGGTAGTAACGAAAAATTATGACATAGAATATTGATCTTCTAATGTTACAAATGCGGGAACTTGTTGCTACCTCAGTAGAAAGTTTCAATTTTGAACACTGCAGAACAACGAAAGCAATTTTCGGGTAAGCCATATTCTGGAAGTTTCAAAGTACAGAGCTAGTATAATCATTCATGAAAGGCAAGGACGATGTGGTACATGCAGTCCGCAAACTGAAGAAAACTTGGAGAAATAAATATGCTTTTGTGAGCGGAACGCTAAAACATAAGAACTGGAGACGACAAATATGACTGCAAACGGTTATCATTAAAGTAAATCAAAATATAGAGATTCGAGGGCTCACTAATAAGTGGTACTTACTCTGACAGGAATGACACCTAAACGTGCAAGTGTCATAAAACCACGATACAATTAACACAGCAATGATGTGCTTTTGAACAAATGAAACATTCAATAACTTCGATTGTAGCTAAAAACAAATGAACTATACTTTTCACTGGAAGAACAATTTGAAATACATTGATGATTATTCCTTCGTGTTGGCATAGCTGCAGTAGGTTTGTAATTCAAAAGTATGTATTTACTACAGTAAACATGCTTTGTGACTTCATGCAAGGATCTGGGCATAGGAGAAATATTGCTGCTGTCTATCTTGCACAAGGACTGCTTTATCTGCATTATATTAAAAGGTAAACTTTATCCTAAAAAATCAGATTAAAATGGGAAAAAATAATAGCTGGTTGAAATAAAATCCTAAATAAGCGGTATACGAACAAGGAAAGCTGATAGCAAAATAAATATCTTCAGGCAGATGAAGAGAAAGTATTCGTAAAGTGTCTATTAAAAGCAATTAGATCCAAAGGACATTAGAGAACAAGCCTAAACTGTGTATGGCGGGGCCGGGAAAGTGGCCACACATTATATTCCATGCAGTTATGGAGATGAGGACAAATTGAAAGGGTGGTCTGGAGCAATGCCAAATTGTGTTGACCTGTAACTTACAATCTACAGCATACTGATCAGAAACGAAATATGAGCTAAGATTCTATGAGAAGTGAAAATAACCATCTAACTGCTGTGCAGGATTGATGCAGAATCATATAGTTACTCTGCACGAGCTATGCAGAGAAACTTCAAGATTGCAGAAGGAGATAGGGAGCTTAAGTGTTACGGTGTCTAGGTCTGAAATGAAACTTAATGTTCCTGTCTCAGTTAGGTGTCCGAAATGGTCTCCATTTTAGTAAAAGAAGGAATATTAACGTTCCATTAGAGCTAGACTCCACTGAAATGTCATCTTAGCTGGAATGTTGTCTAAGTGAGTAAAGGATGTTTAGTGTCAGATTTAATTGTAATCAAACTGTAGTGCCAGTCACGACATTAGTATCACATTGGTAAAGGTACGTGGAGCGCCGCGCGCTGGAAGCTTCCTACAGATATCTCTGGTACTGAAGGGCCCCCACTGGGACACTGCAAGAGAAAGCTCGAAGTTCAGACCTCTTCGCAAAAGAAGAACCTTACTTCTGTCAGTGACCTAGGGCATGCAACACGATGAAAGTGGGAATGCCACGCGAGAAGACCCACATGAACAATTTGGTCGTCCCTGAATTGAGGTGGACGTTTTTCTGCAATTGCAACTGGGTGCAAGACCCAGGTCACACACTGTCCATTGTAAGACTCGAAACAACAAGGTGCTAGCATATTGCCAAACCCCTGTGTTTCGATCTCCGGAAGATACAGAACACAGCCATACTTAGAAGAGTGGCAAGTTGCCTAAAACTCAGGTGCAACTGATTTAACGCTAGCGTCCAGAGAGGGCGCCCTAGGCCAGCCCTATTTTATGCTCCCACCTGAAGTCACAAAAAGAGTTCGAAAGTGGAAATCCATCCAGATAGCATAATATTAGCAGACAAATGGCTTCACTCAACAGTTGTTATCAACAGTACTTCAATACAGCATGGTGGCCATTTATCAGCAAGCTTCAGGACTCAAACAGTTGCTGCTAAGAAGGGTCCAAGTGCTCATTGTACAAGTCATCGTAGTTATTGTTCACTTGATTTAGGACTAGACAAGAGTTAAATATGAGTTACTGTACGTAAACATTAAACTACTGCTGCACATTATTTTCAGCTACAGTTAATTATTATAAAGTTTCCTAACAAATTATTGTAAATTGTTGCTAATCTGTGTTGCCGTGATTCTGCCATAGATGTCGCCTAATCCTATTTGGCGCTACGACGAGGCTGTATGGTTGCTGTGTACAAGCAAACCACTTTGTAACAGTAACGACTCGACGGGTTGAGGAGTTCTCTTCCTGCCACTTTATTACTAGGGTTGGATGAAAAGTATTGCCAACGCTGTCGTAACATGAAGGATGTGCGTCCAATGGCAAGCGCGCTATATGCAGCTGATAGCAGAAGGTCAGTTCAAGCAGAGCAGTGAGCGGCGGCAGCTCTGTTTGAGTCAGTTTCAATGTGTACTGTCTGACTTCCAGACAGTACACACTGAAACTGACTCTAACACAGCCGCAAACGTAAGGAGGCCAGTTCAAGCACCCTAAAAGTGAGTTTAGGAAACTTGAAAAACGTTCGTCAATCAAGACTGCAGTGGCACGTTGTTTGACTGCACGACAATGTTTTCAGGCTCTGCGTGAGGCGTTTGATGATGCAGCATTGCCACATCGTACGGTGGCGGGATGGGTGGAAGTGTTTCGGGATGGCAGGGCTGTCATTCAAGACCGGCCCAATGAATGGAAACGACGTGGTTCTCCTTGCCCACAGAATGTGCACCATGAACCAGCTGGTACCAAATTGATGGATATTGCGGCTTACCACATCCACGGGTGCCAGTGCACCTACTACGGAAAATTCTTGCGACACCACCTTCGTCGCGCAATGAGAAGAAAGCGACAGCACCTACTGCCACTGCATCCCATCATTCTTCATTACAATGTATGAATCCACGTGGTGAACCCAGTGCACGAGCTCCTGCATACGTGGGGTTCACCCAATGTTAGTCCATGCGCTTACGACCTGTTCGCCAAAATAAAGGAACCTCCTCATGGCACGTGCTACAACACAAGAGAAGACATCATCTGTACTATAGGGCGGTCCTTGCGAGAATCGACAGAGATGGACGCGCTGGCGGTATATGACACATTCCATGTGTGTGGGGGAAGGTGATCGAGATGTTGGGGGGGGCGGGGGGGGGGGTTATGTTGAGGCTAAGTAATGTCTGTCAGTACAATCTGGCATTAATTGTAATAGTGTCGCCACTTCATTTTATCCAACCCACGTATGTTCGACATCAAGTGCATCTGGTGAATACAACAGAGTGAGAAAGCAATCTAGCGAGTTAAAGAGGGGAGAAAATAGATGGAAACTGTGGGATGTCAGAGTATGTGTGTGGGTGGGTGAGTGCAGGGAGCTAGTCGGAGCCCCGTCGCGCGGAGGACCGCGGCGTGAAGGAGCTGCGGCGGCGGCAGCGCCTGGAGGAGCCGTGGCGCGGCGAGTCGGAGCTGTTGGACTGCTTGTCGCTCTTGCCGCTGCTCACGCGGAAGCTGGAGTACACGACGTAGACGCAGAGCGCGAAGAAGGCCAGCATGCCGACGCCGACGCCTGCCAGCAGCCCCACCATTTGGTCGTACGTGTAGTCGTCGCCCAGCAACGCCGCCAGCGGGTCCTCCGGACCGCCCACGGGCGCGGCTGGCCGCTGTGTCGTCGGCGCCGGCGTGGCCGAGGGGGCGGAAGCGGGAGCGGGCGCGGCGGGGGCAGCGGGGGCGGCCGGGGCGGCTGCGGGGGCGCCGCCAGCGGGGGCGGACGCGGGGGCGGGCGCCGCGCCGTAGCACAGCGACGGGTCCGGCTCCACCTCCAGCTGCGGCACCGCCATCGCCGACTCGTCGCTCACAGACAGCTGCTTGCCGCTAAGTTGGCCCACCTGCGTAACGACAACAAACGGGTGCAGCAGACCGCCAGTAGTACAGCGGAGCATGTAAGTTGAGGAAGGCACGTAACCCATATCACAGACCATTAGCGACGACAGCGGTTGGAACTAACCAGACGTCTTAAGGCTAATGGGAGACAGCAAAAGACAAGTTTCCGATCTCAGGGTACACAATGGGTTCGTGCATAAGTTCGTAGTGTTTTTCTCAAACGTTTGATAAACACAACACATACATATAACAGAGACTTCAATCATCAGAAATATACACTACTGGCCATTCAGCAATTTCAAGATAACGCGCTACAGACGCGAAATTTAACGGACAGGAAGAATATGCTGTGATATTCAAAAGATTAGCTTTTCAGAGCATTCAAGTTTCCAACCGATTTCTCATACACAAACAGCAGTTGACCGGCGTTACCTGGTGAAACGTTGCTGTGATGCCTCGTTAAGGAGGAGAAATGCGTACCATCACGTTTCCGACTTTGATAAAGGTCGGATTGTAGCCTATCGCGATTGCGGTTTATCGTATCGCGACATTGCTGCTCGCGTTGGTCGAGATCCAATGACTGTTAGCAGAATATGGAATCGGTGGGTTCAGGAGGGTAATACGGAAAGCCGTGCTGGATCCCAACGGCCTCGTATCACTAGCAGTCGAGATGACAGGAATCTTATCCGCATGGCTGTAGCGGATCGTGCAGCGACGTCTCGATCCCTGAGTCAACTGATGGGGACGTTTGCAAGACAACAACCATCTGCACGAACAGTTCGACGACGTTGCAGCAGCATGGACTATCAGCTCGGAGACCATGGCTGCGGTTACCCTTGACGCTGCATCACAGACAGGAGCGCCTGCGATGGTGAACTCAACTTGGGTGCCTGAATGGCAAAACGTCATTTTTTCCGATGAATCCAGGTTGTGTTTACAGCATCATGATGGTCGCATCCGTGTTTGGCGACATCGCGGTGAACGCACATTGGAAGCGTGTATTGGTGATCGCCATAGTGGCGTATCACCCGGCGTGATGGTATGGGGTGCCATTGGTTACACGTATCGGTCACCTCTTGTTCGCATTGACGGCACTTTGAACAATGGTCGTTACATTTCAGATGTGTTACGACCCGTGGCTGTACCCTTCATTCGATCGCTACGAAACCCTACATTTCAGCAGGATAATGCACGACCGCATGTTGCAGGTCCTGTACGGGCCTTTCTGGATACAGAAAATGTTCGACTGCTGCCCTGGCCAGCACATTATCCAGATCTCTCACCAATTGAAAACGTCTGGTCAATGGTGGCCGAGCAACTGGCTCGTCACAATACGCCACTCACTACTCTTGATGAACTGTGGTATCGTGTAGAAGCTGCATGGGCAGCTGTACCTGTACACGCCATCCAAGCTCTGTTTGACTCAATGCCCAGGCGTATCAAGGCCGTTATTACGGCCAGAGGTGGTTGTTCTAGGTACTGACTTCTCAGGATCTATGCATCCAAATTGCGTGAAAATGTAATCAGTTCTATATAATATATTTGTCCAATGAATACCCGTTTATCATCTGCACTTCTTCTTGGTGTAGCAATTTTAATGGCTGGTAGTGTACAATTTAACAGATATAGTAAAATAATTAATACTCCTTTGAGCCCGTAAAGTTGAAATGATTCATTTAGCGCCACCGTATCCTATACAGCTATGATGTGACAGTCGGCTTACCTTGCGGAGAGCGCTCTGAGCGGCGTCCCAGAGTAGGAGTTCGGCTGCGGCGGGCAGGTCCATGTGGAAGCGGAGGCGGCGCGCGGGGGCGGCGGTTTGGCGCGCGAAGGCGGTGACGGCGGCGAGCGTGGCGCGCCACTCGGGCCTGGCCAGCTGCAGCAGCGCCGCGCACGGCCCGGGGCCCGAACCCCGGCACCTCGCCGCCTGCGCCGCGCGCGCCGCCGCCGCGTACAGCGACACCGCGTACGTCACCGGCACCAGCGACGCGTCGCCCGTCTCGCTCAGCTGCCGGACCAAAGACCTTGTAAAAAATAACTAGACCCACCGATGGCGCTGCAGTCACGGGATAATTTGAACCTCCGGCTGGACGCCATTATAGTGGTTGTAGTCTGATGTGTTGTGTAGTATTGTTGTTTATGAAGACCCTGATTCAACGTTGTATATTTGTTGGGGCGTACATACAGTATTTGTTACTCGTAATTCCACTGCCTGTACGTTACAATCAAAAGAAGTACAATGGTGAAGAGTTGTGCAGCGATTAATTGTATGGCCGTGCGGTTAAAGGCGCTGCAGTCTGGAACCGCAAGACCGCTCCGGTCGCAGGTTCGAATCCTGCCTCGGGCATGGATGTTTGTGATGTCCTTAGGTTATTTAGGTTTAACTAGTTCTAAGTTCTATGGGACTAATGACCTCAGCAGTTGAGTCCCATAGTGCTCAGAGCCATTTGAACCATTTGATTAATTGTACAAATAAATTCGAGAATGGAACGAATATTACATTTCACAGATATGTGAATATTTTAAGTTGTTTTGTATGTCAGTGCACTTGCTTAAGAAATATTTTTGTAACAAGGTATTAGCATAATGTCTGTGCATCTATTTGCAGGTTTCCTTTCTCAAATCCACAGCTGTTACAAAAAATGGTTGCACGTTGTCAGGAGGCAAGATTTCCGACCGACAGAATACCATTTTATATGTTATGATCATTTTGAAGAAAATTGGCTAATCGGTAGTGTTCTCATGGTCTAGATTAGGTTGAAACTTGATAATTTGGTCGTGAGTTGCCAAAGCACTATGCCATATATAACGCACTTCATGTCATAAAATCTAAAGCAAGGTAGAGTCAGAAAATATCTATTAATATAGTGGGCAAATCTTCGAGTATTTTGATGCATTTTGCGTACATCTATCGTAAATGAACCACGAAAAATGCTAGGGGTCCAGTACATAACTTTTAGCTACGGCAGATTCCATGTAGTACGTAAGATAAATTCATAAACAGTGACTAGTTGCTGTTTGTTCATAAATTAAAAGGTATATTGTTGTAACGTATTTAAATGAGGCATTATGCTTGTGACCTAACTCATGGGAAGGCATTTTATAACCAGAAGCGATGTATAAACATTCGAACTCCACGCGTCAGATTACCACTCTAATGACCGCCGCCCAGCTATTCAATTTGTCCGCTCTTCACAGTCGACCACTCGTGCGGTTGTGGGGGCCTGTGCCGGACACACGCAGAGAACAGGAGTAGGGACATCACTGGCCGGTCACAGCGCTGCAGGTGTTAGTTAATGGCGAATCTTCCCCGTTTTATGGCCGTGGTTCATGAAACTTTTCCGTTCCAAGCGTTTCGTCCAACGTTGTGCTCGGTATCTTCAGAGGTGATCCTTGTTCAGCTGGGCCTTGCCGAAGACCGGACGTCGGAGAGCGACGTACTCCCCAAAACGGGCGTTGTCGAGATCGACACGTCATCGGCAGAGACAACCCTTCTCAGAGATAAAAATGGACGATCGATTGCGTCGGTCAAAGATAAAACTAATCAGTCGATTTTGTAGAGCATCTCTGGAGACGTTCAGCTCACATCTGGACGAGTCGCTAGGAACGGAAAAGTTTCACGATCCACAGTCATACAACCCGGAAGATTCGCCAGCAAATAAGACATCTTCTCGTGAAAGCCTTCATTGTACGAGGGTCACTCCAAAAGAAATGCACACTATTTTTGTAAAAATACAGTTTTCATTCTGCATGTGTGAAAGTTTTACAGTGTGTAGACACCTTCTTCCCGCTTGTTTTCAAACTTAGTTCAACCTGTTCCCGTGAGTGGCCCCGTCACAGCATGTCTTCAAGATGGCTGCTACACTTGACGTTCCTCAGAAGCAACGTGTTGTCATAGAATTCGTGTGCTGTGAAAACGAGGCAGTGGCAAACATCCACAAGAGATTGAAGAAGGTGTATGGAGATGCTGCTGTCGATCGCAAATCGGTTAGTCAGTGGGCAAGCAGCTTACGTGATGCAAACGGGCACGGCAATATTGAGGATTGTCCTCGCAGCGGCAGGCCTCGTACTGCACACACTCCAGACAATGTGCAGAGAGTTGACGAATTGGTGACTGCTGACAGACGCATCACAGTGAGCGAATTGTCACGCTACGTTGGGATAGGGGAAGGAAGTGTTCGCAGAATACTGAAAGTGTTGGCGTTAAAAAAGGTTTGTGCCAGGTGGGTTCCCAGGATATGGACAGTGGCTCACAAAGAAACAAGAAAAACGGCATGCAGCGAACTTTTGGCACAGTACGAGAATGGTGGGGATGAATTTCTTGGAAGAACTGTGACAGGTGTTGAAACATCGCTCCATCATTTTCGCCAGAGACGAAGAGGCAATCAGTGGAGTGGCATCATACAACTTCACCCAAGAAAAAAAATTCAAAACCACACCTTCTGCTGGAAAAGTTATGGCTACGGTGTTTTTCATTCCGAAGGACTCTTGCTTGTGGTCATCATGCCAAGTGGAACCACCATTAATTCTGATGCATATGTGACGACACTGAAGAAACTTCAAGCTCGACTGAGTCGTGTTCGACCACATCGGCAAAAGCAGGATGTTTTGCTGTTACACGACAATGCACGGCCACATGTCAGTGAAAAACACCATGGAAGCGATCACAAAACTCGGATGGACAACACTGAAAAACCTGCCTTACAGTCCTGACCTGGCTCTATGTGACTATCATCTCTTTGGGAAACTGAAAGACTCTCTTCGTGGAACAAGGTTTGAAGATGATGAATCCCTTGTGCACGCTGCCAAACAGAGGCTCCAACAGGTGGGTCCAGAATTTTACCGTGCGGGTATACAGGCGCTGGTTCCAAGATAAGGCAGTTGAGAGGGATAGAAATTATGTGCAGAAATGAAAATATTGTTCCTAAAGGATGTATCTACACAATGTAAAACTTTCAAACATGTAGAATAAAAGGTAGATTTTAAAAAGAATAGTGTGCATTTCTTTTGGAATGACCCTCGTATGATCATTCCAGATGGGTTGCAGCTCCAGAAAAATTTGTTTATCTACTTCTGCGAGGAGATTTCTAAAATTAAGTTATACATATCGTGGCAGGGCAAGTAACATTTACTGAATGCCGCTTTCACACTTCAAAGTGACGCACAACACTATTTTCCATTACAGTCATTAGCCGGAACGTTCGACAGTCGTTCAATTCCTAGACAATGAAAATACGCTACTTGCCACGCTTTCTTCAAACGTTCTTCCAGGTTGCCGAAGAGATGTAAATAGCACGGTGCAAGTTCCATGCTCTATGGGTGACCAGAATCAACCAAGTCTGTGCGGCCTTGGTCGAATGGTAGGCACCATTTCACTGTGGCTGGACGCAGCATTGCATTTGGTCCATGTAGTGTCAGAATTTAAAGGGAAATCTGTGCGCTAATTAGACGTTTTGACCACAAGAATCGTACGTTTCCAGGATTCGCACCATTTCACTTTCACATTGTTGTCCGTACCACGGCAGAACTTCATCTGCAGGAGACACAGAACACGTACTCTCTTTCGATGGTGTGGCACTCTATTTGCGTAATGGCCTTAGTGTGGGACAGCATGCGTAACTTATTTCCTGAAATTCCTACGTACATAATTACTCTGCCATTGGCACAGGGTTAATAGAGCCATTATCAGACTATACCTCTACCATTCAGCTCTCTAATAACACACGGGGAAATTGAATACCCAAATGTTTCCGTGCGAGCTCTAATTTATCTCATTTTACCTCGATGGTCATTTCTCCGCACGTAGGTGGCAGTCATTAAAATATTTTGACATTCGCTGGAGAAAACTGGCAATTTTAATTTCGTGAAAAGATCTCACTGCAACGAAAAATGCTTTATTTTAAAGACTGCCATCCCAGCTCTCTTTAGCATTCTCGCTTCCCACGCCCGGGTTCCCGGGTTCGATTCCCGGCGGGGTCAGGGATTTTCTCTTCCTCGTGATGACTGGGTGTTGTGTGATGTCCTTAGGTTAGTTAGGTTTAAGTAGTTCTAAGATCTAGGGGACTGATGACCATAGATGTTAAGTCCCATAGTGCTCAGAGCCATTTGAACCATTTTTTTGTCGCAGTTTGTTGGCGACTTTACTTTCGGATTTGGACTTGCCACATCCGTCAGATTCTCATTCCTGTTTCATGATAATACATAATGAACAACCCCTCTTCGAATTTTTTCGGTGTCCTCCATTAATGCTGTTTGGTAAAGATCCTATACCACCCAACAGTACCCCAGAAGAGGACGGACTAGTACTTTTAGATTTGTTGCCTTTTCTAAGTGTTCTGCCAATAAGACACAGTCTTTGATTCGCATTCCCCCCAAAAATTTTGTCTGTCATGGTGTTACCAGAAGATTCGTAATTGTAACCCCTTAGTATTTACGTGAATCTACCGCCTTTCAATTTGTGTGATTTATCGAGAACCCGATAATTTAAAGGATTTTTCTTAGTTACCGGTTGGGGGACATCAATGTCTCTATCGTTCAGGGCCAATTGCCACTTTTGGCACCATGCATATACTTTGTCCAAATAATTTTGCAATTACTTTTCATGTTCTGATGACTTTACTAGATGGTAAAGACAGTATCCTCTCGCAAACAATGTAACAACAGTGTTCACATAATCTCCGCAATAGTTTATAAATATTAATAACAGCAGAGGACCTATAATACGTTAGTTCGTCCAGTCTTAGAGTATTGTTCGTCTGTGTGGGACCCTTACGTCTGATTCAAGAGACTGAGAAGGTCCAAAGAAGAGCGCGAGAGCGTTACAAATCTCATAGAAAGTTCGAAGTGGACACACTTGCAGATAGACGACGTGCTAAACAGAAGGGGCTGCTCACTAAATTCCGAAATCTAATCTTCACCGAGGACGTAGAGCATATACTATTAACACCAACTTTCAAATCGCGTAATGATCATCAAAGATAAGGGAAATAAGAGCTCGTACTGAGGCGTTCAGACAGTCGTTTTTCCCTCGCGCGATCAGCGAGTGGAACAGAGGAGGGGAATTATGACTTATGCGCGAATTGTGCCCTCCGCCACACACTGCTTGGTGGCTAGCGGATTATATATGTAGAGGTAGATATTACTTGCGTTAGGCACCCCCCGCCCCCCCTCCAAAAAAAATGGTACGCTACTGATATCTGATTTTCCAGACGCGTTTCGCTGTTAATTTGAATGATATATATAATGAACGCTGTGGAATAGTATGGAGTCCCAGGGTGTCTCTTCTAAGAGTCGTCAGGAGCATCTTCTCTGTTGTTTGAACACATATTTACAATGTATGTTTTGCATTGCGTAGCTGGAGTCAGCCCAAACAAATAGGGCTCATCACATCTTTCATGTGACGCCCCAGTGTCGACGGATAGAGGTTTACGTCCCGTTACGAACAAAATTATTTTTAAAACGTAATTTTACGTGCGCATTCGATAGAATGGTCCCTGATTAATGTAGCGCGATATTTGTTTCATCGATCTTTGCTAACAGGAACAGTGAAATTGGAAATTTGTGGTTAGGTCTTTTTGGGACCAAAATGCTGAGGTCATCGGCCCCTAAGCTTACACACCACTTAATCTAACTTACACTAACTTACGCTAATGACGACACACACACCCATGCCCGAAGGAGGACTCGAACCTCCGACGGGGCAAGCCGCGCCGACCGTGGCAAGACGCCTCGAACCGTTCGACTACCCAGCGCGGTAGGAAAAGTGTAACTCAAAGAATAAACATTATTCCGGCAGCGACGGCACTTTCCTAGCCCGGACTGGCTACTAAAGCCAAGCATCCAGTGCTACTGAGTAACTGCTGGATTGCTGTTTTAGCCTCCATGTTTCACCGTCCCACATTAATACGTATCGATCAAACGAATATCAGGTTGAACTAATCCGGGAGCGGTCTATCGAATGGACACATAAAGTTTCGATATAAAAATGACTTTGTTTGTTATGGGAAACATACGGACGTTTTCGTCGACGCTGGGCATCGCATGAAACAACGTGACGAGCAGTAATTGCTGACTACAGCTACACAACGAAAAACGGGATTGCAAGTATCAGCCAAATCACCAGAGAGAATGCGCCTGCTGACTCGTAGGAGAAACACCCGGTGTATTTTACCAGTCCTGGCGGTCTCTGTGCTTCTCAGGACGTGACAGTAGCAACTGAATGAACAGCGTGAAACAGGCTGTATCGCGTCACACCAACGCGCATTTGTTCGAGGCAAGTCAAATCATGCTCTTACCAGACGAAATATTAAAGATTACTTTGCGGTCCTTCCTAATTAATTTAAATGATTCAAATGGCTCTCAGCACTATGGGAGGTCATCAGTCCCCTTGACTTAGAACTACTTGAACCTAACTAACCTAAGGACATCACACACATCCATGCCCGAGGCAGGATTCGAACCTACGACCGTAGCAGCAGCGCGGTTCTGGAGGAAGCCCCTAGAACCGGTCGGCCACAACGTCCGGCCCCAAATTAATTATTTAAATAAATACTCATTAACATTTTACAATGATTCAGTGACGTATTGTTACTGAAAATATCTCTCTACTATACGGAAAATGTTCGTATACGTCTGATACGTTGTCAAGCAGACTCTATCACTAATAAATGGGCTACTTTCAACCACATTAACCGTACTTCGCACAACTGAACAACTTCTTTCGAGAAACAATGCTCTTATCATCAGCTTCTGAACACTCAACTTATGTGATTAAAACAGCGAAAACTGTCAACAGAATTACAGAGTTCCTGAAAAATGAAATAAGAACACAATGGACTACGGCTCATCGTCTTAAGCTTCGTATACATCGGAGCGAATAGAAGCGTACATAAGAGACTGACCATTCGCAGACAATTCGCCAATGTTCACTACCATTCGTTCGTGTCTGTGAACAAATGTTCCACTGGAGGGAACGGGAGACATCGCTAGAGAACGGGCATACCAAGGCAACCCTACGAGTGCAAGTTACCGCTTTTTTGGTGCTGATAGTAGCCGTAAATATTTGACTCGATACAGGAATAATTGCAGCCACTATGCAAAACTTCCGTTTTCAGATAGTATTATTTTACTTGAAAGACGCACGATAAGAATGGACTTGTCTGAATTTCTACGTAAGAGAGAAACACTTGCGAGTAGAACACATTGCACTAAACTGCAGATCCAGCCTTCTTTAACATTGTTCCAGAACTTAGCACATGTGTCGGTTGACGCATTTCGCTGGACTCTCATTAAAACTGACGAGGAATTTTAAAATCAGATCACTACTTATCGACGAAAAATATAATTTGAAGAAAGGCTAGCGTTTTCACGCTGGTTATTATTAGCAACTGGAGACATCTATGTTAGTAATTCGCTTTTCAATAGCTGCTATGTTTCAAATAGTTCTTGTTCAAAAAATGGCTCTGAGCACTATGGGACTTAACATCTATGGTCATCAGTCCCCTAGAACTTAGAACTACTTAAACCTAACTAACCTAAGGACATCACACAACACCCAGCCATCACGAGGCAGAGAAAATCCCTGACCCCGCCGGGAATCGAACCCGGGAACCCGGGCGTGGGAAGCGAGAACGCTACCGCACGACCACGAGATGCGGGCTAATAGTTCTTGTTGTTGCAGTGACGTATACCTAGCACTTCACCAGTGTTACTAAAATATGTATAAGGAAGATAACGTGAATAAAGCATTTAATATATAATATACGTACAAACTGTCATATGCGGCCGGCCGGAGTGGCCGAGCGGTCCTAGGCGCTACAGTCTGGAACCGCGCGACCGCTACGTCGCAGGTTCGAATCCTGCCTCGGACATGTATGTGTGTGATGTCCTTAGGTTGGTTAGGTTTAAGTAGTTCTAAGTTCTAGGGGACTGATGACCTCAGAAGTTAAGTCCCATAGTGCTCAGAGCCATTTTTTTGTCAAATAGGATACTTGATAAAATTTGATATGAAGTATGATAGACGAGTGACAGAGAGTTTCCCGGAATACGATTTTTATTTATCTGGTTATTACATCTAGAACTTCTAAAATAACAGTGATAAACAAGCCACGTAATTACAGCTGTCATGAACATATACAACGAGAATGATCGGGTCTTTCGTATAATTTTAATTTAAATCATCATGGTAGGTACATATTCGTAATTTTTTACTTTCAAGGAAATTTGTTGTGCTCCTTTGGAGTACAAAAAAGTACAGAGCTTGTTGTTATTCAGTCCATTCCTGTCAGACGGAAGTATCTCATGAATTTATCGTCTTTCTCACGCCCCCTGTTTCAACTTCGAGTACTTCGGCAATTTTCTAGCAAATATACTTCTTTTTACATAAGTCAGAAGGTTTCCCTGGTCGTTGTCATTGATGACAAATCTGAACCGTTAGGCCGCGGCATTCCCTATTCAAACTTCTCCACTGTTCGACGTTTACATTCCTCTGCAGGGATTTTCTACAGGATACCACTGACGTCCCTGGATGGCTCAAAACTATCAAAAGACATTATCACATTCGGTTGTAAAAGACTATTTTCCAGTGCTTTTCAGAGGAAGCGGAGTTTTGGGTAAAAATTCACCTGCTTCTATTGATCAAACATTGTAATAAGAATGGAAGATTAGATGATGATGATGATGATGATGTTTGGTTTGTGGGGCGCTCAACTGCGCGGTCATCAGCGCTCGTACACATTCCCAATCTGTACACAGTCCAATCTAACCACTTTCATGAATGATGATGGAATGATAGGACAGTCCCCGGGCAGAGAATATCCCCAGCCCGGCCGGATATTGAACCCGGGACCACGTGATCCAGAGGTAGCAACGCTAGCCACTAGACCACGAGCTGCGGACTGGAAGATCAGACTTTAACGTCCTGTCCACGACGCGATCATTAGAGGCGGAGCACAGGCTCGGATTACTAACGGATGGGAAAGAAAATCGGCCGTGCCCTTTGCAAAGGAACCATCCATGCATTTTTCTGGAGCCACTCGGGTAAAACTAAATTTGGATAGTCAGATGGGGATTTGAACCAGATGACATAGAAGGGAGGTGGGGGGCGGGTTCCTAAATATCAGGGGCGTTTGATAAGTAATGTAACACTATTTCTTTCTCGGCCAGTTTCGGCTGAAAAAATATGGAACTAGTTGGTTGGAATATCGTGGAATATTCCCGCTTCAGTCCATATAGTTTCATGAAGTTTTGAAAGGTGGCAGCGCTATACGTAGGCTACAAAATGGCGTCTGTAACGGAGATGTGTTCCAAACTTAAATCTGTAGTTGAGATTGTTTTGGCGGAAAACCAGAGCATCGCAGATATCCCAATGGCGCTTGCAGATTATCTACGGAGACCTGGCAGTGAACAAAAGCACAGTGAGCCGTTGGGCGAGGCGTCTGTCATCATCGCAACAAGCTCGCGCAAACCTGTCCGATCTCCCGCAGTCTGCTGGCCTTACGCAGCGGTGACGCCTGTAATTCTGGAACATGCGGACACTGTCAGTTGAGGTGATTGACGTGCCGCAATCAAACTCAACTGGACTTCTCTATCGGTAGTGATGGTACACTCGTCCACAAGTTGAGGTACTCATAAGTGTGTTCCCGCTTCTGAGTTCCATCTGTTTGGCCCAATGAAGGAAGCACTCCATCGGAAGCAGTACGTGGATTATGGAGAGGTTATTGGTGCAGTAAGACGTTGTCTCCGACGTCGACGAGGAGAGTAGTACCGTATGGGCATACAGGTCCTTCCAGAAGGATTGCGCAAAGACATCGCACTGAACGGAGATTATGTTGAAAAGTAGGGCTTTATAGCCAAAAGAGTGGGGTGTAATACGGTTTTTTGGAATCCTTTCAGAAAAAAAGTGTTGCATTACTGACGTCCCTCGTATTATTGTTGTTGTGCCGACTCGGTTGTATCCTGGTACTTGCTGTGTATGTTGTTCACTCGCCGTGGTTGTGTGTTTACTTCTGAGATAGCGGGTAGCTACGAAGACTGAATCCTGTAGCCGTCATCTCTATTGAAACTGTAGTCATTCTTCGATTTTTCAACTGCTTCACGGTCGCTCCTTCTTGAAATCTTACTGCCTAGAACGCTTTTTTCTTAAAATCAGCTTCACCGTATTGGTTGATTGAGGTCGATCTCCAGTTTTTAGCTGAGTTGGTCTACAGAATATCTGACAACACTGTAGGGCAGTTTACAGGAAATCCACTAGCATGTATCCAGACACCTCTTCGCACCACCACCCAGCCGAAAATTAAGACGCTCTTTTGAATAATACGTCTTCGCTTGCATTCCGCGTCAGTGGTAGTAACAGCTTGCGACTAGAGCTAGATTTCCTTAAGGAAACATTGATGGCTAGTGGCTATGTTGACTTTTCCATAAATAGGGCCTGCAAACGAAGTGGTAATAAGAGTAATGCAAACAAAAACGAAGTACCTCCAACTCATTACCCTTTATATCTATAGTAACCGACCACATAGGTGGAATCCTTCAGAAGAATACTTTAAGGAGTATGTTATTCGGTCAACACAAGATAAAAGACTTCTTCCACCTGTGTCTAACCGCCACCACGCTGCGGGAGTATATGAAGTGACGTGTGGCTGTGGTAAAGTACATGTCGGCTGAACTAGAAGGACAGTAGGAGAATGTGCTGAAGAGTACGAACGCCACACACGTTTAAGACAAAAAGTAAAATCAGCGGTAGTGGAGCGGCAAAGTCACCAGGTTATGGGTTCTGAGAACATATGAATGCTAGCCAGAGAAAGAAATATTTATAGAAGATAAGCCCACTTACTAGTCTAAATATAGGATCATGAGTACAATAACAATATATCAGGTGGTTATAACCTAATTGACGGCGCTGCGAGTGCCGCAGTGCGGGTTGTATACATCGCAGGATGCTGAAACATCATAGGTACGTTCCTTAATCGATGCGGTCGTGGAGTATGCTGAAGGTATAATAGTTCCACTTTCTGCCATTAGGTGAAAATGTAGCGCTATAACTAGTCTGAATGTGGAATATTTCCTGTCGTCTCGTCAGTATGCTGTTTGTTGCTTGGTGCTGCGTATTCATTTCCTTTCTGAAGTGAGTTTCGGTATAAAGGGTTAAGAAGTATGAAGTCTGCCGTAAGAAACACAATAGGTATTGAGAAGAAAGACTGTGCGCTGTTGGGAAAGTTGTTTTATAAGAACAGCAGCTATAGCAGTGCTGCATTGCGGGAACATCGGCGACAGAAATAACTGTGAAGGTGTCCCTTATCAATAAATGACCTGAAGAATATGATCAAGAAATCTGAAGAAACTGATGAATTAGGTGTTGCTGCAAGAAGAGGGGGTTGTTTATGAAGTCGCTGTAGCTACAGCCTACCGTGCAGCACATGCCTAAATTCTGTAGCCAGTGCTCGAGCCGAGTCGCAGCAGGAATTACCTCTCCACTGGTCAACAGTTCAAAAGATTTTGCGGCCCGTTTTACACTTGTGTCCACACAAGATTCAGAATATGCACCAAATGAAGACTCAAGATAGGCTACAACGGCGTGGCTTTGCAAAAATGGTTCAAATGGCTCTGAGCACTATGGGACAACATCTGCGATCATCAGTCCCCTAGACTTAGAACTACTTAAACCTAACTAACCTAAGGACATCACACACATCCATGCCCGAGGCAGGATTCGAACCTGCGACCGTAGCAGCAGCGCGGTTCCGCACTGAAGCGCCTAGAACCGCTCGGCCACAGCGGCGCGTGACTATGCCCTTAGTTTTTTGGCATGCATGGAAATGGATGACATGTGGCCGAGGAATATTATTTGGACGGAAGAGGCACGTTTTACTCTGCACGGTACCCTGGATGCACAGAACTGTGGAGACCCACTCAGCCACATGTTGTCCAGGAACATCCACTACACTCAGCTTACGTGACAGTGTGATGTGGTTCCACAACCTCCTTCTTTCTCGGTCCGTTTTTCTTCGAGCAGGTGACTGTTAGGTGTAATGACATCTGCACGTTGTAAGGACCTTGTGCAAGACGAGGCTCTATGTTTGCAAGAACGCATCTGTGTTCACACCACTATTTTCTAGCAAGATGGGGAGGCAGCACATGTCGCTTGTCTGGTGAAAGATTTGCTTCGAGAAACATTCGCTAACGACCGCATAATCTCTAAGCAAATTCAAGATGTGTGGCCTTCCAGATCCCCCCAATCCTAAATCCACGTGGCTTTCGGTTGTGGGGGTACCTGAAAGATCGCGTCTATCATGAATGTATCCTAACACGAGGGATATAATGCGACGACATACAGCTCTCATTACACCGGGACAGCTGTCGGGTTCAAAATGGTTCAAATGGCTCTGAGCACTATGGGACTTAACATCTATGGTCATCAGTCCCCTAGAACTTAGAACTACTTAAACCTAACGTACCTAAGGACAGCACACAACACCCAGTCATCACGAGGCAAGCCGTCGGGCATGCCGTGTTACAGACGGAGCATGTTGCTGAATCTGGAGTCCATATTGAGCATATGTTGCAACTCGTGACCATATTCTAATAAATGTCCCAGAACCACCATTATCATGTGTTTGATTGTTCCTCCCCTATTCCTGCACTCAAAGCACTTTGTGACTGCTTGCAGAGCCATAGTTTGACCTGGTGGCAGAAAGTGAAACTATTAATTTCCAGCATACTCCACAAGTGCACCGATTAATGAACGTACTTACGATGCTTCGGCGTCCTGCCATGTATATAGTCCACACTCCAGCACTCGGTAGGCCCTCAGTTCAATTAGAACCAACCTGTATATAACGACTCAGGTTTTCACGTTAGTGACTACCTGACACGAAGGAAATAAACATTCATCCATGGCGAGCGAAGGATATGCACAGCTATCGGGAAACAACCAAAGCAGCATAAAAGGAATATTATTTTGGTTTCCCCTTGTTTGTCGATATCTGATTTCAATACTTTCCCAATGACGACAGTCCATCGATAGTGGCCGGAAGAATTTTACCTAATAACTCCGTCTCTTCAGAAAAGTGCAGGAAAATAGCGTTTTATAAGTTAAAGGGAGACACTGTTTCGACGGTGTTCAGCCATCCAAAGACACCAGTGGAATGCTGAAGAAGATCCCATCAGAGGGATGGAAACATCGAGCAGTGAAGAAGTTTGAATAAGAAGAATGTGACGCGGCAGAACGCTGCAGAATATTTTATCACAAGATTTATTTTTCTTCGACATTGATGCTGTTGATCTCTTGGCTCCCATAACTATGTACGATATCTATATTCTTCTATCACCAACATTACAATCACTCAGGAAACTCACGTCAGTAACCACAGCAGATCGCATGCAAACCAGAAGACGAGTGTTCTCTGTGCTGCTAGCACTCAAGCGGAAATGATGCGAACTTCTTTTGGTGGTTTTTTGCCGAAAGACTGTTGAGCTGCGTGTTGACAATATGGTCATGAGAGCATTGTCTCTCGAGAAGAGTAGCTGCGTTGTGAAAATTCCGGAATGTGGTGCCACACAACGTGGCACTACATAAAACTGGCACTAATAGCATAGGCACATAGGGAACAAACACGAAATAGATCTGTAAGTCCACAATTGGTGACAAGTTGGGAAAACCGTCCCGAAACACATGTGCTACAAAACGCCACTGTTTCCTGCGCATGTACTCCGAAATCAATCTGGGATATCATCACCATACACACGCACACAGACCGCACAACGGGTTGGCATACTCTGGATCAGGTGGTCGAGCAGCTGCTGGGGTATAGCCTCCCATTCTTGCACCAGTGCATGTTGGAGCTCCTAAAGTGTCGTAGGGGTTCGAAAACGTGCAGCGATGCGTCGACCGAGAGCATCCCAGACGTGCTCGATGGGGTTTAGGACTGGAGAAGAGGCAGGCCACTGCATTTGCCTGATATCTTCTGTTTCAAGGTACTCCTCCACGATGACAGCTCAGTGGGGCCGTGCGTTATCATCCATCAGGAGGAAGGTGGGATCCACTGCACCCCTGAAAAGGCGAACATACTGGTGCAAAATGACTTCCCGATACACCTGACCTGTTACAGTTCCACTTTCAAAGACATGCAGGGGTGTACGTGCACCAATTATAATCCCACCCCACACCATCAAACCACGACCTCCAAACAGGTCCCTTTGAAGGACATTAAGGGGTTGGTATCTGGTTCCTGGTTCACATCAGATGAAAATCCGGCGGGAATCAATGTTCAGACTATACCTGGAGTCGTCTGTGTACATAACCTGAGATCACTGTTCCAATGACGACGTACTGTGTTCTTGACACCAGGCTTTACAGGCTCTCCTGTGACCAGGGGTCAGAGGAATGCACCTTGCAGGTCTCCGGGCGAATAAACCGTGTCTGTTCAGTCGTCTGTAGACTGTGTGTCTGGAGACAGCTGTTGCAGTGGCTGCGGTACGGTCCCGAGCATGGCTACCTGCAGTACTCCGTGGCGTCTGCGGTGAGATATCGGTCTTCTTGTGGTGTTGTACACTGTGGACGTCCCGTACTGTAGTGGCTGGACAGGTTTCCTGTCTGCTGGAATCGTTGCCATAATCTTGAGAACACACTTTGTGGCACACGGAAGGCCCGTGCTACGATCCGTTGTGTTTAACCAGCCTCCAGTCGCCCTAGTATTCTACCCCTCATCACGTATTCAATATGTGTTCTTTGAGCCATTTTCAACCCACAGTCACCCCCAGCACGTCTGAAAACGTCTGCACACTTACTCGCTGCCCCGTACTCTGACATGCACCAACACACCTCTGCGTATGTGGATTGCTGCCAGCGCCACCGTGCGACGACCGCAGGTCAAATGCACCGCATGGTCATACCCCGAGGTGATTCAAACCGGCAAACCGCCCACCAGAGCGTTGTTTCACCACGTATCAGCGTTATCCTTAATTTATGAGCATGAGTGTGGGTAGCTGAGACAGTGCCATGGCGGCGGGCGCCCACCTGCACGACGCGGTCCCCGCCGGCCGCCTGCTCGCCGTCGGCGCCCATCTGTCGCAGGTAGTCGTGCCAGAGCGGCAGCTCCCTGAGGCGCGCCGCCCACGTGTCCTCCTTGAGCACGCCAGGCTCGGCGACGTCGTGCAGCACGAGCAGCAGGGCGGCGCCGCCCCCGCGCAGACCCCCGGCGTCCGCAGCCTCCTCGGCCGTGGCCGGCAGCACGCCGGCGGCGCCGCCCACCACCAGCAGTGGCAGCCGCGAGGGCACCGCCCCCACCACCCCCAGCGGCAGCTCGGCCGACTCCCCGGACAGCACCACCACCAGCGTGCCGTTGCTTACGTCTGCCGACACACGGAGTCATATTTGTTACCAATCATTTGCTTTACCACTAGATAAAATGAAGCATTTCATTTCCGATGTGTCGATTACATCCGCTGATGAAAGTACCGGATGGTTAAACACTGATGGGCCAAAGAAACCGGTACACCTGCTTACATCGAGTAGGTCCCTCTCAAGAATACGCAGAATTGCCGCATCACGACGTGGTATAGGCTCGACTAATGTCTGAAGTGCTGCAGGAGGTAACAGACGCCACGAATCCTGCTGGGCTGTCCATAAATCCATAAGAGTAAAAGGAGGTGGAGATCTCTTCTGAACAGCACATTGCAAAGCATTCCAGATATGCTCAATAATGTTCATGTCTGGGGGAGTCTGGTGGTCAGCGGGAGTGTTTAAACTCAGAAGAGTGTTCCTGAAGTAATTCTGTAGCATTTCTAGACGTGTGTGGTGTCGCATTGTTCTGCTGGAATTGCTCTAGTCCGTCGGAACGCACAATGGACATGAATGGTCGCAGGTGATCAGACATGATGCTTTATCACTCCAGCTGCACACGCCCCACATCATTACATAGAATCAACCAGCTTGAATAGTCCCCTGCTGGCATGCAGGATTTATGGATTCATGAGATTGTGTCCACACCAGTGCACGTCCATCCGCTCGATACAATTTGAAACGAGACACGTCCGACCAGGCGACATGTTCCCAGTCGTCAACAGTCCAACGTCGGTGTTGACGGACCCATGCGAGGTGTAGAGTTTTATGTCGTGCAGACATCAAGGGTACACAGTGCACCTTCGGCTCCGAAAGCTGACATCGATGATGTTTCGTTGAATGGTTTGCACACTGACACTTGTGAATGGCCCAGCACTGAAATATGCAGTGGTTTGCGCAACGGTAGCACTTCTGTCACATTGAACGATACTCTTTAGTCATCCTTGGTCCTGTTCTTACAACATCTTTTTCAGGCCGCAGCGATGTCGGAGATTTGATGTTTTACCGGATTCCTGATATTCACGGTACACACGTGAAATCCTCACTTCGTCGCTACCTCGGAGATGCTGGGTCCCATCGCTCGTACACCGGCTATAACACCACATTCAAGCTAACTTAAATCTTGATAACCTGCCATTGTAGCAGCAGTAAGTAACCTAATAACTGCGCCAGACACTTGTTGTCTTATATAGGCATTGCCAACCGCAGCGCCGCATTCTGCCTGTTTACGTAACTCTGTATTTGAATCAGCATGCCTGTACCAGTTCCTTTGGCGCTTCAGTGTAATTAAAGTGCAGCTACTTACGGAGGTCCGGTGGACTCTGTAATTATCGTACAGCAGTGAAACTTGCTGCATACACCAATGCGTCAATGCAGAACTTATTTACAATGGGAAATAATTAGTTCCAATTTTGACTACCAGGTGCAAATATGGCTCTGTGCAACATCTCGTCGACGTCTCCGATTCTGATATTGAACAAATTATGTAAGCGGTGGTTAATAATAAAATCAACATTATGCCTTTCTCAATTGTTTGACCTTTTACTCCCATGTCCTCTTCCTAAGCCATTACATACGAAAAGATTTATATAAGTCTTTTTTGCACTCACAGCGCTAGGTTTGCACCTGGTGGCAAAAGTTGGAACTAATTTTTTTCCACCATAAATCAATTCTGCATTAATGCATTAGCATACCTACCAAGTTTCGCTGTCATACGATAATCACAGCCCACACTGAATCTTTGTGAATAGCTGCACTTTATTTATAACCACCCAGAATTTATTATTATAGTCTTCAGCTTGAAGACTTGGTTGATGTACCTCTCCACACTGTAATACTCTGTACAAGCTGTTACTAGAAAGATTTTCTGAAAAGTGCTTCATAGCTAAATTAATAACTCACTGTTTATATTAGACTAGCAAATCAAGTCAAATTGCAAGTGACCCGTGAAGGTGTGCATGTTAGTGTGACAATCACAAATGGCTGAAATTAATAAGTACTTCTTCATTACACTTCCGTACAGTGATGAATGCTTTGTGAAATTCTTCTGTGGGCTGAGTTTGCTGGCTGACTGTAAAGCTGCCCATTCAAAGGCCTACCTGTCAGCCTACCCGCCCAAGTGAGCAGGTCGTCGACCTGTCTGTCTGTGTGTGGGCACACTGCGACTGTGTGGACAACCCTACCTTCACACAGTCACGAGGTAGCTTTCACCGTCCTAAACTTGTAAAGGACGGAGCGTGGGGTGGCAGGTGCTGTTCGGGGCTTGGCAGGTATGCCGCTGGAACCGATGCACCCCGGCCATGGATCTGACTGCTACAAAATGGCCCACGCAAAGACAAGCGTATCGGCGCAGACTCGCTTGGCAGGTGTTTGCCGGGCTCGTCGGCCTGTGAATGGGCGGTTCAAGAACGCAAGGGCCACATGGGCGGATTGTAAAACCATTTTTTGCTAAAAGTCAAGAGTCCTGGCAGGTACACTATGTGATCAAAAGTATCCGGACACCCCCAAAACATACGTTTTTCATATTAGGTTCATTGTGCTGCCACCTACTGCCAGGTACTCCACATCAGCGATCTCAGTAGTCATTAGACATCGTGAGAGAGCAGAATGGTGCGCTCAGCGGAATTCACTGACTTCGAATGTGGTCAGGTGATTGGGTGTCACTTGTGTCATATGTCTGTACGCTAGATTTCCACACTCCTAAACATCCCTAGTTCCACTGTTTGCGATGTGACAGTGAAGTGGAGACGTGAAGGGACACATACAGCACAAAAGCGTACAGGCCGACCTTATCTGTTGACTGACACAGACCGCCGACAGTTGAAGAGGGTCGTAATGTGTAATAGGCAGACATCTCTCCAGACCATCACACATGAATTCCAAACTGAATCAGGATCTACTGCAAGTATTGTGACAGTTAGGCAGGAGGTGAGAAAAATTGGATTTCATGGTCGAGCAGCTGCTCATAAGCCACACATCACGCCAGTAAATGCCAAACGACGCCTCGCTTGGCGTAAGGAACGTAAAGACTGGACGATTGAACAGTGGAAAAACGTTGTGTGGAGTGACGAATCATGATACACAATGTGGCGATCCGATGACAGGGTGTGGGTATGGCGAACGTCCCGTGAGCGTCGTCTGCCGGCGTGTATAGTATCAGCAGTAAAATTCGGAGGCGGTGATGTTATGGTGTCGTCGTGTTTTTCATGGAGGAGGCTTGCACCCCTTGTTGTTTTGCGTGGCACTATCACAGCACAGGTCTACATCGATGTTTTAAGCACCTTCTTGCTTCCCACTGTTGAAGAGCAATTCGGGGATGGCGATTGCATCTTTCAACACGATCGAGCACCTGCTCATAATGCACGGCCTGTGGCATCCGTGTAATGGACTGGCCTGCACAGAGTCCTGACCTGAATCCTACAGAACACCTTTGGGATGTTTTGGAACGCCGACTTCGTGCCAGGCCTCACCGACCGACATCGATACCTCTCCTCAGCGCTGCACTCCGTGAAGAATGGGCTGCCATTCCCCAAGAAACCTTCCATTACCTGATTGAACGTATACCTGCGAGAGTGGAAGCTCATCAAGGTTCAGAGTGGGCCAACACGATATTGAATTCCAGCATTGCTGAGGGAGGGCACCACGAACTTGTAAGTCATTTTGAGCCAGGTGTCCGGACACTTTTCGTTAAATAGTGTATGCACTGGATGATGGGCCATGTTCAGGATGGTGCTCGGCGTCCTAGTGATGGCCACATCAATGGGCAGCAGACCGAACTCAGCAGGTTGTAAACTCGTGAGATGAAGTGAAAAGAACACTATCTAAAATGATAGGGATCTGCAAGGGAATGGGAAACATAAGACAATCAGAGAGAGAGGAATCTGCTGGACTCAAAAGAGGTTAGCATAAATTAATGTTAAGTTTTGTAAGGGAGCCCAGGATTGGCTCACCAAAACTGTTTCGGTGTTGCGGTTGAGAACTCATGTGTGTTCATGTGCAGCTGCTGTCACAGGGTGAAACGTGACACCAACCTCATAATGGAAGAGAATTTCTGTATTACTGGTTAATCACAGCAGAACTCAGAAGGTCTACAGTGATTAGCTAACAAGAATGCGGTGCTGGCAGAACCAGGAAGATTTCTAAAGAAGGCGAGCATATGCAAGTCCAAAGAGGAAACACATCACCTTCATCTGCACTTCCAACTGACAACACCTTAGCTAATTGTAGTTTTGAGAGTCTGCCTCAGAGCCAGTCACAGATGCTGGGGCTGAAATTGAAACTTTCAGCCTCCACTGCAGTCATTCTCTGCATTTGAGGTACAGAACGATGGTATGCATGTGCAGCGCTTGAGCATGTGACAAGGTACACATGAAGTTATTTGTATCGAGTTAGAGTTTTGCCTTTCTGAATCAATTAACAAACTAAGCTAGTTGAACTCAAAATGCACTTAGGCAAGGGAACTGGCACTCATATGTACTTTTCTGGGTCTTTCCTTTAATCTGTTGACTAATTCAGCAATCATTGGCGGTTTACGTGGACACAGTTAACTGTACTTCACTATTATCATTTCCTTTCCACTTCCACCCACCTGTGCCAAGATATTATGGTGTATGTCTAACAATCCAAGTGGACGACTGTGCACTTAATAATTACTTATATTATCTGTTCACTGTTGGGATTCAAGTCCATTCGTTTCAGCAATAAACAGGGCTTTATTGTGACTTTGCGTTTCAGTCCTTAGCTAGATGAAACCCTACTCACGTTATCTTTGTGAGGTATGGTGCCCATATTTAATGTTGATTGGGCCATCCCTGTTTAAATTTAGATGTCTCACATAATTATCGGTTGTGCAATTTTTTAAAAATATTCATATTTTCTTACGGGGGGCTGTCTGTTCACTGCAAAAGTCACCGCTTTCAGGTCTTAATAGCATTACACGGTTATGTGTGAAGCTCGATCGTGGTCTCACAAAGCCTCCTCGCCTCTGCATTACTAGGGTACCCTACTTGCATTTGGACCTGTTGTCAACATATTTTATGAGTATATGATACTTCTTGAAACAATTTACTTCGTAGGTAAGGCAAAGGAACACATTACATTTACAAAACCTCACATTTGTCAGTGTTGAACATCCAGGCCTCTACAGCTTGATGTGGTCTCTCTTCAGTAGACATTTCTTGCACCTGCAATGTGCATGCCTGCACTGTGGCCAGTCGGCGTTATGGTTGAAAGCAGCTACTACCTGTTATAATTTAAACTGAGTGCAAGTTATGACTCCGGCATTAATGTCCTGAAAATATTCCCCGTAGTATAAATTCGACCCATGAATGAACAACAACGCGATCTGGTTCAAATGGCTCTGAGCACTATGCGACTTAACTTCTGAGGTGATCAGTCGCCTAGAACTTGGAACTTCTTAAACCTAACTAACCTAAGGACACACACATCCATGCCCGAGGCAGGATTCGAACCTGCGACCGTAGCGGTCGCTCGGCTCCAGGCCGTAGCGCCTAGAACCGCACGGCTACTCCGGCCGGCCAACGCGATCTGACTACAGTTATTGAGTAAGCAGACTTCACAGCGTCACGGGGATCTTTTAACATAAATTGAAGCAAGATAAGCTGCAACTAAGATCTTCAACTGTCCTATCAGAGTAAATGCGTCTCCCCTTATCAGAAAGACGGGTTGTTTGGGGAAGGAGACCAGACAGTGAGGTCATCGGTCACATCGGATTAGGGAAGGACGGGGAAGGAAGTCGGCCGTGCCCTTTGAAAGGAACCATTCCGGTATTTGCCTGCAGCGATTTAGGGAAATCACGGAAAATCTAAATCAGGATGGCCGGGCGCGGGATTGAAACGTCGTCCTCCCGAATGCGAGTCCAGTGTCTAACCACTGCGCCACCTCGCTCGGTTCAGAAAGACGCCTGCCGTGCAAATGTACAGCACTTTTTCTGTCGTAATGTCTAAACACAAGAAATTAATTCACTGAAACGTAAAGACTCGATGTATTCGATGAATGAGGAAATGAGGAAGAACAGTCCAATAAAGTTTTCTGAACACCTCTCGGGTGTGCAGATTTGTGTGAGGCCTCGCGTTGTCATGGAGTAAGAGACTTTCGTTTGCATTTTTGTGGCAAGAAACGCGCTGAACTCGTTTCTTCAATTTCATGAATATCTTGTGCATGTGTGTCAGCACTACCAACAGAGGCGTCGAGTTGTGCAACGAGGTGTTTTGTCATCCGTCGAGCACCTCGAATGACAGTTTCCGCATCTTCCAACACTGCAGGAGCCACAGCTGTGTGCAGAGACCAGACAGATTTGCACGACCTTGTTGCAAAGATGAAAGATGCCTCGCCCAACGACTCACCGTGCTTTTGTTCACTGCTAGGTCTACGTAGGCAATCTTCAAACATCTATGAATAAATACGATGCTCTCGTTTCCCACAAAAATAAACTCAACGACACTTCTTTGTTCGGAACGGATCTCCGTTACAGACGCCATTTTGAAGTCTACGTATAGCACCGACATCTATCAGAAATTTATGAAACTATAGGGGCTGAAGAGGGAATATTCTACGATGTCCCACAACTAATGTCCCATTTTTCAATCGAAATTGAAAGAGAAAACAAACGCCCTTCGTAATTATTTAACAACATTTTAGACTTTCTTTAGAAAAAAAATGAAGCTACATAAAAAACCTGGCCTTTCATTTGCCAAGTCATGATCGACTGTTCGGTAACCGATTCTTTTTCGTACTAACACTTATTTGTTACTCAGAGAATGACGAATAGCTTTCGAAGTCGCCCTCCAGAATGTCCGTATAAGATACTGTTATACGAAATGCGGTGCATGTTGCGACTGAATATACTGGGGAAAAATAATGGAAGTATTGCAATAATTACCCTACCCAGCAAGTTAGATTTGCACAATATAACCAAGGCAATCTGTATATTCAATCTGTATATTGAGCAAGCAGTAAGGGAAACAAAAGAAAAATTCGGAGTAGGTATTAAAATTCATGGAGAAGAAGTAAAAACTTTGAGGTTCGCCGATGACATTGTAATTCTGTCAGACAGCAAAGGACTTGGAAGAGCAGTTGAACGGAATGGACAGTGTCTTGAAAGGAGGATATAAGATGAACATCAACAAAAGCAAAACAAGGATAATGGAATGTAGTCAAATTAAATCGGGTGATGCTGAGGGGATTAGATTAGGAAATGAGACACTTAAAGTAGTAAGGGAGTTTTGCTATTTAGGGAGTAAAATAACTGATGATGGTCGAAGTAGAGAGGATATAAAATGTAGATTGGCAATGGCAAGGAAATCGTTTCTGAAGAAAAGAAATTTGTTAGCATCGAGTATAGATTTAAGTGTCAGGAAGTCGTTTCTGAAAGTATTTGTATGGAGTGTAGCCATGTATGGAAGTGAAACATGGACGATAACCAGTTTGGACAAGAAGAGAATAGAAGCTTTCGAAATGTGGTGCTACAGAAGAATGCTGAAGATAAGGTGGGTAGATCACGTAACTAATGAGGAGGTATTGAATAGGATTGGGGAGAAGAGAAGTTTGTGGCACAACTTGACTAGAAGAAGGGATCGGTTGGTAGGACATGTTTTGAGGCATCAAGGGATCACAAATTTAGGATTGGAGGGCAGCGTGGAGGGTAAAAATCGTAGAGGGAGACCAAGAGATCAATACACTAAGCAGATTCAGAAGGATGTAGGTTGCAATAGGTACTGGGAGATGAAGAAGCTTGCACAGGATAGAGTAGCATGGAGAGCTGCATCAAACCAGTCTCAGGACTGAAGACCACAACAACAACAACAACCAAGGCAAGCACAACAAATATTCATAAAGCTTGGATTATCACCTACAAAAGCAAATAAAATTACGTGATTAATTTTTTGTTTATTTGCTGGTACATGTCTGCAGTGCTGGTACACCATGAAATCACCGCGCCACAGTACTGCATCTCACTGCTAGAGCAGCCGAAACAAAATACCATAAAGTGAGTCGCCTTATGGTAATTCGTTCTCTACATTTTAAGGGGAACAATTCGTCAACAATCGATGCTGAGTTGGTGGTAGAATCAGACAACAACGTCCCCATCATCTGAAAAAAATGTTCAAATGTCTGTGAAATCTTGTGGGACTTAACTGCTAAGGTCATCAGTCCTTAAGCTTACACACTACTTAACCTATATTATCCTAAGGACAAACACACACACCCATGCCCGAGGGAGGACTCGAACCTCCGCCAGGACCAGCCACACAGTCCATGACTGCAGTGCCTAAGACCGCTCGGCTAATCCCACGCGGGCTCCCATCATCTGACCTAGTGATTAGGTGTGGCAAACGCTTTCAGTGTGGTCAAACAAGTGAGAAGTCATCTGTCAGTGAAGAAACTGGAATCTCAAGAGAAGTGGAGGCCTCAGTGCTCGAAAACCGGTGATTTCATAATAGTAGCTACAGTGCAAGAAGTAAAAATCAGTCGCGCACTAGATGACATCGCTTCGCTCCGTGGGACTCTGCGCTGCTGTACTGCGCTCGACTACTGGTGATATTCTCGGAAATATTTCCTCTGGATATCTGTTCTACTGTCGCGAACGTCATATGGAAAGCTCTTAACTCGCACATATTATTATTAACCGACGCAGGTTACATCCTGTATTGGATACTGCGCTTCTAGGTCTTCAGGTCTCGCCGGCCGAAGTGGCCGTGCGGTTAAAGGCGCTGCAGTCTGGAACCGCAAGACCGCTCCGGCCGCAGGTTCGAATCCTGCCTCGGGCATGGCTGTTTGTGATGTCCTTAGGTTAGTTAGGTTTAACTAGTTCTAAGTTCCAGGGGACTAATGACCTCAGCAGTTGAGTCCCATAGTGCTCAGAGCCATTTGAACCATTCTTCAGGTCTCAGATTCTTCTACGAGTACTACGTTTATTATCTAGCGCACCCTAACTTTTCCCAAGTACAAGGATCAGGAGATTTAGATGTACGTGTGATTATACTTAAAGTAATGTTGTGGCGGATGCGTTTCTGGTCAACTGTGCGCAGTCGCGGCACACACCTTCTTTGAAGCCACTTCTCTGTGCAGGATATTATGCACTTGCTCAGTTGAAATGCCTAACATATCATGAGTTTTGTCATAGGTTTCCTTTGTGATAATCTCAAATGGACTGCCGGAGCGCGTTCCCAATTCGCTGTTTATCCGACCACGTTTAAATTCATTAATGCAAAACAAAATGGTTTTCAGTGATGGCCAGAGTCCACATGAACTTCATCCATTTTTTTTTTTATTTGTGAGGCAGTCCAACCTTTCAAATGAAAATGTTTGATAACAGCACGAAACTCGGTTTTCTCTGTTTTCAGTGGCAATCGTCACACTGACCAATTCAGATAGCTCCCAACAAAAACTGTACGCTGTACACTGAAGAAATTCTTTATACGACCCTTAGGATAATCAGGCTTACAACCATAAAGGGGCATCATGAATGCTCCATTCTTTAATGACCACCTTCATTTCTACATAAGCATTTGCTTTGGGAAGAATCTTAATTTTTGTGTGAAAATACTTATGCTGTTAATAAATACTTCTATAAAATACGCCTACGCCTGCACAACACCAGCACAAACCCCACACCACACAAACACTTCGCTACAGCAGGTTGATTTTCATCGGCGATAATTAAGACGTCATGGCCACCCATTGTGGAATGGTAGAGAAAGAGCTCTAGTTGTATTATACACTGAGTGGCAAAAACTTGTGGGGAAGCCCTGTGACACGAATCGCTCGTCGACCGTTGGAACCTTTGTGGTACGTTGGGCTCCCCACATTCCTTGCAGAAACAGGTTCCGGTGGCTATTTGATTCACAGAAGACCAGCGGTCACCCGGTATGTCTCTCCAGGGCTGTCGTGATGTTCGTTCGCCAGACACTTGGAGTCGTTCTATATGGCGGTTTACGCTTGTGTAAACATCGCGTCGGTGACATTTAAGATCCAGCGTAGATACTGCTGACCTCGGAAAAGCGCATTCTTGTGTAATCTGTCCTACGTAATGGCCAATGCATCTTACATCATCCAGCGTTTAATTGGCGACGTGCTGCCATGTTCACTTCCCACCTAACTGTAACAGGCTATTCAGTTGTCGTATCATATCGCTCCATACGCAATATCTAGCCACAACCTTCGGCCGTCCTACACGGCATATCTTCAACTGGGACAACCCTTCCGTGACTTCAGGGTACTCGGTTTACATTGTGACGAAAATAAGACGTTCCTGGAACTGTACGCCTGGAGCACAGCACTGTGTGGTAATCAAACGTGCACCACCGAAAATGCAGCGAAGAAGAAGCTGAAAGCATATGGCGCATTTCATTGACGCAATCTTATTGGTTTATAATCGAAGTCGTGGAGTAGTCTTGTCGCAAAGTTTCGACGAGTTTCTTACTCACCTTCAAACAAACTGAAAATAACTACGGGAGCTTTTTTTTTTTTTTCAACCTTGTATCGGTCGCGAAATCGACACCACAGCGAAAATTTAAAAAAAAAAATTTTATTTGCAACATTTAACTACACCTTCCTGCTGCTTCTCTACACAGCCACCTCTCCAGCTTAGACATCTGTCGTAGTGTGCTGCAAACTTTCCAGTACCCTCGCCATAGAAGGCAGCTGCTTGTGCCTTCCGCCAATTCCCTAAAATGATCTGCAGATAGTTTTCTGTGTCAAAATGCTGTCACAACCAGCGGTTCATGTGAGCAGAGATGAACATGAGAGGGAGCCAAGTCTGGGCTCTATGGTGGGAGATCAAACACTTCCTATCGAAAACGCTGCCCCAGCACTGTCGTTGCCCCTGCAGTGTATGGCCGAGTGTTGCCATTAAGCAGAGCACACATGACAGTTACGTCATGTGGGCTGTATGAAATCAGGTGCGACCGCTGAGGAGACACTTCACAATTGATGGGAGACACTATTGCTCTAAAAGTCAACACATGCTCACTGTGCACGCTGAGCTGAAAAAAGCGATGTGACACCATCGACGGGCATACTACAGACACGGTGCCACACATTTGTGCAAAGCTTCGTCGAATTTTCGCTGTGATTTTAGCTTTGCAGCCGATCAGAGGTTGAAAAATAAATATTCCTCGTACGTTAACTCAATGGCGTGGTGCATTTCTTTCAGTAACAATGCCACTTCCGTGATTTATGGATCTCTAACCTATCCCAGTAATCCTATTGGGGAAAGGGAAGCAACAATCCATATGGAATGCGAAATACATGGCGTTTCTGGTGAATCTTCGTATCATGAGAGATGAAGGCTAGATTAAAGGCAGACTGAAATAGTCTCTGGTCAGGCAAGAATTCGGTACTGCGACCTTTCAGTTTCCAGGTACGAACGTTACCCTGTCCGACCTGAAGATAAAGAGTAGGAAACTCGTCGAAACGTCTTGATAAGACGACGCCACGATTCGGCTGATAATCCGAAAAGATTTCATCAGACTGAAAGCATTTGAAATGTGGTGATATCGAAGAATGGACAAATACGAGTAAACTGCGGGATAAGGAAGTGTTAAAAATAATAAGTCAGGGAAGAACAAGGCAGACCATTACCGGAAAGAGGGACAGACTAGTAGAAACAGTAATATGACATTCAGGAATTGTTTCCTAGATGCTCGATGGTGTAGCCAAAGAGTAGAATATGTGTAAACTTCTTGAGGGGGGTGCTGGCTATAGCAGTTCCATAGGGCAAGATAGGGAAAGATGGACGACAACAGCAACCCAATCGAAAGATTACTACTTAAGCCAAAAACTTATTCCGGCTACAAATATTTACACAAAGTTCTTGGATACTTTAGCATATTATTCCCTAACATTACGAGAAGTCCTTCTTATTATACGAACCAAATTTTAATTCATGGAGCGTTATAATAGGTGGCCACAAGAGAACTGTGTACTTTATGTACATCGAAAAGCTTCAAGAGAATCGTCTACGATAGTATGAGCATGTCATGCGCCGTAAACATAAACATATAATAAGACAAGTGCGTGACATAAGAAAACGGTAAAGAGCCCCTGGACGCCCACCGGTTACACGGATTAGGACGTGGAAGAGAGACCTAAAAACGACGGGACTTCACTCTGAAATGACGCAGATACGTTCAGAATGATGGAACAGACCTGGAGGGCCAACCGCAAGAGACGTAGGAAATAAGACACAGAAGAAGAAGGTGTTTAAATGGACTTCTACCAAGGTAGTAATTATCTGACACTGGAAAGACAATAAATGAAAAATTGAGAATGTTAGTTGCAGCAGGTCTGTACGCCCGGTACGTTTAGTACCATGACAGTAGAGATGAAGGATGGAATGGCGCCAACATAAACCTGTGTACCACCGTTTGAATTAACGAGTATCTCAACCACATTTCCTTCTCGTGCCCTCGAAGACAGGAAAAGACCACTAAATTACAATACGAAGCTGTGTCGTCCAGAAACGAACTCTCAGTATAAAACTCTTGTCACCGACAAACGAGGCAATCGTATAGAGACACCTATAAAATTTCGTAGCAACCTATTAAAGATACAGAGCCCGCGCGGTTAGCCGTGGTTTTTAAGGCGGTTTTCCATCTGCCTCGGCGAATGCGGGCTGCTTCCCCTTACTCCGCCTCAGTTACACTATGTCGGCGATTGCTGCGCAAATTCTTTCTCCACGTACGCGTACACCATAATTACTCTAGCACGCAAACATTGGGGCTACATTCGTCTGGTGAGAGACGTTCCCGGGGTGGGGGTCGAACCGCACAAATAACCCTGGGCTCGGTGTGGGGCGGCGGTGGGGTGAGTGGACTGCTGTAGGCTGTTGTGCGGTTGTGAACCACTGAGGGCTACGGCGGGGACGAAGCCAATCCGTCGTTTCTAGGTCCCCAGTTCCACACAATACAATACAATACAAAGATACAGACAAAATTTCAGCTATAAGTGGTTAACATTTAACAAAATAATCATACTAAACTGTTCACATAATTCTTGTGTTTATGTGTAATTATGCCATGTTATGTTGTACTGTATAATAATGTCTCCAAATGTAAACTTCGTTCATGGTGACTGGCGGTATTGGTTATGTCCAGAGGCCTGTGAAATAGCAGATGTCATACCACACAGGAAAACCCCGTTGCTTTTCATATCTGTAATAGAATGTCGACATTATCTTAAATAGGACGCAGAACAAATGCGATACACTGAGTGAAGGATGTGCGCTGTATGTCGTGACAGCATTTCTTCTTACTAAGAAGATAAGTTCCCGTTCGTCAGTTACGCGTGATGCACATTTAATTACCCGATGAGTCTAGAAGCAGGTAGCACGAAGCGGTTAGGCAACAGGTTTTTTCCTTTCCCACTGTGGGAGCCGGAACGCCATTAAGCATCGTAATGAAGCGCCTGGTAGCAGTTCTTCCACGGCCTCGTGCGGCTGTGCCGAACCACGGTTCTGGCGGCAAACCGATGCTCCATTATTTCACGCCTGATAATATCGTTGTAACAGGAGGCACAACGCTGTTTTCGGGAAATTAATTCCGCGAGACATCTGTAAGACAAATTATTATCTTGTACCTTGGCACTCATTGTTTCCTTTCAGTACTTATGGACAACAAAGAGCTGAAAAGACTCATTTCCTGTGCTGCAGGTGGGAGAATAAACTGCTTAATGTATACATCTCGTTTCTTACAAAGGAAACACTCCCCATCGCACCCCCCCCCCCCCCTCAGATGGAGTGGTAAGATGGTCCAGCGGACAAAAATTGAACACAGATCAAGCGTGAAAACACGAAGAAGGTGCACTGAACTGCGAAAAAAAGCAAAATAGAAACAGTGAACGGTCCAAAAACAAGAACTGCCATAAAAGGTAACCTGAAACAGCAATAGCGTCGTGGGCAAGTGATCATAGTCCAGCATGAGATTTTCACTCTGCAGCGGAGTGTGCGCTGATATGAAACTTCCTGGCAGATTAGCCGGCCGAAGTGGCCGTGCGGTTAAAGGCGCTGCAGTCTGGAACCGCAAGACCGCTACGGTCGCCGGTTCGAATCCTGCCTCGGGCATGGATGTTTGTGTTGTCCTTAGGTTAGTTAGGTTTAACTAGTTCTAAGTTCTGGGGGACTAATGACCTCAGCAGTTGAGTCCCATAGTGCTCAGAGCCATTTGAACCAACCTGGCAGATTAAAACTGTGTGCCGGGCCGAGACTCGAACTCGGGACCTTTGCCTTCCGCGGGCAAGTGCTCTACCATCTGAGCTACCCAAGTGCGACTCACGCCTCGTTCTCACAGCTTTACTTCTGGCAGCACCTCGTCTCCTACCTTCCAAACTTTACAGAAGCTCTCCTGCGAATCAAGCAGAACTAGCACTCCTGGAAGAAAGGATATTGCGGAGAGATGGCTTAGCTACAGCCTGGGGGATGTTTCCAGAATGAGATTTTCACTCTGCAGCCGAGTGTGCGCTGATATGAAACTTACTGGTAGATTAAAACTTGGAAGGTAGGAGGTGAGGTACTGGCAGAAGTAAAGCTGTGAGGACGGGTGCGAGTAGTGCTTGGGGGGCTCAGATGGTCGCTGGCACGGTAATACAGCGTGTTCGGTCAGAGGGTTAGTTGCCCTCTGTAATAAAAAAATTGAGGTAATGGATCAACAACGAACTGAAACGGGTATCTTGCGACGTTCGCCCCGAGCAGATGCAACGAACGAAAAGGAACAAAATGAGATTTTTTTTTTTTTTTTAAAAAAGGCAAAGGTCCCGAGTTCGAGTCTCGGTCCTGCACACAGTTTTAATCTGCCAGGAAGTTTCAAGTGATCATAGTATTACACTCCCAAGCGAGCTATTTAATTTTCATTTTTTTCACAACATCACGAACACTCCGTCCGGTTGTTGGTTGGGTTGTTTTGGGGGAGGAGACCAGACAGCGAGGTCATCGGTCTCATCGGATAAGGGAAGGAAGGGGAAGGAAGTCGGCCGTGCCCTTTCAAAGGAACCATCCCGGCATTTGCCTGGAGCCATTTAGGGAAATCACGGAAAACTTGAATCAGGATGGCTCGACGCGGGATTGAACCGTCGTCCTCCCGAATGCGAGTCCAGTGTGCTAACCACTGCGCCACCTCGCTCGGTCCGTCCGGTTGTAACGTATCTTTACTATTAGATCGCTAAATTACACACATGAACGTGTATAGTGAGTAATATGATGGTTGCTGTTTCCTGCAACCTATTACGCCGCATATTAACCCTAGAACTTTACTTCGGAGTCCCCTGCAATGTCTATGATCTGTGGAAGAGGAATGATCAAGGATGGTTTAATCACAGACAAGGATGGTTTAATCACAAACACTTCACACGCACTTGAGAGACTAACATGATGGAAAAGAACTAAAAACCTTCACCACAGCACACGTGGTTAGCAAGAGGAGCTGTTCCCTTGATGCGGGATAAATGAATAAAATTTCTGTTCGAAGTGAATTGCTATAAAAATGAAGCATAATTAAGAATCATAATTAATTCAGATATTCTACAGAGGAAGATCACTATGGCGTTGGCACCTTAAACTTTCTCATAAGATCACGACCACGTGGTCCTCACAAACAAAAGTGTGCACAGAGAAAGTTGTCAAGTGAGACGAATTGCACAAAATAAAATCAGGGGAAATCATACGCAATATACACGCTCTCGCGGAAGGGATACTAAACAAAATGAACTGAATCACAATAAACTCAACACGGTTCCACGTGTTTGATTATTAGTTCAACTGAACAATAGCCTACACCGTCCCTGGATTTTAACGCATTTAACACTCGCGAATTAGCAAGTAAAATTTGTCACACACGATAATAAACTATGCACGATGAAAGGAATCATTTACTAGCTTTGAAAAACTTACATAAAACGCAACAATAACTTCTCATCGAAAAGACACACTTAACGCCAGTAGGTCTCACCCGTCTCGCGTACCACGGAACACTCCGCCAGCATTCGCTCTCCAACCAAAACCGCTCCCCGTACCTATGGAAGTGGCCAGAGGAACCACTATCGTCCAAGGCAAACAGAAACCTCTTTGCTACTTGCTACGTGTTTCCTACAGTTGGCTGTTCTGACACAGTGGCAGACTACTACACTCTCACGAATCTACACACTGAAATCCCTGCACACTCTCATTCATACATTCAACTGATCGGACAAGAAGAGGAAAGAATATATACATTGAAATATGGAACTTAAATGTATCAAACATGCGCTTGGGGCTCCGACAGGTACCAATAACCTAATGAAATGTTAAAACGAAATATGGATAATATACTGTGGCCACCACAAACACACTCAGCTGCTCAGTCTTTTCGTTTTTCTTCTTTACATCTAGGGTAATACACCATTTGCGCCAACAACTGAAGTGCCAGAGGCAAAAAAATGAAGCTGTGAGGTATGCCAAAATCATGAAGAAGCTTATGCAGAGCCCTTTCACGGTCATTGAAAAGTTTGTTCTCCTTCTGTAGTCTTGGTAGCTGTCACGCTATACACTGGTTATAGGATATGAGTCATGTGATGAAAAGTAAGCGCAGAAGAGATGCAACATAGACGGCTCACAGAAATGAAAACAACAAACGGGTGTGGGCTATGTTACGACAAAGGCATTCAAGTCAAGACTTCCAAAACGAAACGCAACTTCAAAAACGTTAACATATGTTTTGACAGAGCGCAGAGAAACTGTGTGATTGCGAAACAATTGCGTTCATTTGTTGCAGTTTATGTGGCAAACTATTATGTTTTCATCATTTCCTTTGGAGTTATCACATTCACATTCATACGAACACCCGTATCAGGCAAGGAGGCATATCTCACTCAGTTACCAGTCGATAAGAGATTCCTATCATATGACACACGAACTGTCACTAATGCCGTGTGTGACACCAGACGTGTTTTCCAGTGGAGGATTCGGATCACTTGTTGCCTTGTTATCAAACGTTTGTGGTTCCCATTGGAAATCCACTTCCTTTCGGCTGCTAATAGAGTAGTTGTGCAGAATCAACTGTCATTATATATCCCTACCTTACCCCTCGCTATTGCAAGCGGACGTTACACTACAACATAGACACAAATTTGAATAAAGCGAACAGCGGAAAATATATTGGCATGAGGGAAGTTGGAAGACGGCTCGCCCGCTTGGTAGTCGAACACCGTAACTACTTAACCACGACGCCATTTTCCCTCCAAGTTCTTCTATATTGCATTTGTTCTTCTTGGACCGTTCACTGTTACGGTTTCGCCTTTTTTTTTTTTTCACAGTTCACTACATCTTCTTCCTGTCTTAATGCTTGATCTGTGTTCAGTTTTTGACGGGCTGTCCATTGGACCCTCTTACCATTAAATCTGAAGGGTGTTCGATGGGGAATTTCCCTTGTTACCAGAGGCCTGGAAAGGCAAACCGGCTGAACACATCCACCCGATGTATGATCGCTGTAAACACCACGCGTTATTTTTCTTGTTCTTGGCATGTTTGCTGTTTTTTTTTTTTGCGTTGTGCGTGTCTTTTTAGTTGTCCTTCGCCGTAGCTGAGTGCTCAGTGAAGATAGCTGACCTGCAGAGGACCCGGGGTCGATTTCCGGTACTGCCAAGCGTTGTTCCTGGGTGACTGGTACTGGCTGACTCAGCCTCCTAATGACAACTGAGGAGCTACTTGTCCGAGTAGTAGTAATTCTACTGCCAGGAAAGTCTGCAAAACGGCCGGGAGAGCGGCGTGCTGACCACATGCCCCTTCATACCGCCTTCGTACGATGCCGCAAGGCAAAGGGTGACACGCTGGCCGGTCGACATCCCTAGGACCTGCACGAGGAACTCGTTCTTTTCTCCTTTTTAATTAAAGGAAAATATGGATATAGAAAAACCAGAGAAGGTTACGAAATGATAGTGGCCTTTTATTTTTATTTTCAGATTTTACGAAGACGTCGCAGCCCAGATTTGGTTTTCTGTCTGACTGGCAGTTAAAAAATATCTAAGCGCTAGTGTTGGTTGTGAGTACAGTGATATCTGCAAGTATCAGATGGCATTAACGCTTCGTTGACTGGCGGTTGATATACAAGTCCCAGCTATTTATTTCGTGTTTTAAACCAATTTATTTTGTGTTTGTTGCTGGAACAGTGGAGCACATAAGGAAGTGCCTTGGAAGCTATTTAAAGATTATTTGAATTTTGTTAAATTTCTTGTGTAATGAAATAGATTTTTTGATACAGAATTTTTATCTAAAACAAGCCGAAAATATTTTCAGTTTTACTAAGAAAACAAAGCAACAATATTTGTTTAAGTTTTGTGACTCTGAGAATTGTTCAAAAATCGTAACAAATTGAAATTTCGTAAGCAATTGGCTTCAAGCAGATGGAGAACTACTTTTCAAACAGAAGTATACAGTAAGAATCTGCGATTCCTACAGCATTCATTGTATTTTAGTGTGCTTTCTTTAACGTCAGAAGGCACAGCAAAAAAAAACTGAAACACACATGGGTTTAATAGAGTTGTACACTGGAATCTGACCAGACATAGTGTATCTACGTTCTTTTTGTGTGATTCTGATGATGGCTTAAGACGAAACGCGTTAAGCTGTACAATCTAAAAATTAAAAGGTAGAAAAGCGGTCAAAACGACAACTTGCATGAAGTAGTGACAACGATCACGGGCTCATATGACGAACTGGTTTCATTTATAGACAAAAATATATGAATTTATCTATGGCAGCTGTGGCGAAATAGCCGTCTGTAATCCCACCAATGAAGAAGTTTGACTTGCATCTACCAATTTCAGCAAAACACTAATGTACTGTGCGTCTTCCTGCCTTTGTCAACTACATGAAAAAAGCTATATGGAAAAACGTATCGTGTCGCTACATCTCTAAGTTTTTTCTGATATGTAGGGAACCAGATCTCACATGTTCATGACATACCAGATATTTGACCTTCCTCTTTTTTTTCCCTTAATCTAGCGCTGCACGAACTCCACCATGTAGATTTACAAGGAACGTTTAAAAACTTCCACAATCAAGGTTAGGCCATGGGGCATCCTCTGCTGTATGTGGGCCTGCTCTCAACGTATCCATGCATTGCAGTATTCAGTTGCATGTGTCCATGGTTGGTACCTGTGGTTGTTTTCTAATTTCATCTGCCTGCCTTTCTTTCGATCGATCTCCCCGTCTTTTCTGATCTCTGGAAACCATCAACGAATTTCCTTCGTCTATCGTCTATTCACTGGGTTACGTGTACTTCCCACTTCCACTCCATTTAAATTTAAGTGATGACTACGTCTTCCACTCAGTCTGTTCGCTCATCCCTTGATTCTCTTTCCTGTTCCCCACTATGATCCCAATATGCATCTCTGTATTGCTCACTGAATGACCGTTGCATTTTGAATGTAAGACCTGAGATAGTCAGTTATATAGACAGGCAATCCGTAATATTACACTATAAATTTGTCTCGATCGCAGTACAAAGAAGTAGTTTGATAACCTGTTTCAGCTGTTGGAGATCGTCATTCAGTAACTGAACTGCTTTTCTAAATGCTTCTTTATATTACACTGAAGAGACATAGAATGTCCCAAGAGGAGTGGTCAGTATTTAGGGATATGATTGGAACGATCACCCCAAGCCAAATAGTCTAGTTATCGTGGGGTCTAAAGCGCGTACTTAAGGGTTATGAGCACTTGTTCGTCTTCGCTACTATAAAACACATTTCTACGGATCAAGTGCTCGTAGTTCTTAAGGTATGTCTTTTAGAGCCCTTGTTTACTGGAGATTTTTGCTGTTTTCGTCCATACCACCACCTCCGGAAACCTGGAAAGAGTTGTTTCACAGTATAGATGATAGTGCTCATAGCTCTAACGATACACATCTTAGAGCCCATGTTTACAAGTCTTTTTTGCTTCGAGTCATCGTTGCTGTCATATCGTTGAATATTGACCACTCTTCTTGACACACACTGTATAAATTTTTAGTAAAATTGCTGAATCGTCGAGTCTCACTTTCACAATTCAGAACTATTGACACACGCTGGCTCTATGCTCTCCTTTTCAGACACATCGAAAACTTGGTTTTGTAACCTCTGATAGTCTATTAAAGAATAGAGGCCCTTTTACTTTACTGCTTTATTTTTTTGGCCCACCAGTCATTTTATGCAACTGTCCTAGGTACCGAAACTCATCAGACAGCTGCATGACTTCATCATGATTTTGTATTTTTTCAACATGCTGCTTATAAATATTTTATTCTTATTATAATTGATTTTCACGCCTACTTTCAAACTCACATTGTTCCATTTGTTGTTGAAATCCACCTGTACCAGATGTAGAAACGTTCCGATAATATCTATTCGTTCCTACTTTTCTCAGGTTAACGATCTAAAAATTTCATCCAGGGCCGCTGAGAAGTTTTGGTATTATGGAATCTCCTTGTCTTCCTCCACTTTAAATTTTCGATTTCGCAGTAACGTAACGAAGTCTAATGGAAGCTGCAGTGTTCAAATACACGAGGAAATTTCAGTAAGTAACTTACACATTGTTATGGGCACGACAACTAACTTTTATTGAATGCTGCATTGCAGTTCCAAGTGACACAGATACATAACACTATTTTTCAATGTAGTTACCTAGTCTCTGTAAACAACGGTAGGTCTGTTCTACAAATTGTTCAATTCCTGTGCGATAAAAATCCACGGAGACACTCGAGAACCGCTATGTTAACGTCTTCAGCGTTGGAAAATCACTTCTCCCCTTCCCCAAATGTCCTTTAAGCTAGCCCGAAAGTTATTTCGCAGTGGTGCAGGTGCTTCGAAACCTCCCATCGAAAAGGTTGAAGCAAAGCTTACATTCCGCGTGCCGTGCGCTGTGTTGCATTTTCGTGTCGGAGAACAATGCCTTTCCTGAATTTTCCACGTCTTATTCTCCAAGGCGTTGCGCATGCGTAGCGATGTCAGTGCTGCACGGCACGTGTTAGCATTAACGGCTGTGCTATCTGCAATAAACTTTGTGTACACAATTCCTTCACTGTCGAAGAAACAAATGGCCATGACCTTCCTTGCTGATGGTGCAACTCTAAATGTTTTCTGCTGAGGCAAGGACGTGCGTGTTTATTCCATAGACGCTCTTTTTGTTGCAGGTGTGAGATTACGGACCATTGTCTCATCGCTCGTAATGATGCGGCTCAGAAAACCATTGCTCTCTACGGAGTAACATTCAACGATGTCCTGCGACGCTACAAATTTGTACCCTTGTGTGCAGAAGATAGTGATCGCGGAATCCAGCAGGAGCACAATTTTCGATCATTCAGACGACCTCGCGGAAGGGAATGAGCAGCGCCTATTGGGGTGCGGATCTGCTGAGGAATGACCGCGACAGCCGCACAGCGATTACTGCTAATCAGTTCCTCCATTGCCTGGACTTGTCGTCTGTGGTCGAGGCTACAACCTTCCTTCCCACTCAGCACCCCCACGTCTGTGCGACCGTGGTCAGCTCGTCGGCACCATTTCACTACGGTTGGACGCAACATTGCACTTGCTCCATACATCGCCAGGATTCCGCGATGAATCTGTGTGCAATTTAGTCGTTTTGCCAGCAGGAATAGTACTGTCCCGCATATTTAAATTTTGGCGAACGTGTCCATTAGGCGCACCATTTCAGTCGCACACTGTGATGCACCTCTTATCCGTACAGCAGCAAAACTATGTGCAGTGACCTCTGAAGATGTGCTCTCTTCTGACAAGTACACCTTCTCTCCTTTGATACTGGTTTGCCGGAAACCCATGTAGGCTATTTTCTGAAAGCTAACAAGTAGAACAATTGTGAAATCTTAGTGGCAGAGGGACAAGCGTTTAGGAGCTATAGGATCCAGAAAGTTTCAGTTAAATGTGTACAGATGGATACATTCCTGTAATGACCTCTCTATTTCTTGTACGTTACCATATGTTCCTATCAAGTATAAGGTGTCAGGCAAATCCAACACCTTCCATGAAAACCCTGACATGATAGCAAATCCGGCAATATGTCACATAGCTCTGAATAAATCCTGACATTAAACTAACCAAAGTAATACGACCAACGAGTGAGCAAATGGAATACCACAGATTAACACAAGAACGTCTAAATGCATGTCATACCTTCCCACCGTGAAGCAGACGCAGTTGCAAGGGGAGAAACGAGAACAGAAACCGAGAGCAGAGCTGTGTAGGCTAGAAGGCCCTGCGATAAGAGCGGGACAATGGGACACCCGCACCGCCGCCAAGAGGCCCATCCCCCAGCTCATGCTAAAAGATAGAGCCCTCCAGAAAAACAGTATAGATCTTACAACAGCACTAAAAGGGCCACACCAGCTGCAAGTTTTAGCGTCAGACTATACACGTCTCTGTTACGTAGCAAACATTAAAAACATTGCCCCATCACGAAAAGTATAACGTTTCTCGCTGGACAGACAGAGTTTTGTAGGCGGAGCTTAAGGTTAACATTGAGACGCTGATTGGTCAGTCGAAAACACAGCCAGATACCTTTTTCTTAAACCAACTTCGGTAAACAGTAGTAAGGATAACTTCGAGAGAGTTGCTACCAAGACGGCGAGGTGTGTGGAGCTGCATCGCCAGCCACCCCTGACGCTGCCTAACCACCGACAAGGTAATGAACACACGCGATGCCGCATAAGAGCGCATAAGGCTTCACTCAGAACTGCAGAAGTCTCATCTGTTACATCCCCTTTTTACGTAATACTAGTGTCGATCGTCAATTAAACTTGGTGGTATTCACATTTCCTGCTTGAAGTTAAAATCTCAAACGTGATGATTTTTCTGTTATATAATTATTCAGAAGCCACATCAGCCACTGTAATTTATGACAAGTTAAATAAGTAAGTAAAGATAATTTAGGGTCACTATAGACCATTTTTGATAGTTTTCTCTTTTGTGAAACTTAATTTAAACCTAGATTATAGATGTGATATGGCATAGGTCATCCTTCGATCCATTATAGAACTTGAAAACCCATTCAGGGAATATTCGTTCACATTTTTGTTGAACGCAGTTGGTTTTTATCATCCTGTATTAAAATATTTCCTTTTATCAATACTACAATTTATAAACAATGTTTTGTGAGTAGAATAAAAATTCCAGTCGTAAACTTAACTGCTTTTTCGACGTTATTTTACCAGCTAACTAAAAATAGGAAAGCCTTGAACCCCTTCCACTAAATTTAGTTAGTATTAAGATTCTTTTTACAGGGAGTGCAGTGGAGCTGACGCTGAAATCATTAAGTATTTGATTATATCATCGCTAGTCTCACTGAACTCTTCTGAACTCTACATGTCATGTGTCGTCTGGCGTCTCCTTACTAGCAACAGGACCCAGGTTCAAACTAGTCAATTCCCTAAAAAACACGCTCAGAGCGTCGTTGCACGAAAGTGGTAGGGAGACACGACTTAGAACAAACAGACACCACGCAGAATGTTAGACAAGTACTAACGTACTATATGTCTTCTTCTTATTTTGCAGATGGATTGTGAAGGTGGTTCGATGAACCCTCTGCCAGGCACTTAAATGTGATTTGCAGAGTATCCATGTAGATGTAGATGGATCTGAAGGCCGTTGTGACTGCCTTGGCCTCCCCATTCGGAACAAGCAATCGGTCTTCGAACATCCAGGAACCGGTGATGATAAAACACACAACTACTCTGCTGTAAAATGATACAGAGATACAGAGTTTGTGAAAGAGATCCGCACATTAGGATTTGCTGGAGGCGATGGAGAAAAATGGGACGAGGAACTAGACTCCAGAGATGATGGCGTCGACAAAGAACAGCAATGCTCCTCGCAACAGTTGCATCCATCCATTTCGAGTTCATTGACATCTAGTATGTGCCTTCCCCCAAAAAGTGAAAGCGTTATGGTCCAGCAGATATGACAGAAGAAGGGTACTGGACTGCTTACAAGCAGTGCGCTTTAGTCTACTGGACCACAGATCATACGAGAGGAGAACCTCGCACGAAACGTCTGTCGCATGCGTCAATAATGAATTAGTTCAAGGAAATTAAAAACATGAACATTATGTACAATTTGGAGGAAAAAACGAAGACTCCGTCGAGCCAAAAAATCAGTCAGGCTGTTCTGCAGAAATTCAAACTGAAGGAAACGCAAGGAGCAATTATTCACGACTGAACGTTGCGATTGCGTGCCATACAACTTAAGATAGCGACTGATCCGCAAAATACAAACGATTTTAAAGCTTCGGGTTCCTGGGTATATCGCTTCAAGAAACGAATAACATTGTTGACTGAGCAATAAGTTACACAGTCGCCAGGAATTGGCAGGATAAGTAGGCAAATTTGTCACAAGCGTGCGATGATTTTGCTACGAAGATTTGCAACCTTATCGTCACAGAAAACTTTCCACCGACACTTGTCTTTAAAGCTAACCAGAGTTAAATGGCCATCGAACCCTGCGACCCAGAGCAACAACAGCTGTTCGCACTGTTGTTGTATCAGTCTCTGCAGCATAGCACAGTTTAATGATTATGGTTGTGATAACAATGGAAGGCAAAAAAATGCCGGCCGCGGTGGTCTCGCGGTTCTAGGCGCGCAGTCCGGAACCGCGCGACTGCTACGGTCGCAGGTTCGAATCCTGCCTCGGGCATGGATGTGTGTGATGTCGTTAGGTTAGTTAGGTTTAAGTAGTTCTAAGTTCTAGGGGACTGATGACCACAGCTGTTAAGTCCCATAGTGCTCAGAGTCATTTTTTTGGAAGGCAAAATGCTGTGGCCAACGTACGTACTTGTAACCGAGCCATCCGGAAAATTCCCGCAGTCAAAGCCGGCAAATCCTCCGAATATAAAATCGTGTACTGGAAAAACAGCGAACGTGTCGAAAGCAGAATTCAAACGGTTGCTATCGTTACCCACTTTGGGCAAGCAATCCTGGTGGCAGGAAGAAAATTCTGCGCTTAGTGGACTCATAGTGTTCTAACAAAGATGGTGCATTGCCTGCCTCCGAAGTTCCTGATTTGAAGGATGTACGGGGAAGATCCAGCCTCCGGATATTCATCTTTTCAGACACTACAACCGCCTTGCTCGTTACATAACGGACACAATCATTATCGAGACGCAGGAGCACATTTGGCATCGCGATAGTTTTCTGGCCCTGCAGTCCTTTTCCCCATATCACTTCAGCGTTTCTCGTTTCAAGAACTTGATTACGTATGCTTTTTATAAGGGCGGATACTTGGACGATGAATCTGGAATTTGAATTGCGCCATGGAATACTGCTTCGATTCATTGACATATGATGGGTGTGCAAACTGTGAGACTACCGCTTTTTGTAAAATGTACCAGTTGTGAACTTTCTTTCTGCCCTCTCACTGTTTATTTGATGAATTGCGCATTGATTGTCTCTTGTAATAGATTTTGTTTTATGTCGATAACAAGTCACACTTTCAACATCCCAACGTATATTGTTTCTTTGCAGCGAGTTGTTTCTTCCATTATATTGAGATCTCAGACTTCTTACCGCATTATTAGCTGATATTAATAAGTGAATCGAGCATTTATCGACTTTTGGTGTCACGTTTCCAACCATTGATACTTTGTGGGTCCTATAGCTCCTAAATGCTTATCCTTCTGCCACTAAGATTTCACAGTTTTCCTACTTGTGACATAAGCTTTCAGAAAATATATGGGTTTCCGGCAAACCGGTATCAAAGGAGAGAAAGTTTACTTGTGAGAATCCGCCACTCTTTTTGCGTAATGGTCTTAGCAAGGGGAAATTTACTTTCTCAAGTCTCTACTATATCCTTAACTTTCCTAACATTTGTTCTATCGAGGCCTTGTTTCTCAAGGGTTCTCGGAACAGATCTTGTTCAAAATAAGTCAAAAGATTTCCCAAACTCTATGAACCCCATATAAAGTGGTAATTCATACTCATCGCTTCCTTCTATCACTTCTTTCACGATTTTCAAATGATCCGTTGGAGTGGACCAACATATAAATAGAAACATGTGATCAAGACGCATGCATGAGAAATGTTGCACAGTGCCGAACACACTAAACAGCTGCGGGAAGTAGGACTCAGTAAACTGAAAGAACCGTTTCATAGTCGCACTGGACTATGAAATGGCTAAGCACAAACATTAATAATCTTTAAAAAAATTTTAAATGATAGAAAAGCAATGCAGAGTAATGTTATGTTCGTGCAAGTATAAGCAGTAGAAGCCACGAGAGAAAAATGTGTTTAAAACTGGTAGAAACGGTCAGCGTCAGCCCAGCCGTTTCCATTTACACAATGATTTTTTCACTCCGCAGCGGAATGTACAATGTCGCACAGATTTCTGGTGCAATAAAATGATTCAATCGCGTAATACTACCCTAGTGCTGGCCATTTCTCTGCGAAATATTTGCTGTCGGAAGAGCTAGTTCAGCGTACACAGAGGTACCGGCAGAACGACAGCTGCGAGAGCGTGTCGTGAATCGATCTCGATGTTTCATTTCTCAAGAGCCTTCTCTGCAAACGGCAACGTCCGCAGATTGAGATCCAGTTTGGTAACAATTATCGTCGTTGTTGTTATTGAGGTTGTTGTGATCTTCAGTCCGAAGAATGGTTTGATGCAGCTCTCCACGTTACTGTATCCTGTTCAAGTCTCTTCATCTCCGAATAACTACGGCCACATCCATTTGAACCTGCTTACCGTACTAGTTCCTTGGCTCCCTCTGCAATTCTTTCACCCCATACTTTTCTCCAATACTAAACTGATGATTGCTCGATGTCTCAGAATGTGTCCTATCAACTGATCCCTTTCTTTAGTCAAATTATTTCACAGATTTGTTTTCTCCCTAATGCTATTCAGTACCTCCTGCTTAGTTACACGATCTACCCATCTACTCTTCAGCATTCTTCTTTAGCACCTTGTTATAGAAGTTTCTGTTCCCTCATCGCCCACGTTTCAGTTCTGTACATGGATACACTCCAGACGAATGCCTTCAGAAAAGAGTTCCTAAGACTTAACAAATCTCTTATTTTCAGAAACACTTTTCTTGCCATTGTCAGTCTTTATTTTATATCCCCTCTATTTCGGCTACCATTAGTTATTTTATAGTCCAAATAGCAAAACTCATCTACTAATTTTAGTATCTTGTTTCCTAATCTAATTTCTTTAGCATCACCTGATTTCATTCGACTACATTCAATAACCATTGTTTTCCTTTTGTTGATGTTCAAATGGTTCAAATGGCTCTGAGCACTATGGGACTTAACTTCTGAGGTCATCAGTCCCCTAGAACTTAGAGCTACTTAAACCTGACTAACCTAAGGACATCACACACATCCATGCCCGTGGCAGGATTCGAACCTGCGACCGTAGCGGTCGCGCGGTTCCAAACTGCAGCGCCTAGAACAGCTTGGCCATTCCGGCCGGCTGTTGATATTCTTATTATATTCTCCTTTCAAGACACTGTCAATACCGTCCAGCTGCACTTCTAAATCCTTTTGCTGTCTCTGACAGAAGCACAATGTCATCAGCAAACCGAAAGGTTTTTATTTCTTCTCCCTCCTCCAAATTTCTCTTTTGCTTCGTTCACTGCTTGCTCAATGTACAGCTTGAACAACATTGGGGCAGGTTACAACCCTGTCTCACTCCCTTCTCAGGCATCAGGCACTCCTTACCTCTCATGCCCTTCGACTCATAATTATCGTACGGTTGCTGTAGAAGTTGTATACAACCTTTCACTCCCTGTAATTTGCCTCTGCTACTTTCAGAACTTCAAGGAATGTATTCCAGTTAGTACTGTCAAAAGCTTTCACAAAAGCTGCAGACGTATGTTTGTCTTTCTTTAACCTAATTTCTCATATAAATCGTAGGGTCATTATTTCCTCGCATGTTTCAGCATTTCTCCGGATCCCAAACAGGTCTTCCTCGAGGTCGGCCTGTATCAGTTTCTCAACTCTTCTGTACATAATACGTGTCGGTATTTTGCAACGACGACTTATACTGGTAGTCTGGTAATGTACACAGCTGTCAGCACCTGCTTCCTTTGGCATTGGAATTATTCCATTCTAAAAAGGGTGTTTCTCCTACATCATATATGTCGCACACGGGTGGAATAGTTTTTTCACGACTTGTTCTCCCAAGGATATTATCACTTCTGAGGAAATGTCGTCAGCTCCAGGAGCCTTGTTTCAGCTTTGGTCTTTCAGCGCTCTATCAAATTCTTCTTGCAGTAACATTCTGAGCCAGTTTGCTTCTGTCTCCAGTGCGATAGATCGATTGTGATCTATTCTGCACGTTCTCGCCGGTCCATTTGAGTCACAACGCCCGCCTAGGTGACGTGACGGTACGATAACGCGTTTTCCTAGAAACTTCGCTTAGTGGAAGAGGAGCCAAAATAAGCGGACATGTGTCTCAGTTAATTCGTAACCACTCGACCGTCGCAGTTTTCGACGTAATTTAGATGTCTCTTGCTGGTCCATAAGCTTATCCTAAGTGGTAGCACATTGACAGTGTCGCCACGACTCACTTTTTGCGTCTCGTGTTCAAAACCCGATTATTTTACTTTATTTTGTTTCATTTACCTCCTCATGTTTGTAGAAGATTGTTATAAGAATTTTTTTCTTAACTCATTCACCAGACATTCTGTTAGTAGACGAGTAAGGACACCGTTATTTCAATATACGAGAGTCGTCCACAAAATAAGTTCCGTTTCTATTTCTATCCGCAGCAGCGCTACGATCGCAGTTCCGAGCATGCGCGGCAGTTACTCTGACTCAAGGAGAAGACATGTACGCCATTTTCAGATCGCTGTTGCCGACGTGTGCTTTGTAGTGCTTCTTTATAATGTCAGCCGTAATTGAAGATACCGCCGTGTGTGAAATCAGATCTGTGATTCGTTTTCTAAAAGCAAAGAAAGTTGAACCGAAGGAAATTCATCGGCAAATCTGCGAGGTTTACGGACAAAATGCTATGAGTGATTAATAGTTAGAAGATGGGTCAGACTCTTCATGAAGGACGTGATCAAGTAAACGATGAAGAACGGAGTGGACGCCCGTCTGTGGTTACTGATGAACTGGTTCACACAATTGAAGAGAAGATTTAGCACAACTGTAAGTTTACACTTAGTGCCCTTTCTATGGAAGATTCGCAAATCTCACGATCACTAATTCAGGAAATTGCTACTGAAAAACTGAAATTTCGAAAACTTTGTTCACAATGGGTACCAAAAATTCTTACTGAACAACACAAAAAGACAACGGATAGGCAGTGCATTTCAGTTTTTGACACACTACAATGAAGAAGGCGATGGTTTTCTTTCTCGGATAGTCACGGACGATGAAAATTGGGTATCGTACGACACCCCTGAAACAAAACGGCAATCAATGGAATGAAGGTACACTTCATCCCAAAAGAAGGTTAAGCCTAAGCAAATCTTGACACCTCCAAAAGTCATGTGCACCGTTTTTTGGGACAGAGAAGGCATTTTGCTGATTGATTTATTACCATGAGGCCAAACAATCAATGCACAAGATTACTGCGAGACCATTAAGAAATACAGAACAAGCAATACAGAACAAGCGCCAAGGATTACTGACAAAAGGTGTTTTCTTTTTCCACGATAATGCCCGACCTCACACGGCGAATGTGACCAAACAACTCTTACTGGAATTTCACTGGGACGCGTTTGATCATCGTCCGTACAGCCCGGACCTTGCTCCTAGCGACTTTCATCTCTTCGTGCACCTAAAATCTGTCCTTGGTGCTCAACACTTCAACGATGATCACAAGCTGAAGGAACATGTTACCACATGGTTCAATATACAGGCGACAACCTTCTATGAAGAAGGCATACAAAATCTTGTGCCACGCTATGACAAGTGCCTACAAAATTTCGGAAGCTATGTAGAAAAATAGTTTAACAGTTGTAGATTTTTGTACAATAAATATTTTTTCTGTATCTATACGCTATTGTTTTATATAACCAAACGGGACTTACTTTGTGGATGACCCTCGTACATTGTGAAAGAAAAAAAAAACAATAATTGGGTTTCGTAAACCAGGTGCAAAACTGTGAAACCACAGGTCTAGCCAGTTTGACACCTTTTCGGTTGAACCATTTACTCGCTCAAAGGTATAGAGTACCTCGAAAACATTGACCGTCGTTTCCTCTATGGATAAGCCGAGACACGTTTCGCTTATTTTCGACCGCTCTTCCACTGAGCGAAGGTGTTATCCTCGTAAAGTATTATGATTCCGTGTCACTAGCGGGCGTCTCTCGGTCTTGCAGTCTCGACTGGCTGTCAATTAGATGCCGAAGCTCCAGAGACCAGATTGACATTCCGAGTTTCGACGTGTGTTTAGCGGCGTAGTCACTCGGCTGCAGTCATAAAGGTGAGCATTGCATGTGTTCGACGCATCGGCGTGTTAATACCGTAACTCGACGAGGCAGATTCTGGTAGATTCAATTGTTTTAAACTTTTCAGAAAAAATGATTATGCAGTATTTTAAGAAAAAGTGTCAGCCAATATTATCGTGATCTCTCTCGCGAGTAGTTATAAGGCATTATAATTATATGAAACAGTAAAGATTCGTAAAACATTCTGTAAGCTGACCTATCAGTTAGTTTCACTCGTTATATTGTAAATGCTGTTAACATTTCTGCTGTAGAACTAGAATTATTTTAATACTTTAAAGTTTTAAGCATGTTGTTTAAAGGCTTATGGTTGGTCACTTGCTGTTCAAAGGAAATACATTAAAATGAAATCACTTTTCTGTTGACTAATTACTATTTCCAATTAATTGACCTTATAAAAGAATTATTTTGCTCCATGTTTGCTTGCGTCAATAAATCGTATCTTGTAAGTATTTTACAGTGTAATCTTTTCTCTGTATTATCGAACTGTATCTTGGTGCCACTGAGCGGATGCGAAGGCGGAACTCGCGTCCGAAATGTTACGACGAGAGTCTTTTATAATTGCCACTTTCAATATCGTGCAAGAACTAAAATTAACCTCTTTCCTGTTGTGGTTATTGATTTCAACTTTTCAGGACAGCTTGGTCAAGTTGGTTCAACTTGTCTCAATGATTAAATTTTAAATGTCTTTGCTATTAATTGTGGAGTTTACTAAATTGAAAGTGAAATAAATGTTTGTGAAAACTGATTTAAAGTATTATGGTCTGGTACCTTCCGCTCACCCAAATCCTCGGTAGCAGTTTCACAGTCTCCGATCTCATCTCCATCTGTTTCCTCTTCTCTTTCTATAAAATTGTCTTCAAGCTCATTTCCCCTGTATACATTCCTTCCAGCTTTGAGCTTTCCCATCTCTGCTTAGTACTGATTCTCCATTGATCTCTTGATACAGCTGCTTCACTTTCTTAAAAAAGCGCCTTTAATTTTCTTGTAGGCGGTGCCGATTGTTCCCTTAGTTATACATGCTTCTATAGACTTAATATTTATCCTCTAGCCATTCCTCCTACTTAGCCATTTGGCATTTATTGTCAGTCTAATTTTTTAGACGTTTGCATTGCCTTTCGCCTGCTTCATTTACTGTAATTTTATATTTTCTCCTTTCATCAATTAAATACATTATCTGTTGCGACATCAAAGGATTTCTACTAGGTCTTGTTTTTGTACCTGATGAATTTCTTTCCCCCATTTTCAGCCATTCGTTGCCCAATGCTCCCTTTCAAACTCTCAAATCATCTGCTTTCTTTAACATTTTTCCGTAATGTCGTACCTTTTTGCTAATTTTTCATTTTTAATCTACACTTCACAATGAATAAATTACGACCAGAGCCCACATCTGCAAATCTTGCAGTTCAAAATCTGGTCGCGAAATCTCTGTCTTACCATCACCCAATCAGTCTGAAACCTCCCAATGTCTCCAAGGTCTCTTCCATGTATACAACTTTTTCATGATTCCTAAAACAAGTATTATAGATCATTCTGAGTAAAATTCTAATAGGCTGCTTCCTCTTTCATTCTTTTCCCACAGTCCATATTCTCCTGTTATTTTACGCTCTCTTCCCCTTCCTACTACCGTATTTCACTCAAATTAATTGAAAAAATTTTCGTTTATTCTTCAGTCTTAGTTGCACAATATAAATGAGAATTTATTTGAATATCAATACAGTTGCTTTTCTCTCGAGACGATAATGTTTGCTATACTGATTCGCAATTGAATTTTCTTCTCCCCTAACTGTCTGAATGATTTATTTTGTCTCCTCGTACATTCTTTCAGACTCTTCAGCATCTGCGGAGCTAGTTGTCATATAAATTTGCGGCACTGTGTTATGTGTTATCTGTGTGTTTATCTTGGCTACGATAATGCAATGACTATGCTGCTCATAATAGCTTACCCGCATTCCTAATTGCCTGTTCATTATGAAGCCTACTCATACTTTACACGCTTATAAATACAAAATAAAATAGATGTAATCACCTGAGCAGAAGATCTGTTCATCCTGCCACTGAACTAGCTCTCACTATATGTAACTTCAGCCTATCCATTTTCCTTTTTAGATTTTCTAACCTACATACGCGATTAAGGGATCTAAAATTCCACACTCTGATACGTAGAATGCCAGTTTTGTTTTTTTTCCTGATTACGACGTTCTCCTGAGTAGTCCCCGGCTGAGAATCCGAATGGATGTAACCACACAGTAGAGCTACATACCCCGGGAAAAATTACGGCTGTAGTTTCCCCTTGCTTTCAACTGCTCGCAGTACCAGCACAGCAAGGCCATATCGGCTGATGTTACAAGACCACATAATTCAATCATCAAGACTGTTGTCCCTGAGACTACTGAAAAGCTGCTGTCCTTCCTCAAGAACCACGTGTTTGTCTGGCATCTCCACATATTCCCCAATCCCCACTCCTACCGAGCGAGGTGGCGCAGTGGTTAGCACACCGGACTCGCATTCGGGAGGACGACGGTTCAATCCCGTCTCCGGCCATCCTGATTTAGGTTTTCCGTGATTTCCCTAAATCACTTCAGGCAAATGCCGGGATGGTTCCTTTGAAAGGGCACGGCCGATTTCCTTCCCCATCCTTCCCTTACCCGAGCTTGCGCTCCGTCTCTAATGACCTCGTTGTCGACGGGACGTTAAACACTAATCTCCTCCTCCTCCCCACTCCTCCGGCTACCGTTGCAGCTACTGCATGGGTGTTCGTGTGACTGAGACACGCAAAACGCAAACCACTCCACCTCGGCTATGTCTGTAGTTTATGCGACTTTTTTTTGTTCCAGCAACTATGAAAAGTACATAATATTCGACTTCTCCCTGTTTCTATAAGTGTAGTTAACAAGCCAGACACGAAATGGGTTGAATTATTTTCCTATTCTATCAAATGGCGACAAGCGTTGTTTATGCTAGTAAGTTAAAGGAATCTTTCTAGAATTCTGCACCAGTTAAGCATAATCAGGAAAGAGGAACAGGAAAACAGGAAACATAAGTTATGACTGTAAAGTCTGTTCTACATAAGTGACTTTCTGGCCAATGTCGAACACCGTAAGTTGGAAGCTCATCCGTGTCTGCATGTAAATGAAGCACCATCCACATGGTATATGGGTCGTCGACGTCAAAGACCAATTAACTCTGGCGACTCTAGAGATTTAATAACCTGCGCAAGCGCAGAAAGTGGGGACGGTCGCGTTGTCTGCTAACGTCGCAACGTTACCGACTCTCGACCTCGCTTACTCATGTTATGGTAACGGATTCTGTGCTTTTGCATCTTCTTAATCTTTATTTTGTTGTTTGCTTTCTCTTCACAGTACATTGCGATGGTCATACGAGAACACTGGCACTTTTCCGACAAGCGTCCTCCGATACCTATGAACCACACAAAATACCTGTACATGGTGTCCATAATTAAAGTTCCAGTTTCAAAACGCTGTAGAAAGAGAACCACTGCCCACAATGACGTCCAGATTATAACAGCATATTACTGACGCTGGAGGAAATGTCATGAAAAAAAACCAAGTTTTGACCAATGGATGGCGCTGTAACCGTCAAAATAAGCACACCAACAGATGTGTGACACACAGCTGTTCCTGATTAGTCAGCGTCCGAGACGCCAATATGACTGTCTCCAGGATCACGCGCTGCTAGTACATGTTTTTAACAAGAACAGTCGTGTGACTAGGGCCTCCCGTCGGGTGTGTGTGAGTAGCCCTGTGGAAGTTCGAGGTGCGCAAGGGTAAATTCCCTGGTCAGATGTCTGCTAAGGGTTTGGAGAAAATGATTACAAAATTCGAAAAGTCAGGGTCGTTTAGTCGAAGACGTGGCCATATCACAGCGGAAGGGGTCGAACGACGGTGTAGAAAGATGCAGTGCATGGGGGATTGCCCGAACGGTGAACGTGTCTGCGAGCATCGTGCACAAAATCCTACGAAATATCATGCGTTGCTACCCATACAAAATCACCCAAATGGCAACGGTTTCTAGTTGTCCTGTGACTAAAAACCGCATAAAAAGTTTTTCACTGTAGCGGGGCTGGCGCAAGACATTTTTCATACGCTGTCCGCCGTTTTCTGCCACAAGTTGAAATCGAGAAACAGCATGTTCTACAACAGATCGAAGTGTCTCTGGGATCACGTTCGGAACGCGTTGGGCAATGCGTGCCTTCAGTTCAGCTACTTCGTAATTGGAGCACTGAACACATCATTCAGATATCCGCACAACCAGAAGTCACACGGATTAAGATCAGGTGATCTGGACGCCGGGGTTGTCGGGAAATGACGGCTGATAATTCTAGCGTTTTCGAAATGAATCTGCACCAGCCGCTTCACTAGGTGTGCAATATGTGGAGCGTTGGAATGACGATGGTGCGCAAAAGACTCCCATAGCGTTTGCCATTGACGGTGCAGGTAGCAGGACTCGCAGAACACATCTCCTCGAGAAAAAAAAAAAAAAAACAACGCTACGACAAACGATGCCGGCAACCCGCACCACACAGTTATCTTTGCTGAACGAAGTGGTACCGATGGAGCGGATTTTCCGTTGCCCATATTCCGCAATTCTGCGTATTGACATGTCCTTGGAGATGGAATTAGGCTCTGAGCACTATGGGACTTAACTTCTGAGGTCATCAGTCCCCTAGAACTTAGAACTACTTAAACCTAACTAACCTAAGGACATCACACACATCCATGCCAGAGGCAGGATTCGAACCTGCGACCGTAGCGGTCGCGCGGTTCCAGACTGTAATGTATTGCGAATACATAGAAAGAAGGATCCTTTATTGTATGATTATATGATAGCGGAACAAACACTGGTAGCAGTTACTTCTGTAAAATATCAGGGAGTATGCGTGCGGAACGATTTGAAGTGCAATGATCATATAAAATTAATTGTTGGTAAGGCGGGTACCAGGTTGAGATTCATTGGGAGAGTGCTTAGAAAATTTAGTCCATCAACAAAGGAGGTGGCTTACAAAACACTCGTTCGACCTATACTTGAGTATTGCTCATCAGTGTGGGATCCGTACCAGATCGGTCTGACGGAGGAGATAGAGAAGATCCAAAGAAGAGCGGCGCGTTTCGTCACAGGGTTATTTGGTAGTCGTGATAGCGTTACGGAGATGTTTAATAAACTCAAGTGGCAGACTCTGCAAGAGAGGCGCTCTGCATCGCGGTGTAGCTTGCTCGCCAGGTTTCGAGAGGGGGCGTTTCTGGATGAGGTATCGAATATATTGCTTCCCCCTACTTATACCTCCCGAGGAGATCACGAATGTAAAATTAGAGAGATTAGAGCGCGCACGGAGGCTTTCCAGACAGTCGTTCTTCCCGCGAACCATACGCGACTGGAACAGGAAAGGGAGGTAATGACAGTGGCACGTAAAGTGCCCTCTGCCACACACCGTTGGGTGGCTTGCGGAGTATCAATGTAGATGTAGATGTAGAACCGCTCGGCCACACCGGCCGGCTAGATGGAAATAGGTTTTGTCTTTCCACAGAACGCTCCATGGCCATTCATTCCCCGTTTCCTTGCGAGCAAGATATTCCAGAGCGAACGTTTGTCTTGCTGGCAGATCAGCACGAAGCAACACCTGAACTTGGGTGATTTTGTATGGATAGCAATGTAGGATGTTTCGTAGGACTTTATTCGCCACACTTGCGGGGATGTCGAACGTTTGGCCAATTCCCCTTGCACTACACGTTTGCACTCCACCGCTCGACGCCTCCTGCAACTGTGTGGCCACACCTGAGACAGACGTCAGATCAACTGTTTTCCTCCCTCTCCCACATTGCACTTCAGAACAACCTGTCTTTTCGAATTCCTCCAGACCGTTAGTAGACACCGGACCAGCGCCTTTTTTTCATACACTCGATTGTCTGGAACTTTAGCAGGGCTACTCACGCACAGTCACCGTTCTTCTTACGGGCCTTTACTAGCAGCGCGCGATCCTACATGCAGACCATCATGCTGGTCTAGGACGCAAACTGAGGAAACTCGTGTGCCGCGCGTCTTTTGGTGCGCATATTCTGAAGTTTACCGCGCCGTCTATTCTAAACTGGAACTTTAACCATCGACACCTGGTATAACATTTAAAATATCACTACAAAAAACAAAATCCATGGCTTTCTGTGGCAGAAAATCCGTAAGGACAAAAGTAATAATAGAAATCAAGGTCATAGAGTTCGCACATAGATTTAAATGTTTAGGGACCATGCTAATGTATAGAGGAGACCTAAGTCAAAAAGATAATATTCAGAAATTTACACTACTCCCAATTAAAATTGCTACACCAAGAAGAAATGCAGATGATAAACGGGTATTCATTGGACAAATATATTATACTACAACTGACATGTGATTACATTTTCACGCAATTTGGGTGCATAGATCCAGAGAAATCAGTATCCAGAACAACCACCTCTGGCCATAATACCGGCCTTCATACGCCTGGGCATTGAGTCAAACAGAGCTAGGATGGCTTGTACAGGTACAACTGCCCATGCTGCTTAAACACGATACCACAGTTCATCAAGAGTAGTGACTGGCGTATTGTGACGAGACAGTTGCTCGGCCAAATTTGAACAGACGTATTCAATTGGTGAGAGATCTGGAGAATGTGCTGACCAGGGCAGCAGTCGAACATTTTCTGTATCCAGAAAGGCTCGTACAGGACCTGCAACATGCGGTCGTGTATTATCCTGCTGAAATGTACGGTTTCGCAGGGATTGAATGAACGGTAGAGCCACGGGTCGCAACACATCAGAAATGTCCACTGTTCAGAGTGCAGTCAACGGGAACAAGAGGTGACCGAGACGTGTAACCAATGGCACCCCATACCATCACCCCGGGTGATACGCCGGTTTGGCGATGACGAATACACCCTTCCAATGTGCGTTCACCGCGATGTCGCCAAACGTGGATGCGACCATCGTGATGCTGTAGACAGAACCTGGATTCATCCGAAAAAATGACGTTTTGTCTTTCGTGTACCCAGGTTCGTCGTTGAGTACACCATCGCAGGCGCTCCTGTCTGTGATGCAGCGTCAGGAGTAACCGCAGCCATGGTCTCCAAGCTGATACTCCATGCTGCCGCAAACGTCGGCGAACTGTTCGTGCAGATGGTTGTTGTCTTGCAAACGTCCCCATCTGTTGACTCAGGGATCGAGACGTGGCTGCACGATCCGTTACAGCCATGCGGAAAAGATGCCTGTCATCTCGACTGCTAGTGATACGAGGCCGTTGGGATCCAGCACGGCGTTCCGTATTACCCTCCTGAACATAACGATTCCATATTCTGCTAACAGTCATTGGATCTCGACCAACGCGAGCAGCAATGTCGCGATACGATAAACCGCAATCGCGATAGGCTACAATCCGACCTTTATCAAAGTCGGAAGCGTGATGGTACGCATTTCTCCTCCTTAACGAGGCATCAACAGCAACGTGTCACCAGGTAACGCCGGTCAACTGCTGTTTGTGTATGGGAAGTCGGATGGAAACTTTCCTCATGTCAGCACAACGTTGTAGGTGTCGCCACCGGCGCCAACCTTGTGTGAATGCTCTGAAAAGCTAATCATTTGCATATCACAGCATCTTCTTCCTGTCGGTTACATTTCGCATCTGTAGCACGTCATCTTCGTGGTGTAGCAATTTTAATGGGCAGTAGTGTAGCTACCTAAACGGCGCCATTAGAACATCTCTCCAAAACAAAGAAAGAGCAGGAATTTAAATTTTGTAAAGTTGTGTCTATATCAACACGGCTAAGTGAGTCGTGGCTGATAAAAGAAAAGACCAAAAAAAAAAAAACACGACGTGGCATGGAGTCGACTAATGTCTGAAGTAGTGCTGGAGGGAATAGACACCACGAATCCTGCAGGGCTGCCCATAAATCCGTAACAGTACGAGGGGTGGAGACCTCTTCTGAACAACACGTTGCAAGGCATCCCAGCGGAAGTGTTTAAACGCAGAAGAGTGTTCCTGGAGCCTCTCTGTAGAAGTTCTGGACTTGTGGGGCGTCGCATTGTCCTGCTGGAATTGCCCAAGTCCGTCGGAATGCACAATGGACATGAATGCATGCAGATGATCAGATACGACACTTACGTACGTGTCACATGTCAGAGTCGCATATAGATGTATCAGGGCCCACACATTACTCCAACTACACGCCTCACACCATTACAGAACCTCCACCGGATCGAATAGTTCCCTGCTGACATGGAGGGTCCATGGATTCATGCGGTTCTCTCCATACCCGTACACTTCCATCCATTCGATACAAATTGAAAAGAAACTTGTCCCACCAGGCAATATGTTTCCAGTCAACAGTCGGCCGCGCGATATAGCAGCGCGGTCTGGGCGTCCTGTCACGGTTCGCGCAGCTCCTCCCGTCGGAGGTTCGAGTCCTCCCTCGGGAATGGGTGTATGTATGTATTGTCGGTAGCGCAAGTAAGGTTAAGTACTGTGTAAGCTTAGGGACCGATGACCTCAGCAGTTTGGTCCCATAAGATCTAACGTAGAAGTAAATATCCTCGGAGTAGTGAAGCAGCCGGCCGGAGTGGCCGAGCGGTTGTAGGCGCTTCAGCCTGGAACCGCGAGACCGCTACTGTCGCAGGTTCGAATCCTGCCTCGGGCATGGATGTGTGTGATGTCCTTAGGTTAGTTACGTTTAAGTAGTTCTAAGTTCTAAAGGACTGATGACCTAAGATGTTAAGTCCCATAGTGCTCAGAGCCATTTGAACCAAGCCAGTAGTGAAGCAACTTAAATCACTTAATAAAAGCAAGTCTTCTGGTCCAGACTGTACACCAATTAGGGTCCTTTCGGAGTATGCTGATGCATTAGCTCCATACTTAACAATCATATACAACTGTTCGCACAACGAAAGATCCGTACCCAAAGACCGGAAAGTTGCACAGGTCACACCAATATTCAAGAAAGGTAGTAGGAGTAATCCACTAAATTTCAGGCCCATATCGTTAATGTCGATATGCAGCAGGATTTTAGAACATATATTGTGTTCGAACATAATGAATTACCTCGAAGTAAACGATCTATTGACACACAGTCAACATCGGTTTAGAAAGCATCGTTCCTGTGAAACACAACTAGCTCTTTATTCACATGAAGTGCTGAGTGCTATTGACAAGGGATGACAGATCGATTCCGTATTTCTGGATTTCCAGAAGGCTTTTGACACGGTACCACACAGATAGAGAAAGTGTATGAGGGTATTGAAAGGGTAATGCAGTATGTAAAGGGGGACCAAAATCTAACAGTCGTGGGCGACTGGAATGCAGTTGTAGGGGAAGGAGTAGAAGAAAAGGTTACAGGAGAATATGGGCTTGGGACAAGGAATGAAAGAGGAGAAAGACTAATTGAGTTCTGTAACAAGTTTCAGCTAGTAATAGCGAATACCCTGTTCAAGAATCACAAGAGGAGGAGATTTACTTCGAAAAGGCCGGGAGATACGGGAAGATTTCAATTAGATTACATCATGGCCAGACAGAGATTCCGAAATCAGATACTGGATTGTAAGGCGTACCCAGGAGCAGATATAGACTCATATCACAATATAGTAGTGATGAAGAGTAGGCTGAAGTTCAAGACATTAGTCAGGAAGAATCAACACGCAAAGAAGTGGGATACGGAAGTACTAAGGAATGACGAGATACGTTTGAAGTTCTCTAACGCTATAGATACAGCAATAAGGAATAGCGCAGTAGGCAGTACAGTTGAAGAGGAATGGACATCTCTAAAAAGGGCCATCACAGAAGTTGGGAAGGAAAACATAGGTACAAAGAAGGTAGCTGCGAAGAAACCATGGGTAACAGAAGAAATACTTCAGTTGATTGATGAAAGGAGGAAGTACAAACACGTTCCGGGAAAATCAGGAATACAGAAATACAAGTCGCTGAGGAATGAAATAAATAGGAAGTGCAGGGAAGCTAAGACGAAATGGCTGCAGGAAAAATATGAAGACATCGAAAAAGGTATGATTGTCGGAAGGACAGGCTCAGCATACAGGAAAGTCAAAACAACCGTTTCTGACAATAAAAGCAACGGTGGTAACATTAAGAGTGCAACGGGAATTCCACTGTTAAATGCAGAGGAGAGAGCAGATAGGTGGAAAGAATACACTGAAAGCCTCTATGAGGGTGAAGATTTGTCTGATGTGATAGAAGAAGAAACAGGAGTCGATTTAGAAGAGATAGGGGATCCAGTATTAGAATCGGAATTTAAAAGAGCTTCGGAGGACTTACGGTCAAATAAGGCAGAAGGGATAGATAACATTCCATCAGAATTTCTAAAATCATTAGGGGAAGTGGCAACAAAACGACTATTCACGTTGGTGTGTAGAATATATGAGTCTGGCGACATACCATCTGACTTTCGGAAAAGCATCATCCACACAATTCCGAAGACGGCAAGAGCTGACAAGTGCGAGAATTATCGCACAATCAGCTTAACAGCTCATGCATCGAAGCTGCTTACAAGAATAATATACAGAAGAATGGAAAAGAAAATTGAGAATGCGCTAGGTGACGATCAGTTTGGCTTTAGGAAAATTAAAGGGACGAGAGAGGCAATTCTGACGTTACGGCTAATAATGGAAGCAAGGCTAAAGAAAGAGCAAGACACTTTCATAGGATTTGTCGACCTGGAAAAAGCGTTCGACAAAAAAAAATTGTGCAAGCTGTTCGAGATTCTGAAAAAAGTAGGGGTAAGCTATAGGGAGAGACGGGTCATATACAATATGTACAACAACCAAGAGGAAATAATAAGAGTGGACGATCAAGAACGAAGTGCTCGTATTAAGAAGGGTGTAAGACAAGGCTGTAGCCTTTCGCCCCTACTCTTCAATCTGTACATCGAGGAAGCAATGATGGAAATAAAAGAAAGGTTCAGGAGTGGAATTAAAATACATGGTGAAAGGATATCAATGATACGATTCGCTGATGACATTGCTATCCTGAGTGAAAGTGAAGAAGAATTAAATGATCTGCTGAACGGAATGAACAGTCTAATGAGTACACAGTATGGTTTGAGAGTAAATCGGAGGAAGACGAAGGTAATGAGAAGTAGTAGAAATGAGAACAGTGAGAAACTTAACATCAGGATTGATGGTCACGAAGTCAATGAAGTTAATGAATTCTGCTACCTAGGCAGTAAAATAACCAATGACGGACGGAGCAAAGAGGACATCAAAAGCAGACTCGCTATGGCAAAAAAGGCATTTCTGGCCAAGAGAAGTCTACTAATATCAATTACCGGCCTTAATTTGAGGAAGAAATTTCTGAGGATGTACGTCTGGAGTACAGCATTGTATGATAGTGAAACATCACTGTGGGAAAACCGGAACAGAAGAGAATCGAAGCATTTGAGATGTGGTGCTATAGACGAATGTTGAAAATTAGGTGGACCGATAAGGTAAGGAATGAGGAGGTTCTACGCTGAATCAGAGAGGAAAGGAGTATGTGGAGAACACTGATAAGGAGAAGGGACAGGATGATAGGACATCTGCTAAGACATGAGGGAATGACTTCCATGGTACTCGAGGGAGATGTAGAGGGCAAAAACTGTAGAGGAAGACAGAGATTGGAATACGTCAAGCAAATAATTGAGGACGTAGGTTGCAAGTGCTACTCTGAGATGAAGAGGTTAGCACAGGAAAGGAATTCGTGGCGGGCCGCATCAAACCAGTCAGTAGACTGATGACAAAAAAAAAAAAAAAAATTACACAAGCAGCTCGTAGTGAAATTTCCTGCTTATGGAATATCGTCTCATTTATGTGACTGCATTTGTGATTTCCTGTCAGAGAGGTCACAGTTCGTTGTAATTGACGGAAAGCCATCGAGCAAAACAGAAGTGATTTTGTGGCGTTCCCCGAGGTAGTGTTATAGGCCCTTTGCTGTTACTTATCTATATAAACGATTTGGAAGACAATCTGAGCAGCCGGCTTCGGTTGTTTGCAGATGACGCTGTCGTTTATCGACTAATAAAGTCATCAGAAGATCAAAATAAACTGCAAAACGATTTAGAAGAAAAATCGGAATGGCAGTGTGGCAGTGTGAGGTCATCCACATGAGTGCTAAAAGGAACGCGTTAAACTTCGGTTACACGATAAATCAGTCTAATCTAAAAGACGTAAATTCAACTAAATACCTAGGTATTACAATTACGAACAATTTAAATTGGAAGGAACACACAGAAAATGTTGTGGGCAAGGCTAACCAAAGACTGCGTTTTATTGGCAGGACGCTTAGAAAATGTAACAGACCTACTAAGGAGACTGCCTACACTACGCTTATCCGTCCTCTTTTAGAATACTGCTGCGCAGTGTGGGATCCTTACCAGACGGAGTACATCGAAAAGGTTCAAAGAAAGGCAGCACGTTTTGTGCTATCGCGAAATATGGAAGAGAGTGTCACAGAAATGATACAGGATTTAGGATGGACATCATTAAAAGAAAGGCGTTTTTCGTTGCGACGGAGTCTTCTCACGAAATCCCAGTCACCAACATTCTCCTCCGAATGAGAAAATATTTTGTTGAACCGACTTACATAGGGAAGAACGATCACCAAGATAAAATAAGGGAAATCAGAGCCCGTACGGAAAGATATAGGTGTTCATTCTTCCCGCGCGCTATACGATATTGGAATATTAGAGAATTGTGAAGGTGGTTCGATGAACCCTCTGCCAGGCACTTGAATGTGATTTTCAGAGTATCCGTGTAGATGTAGATGTACTTCAAATTTCCAAAAATTAACGGTCCAACGTCGGTGTTGGCGGACCCAGGCGAGCCGTAAAAAAGACGTTACCTACTGCTTCCTCAGCATTTATGGCGTGCTTGTACCTATATATTTTCTTGGATGAATAGATATTGATGTTTTGATGTTTTTAAACGACACCTATCCTATTCTTTCAATTCTCAGCAGTCTGAATAAATTGCCGTACAAGTCTCATCAGGAATATCCACTATGTATTTTGTTATTCATCACTGTTAGCCCGTCAAAGCTTACTGGTGTAACTATAGTCCAACTTTCTGCATGAGGTACGGCCCCTCATAACCCACTTTCCTCCTCAGTACTGCCAGAATAGCATAATTTTGTCGCCGATGTGCAAATACCGAACGACTCTCCTTAACGCGCCAGAGGCGTTGCAGTAGACTCACTTGCCACAAGCAGTCCTAGTAATCGCTTGAGACAAGAAAGTCAGTCGTGTGAATGGAGATTAAGTGACCGTGAAGCTGTCCGCACGAACCAGACGCCCTGAATGCGGTCAGACGGAAACCACAACCTCAGCAACAATGAATGTGTCACAAAGTGTGATTTCAAGGCATCGGCGCTGGTTCTAATAGACAGGAAATGTTCGTCATAGACCAGTACAAGGTCTAGCTAGAGTAGTCATGCCGTAGCGGGACAGATACTTGGCCTTAACCGCACAACTCTATCCCACTGAGTCTACAAGACAATTGAAGACTGGAAATGTCAAACTTTCTAAGCGACAAACAATGTATCTTTGTTTGTACATAACTTGTTTGTATCCAAAAAATTGAGAAGGTGTTTTGATACCACAATACGTTGCTGGTCACCTCGTTATTACAGAAAAATGGGAGACATTAGAAAATAATTTATTAAGAACGTTCTAGGCGACATAGTAGGGAACTGACCGGTTATAAGTGCCTTTTTTTTTTTTTTTTTTTTTTTTGTGCACAACATTGTACCACTTTAGTCAATCCTATGAATTGGGTTCGTTTTTTTTTGTTGGCCCAATACTCTTTCATACTTTCGTATCGTGCCCTTCTCTCCTTATCCGAAACCACCCTTTCCATTCTCTGTTTGTTAATTTTTATTGGCCACCCTGCCTTAACCAGTTTTTACCAAGAATGATTAAGAAAGTTCTCCTCTGGACTTAATTTTCGAATTTGTATTTGTTAACGCAACTTCTATCAGCTTCACAAATTTTTGGTGGAATCCAAATTGTCTCAAAATTTTTAACAGTGAGGACCTATGAATAGAATCATTTGCTTTCTTAAAATCTATAAATATAACTGAGAAAGGCTTGTTTCATTTGCGGTAATAAGCCATAACTAATTTCTGATAAATTGTTTGTCCGGCACAGTTTGTTCAAGGTCTGAAGCCTCCTTGATATTTCCCCAGTTCCTTATCCAGTTGTTCTTTGATCCTATTTTGTAGAATCCTGGGAAAAAAAACTTGTAAGTACAGCCCAAGAGCGAAATTCCTTTAAATGCTAGTGAGAAAACTTTTTTTTTCAAGTGTCATTAATACTGAAGCACTAAATTTCATTTTTGATAATACATGTACAGGAATACAGCAGTAATGGTTTAACTAGCATAATTTAAGTAGCATAAATGGAGCCAACAAAAACAATTTCTCAGATGTTTTAAATTTTTACAAGAGAGTAACAAAATCAAATTCGAGAAAAAATCTCTCAGTATTGGCTTCTGTTTCTCACACAATTCTATTCTTGGGACCAAATGTTGCAAAGTTTACTGTAGAACTTCTTATGCTATTGAGGAACAGATGACGACACCACCAACAGGTCTTTTCAAATGGTTCAAATGGCTCTGAGCTATGGGACATAACTGCTGAGGTCATCAGTACCCTAGAACTTAGAACTACTTAAACCTAACTAACCTAAGGACATCACACACATTCATGCCCGAGGCAGGATTCGAACCTGCTACCGTAGCGGTGGCGCGGTTCCAGACTGTAGCGCCTAGAACCGCTCGGCCACTCCGGCCGGCCACAGGTTTTTTCCGTTTTGCAACTGATAATCATGACATGTATTTCAGATGAAGTACGATATGGCAAACATCAACCAAGGCCTTTACTCTGTTGAAGACACTGACATTCTTCCATTCTTAGTTAGAGACACTTTGATCATACTGAATTTGCACATCTCGTAAGCCTGCACTGAAACAGTGTTTCAGCAACCATCTTTAAATTCAAAGAAGTAATTTATATGTTTTGGGATTACATGGAATGGCTTCTTCATAGCTTTAGCTAACTCCACAGCTTGTGAAAAAAACTCGCGGTACAAAGGCATGTTTAACTGCAAAATCGTCCTGCTATTATAAAGGTTTTATTGATACAAGCAGAATATTACATGACCTCTGCTTACCACACAAACTGTGCATCAAATAAATGGAGGAGACATTGACGCACGGCACTTGCAACTCCAGAGGAAAGCACTGCTTCTACAAAGATCATGCTACACCCAGTAACGAATGTTTGAAACATTTTCTCAAGGCCGGCCGGTGTGGCAGAGCGGTTCTAGGCGCTTCAGTCTGGAATCGGGCGACCGCTACGGTCGCAGGTTCCAATCCTGCCTCAGGCATGGATGTGTGTGATGTCCTTAGGTTAGTTAGGTTTAAGTAGTTCTAAGTTCCAGGGGACTGATGACCGCAGATGTTAAGTCCCATAGTGCTCAAAGACATTTGAACCATTTTCTCAATGATCTGGTACTTTGAACAAGTCTCGGGACACGCAACGGAGTACCGAGAACACAACTGCACTGAAACATGATTTGTGAAAAAATGGCACTGTCAACATTAGACATTTCCACTCTTCATTTGGTTCAGAGCTTACAGCTACCTTCGAGCATCAGTTTCCGGACAAATTGCGAATTGGTGTCTCTGAGCAGTTGGTCTTTCTGACAGACTCCAGTCAGTGACTCACATTTTGCAGAAAATAATTGTGTATTTAATAATAACACTGGCGCGCCGTTTCTCTTTCTTCATTGCCATTTAATTCGACGAATTGTGGAGGGTGGGTGCAGGGGTTACACCTGGCTAAGATACCGCAGTCTGCAGTTGTACAGTCTTTTTTTTTTTTTTCAACTTAGCAGAAACAGACAATAATATATGAAAACATACAGATGATACTTAAATGCTTTGTCGTGGTTTGTTGATGATATACAAGGTGAAAGTCTTAGTGTTAAAGCTAGACGATGATGCCAGTAACTTACCAGGTCGGCTGGAAGATGATGTTAGGAAGTTTGTTGACAAGTTCCAGATTAATTGGTGGATAGAATGGGATGATGTCATGAGGAAGAAAGTGGAAATAGGGTACTGGCAAGGAACTGATGTCAGGTATAGGGTGGAATAGGAAGGGGAGGGATGGGGGTTTGAGGGACTTTATCAAGTGAGCCTTGCTTGGGTGAGGATAATGATCTGAATCTGACTGTGGTGGGCGACTGTGTGCAGTATGATAGGAGGTGCTCGCCCGGTTAGCCGAGCGGTCTAGTGCACGGCTTTCCAGAGTGGGAAGGAGCACCGGTCCCCGGCACGAATCCGCCCGGCGGACTTGGTTCGAGGTCCGGTGAGCCGACCAGTCTGTGGATGGTTTTCAGGCGGTTTTCCATCAGCCTCGGCGAATGCGGGCTGGTCCCTATATGCCGCCTCAGCTACACTATGTCGGCGATTACTGGGCAAACAAGTTCTCCTCGTACGCGTACGCCAACATTACTCTACCATGCCAACATAGGGGTTACACTCGTCTGGTGTGAGACGTTCCCTGGGCCGAACCGCACAATAACCCTGAGTTCGGTGTGGGGCGGCGGAGGGGTGAAGTGGACTGCGGTAGTCGTCGTGGGGTTGTGGACCACTGCAGCTGCAGGGGGGACGGAGCCTAACCGTCGTTTCTAGGTTCCCGGTTAACATACAATACAATACAATGATAGGAGGTACTGAAAGTGGTTAGTCTGAAATGACATTAAACAAGGTTACCTACGTAGGAAAATATGAAATTGGAATGGATGGTTCAAATGGCTCTGAGCACTATGGGACTTAACATCTGAGGTCATCAGTCCCTTAGAACTTAGAACTACTTAAACCTAACTAACCTAAGGACATCACTCAGATCCATGCAAGAGGCAGGATTCGAATCTGCGACCGTAGCGGTCGTGTGGTTCCAGACTGAAGCGCCTAGAACCGCTCGGCCACAACGGCCGGCAATTGTAATGGATCTGGGATTATTTGTTGATGGCATTTGAATGAAATATCGAACGAACAGTCAAGTGGTTTGGAGAAGGAGATGAGGTCAGTCGAAGGAGTGAATATTTTGAATGACAGTTTCGACAAGACGGACTAAATCTTCAGTTATGACATTTGATGATAGACAGTTCCTTGAATGGTGTATCTTAAAATGGGCTTCATGAAGACAATCATTTCACATTTTGCTTAAAAGGAGCTTAGTGTTATACGTCTGGAGTAAGTTAGATGGGACAAGTCTCTCGTTTATGCTAGGGTAGATACTGCTCAGACACACCAATTCGCAATTTGTCCGGAAACTGATGCTCTGAAGGTTGTTTAAAAGTTCATGCATATACTAGAGCAGTGGTTCCCAACAGGTGGTCCGCGGACCCCCATGGGTCCGCGAGCTATGACAGAGGGGTCCGCAAGATGCTATTAGAACAAAAAATATATTGAATATATTTCGTATTATAACAGATTTTTTGTTTCGGCAGCTCAATATTTTTTTCTATAATGAGTAAGTCAATGTTTTTTCTAAGTTCCAAAAATAGAAAGCGTATAAAAAAATCTTAATTTGTTTTTTTTCAGTTACTTGATACTGTGATATCACAAGGTACCAATCATGCTCGATGAGGGGGTCCTCGAGAAAATTTTGTTGGGAACCCCTGTATTAGAGGGACAGGTCGGCTGCTTTTAAAGTTTTACGTCAGATGGTCAGTGTATGTAAGGCAGTTTTGGCGACAGTATGCTTAGGCTAGGTGTGAGGAAGCTTGTAAGAGCTGTCTATAATGGTAAATGAGGACACCAAGGGTAATCTAGAGATGATGGGGATTTGGAAATTACATGGACAAGTAATGTGCGACCAGAGTTGTTGTAGATAAACAGAACTTCTCAGATCTGTAACATATGAATGCTACAACATACAGTACATATATTGTACCTGTCACTGTACGTGACTCCTCAGTCCCCTTACCTTCGCCCTTTCCAGCTGACCTACTTAGAACAGAGCCATTGCGCCGCCCGCTCTGGAGTTGTGGTGCTTACCGTGTAGCGCGGAGAGTCCTGTGGCGTCGAGCGGCGGCCGCAGGACGCAGATGTTGGCAGCCTTGGCGGCGGCCAGCAGGTCCTCAGCCTGGCGCGCAGCTGTCGCGTCCGCCGCCCGCACCGCCACCAGCTGGCGGGCGCCCAGCCGCTGCACCAGCGACAGCAGCGCCTGCAACCAGTGCACTGCTCACCACAGTGGCCTGCCGCTCTGACCCCACCGAGTACCTAACAACCTGCCATATTACACACATCCCACGGAAAGGTTGCTATTGCGTCGATTTCTTTTTTTTTTATCACACATGTAACTACACCACTGGCCATTAAAATTGCTACACCAAGAAAAAATGCAGATGATAAACGGGTATTCATTGGACAAATATATTATACTAGAACTGACATGTGATTACATTTTCACGCAATTTGGGTGCATAGATCCTGAGAAATCAGTACCCAGAACAACCACCTCTGGCCGTAATAACGGCCTTGATACGCCTGGGCATTGAGTCAAACAGAGCTTGGATGGTGTGTACAGGTACAGCTGCCCATGCAGCTTCAACACGATACCACAGTTCATCAAGAGTGGTGACTGGCGTATTGTGACGAGCCAGTTGCTCGGCCACCATTGACCAGACGTATTCAATTGGTGAGAGATCTGGAGAATGTGCTGGCCAGGGCAGCAGTCAAACATTTTCTGTGTCCAGTAACGTTCGTACAGGACCTGAAACGTGCGGTCGTGCATTATCCTGCTGAAATGTAGGGTTTTGCAGGGATCGAATGAAGGGTAGAGCCACGGGCCTTAACACATCTGAAATGTAACGTCCACTGTTCAAAGTGCCGTCAATGCGAACAAGAGGTGACCGAGACTTGTAACCAATGGCACCCCATACCATCACGCCGGGTAATACACAGGATGCGACCATGACGATGCTGTAAACAGAACCTGGAATCATCTGAAAATATGACGTTTTGCCATTCATGCACCCAGGTGCGTCGTTAAGTACACCATCGCAAGTGCTCCTGTCTGTGATGCAACGTCAAGGGCAACCGCAGCCATAGTCTCCGAGCTGATAGTCCATGCTGCTGCAAACGTTATCGAACTGTTCGTGCAGATGTTTGTTGTCTTGCAAACGTCCCCTTCTGTTGACTCAGGGATCGAGACGTGGCTGCATGATCCGTTACAGCCATGCCTGTCATCTCGACTGCTAGTGATACAAGGCCGTTGGGATCCAACACGGCGTTCCGTATTACCCTCCTGAACCCACCGATTCCATATTCTGCTAACAGTCATTGGATCTCGACCAACGCGAGCAGCAATGTCGCGATACGATAAACCGCAATTGCGATAGGCAACAATCCGCCTTGTAAGTAGGCTGTTTCTGTTTTCTTATTGGTACCGCCACGTAGCGCTCTGTATGAAAATCACTGGCTGTGCTGTGTGCAGTCTGTGGCTAGTCTGCATTGTTGTCTGCCATTGTAGTGTCGGGCAGCTGGATGTTAACAGCGCGTAGCGTTGTGCAGTTGGAGGTGAGCTGCCAGCAGTGGTGGATGTGGGGAGAGAAATGGCGGAGTTTTGAAATTTGTAAGACTGGATGTCATGAACTGCTATATATATTATGACCTTTGAACACTATTAAGGTAAATACATTGTTTCTTCTCTATCAAAATCTTTCATTTGCTAACTATGCCTATCAGTAGTTGGTGCCTTCCGTAGTTTGAATCTTTTATTTAGCTGACAGTAGTGGTGCTCACTGTATTGCAGTAGCTTGAGTAATGAAGATTTTTGTGAGGTAAGTGATTTGTGAAAGGTATAGGTTAATGTTAGTCAGCGCCATTCTTTTGTAGGGATTTTTGAAAGTCAGATAGCGTTGCGCTAAAAAATACTGTGTGTCAGTTTAAGCACAATCATGTATAATTGTTCTAAGGGGACGTTTCATATGGCGACCCTGCCAGGATACCTCACTGGAATCTTCTGATTTTTTTCTTGTAGTTTGTGTAATTAGTGTAGATTTTGTTTATTGGTAGCACATAATTGTAGAGAGAATCTCCTTTGTAGTTGCAGTCTTTCATTGTTGTACAGTAAAACAGGTGTGGCACGCATGTAAATTTGCACCAAGTATTTCGCAGCTGCGCTTGCTATTAACTAGATATTATTTTCAGTGCTATGTTAATGTGGTCTCTTATTTTTGCTCTTCAAATTGTGCTTTTCTGTGTTATCGTGTGAAATATTGTGACAATAATGGCACGTGAAAAACGTAACACTAGGCTCCAAAGTAAACTGAGAAATAATAGTGACGACGAGCGTAGCTTATCAGCGCCGCCGAGTAATGAATTTACTAATGTTCAAAGTAGTAATTTGGTAATTGTGCATAGGGAAATGGAGCAGGTGTCAAATAATGGTGTAGACAGTGAAACAGGTAGTGAACAGGGAAGCATTATCGATCGATCGGTCGGCAACAGCTCGCCTCAGGAATCGGGAATGACAGAACACAATATTGCAAATACTGTAGACTCAGGTTTTGGGTTCTCACCGTTTTCTCAAACGAGTCAAGACACATTTTCCGCTTGTCAAAATGTGAATGTTGCCGGTGCAAATTCACTGCCGAAAAGCACTGAGGAACATGTTTCAGACACCAATGCATTGTTATTACAATTAATACAATAAATGGGATAAAAGCTTCAAAAGTTAGACACAATGGAACAAAATCAGAGACAAACACAGCAAAAGCTTCAAAAGTTAGACACAATGGAACAAAATCTTCAAAAGTTAGACACAATGGAACAAAATCTTCGGAAGTTAGACACCACGCTTGAACAAACACGTGAAGATTTAACTACTGAGTTACATAACATTGAATCGAAATGTCAAAAGGTCTGTAATGACGTAAAAACACAAATTTGTGAGCATTTTCAACCTATTTTTTCGCAGCATGAAAATGCATTACAGAATCACGAAGCAGCCATAAAAGAACTGCAAACTATTGTTCATGAAAATCATGAGACCCTGCAAGCTAAAATTGACTCAGTTGCATCTACCGATTCGGTTACGCAACTTGCAAAAACTCATCAAAACCTAAAGGACGCAGTAATACTCTGAAAATTGGTTCAGAAAGACGCATGGAGGAAATTAGTTCATTATCAGAGAAAGTAGTCGAACTTTCGGATCAGCTAAATAATTTATCTACAAAGGTAGATGATGAGCTGAATGACACAAGACCTGTAGCCTTCACTGACACTGAAGAGTATGAACAAATTAGAAAATTCAAATAAAATCAGAATCAAATTAATACGCAACACCAAAGAGAAATCCGGGAAGTACAAGATCAGCTGACACAGGTAATACAAGAATTACGTATTTCAGAGGACACTCGCGCTCCAATTCGGGAAGAGGGACTTAGAAATACGGAACAACCACAAAATAGTAACACAGCGCATTTCAGAAATTATTAAAGAAATTGGCAAGGTGCAGCGAATTTTGAGATGGAACCGCCGAAACGACGTGACAATGACCGACATACGACTCGCCGACATGATGATTTTGACTATAAGCTGTTCATTACTACACGTAAATTCAAAACATTTAAGAATTCTGGCAACGACATTCATCCACAAGCGTGGCTTCATCAATTCTCTCATTGTTTTCCTCCCAACTGGCCATTGGAGCACAGGTTAGAATTTATGTGTGGCTGCTTAGAGAATGAACCAGCTGTAAGAATGCGATCGGTCATTCACGATTGTCACAGTGAAGGAGAATTTTATCATGCTTTCCTCTCAGCATATTGGTCTCAAGCTACACAAGACCGAGTAAAACATAGCATCATGATGATGAAACACTTTGAACAATCTGAATTTTCCAGTCTTGTCAAATATTTTGAAGATGTGTTGCATAAGAATCAATATCTTTCAAACCCATACAGCCCTTCAGAACTCATCCGCATTTGCTTAATGAAATTGCCTGAACATTTAAGAATATTATTTTGGCAGGACATTGCAAAGACGACATTGAAGCTTTTCAGGGACTCTTAGAACAATTAGAAATTGACACAGACAGTCGCGGGATGCAAAAACAGGAATACAATCACTACAGGTCACATCTGTCACAATTCCCTGACGACAGAAACAATAACTGGACACGACAAGTCTATTCTTACAACGCAAATCGTGACCAAAACAGACACCACCCATATGACACCCACTGGCAGAGTAATAATAGTTACAGAGAAAGATCGTAGTAATGAATATGACAGAGATTACCATAGAAACAGACAATATGGGAACAAAAACAATTATTATCAAGGGAGACAGAATAACTGTAGACGCAACAGTCCAGCGCGCAGTTACGATTCAGGGAGAAATCTCCACCACGTGACCGACAAGAAAAAAACTATGGAATCTACCGACATGACGACAGACGATATGATCATAACGACAGAGCTGAATTGCATCAGAACTGGTGGGATTCAAACAGAGCAGGGCCCTCTCGACAAGGTGAATTTGTAGAAGTTAGGTCTCCAAATCCCAATAACGACGCGCGCCAACAAAGAAACAGACAATGACTCGCACCGCAGGCAGCCACCTGCGCCGGCTGGCTCAGGGAAAAATAACATACACGCTAACCTTGAGAAAAATTCCAGTATTCCTTACCGACGTATACCTCATGATAACTGCGCTCAAGTTGAAACTCTGCGTACTAGGAAGGGTAAAGGATTGCACCACATTTCACATGTAGAACCGTTTATTGAGAGATACTCTGCTTTTTAACTTAGTCTTTGCTATAAAATTTTTCACTTTACATTACTAGTATGCTTTGTCAGACTTAGAATCTGCTAACATGCAACCATATTTGAAGTTAAATATCCAGTCAAGAACCAAGAGAACTTATTTAAACAGAAATTACCACTGCATTGTGATAGTGAACAGAGGACACAGTGTTACTGTGTGTGTACATTCTTGCTTGTTAGTTGCACGATTATGTAACGACTATAAAGCTTACATACTTAGAACATATACTGCTAATAAAATTTAAATGCAACATTTTGGTTTACTTGAAAAGACATTCCTTATTTGAAGTAGTTTTTGTGAGATTAAAGATGACTTAGTATTTGGTTTCTTTGACAGCTACACGATTCTATCACGGCGCTACTAATGTGTGACACAAGTTACAATGTTGCTTTTGCGGTGTTTATGTTTTATATCTGCACAGTTTTTCTGAATTATTCTGGAAAGTAAAACATGTTTTAGTAGTAACTTTTGTGGTATAGCTACAATGAGACAGCCTTTTTCGCAGCACAACAATACGTTACATTATAGTACTTTCTTGATCACGGTAAGGTACGTAATAACTACGATATCTATACGCAAAGCATTTCACTTTCGTTTATGATGAGGTAAGTACATCGACTTCAGCAGAACTTTGCTTACAGAGGACGATAACTACGACACTTCCACAGAATTATCTTACAGCAAGACGCACATTTAGCGCTACAGGACACGCATTTGAGTGCTTAATTTTGTATTTAATCCATTTATTTTTCAAGATTTTTGAATTACAAAGAAAGTTTTCCGTGATACATTTCATTCCATTGCTGTAATCTGTAACACCTGAGGGTATAATTACATTAATCCTCAGGGAGTATACACCTACTTTGTGTACCATGTGTTTGGCAAGCACAAGGAGCCCTAGCTAATATGGTATTTGCTTATACAACTTTACACATCGGTACCATATTCCTCTAACACATAAATTACACAGCTATCTCCTCATTTAACTGAGAGATAAACTTTTTTACTACATCAGTGACACATGTTTACATAATTACACAGTTGGATAACTTCACACTTATGAAACTGTATTTTGTCTGTACTGTGTGAACTGTTCATATTTTTTCGGAACCATTGTGATATTATGAGAGCTTTGAATGACGTATTTGGTATGAGATCATGATTTTTAAAGTATGTATGAGGTAGATGACACTATTGAAATGAGCAGAGAATTTTCTTTAGGTTTTGAAATTATTGCAGAAAGCTACGACGTTTTTGAGGTTTGACTGAGGTGTTATGATATTATTATTACGACGACGATGTGTATTATGCCACTGAGGTATGTTTATGATTAATAAGCTGATGCTATATGAGTTATTTGATTATGCTTCGTATCTGTTATGATGAAATATTGAAGAAGTGTCGACGAATATGTATATGTGTAAAAAGGTAAGGAATAATGAGTAGTGGTTAGGGACTCTGGTTTGTGAAAAAGGTTGTTGGAAACCAAGAATCGTACTTTAAGAGTTATGAAATGTATGTAAATGCGTGAATGTATTACAATGCCGACGAAAATTTTTTGGATACTGTTATATCAATAGGATTTTGTTTCTACACATTTGTAATGCAAATTCTCAACCTGTGTAATTTTTTTATATGAGACTGCCACTGTATCAGAAACTGCTGTCATAAATATTTCAGTAAGAAAGGTAAGTGACCTTGACGTAAAGCGTTTTGGGCGCCCAGCTGAGAGGTAGTTGTCTGACAAAAGAAAGCCATTAGGTGGAGAAAAAAAGAGGCCATTATCCTCGCCATTGACATTTCTTTAGAGAAAGCATCGCAAATACGACACGCTCATTACGTGGAAAAATACTTACATCTGCACACCTGATTATGACAAGCGTCTTTCTACGAGAGTTGAGAGAATTTCTACTAACTTATGAAATGTCACATGACTATTGAATGGTATTTTTTATGCTTTGCTTTTCATAGTTGCTTATTTCATCTGATATCTAGTTTCCAGCTGTGTTGCAGCATTGGTTTTATAAAATAAAATAAAATGCATTTGCTAATGTGAACACTTTCTGTCAACAGATTTATTATATAATAATTTTGTGATCCACATTCTTAAAAAAAGGAGCACTTGGAAAGGAAAGAACAATAAGAAGGGACTAGTAACAGTAACTGCACACATAATTTTCTTTTCAAGTACATGGTAATATTTTTTTTTTACAATATGTTGTTGTGGTGCACCACTTTAATTACATAGACACTAAGATGTGACATAGATATTAGACATGGCCATCTTTACTGTAATATTTTTTCTGATTGAGCTGTGTCATGTTTAGATATAAGTTATTGCATTTGCTGCTGCTCTTTGCCAGGCATAATGTTACTGAATTTGACTTTGTATTACTCTGTTAAGCCAGTTTTACTACTGATTTACTTTTATTGTTTGCTGCACATTGCCTTATATTAGTTGTAATATTGCAATTGCTTTGCTAATTTCTATAATGCTGCTTGCTCTGCCAATTTCCATTTTTTGCCATTGCTGTTTGTATTAATTGTTTTGTGCTGCTGCATTGCCTCGTCCCTTAGTTTATGCATATGAGCTCAGTATATTTAAGTTGGCTTAAGAGGGGGTAGACTATATAAGAAACTGACTATGGACAATAGGGAAAGAATGCATTGAGAAGTTATATGAAAAAGATTTGGGCTAAAATGAGTATTGTACACTGAGAAATAATTATTTTGAAAGAAATAATAATAGAATACAGAAAGCAGGTATAGATAGGACTTTTTGGGAATAATGATGAATGAAGGGAGATCTCGAAGAAGTAAAGAATATTTTGTTTGCAAAATACTGCAGTAAAACAAACCCTGTCCTTTCCTTTTGTATTATTCCGCTATATGTTTGTGTACCCTTGTGTATTTGTGTTCATCCTGTCTTTATGTGTTTATCTGATACGATTTATGTTGTAGAATTTTTCTAATACTCAGCTACATTCACTATGATGAGGAATACTGTTATCCTCAAATCTAATTTGCATTAATAATATGTTATTTACTTTGTAAAGATGTTTAGGCATTATTTATCTGTTCTATTTTGTTGCTCATGTGTGAAGTTGATGTTTCAAAAGTTATTCTGATCTTTTATGTAGGTACTTATAATTCCTGTAACACTGATGTATATGTTATGTCGATTCTTTTGTAAAGCCTGTATTACTACAAATGTTATCTGTATTATTATGTATTTAATGATGTTTTCTGTATCTTTGTAATTGTATTCTCATGTTATAAAATAGTAATTGTCACCAGTTCATCATATTATTAACTTGTAAGTTACATTTCACTGCACACGTTTCTGTTGGTCATAGTATCTGGACAATATGTGAGAACTAGGGACTGTTAGTGTTTGCACGTGTGTTAACAATTCAGCAAGGGTCTGGATAACAGCATTGCTGGTTCTAAGGACAATTCCAAAAACTTTGTGAGTGCACAAGTGGTGGTTATGGACTTGCTATATTATCCGCAAGACTCTTCAATGGTGATTGTGCACCTGCACAGTCACAACAGATGGCTGCTGGCCATCTCTTCAAGGACTACAGTGGGTCTGCATCTTTGATGACCCACCAATACCATTATTTCTACAAGGACTACAGTGGGTCTACACCTTTGCTGACTCACCAGTACCATTATTTCTACAAGGACTGCAGTGGGTCTGCACCTCTGGTGGCCCACCAGTACCGTAATCTCTACCAGGACTACAGTGGGTCTGCTCTGTGATGACCTACCTACCAATATTCTTCAAAACGTCGAATGACTCTGCTGTGGGTTTGCTCTGTTGTGGCCCATTACCTGTCAGCATGTCAAGAGTCAGCACTGACTTTCCGTTGGAAGGACAGCACTACTTCTTCAAGACTGCATGGAAATCCACTACTTCCGTGTGCATTGTCTTTTACAGCTCATACTTTGAGAAAAGATACGGCAGTTTTACTGTGATGAATGATCGGGACTGTCTTTATGGACTGTGAGAAAATTTTAGCATTTGACCAACATTGTAACAATAAGTGTGTGCCTTTGATTTCTTTGTTACTGTAATTGTGAAAAAATTTTTGACAAATATGTATTGGCCAGTGCCCAAAACAATTTGTAAAATTTTTTGTGGGGAGCATTGGGGCTATGTAAGTAGGCTGTTTCTGCTTTCTTATTGGTAACGCCAGGTAGCGCTCTGTATGAAAATCACTGGCTGTGCTGTGTGCAGTCTGTGGCTAGTTTGCATTGTTGTCTGCCATTGTAGTGTTGGGTAGCTGGATGTTAACAGCGCGTAGCGTTGCGCAGTTGGAGGTGAGCCGCAAGCAGTGGTGGTTGTGGGGAGAGAAATGGCGGAGTTTTGAAATTTGTAAGACTGGATGTCATGAACTGCTATATATATTATGACCTTTGAACACTATTAATTTTTTATTTTATTTTATTTATTTATTTATTTAACCTGATCAGATTAGGGCCATCAGGCCCTCTCTTACATCGGACCAGTGTTTCACACATGCAGCATTTCACACATCAGAGTAAGGTAAATACATTGTTTCTTCTCTATCAAAATCTTTCATTTGCTAACTATGCCTAACAGTAGTTAGTGCCTTCCGTAGTTTGAATCTTTTATTTAGCTGACAGTAGTGGCGCTCGCTGTATTGCAGTAGCTTGAGTAACGAAGATTTTTGTGAGGTAAGTGATTTGTGAAAGGTATAGGTTAATGTTAGTCAGGGCTATTCTTTTGTAGGGATTTTTGAAAGTCAGCGTTGCGCTAAAAAATATTGTGTGCCAGTTTAAGCACAGTCATGTATAATTGTTCTAAGGGGACGTTTCAACCTTTATCAAAGTCGGAAACGTGATGGTACGCATTTCTCCTCCTTAAACGAGGCATCACAACAACGTTTCACCAGGCAACGCCGGTCAACTGCTGTTTGTGTATGAGAAATCGGTTGGAAACTTTCCTCATGTCAGCACGTTGTAGGTGTCGCCACCGGCGCCGACCTTGTGTGAATGCTCTGAAAAGCGAACCATTTGGATATCACAGCATCTTCTTCCTGTCGGTTAAATTTCGCGTCTGTAACGCGTCATCTTCGTGGTGTAGCAATTTTAATGGCCAGTAGTGTATGTTCATTATCCATTGAGATTCATAAAACTGAATATTGTGAAATATAGGGTGAAGAATAAAATTCGCACTTGGCGGGCACCGTGAGATTTCTCGTCCTAGTTCAAGGAATAGTGTATGTAGCAAAAGCTAGTCCCATCAATAGGTTTAACGCTGTAATTGCTTGCAGTGCTGCCAAGAAAGGGCACGGCCGACTTCCTTCCTCATCCTTCCCTAATCCGATGGGACCGATGACCTCGCTGTCTGGTCCCTTCTTCCAAATCAACAAACTACCCAGAGCCAAGAGCAGGTGGCATGAACTCTGCGCTGTACTGCAGTCATCCCTTTAGCTGAGTGAGACGAGATATGCAGAGAACGGATATGCAGACTAGTGGTCATCGAAGTCGTGTTAGCGCCAAACTTTTTTTTTCAGTTAAAGCATAAAACTGTATCCAGTTTACACATACACAATGCGATTTGTTGAATATTTCGCGCTTTTTGCGATTTACATAAACGATGTGGTTCATGGTGTTGACAGAGGCATTAGACTGTTTGGCGATGATGCTGTAGTCTACAGGAAAATAGTATCATACGAAAGTTGCGAACAAATCAATGAGGATTTGCAGAAAATAAATGCGTGGTGTAATGACTGGCAGTTATCTCTCAATATTAGTAAGTGTAACCTACTGCGTTTAACAAGGCGAAAATCCCCAATAATGTACGAGTACAAAATAAATGTCCAGTGTTTGGAAGCGGTAACATCCGTCAAGTATCTGGGTGTGACTATTCGAAATGATCTCAAATGGAATGATCAGATTACGCAATTAACGGGCAAGGCGAACTCTAGATTGCGGTTTATTGGTAGAATCCTGAAGCAATGCAGTCCTTCAACAAAGGAAAATGCTTACAACACGTCAGTTCGTCCAGTCTTAGAGTATTGTTCGTCTGTCTGCGACCCTTACCAGTTGGGTCTCATTCAAGAGATTGAGAAGGTCCAAAGCAGAGCGGCAAGATTCGTGACTGGTACATTTAGCCATCGCGAGAGCGTTACAAATCTCATAGAAAGTTTGAAGCGGGACACATTTGCATGTAGACGACGGTCTAAACGGAAGGGGCTGCTCACTAAATTCCGAAATCCGATCTTCGCCGAAGATGTAGAGCATATATTATTACCACCAACTTTCATATCGCGCAATGATCACCATTCAAAGATAAGGGAAATTAGAGCTCGTACTGAGGCGTTCACACAGTCGTTTTTCCCTCGTGCGATCCGAGAATGGAACGGGGGGAGGGGGAGAATATGACTTTGGCGCGAATTATGCCCTCCGCCACACACGGCTTGGTGGCTAACGGCGTATATATGTAGAGGTAGATATTTCTTTCTGTTACTGTCACCTTCATTTAAACATTAAGCGCCGTGCTGCGCAGCCGCGAGGTCCGAGGCGCCTTGCCACGGTTCGCGCGGCTCCTCCCATCGGAGATTCAAGTCCTCCCTCGGGCATGGGTGTGTGTTGACCTTAGCGTAAGCTAGTTTAAGTTAGAATAAGTAGCGTGTAAGCCTAGGGATCGATGACCTCAGCAGTTTGGTCCCACAGGAACGTTCCACAAATTAAATTAAAAATTAAATATTAAGACGTAATAAGAATTTCTTGCAGCCGTAAACAACGACTTTGTTTCGTCCTTGACTCGAGTAAAGCCTGTAGGAAACAATAGCGGCTACAGTAACATCGTCTGTATCCACTCAATAGGTAGGCTGCACTAGACAGCACATCACGCTACGCACAATAATTCCATTCTGTACGTCAGACGTCAAGGCTTATTTTCACAGAAACGGCATGTACACGTGCGAGCATTGTTCACTTTACAGAAGATGCTCAAAGCGACCACTTGCGTTGGCAAACATTTCACAACTCGCTGCATCATACTTTTCTGGACCTTACGCAACACACCATGGAAGTAGGTTGTTTAGGTTTATATGTTGGTAACGCCACATGGTGCTCTGTATGAAAATCGCTGACTGCGCTGTGTGCAGTCCGTGGCTGGTTGGACTCACTGTTGGAATATTCGCTTGTGTAGCGTTGGGCACTTGGAGGTGACCCACCAGCAGTGGCGGATGTGAAGAGAGAGATGCCAGAGTTTTGAGAATTTACTATAAGCGGACGATCTGGACGTGTGTCCGCCAGAAAAAGGAAATTTGTAAAGGTGGACGTCATGAATTGAAATATATATATATGGTGACTTTTGAACACTATTAAGGTAAATTCATTGTTTTGTTCTCTGTCAAAATCTCATTTGCTATGCCTATCAGTAGTTAGTGCCTTCAGTAGTTAGAATCTTTTATTTACCTGGCAGTATTGGCGCTCGCTGTGTTGCAGTAGATCGAGTACCGAAGATTTTTGTGAGGTAAGTTATTCATGAAAGGTAAAGGTTATTGTTAGTCAGGGCCATTCTTTTGAAGGTATTATTGAAAGACAGATTGCGTTGCGCTAAAAAATATTGTGTGTCAGTTTAGTGATGACCAAAATAAGAAAAGAGAAAACTGAGTACGTTGAGTTTTGCTCAGCTGTTTGAAAATCAAATAACGTAAGAGTTTTTCCAGCACTGTCATTCGTAATTTCCAAAGGCGACGTTACTACCTGCATCCACTATCTCGAAGGAGCATGAACGCGAGCTATTACGTCGTGTACATACATGGGTGGAGCAAAATAAACTTGTTCCTTTAAGCGTCCCCACAAATAAAAATCTAGTGGATTAATGTTCGGGGAACATGGAGGCCATAACATTGGATCTAAACGACCAATTCGTTACTGGAGACGCTTCATTTAAATAATTATGCACATTCATTACAATGTGTGAAAGTGCACCACCTTGCTGAAACCATAGCTGTCACCGAATACCAAGTGGAACGTTTTCGTATGCGTCAGGCAAAGTAGTGCAAAGAAACGTATGGTACAGGAGTGCATTAAAATTGTCTGGCAATAGGCGAGGGCGAAAAGCACTCCTCCCACCGTTCCAGCCAACAGGTTTATGTTAAACCGTGCCTGGCTCTTGCGAAGGTTGAAAATATCGTCACGAGTGAAGCTACATTCGTCAGTCCATACCACGTTATTTATAAAATATTTATTATCTTCCACTCGGTGCAAAAGCCATTCGCAAAACTGATCTCTTCGACGTGGTCTTCTGGCCGCTGCCGCTAGTGTTGAGATAATGCGTAGTGGTATGAATGTAGTTCTTCCCCGGCGGGGTCAGCGATTTTCTCTGCCTCGTGATGACTGGGTGTTGTGTGATGTCCTTAGGTTAGTTAGGTTTAAGTAGTTCTAAGTTCTACGGGACTGATGACCATAGATGTTAAGTCCCATAGTGCTCAGGGCCATTTGAAATTTTTTTTTTTTTTTTTTTTTTTTTTTTTGTAGTTCTTCATCGTATAACATTTCAGTAACCAGTCTTTGAAATACCTGTAATTGCTTTGCAATATTGTGGGTACTTTACCGAGTTGATTGGTGAGCGGTTTCAAGAATCGTGTCCTCTATGGAGTACGACTAGCCCTTGGACGACCTCTATCCATTATTTGTGGACGAAGATACGTATTCCTCGTTTGTATACTCCACCGGGAAGCCGCCATACATGAACTTGACAAGACCAGTTACGTTTGTGCCCTACACGGATTGTAGACACATGTTGTTGTTGTTGTTGTTGTGGTCTTCAGTCCTGAGACTGGTTTGATGCAGCACTCCATGCTACTCTATCCTGTGCAAGCTTCTTCATCTCCCAGTACTTACTGCAACCTACATCCTTCTGAATCTGCTTAGTGTATTCATCTCTTGGTCTCCCTCTACGATTTTTACCCTCCACGCTGCCCTCCAATGCTAAATTTGTGATCCCTTGATGCCTCAGAACATGCCCTACCAACCGGTCCCTTCTTCTTGTCAAGTTGTGCCACAAACTCCTCTTCTCCCCTATTCTATTCAATACCTCCTCATTAGTTACGTGATATACCCATCTAATCTTCAGCATTCTTCTGTAGCACCACATTTCGAAAGTTTCTATTCTCTTCTTGTCCAAACTATTTATCGTCCGAGTTTCACTTCCGTACATGGCTACACTCCATACAAATACTTTCAAAAACGACTTCCTGACACTTAAATCTATACTCGCTGTTAACAAATGTCTCTTCTTCAGAAACGCTTTCCTTGCTGTTGCCAGTCTACATTTTATATCCTCTCTACTTCGACCATCATCAGTTATTTTGCTCCCCAATGTAGACACATACACGCAGTTTAATGTATCCCACTGTCATGTAATAGGCTAGTGTCATGTGACAAAATGACAAAACGACGAGAACTAGGGAACGGACGTCTAAAAAATAAAAACTAAGAAAAAAATGAAGAGAATTCGAACCACAGCTTTTTGAAATGATGAGTCTGTGAACGAGACACTGTCTGCTAAGTCATCCAAATGCGCCTAATATAAGCTATCCCCCCACAAAGATATTTAAAAATATTCGCCGAGAATGGGATCCGAACCCATGCGTGCAGAGCATATTGGATGAGCATTCCAACACCTGAAGCACTCGGCCACTTTTTTGCGGCGCTTTTTTTGGGTCACTTGCGTTTTTTTATACCGACTATTTTTATATCTATAAAGAAGGTAGTGAGGTCAGCTTCGAGCCGGTGGAGACAGGGTGGGCAGGGATCGAAACCTGACGACTGGTACAGCAATGTGGGATTATAAACGTTCCTCTGCAAATTACGAAGGGCTGCACGGTGTGGCAGAATTGGTTGCTCAAGAGAGCTCAGTGATTTCGAACGTGGACTAGACATCGAATATCACGTGAATAAGAGTTACATCAGGGCAACGGCCTTGCCGCAGTGGATATACCGGTTCTCCTCAGATCACTGAAGTTAAGCGCTGTCGGGTGTGGCTGGTACTTGGATGGGTGACCATCCTGGCTGCCATGAGCTGTTGCCATTTTTCGGGTGGACTCACCATCGTGATGCCAATTGGGGAGCTACTGGACAGAATAGTAGCGGCTCCGGTCAAAAAAAAAAAAAAAAGCTATCATAACGACTGGGAGAGCGGTGTGCTGACCACATGCCCCTCCAATCTGCATCCTCAGCTGAGGATGAGACGGCGGTCGGATGGTCCCGATGGGCCATTTCTGGCCTGAAGACGGAGTGCCTTGAAGAGTTGCATCAAGGATATTTAGATCCTTGTAAAGCTACATATGTCCACTGTTGGTGTCGTCATCGTGAAGTGGAAGCACGAAGGAACGAAACCGTAAAGCGAGACCAAACAGATCCCACGTGCTGACGGTGACGGACAGACGAGCATCGCGGAGAGTGGTTGTAAAAAACGCATGAAATCGGTGGAAGGAATCATTTGTGACTTCCAAAATACTAGCAACATTCCAGCTAGCACAATGACTCTGCGTAGGGAGTTACAAAGAGTGCGCCACAATGGGCGATCAACTCCTCATTAAGCCACCTGTAGATAATACTATGCGAGGCAGTGTAACGAACGACGCAACTAAACAGTGGATGATTGCAAAAGTGTGATTTGGAGTGATGACTAACGTTATATGCTATGACAATCCAACGAATGGATTTGGGCTTGGCGAATCCCTGGAGAACGTTACCCACCGACATGTGTAATGCCGACAGTAAAGTACAAAGGAGGTGGTGATAAGCTACGGTGGTGTGTTCCGTAGTTAGAGTGTAGTTCCCTTTCTGCGCTTTAAAAACGTTACTGAAATGTGGAAGGACGTTAACACATTTTACATCAATGTGTACTGTATACAGAAGAGCAACTGTACGAAAATCATGATTCTACCAGCATGGCAATGCACTCTGTTACAAAGCAGCATATATGACTTAATGGTTTTTGGACAGTGAAGTTCCTGAAATTGTGTGGCCTGAACCCAAGGGAATACTTTTGGGATGATTTAGAACGTCGACATCCCTGCAGATCCCAGCATCAAACATCACTCCCTTCTCTGATTTCAGCCGTAGAGGAAGAAGGGACTTCCCTTTCCCCCTCTCTTACATTGGGACACATCACCGAAAGTGTCCCCTGTAGAGTTTAAGCCGTCATAAGGACATCTCATATTAGTGCCCATTGATCAGATAGTTTATAGTTAGTGGCGATCATTTTTCCCAGCCATTATTACCTAGAACAGGATCCCAAGTCTTATTGGCCTGTATCACACCTCTGACACCAAATTTAGAGGCAGTTTCTGCCACTGAATGTAACAGCAACACCAAATGTAGTGGGAAGAGGTAAAAGGCACCATACTAAGACTCGTCCGAGCTTTCCAAGTGAGTTATTGTTTCCAACTACAGTGCTCCCGTTCCTCTCGATCTGCGTCAGTGGGTCCCACAATACTGAGGACACCACCTCACTGTCTGCGAAACAGCTTGGCGCGGAATGGCTGCCTCAGCGACCCGTGCATGCACTGCTGTGTGTTGGTCTTGTACAGCAGCGGAGTTGCGGCGTCGTCAGGGAGCCGGCAGTTGCACTGGTACGCTTGCGCCCCATCTGCTGCTGTGTGTACCTGGTGGTGTGACACGCCGCGCCATCCAGGAGAGCTGCCTCACTTGAAAGAATCTCGTTAGAAACCTGCACCTACTTATATGCGGCTGTGCGCCTCTGTTGTGCCATACGCACCGCTTCACGTCACTTACTCATAACACGCTAGGTTGGCCACTGGGCTCCTTGTGCCTGTGATTTGTGACATGCAAAACTGCTATGTATACTCTTTCAGCAATTTGACAGCCCTGTGGCCTCTATTCTACTTTGCAACGGTTGCTATGAGTAACTCACTGCAATCTGGCCCGCATCCGGCTGTAACTTGTGCTCAGAATATTGCACAAAACTAACTTTCCCTATCCCAAACGGTGGAGCCGCTACACTATGAACAATTACTTAAATCGTTAATGAAATTCATTAAAGTTAGCAGACAGTGAAACTCATTTTTTCTCAGTCTGAAAGTTCAGACTGTATCTAAACAATTAAGTCATTAATCCAAATATGAATAACAATAATATTATGGTAAGTGAAGTTTTGGAGCTAATACTCACAATAACTATACAAGATCGTATGAATTGCTGAATTGAATCCTTTTCTTTATATTTAAGTACAATGATTTAGTTTTCGACTTATTGTGATTATATGTAGCGATGTGTCAGTTGCCGAATGCCAGCATTGCAATAATGATGTGTTGCTCATTTGAAAGTATTAATATTTCAATGAGTGACAAGGAATAATAGTTGGGGCAGCGGGGGATTAGCCGAGCGGTCTGAGGCGCTGCAGTCATGGACTGTGCGGCTGGTCCCGGCGGAGGTTCGAGTCCTCCCTCGAGCCTGGGAGTGTGTGTTTGTCCTTAGGATAGTTTAGGTTAAGTAGAGTGTAAGCTTAGGGACTGATGACCTTAGCAGTTAAGTCCCATAAGGTTTCACACACATTTGAACATTTTTTGAATAATAGTTGGGAATTCAAAAAATATTTGCGTATTAGAATAATAACACTTTTACAACGAGGTGACAAGAATCATAAGATACCTCCTCATATCGTGTTGCACCTCCTTTTGCCCAGCGTAGTGCAGTAACTCGATGTCACTAGGACTTAACAAGCCCTTGGAACCCCCCTGCAGAAATGTCGAGGCACACTGTCTCTATAGACGTCCATGATTGCGAAAGTGTTACCCATACAGTATTTTGTGCACGGACTGACCTTCCAGTTATGTCTCATAAACGTTCACTGAGAATCATGTCGGGGGAAATGGGTGGCCAAATCATTCACTCGAATTGTCCACAACAATTACGGCTCAGTGGCATGGCGCAATGCCATACATAAAAATTCCGTCCCTCTTTGATAACATCAAGTCCCTTAATGGCTGCAAATTGTCTCCAACTAGCCGAACGTAACCATTCCCAGTCAATGATTGGTTCAGTTGGACCAAACGACGCAGTCCATTCCATGTAAACACAGCCCATACCATTATAGAGCCACCACGAGCTCGCACAGTGCCTTGTTGATACCTTGGGTCCATGGCTTCGTTGGGTCTCCGTCGTACTCGAGCCCTACCATTAGCTGTTACAAAAGAAATCGGGAGTCATCTGACCAGACCACGGTTTTCCGGTCGTCCACGATCCAACCGATATGGTCACGAACCCAGGAGAGGTGCTGCAGGCGATGATGTGTTGTTAGAAAAGGCATTCGCGTCGGTCATCTGCCGCCGCAGCCCATTAACGCCAAATTTGGCGGTACTGGCCTAACGGATACGTTCGTCGTACGTCCCACATTGATTTCTGCGGCTATTTCACTCAGTGTTGCTTGTCAGTCAGCACTGACAACTCTGCGTAAACGCCGCTGCTCTCGGTCGTTAATTGAACACCATCGGCCACTGCGTTGACCATGGTGAGAAGTAAAGCCTGATATTTGTTATTCTCGGCACAATCTTGAAACTCTGGATCTCGGAATATAAAATTCCCTAACAATTTCCGACATCGACTGTCCTATGCGATTAGCTCCCGCTACTATTCCGCGTCCAAAGTCCGCTAATTCTCGTTGTGCGGCTATAATGACGCCGTTAATCTTTTTCGGAAAGCTTTTCACATGAATCACCCGAGTACAAATGACAGCTTCGCCGAAGCACAGCCCTTTTATACCTGGAGTACGCGATACTACCGCCATCTGTATGGGAGCATATCGCTGTCCCTTGACTTCTGTCACGCCAGTGTACTGAGCTGAGGCATTATTATTACCTTACTGCATTCAACATTTATTGAATCATTCACTATTCTATCAATTACTGTATTCTTTTACTTTAAAATTATTATTCTGACATCTGATATAATAGGCCTTACGATTCCGCAAGTAAAAAACTTGCTTCTGGACGACCAGTGACTGGCGTCGTAATTGATTGTTACCTGAATTCAAAAATACTCATAACTGATTAGTTCAGAGGCAAATTCCAGGGATAGCGAACGTATTCTTTTATAATGCTATTAGTGTTTCATTGAAATACGAATATTAACGAACCATATCCCCAGCTAACCAATCTAAACTGAACCACTTCTTCGTTACCCTTTATTAGAGTTTTGTTAAGATATTGTGATCAATTACGAGTCAGGTGAATTGTACACGCCAGCTAGTGTGACCGAGCGGTTTACCTGTACCAAGGCGGCCGGACGTGCCCCGTAAGGGGCCTCCCGACCAATGATGCCAAATGCTCATTTCCATTTCCACAGGACAGATTAACAATGTCATCAGCGAATCTTATCATTTAGCCGGCACGGTAGCTCAGCGTGTTCGGTCAGAGTGCTGGTTGGCCTCTGTAATAAAAAATTGAGTGAAAGGATCAACAACGAACTTGAACGGATGCCATGTGACGTCCGCAACGATCAAACACAGCGATAAAAAAAAAGCGCTCCTAGGCGCTTCAGTCTGGAACCGCGCTGCTGCTAAGGTCGCATGTTCGAATCCTCCCTCGGGCATGGATGTGTGATGTCCTTAGGTTAGTTAGTTTTAAGCAGGACTAAGAGGACTAAGTTCTAGGGGACTGATGACCTTAGATGTTAAGTCCCATAGTGCTCAGAGCCATTTGAACCATTTGATTTGTACACTTCCCTTTCCGTTTTGGGCAAAGTACTTCGGAAGTGGTACTCTACCGATTTATTATGTACACTCAGTCACACTCCAGTTAATTCAGTCGAACGAAGTGGAGGGATAACAAAATATACTGCAGTAAACCGAAAAATGAACTCAATGAGGCAATAATAATTGATAAACTATGCGATTATAAGATTTTGTGCATACACTCGTAGAATAAGCTCTTGGGCAATATTTCGATATCTTGCACAGCCCCTTGCTATTACATGATATCCAGTAACTCTCGATTGAGGCTGTAATAAACATGTTGAATATCATTTTGGGAGATAACTGTACCTTTTGTACCTTTCCACTAGCACCTGCTGTCACAGTTGGAGTATGGAAGCTACCTGTAATAGACAGCGCAACAAATGTCACATCTGGTGGGTACCGACTGCGCGAGAAAAGATTTACTGTTTGCCCAGCTGCGCGAGAGCAGGTTCAGTTTACGTCAGCCAAACAGGTCGACCGTACGGGATAGGTATGTTATGAACAGGCCTCCTGCGAGCGAGTGCTTTATTTGCTACTTGGTAACGTTTGCACCGAAATATTGGTAGCACTGTTATCATTAGTCACTTTCTCCGAGGGTAAAAATGGCACGCTGAGTGTGCCAATTCCTACACCTCGTACGTGACTTTTAAGTTAGAAATGAGGTAACGTTCATGTTAAGCATATGAAAAGTGAAAGAGGCCATAAGGCGATCGTTGCTGAAAGAAATGATTTTCAGGACGGTAGAGAAACACAACGTGGGGTAGCGTGGAGATGCACAATAAAAACATGTAAGTCACGCATTTACTTAACTGATTCCTCAACTCACATTTTGTTTACTAATGAATCAACTGATAACTTAAGCAGACATACATGTACGAGTAACTTCCAATAGCGTAAAACGGAAGACTGTTACTGAATTATGGGAGAAAAACCTTTAAAATTAATTCGTAAAGAAGCAGCTTCCAATGGATTAGATAATTCCAGTGAAGATGTTATTAATTTAAAAAAATGTACTTATTGGGCCAGAAGGTCTATTTTGTCGCCGTTACCGAAAACGTTAAATAAGGATGACAGTGTTTTGCAGGAACTGACTATCTTAAGTGTAAAAAAAGAAAATATACTTCTCATCACCGACTCTAACTGTAATACCACGTGCTTTTCAACGGAAAGCAAATGAAGACTGCATTGCATAGCGACAAAAATTTTTGTTCAATGCACCTTCGACACTGCTGCAAATTTTCTTATCAGTTATTTATATTCAAGGTTTCATGGGCATTAAACCCGAAAGTCAATATGTTACACATGTTTTGCTGATTATTTGACAACGACCTTCATAGACTCAGAACGTGGGCTTCCTGTACTGTAAGTTCTAAAAGAACAAACAACGCTTGTGAGCCATTTCACAGGACTTTCGGCCTTAATTTTCAGAGTGTACACCCACATTTATATAACTGGCGTCCATTCAGGGAAAGCGACTGAAGCACTACTTCGTTAACAATAACTGTTACGTAATTACAAGCCACAAATGTATTCAACAATATCTACATAAAACGCTTACATTTCTTCGGGATACACAGAACTAGTGCGATTATTACGTTACATTGTTGATAGAGCATTGTGAGCCGAGCCGAAGCAATGCCCGTGTTACTTATAGGGCGAAGGGAAATATTTTCGTGGTATAAGTAATTTCGTGATAATTTTTTGCTTTCGTGCAGCGGACATCCCTATGCAAGTAGAAGGTTGGCCCGTGTTCTGGTAGTTCCATGCTTACCGCCAAATGGCACCGTATGTCTGTTTTTTGTAACACCACACTTAAAGTCAACAAGACAAAACTTTTCGTTATTCTTCGTGCCATTTCGTGAAATGCTGTGGTGGTTATTGGATCGTCTGTGTATTTTTGATACTGCGTGCAAACTATTGAAGGTAAGCGATTTATTTTATGGTATGTTATAGTCACATACAGTGAACGTAAAAATCCATTGCAATTACTCGTGCGGCTTAAGTTACGCCTGATAACGCTTAGGGGAACAGTGTATTTCTTAGCAAATTACACTCAACAGAATGGTGTCTTTGCATGCTCTCTTATTTTGCGCAATTGTATCAGTTGTAAGCGTGATATCAGCTGAGTGTACTAAAGCAAAGTTATTGCTAATAGTGTGTTTTACACGTCTGTGTTTCTAAATTTAATTTTTAATATACCACGAAATTACCTACCTACATTTATTGCAGATCACATACAAGATACCGCAGTTATACCATTCAGCAACTTCTAGTCGCTGCTGAATTAGCAAAAGTTAATAATGTGTCTATATACCAAGCTTCAAAGCAAATGAATGTTCCGTGGAGCACATTAAAAAACTACCTTAACAGAAATGTGAAAGACAGTCGAGATCCTGCTAAAGTAGGAAGACCATTTGCTCTAACGCCAGATCTTGAGATAGAACTATGCAACTACATTATAAAGATGCAAGAACTTTGTGTTGGGTTAACAGTTATGATGGTGAGAAAATTAGCGAAACGAGCTGGTCGCGGAAATTTCTTAAACTGCGAAAAACGAAGCGCCAGCAAATGGTTGTGGTTGAGCTAAAAGACGATGTACAATCTTACTTTGCCAAAGCCTGAGAAACTTGCCGCTTACAGGGCTTCTATGGCAAATGAAGAGACGAGTCTTGATTTATTTTCCAAATTAATGAGATTGGTGGAAGATTTAAAAAATCATAATTTGCCTGATCGATTATGGAATTGCAACGGAACTGGTTTGTCCTACGTCGTGAAAGGAAATAAAGTCACTACGTCAGTAGGAAGGCGATTCGTTTACAAGAGAATTTATGCAGATCGTGGAGAGTCGCATATACTTTTAGGTTGTGTCTGTGCTAACGGAACATGGTTTCCACTTATGATTATATTCAAAGGAGTTCGGTGGAGCGATGTGCTAAAGCATGACAGTCTTCCAAATTCATTAGTAAAACTCTCTCCGAAAGACTGAATTAACAGTCATTTGTTTTCAGAAAGGTTCAATTTTTTGTGGGTGCCATTCCTCTTGACCGACCTGTCTTCCTCCTCATACATTCTTACGCATCGCATATTAACCCTGATGTCATAGCAGTGGCTAATCCCAATCCAATTTTCTTGTTGACAGTTCCTGCCCACACATCGCATCTGCTGCAGCCACTTGATGTGGGTGTGTATAAATCACTGAAGGCTCACTGGGCCAAAAGACTGCACCAGTACTTGAAAGAAAATCCGGCTGATAAGCCGAACAGAAGCACCTTTCATACAATTTTAAATTCAGCATTTTTGTGCGAAGAATATCCAAAACGCCTTCAGAAAAACTGGAATTTATCCTTTTAACAGAAGTGCTATTTCTGGAGAGGCTGTTGTTCCTTCACAGCTAACAAATAAGCCTGTCCAACCCACACAAAACAGGGCTATCGCACAAGACATGGAAAACGATCTGTTGACACTGCCAACAGCAGCGATAAAATCCAACAGGCCTACTGGGAAACACAAAAAAATAAAAAAAGATTCAGGAGCGAAGTGTCTCAATAAAGAATTGCAACTAAAAGCCTCTATATCGAAATCAGGGATCACAAAAACCACACCCAAAAAAGACAAGACAAGCTTTGTGCTACATGCCATAAATTTTACTGAGGTGAAGTTCGCAAAAAGAATGGAGCTAAATGGATCCAATGTGCGTTTTGCTTAACCCCATACCATGTGCTCTGCGGTATACCGGCGCAGAAGAGGACTTTTATATGTGTGACAACCGTTCGAGGATTCAGACATCGTGATCAACTATGGCTAGCAGTATGTTATAACAATAATGAAGACCTGCATGTCCATTTGTATTGTTAGTTTGTAAAAAAAAGAAATAATCCAATAAATTTGTTGTAAAATTACTGTAATTACGATTTATCACTAAATCAGATAACTATTATCACAAGATCACCTACCTATGTCACGAAATTACATAGTTTTTATCGTTTGGAAGATGCCACAATATTTATTCAGTAATATTATTTAATTACGAAATACATTCGCAAACCGTTGTATTAAGTCAGATTCCTAACAGGCAAGTATTGATAAAAGATTAATTTCATAAATATCAGACGTAATTAGCAAAATAATAAATTTATCACGAATATATCTGCCTTTACAATAATTGAGCAGCGAGATTGTGCGCGCAGTTTTGTCAGCTATGCGCCGTGTGCTCATTTTTCTGCCGCAACCGAAGCTAGCTTTGGGCACCGAGAGACTTGAGTGCGCTCTTCTTTTGGCCCACGGACCGTGGGCTTGTTTTTCGGTCACACGAGACGCTAGCTTCAGACGAGTGTATAACACATGTAAGGTGGCAGAAGAAATGAAGGTCAGATTCGCACCTTCCATGAGAGCTTTATACCACGCAACAGGAAGGTGAATATTCCACCTAACTTAATACGGCGGAAATGAGCAAACTTGCCTAGCAGTATATAATGCAAAAAGAGATGGCACTCAATTGACGGTAATTACACACAATTCCTATAATGCATGTTTGAGCGAAAGGAGAAACAAGCAGCGAGAGGTGTTTTAGTTTGGAATTCAGAGGGATGACGCAGCGGCAAGGCTGCGCTACAGGGGTACCGCGGAAACCACTTAAAGTGGTGTCCCAGACAGAAAGTCAATGACTGACCAGGTGACTCAGGCGGGGAGAGCGAGTATAACGGCCCATCTAAGGGGGGACAGGAAAGAAAGCTTTTACAAAACTGCATTTAGGAATTCCAAATGGATACAAAACAACACCAGTGTCACGTGTCCAGCAAGTGGAACACACGTGAGAGAGTCAATGTACGCATTTAGGCGTCTGGAACGGGCCAAAACGTCCGATTGGCGGAAACGCGCTAGGAAGGAGAAAAGAGCCAAAGTTTCGATGCAATTTAATGGTAAGGACCTTACGATTTATAGGGAGAGTTTCCACAAAATAAGAGGAACGATTCTATTGGTCGAAAAAGCCGTGACGTGAAGAATGAAAGAACTCAGATGGGGAGACAGTTCGGCTATGAGTAAGACAAGACAGAAATTTTCGTGGACTCTTCTCTGAACTGGCGTCAAGTGCAGAATGGAGCGCATAACGCTCTACGATGCAGAGGAGTAATTTGTGTGAACACTGCCTTCACAGCGGCTGATATCCAGCCAGAAATTAGCTGCAGCGTCATTTAGCTCCACCTGTGGAGAAACGAACCAGCCAATTAGTCAATTGTTCTTGCGAAAACTGAGAGAGCATTATAATATGCACACTGCTCCAACCAAGCGCGTGTATATCGCCACATTCTATGACTAGGGATGAGTACACGTTCTCTTGCATAACGAGAAACATGGGGAAAGTCTCTGCTGGAAAATTCAGCAGATGTGTAATTAGTTTTATAGGAGTTTCAGCGGAAGAGAGCGCCTTAGCAGACGGCAGCTCATCGCAGCTTAAGGTAAATACTGCGTGCAGAGGCGTAAACTTGTTGGTTCACCATCTTGCATCCACTGTAAACTCAAGCGACCTTAGGTAATCTTTTGCTCAATTTGTCACATAACTAACCATCCACCGTAGACCTGATTGTCATCTTAAAAATAGTACCGAACTTTGAACAGGAATCGGGCGATTTTCGTGGCACTGACCAACATCATAACGTAAGTGTACGAACAATTTTGTAAAGAAACTTCTAGTTAAAATTTAATATTGTTGTGTTTAGGATAATTTAAGCTTCTGGGAGATAATATTTAACATTGTTGTGTGTAGGATTATTTCACTTTTTGATGTTGACAAGATGTGTTATCCTGACAACTGTTTTTTTGTTGTTGTTGTCACATTGGAAACTGTATAAAATCGTGTATTTTTGCGCTAATATTGCGACATTAAACATGTCATGTCAACTTACACAGTTGTCTTCAATCATAGAATAAGTAAACCACAAATATTGCACCTTACACACAGAATAATGGAATATATCAATGATAGTAAAGTATTGTAATGCTTAGTTTGCGAGTTTACAGAATCTGTAAGACAGTGTGTCGAAGTGCCAGGGTTCCATGTAGCATCTAGTAATATAACACTGCGCCGATTTAAATCCATCTCCAACTGACGGAAGTGTATGGTAAGTCATGCATGGATGTCAAAAATGTTCGTGAGTGGTGTAGAGACTTTGCAGCTGGTAGGACCGACATTCACGACGAACAAAGGAGCGGGAGACAGTCAGTTTCTGAGGAGACAGTGTTGAAGGCTGAGCAAAGCATGCGTGAAGATCGACAGATCACCCTGGATGATCTCTGCACGTTGGTTCCTGAGGTTTCCCGAAGCACCGCTTACAGAATTTTTATCGGAAACATTGAACTACCGGAAGGTGTGCGCGAGATGGGTGCCACGCATGCTGACTGAGGACCACATGCGGCAACGAGTTGATGGTTCCCGCTCATTTCTTCACCGCCTTGTAGCCGAACAGGACAACTTTCTAGACTGGTTGAAAGAACATTTGGCCGAAAAGCGATTCAGCTACGACGACGAGGTGAAAGAAGAGTTTCATAACTTTCTGAACCGCATGGCGGCGAGCTGGTATGACATGGGCATACAAAAACTACCAGAGCGTCTACAAAAATGCATCGACAGAAATGGTGATTATGTCGAAAAATAGCTAAATGTTCAAGTTGTAAACTAATGTAAACCATTGTAGAAATAAACAGGTCTATGTGTTATAAAAAAATAGGATACCTTACATTTGGGGCCGGCCGGAGTGACCGAGCGGTTCTAGGCGCTACAGTCTGGAACCGCGCGACCACTATGGTCGCAGGTTCGAATCCTGCCTCGGGCATGGATGTGTGTGATGTCCTTAGGTTAGTTAGGTTTAAGTAGTTCTAAGTTCTAGGGGACTGATGACCTCAGTAGTTAAGTCCCACTGCGCTCAGAGCCTTTTTTTTGTTGAGTAGAGCAGTAAATTACGTGATAGCTGTCCTTTGTACTAAGGTGATTCGTGTGAAAAGGTTTCGGATGTGATTACGGCCGCACGACGGGAATTAACAGACTCTGAATGCGGAATGGTAGTTGGAGCTGGACGCATGGGACATTCCAGTTCGGTAATCATTAGGGAATATAATGTCCTGCGATCCACAGTGTCAAGAGTGTGCTGAGAATATCAAATTTCAGGCTTTTCTCAACACGGAAAAGACAGTGGCTGACGGCCTTCGCTTAACGACCGAGAACAGCTGCGTTTGCTTAGAGTTGTCAGAGCTAACAGACAAGTAGTACTGCGTTAAATAACTGTAGAAATCAATGCGGGACGTACGACGAACATATCCGTAAGGATAGTGCGGCGAAATTTGGTGTTAATGGGCTACGGCAGCAGATGGCCGACGAGAGTGCCTTTGCTAACACGACATCGCCTACAGTGCCTCTTCTGTGCTCATGACCATATCGGTTGGACCCTACACGACTGGAAAAACGTGGCCTGGTCATACGAATCCAGATTTCAGTTGGTAAGAGCCGATGGAGGGTTCGAGTGTGGTGCAGATCTCACGAAGTCTTGGACCAAGTTATCAACAATCCACTGTGCAACCTGTTGCGGGCTGTGTTTACGTGTAATGAACTGGGTCCTCTAGTGGAAATGGCTGTGTTCGACTGCTTGGAGAGCATTTGCGGTCAGTCATGGATTCATGTTCCCAGACAACGATGGAATTTTTATGGATGACAATGCGCCATGTCACCAGGCCACAATTGTTCGCGTTTGGTTCGAAGAACGAGCGATCGCCCGACATGAATCGCATCGAATAACCGATATAATCGACAGATCGTTTCGTGTGCAAAATTCTGTACCTCCAACAATTTCGCAGTTATGGGCGGCTGTAGAGGCAGTACGACTTGGTATTTCTGCAGAGGACTTCCAGCGACTTATTGAGTCAATGCCACGCCGACTTGCTACACTACGCCGGGCAAAAGAAGGCCCGATATCGCATTAGGAGATATCCCATAGCTTTTGTCAGTGCATATGAATGTGAGACAAAGGAGAGATTCTTGTGGTTCTATGTTATAAGTGGTGACACACATACCCAGGCTATTGGAGAACTTACGTAGCACTTCCTATCAGAATTCAAATCTAAAGAAAAACTTACGAAACGCCCCTTGGAAAAAATATGAATTACTGTGTTCGTAAACCTCTTACCTTATTTGATTTTCAAACAGCTGAGCAAAACAGAACGTACTCAGACGGTTTTCTCTTTACTTATTCTGATCATCACTAAACTGACACACAATATTTTAGCGCAGCGTAATCTGACTTTCAATAATTCCTACAAAAGAATGGCCCTGGCTAACAATAAGACTTAACTTTCATGAATCACTTTTTTTTTTTTTTTTTTTTTTTTTTTTTTTTTTTTTTTTTTGGTCATCAGTCTACTGGCTGGTTTGATGCGGCCCGCCACGAATTCCTTTCCTGTGCTAACCTCTTCATCTCAGAGTAGCACTTGCAACCTACGTCATCAATTATTTGCTTGACGTATTCCAATCTCTGTCTTCCTCTACAGTTTTTGCCCGCTACAGCTCCCTCTAGTGCCATGGAAGTCATTCCCTCATGTCTTAGCAGATGTCCTATCATCCTGTCCCTTCTCCTTTTCAGTGTTTTCCACATATTCCTTTCCTTTCCGATTCTGCGTAGAACCTCCTCATTCCTTACCTTATCAGTCCATCTAATTTTCAACATTCGTCTATAGCACCACATCTCAAATGCTTCGATTCTCTTCTGTTCCGGTTTTCCCACAGTCCATGTTTCACTACCATACAATGCTGTACTCCAGACGTACATCCTCAGAAATTTCTTCCTCAAATTAAGGCCGGTATTTGATATTAGTAGACTTCTCTTGGCCAGAAATGCCTTTTTTGCCATAGCGAGTCTGCTTTTGATGTCCTCCTTGCTCCGTCCGTCATTGGTTATTTTACTGCCTAGGTAGCAGAATTCCTTAACTTCATTGACTTCGTGACCATCAATCCTGATGTTAAGTTTCTCGCTGTTCTCATTTCTACTACTTCTCATTACCTTCGTCTTTCTCCGATTTACTCTCAAACCATACTGTGTACTCATTAAACTGTTCATTCCGTTCAGCAGATCATTTAATTCTTCTTCACTTTCACTCAGGATAGCAATGTCATCAGCGAATCGTATCATTGATATCCTTTCACCTTGTATTTTAATTCCACTCCTGAACCTTTCTTTTATTTCCATCATTGCTTCCTCGATGTACAGATTGAAGAGTAGGGGCGAAAGGCTACAGCCTTGTCTTACACCCTTCTTAATACGAGCACTTCGTTCTTGATCGTCCACTCTTATTATTCCCTCTTTGTTGTTGTACATATTTTATATGACACGTCTCTCCCTATAGCTTACCCCTACTTTTTTCAGAATCTCGAACAGCTTGCACCATTTTATATTGTCGTACGCTTTTTCCAGGTCGACAAATCCTATTAAAGTGTCCTGATTTTTCGTTAGCCTTGCTTCCATTATTACCCGTAACGTCAGAATTGCCTCTCTCGTCCCTTTACTTTTCCTAAAGCCAAACTGATCGTCACCTAGCGCATCCTCAATTTTCTTTTCCATTCTTCTGTATATTATTCTTGTAAGCAGCTTCAATGCATGAGCTGTTAAGCTGATTGTGCGATAATTCTCGTACTTGTCAGCTCTTGCCGTCTTCGGATTTGTGTGGATGATGCTTTTCCGAAAGTCAGATGGTATGTCGCCAGACTCATATATTCTACACACCAACGTGAATAGTCGTTTTGTTGCCACTTCCCCCAATGATTTTAGAAATTCTGATGGAATGTTATCTATCCCTTCTGCCTTATTTGACCGTAAGTCCTCCAAAGCTCTTTTAAATTCCGATTCTAATACTGGATCCCCTATCTCTTCTAAATCGACTCCTGTTTCTTCTTCTATCACATCAGACAAATCTTCACCCTCATAGAGGCTTTCAATGTATTCTTTCCACCTATCTGCTCTCTCCTCTGCAGTTAACAGTGGAATTCCCGTTGCTCTCCTAATGTTACCACCGTTGCTTTTAATGTCACCAAAGGCCGTTTTGACTTTCCTGTATGCTGAGTCTGTCCTTCCGACAATCATATCTTTTTCGATGTCTTCACATTTTTCCTGCAGCCATTTCGTCTTAGCTTCCCTGCACTTCCTATTTATTTCATTCCTCAGCGACTTGTATTTCTGTATTCCTGATTTTCCCGGAACATGTTTTTGCCTCCGCCTTTCATCAATCAACTGAAGTATTTCTTCTGTTACCCATGGTTTCTTCGCAGCTACCTTCTTTGTACCTATGTTTTCCTTCCCAACTTCTGTGATGGCCCTTTTTAGAGATGTCCATTCCTCTTCAACTGTATTGCCTACTGCGCTATTCCTTATTGCTGTATCTATAGCGTTAGAGAACTTCAAACGAATCTCGTCATTCCTTAGTACTTCCGTATCCCACTTCTTTGCGTATTGATTCTTCCTGACTAATGGCTTGAACTTCAGTCTACTCTTCATCACTACTATATTGTGACCTGAGTCTATATCTGCTCCTGGGTACGCCTTAGAATCCAGTATCTGATTTCGGAATCTCTGTATGACCATGATGTAATCTAATTGAAATCTTCCCGTATCTCCCGGCCTTTTCCAAGTATACCTCCTCCTCTTGTGATTCTTGAATAGGGTATTCGCTATTACTAGCTGAAACTTGTTACAGAACTCAATTAGTCTTTCTCCTCTTTCATTCCTTGTCCCAAGCCCATATTCTACTGTAACCTTTTCTTCTACACCTTCCCCTACAACTGCATTCCAGTCGCCCATGACTATTAGATTTTCGTCCCCCTTTACATACTGCATTACCCTTTCAATATCCTCATACACTTTCTCTATCTGTTCATCTTCAGCTTGCGACGTCGGCATGTATACCTGATCTATCGTTGTCGGTGTTGGTCTGCTGTCGATTCTGATTAGAACAACCCGGTCACTGACCTGTTCACAGTAACACACCCTCTGCCCTACCTTCCTATTCATAACGAATCCTACACCTGTTATACCATTTTGTGCTGCTGTTGATATTACCCGATACTCATCTGACCAGAAATCCTTGTCTTCCTTCCACTTCACTTCACTGACCCCTACTATATCTAGATTGAGCCTTTGCATTTCCCTTTTCAGATTTTCTAGTTTCCCTACCACGTTCAAGCTTCTGACATTCCACCCCCCGACTCGTAGAACGTTATCCTTTCGTTGATTATTCAATCTTTTTCTCATGGTAACCTCCCCCTTGGCAGTCCACTCCCGGAGATCCGAATGGGGAACTATTCCGGAATCTTTTGCCAATGGAGAGATCATCATGACACTTCTTCAATTACAGGCCACATGTCCTGTGGATACACGTTACGTGTCTTTAACGCAATGGTTTCCATTGACTTCTGCATCCTCGTGTCGTTGATCATTGCTGATTCTTCCGCCTTTAGGGGCAATTTCCCACCCCTAGGACAAGAGAGTGCCCTGAACCTCTATCCGCTCCTCTGCCCTCTTTGACAAGGCCGTTGGCAGAATGAGGCTGACTTCTTATGCCGGAAGTCTTCGGCTGCCAATGCTTGATTATTTATCAAAATTTAGGCAGTGGCGGGGATCGAACCCGGGACCGAAGACGTTTTGATTATGAATCAAAGACGCTACCCCCCTTTCTTTTCCTTTTTTTTTTAATATCTTTTTGTTCGCTTCTGTTCGTTGCATCTGCTCGGGGCGGACGTCGTAAGACATCCTTTTATGTTCGTTGTTGGTCGATTGACTCAGTTTTTTATTACAGAGGGCAGCTAACCCCCTGACCAAACACGCTAAGCTACCGTGCCGGCTGTCCCTAGACCACGGGTTGCATACCTCACTTACCTCACAAAAACTGCAATACAGCGAGCGCCAGTACTGCCAGCTAAATAAAAGATTCTAACCACTGAAGGCACTAACTACTGATAAGCATAGTTACCAAATGAAAGAATTTGACAGAGAATAAACAATGTATTTACCTTAATAGTGTTCAAAGCTCATCATATACATATCTATCAATTCATGAAATCCATCTTCACAAATTTCCTTTTTTTGGCGGACACACGTCCAAATCGTCCGTTCTCAAAACTCTGATATCTCTCTCCCCACATCCACCACTGCTGGCGGCTCACCTCCAACTGCCCAACGCTACGCGCTGTTCACATCTAACTGCCCAACACTACACAAGCGAATATTCCAACAGTGAGTCCAACCAGCCACAGACTGCACACGGCACAGTCAGTGATTTTCATACAGAGCGTTACGTGGCGTTACCAACATAAAAACCTAAACAGCCTACTTACAATTCGATTGCACAAATGTTTATCAGTGCGGCGACCAAGGGGGGGAAATCTGGTGGGGCTCATGCAGTAATCAAAGTCACATAACCCAAAGCCATTTTTTTCAATGTTGTTGGCGTGTCCTAAACCTTCCTCTGTTTCAAAGCATCAGCCAAATACCGGAGTCTAACATATATTTACTTCGCTTCAAGGACGTTCAGTTTTTAGTGGTTCTTTTGTTTTGTTTTTTGTTTCAAGATCTTCTAAATTCAGTAAATTATTTGATACATTTTTACAACTTTGTCCTTCACATGTCTGTCCAATGCGATGGAATCACTTATCAAGACTAGTGAAAACTGTGTGCAAGAGCAGAACTTTTTAATGTGTTTAGTGCCATGCTAGATAATCAAATCAAATGGTTCAAATGGCTCTGGGCACTATGGGACTTAACATCTGCCGGCCGCGGTGGTCTCGCGGTTCTAGGCGCGCAGTCCGGAACCGTGCGACTGCTGCGGTCGCAGGTTCGAAACCTGCCTCGGGCATGGATGTGTGTGCTGTCCTTAGGTTAGTTAGGTTTAAGTAGTTCTGAGTTGTAGGGGACTGATGACCACAGCAGTTGAGTCCCATAGTGCTCAGAGCCATTTGAACCATTTGAACTTAACATCTGATGTCATCAGTCCCCTAGACTTAGAACTACCTAAACCTAACTAACCTAAGGACACCACACACATCCATACCCGAGGCAGGATTCGAACGTGCGACCGTAGCGGTCACGCGGTCCCAGGCTGTAGCGCCTAGAACCACCTGGCCACCCCGGCCGGCCCAAAAACTACTTATTTTCTGTAAAAGTTTGCCTACAGTAATATAAAGTGATATTAAGTCAAATCATTTCACATCTATTCTTTCAGTTTAAGCTCTTGCCAGCTGTGATTTTAGTCTTTAATATTTATTATTTGATTAAAAATATTACCAGTTGAGAGTGTTATTGAGATGTGTCTGTCCCTTGATTTGCTATTGTTAACTTTAAATTATAATATTAATATGATTAATTTATAATATAATTATAATAAATATACAAAATAGTATAAATAATGTAATTATAATATTCAGTGCCGCCTAATGTTTACTTACCTGAAGAATTGACCACCACGCGTCTTTGACCTATTTCGAAAAATCACCGCGTGCGCAGTTGATCACTTCAAGAGCCATTAAAATTTTGGGTCTTCGCGCAGGTCATTCCAATAGGTTCGCCGGCCGCTGTGGCCGAGCGGTTCTAGGCGTTTCAGTCCGGAACCGTGCTGCTGCTCCGGTCGCAGGTTCGAATCCTGCCTCGGGCATGGATGTGTGTTATGTCCCTAGGTTAGTTAGGTTTAAGTAGTTTTAAGTCTAGGGGACTGATGACCTCAGGCGTTAAGTCCCATAGTGCTTAGAGCCATTTGAACCGTTTTGAACCCAATAGGTTCCACGCAAGTTCAGTGGGGATTAAAGGTGGTGATTCTGCTAGCTTAAACAAGGGGGCGTTAAGTATGGCGAGACAGTTTGTGACAGTGAGTGGAGTGACACTTATGCTGAGACATTTTTGCGGAATCCAAAACTCTTCAGGTAGCTCTTTTGCTTTGAAATTCGTTGACTTCGCCAGCTCACAAACGAACTGTCACTTTCCAACCTAACCCAGACCTCGGGTTAATCTACAGATCAGTTTGTCACTGGAACCAGGTTTCTGCTTTCACATTTGTTGGCTTCACCCTCTGACAAAGAGATTTCGTGGGAAAAGTCACTTATCCCAGCAAGATCTCCAGTCTGTGCAGAAATACTTCTCCCCAGACGTGTCACACCACGCGAGAAGTGTGTACGCAACTACAACCTTTGTGGAAGAGGACATCTCCCTGACAACATGAAAGGAGTGCCTATGATGATATTCTGAATGTGTTATATATTATTAGGAGCTCTCTAATCCAGACATCTTAGGCATGCCAACTTTATAAGTTAGAGCTTGGTGCATTTCTGGCTTTTGGAGCCACTACTTTACTCCAGCGGATCTACATCTACATCTATACTCCGCGAGCCACCTTACGGTGTGTGGCGGAGGGTACTTATTGTACCACTATCTGATCCCCCCTTCCCTGTTCCATTCACGAATTGTGCGTGGGAAGAACGACTGCTTGTAAGTCTCCGTATTTGCTCTAATTTCTCGGATCTTTTCGTTGTGATCATTACGCGAGATATATGTGGGCGGTAGTAATATGTTGCCCATCTCTTCCCGGAATGTGCTCTCTCGTAATTTCGATAATAAACCTCTCCGTATTGCGTAACGCCTTTCTTGAAGTGTCCGCCACTGGAGCTTGTTCAGCATCTCCGTAACGCTCTCGCGCTGACTAAATGTCCCCATGACGAATCGCGCTGCTTTTCGCTGGATCATGTCTATCTCTTCTATTAATCCAACCTGGTAAGGGTCCCATACTGATGAGCAATACTCAAGAATCGGACGAACAAGCGTTTTGTAAGCTACTTCTTTCGTCGATGAGTCACATTTTCTTAGAATTCTTCCTATGAATCTCAACCTGGCGCCTGCTTTTCCCACTATTTGTTTTATGTGATCATTCCACTTCAGATCGCTCCGGATAGTAACTCCTAAGTATTTTACGGTCGTTACCGCTTCCAATGATTTACCACCTATGGCATAATCGTACTGGAATGGATTTCTGCCCCTATGTATGCGCATTATATTACATTTATCTACGTTTAGGGAAAGCTGCCAGCTGTCGCACCATGCATTAATCCTCTGCAGGTCCTCCTGGAGTACGTACGAGTCTTCTGATGTTGCTACTTTCTTGTAGACAACCGTGTCATCTGCAAATAGCCTCACGGAGCTACCGATGTTGTCAACTAAGTCATTTATGTATATTGTAAACAATAAAGGTCCTATCACGCTTCCCTACGGTACTCCCGAAATTACCTCTACATCTGCAGATTTTGAACCGTTAAGAATGACATGTTGTGTTCTTTCTTCTAGGAAATCCTGAATCCAATCACAAACCTGGTCCGATATTCCGTAAGCTCGTATTTTTTTCACTAAACGTAAGTGCGGAACCGTATCAAATGCCTTCCTGAAGTCCAGGAATACGGCATCAATCTGCTCGCCAGTGTCTACGGCACTGTGAATTTCTTGGGCAAATAGGGCGAGCTGAGTTTCACATGATCTCTGTTTGCGGAATCCATGTTGGTTATGATGAAGGAGATTTGTATTATCTAAGAACGTCATAATACGAGAACACAAAACATGTTCCATTATTCTACAACAGATTGACGTAAGCGAAATAGGCCTATAATTATTCGCATCTGATTTATGACCCTTCCTGAAAATGGGAACGACCTGCGCTTTCTTCCAGTCGCTAGGTACTTTACGTTCTTCCAGCGATCTACGATAAATTGCTGATAGAAAGGGGGCAAGTTCTTTAGCATAATCACTGTAGAATCTTAAGGGTATCTCGTCTGGTCCGGATGCTTTTCCGCTACTAAGTGATAGCAGTTGTTTTTCAATTCCGATATCGCTTATTTCAATATTTTCCATTTTGGCGTCCGTGCGACGGCTGAAGTCAGGGACCGTGTTACGATTTTCCGCAGTGAAACAGTTTCGGAACACTGAATTCAGTATTTCTGCCTTTCTTCGGTCGTCCTCTGTTTCGGTGCCATCGTGGTCAACGAGTGACTGAATAGGGGATTTAGATCCGCTTACCGATTTTACATATGACCAAAACTTTTTAGGGTTCTTGTTTAGATTGTTTGCCAATGTTTTATGTTCGAATTCGTTGAATGCTTCTCTCATTGCTCTCTTTACGCTCTTTTTCGCTTCGTTCAGCTTTTCCTTATCAGCTATGATTCGACTACTCTTAAACCTATGATGAAGCTTTCTTTGTTTCCGTAGTACCTTTCGTACATGATTGTTATACCACGGTGGATCTTTCCCCTCGCTTTGGACCTTAGTCGGTACGAACTTATCTAAGGCGTACTGGACGATGTTTCTGAATTTTTTCCATTTTTGTTCCACATCCTCTTCCTCAGAAATGAACGTTTGATGGTGGTCACTCAGATATTCTGCGATTTGTGCCCTATCACTCTTGTTAAGCAAATATATTTTCCTTCCTTTCTTGGCATTTCTTATTACACTTGTAGTCATTGATGCAACCACTGACTTATGATCACTGATACCCTCTTCTACATTCACGGAGTCGAAAAGTTCCGGTCTATTTGTTGCTATGAGGTCTAAAACGTTAGCTTCACGAGTTGGTTCTTTAACTATCTGCTCGAAGTAATTCTCGGACAAGGCAGTCAGGATAATGTCACAAGAGTCTCTGTCCCTGGCTCCAGTTCTGATTGTGTGACTATCCCATTCTATACCTGGTAGATTGAAGTCTCCCCCTATTACAATAGTATGATCACGAAACTTCTTCACGACGTTCTGCAGGTTCTCTCTGAGGCGCTCAACTACTACGGTTGCTGATGCAGGTGGTCTATAGAAGCATCCGACTATCATATCTGACCCACCTTTGATACTTAACTTAACCCAGATTATTTCACATTCGCATTCGCTAATAACTTCACTGGATATTATTGAATTCTTTACTGCTGTAAATACTCCTCCACCATTGGCGTTTATCCTATCCTTGCGGTATATATTCCATTCTGTGTCTAGGATTTCGTTACTGTTCACTTCCGGTTTTAACCAACTTTCCGTTCCTAATACTATATGCGCACTATTTCCTTCAATAAGAGATACTAATTCAGGAACCTTGCCCTGGATACTCCTGCAGTTTACCAATATTACGTTGACTTTTCCTGTTTTTGGTCTCTGAGGACGGACGTTCTTTATCAACGATGATAATGTCCTCTCTGGTAAGCCGTCAGGTATTTTATCGTTTCGCCCAAGGGGGGGTCCCTCTAACCTAAAAAACCCCCGTGTGCACGCCACACGTACTCTGCTACCCTAGTAGCTGCTTCCGGTGTGTAGTGCACGCCTGACCTGTCTAGGGGGGCCCTACAGTTCTCCACCCAATAATGGAGGTCGATGAATTTGCAACCATTATAGTCGCAGAGTCGTCTGAGCCTCTGGTTTAGACCCTCCACACGGCTCCAAACCAGAGGACCGCGATCGACTCTGGGCACTATGCTGCAGATATTAAGCTCAGCTTGCACTCCGCGTGCGATGCTGGTTGTCTTCACCAAATCAGCCAGCCGCCGGAAGGAACCAAGGATGGCCTCAGAACCCAAGCGGCAGGCGTCATTCGTTCCGACATGTGCTACTATCTGCAGCCGGTCACACCCAGTGCGTTCAATAGCTGCCGGAAGGGCCTCCTCCACATTACGGACGAGACCCCCCGGCAAGCACACCGAGTGCACACTGGCATTCTTCCCCGACCTACCCGCTATTTTCCTAAGGGGCTCCATAACCCGCCTAACGTTGGAGCTCCCTATAACTAATAGGCCCGCCCTCTGTGACTGTCGGGACCTTGCCGGAGAATCGGCCACTGGCCCAACAGGCGAGGCATCCTGTGGTGGCTCGGAAACGATGTCATCACCACTAGGAAGCACCCCGTACCTGTTGGAAAGGGGTAAGGCAGCTGCCACGCGGCCAGATCCCACCTTCGCCTTTCGGCCAGGCACGCGCGAGCCCACCACTGTCCGCCATTCACCCTGGAGTGATGGCTGACCGGTAAGATGCTCACTGCCGGAAGACGCAGCGACATCAGGGGTTCCATGCGATTCCAAGGCCACCGAAGTAGGCATAGGTCTCACCACAGTTGCCCAACGCCACTACGAGCAGACGCCTGCGCCTCGAGCTCGATGAGCCTAACAGACAAAGCCTCCACCTGTCCCCGAAGAGTGGCCAATTCTCCTTGCGTCCGCTCACAACAACCACAGTCCCTACACATGACTATGTTTACCCTACAAGCGAACGGTGTACTCGCCTTATTAGCAGCAGGAAATCGAAGTGCTCTCTCACTGACGGTCTAACCGACACTGAGCTGTTCTAACCAAACAAATAAAAGCCTGTACGATACAAGGGTCGATAGCAACGGCGATACTGTACACTACACTGTTATTAAAATAAACGGTTGTGTCTAGTAGGCACTCAAACACGCAAGAAATTACAAAAATAAAATAGTAACTACCCAGATAACTGAAAATAAGTTGTACCTGTTTGAAGCTCGCAAAAATGTGTAACAAGCGAACGGTGTACTCGCCTTATTAGCAGCAGGAAATCGAAGTGCTCTCTCACTGACGGTCTAACCTGAGTTGAACGAGGCTTGAAAGGCGTCCTTTATAATCGGCCATCATCCTTATATTCTGTCTTTATGTAGCTTTGTTTCGCAACTGATCTTTGTTGTTGTATCTGTGACACACTGATCGATTCACGGCTGCTTCGGGTGCACAGCGTATCTACCAGAATTTTCGGAGGTGTGTGTGCCATACATGGTTTGCTTGCTCTGAAGGGAAACAAGGCAGTTTGTATTACTACTTCAGTCTGTTCCGTTTGGGCTGCTATGGAGGGAAGGTGTGTTTTGGTCGTGAATGATATGGTGTGGTAACGGGTGTGGCTGCATTAACATATCACACCCCGGCGAGAAAAGTGACTTAAGTAGAAAAACGTCACCTTTAGGATATGTAACTGAAAAATACGTGTCAAGTGCCTCAACTTGCATGAAAAATATAACGGAATTTAGTGCCGACGATACCTACTTGAAAACTACAGGAAGCTTATACTATTCCAATGTAAGTTTTATAGAATTAATTATTTAAGACCAGTTTCCCAGGTATTGCGTTTTTGAGTTGTCACTGTTCTTGCCGGCGTGCGATCTACTGATAGAAAACAGAGAGTCATGTATGAAAGCAGCAGTGGGCTGGTATTGACGAAGGGATCGTAAAAGCCTATACAGATCCTCTACATGCACCTATTCTGCAACACAAGGTAATGTGTTTCTTTGCTTTACGACCTGGGGAATTATAATGGAAGAGTGTGGTTTGTTACGCAATGCTGTCGAATGGGTAGCAGAGTGCCACTCGCGGTTACGATGAATGTGGGGCAGATACTGTTTTGTTTACGTGTTGTTCCTGATTCTCGATCGGGTCTAGAGAGACGATATCCCATTCGCTAAATAGGTTTCACATTTTCTATGTTAACTAACTGGTCTTTGCATGACTGAGGTGTGAGTAGTAGGTGTTTTGAGTAACCTTAATCGGTTCGACCAATGTAAGACGTTTTTAAATTTTGAAACACAATAGTAATTATATACACTCCTGGAAATGGAAAAAAGAACACATTGACACCGGTGTGTCAGACCCACCATACTTGCTCCGGACACTGCGAGAGGGCTGTACAAGCAATGATCACACGCACGGCACAGCGGACACACCAGGAACCGCGGTGTTGGCCGTCGAATGGCGCTAGCTGCGCAGCATTTGTGCACCGCCGCCGTCAGTGTCAGCCAGTTTGCCGTGGCATACGGAGCTCCATCGCAGTCTTTAACAATGGTAGCATGCCGCGACAGCGTTGACGTGAACCGTATGTGCAGTTGACGGACTTTGAGCGAGGGCGTATAGTGGGCATGCGGGAGGCCGGGTGGACGTACCGCCGAATTGCTCAACACGTGGGGCGTGAGGTCTCCACAGTACATCGATGTTGTCGCCAGTGGTCGACGGAAGGTGCACGTGCCCGTCGACCTGGGACCGGACCGCAGCGACGCACGGATGCACGCCAAGACCGTAGGATCCTACGCAGTGCCGTAGGGGACCGCACCGCCACTTCCCAGCAAATTAGGGACACTGTTGCTCCTGGGGTATCGGCGAGGACCATTCGCAACCGTCTCCATGAAGCTGGGCTACGGTCCCGCACACCGTTAGGCCGTCTTCCGCTCACGCCCCAACATCGTGCAGCCCGCCTCCAGTGGTGTCGCGACAGGCGTGAATGGAGGGTCGAATGGAGACGTGTCGTCTTCAGCGATGAGAGTCGCTTCTGCCTTGGTGCCAATGATGGTCGTATGCGTGTTTGGCGCCGTGCAGGTGAGCGCCACAATCAGGACTGCATACGACCGAGGCACACAGGGCCAACACCCAGCATCATGGTGTGGGGAGCGATCTCCTACACTGGCCGTACACCACTGATGATCGTCGAGGGGACACTGAATAGTGCATGGTACATCCAAACAGTCATCGAACCCATCGTTCTACCATTCCTAGACCGGCAAGGGAACTTGCTGTTCCAACAGGACAATGCACGTCCGCATGTATCCCGTGCCACCCAACGTGCTCTAGAAGGTGTACGTCAACTACCCTGGCCAGCAAGATCTCCGGATCTGTCCCCCATTGAGCATGTTTGGGACTGGATGAAGCGTCGTCTCACGCGGTCTGTACGTCCAGCCCGAACGCTGGTCCAACTGAGGCGCCAGGTGGAAATGGCATGGCAAGCCGTTCCACAGGACTACATCCAGCATCTCTACGATCGTCTCCATGGGAGAATAGCAGTTTGCATTGCTGCGAAAGGTGGATATACACTGTACTAGTGCCGACATTGTGCATGCTCTGTTGCCTGTGTCTATGTGCCTGTGGTTCTGTCAGTGTGATCATGTGATGTATCTGACCCCAGGAACGTGTCAATAAAGTTTCCCCTTCCTGGGACAATGAATTCACGGTGTTCTTATTTCAATTTCCAGGAGTGTAGTTAATGAAAAACTCATATTTTTATTTCAAAATAGCGTCTTTCATAAATTTAATTAAATGAAGTACTAATTTGATGAGATAGTAGAAGTGAGCATTCTTGGATCATAGAGGAAGAGGAGCCTAGTGATTAACGTACCGTCGACAACGAGATCATTAGTGTCGGAACACAAGCTCGGGTTAGGAGGGATGGGGAAGGAAACCGGATGTTCCCTTCTAAAGAAACCATCCCGGAATTTGCCTGAAGCGATTTAGGAAAATCGAAAACCTAAATCAAGATGGCCCGACGCGGGTTTGAATCGTCGTCTTCCCGAATGCGAGTCCAGTGTGCTAACCACTGCGCCACCTCGCTCGGTCTGAACCATAGAGTAATGCCAAGATGGAAGTAATTAAATTAAATATTCTCGTGCATAATCCAAATCACCTTGTTCAATCAAAACCATTTCTGCCTCTGATATATGTTCACAAAGAACCACTCTTTGGATTCGTAAATTATTTCTAGATTACAGGCGGTATAAGTTACATCGAGAGCTTCAAGACGGCAGCTACTAGGCATTTTATTTAAAGGGTTGGCATTAGTGTGGTGTTTCAAGGCCATTTCAATGAAATATAACAAATTCAAATATTAAAGCATAGATCTGGGTTTCTGTGTTGCTTATTAGACCAAGATGAAAAATTCTTAAAAGAATTCACGGTGGATTCAGAAATGGAAAGGTGAACCGTCAGGCAATAATAAGGTATTACAGATATTAAATAAAAATGTTGTGGTGTGCTATATAAGTATCGGTGTCTGTAGAAACATAACTGAAAGTAGTCGGAATGCATTTTGTTAGTTTGGGCCTTACTCATTTTAACCTTTATACGGATCTTAGTGTCACAAAGTGTTGCAGTTAAGATCATAAGTAATATCCATTCACTACACAGTCTCCACACAGGCTGTCGTAACAGACATGTGGGATCGACATATGACACCGCCTTGATACAGTGCTCATGGGAAGCTGTCAACAGATACTGCTTGAATTTATAAAATGACTTTTATCTTAAAAATATGAATATTTATATAAGTGTTTGGAGAGAGAGAGAGAGAGAGAGAGAGAGAGAGAGAGAGACTGATTTTTGATTGAGATTTTTACTTTAAGTCGTAACGGGTACCTGAATTTTGTTTGCTGCCTCCTTGAATGACCAGCTTCTGCACCAGTCGGTGACTTATTACAATTTGGAGGAAGTTATTGTTCTTTAAGGATTAAAATACGACTCTGTTACTTACTTGGCCGGATTGCGGATAGCTTTGAGCCCAAGTTTTCGTAGCAACCATCTGCACGAACAGTTCGACGACGTTTGCAGCAGCATGTACTATCAGCTCGGAGACCATGGCTGCGGTTACCCTTTACGCTGCATCACAGACAGGAGCGCCTGCGATGGTGTACTCAACGACGAACCTGACTGCACGAATGGCAAAACGTCAATTTTTCGGATGATTCCAGGTTTGGCGACATCGCGGTGAACACACATTGCAGATGTGTATTCGTCATCGCCATACTGGCGTATCACCCGGCGTGATGGTATGGGGTTACATTGGTTACACGTCTCGGTCACCTCTTGTTCGCACTGACGGCACTTTGAACAGTGGACGTTACATTTCAGATGTGTTACGACCCGTGAATCCATCCTTCATTCGATCCTTGCGGAACCCTACATTTCAGCAGGATGTCCGCCCCCGGTAGCAGAGTGGTCAGCGTGACAGACTGTCGATCCTAAGGGCCCGGGTTCGATTCCCGGCTGTGTCGGAGATTTTCTCTGCTCAGGGACTGGGTGTCATCATCATCATTTCATCCCCATCGACGCGTAGGTCGCCGAACTGGCGTCAACTCGAAAGACCAGCACCAGGCGAACGGTCTACCCGACGGGAGGCCCTAGCCACACGACATTTCATTTCATTTCATTTCAGCAGCATAATGCACGACCGAATGTTACAGGTCCTGTACAGGCCTCTCTGGATACAGAAAATGTTCGACTGCTGCCCTGGCCAGCACATTCTCCAGATCTCTCACCAATTGAAAACGTCTGGTCAATGGTGGCCGAGCAACTGGCTCGTCACAATACGCCAGTCACTACTCTTGATGAACTGGAGTATCTTGTTGAAGCTGCATGGGTAGGTGTACCTGTACACGCCATCCAAGCTCTGTTTGACTCATGCGCAGGTATGTCAAGGTCGTTGTTACGGCCAGAGGTGGTTGTTCTGGGTACTGATTTCTCAGGATCTATGCACCCAAAATGAGTGAAAATGTAATCACATGTCCGTTCTAGTATAATATATTTGTCCAATGAATACCCGTTTATCATATGCGTTTCTTCTTGGTGTAGCAATTTTAATGGCCAGTAGTTTAGTGGACTACCGGACGGTGCAAAAGGAGTGTAACAAGTAATCGTATCCATATATGTATTTTTGGTGGTTTTGGGTGTCCCAAGAGGAGTGGTCAGTAAGCAGGGATATAGCAGAAACGATCATTCGAAGAAAAAAAAGTCTAAAAAACATAGGCTGCAAAATGCATACCTTAAGAGCTGTGGGCACTTTTTCATCTTAGATTCTGTGAAACAAATCTCTTCTACTCCAAGCCCTGGGATTTACATAGTTCGGAAGGAGGAACTATGGACCAAAAGAATAAAAAATTGTCTATTAGGCATGGGCCCTAAGTGCATGCCTTAAGAACTATGAGCACTTGTTCATCCGAAGACATGCGTTTGACAGTAGTGACGATGAAGAATTGGGCATATCTCTTAAGATATACGTGCTAGAGCCCACACCTTCTAGACAGTCTTTTTTGTTTTCGTCCATATTACCTCCTTCCAAAATATGTAAGGCAAATAACTTAATGTAGAAGAGATATATTTCACAGTATTGAAGAAGAAGAAGTGCTCATAGCTCTTAAGGTATCCATTTTGCAGCCTATGTTTTTTCGACTTTTTTTGCCTCGAATTATCGTTCCAGTCATAACCCTGAATACTGACTGTTCCTACTGGAATACTCTGTGTATTAATTTATTTGAGAACTGTGCATGCTGCATGAAAAACAGAGCCGGACACGATAAACTGTCACATTACAGAGAATAAACTTCTGCAAAATGCATCTGTATTCGTCTAAAATTTTTTACTCATTATTTGTCATCAGTCTCGTTTTCTAAGTAACAGCTAGAGCTTCCACAAGAAGTAGCGAACAAGATTTACATCTCTAATACATTAGAAAGAATTTAAAACTTTCTGATGCGTTCCTGCTATTGTCTATACCGTAATGCAACTGACTGCATAGCGTATGATGAATTACTTGTAATTTCTGTTGCGAAGAGAAGTTCACATGATTTTGTGTAAGAAAAAAAGCAACGGTTTCTCAGTAAAACAGATTTTTATAGTTCAACTGGTGATGGTGTTGGAGATCTAAATTGCGAAATGGGACGGGAAATGCTATTTATCAGATCATATCTATTTGTTTTAATGAGTCCAGTTCGCAAGACAAGAAAATGACAGTTTAAAAATATATTTAACTCGTATTTTTATATATTCTACCGTGCATTGCCTAGGTAGTTTTATAACTTCTGTCACCCCGTGAATTACCTGCAATGGAATCTTGGCGTGCCCTTTTAATTAATTGTTATATTATTTTATTCTTTTTCATTAATAATAATAATAATAATAATAAACCCCTTGGAGGCCCGGGAAAAGAATAGGCCTCCGGTATGTTCTGCCAGTCGTAAAAGGCGACGAAAAGAACAAACCACTAATAGGGCTAACCCCCCTTTTAGTGTGATTAGTTGGTTCAGGACAGAACTAAAGAAGCCTCGGACAAGCGCCGTCATGGTCGGGGACGACGCTTGAACCCTATGCCCACCCACAATGGTAATGACACTGCTAGCCAACTGGAAAATGATTTAAATCCAAATAGAGGTGTTTTGCAGGATATGCTTCCTGCAACCACCCTAGAAGGAAAACAAAGACAGAGGATGAGATGGTCAGATGAAGTTAATCGACACCTCATGTTCTGTTATTACCAAGCAACAAACCTAGGAACCAACACAACTGGATACAGATCACAAGTATACACAACATTTATTACCAGATACTCAGAATTAAAATTTTTAAAAGAACAACGACTAGCTGATCAGATCCGTGTAATAATCAAAAACAACAAGATACCCCAGTCAGAATTAGAAAACATCAAACAACAAGTACAACAAATACTGGAACAAAATAATGTGCAATCAGAAGAAGAAGAAAATACAGTAATGGACCCAAAGATCCCAGAGCAAACAAACAAAGAACAACATGCATCAATTAAACAATCAGAGGAAAACGAAATCTTAAGACAGCCACCAGAACAAGCACAAATATAACACGAAGTGACACACATGTTAGATATAGAAGAAAAATTTCAGCTGACATATATAGGATACAAAGACACAAATACAGACATTAGACCATTCTTGCAAAGACCGCCAAATAACCCACAAGTCGAAACAACAATAAAAACTATCAACACAATCATACACAACAAAATAAATGAAAACACAACTATGGAAGAGTTACAACTACTGGTTTATATAGGAGCACTCACTACACTAAATATACACACTAGGCAGAGATCAGAACCAACCAACACACAGAAGAAACCCACAAAACCACATGGCAACACAGGCTACAGATCAGAATAGAAAAACTGAGAAAAGACATCGGACAGCTAACACAATTTATAAGAAATGAAATGTCAGAAAAAAAACGAAAAAGGTTAGGTAAAATCTCACAACAAGAAGCGACAGAGCAATTATATGAAAAGAAACAGAAATTACAAGCATTGGCCAAACGACTTAGAAGATACAAAAAAAGCGAAAATAGAAGGAAACAAAACCAAACATTCAACACAAACCAACAGAAATTTTACCAGACAATAGATAACAAACACATTAAAATAGACAATCCACCAAACATAACAGACATGGAACACTTCTGGAGCAACATATGGTCAAACCCGCTACAACATAACAGGCATGCACGGTGGATACAAGCAGAAACAGACACATACAAGATGATACCACAAATGCCTGAAGTGATAATTTTGCAACATGAAGTCACCCAAGCAATTAATTCTACTCACAATTGGAAAGCCCCTGGAAAAGATAAAATAGCAAATTTCTGTCTAAAGAAGTTCACCTCAACACATTCACATCTAACTAAATTATTTAACAGTTACATTGCAGACCCATACACATTCCCTGATACACTTACACATGGAATAACTTATCTGAAACCTAAAGATCAAGCAGACACAGCAAACCCAGCAAAATATCGCCCCATAACATGCCTACCAACAATATACAAAATATTAACTTCAGTCAGTACACAGAAATTAATGACACATACAACACAGAACAAAATTATAAATGAAGAACAAAAAGGATGTTGCAAAGGAGCACGAGGATGTAAAGAGCAACTGGTAATAGATACAGAGGTGACATATCAAGCTAAAACTAAGCAAAGGTCACTACACTATGCATACATTGATTACCAAAAAGCTTTTGATAGTGTACCCCACTCATGGTTACTACAAATATTGGAAATATACAAAGTAGATCCTAAATTGATACAGTTCCTAAACATAGTAATGAAAAATTGGAAAACCACACTTAATATCCAAACAAATTCAAATAATATCACATCACAGCCAATACAGATTAAGCGTGGCATATACCAAGGAGACTCATTAAGTCCTATCTGGTTCTGCCTTGCCCTGAACCCACTATCCAACATGCTAAATAATACAAATTATGGATACAATATTACTGGAACATACCCACACAAAATCACACATTTGCTATACACGGATGATCTAAAACTACTGGCAGCAACAAATCAACAACTCAACCAATTACTAAAGATAACAGAAGTATTCAGCAATGATATAAATATGGCTTTTGGAACAGACAAATGTAAGAAAAATAGCATAGTCAAGGGAAAACACAGTAAACAAGAAGATTACATACTGGATAACCACAGCGACTGCATAGAAGCGATGGAAAAAACAGATGCCTATAAATATCTAGGATACAGACAAAAAATAGGAATAGATAATACAAATATTAAAGAAGAACTAAAAGAAAAATATAGACAAAGACTAACAAAAATACTGAAAACAGAATTGACAGCAAGAAACAAGACAAAAGCTGTAAATACTTATGCTATACCAATATTGACCTACACATTTGGAGTAGTGAAATGGAGTAACACAGACCTAGAAGCGCTCAATACACTTACACGATCACAATGCCACAAATATAGAATACATCACATACATTCAGCAACAGAAAGATTCACATTAAGCAGAAAGGAAGGAGGAAGGGGATTTATTGACATAAAAAACCTGCATTATGGACAGGTAGACAATTTAAGAAAATTCTTTATAGAACGAGCAGAAACTAGCAAAATACACAAAGCAATCACTCATATAAATACATCGGCTACACCATTGCAATTTCATAACCACTTCTACAACCCCTTAGATCACATAACATCAACAGACACGAAGAAAATAAATTGGAAAAAGAAAACACTACATGGCAAGCACCCGTATCATTTAACACAGCCACACATCGATCAAGACGCATCCAACACATGGCTAAGAAAAGGCAATATATACGGTGAGACGGAAGGATTCATGATTGCAATACAGGATCAAACAATAAACACCAGATATTACAGGAAGCATATTATTAAAGATCCCAATACCACAACAGATAAATACAGACTTTGCAAACAACAAATAGAAACAGTAGATCACATCACAAGCGGATGTACAATACTAGCAAATACAGAATACCCCAGAGGACATGACAATGTAGCAAAAATAATACATCAACAGCTTGCCTTACAACATAAACTTATAAAACAACATGTTCTCACATACGAGTATGCACCACAAAATGTACTGGAGAATGATGAATACAAATTATACTGGAACACAACCATTATAACAGATAAAACAACACCACATAACAAACCTGACATCATACTCACCAATAAAAAGAAGAAATTAACACAACTAATCGAAATATCCATACCCAATACAACAAATATACAGAAGAAAACAGGAGAAAAAATTGAAAAATACATCCAACTGGCTGAGGAAGTCAAGGATATGTGGCATCAGGATAAAGTTGACATTATACCAATTATACTATCAACTACAGGAGTCATACCACACAATATCCACCAGAACATCAATGCAATACAGCTACATCCAAACTTATATATACAACTACAGAAGTCAGTAATTATTGATACATGTTCAATTACCCGAAAGCTCCTAAATGCAATATAACACATACCATACAGTTAAAAAGAAGTGACGCTTGATCAAGGTCCGCGTCACTTTCCATTTTTAACCAGACTTAACGTCTGAGAAAGTAAAGAATAATAATAATTTTTTATATCCACGCTGTGTGTTTAGAAATTTTGCTAGCTGGACACCAATAATTGTTGGTCTGAAGACTAAATTGCAGGTCTGTTGTTAGTTACTGACTAGCATCGGCATATGTCGTCCGTGTTATTGGGCACAACAACGAAAACTCTATTTCGAAATACTTAACCAGAAAATGGATTGTGGAGAATAGTCTTGAAGTAAGTGAAGACTTCTTAATTTACGTTTTTTATTAATAATTATTATATATAAGGAGCCTTGAGTAAATAGCCAGGCAATAATATGCAAAAATATGTGTAATTGCGAGTGCAGCCAAAACCCCGTGCTGCTAGCTAGGGCATCCAGATAAGAGAGTGTACCTCAACAAAACCTAGGCAAAATCTGGTGAAAAATCAAACGCTGGGAGTCAAAGTTGCGCCAGCGATTTAGTATTAGTCGGCAAAGATTCTATTCATTATAACATAAATCAAGTAACAAGCAAAAATTACATGAATCTATGCCGAAGTTGTAGAGGGTACTACAATCTCCAGACGAAGACCCCTTCCAGATCTTTCCGTTTCCCCTCATCTCATAGATTTCACAGCAGGAGTGTGGTAGAAATCTCCGACTGGTCCCCCATATTTAAATACTGATGTGGTTTTGCGAAATTGACATTGACACATGTTGTGAGAGTTCGTCCAAAAGGACATGGCCGATTTCCTGTTCCATCCTTGTCCAGTCCAATATTCTACTCCACTTTTGATGACTTCGTTATGTAGGGCACGTCAAGCGCTTACGGAAATATTCCTTCTCGTCTCACGAGTCCTAGCTAGCACTGAGCAATGAGCCCGTAAAGGCTCTATCCACTTCACAAATCCGTGCACGGGTATCGTGGTGTAGGCTGTGTGTCTTTTTCGTAAAAAATTTTAGGTCATATCTCGCTCGGTTCCTCTGAATAGGACACTGCCGATCTCTCCACGTTGAATAAACTTTGTCTCTAATCGTTTTAATGACGCCGGTAACATGTTTCTCGTCATCAGTTCCTTTCTGTGTTTACACATAGTCCGCATGTTTTGCAGTAGCGTAAGACCAGTGAGTACGGATTTATCTAAAGGTGCCACTCCATGCAGCAGCTATGGCGAAACTCGTGGAATGATAAGCACAGGATAGGAATGGATGACGGACAGTGTCAAAAGAGTAGTAAGACTTTTCGCTTAAAAAAACTGATTCTGATTACGAGCACTGCCAGACAAAAATTCTTGGATATTGTGGTGTATCGCCGTCGTGCTGTGAAGTCGCGCGCTGGTTTAGTGTTTCTGCTGTCGGAGATTACAGCCGTGCCGCTGGGACAGGTTGCACTCAGCAACATCAAAGGAATGTCATTGGACAGGTGCACGGTTACTGCCGCGCCGGCTGTGCTGTTACAGCCGCTGCATTGCAAACGCACCTTGAGGTGCAAGTTATATGTCGGTCTCAGGCAGCAGACATCTTCCATTTTTATCACTTGCCGATGGCTTCGTTCAATTGTCCTGTTCCTTTGGGAGTACTAGGGCAGGGACCTAAATTATGAGGAACGCGTTGGCTGTAAATGCAGGCGACTATTTGCTGTGCAAGGCCGCCACTGGAGTGATTCGTTATTGTCTTTACATGACCATTTGAACTGCTCTGCCGGGTGATAAATCAATAGCTGAAAGTAATTACCGAGAAAGCCGCGCCTCGGTATTCCGTAACACTTGTAACGTCGAGATTGTACAAGAATCTCGCTGACCACAAGAACCTGTACGGGCAAGATCCTTTGAACGTGATATCATTTCCCCCTTTCATTAACATTCCCAACGATTAATTCTGCGAGGTGACGTGTTATAATGGTACATGGAACTGTAACCAGTAGCATAAAAATCCCCTTTCTGAAAAGGTGTGCTGATGGACTGAATTAGAGGCAGCTACTGTGATGGAGAAATAGCGCTCGTCTTGGCGAGAGCGTAGTTTTTGTTTCTTATAACAAATTATGTTTTTATGTTTATTCTTTCAGTTATTTTTCAACTATGCAGTAGGTGAGCGATGTATGCTTGCCTGACGAGGGCATAGGAAGAAACTGCGAAACGCTATGCAGAATCGGAACATTCACGCTGGCATTACATTTTTGAACAGGATGCTGGTAATGACTTTGGCTGTAATTGGGAGACACAGCTTTTGTTCAGATCGTTCATATATTCCTTTATAAAATGCATCCATGCGTACTCGGAACAACTAAACGCAACATCTATCAAAATCCTTAAATCCTATTAGCTGAGGAATGAAAAATTGCAAAAATTTATAAGATGTTTCCTTCCCTTTTAAAGCCAATGCTCGTAAATGTCCCAAAGGCATTAACGTTGATATGCGGCCTTTCTTTTTAAAGCCCGGAACGAAATACGTGAAAAAAATTTCAGAGTGCCGTGCGTCTAATCAAAATTATTTAAAATTACAAATTGATGCAACTGTTGAAATGAGAATTCACGAATGTCAAAGTTCGACGGCACAATTCGTAACACAGAATTACTCGAAGTGCCTAAGACTACGCAGAGCAGTTCTCTAGAAACAGAGTCCGAAACGCACCGTAAAATGTTGAAGCATTTTTTTTGGCATGTTGCCAGTCCCGAAAACATTCAAGTCCGTAATTTTGTCACCTTCCATCGATTTGAGAATCAAGCGACGTGTACTCGGCGTAGCCTCACTGTCGGCTAAGGATGTTCCTAGAGTGGCACCGAAAATGGTTGGCCGACACACTCACCAGAAGTGACAGTGCGTCCAATTTACTTGGTCAACTTAAGTGGTATCAGGAAGGTTGGGTTATGTTAGAATCTATTGTATCAAGGAGGTCAGAATCTGTTTTAATCTCCTTGGGCGGTATGGATGCCACGACGACTCTCTATTTGGAGACGAGTGCTTCATTGCGGCTTTTGCTATCAAAAGCACGCGAGCTGCATGTGAAATACCTACACCTGTCTCGAAAAGGACGTGGCGAGTTCTGTAAACATGTTCCTCAGTTACTGGAAGAGCTAGGCAAGTTTCACGAATACGTATACGACGGTGTTCGAATATGTAACCTGATATCGACAGTTTCTTGTTTACGCCTTGTTTTTACTGATACCCTGTGGTTGCTGTGTGTTCGAATACGTGTAATCACTCTTCTGCGCGTACTTATTTACTAAAACATTATTTTACCAAGCGGTCTCTTTAATACTAAAAATATTCAACAGAGATGAAAAGAGAAACGTTTTATCACATGCTTGAAATGCGTATTAAATTATTAATACCACATAAACAGCTATATTATAAAACTTAGAAGTTTTTATTCATCTTTCTTCTTGTTTCTTTTCTGTACTTATCAATTCAAATCATTAAGACTTTAATCTATATACAGTTGGCCTTTCTATTTCCGAATAGCCCATGACTTTATGAGCAAAAGAAATATAATAAGTGTCCTCTGTCGGTGTCCCAGTATTTCCCCGTTAAGTGGTAGACAGTCGTACAGCGCCAGTTTCGCTTTAAATTACCAGGAGAAATCTAAGTTTTCCCATTTTTTTATTTATGAATATTGCATGGGGGCTTAATTATATAAATATGAAATGCACATACTTTTTAAATTTTTAGTAGCTGTATGTCCGATTACGAAGTCTCGTAAACGGTTGGCCCTGACTAGTTTTTGTACGCAATCTGACTGCATAGAACAACAACAAAGAATGAAATGAAAATTTTCGTTAACACAATTAATTAATTAAGTCCCCAGCAACTATAAAACTTACGAAACCAAAACACAAGTGTAATGGTTCTGTGTGTGGGAGTGTGATTCAACGTACACATCTGGCACGGTTCTTCTTCAACAAGACAAGAAATTTTAAATACCATTTATACTGAAGTAATTTAAAAAAATAGAAATACTATAACTGCGCAAGAAAACCAGAATTACACTGTAATACAAGAACACGAGCCAGATGCTTTGTTGACTGAACCTGTAATGACGCATTATTTAAGACACTGAAATAATGAAAAAACAGGGAATATTTTACTTTCATATATATTGACGAAAAGCACTCTGATCATTACAATATCTCCTGTCTAGCCCATCAAACAACTGCATAAAACATGGAACAAGCACTCTCTACTACAACATCTCAACACCGCCTCGCTACTACCACATCTCGACAAGCACTCTCCACCACGACTTCTCGATAAGAACTCTTCACTACGACATCTCAGCAAGCACTCTGTACTATGAGTTCTCGACAAGCACTGCCAGTGGAGGCGGCTGAATAATACTCTTTGGCGCAATCTCTGGCGCTGTGGCTCAGTGTAGCCACCTTTCAATATCTACGGCACAAACTGAAACGATGTAGTAAATATATGTTACGGCCTTAGTAATAATGTGATTCAGTCCTAAAACGTAATTTGGTTTCAGCGTAAAGAGCTTCGCAGGGATCATTTCCGTCCAAGCTGTAAAAATTTTCTCCAATTCTTACAGGAATCGGTAGATTTACTGCCGCTAGTAATGAGTATGGTAGGCAGGGGCACTACAAATGTAGTGTGTGGACAGAAAGTTGGAAATTGTGCCAGAGATAAGTCCCTGAAGTCGCACTATCATCTGTGTCCTCGGTGGCTCAGAAGCTTGCCCCCTTTCGATATTTTTGTATGCAGTGGCTTTGGAACCCTGTCTATATGGTCTCCGAAGACGGCTGGAGGGAGTGCCGTTGCCACAACTGACCTTTCATTGCCGCGCTTATGCTGACGATGTGATGCTCGTGGCAAGGACAGGCGACGAAGTACGTACGGCGTTGGCATAGATACAGCGATACGGGATGGCGGCAGGAAGCGTGCTTAATCTACAGAAGTCACGCTGCATGAATTTCGGTCGAGGATTACAACCGAGGGAGGAAGGCCCGCTCATGTTGGTTAAGACCATAAAATGTCTAGGTGTTACGTTCCACAAGGATGTGCACTGGACAGCAGCGGATAACTACCGACGCATATTGAAGCTGATGCGGACAATGGTGCTGTTACAGAAATTAAGAGCGTTGTATATGATTCAGAGGGTGACCTATGTTAACGTATACCTAGCACCGAGACTCACTCACGTAGCGCATGTCCTGCCTTTAACGCGCATAATGGCATCACGGATACAAGCAACTTTCGGAACCTACGTGAGTGTCGGACGCCTGTTTAAGATCCAATACACAACGCTTACGCTACCACCTAGAGAGGGTGGACTTGGTTTAGTGAACAGTGAACGTATATGAAAAGGCACGGGCGTTATTCGTCGGTACGATTCTACGACAGTGGTGCGGTCATTTTTTTTTTTTTTTTTTAGCTTTGTCAGAGAATCCTTCCCAACAACACGACTACCGACTCTTACTGCGCCGGTGCCCCAGGAATACCCTGGAAAATAAGTACCCAGACAAGAACTGGCGACAGATATGGCGCGTTATACGGAACTTTTACCTCCCAATGTCGGTACGCTCAACATGGTATGTGGTGGTAAATAGGAAGATCGCAACGAATCAACGGCGGCACGCGATTCATTTGGCAGACACTCCACTATGTTTAGGCTGCGCAACAGTGCACACTGATGAAGATCGTTTAGCTTGTAGTAGGACGTCTCCGGTGTGGCACTTGGCACAACAGATATTGGCGTTCCTGTTACGCCCCGCCCCTCACACAATTTCATCAGACACACTTTTTTTCCCCCAATAATCTTATTTTCCGGTCAAAAAAACCAATGCAGTGACATGGGTACGGGGCATGGTTGTGGGCTACGTCTATAACGAATCGGAAAAGGACAAAATGGATTTTTGGCATTTTCTCCTGGATGGACATACGAAGCTGCAACAGCATAAGAAATATGGGCAATACTTCGCTAATTACTTGCGACTTACATTTACCGACCCGCCGGCGGATGGGGTGTGACGGGTGAGAGATGAGATAGACGAAGAAGCGGAGATAGACATCAATCACACTTAAGGACCCTTAATTAATTTAGAGAGGACGACCCAGTCTTACATCAACGTCTGGAGAACGAGTCGATAGATGGCTCTCTTGCTCTGTCGAACGTCGGGTCGTGAGTAGATGTGGCTCCCGACACGAATTTCATTTCATTGCTACAGGAGAATGTTTCTTTTGTATTTGTACTATCCGCGATGTCTTCATGTCTTTCATTTGGACATATTCAGTTTTATTCATTTCCTTACTTAATTAATTTTCTAATTAGGCACTATTTGTCAACATTTGGACATTGTAGACACTATTTATGCGGTATTACAACAAAATGTATGTCAGCAAAGGTTGTAAGTCTGACACTGAAAAAAAAAAAGGAGTAGCGTTGAAGTCTCAGTCTGAGCTTCAAACCATCTTTACCCCATTTTTTCTTACTTTAATACATTAAAAATAACTAAATAAAAAGTCGGAAAGAGCGTCTGCCATGTAAGCAGGAGGTTCCGGGCTCGAGCCCCGGTCGGGGTACTCATTTTTCAACTGGCCCCGTTCATACTTATCAACGCCTGTAAGCAACGAAAGGTGTAGATTTAATTATAACTTCATCTTGTAGAACAGTGGAGCGATATCTCTCGCTGCATTTCCACACACCATTGTTGTGCGTGCCACAAGTTGCAGCTCCTGGTGATATGTAAAAACAGGAGCCTGACCAACAGGACTTGAATATCTCTCAAAACTCCTCAGACGCATCTGTATTTTTGCAATTCATAATCTTGATGCTGCTCAGCGGATCGAAGTTAAGTTTTTGATTGTTTGCGGAGCTTCATTCAAATTTTTGTTTGTGTGTAATTCTCGTATGGTCACATTCCGAAGGTACATCATCGATTTCTGAGCATTGCTGGTCAGTTATTATACTGAAAGAAAGTGAAAAATTCTTGAAATAACACTTCGGGTTGACTTAGGGGGGAGACCTAAAGTTACTCCAGTTACGGCCCCACATATTGCCATCTCAAAACAGCAGAGAACCTCCACCTTGATGGACTCGCTGGACAGTGTGTCTAAGGCTTTCAGTCTGGCCGGAGTGCCTCCAAACACGTCTCCGACGATTGTCTAGTTGAAGGCAAATGCGACTATCATCGGTGAAGAGAACGTGATGCCAACCCTGAGCGGTCCGTTGGGCATGTTGTTGGGCCCATCTGTACCGCACTGTGTCGTGGTTGCAAAGATGGACCTCGACATGGACGTCGGGAGTGAAGTTGCGCATCACGCAGCCTATTGCGCACAGTTCGAGTCATAGCACGACTTCCTGTGGCTGCACAAAAAACATTATTCAACATGGTGGTGTTGCTGTCAGGGTTCCTCCGAGCCTTAATCCGTAGGTGGTGGTCATCCATTGCAGTAGTAGCCCTTGAGCGAGGCATGTCATCGACAGTTCCTGTCTCTCTGTATCTTCTCCATGCCTGAACAAGATCGCTATGGTTCATTCCGAGATTCCTGGACACTTCTCTTATTGAGAGCCCTTCCTGGCACAAAGTAACAATGCGGACACGATCGTTCCGCAGTATTGACCGTGTAGGAATGGTTGAACTACAGACAACACGAGCCGTGTACCTTCTTCGTGATGGAATGACTGGAACTGATCGGTTGTCGGACCCCCTCCGTCTAATAGGCGCTGTTCATGCATGGTTGTTCACATCTTTGGGCGAGTTTAGTGACATCTCTGAACAGTTAAAGAGACTGTGTCTGTGTTACAATATCCATAGTCAACGTCTATCTTCAGGAGTTCTGGGAACTGGGGTGATGCAAAACTTTTTTTGATGTGTGTACAATATCAACAAGGATGAAGCACGAATGAAGGTGGCCTAGTGTAGTGGCTCCGAGTGCAAGTGGTCTGAGAGGCTGCTGCCGGATGTCCTATATTTTGGCGGCAGGGGGCGCTTGTTGTAGAGAGCTGCTGGAGGTGTGGCTCAGCGGACACACACCATTGGGTCTGCCAGATCATGCGCGAGCACAGTCAGCGTCAGAGGGAAACCTGCTATTCTGCTACCAATCTTGATGTCCCTCAGGGTGGTATTGATACACCACTCCACAGTAATACATTGCCAGAGAAAGAATGTGCTCAGTGGCAGCAGGATACAGTATGTGTAGCGATCAGATGGCGATCACGAGGCCTGTTCTTGTGCCTTCCATTTTGACTATGTAATCAGGGAGGAAGGAAGATTGGGTTTAACATCCCATCGACATCGAGGTCATTAGAGATGGAGCACAAGCTCGGATTGTGACAAGGATGGGAAAGGAAACTGGCCGTGACCTTCCAACCAAAGAAAGCATCCCAGCATTTGCCTGTAGTGATTTAGGAAAATCACGGAAAACATAAACCTGGATGGTCAGAAGCATCATTATAGATTTCAGAAAACTTGACACCATTCTTCACAAGTGTCTTCTAATCAAATACCAGCCTGTGGTATGAAACAGAAGTGATATTTCGTGGCTCCCCAGGCAAGTGTTATAGATCCTCTGCTGTTTTTAATTTATATAAAGAACTTAGGAGACGGTTAATGTGGAAATACATTTAACAAATGATGAGAAATACGATGAATTTACAGTTTGAATCTAGAATTTGTAACAAAAATTTGATATTTCTCATCATTCCTTAAATGTGTGTCCACATAAAAACTTTGTTTACCTCCTTGTTTAGCTAATCTACTTATTATAACACTTTACTGTGTAAACAGTTTGTCATTTTTGCGTCTTCTGTACAAATAATGTGTGTAAGTCACATATCATGTTTATCTGTGTTTGTGACATTCAGTTGCCACCTGAAGATCGCCTGAGAAACCAAAAGCCAGTTCGTCACTAAGTAAATATAATTTTACACAATATTACGAAATGCCTTCCTTTTTAATATTATTATCACTTTCACCCCAGAACAACATAAAATTCAGTTAATGTTAAAACCTTCATGGTTTTGTTAGTTCCGAATTATTGATCCGTACACTAAAGAAAACGTCAAAATCAAAACTGATTTGAAATTATGATTAAAGTTCGTTGGAAATGGTGAATCGCTCTCATTGCCTAACACTGTTTGAGTACAGTCTGGGTAAAATGCATCTCTGTTTTAACAATAGCTTATCTGTTAAGGCTCCCAATGTTTACGATGTCATCTCCTGAGCCATGTGTCGTACAGTAATATAATTTTGCATGTACACGCATCAAAAAAAATTTTGCATCAGTGCAATTCCCAGAACTCCTGAAGATAGATTTTGACTATGGATTTTTATCACGGACACAGCCCTTTTACTGTTCAGAGATCTCACTAAATCCTCCCGAAGATGTAAACAACCATGCATGAGCAGCGCCTTTTAGACAGGGGTGCGCGGTCCGACAGCCGATCGGTACCAGTCATTCCACCAGGAAGGACGTACACGGCTCGTGTTGTCTGTACTTCAGCCAGGCCTAGACGGTCAGAACCGGTTCGATCGCGCCCGCATTGTTGCTTTGTGCCAGGAAGCACTCTCAACAAGGGAAGTGTCCAAGTGTCTCGGAGTGAACCAAAGCGATGTTGTTCGCACATGGAGGAGATGCATAGACAGGAACTGTCGATGACACGCCTCGTTCAGGCCGCCCAAGCGCTACTACTGCAGTGGACGACCGCTGCCTACGCATTATGGCTCGGAGGAACCCTGACAGCAACGCCACCATGTTGAATAATATTTTTCGTGCAGCCACAGGACGTCGTGTTACGACTCAAACTGTACGCAGTAGGGTGCATGATGCGCAACTTCACACCCGACGTCCATGGCGAGGTCCATCTTTGCAACCACGACACCATACAGCGCGGAACAGATGGGCCCAACAACATGCCAAATGGACCGCTCAGGACTGGCATCACGTTCTCTTGTGTCGCATAAGCCTTCAACCAGACAATCGTCGGAGACGTGTTTGGAGGCAACCTGGCCAGGCTGAACGCCTTAGACACACTGTCCAGCGAGGTGGAGGTTCTCTGCCGTTTTGGGGTGGCATTATGATGGGTCCGACGTACGCCGCTGGCGGTCATGGAAGGCGCAGTATCGGCTGTACGATACGTGAATGCCATCCTCCGACCGATAGTGCAACTACATCGGCAGTATATTGGAGAGGCAATCGTCTTCATGGACGACAGTTCGCGCCCCTTTCGTGCACATCTTGTGAATGACTTCCTTCAGGATAACGACATCGCTAGACTAGAGTGGCCAGCATGTTCTCCAGGCATGAATCCTGTCGAACATGCCTGGAATAGATTGAATAGGGCTGTTCATAGACGATGCGACCCACGAACCATTCTGAGGGATCTACACGCCGAATCGCCATTGAGGAGTGGGACAATATGGACCAACAGTGCCTTGATGAACTTGCGGATAGATGCGACGACGAATACAGGCATGCATCAATGCAAGAGGACGTGCTACTGGGTATTAGAGGTACCGGTGTGTACAGCAGGTTGGACCATCACCTCTGAAGGTCTGGCTGTATGGTGGAGCCGCATGCAATGAGTGGTTTCCATGAGCAATAAAAAGTGCGGAAATGATGTTTATAGCGTTTTCTGTACAGGTTCTGGAACTCTCTGAACCGAGGTGATGCAAAACTTTTTTTTATTTGTATATATTCAGTGGTATATTCGGATACAGTTTGCAAAACGGGTTGCGAGTAGAGTTAGTAGTAAAGAAATAATAAATTTAAACGTCATGCGTGATGCTGAAGATTTACTGCATAAAAAGCGGAAATGTAATAATAAAGTATTTTCCTGTGTTGTATTGTGTAGGGGGTCACAGAGAAAAAAGTTTACAAAAGGTCTGAAATTATGTATTAAGTTTATTAGAAATCGCTGTGTGCTATCTTTCTTGAATATTGGACGAATTATGCATCATGAGTGAGACAAATACACAGTCTTTGAGTTTAATACTTGAATTATTGTGTTAACCTTTAACGTTACAGTTTTCAACGATTATATGAAATACTGTCGCTGGAAGGCGTTACGTAGGCAGTCTGCAGCTAGGATCTTGCGCAGTTTTAGCTGTTTGGTAAAATAGTTACTTGATCTACATAATTATTATCTGGGATAGGTTTCTCATTCCTAGATTTCTACGAGGGCATGCTGAATAGTAATACATCAGATTTTTTTCTGTGAAAACTCTTAAAGACTTTTTTCATAAAACAAAAGTTATTAACATTCTTTGTCTTCACGTCTACATATTTATTTCTCACCATAGTAATACTGGAGAAAAGCACTTTTCTCCGAACGAGAAAAAAATTTGCAGATATCGTCACGGTAGGATATTTGACTTTGTTGACGGAGCCACAACCTCATCTCTGTTTGCACCGGTTCATCACTTGCTCAAATGGCTCTAAGCAATATGGGACTTAACTTCTGAGGTCATCAGTCCCCTAGACTTAGAACTACTTAAACCTAACTAACCTAAGGACATCATACACATCCATGCCCGAGGCAGGATTCGAACCTGCGACCGCAGCAGCAGCGCGATTCCGGATTGAAGCGCCTAGAACCGCTCGGCCTTTTCAACTCGTCTTCATATGGTGTAACCGAGTATCATATTCGTGTAACAGAATTTAAAAGAGCTGTATCAGAAGTTGTTCTTTGCAAAGTTTATGAGTACATGTAAATTAGCTAACAGCCAGTTTATATGGTAACAAACCTTCAGAGTAGTATTCTTAGTATTCTTTTATTTGAAAGTAATTATTCGATTAAATTGAATGCTATCACCAGACAAGATAAATATTAAAAGAAATCTGCTTTTGCTTCTATACTGATGTCACTGGTCACTTGGTGTGCAGTATTTCAGTGTTCTTTCAACAGCTGATATTTTATTATAAGTTTCAGTACTTTGAAAGTTCTACTGTGCCGGCGACCATCTGAGCTACCGAAACACGACTCACGCCCCGTCCTCACAGCTTGGTAGAGCACTTGCCCGCGAAAGGCAAAGGTCCCGAGTTCGGGTCTCGGTCCGGCACAGAGTTTTAATCTGCCAGGAAGTTTCATATCAGCGTACACTCCGCTGCAGACTGAAAATCTCATTCTGGCAACATCCCCCAGGCTGTGGCTAAGCCATGTCTCCGCAATATACTTTCGTTAAGGAGGGCTAGTTCAACAAGGTTCGCAGGAGAGCTTCTGTAAAAGTTTGGAAGATAGGACACAAGGTACTGGCAGAAGTAAAGCTGTGAGGTCGGGGCGTGAGTCGTGTTTGGGTACTTCAGATGGTAGAGCACTTGCCCACGACAGGCTAAGGTCCCGAGTTCGAGTTTTGGTCCGGCACACAGTTTTAATGTGCCAGGAAGTTTCATATCAGCGCACACTCCGCTGCAGAGTGAAAATGGCGTTCTGGATATGTTAAAGTACTGATAAGTCAACATTAATGATGAGAGTATTTCAGGCATTCTAAATTCAGTAAACGCAGGGGATGTTTGCAACGGTAGGCATGACAAAAAGTTATGTAACTTACTTGTACACGTAGTTGTAAATTATGTACGTCACTACTATTATTATTTTTGTTTTAGAGTGAAGTTTGGACTGGTGACCGAATTTCAAATTTATCCAAGTTCCTTCAAGCGGGTAAATTATTCCACCAGTGTGAGTATTTATTTACAGAGAACACATGTACACACAGGCTCATCACTCGCCTCCAGATGGTGCTCGTTAATTGGGACTACCTTTTGCCTCTGGCGCCACGTCCATCAACGTCCGTGCTCGCCCACGCGTAGTGTTGCCAGCTGCCAGAGATAGCGCTGTCAGCAGTGGACTATTTCTGTTCCGTCTAGTGCTGGCTTGGACGGGGATCCTTCCGCCTACAGTTACGAAACACGACGCACCGCCGACACTCATCCAGTTCCAGCAGTGCCAGCATTTCCTGCAGTTATGCTGAGGAGCACAGTTCCGCAAGTTCATTTTAGAAGAGTACAGTTTCGACATAGAAGTCTATTTACAGAACAACGCAAACAGTTAACTAAAAGAGTCTGCGTAAATATTTTCATTCATAATGACAGTATCACAGACGGCCAAGAATAGCAACACCGTTCAGATTTCATTGAACTAATGAGGAGAACACGGCAAGTGCGATAATCTGATGTCCCACAAACTTCGCTCAATGGAAGAGCAGTCAAAATAAGCGAACCCATCTCTCGGCTTATCTGTAGATATTTTACTGTTTTTGATAAAACAACAGTATAAATTTTCAACGTCTCTTTTGTACCTTTTAGCCAGTAAATAATCCACCAGAAGCAGAGGCGCAGTGGTTAGAGTCGCGATTTCACACTCGCTTCGTGTTCAAAACGCAATTACTATTTATATTTTTGTTTTTCATTTATCTGTCCATGATCAAATGGCTCAAATGGCTCCAAGTACGATGGGGCTTAACATCTGAGGTCATCATTCCCATAGACTTAGAACTACTTAAACCTAACTAACCTAAGGACATCACATACGCCGGCCGCTGGTAGCCGAGCGGCTCTAGGCGCTACAGTCTGAAACCGCGCGACCGCTACGGTTGTAGGTTCGAATCGTGCCTCGGGCATGGATGTGTGTGATGTCCTTAGCTTAGTTAGGTTTAAGTAGTTCTAAGTTCTAGGGGACTGATGACCTCAGAAGTTAAGTCCCATAGTGTTCAGAGCCATTTGAACCATTTGACATCACATACATCCATGCCCGAGGCAAGATTCGAACCTGCGATCGTAGCAGCCGCGTGGTTCCGGACTGAAGTGCCTAGAACAGCTCGGTCACACCGGGCGGCTTCTGCCCATGCCCGTAGATTACTACACGAATGTTTTCCAATGTAGACTGACATAATACTCTCCTTATTCGTCTAGTAATTGTATTGTGGTGAATGAATTTAAAAAAAATAACACAATAAATGAAAGGAAAAATTACTTGAAATTGTTTTCCGTGAATTTTCTGAAGTGTATCTTCATTCACAATCATCTGCAAGCGCCAATTTTCGGAAAAGTAATATGTTAAGCGCTGTTTGTCGCAAAATTATTGTGAACACGTGCAACCCTCAGCAGTGTTGACGACGTTTCTTTCTCGAGTGAGATTCATACGAAGTGTCGCAGCGGCAAACCTGACTTCGCATGATGCTGATGATTCGAATTTCTGTGTTTCGAATCTTTCTATAATCGGTATCATCCAAAGGAATGCACCATATTTTACTGAAGAATAAACATAAGAATAAAATATAAGTATTAAGAACTGATATAAGAATGAACTTTAAGAATATGAGCATTTAAAATACTGAAAATGCCATACACACATTACTATATAATAAATGCATGGCACTGAATTTATAACCGAGGTGTAATTTTACAATTAAAATGACGAGCATTCAGTCCCTAAGTTCATAAGAAACATTCGTTTTGTAACCTTGCATCGTATGGGTAAATAAATGAAAAAACAATAATCGGGTTTCGAACACGGGACACAAGAGTGAGGGGCCGCAACGCTAGCCGCTGTGTCACCAGTTGGGCTAAACTAATCACCTCCTAAAGGGCATCTAAATTGCGTCGAAAACTTTGACAGTCGTTTTCACAGAAATGATAGATTATCTATGGATAAACCGAGACATGTATTGGTCTATTTTGGCTCCTCTTGCATCGAGCAAAGTTTCTGGGAAACAGGTTATGGCATTTTCCATTTTCTCCTCGTAAGTATAGCACATCAAGTGCCACACTTCTCACTGGTTCCAAAGCTAAGTACCATTTTCTTACATAACTGCTAATAAACGTTCCTGGCTATTTCTGATTGTGCTGTCACATTTGTGTGTTAGTCCCACCTTGTCAAGCAAGGAGAGCATTTGTAAAGTTTGCAAGGTAGGAGACGAGGTACTGGCAGAAGTACAGCTGTGAGGACGGGGCGTGAGTCGTGCTTGGGTACTTCAGTTGGTAGAGCACTTGCCTGCGAAAGGTAAAGGTCCCGCGTTCGAGTCTAGGTCCGGCACACAGTTTTAATCTGACAGGAAGTTTCATATCAGCGCACGCTCCACTGCAGAGTGATAATCTCATTCTGGAAGCATTGACCCACTTGACTTAATTCCTTTGGCAACTATGGGTGCACACGGCATCCATCTCCCCCTTTGGCCATTTCCCTCAATTCTGACCAGGTTTTGGCAACTAAATTTCTTTCCGCTTCCACTGTCCACTTCTATATCTCTAGACCTGCCTCTCTTCCTCGTTCCTTGCGGATTCCATTCCAATGCCCTCTTTTCGATTGCTTAATCTGGCTTTCTCTATGTGTAGCCCCATCTATCTCCACTTCCTCTCACGTATCTGCTCCTCTGTAGGTGCCTGGTTTATTTTTCTCCAGAGATCCTACTCATTATGCGCTGGAAACACTTATTTATGAAGCTCTATAGCGGTGACGTTATCTTTTTAGCTACTTGCCATCTTTCACTGATGTAAAGGATAGCCTTCACATTTGTATTAAAATTAAGAATCTTAGTTTTGCGTGTGATGTTTCTACATCTACTACATCTACATGACTACTCTGCAATTCACATTTAAGTGCTTGGCAGAGGGTTCATCGAACCACAATCATACTATCTCTCTACCATTCCACTCCCGAACAGGGCGCGGGAAAAACGAACACCTAAACCTTTCTGTTCGAGCTCTGATTTCTCTTATTTTATTTTAATGATCGTGTCCATGTTGAATGCAGTAGCAGAAGGTAGTATTTGCCTTGTTTATGCGGTTCTTTACATCTTCTCCTGCTTCAGCACGTTCTGTCACCACACTGTCCAGATATAGGAATGAATTGGCAATCTCCACTGGTCCCCTACAAGCAGCGGCACTTCCATGTTTTGCCAAAATGTATTCTCATTTCCTTTGTTTTTCGTATGTTTGTCTTTAGCCCAGCAATCTCTGCTTCTTTTCCAATGATTTTAATTTAGTTTTCATACATGTCAGCCTTTGAGCTAGTAAGACTGTGTCGTCTGCGAAGTCCAACTCCTTCAGACGTTCATGGATCCCCCACTGGATTCCTCATCTTCTACCTGCTGTGACATTTCTCATAAACGAGTCAAGGACAAATAGGAAGAGTATTCGTGACAAAATACAAAGGTGACGGACGCGTTTGTTACCTCTGTTGGATCTCTTGAGATTTCCATTGTGGAGCACACAACATTTGTAGCCAACATGCAGGTATTTGATGATGTTTAGAATCTTCTGTGGTACACCATACTTCCGCAACACCTGTCACACAGCACTTCATGTTTCAAGTATTGAGTGGATTCTAAATAGCGAGCACATGGCTATCTTTTTACTGAACTGTAATACAAATACGTTCTCTGTTACTGTGGATTTTTGGGCTAAATTGATTGTACTATTCAGTTACAACATCCCAGTACTGGCGACGAGAACAAATTTTACAGATTGCTAACATATTTTTCGCCAATTACTTATACTGGCGACGAGGAAAAGTGCAGATCGCTAACAGTTTCGACCAGTGCATAAGACTAAGTCCAGAATAACAATATTTTCAGAAATTAACAATGATGTTTTCGTCAGTTCCTAACACTGACAACGAGGCGGTGAAAACCCACAGACTCATTCTCACCAACAAGGACAACGAACAAAAAGAACAAAAAGAACGAATACTGGCGATAATGTTAAGGAGCTAAGCAGCTATTTTTATTTTCAAATTTTCTTTCTGAGTGCCTGTTTTATTTTTCATTTTTGTGACAATACGGCATGGCTTAAAATTATCAATACTCACCAGATTTACGATTGCTGATCCGTTTACTTTCAAGGAAGAAGAAACAAAAAATCTTAGTTGCAAGTCTGTAATTATTTGCCAATGACACGTTGCGCCTGATTCAGGCATCTTCAGACCGGCTGATATTAGATGGTGTTCGGCATATAGGGATACCGAGCATTCAGCAGGCCCTGGAAATAACTGTCATCGTCAAGTATTCGGAATCATTGCGCGGTGTCCATGTTCAGGCATGCGACATAGTTCAATGAATGCAAAACAGGATCAGGCGTACGTAGATCCGTCACCATGCAAAAGTATCGGAAGTGTTGTCGGGCACATCCCGGCTATGAACATAGAATGACTATTGTTAAATTTGTAAACCGTTCTGAGAAAAATTTTGTATCATGGCACAGCTGGAACTGACTATCCCAAAGCGCGACTCCAGTTACTACGGCAAATGAGAGCAACCTAGAATCTCATGGTGGCTCGGTTGGCCAGATGTGAAGAAAGAAAGGACGCAGGCCAAAAACGACTATAATTTACAATTCCGCGTCCGCCTTTAACGGCATACGATGGGCAAGTGGAGACCTAACAGATCAAAACGAAAATTTCTGTTCCGACACTGACAATGTTGAGTGTTTATGGACAAAGTTCAAGGCAATAGTAAAATGCGTTTTAGACAGGTACGTGCCGAGTAAAACTGTGAGGGACGGGAAAAACCCACCGTGGTTCAACAACAAAGTTAGGAAACTACTGCGAAAGCAAAGAGAGCTTCACTCCAAGTTTAAACGCAGCCAAAATCTCTCAGACAAACAGAAGCTAAACGATGTCAAAGTTAACGTAAGGAGGGTTATGCGTGAAGCGTTCAGTGAATTCGAAAATAAAATTCTATGTACCGACTTGACAGAAAATCCTTGGAAGTTCTGGTCGTACGTTAAATCAGTAAGTGGCTCGAAACAGCATATCCAGACACTCCGGGATGATGATGGCATTGAAACAGAGGATGACACGCGTAAAGCTGAAATACTAAACACCTTTTTCCAAAGCTGTTTCACAGAGGAAGACCGCACGGCAGTTCCTTCTCTAAATCCTCGCACAAACGAAAAAATGGCCGACATCGAAATAAGTGTCCAAGGAATAGAAAAGCAACTGGAATCACTCAACAGAGGAAAGTCCACTGGACCTGACGGGATACCAATTCGATTCTACACAGAGTACGCGAAAGAACTTGCCCCCCTTCTAACAGCCATGTACCGCAAGTCTCTGGAGGAACGGAAGGCTCCAAATGATTGGAAAAGAGCACAGGTAGTCCCAGTCTTCAAGAAGGGTCGTCGAGCAGATGCGCAAAACTATAGACCTATATCTCTGACGTCGATCTGTTGTAGAATTTTAGAACATGTTTTTTGCTCGCGTATCATGTCGTTTTTGGAAACCCAGAATCTACTCTGTAGGAATCAACATGGATTCCGGAAACAGCGATCGTGTGAGACACAACTCGCTTTATTTGTTCATGAGAACCAGAAAATATTAGATACAGGCTCCCAGGTAGATGCTATTTTCCTTGACTTCCGGAAGGCGTTCGATACAGCTCCACACTGTCGTCTGATAGACAAAGTAAGAGCCTACGGAATATCAGACCAGCTGTGTGGCTGGATTGAAGAATTTTTAGCAAACAGAACACAGCATGTTGTTATCAATGGAGAGACGTCTACAGACGTTAAAGTAACCTCTGGTGTGCCACAGGGGAGTGTTATGGGACCATTGCTTTTCACAATATATATAAATGACCTAGTAGATAGTGTCGGAAGTTCCATGCGGCTTTTCGCGGATGATGCTGTAGTATACAGAGAAGTTGCAGCATTAGAAAATTGTAGCGAAATGCAGGAAGATCTGCAGCGGATAGGCACTTGGTGCAGGGAGTTGCAACTGACCCTTAACATAGACAAATGTAATTTATTGCGAATACATAGAAAGAAGGAGCCTTTATTGTATGATTACACGATAGCGGAACAAACACTGGTAGCAGTTACTTCTGTAAAATATCTGGGAGTATGCTTGCGGAACGATTTGAAATGGAATGATCATATAAAATTAATTGTTGGTAAGGCGGGTACCAGGTTGAGATTCATTGGGAGAGTCCTTAGAAAATGTAGTCCATCAACAAAGGAGGTGGCTTACAAAACACTCGTTCGACCTATACTTGAGTATTGCCCATCAGTGTGGGATCCGTACCAGATCGGGTTGACGGAGGAGATAGAGAAGATCCAAAGAAGAGCGGCGCGTTTCGTCACAGTGTTATTTGGTAACCGAGATAGCGTTACGGAGATGTTTAGCAAACTCAAGTGGCAGACTCTGCAAGAGAGGCGCTCTGCATCGCGGTGTAGCTTGCTCGCCAGGTTTCGAGAGGGTGTGTTTCTGGATGAAGTATCGAATATATTGCTTCCCCCCACTTATACCTCCCAAGGAGATCACGAATGTAAAATTATAGAGATTCGAGCGCGCACGGAGGCTTTCAGACAGTCGTTCTTCCCGCGAACCATACGCGACTGGAACAGAAAAGGGAGGTAATGACAGTGGCACGTAAAGTGCCCTCCGCCACACACCGTTGGGTGGCTTGCGGAGTATAAATGTAGATGTAGATGTAGACAGTGTTTAGTGTCTGAAGAGGTACTTCCTGATGCATCAGATATCAGATGATACACGCCGCACGGGGTAGCGTCTTCTCACGGTCCGGGCGGCTGCCCCCGTCGAAGGTTCGAGTCCTCCCTCGGGCATGGGTGTGAGTGTTGTCCTTAGTGTAAGTTAGTTTAAGTTAGATTAAGTAGTGCGTCAGCTTAGGAACCGATGACCTCAGTAGCTTGGTCCCATAAGACCTTGCCACAAATTTCCAAAACAATTTTCAGGTGACACGGAACGAAAATCCTTCGCAACTGCTAATTCGGTTCCCACGGTATTTCAGCTTCTTCAGAGCTTGTCACCTACTTGTCAACCTATGATTCTATTATACTACGACGAAAGAAATGCTCGTGAAATATTTTGGGTCACAGTTTGACATAAGTAATTTGTTGCTAGACCTAGATTTTTTCTTTGTTTCAAGAAGTCAAACCAGTGCTATGCAGAGTGGATTGCTCAGTTACAGAGGCTGACTAGGAAACTTAAATTTGATTGTGAGAAGACCAATGTAAGAAATCTTATGCAGACTTACTGATTCGACTTATGCTCGTCATGCACTCTCCTGCCATCTGGAGCTGTTCGGCATGCTTTGTTGTTCTTGAGGAAATATAAATTCGCTATCTGCAGCAGCGTGATCAATATTCTGAGCAGCTTGATCACTTGAGTATTTCTGACCCGCAACTTGGGTTGCTATTTTGATTTATTGAAAACTGTAGTTCTGGATTCTTTAATTTTGAATTCACGAGCTGCACTGATAATGATGTTGGTGCTTTATGCTTCACGCAAACTCCCACGTAAATTGTGGTGCCTCCCACAGCGTCATTATCCCTCATTTTAACACTGTAATTTTGGATTCTTTAACTTTGAATTCACGAGCTGCACTGATAATGGTGTTGGTGCTTCATGATCCATACAGAATTCCACGTAAATTTTGGTAGCTCCTACAGTGTAAACGTCATTATCCCTCATTTTAACACAGATAACTTTGCTCTCTGTCAATTTGTTATTATTTTCCTGAAACGTAACAGAGCAAATAAAGTATTTCATGCAGACTTGACTTGAGTTTCAAGATCCTTTAACTTGTCCTACAACTTTTCCTGATTAGCTACCCACTGGAAATGAATGTAACATGTTGTACACCCAGTTGGTTAGTTGGTTTATTTCAATGCGTCAGCGTTGCCCTTGTGCACAGTGGCCAAGTATAAGGATAATTTATTAATTACTTTGTCGAAATCAGTGGGCATGGCACTCGCATATGTGGTATCAGTAAGATTTAATTTTACTTATCATCCTGTGACTGTAATGAGCATTGCACTTGCTCATCTTGTATTGTGTTTTGTATTGTGTATTTAAATGTTCAAATGTGTGTGAAATCTTATGGGACTTAACTGCTATGGTCATCAGCCCCTAAGCTTACACACTACTTAACCTAAATTATCCAAAGGACAAACACACACACCCATGCCCGAGGGAGGACTCGAACCTCCGCCGGGACCAGCCGCACAGTCCATGACTGTAGCGCCCTAGACCGCTCGGCTAATCCTGCGAGGCTGTGTATTTAAACCGGGGACCTAGAAACGACGGAGAGGCTTCGACCCGCCATAGTCCTCAGCGGTTCACAGCCCCACAACAGGCTAAAATGGCTTCAAATGGCTCTGAGCACTATGGGACTTAACTTCTAAGGTCATCAGTCCCCTAGAAGTTAGAACTACTTAAACCTAACTAACCTAAGGACACCACACACATCCATGCCCGAGGCAGGATTCGAACCTGCGACCGTAGCGGTCGCGCGGTTCCAGACTGTAGCGCCTAGAACCGCTCGGCCACTTCGGCGGCACAACAGGCCATAGCAGTCCACCCACCCCACCGCCATCCCACGCCAAACCCACGGTCATTGTGCGGGTCGGCCCCAGTGGATCCCACTGGGAATCTCATACCAGACGAGTGTAACCCCAAAGTTTCAGTGGTAGAGTAATTATGGTGTACGCGTACGTGGATACAGTGTATGCGCAGCAATGACCGAAATATTGTAACTGAGGCGCAATAAGGGGAACCAGCCCGCATTCGCCTAGGCAGATGGAAAACGCCTTAAAAACCATCCATCAGCTGGCCGGCACACTGGACCTCGATAGTAATCCGCTGGGAGGATTAGTGCCACGGACCGGCACGCCTTCCCGCTCGGGAAGCAGCAGGTTAGACCGCGTGGCTAGCCAGGTGAGCATCTCATTTTGTATTACTACGATTTGGTTTTATGAACTAGAGAGCTGAGTGCACTTCTCCTAGAAGTAAGAAGTGGTCGTGGGCTGAAGTTAATTCACATTATAACAACTAGAGTAGGAAAAAATGGGTGTAAACTTTGAGGGACAGTTGATGATTACTGCGAAAATGCGCGGCAAATAACAATTATTTTACTGATTTTGAGTCGTAAGGAGCGATCTGTATTAATTGCTTGAGAGAAGGTGAACTTTTTAGCCAGACAAGATCGTTTGTAAGCAAGCTTTATTAGTCGTGTCCCAAACTACGCACTACAGTGAACTTCACTGCAGCAAGGGCACCGCATTTGGTGAATTACTTTGTATATTGTGGTTTTAACCTTGACTTGCGGATGCACCGTTCATCTCGTCTCTGACATACCTGGCAATGTTTTAGAAAGAGTACTTGTATGGGTGTTATAGGGGGCATGTAATAACCTTTGAACGAGCTCTGAAGATGGTCGGTCGCCAGGCTTACCGAAACCGAAAGGTTGTTAACAAGCGACCTTTGCTAAGAAGTTCACAATATCCCACGTAAATAACTATTCCATTACGGTCTAACTTTCCACCTATGTATCGATACGTCTTGTTCTTGGTAAAGCTGGTGACTGGTGAGGTGTTTTTCCCGCACTCGTTCACGTAGAGTAGTAACGAGAACGATAAAAACCATTTCGAATGACGACAAATGGCCGATTCAAGTAATAGTTAACAAGGGACAGTCCTCTAATACAAGAGCAGCGTGACTGCGTTTCGTAAACTTCGCGGTACCATGAAGTACAGCTCAAAGTAGTTCTGCCTGGTAGCATTGCAATTTTTGCTGTGATTCCATCAGTGTGGCCTCTCGAAGAGTCAGAATACGCGGCGGGAGGAAGAGAGGCGAAGGTGTTACAAAACAGAATGGAGCTGCATCGTGATTCAGCCCTGTCCACTTCAATTACCGTCAGTCTGGAGCAGCAGTGCATAGCGCGTCGCTTCAAGGACGACGGCCTCGAAATTCCGCAGTCGCCGGAACGCGTGTACCGTGTTCTCCGCGACTACAGACTGTCTTGCGGGCTACGTAGACTCACGTCATTTTCAGGCGACGTGCTCTTCCGCGCAGCACGAGTCTGTAAACACAGTAGCAACGGTTTTGCGTTTCCGGGCGTAACGACCCACTTCCTGGTAATCTCACAAAGCCGGCCTGGCGAAAAACCGCAGGGAAACATGCGCGGCCTTCGCCTCGATTACTTACTTGTATTTGTCGTCATTCCAGCGTGCAGGCATTTACAGTTCCTCGTACAGCAACGGCAGCTATCAGTAAATTTCTGGGTCGCGGACGCTCATGTTTCCTTTGAACCAATAACCGCGACTCTTTTTTAAGTTCGAGGCCGACGGCACGGTGTTCGCCGTCCTGACGTAGTTTCACACAGGGGCCGCCTGTTAAAAAACTTCCACAAGACAGCAGGAATCTTGTCAGAGGGCTGCGTGCATTAGTGTCTGATTACAATTTGGAAAATTTTGTTACTACAAAAACTAGTAATTTCCTTGGGATGCACACATAAATCAAACACAATATCAGACATCTACAGTCAGAAATCTGTATAACACAGCAATAGAAAAACACCTGCAATAGACAACATTTTAACAACTCTTACGGAAGAAATGGAACTGACACAGAAAACAACACCTAGAGCACCATAATCATGAATTTGTTACTTTCTCCCTAAAAAATGCTACAATATTTACACTGAAGAGCCAAAGAAACTGGTACACCTGCCTAAAATAGTGTAGGGCCCCCGCGAGCACGCAGAAGTGCTCCAACACGACGTGGCATGAACTCGACTAATGTCTGAAGTAGTGCTGGACGGAACTGATACCATGAATCCCGCAGGCTGTCCATAAATCCGTTAAGAGTACGAGGGGGTGGAGATCTCTTCTGAACAACACGTTGCAAGGCATCTCAGATATGCTCAATAATTTTCATGTCTGGGGAGTTTGGTGGCCAGTGGAGAGTGTTTAAACTCAGAAGGCACTCTGTAGCAATTCTGGACGAGTAGGATGTCGCATTCTGCTGCTGGAATTGCCCAAGTCCGTCGGAATGCACAATGGACATGAATGGATGCAGGTGATCAGATAGGATGCTTACGTACGTGTCACGTGTCAGAGTCGTGTCTAGATGTATCAGATGTCCTATATGACTGCAAAGGCACCCGCCCCACACCATTACAGAGCCTCCACCAGCTTGAATAGTTCCCTGTTGATATGCAGGGTGCATGGGTTCGTGAGGTTGTCTCCATAACCTTACACATCCATCCCCTCGATACATTTTGAAACGAGAATCGTCCGACCAAGCAACATGTTTCCAGTTATCAACAGCCCAACGCTGGTGTTGACGGGCCCAGGCGAGGCGTAAAGCTTTGTGTCATGCAGTCATCAAGGGTACACAAGTGGACCTTCGGCTCCGAAAGCCCATATCGATCATGTTTCGTTGAATGTTCCCCACGTTGACTCTTGCAGTTTGCAGAAGGGTTGCACTTCTGTTTCTTTGAACGATTCTACTCAGTCGTCATTGGTTCCGTTCTTGCAGGATCTTTTTCCGGCCGCAGCGATGTCGGAGATTTGATGTTCTACTGGATTCCTTACATTCGCGGTACACATGTGAAATGGTCGTACAGGAAAATCCCCTATTCATCGCTACCTCGGAAATGCTGTGGCCCATCGCTTGTGTGCCGACTGTGCATCGCATGTTCGGACGTCTGGCCATATCAGGGCAAATCCAGTATTGCCAAACATGACGGTTTGGTGGTCCAGGCGTCAGAATGTTCAAATGGTTCAAGTGGCTCTGAGCACTATGGAACTTAACTTCTAAGGTCATCAGTCCCTTAGAACTTAGAACTATTTAAACCTAACTAACCTAAGGTCATCACACACATCCATGCCCGAGGCAGGATTCGAACCTGCGACCATGGCAGCCGCGCGGTTCCAGATTGTAGCGCCTAGAACCGCTCGGCCACTACGACCGGCCGTCAGAGTGTGGGGAGGCATTTCTCCCTCTTGTGGGAAAACTGCGGCCTACTGTTTCAGAAGTCCTACTTGGAGTCAAATACAGCACTCTGGATCTACATCTTGTCAATGGTTCTCTGTGCAGCAGCGATGGTGGATCTTTGTGTTGTCACATCCTTTTCACTGTTATGAGTATCAAATGTAGCCCCTCTGGTTGAAGCTCTGCGAGTGTCGAATGGGTCTTCAGTTTCCTTGAACCTCCAACTGTCGATTTGCGCCTCAGGACTGCTGTAGGGCTTCATCCAGAGGACACTGACAATTGTAAGGTGTCAGGCAAATCCAACACCTTGCATGAAAACCCTGACGTGATAGCAAATCCGGCAGTATGTCAATCCTGACATTAAATTAACCAAAGTAATAAGATCAACGAGTGAGCAAATGAAATATCAGAGACTAACACAAGAACGCCTAAATGCATGTCATACCTTCCCACCGTGAAACAGACGCAGTTCCGAGGGGAGAAACGAGAACAGAAGCCGAGAGCAGAATCGTGTAAGCTAGGAGGCCCTACGATAAGGGACAGACACCCACGTCGCCAGTCGACCGCCAAAACCACCCCCCAGCCCATGTTAAAAGATAGAGCGCTCCAGAAGAACAGTATAGATCTTATGATAACACTAAAAGGGCCACACCAGCTGCAAGTTTTAGCGTGAGACTTTTTCGCGTCTCTGTTACGTTGCAAACGTTAAAAACATTGCCCCACCACGAAAAGTATAATGTTTCTCATTGGATAGACAGAATTTTTGTAGGCGGAGCTTAAGGTGAACATTGAGACCCTGATTGATCAGTTGAAAATACAGCCAGATAGCTTTTCTTAAACCAACTTCGGTAAATAGTAGTAAAGAGAAGTGAGAGGGGAGTTACTTCCGAGACGGCGAGGTGTGTGGAGCTGTGCCTCCCGCCGCCCCTGACGCTGCCTAACGACCGACAAGGTAATGAACGCACGCAATGCTGCATAAGAGCGCATAAAGCTTCACTCAGAACTGCAGAAGTCTCATCTGTTACATCCCCTTTTTACGACATACTGGTGTCGATCGTCAATTAAACTTCGTGGTATTCACATTTGCTACTAGAAGTTAAAAATCTGAAACGCGATGATTTTTCTGTTATATACACTCCTGGAAATGGAAAAAAGAACACATTGACACCGGTGTGTCAGACCCACCATACTTGCTCCGGACACTGCGAGAGGGCTGTACAAGCAATGATCACACGCACTGCACAGCGGACACACCAGGAACCGCGGTGTTGGCCGTCGAATGGCGCTAGCTGCGCAGCATTTGTGCACCGCCGCCGTCAGTGTCAGCCAGTTTGCCGTGGCATACGGAGCTCCATCGCAGTCTTTAACACTGGTAGCATGCCGCGACAGCGTGGACGTGAACCGTATGTGCAGTTGACGGACTTTGAGCGAGGGCGTATAGTGGGCATGCGGGAGGCCGGGTGGACGTACCGCCGAATTGCTCAACACGTGGGGCGTGAGGTCTCCACAGTACATCGATGTTGTCGCCAGTGGTCGGCGGAAGGTGCACGTGCCCGTCGACCTGGGACCGGACCGCAGCGACGCACGGATGCACGCCAAGACCGTAGGATCCTACGCAGTGCCGTAGGGGACCGCACCGCCACTTCCCAGCAAATTAGGGACACTGTTGCTCCTGGGGTATCGGCGAGGACCATTCGCAACCGTCTCCATGAAGCTGGGCTACGGTCCCGCACACCGTTAGGCCGTCTTCCGCTCACGCCCCAACATCGTGCAGCCCGCCTTCAGTGGTGTCGCGACAGACGTGAATGGAGGGACGAATGGAGACGTGTCGTCTTCAGCGATGAGAGTCGCTTCTGCCTTGGTGCCAATGATGGTCGTATGCGTGTTTGGCGCCGTGCAGGTGAGCGCCACAATCAGGACTGCATACGACTGAGTCACACAGGGCCAACACCCGGCATCATGGTGTGGGGAGCGATCTCCTACACTGGCCGTACACCACTGGTGATCGTCGAGGGGACACTGAATAGTGCACGGTACATCCAAACCGTCATCGAACCCATCGTTCTACCATTCCTAGACCGGCAAGGGAACTTGCTGTTCCAACAGGACAATGCACGTCCGCATGTATCCCGTGCCACCCAACGTGCTCTAGAAGGTGTCAGTCAACTACCCTGGCCAGCAAGATCTCCGGATCTGTCCCCCATTGAGCATGTTTGGGAGTGGATGAAGCGTCGTCTCACGCGGTCTGCACGTCCAGCACGAACGCTGGTCCAACTGAGGCGCCAGGTGGAAATGGCATGGCAAGCCGTTCCACAGGACTACATCCAGCATCTCTACGATCGTCTCCATGGGAGAATAGCAGCCTGCATTGCTGCGAAAGGTGGATATACACTGTACTAGTGCCGACATTGTGCATGCTCTGTTGCCTGTGTCTATGTGCCTGTGGTTCTGTCAGTGTGATCATGTGATGTATCTGACCCCAGGAATGTGTCAATAAAGTTTCCCCTTCCTGGGACAATGAATTCACGGTGTTCTTATTTCAATTTCCAGGAGTGTAATTATTGAGAAGCCACATCAGCCGCTGTAATTTACGACAAGTTAAATAAGTAATTAAAAATAATTGAGGGTCACTGTAGACCATTTTGATAGTTTTCTCCTTTATGAAACTTAATTTAAACCTAGATTATAGATGTGATATGGCATAGGTCATCCTTCGATCCATTATAGAACTTGGAAAGCCATTCAGGGAATATTTGTTCACATTTTTGTTGAATGCAGTTGGTTTTTATCATCCTGTATTAAAATATTTCCTTTTATCAATACTACAATTTATAAACAATGTTTAGTGAGTAGAATAAAAATTCCAATGGTAAACTTAACTGCTTTTTCGACGTTATTTTACCAGCAAACTGAAAATAGGAAAGCCTTGAACCCCTTCCACTAAATTTAGTTAGTATTAAGATTGTTTTTGCATGGAGTGCAGTGGAGCTGACGCTGAAATCATAAAGTATTTGATTATATCATCGCTAGTCTCACTGAACTCTTCTGAACTCTACATGTCATGTGTGGTCTGGCGTCTCTTTACCAGCAACAGGTCCCAGGTTCAAACTAGTCACTTCCCTAAAAAACACGCTCAGAGCGTCGCTGCGCGAAAGTGGTGGGGAGACACGACTTAGAACCAACAGAAACCACGCAGAATGTTAGACAATGTCTTAGCACTTTTGTCTTCTTGATGAAGAGTCATGATCCTTGACTTCGTATGTGAGGCCTGACAGGTGACGAAGGATACGATACAGCCCAAAGAAGTGATTTAGTTACTTTTCCAATAGACCCCACATTCAACACAGATGTAACAATACGTACCAGCTCTCTCAGGCTGTATATCACTGGCGATGCCAGATATTTTGCTTCTTCAGTCCTGGTGATTAGGTGTTTCACGCAGTCATCCTGAGTATCATCTGCTTGAAATGGAATAGGTGTATCCCTTGTCGTTTGTGCCTCATGATGTGGAGCAAACACAATGGTGTGAAGTCTGTAGTGCCCTGCTTCGCAATGTTGCATATAAATGTCAGGATGGGAGTCTTGTGCCCCAATCTCTTTGTTCAACATCGCCATACATGGAGAGATTATGTGACACCGTCTAATTAAACTGTTCTGGACAGTTCACGTAGCTCTGGTGACCTTGTAGTGGGTTACGCATTCATAGGCAATGCAGCCTATTATCCATCGATTCCTGTTAATTTGCTCTGGGAAGCTCCTCAAGAGGTTGATTCACAGCACTTACTTCCGTCGCTCGCATTCCATACAGTCTTTCACATAGTAATTGACGGATCTGTAGGCACTTGTCCAGTAATACCTGCATTCGATTCTGTCTAGAGTCTTCACGAATCATGGACGATCAGATGTTAAAAACGTTGTGGAAGTACTTCAGTATATATGGCCATAGATGAGCTGGAATGATGGGCAACCATTTTCACCCCACTGGATCGTAGTTCCTCTTACACAATGTTCTGTGTATTTATTGGAATTTTCCTTTAGTCGGTTCCTCCTTCTTCAAAACTTCTGTGGTTTCCAGCCATGCTTGAACTTCCCTCTGTTCAGCAGCAACGTCATTTGGAGCAGCAATGACTGAGATTTCATACACTCTGACGTTCTGCCACAGGACTCCTTGGAAGGCAGTCAGCATCCTTGTGTTTGTATTATATTCCTGAAACTTCACTGCCCATATTACCTGCTGAACTGACGTTCTTCATACTAGTCAGCCAGCTGAGAGAATGTGATTGGCGTCCCACATAAATACAGCCAGAACTTGTTGATGGAGCGTACAACAGCAAGATACTCATTCTTAGTTGTGAGGTAGTTTATCTTGAAATTGGAGATTACCCTGAAAACATTAGCCATCATCTTTTCAGTACCTCCCAGAATTTATTCTACAACTGCACCTATACCATAACTGCTAGCGCCAGTGAGAAGTTCTCACTCGGCATTCTCATCATACAATGATAGGACTGTACAAGACGTAAGTCCCTCCTTAAGGACTCGGAAAGATCTTTCTTCCATCTTGTTTCAGGAAAAATTTTTCGTCTTCCTGCAGTATTTCTTGCAAGGCACATGCCTTGTTACGGAAGTCCTTCATGATTTCCCGGTACAACAAAAAAAATTCTGAGAAAACGTCTCACATAGCGATTGTGCTGAGGAAAATCAGTGGCCAAACTTCTTTTCTCTGGACCAAGATGGACGCCATAGCCATTTTTATTGCTTGGGCAGCAAAGAGGCACTTTTTCGTATTCAGAAGGAGGTATGTCGTCTGAACACATTTCAGCACACTTGTCAGGCAACTTAGATGACCTTCACATGTCACTGAAGAAACGACAGTGTCATGCAGATAGCAGAAATATGTCATCCATGAAGATGCTCAAGCTGAGTGTCCATCAACTATTCAAAGGTGGCTCGAGTATTGCAGAGTCCAAATGACATAACATTGAACTCATATAGGCCATCAGATATTATGAATATAGTCTTCTCCTTGTCACCCTCATCAATCTTTATTTGTCAGTCGCCTGTTTTCATGTCCATAGTTGAAAAATAATTTACTCTTTCCAAGCAGCCAAGGGTGTCATTAATGCACAGCAGTGGGTAGACATCTATGTTTGTGATTTTGTTCAGTCACCACTACTCGACACAAAAATTTCATGTGCCATCCTCCCTCTTAACAAGAACCACATGAGAGGAACAAGGGCTCTCTAAAGATATAATAATGTCTTTTTGGAGCATCTTCTCCACTTCATCCTGGATTATCCATTGTTCAACTGGCTACGCTGTTTATGAGTGCTGGTTAACTGGTCAATGATTCCCACTGTTGATCAGTATTTTATCTTTGCTCTGTTTTTTCTCCACTCTGTATTTGAAAGGGATTCAAAAATTGCACCAGAAGGGCTACCATTCATCAAAATTGGTCTTCATTCAGACCAAATCCTATTGGTGTTTCGACAGTCGTTTCCTTCCCTGCATTATCTGTACTGGTAGCAGAGTACGATTCTTTCCTGATGGCACTAAGCTGCCTTCCTGGACTAGTTCAACTGTCTCAAAGATGAGCTGTAGCTGTGACAATAAATTCAGATTTCTCCTCGACCTCTTACAATGCTTGTGATCATCGACGGCATGTAGAATTCTTTGTAAGCCTGAGTAGCTTCCCGCTGTGGAGAAAAGCGTCACAGTTTAACTGAACATCTTATTTGGCGACTTGAACTCGTCTCATTGACGACAGTGGGATAACAGTGTCTTCGACGACAGAAAACCCTTCAGAGCAACCTTTGTTGTGGTGTGTGTTTGTTGGTGTAGCTTCATCGGTATGGATCTCTCATCTCCCACAGTCTGCGAGTGTTTGTGATGCCTGCGAGAAGTCGCATCCAAGAATAACATTATGACTGCTTTCTGCTAGAAAAACAGATTCAAAACACTGCATTCTGTCATTGATAGTTATTTTTTCAATACATTTTCCTGTTGGCTGCAGTTATTTCCCATTTGCAACTTTCAGCACAACCCCTTCCAAAGCACAGAACATAGACTTTTGCAGCTGATGATGATAGGTACTTGACTTTACATAAAGGGAGCCTCCGAGTCGACCAGTGCTCAGACAATTTGGCCATCGATGATGACATAAATGTAATTTCCTAACATCCTGGTGACAGCTGTTTATGGAGCACTTTCACCTGTGGCGGCCTCACCTCCATAAATCGTCACCTCACTAAGTTTTCCTGAATTTGGCGGTTAGGTGAGTGTCTGGTACCTCCATATAGCGACGGGGAAATGTTCAAATGGCTCTGAGCACTATGGGACTTAACATCTGTGGTCATCAGTCCCCTAGAACTAAGAACTACTTAAACCTAACTAACCTAAGGACATCACACACATCCATGCCCGAGGCAGGATTCGAACCTGCGACCGTAGCGGTCACGCGGTTCCAGACTGAAGCGCCTAGAATCGCACGGCCACACCGGCCGGCGACGGGGAAAGGCTGCAGCTTCGTTGGAGAGTGATCTCGTCCGGAGTATGTCGATGGGGCTTGTCCCACAGATTGAGTATAATGGGCTGCAGTTGACTGGCATGAATATGATTTTTGTGATAGCTGATGTTTTGCAGCGTAATAGTCGTCGAACAGTCTCGTTCTTTCTCTGCAGTTATGAACAACATGACCACAGAAAGAAAACATACTGGTGTGTTACTTTCCGTCCTCAAAATATCTGTTCTTCTGTGTACTTGGCAGACGAGTTAATTGTACCTGTGATGGTAGGATTCTGCGTTGTCGTTTGACTGTTGTGGCATAAGTCCGTGATGGCTGAGTCCATTCTTCATAGCACGTTCAGTTAGTGGTGGAGGTTGGTACTAAAGAACAATTCTCTTCAACATTCTGTATTGGCTCCACATGCAAGGGGTCGACATTCATGGCTGCTCTCTCTTAGTGCAACATTTTTCGCTGTTATACACTCTTCTCTTACTATCTGGCATGTGAAAGAGATGCGCTCATGATGGCCTCCCACAACTACCATAGGGACCAGTCGGTAGTGAGTCATAGCTCTTGTGTCCTTTTTTTTTTTTCTTTTGCACTTGATAAATTCCTGTGACTTTGTGACGTCGTTTACCAGAAATGCTTGTTATATGTCTTCCGTGACCTATTTCATCAAGTGTGAGATTTTGTCAGCTTCTGTTATGCTCAGATTTATTAAAATGGCATGGGGCCAAAACATCCTGTGTGTATGACTGTGTCGTTTCCCCAAGACTATGGTCTATATTCTTCCATAAAGCTGACTTGACAGTCGCTGAACGTTTTATATAGAGCTAAGTTCGTCGTATATGTGGACAACATGTAACATCCTGTGGAGTGCTGGCTGCTGCTATACCGTTACAGTACTCCACGCTAGGCTCTGAAGTGGGCAACACGTGGTGCACGCAATGTGCAATCAGCTGCCAGCCTGTGGACTCATCCTGTCACTGGTGCAGCATGGTGTGGGACATGTGGCTCCGTGCAGCTAGACACAGTGCAGTCACCTGCCTGAGGAGAGTGGCAGCAGACTCGCCTCCCAGCAGCGTGTTTTAAGAGAGACTGGCATGTGTGACAATTTTTAAAGAAATAAACCGTAAGTGTATATGTTATGGGATCAAATGTACCCGGACCCCCAAAAAACATACGCATTTCATATTACACACATTGTGCTGCCACCTACTGCTACGTACTCCACATCGGCGACCTCAGTGGACATTAGACATCGTGAGATAGGAGAATGGGGCGCTCCGCTGAATTCACGGACTTCGAACGTGGTCAGGTGATAATCACTTGTGTCATACGTCTGTACGCGAGATTTCCACACTCCTGTGATAGTGAAGTGGAAACGTGAAGGGACACGTATAGCACAAAAGCGTACAGGCCAACCTCGTTTGTTGACTGACAGAGAACGCCGATGGTTGAGGTGGGTCGCAATGTGTAATAGGCAGACATCTATCCAGACCATCACACAGGAATTCCAAACGCATCAGGATCCACCGCAAGTACTATGACAGTTAGGTGGGAGGTGAGAAAACTTGGGTTTCATGGTCGAGCGGCTCCTCATAAGCTACACATCACGCCGATCAATGCCAAACGACGCCTCGCTTGGTGTAAGGAGCGTAAACATTGGACGATTGAACAGTGGAAGAACGTTGTGTGGAGTGACGAATCGCGGTACACAACGTGGCGATCCGATGGCAGGGTGTGGGTATGGCGAATACAGGGTGAATGTCATCTGTCAACGTGTGTAGTGCCAATAGTAAAACTCGGAAACGGTTTTGTTATGGTGTGGTCGTTTTTCTCGTGGAGGGAGCTTGCACCCTTTGTTATTTTGCGTGGAGGTATCACAGCACAGGCCTACATTGACGTTTTAAGCACCTTCCAGCTTCCCTCTATCAAAGAGCAATTTGGGGATGGCGATTGCATCTTTCAACCGCCTGTGGCGGAGTGATTACACTACAATAACATACCTGTAATGGACTGGCCTGCACAGAATCCCGACCTGAATCCTATAGAAGACCTTTGGGATGTTTTGGAACGTGACTTGGTGCCAGGCCGCACCGACCGACATCGATACCTCTCCTCAGTGCAGCACTCCGTGAAGAATAGGCTGCCACTCTCCAACAAACCTTTCAGCACCTGATTGAACGTATGCCTGCGAGAGTGGGAGCTGTCATCAAGGCAAAGGGTGGGCCAACATCATATTGAATTCCAGCATTACCAATGGAGAGCACCACGAACTTGTAAGTCATTTTAGCCCGGTGTCCAGATACATTTGATCACATAGTGTACCTCTCTCATTTGTATCTTACTATGCACATACAACATTGACATCTGTTTGATAATCATATAGGTTGTCCCAATGACCTATACAAGTATGAACATAGAAAAAGTGCTCTAGTTCTGATAAACAGTAGCATACCCACCATTTACTCTTAGGGTAATTGGATTTTAGAATTTCTGGCAATTTTTAACTTTGCACAAGTAACCATATTTAATTTTTGGATTTCCCATCATTTTAAAATTAGGACAAGTGGTCTATGACCGAAGGGAATACCCACTGGCTAATTTGGACTCTTAACTTAGCACAAGTAACCTATGAACCATGCATACCATCTCAGTATCCAGCAAGTTCTTAATCTTAGAATCTGATGTCACAGAGTTGTAAAAGACCCAGTAAAACAAGTAACCTATGTCCGCCATCTTGGATTTTAAACATAGGACCGCTTCATTTTTGAATTTCACTGTCATTTTCTTAATTTTCTGTCATTTTATGCATAGGGGAGTTGGTCTATGTCAGAGAGACACTGAGAGGTTTGGGGGGGGGGGGGGGGGGGAGGGATTTGGCAATAGTGCGTGAAGTCATAGGGATGGCAGGATCTGGCAACAATGCAAACTGAACGCAACTGGTCCAACCCCACTACTTGAAATTGAAGCATTATCAAATGAAATACTCATATCTGTCAACCAAGATCAGTTTGACTCGATCAAAAGCCGTTAGAGCCCTTGTTGCTGTCAAAACTGACCGGTCTGTGTACTTAATTTCGGATTTTGTATGGCTCCAAATCATTTACAAATTTGATCGCGTATTCTTTCTGCTATACTGTGTAAGTATAATTAGTTATTTGCTATCTTTTCTGGTGTTGCAACTTTAATAAACAGCACATTAATTTTTTATAAAGACTTTCAGAAAAAACTACAACCAGACGCCTTTTGTAATGGTACCATTTTTATTTCACCATGACCGGCTTCAAGACACTAGCGACTCATCATCACATGGTACACAGTTTTTAGTAATTGTTTGTAGCATTCTGGGGGTCGTTGTGTACACTTATTTGCAATCTATGGTTTCAGTCCTGGTGCAGAAATCACTCTGGAAAAGTAGTAGCGTAAAACAAAAGTTGTACAATCACAAAAGGGGACTGGTAGTAGTTTTTCCTGAAAATCTTTATCATCTCAGTCGCAGTTTTTCACATCCATAATGGATATAAAAATTCAAGGGAGTGGTGAAAGGTTGAAGGGCGAAAATATGGCTGCTGATAACTCTCCTTCCTGATGACTGAATGTAAATAACGAAAAAGAAATCAAAGGAAAGAAAGCAAGTGAATTTTTCGAAATGGCGGGCCATACCACTGACTTTAACTACCGTCACCTTATGAAGAAATGTACAAACGGTTGTCTCTATACAGGCGGTGCAAGTGGGTTCTGGTACATTTCGAAAAAGGGAGAAAGGATTGACAAAGGATAAAGGAAGGAAGGGACATTTAATTTTATACCCTGCCTTCCGCTAAGTCATTAGAGCTGGAGTGCAGGCTAGATGTGCGTAAGTTGGTGTAGGAAGTAAGAGATTATCATCTGAGATAACAAGCAGGGCATTTGCCAGGCTTAATTCAGGGAAATATCGGAAAACTTGACAGTGACATTTTCACATGGAGAAAAAAGTCCACCTTGAAACTACATTTTTACAACTTCGCAAGTGATAACTTACCACATACGAAGGTAATCCCAAAAGTAAGATCTCCTGGTTTTTTTTTTATAATTACAGAACCCTCTTTGTATGGCAGTTGGTCACACTGTTATGAAGAGTGCTTCACGCGCTGTGTGTAAACATGCGCACGCCGCGCTCAGGCGCTCAGTCTTGGCATGGCAGCCGTTGAGAAAGGAGCTCCCGTTGGATGTTACCGCCAAGTGCGAATTGCGCGCAGTTATTCGGTTTTTGAACGCAAAGGGCACTGCGCCGATTCAAATCCATTGCCAGTTGATGGAAGTGTATGGTGAGTCGTGCATGGATGTGAAAAATGTTCGTAAGTGGTGTAAAGAGTTTGCAGCTGGTCAGACCGAAATTCATGACGAACAAAGGAGCGGGAGACTCTCAATTTCTGAGGAGACAGTGTTGAAGGTTGAGCAAAGCATGTGTGAAGATCGGCGGATTACCCTGGATCATCTCTGCACGTCAGTTCCTGAGATTTCCCGAAGCACCGCACACAGAATTTTAACGGAAATATTGAACTACCGAAAGGTGTGCGCAAGATGGGTGCCACGCATGCTGACTGAGGACGACAAGCGGCAACGAGTTGATGCTTCCCGCGCATTTCTTCACCGCCTTGCAGCCGAACAGGACAACTTTCTGGACTCAATTGTCACGGGTGACGAAACCTGGGCATACCACTTTACACCTGAGACCAAGCAACAATCACGCCAGTGGCGGCATCCTTCTTCGCCAAAGCCGCGGGAATTCAAACAAACGCAGTCGGCCGGTAAAGTCATGACAACCGTTTTTTGGGATCGGAAAGGGGTATTGTTGGTCGACTTTATGCCCACTGGGACCACAGTTAACGCTGACAGGAACTCTGAGACTGGAAAAATTCAAACGGGTAATTCAGAACCGGAGAAGAGGAATGTTGAGCAAGGGCGTACACATTCTCCATGACGACTCTCGCCTACACATCGTTCGGCAAACCGTTGCTCTCCTGCAACAGTTTCAGTGGAACATAATCACCCATCCACCTTATAGTCCAAACTTGGCGCCCAGTGACCATCACCTGTTCCCTATGTTGAAAGAAGATTGGTCGGAAAGCGATTCAGCTCCGGCGACGAGATGAAAGAAGAGGTTCATAACTTTCTGAACAGCATGGCGGCGAGCTGGTATGACATGGGCATACAAAAACTGCCACAGCGGTTACAAACATGCATCGACAGAAATGGTGATTATGTCGAAAAATAGCTAAATGTTCAAGATGTAAACTGATGTAAACCATTGTAGAAATGAACAGGTCTATGCACTTATAAAAAAATAGGAGACCTTACTTTTGGGATTACCCTCGTACTAACTTGGCATTTAGCGTCTTTTAACACTGAACATGGAAATGGAACGCACAATTGAACGGCGACAGTGGTGTGGGTAGGCAGATTGATCGGGGGGGGGGGGGGGGGGCTTATCAGTGCAAAGAGACCCCGCATTCTGTCGGCAGTGTGGTGTACCTGGTCATGCCTCGCTCCACGCCGTACACTGGTCAGAAGCCGGACAGGCAAGTCTTGTCCGTAAACCGGTTATTTATTGGATGCTCCGACCCTGGCACCAACTTCCGACAGCGACAATGCGTATGCATCATACCCAATGTCTCTACAAGTGATTACATAACCGCTGAGGTCGTTCGCGCGCTCCTAAGCAAATAGATCTGTAATTGGATAATACTGCAGACATTTTTACTGAGATACGACGTAGATAGTTTGAGCAGCACGCTCGAGGTTCTCTGGTAAATAGGACACAATTACCTTTTAAATATGAGTCTGCACACGGTGACAGTTATTCTGCAGTTAGCAGTCTCAAGTCGTCTGAATAACGCGATCTCGTCGCAGCAACTGTTGCGCTTTGACTGTTGTTTCGACGAGTTTGTAGATCTGAAGATGGATTATACTGACTGAAACTAGTTATCTGAAATAAATAAATTTGTGATGTAGTGACTGTTATTCAAATAGCTTGAACATACAGATTGTGTTGTGGCGTAGCAAGACAGCCACGCTATAAAGAAAAGTACGTAGCTTCTGGAATACTTAACTTTAATCCATCCTTGGTACATCGCTCTTGATGATACAAATGAGACTCTTTAGATACAAGCTATGTAAGGCTAATAGCGCCTTGCTAGGTCGTAGCCATGGACTTAGCTGAAGGCTTTTCTAACTATCTGCTCTGCAAATGAGCGAGGCTTCGTCAGTGTGCATCGCTAGCGAAGTCGTCCGTACAACTGGGGCGAGTGCTAGTACGTCTCTAGACCTGCCGTGTGGTGGCGCTCGGTCTGCTATCACTGAAAGTGGCGACACGCGGGTCCGACATGTACTAATGGACCGCGGCCGATTTAAAGCTACCACCTAGCAAGTGTGGTGTCTGGCGGTGACACCACAGATTGCTATGGTGTCTACACGACAGCACAATGCTGCCCTTTAGTAGTCTGTAGTTCTATTTGTTGAAGTATCGCCAGAAAATCACTTACTCGTTTCGGACCAAAATATTTACTTTCATATGAATGCGTGGTGGCTTGTCTTTGGGAAATGTGCTGCGGTGAGACTGCGTTATTCAGACTGCGGATAAGTGGCACTAGGTGGGAATGTGGATCGGCCGAGGGGCGTATCGTAATAGTCCGGTTAATTGTGATAAACACTGTGTCTGGGTGGCGCAGTGCTTAACAGAACTACATAGTAAGGAGATCCTGGGTTCGAATCCCGATCCAGCACAAATTTTCACTCGTCGCCTCAGATTCCGCATAATGTCCCGATACAGCTGACATCAATAATTCTTCCCATTTCCTTTCCTTCCTCCACCTCCAAATTACGTAACATTTACTTTCACCAACAGGTCGTGGTGATAACTAAGACACTTTTCCATGTACTTCAGGAAAGCAGTAATTAGGTAACTACACTACTGGCCATTAAAATTGCTACACCACGAGGATGACGTGCTACAGACGCGAAATTTAACCGACAGGAAGAACATGCTGTGATATGCAAATGATTAGCTTCTCAGAGCATTCACACAAGGTTGGCACCGGTGGCGACACCTACAACGTGCTCAAATGAGGAAAATTTCCAACCGACAGCAGTTGACTGGCATTGCCTGGTGAAACCTTGTCGTGATGCCTCGTGTAAGGAGGAGAAATGCCTACCATCACGTTCCCGACTTTGATAAACGTCGGATTGTAGCCTATTGAAATTGCGGTTTATCGTATCGCGACATTGCTGCTCGCGTTGGTCAAGATCCAACAACTGTTAGCAGAATATGGAATCGGTGGGTTCAGGAGGATAATACGGAACGTCGTGCTGGATCCCAACAGCATCGTATCACTAGCAGTCCAGATGACACGCATCTTATCCGCATGGCTGTAACGGATCGTGCTGCCACGTCTCGATCCCTGAGTCAACAGATGGGGACGTTTGCAAGACAACAACCATCTGCACGAACAGTTCGATGACATTTACAGCATCATGGACTATCAGCTCGGAGACCATGGCTGCGGTTACCCTTGACGCTGCATCACAGACAGGAGCGGCTGCGATGGTGTACTCAACGACGAACCTGGGTGCACGAATGGCAAAACGTCATTTTTTCGGATGAATCCAGGTTCAGTTTACAGCATCATGATGGTGTTTGTGCGACATCGCAGTGAAGGCATATTGGAAGCGTGTATTCGTCATCGCCATACAGGCGTATCACCCGGCGTGATGGTATGGGGTGCCATTGGTTACAGGTCCCGGTCACCTGTTGTTCGCATTGACGGCACTTTGAACAGTGGACGTTACATTTCAAATGTTTTACAACCCGTGGCTCCACCCACCATTCGATCCCTGCAAAACCCTAAATTTCAGCAGGATAATACACGACCGCATGTTGCAGATCCTGTACAGGCCTTTCTGGATACAGCAAATGTTCGACTGCTGCCCTGGCCAGCACATTCTCCATATCTCTCACCAATTGAAAACGTCTGGTCAATGGTGGCCGAGCAACTGGCTCGTCACAATACGCCAGTTACTACTCTTCATGAGCTGTGGTATCGTGTTGAAGCTGCATGAGCAGCTGTACCTGTACACACCATCCAAGCTCTGTTTGACTCAATGCCCAGGCGTATCAAGGCCTTTATTACGGCCAGAGGTGGTTGTTCTGGGTACTGATTTCTCAGGATCTATGCACCCAAATTGCGTGAAAATGTAATGACTTGTCAGTTCTAGTATAATATATTTGTCCAATGAATACCCGTTTATCGTCTGCATTTCTTGTTGGTGTAGTTGGGGGACTGATGACCTTCGCTGTTTAGTCCCCCTTAAATATCCCAACAACCACCACCACCATCTTGGTGTAGCAATTTTAATGGCAAGTAGTGTAATACTTTTAATGTTGTATATTACTATTATAACAAGCTCACTGAAGTCTGTGAATTTGTGACTGTATCACTAAGGGTAGGGGACATAAGGTCTTCAAATATTTTCTGCCACTGAAAACATTTGACATTTGCTGTACTGGTACAAAGATGTATGAGCGGGATGCACGAGTAGTGAATAAGCTCCTAGACTGTGTTAATGTGATCTGTGGTGCGCTTGATCGTCAGTCAGCTGTTACAGCGGAGCAGTTGAGTTTTAGAGTAGATCTGATATTTATGAAACTGAGAGAAATTACCTAGAATACTTTATTATGCAGTTCAAAACTTACTGTAAAGATATTTTCTTGACTGTATTGACGGGGAGGGTCTTTGGAGGAATATTTCGAGGTAACCAGTGCACGCACAAGAATGAAATGTTTGTTTGCCAGAAACATTAACTAACGGAAATCTTTGCCCCTTATATAACGAACAATGTTCATAATTAGTGTTAATTTGATCTCTTTGTTTTCATTATGCCATAGCTAACGCATTTGGTATAAATGTATGTAATTTATGTAATGAGGTTCGTAACTGTTAGAGTCGTCTTATGCTGAACCGTCTTTTGTGACAATATTCAGAGTTTAATTTTTTAAGAACGCCTTTTTTAAAACTAAAACACTCCTCCATCATTGTTATTAAAGTTTTGCATTTTTTGTGGTGTGTGCATTGCACCATACGCCACACACAGCCAAATTGTTTCTGACAGGCATAGAAAATTATAGTAGTGTGTAGATTATTTGCTGCTTTGAATTTGCTTTCGAGAACATGATTACACGAGACACAAAATAGCATTCTGAGCAAGAGATAAGTTACTTGTCTTTCACATCAGATCTCACTTTGCATTCTTGTGAGCAAAGAGTAGGCAGAATTTTCAGGTGTTGTGCCAAGTAAGCAGATTATTTTACAGCGAACAGTAAAGGCAATCTTAAACAGTTATTTTCTTCCGAGTTGGGCAGTATTTCACCTTGTAGATATTTCAAATCAGACATTGCAGGCCGGCCGAAGTGGCCGTGCGGTTAAAGGCGCTGTAGTCTGGAACCGCAAGACCGCTACGGTCGCAGGTTCGAATCCTGCCTCGGGCATGGATGTTTGTGATGTCCTTAGGTTAGTTAGGTTTAACTGGTTCTAAGTTCTAGGGGACTAATGACCTCAGCAGTTGAGTCCCATAGTGCTCAGAGCCATTTGAACCAACCCAGACATTGCACTTCATGTTGCGCAAATGTCATGACGTACAGACATTGCACTTCATGTCGCGGAACTTTCATAACGTACTTCAGTACTGGATTTCATTTAAATAGTTTTCATTGAGTACACAATTAGATCCTTATGGGACTTAATTAGATTCAAATTTCATTCTTTCGGATTCAATGTTTCACGAACATTGAAGTTTCGTTTCACGACACCTTCTACAAACGCAGTAAGGGCCAACCAACAGTCAGTATTGCTCAGCGGTTGATTACACATTACACTAGGAAAGAGTTACTGAAAAAGAATATTCATTAGTTCATATATAGATAAATTACATAGGAAGATTACGTGGGAAAGTAACTATGGTCTATAGGAGTGCCTGTAACTTTAAGAATAAGTTATTTCTTGAGCAATAATTATAACGTCCTCGAATAACTTAAAAGTGGAGGAAGGCTTGACCTGTGGTAGTGTGTATGAACTATAGGGCTTACTACAATGTCAATACGAAGGCATCAATGCCAAGCGGAATGATGGCAGAAATTAGAATTATGAAGCCGGATAATGGGTCGAGTGTCACCTCAAAACAACTTTTTGCCAACGTCCATATCCATTACCTTCAAGAGACGTTACTCAGTTCATAACCCAGTCCCACGACAAAAAGTGTTTTCTCTTGTAGTAGATAGGGCGCTGAATATATATAACGCATTCGACGACAAAGGTTTGCTCCCGTCTTTTAAGGTACTGTTTCGTTAAGACTTCCCACATTTTTATCCAGCAATGAGCGCATCTATGTGGACAGGATCAAAAAACGATTAAAAGAAAACCAATAAGTACAATGTACACTACTGAAAATTAAAATTGCTACACCAAGAAGAAATGAAGGTGATAAACGAGTATTCATTGGACAAATATATTATACTACGACTGACATGTGATTACATTTTTACGCAATCTGGATGCATAGATCCTGAGAAACCAGTACCCAGAACAATCACCTCTGACGGTAATAACGGCCTTGATACGCCTGGGCACTGAGTCAAACAGAGCTTGGATGGCGTGTACAGCTTCAGCTGCCCATGCAGCTTCAACACGATACCACAGTTCATCAAGAGTAGTGACTGGCGTATTGTAACGAACCAGTTGCTCGGCGACCATTGACCAGACGTTTTCAATTGGTGAGAGATCTGGAGAATGTGCTGGCCAGGGCAACAGTCGAACATTTTCTGTATCCGAAAAGGCCCGTACAGGACCTGCAACATGCGGTCGTGTATTATCCTGCTGAAATGTAGGGTTTCCAGGGATCGAATGAAGGGTAGAGCCACGGGTCGTAACACATCTGAAACGTAACGTCCACTGTTCAAAGTGCCGTCAATGCGAACAACAGGTGACCGGGACCTGTAACCAATGGCACCCCATACCATCACGCCGGGTGATACGCCTGTATGGCGATGACGAATACACGCTTCCAATATGCGTTCACGGCGATGTCGCCAAACACGGATGCAACAATCATTATGCTGTAAACAGAACCTGGATTCATCCGAAAAATAGACGTATTGCCATTCGTGCACTCAGGTTCGTCGTTGAGTACACCATCGCAGCCGCTCCTGTCTGTGATGCAGCGTCAAGGGTAATCGCAGCCGTGGTCTCCGAGCTGATAGTTCATGCTGCTGCAAACGTCGTCGAACTGTTCGTGCAGATGGTTGTTGTCTTGCAAACGTCCCCATCTGTTGACTAAGGGATCGAGACGTGGCAGCACGATCCGTTACAGCCATGCGGATAAGATGCGTGTCATCTCGACTGCTAGTGATACGAGGCTGTTGGGATCCAGCACGACGTTCCGTATTATCCTCCTGAACCCACCGATTCCATATTCTGCTAACAGTCATTGGAACTCGACCAACCGCGAGCAGCAATGTCGCGATACGATAAACCGCAATTGCGATAGGCTACAATCCGACGTTTGTCAAAGTCGGGAACGTGATGGTAGGCATTTCTCCTCCTTACACGAGGCATCACAACAAGGTTTCACCAGGCAACGCCGGTCAACTGCTGTTTGTGTATGAGACATCGATTGGAAACTTTCCTCATGTAAGCACGTTGTAGGTGTCGCCACCGGCGCCAACCTTGTGTGAATGCTCTGAGAAGCTAATCATCTGCATATCACAGTATCTTCTTCCTATTGGTTAAATTTCGCGTCTGTTGCAGCTCTTAACTTTTAGGTAGCTGGTACAAGCTCTGATGTGCCAAAAACCTCTCGTCGCCAGAAATCTGGTAGCAAAAGCACTATTGATGACGGTGCACAATTGTTGATAATCAGCTTGTGCACCAATGTCCTACATTATACACTGTCTAATCAAAAATATACGGACATCCGTATGTAATTCGGATTTGGTCACAGGATTTCACGAGAGGCGGACCCGTCATTTTAAAAACAGGCGAGAAGTATTGTGTTGTTTTTAGGGAAGCAGTAACAGCAGAATGGGTCGCTCAAGAGAAACCAGTGATCTCGAACGTGGACTAGCCTTTGGACGTCATATAAGACATTTCGACCCTTCTAAAGCAGCCAATGCTGACTGTTGGTGATGTGGTTGTAAAGTGGAAACACGAAGGAATAGCCACAGCTAAATCAAGACCGAGCAAAGCTCATGTGCTGAGTAGAGGGACGGGCGGGTACTGCAGAAAATTTTTGGAAAAAATCGCATGAAGGAGTCATTCGTGAGTCGAAAGTGCTGCCGGCCGGAGTGGCCGTGCGGTTCTAGGCACTACAGTCTGGAGCCGAGCGACCGCTACGGTCGCAGGTTCGAATCCTGACTCGGGCATTGATGTGTGTGATGTCCTTAGGTTAGCTAGGTTTAATTAGTTCTAAGTTCTAGGCGACTAATGACCTCACAAGTTAAGTCGCATAGTGCTCAGAGCCATTTGAACCATTTTTTCGAAAGTGCTACCAGCAGTCCAGCTAGCACAATGACTGCGCGTAGGGAGTTAAAAACAATGGGGTACAGTGGTCGAGCAGCTTCTCATAAGCAGGCTTTCTGTAATTGACGCTAAGCGACATTTGAGGTGGTGTAAAGGGCAACATTACTGGATAGTCGATGACTGGAAACGAGTGGTGAATCACGCTATGCCCTGTGGCACTCCGCTGCAAATGTTTGGGTTTGGTGAATGCTAGGAGTCGTTTACCAGTCATCACGTGTAGTGCCAACAGTGAAGAAAGAAGGAGGTATTGTTACGACACGGAGGTGTTACTCGAGGTTAGAGCTTGTTCCTCTTACTGTGATTAAGAAGACGCTAGATACTGAATGATATATAAAAACTGCCGGCCGCTGTGGCCGAGCGATTCTAGGCGCTTCAGTCCGGAACCGCGCTGCTTCTACGTCGCAGGTTCGAATCCTGCCTCAGGCATGGATGTGTGTGATGTCGTTAGGTTAGTTAGCTTTAAGCAGTTTAAGTCTAGGCGATTGATGACCTCAGATGTTAAGGGGAGGTTCACTATCTTTGGCCCGAAAAAAGCATGTTCTTTGAGAATTGTTTTCTCGGGATGTGTTATACATATTAATGTCAAATTTGGTCAAAATGTTTATTGATATTTCCTCTACCAACTGGAATTTTTTCGACCTGAAATGTTCAAGAGCAAAGGCGGACGTGCCGTCGGAATGAAACAAAATTTCGATGTAGACCTGAACGCGCGGTATGTCACAGGTCAGTCGGCTCCTGCGAAATCAAAATTGAGTTGACGTTAGCGAAGTATGTAAGATTCTTTAGGAGTTGTGCCTCGCTTAAGTTATCTAGACTATAGGAAACAAAATGGCGGCCATTTGAAGAAAAATAGGTTTTCTTACATCGATTTTTCGACTTCGTCGGGCAATTAAAAATATTTATAGTTGGTGGATCGGAATAAAAGTGGTACAGCTCCTAGACAATTTAGTTAGCTCCGTCGGAAACAAAGAATCATGCCAATCGGTTTAGTAGATTTGAAGTTACCATACCGCGCGATAAAAAAAAGTCATTTCGAGAAAAACGGGTTTGAAGTTTTGACTACATATAAATGCAATATTATGCAACTTAGTTCAATCTGCTATTCCGGGTCCATAAACTAGTCTTTCATCTTCCTCATAGAGAGCGTTCTGCTCGATCTGGGCCATCCTGCACTGCTCCAGAGCCGCTCGTACGGCCGGTGACAAGCGGTTTTCGGCCGCTTGAATCCGATGGTCGTCCAAATGCTTGGCGAACTGCGTCGAGTAGATCCCAGGGTGACGTCTATCGTTGTCATGGTCTTCAGAATTGCCGAATACCCTTCGTTGAAGCTGTTCACTGCGAGGAAAGTCGCAATCTCCACAGTCTTCGCACCAAAATTCAAATGTTTGGGGGCTAACTTCCAAACACGAGTTCAAACTTTTATTTCAATGTTGTGTGTTTCCTCCCACGCACCGGTACAGTAACTCGTCCTCCGAAAGGGCCTCGTAAATCGGATGAATCACTTTTTAAACTTCTTTGGAGAGCGGCTGGTCGTGTTGATATTCGTCCAGATGTCCGGTAGCCTCTGCAATGCGCCACTTGCACCAATTAGTTTCTCCAGCCGGACAATTTTGGAGTTGTGGATGGTCATCCGTCGGACACTTGTAGAAACACGTTGCCCAAATCGCCTTCTTCATCTGTTCCACCGAATTGGAATGCCGTCGGATTGCCAAGCCGTAGTAGGTCGTAAGCTCCTTGATCACTTTATCAGTTTTAGTAATGGACAGGCAGATAGAATAATTTTTAGCGGGTACAAAGTCGAAATTCCTGAAAAAACTGGTGCGTGAAAAAGGCCGATTTCAGGCAGGTTCATTTTTTTTGTTCAACCGCTAATAACAAACATTTCCGTTCCATATTCGGAAAAACCGTTTCAGGGGTGGATTCTAAACACTTTTATGGATCCAAAAATGCAATTTAAAGAAAATCAATTTTTTGAACCAAAAGATAGTAAACTTCCCCTTAAGTCCCATAGTGCTGAGAGCCATTTGAAACATTTTTTTATATAAAAACATTTTACAGCATCGTGTACTGCGTACAATAGAGAAATGTTTCAGAAACGATGCTTGTTTCATCACGTCCGTGCACCCCATCGTAAAGCAGCATCTGTGAGGCAATGGTTTCTGGACAATAACATTCCAGAAATGGGCTGGCCTGTCCAGAGTCTCGACCTAAACCCAATGAAACACCTTTTCGACTAGCCAGAACGTCGACATCATTCCATACCGTAGCGTCCTATCCCACAACTTTCTCTGATTTCGGTTCTTGAGGGAGAATGGGGTGCCATTCCTCCGCAGAGATTCAGGCATCTCATTGAAAGAGTCCCCAACAGTGTTCAAGACGTCATAAACAGGAAGGTAGAGACTCACCATATTAGTGTCCGGATATTTTTGATCAGACATTGTACATGTTTCAGGGGAACATGCACTCTGAGACAAAAAGAACGACGCACCACGAATGAATAACCCGGATGGGTAATACACAGGTACAACAAGGAAATGAGTACAGTTTCAGAAAAACTGTAGCATTTATCCAAGAGAAAGTGCTTCACAAATTGAACAAGTCAGCAACCCGTTGGTCCCTCTCTGGCCCTTATGCCGGTAGTTATTCGGCTTGGCATTGATTTACTCATAGGCCTGGAGTATGATAGACTGGAGTAGAATTGTCTTCAGTGATGAGTACCTCTTCGAACTGAGCCCCGACGACCAGTGAAGACCTATCTGTGAAACCCTACCACCACATGGCGCACAGCCAAGAGTGATGGCTTGGGGTCCCATTTCTTTTCATAGCACGATCCCTCTGGTTGTCACCCGCAGCAGCATTACAGGAAAGCGGTTCGTCGACGATATTCTTCTCCCAGATATGTTGCCCTTCGTGACAAGCGATTCTAGGCTTACATTTCAACGACAATGCCCGCCCGCACATGATGAAGTTTCCACTGCTTGTTTCGTGCTTGCCAAACCCTACCTTGGTCAGATGCGCTGCCTAATATCTCCCCAATTGAAATCGTTCGGAGCATTATGGGCATAGCCTTCCAACCAGCTCGCTATTTTGACATTCTAATGCGCCAATTGACCAGAATTTGGGACGATATCCCTCAGGAGGACATCCAAAAACTGCTTCCATAAGGGCCACAGTTCTTAGAGTGTACGAGAGCAGAAAGTCCGAGGACACTGACCTGCGTGCGCAGCTGTGGCTTGTGGGAGGTGACGGGCAGCGCCGTGGAGGCGTCGTCGCCGAAGGCCACCACGTGCGGCAGCTCGAAGACGCGCGTCACCCGCTGCACCGCCGCCAGCCCGGCCGCGTCCATCGGGCCCACGAAGCCTGCGCACCACACAACGGCGGCCGTAAGCATACAGTAATGGGTCTGTCTGCCTATTTACACACGATACGTCACATTTTTGTATGGTGAGTGACAGTTGTTGCCCTCTGCACCAACCTTCTCCCTCTCCACCAAGCTTCTAACCTCTCCAGGTCTTCTACATCTACATCTACATGGTTAATCTGCAATTCACACTTAAGTGCCTGGCAGAGGGTTCATCGAACCATTTTCATACTACTTCTCTACCATGCCACTCTCCAATGGCGCGTGGGAAAAGGAATGCCAAAATCTTTCCGTTCGAGCATTGATTTCTCTTATTTTATTATGATGATCATTTCTCCCTACGTATGTGGGTGTCAACGAAATATTTTCGCATTCAGAAGAGAAAGTTGGTGATTGAAATTTCGCAAATAGATCTCGCCGCAAAGAAAACCGCCTTTGTTTCGGTGACTCCCACCCCAACTCGCGCATGATATCGGTGACACTCTCACCCCTGTTGCGCAATAACACGAAACGGGCTGCCCTTCTTTCCACTTTTTCGATGTCCTCCGTCAATCCTACCTGGTAAGGATCCCACACCGTGCAGCAGTATTCTAGCAGAGGACGGACAAGTGTAATGTAGGCTGTCTCTTTAGTGGGTTTGTCGCATCTTCTAAGTGTTCCACCAACAATGCGTAGTCTTTGTTTCGCCTTCGCCGGCCGCGGTGGTCTCGCGGTTCTAGGCCCGCAGTCCGGAACCGTGCGACTGCTACGGTCGCAGGTTCGAATCCTGCCTCGGGCATGGATGTGTGTGATGTCCTTAGGTTAGTTAGGTTTAAGTAGTTCTAAGTTCTCGGGGACTGATGACCACAGCAGTTGAGTCCCATAGTGCTCAGAGCCATTTGAACCATTTGTTTCGCCTTCCTCACAATATTATCTATGTAGTCTTTCCAATTTAAGTTGCTCGTAATTGTAATTCCTAGACATTTAGTCGAATTGACAGCCCTTAGATTTGTACGATTTACCGTATACCCAGAATTTATCGGATTTCTTGTAGTACCCATGTGGATGACCTCGCACTTTTCATTGTTTAGTGCCAATTGCCACTTCTCGCACCATACAGAAATTCTCCCTATATCATTTTGTAATTGGAATCGCTCGTCTGATGATTTTACTAGACGCTAAATTACAGCATCATCTGCAAACACTCTAAGGAGGTTGCTCAGATTATCACCTAGATTATTTATGTAAATCAGGAGCAGCAGAGGGCCTATGACACTACCTTGCGGAACGCCAGATATCACTTCTGTTCTACTCGGTGATTTACCGTCTATCACTACGAACTGTGACCTCACTGAGAGGAAATCACGAATTCAGTCACACAACTGAGACAATACTCCATATGCACGCAATTTGATTAACAGCCGCTTGTGAGGAACGGTATCAAAAGTTTTCTAGCGTTCCGACCTCTCTGTGTCGTACAGGATGATGCGCAAAAAGCCTCTTGGAACTTCCGACGTTTTTCACTTATTCCTGAAAGTGTGTCATAGCTGCGACCATTCACTCCTACAATTTCGACGTTTTGTAGCGTCGTTGGCTGACGTTTGTGGACATGAGTTTATACCCTCAGTTTACCACTCAAGACAATCTCTAGCAGTTCCGAAATTTTTCGGTATCGTTTTGTTACAGTCCGTATAGACATGGTGTTTCAGCTAAACTCAGCCAAATCCACATATTTCGGGAACCGTTTAAGGTACCGTTATTCTATTCTGTTTCTCTAGATGCAATCTGAGAAGGTCAATGTACAGTCTCTTTTCGTAGCTATAAATTAAGGATAATGCTGATATATGGTCAAACAACGCTCTAGTGGGCGGTTTGCGGGTTCAAATCACCTCAAGGTATGACCATGCGGTTCATTTGACCTACGGTCGTCGCACGGCGGCGCTGGCAGCAGTCCACATACGCAGATGTATATTGGTGCATATCAGAGTACGATGCAGCGAGTAAGTGTGCAGACGTTTTCAGACGTGGTAATGGTGACTGTGTGTTGAAAATGGGTCAAAGAACACATACTGATGACGTTATGAGGGGTAGAATACTAGGGCGACTGGAGGCTGGTCAAACACAGCAGGTCGTAGCACAGGCCCTCCGTGTGCCACAAAGTGTGATCTCAAGATTATGGCAACGATTCCAGCAGACAGGAAACGTGTCCAGGCGCTACAGTACGGGAGGTCCACAGTGTACAACACCACAAGAAGACCGATATCTCACCATCAGTGCCCGCAGATGGCCACGGAGAACTGCAGGTAGCCTTGTTCGGGACCTTACTGCAGCCACTGGAGCAGTTGTCTCCAGACACACAGTCTACGGGCGACTGAACAGACATGATTTATTCGCCCGGAGACCTGCAAGGTGCATTCCACTGACTCCTGTTGACATGAGAGCCCGTAAGCCTGGTGTCACTAACACTGTATGTGGTCATTGGAACAGTGGTCCCACGTTATGTTCACGGACGAGTCCAGGTACAGTCTGAACAGTGATTCTCACCAGGTTTTCATCTGGCGTGACCAGGAACGAGATACCAACTCCTTAATGTCCTTGAAAGGGACCTATATGGAGGTCGTGGTTTGATGGTGTGGGGTGTGATTATGATGACTGGTGCACATACACCTCTGCATGTCTCTAACAAAGAAACTGTAACAGTCAGGTGTATCGGTCCGCCATTTTGCACCAGCATGTCCGCCTTTACAGGGGTGCAGTGGGTCCAACCTTCCTCCTGATGGATGATAACGCACGACCCCACCGAGCTGCCATTGTGGAGGAGTACCTTGAATCAGAAGATATTAGACGAATGGAGTGGCCTGCCTATCCTCCAGACCTAAACTCCATCGAGCACGTCTGGGATGCTCTCGGTCGACGTATCGCTTCACGTCTTCAAACCCCTACGGCACTTCAGGAGCTCCGACAGGCACTGGTGCAAGAGTTGGAGACTGTACCCCAGCAGCTGCTCGACCACCTGATCCAGAGTATGCCAACCCATTGTGCGGCCTGTGTAGGTGTGCGTGGTGATCATATGCTGTACTGATGTCGGGATACATGCGCAGAAAGCAGTGGCGTTTTGTAGCACATGTGTTTCGGGCCGATTTTCTCAACTTATCACCAATAACGTGGACTTACAGATGTGTGTGGTGTGTTCCCTATGTGCCTATGCTATTGGCGCCAGTTTTGTGTAGTGCCACGTTTTGTGGCACCACATTCTGTAATTATCCTTAAGTTATGAGCATGATTGTATATCGGTATCAGCGCTGCTTTATCAAACGATGTGGAGGGTACATAAAGCGTGTCGGGGGGATGCGGAAAACAGTGCAGTCGCTGTAATTTGGAAACGGTGCGATTTATCTGACGTCCAAAAGAGCATGATCATTGACTTTCGGTCCAAGGGTGGAAGCATTTCCGAAGCGGTTAAGTCTGTAAACTGTTCGCGTGCCGCTGTGGTCAAAGCGTACTGTGCATGGTAAAATGGCGGTATCGAAAGCGGGCGCCGGGGTAATTGTGGTAAACGACGGCTCATAGATGAGGTAAACGACGGATGCTGAGATGTGTACGAGCTGATAAACGTGCAACTGTTGAGCAGCCGACCGCCCAGGTGAACAAAGGGATACCCTTAGAGCCTCCCAAATCGACCTTTCAGCAGGTACCTGGTTCATGCACCTACGCTGCCTGCAGTTCATCGGGGATGAAGGCTGGAATTTGCAGGCCAGTACCACCAATGGACATCCACTGAGTGTCAAGAAACGGCCCTTTAAGATGAATCACATTTTATGCTCCATTGGACAGATGTCTGTTAGCGTGTACAGCCTTGCAACTATCGTCGGATGGGTCCAGGCCTGCGGAGGGAGCGTTGTGGTCTGGGTAATGTTTTCGTGGCATTCCCTGGGTGGTCTCATCATTTTGGAGGCACTATGGATCAAGACAAGTACACATCTCTCCTTAGGAACCATGTCTACCTCTACATGCAGTCTGATTTTCCTCCGCATGGTGGCTTTTACCGCCAGGACAATGCAATGTGTCACACAGCTCGCACTGTACTTGTCTGAAGAGCACCATGATGAGCTTACAGTACTCCCCTGGCGCCCAGATTCCCAGTACTAGAACCAATTCGAGAATCTTGGGTCCACCTTGATCGGGCTTTTCGTGCCATGCATCCTCAACCTAGCGCAGCTGGCCACGGCACTGAATGGCTCTCTTCCTCCAACTCCGCGCTGCAAAATGGGGATATTCGGGCTTTTGACAGGTGATCACGTCAACGTGACTGGACAGTGTTGCTGCCTGAAGCTGAGCACCCATCAGCCTGACACGACAGTTCCGAAAAGCAACGCGGACTTCCACATAAGACTGAAATCGACTTCATGTTCAAAAATAATGAATCTGACGTTCTAAATATTGTAAATGCCAAATTCACAAGAACGCAAAATCCCCAAGACTGGCAAAGTTTCACGGAAGCTCGAAATTTAGTGCGAACGTCAATGCGAGATGCTTTTAATAGTTTCCACAATGAAATATTGTCTCAAAATATGGTAGAAAACCCGAAGAGATTCTGGTCGTATTTAAAGTACACCAGTGGCAAAAAAAAGTCAATACGGTCACTGCGCGATAGCGATGGAAATGTTACCGATGATGGTGCCACTAAAGCGGAGTTACTAAATAGAGTTTTCCGTAATCCCTTCACGAAAGAAGACGAAGTAAATATTCCAGGATTTCAACCAGAACAGCTGTTAGTATGAGTGACATAAAAGTAGATATCTTAGGTGTTGCGAAACAACTCAAATCATATAAGAAAGGGAAGTCTTCCGGTCCAGATGGTATACCAATCAGGATCCTTTCAGAGTATGCAGACACAATAGCGCCTTTCCTAGCAATCATATAAAACCGCTCACTTGCCGAAAGGTCTGTTCCTAAAGACTGGAAAGTAGCACAGGTCACACCAATATTCAAGAAAGGAAATAGGAGTAACCCATTGAATTACAGGCCCACATCATTGACCTCAATTTGCAGTAGAATTTTGGAGCATATACTATACTCGAACATTATGAATCACCTTGAAGAAAATCACTTATTGATACGTAACCAACACGGATTCAGAAAATATCGTTCTTGTGCAACGCAGCTTGCTCTTTATTCCCATGAAGTAATGAGTGCTGTCGAAAAGGGATCTTAGATCGATTCCATATGCCTAGATTTCCAGAAGGCTTTTCATACCGTCCCTCACAAGCGACTATTAATAAAATTGTGTGCATGTGGAGTATCGTCTCAATTGTGTGACTGGATTCGTGATTTCCTCTCAAAGAGGTCACAGTTCGTAATGATAGACGGTAAATCATCGAGTAGAACAGAAGTGATATCTGGCGTTCTGCAAGTTAGTGTCATAGGCCCTCTGCTGTTCCTGATTTATTTAAATGATCTAGGTGATAATCTGAGCAGCCCTCTTAGATTGTTTGCAGATGACGCTATAATTTACCGTGTAGTAGAATCATCAGACGATTAAATCCAATTACAAAATGATCTAGAGAGAATTTCTGTATGGTGCGAAAAGTGGCAATTAGCACTAAACAAAGAAAAGTGGGAGGTCATAAACATGGGTACTACAAGAAATCCGATAAATTTTGGGTATACGATAAATCGCACAAGTCTAACGGCTGTCAATTCGACTAAATACCTAGGAATTACAATTACGAGCAACGTAAATTGGAAAGGCCACATAGATAATATTGTGAGGAAGGCGAAACAGAGATTGCGCTTTGTAGGCAGAACACATAAAGATGCGACAAACCCACTAAAGAGCCTTGTCCGTCCTCTGCTGGAATATTGCTGCGCGGTGTGGGATCCTTACCAGGAGGATTGACGGAGGACATTGAAAAAGTGCAAAGAAGGGCAGCTCGTTTCGTGTTATCACGCAGTAGGGGTGAGAGTGTCACTGATACGATACGCGAGTTGGGGTGGCAGTCACTGAAGCAAAGGCGGTTTGCTTTGCGGCGAGATCTATTTACGAAAGTTCAATCACCAACTTTCTCTTCCGAATGCTAAAATATTTTGCTGACGCCCCCTTACGTAGGGAGAAATGATCATCATAACAAAATAAGAGAAATCAGAGCTCGAACGGAAAGATTTAGGTGTTCCTTTTTCCCACGCGCCTTTCGAGATTGGAATGGTAGAGAAGCAGTATGAAAATGGTTCGATGAATCCTCTGCCAGGCACTTGAGAGTGAATTGCAGAGTAACCATGTAGATGTAGACACTAGTAATCAGATTTCGAAGGGTGAAACGCCGTTTATAACAACACAACACTAGCAGCAGAAATGACTATGGTTCAATTTGAGAAACAGAAGATGATACAGATGTCTCTGTACTTAATACAACTATGAAAGGAGCCCATACGCCATTAAGTGATAACTTGCTCACAATTCGCGTGGGTTGAAAGAGAACTGCGATGTCTTAATCGGTCCCGGAAATATTTAAGGTGAACAATTTAGTTGAATCACCTTATATGTTATAACCCTACAAGTATTTATACACCAAGCAAAGGTAGAAGATGACATGTAACAATTCCTTGCACTGTGCAACTGACGTGAAAAACGTTGCCTTAAAACAGGCATAGGCCCGCGAAATCGGTTTGGTCTCAAATTAAATAATAAATTAAAAAAAATAATGATTACGATAGACACAAAACAGCCAACAGGTTGCAACAAATTTTTACTTTTACCAGGTTTCGACACTGACTATTAGTGTCTTCCCTACAAAATCCACAATTACCTAAAAAGATTATAAATAAACATTAATACAGAGAAAAACTAAGGAACAGACAGTTTTTATTCCGAACAGACTTATAAGAGGACTGTATTTACATGTAGTAACTGATTAAAAAATTTAAGAGCAATAATGCTCCCGTCACATTAAACATTTCATCAAGAAGTTAATACTAAAACTACATTAAATTAAAGTGTGGTGTGCGTACTGTAAGACCTTCGGTACACATACCATCAGATTATTTGACTTGTCGCTCTAGCGAAGTAGACGAGTGTCAGCAATATGTCTCGTGGTCTTATCGTGGCGTGTTTATCTTCTGCCGTTAGGTCAGACGATAGAAATGCCACTTGCACGCTTAGAGTAGCAGATTGAGGGTGACCAACTTTAAACAGAACTTGATTAATTTTCACACACATTTATTAAAATAATAAAAATCATAGAAATTACTTAACTTGATTCTGGATGCTGTTTACAATTGACAATCTGAAGTTCCTTTGATCTTGGTACGTTAATCTTATTCTCACATATCTCTGATACTTGACAAACTGTCTATACATTTCTCTTCATGGCTATGTACAGGAATGTGGCAATCTTATTAGGTGCAGACTGAAACTTGACTATAGACTGGTACAGACAAATGCAGGCTAATGCAGACTGATGCAGACTGACTAATCGGAGGTCTGTACACTCGTTATAATACCTCGCGCGTTCATGTATTACTGCGCTTGTGTGATCCGTGAGGAGAAAAGGTTCTACGTTAGCAGCAATCTCATTGGCTGCGTTACATATTAATACGCTGATCAGCGGAAGCAGAATTTGGTCCGTCTCTAAGGCAGCGCCATCTCGTAGTGCGGAGACTGACGAGCGCTGCGCCTGCGCTGTTGTACTTAGCTTGTTTACCCTATACAAAAAGTTGGACATTTGTCACAGCTAATTTCATAGGCATTTGGGTTTCGTAAGGGAGAATGCACTGTTTTCAAATGATGAATAAAATTACTTTTTAATCTGTTATTAGTAGGAAATGCTACATTACGCTCTTAGAGTTCCATTTTATCATCTTCCAAGTAATTTTGATAGATGGGGACATGCCTTTCTATATTAATTCCTACGACGTCGAGACGTAAAAACAAGGCAATTCGTTTTTAATGACTGGATATAATCTAAACAGTTTTGTGAATCATAAAAATTCGGTGAAACTGATTCTTCCTGTGGACAGTAATTATCTAATCCCACGTTATTCACTTTTTTTTTTTTTTTTCAAATTAGAACGGCATGGGCCTGAGCTGTTTCGTCAGCAACTTAGCAGTCTTAAGACTTAAGAAAACTCAACACTTCGTTATGTAATTAGTAAGACTATGAACAGGGAATTGGTGAAGAATAAAACGGTATGGTGGAAGATTTACTTGACTGTAAATCTGCGTCCAAATACGCGAGTCTTAGTGCTATATTCGGAATCTCTATGTGATGTTACCCTGTAAACAAACCTGAATGGACACACTCAAGTGATCCCTGTCTACGAAAATCTCAAACGTACATACAAGCCTTAATTACAGCAAACGTTAAAACTGAATTTGAAATTACTTGTGTCACAGGCCCCAGGCGTGTCTGTATTGACGCAGGTCCAAGTGGGTAGGCGCATGTCTAATTTTTCCTCGCTGTTCCTATTATCGGCTTAAAGCGACGAATCCTTTTCGCAGCCAATAACCGTGGAAGCATCCACCTAAGAACGGAAACCCTAGAAGAATGTTCCCACATGATGCCCTACAGAATCGTTAGTCTCAAAGTCACTTGCTGCGCAACGGAGACACGTGTATCGTTTTCGCCTGGTCAGCTTGTGTGACTAACCATTCTGTTCACGCGCAAAATCTGCGATTATTGTACTACTTGCAAGACGCGACCTGCTGCAAGTTCATAGGCAATAATATTTTCTCACTCACATACACGCCTGAAACTGTCAATTTTTGTAACCAAGCTGTACACCTAACTTACTACCTACAATGGCGAGTTTTATGCCTTGGATGATTTTTGGATCTTAGTTTTCTTTTTACACAGCTGTTGACAAAATTCACCTCTGATTTACTTCAACGTCAAGTCCATCGTCACAGTTAAGTGGTACTGCCACATTTATTGGACAGATCAGAGAAGGGGTAGATTACTTTTGGCAATATTTGTTGTTGTCTTGATGATGCGTCTTTTCTTATTTGCAGTCGTCTTGAAGCTTTCATTTTTGCGCATAATATTTCCAATTTTACCCCAGCTATCTTCTTCAGTTGCTGAGAGCAGTGATTTCTGTTTGTTCTCTCCGTGGACTTAAACAACACTGTCAGATATACACTAGCGTACAAAAGTTAGGGAGGAAAGTAACTTTTGGATGACACTTCGGAGCCAAGCAACATACGTCGATGAAACTTGGATCATACATAAAGAGAATTGCTACAGTATCGTACAAATAAGTGAAAGAAATAGGTTTGTCTGTTTGTTTTGTTTTGCTTTAGGGCGCAAAAAGCAGCTGGCGTCCTACGCGCCCAAGTCAAAACTATAGAACACGAAGACGGAGATCCCAATTGACATAAGAGGAGATAGCTAAAAATAGGCACTTGTAGAAAAGGTTAAAAAAGATACCATACAGAAACGGAGGTCCATAACTAAAAATTAAATGACCTTCGCCGTATTGCTTTGGCGGATAAAAAGTAAAACGCGGTCGACAGCCCGCGCGTCATTTGCTGAAACGGCCGATAACTCAGACGGCAAACCTAAGCGGGAACGTAAACGGTTAAAAAATGGGCATTACGTCAGGAGGTGGCGGACAGTTAAAACTTGAGCGCGATGTGTACAAAGTGTTGGGTTCAAGTGGCTCTGAGCACTATGGGACTTAACATCTGAGGTCATTAGTTCCTTAGAACTTAGAACTACTTCAACCTAACTAACCTAAGGACATCACACACATCCAAGCCCGAGGCAGGATTCGAACCTGCGACCGTAGCGGTCTCGCGGTTCAAGGCTGTAGCGCCTAGAACCGCTCGGCCACACCGGCCGGCCAAAGTGGTGGGGTAGCGTCGCTTAGCAAATGGCGAGGGCTAAAAAGGCAGTGCCCAATACGCAACCTAGTTAAAATTACCTCTTCCCGGCGAAAGGGCCGAGAGGAGGTCGTCCAAGCCGCTGGGAGAGGCTTAATAAGCCGGAGCTTATTCCTGTGAAGGGAGGATCAATGGCGATGCCAAAGGGACACCACCTCCTGACAGACGGCAACACGGAGATCACCGGAGGGAATATAGGAACTAGCGGGCTGAGGTGCGAGGATTGCAGCCTTCGACCGACATGACCACGAACCTACAGAAACATCACACTGGCTCCACCAAGAGTGAGCAAGTGACAGTTTTCCTGGACCCGCCGCGCTAAGGGATGGGCGGTGTATAGCGCACATAGGCTTTGAAGGGCGCTGAGTGAGTCTGAGCAGAGGACACAATTGAAAAGTCTGTGTCGCCGGATGTACTCCGTGGCCTGATACGGAGCGAAGAGCTCGGCTGTAAATACTGAGCAGTGTGCCAGAAGCCGATATCGAAAGACAATAATTACGCTGAAGTCACGGCGATTTGTTATGGTTCCCTGTCCATTACAAAAGGCGGGACATGGTTTCTAATAGGGTGTGAGCACCAAGCACAGCAATACATGCTCTGCAACGTGCCCCATGCTGGCTACACGGTTGGTAAGAGTTTTTTGTGGAAGGGCATTCCATTCATCCAACAGCACGATTGACAGCTTCTGGATGGTTTTTAGCGCATGATCCCATGCTCCAATATGTCTCCCCACCGCATCCCATACGTGCCCGATGGGATTTACGTCTGGGCAACGGGCAGGACAGCCCATTTACCGTACATCCCCTCGTTCCAACAGTTTCTGCACATTCGGAGTTCGATTCGGTCACGCACTGCCATCCATGAAAATGAAGTCACAGCCGAGAGCACCGCTCAAAAGACGCACATGGAAAAGAAGTACACTGCCACCATTGCGGTGACTGGAGAGCGTGTTTACAACACTACCTCTGCTACTGTTATACCATAACTTCAAAGGCTGGAGACAGTACATACAACGAAACCATTTTGTTAATCAATTATGGCATTTAGACATGTTACCCTCTGAAAGGAATTTTGTTGTTTTGACCGTGATGTGCCTAAAGGAGGTTGCCTATCGGACGTAAAGTCAGAATTACGTAATTATACAAGTAACACATAATATTTTACCGATTTAAATTGATCAAATGATAAACGAAAACGGTCGCCAGCCTAATTAGCCATAAGAATGTGTAAAACTCCTGTTCAAAAAATAGATTTAAGTAATTTCAATGGATAGACACAGACTATTCTTTCCCACATGAGAGTACAATGAACACGGTCACAAGCATATGTTAACGTTAAAGAGAGTGCTGGCAGTTATAGCAGAACAAACCTATTTGCATAAGCATAACATATAATGACACACACTTTTGCATTCCGGGCTTACTCAAACCGAATAGTTCCCATAACAATACTATTAAAGTTTACTGTAGAATTATAAAATTGGGCATGAATTTAGTCTCTCTTTACCAAATACTTTTCCACCTGACACGAAAATTAAATAGAGTTCACTAGCAAACAATTTCGCACAGTTCTCTGATGAAAAGAAGTTAGTGTTTTTATAGGTAAAGCTCTTTCTGTTAATAATTACTATTTTTATAGGTAAAGCTCTTTCTGTTTATGATATTCTATCAGTGAGCACAAAAGACAGAATGTGGAACCTGTTAAACCGGCAATATATTCTTTAACATACATAGGGACCAAGAATTCAGCAAATATGAATATATAACTTTCAACAGTGATAGTTTTTAACTTTTACTGCACTGGGACAAAAAAAAATGGTTCAAATGGCTCTGAGCACTATGGGACTCAACTGCTGAGGTCATAAGTCCCCTAGAACTTGGAACTGCTTAAACCTAACTAACCTAAGGACATCACACACATCCATGCCCACGGCAGGATTCGAACCTGCGACCGTGCACTGGGAAACAAACTGACAAAATTATAAAACAATGACTCACCTTTTTGCATTTTTTAACAGGCTGCACTATGATTCATTACTGTGCAAAACACTATGAGCCACAGTTTTGAAAACACTTTGTTTTGAAACTGAGAGCAAATTGTTTTAATACCTATTTTTACTACTTCATTACTTTAAAATAGTCCGCAGCTCGTGGTCGTGCGGCAGCGTTCTCGCTTCCCGCGCCCGAGTTCCCGGGTTCGATTCCCGGCGGGGTCAGGGATTTTCTCTGCCTCGTGGTGACTGGGTGTTGTGTGATGTCCTTAGGTTAGTTAGGTTTAAGTAGTTCTAAGTTCTAGGGGACTGATGACCACAGATGTTAAGTCCCATAGTGCTCAGAACCATTTGAACCATTTTTTGAACTTTAAAATAAATTATTCACTTTATGCTTTTTGAAAGCCCACAAACATTGAAACAAGCAGTTTCAATTGCGAAAATACCTTCAGGAAACATCGTTTACTATTTCACACACTTTTGCTACATTAACTTTGAATTCTGTTACTTTCTTCTTACTATATTTAAGTTGCATTATTTAGTTAACAACTGGGCTATAATGTTTTCACAACATGGACACTCGATAAGCATATTTAGCATGTAAAGGATCCTAAGTGCTTATGTGACAGGGGATAATTCGAGGTAAGATTTCAAAGTACAGTTTTTGTTTTACCTTATTATTTGAAACAAATAAAACACCCACATAAACTGATCCTTCACTTTACATTTCTACAACTCCTTATTTCCGTTGCAGTGATTGCGCAATGCAGTGGCGACTGCGTCCTGGCAGGTGAATCAGCAGTTGATAATGATAAAGTTCTGTCATTTCTTGGTGGCGATGATAGATACCATTTCCAAAACAGAGCTAGCCTATTGATCCAGCCATCCGAAGCCTTGGCACAGTGGAAACCAGCACAAAAAGCCTCTCTCGGCACCAGCACAATCCACTGTTGTTACATGAGCTGTTGGCGGTTCAGTAACTCGTGTCCGACTAACTCATTGTTCCACCTCTTCCTTCATGCCAACCACATTTTGCGCGCTCTGCATGATTCCGTTCCCGAGGGGAACCACAACACCTTTTCCTCTTACAATAAACTAAAAGTCCTAAGAGTTAGTTAGGTTTAAGTAGTTCTAAGTTCTAGGGGACTGATGACCTCAGAAGTTAAGTCCCATAGTGCTCAGAGCCATTTGAACCAAAAGCCCTAAGTGAAGGTCAGTAATTACATAGCAGCAACCAAATATTTTAAATAAAACGGAACATTTGCGCATATTGACAATTCAACATAAAATTATTCGAACAAATTTTCAGTTATATATAATAAGTTTTGTTTCCCTCCAAGTAAGGCAAAGTGTTTAACTAATAAAGGCAATACATTGCATAGGATTAAACCAGGACATCAAAGTTTTTACAAAGAAAAAAGTACACATTTTTATACAGTACCGAACCAATCATACAATAATTACAGAAGTTCAGCGATGGAATGTTGAACAAAACAGAAAGTTAAATAAATCAGCAAAAGATATGTAGTGTCTTACCTATAGTGTCACATTTGTGTTCAAAGATTTGGTAGTTTGTACAACCATGCAACGTTAAGACTCGCCAAAGCATAACACCTGGACCGCCAAAACGATCATGTTCGACAGGCTTCCTGGGCGCATTACGGACGGTCATATGGCGCGAGGTGGAAGCACGTAACCCACCCAGGAACACTGTCGATCATGATGGTGTTGGAAAGCATATTGCTTCATTGGCGTAGTGACATCCGGATCTTTGAACCCCGTACACGCTCTCATCAAAGTTATGTGACACAGTACTCTTTCATCATACGCGTCTTTTTAGGGCTGCATTCAGCCGTGACTTCATTTTTATTGATGACAATGCACAACTGAATCGAACTGCAGAGGTGGAGGAGCTCTTTGAACAAGGGGATATTCGGCCAATGGACTGACCAGCATGTTCCTCAGACGTAAGCCTCAACAAGCACGTGTGAGGTGCAGTGGGAAGACGCCCTTCAGGACATCCTCATGCAGTAGCTGTCAACCGCGCTTGTGGAGGAATGGAACGCCCTATCACAGAAACTTCTTACCGATATTTTGGCCAACATGGGACACATTGTCTGTGGGGGTCACGTGTCCTATTAAGAACCATGTCCCGTCTTTTGTTATGGCCAGGGAACCATCATAACTCGCTGTGACTTCAGTGTCTTCTCATAAAAATGTGATTTCTGCTCGTGTCACTGCATATTTCTGACAGTTACTTCCTGCACTATACTGTAGCAGTTCTTTCTAGGAATGGTCCAAGCGTCACATCATGCGAAAGTGAAACATCATGCGAAAGTTACTTTCGATCTTAAATTTTTATGCACCAATCTAACAATAAAGCCAACGGCTGTACCGCAGTGGTAGCAATGGTTCCCGTCAGATCATCGAAGTTAAGCACTGTTGGGCTGGTCTAGAACTTGGGTGGGTGACCATTCAGTCTGCCCAGCGCTGTTGGCAAGTGGGGTGCACTCAGCCCTTGTAAGGCAAACTGTGCCAGAACCAGCCTTCTCCCAATACTGAGGTCGTCCAAGCCACTGGGAGAGGCTTAATAAGCTGGAGCTTATTCCCGACTGCGAAGTAGCGTTTCCGGTCTCGTAAACTGACATACGGCTGAGAGAGCAGTGTGCTGACCACATGCCCTCCAATCCGCATCCAGTAACACCTGTGGGCTGAGGATGACACGGCGGCCGGTCGGTGCTGTTGGGCCTTCATGTCCTGTTCGGGCGGAGTTTAGTTTAATCCAACAATAAATCGTAAAGTGAGAGCGACATTTCGTTCCTGAATCATTGTGTAATGAAATCAGTAGCCCATTTAAATATTACTGTGTCGATTAAGTATCAGTCTCTAATATCTTTTCCGTCATTTGTAACGTCTTTCCCGTCATTTTAGCATATCTCTTTAAAAGTGCTCTTAGCGCAGAGCTAGCCCAAGTAGCCGCCGCTTTAGGCGAAGACACGCAGCAGAACAGGACCCGAGAAAAACATAAAAAAAAACGGCCACACGTGAGTAGGACTCACTCACTGGGGGTTCCGTATGGACTTAATTATGTCTTAGTTATCTGTACAGAAAGTTCATCCTTATCGGGAATCGAAAATCTCGACGATGTTTATTTGTTATCGTCATTTATACTGACAAAATATCGGTCCCAAGAATTCCAAGACTTCTGAGAATTTTTTTAATTTCAATTTTGGAGCCGAATAACAAATAACAAAAAATATTTTCTTCTGTGATGTAATAAATTAATAGTTTTCTGAGTTCTTCCCTCAGTTATGGTGTGAAACCTTTCTTCTTGGCAAATTTAATGATTCTATGTCAAGAGGAAGTACCCTGTAGCTTTTTAATCAGTGAGTTTGCGAGTGGCCGTATCTTTTGATTGCATTGACTTAGAAGCTTAAAATTTTTACCCCACCAAAGGACTATAGTCGTCACTATGTTCCTGAGAAAAAGAGGATTTAACAGACAGACCAACAGACAGACAGTATGATAACAGAATGAGATTTTCACTCTGCAGCGGAGTGTGCGCTGATATGAAACTTCCTGGCAGATTAAAACTGTGTGCTCGACCGAGACTCGAACTCGGGAACTTTGCAAAGGTCCCGAGTTCGAGTCTCGGTCGGGCACACAGTTTTAATCTGCCAGGAAGTTTCAGTATGATAACAAATTACAAAACATTTTTTCGTATGATGATTACTTTTTCAGCGAAACCTTGCTTCTTGCCAAATTTCGCCTTTCTACAGCAAGGGGAAGTACGTATAAGTTTGGGTAAGTGAGGTTGCGAGTATCAAAATGTGTGACATAAATGGCCGTATGTTTTGAGTGCATTGACTTAGAAGTTAACGTTTGTTACACCGCCAACTGACCACAGATGTTTTTATGTGACATAAATTTCAACTTGATAAGTCCCCTCATTCCTGAGAAAAAAGGATATTAACAGGCGCACGGACAGACAGTCTGTTAAGAAATGACAAAAAAATATCTCTTTCGTGTAATATAATTACAGATTATCAATTTTCGGATTGTTTTCCTTTGGTTGTAGTGTAAAGCCTTGCTTCCTGTCAAATTTCTCGATTCTAGGTCAACGGGAAGTAAACTGTACGTTTTGATGCCTGAGTTTACTAGTGTCAAAACAAGTGACAGAAATGGCCGCATCTTTTGATTGCATTGACTTTGAAGCTTCACATTTTACATCGACAAGAGAATGTAAACCTAATAATGTGACATAACTTGCAACTTGATTCGTCTACGCGTTCCTGAGGAAAAGAGTTTTGAAAAGTCGAACAGACAGACAGACAGACGAACGGAGAACAAAGTGATCTTTAAGGGTTCCGTTCTTACTGACTGAGATACGGAACCCCAGAAACTATGGTGAGAAACAGAACTGCTCACGTTAATATCGGCTAGGCATGCACGCTTGTTTTTCGACGTAGCCTTGTCCTCCACTGAGAAGCGTTATTACCTATTTCATCTGACAAGATTACGTCTAACCTGCCTGTGGATTCAGTACTACAGTTAACATACATCGGACAAAAGACTAGTCTTTTCCAGAAGACATCATGCTTATACCTTGTAACACCACGTCTAGCTTAGATAATGGCCTCATTTCAGCTAGGAAGAGAGTCAACAGGTTTTCCCTCAGGTTGCCGTATCCTGCTGAAGCTGCTCATTGATGATTAGATCCGGAGACCTTTAGAATTGAAAGGACGTATATTTCTACGTTTTCTTCTTGTTCCAAGGTCTCCCAGACATTGTCCATAGGACTACGATCGAGTGATTTAGCGGGACAGTCAAGGTACGAAAGGATATCTGAGCGTTAGCGAAAAACAGAAACAGATGCATGCAGCCCTGTGCAGCATACCCACTTAGGAATCTAGAATGATAAATAAACATATTGGTTCATTTTCACAATAACTTGAGTGATAGTGTCCAAGTTATGGTACGAAAAAAACAGCAAAACGTCTTTGAGACAGAGCCAGAGACAGAAACACAGCCAGAGACAGAAACACACACACACACACACACACACACACACACACAGAGAGAGAGAGAGAGAGAGAGAGAGAGGGAGGGGGGGGGGGGTGACAGAGATTTCATTATGGCAAAGGTCTGGGTTGTTCAGTAGATGATTCCCATAATTTGGAAATAAAAATGTAAGGGACGATCAAAAATTTTCCACTTGAGGGCATTGTTGCAGGGTATACGAGGTACGACAATAAAGCAATGAGACTTATTTTCTTTGCAAGACGTCGCAACCCTGCAGGCTTGCGTAGGCACAATATATTTGACCTTGGTCTATAAGCTGCTTCTAGTCCAAACAGCACATCGATGCAACTGCTGAGTCGTGAGTTGTACTGTAATAAGTTAACACGTGTTTGTGTCTCTGGTCACGGAAATGGAACTGCATAATATTGCTCAACGGTATTCCATTTCTTTTTGCGTTAAGTTAGGTGAGAACGAGACGAGAACTTACGTTAAGCTTCAGAAGGCATTCGGAGAGGAGGTTATGTCAAGAGCTTTTTCGTTGGAATAAAATGTTTAGTGAAGGCAGAACAAATATTGAAGATGAAGACTGCACTGGACGACCATCAACCTCACGAACGGATGTCAACTTGGCCAGGGTGCCTGTACTCGGACGATGTGATCGAAGATTATCCGTGAAAACAGTTGCAGAAGAACTGAACATCATTCGAGAAATGATTCGTCTAATAATAACTGAAGATCTTGGTATGAGAAAGATTTGTGCAAAAATGGTCCCCAAAAATCTCACACCACAACAGCGAGAAACACGAAAGAAAGTGCCAGCCGGTCTGTTGGAGCAAACGGAATTCAATCCTGAATTGTTGAGCCGTGTTATCACTGGAGATGAAAGATGTTTTTTTTTTCTGCATGGTCCAGAGACAAAACGCTGATGTTCGCAATGGTGCTCAAAGGGATCACCAAGACCAAAAAAAGGTCGCATGTCAAAGTCAAAAGTGAAATGCATGCTTCTGTGCTTCTTTGATTACAAGGGAATTGTTCATAAAGAGTGGGTGCCTCATGGACAAACAGTTAACCAATATTACTACAAAGAAATTTTAGAAAGACTTCGTAAAAGAGTTCTTCGTGTCCGTGCCAACATTGCTGATGATTGGATTCTGCATCGCGATAATGCGCCATCCCATACTGCTCTGTCAGTACAGCAATTTTTAACCTCAAAACAAATTTCAGTACTACCACAGCCACCTTATTCACCAGACATCGCTCCGTGCGACTTTTTTCTATTTCCAAGAATCAAAACGGCGGTCAAGGGACACTATTTTCAAACAACACAATATGTCCAAAAAGCTGTGACGAGGATCTTGGAGGATATTACAGAAGATGAGTTCCAGAAATGATACCACCAATGGCAGAAGCGCTGGAAAAAGGGTGTGCAATCAGAAGGGAACTACTTTGAAGGAGACAACACTAAACTTGAATAAAACGGTAAGCAACGTTTTTTTTCACATCAGGCTCATTACTTTATTGTCGCACCTCGTATGCAACATAGCGCGACTCCGATGCGGGTATATAAACATCGAGGTGTGGGCAAGGGATTAGTGAGTCATTCGCGACTTTCCGACGTGTGTAAGGTAAATGTGGGAAAGGGACTACTGCTACGTTATTACCAAATGCATCGAAACAGAACCAACGTGTCACTATTCTTTACTTGGCTGCCGAAGGACAAACACTGGTAGAAATGTATCGGAGGATGAAGAATGTGTATGGGATAGCATGTCTGTCGAAAACCCCCATTGTGGAATGGTGTGCCAAGTTCTTGCTAACGCACGCCCCCATGTCTCAAATGTCATAATGCAGAAGTTACTCCAACTCAAGTTGTCTTGTGACAGCCAGAGCGAGAGCACCAGCAGCAGGGAGTACTGTTTGTATAAAGCGTTTTTGTACTTACTTGCTGCGCTTAGCTTTTAAATAGTTTTTCTGGGAAAACCTAGCGTAGTTTTCGCGTCTCGTATTTCAGTGAGTGTTTCTTGATTATCAGAGTACCTCATCAGAAGATTATCTTGGGAATTTGTCACTGTATAGAGTAGGGTAAACATAGTCATGTGTAGGGACTGTGGTTGTTGTGAGCGGACGCAAGGAGAATTGGCCACTCTTCGGGGGCAGGTGGAGGCTTTGTCTGTTAGGCTCATCGAGCTCGAGGCGCAGGCGTCGGCTCGTAGTGGCGTTGGGGCAACTGTGGTGAGACCTATGCCTACTTCGGTGGCCTTGGAATCACATGGAACCCCTGATGTCGCTGCGTCTTCCGGCAGTGAGCATCTTACCGGTCAGCCATCACTCCAGGGTGAATGGCGGACAGTGGTGGGCTCGCGCGTGCCTGGCCGAAAGGCGAAGGTGGGATCTGGCCGCGTGGCAGCTGCCTTACCCCTTTCCAACAGGTACGGGGTGCTTCCTAGTGGTGATGACATCGTTTCCGAGCCACCACAGGATGCCTCGCCTGTTGGGCCAGTGGCCGATTCTCCGGCAAGGTCCCAACAGTCACAGAGGGCGGGCCTATTAGTTATAGGGAGCTCCAACGTTAGGCGGGTTATGGAGCCCCTCAGGAAAATAGCGGGTAGGTCGGGGAAGAATGCCAGGGTGCACTCGGTGTGCTTGCCGGGGGGTCTCGTCCGTAATGTGGAGGAGGCCCTTCCGGCAGCTATTGAACGCACTGGGTGTGACCGGCTGCAGATAGTAGCACATGTCGGAACGAATGACGCCTGCCGCTTGGGTTCTGAGGCCATCCTTGGTTCCTTCCGGCGGCTGGCTGATTTGGTGAAGACAACCAGCATCGCACGCGGAGTGCAAGCTGAGCTTAATATCTGCAGCATAGTGCCCAGAGTCGATCGCGGTCCTCTGGTTTGGAGCCGTGTGGAGGGTCTAAACCAGAGGCTCAGACGACTCTGCGACTATAATGGTTGCAAATTCATCGACCTCCGTTATTGGGTGGAGAACTGTAGGGCCCCCCTAGACAAGTCAGGCGTGCACTACACACCGGAAGCAGCTACTAGGGTAGCAGAGTACGTGTGGCGTGCACACGGGGGTTTTTTAGGTTAGAGGGACCCCCCCTTGGGCGAAACGATAAAATACCTGACGGCTTACCAGAGAGGACATTATCATCGTTGATAAAGAACGTCTGTCCTCAGAGACCAAAAACAGGAAAAGTTAACGTAATATTGGTAAACTGCAGGAGTATCCAGGGCAAGGTTCCTGAATTAGTATCTCTTATTGAAGGAAATAGTGCGCATATAGTATTAGGAACGGAAAGTTGGTTAAAACCGGAAGTGAACAGTAACGAAATCCTAGACACAGAATGGAATATATACCGCAAGGATAGGATAAACGCCAATGGTGGAGGAGTATTTATAGCAGTAAAGAATTCAATAATATCCAGTGAAGTTATTAGCGAATGCGAATGTGAAATAATCTGGGTTAAGTTAAGTATCAAAGGTGGGTCAGATATGATAGTCGGATGCTTCTATAGACCACCTGCATCAGCAACCGTAGTAGTTGAGCGCCTCAGAGAGAATCTGCAGAACGTCGTGAAGAAGTTTCGTGATCATACTATTGTAATAGGGGGAGACTTCAATCTACCAGGTATAGAATGGGATAGTCACACAATCAGAACTGGAGCCAGGGACAGAGACTCTTGTGACATTATCCTGACTGCCTTGTCCGAGAATTACTTCGAGCAGATAGTTAGAGAACCAACTCGTGAAGCTAACGTTTTAGACCTCATAGCAACAAATAGACCGGAACTTTTCGACTCCGCGAATGTAGAAGAGGGTATCAGTGATCATAAGTCAGTGGTTGCATCAATGACTACAAGTGTAATAAGAAATGCCAAGAAGGGAAGGAAAATATATTTGCTTAACAAGAGTGATAGAGCACAAATCACAGAATATCTGAGTGACCACCATCAAACGTTCATTTCTGAGGAAGAGGATGTGGAACAAAAATGGAAAAAATTCAGAAACATCGTCCAGTACGCCTTAGATAAGTTCGTACCGACTAAGGTCCAAAGCGAGGGGAAAGATCCACCGTGGTATAACAATCATGTACGAAAGGTACTACGGAAACAAAGAAAGCTTCATCATAGGTTTAAGAGTAGTCGAATCATAGCTGATAAGGAAAAGCTGAACGAAGCGAAAAAGAGCGTAAAGAGAGCAATGAGAGAAGCATTCAACGAATTCGAACATAAAACATTGGCAAACAATCTAAACAAGAACCCTAAAAAGTTTTGGTCATATGTAAAATCGGTAAGCGGATCTAAATCCCCTATTCAGTCACTCGTTGACCACGATGGCACCGAAACAGAGGACGACCGAAGAAATGCAGAAATACTGAATTCAGTGTTCCGAAACTGTTTCACTGCGGAAAATCGTAACACGGTCCCTGACTTCAGCCGTCGCACGGACGCCAAAATGGAAAATATTGAAATAAACGATATCGGAATTGAAAAACAACTGCTATCACTTAGTAGCGGAAAAGCATCCGGACCAGACGAGATACCCTTAAGATTCTACAGTGATTATGCTAAAGAACTTGCCCCCTTTCTATCAGCAATTTATCGTAGATCGCTGGAAGAACGTAAAGTACCTAGCGACTGGAAGAAAGCGCAGGTCGTTCCCATTTTCAAGAAGGGTCATAAATCAGATGCGAATAATTATAGGCCTATTTCGCTTACGTCAATCTGTTGTAGAATAATGGAACATGTTTTGTGTTCTCGTATTATGACGTTCTTAGATAATACAAATCTCCTTCATCATAACCAACATGGATTCCGCAAACAGAGATCATGTGAAACTCAGCTCGCCCTATTTGCCCAAGAAATTCACAGTGCCGTAGACACTGGCGAGCAGATTGATGCCGTATTCCTGGACTTCAGGAAGGCATTTGATACGGTTCCGCACTTACGTTTAGTGAAAAAAATACGAGCTTACGGAATATCGGACCAGGTTTGTGATTGGATTCAGGATTTCCTAGAAGAAAGAACACAACATGTCATTCTTAACGGTTCAAAATCTGCAGATGTAGAGGTAATTTCGGGAGTACCGCAGGGAAGCGTGATAGGACCTTTATTGTTTACAATATACATAAATGACTTAGTTGACAACATCGGTAGCTCCGTGAGGCTATTTGCAGATGACACGGTTGTCTACAAGAAAGTAGCAACATCAGAAGACTCGTACGTACTCCAGGAGGACCTGCAGAGGATTAATGCATGGTGCGACAGCTGGCAGCTTTCCCTAAACGTAGATAAATGTAATATAATGCGCATACATAGGGGCAGAAATCCATTCCAGTACGATTATGCCATAGGTGGTAAATCATTGGAAGCGGTAACGACCGTAAAATACTTAGGAGTTACTATCCGGAGCGATCTGAAGTGGAATGATCACATAAAACAAATAGTGGGAAAAGCAGGCGCCAGGTTGAGATTCATAGGAAGAATTCTAAGAAAATGTGACTCATCGACGAAAGAAGTAGCTTACAAAACGCTTGTTCGTCCGATTCTTGAGTATTGCTCATCAGTATGGGACCCTTACCAGGTTGGATTAATAGAAGAGATAGACATGATCCAGCGAAAAGCAGCGCGATTCGTCATGGGGACATTTAGTCAGCGCGAGAGCGTTACGGAGATGCTGAACAAGCTCCAGTGGCGGACACTTCAAGAAAGGCGTTACGCAATACGGAGAGGTTTATTATCGAAATTACGAGAGAGCACATTCCGGGAAGAGATGGGCAACATATTACTACCGCCCACATATATCTCGCGTAATGATCACAACGAAAAGATCCGAGAAATTAGAGCAAATATGGAGACTTACAAGCAGTCGTTCTTCCCACGCACAATTCGTGAATGGAACAGGGAAGGGGGGATCAGATAGTGGTACAATAAGTACCCTCCGCCACACACCGTAAGGTGGCTCGCGGAGTATAGATATAGATGTAGATGTAGAAGTGGGAGATACTTGTTCGCCCACTCCATAGTCCTGATCTCTCCCCACGCGATTATCGCGACTTTGGTCCCTCAAGAAAGGTCTTGAAGGGTTGATGATTCCTGTCGGACAGGGAATTTTTCCAGATAGCCTGAAATATGCTATTGTTAAACCATAGCATAAAAAAGGGGATAGATCTGATGCTAACAACTACCGCCCAATCTCACTCCTGACAGCTTTATCCAAAATTCTTGAAAAAGTAATGTATTGAAGAGTAGCATCACATATTTGAAAAACGAAGTAGTAACAAAATGTCAGTTTAGTTTTCGGAAAGGCTTTTCAACAGAAGACGCTATATATGCTATCACTGATCAAATATTAAATGCAATGAATAACCGAATATCACCCATTGGGATATTTTGTGATCTCTCAAAGGCTTTTGATTGTGTGAATCATGAAATCCTTCTAGATAAGCTTAAGTATTGTGGTATGAGTGGGACAGTGCACAAATTGTTTAATTCATACTTAACTGGGAGAATGCAGAAGGTTGAAATTAACAGTACAGATAGTCTACAAAAACCAGCAGGGCCTTCTAACTGGGGAGGTATAAGAATGGTTTCCCACAGGGTTCAGTCTTGGGTCCATTATTGTTCTTCATATGATTAATGACTTGCCACTCTATATTCATTAAGATGCAAAGTTAGTTCTTTTTGCTGATGGTACAAGTATAGTAATCACACCCAAGAAGCAATAATCAGCTGAGGAACATCCAAATAACGTCTTTCAGAAAATTATTAAGTGGTTCTCTGCAAATGTACTCTCACTAAATTTTGAGAAAACACAGTTTATACAATTCTGTACAGTAAATGGCATAACACCATTGATAAATATATACTATGAACGGAAGTCTGTTGCTAAGGTAGAATACTCAAAATTTCTGGGTGTATGCATTGATGAGAAATTGAATTGGAAGAAACACATCGATGATCTGCTGAAACGGTTAGGTTCAGCTACTTATGCTATTAGGGTTATTGCAAATTTTGGCAATAAACATATCAGTAAATTAGCCTATAATGCCTATTTTCATTCATTGCTTACATATGGCATCATATTTTGGGGCAATTCGTCATTAAGAGGGAAAGTATTCATTGCACAAAAGCGTGTAATCAGAACAATAGCTGGAGCCCACCCAAGATCACCTTGCAGACATTTATTTAAGGAACTCGGGATATTCACAGTACCTTCGCAATACATATGTTCACTTACGAAATTTGTCATTAATAACCCATCCCAATTCAAAAATAACAGCAAAGTGCATAGCTACAACACTAGAAGAAAGGATGATATTCACTATTCTGGATTAAATCTCAGTTTGGCACAGAAAAGGGTCAATTATGCTGCCACAAAAATCTGTGGTCATTTGCCAAATAGTATTAAAAGTCTGACAGATAGCCAACCAACATTTAAAAGCAAATTTAAAGAATTTCTGAATGACAAGTCCCTCTACTCAATAGATGAATTCTTCGATATGAAGTAGGAACTGTAAAAAAAAAAAAATAATTAATTATTTTGTATGTTAAAGTGACATGTTCCACATCATTACGAAATGTCGTATTCATGATCTATCGAACAAGGATTAATGTATTTATGTATGTATGTATGTGCAGCACGTAGTTACAGGCTTATTCACACAGCAGGAGCGATGTTTTGTCAAATGGGTATCTTCAGCCAGGTGTGTCGGCAGGATGATTAGCACAATGAACACAGTGAGTCTGCCTAGTTGGCATACCGATTCTGGACTGTTCGGTCTTTTAACCGAAACATTTTGGTTGTCCCCTTTACACATTACAGTAAGATGCAACAGCACCTTCAGAAAGGAATAGAAATGTCCACATTTCAGACGGTTTTCAGTTTACTTTCGTTTGCATCATCCAACCTTTCCACAATCGTTCAGTATGGATCATTGCCTCGGATAGCGTTGTTTCGAACAGGTTTCCCACACTTCGCTTTCCAATACCGAAATATTTTCCATTCCTTATAGCGCACTGTCATTACGTGTTCTTCGTCAACCGTCTATTAAACTCCCATCCGTGAAGAATGTATAATTCTGAGTATGAGTGATGGTTCACTTCGGTTTTGCATAACGTAGGTTTACATCGTCGCTTCAATCGGGAACAGTTTATGATTTCTGTTGTTTCTCACTTCTTCATGACCAGCATTATCTTTTTAATTCTAAGCTATGTGGCCTTTTTGAAGATTCGAACCGTAAAGCTAATATCTGAAACGCTTGCTGTAACATAGCAATTGTTAAACGTCTTAAAGAAGGCGTATCTATGAGGGCAATCCCAAAAGTAAGGTCTCCTATTTTTTTATAAGTACAGACCTCTGTTTGTGTAGCAGCTGGTCACACTGTTATGAAGAGTGCTTCACGCACTGTGTGTAAACATGCGCACGCCGCGCTGAGGCGCTCAGTCTTGGCTTGGCAGCCGTTGAGAATGGAGCTCCCGTTGGATGTTACCGCCAAGTGCGAGCTGCGCGCAATTATTCGGTTGTTGAACGTAAAGGGCACTGCGCCCATTGAAATCCATCACCAATTGACGGCAGTGTATGGTGAGTCGTGCATGGATGTGAAAAATGTTCGAAGTGGTGTAGAGAGATTGCAGCTGGTCGGACCGAAATTTAAGATGAACAAAGGAGCGGGAGACTGTCAGTTTCTCAGGAGACAGTGTTGAAGGTTGAGGAAAGCATGCGTCAAGATCGGCGGATCACCCTGTATGATCTCTGCACGTTGGTTCCTGAGGTTTCCCGAAGCACCGCTCACAGAATTTTAACGGAAACATTGAACTACCGGAAGGTGTGCGCAAAATGGGTGCCACGCATGCTGACTGAGGACCACATGCGGCAACGAATTGATGCTTCCCGCGCATTTCTTCGCCGCCTTGCAGCCGAACAGGACAACTTTCTGGACTCAATTGTCACGGGTGACGAAACCTGGGCATACCACTTTGCACCTGAGGCCAAGCTACAATCACGCCAGTGGCGGCATCCTTCTTCGCCAAAGCCGCGGGAATTCAAACAAACACAGTCTGCCGGTAAAGTCACGACAACCGTTTTTTGGTATCGGAAAGGGGTATTGTTGGTTGACTTTATGCCCACTGCGATCACAGTTAACGCCGAGAGGTACTGTGAGACTCTGAAAAAACTCAAACGGGCAATTCAGAACCGGAGAAGAGGAATGCTGAGCAAGGGCGTACACATTATCCATGACAATGCTCGCCCACACATCGCTCGGCGAACCGTTGCTCTCCTGCAACAGTTTCAGTGGAACATAATCAGCCACCCACCCAACAGTCCTGACCTGGCGCCCAGTGACTTATCACCTGTTCCCTAAGATAAAAGAACATTTGGTCGGACGGCGATTCAGCTCCGACGACGAGGTGAAAGAAGAGGTTCATAACTTGCTGAACAGCATGGCGGTGAACTGATAGAAATGGTGATTATGTCGAAAAATAGCTAAATGTAGCTGTCAAGTGATGTAAACCAGTGTAGAAATATACATTGTTGATTTGTTAATTATTCCTTCGTCCATTAGCACGTCATGTCAAAGAATGTCAAAGAATGGAGTCCACAAGATTTCGTTGAACTTAACAGTTCCGAAGCTGAGTGGAACTAGAAAACCTTCGTAGCCAAGGAAAGTTCCCCATTTCGCGAAGAAGGCCGGAGACATTTCAGTACTAGTTTGGCGGGGCTTGAGTGACAGAGCGACAGAGCGGCAGAAGCAAAAAGCGCAGAGACGCGATCCGCAGCTATCTGAAGGCGGATCGGGTACATCTAAGGGGCTGTACGGTACACAGCCTACGCCGCTATGTCGGCATAAGGCACGTAACACCTAATAAAGGATTAATGGACATTAAGGCCCCACAAGGACGGAATTATCTTGTCACAAGAGTATGTCGGTGGAGACGCAAACATTGTCCTTGCTTGTAATATTGCTGGCTTTGCAGCCATCGTACTCAGGTACAAGAAGCTCTTCTTCGAGCCGCTAAGAAGGCGGCAGTGGAAAGATGACGCAATGTGGTGTGAGGTACCGATAACAGATGGTTTGTGCATTACGAGTATCGAGAGAAAGGCCGCTTAAATTGTGGTCCTCCTCCGCCATTGGCTGATAGTTCGGAAGTTGCACGCGAAATGATAATCTTCTGTTATTAATATTAGAAAAACTAAACAGCATAGTTACTTGCATTTTATATCAAAGCATCTCTCAATACCATACTACCATTTCATCATTTCACAAGTATTTCTAGAGGAACGGAAGGTTCCAAATGATTGGAAAAGGGCACAGGTAGTCACAGTTTTCAAGAAGGGTCGTCGAGCAGATCCGCAAAACTACAGGCCTATATCTCTGACATCGATCTGTTGTAGAATTTTAGAACATGTTTTTTGCTAGCGTATCATGTCATTTCTGGAAACCCAGAATCTACTTTGTAGGAATCAACATGGATTCCGGAAACAGCGATCGTGTGAGATCCAACTCGCTTTATTTGTTCATGAGACTCAGAAAATATTAGATACAGGCTCCCAGATAGATGCCATTTTCCTTGACTTCCGGAAGGCGTTCGATACAGCTCCGCACTGTCGCCTGATAAACAAAGTAAGATCCTACGGAATATCAGACCAGCTGTGTGGCTGGATTGAAGAGTTTTTAGCTAACAGAACACAGCATGTTGTTCTCAATGGAGAGACGTCTACAGACGTTAAAGTAACCTCTGGCGTGCCACAGGGGAGTGTTATGGGACCATTGCTTTTCACAATATATATAAATGACCTAGTAGATAGTGTCGAAAGTTCCATGCGGCTTTTCGCGGATGATGCTGTAGTATACAGAGAAGTTGCAGCATTAGAAAATTGTAGCGAAATGCAGGAAGATCTGCAGCGGATAGGCACTTGGTGCAGGGAGTGGCAACTGTCCCTTAACATAGACAAATGTAATGTATTGCGAATACATAGAAAGAAGGATCCATTATTGTATGATTATATGATAGCGGAACAAACACTGGTAGCAGTTACTTCTGTAAAATATCTGGGAGTATGCGTGCGGAACGATTTGAAGTGGAATGATCATATAAAATTAATTGTTGGTAAGGCGGGTACCAGGTTGAGATTCATTGGGAGAGTGCTTAGAAAATGTAGTCCATCAACAAAGGAGGTGGCTTACAAAACACTCGTTCGACCTATACTTGAGTATTGCCCATCAGTGTGGGATCCGTACCAGATCGGGTTGACGGAGGAGATAGAGAAGATCCAAAGAAGAGCGGCGCGTTTAGTCACAGGGTTATTTGGTATGCGAGATAGCGTTACGAAGATGTTTAGCAAATATAGGTTCAATAGGCTCTGAGCACTATGGGACTTAACTTCTAAGGTCATCAGTCCCCTAGAACTTAGAACTACTTAAACCTAAGGACGTCACACACATCCATGCCCTAGGCAGGATTCGAACCTGCTACCGTAGCGGTCACGATGTTTAGGAAACTCAAGTGGCAGACTCTGCAAGAGAGGCGCTCTGCATCGCGGTGTAGCTTGCTGCCCAGGTTACGAGAGGGTGCGTTTCTGGATGAGGTATCGAATATATTGATTCCCCCTACTTATAACCTCCCGAGGGGTTCACGAATGTAGAATTAGAGAGATTCGAGCGCGCACGGAGGCTTTCCGGCAGTCGTTCTTCCCGCGAACCATACGCGACTGGAACAGGAAAGGGAGGTAATGACAGTGGCACGTAAAGTGCCCTCGCCACACACCGTTGGGTGACTTGCGGAGTATAAATGTAGATGTAGATGTAGATTAATAACCAGCAGAGTAGCAAACAACTGCTAAACGAAAAGTTAGAGGAAGCACATCGGTGATCTGCGCTTAGCGCCTAACTTGGATGGCGGGCGAAGTGGTTCGGCTGTAAGACCAAAGCTGGTTCGGCAGTGTCAGCGGACAGACGTGTCGTCTGGCGCAGTCGGTGTCGGTTAAGACTTTATTAGCAAACTCTGGTTGTTTGGACATGTAGTTGTGAACAGTGTGATGGCATTTACGGAAATACGGAGCTCATTATTTTGCTGAAGAATGGAAATTAATTATGACTCTAAAGTGGAATGTAATTGTGCAGTTTCTCGTGTTCTGCTAACAAAAAGCGAGTGGCATCCCGTATAAATAAACAAATTACAAAATGGCTCTGAGCACTATGGGACTTAACTTCTGAGGTCATCAGTCCCCTAGAACTTAGAACTACTTAAACCTAACTAACAGAAGGACATCACACACATCCATGCCCAAGGCAGGATTCGAACCTGCGACCGTAGCGGTCGCGCGGTTCCAGACTGCAGCGCCTAGAACCGCCCGGCCACTCCGGCCGGCAAACAAATTACAAACTGAATTATTTTTAAAATATCAATTCCCCGCTAAGAATTTATTGCGGCCTCAAGATAACGGATTCAAGAGCTATGTGATGTTTTCTGCGCAGGGGACAACTATAGAAGATTGCAGGTTGGTGAATATTAATTAGAACTTACACATTCCACTCAGGGCGGTGGACGCAAAGAGGCACCTCACATCTACTGCAATCATAGTACAAATGAGATCAGTGACACGTCATCTGTGGTAACGCAGAGGGGGTATGAAGGAGAGAAATTTTCGAGGGAAGGGCTTTATCATACGCACGTATGTATCTCCCGCTCCCTCTCACGTCCTCTCCTTTTCAACTTTCCGTATGCTGTCTTCCTCACCACCTTCGCATGTACACGGCCCAGTCTCGTTAATGTGACCAACCACCGCCTACGCGCACTTGCCCGCGAAAGGGAAAGGTCCCGAGTTCGAGTCTCGGTCTGGCACACATTTTTAATCTGCCAGGAAGTTTCATATCAGCGCACACTCCGCTGCAGTGTGAAATTCTCATTCTAGACTCACAATGTTAAAAGATAATAGGCATTCCCATCGGTCCTAGTCAAAAGTTACTATTCAGAGAATGTCGTTATGGGGAGCGAAAGGTAAAAAACTTATGCAGCTTATTTTTAATAAAAGAAGCATTTCTTCTGGCTCCTAGATGGAAGAGATGCTTGCTTTTTTAAAAATTGTTTTATTTCTTAGTTGTTTTAAATTCAGGGATGATTTTTATTCACAACAAGAAGGCTTAGCCATGGGCTCTCGACTTGTGTATTGCATACCAAATATTTTTATGACTAACTTTGAGCAATAATTTTTGAGCCGGCCGGAGTGGCCATGCGGTTCTAGGCGCTACAGTCTGGAACCGCGCGACCGCTACGGTCGCAGTTTAGAATCCTGCCCCGGGCATGGATGTGTGTGGTGTCCTTAGGTTAGTTAGGTTTAAGTAGTTCTAAGTTCTAGGGGACTGGCGACCTAAGAAGTAGTGCTTACAGCCATTTAAACAAATAATTTTTGACAAAATTCCCTCATCGTGCTAGAAGATTACTTTTATGGAATAGACATGCCGACGATGTTTTCATATTATATGACGGTAATAATTTTGAAAGTGACCAATTTCTTTGGGATCTAAATAGTTTGAACCAAAGATACAGTTCACTGGGCAGTGCGCTAAGAATGACACCTTACCGTGTTTGGACCTCCAAGTGACCGCAAAAAATGGAAATATAGGCTTCGATATTTACCGATTGCCAACCACGACAGATCTTGTCATACACAGGCAGTCATGTCATCCAGTGGAACATAAATCCGCAGCATTCCGAGCCATGGTAACCAGTATTTATGAACTCGCCCTGACCAGAGAAGCTCAAGTGGCTGAATATGTGGTTATACAGTACATAGCGCATCAAAACGGATACGATCCAGAATTTGCTGACGCAATTAATAGACGCATACTGAAAAAGAGAAATCTTCTTTCTCGTGGAGCATTAGAGGTAGATTTTATAACTCTTAGACCAGCTGAGAAGATAAGGGAACGCTCTATTTTTTGTAGAATACCATATCTGGGTGCAATATCCGAAAAAATGGCAGATATATGAAATCCAGAAATACTATTCCAGCGTGGGTCATTTCAAATAGGATTTCATGAACATCTTAACTCAAATTATCCCCGCTCTGCATTAACAGCAGGCTTACTCTAAGAGGGCCACAGCACCACAAGCCCTTCAGAAAATTTTAAAATACTTCACAAAAAAGAAAAAATTGGAAATATTTAGACTAAAAAACAAAACGCACAATTCACGTTGAATAACAAGTTGGAGTTAAAGCACCATAGTATCGTGGCTAATTTTGATTGTTTTTATGATTAGGTGCTACTAGGTAATAAAATTCTGTTCTCTTCTCGCTTGTAAAGGTAGCGACCCAGCGCTCCTAGTCACAAGTATATGACCGTCACACCATCCACATGGATATGGATAGCTTCCGATCTGCCAGCCAGATAGTCTCTCTTTGTTGTTCCCGCAGGCCGCTTTTGCCTTGCCCTGCATTGAGCTGCCCTGCTGTCGTACTGGTAAGACACTGCCACTTAATTCTTTCCACTTCGTAATTTCCGTGCACTAAGTTTCTAGCAGTGACAATTCTTTGTTGCCAAATCGGCCTCTTTTTTAAAAATAATTATCGTCTGCTCATTATAAAATATATTTTCTCTTTTTAGATGCAGGCAAGTTTTAATGAATGGGGCACATCTTTACCTTTCGCTGCCATAACATTGACGACATTCTCTGAATAGTAACTTTTGAGTAGGATCGATGGATATGCCTGTGATCTTTTAACATTGTGCTTATATTTTAAACATTCCTTTACTAATTCTAATATCTGTAAAAGTGGTGACCCTGTACTTTGCTTTTACTACGTAGGTTCACCAGATGATGCGCCTTAAAGCCGCGAAACCGCTTGTGTATAATAAACAACAATTTTACGACATGCGAGCGGAATTCTTCCTGACATCATGCCTTTCAACAGCTGCGGTTGCCCGGAATATAAAATTGTTTGAGACGTACAGCTGTTGAGCAACTGACGGTCCAGATGAACCAAGTGGTTACCAACAGTGTCTCCTCAATAACCGTTTGTCGAACATTGCTGCATATGGGCCTCCGCAGTAGAGCACCTGACTGCTGTCCATCAGTAATAAAGGCTGGAATTTGCTTGTCAGCATCTCAACTGGACGTCTCCTGAATGGCCACTGGTCGCCTTTTTATATGAATCACATTTTATGCTCTATCGGACAGATGACTGTTGGCGGATAAGGTCTTGCGACAATTCATCCTTCATGCAGTCTGTTTTATCATCGGAACGACGCATCTACCTGCATGACAATGCAGCTTGCTGTGTACGTGCGTAGTTCTTAGAGCACCACGATGAGTTTATTGTACTAACCTGACCAACAGGCTCGCCAGATTTCAACCCAATCGAGAATCTGTAGGATCACCTCCATCGGTCTCTTCGCGTCATGGATTCTCAATTAAAGAATCTTGTGCAGCTAGCCACGGTACTGGAGTCGGCATGGCTCCACATCTCTGTCAGTATCCTCCATCTGGTACGCATGTTTCGAAACCGCACCAGACAGCATGGACCTCGGTTACCACTAGAGGTCTCTCCAGCCGTCGCGCCGTAAGACGTGGCTGTGTGCAGTCCTGGCCCGCGTATAATGTGAGGGCGTCATGGTGGAGCACATGGTCCCAGCGGCCAATAGCAATGTACTCTATCAGGTATTTAAGCGCCTGCCTCTCGCTCAGCAGGATATCTATCATCTGCCATATCCTCTGCTACACCCATCCCACTTGGATCTCCGCCCCTCCTACCTTTTACAAATCCCTTCAAATCCTGGAACGCCATGCGCTCCGCCTCGCCTATCCCATCTGCCTCCCCTCCCCCACATGGATATTGTAAGACCTAATTCCATACCTGCACCTCTTCCTTTTCCTTGAACAGATACGGATCCTCTACACCTCCCACAAACTTGATCCCCCTCACCCACTTGTCTCTCCCATCTTTTCCCACCCCCGTCCACTGCTGCACCTGTATTTCCATGTCCCACCCGCTCTCCATCTCTCCACTCTCCATACCCTTGCCCAAGGTGGCTGCCGCCAACTCCCCCTCCCTGATGATGCCCTCATCCCCTTCATCTACCCCTCCTGCCAACTTTGATCCTCCACTTCCACCCCTGTGTTTTTCCCAAGGGCACCCTCTCTCCCTTCTCTCCCTCCTCTCTTCCATCCTCCCTCCTCTCCCTCTGGCCTTCCATTACCCCCCTACTTTCTTTCCTCTGCCACTGGCATCTACACCCTCCCCCTCTCCCTTCTCCCCCACCTTTTCCCCTTTGTCAGGTCCCCGGATTCGTACATGAACAGTGAACATTCGTGTGCCAGAGATCATCGCCAGTGTTTGTGTGTGCCTTCGTGTTCGTGTTCCAGTGTTTCATCGTTTGTGCTCCATCGTTTGCGTGTGTCATTTCTGTCATCTCTGTTCGTGTCCACGTTCTGTAAATTTTTTATTCGGACACTGCGCCCATGACCGGCTTCGTGTATTTTAATTTTGTATGTCTACTGTTGTTTATACACCATGTTTGTTTTTCGATGTCTCCTTATGTATCGATTGTCCTATCTGTGGCCGAAGAGCGGCGTAGTTTGCCACTGCCTGCCTACCTGTATCAGGTATGAAAATAACAGTAAAGAAAAAAAAAGCTCAGCTGGCAGTCTGATATTCGCGTTAGTTTATCGACATCTCGCCTACAGACAGTGTGTTTACTTGGTTTCCATGTAAGAGCGGACATTGTGGATTTGTGAGGTTTCGCTTGTGACCCCGTTGCAATTTGCGCGTTGTTGTTTATTAGGTCTTGCTCGGTTGTCCATCGTTGTTCCTGTATGTCCTCCCCCTTTCGTTCTGTTTGTTCGCCGGCCGCTCCCGTTTGGCCCCGACGCACTTTCGTTCTCGGTAATCCCGCGACCGTTCCAGAACCTCACTGGCTCTTTACCCACACATCCCAATAGCAAAAGATTGTTATTCAGGCTTGTGATTTGTGGTCACATTAACGTGACTGGACCATGTAACATTGAACATTACAGCAGCTGATGTTCTCCGCTTTATTATGGCGGCTGGAAAAGATCAGTGTTTAACGTCCCATACACATTATTCTAAATGGAGCGCTGAAGTATTTTGGCAGCAGTCTTCTTTGTAGACTGATTGAATTTTCCTGCTGTCCTGTTAAGGAATCGAAGTCTGACATCTATTACACCTATGGCCGAGCCTGTATGATCATACCACTTCATATACATACTGCTACGTGACAGTTTTTATCAAAACTACCATGACGTTGATAACCCAGCCAATCTAAATTAATTACCAGCTAGAAATGGGAGTACAAGTGGAGTTAAAACTAATGAGAAATTTTTTGTTTATTTATAGACGCAATCACATTCTTATGACACGGTCATAACCGGTTTCGGCCATTCAGTGACCATCTTCAGATTCTATAACAATACAAAATAACATTTATATTAAAATCTAAAAATAAGTGCAATATTTAACCAAGCTTATTAGTAATCTACTGAATTTATGCGAAATACATATAGTTCATACCTAAAGGCAGCATGCACTGAACACAGGTTCATGCATTGTCAAACTAGCTATAACATGTAAAACCCCTGTCTTATATAGATATAAAAATTTTGTTAGATTTTATTCCCCCTCTTTGTGCTAGATATGTGCGTCCTCTATAAGATGGTCTTTATTTTTCAAAATCCTAAAATATAACAAATTTACTATTAATATTTAGGTAAAATGTATATAAAATTTAAAATTACAGAAAAGATCGTTACATCAGTGAAATAACATTTCAGAACAAAGAGAAAACATTGCTACAGATGAATATAGTAGTAGCACATGTAGAGTGTCTTTCTGAAGCCCGATGGCGCTGTATTTACATTATTGCCTGTTTATGCCATTGTCATTGTATGGCCGAAACCGGTTATGACTGTGTCATAAGAATGTGATTGCGTCTATAAATAAACAAAAAAATTCTCAAATTATTCAATCACTCGCTCCATTGACAAAATGTCGTTAAAACAAAAGTCAGTGATTGTCATAACAAACTACTAAAATTCCATATTAGTTTCTTATTCTGTTGGATTGGTTGAATGTGTAGTTGGGATTCCTATTCCATACATGTTGAGCAGAGGCCATAGGTACAGGGGAGAGCGAGCCAATGTTAGGCCAGTAGGGGCACCGCAGTTCTGTTCAATAGAATATAGAATGGCACCGGCAATATGAGCGCTCCGCCGAGGAGGCGCATCTTTGATCGTGTTCTAAATGACGGGAAGCTATTGTGTGCTATTTTTGGGGTGCCATGTCCACCGGTGCCTAGGAGGCACATTGCGAGCTAACAGAGATGGAGTGTGGCGCGGTGTCGTAAGGTCCTGTACTCCGTAAGAAGCCCTTATTCTACACTCATGCTGATACATGGTAAAACAACGGTCTGGTGGGCGGTTTGCAGGTTTAAATCACCTCGGGGTATGACCATGCGGTGCATTTGACCTGCGGCCGTCGCACAGTGGCGCTGGCAGCAGTCCACATATGCAGAGGTGTGTGGGTGCATGTCAGAGTACGGTGCAGTGAGTAAGTGTGCAGACGTTTTCAGACATGCTAATGGTGACTGTGTGTTAAAAAATGGCTCAAAGAACACATATTGATGACGTTATGAGGGGTAGAATACTAGAGCGACTGGAGGCTGGTCAGACACAGCAGATCGTAGCACGAGCCCTCTGTGTGCCACAAAGTGTGATCTCAAGATTATGGCAACGACTCCAGCAGACAGGAATCGTGTCCAGGCGCTACAGTACGGGACGCCACAGTGCACAACACCACAAGAAGACCGATATCTCACCGTCAGTGCTGACAGACGGTCACGGAGTACTGCAGGCAGCCTTGCTCAGGACCTTACCGCAGCCACTGGAACAGTTGTCTCCAGACACACAGTCTACGGACGACTGAACAGACGTTGATTATTCGCCCAGAGACCAGCAAGGTGCATTCCACTGACCCTGGTCACAGGAGGGCCCGTAAAGTCTGGTGTCAAGAACACAGTATATGGTCATTGGAACAGTGGTCCCAGGTTATGTTCACGGACGAGACCAGGTGTAGTCTGAACAGTGATTCTCGCCGAGTTTTCATCTGACGTGAACCAGGAACCAGATACCAACCCCTTAATGTTCTTGAAAGGGACCTGTATGGAGGTCGTGGTTTGATGGTGTGGGGTGGGATTGTGATTGGTGCACGTACACCCCTGCATGTCTTTGACACAGGAACTGTAACAGGTCATGTGTATCGGGACGTCATTTTACATCAATATGTCCTCCATTTCAGGGGTACAGTGGGTCCCACCTTCCTCCTGATGGATGATAACGCACGGCCCCGCCGAGCTGGCATCATGGAGGAATACCTTGCAACAGAAGATATCAGGCGAATGGAGTGGCCTGCCTGTTCTCCAGACCTAAACCCCATCGAGCACTTCAGGGATGTTTCTCGGTCGACGTATCACTGCACGTCTTGAAACCCCTACGATACTTCAGGAGCTCCGACAGGCACTGGTGCAAGAATGGGAAGCTATACCCCAGCATCCGCTCGACCACCTGGTCCAGAGTATGCCAACCCGTTGTGCAGCCTGTGTACGTGTGCATAGTGATCATATCACTTATTGATGTCGGGGTACATGCGCAGGAAACAGTGGCGTTTTGTAGCAAATGTGTTTCAGGATGGTTTTCTCAACTTATCACCAATTCCGTCGACTTACAGATCTGTGTCTTGTGTGTTCCCTATGTGCCTATGCTATTGGCGCCAGTTTTGTGTAGTGCCACGTTGTGTGGCAATTATCCTTAATTTATGAGCATGAGTGTAGAATCCTCTAAGACCATGATGGTGCTGAGATAAAAACTGTAAACTGGAGTCCTAAGAGAGACCGTCCAGCTGTTTTGTGTTTAAGAGCACCACACTAGCAGCTGTCATGCTGGCGCCAAGTTAACTAAATTGCCGTTGAGTCTGTTAAGAAACAGTAAGAGCCGCTGCCGTTGGATAGTGTTTGAGAACATAAATCGCTTGTACGTACTTGGAGGTGGCCTTATTGGCTGATATGCGAAATAGACTTGATAGTGGGAGTCAGATGTTTCCTATTTCTGAGTTCCAGCACTAAAAACATCTATGATTGGTAAATTATGTTAAAATTGAGAACCGTTACAGAAGGGAGATTGTTGCATTATTAGGACGGATATGATTGGTCAGCACTTGAAAGAATGACAGTCATCGGTGATCAAAATCATGCATATGGCTCACACTCAGAAAATAGAGTAAAAATTCAGCTTCTTGCTGAGAATAATCTGTACAAGTCACTTCCGCCTGGGACCCGACAGATGACACTGCACCTGAGAGAATGGCTGCGATTATGGACTGTGTGGGACAGCGGCCTTTGGCGCTCAGAATTTTGCAGCACAGCTGCCACTTACAGGCATCGGTAACGCTAGGTATGATGAACAAATGCAGCTTTCGCAAAGCGGGCTGTAGGATGTACATGAATGTTTTCGATTGACGCTAAGATTTACACATTTTTAATTCACCTACGTCTATGAGCCACCCAGAGCTCAACATGTGTTCAATCAAGATGGTGGGTACATGCATGATTCTTCCTGTAGTCCCCTCTTTCCCTCTCATTTCGCAGTCACTATGTAACTTCAGCGAAATTAGTTGTTTCCCCAAATGTTGTGTTTACTTTAACGTATTCACCTCACAATAATTATCCAATCTTTGCTAAGTTATTGATATTTTAATCCTATTGTAACCTGTGTTAATACTTAGTGAATGTAATGATTTCCTGTCTTTGTGCACTTGTGTTGAATTTGAAGTCTGAAAGGACTCGTAATACATGGAGTGAGCCAGATCGCTGGTCGATCATCAGCGATCGGCTTGTTATCTTTGGCGCGTCCCCGGGCATGCGCATCTTTGCGTTTTCGGCTGGGGCGCGCGGGACGGCGAGAGGCAGTCGGTTTGGGGCGGCCGGTGAGACTGGCGGAGTTGTGCCTCGGGCGTAAGCACGTGTGTGATGTCTGTTACGCTGGGGCTGTTTGCTAATCGTGAAACTCCTGCGGCGGTTACTGGTTGCCTGGAAGGCATTTCGTATAAACTGTGGCAAGCCTCGCAGTGAGAGGGGAGTCCGGAGATGGTGTTGACCTACATGTTTGTGCAAATTGGGGTGCCTGTTTGAGAAGCACGGCGTGGGCCTGTTGGTTGCTTCGTCCTTCTGGCAGCCACCGCAAGCGGATGTTCGACCGGAATGTCTACAGTTTGTGGTGAGCATAGTGAGAAAGATTTGTGCCTCAGCTGAAAGAGGGGTTGGGGGGGGGGGGGGGGAGGGTTCCATTGGACATCTTTTGGAATTCCTTAATGCTATAATTTAAACATATAAACAAAAATTGTTCTTTCAGAACAAGCGCCTGTTTCTTTGGGACACTGCAGTTCAAACAGGAGTGGCGTAATGTTAATGAGTATTTGTTATTCGTCAATTGAAGTGTATTTAATGTCTTGCTGTTTTCTGGGGCACGCAGCTGTGTTATTGAACTCATTTTGAAGTGTTCTGTCGGGTGAATGACTGCTCCCCACTTCAGTGTATTCTTTTGAGTAGTATTGTATGTTTTTTTGGAGATTTGTCAGTGGGGTGTACTGATTCAATTTTGTTTTTCTCTTTCTTTTGAATTACGGTGAATTGTTTAGTTTATCTGGTTATTGGCTTAACTTGCGCTTCACGCACTAAATCAGCTGATATTGAAATTGTTTTTCTTTTATTCCTGTTTAATGTCAGATAGATTCAAATGTAACTTCATTTATGTTATTTGAAATAAATGTGTTGGATTGACCTTAATGAATTATGTGCAATCGAAGTAAGGGATCCAGTCCTTCATTAGTGCTTAACAGTGGCGTGTGGTTCGGGTTGTGAGCCCTGCGCTCGGCCCATGGAGTTTTTTCTGACCATTGTTTCATCAAGAAATTGGAGTTACAGCACCGACATATCATGTACACTACGGCTACCCCGTAGGATCACTTGAATTCAATTACAGCGGTTGCACAACAGATAACTTACACTGAAGTGACAAAAGTCAGCCGACCGCTGTGACCGAGCGGTTCTAGGCGCTTCAGTCCGGAACCGCGATGCTGCTACGGTCGCAGGTTCGAATCCTGCCTCGGGCATGGGTGTGTGTGATCTCCTTAGGTTAGTTAGGTTTAGGTAGTTCTAAGTCTAGGGGACTGATGACCTCAGATGTTAAGTCCCATAGTGCTCAGAGCCCTTTGAACAATTTGACAAAAGTCATGGGATACCTCCTAATACTATGTCGAACTTCCTTTCGCCCGGCGTGGTGCAGCAACTCGACGTCGCATGGACTCAACAAGTCGTTCGAAGTCCCCTGCACAAAAATTGATTGTGCTCCCTCTATAGCCCCCCATAATTGCGAAACTGTTCCCGTTGCAGGATTTTGTGCACGAACTGACCTCTCCATTATGTCCCATAAATGTTGGATTGAATTCATGTCGAGTGATCTGGGTGGCCAAATCATTCGCTCGAATCGTCCAGAATGCTCTGACATGGAGCGTTGTCATCCATAAAAATTCCATTGTTGTCTGGCAACATGAAGTCCATGACTGCCTGCAGATCGTTCCCAAGTAGCCGAACATAGCCATTTCCAGTCAATGATCGGTTCAGTTGGATCAGAGGACCCAGTCCATTCCATTTAAGCAAAGCACACGCCATTATGGAGCCACCACCAACTTGCACAGTGCTTTGTTGACACCTTTGGTCCATGGCTTCATGGAGTCTGCGACACATTCGAGCTCTACCATCAGCTGTTACCAAATGCAGTCGGGGCTCACCTGACCAGGCCAAGGTTTTCCAGTCGTCTAGCGTGCAACCGATATGGTGGCGAGAAAAGGCGCTCGCCTCGGTCTACTGCTGCCACAGCCCATTAACGACAAATTTCACGATACTGCCTACGTTCGTTGTACATCCCACATTGATTTCTGCTGTTATTTCATGCAGTATTACTTGTCTACTAGTACTGACAACTCTACGTAAACGCTGCTGCTCTAGGTCGTTAAGTGAAGGCTGTCAGCCACTGTGTTCCTTGTGAAAGGTAATGCCTGAAATTTGGTACTCTGGGCACACTCTTGAACTGTGTACAAATTGTCCTACCCACATATTTGTACCTAGGGACTGCAGAAAGTAAGTTACACATGTCATCCCACGTTCAGACCATTGCGCAATGACAGTGTCGCATTGTCAGAAGAGAGAGCATGTTCCAGATTTCCTACAGACACTTCTGCTGCGGTTCGGATAATAGGCGCATCGCAGTTTGCGGTTAAAACGGAGTAGTGACTGGAAATGTACCCCAAAGTTGAAATACGCCCCACGGTGCGAGTCTTGTGGGGACACAGATTCGCCGCAAAATTCTGGTGGTATGTGGACCAAACGCATTGTAGCGAAAGAGTGCCAATAATTTTACCGAGGCCATAAAGACGTGGTTGTTGCTGATCGGGAAGTCCAGATTTCGCACCATGCGATTTCCATCTTTTCAACAAACTGAAAGAACGTCTTAGGGTGTAGAGGTTTTCCAATGACGGGGACGTTCACACCGATTAGTGAATGGCGGATTTCTATCGCCGAGGAACTGGACGACTGGTGGAGTGTTCCGACCGCTTTTTTACAGAGGCTCGGTGACTGTGCCTTCTATCTGTGTCATTCTGAAGTATAGCGCAGCATTCACCAGTCGCACCACACTATCGGACTAGATATCTATCGTCATTGTCCGCCTGCTTAGCTGAGTGGTAACGTGTTTGCCCACCACACAGTGGGCCTGGGTTCGATTCGTGATCTGGGTGTTGTTGTCCTTATCACAATCTCATCGCTACTGACGTCCAAGTCACCCGATGTAGCGGCACCTGAAATAAGACATGTAACCCGGCGGCCGAGCCTCCCTGGATGGGGTCTAGCGGCCAAAAATTCTACACCTCAGCCTGTTGTATTCGGCACATGTTTTATGCTCGTATTTTTCATGACATTTCTGAGTCACTTTGAAATCTTATCGAGATCTGCCTGGATATTTGTACAGCTTTTTTAGAGAATGCTTTATCGTAGATAACATCATCTCATTAACTGCAGCCGGCCTGAGTGGCCGAGCGGTTCTAGGCGCTTCAGTCCGGAGCCGCGCGACCGCTACGGTCGCAGGTTCGAATCCTGCCTCAGGCATGGATGTTTGTGATGTCCTTAGGTTAGTTAGGTTTAAGTAGTTCTAAGTTCTAGGGGACTGATGACCTCAGCAGTTAAGTCCCATAGTGCTCAGAGCCATTTGAACCATTTGAACCATCATTAACTGCATCCTTTTCCTAAGGAACCAACACGACATTTGCTTTGGGTGATTCATGGAAAGCCCAGAAAACCCAGATCTGGATGACTACACGGTCATTCGAAGCCCAGCCCTTCCGTATATAATTTCAGTGCCTTACCCACTGAACCACTTCATTCACTAAACCACGTGGGAGGAACATTTCAGACGGTGATCCCACATCTTTTCCATATCCGAAAGTTACTTAATCCCTCCTCATTTTCGTAGCAAAATACAGCTTTTGTTTTGATTATTGTCTTTATTTCAGGGAGAAATTTCCGAAATATACAATTAGTGCAATCATTATATGGAAGTGAATCATGGATTGTGGGAAAATCGAAAAAAGAAGAGCATCGAATAGTTTGAGATGGGTGCTATGGAAGGATGTTGAAAATCAGAAGGATCGTCGAACAGACATACCAAACTAACGGCCAAGGTCTGTGACGTCATTCTTTAGTAGAAATTCGTACATGTTTTATACTCGCGTTTTATGACATTTTCGAAGATCGGAAATCTCCTCTGTAGGAGATACAACATGGATTCCGAAAATAACGATCATGTGAAACCCACCTTGTTTCCTCGTCCACGAGGCCAAGACAGCCGTAGATATCGGCAACCAGGCAGACTGCCGTGTTCCTTGACTTCCGAAAGGCATTCGACACAGTTCCGCACTGCCGCCTACTGAACAAAATACGAGCGTACGGAATATCAGACCAGCTGTGTGAATGGATTGAAGAGTTTCTAGTAAACAGAACACACAATGTCATTCTAAACGGGCAAAAAGTAACTTCGGATGTGCCGAAATGTGTGTTATAGGACCATTACTTTTCACAGTATACAGGTCGTTCATTAATAACTTTTAAAAAACCCCGAAGTGACGTAGATGGCGCTGAGATAAGTACTTTAACATAAGACGAATGCCGTCGCAAATGTCGGAGATATCCCAAAAATTGATGACAAATGTTCAGATGTGACATCAATATATGACGTACCTCGCTCACGGGTAGTGGCCGGGCTTGTCGATTCTACACTCGGCGACAGGGTGCAGATAGCGGTAATATAAGAGTACTGTCAGTCGGTTTAAATTTAGCGAGATTATGGCCATGCATCTATGTTATGGTGCTGCTAATTTCAATGCGCTTCCAGCAAGACGTATTTACGCAGAACGTTTCCCACACTGTGCTTTACCTTCTCGCACATCGTCTGCTAGTGTGGGTCGTCGAGTGAGAGAAACACGGATCCTGAACGTAAGTGAACGGTGAAGGCAAAAAATGTGTTGAGTGAAGGCGACACAGTGATCAGATATGCTGTGTTCTGAAATCAAAAGTACATCATCTGGTGACGTCACGTGTTAGACTCTTTTTATCATCCGCTTTTGGGGTGTTTCCCTGCATTAGCGGCTTCATGTGTCTTATATTAAATTACTTGGCACAGCGTCATCTACGTCGCTTCAAGGGTTTTTAAATTTTAATAATAATCACACCCTGTATATAAATGATCTAGCGGAAAACGCAAGAAGTTGCATGAGGCTTTTAAAGGAAAGTGCTGTGGCATACAGAGTGGTCGGAACGCCTGAAAATTGTTGTGAAGTTCGAGGATGGATAGTGTCTTGAAAGAGGTCTTAAGACCAAAATCAACAAGAGTAAAACTAGGGTAGTTGAATGAAATCGAATAAAACGAGAAGGTGCTAAGGATATTATAGAAGGAAATGAGGCGCTTAAAGAAGCAAACAAACTTCGCTATTTGTGCGGCAAAATGCGTGAATATGACATAAGTATAGTGGTTATAAAATATAGAGTGGCAATAACAAAAAAAGCTTTTCTGGAAAAGGTAAACATGTTATCGAATATAAATTTAATAGCTAGGAAGTGGTACCTGGAAGTATTTACAGGGAACGTAACCTTACATAGAAGTTAATCATGGACGATAAACAAAACAGACAAAAAGAGATGTTGAAATGTGCTCACATGGATGACTGCAAAAGAATAGTGAGTAGACGGCTTGACAAATAAGAAAAAGTACAGAATCGAACTGGAAACACAAAAGCTTTATGTCGCAGCTTGGGGAGAAGAAGGGACAGGCTGATATAACACGTCCCGAGGCGCTATGGAACAGTTAATTTGGTAATGGAGGGAAGTGTGTGCTTGGTATAAATTGCAGAGGGAGACCAAGACTCGACTACAGTACACGTGTTCAAGTGGATGTAGGTTGCAGCAGTGCGGAGATGAAGAACCTCGCACGAGACAGCATAAAGAGTTGCATTAATCCGGTATTCTGACTGAAGGCCGAAACTGCGATACCTTTTACTTCAGGAAACCGGAACAACCACTGCTGCAAGGAAACGTAAAAACCATCATCGAATGAACGGGAAAATTAAGTAACATAAATTCAAGAAGTAAGGTTTAGCGTTTAACTGATGACAGTGTTACCAGATACGTTGCACGATCTCCGTTTGGGGAACAATGAAAAAGGAAATCGGCGATGTCCTTTTCAACGGAACCACCCCGCTACTCGCCGTAAGTTATATAAGGAAACGATAAACAATCTACATTTTGGTAGAATGGCAACGATTTCAACTCTGCCTCTCCCAAGTGCGTGGGCTACGCTACCCTGCTCGATACTATGAAAGTATACCATATAGCACTGCTCCACAACGAATTTTCATTTAGTTTTATCCAAGGTACAATCATCTTGCAGTTTCTGTCCGTTTCATTTTTAAGAAGGGGTATCTAAAACTTGTCCTCTGAACAATTCTTATGTATGTGTGACGCAACCGCTAGTTTTTTTAATCGTTGGCCATCAACACATGGAGCAACTGAGCAATGTAGTGCGCGAGATTCTTGACACCGTCTTTGTGTTCTTCTGCTCGAAGTGGTGGACAAACACAATTGAGCATTCTAAAGAAAACTCACTTTTGGTGACAAATTACTTCTAATCTTTATTTTACCAGACTTATGAAGGACATGTTGATGAATGGATAAATGCGGATTTAACGACGGAAGGGCTCCTCTGACACGTGAAGTAATGGAAGACGGGCTGCTGGATGAGATGCAGCACTTCTAAAAATAACGCCCGACGCGCAAATTGAGGGCGAGATCATAAAGTCTGTTATCGTAACTGTAAAGTAAAGTTTCTCCCAACCAGTTTTGTAAAACAAAACGGAAATTGTGACGTTTATACTAAATTCTGAATTGCTCAATTTGTAGACTGCATAAATTTACATACGTTCTCGACAGAGTGCTGATTTATATCGGTCCACAATTAATTCCCTTCCTGGTATCGTCTATTTTATAATTACAGTATTTCATTATGATCAGAAGACTTACAGTGAAGTAATTCATATTTATTTGTTGTATAAATTCAAACGCCTTTTCCTTGCTCTAATAGAATTTTTATTTACTTTCCAGGAGTGGTTCGGTTTTCATATTGACGGCATCTTCAGTGGCTTTTTTCTGGAATAATGCTGGTTTTTACTTGTGATACATATAAATTAGAAACAGTTCACACCACATTTTTCGATTTTATAGATATTATATGGAAAAACAAAATTGCTTATCCCAGAAAAAAATCTGCTGAAGATGTTTTTAATATAAAAGGCGAAATGCGTCAGAAACTCAAATAAATATTACGCTCTAAATGAAAAAAGCGTTTCAGTTTTTGAAACAAATATTCATTTTCTAGCTGCGAAAAGTGATCCCACAAATAAAGTTCTTAATTTATCTATAGTGCGTATTAGAAATTCACTATCATACTTTTGAAATGTACATACTTCTTGTTAAAACAAGAAAAGTGTTATTGTAACATGTGTACGAAAACTGAGTTTTTTTAGCTATTAATGGAAGGAAATCTTGCAAAGTTCGCAAATCAGAAATTCATAACAAAATAATCAAAATAACCTCTGTTTTTTCTACAATGCACGCTTTCACCATCTCATTGACTGCCAGGCCGTTTGGATCGTTTCTGCAGTAAGAACGTTTGCTGTATAAACCACTGTTTCAAGCTACAACACAGAAAACAATCCAGTGGAATGAGAGCATAACGTGCAGAGCTTATAGAACCGGCCATCCCTTCCTGTCGGGTTGTCACGTCACTTATTGCGCGGAGCGTTTCGAACAGTTTCCACGAAAAATATTACATCCCGACTTGCTTAAATCAGTCGCGTCATGTTATGTACTGTGGTACATCCCGTAGTAACTGTGAGTGTTCTCGCTTCCGACGCCCAGGTTCCCGGGTTCGATTCCCGGCGGGGTCAGGGATTTTCTCTGCCTCGTGATGACTGGGTGTTGTGTGCTGTCCTTAGGTTAGTTAGGTTTAAGTAGTTATAAGTTCTAGGGGACTGATGACCATAGATGTTAAGTCCCATAGTGCTCAGAGCCATTTGAACCATTTTTTTGTGAGTGTTCTGAGTAAAGTCCTTGTGTGACAACTACTGCAAGACGTGCTGGGAGAAGATTTTCGTCAACTCACAAACGCTCTTCCACGCTTTCAATTATTGTCTAAAAGCTTGTTTTACTTTATATAGAAACGCACTGGACACAAATTTCCATTTTTAGCTTAAAACTGAAGCATTTTTAAATATATGCTGATGTGCACTTTTTCCTTTTTTTCTAGAAGTTGTATAGTGTAAATCCATAAATAGTTCGTCATTTGTATGATCTCGTTATCTTCACTTTCTCATCTGAGAAACTTTACGACACTATCTGGCTGTCACTCATAGTCTGTGTCAAACGGCATTGATTTCTCATTTAAATATACTCATTCTAAAGTGCTGGCTCTAACAAGCTCCTTCGCTTACCGTTTACTCACCAACATTTTCTATGTGGAGCCAATGTTTCCTATCGGGCAAAATTGTTGTCTAGCCTGGCAGCAGATACCAAACAAATTTCAGACGCTCTGAAACAAACTGTAAACCGCGAATACAGACATATGACTACCATCACATTCACGATGTTTTCATTGGAGGACAGTGTTACGTAACAGATATACAGAAGAAATTGTTCTTTTTCTAATACAAAACTATCGTAAGTCGTTGGAAATACGTAGTGTCCCACGTGATTGAAAAAAGAAGTGTGCAGCTGTCGCTCCCATCGTCAAGAAGAATCGCTAAACTACAAACCCAGCTCATTGACGTCATTTCTTTCTAGCGTTATTAGTTATCATGTATGACTTTTTGGAGACCAAAACACTCCACTGCAAGATTTAGTACTGATTTAGTAAGCGCCGATCGTGTGAAACAGCTTGTTTACCCGTTCGTGTGATCAAGGAAGCTGCTGTAGACAGCTGAGCTTTGGTTGTCACTGCGGTTGCCAACCGCCGGAAAACAGTCGATATAGTTCAGCCGTAACCCACTAAGGAAAACACGTCCGTATGGTTTATCAGATCAAGTATGTGACTGAACTAAAGACAACCTGGCGAACAAAACTCAGTACGCTATTCTTAATGCGAAATTTCCCAAGAAGCCAATGTCCTGTTTATGTCAAGAAAGGACGGCAGGACCGTTAGAACTGTTGATAAACGGAGCCTCCAAAATAAATTCGACACTTAAAAATATATTTGCAAGTTCGATCTGAACTGGAAAATGTCAAATCGAGATTTATTTAACTGCTACCAGGAAGTATAACTGCCGCACAAAGGAGTTGGGTTATAAAACCCGGGAGGACCCATTCTTGGGTCCTGTCCGTCAGTCGTCGAAAGTTATGTAGATGAATTAGCGGAAGGTAGTCTAGCCTCGGTCTTCCTCTATAGTTTTTATACTCGCACTTACCTCCATCACCAAACCGACGATTCTTTTATGTCACAGGACGTATCCTACCAACCCAATCCTCCTTTTATTTACGTTACAAATACGAACGGAGAAACCTATCTTTCGAATACAGCTTTCTTCGTCTGCACTCAACACTGCCTTATGCCTTCCTTCCTTCCTTCGGCCTACTGGACTGAGCGAAGCCGTAAGGCACATATTGAGATTTCTTTTAATATTCCTCCAATTTATATCTCGCAGAATGATTGTCAGTCCCTGGTGACGTTTTTTCCGCGTTTGCGAATTAAATTTGGGTTTTTAGACTCAGCTTTCGGCAAAACACATTGTATTTCTTTTGTCAATTTCCCCAGACGTTTCGATACCTGTGTATCATATTCCGTGAGTGTTTTCAATTTTAAGCCCAAGGACTATAATATGCATGTTTTTTATTTTATTGTTTTGGTTGCTCACCTGAAATTACGTAGTTATGTGAAGGTAGATTGCTACAGGTCGGCTAACATTTATGTCTTTCTGTGGTTTGACAGCAAGTCATCTGCAGAGTATTCCGAAAAATTTGTTCAGAGAATTATTATTTTCGAAATACTTTTCCGAAAGTAGCAGTGGAGTCTGTTCTGTCCTTACGTTTTCTGTCCTGTTTTGCATCATTTGGGTGTTGTTTCTTTTTTTTTTTTTTTTTTTTTTTTTTTAATGGTTCAAATGGCTCTGAGCACTATGGGACTTAACATTTGAGGTCATCAGTCCCACAGACTTAGAACTACTTAAACCTAACAAACCTAAGCACATCACACACATCCATGCCCGAGGCAGGATTCGAACCTGCGACCGTAGCAGTCGCACGGTTCTGGACTGAAGTGCCTAGAACCACTCGGCCACTGCGGCCGGCTGTTTCGTATTAAGTACACTGTTTTTTATACATTTCGCGCTTCACCGATGCCTCGTATCACACGTTTTCATATCCAGAACGAGATGTGGAAGCAAACTTACGTGACCATACTCATCGAGAGACGCTGTGTTATTGTCACTGCTCAAGTGCTTTTGTCCAGTGTGGCGCTAATTCCGTGCGAGTTTTCCTGGTGCATCTGGGAAGGAAAATCTCATCTGGTATGTGTGTGTAAGTGAGAGGGAGAGAGACAGACAGAGAGAGAGGGGGGGGGGGGGGAGGGGAGAGACAGAGAGAGAGAGAGAGAGAGAGAGAGAGAGAGAGAGAGAGAAATGGTTCAAATGGCTCTGAGCACTATGGGACTTAACATCTGAGGTCATAAGTCCTTTAGAACTTAGAACTGCGTAAACCTAACTAACCTAAGGACATCACACAATCCATGCCCGAGGCAGGATTCGAACCTGCGACCGTAGCATCAGCGCAGTTCCTGACGGAAGCGCCTAGAACCGCTCGGCCACACCGGCCGGCTAGAGAGAGAAAGATAGATAGAGAGAGATTGTAGGGGGGAAGGGGGAGGGCAGGAACAGGGCGTTGAGAAGCAGGTGCTTTTGGATAATGGAAGACGATATGCTATGTTTTGAGGTAGTGTCTTCATAGAGGGCGATGCCGTAATGATGTTACAAACTTCCAGGGACGATGGAGAATGGTAAGAGTATAACCTTGAGGTAAGAGGCCCTGGTTTGGAAAGACCGAGTCGGAATTTATAAGCGAAAATTGTTGTGATGCGGCCGACAGTGGGATACATGTACCGGTACTGTTGTTGTTAAGGCTGTAGAGTAGACAACTTCCAGACGTGGTAGTACGGACCAAAACAAGAAAAAAAAGGTCTCGTAAACGTGGGCTCTAAAATGGATACCTTAGGAGTTATGGGCACTTATTTTTCTTCGGTTAGTGAAATACATCTCTGCTACTGAGCATGTGCCAATAGTCCTTAAGATATGCTCTTTTGTGCCTGTATGTACTAGACTTTTTTCCTTATTTCGGTCCATACTACGCCATAAATGGAAACCGCAGAGCTTGCAGTAGAAGAGATGTGTTCCACAGTATCGGAGATGGACAACTGCTCGTAGCTCTGCACTCGGTCGTTCCCGGACATGGGTGCCTTATCTCAAACTGATACGTTTACCCTTCTCTGTTATCCCAGAAAGTTTGTAAAATCATCACATTCATCAAGTGTTGCAAACAGGCGTCTGCTCCATTTCGTTTTCTGAGGATATTGAGATTATTTTCGGTAATATTTGGATGGTGGTTTTCCTCTATAAGACCATTTGCAAAAGCTGACATCCTAAATAAAATCCAACAACTACGTGATATGATTCAGTACAGTATTTGTGGAAGCAGTTTTGTCAATAGTTGTCGGCCTTTGTGGCTGAATGGTCAGGGAGTGGTATGGACGACCCGAGCTCAATTCCTAGTAGTGACAGGTACACTCCTGGAAATTGAAATAAGAACACCGTGAATTCATTGTCCCAGGAAGGGGAAACTTTATTGACACATTCCTGGGGTCAGATACATCACATGATCACACTGACAGAACCACAGGCACATAGACACAGGCAACAGAGCATGCACAATGTCGGCACTAGTACAGTGTATATCCACCTTTCGCAGCAATGCAGGCTGCTATTCTCCCATGGAGACGATCGTAGAGATGCTGGATGTAGTCCTGTGGAACGGCTTGCCATGCCATTTCCACCTGGCGCCTCAGTTGGACCAGCGTTCGTGCTGGACGTGCAGACCGCGTGAGACGACGCTTCATCCAGTCCCAAACATGCTCAATGGGGGACAGATCCGGAGATCTTGCTGGCCAGGGTAGTTGACGTACACCTTCTAGAGCACGTTGGGTGGCACGGGATACATGCGGACGTGCATTGTCCTGTTGGAACAGCAAGTTCCCTTGCCGGTCTAGGAATGGTAGAACGATGGGTTCGATGACGGTTTGGATGTACCGTGCACTATTCAGTGTCCCCTCGACGATGGCCAGTGGTGTACGGCCAGTGTAGGAGATCGCTCCCCACACCATGATGCCGGGTGTTGGACCTGTGTGCCTCGGTCGTATGCAGTCCTGATTGTGGCGCTCACCTGCACGGCGCCAAACACGCATACGACCATCATTGGCACCAAGGCAGAAGCGACTCTCATCGCTGAAGACGACACGTCTCCATTCGTCCCTCCATTCACGCCTGTCGCGACACCACTGGAGGCGGGCTGCACGATGTTGGGGCGTGAGCGGAAGACGGCCTAACGGTGTGCGGGACCGTAGCCCAGCTTCATGGAGACGGTTGCGAATGGTCCTCGCCGATACCCCAGGAGCAACAGTGTCCCTAATTTGCTGGGAAGTGGCGGTGCGGTCCCCTACGGCACTGCGTAGGATCCTACGTTCTTGGCGTGCATCCGTGCGTCGCTGCGGTCCGGTCCCAGGTCGACGGGCACGTGCACATTCCGCCGACCACTGGCGACACCATCGATGTACTGTGGAGACCTCACGCCCCACGTGTTGAGCAATTCGGCGGTACGTCCACCCGGCCTCCCGCATGCCCACTATACGCCCTCGCTCAAAGTCCGTCAACTGCACATACGGTTCACGTCCACGCTGTCGCGGCATGCTACCAGTGTTAAAGACTGCGATGGAGCTCCGTATGCCACGGCAAACTGGCTGACACTGACGGCGGCGGTGCACAAATGCTGCGCAGCTAGCGCCATTCGACGGCCAACACCGCGGTTCCTGGTGTGTCCGCTGTGCCGTGCGTGTGATCATTGCTTGTACAGCCCTCTCGCAGTGTCCGGAGCAAGTATGGTGGGTCTGACACACCGGTGTCAATGTGTTCTTTTTTCCATTTCCAGGAGTGTATTTATTTCCTTGGTGGAGGACTGGACCTGGGTCCGCTACACCTCTCGATGCCAGTTGAGAAGCTACTTGAATGAGAAGATGAGGCGTCAAGGCCTGGAAATCCAACAAGGGTTTTTGAGAGAGGTGTGCTCAGCCCCTGTCCCACCATACTGCGTGCGAATCACGCCATATGGCAGAGGACGATCGGTATCGTACACCGAAGCGCTAAAAAAACTGGTACAATCATGCATATTCAAATACAGAGCTATGTAAACAAGCAGAACACGGCGTTGCGGTCGGCAACGCCTATATAAGACAACAAGTGTCTGTCGCGGTTGTTACATCGGTTACTGCTGCTACAATGGCAGGTTGTCAAGATTTAAGTGAATTTGAACGTAGTGTTATAGCCGGTACACGAGAGATGGGAGCATCACCGAGGTAAGGATGAAGTGGGGATTTTCTCGTACGACGATTTCACGAGTGTACCAGGAACATCAGGTATCTCCGACATCGCTGCGGCCAGAAAAAGATCCCCTTCCGCAAACTGCTGCAGATTTCAATGCTGGGCCATCAACAAGTGTCAGCGTGGGAACCATTCAACGAAACATATCGATATGGGCTTTCGGAGCCGAAAGCCCACATGTTGATGACTGCACGACACAATGCTTTACGTCTCGCCTGGGCCAGTCAGTACTGACATTGAAGGTAATCGTTCAGTGTGACAGAAGTGTATCCCTTCCACAAATTGCTACAGATTTCAATGTTGAGCCATCAACAAGTATCAGCGTGCGAACGGAACATCGTCGATATGGGATTTCGGTGTCGAAGGCCCACTCGTGTACGCTTGATGACTGCACGACACAAAGCTTTACGCCTCGCCTCGGCCCGTCAACACCGATACTGGACTGTTGATGACTGGAAACATGTTGCCTGGTCGGGCGAGTCTCGTTTCAAATTGTATCGAGCGGATGGACGTGTACGGGTATGGAGACAACCTCATGAATCCATGGACCCTGCATATCAACAGGGGACTGTTCAAGCTGATGGAGGCTGTGTAATGGTGTGGGGCGCGTGCAGTTGGAGTGATAGTCTAAATATGACTCTGACAGGTGACATGTTCGTAAGCATCCTGTCCGATCACCTGCATCCGTTCATGTCCATTGTGCATTCCGACGGACTCTGGCAATTCTAGCAGGACAATGCCACACCCCACACGTCCAGAATTGCTACAGAGTGACTCCAGGAACACTCTTTTGAGCTTAAACACTTCCTCTGGCCACTAAACTCCCCAGACATGAACATTTTTGAGCATATCTGGGATGCCTTGCAACGTGCTGATCAGAAGAGATCTCCACCCCCTCGTACTCTTACGGATTTATGAACAGCCCTACAGGATTCATGGTGTCACTTTCTTCCGATACTACGTCAGACATTAGTCGAGTCCATGCCACGTCGTGTTGCTGCACTTCTGCGTGCTCGCGGGGGTCCCACACGGCATTAGGCAGGTGTACCAGTTTCTTTGGCTCTTCAGTGTATGTCCCCTGGACCTCATCGAGAAGTTCAGTTTTAGTTTTAGTTTTGTCAGTACATATTTTGTGGGTTCCGCACCTGTGTGATAACATACGTATCATAATAGCTACGAAACATTAAATTAATTTTATTTTTTAAAAACTGTTGTCTCTTGTTACTACCGGGTTCGAACTTTTTTTTAATGTTAAATGGCTGCATTGCGTTTACAGATCGAACTATTCATCAGTTGTCAAATGTTTACAGGATAATAATGCCAATAAAAAGTCGTTCTTATTTTCGAAGACATGCACTTTCTCTGTAGTGAGAAATATGGTGTTGATACAGTTATAGCAGCACAAGCAGGAATCTAGGGAGTGTCTGTTAATCCAACTTCTTGAAAAAACCATCATGGCACTGTACACATTCAGAAACTAATCAGTAGTTTGAGTCTGAAATGCAATGCAGCAGTCATGATGAAAGAAATGTTCGGAAAAGAAAATGGCAAGAAAGAATAAAATACCGGGTGATCAAAAAGTCAGTATAAATTTGAAAACTTAGTAAACCACGTAATAATGTAGATAGAGAGGTAAAAATTGACACACATGCTAGGAATGACATGGGGTTTTATTAGAACAAAAAAAAACAAAGTTCACAAAATGTCCGACGGATGGCGCTGGACAGCAAAACGTCAGTGACTGCGCATGACAATCGTGTATAAAAGGAGCTGTAATGAGAGAGAGAATCAGATGCGCCAGCACTCGCAGCATGTTGACGTTATCTGAAAAGGCGCTTTTAGTGAAGCTGTATTATCAGAATGGGGAATGTGCTAGTTCAGCGTTACGATCCTATCGCCATAGGAAGGGTATTCGAACGGGTAAAGAATGGTCCGTTGACAAATGCAGCTGTGACGAGAATTATTTCGAAGTTCGAAGACACAGGTTGTTTAGATGATAGACCCCGTAGTGGCCGACCGAGCACAAGGCGTAATGCTGCTGAGACAGTTCAGGAAGAAAAGGAGACTGTAGCGAGTTCGTCTATGCACAGGGAAGTGAGCGCTCGTGCATTCGCACTTCGCACCGACATTCCATACACTAGTGTTTGGTAGGCACTTGGGCGTACGCTCCGGTGCTATCCGTACAAAATCCATCGGCATCACAAACTGTTACCTGGCGATTTAGTGAAGCGGAGGGAATTTGCGGTGTGGACGTTTCAAAAGATGGCGGAAGATGACGATTGTTTGAGTAACGTGTTGTGGACCGACGAAGCTCATTTCACGCTCTGAGGGTCTGTCAAAGCCCACAACTGCAGAATTTGGGCTACCGAAAATCCTAGAACTGCCGTGGAAACTCCATTGCACGACGAGAAGGTCACGGTATGGGTTGGATTTACCACATCTACCGTTATCGGGCCTTTTTTCTTCGAGGAAATGCGTGATTCTGCTTTTGTAACTGCTACCGTGAGGGGTAAGAGGTACGCCGATATGTTACAGAATCGCATCATCCCCAGCCTGGCTGATAAACACCTGCTGGAATGTACGATGTTTATGCAGGATGGCGCTCCACCCCATATTGCTAGACGCGTGAAAGATCTCTTGCGCACGTCGTTTGGTGATGATCGTGTGCTCAGCCGCCACTCATGATTGGCCTCCCAGGTCCCCAGACCTAAGTCCGTGCGATTATTGGCTTTGGGGTTACCTGAAGTCGCAAGTGTATTGTGATCGATCGACATCTCTAGGGATGCTGAAAGACAACATCCGACGTCACTGCCTCACCATAACTCCAGACATGCTTTATAGTGTCGTTCACATTATTCCTTGACTGCAGCTATTGTTTAAGAATGATGGTGGACATATTGAGCATTTCCTGTAAAGAACATCATCTTTGCTTTGTCTTACTTTGTTATGCTAATTATTGTTATTCTGATCAGATGAAGCGCCATCTGTAGCACATTTTTGGAACTTTTGTATTTTTTTACTTCTAATAAAACCCCATGTCATTCCAAGCATGTGTGTTAATTTGTACCTCTCTATCTACATTATTCGATGATTTATTCAGTTTTCAAAGTTATACTGACTTTTTGATAACCCGGTATTTTACAAATATGTCATCAATTTATTAGTTAAATGTTTATTTGACACTACAATAGCGAAGCCATAGTCAAAGTACATTCATTTTTTTCTTTAAAAATTATGTTCTGTAACTATGGCTTCACTATTGTAATACCAAATAAACATTTAAGTAATATTTTGGTCACACTCCTTACGACAATTATGTAGCAATATAGAATTTATTAGTTGATAGCTACTGTAAAATATTTTTACAGTAAAATACAAAGAAAAAAAAAACTACGCACCACGAAGGGATTATAGGAGAATGAGACGGAAATCGGTACATGTCATGTACAAACACAGAGGATTACAATTTCAGAAAAACTGGGCGATTTAGTCAAGAGAAAGAGCTTCACAAATTGAGTAAGTCAATAATGCGTTAGTCTACCTCTGACACTTATACAAGCAGTTATTCGGATTTACATTGATAGAGTTGTCGGGTGTCCTCCTGAGAGATATTGTGGCAAATTTTGTCCAATTGGCGGGTTAGATCGTCAAAATCCCGAGTTGGTTGGAGGGTTCCCCCCACAGTACTCTAAACGATCTCTGTCGGGGAGAGATCTGGCGATCTTGCGGGCCAAAGTGGGGTTTAGCAACCACGAAGACAAGCAGCAGAAACTTTCGTCGGGTGCTACCGGTCGTTATCTTGTTGAAACGTAAGACCAGAATGACTCGCCATGAGGGGCAACAAAACGGGTCATACAATATCGTCGACATAACTCCGTGCTGTAAGGCTGCCATGGATGACAACCAAAGAAGTCCTCCTGTGAAAAAAAAGGAACCCAAGACCATCACCTCTGGTTGTCGGGCTGTATGGAGGGAGACAGTAAGGTTAGTATCCCACGACTGTCTGGAGCACCTCCAACGACGTCTTCCGCCTGGAATCTCATTGACTGGAGTAGAATTGTCTTCAGTGAAAAGTCCCGCTTCGAAGTAGAATGGAAATGCTGTGTGGCTGGGGCCTCCCGTCGGGTAGACCGTTCGCCGCTTCGAAGTGAGCCGTGGTGACCAGTGCAGACGTGTATGGAGACGGGCAGAACCGTGGTGGGACACCAACCAACTGACGCCTGCTATACGGCCCGACAATCTGGAGTGATGGTATAAGCTGTCATTTTATTTCATAGCAGGGCCCCTTTGGTTGTCATCCGCAGCACCGTTACAGCGTAGCGGTATATCGACGATATTGTATGCCCCGTTTTCTTGCCCTTCATGGTAAGCTATTCTGGGCTTACATTTCAGCAAGATAATGGCCGCCGCCTACGGCGAGAGTTTCCATTGCTGTCTTCGTGCCTATCAAACCCTATCTTGGTTTGCAAGATCGCCGGATTTCTCCCCAATTAAGAGCGTTTGGAGCATCATTGGTAGGGCTCTCCAACTATCTCAGGAATCAGACGATCTAACGCCCAATTGGACAGGGTTTGTCGCGATCTAACAACTCTATGAATCAATGCTATGCTGAATAACTGTTTGCATAAGAGCCAGAGGTGGATCAACGCGTTATTGACTTGCTCAGTTTGTGGAATTCTTTCTATTGAATAAGGAATCTATTTTTTTCTTAAGTTGTATTCATTTGTTTGCCTATATTAGAACATCACATCTGCGGATGTCCGTCCCATTCGGATAATTCCTACGTGGCGAGTCTTTTTTTGTCTGAGAGTGTATTGTGCATCGATTATTTATACACCGCCGAGGTCGGAAGCGTCGTCTCATTCACAGCAAGTAGACGCTGCCCTCAGTGAGGTAGCACGAACTGTTACTGGGTACTTGATACCTACACGTTTGACCGCTGTTTACGCCCTTGCGGCTATAGTTCCACCCTAAACCTGAAGAGCAGTAGCTGCAGGAAACCAGAGGGCGATGCAGACAGGAGACACATAACATATGCTGTATAACCACCCTGTTGTTACGTCACGCCTGAGGTCGAGGAACAATTTCCCCAAGAGAAGTACCCCCTTCACAGTTGCACTTGACACTAGAAGCAGAAATCTATGCCGGGAGATCTATTAACGAATTGAAAGAGAAATTTCATGGGGCCACACGCTCACATACCCCATAAGGTTAAAACTCATTCGTCTCAAATGCAGAAACAGCTATAGATCTGTAGAAAACGATTCATGTGAATGTGAGGAAATCCAAATACACCACCTACTCCTCTGCATACTCTTGGAAGAAGCAGTGAAATTGCAAGGCTTAGTTTTACCGAAGGACAACACTGTAAATGACGCCAAATACTGGAGAGGGAAGATCTTGTGCTCAAAGGACACGGGAAGTAAGTAAAGTAAGTTTTAATTATTTCTTCATTCTTGAATTTGACGATAACAAACTGTTAAAGCGTGTAATTTGCAATTGACGTGAATAAAAAAGTGAGTCTGGGTTATTTTTTGGCCTCATTTATCCCCGTGTCTCCCGCAATGACCAAGACAGTAAAATTAGATGCATGGGCGCATGCGGAGCGATGGCGACTATCTTTCTGCCCACTATCTGTCTGCAAGTGGAACGGCAAAGGGGAGAGGTAGATGCGACTAAGGTGATGTACACCATCTAGCCTTCGGTCGCCCGCCATGTGGTCCAGATTACTGATGTACACTATTTGATCAAAAGAATCAGGACATCTGTTACTGGAGTCCGCAGCTAGTGGCCTCGCTTCCCGAGCACGGGTTCCCGGGTTCGATTCCCGACCGGGTCAGGCATTTTCACCTGCCTCGAGATGACTGGATGTTTGTTTTGTCCTCATCATTTCATCATAATTCATGAAAGTGGCGAGATTGGGCTGAGGAAAGGCTGGGAATTTGTACGGGCGCTGATAACCACGCAGTTGAGCGCCGCACAAACCAATCATCATCTATTAGTATGGGGTTTTTCCACCCTTCGGTGTTGTGGCAGATTGAACTCTGCTGTAGACACTTCCAAAGAGGTGTCTGAATGTCAAGAGGAATGGCACACAATTCTTCCTCAAGAGGCGAAACAAGAAAAGGTAGTGATGTTGGACATCGGGGTCTGGAGTGAAGTCGAGGTTTACCTGATACGGGGCTGAGAAAAAAAAAAGGTATTCTAAAAAGAATGGTTTTTTTGTTTTTGGGGTTATATTTTTTTAATTTTTCAAAAAATTGCTGTATATAACTTCACTAATTCCGATTATATCTCACTTTAACCTATCCCATTTCCCTTTTTAAATTCTCTTTTTTCTTTTTTGGGTAGTATTTTTTTAATTTTCCGTATTGACGAATTTAATTTAAATCCTTATGATTAATTAGTTCAAAACACTAAGCAGTTCTTTCAACTACATTATTAGTGCCCCATTTCTTGACCAGCCAGCACTGCATCAGTTGAGAGAATCTTCGCCACCTACAGGCTTGTTTGGTTATAAATAAGAAGTAATTTATGCGACAAAAGACCCGAGAAATTTGCGAAGGTCTATAACATTCTGCATGCTATCGAAAAGGAGTAAATTCTAGTTTTCTGCCATTACTGTTGTACGTCAAGTTAAAGGTTTTTCTGTAAGGGTGATTGTTATTTAGCTGTGTTTCTTATTTTGCATGATGCGTTAAAACTTAACATTTATAAAGTTAATTCTTGCGACAGTAAATAGCCGCCTTCACTAAATATGATGGCTCATTTTCATTTGTATAAGGCTAACTAGGTAACATTCTGTACGTTTATATTTTCATGATTATATATAATTGGGTTTTCTTTGTTTTAGTGGGTTTTTAAATGGTTTTTTTAAGAAGGTGGCATGGCTTTTTTTGAGTCGGGTTAAACTGATGTCATCCTAAAGCTGTTGAATTCGCTTCATGTCGGCGCTCGGAGCAGATCAGTCAACATCTGGAATGGTATTGCCCACAAATCATTCCCTACCAGTTGCTACTTTACAACACGGTGTACTTACATTCTGATACAATCGATCATCGTGTCTGAACTGTTTCTTTAGCGTATGCAGTACACAGTCAACATCTACATCTACGTGATTACTCTGCTATTCACAATAAAGTGCCTGGCGAAAGGTTCAATGAACCACCTTCAAGCTGCCTCTCTACCGTTCCACTCTCGAACGGCGTACGGGAAAAATGAGCACTTAAATTTTTCAGTGCGAGCCCTGATTTTTCAGTGCGAGCCCTGATTTCTCTTATTTTATCGTGATGATCATTTCTCACTATGTAGGTGGGTGCCAACAGAATGTTTCCGCAATCGGATGAGAAAACTGGTGATTGAAATTTCATGAGAAGATTCCGTCGCAACGATGCCACTCCAGTTCTGTAGCACTATCTCCCTCATTTCGCGATAATACAAAACGAGCCGCCCTTCTTTGAAGTGTGTCGATGTCATCCATCAGTCCCACCTAATGCGGATCCCACACTGCACAGCAATAGTTCAGAATAGGGTGGACAAATGTGCTGAAGAATGGGTTCATATCTTCCCGTATTTAGCAGTTTCTTAAGCGCAATAAGAGGGCCACGTCATAATCAGGAGATACACCGAACTACTGTGGCACCAGTTCCTTCGTACTTCACTGCTGAGACTACACAGGTAACGTTCTCCAGGCATTCGACAAACCGAAACGTTTTCATGGGATTTCCACAGGGTGTAGTATAGTTTCGTCACACCACATCACTCTTTTGTAATCATCCACTGTCCAAAAACGTCGCTCTTTACACCACCTCAAGCGTCAATAAGCACTGGCTGTAGAAATGTTCGGCTTTTAAGGAGCTACCCTGATTTTGTCTCCCTGCACACAGTCCTTTTGTTAGTTGGACTGCTGGTAGCATTTTTGAACGCAAGCGTGATCCCTTCCGCTGATTACAAATGATTTTTTGCAACAATCCTCCACAACGCTCGATGGTCCCAATCTGTCAGTACACGAAAAATGAGTGTAACTTCATCCTCTGGAGTATGGGACTACGGCTGGTCAATTTCCAATAATACAAAACCTAAATAACGGCTATTGTTTTTGTACTATTTGTCAGTACACGAGTTCTGCCTGGTCTCGTTTTAGCTGTGGTTCTTCCTTCGCCATTCCACTTCGTAATCACGTTACAAACAGCCGACCTGGGAACCTTTAGAAGGGTTGAAATGTTCTTAATGGATTTGTCACTCAGACGTCCGAAGTCACTGAGCTCTCTTGAACGACCCATTCTTCTGTTACTCCTCTGCTGACTGCAGAATATTCCCCGCCTACTTTCATACTGGTGGGCCAGTCTTCCGTCACATCAGGTGGTAAGTGTCGCATTACGTAAGGGTGTCCGAATACTTCTGACCAGATAGTTTAGATGTAGGAAACAATTTTCTGATTTTCTGGGCTGTAGTTTCACAGCAGTCCACCCTTACACTAGGATAGGAGAGTTCAAGAGGCGGCTAGGAGAGCATGCAAGCTCACGCTTGCTCTCCGCCTGACAAGGAAAACCTCCCTCGCAACCCACTCAGATTTAGTCGTAAGTTGGCCTATTGGATAGCCCATCAAAAACTGAACACAGATCGAACATAAAAAGAGGAAGAAGTTGTACTGAACTGTGAAAAAAGAAGAGAAATAGAAACAGTGAACGCTACAAACTTTATATGTGTAATATCGAGTAACAGTAATGAGATTCGAGCGGTGGTCATGTGTTCACGGTGTTAGACTGCGAAGGGGAAGATCCGGATTCAAATCTCCCTCGTATTCAACATTTTTTTGCACAAAATTACGAACTGTCCGTCCAGTCACTGACGTATCTGTTCGCTTTATTCAGATTTGTGCATATGTCGTGCCGTAACGTCCGTTACCAACAGCGACGTGTAAACAAAGGGACCTCCAGACGTACGTACCTCCTATTTCTTCTACACAGGTACCACATGTTATGCCTCTTGCGTTCCGCTTTAGAAATTTTGACTCTTGAATTCCACCGTTGTAACATAGTTCAGACCCGTTTATTTGTTGTTTTGATGTCTGTGAGAGGTCTAGGCGGCACCTCGCCTGCACTCGCTACTCATCACACTTACTTACGACGGTAATATCTTCTTACCACATACTCATATTCTGTGGTGAGTAGCGAGTATAACCAGATATTAGTCAGTACATTTCCTACCCCCCCCCTTCCTACTAGAACCTTCCCGGTTTTCCCCCGCACTGTCGCCAACATTGGAGCCTAACTAATAGTTAGAATCAATAGCAGTATTCATTGAACACTTTTACTTTTAAAATGGAAGATAAATGATGTATAGTTGTTGCAGATTATTAACCCACGAACGAATAAGTCAGTGAGACAATTAGTATTGCATGTTTCTAACAAACTATTTTTGTACAATGGTGAATCGCGAGTGCTACCTATAACTCATTTTTAGAAAATAAAGCTACAAAACACGCTTCCTCTCCATCTCTCCTCTCCTCTCCCTAGTCACACGTACTTCACCCACAATCTGCGCCCACATTTAAAATCAAACAAGTCAAGATATGTGCACTACACCTATTACTTGCAATTTACTTGATGGCTGCACTCCTTACTTCTGAAATGACAGGAACTGAAAGCCTTATACTGCGAATGCTTTGTGTCTGACCACAGCCGCTAACAATAACAATAATAATAACAGTAATAATATGTAGGCCCTACAGCACTACAGTAGCCATTACACAGTATGTTGCATTATCAATTAGTTCTCTTATCTGTTGCCGAGTGAATGATGAAGAAATTTCTAGTCCATTGCGGCAACTGTCTAAGATTCAGAGAAGGCTTTTTCAAGATATATTTAATTTTACTGTCGGAGGTGCGCGATACGAAGCTCAAAATATGCGTGCAGTGCGTGGATTATGCGCGAAAAATGTTCATATCTTCGTTTCATAATCTGTAATCTCGATTACACAGCGACACACGTTAATGCTAGTATTTGAGAAAATGCAATTACTGGTAACTTATGTAATGAGTATTACAGTCTTACAAAATATCGATAACAGTAAGAACCATCAGAAAAAAAACTGAGTTTTGTTCTCTGTATACATAAATGATTTGGCGTACAGACTGGACCGCAATCTGTGCTTGTTTGCCTATCATGCCGCGGTGTACGGTAAGGTGTCGAAGTTGAGTGACTGCAGGAAGATACAGCATGACTTAGACAAAATTTTCAGTTGGTGTAATGAATTGCAGCTAGCCCTAAATGTGGAAAAATGTACGTTAATGGAGATGAGGAGGAAGAACAAACCTGTAGCGTTCGGATGCAGTATTACTAGTGTCCTGCTCGATACAGTCAAGTCGTTTAAATGTCTGGGCGTAACGTTAGAAAATGATATGAGGTGGAACGAGTATGTGAAGACTGCAGCAGGGAAGGAAAATAGTCGACTTCGGATTATTGGGATAATTTTAGTAAAGAGTGGTTCACTTGTAAAGGAGACCGTGCGAGTAGTGGAAAACACACGAAATTTGGACCAATTGTCCACAATAGCTTCTTCCTTGCAGCGCGCGAAAAAGAGTAGGGACAGGATGGTACAACTCTGTTAAGACATCAGGGAACAATTCCATGGTCTAGTGGAAGTTGTAGAGGGTGAAAGCTGTAGAGGAAGACAGAAATAGGAAAACATCCAGCAAATAATTGAGGACGTAGAGGTTGGGAAAGGAGAGGAATTCCGGGCGGGCCGCATCAAACCAGTCAGCAGACTAATGACTCAATAAAAATTAAATTAAAAGAAAAGAGTTGGTTAAGTGGTGTAGGGAAACCACGGAAAACCTGAATCTGGATTGCTGTACAGGAATCTGAACCGCTGTCCTCTGGAACGCGTGTCCAGCGTCATAGCAACGTGCCCACCCCCCTCGGCTTAGGTTCGTGAACTGTGTTGCTGGATGACGTGAAGGAATTCAAAGGACGAGCGGCCTCGGCGATAGACGGGGCACCGGAAGCTACGAGCAGAGTGAGTGGAGTTGGCTGGCCGCTCTGGCGACGTCCTCGCTGCACAGGTCAGAGCGCGCGACACGGCCGCGACCCACTTCGCGCGCTCTCAGACGGCGACGGGCCGTCCTTCCTGATGTCGCGGCTGCCTTCGAAAGCGGGCCGCAGATTCGATTCGTTTCCGCGGCAGCGGCCGCCTGGCTCCGTCGCTGTCCAGACAACGACCGCAATTTGGGTAATTTGGCAGTGTGGCCGGAGCCCTCCACCATCCACTTCCGAACTTCCCGCCACTCTCGCCTCCATGTTTTTGCTAACTTCCAAAACGATGTTCTACATCTACTTTACTGTACACAGATACTCCGCAAGTCACCGTACGGTGCGTGGCGGAGGATACCCTGTACTACTACGCCCCCTTCTAAAAGCCTGGTACCGCAAGTCTCTAGAGGAACGGAAGGTTCCAAATCATTGGAAAAGAGCACAGGTAGTTCCAGTTTTCAAGAAGGGTCGTCGAGCAGATGCGCAAAACTATAGACCTATATCTCTGACATCGATCTGTTGTTGAATTTTAGAACATGTTTTTTGCTCGCCTGTTGTTGTTGTTGTGGTCTTCAGTCCTGAGACTGGTTTGATGCAGCTCCCCACGCTACTCTATCCTCTGCAAGCTCCTTCATCTCTCAGTACCTACTGCAACCTACATACTTCTCAATCTGCTTAGTGTATTCATCTCTTGGTCTCCCTCTACGATTCTTACCCTCCACGCTGCCCTCCAATGCTAAATTTGTGATCCTTTGATGCCTCAGAACATGTCCTACCAACCTATACCTTCTTCTAGTCAAGTTGTGCCACAAACTTCTCTTCTCCCCAATCCCATTCAATACCTCCTCATTAGTTACGTGATCTACCCACCTAATCTTCAACATTCTTCTGTAACACCACATTTCGAAAGCTTCTATTCTCTTCTTGTTCAAACTATTTATCGTCCACGTTTCACTTCCATACATGGCTACATTCCATACAAACACTTTCAGAAACGACTTCCTGACACTTAAATCTATATTCGATGTTAACAAATTTCTCTTCTTCAGAAACGCTTTCCTTGCCATTGCCAGTCTACATTTGATATACTCTCTACTTCGACCATCATCAGTTATTTTTCTCTCCAAATAGCAAAACTCCTTTACTACTTTAAATGTCACATTTCCTAATCTAATTCCCTCAGCATCACCCGACTTAATTCGACTGCATTCCATTATCCTCGTTTTGCTTTTGTTGATGTTGATCTTATACCCTCCTTTAAAGACACTGTCCATTCCGTTCAACTGCTCTTCCAGGTCCTTTGCTGTCTCTGACAGAATTACAATGTCATCGGCGAACCTCAAAGCTTTTATTTCTTCTCCCTGGATTTTAATACCTACTCCAAATTTTTCTTTCGTTTCCTTTACTGCTTGCTCAATATACAGATTGAATAACATCGGGGAGAGGCTACAACCCAAACTCACTCCCTTCCCAAGCACTGCTTCCCTTTCATGCCCCTCGACTCTTATAACTACCATCTGGTTTCTGTACAAATTGTAAATATCCTTTCGCTCCCTGTATTTTACCCCTGCCACCTTTAAAACTTGAAAGAGAGTATTCCAGTCAACATTGTCAAAATGCTAGAAACGTAGGTTTGCCTTTCCTTAATCTTTCTTCTAAGATAAGTCGTAGGGTCAGTATTGCCTCACGTGTTCCAGCATTTCTTCCCCGAGGTCGGCTTCTACAAGTTTTTCCATTCGTCTGTAAAGAATTCGCGTTAGTATTTTGCAGCGGTGACTTAATAAACTGATAGTTCGGTAATTTTCACATCTTTCAACACCTGCTTTCTTTGGGGTTGAAATTATTATATTCTTCTTGAAGTCTGAGGGTATTTTGCCTGTCTCATACATCTTGCTCACCAGATGGTAGAGTTTTGTCAGGGCTGGCTCTCCCAAGGCTGTCAGGAGTTCTAATGGAATGTTGTCTACTCCCGGGGCCTTGTTTCGACTCAGGTCTTTCAGTGCTCTGTCAAACTCTTCATCATGTCATTTCTGGAAACCCAGGATCTACTCTGTAGGAATCAACATGGATTCCGGAAACAGCGATCGTGTGAGACTCAACTCGCTTTATTTGTTCATGAGACCCAGAAAATATTAGATACAGGCTCCCAGGTAGATGCTATTTTCGTTGACTTCCGGAAGGCGTTCGTTACAGTTCCGTACTGTCGCCTGATAAACAAAGTAAGAGCCTACAGAATATCAGTAACAGCTGTGTGGCTGGATTGAAGACGTTTTAGCAAACAGAACACAGCATGAAACTTCCTGGCAGATTAAAACCATGTGCCGGACCGCGACTCAAACTCGGGACCTTTGCCTTTCGCGGACTAGTGCTCTCCCAACTGAGCTACCCAAGCACGACTCACGCCTCGTCCTCACAGCTTTACTTCTGCCAGTACCTTGGCTCCTACCTTCCAAACTTTACAGAAGCTCTCCTGCGAACCTTGCAGAACTAGCACTCCTGAAAGAAAGGATATTGCGGAGACATGGCTTTGCCACAGCCTGGAGGATGTTTCCAGAATGAGGTTTTGACTGTGCAGCGGAGTGTGCGCTGATATGAAATTTCTTGGCAGTTTAAAACTGTGTACCGGGCCGAGACTGAGCTACCCAAGCACAACTCACGTCCCGTCCTCACAGCCAGGTACTGCCAGAAGTACAGCTGTGAGGACGGGGCGTGAGTCGTGCTTGGGTAGCTCAGTTGGTAGAGCACTTGCCCACGAAAGGCGAAGGTCCCGAGTTCGAGTCTCGGTCAGGCACACAGTTTTAACCTGTCAGGATGTTTCATACCACCGCACACTCCGCTGCTGAGTGAAAATCTCATTCTGAGAACACAGCATGTTGTTCTCAATGGAGAGACGTCTACGGACGTTAAAGTAACCTCTGGCGTGCCACAGGGGAGTGTTATGAGACCATTGCTTTTCACAATATATATAAATGACCTAGTAGATAGTGTCGGAAGTTCCATGTGGCTTTTCGCGGATGATGCTGTAGTATACAGAGAAGTTGCAGCATTACAAAATTGCAGCGAAATGCAGGAAGATCTGCAGCGTATAGGCACTTGGTGTAGGGAGTGGCAACTGACCCTTAATATAGACAAATGTAATGTATTGCGAATACATAGAAAGAAGGATCCTTTATTGTATGATTATATGATAGCGGAACAAACACTGGTAGCATTTACCTCTGTAAAATAAATAGGAATATGCGTACGGAACGATTTGAAGTGGAATGATCATATAAAATTAATTGTTAGTAAGGCGGGTGCCAGGTTGAGATTCATTGGGAGAGTACTTATAAAATGTAGCCCATTAACAAAGGAAGTGACTTACAAAACACTCGATCGACCTATACTTGACTATTACTCATCAGTGTCTTATCCGTACCAGGTCGGTTTGACGGAGGAGATAGAGAAGATCCAAAGAAGAGCGGCGCGTTTCGTCACAGGGTTATATGGTAAGCGTGATAGCGTTACGGAGTTGTTTAGAAAACTCAAGTGGCAGACTCTGCAAGAGAGGCGCCCTGCATCGCGGTGTAGCTTGCTGTCCAGGTTTCGAGAGGGTGCGTTTCTGGATGAGGTATCGAATATATTGCTTCCCCCTACTTATACCTCCCGAGGAGATTACGAATGTAAAATTAGAGAGATTCGAGCGCGCACGGAGGCTTTCCGGCAGTCGTTCTTCCCGCGAACCATACGTGACTGGAACAGGAAAGGGAGATAATGACAGTGGCACATAAAGTGCCCTCCGCCACACACCGTTGGGGGGTTTGCGGAGTATAAATGTAGATGTAGATGTCATTTCCCTTTCTATTCCACTCGCAAGCAGAACGAGGGAAAAACGACTGTCTCTACGCCTCCGTATCAGCCCTAATTTCTCGTATCTTATCTTCGGGCTCCTTACGCTCAATGTATTTTGGCGGCAGTAGAATCGTCCGGCAGTCGCTTCAAATGCCGGTTCTCTAAATTTTCTCAATCGTGCGTCTCGAAAAGAACGTCGCCTTCCCTCCAGCGATTCCCATTTGTGTTCCCGAAGCATCTCCAAAACACTTACGTACACTCCTGGAAATTGAAATAAGAACACCGTGAATTCATTGTCCCAGGAAGGGGAAACTTTATTGACACATTCCTGGGGTCAGATACATCACATGATCACACTGACAGAACCACAGGCACATAGACACAGGCAACAGAGCATGCACAATGTCGGCACTAGTACAGTGTGTATCCACCTTTCGCAGCAATGCAGGCTGCTATTCTCCCATGGAGACGATCGTAGAGATGCTGGATGTAGTCCTGTGGAACGGCTTGCCATGCCATTTCCACCTGGCGCCTCAGTTGGACCAGCGTTCGTGCTGGACGTGCAGACCGCGTGAGACGACGCTTCATCCAGTCCCAAACATGCTCAATGGGGGACAGATCCGGAGATCTTGCTGGCCAGGGTAGTTGACTTACACCTTCTAGAGCACGTTGGGTGGCACGGGATACATGCGGACGTGCATTGTCCTGTTGGAACAGCAAGTTCCCTTGCCGGTCTAGGAATGGTAGAACGATGGGTTCGATGACGGTTTGGATGTACCGTGCACTATTCAGTGTCCCCTCGACAATCACCAGTGGTGTACGGCCAGTGTAGGAGATCGCTCCCCACACCATGATGCCGGGTGTTGGCCCTGTGTGCCTCGGTCGTATGCAGTCCTGATTGTGGCGCTCACCTGCACGGCGCCAAACACGCATACGACCATCATTGGCACCAAGGCAGAAGCGACTCTCATCGCTGAAGACGACACGTCTCCATTCGTCCCTCCATTCACGCCTGTCGCGACACCACTGGAGGCGGGCTGCACGATGTTGGGGCGTGAGCGGAAGACGGCCTAACGGTGTGCGGGACCGTAGCCCAGCTTCATGGAGACGGTTGCGAATGGTCCTCGCCGATACCCCAGGAGCAACAGTGTCCCTAATTTGCTGGGAAGTGGCGGTGCGGTCCCCTACGGCACTGCGTAGGATCCTACGGTCTTGGCGTGCATCCGTGCGTCGCTGCGGTCCGGTCCCAGGTCGACGGGCACGTGCACCTTCCGCCGACCACTGGCGACAACATCGATGTACTGTGGAGACCTCACGCCCCACGTGTTGAGCAATTCGGCGGTACGTCCACCCGGCCTCCCGCATGCCCACTATACGCCCTCGCTCAAAGTCCGTCAACTGCACATACGGTTCACGTCCACGCTGTCGCGGCATGCTACCAGTGTTAAAGACTGCGATGGAGCTCCGTATGCCACGGCAAACTGGCTGACACTGACGGCGGCGGCGCACAAATGCTGCGCAGCTAGCGCCATTCGACGGCCAACACCGCGGTTCCTGGTGTGTCCGCTGTGCCGTGCGTGTGATCATTGCTTGTACAGCCCACTCGCAGTGTCCGGGTCTGACACGCCGGTGTTAATGTGTTCTTTTTTCCATTTCCATGAGTGTATAATACTTAGGTTTTCATCCGACCATACACGTGAATTGCGACTATTGTAAATGCCTTACCGAGAAAATAGAGCCTTATCTGTCAAGATCAGAATAACGAAGGTATTCACTAGCCTGTTGCGGAAACCAGTGTACATACTCAAGACGAGGTGGACACATCTGATCCCAGGGCCTGCACTCCGTAGACAATAAGGATGAAGCGGCTGCTCACGCAACACATCCCATACTAATGTAGGGCGAATACCGAGCGCAGCAGCAATTGCTCGTGTACTTGTTGAAATGGTTCAAATGGCTCTAAGCACTATGGTACTTAACATCTGAGGTCATCTGTCCCCTAGAACTACTTAAACCTAACTAACCTAAGGACATTACACACATCCATTCCCGAGGCACGATTCGAACCTGCGACCGTAGAACCAGCGCGGTTCCGGGCTGAAGCGCCTAGAACCGCTCGGTCACAGCGGCCGACCGCGCACTTGTCTCTGAATTGTTCTCAAAGTGTAACAGCACGTCTTCCACAATGTTAGGTAAACGTATATATGAAGATAGTAACTGTTCTCGAGAGAACAGATACCAATTTCGAGAACAGTTAATATCTTCATATATATAGTTAAAGGCTACCAAGCCATTGACCTTCGTGTGTGCGAATGCGCACACTTTGCCCGAACTCTTACGAGAATCGTCACATTAGCGTGTGCGTGTAATGAGTGCATGGGCAAATATGTATTAGGTACATTACGTATGTAGATTGTGGACAGTTGCGAATGTGGGTCTCACGGGAAGCGTGCAAGGGATAAGTCCCTGCAGTCGCCCTATTCATCTCTGCCCTCGATGGCTCTGATGGACAGAGCGTCTGCCATGTAAGCAGGAGATCCCGGGTTCGAGTCCCGGTCGGGGCACACAATTTCAGCTGCCCCTATCGAGGTATGTCAGCAACACCTGTCGGCAGCTGAGGGTTTCAACTAGTTATCAGTTAGGTAAATGCACCGTTCGTGGTCTGTACGCATTAGCACTGGCTACCATCAACGGGACGGAATTTCCTAGTCGAGCGTAGATTGCAGTAAGTGTGCGATAATGTGGTCATCTGCGTGCTGGGAAACGTTCGCGGTACATTCGCTGGGCTCTTCGACTATTGACCTCAGTCGCACCGTAAACAAAGTGCACGTCTCGCAGTTCTCCCCACGTGTAGCGCTCCATGTTGACACTGCAACTGTCATGCAGGCACTAGTGCAACCCGCTGTTAACTGACGCAGTGTCGACGAGTGTGACATCACAACACACTACGTACCTAAAACTAACGTTTCGTGTAACAACGTTAGTCACAACGACTTTTATCTGCCCCACTCACCTATTACATAAGCATGCTCAGAGCTCACGTAATATTGGTTCCCTACACATGGCTGCTTTACGAAGTATATTTGTTTTTCCCTCCAGTATCATCCCTGCTAGATTGGGCAACGGAATTTGGAACGCCCTGTATGTTACTGATTTTTCACTTTGTTTTATAGTAACTTTTTAATCACTCGCCGTTTCAGCTATGCACATTTCTCCTCACGACACCGCTCTCGTCGCTTAGAACATCCCTGGCCAGTGTCCAGTATCGCGTGCAAGACGCGACTCTGCGACCTGCCTGCAGGTATTAAGCCAGGTTTTCCTACGTGCAGGAGTGTCGTGCCACGTAGTACGTAATGCGCCCGGTGTTGCAAGTCATCCCCACGACAGTGACAAAATACTGAAAGAGTTTCCGAAAGAGCGCAGTGCGTAGTGCGCCAGCGCTTTACGTCGGGCATGGTAGACCAACTGGTTCTGGGCGAGAATAATGAGTTGTACGCTGCATTCTAGCGAAGCAGTTGTTGCAAGTCAGGTTAAGTTCGTGTGCAAAAGGGATACAAAACGTTCTAAAAGCTACAAGTGGTTTCTATGCCGAGGAGGAAAATCTGGAAACTTACGCAGTGTCAAAAACACATTGCTGACTGTTTTTCTGCGCTCCGCGTAAGTCTGGAACAAATAATCCTCTTCTTTCTCGTCCATTATATGCTTGTCAATTAGAAGACCCAGAAGTTTCCATTTCTTTTCCCCAACATGAGCGTATTAAAAACAAATCTCGATTACATTCATGAAAGGTTCTCTCTCTTCGCACAGTTTAGCAAGCAGTACACATCGCACAACGCAAAATTTCGCCAGATATTAGCGAGGATAGCTGGTGGTCTACAGTGCAATTTATTCTGACGCAGTCAGCTCCAAAATCAAAATATGGCTAATGCAATACGAAGTACTGGACACTTTAATTACAATACCGTCTTGAACAGTTATCTGTGGGGTCCTCGTGGACGCAGTAAGTACAGTCCTTTCTTGGAAATTTACTTACAACCACAGATTTTCCTTTGCCTTTCTTTTCATCCCTGTTCAGAAAATATTAAAAGATACAGTATATTAATTATTCTTTCGGTTTACTTGCAGTGTACGTATCGTAATAATTTAAAATGAAAAAGGTTTCCGCAGACGTACACTATCCCAAGACCCTCGGATTACAGTCGTGTAATTTTTCGGCCGCTGCTGCCGTTTTACGTCCCATGCGGTCGAACAGTGAATTAACTGATTTCCACTTATGATTGGTTCGCCGAACAATAACATCCGTGTTGATTCCCCTAAATTTCGGCTACCGGCGCTTCGGTAATCCATTCCACCCCCGCACAGATATATCACATAGGCTTGAGAGAAGTCAGTGCGCTGTGTGTGAGCGATTGAGGTTGAAATAATGACAAGTGAAAAGGGCAAGAAACTGTTTATCGTAGACGGTTATAAATTCTGTTTCCGTAAGTGTCTCGTCGATGGCGTTTATAGATACAAGTGAACCATGAGAACATGTAAGCGTTTTTTCAAATTACATTTTTTAAATTGTATTGTCGATTTACAATTAGACCAAAATCGTGAAAGGTATGACGTTGGTGTATTAAAGACTAAGAGAATCGAGAGGAAAAGTACACTGAACACCCACAGAAGCTGGTACATCTGCCTTATATCGCGTAGGACCGCCGCGAGCACGCAGAAGTGCCGTAACACGAAGTGGCATGGACTCGACTAATGTCTGGAGTAGTCCTGGAGGGAACTGATACCATGAATCCTGCAGGGCTGTCCATAAATCCGTAAGAGTACGAAGGGGTGGAGATCTCTTCAGAACAGCACGTTGCAAGCCATCCCATACAATACTGTTCATGTCCGGGGAGTTTGGTGGCCAGAGGAAGTGCTTCAATTCAGAAGAGTGTTCCTGGAGTCACTCTGTAGCAGTTCTGGACGTGTGGGATGTCGCATTGTTCAAATGTTCAAATGTGTGTGAAATCTTATGGGACTTAACTGCTAAGGTCATCAGTCCCTAAGCTTACACACTACTTAACCTAAATTATCCTAAGGGCAAACACACACATCCATGCCCGAGGGAGGACTCGAACGATTCCTGCTGGAATTGCCCAAATCCGTCGGAATGCACAATGGACATGAATGACTGCAGGTGATCAGAGACGATGCTTACGTACTTGTCATCTGTCAGCGTCGTAACCAGACGTATCCAGGGTCCGATATCACTCCAACTGCACACGCCCCACACCATTACCTCATGGGTTCATGAGGTTGCCTCCATACCTGTAAACATCCGTCCGCTCGATACAATATGAAACGAGATTCCTCCGACCAGACAACTTGTTTGCAGTCATCAACAGTCCAATGTCTGTATTGACGGGCCCAGGCGAGGCGTAAAGCTTTGTGTTGTGAAGTCATCAACGTGTGGGCCTTCGGCTCCGAAAGCTCATCTCGATGATGTTTCCACGAATTTGGAAGAAATCGGTGATGATAAGTAGGCTCATTCCGCTTGTAACATCGCACACGAACTAATTTGAAAAGATCGGCCGTTTTCGGTCGGTGTCGGTCGTCATCAGATCCCCTGCTGTCGGTGCTATTGGGAAAGCAGCGATTCCCGCGGCCGCAGGCTGCTCGGTGCCCTCCAACAGCAGACGGCTGCAGTCACGTGACCGCCGGCCCGCTACACACCGTCATTAAACACCAGCCGCCGCGCGGGATTAGCCGAGCGGTCTCAGGCGCTGCAGTCATGGACTGTGCGGCTGGTCCCGGCGGAGGTTCGAGTCCTCCCTCGGGCATGGATGTGTGTGTTTGTCCTTAGGATAATTTCGGTTAAGTTGTGTGTAAGCTTAGGGACCGATGACCTTAGAAGTTAAGCCCCATAAGATTTCACACACATCTGAACAATCCCCAGCCGGGCGGCCGGCACAAGGGCCGGCACAAGGGACGACCGCTCTTCGTTTACTAACAGAGTTATCCTGAAGCGACCTGTCTGCTCCTCTACCTTTTAATTTCGTTGCACAGTGGGAAAAGTGGAGAGTCGAAGTCATTATCGGTAACTCATCGTATTAGTTATTGTAACACACACCGTTGTGGCCAGCAACGATCGTTCGTGATATAGTGTTGGCAGATCGTACACTCTGAGAAAAACTGATTACAGTTTCAGAAAAATTGGACGGTTTATTCGAGAGAAAGAGCTTCGCTGGTCATCGGGGCTCTGTTCGAAGCGAGACTCACCACTGAAGACAATCCTACGCTGATCAATGAGATTCCAGGCTGAAGACGTGTCCGGAGACGCCCTGGTGGCGCGACCTGACTGTCACACGACATAAGGCTCGACAACCAGCAGTGATGGATGGTCTGGGCTGCCATTTTATCTCATAGCAGTATCCGTTTGGTTCTCATCCTCAACACCCTTACAGCATAGCGGTGTGTCGACGATATTCTACGCCCTGTTTTGTTGCTCTTCAAGGCAAGCCATTCTAGGCTTACATTTCAGGAAGGTAATGCCCGCCCACACACGACGAGAGCTCTTACTGTTTGCCTTCTTGCTTGCCAAGCCGTAGCTTGGTCCAAAAGGTCGCCGGATCTCTCCCCAACTGAGAACGTGTGGAGCATTACCGGAAGGGCCCTCCAATCACTTCATGATTCTGACGATATAAAACGCCAATTGGACAGAATTTGGCTCGATATCTCTCAGGAGCGCATCCAACAACTCTATCAACCAATACCAAGCCGAGCAACTACTTGCGTAAGGACCAGAGTTGGATCAGCCCGTTATTGACTTCCTCAAATTGTGAAACTATTTCTCTTGAATAAATTATTCAATTTTTGTGAAACTGTAATCATTTGTTTGTCTGTACACGTACATTATGTCTACGATTTGCGACCCATTCAGATAATTCCTTCGTGGCGCACCGTGTTTTTTGTATTAGAGAGCATGTTCTAGCCTTTGTATGCCAAGGTCGTAAGAAATGGAGGAAGAAGGATGATGGCCGCTGTCGTAATCCTACACTGGTGTCAAATACGGACGAAAGTAACTTTCGTATGAGTGCCACTGCCAAGTAGCATAGCTCTATGAGATTTGGACCATACATAGAAAGAACTACTACAGGATAGCACAGAGGGTAACTTGAAGAAATACGCAGTGAGACGAACAGTCGTTCAGAGACAGTAATTACATTGAAATCATCGCGATTGTTGATGGTCCCCTGGGCATTACAAAGGGCGCGACATGGTTCTTAGTAGGGAGAGTAATCATCACGAAAGGCAATGCTTGCTCTACGACGAGCTATCATGTCGGCCACAAGATTGGTAAGGAGTTTTTGTGATAGGGCGTTCCATTCCTCCACCTGCCTCACTGACAACTGTTGGACAGTCATTGGTGAATGTGAACGTTCTGTAATATGACTCCCAAACGCACCCCATACGTGATCGATGGACTTTAAGTCTGGGGAACGGGCAGGACAGTCCATTCGCAGACTATCTTCTCATTCCAAGATCTCCTCCACTTGCTCTGTTCAATACGGTCGTGCAACATCATCCATAAAAATGAAGTTAGGCCGAATGCACCGCGAAAAAACGCACGCGGGGAAGGAGTACAGTGTTACAATAATGTTGACAAAAGAGTGAATCGCGTTGGAAGATTTGGAGGTCAATACGCCCCTGCAACATTTTGTGTATTCACACCGTAACACCCAGAGCTCCAGAATGTTCCTGGTCGCATTACGTGTCCCACCTCTCGCCATACGAGGATACGTCCAAATTTGACTACTCATAATGAATCTGCTCTCAGCCGAGAAGAGCACGTGGCCCCAATCCTCGTAGGTCCAGTCCCTACGCTCTTGGCACCTCGCCAACGCTGCCGCCGATATGCCGGTGTGAACGGAACAAAACGTATCGACCACATCCTCTCTTTCGGGTAGCACGCTCCCGCAATTTGATACATTTCCATCGAGTTGCTAATGTATTTTTTTTTTCCAAACCGTCCTCGAGATTGCGGAGCAATGTATATACAGTCTGTCACGTATCACATTAAATACTACTGATTTGTGAATTTGCTCCTACAGCCAGTATACATCCACAAATGTTTATCTAGCTGACATTGTACACAAGCGTTTGCTACATTCCCAAAATAGAGAGCTATAGAAGTTAATTTTGGATAAATTTTACTATCTCTTTGCTGATGTTGCCTATAATACACTGCCTAACATTCTGCGTGCTGTCTGTTTGTTCTATATCGTGTCTCCCCACCACTCTCGCGCAACGACGCTCTGAGCGTGGTTTTTAGGGAATTGACTAGTTTGAACCTGGGACCTGTTGCTGGTAAGGAGACGCCAGACCACACATGACATGTAGAGTTCAGAAGAGTTCAGTGCGACTAGCGATGATATAACCAAATACTTAATGATTTCAGCGTCAGCTCCACTGCACTCCCTGTAAAGGAATCTTAATACTAACTAAATTTAGTAGAAGGGGTTCAAGGCTTTCCTATTTTTAGTTAGCTGGTAAAATAACGTCGAAAAAGCAGTTAAGTTTACCATTGGAAATTTGATTCTACTCACAAAACATTGTTTATAAATTATACTATTGATAAAAGGAAATGTTTTAATACAGGATGATAAAAAACCAACTGCGTTCAACAAAAATGTGAACGAATATTCCCTGAGTGGGTTTCCAAGTTCTACAATGGATCGACGGTTGACCTATGCCATATCACATCTATAATCTAGGTTTAAATTAAGTTTCACAAGAGAGAAAACTATCAAAATGGTCTACAGTGACCCTCAATTATCTTTAATTACTCATTTAACTTGTCGTAAATTACTGTGGCTGATGTGGCTTCTCAATAACTATATAACAGATAAATCATCGCGTTTCAGATTTTTACTTCAAGTGGCAAATGTGAACACCATGAGCTTTATTTGACGATCGGCACTAGTATTACGCAAAAAGGGGGTGTAACAGATGAGACTTCTGGAGTTCTGAGAGAAGCTTTATGCGCTGTTATGTGGCATCATATGCGTTCATTATCTTGTCGGTGTTCGTCAGGGGGCGGCGGCCAGCACAGCTCCGCTCACCTCGCTGTCTCGGAAGCAACTCCTTTCCTAACTTCTCCTTACTACAATTTACCGAAGTTGGTTTAAAAAAACTATCTGGCTGTGTTTTCATATGACCAATCAGGGTCTCAATGTTAACCTTAAGCTCCGCCTACAAAAATTCTGTCTATCCAATGAGAAACGTTATACTTTTCGTGGTGGGGCAATGTTTTTAAAGTTTGGAATGTAACAGAGACGCGAAAAAGTCTCACGCTAAAACTTGCAGCTGGTGTGGTCCTTTTAGTGTTATCGTAAGATCTATACTGTTCTTCTGGAGGGCTCTATCTTTTAACATGGGCTGGGAGATGGTACTGACGTAACAGAGACGCGAAAAAGTCTCACGCTAAAACTTGCGGGTGGTATAGCCCTTTTTGTGTTATCGTAAGATCTATACTGTTCTTCTGGAGGGCTCTTGCTTTTAACATGGGCTGGGGGTGGTCCTAGCGTTTAGCTGGAGACGTGGGCGTCCGTCCCTTATCGTAGGGCCTTCCAGCTTAACATGGTTCTGCTCTCGGCTTCTGTTCTCGTTTCTCCCCTCGGAACTGCGTCTGTCTCACGGTGGGAAGGTATGACATGCATTTAGGCATTCTTGTATTAGTCCGTGGTATTCCATTTGCTCACTCGTTACTCGTATTACTTTGGTTAATTTAATGTCACGATTTATTCGGAGCTATGTGACATACTACTGAATTTGCTTATCATGTCAGGGTTTTCATGGAAGGTGTTGGATTTGCCTGACACGTTACAACTGGCTCTGTTTTCTAAGTTCTTGGAACACTCCTCTTCCACTCATACTTATTTTTTGTGGCTCCTATTTTTTTAAAAAAGTCTAGCGACAAAGTGCTTTCACATGAAACACTTCTTTACAGAAATGACTTTGTAATATCCCACCATAGAATATACAGCGTGTAAAGAGTAAGGTGCAGATATTTTTATATGTGGTACCTTAGCACGTGCAAACATACAGTGTTGGTTGCTTTTTATTTGCATCAAACGATATTCCCACCAACACGTCCCCTTACGACCTGATGTTTTCTGCAAGGTCATAACAGCACCACTAAGACGACTACATCTCTCAGTATAGGCTAAACGTTCTGCATCCACTTACCACACTTCAAAGCCTGACCTGCTGCCCAGGAGAAAATAAGCATTAATGGCTTGCTCTTGTCGCACATACTTGGAGGTAATAACGGACCTAAGAATATATGACTTTAATGGCTACACTAATTAGTGTGCAAATGATGTAAATACTGGCATAACGTTGTCCAGTACACTGTCTTCAGTCACCAAAAGAAACATCTGCACTTACATTCGTTACACTGTATTCATGGCGTGGCTAACACCTATAGGCCACTTTTCGGATTTCTGGCTTTACCGTTAAAAGAAAAACAAGAGGTTTTTTGCAACTCTTCGTAGTGACAGAAAAATTTTCCAAAGAAATTTAATTAGAATATGACAGATGAGATAATTACAGTTCTTTAAAAAAGCTGATGTGATATGCCACCTTGTACTTAGCTTCAGTTATTGGCTTTATGTCCGCCCCGATAGCTTAGTGGTTAGCCGACACGGTAGCTCAGCGTGTTCGGTCAGAGAGCTGGTTGGCCTCTGTAATAAAAAACGGAGTGGAAGAATCAACAAACGAACTTGACCGCATGTCATGTGACGACCATACACTACGATCGGAAAAAAAAGTGGTCAGCGTGATGGATTGCCGTCCTACGGGCGCGGATTCGATTCCCGACTGGGTCGGGAAATTTCTCCGCTCAGGGGTTGGGTGTTGTGTTGTCTTCAACATCATTTCATCCCCATCCGGCGCGCAGGTCGCCCAATGTGGCGTCGAATGTAATGAGACCTGCACCAAGGCGGCCGGACTTGCCCTGCAAGGGGCCGTCCGGGGTGGCCGAGTGGTTCTAGGCGCTACAGTCTGGAGCCGCGCGACCGCTACGGTCGCAGGTTCGAATACTGCCTCGGGCATGGATGTGTGTGATGTCCTCAGGTTAGTTAGGTTTAAGTAGTTCTAAGTTCTAGGGGACTGATGACCTCAGAAGTTGAGTCCCATAGTGCTCAGAGCCATTTGAACCCGCAAAGGGGCCTCCCGGCCAATGACGCCATTTCATTGACTTCATTATTTGTGCCAGTGCATAAAATGTTTGTGCAAATATTAACTTTTTGTAAGAATTATTTTGTTCACTAGCGTTTTCTCAGGGGGTGATTCAAGCAGTTGAATTTGTATTTTCAATAAATTAATCGGTGCAAGTAATTTCTGTCAGTTTGAAGCTGCCAATATAAACAGTCCCTTCTGAACTTCAGCAGCAATAATTTTACGGCCACTGACTTGATTGTACCAATTCGGTAAGAAGGAAGAAAGAAAAGGTCCTTACGCCCCGTCGACAAGGTCATTAGTCACAGATCACAAGTTCGGGTCTTGAAAGGACAGAAAAGGAAATCAGCTGTGGCTTTTTGAAGCAACCTCTCAGCATATGTTTCAAGGAAACCACAGAAATACTAAATTAGTGTTGCTAGACGGGGATCTGAACCACCTTCCTCCCGAATGTGAAGCTAGTGTCGTAATACTGCGCCACAAAGCTCGCAGCAGTACCTATGATTAATCGCTGTTAACAGCAAGAATGTCTTCTGGGAATTTGTGATGGTTCCAACAGAATTTTGTAAAATATTAAGCGCATTAGTTAGTACTTCTATATCTGATAGGCCAAAAGACCAGTTACTGTTTGGCCACACGACTGCCGAGCAATGACCGGAAGCAAACGCGCTCATTAAATATCTGGGAGTACGTGTAAGGAAGCGATTAAAGTGCAACGACAACTCAAAATCGTAAGAAAAGCACGTACCAGACTGAGATTTATTGCAAGAGTCCTAAGGAAGCGTAGTCCACCCTCGGAAGTACCTTACAAATCCCTCATTCGATTGCCGGCCGCGGTGGTCTCGCGGTTCTAGGCGCTCAGTCCGGAACCGCGCGACTGCCACGGTCGCAGTTTCGAATCCTGCCTCGGGCATGGATGTGTGTGATGTCCTTAGGTTAGTTATGTTTAAGTAGTTCTAAGTTCTAGGGGACTGATGACCACAGATGTTAAGTCCCATAGTGCTCAGAGCAATTTGAACCATTTTGAACCCTCAGTCGATTAACACTTGAATATTGCTGTGGTACCGTTACAAGATAGCGTTGATGATAAGAATCAGAGAATACCAAAATAAGAGCAGTGCGTTTCGTCACATTTTAGTTCAGTATGTGCGGAAGTGTCACGGAAATGCTCATCCACCTGCATTGGTAGACGCTATAACAGTGGCGTTATGCATCACGAAGTCATTTACTGTTAATATTCAAAGAGCGTACGATCCCAGAAGAACGTATATCTCCTGGAAAGATTGTGAAGGTAAAATTAGAGAGATTCGAGCAAACACAGAGGCTTATCGATAATCGATATTCCGCGCGCACCATTCGCGACAAAATCAGAAAAGGTGGGGAGTGTCAACATTCAAAGGCAGATTTGCAGGATGGGCGTTGATATAATGCAAAAATGTCGATATAAGTTGAGAATATAAATAAATAATTACTTAAGATATTAATTAGTATAAGCGGTTGTATCGACTGCGCCGTGCAACCGCTGTAACATTAGAATAATTACGCATTTCAGTTGTCTTGCCGAGAAGACGGCATCTTTTTTGTTCTTGTAACGTGCCAGATCGGATGCATATCAGCCACCGCTGCAAATAATTATTTGGTACACCGCCATTATTGATGATGATGATGGGGCACTCAACTGCACGGTTATCAGCGCCCGTACGAAGTCCCAATTTTTACACAGTCCAATATTTTTTACACAGTCCAATCTAGTCACTGTCACTAATGATGATGAAATGATGAAGACAACTCAAACATCCAGTCCCTGGGCAGAAAAAATCCCAAACCCGGCCAGGAATCGAACCCGGGACCCCGTGATCTAGAGGCAGCAACCGCCATAATTACTATTACTATTTTATTGAGATTCAATCTCATAGTTGCACACAGCAACAGAATTAACGTAAGTGTCCATGTAATTTAATTTAGTGTAATATTTTGTGAATACAGTGATATTATTCAATATTGTGTTTCATTTATGCTGCAAGCTATTCTTCCAATTAAAAGGCGTCTTGGCAAAGCTAAAGATTCCGTGTTACAATCTTATAAATGGTCCAGCTCGAGCCAACGCTTTGGAATTATTCAATCTACGAAGTTCGATAAAGAAATATTTTCAGAAGAGTCACTCACGTTCAAACTTACAATGAACGGACATTAGGCAAAAAGCAGTTGTCAAGCACCCAAAGCCTGTATTAAGCACCATTAGAAATCTATACTCTGATCATATTCTATTATCATTATCTTTTATTATACGTCTGTTGTCTGGTATTCTCAAACCAGTCCGGAAAAGCCAATAAATTTAAAACGGTACACAAAATACCCTCTTCCACAGACCACAGCTGAGCGCACTATCCATCACGAACCTAATTATTAATTTGTACCCATAGCTACTTTTTTAGTTTTATTTTACACACAAACTTGGGTAACAAATTTTCACGCTATTTTATTTCAGTATTTGTGAGTTTAACATAGTATAACATTTCCAGTGTTGATACGTTCCGAAACCCAGTTAAATAAAAATAAATGCCGAACGTTACTAGTCCCAGTGGCTCAGAATGATCGATATTTTTCTCAACTAAAAAATAACAGAAAAATACCTCAGGTAGACGTCGTTCCAGAGTAGACTTTTGGAAAATGAAAGCAAATTCAATCTGTCGTTCTTGAGAATGGCATTTTGCTTTGAGTCGCGTTGGATATAAGAGAACTAATGAACGACAGAACTCTGGAAATTTAATATTATTCAGTATCCATACCTTAATCTTTCGGACATATGGAGTAAGGTTTGAACGTGTACTTAACCACAAAGCCGTAATATTACTGTAGGAAGTTAATGCCTAACTTGTGATGCGCTTTCAATGCTGTACCCACGTACTAATGCGCTTCCATGGTATGCTGAGAGGTTCATTTTCTCTCAAGATTTTACGATAGAGCATCATTAAGGCACTTACACAGTCGTCATAACAATGTTCTCTTAGACATCAGAATTAAGTCCGAATGTTATTTCCAGCTGTCCAATTACTGTTACTGTTTTTTCCTTTTCTGTTTTCAGTCTTCTTTTTCAGCTTAATTATCCGGTAGTACGTTACATGATACTGTGATCGGTATCTAGAATTGTACTATTCTACAAATGACCTGACAACAAAGTTGTTATTGTTGTGGTCTTCAGTCCTGAGACTGGTTTGATGCAGCTCTCCATGCATACAGTAAAGCTGCATGCCCTCGGGAAAAATTACGGCCGTAGTTTCCCCTTGCTTTCAGCCGTCCGCAGTAGAAGCACAGCAAAGCCGTTTTGGTTATTGTTACAAGGCCAGATCAGCCAATCATCCAGACTGTTGCCCTTGCAACTACTGAAAAGGCTGCTGCGCCTCTTCAGGAACCACACGTTTGTCTGGCCTCTCAACAGATACCCCTCCGTTGTGGTTGCACCTACTGTACGGCCATCTGTATCGCTGAGGCACGCAAGCCTCCCCACCAACGGCAACAAGGTACACGTCTGAAAATACTGCCTTGTGACTTCCTAAAAAAAAGTAATACCTGATCGAGCAAATAAAGTGGTAATTATGTGATTGCACGCATATTTCAAGAAAGCTGCTGGAAGTTAATTACAACATAAGTGGGAATTAATGCTGCTAGCAGTTCCTTGTGTAGATAGTTGTCTTTATTAGGAACTGAACTTCGACGAAGGCAAACTCCATCAATCCGCAACGGTTGCACTGACGAAGCCTTGTGCTGATGTAACACACAACAGTGATTACAAGCACGAATAAAATGTTACCGATGATTCGTGTACCTTAAATGATTCTCTGACTTCCTGAATTCTTAAGTGGCACAACAGCCCTGTTATATTCACGTATAACAGTCATACAATGCACAACTCACTGTATCGGCTTGACTGCAAACACTGTGCGTTTTATGCAGCGACGACCTCTCTCGGATTATGGGTCTTGTTGTTACAGAACATCTTTACAAACGTGTGAAAGGTTCAGGCTTCAGTAGTACAAAAGAGGCGTAATTATACTAATAGAGATCAACTATCTGACCAAATCTACAGATTGGAATGATTGAAACACGAAGTCACTCCCTGTTCATCCATAGGTCTTGTGCAAGTAGTGCAAAATTTGTTGATCAAATTAGTTCTGCCAATATCACCGAAGTAAAAATTATGCTATAATTGTAAATACATGAAATTAAACGCGAAGTAACCTGCTTCTGAAGTCAGACGTAAGTTAATTAAATCCCATAGTGAACCAAATTAATACTGTAGTGCCCTCAATCAACAACTGAACTGTGATGATAATCTATATACAGCGCAATCTGAGGGTTGTATCATATTTTTCAAAATTGCACCGTCAGACAAAAAAACAAAAATTCTGTCCAAAACTTCTGCTGTACTCCTTAAATAATTCGTTCATTCTTACAGAGAAAACATTTTTTCTTTTGTAAATACGTTATACAAAACTGTAACCAGTCACTTTTTTGAATAATTGTTTTATTCCATGAACCGGTTTTCGAATCCTTTCAGGTTCATCTGCAGATGGTTTCAGGAAGTTAAATCATTATTGCGAGCATAATGCTGGGTGCTGTCTCTATGACAAAAATATGGAACACGCTTTAATGTATCGCCATGACTATTGTTTATTTATCGATATGGATGTGAATTTAGTTTTTTACTTACTGCGACAGTATAGGCGACTTTTTTCGGTTAGTGTCCATCTGCCTGTCTCCATTTTGATGTCCAGTTGTTATATCACTAAACACACGTCCACACAAACTATATTTATTTACACTCTTACACAGACTTACTACATGTAAAAAAGAACAAATTGCATCTCTGTGCGAAGTACCCTATGCCCTATCTTTTCGACAAGATCTTTGTTACAAGCAACAGATGTAAAGTGCACGCTGTATGCTGGAAAAGTCTCGTATTCGGAGTGTAAATTAATATAGTTTGTGTGGACGAAATGCGTTTTCCAGCGCTGTATGAAAAATCGGTATTGTTTTCTTTAGTTTTGCTACAACATCCCTCTGATCCGCTACAAATTAACAATTTTCGGATGGAGCCTGAATCAAACATTGACAATTCCAGGTTTGCTATTGAAACTGTTTATTGTTGAGTAAGAAACATGATGGTAACTACATACAACAAAAATGTTTCATAGCTTACCCTGCCTTTATATATCCTCATCCGCACTCAGTTTCTAGACAGTTCACTGTTTCCGGTTTTTGTGGGAGTCTAGTAACACAATGATCGCATACAGACTTAATTGACCACAGCTACTAGGAAAGCTACTGTAGTATACGCTTACCTGTAGTGGTACTCTAGGGAAGCCTACGGTAGTCTTACAAATCTGTCCTACACTGATTTTATATTCCAGATCTGAACTCGATCGAACACATCTGGGGTGTGACTGAACGTAGCGTCAGACCTCACCACCACCTCCCCGGAATTATATACATACATATATATATATATATATATATACAGGGTGTTACAAAAAGGTACGGCCAAACTTTCAGGAAACATTCCTCACACACAAAGAAAGAAAATATGTTATGTGGACATGTGTCCGGAAACGCTTACTTTCCATGTTAGAGCTCATTTTATTACTTCTCCTCAAATCACATTAATCATGTAATGGAAACACACCGCAACAGAACGTACCAGCGTGACTTCAAACACTTTGTTACAGGAAATGTTAAAAATGTCCTCCGATAGAGAGGATACATGCATCCACCCTCCGTCGCATGGAGTCCCTGATGCGCTGATGCAGCCCTGGAGAATGGCGTATTGTATCACAAAAAAATGGTTCAAATGGCTCTGAGCACTATGGGACTCAACTGCTGAGGTCATTAGTCCCCTAGAACTTAGAACTAGTTAAATCTAACTAACCTAAGGACATCACAAACATCCATGCCCGAGGCAGGATTCGAACCTGCGACCGTAGCGGTCTTGCGGTTCCAGACTGCAGCGCCTTTAACCGCACGGCCACTTCGGCCGGCATTGTATCACAGCCGTCCACAATACGAGCACGATACAGTGACGTGGCCACGTTACCTTGTACAGCAGCAACTTCTCTGACGCTGGCATTAGGGTTATCGTCAACTGCACGAAGAATTGCCTCGTCCATTGCAGGTGTCCTCGTCGTTCTAGGACTTCCCCAGTCGCGAGTCATAGGCTGGAATGTTCCGTGCTCCCTAAGACGCCGATCAATTGCTTCGAACGTCTTCCTGTCGGGACAGCTTCGTTCTGATAATGTCTCGATACAAACGTACCGCGCCACGGCTATTGCCCCGTGCTAATCCATACATCAAATGGGCATCTGCCAACTCCGCATTTGTAAACATTGCACTGACTACAAAACCACGTTCGTGATGAACACTAACCTGTTGATGCTACGTACTGATGTGCTTGATGCTAGTACTGTAGAGCAATGAGTCGCATGTCAACACAAGCAAAATGGCTCTGAGTACTATGGGACTTAACATCTGTGGTCACCAGTCCCCTAGAACTTAGAACTACTTAAACCTAACTAACCTAAGGACATCACACACATCCATGCCCGAGGCAGGATTCGAACCTGCGACCGTAGCGGTCACGCGGTTCCAGACTGAAGCGCCTTTAACCGCACGGCCACACCGACCGGCTCAACACAAGCACCGAAGTCAACATTACCTTCCTTCAATTGGGCCAACTGGCGGTGAATCGAGGAAGTACGGTACATACTGACGAAACTAAAATGAGCTCTAACATGGAAAGTAAGCGTTTCCGGACACATGTCCACACAACATCTTTTCTTTATTTGTGTGTGAGGAATGTTTCCTGAAAGTTTGGCCGTACCTTTTTGTAACACCCTATATATATATATATATATATATATATATATATATATATATATATATATATATATATATATATATATATATATATATATGGGGTCGTGGTGTTAACAACGGCACATGCATGGGTCATCAGCTGTGGAGGCCCATCGTTAGTTGCGTTCGCTGCACTGTGTGCTGAGACACACTTGTGCTCTGCGCAGCATTAAAGTCTTATGTTAATTCCACCACAGTTCGCCGCCTGTCCTGTTTTACCAATCAGCCCAGCCTACGACCTCCGACTTCTCTAATGAGGGGTGGCCGCCCAACCCCACGACGTCTGGACGTATTTCCATAAGGTTTCACCACGTGTTGAAGACACTCACCACAGCGCCCCTCGAATACCCGACAAGTCATGTAGTTCCCGAAATGCTCGTGCCGAGCCTGGGATGTGATTGGATGCGGCGTCAGAGCCCATACCCCCTCACCGGAACTTATGGGAATTAGGTGTCAGCCGAGCGTGGCTCGCGTTCATGCCGTTTATTGCTTGTCACCTTGTCTTTCGGTAGTGTGGCCTCCTTCTTATTCGATTTACTGGCGTCACTAAGTTGCTGGTTTGCTTGCCCGTGGGTGGCAGCAGCAGTGCGTATCGATAGTGCACTGTCCTACAGTCTCTGGAGCGACCGCTAGTGTTTCTGGGTCGTTATGTATCATGATTCGGTCGGGGTCGGAGCAGCAGTCGGAGACGGAGCGCCAGTGAGGTGCGGACAGCTAGTACTTGCCGACCGCTGGCCTCATACATGAACTGTCCGACGGAAGGAGATTGGAGCGGGAACGACCGCTAGTTGGTCGTTCAGTTGGTAGTCTCATTTGGCGACGTGTATCTGGTCTTTTGACAGTTTCTGGGCCTCATCAGTTGGTCATCTTGCCGGACGTGGGTCGGTTGCTTCCTCGTACAGAGATATCCTCGCCGATGGGCAAGAGTTACCTCTGCATGGTTGGGTCCAAGCCAGTGTGCCCGGGTCGCCGTGTCTGCGAGTTCCAATCGGACATCGAGTTGAGTCGGGTTGGAGGTGCAGTGAGTTCTGGACAGCCAAGACTCGCTCGGCCGTTGCCGACACACATAATTTGAGTGGGGACGACCTTGGTTGGTCGTTCGGTCGGTCGTCTCATCGGACGATGAGTATTTGCTCGCCAACCGCTTATGGAAATTCGGTGTGTGTCAACTTGTCCTTCTCCCTGTTGTTCGACGGAGATTGGCTTTAGGATAGTCAGAGTTCTTGGTACAAGTGTTTACATGGAACTGTGTGTAGCTTCTGTGATTCCCACTGAGCAGATCAATGCTGTCTGCGTACTGTAATAGTCGGTCAGTTGAGACAGGGCAGTGAGGAAGTCTCCGCAGAGTGTGCTCAGGCCAGGGCCGCTGGCGGCGTGCACGTGCAGTTGGAGTTGTTAGGTACTAGCTGCGAGAGCTGCAAAGTTCGTCGCCAACCGAGCCTGTATACTGGAGGTGAGTAATCAGTTAACCTGTTACGAAACCTCAACTGCTGTGACATCGCTTCGTTCACTGCCAGTTATTGCTTCCTGGGCCGTTCCCGCAAGCAGCAACGTATGGTGCACTGGAGTCGGCATATTTTGCAGCCGCTTTCTTGTATGGTGTTTAACTATTGGAATGATTGTAACTTATTAGTGAAGTGTGCCAGCAGTATCTTCTACCTTGTGGCCGTTAACGTTCCGGTTACCTGCCCTGGTCGTTAATGTAGTTTTCTGGCAGTGTGTTTTCCTCGCGATGTTGATCCTGTCCGGCATGGCGTGTAGTTCGACAGCTTGATGTTGTTCTCCTTTTGTTTTCTTTGAGTGGTTATTTTCCCTTGACTGTGTGTAGATGCCAATTATCAAGACGTAGCGCTGCCGTGATCTTCGTCCTCACTGATTTTTTGCGGTTGTCGTGCCGTTGGTTAGGTGGAAGGGAATTGATTAGGTTGTTGGTTGGTCCTTCAGCCGTCCCTAGGTCGTGCTGCCACCAGATTATTTAGTGTTACGCTTGGCTGCCTGTCTCACCTAGCCAGTTGTTAGATTTTCCTCCCCCGGCCGATCCTTGGAGCACTTCTGATCATCACTGTTCTGTTGTTTGGGACTGTGATTTTCTTTTGTCTCAAATACTGTGCGTGTATTAATTTGGTTTGTTTTGATGTTCAGTATGTGACGTTCAGCCGAACCTTATGTGAAATATTTTAAGATACGGCTTTCAGCCATCAGAAGCAAAAAAAAAAAATAAAAAATAAAAAATAAAAAATAAAAAATAAAAAATCATCTTTTTAAAAATTTTCTCTATCTTAATTTGTTATCCAGGCCTTAAGGCCTCAGTTCTTCTATTTTGTAACCAAGGCCTTCAGCCGTGTGTATTCCTTAAAGCAATTTTAATAACTTGTGTCCTTGCATTCAGCTGTATTGTTTCTGAATTCTTTTAAGGGCATATGTTATTAAGTGTTTTTAGCAAATAAAGTTTGTATGTATGTGCAACTAGCAGCAACTTATTTGGGCCCCTTTCCACAACCTGATCCGCCCTGCCCTGCGAATCCAGATCTTACGCAGACTTGGTGTCAACTTCTTGCTTTCATGCTACGACGCGTCCCCGCTGTTGTCCGTGCCAAAGGTGGACATACTGGCTATTAGGTAGGCGGTCATAACGTTGTGGCTGACCATCGTATAAGCAGGTAGATAAGATGTTTTCCAGTTCATTCAGTAACATTTGGTTTCGCGTAATGCTGTTCCAGTGTGGTAACACTTTGTGATTACTCTTCATATTAGCGAACACGCTACCCGTTCCGCTCATTGAGGAGCTGCGGTTGTTATATAAGTCGGCGGCAGCGGCGGCAACAGCAGTAGCTCTGTCGCCACGTTCCTCTGGAACAGTTCAGGTCACGGACAGCCGCTGTGCTGGTCGGCAGCAAGGTGAATGTTCTCGGAGCTGAAGGCGTGCAGAGCAGTGACAGGGTTATGCTGGCGATAAAAGCCAAATGACGGGGGAACTGTGCCGTCAGGCCTAACTGTACTTCTGGTAGGACGTGTTAATGTGCGCTAATGACCGTCCTTAAACAAAAAGAGGTCACTGGAGGTGGGAACTGTCAGTTTAACTGGTACATCTGTCGCTGGCCACTTCGTACAGTAAACATTACATGACCAGCAACAGCTGGCTGCTAACCCAGAATGAGGTTGTATACATAGCGACGCACCTAAAACATTGAACATACGGACAGCGTTTGTACATGAAGTAAGACACCAAACAGCGCAATGCACTTCTGGCAAACACCAACTTTCCGTCTGGTAAGGCATTTGGGTGCTATCTCTGTAACAAGTCAGCGCGTGAATCTCATACACATTCAAACTGTTCCCCACTTTGAGATGAAGTGGAACAGTTACAAAACGCTTATAGCTAGAAGAAGATGAAACCAAACACGTATTTTCACCTGTAGTGACCGTGCAGCGTTGGGTAGATTGCTCAGACGAATCGGCAGCTCCACGCAAGAATTCAGTGTTGTATCAGTACGGACTTCCTGTCCATAATTATTATGACCTAGGGAAGCAATACAGTTTCCGTGACTGAATTGTTGCCAAGAAGACACCCATCATACCTCCTTCCACAACAAAACTTTAAAATGGTTCAAATGGCACTGAGCACTATGGGACTTAACATCTGAGTTCATCAGTCCCTTAGAACTTAGAACTACATAAACCTAACTAACCTAAGGACATCACACACATCCATGCGCGAGGCAGGATTCGAACCTGCGATCGTAGCGGTCGCGTGGTTCCAGACTGAAGCGCCTAGAACCGCTCGGCCACTTCGGCCGGCAATAAAGCTTTATGCCGGACTGGAACTCGAACACTGGCTCCAATATATGGCGTTCCATGGCCCACTATATCAGGCTTCCCACTATGGACGAACTCCAGCTTCACTGTCCCAATATTTAATGGTGGCCGCAGAGGCTGAATGAAGCTATCGTGACTGTTACGAATCACAGTATTTATTTTTATTTTATTTAATTGACGTTTCAAGCACAGTTTGTTCGTCATTGGACTTGCTTTTTTACATAAACTTTGTGTTGTGTCTTACGGCAGGTCTTGTCATGGGGGAAGCCTCGTCAGAAAGGTCCACCGCATGAGCGTCTAGGGAAGTGATTCCAGTGGTGGTTTCCCGTTGCCTTCCACTGATGATGATGAAATGATAATGAGGACAACACAACACCCAGTCCTTGAGCGGAGAAAATCTCCAACCCACCTGGGAATCGAACCCGGGACCCTTGGCGTGACAGACCGCCGCGTTGACGACTCAGCTATCGGAGCGGACGCTTTTTTACATACATATGAAAATAGAAGGTGAATTAATCTGATATTAGGTGTTAATTTATAAATAATGTTTAGTACAGTCTTGATACTAGAATGAATTTTTCACTCTGCAGTAGAGTGTGCAATGATATGAAACTTCGTGTGAGATTAAAACTGTATGCCAGATCGGGAATCGAACCCGGTAACTTCGCCTTTCGGTGGCAAGTGCTCTACCAACTTTTCTTTCGTTGCGTTAGCTGCTTTTTTTTATTTTTTTTTTAGTTGAGCACATTTTGCATTTTGTTGTACTTGTTCGCGGCGGATGTCGCAAGACACCCGTTTCAGTTCGTCGTTGATCCATTAACTCAGTTTTTTATTACAGAGGGCAGCTAACTCTCTGACCGAACACGCTGACTACCACGCCGGCAACCAAATGAGCTACTCGAGCACGACTAACAACCCGACCTCACAGATTTATTTCCGGCAGTACCACATCTCCTAACTTCCAGATCTCACAGAATTCCTGCATACCATGCGGGGCTATCGCTCCTGGAAGAAAGGGTGTACGGAAGATAGTATATGAGGGGTGCCGGAAGGAAAGTTGCGAGGAGAGGTCGTGGGTCGTGCTCGGGCATCTCAGTTGGTAGAGTGGTTACCCGCGATGGGCAAAGACCCCGGGTTTGTGTCACTGTCCGGTACACGGTTTTAATCTGCCAGGATGTTTCAGCATTGATACTGCACCTGTAGTGAGAAAATCTGCTAAGGAGTTTGAAAACGGGAGGAAGGTGAGGTTGTATTTGCTGAATTTCACTACAGAACTTGATTAGTAACTGCCTATAAACATTAAGTTAACACTGTGAGTAAGAATGGAAAGACCAAATAAGACAAATTGTAGGAAAACCAGATGCCAGACTGAAATGCATTAAGACAATCTTAAGAAAATGTAATTTTCCAAGACATAAATAGCTTACAAAGTGCTCGTTCGACCGTTTCTTGAGTATTAGTCATGGAACTGTTACCACGTAGAACTAGTAGAAGAGGTAGAGAAGATCCAACGAACAGCGGCACGTTTCGTCATTGATTCCTTTCAATGGGCGAGAGCGTTACGAGGATGCTCACAAACTCCAGCGGCAGATGCTACAAGAGGGGCGTTGTGCACCGCGGACAGGTTTACTGTTGAAATTTCGAGAGCATACATTCCAAGAACAGTCGGTAACGTATCACTTCTCTCCCACATACGTCTCGCAAAATGATTAAGACGAGAAAATCCGAGAAATTACTTATCATAAGGGGCTTTATCGACAATCAGTCTTCGTACGCCCCATTCGTGAATAGAATAGGAAAGGGGGCAAAAGATAGTGATACGAGAAGAGCACTCTACCACACACCGTAAAGTGGCTGCGGAGTTACAATGTAGATTGAGACATGAATCTATATAGGCAATAACAGAGTTTCTCACAAGGGAACCTCCCCATCGCACCCCTCTCAGATTTAGTTATAAGTTGGCACAGTGGATAGGCCGTGAAAAACGGAACACAGATCAATTGAGAAAACAGGAAGAAGTTGTGTGGAACTATGAAAAAAATAAGCAAAATATACAAACTAAGTAGTCCATGCAAAATGATAGGCAACATCAAGGAAAGTGTGAGCCAAGGAGCGCCGTGGTCCCGTGGTTAGCGTGAGCGGCTGCGGAACGAGAGGTCCTTGGTTCGAGTCCTCCCTCGAGTGCAAAGTTTACTTTTTTTATTTTCAGACAATTATTATCTGTCCGTTCGTTCATTGACGTCTCTCTTCACTATAATAAGTTTAGTGTCTGTGTTTAGCGACCGCACCGCAAAACCGTGCGATTAGTAGACGAAAGGACGTGACTCTACAATGGGAACTGAAAACATTTGATCGCAAGGTCATAGGTCAACCGATTCCTCCACAGGTTCAAATGGTTCAAATGGCTCTGAGCACTATGGGACGCAACATCTTAGGTCATAAGTCCCCTAGAACTTAGAACTACTTAAACCTAACTAACCTAAGGACATCACACACACCCATGCCCGAGGCAGGACTCGAACCTGCGACCGTAGCAGTCCCGCGGTTCCGGACTGCAGCGCCAGAACCGCACGGCCACCGCGGCCGGCTCCTCCACAGGAAAACATGTCTGATATATTCTATACGACACTGGTGACGACATGTGCGTCACATGACAGGAATATGTTGTTGACCCACCTAACTTGCACACTTGGCGAATGGGTAAAAAGATTCTTCTACCTTGCCCGATTTAGGTTTCCTTGTGGATGTGATAATCACTCCGAAAAAAGTGATGAAAACATAACGGACGGACAGATAATAATTGTCTGAAAATAAAAAATTAAAATTTTCTCTCGAGGGAAGATTTGAACCAAGTACACTCCTGGAAATTGAAATAAGAACACCGTGAATTCATTGTCCCAGGAAGGGGAAACTTTATTGACACATTCCTGGGGTCAGATACATCACATGATCACACTGACAGAACCACAGGCACATAGACACAGGCAACAGAGCATGCACAATGTCGGCACTAGTACAGTGTATATCCACCTTTCGCAGCAATGCAGGCTGCTATTCTCCCATGGAGACGATCATAGAGATGCTGAATGTAGTCCTGTGGAACGGCTTGCCATGCCATTTCCACCTAGCACCTCAATTGGACCAGCGTTCGTGCTGGACGTGCAGACCGCGTGAGACGACGCTTCATCCAGTCCCAAACATGCTCAATGGGGGACAGATCCGGAGATCTTGCTGGCCAGGGTAGTTGACTTACACCTTCTAGAGCACGTTGGGTGGCACGGGATACATGCGGACGTGCATTGTCCTGTTGGAACAGCAAGTTCCCTTGCCGGTCTAGGAATGGTAGAACGATGGGTTCGATGACGGTTTGGATGTACCGTGCACTATTCAGTGTCCCCTCGACGATCACCAGTGGTGTACGGCCAGTGTAGGAGATCGCTCCCCACACCATGATGCCGGGTGTTGGCCCTGTGTGCCTCGGTCGTATGCAGTCCTGATTGTGGCGCTCACCTGCACGGCGCCAAACACGCATACGACCATCATTGGCACCAAGGCAGAAGCGACTCTCATCGCTGAAGACGACACGTCTCCATTCGTCCCTCCATTCACGCCTGTCACGACACCACTGGAGGCGGGCTGCACGATGTTGGGGCGTGAGCGGAAGACGGCCTAACGGTGTGCGGGACCGTAGCCCAGCTTCATGGAGACGGTTGCGAATGGTCCTCGCCGATACCCTAGGAGCAACAGTGTCCCTAATTTGCTGGGAAGTGGCGGTGCGGTCCCCTACGGCACTGCGTAGGATCCTACGGTCTTGGCGTGCATCCGTGCGTCGCTGTGGTCCGGTCCCAGGTCGACGGGCTCGTGCACCTTCCGCCGACCACTGGCGACAACATCGATGTACTGTGGAGACCTCACGCCCCACGTGTTGAGCAATTCGGCGGTACGTCCACCCGGCCTCCCGCATGCCCACTATACGCCCTCGCTCAAAGTCCGTCAACTGCACATACGGTTCACGTCCACGCTGTCGCGGCATGCTACCAATGTTAAAGACTGCGATGGAGCTCCGTATGCCACGGCAAACTGGCTGACACTGACGGCGGCGGTGCACAAATGCTGCGCAGCTAGCGCCATTCGACGGCCAACACCGCGGTTCCTGGTGTGTCCGCTGTGCCGTGCGTGTGATCATTGCTTGTACAGCCCTCTCGCAGTGTCCGGAGCAAGTATGGTGGGTCTGACACACCGGTGTCAATGTGTTCTTTTTTCCATTTCCAGGAGTGTACCTCTCACTCGCAGCCGCCCACGCTAACCACGGGACCACTGCGCTCCATACCTCACACGCACCTTGATGTTGCCTATCTTGCGCATGGACTACTCAGTATGTATATTTTGCTTATTTTTTTCATAGTTCCACACAACTTCTTCCTGTTTTCTCGATTGATCTGTGTTCCGTTTTTCAAGGCCTATCAACTGTTCCAATTTATAACTAAATCTGAGGGGGGTGCGATGGGGAGGTTCCCTTGTCAGTGGAATTCATGAACAAAACAAGCTTGGAATCTCGAAATCGCTATACGTATTGGATAGGTCACAATTAACGAGATGCAGCAGTACATCACAGCAGTTTTCACTACAGATGCCATTTTTTCAACCCTTACCCCCCACCTTCCCACCGTTACGACCTCCGATCCATCCCATTTCACAAGAAGCGATTGTATCAAGATGTCTTTAAGCATAGTTGGTACATGATCACAGTTCCAGTTTAATACAGTAACATTTGATTCAATTCTTTATGGTCACCAGTCTTCTAATTAGTTTGATGCAACTGGAGATAACTTCCTCTGCTCTTCCAGACTCCTCTTCTCAGAGTACCACTTGCACCTGACGACTTCCGTTACTTGTTAGATATATTCCAATATGTTCGCTCCCTACAGTTTTTGTCCTCTACAGCTCTCTCTATTACTATGGAGGATATTTCTTGATGGCTTATTACATCTTCTATAATCCTGTCCCTTCTTCTACTCAGTACTTTCTACATATTCATCGTTTCTCTGGAGAATCTCCTGATTGTCTGTCCACTCGACAATTTAATTTCTTCCACTATATTTTGCTTTTAGTGGATCGCAACACTTATCTTTCCAACATTTTGTACGTGTCTCCTATATTCAGCTTCAATCGATAGGTATAGGAACTTCAAGCAACCACTTTGGGGAGTCAGTTCTCTTTCAACCTATGAGAAGAAGCCTTTACGTGTTAGGAGCCACAAAGCGCAAAGCCTTCTTTGTTTGAAATAGCCTTCGCCAATCTAGTCCCAGTTCGCCCAGCTCTAGTTTTGTAAGGTGCTCTGATAAAGAGATGTTGCCGATATGTGCTGCTGATGAGACTTTATAACGATGAAAGGCTCGAGTGAGATAGTTTCAGTGACTTACCGTGGCGAATATCAGGAGATGTAGTTGGGTTATTGGGGCACTGCTAGCACGCGAATACTACTTGATCAGGGTACGGCCAATGTACTTCCGGTCTAAGGCGCTGCAGTCATGGACTGTGCGGCTGGTCCCGGCGGAGGTTCGAGTCCTCCCTCGGGCATGGGTGTGTGTTTGTGTCCTTAGGATAATTTAAGTTAAGTCGTGTATAAGCTTAGGGACTGATGGCCTTAGCAGTTAAGTCCCATAAGATTTCACACACATAATATACTTCCGCATGGTTAAATGGAAGCTCGTATGTTACTCAACCTTGGACAAATGGGAGTTGATTATAGTCTGTTGTGCTGTAGATTCAACGTTACCATCCACTCCATAAATCATTAAAGTACTATTGCCTTGTTTACAGTCGTGTACTGAGAACCAAATATTTCGATCATTCATTGTGAAATTGAGTTTTGTATCTGTTGCTTTGAGAATCCATGTGGCACTGTAAAATAGCGTACGCCCCCGGTATCTGAGTGGTCAGCGCGACAGAATGTCAGTCCTAAGGGCCCGGGTTCGATTCCCGGCTGGGTCGGAGATTTTCTCCGCACAGGGACTGGGTGTTGTGTTGTCCTAATCATTATCGACGCGCAAGTCGACGAAGTGGCGTCAAATCGAGAGACTTGCACCCGGCGAACAGTCTACCCGACGGGAGGCCGCAGTGACACGACATTGTATTTGCTTTCGTTTGGTGACAATGCCTGTGTTTATTAATCAGCTTCTTTCCCAATTACAACCGTCTAAACCAAGTTCATTCTTTATAACTTGTGTCTTACGTTGCATGGCCGCCACCTTGTTGTAATTCATGAGTTCAGTTCGCGAGCCATGAATTTTCGGATGTTTCAGAGGTCGTATATTGAACTTCATCCACAAAACATTAGTAATAAGTAGTTTCTCTTAGCATGCTATCAAGTTACAGACGTAGAGAAGATAGGTCGACGAGAGCCGTCTCAGGGATCGCTGCGTACTGAATGGTTTGCGAGGTGGTTTCACACATTACTGTGATGTTAGGTGGAAATGCCGTTCATAAATTATGTGGTGATTTTGACGGGAAAAAACTATTTTATGATAATGTGAATGGTCACAAAACTGAGGAAACATCTTCATGGGCACTTCTATACGCTATAAACACTTTCTTGATCAATTTCTTGATGAATCATTACCTTCTCCTTAACATTTAAATGTTCTGTAGCCGATGTGATAAACGCGACAGACCCTCATGCAGGGGACCTGTGTTCGATTTCCGGTAATGCCATGAATTTTTCTTAGTGGGAGGAATGGACCGTTGTGACTCAACTTCATGACGTCAATGGAGGAGCTGCTTGACCGACTAGTAGCAGCTCCAAGGTCGAAACGTCGACAACGGAAGGGGTGCTGTGTGCTGATCTCACACCCCTCCGTGCCGCTTCCTATGATGAATTTTGAGGACGACATGGCGGTCGGTCGACTACCGCATGGTCTTCAGGGCCTGGTCGCTAGGTTCCCTTTTTTCATTTTTTAAATATTCAAACGATAGCTATGCTAAGCTCATTTTCAGTTGCTCTATATTGTGTGTGTGTGTGTGTGTGTGTGACTGTATTAAACAAAAGGTTCAGATTACGTTTCCAAGTTGTTTCCCGAGACATAAAATTTATACTTATTCCACAGCTTGAATGGACAAGGCTTAACCATCACTATTTATGGGAGTATTTCTCTTATTTTTACACCAGTCACAACTTATGTTATCAGAAGAGTTCTCTTAATTTTTAGCCTCCTTATGTAGCACCACACCTGGAAAGCCTTCATCTCTTTCTTTCCAATTTTCCCACAGCTCGTGATTCACTTCCATAGAACGCTGTACTCCGGATGTTTGTTCTCAGAAATTTCTTCCTCAAATTAAGATTTATGTATGGTACTATTAGGTTTCTTACAGCCGGGACAGCTGTCTTTATCTGCTCCACTTTACGTCTGGTATCCTTTTTGTTTCTTCCGTCACGTGTTAGTTTGGTTGTAAGGTAACAGAATTCCTTCGTCTACAACGTCATCCACAATTTTCGTGCTGAGTTTATTATTAATCTTATTTCTGTTACTCTCACTTCTTTTCTCTTTTCTCGATATACTCCCAGTCCATACTCTGACCTTATCAATTTGCTCGTTCCATATATCGTGCTGTTTTCATATACACGCAGAAAGTGTCTGATTATGAGCGAAACATTCTCTAATCGCGTCGCAATGTATTAGATAAAAATAAAGTCAACAATGCAACTGGTTGCAACACACAGTAATTTCTCTCTGAATACTTCTCAGACTCCACAGAAGCATTCTCGATTATCCCGCTGCACTAGTATGCCAGTGAGCATGTAGGGCTCTGAAACGGTGAAGAATCACAATACAAGCCGTCTGCTTTTGGACCACTGATGTGATAACCTCACGTGATTAACATGGCAGCTACTCTATTGATAAATCGCTGTAGGTTACAGTATATTCTATTCGTCATTTTAAGCTTGTAATTCACCTACATAATACGACGTAATAAAAATAATCACGTTTAATCTATTGGTTCAAATGGCTCTGAGCACTATGGGACTCAACTGCTGTGGTCATAAGTCCCCTAGAACTTAGAACTACTTAAACCTAACTAACCTAAGGACATCACACACATCCATGCCCGAGGCAGGATTCGAACCTGCGACCGTAGCGGTCGTGCGGTTCCAGACTGTAGCGCCTTTAACCGCTCGGCCACTCCGGCCGGCGTTTAATCTATTACACATCAACCTAACCTCCCCCTATTTTGCTTACGAATTTGTTGTCAGTTATTGGAATACTTGCTGCTGAATATATGTTAATTGCAAGGGTAGCGTAAAATTTTAGTTAATTTAGGGAAATTCAGTCAGGCTCAGATTATTGAATCTGTGCGTCATATATGTGTGCGTTGTCACGTTCCTAACTATGCGGGAGCAAGTGACGTTAACACCTCCGTGTTGATCGCGTCATCGACCAAGGCCACCTGCTTGTATCGCATTGTTACCTCGACTCTTGCGTAGTTCAGTCCTTGAGCGCGCTGTTCACAGAAAACGAGGGTCATTTTATTAATTCTGGTGAGTCACGCAGTTTTAATCTGTCAGTAAGTTCCATTTGAGAGCACATTCCGCAGCAGACTGGAAGCTTCACTCTCCAAGGCATACATCGTACGACAAACGCTACCCAATTACTCCTATAGTGGACGGGACATTCAGTGATGAATCCTCTGTATTACAGTATCGTGTTCTAATGTAAGTGTGAAAAGTTCTTTGACTGTACGATTAACGGCACGTACCTGGCTACTGAGAAATTTTTTTGTCGGTAGAGGAACAACAGCGTGATCTCGTTTCTCAAGTGGAAGAGCACCAGTGATTTCGTCGTCCCCCATCCTCCTCGAGCATATGCAACTTCGTGAAAGGGGCTCGCCATGACACTGTGATCGCTTCTTGCTTTTTAGAGGAGAAGCAGTAAAAATGAGCAGAGGTTTAAATATGGACACGCGTCCTCAAGGCGGTATGAGAGGTGCTGCAGAGGAGCGTCTACGACTGTTAATGGTGTCGCTTGTTGATACGATATGGCGGTGAACAGTTGGAGCCTTTCATTCAAGTAGTTTGGATGCAGCGTCGGCTATAGTGCTAATTGGCTTTTGTTGTGGACTGCAAAGCTTTGAGAGCACAGCTTTGAAAGAGCCGTCTCCTCATGTTCTTATGGTTAAAGTAATTTCACAGCGAATCCAGAAAGCAGAATACTAAGGTGCTTCTAGGAACATGTCTTTAGTCACCCACGATCTTAGGTTACATGTGATAGCGGCCATCTTATCAAGCTGAGGTGTATATGTGAGGGCCCATCTAAAAAAACCAAGGCATTCCGTGGGGACCTCAAATGCAGTTTCTCCGTTCGATATATCTCCTGTCCCCAACATTGAGAAGACAACGAGCACTCCGGGGCCCAAAAATGTCAGCCTCGTAACTGGAACGCCGGACAAGGAGAAGTTGACCAAGGCGCTTGACAAAAATGCTTTCAAGGAGAGGTTCAAAAAATGGTTCAAATGGCTCTGAGCACTATGGGACTTAACTTCTGAGGTGATCAGTCCCCTAGAACTTAGAACTACTTAAACCTAACTCTTGAGTTTTTCCGGGGTTGCATGCCAGTTGGAGGGCAGGGTTGCGGAGACTAAAGTAAACAGAAAAGTTACGTTGCACGTTCCGGCCTTAGAAGGGCCATTCAGGCATGGCCCTCCGCCGTGTGGTCCTGTGACAATGGCGTCACTGGATGCAGTGCGGAGGGGCATGAGATCAGCGTACCACTCTACTAGTCGTCGTTTCTCTACCTTGGAACCGCTACTACTCTGTCACGTAGCTCCTCAGTTGGCCTCACGAGTCTGAGTACACCGCGTTCCAGTCCCCCCACCGCAGGAAAATCCCTGGCAGTACCGGGAATCCTCATGGTAGTCATTCGCGCTGATCACTAAACTGCGGAGGCTGATCAGGAAGACTAAAGGCCTTCAGGAAAACGAAATCCAACCCACGAAATGGTCCTATCCTTCATCATACGCATCAGACTTCTCCGACCCTCGTCTGGTGGACAGTAATAATAAGCTGAATGCCAACGATGGGAAATGAAAAAGCTGGAACGATACCGCCTTACATCTTTTGTAATGAAAAGTCCCCACAAGACACTGGCGGAGAGAGTTGAGTTACATGTGTCATGTACCACATATGGGCATCCTCACAAGGGAACATTCTCAAGTGCCAATAAACCATCATGATGAAACTTGGTGGGAGTGTAGAGGGGGCAAAAATAGTACAATACGAATTTTTTTTGTTTATGCTCAGTTTCACTTTTAAGAGGTAAAACACGCTCAGAAAATAATATGGCATTTTACATTTAGAGGGACTATCTTAAAAAGGATGATATATAAAAATTGTTTTTCACGTAAAAGTTGATAAGTAATTAATGTTCTTGAAAACTGTATAACCAGCTTTTGTAATAATTTGAAATTCTGCAAAATATCCCGCTACCATTAATTAATTTTGGTAAATAAAACTTTTGTTACCATATAAATTAAAGGAGCTTTCCAGCCACATACATTCCTGTGTGATGAAAGTGGTTTCTGAAATACCGTTTTTGGAAAATAAGCTGTACACAATATGCTTCAGTGTATTTTTCAACATACCTAATTAAAATATTTGAACATTCGTCGCTATTCTAATTATTTATTTTGCTTACATTTGTTTCATGTTTTAAACTGTTATTTTACGTTTTATATTCAAGGTTTTTTGTTTTTTAGTTTACCGTTTCACATTCATGTATCATTTATTTTGTTCATTGACAATAAGTAGCTCATTACTATGATAAAAAATTATTAAAATAATCATGATCTGAAAAGAAATGCTTAAAACTTTTTTAAAAAAACGGTGCACGCTAAATGAACGAAATTTCTTCATATAATATACACGACGGAGAAGACATTATAAAAGAAAATTCAGCAGGATTTCAAATTGTCACGGGTGATCCTCTAAATATCCCGTTTCGTATCAGGCATATTTTAGTACACTGCTAATCCGTGGCAAAGAGAATTTATTATGTGCTAATGACAGCAGTTTGATTATATTGTTTCTCAAGTGGAGACCGACGTCATAATCATTCAGCAGATCTAGGTCTGAAAGTCTTCTTACAAAGTTCTTCCAAAATCGGAAGTTTGTAGGTCCCACGGCTGTACCTACGCTATAGAGCCCTTTGAGACTGCGACTATAGACTAACACAAACATTATTTCTGAAGTGCACTGATCCCTGTTTCGACAGTATGTCCACAATAAGTGCTGTTAGTTCTGCGTCTGTGTGTGTGCGTTTGCGTGTGTGCGTTTGCGTGTGCGTGTGTGTGTGTGTGTGTGTGTGTGTGTGTGTGTGTGTGTGTGTGTGTGTGTGTGTGTGTCTGTGATTGTATTAAACGTAAGGGTCATGCTACGTTTCCAACTACGTTTCCTGTGGCATAACATTTTCACTTATTGCACAGCTGTTAATTGTTCATTTATTGTACACTATCATGTTTATGGTTTGTAGCCATTCCCAAGTGCATTCTGAAATGTTAAAATATATCTGATCTGTCTATGACATGTCATAGTCGAAGATACATGTCTCTGGTCTATAGACCAGTTGTATTGCAGGATATGAGTACATAGCCAAGATACATAATATCGCTGACGCTGTGCACAATGAGAAACCTTTCACATATAGTAAGGCGTATTTAACATCTAACGTATTCCTGTGATCTGCAATCCTCACTTCTGTACATCAACTTGAATATAAACAGAAATGATGACTGCAGGTCACAGGAATATATTAGCTGCTAAATACTCCACATTGTACGTTAATGGTTTCTCGTGGTGCACAATGTCAGCTAGATATTGCATCTTAGATATGTACTCGTATCCTGTAATACGACAACTGCTCTATAAGACCAGAAATATGTATTGTCACCGATTACATGTAACAGACAGGTCAGACATGTTTTAACACTTCAACATGCACTTGAGAATGGCTAGAAAGCCGAAATCATGATTGTGTACAATAGACGAACAATTAATAGTGAAATGGCGGCAGTTTCTTCCAGAAAATTCTATATGACTGTGGTCCCCCACGAAGGTAAGATCATTCAAATGCATGTTTGTATAGCTCTTTGGTGTTTATCGGGATGCAGTCGTTTACGTATCACGATATTTCGCCAGTGTACCTTGCCGTAATCTTCAGTTGTTACCTGATATTGCTCTTTACTCATTCCCTCACCATGGTCGCACGCCGCGTGGTGTGGAGCGAAAGGGGGGAGGGGGGGCGGGGACGCGATCGCCGAATGCTGGGGACTGATTCCGGTCCCTCAGTGTTTCTGCCGCCCCCATATGGGACGGAAGTCATTCTTGGCCGAAGGTGTGAGCTCTGGGTCCTATACGTCTCAGTACTTCCGTTGGTTCATATTCCATTGAGACCCCTGTACTATGCGATCCGGATTTCGGTGGTTGCGAGTTCGGCGTGCCTGCTGTGTTTGTGGCACCTCTCTTCGACTGCCCTCACAGTCAATGAAACACGAACAAACGTATGTGCTAGGACAAATCTCGTCCTTTTGGGAATGTTTTCTATTAGAGGGTAGTGAAATATAAGTCGCCGAACTGATTAACAGAGACAGTGGCTGGACTCTGAGTAAAGCGTAGGGCCCAGCGGCTCAGCCAACTGAAGTCCCAGTAAAGACACAAAGGAATCACGGACACTGGCTGTGAACGGGCATTAGGGGAGGTTGAAAATTTTGCAGGATCGGGATTCGAATCCAGGTCTCCTGCTTCCTAGGGCGATGCTTTGACCACTAAGCCATCCTGACACAGTGGTTATTGCAGCTGCACGGACTACCTTAGAACGCCTTCCGTCAGACCTACATTGTCTATCTGAACACTACTAATGTATTACCCCTTGCTCATTGTCATTACTCGCGGCATTTACTCCACTGTCCATTAAAATTGCTACACCACGAAGATGACGTGCTACAGACGCGAAATTTAACCGAGAGGAAGAAGGTGCTGTGATATGCAAATGATTAGCTTTTCAGAGCATTCACATAAGACTGGTGCCGGAGCCGACACCTACAACGTGCTGACATGAGGAAAGCTTCCAACCGATTTCTCGTACACAAACAGCAGTTGACCGGCGTTGTCTGGTGAAACGTTGTTGTGATGCCTCGTGTAAGGAGCACCATCACGTTTCCGACTTTGATAAAGGTCGGATTGTAGCCTATCGCGATTGCGGTTTATCGTATCGCGACATTGCTGCTCGCGTTCGTCGAGATCCAATGACTGTTAGCAGAATATGGAATCGGTGGGTTCAGGAGGGTAATACGGAACGCCGTGCTGGATGCCAACAGCCTCGTATCACTAGCCGTCGAGACGACAGGCATCTTACCCACATGGCTGTAACGTGCAGCCACGTGTCGATTCCTGAGTCAACAGATGGGGAAGTGTGCAAGACAACAACCATCTGCACGAACAGTTCGACGACGTTTGCAGCAGCATGGACTATCAGCTCGGAGACCATGGCTGCGGTTACCCTTGACGCTGCATCACAGACAGGAGCGCCTGCGATGGTGTATTCAACGACGAACCTGGGTGCACGAATGGCAAAACGTCATTTTTTCGGATGAATCCAGGTTCTGTTTACAGCATCATGATGATCGCATCCGTGTTTGGCGACATCGCGGTGAACGCACATTGGAAGCGTGTATTCGCCATCGCCACACTGGCGTATCACCCGGCCTGATGCCATGGGGTGCCATTGGTTACACGTCTTGGTCACCTCTTGTTCGCACTGACGACACTTTGAACAGTGGACGTTACATTTCAGATGTGTTACAACCCGTGGCTCTACCTTTCATTCGATCCCTGCGAAACCCTACATTTCAGCAGGGTAATGGACGACCGCATGTTGTAGGTCCTGCACGGGCCTTTCTGGATACAGAAAATGTTCGACTGCTGCCCTGGCCAGCACATTCTCCATATCTCTCACCAATTGAAAACGTCTGGTTAATGGTGGCCGAGCAACTGGCTCGTCACAATACACCAGTCACTACTCTTGATGAACTGTGGTATCGTGTTGAAGCTGCATGGGCAGCTGTACCTGTACACGCTATCCAAGCTCTGTTTGACTCAACGCCCAGGCGTATCAAGGCCGTTATTACGCGCAGAGGTGATTGTTCTGGGTACTGATTTCTCAGTATCTATGCACCCAAATTGCGTGAAAATGTAATCACGTATCAGTTCTAGTATAATATATTTATCCAATGAAAACCCGTCCATCATCTGCATTTCTTTTGGTCTAGCAATTTTTTATATATATATATATATATATATATATATATATATATATATATATATATATATATACTCCTGGAAATTGAAATAAGAACACCGTGAATTCATTGTCCCAGGAAGGGGAAACTTTATTGACACATTCCTGGGGTCAGATACATCACATGATCACACTGACAGAACCACAGGCACATAGACACAGGCAACAGAGCATGCACAATGTCGGCACTAGTACAGTGTATATCCACCTTTCGCAGCAATGCAGGCTGCTATTCTCCCATGGAGACGATCGTAGAGATGCTGGATGTAGTCCTGTGGAACGGCTTGCCATGCCATTTCCACCTGGCGCCTCAGTTGGACCAGCGTTCGTGCTGGACGTGCAGACCGCGTGAGACGACGCTTCATCCAGTCCCAAACATGCTCAATGGGGGACAGATCCGGAGATCTTGCTGGCCAGGGTAGTTGACTTACACCTTCTAGAGCACGTTGGGTGGCACGGGATACATGCGGGCGTGCATTGTCCTGTTGGAACAGCAAGTTCCCTTGCCGGTCTAGGAATGGTAGAACGATGGGTTCGATGACGGTTTGGATGTACCGTGCACTATTCAGTGTCCCCTCGACGATCACCAGTGGTGTACGGCCAGTGTAGGAGATCGCTCCCCACACCATGATGCCGGGTGTTGGCCCTGTGTGCCTCTGTCGTATGCAGTCCTGATTGTGGCGCTCACCTGCACGGCGCCAAACACGCATACGACCATCATTGGCACCAAGGCAGAAGCGACTCTCATCGCTGAAGACGACACGTCTCCATTCGTCCCTCCATTCACGCCTGTCGCGACACCACTGGAGGCGGGCTGGATGATGTTGGGGCGTGAGCGGAAGACGGCCTAACGGTGTGCGGGACCGTAGCCCAGCTTCATGGAGACGGTTGCGAATGGTCCTCGCCGATACCCCAGGAGCAACAGTGTCCCTAATTTGCTAGGAAGTGGCGGTGCGGTCCCCTACGGCACTGCGTAGGATCCTACGGTCTTGGCGTGCATCCGTGCGTCGCTGCGGTCCGGTCCCAGGTCGACGGGCTCGTGCACCTTCCGCCGACCACTGGCGACAACATCGATGTACTGTGGAGACCTCACGCCCCACGTGTTGAGCAATTCGGCGGTACGTCCACCCGGCCTCCCGCATGCCCACTATACGCCCTCGCTCAAAGTCCGTCAACTGCACATACGGTTCACGTCCACGCTGTCGCGGCATGCTACCAGTGTTAAAGACTGCGATGGAGCTCCGTATGCCACGGCAAACTGGCTGACACTGACGGCGGCGGTGCACAAACGCTGCGCAGCTAGCGCCATTCGACGGCCAACACCGCGGTTCCTGGTGTGTCCGCTGTGCCGTGCGTGTGATCATTGCTTGTACAGCCCTCTCGCAGTGTTCGGAGCAAGTATGGTGGGTCTGACACACCGGTGTCAATGTGTTCTTTTTTCCATTTCCAGGAGTATATATATATATATATATATATATATATATATATATATATATATATATATATAGGCGAGACGTCTAATGATCTAATCAGTGCATATGCCCACCAGTATCGAACTGTTACGGGAGTCGTCGAAATGTCACGAGTAATGAGCATAATGGGCAAGGAACCCCATGTTGGTAGTGTGTGGATAAGCTGAGAAATTTTGGTCTGACTGGAGGCGTGCTAGGGTAGTCGGTGCAGTTGGAATGACTTCTGTGTCAGGCCGGCCGCGGTGGTCTAGCGGTTCTAGGCGCGCAGTCCGGAACCGCGCGACTGCTACGGTCGCAGGTTCGAATCCTGCCTCGGGCATGGATGTGTGTGATGTCCTTAGGTTAGTTAGGTTTAAGTAGTTCTAAGTTCTAGGGGACTGATGACCACAGTAGTTAAGTCCCATAGTGCTCAGAGCCATTTGAACTTCTGTGTCAGGATGGCTCAGTGGTCAGATCATCTACCTAAGTACGCAGGAGAGACGGTTTCGAATCCCGGTCCTGCACAAATTTTCAACTTTCCCCATTGATTTGAATCAACGCCCGCTCGTAGCCAATGTCTGTAATTCCTTTGTGTCTTAATTCGTAATGGTAATATGAAGTCACAAAGTCGGCCAAGAGCGACTTCCGCGTGTGGCGAGGGTGGTAGAAGCGTTGAAGGCCAGACTTTGCCTTCGACACTCGATGATCTCGTCCCGTCACTCTACACGACGCCGCGTCCGACAGTGTAGTAAGGGAAGGGGTGGGGAACAATAAGAGTTTAAAGGGTGCGTGATGTAGCGAAGACGCTCATTCTGCAGCCATCACCTGAACATGATGACAAAGGTACACTGTTGAAATACCGTGTTACGTAAACGACTGCGCCTGGGTGATTACCCGAGTGCAACACAAACAGCTGCTTCACCAGGGAAGCTTAAGACCACACAATGAAATATTTCCTGAATGTCCAACCTGCTGTGTAATTTTTCTTGACGTACAGAACGTAGATGGTGTTGCTTCTGAGTCTTTAGTACAGTTGTGCCTAAATACTAATCACTTCGCACCACACTTCGCACCAATCTGACGTTTGTTGTATGCTGCATTCATGGCGTTGCTATGTTAATGTCCACTGGCATGTTTAGTTCAACGCACTCTTCAATAATTTGTCCATTAAGATACCCTGTGCTATAAAAGTCATAAAATTTTCAGCAATATTTTGCACGTTTGACGTACTTAATCTACCGCCTGTGAAACACGATATTTATTTCTTCCTCAGACTTGTCGGTGTACATCCAGAAGGGAAAGAAGAAAGGCATCTTATGAAAACCCAGGTTTTTTGTTTCCATTTAGTTTTGTAATTGTTACTGCAGATCTGTCTGATGGCTAGTTTGTAGAAGAATTACTTGCTGTTTCTCAGTGTCAGGAAGGGAATGAGTGAGAGCTGCTGAATTTTCCGGGAAGCCTTCTATAGGGATGGAAAAAACCGACCGGTTAAAACCCGTGCCAGCATTGTAGTTCTAAATCATCGGTATTTTTCAGTATTTGTTTGGTCTCCGTTATAATAGGTCTTTTTTTATTTTTTGCTAACAATCTAGCAAAAACCCAAAATATCAATTAGCCATACCAGCAGCGCTAATTTTCTTTTGTTTTTAAACAAACTTTTCTTAAAACAAGGGACTAATTTTTCCTCCTAAAATTGGTATTTGTTTATCTTGATTATTACAGAAAATGGGGAAAGTGATCACTGCTATTTTAACAACAATGCCGACAGAAACGAGTAACAAACACAGCACAAGAACTGGTACAGCATTGCTGAAACAGTAATGTCCCTGTTGTTGTGTGTCGTAGCTTAAGTTACACGTGTATGTGATGTGTGCAAGACTTCCCCCACCTGGTCCATACGGTAATTTCTATCTTCAGTACAACATCCGTTGTACTGAAGACTGGCATTAACCCAAGTCTGGAAATATTTTTACGAAATTACGTAGCAAGTACAATGCTTCGTTTAGATTAAAAGACTAAAGACTTGTCTACCGTTTCTATGAAATAATAAAAGAGGAAAGAAAGTGTAGTAACAGTAATAAATTAAATACTTAACAACAATTCATCCATAGTATACAATAAAAACAGAAAATAGCTGATCTCCTGCCTGTGTCTATATAATGCGCCTTTATCTGCTTGTAGTCTTAAAACGGACAAATTAACACGAAAAACAGAGTTCTTCAACCTCAGTTTTCACCCTTTAGCACTGCCTATTCGTAATGCTCAAACAGTGGTATGATTCCCGATTACATCATTTTAGCAGAGTTTCAAAAAAATTAGATTCAGTAGGAGAATAGTTGTGATTTTTTTGTAGTATTCAACCAATTATCACCTTTCGAGAAAAGCAGCGAACGGTGGTCGGACTACGTTCTCTTTTATTTGCCTATTTAATTTAATATTTGGAGTCTATGCATCTTGAAACTGGGAAAGTGAAAACTTTTAGATCTTTCTTCGATTTCTATGTCAATTACCGGAAATAGTACAATATAAACAGAAAATCGTACATGTCAAAAATCGGTTGTTTTAGTGGGTTTAACTGTCAGGTTAAACAGGCGTGGAAAAAAACGATATAACCGAAAACCGGTTGTTTCAGCAGTAACCGCCATCCCCAGCCGACAGCCGTTCCATTGTACCTCTGCTCCGTGTTCTGCAGGTTATAACACAGGGAAGGCAATCACATGAGCAGTGAAGTTTTAGTAGTTGCCTAGATTGTAGGCGTCACGATCACGTTTTCACTGTTAGTAGCATTCAGATTGGATACTCCCAACAGCAGCGACATGCATATCTTAAATAGCGTTAGTTCATAACTACAGTAGAAGTTGCACTTATCTAACGATTATTTTCTTAATAAACGAATACATGTTAACAAACTTTTATGTCAAATACACCTAGAAAATTTATATACTCTATTAGCAGACCGACCAGTTCATGAAACCAAGGTAGTGTATCCGTTGTGTTTATTACTACTTCAAGATAATGTTGCGAACTGAACACTTTCATTTTTTAATTATTTCTTTGCATCCCTGCACGTGACTCTTCCAGTTGTTCTGAGGTGCGTCCATATGAAATGCCTTCCCGATTACAGCATCATTTTTGAGCAGAATTTAAAAAAGAAATAGAAGTTATAGGAGAACAGTTACGATTTTTTTGTCGTGTTCGACCACTTATCACTTTTCGAGAAAAGCAGCGACATAAATATCTGAAATAGCATAAATTCATAACTGCAGTAGAAGATTGCTGCGTTTCGGAGATGACTGCTGCGTTTCACTGGCTGTTCCATACAGTCACGTACAGGGCGACAGTTATTGAATTACGTGAAAAAAATTTAAATTAGTTACAAACTATGGCGTGCACATATTTTAATCAATATGTTAACGTCACTTCAAATCCAATCAGATCACCGCTCTCAGAAATCATGCTCCGTAATCTCGTCACAGTCCTTAACTTTTCCAACATCCGCAACGCCTCCACAAAACCACGCTCATAATTTCTTTCACATTATTTAGTACAGCCTGAGTAGTGGTATGGTAATTACTTCTGTGATCCACGTAGGGCTTTCTTTCTACAGCCAATTCATATGCAATTTCTAAAAAATTAAGAAATTCTTCTGCTAGTGAGTGCTTCAACAACTTACGCACATATTATGTCATTGGAGACATTTTAGACGGCTCTGTCCGTTGCCACAAATAGAAGTAAATAGTTCCGTTAAAAACCAAAGTCTGTGTCATAATCATAAGGTAAAAAATTAAAACTCACTTTCCTACGTCAGAAAATTCTCCACATTATCTGCTACAACTTTCTCAAAATCTCGGTACATTTTATCGTTGTTGGTGTATGGACACTGGACAAAGAATTAGTCTCCCCAAGGCGACAGTACACTTATACGTGTAACACTGCCTCTGCATGCTATATCCACCCGCAACCACTCAGTTTCTAAAACCAGTAGAGTCACCAAAATTTCGGGGCTGTTGACTGTTGCGTTTCACTGGCTGTTCCACACAGTTACGTATATTTTCGATAGTGTTAGAATCAGGTTATCAGCAGTCCAGTCGATGTGTGATTGTAGGCCTCAGTTTTCGTCAAACCAGAGACGTATGTATCCATGTCTGTGAACACAGCTGCTGTCATCTAAGAAGAAATGAGGTTCCACAGGTTACTCATCAAAAGATGTAGAAGAAAACGCAACACCACCAAGAACAATGAAATAAACATCCCGTTTCACGTAAGTGTGTAGTCTTTCGTGGCTGTTGAGACTGAAGCTGAAATATTCTAGAATGTTAGGCCGCCTCATATTCCTCTTCAATTTGTTCTACACGACTGACATTTCAACCGCTATGCTTGTACATTCTTCAGGTTCTGCTGATGTTCACCGTTAGCTGAACACTGTCTAAAATATGTGATACGTTCACTTCTAAAATGGAGTTTTCCCCGTCTTATTTTGAAGAAGTGGGCTTTCTGGACAAAATTCTTCCGACAGCTTTTGTTAGGCCACCATCACTGGATAGAAATCGTAACTGGCAGATTAAGAGAAAGAAAATGTTTATCAAAATGTTTCTGTCGTGCCGCAGAGAGGGCTTCCTGGCCGTTGTTTGCATAGACCTCACGCATCGTGGCTGCGTGCTTACACTGGTATGTGTAACGGGACATCCACCTCTAGCATTACTTATCCTCAACAGTAGTTGTCGATACCAGTATTATTTTTCGAATTCTGTCGCAGTTGATTTTCTGAAAACTTAGATATAATTTTTTTTACGCAGTATGTTATATTTCAAGATAAAATTTATGAAAACGATTTACTTTATAATTCGTTTTAGTCTCAGTGTTATAATCGGTAAGTAGTAGTTCTGAATGTACAGTTAAAATTATTTTTTTTAGAATTATTTAATATTACAAACTACTGCCACACTTAAAATTTCCATTATTAATTACACAATCCTGTACTGGTTACTATATTTATTTCTGGATTCACTTATGAAATAATATAGAAATTCATTTTTCAAGAAAAATTGTAAAATCTCTGGAATATGGTTATTTCCTCAGAGTGTGGGAGTCGTAAGCATCCTCTGATGGGATCGGAAGTATTTTTGTATTTTTGTGCGAGCAATGTGATTTCGGCTTTGTTAACGTGAAAAAATCAAAAGACTGTATGATATACTGAAATGTGGGAAAACAGATTTACGCAAAAACAAAAATTATGTAACTACAATCATCAGCCGGCCTATGTGGCCGAGCGGTTCTAGGCGCTTCAGTCTGGAACCCGCGCGACCGCTACGGTCGCAGGTTCGAATCCTGCCTCGGGCATGGATGTGTGTGATGTCCTTAGGTTAGTTAGGTTTAAGTAGTTCTAAGTTCTAGGGGACTGATGACCTCAGATGTGCTAATAGTGCTCAGAACCATTTTTTTGAACAATCATCAAATTTATTTAGATTAATCCAACCACGAGGACCTAAAATGTGACATTTTCAGCTTCAGTAATCTGACTCCTAGATAAGAATAACTGGAGCCAACTCCACATGACAAGCTAAGTAAACTAGAAAGTTTACTGTAATCTTCGCTCCTCTCAAATGTTCAAAAAAGACTAATGTGGACGATAGATGGAATAAGGAAGGCGAGGAGGCGGTTACATGTGCCAAACTTAAAGGCCGAAAGCAACTTTCGTATGATGTGTCACTGGCAACTACCATAGCTCGATGAAACTTGGACCATGCATACAAGGGCTATTTGGAAAATGTGGAACGATCAGTCGCAACATGGAAACTACAGTGAAAATCCGCCGAAGCTTTGCACACATGTGCTGGGCAGTGTCTCTACTATGCTCGTAGATAGCGTCATGTCGCTCTTCTCAGATCTGAGCGGACAGTTAATGTGCATAGACGCCTAGAAAATAGTCTCTCCCACCTTTATGGGTGCCTGGTGAGAGATTTCGCCTGATTGCATGCAACCCCACGTAACTTAACTGTCATGCATTTCCTTCTCGATGGCAGTTTTCGGGCGCATACGACAGGGACAATGAACATGCTCCTGCAGCGTTTTCGGTGTAAAGTGTTGGATCACCCACCATACAGCCCGGACTTGGCTCCTTCTGATTTTCATCTCTACTCAAATGAACAGTTGGCCAAGAAGACAATATTTCGGCACAGACAACGAGCTGCAGCCCAGCGTAGAAAATTGCTGAAAGCACAGGAGGATGACTTCTATGATGGTGGCACTGGAAAGATCGCACAACGCTGCGACAATTGCAGCCAACAACTGCAAATAAAAGAGTCTTGATTTTCACTGTGGTTTCCAGTTCACGCCCAATCGTTCCTTACTTTCCGAGTAGCCCTCGTAGGAAGAACCGCTACAGTACAGTACAGAAGAAATACACAACGATACGAACAGAAACGACACTTTTATTTGAAGACAAGAATTAAACTAAAGTCGTGGCAATTTAATCGTCACCTGCATCTTACGGGGAGACGGGTCCTGGTTCTCAATAGGATGTGTGGTAACCATGGAGGCAGTGCATGGTCTTCAACAGACTCCCATGATGACCAGCGTGTTGGTAAGGTGTTCTTGTACTAGGGCGTTCCATTCCTCAACCACCCCAGTTGGCAACTGTAGTAGGATGGTCGTTGGTGCACGCGGACATGCTGCGTTTCGTCTCCACAACATATCACAAACGTGCTCGAAGGGATTTAAGTCGGAGGCACAGGCAGGCCAGTCCCACCGAAAATTGTCTCGTTCGAAACTCTCCTCCACCTGCGCAGTTCGATGCGCTTGCGCATTGTTATTTATAAAAATGTAGTCAGGGCCAAAAGCACCCCTGAAAAGACGCCCATGGGGAAGAAGTACAGTGTCACAATTATGATCGCTGTTGATGTTTGGCGTGACTCGTGTCAGGTGTGATGCATCGTTAAAGACCGTGATAGCAGCCAATGTTACTTGGTCGCAGATGGATCAAAGGGGATGTGGACTGGTTGTCCATTGAAACTCCTATCCTACGGATGTTATCGGACTTAAGTAAGACGTTTTGACCATTATTTTGGGTTATTTGCAAGCACCTGGGCATTCCGGTGTCTACAGTAATTCGGCGAAGATCATTTGTTTCGTCGGTGTGTAAATGACTGAACAAGGAGCATTTTATTTAATGTTACCTTATTCTCGTGTTCTGCGTGTGATGTTTGCGAGTGTAAACTTGACCCTCACCTTTTCCTGTTGATCTGGAGCGCTTCGTCAAATACTGGATCCAAGTACTGACTTTCAATTAATTAGCTGGATTCTTCCTTTTCCTCGTCACGACGCGTGTCAAATGGCAAAGTAGAATTGTAGACCTTAACTTGCTACCTCATTTGCGTGGCTTCAATGACAGAGCCTAACCTGTTAACTAATTAAGGCTTGTGATGAACAAAAGTATTTAAGTATGTTGTTTTAAAATATTATCTGAAATGTGTTAATGATTTATGTTGCTCTAGTTGATTCTGGGTTATGAACGGATGTGTTGGCACGTCTGCCGTGTAAGGGAATCCTGCTAGTTTTGATTACCTTCTGACCAGCGTGCTTGCTCGACGTTTGTCTTCAAATACGTCGCTAACCTGCTTAGCATATTTTGTGGCTATTTTAAATTAATCACTGCTCAACAGCCCAACACAGTTTGTCGGCCGTCAGAAGCCGTGTATGTGTTATTTATTCCTTTATTCTAGTCAATCTCTAAGCATGCTGTTCTTAATTTGTTACTCTAGGTAGCCATTAAGTTGCCATTTTGGGGGTGTTTAGACGGAGTGCGGCCCCTTTGATTATAGATTTGTCAATTTCCAATTTATTGTTTTTCCACCAGATTTTAATTGTGCTTATGCGCGTATATGTATTTAAATATATATGGGTGGAATCTAAATTTTCTTAATACTATTGAGCTGTACTTAATGTCATATTGTAAAGAAAGGAACTTATTGGAGGTTAATTGTCGCCTTAAGGTGTTGTAGACGGTGCACTTTCCTGTTATTCATTTTAATGTTCTAATCAATGTGTGAACTTGCTAATTATTTTCTCTTTACGTGGAGTATGCCTGCCTTAATGTTAAGTGTGACTGTTTCATAACCAGCTCTTTAACGCGCCTACGCGCATATTTATATTTATGGTAAAACTTAAAGTGTGTTCCCCTGTTGAACTTTAAATAAAGCGCAGAAAACTGAATCAGGTATTTATTATTCTAGTGCTATTATCTATCAAGTGAAACACGCGACGTTTTCTTGGTCTGTTATCAAGCGTTACAATAAATGCAACTTGCAGTGGAGCGATGTGCAATTTTGTTCCCTTGATTTCTAATCTCCACATTGGTTAATCTAAACTCATAGTATTTAATTGTTTAAATACTGGAGGGAGGTGCGTGTGTCCCAGTACCGTCCTATGGCGAGAGACTGGAACGTGCAATGCACCTAGGAACATTTTCGAACCTGATCGTTTTGGCGGTAAAGGTGTTATGGCGCGGGGATGCATAACATTGCATGGCCGTACTGATACCCAAATCTTCAGTCTAACTATTGTCTTTGAATCAAGGTTTCATTTCTGTTCGTCTCACTGTGTTTTCTTTCAGTTACATTCTGTATTGCCCGCCACGGTCTAACGCACGGCTTTCCGGGGGCAAAGGAGCGCCTGGTCCCCGACACTAATTCGCCCGGCAGACTTGTGTCGAGGTCCGGTGAATCGGCCAGTCTGTGGATGGTTTTTAGGCGGTTTTCCATCTGCCTCGACGAATGCAGGCTGGTTCCTCTTATTCCGCCTCAGCTACACTACGTCGGCGATTGCTGCGCAAACATGTTCTCCACGTACGCGTACACCACCATTACTCTACCAAGCAAACATAGAGGTTACACTCGTCTGGTGTAATAACCCTGAAAGAGTCGTTCGGTGTGGGGCGGCGGAGGGGTGAAATGGACTGCGGTACTCGTTGTGGGGTTGTGGACCACTGCGGCTGCGGCGGGGACGGAGCCTCTCCGTCATATTTAGGCCCTCAGTTAACGTACAAAAAATGGTTCAAATGGCTCTGAGCACTATGGGACTCAACTGCTGAGGTCATTAGTCCCCTAGAACTTAGAACTAGTTAAACCTAACTAACCTAAGGACATCACAAACATCCATGCCCGAGGCAGGATTCGAACCTGCGACCGTAGCGGTCTCGCGGTTCCAGACTGCAGCGCCTTTAAACGCACGGCCACTTCGGACGGCGCAGTTAACGTACAATACAATACGTTCTGTATTACATTGTAACAGTTCTTGCTATCTATGATCCAAGTTTCATCGAGCTATGTTGCTTGGCAGTGACACATCGTGCGAAGATAACTTCCGTCCTAAGTTTTGCACACCAATATACTTCCTTGATGGCGCGAAACCACGTAACTGCAAGCTTATGTCCCTCTTACCCCGCGAACCATACGCGACTGGAAAGGAAAGGGAGGTAATGACAGTGGCACGTAAAGTGCCCTCCGCCACACACCGCTGGGTGGCTTGCGGAGTATCAATGTAGATGTAGATGTAGATGCTCTTCAAATTGTAACCGCTTCTCGGACTTTCCTTCTATAAATGTTGCTTTCCTTAGCTAGTACACGTACATTGTTCAAATTGATGTTCTGGCCGCAATTCTCCTTATTTTCAGCTACCGCAGATTTGATACTCTGTTTTAACACGTGCAGTGTTCGTCCTCTTTAATAGATTCGTTTCCTGTCCTTCACGTTTTGTCTATATAAATAGATTATTGTACCGTCCTTCCCATTTTGTCTATATACACTTTCTCACAGGTACACTTCACTTCATAGACTCGCGTAGTTTGGAGGTAAACAGGTGCATTTGTTTTGTTAAATCCAGCCTAGTCGTCAAATATGGGGTGTCTAGGAAACCTGCTTTCCCGGATCGCTAGACGACATTCAGACAAATCGTATAAATGAGTTTTATTATAAAATGAAAAAATACAATACTTAATTTTGTGTTACACAGATGCGTCGCAAGCAAAGGGTGACAGACAAAATGAGAAATCTCTTCAGTATAACAAGTCCCAAGTCCGTGTTACATAGACAGTGCAAGAGAGTGATTAGAGTTTACGCTTCTATCCATGTTGCTAGTCTTGAAGCTGCTGTAGAACTCGGACGCAACCAGTCGGGCGTGGCGCTTATGTCCTCTTAACCTAGGGGCCACTACCGTCGTGTTGTCGTCCTGGAGAGGGGTCGGTCAGCGTGCGATTAAGTTACAATTAAATCAATACATTGAAATTAATACCCTTAGCTGCTTATAGGCGTTGATATACGTCAACGGGGACAGTTGAAAATGTGTGCCCCGACCGGGAATCGAACCCGGGCTCTCCTGCTTACATGGCAGACGCTCTATCCATCTTTTTTTTCATTTTGTTCGATATAGTTCGTTGCGTTTGGTCTGAGCGGACGACACAAGACATCCATCCAAGTTGATCGTTTATTCCTTTACTCAGTTTTTTTTATTACACAGGGCGAACAGCCCTCTGATCGAAATCCATCTGACCCACCGAGGAACACAGAGGATAATGCGACTGCAGGGACTTATCTTTGGCACGCCTCCCGTGAGACCTACATTCCTAACTTATTGTCCCGCACTACATTCATAGTGCCCCTGCCCATTACACTCATTACCCGCGGCTTTACTGATTGAGGTAAGAGTTCGGGCAATATGTGTGCATCCGCACAGAACATGGTCAAATGGCCGGTGAGCCTTAACTATACATATATGAAGATGATATCTGTTCTTTCGAACATGTCCGAAAGAACAGATACCATCTTCATATATATACAGCGTGCGATTGGCTGACTTCTTCTCACAGCTGTATCTTCTCTTCCGTCCCCGACTGGCGTGCCGGCGCATGACTTTTCACCGAAACACGTTTTGTGTTGGAGAAAGTCCTCTATTTTGTTCAAAAAAATGTTCAAATGTGTGTGAAATCTTATGGGACTTAACTGCTAAGGTCATCAGTCCCTAAGCTTACACACTACTTAACCTAAATTATCCTAAGGACAAACACACACTCCCATGCTCGAGGGAGGACTCGAACCTCCGCCGGGACCAGCCGCACTGTTTTGACTGAAAAATGTGTTCATTATGGGGGAAAGGTCTTACACACTGCATGTACGCGGGTACCTTAAGGCACTACATGCAGAAACAGTGACATTACTGTCTCAGAAATGTTGTACCAACTCTTATGCCATACCACCGTCTTCCTTTGTATCTACATAGTTTTTAAAACAGCAGTGATCGCATTCCCCGTTTTCTGTAACAACGCAATATTTCAAACCAATGCAAATTTTACGAATAAAAATTACTCCCTTTGTAAAAATAAAAAGGTTTACTTAAAAACGAAAAATCATAGCACTGTTGCTATGGCTAACCGATATTTCGTGTTTTTTACATTGTCATTAGTAAAAAAATTGAATAACACCTCTTATAATCAAGACCAAACAAATAACGAAGAATACCGATTATTCAGAACTAAAATACTGGTGTCGGTTTTAACCGGTCGGTTTATCGCATCCCTGCTGCACCCTCCACACACTGTCGGCTCATAGGCTCAGCGGGCTGTCGGTGCACCCGACGCCTTCAATCATTTGAAAAGAGACTAAATCGCGACTCATTGGATCGCACCACACGCCTTCACTCAGCCACTGTCCAGTTTCTGTGTTATTTTTCGCGTTGAAAATGTGCAATTTAATGTGCTGCGGTGAGCAATGGCCGTTCCCAAAGCACCCGGCTGCAATTACTCATTGCAGGTAGTTTCCTGTAGAATGTCCATTCGGAAACATTGAGATGGAAGGAAGTTCACCGACAGCAGCAATCGCTGTCCTGTATGAAACCTGTTTGCACCAACGCAACCTAAATGACATCCAGGTGGCGTTGTCTCCACTGACAAGGCATGGCACTTGCCTCCAGTCTGTGTTGATCACGCCGTGTTACGTGGCAGCGATGGATATATCAATTCCTGCAGATACGTTGGACTGTCCGCGTTTACGCACTAACAAATCGGGCAACTCCATCTTCGGTATGGCCATGGGACATCCTATCCACAATCCCCTCACGTTTCCATGTCGGCTTACGTCACTGGGTTGATGCCATACAACCCACGGGTACATACCCACGACCTCACTGACGTGACTTATACCGGTCATGGAGGATCACAATATCGCACGGTACCTGTTCTAAACCGGTATAGCTTTCTAAAGCAGCCAACGTTCTCTATTAAGGAAATAAATAACGTTTTTAATCAGTGAACTTATTTTGGTTGACCTGGCTTAGTTGTCTCACTACATATCTACAGCGTGATTCAGAAAGAAAGAACAGATTTAAATTGTTTATCAAAGAGAAACTATGAAAGATAGAAACACACTGCGCATGTCACTCGACACATCCAAACGGCAATCCAATTCATTCCACACACGAATCAATAGGTCCCTGTTTAATGAATCAAGAGAGTCAACAATTCGATTTAAGAGTATCTGCCATAGGTGGAACAAAGACTACCTTTTATATATCCACCCGGAAAAAATCGCAAGATTTGTGGTCTGGTGACCACGAAGGCAAAAAACAATGAACAATATCTTATTGCCCAACTCACAAAATGATCTCTCTTCTGGTGTAGTCGCCACGTTGAGACAAACATACAACAGCGCAGCAGTGTCAAAACTGTGAACTTTCCTCTATCCAGTGACATCCGCAATGTGTTTCTATCTTTTATAGTTCGCCTGCAATAAACAATTTAAATCTGTGACTTCTTTTAGAGTCACCCGGTACAGGGGCGGATGTCCGTGGGTTTGTTCGAACAAAGTTCTTAAACGTCTCCAGCGACTCCAACCAAATGTGGAACACAAATGAGTTACTACCTGGACAAAAGATGTAGTGAGGTAGTTCCATTACGGTTTTAGCAGGGATGTAAAGTGGGTGATGTGTGTGGAACGTCATTATTCGGAGAGTTTCTGGCAGATTAGAACTGCGTGTCACACAGAGACTCTAACCTGGTATCTCGCAGGCAGTGTTCTACCGACTGCGCTATCCGACCACGACTAACGACCCGCACTCACAGCTTTACTTCCTTCATTACTTGTGGGGGTGGGTTATGTGTGTGTGAATTTCAAGGGACCAAACTGCTTAGGTCATCGGTCTCTATACTTACACACTACTTAAACCAACTTATGCTAAGAACAGCACACACACCCATGCCCGACGGAGGGAGGGGGCGTGCCCCAAGCCGAGCGGCGGGGTGGGTTATGTGCCGTTGTTGGATTTCACAGTCGGTACAGCAATTGCCTACGAAAGGAAATGATGCCAGGTTCGAGTCCCGATGTCTACTGCAGGGTGAAAATTCACTTTGGATCATTATTCTAGAAAGAGTAATTTCAAGCCCATCACTCAGTGATTACTATCTGAAAAAAAACCACTACTGTTCTATGTCATGTGTATCACCGCAATGGAGGGCTTTCTGTTGCTAGTGCGGTGAAATGTAATAAAATCATAACTATGGAACATCAGCAACAGTTTCAGTCAAACTTGAAGCGAATATTGTGTGTTAGAGGATACTGTGCAGGTATGACACCGTTACAACCATAAGGATGAAGAGTTGGAGCAATTTCGGCCAAACGTGATACGTACATAATTTAATTAATGAAAATAAAAATCGCAGTTGGACGAGAAATCCACACTGTAGTAGACAAGGAGTGGGTTGGAGAGTGGATTTAATGCCAAGGTGTTTCACAAGTAATGCTCTAGAGGTTGTAGAGAGGGCTGAGTAGCTCAAGTTTTACTTAGGAACCTATGTCCGGAAACGTCATCCAACAAATCAACAAAGCCTCAAAGTTACAGGCATCAGCACCTGTAAATGTACGTATATTCACAGTGAATCTGTGGTGATGTTACATACTTCAAGGATTATGGGAAGAGATAAATGTATCAATTTGAGGTAATTTTCCCTCTAACTGAAATGAACGAGCCGAAAGTTATGTGTGAAAACCGTTCTGGTACCTCTGACAGTGAAATACATGTACCTGTACGAGGTGCATTCAAGTTCTAAGGCCTCCGATTTTTTTTCTCCGGACTGGAAAGAGATAGAAACATGCGCATTGTTTTAAAATGAGGCAGTGTTCATTGTCAATACGTCCCAGAGATGGCAGCACCGTACGGCAGATGGAATTTTACCGCCAGCGGCGAGAATGAGAACTGTTTTAAATACTTAAAATGGCGACGTTTTCCTTACTTGAACAGCGTGCAATCATTCGTTTTCTGAATTTGCGTGGTGTGAAACCAATTGAAATTCATCGACAGCTGAAGGACACATGTAGTGATGGAGTTATGGATGTGTCGAAAGTGCGTTCGTGGGTGCGACAGTTTAATGAAGGCAGAACATCGTGTGACAACAAACCGAAACAACCTCGGGCTCGCACAAGCCGGTCTGAGGACATGATCGAGAACGTGGAGAGAATTGTTTTGGGGGATCGCCGAATGACTGTTGAACAGATCGCCTCTAGAGTTGGCATTTCTGTGGGTTCTGTGCACACAATCCTGCATGACGACCTGAAAATGCGAAAAGTGTCATCCAGGTGGGTGCCACGAATGCTGACGGACGACCACATGGCTGCCCGTGTGGCACGTTGCCAAGCAATGTTGACGCACAACGACAGCACGAATGGGACTTTCTTGTCGTCGGTTGTGACAATGGATGAGACGTGGATGCCATTTTTCAGTCCAGAAACAAAGCTCCAGTCAGCTCAATGGAAGCACACAGATTCACCGCCACCAAAAAAATTTCGGGTAACCGCCAGTGCTGAAAAAATGATGGTGTCCATGTTCTGGGACAGCGAGGGCGTAATCCTTACCCATTGCGTTCCAAAGGGCACTACGGTAACAGGTACGTCCTACGAAAATGTTTTGAAGAACAAATTCCTTCCTGCACTGCAACAAAAACGTCCGGGAAGGGTTGCGCATGTGCTGTTTCACCAAGACAACGCACCCGCACATCGAGCTAACGTTACGCAACAGTTTCTTCGTGATAACAACTTTGAAGTGATTCCTCATGCTCCCTACTCACCTAACCTGGTTCCTAGTGACTTTTGGCTTTTTCCAACAATGAAAGACACTCTCCGTGGCCGCACATTCACCAGCCATGCTGGTATTGCCTCAGCGATTTTCCAGTGGTCAAAACAGACTCCTAAAGAAGCCTTCGCCGCTGCCATGGAATCATGGCGTCAGCGTTGTGAAAAATGTGTACGTCTGCAGAGCTATTACGTTAAGAAGCAAAGCCAGTTTCATCGATTTCGGGTGAGTAGTTAACTAGAAAAAAAATCGGCGGCCTTAGAACTTGAATGCACCTCGTACTGTTGTTGCTAAAATTGAATGGTAGGCAACTTTCAGAGGTGGTAGTATGAACCAAAACAAGGAAAAAATGTCTAGTGAATTTGAGCTCTAAAACGTATACCTTAAGCCCTATGAGCACTTGTTCAATACAGGAGATGTATTACACAGTAGCTAAGATGGAACATGTGCTCATAGCTCCTCAGGTAAACATTTTAGAGCCCATGTTTACTGGACATTTTTTCCTTGTTTTGGTCCAGACTAAAACCTCTGAGTTGGCGTCCCTACAATCTTAGCAACAACAGTACCAGTATATGTTTTCCACTGCCAGAGGCGTCAGAACGGTTTTCACACATAACTTTCGGCTCATTCGTTTCCAGCACGTTGATACATTTATCCTTCTCCACCATCCTAGAAAATTGTAACATCATTACGGTATCACCCTGTATGTACACTCCTGGAAATGGAAAAAAGAACACATTGACACCGGTGTGTCAGACCCACCATACTTGCTCCGGACACTGCGAGAGGGCTGTACAAGCAATGATCACACTCACGGCACAGCGGACACACCAGGAACCGCGGTGTTGGCCGTCGAATGGCGCTAGCTGCGCAGCATTTGTGCACCGCCGCCGTCAGTGTCAGCCAGTTTGCCGTGGCATACGGAGCTCCATCGCAGTCTTTAACACTGGTAGCATGCCGCGACAGCGTGGACGTTAACCGTATGTGCAGTTGACGGACTTTGAGCGAGGGCGTATAGTGGGCATGCGGGAGGCCGGGTGGACGTACCGCCGAATTGCTCAACACGTGGGGCGTGAGGTCTCCACAGTACATCGATGTTGTCGCCAGTGGTCGGCGGAAGGTGCACGTGCCCGTCGACCTGGGACCGGACCGCAGCGACGCACGGATGCACGCCAAGACCGTAGTATCCTACGCAGTGCCGTAGGGGACCGCACCGCCACTTCCCAGCAAATTAGGGACACTGTTGCTCCTGGGGTATCGGCGAGGACCATTCGCAACCGTCTCCATGAAGCTGGGCTACGGTCCCGCACACCGTTAGGCCGTCTTCCGCTCACGCCCCAACATCGTGCAGCCTGCCTCCAGTGGTGTCGCGACAGGCGTGAATGGAGGGACGAATGGAGACGTGTCGTCTTCAGCGATGAGAGTCGCTTCTGCCTTGGTGCCAATGATGGTCGTATGCGTGTTTGGCGAAGTGCAGGTGAGCGCCACAATCAGGACTGCATACGACCGAGGCACACAGGGCCAACACCCGGCATCATGGTGTGGGGAGCGATCTCCTACAGGCCGTACACAACTGGTGATCGTCGAGGGGACACTGAATAGTGCATGGTACATCCAAACCGTCATCGAACCCATCGTTCTACCATTCCTAGACCGGCAAGGGAACTTGCTGTTCCAACAGGACAATGCACGTCCGCATGTATCCCGTGCCACCCAACGTGCTCTAGAAGGTGTAAGTCAACTACCCTGGCCAGCAAGATCTCCGGATCTGTCCCCCATTGAGCATGTTTGGGACTGGATGAAGCGTCGTCTCACGCGGTCTGCACGTCCAGCACGAGCGCTGGTCCAACTGAGGCGCCAGGTGGAAATGGCATGGCAAGCCGTTCCACAGGACTACATCCAGCATCTCTACGATCGTCTCCATGGGAGAATAGCAGCCTGCATTGCTGCGTAGGTGGATATACACTGTACTAGTGCCGACATTGTGCATGCTCTGTTGCCTGTGTCTATGTGCCTGTGGTTCTGTCAGTGTGATCATGTGATGTATCTGACCCCAGGAATGTGTCAATAAAGTTTCCCCTTCCTGGGACAATGAATTCACGGTGTTCTTATTTCAATTTCCAGGAGTATATATACATTAACAGGCGACGAAGTCTGTAACTTAATGAACAAAGTAAGAGCATATGAACTATCAGACCAATTGTGTGATTGGATTGAGGAGTTCCTAGATAACAGGACGCAGCATGTCATTCTCAATGGAGAGAAGTCTTCCGAAGTAAGAGTGATTTCAGGTGTGCCGCAGGGGAGTGTCATAGGACCATTGCTATTCACAATATACATAAATGACCTGGTGGATGACATCGGAAGTTCACTGAGGCTTTTTGCAGATGATGCTGTGGTGTATCGAGAGGTTGTAACAATGGAAAATTGTACTGAAATGCAGGAGGATCTGCAGCGAATTGACGCATGGTGCAGGGAATGGCAACTGAATCTCAATGTAGACAAGTGTAATGTGTTGCGAATACACAGAAAGATAGATCCTTTATCATTTACCTACAAAATAGCAGGTCAGCAACTGGAAGCAGATAATACCATAAATTATATGGGAGTACGCATTAGGAGTGATTTAAAATGGAATGATCATATAATGTTGATCGTCGGTAAAGCAGATGCCAGACTGAGATTCATTGGAAGAATCCTAAGGAAATGCAATCCGAAAACAAAGGAAGTAGGTTACAGTACGCTTGTTCGCCCACTGCTTGAATACTGCTCAGCAGTGTGGGATCCGTACCAGATAGGGTTGATAGAAGATATAGAGAGGATCCAACGGAGAGCGGCGTGCTTCGTTAGAGGATCATTTAGTAATCGCGAAAGTGTTACGGAGATGATGAACTCCAGTGGAAGACTCTGCAGGAGAGACCCTCAGTAGCTCGGTACGGGCTTTTGTCAAAGTTTCGAGAACATACCTTCACCAAAGAGTCAAGCAGTATATTGCTCCCTCCTACGTATATCTCGCGAAGAGACCATGAGGATAAAATCAGAGAGTTTAGAGCCCACACAGAGGCATACCGACAATCCTTCTTTCCACGAACAATACGAGACTGGAATAGAAGGGAGAACCGACAGAGGTACTCAAGGTTCCGTCCGCCACACACCGTCAGGTGGCTTGCGGAGTATGGATGTAGATGTAGATGTAGATGTTATACACTCTGCAGCATCGTTGGATGACGTTTCCGGACGTGAATTCCCTTGTAAAACTCGATCTACAAGCCCGGTCCACAATCTCTAGAAACGTGTAACATGAATTGTAAAACAACCTGCGTATCGATGTATGTGTGCTGATGTCTGCATATGTTCGAGACGGAAAAAAGAAATGCTAGGGAGGCTGAAAAAGTGAGACATCCCTGGGTGCAACGGTGGGGGTCGTACGGCGATAAAATCTAAAAAGTAGTCAGAAATTATATATAATCATTAATCAGTATACAACGCATAGTCTTTCTGCATCTACATTCACAAACATACTCCGCAAGCTACCGTACTGTGCATGGCGGAGGGTGCCCTGTCTTCCCCGTTCCTTTCGCAAATGAGCGAGGGTAAAATGACAGTCTATATACCTCCGTACGTGCCCTAATTTCTCGTATATTATCGTCGTGGTTCTTACGCAAAATGTATGTTGGCGGCAGTAGAATTGTTCTGCAATCAGCTTAAAACGCGGCTTTCTAAATTTTCTCAATAGTGTTCCTCGAAAAGAACGTCGCCTTTTCTCCAGTGATTCCCATTTGAGTTCCTGAAGCATTTCCATAATACTTGCATGTTGTTTGAACCTACCGCTAATAAAACTAGCAGTCCATCTCTGAAATGCTTCGATGTCTTCCTTTAATCTGACGTGGTGCGGACGCCAAATACTCGAGCAGTACTCAAGAATAGGTCGCATCAGCGTCCTATTGTAACACCGAAAATGCAGAATGTATGGCACCTGCTACTGATATATATATATTTTTCTGCTGAATTTTATGTAAATATTTGTAATTTAAATGCTTTCTTTTAATAAGTAAGGACATTGCTTCACTGAATGTGTAAATTTAGGTAGAAGTCTGTTGACATTTCATTGTGTTTATCTGTGGCTTACTGTGAAACTTATAAGCTCTGGGGAAAAACCGAAGGAATTGTTATCTGCATTGACTACCAACGATAATAGCAGCGCTTGTGCGTTGTAAAATCTTTGTGTAGGTAGTTGTTGCGCGGAGCACGCGGAGAGAGAGAGGGAGAGACGGGTTCCAGCGCTTGTAGTGTGCGGAAGTGTGGTGTTAACTGTTCATTGGTAGAAAGTATTAATGGCTAACCTAGCAGCACAACTGAATGTGATTTGATTGATAAAATTTATTTAAATAATAATCAGTTCAACGCAGGACGATTGTGTCCTCATTGTCCTCAGACATTGTTACCAAGCAGGGTCCTTGTTCCTTTTTTCCTTATACGCTAACCGAGTGTCATAAGAAACAAATAAGTTAAAGCCAATTTGTTAATGAATAATTTCACTTTTAAGAATTGTAGCCTCAGGCTACTTTCAATTAACTGTTGTACAAAAGAGGCTTCAGTATATGAGTAAAGTAAAGCACTTTCATTTTTCAAGTTTGGGAATCAATCACTGGCAAAAATCCAAATGTAAAGAAATGCACAAATTAAGAGTGCGGAAGTTTTATTATTTTACATATAGCTTGGAGCACATGGCTATTTGGTTTGGTACATATTCTATTATTTATTTCTGTTCAAGTCAGTAAAAAATGCTCAATTGTTCAGACAATAATTTGAAATCCAATTTGCAAAATAAGTAACTGCGAAGTAAAAGTGCTTGCCTTTTTTTTCTAAATTTCTTTGATGACATTACGTTGAGGCCACTGAAAGTCATTGTTCATGTAACGAAATTCAATACTAACATACAGTTTAATTGCATATTTTCAAATCATTACTCGATTTTTTAAAATTTAATGACAAACATAACTTAAGAGTGGCTTCTCAGTTTTCTTTATCATTACATACTCACTTAAAATTAGTGTTAAAAAACGTGACAACCGTCAGTTGCCACGTCAGTGTTTAATAATACATGTTTTTCTTTCCCATCATCTTGTACAGGAATTTGGATTTAAATTACCCTAGTGGACTGGCGACCGTTAATTATTTCCTTTTCATTCATTAGTGTAACTTTTGGATTCATGATCAGTAATGCCCCTTTTCTGCCAATGTTGTTCGTGAGTGTATGCACAAAATTACATTCATTTTTCCGTATTATAACCCTGTTCGGTTTAATTACTTTTTATTTTTAGTAGACTTTTCCATCAGAAGGGTCTGTTGTACACTTTTCTTCTACTTATCGGTATTACTCCTTCGGGAAAAATAGCCTTATCCGATTAGTAAAAATCCATTAAGCATACACGCAATTCATGGTCATATTTTACATCGCAAGCAGGATAGGCCGATTAGTAAGAGGGACGTTACACTATATGCGGTCTCCCTTAAAGATGGACCACACCATAACTCTCCTAATACAATGAAGTCGACCAGTCGCCTCCCCAACTATAGTCTTTACATTCTCGTTCCATTTCATGTCGCTTTGCAGCGTTACGCCCAAGTATTTAAACTACGCGATGTGTTATGCAGGGCATTACTAACATTTCTTTGCAATGAGAGCTAGCTGCAATTATCACACCAACTAGAAACTTTTTCTAACTCATCTTGTATACTCCTACATTCACGCAATGGCGACACCTTCCCGTACTCCACAGCATCATCAGCAAGCAGGCGCCAATTGCTGCCCATCCTGTCCGCCAAATCACTTACGACTACAGAAAATAACAGCGGTCCAGTCACACTTCCCTGCCGCACTTCTGACGATATCCTTGTCACTGATGAACACTTGTCGTCGAGGGCAGCATACTGAGTCCTATTACATAAGAAGTCTTCGACCCACTCACATACCTAGGAACGTATTCCATATACGATAGCTTTGGAAGCTGAAGAAGTGAATTAAAATTTGTGCAGCGGCTGGGACTCGAATCCGGGTCGTTTTGCTTAGGGGGCACATATACTGACCATTACACCACCACAGCATTCTAGCCGATATACCTGCACGCACTACCCTAGTCAAATACCCTCCCCGCACAAACTCCGGGTTCGAGTCCCGGCCGCAGTACAAATTTTAATTCAGTTCTTCAGCTTCCAACGTTATCGTATATAAATTAGAGACTTAAATGTCTCAGGGAAATTTTAATTTTAGACTTATTCCATATGTTCGTAACTTCGTCAACCGTCAGCAGAGGGGAAATGTTTCAAATAATTTTTGGAAATTTAGAAATATGGAATCGGTCTGTTGTCCGTATGTCGTGTGAGAAAAAGCTCGAGCGAGCTTTCTAAAACCGTGCTGATTCCTGGACATAGGCTTTTCCGTTTCTTGGAAACTCATTGTATTCGAACTGCGAATTCGTTCAAGAATTTTGCAGCAAGCCCATCTAAAGGATGTTGGTCAGTAATTTTGCAGGTCAGTTTCGTTACCCTTCTTATACACAGATGTCAACTGCTCTTTTTTCAGTCGTTTGGGACTTTGCGTTGGGCGAGAGATTTATAAGAAATGCAAGCTAAGTAAGTGGCCAGTACCCTAGAATACTCTTTGTAAAATCGAACTGGGATTCCCTCCGACTCCGTGGAACCCTCAAGAACGAATTAAACATTTAAGAAATAATTCAAAGGCGTTATGTTGTGAGGAGTAGTTATGTACAAATACTGTCATATGTAGATGGATGTTTTAGAAGAAAAGGCGGAGAGAGGAAGGGAGTGCACATAAGGAATTGAGCAGCACTAGATAATCAAGTGGTGCAGTAATTAAGATTATTGACGCAAAGCTCTTGCTAAGTTCCCTTAACCTAATTTTTTATCTTTACGAGACTCGGCTTTATCCACAGTGTGAAACGTGACACCGATAATTTAAGATGGCAGTCAACAAACAACTGCGTATTGCTTTTGTTCGAAAACTTGAACAAAACCTTGAAGAAAAGACATTTTACACCAAATCTGCTGTTTATTTACTGGCTGACTAGTTTCGGGCTTTGTTGATTTTCAAAGACCGTCTATTATAAATAGCAAAATGTATTATGAGTAGGTGTGTAGAATGTGGATAATAAAGGGGAAATGGATTATTTGGTAACTATCTACGTATTTGTATTGAAGATATGATTGGTGTGGACAGTTCCCTTTATGTCATCACATTGAAATGTATCCAATATTTGCGCTAAAAAATGTCACAGTCGTAGTTACTCCTTACAGAATTATGTTAATATATGTTAATGTATATTTTGTATTATTGTGGTACCTTTATTATCGATCATACATAAACACATTACCGTAAGGTGTAACTACATCTGTGACATCTTTTAACGCATATATGGGATACATTTAAGTGTGATGACGTAAACAGAACAGTCCGCATCAACCATATCCTAAACACAAAAAAGTAAGTAGTTACTAAATGAAACATTTGATCACTGATACTTTATTGTCCCCATTCTACACATCCATTCTTGACACATTTTTTTCCCTGTAACAGTGAAGAGCGAAGCCCGAAGCTAGCCAGCCGACAGTTGATGTGTTAAAATTTATTTTCGTCCATATTTTAGAGACGCAAGACGCGACGCACTTAAAACATTTGAACAAAACATGCACAAGAATCAACCTTATCAGCAGTCACACAGATTTATTAAATGTCTCATTACAATATTTCTTAGAAATTCATCAAAACTTCGAACCAATCTCCGTAGGAACACTGACTGTACACCTAAAGCACGGGAATACTTGAATAGTCGCCAAATGAGATACACTCATAGACAGATTCAGTATTTCAAGCCACTAAGGAGCCGAATGGAGAGGTCTGCGTTGCGCGCCAGACGCTGACGTAATTGTTTCACCATTAGCCGTTTATTTCCAGGCTTTCTAGTGTTCTGTCAAGGACGTCCACGTGTTACGAGTTGCCATTGTTTTTTAAACAAGCGACTGCTGCATTTGTTGACTTAGACCACAGCAATCGCTGTCGTATCGTAGAAGGTATTCAGTACGGAGATGATGGCGACCAAAACTGTGTATTGCTACTGAAATGTGAAATAATTTGGGTGAAGGGCACGGTTAAAGCAGGCTCAGACATGGTAATTGGATGTCTCTATAGGCCCCCTGGCTTAGCAGCTGCTGTGGCTGAGCACCTGAAGGATAATTTGGAAAATATTTCGAGTAGATTTCCCCACTATGTTATAGTTCTGGGTGGAGATTTTAGTTTGCCTGATATAGACTGGGAGACTCAAACGTTCATAACGGGTGGCAGGGACAAAGAATCCAGTGAAATTTTTTAAGTGCTTTATCTGAAAACTACCTTGAGCAGTTAAACAGAGAACCGACTCGTGGCGATAACATATTAGACCTTCTGGTGACAAACAGATCCGAACTATTTGAAACAGTTAACGCAGAACAAGGAATCAGCGATCAAAAAGCGGTTACTGCATCGATGACTTCGGCCGTAAATATAAATATTAAAAAAGGTAGGAAGATTTTTCTGTTTAGCTAAAGTGACAAAAAGCAGATTACAGAGTACCAGACGGCTCAACACAAAAGTTTTGTCTCAAGTACAGATAGTGTTGAGGATCAGTGGACAAAGTTCAAAACCATCGTACAATATGCGTTAGATGAGTATGTGCCAAGCAAGATCGTAAGAGATGGAAAAGAGCCACCGTGGTACAACAACCGAGTTAGAAAACTGCTGCGCAAGCAAAGGAAACTTCACAGCAAACATAAACATAGCCAAAGCCTTGCAGACAAACAAAAATTACGCGAAGCGAAATATAGTGTGATGAGGGCTATGCGAGAGGCGTTCAGTGGATTCGAAAGTAAAGTTCTATGTACTGACTTGGCAGAAAATCCTAAGAAATTTTGGTCTTATGCCAAAGCGGTAGGTGGATCAAAACAAAATGTCCAGACACTCTGTGACCAAAATGGTACTGAAACAGAGGATGACATACTAAAGGCCGAAATACTAAATGTCTTTTTCCAAAGCTGTTTCACAGAGGAAGACTGCACTGTAGTCCCTTCTCTGGATTGTCGTACAGACGACAAAATGGTAGACATCGAAATAGACGACAGAGGGACAGAGAAACAATTAAAATCGCTCAAAAGTGGAAAGGCCGCTGGACCTGATGGGATACCAGTTCGATTTTACACAGAGTACGCGAAGGAACTTGCCCCCCTTCTTGCAGCGGTGTACCGTAGGTCTCTAGAAGAGCGCAGCGTTCCAAAGGATTGGAAAAGGGGACAGGTCATCCCCGTTTTCAAGAAGGAAAGTCGAACAGATGTGCAGAAATATAGACATATATCTCTAATGTCGATCAGTTATAGAATTTTGGAACACGTATTATGTTCGAGTATAATGACATTTCTGGAGACTAGAAATCTACTCTGTAGGAATCAGCATGGGTTTCGAAAAAGACGGTCGTGTGAAACCCAGCTCGCGCTATTCATCCACGAGACTCAGAGGGCCATAGACACGGGTTCCCAGGTATATGCCATGTTTCTTGACTTCCGCAAGGCGTTCGATACTGTTCCCCACTATCGTTTAATGAACAAAGTAAGAGCATATGGACTACCAGACCAATTGTGTGATTGGATTGAAGAGTTCCTAGATAACAGAACGCAGCATGTCATTCTCAATGGAGAGAAGTCTTCCGAAGTAAGAGTGATTTCAGGTGTGCCGCAGGGGAGTGTCGTAGGACCGTTGCTATTCACAATATACGTAAATGACCTTGTGGATGACATCGGAAGTTCACTGAGGCTTTTTGCAGATGATCTGCAGCGAATTGACGTATGGTGCAGGGAATGGCAATTTAATCTCAATGTAGACAAATGTAATGTGCTGCGAATACATAGCAAGATAGATCCCTTATCATTTAGCTACAATATAGCAGGTCAGCAACTGGAAGCAGTTAATTCCATAAATTATCTGGGAGTACGCATTAGGAGTGATTTAAAATGGAATGATCATATAAAGCTGATCGTTGTTAAAGCAGATGCCAGACTGAGATCCACTGGAAGAATCCTAAGGAAATGCAATCCGAAAACAAAGGAAGTAGGTTATAGTACGCTTGTTCGCCCACTGCTTGAGTACTGCTCGGCGGTGTGGGATCCGTACCAGATGGGGTTGATAGAGGAGATAGAGAAGATCCAACGGAGAGCAACGCGCTTCGTTGCAGGATCATTTAGTAATTGCGAAAGCGTTACGGAGATGATAGATAAACTTCAGTGGAAGACTCTGCAGGAGAGACGCTCAGTAGCTCGGTACGGGCTTTTGTTAAAGTTTCGAGAACATACCTTCACCGAAGATTCAAGCAGTATATTGCTCCCTCCTCCGTATATCTCGCGAAGAGACCATGAGGATAAAATGAGAGAGATTAGAGCCCACAGAAGCATACCGACAATCCTTCTTTCCACGAACAATACGAGACTGGAATAAAAGGGAGAACCGATAGAGGTACTCAAGGTTCCGTCCGCCACACACCGTCAGGTGGCTTGCGGAGTATGGATGTAGATGCAGATGTAGATGTAGACCAATAGCAGATGGCATAACTGTGTGTTATAGCGAATGCATAGTGTTTGAAAACCACTATCACCTTTTCCTGGTCCGTACGTGGATGGTACGCGCGGAAAAGGATTACCGGTATCCCGGCTTACATGCCTGAATTTATGTAATTGTCTCCTCATAATGACTACGTGAGGTGTATTTTGGAGGAATTTTCCTCACTAGTTCTGGAATATGAGTTCTTTGGCTTCTGAGAGTGACGAAGCACAATATCTTTCTTGTAACGTCGGCCACTGAAATTCTTTGAGGATTTATGTAACGCTGTGGTGTTAACTAAACAAACCCACCACGATCTGTAAAACTTTTTTTGGATGTTCCCTACCTCTTCTGTTCATTGCGAGAGACACCACTAGGAGTACCAAAGACTGCTCTTCTTTAGAAGTTTGTTGCGTTTTGAAACATACAGCCACGTGTTTCGGACGATTTGTGAAACGTCTGTCATGGCCTTCATTCTGTTCTTGAGGCAGATGGAAAGTCATTTTTCCATTCCAAGAGACGCCACTAGATGGAGGATGAACTACTCATGTTTGGACGTGTCTTGTGTTATAAATGATATATTCTGTTACTGACGGAAGATCAAAAAGAAGTCGGCCTGCGATTCTTTTTCTCGTGGAAGGAATATACTTCATATTCTCTGGTAGCGTTCGGCCTCTTAAAATGAGAAGTTCCTGCCGTGACACATTACTATGCTGGGCACAGTAACCGCAAAAGTAGAACTTTTCGGAAAGTTGCATGTGAAGGACTGCGTTGAACGAACCGCAAAGGTAAATCCTAGCAAACAGCACATGATTCCTCCGTAGATTTGCGAGTGGTGGCTCGTTTATCTAATCTCTTCTGAAGTTGTCTCGATCTCGCTATTAGGCCGTGGCTCCTGACATGCGGTGTACACCCGGCAAGTTTTGGAGTGGCTTTTGGGGATACTACAACAATGCTACAATAAAGTCTTAATAAATGGGATGCCACCTCATTTATTGACTCAATCCAACATGAGGAAACAACAACCCTTATACGAGAGCCACTCTGAACTCAGCCCCTAACTTCCGAGATGTATTCTGAGACGGGACCAGATCTAAGTGGGGAGGGGGGGGGACACACAGGGGTATTTGCCCTGGGCGGCAATTTCAGGGGCCGCCAAATCCATATTTTTGAAGGAAAAAAGCCTTGTTTCACAAAGCCCCTAATATCCAGCGCACGTTATTCTATCGATTATTCGTATGATTTTGAAACGCAGCACTGTTGGTTTATGAACACATTCTACGTTGATTTCAGAACTAATCATAAGTTGATTTTTAAATATGTGCGTAGTGCGCGTAATATCTCTGCCACTGGGATCCCCGACGGATGAAGAAATAAAAAAACATTACCGCACACAAAAGAGGATGGGACTATACGAACTGAGCCGAATAAAACCGAACGGGTGAATGCCAATCGCTGTTTGTTTATGTGGTTGATTGGGTGTGCGAATGATAAACGTTGTTATAATTATTAGCAAAATCCACAGATTCAGACTACCTGAATGGAAATACGCGACTAACGTGAATAACAGGTAAGAAAGATTACATATTATCTTCTTGGTGTATCCAAGACTATGACATTTTGCCCGAACGCTACACTACTAAGGAGCAGTAGTACAGTCCCCAGTTAGCAGCCGCCTAAGTTCTATTCTTGGAATAGCAGGGAAAACGCGTTGAACGAACACCTAGTAACACCTAACCGGAAAATAAATGCGGGATTACTGAACTGGTGATTCTGGCAGGGTTAGCGAAGTTGTCCAGGCAATAAGTTTTGACAATGGCAGGAATAGTTACAGAATTAGCGATGACAAGATTGCTTTTTACAACGACGAAGGAGAAGAAACGTGGACATCACATTAATTATATGGAACAATACGACGATTCTAAATTTATATAAAAATTTCGCACTACTACTACTGCTACTACTTTTCGATTCCTGCTTTAGAAACTGGAATAAATGAATGAAATGTGAAACCAATTCCTAACGTAAAACTTTTTGCTTGTGATATCCTTAATAGGCATTTGATATTGGTTCTTTGTGGATTGTATTGTGTCGTTTTATTTATGTAAATGAAGTAGATAAGAGTGACCTTTTATGCCAAAACAGTCTCACGTATTTGGAGTGTGTTGCAATCGCTGCAATATTAGGAAGGTCTATTTCGTTTTATCTAGCAGTTAGTGACAAAATAGACGTAATCAAATCGAGGAACCACGCCACTCTTGTGTACTATTCGTACTAACAGCTTTTTCAGTATTAGAGAAAATTTTAATTTTTCAATTAGCAAACCATTTGACGAACATTGATCAGTTAATACATTCTTTCGAAGAAAGGAAAGCACGCCGTGTAAATCTGTAGCAAGATTAGAGAAAAAATGCTGGGACCTAAGGACTGAAGAAAATATATCTTTATTGTCTCTGGTCTTTATTGGTTTTGTGTTTCCTATATTTAATTTTATGTCACGCAAAAGAAAAACTTATTAGGTAATAGGCAATAAAGAATGCAAATTTTCTGGTGTCTTGTTATTCTGCCAGTCACAAATAATCCCACCCAGAATTACTTGTAAGTTTTTTTAAAGGGAATAGGATGTCAAACCGGGCGACTGGGAGTAGGAGAGGCACCACAGGATATTTTAATTCTTACTGCCCTGAATATAGGTTTGATGGTTACTACTACAAAATATACACGTTTGAAATCCACAGAGGAAAATACAGTGACGTGCGGTAGAATAATGCTGTGTGCTGAGGCATGGCACTGTACTTTGGAACACATGAGACCAAATAACATGTCTTACATTTCCTCGAGCATATATATGTTTTATATATCAAACTGTTCAGAAGGATGTGCGCTTCAAAATGAGCATATTTTTGAAACATCGATTTTTTTTAATTTTTGACCTATCTCAAATGCTCGAATGGGAGGGGGCGCCACTATAAAGCTTTTGCTCAGATTTAGAAATATCGTAGATCCGGCTGGTCAGACCGAGCGAGTATTTTCGAGCTAGATCCCCACGGTCAGTCCTGGCGCAATGGTTCTACACCCGCCCCCCCCCCCCCCCCTTCCGTCGTTAAATCGCCAGCCCTACAATGTTTCTTAGTCGGTTGCATTATTGCATTATCGCATTCCCTGTTTGTTGCAGACATGTGTTGGTGTTTCTTAGAATGCGTCTTGTGAACTACATACCTGATTTCTTCAGTGTAGTACAGTACAAAATGTGTTCACAGGAACGAGTCAATTTTAACGAGCCTAGGTTTGATGAAATTATTCCTAGGTGGATGGAGAAAGATGTCAGTGATATAGATCAAGAAACAACGAAATAAAAGCGATTTAGCAGTAGGAGGCAATTTTGCAGTAGGCAGTGATCACAGTTCTGCTAGCGAACAAGAGGATCATTCAGGGGAAGAACTGTAGGTCAGTGGTGACGGGGACCTTTCTGTTTCTCCAGTAAAGTACTTAAAGTATTGGTTTTAAAATCAAATGCGTTTTGAGTGGTGGTAAAGAAAAATATAGATCCCAGCACTGAATGTCAGCTTTGCAGACTTTCATCTTGTACCTATAGAGTGCAATTTTTATGTGCGAGTTTAAATCGCGGCAGTTAGTTTTATGGAAAACCTGGGGGCCCATGTGAAACTTTCACACTTTTGTAGTTCTAAGTAATGACAGTATTTGGATTAAGTGTAGTCGTTTGGGTAAGAGTAGTTGTGGGAATGAATAGAAAACATCTTTAAAAATGGAAGAGAAATTATCTTTAAAAATGAACCTAACAACGTGAAATAATAATCATGAATTTATGATAAATCCTTGTATACACATTTCCATGTGACAAAAATGTGACTTGCATACAGGCTGTTTATCCGGCTTGTGCGAGGGGCAGAGATCAGGGAGTGTCAGTAGAGTTACACAACGTATAACTTGCATTTGACAAACATTTTCAGTTACAGTAAGCACGCTGGGCATTAATAGCAGTGGGTAAATAAAAACTGAAGGCGACAAAGACAAATATGTTTGTTGTTTCGTGAAGTACATTCGTTTAGAAAAGTCAGCTTGTACGACTGGCAGAGCGAGTGGTCTACCACAGCGGTCACTGTTATTATACAGGGTGATTCAAAAAGAATACCACAACTGTAGGAATTTAAAACTCTGCAACGACAAAAGGCAGAGCTAAGCACTATCTGTCGGCGAATTAAGGGAGCTATAAAGTTTCATTTAGTTGTACATTTGTTCGCTTGAGGCGCTGTTGACTAGGCGTCAGCGTCAGTTGATGCTAAGATGGCGACCGCTCAACAGAAAGCTTTTTGTGTTATTGAGTACGGCAGAAGTGAATCGATGACAGTTGTTCAGCGTGCATTTCGAACGAAGTATGGTGTTAAACCTCCTGATAGGTGGTGTATTAAACGTTGGTATAAACAGTTTACAGAGAATGGGTGTTTGTGCAAAGGGAAAAGTTCTGGACGGCCGAGAACGAGTGATGAAAATGTAGCACGCATCCAGCAAGCATTTGTTCGCAGCCCAGGAAAATCGACTCGCAGAGCTAGCAGAGAGCTGCAAATTCCACAATCAAGTGTATGGAGAGTCCTACGAAAAAGGTTAGTTATGACCTGAACGTCAACTACCTGAGGCGATGGATCGGCCGCCAGGCAGCCCGTGACAGAGCACTTCATCACTGGCCTCCAAGAAGCCCTGATCTTACCCCCTGCGATTTTTTCTTATGGGGGTATGTTAAGGATATGGTGTTTCGGCCACCTCTCCCAGCCACCATTGATGATTTGAAACGAGAAATAACAGCAGCTATCCAAACTGTTATGCCTGATATGCTACAGAGAGTGTGGAACGAGTTGGAGTATCGGGTTGATATTGCTCGTGTGTCTGGAGGGGGCCATATTGAACATCTCTGAACTTGTTTTTGACTGAAAAAAAATCTTTTTAAATACTCTTTGTAATGATGTATAACAGAAGGTTATATTATGTTTCTTTCATTAAATACACATTTTTAAAGTTGTGGTATTCTTTTTGAATCACCCTGTATATGACTATTCTGTAAACAAATTATCCAGTAAATAAAATAAAATAAGTATTTTAAGACAACTAAATTGTATGTTTAATAAGGTAATATGAAAGGGGGGTCTCTGATTCGTATATTTGCTGTTGTTCACCTCTTATATGCAGTTTTCTGTATTTTACACTACTGGTCATTAAAATTGGTACACCAAGAAGAAATGCAGATGATAAACGGGTATTCATTGGACAAATATATTATACTAGAACTGATATGTGATTACATTTCCACGCAATTTGGGGGTGTAGATCCTGAGAAATCAGTACCCAGAACAACCACCTCTGGCCGTAATAACGGCCTTAATACGCCTGGGCATTGGGTCAAACGGAGCTTGGATGGCGTGTACAGGTACAGCTGCCCATGCAGCTTCAACACGATACCACAGTTCATCAAGAGTAGAGACTGGCGTATTGTGACGAGCCAGTTGCTCGGCCACCATTGACCAGACGTTTTCAATTCGTGAGAGATCTGGAGAATGTGCTGGACAGGACAGCAGTCGAACGTTTTCTGTGTCCAGAAAGGCCCGTACAGGACCTGCAACATGCGGTCGTGCATTATCCTGGTGAAATGTAGGGTTTCGCAGGGATCGAATGAAGGGTAGAGCCATGGGTTGTAACACATCTGAAACGTAAGGTCCACTGTACAAAGTGCCGTCAATGCGAACAATAGGTGACCGACACGTGTAACCAATGGCACCCCATACCATCACGCCGGGTGATACGCCAGTATGGCGATGACGAATACACGCTTCCAATGTGCGTCCACCACGATGACGCCAAATACGGATGCGACCATCATGATTTTGTAAACAGAACCTTGATTCATCCGAAAAAACGACGTTTTGCCATTCGTGCAACCAGCTTCGTCGTTGAGTACACCATTGCAGGCGCTCCTGTCTGTGATGCAGCGTCAAGGATAACCGCAGCCATGGTCTCCGAGCTGCTAGTCCATGCTGCTGTAGACGTCGTCGAACTGTTCTTGCAGATGGTTGTTGTCTTGCAAACGTCCCCATCTGTTCACTCAGGGACCGAGACGTGGCTGCACGATCCGTTACAGCCATGCGGATAAGATGCCTGTCATCTCGACTGCTAGTGATACGAGGCCAGCACGGCGTTCCGTATTACCCTCCTGAACCCACCGATTCCATATTCTCCTAACAGTATTTGGATTTCGACCAATGCTAGCAACAATGTCGCGATACGATAAACCGCAATCGCGATAGGCTACAATTCGACTTTTATCAAAGTCGGAAACGCGATGGTACGCATTTCTCCTCCTTACACGAGGCATCACAACAACGTTTCACCAGGCAACGCCGGTCAACTGCTGTTTGTGTATGAGAAATCGGTTGTAGGTGTCGCCACCGGCGCCAACCTTGTGTGAATGCTCTGAAAAGCTAATCATTTGCATATCACAGCATCTTCTTCCTGTCGGTTAAATTTCGCGTCTATAGCACGTCATCTTCGTGGTGTAGCAATTTTAATGGCCAGTAGTGTAGATCTGAAGATCAGCTGAAATTAGTTATCAGTAAAGGAATTTTCACTTAGGACCTATATGCACATATTTTAACGTAACAGATCGCCTGTCTCCCCTATTTGGCAATTTTTTAGTCGCCACCTTGCTGTCTTCCAGAGTCTTTTATGGTAGCTGCGCCCTTCCACTGGATATTTAATTCAGGACACCACCTGCGAAAGGTGAACGCTGGAGCTGCAGTACTGCGACGTTAACAGAGAGCGAAACAGCACCAGCAGGTGCTACGGAAGCCCTCAGCTAACTTTCACTTGACGACCTTGTTTTGTTATAAAGTCTGGTAGCGAAAATAAATTGGCACATAAAATCAGGAATGCGGCCTACAGAAATGTTTGCAGGGTAGTATGATCCCTGAAGAGGTCGGTCGTAAATCATTCGAGAACTGAGTTCACCTTCAGAAATGGAGGTGAGAAGACTCTTGTCATTCAGTAAACTTATGCTCAGACCAGTAGCGTCATGACAACCAAGTAATGCGCAGAAAATTCCAAAACGAATAGTAGATTTGAAACTTCCTGGCAGATTAAAACTGTGTGCCCGACCGAGACTCGAACTCGGGACCTTTGCCTTTCGCGGTCAAGTAAAGCTGTGAGGACTGGGCGTGAGTCGTGCTTCGGCAGCTCAGATTGTAGAGCACTTGCCCGCGAAAGGCAAAGGTCCCGAGTTCGAGTCTCGGTCGGGCACATAGTTTTAATCTGCCAGAAAGTTTCATATCAGCGTACACTCCGCTGCAGAGTGAAAATCTCATTCTGGAAACATCCCCCAGGCTGTGGCTAAGCCATGTCTCCGCAGTATCCTTTCTTTCAGGAGTGCTAGTTCTGCAAGGTTCGCAGGAGAGCTTCTGTAAAGTTTGGAAGGTAGGAGACGAGATACTGGCAGAAGTAAAGCTGTGAGGACGGGGCGTGAGTCGTGCTTGGGTAGCTCAGTTGGTAGAGCACTTGCCCATGAAAGGCAAAGGTCCCGAGTTCGAGTCTCGGTCCGGCATACAGTTTTAATCTGCCAGGAAGTTTCAAAGCCTTATTGTTTATGCCAGTAAAATGATCTATTGATACGTCAGGCCATTTTTTCATTGATCTACATAATAGCATACGCTGGAGACAAGCATTCCATCAGTATAATTGTTGTTATAGTGTGTGTGACATAAGATGGCAAAATTTTAAGAAAAATATAAAATTCTGACTTAAACTTACCCGGAAGATGGGTGGTTTGATACAGTCACATTCCATTTCATTTAACTGAGACAGAGGTTGTGCCGTTTATGCCACATTGTGGGCCATGATTTATTATATCGTATCGAAATGCCGATGTAGCAATGTGAACCGGTAGGAAAGATAGGTATCCGCTTCACAAGTGGTAGGTTGTTGTGCTATACGGACCGGGAGTGTGGCAAAGCGATGAGAATGGGTTGAATTGACCTTGAGCAACGGCAGGTAGCAGGGAACACCTACCGTATTTGGCGCCAAAATGCATTACTAACAGCTTAAAATTCCATTATGTTCTAATCTGTGTTCCACGGTGCCAGGTACAAAGAGCTTTATACGTGAAAACTACTGAATTAAATAATAGGAAAAGCAAATTGATAAGTGCTACAATTATTAGATATTAGTTACAATCATCAGTGGTATTATGTCCGTGTATTTGGTACAGAATAAAATAACTTGGAATATTACGCCATTTACTATCATGAATAACGATTAATTCTTATTTCGTTTTAACTCAGCAGTTAATTTCAGTTGTTGACATGAGGTTTCGTACCATATTCGTTATATTGCTAGTTTTAGCAACTAGATCTCAAACAACAAATTAGTGAATACGTATCACGCTGTAGAAAAAGGCTTATATGTATGGTTGTTGTATTATGTTTTCAAGCAAACATTGTAGCTTACCTTCAATTGTATTACACCAGTTGTCATACTGCGGCATGCATGCGGCCCGAATCAAGTGTTCTCAGCCATATTTTATAACAATATGCTTCCAGCAGCTGTTAGCAGGATCCAAAAAATGTCAACTAACGTTAAGAGCTTCTTAAGATTGTATTTTTCTCGTTTAGTAACAAACAAAAATAGTTAGAGACAGTAATATTTTAAGCTTAGCTTAATTTTAATTGCAGTTGGTGAATTCGGCCGTGAGCTTACGTCATGGACAGAGTAGCATCGTCGCTGCGGGGTTAATATAAATGAGGGGGGCAATTTTTTTTTGTTCGTCTTCCAATGCGAAAAAGGCATCGATCAGTTGCTGTGGTGTAAATGTCAACGGCAGTAACATGGATTCGCGAATGCGCGATATACAGACGGTCATATTCAAATGTGGTACGTGTCTGTAGCAAGTAATACGAAATCAAATAAAGGCTATTGTAATACAATGCAATGAGTGAAAGAAAAATGACATTCTACTCATTTAATGAACATTTGTGATCGTGTCTCATACTCCAGTTACTGTTATTAATTAATATAACATACTCATTTGTCATGTGACAGAGCCATAGAAGACAGAATACATGCCTGGAAAAAATTTAACAGTCATAGGACTTCCGAGAAATGGAAAGGATTCAACAGGATACATAACATCACTTTGAAAGTAACCCGCAGAGAAGAATGAGGTTAAGAAAACAACAGACTGAAAGGGATAGAAAAGGGCTTCAGTAAAAACAACACACGAAATTTGTACAGAACATTCAGAGAAAATACGTCAGGATACCAACCATAGGGCTTATGCTTTAGAAGACAAGACGGAACATCGGAGACAAACCCGGAAAAGAACTGTGAAATATTAGCGCAGTGCTTTGAGACGCCACCAAACTGTGACAAACCGTCGCAGGTCCTACAGTTCGAGAAGCAAGAACCCAATATCTATTCCAAACCGCCAACGCACGTGAAAATAATCAACTGTAAAGTAACAGAGCAGCTGGAGAAGATGGGCTGTTTGCAAAAATCTGGAAATCACACTACGAACACATCACATCCAAAATACACAGAATCATCAAAAACATCAGAGAAACAGAAAAGGTACCAGAACAACGGAAGTCAGCGATAATATATCCCCTCCACAAGAAAGGAGACAAAACAGACCCTAATAACTACAGAAGAATTTCACTACTGCCTGTGACATACAAAATTCTATCAAAGGCCCTGTTAAATCGGCTAGAGCCTCAAATAGACCCACAGATAGGAGAATACCAAGGAAGGTTCAGAAAGGGAAGATTATGCAGTGAGCAGATCTGATGCCTGAGAACAATATTGACAACAAGAGAGTCCAGGAACACCACAATAACATTCGTCGACTTCAAGAAACCCTACGACTCTATAGATAGAGAAACACTCTTCAGCACACTGGAAGAAATGAATGTGCACAACAAAATCAGGAATCTAATCCAGGAAATATCAACAAATGCAATATCCAAAGCGAAGTTTACGGAAGAGATCTCGGAACCAATCGCAATAAAAACAGGAGTAAGGCAGGGAGATGGTCTGTGACCTATTATATTTAACTCGGTTTTGAAGAACATAATCAGGACATGGAGCAAAGGAGTGGGGTAAAGATGGGGAGACACAAGGATAGAACCGTCAACGTAAAATGTCTGACCTTTGGTGATGATGTAGCCATCCATCATAGCAAATAACAGAAAAGAAGCCGAGGAAGCCCTATAGATACTACACGAAATCTCAGCCACAGCAGGACGAGAAATCTCATATGAAAAAATGAAATACATGGACACAAAATCCACAGATAAAAACCCAGTGATAACAAAGAATGGAAAGATAACACAAGTAAATATTTTTAAATATCCGGAAGAGATAATACAGAAAACAGGACTGAACACAACATCCAATGGAGAAAGGATCATAAAACTACTAAAAGCATAAATGGTTACACGGAACCATTACAACAAAAGAAGTATTTCCATCAATGCCAAATTTTGACACTACAGTGCACTAATCTTTCCAGAGGCCTTGTACGCCTCAGAAACAACAGTAATCAAGAGAAGAATGAAAATTATGGAGATGGAAAAACAAGAGAGGAAAATTCTGATAAAGATCTAAGGGTCAGTTCAGAAAGCTGGGTTCCGAATAAAGATACCGACAAAAGAACTGTACCAACAGACAAAGATGATTAAAAACACCAGGAAAAGAAGAGCAAAGTTCTACGGACACGCACGTAAGATGAACGAAAATAGATTGACCAAGAAATTTTTTTAAAATAATGACAACTAATACAGCGAAATCCAACTGGGTAAAGGAAACCTTGGAAGATCTCAAGAAACTGAACATATCCACAGACGACGTGACAGACAGCGAAAAATGCAGGGAAAAAAATCAGAAAACAGAAATTTCAACAAACGCCCAAAGAGAAGAAAACAGGAAAGAAGTGGGCAGAAGAGAGCAAGAAGAAACACAGTGGATGTATGAGAGGCTTTTGGGAAAAAAAGAGACAGGAAAAAATGCCACGAAAATTGATTGTATTTTAGCGCTCTCCTCGACCGGGAATTGACGTTGTTAATAACAATATTAATCATAATAATGTACTCTTTCATGTATGTTAAGAATTAATAGTAAGATTGGTACAGGAAGGTGTGGTTATGCGGCTAGGACGGAAACAGTGGCCACTGGATATCTTTTGATCTTAACAGCTGCGCTGCTTGCCGCGAAATGGTCAGGCGAGTTTTATGATAATATACACCGCAATTGCTGTCAGTGAGACTGACAGAGAAAGCTTCTTCCGTTAGTTTTTAGTGAAATCTTTTTGTGTTTGCGTCGACTGACGTAAGATAAGTCATTTATATTATTCTAGTTTCCTCACTTGTATAAAGAGTAATAATTTGTACAATATCAATTTTTAAACAACGTCTTTTGGATTACAAATGTACTTCCTAGTTATTTATTTAAGTTTGATAGTTTTTTTTGGTGTATTACTAATGCCGACATGCCGTCCGATCTGGAAAAGTGGCACACTCTACTCTTCGGGAAAAGCTATCCTTCGTCAGTCTATCACTTTGTGACAATTTTTAATTAAGTTCTATTATTTAAAACCATCTGTTCTATTATATTTGGCGTAATAAAAAAGTTCGATTCAAAACCGTGTGCTGCAGTCGCTTGGTATTCTTTCAGATAGTAGGGCGTTAAGATGCCTAGAAAATTTGCCCGGAAATAAGAAAAACAAACATGGGATCTCGTTGTAATGGCGTTGGCCACAGTACCTGCTTACGTAGAGAAAACTGGTTACTATGTAAGCCTCCAGGGAAATGCGTGTAGTCCCACATATTATTTACTTTTTTACTTAAAATATTTGGCGTAATACATTATTGTACATAGAGTCAAAATGTTTAAGTGATAAACTTCTAACAGTAACCATTGTTTGACGATAACTGAATTTATCTTTCAGTGGCCACTAGAAACCCACCAGCACCACCACCTTTCGTTGCGGCCTAAGATGCCGCCCTGAAACGTCAATATTGGCTCTTAAGCGAAAAAGTTTGACGATCACTGTATTACAAATTTCTCTCGTATGAAGCACTTAACTGTGTGCTATCTTCCTCGACGCTTCACCGCGTATACACGGTGAATCACCTAAAACTTGCACTGTAAATGCTTCATAAATGAACAGTGCTATTGACGTGCTGTTTTCACAGAATGTATTGGTAGTCAGGGGCTCCTATTGCTAGGTAATAATAGATTGTAATAATACTTACGAAGTGCATATTTTGTGCTAACATACACGTTTTTAAATGGAACAATGCCTATTGACTTTAACACAGTAAAAGTAGTGTAAATTAGAATGTCAGTGGCGTTTGTTGCAGGCGCTAATGCAAGTTGTTTACGAGTTATCCTAATTTCAAAGTCCGCCCACGGTAGCTGAGTGGTCAGCGCGACAGAATGTCAATCCTAAGGGCCCGGGTACGATTCCCGGCTGGGTCGGAGATTTTCTCCGCTCAGGGACTGGGTGGTGTGTTGTCCTAATCATCATCATTTCATCGCCATCGACACGCAAGTCGCCGAAGTGGTGTCAAATCGAAAGACTTGCACGCGGCGAATGGTCTACCCCTAGCCACACGACATTTTTTTCAAAAGTTCGTAGACCGACTCTTGTACAATACCTTTAGCAGCACAAACTAAAGAACAACACAGCCCGCCCGGTTGGCCGTGCGGTCTAACGCACGGCTTTCCGGACGGGAAGGAGCGCCTGGTTCCCGGCACGAATCCGCCCGGCGGATTTGTGTCGAGGTCCGGTGAACCGGCCAGTCTGTGGATGGTTTTTAGGAGGTTTTCCATCTGCCTTGGCGAATGCGGGCTGGTTCCCGTTATTCCGCCTCAGTTACACTATATCGGCGATTGCTGCGCAAACAAGTTCTCCACGTACGCGTACACCACCACTCAAACATAAGGGTTACACTCGTGTGGTGTGAGACTGGGGGTTCCACTGGGGGCCGAACCGCACAATAACCCTGGGTTCGGTGTGGGGCGGCGGAGGGGTGAAGTGGACTACGGTAGTCGTCATGGGGTTGTGGACCACTGCGGCTGCGGCGGGGACGGAGCCTCTCCGTCGTTTCTAGGTCCTCGGTTCACATACAATACAAAGAACAACACAAGTGCGTACGCTATTTATTTGGATTCTGACCAGCATCGAGACAATTGACCATCACAGGTTGTGTTCGAAATCACCACCAGCAGTCTTGTATAGAACGACTGCTGCACACGTGCTAGAATTTCAGCGGAGATGTCCGAGCAGTGTCAGTAATACGTCGTTGCATGACGTATTCCTTATAGAGAGCGTCTTTCAGCTTTCCCCACAGAAAAAATGTCTGTAGGCGTCAAATCCGGGGAACGGGCTGGCCAACGTATAGGTCCTCTGCGTTCAGTCCAACGATTTGGAAACAATTCGTGAACACATGCTCTAGTACTTCGTGCACTGTGGGTCGGGCAGCCATCATGCTGCTGCCACAGAGTCCTCCTAGTCTGCAAAGGAACGTCTTCTAGCATCCGTGGAAAATGTTAGGGGGCTGCGATACTAGTGCGCGTTCGGTGTTCCCTCTATGAAACGCGTGCCCATGAGCTGGTGTTTCGCTATCCCACAACACACGATTACACTCCGTGGACGCTAACGTTCCACCTGACGAAGCCAACTGGGAATGTCAGCAGACTAATAGTGCACATTTCGGCGGTTTACCTGGCCATGATTGGTAAATGTGGCTTCATCACTAAACGAGATACATCATATACCTGGAGTATACTGTCGTAATGCTCATGTACAGAAGTTAACACTATTCAAATAATCGTTTCCACGCAGTTCTTGGTGTAGAGAGATGTCATAGGGATGGAACCTATGACAATGGAGAATGCTTAGGACATTTGCCTGACTCATGCCACTTCGTAGTGTGACTGCGAGGGAGCTATCCTGCGGATCAACTGCAACAGCAGCAAGAAAATTAATTTCCGCAACTTCTGTCGTTACTTCCCTCTGTTACGTCGTCGAGGTGATACACTACCACTGTCACTGACTACCATTCTTCCTACACTCCCATACACCATGAGTAAGTCGGCTTTTTCTGCATTGACAAATCTCATTGTCCATTCACGACCTACTGCTTGGGCTGTGACACACTAACTGATTCGCAAGTCGCAGTGCACTCAAGGAACTCACAAGTACAGTGTAAACAAACATAACAACATCGTACCTATCATCTACGTAGGTTGAATGGCACAAACAAGTGTCGTTGTGGAAACGTTTCAAAATACGATATTTCATAAACGACTCTCGCTAGAATTCTGCAACAAACACCACTGACGTTCTAATTTACCCTGCTTTGAGTCTGATAATATCAACAGGCATTGTTCCATTTAAAAAATGCATGTTTGCACAGAGAATATACTTTATAAGTATTATTACAATCTATTTATAAGCTAACAATAGGAGCCCCAGACTACCAATCCATTCTGTGAAAACCGCACATCAATAGCACTTTTCATTTCTGCAATATCTGCGGTGCGAGCTTTACGTGATCAGCCCGTATAGCAGCTAGTCCTTGAGCTACATTTGGATTGTATTTGTTCTTGGTTTCTTACTCGTCCCAGACCTTGGGCTCTGGATACAATTGAGGTTAGGAACATTTAACAGTCAATTTATATTCTTACACACACGATCGTTTGGTGTTTTATTACGTACCAAATTCACAGACATGAGACTACTTATGATTGTAATTAACAGCTAAAGGTTTGAGTACGCCACTTACATGCTTGTTTTTACTATTATTTATTTCAGTAATGGCCAATTATAAAGTTGTTTGTACCTGGTACTGTAGAACTCAGGTTACAACATAATGGAATTTACAGATGTTCGCTTGTTATACATAAAATGCTAAAAATTGAGTTATCTTACCTGGTATGTAATTGTGTACGTAACACCTAGTCTTTAAACTACATCTGGATTATATGCCTTTCTGATTTAAGATGTAGCAATGTTTAATGCCCCTTTACACTTTGCACTTAGACTCAAGGCTACCTACTCTTTTTTTTACATTCCTATTGACCAGCTAAGATCACATGAAAACTTAAATTGCTCTTCTTTCCTTGTTGTTGTTTCCTAATTTTCTAGTACTCCATCTTCGAACTGTGTTATCTTTTCCTTTCTTCTGTCCATTTTGTACCCGACGTCTTATTTCTTCTGCTTGAAATCCTTCTAAATGTATTATTTTATTCTTAAAAAAGTTCCAGTTTGTTATTTACGATTTTTTATGTTGTTTCTTTCTAGTCCTTTCCTTATTTCTGTAGTCCATCCTGTTGTCCATTTCTTCTTCCAAACATACAGGAATATTTGTTTCGTTAGACTGTTCTCATTCTCAGAGATGTCCAAAAAAGATTGATCTTCTTTTAACTATTACTTCTGATATTTTCTTCATATTTTTGTAGATCTCCTCGTTACTTGTTATTTTCCAACCATCTGTAGTTTGTATTGTAGCCATTGTTTTTGTAATAACCTGTCATTCAAGTACCTTTATTCTGTACAGCTTACAGTTCATAGTTAGGCATTCACATCCACATAAACTTTCTGGTCATACTACTGTGGTATAGTTTTGATTTTCTAGGTACGCATTTCTTGTTGTAAATATTCTTTGTCACACCATATACTCTCTTCCTTTTGTTAACTCTTATATCTACTGAAAAATTTTCTAGTCCATTCTGTTAAATAGTTTCTCCAACATATTTAAATTTACTTATTTGCTCTATTCTGCCTACTTACGTTTCTATGAATTTTGGTGCATTTTTTATTTTTTGTCATGAATTTTGTTTTTTCAGTTGAAATTTGAGACCAGTTCTATTTGATGTTTCTTCCAGAACAATTATTTGAATAACTATGTCTGTCAGATTTTCTGAAAGTCTTCCAAAATCGTCTGCAAAAGTAGGACAGTTTACATTAATTTAATTTGTTTTCCTTCCAAGAATTATTGATTCAATTTTGCGAATTTTAGCTTCAAATTCCAGATACTTACAATTTTTTCTAGCATACAGTTAAACACTAAAGGTGATAAACCATCCCCTTGTCAAACAAAATTTTTTATTTCAAGTAGGTGAGATACTTCTTCCATAACTTTAACTTTACATATTGTAATTGTTAGAGTTTCATGAATTATGTTTGCTAATTTTGCTTTAACAGCAGATTCTCTATTGTTTGTTCTCTGGCGAATCACGTGTTTTCTTGAAATCAATAAATGATACTATTATAGGTTTGCTGGTTAACGTTCTGTGGCGAATAAGTGATTTTAAGTTAAATATCTGTTCTGTGCAGCATCTTCCCTTTCGAAAATCACCCTCATATTCTCCCAATTGTTTGTCTAGAGCTTTTAAAACTCTGTCCTGGGTAATTTTTGATAATATTTTGTATGCCACTGGAAGAAGTGATATTCCTCTGTACTTAATGACATTTTGTTTGTCTCCCTTTTTATGTAGTGGGTGGAATAATGCTATTTTCCACTCTGATGGGATCTTTTCAGTTTTCCAGATGTTCTAAAAAAGCAGTTGTAGATCATTTATAATCTTTGGTTCTGACCATTTTAATAATTCTGCTGTAATTGATTCTTCATCATTTGTTTCATTGTTTCTGGGTGATTTGATGGCCCTGTTCGTGGGTAATATTCCTCCAGATGTTGTGATACCAGTTATTCATATTTTCGCTGATTATAGAGGCAATACCCACAGTTTTATGTGGAAAGAACACGTCTACCATGTATCCCAGACATAGAGACAGGATGTAAAATTTCAGTTTAGTGTAGAAACAATACTTCTACTGCATAGGTGCTGTTTTTGCTCTAATTGTGTGCGTCAGATACCAGCGCAAGACAGGCAACTCACCATTAATGTAGTTAATGCTCACAACATGAGTGGCAATACTGCAGCATTTTACGTAGATCATTCGTGGGAGGCTAAGGAAAGTCCGGACGAAGTTTATTGTTTTATCTTAGACGACATTAATAGTGAGTTACCAAGTTCTACCAAGTACCTACACGTATTTTCTGATGGGTGTCCCGGTCAGAAGAAAAATAACACTGTAATTAGATTTCCCCAAACGCTCATTACTACTGGAATATTACAAAACGTATACAATTGTCTTCCTGTATATGTGCATTCTTTCATGCCGTGTGATCCTGATTTTGGTATTATAAAGGGGAAGATTTGCGCACCAGCCAGAATCTATCTACTGAGTGAATACGTAAGATTAATAGTAGCTTCGAAGAAGAACAACAGATTTACTGTTAAAATCATCGGTCAGCAGACATTTTTGATTTTCATTATTGGTGGCCAAAATACTTCAAGAAATAAGCACTTTCAGTGCAGTCTATGGGAAGGAGAGTAAATAGAGATGAAAAAGTGACATTCCATGTAAATGAATTTATGGAGTTTTAATATGAATAGGATCGTGTCACATAAACGGTTTTCATTCATGAGCTGGTTGTTCATAACTTTAAACTGTTGCTTTCTACAGTCAGCCGTCCATTTTTGTCATGCGCTCCTGCTTATCCATAGGCTTATGTGGAAGTAAATGATAAGAATCTGACATGAAGAAATCGCAGCCATACATACCAACTGAATATCGTAACTTTTATAATGAATACTACCTACACCTTCCACAACAGCTGGTGACAAATTATGTTGATAAAGCTCCATTTTGTGAGTCATAAAATATCGTAATTTTTTTGATACTAAAAAAATCCTGGAACATAGGAAGAACGGGTCTTTTAATCTTCCATCAATTTAAAACTTTCTGTGGTAAGAAGTAAAGTCTCTAAATTCATTACTGACTATTACTGTTTTCTTATTTCTTAGTTATTGCCGTTTATTTGAGAAACAGTACCTCTCGATCACTTTAGAAAAAATTCTGTATTGGTCTCATATTATCGAACAAGATGTAAAGATATTTACTCTCTTCAGCAGACAAAACAAAAACATCCATAGCTGTCCTCACTAGATTATCGCTTGCAGATTGTTTTCTTCATTACGTGGGAAATTTGACTGAGTGGGGAAGTGTTGTTTCAGAAATAAATGAATTACATGCATCGTATGTGTTATTTTATGTAAGGTAACAGGCTTATATTCATGAAGTTCGATCTTTTTAACCATTCTTAGTGTACCACTTAGGTTTTATCCATCTATTTACCCGTTTATAATCAAAAGCACTGAAACAAGTGAATGGAATTGGCACCTAGACCTTGCGTGCAGTATTACTTCTCTTCTTTATTCCATATTATGGGTATATAGCTTTTTGATCTTTGACACTGTACATAGTTTTCTATATTTTAAAATATTCCACGGCATTTATTTGGGACCATATGTTAATTCCCTTCTCTTTAAAATATTGCGCGGCATTTATTTGTGACCATATGTTAGTTCCATTCTCTTTTCGTATGTCTTGAGTTTATATTACTTAATGAACAGCTTATGTTCGATGTCTGGTTAGTACAGGTTTACAGAAACTGAACATAATTCCTTGAATCTGGTGTAGTATAAGTCTAATAGAAGGTTTGTTACGTTACAATTCTTTATTTTTTAATGGTCATGACTACATAAAAAAAATCGTTGGTTAGTAGAGCCATCTTTCAGTAACTGTTTTCGCGTAGCTATGAAAGTTATGTGGTGGATAGTTCTCTAATAGCCGTAAAACAGGCACTTCGTTCCTGTAGCTAAAGGTGTGAGTGATACGCCTTAATCGCATCCGCACATGGACTGTAACTGTTACAATCGCCTTATGTTGAAACAGAAGTGTGGCGTTTGAGCAGTGGATACATTTATGGTACATGGCTGACGTCGTAAATTATGAAATCATGACGACCTAAGTAGGATCATAGCATTATATTGCCTGCAAAATATACTTTCGTATGTCTTCATTTTTGTTGCGTTCTGTTAAATTTTTCAGTATGTAGATGACAATAAGAGCGATTCAGGTCAACAGATTATCAGGGTGTATAATGTTTGGTGGCTGACACTCACTGAATTAAGAAATAACGTTTATTGGTATGTATCAGATAATGGAAGTTTAAATACTAAATGCACTTTGCTATTGTTCACCTCTTATACGCTATTTTCTGTATTTTGGATCTAAAGACGGCTCGTCAATGAGCGAAAACTATTAATCAGTATAGGAATTTTTGCGACCTTGACTTAGAATTTTTATTCATATATTTTATTAAAATCTTTTTTTCCGTTTTCATTCATTCCGTTCTGCAGTTCACTGTACAATGAATACACGAAGATGCCTGACGTCAGTTTCATTTGTCTACTTGCTAACGTATCCAAAGCTGCTCTGCAATGTGAACTGCTGCCTGACAACTCTGCATATGCTGTATTTTTTGTACATTCTTCATTGCAGTCATTGTCCTGGTGAAGTCGGTGCCGGCATCTTGCAACTGGCTCCAATGGAAACTTACGGTTTCGATGCATAAATCAAAATAAACCCCAGATCTCTTTGTTAATTCATGTACAGGACACAGGTTTGTGGACTTGCGTAAATATTTTTGAAAAATATTCTATTTCATTAGCTGTTTACTGGAGTTGTGTCGTCAGTGAATTTTATATGAAGTGAGATATGTGAGAATTCGAGGGCGGTTAGAGATGTAGGACGTATATCTGACGCGCTTCGCTTGTAATTTGAATTTAGAAGTCTCCTGAGTTCTTCAAGTTATTGTTTAACATATTTACCGTTTGGGAATGGGATGGCCTGGACTTCGGAAATTTTCATTAGCACTCGAAGTTTAGAACTGGAACATGTGTCAGTGAGGAATAAATATTGTGCACTCGTGTTACCTCTAACGGGAAAGTATCGTGGTGCCCGTTTTCAAAAGGACAATGCTCGTTCACACATGACACGTCTCTCCATCAACTGTCTGCGTGATCTTGAGGCTATGTGGTGGCCAGCAAGTTATCCAGATCCATCCCGGATAGAACATGTGTGAAATCAGCTCTGACGTCAACTCCACCTCAGGTCCAGTATCTAGGATCAATGACCAGTTACAGCAGTGGACCAGCTTACCTCAGTGGCTTTATACACTCTTCCCAACCAAATCAGTACGTTCATCGAGGGCATAGGGGGTAACTAGAGTGGCGAAGTGGCCATCCTAAATGCTACACTGAAATTCACTGACTAATGCAGTATGCCAAAAGTCGCGATGTTCGGAGAATTCCAATGGGGACAACGAAGTTGTAGAAGGTAAAAGATAAGCAGTACTCTACTAGAACTATTAGTGAAACACTTTGTGCAGACTGCTGAGGATTTGTTCTTGCATTCATGTTGAGGTTGAACCTAACCCTTTTTTCTGTGTTTGCTTACACAGAAATTTCTTTTTGTATGGGTGCTACCTTGAGCAAACATAATATTTTTCTTCTTTACTCAGACATGTTTTCCTGAAGTTTCAGCATCATCAGTACTTCCTTTTATTTTCTTTCTATTAAATAATACGAAATTGCTCTTTACTATCTGTATGTAAAGAAATTTCAGTTTATAGTAAAAATATTCACAAATTTGGAAACAGATACCTTGTCGGCACATACTGTGGTGTTAGTGATTTCCAGTATTTTGTGTTAAAGCTGCTTTTCTTTCACAGTTTCTCCTCTGCAGTCATATAGAACATAATGTAAATAAGTTACTTACATATAAAATACTACGGGGAATGTTATGGTTAACATTAATTTTATTCTGTGTGGAAGAATGTTTGTGTGTGTTTGTGTGTGTGTGTGTGTGTATGTGCGTGCGTGCGTGGGCAAGTAAGTGTGTTTTAGAGTGAGTGCATCAAGATTGTGTGTGTGTGTGTGTGTGTGTGTGTGTGTGTGTGTCAGTAAGGTGTTCTGCTGACGTATATCGACATCTGCTACTTTTTAGTGCACTTCTGTTTTCTGGATGCCTAATACTGAAATTTCTGGTTGACTCTCCAGTATAGACAGTATTGAAGTCCTCACATGTCAGCTTATAAATACCAGATGTGTTGTTTATCTGTTTTGGTTCTGGTTGTTCTTTGTTTTCTCTCTATGGAATTATCTGTTCTGTAGGCTATTTTTAATCCTTGTTTCATCAGTAAATTTCGGTAAATTTCATTTAATTCTGTGAAGGGGCACAGCTACAAGATGTATAGTAGCTAAGGGCTAATTAATCATATTAATTACAAGTTTGTTTGTGTGGCCATCCTCCGCAGCAAGCATATAAATACTTGTTTCGTAAATAAAACTGCCTTTTCCTACAGCTAGTTACTTTATTTATCCCATACGCGTTTCGCCTTCTCCTGTCCTAAGGCATCATCAGCGGGATCTATAACGATACAGTTTTGTTAGTTTTAGATTATTAAACAGTTCACTTCGCGATTTTTTTGTAAATAAAGTAATTACTTACGATTTGCTGATCTGCGTTTCTTCACATCTTGTCTGGAGGCCGAAAAACCACTTTTATTACTTTTACAAAACAAGTAATCATATTAATTACTGTATGAGAAGAAACTGTTATGTATGTGTGTGTGTCATAGTGTCTGCTTGATATAGGTGTCTCATTAACTGTAACACTGTCATTCATCACTATGAGGTAGCGCCAATCGACTGTGTGAGGCAGTGCCCTGATCGTACAGTATCCCATTCCACTTCATAGTGATATAAAACCATCTTGAGTTTACTTGACTGTGTAACCCTTTTAGTTTCAGTTCAATTTTCCATCAGTAAACGAGTGGTTACCAGGGTCAATTGTAAAGGCTCTTCAACAACTTATTTGCATAACTGCATCTTACAGTTAAAATTCCTGTGTTACTGAGGGGTAGCATTCTTGGCAGCATTTGGTTCACTCAGCGCTGTGCTGCAAGATGAATGGAAAAGTGATTCTCTGTCTGGCAGGTGGGCAGGCAAGCGACACCATCCATGTATGCACCTAGGAGAAGTGCAGTCGGTTTGAGACAGTGTGGTGTCACTGAAGGCGTTGCAGGCAGTGTCTGCTCTGTTTGTGCACAGTTGCACCAACAGCCCAGCCCTTCTCTTTAGACACACATTCATAACCCAACTGGTCAACCAATCTCTGCTGAGCAGGTTACCAACCTGCTTGACTGTGTGTGGGCATATTGTGACTGTGTGGCAGACGCTACCTGCCTGCACTGACAGAATGTGGGATGGCAAGTAGTAGTTGGGTCAAGCAGGTAGAGGTGTGCCAGCAACTGATACATCTGGACCATGAATCCAGCCGCTATAAACTCGTCCACACAAAGGAAAATTGATTGGGGCAGACCCATTTAGCAAGGGGGTTGACCAATCGTTGGCCCTATGTATGGGGATCTTTGAGCTGCTCATGGACAGGCCTACTAGTTGCCCCCCCCCCCCCCCCGTCACCCAACCCCCCATCACACTGAGTAGGTCACCGACCCATCTCACTGTGTGGGCCACTGCAACTGCATGGCAGACTCTACCTAAATCCAGTCACGTGGCAGATTTCACCATGCCGAAACAGAAAGGAAAAAGTTGGAGTTTGGGGTGCCAGGTAGTGGGGGAGCCAACAGACCTGGACAACAGACTCGACCATTATAAAATCGCCAAGACAAAGGCAAGCATGTCGGCATAGACTCGCTCAGCATAGGGTGTTGGCCCACTGTTGAACCTTTGAATGGGTGGATTTAGATGCAAGAATGGAAAATGCCTAGGCGAGGAGCTGGGACATTAGCTTCCAGTTGTGAAGGTCGGACGATTAGGCGTCAGTTTATGCTGTTTTTGAGTCTGACCTTGGTCAAAAAATGGTTCAAATGGCTCTGAGCACTATGGGACTTAACAGCGGAGGTCACCAGTCCCCTAGAACTTAGGACTACTTAAACCTAACTAACCTAAGGACATCACACACATCCATGCCCGAGGCAGGATTCGAACCTGCGACCGTAGCCGTCCAGACTGTAGCGCCTAGAACCGCTCGGCCACCCCGGCCGGCCCTGACATTGGTCAGAAGAATGCAAATGGCAGAGCCCTTAGATGCTGATGCATCTTCTCTGGACTCACGCGATCACATAAGCAACACAGAATAATATTAACGATATTTGTCTAAGTTCTTGGGGGGAGGGGGAGGATGTTTGACACCACTGTGTCGTTGGAGGGGCGTTTCTGGGCATGCTTTCTGCCTTATGCGACAGCGAATCTGATTTGCTCTCTCCTCTTCGACATGCGAGTAAGAAGCTTAAATTTTATTGCGAATTTTTCTGATCAGTAGCTGTGTCTCGCATCCGCACAGTAGTGATTGCTTGAGGGCAAGACAATTAGGCACTGCACCAAGTCTAGGTGGAAAGAAGCAGTCTTGGTGTTGATACATTTGGTCAGGAATTTTGTCAGAGGTTGGACTCAGTGTTCGAATCTCAGTGCATATTAGTGTGGCGACTTTCGCTGGACAACGGAGGCGGACTGCGCGCGCACGAAATTAGCTTTCGCCACTGGCTCACGAGGTGAAGTCGAGAGCCGCAGTCGCAGCCTTCGCTGGCTGCTGTAATCAGTGAGTTGGTCACATTAAGAACTGCGCAATGCAGAGCACTGAGTGTACACCGAAAGGGATAGGGATCGATTTCAGCTTAAATAACGCTGGGCAAAATCCACTGAAATGTGGGTAAATAGGGGAAATCGCACCTTGACTAGTAGTGCTTATCTCTTTTTGTTTCCTTCCTTGCCGGCCGGAGTGGCCGTGCGGTCCTAGCCGCTACAGTCTGGAGGCGAGCGACCGCTACGGTCGCAGGTTCGAATCCTGCCTCGGGCATGGATGTGTGTGCTGTCCTTAGGTTAGTTAGGTTTAATTAGTTCTAAGTTCTAGGCGACTGATGACCTCAGAAGTTAAGTCGCATAGTGCTCAGAGCCATTTGAACCATTTGTTTCCTTCCTTAATCTGTCAGAGCTCCGTGGGCGCTCATTTAATGAATTACACTTGCAAAATCGTGTGCCATGAAGTCTGAAGTCACTAAACTTCATCTAATTCAGCCACGGGCCTTCCTCCAGTGTCTACGAATCAATGGCAATTTTTAACTGTTTCTCTCGATTTTTAAGCTTATGTGATTCATTGAATTAAGCCTTTGAGACTGATTCTTCATTGAAGGGCATGTGACACTTATGGCAACCTTGAAATTTTACACCATTTGAGAGATTAAAAGATAACAAATAAAGTTGTTTGAGTTATAGCCGGAGTGCACGTCAGCACATGTCCCCACATCTTTTACTCTTCAGCGTTCTGCATATTGTTCGAGAAAAATACTGAATGTTGCTGGAGTTCAATAATCAAAATTCCATTGCGGAGTTTTCTCTTTAGGACTTACCGTAGGGTTAGTAACCAACGGAAAATTCGTAGAACATCAGACGATTTGGCACTCAGGCCCGAATAAATAACGTCAATCATGTTGTGTGTGCTCAGTTAGTACCCATAGTCCTTGTCATAAGGTAAAGTGAATCACTTTAATCAGAAGTTTGGGCCACTTTTAACAGTACTGCAGCCTGTCGCTGGAACAACATTCTTCTCAGAATGTTTGCGGAGATCTTGACAGACCCGAATAGTTTTGATCAGAGAACATCCTGAAAGCAAAATAATTGGCCAAACGTATTAGGAAAGATGAGCATAGCGTTCCACAGAACAGAACGATATCTTGACAGTGTAAGTCTTGCTTGGGGTTGACAGGTAGGACCCCTTTTATTTGCGCACGATTTTTACGCGCTTGCACCTGGCTAATTTAGCCTGTTGTTCATCTGAGTGAATCTCATGGGGTATCGCGCCTTTGTGATCATCTCACTGGACTGGAAACCTGAGAACTTTATAGTAAACTTAAATCGCCGGGAAATCAGAACTGAAGTCATCAAAGAAAACGTAAACGTTTCCTTCCTCCCACCCCTGTCGAAATCTACTACAACACAAGTAGACGCTTAGTCGTTTTTCTTAATACGTTCTTCGCACTCCAGCAATTATTACCAAAACATTAAGTACCTGGGGGACACGGGTAGAAGCGTCAACACTGTCGGAAATGCCTTAGAATCTAAAACCGATAGACAATAGCTGAAATAAGCATCTGGCGCAGTTACCAGATCGTGACGGCTACTCACCGAGGAACAGCGGCGGTTGCAGACAGGTTCCCTCGTTGGCCACCAGAGCTCGCAACGTCGCCTTCACAGCGTCATCAGGCTCCGAGCACGTGTCAAACACCTGTACACCTGAAACAGGAAGAGAGCTGTTCAAAATGGTTCAAATGGCTCTGAGCACTATGGGACTCAACTGCTGTGGTCATAAGTCCCCTAGAACTTAGAACTACTTAAACCTAACTAACCTAAGGACAGCACACAACACCCAGCCATCACGAGGCAGAGAAAATCCCTGACCCCGCCGGGAATCGAACCCGGGAACCCGGGCGTGGGAAGCGAGAACGCTACCGCACGACCACGAGATGCGGGCTGAAGAGAGCTGTTATTCAGTTATATACTACGGTTGATTTTTTTTCTTTCGAACACGAAGAGGCCACGTTAGATGGTATACAGTACTAATAACATCCTTGTGTCTAATTAAATGTTGCAGTGAGATGGACGAGATATATCTAAGGGCTTAGACCCCTCTGAACAAGCGTCATGCGCCGTATCGTCTGCATATGTTGAGCAAGTTATCCAGTTTGCTATGTGCAGACACAAACAAATACACTTACACTTGCAATGGGCTTTCATGTTTTTTCTTGGTAAACTGTCTTGACTTTATACTAAAAATAGTTCGACATCCGTCGGTTCTCAGGAGGTTTCCATTTTAAAATAAATGTGAAACATTCTCAGTTGGGAGTACCCACCTATAAGCTCTCTTAGCATTTGATTGAGAAGAGCTGGACTCCTCTGCGGGACAGAACCCGAACTGCTCCCTCTACTTTCTGGGGTAGATAATGAAAAGTATGTTTTCTTTAAGCCAAATTCGAAAGCTCAGCATCATTGGCCTATTTCCAAAACAGGGGTGTGGCTTAGGATAGGGCTTAGGTAGAGAGGGGAAGGAACATGGCTTACGCACTGGCCGCAGAGAAAGGGAAAGGAAGAGGATAAGCGGTAAGTGAATGGAAAGAGGGCGTGGAGAGGGGACGAGAAGCGAGGGGAGGGTCCTGTTGGGCTTTGGTTCTCTCAGATGCTAGTCGCGTGGATTTGCTCCAAAGAGTACTTTGATCCTCTGCTTCCTGGTATGTTGCCGTTCCTGTACTGACAAATACCAATTTATACATGTCGCCCACTTGCCAGCTTCTCTTCACCCACACGGCAAATGAGTTGAATCTGTCAGCGATAGTATATGTAACAACCCCTTCTATTGTCTTCTCCGAATTTAATTTAAGAGTTCACTCAATTTTATAGCTATTGGACCAGTGAAAGGAGATCTGCACATCAGTTACATAGATGGCTACTATTTGAACTGTGTGCCTAGACCAACCTGTATACTGCTTCTTCTATGTACTAGAAACTATAATAATTGATGTTTTGAAATAAGTCTGTCAAAATTAAACATGGGTTATTCTTTTTCATTGCAGCCCGTTTATGGTCCCTCATCAAATTCTTTCAGTCTAACAACACTCAGCTCACTTGGTCACAAAGTGTCAGTTACTTTCAATTATTTCAAACTGTGAAAAATTCTGTTATTTAGTTACTTCAACGGTTATTCGACAGTTACACACCATCACCCTGCCCCTGTTACGCGACCATTTTTTTCCAAACTGCCCTTTAATTTGTGTAAAACCCATATGAAAGAGTCAAATATAATCGCAATAAGTTAATTCGCACGAGATAACGAAACTGAATCAGTAAGAGTGATTGTCAGTACTTAACTACTTAGATTACAACTTCCTATACTAAAATGCACGCACAGCTAAATCAGAAACCAATACGGTCGCAAGATGGACTCCACGGAGGAAGAGAAAAGCACAGTAGGGCTACAAAATGCACTCCTACCCAAAGAACAGCCACTCGCTCTAGTGTGAAGAGACCCACCAGGCAGATATTAGAGTCGAGCCAGGCTGCGTTTTGAAATGAGTCTGTCCTGACGCCACCGTCCAAAGTCATACAGTGCAAATTACATCTCCAGGATGTGCAGGGAGAGCAAAGGCTGTGTTAAGCGAAGTGCTTGTTCACAGGATGTGTGCCGTTTAATCGCATACTCCCGAAGGAACAACCATTGTCGAGAGAAGCGGCGGACTTTCAAAATTTACTGAAGAACGCTGGCTGTTAAGATAATGTATTATAAAGTGGAATGCAAACAGGAAGCTTAGAGCCCCTTTGAAGATAATGGGATGCCAACACCTTGCCTAAGTGTCACAAAACCACATAGTTACAAAAACCTAAAATGGATACCATTGGTTCACGCAAATAATTTGGAACTGGGAGTCGGGATTTCAACTGTGCTCACAGAGGTCCAGAATGGCCACCATATGAAAGTATGCAGAGAGTAGGAGGAATTCGTACATGTTTTGGAGTGCCAAGACTAAATATTTTCGTGCCTGTTTAACGACCTGAAACGCGATTAAGGTAGGAGTCCAGCGTCACGAGTTACGCGACGCCAAAAGCCTCAGAGAACAAAGTTTTCCTTTGTGGGAAGCGCTCCACAGAAAGTTATTTCTTAGACTGGGGGCTTCGGGGCAGACATCTTCTCGGGTTGGCGTGTCGACGGGCAGACTTCGCTTCCGGATGATTCCTCCAGGTTCATCTGACCGAGTTGAAATTAGAAGCAAACAAAGAGGAGCTGTTGGTTCAAGCCAGTGACTGATTTTGCAGCCATGTCAGCTGTCACTTACAGATTATGAGCTTGGTGAGATCACCCGCAACAGCGAAACAAACTGTAGAGACAGACGATTCATTTATAACGACATTCAGTAATTCCAAACTTCACTCTGAAGACTTGTTTTCTATTACAGTTTCCGCATGCTTTAAAATGTCGCAATAGATGTATATGCATATCCATCAGTGGTATTTTCAGCCTTTATGCACCAGCCTTCAGCAAACACAGTACGATGCCTGCAAATGTAAATGTTTTGTCCAGATACGCGTTCATTTGAGTCACATTCCACATGCCCTATCCACACTGCCAATGGATTAGGCCACCTATTTAATGTTCTTTCCATTTGTGTGTTACGAATTTAACTACGTGCATGTGTAATAAACTGAGATCTTTGCCTAATTTAGTAGTCAGATAAGTCCCTTTCTCATTATTTGGATAGCGATGATTTAATCATGTCTGATACACACAGCCAAGTAAAGAATTTAATTAAAGACTCCAATCAATGTACTCCACCCACACTTTCACGATAAGGTGTAACGTTACAGCATGTGCTAACAGTTACGTAATACTCCACGATCTTTGTCAATGTTCAAAACGTACGAATCCACACACTTTCCCTTCACAAAATTACTTTCCTTGAATCAAGAATACGATTCACACTTTTTTTTTCTTTTCACTTTTCGAGACTAAACACTTTAGAATTTTATTGGCGCTTCTGGGCCACAGCCGAACCATCCACGATAGCCTCTCGCAACCGACTGATTGACTCTCACGACTCGAAGGCGCACCCTATACCACACTGTTGTCACGTATCTGTAACTTCAATAGATGAATTTTTAGATGTGAAGTAGTAATTAACAAAAATACATCGTGTAAAAAAAAACTTATGTGACAACTATTTATTTACAGCTCGTAAAAAACAGATACGTGTTTCAGAGTTTTACTGACCTTCATAGTAGTCACCAGCATTGTGTATAACCTGTTGCCAGCGATGTGGAAGTCGTAGGATACTCTTAGCAGTGACAGTTGTGTTGACAGTTCGAGCGGCGCGGTCTATTGATCGACGCATTTGTAGCAGTTCTGAAGCGAATGCCGTGAAGCGTTTCCTTCAGTTTCAAAATCGAGTTTAACTCACGAGGGCTTTTCAGGGGAGTGCAGTAGGTGGTATAGCACTTAGCAGCCCTATCAGTCAAACAAATCAGTAACAGCTCGCACTGTACGTGCTTGAGCATTGTCCTGCAAAATGATGGTCAGGTCCTGCAGAAAGTGTCATCGCTTCTGTCTCTATGCTGTTCATTTTTGGAACACAGCCTACGACCAGCTTAGAGACAGAAGTGATGGCACTTTCTGTAGGACCTGACCATCATTTTGCAGGACAATGCTCAAGCACGTACAGTGCAAGCTGTTACTGATTTGTTTGACTGATGGGGCTGCTAAGTGCTATACCACCTACTGCGCTACCCTGACTTAATCCCTCGTGAGTTAAACTCGATTTCTAAACTGAAGGAAACACTTCACGGCATTCGCTTCAGAACTGCTACAAATTCGTCGATCAATAGACCGCGCCGCTCGAACTGTCAACACAACTAGCACTGCTAAGAGTATCCTATGACCTCCACATCGCTGGCAACGGGTTAACACAATGCTGGTGACTACTTTGTAGGTCAGTAAAACTTTGAAACAAATATCTATTTTGTACGAGCTGTAAATAATAGTTGCCACTATTACAGTTCCAACCCTCGTATTGACGTAATGGTTCAAATGGCTCTGAGCACTATGGGACTTAACATCTGAGGTCATCAGTCCCCTAGAACTTAGAACAACTTAAACCTAACTAACCTAAGGAGGCAGGATTCGAACCTGCAGGATTCGAACTTGCGACCGTAGTGGTCGTGCGGTAACAGACGGTATATTGATGTAATGTAATACTTTCTAGGACACCAGCAACATTGCAGACGCCGGAGGTGAGCTACTGGTATCAGTATTTTAACAAGGGTATCGCTATTACACTTATGCATTGCATTTACCTGATTTCATAGACTTTGATTCCATGTATTTCATTTCAGCGAATTTCATTCAGTTCATGTGCGATCATATTGTACAGACTGTTTAACGAAGGTACCGATTTTACATTTACTCACTGTATTTATCTGAGTTCATCGGCTTTGATCCCATGTATTTCATTTCAGCGAATTTCGTTCACTTCATGTACAGTTGTATTGCAAGGTAGGCTATGGTATTGCAAAAAAAATCTCTTACACCAATAGTAGGGGACATTTGGATGAAGTGTTCGGAAGTTTTAGAAGGAAACATCAAGGGTAATGAAAGTTAGGGTCACATTAAAGAGAATAAAAACTACTTATTCCCTTTTATTGTAATTTTTCAGGCATCTGTATTCACTGTTTCTTGCTATTTGCGATCTATTTCAAAGTGCATGGCACATGGTGTGGTAATACACGTATCGCACACTGGGCAGTGTAATATGTCAACTCATAGGGTATTTGATCAAAAGAATCACGGGACTTACTGGTGTTCAATAACATATGGTGTGTCCACCCTTCGCCTTCATAACAGCTTGAAGTGCACTGGAGACACTTTTGGCGAAGTATCTGAATATCTGTGGAGGAAGGGCAGTCCATTCTTCCTCAAGAGGTAAAACCAGAAAACGTATTGATGTTGAATACTGGCGTCTGAAGCCAAGTCGACGTTGTAATTCATCCGTAAGATGTTCCATTTTGTTGAGGTCGGAACTCCGAATAGGCCAGTCCATTTTACGGGTGTTACTGTCCACAAATAATTGCCTCGCAGATGCTGCAGGCTGCATCGTCATGCTGATAAAATCATCGTCACTGAAACATTCATCTAGTGTATGCAGTACACAATGGTGTAAGATGTGTTCACATCCTTCCACATTTAGCATTTTCTCAAACGCAACAATGGGACCACACCTTATCCACGAAAGACACCCCTATACCGCGACACCATCTCTTTCGTACTTAACTGTTGGCAGTACATATAGTGGAAGGTAACGTGCTCCAGGCATTCGCCCAACTCAAACCATTGTATCGTCTTGCCCAAGGGTATAAAGTGAAACACAACTCAAAAACACTTACAAGGGGAGGCCGCCAATTGTGAAATTCAGGTTAGATTCATACTGCGCATAATAAAAGCTCATGGCCAGAGGTGTAATGTGGCAAAGCATCAAGATGCACTTCTCAGCCGTTGCCGAGAAAATCGACAGTTAAAAGAAACCGTTGTGGTGAAATACTCTCTACGATTAATAATTTTCTGCAGCGTCGTGGCGCAGCGGTAAGCGCTCGGGTTCGTAATCCGATGGTCGCCGAATCGAATCTCGCGCAATGCATTTTTTTTATTATTATTAGTTTTTTGTAATTCATTAATGATTTGCTTATGCATGTTGGTGAAAGCGGATCGCTCTTCAATTGTACCGCCTCCATTTTTCCGTTGCGCTAGGGACCGCATCTACCTTCTTTCGAAGTTAGCAGGCAACTACGCTGTTATGCGGCGGCTCGTTTCGGCCCATTCAACATATGTCCTTCAAGTGTAACGAGCGAGTAACGGAGTTTATATTTCATACCTGCCACAGCAAATTTGTGTTCGTGGGGTTTCTATTCTAATTCGAACGTTTGACTTACGCTATACGTATTCGTTTCGGAATATCGTTTCTACGTCTTCCGTTAACTATACGTGGTTAACATTATGAAGACAATAACATTTGTGAAATACAACTTTGTTTGCGGAAAACATAATGATGTTCGAAGTCGCCAGTTTTTCCACGACAAACGACTTTCAACAACTTATTATATGCATAATTGTTGCAATATATATATTACAAGAAACAAATACAAAAAAAAAGTTGCATGGCGCGAGATTCGATCCGGCTACCTTCGGATTACGAACCCGAGCGCTTATCGCTGCACCACGACGCTGTAGAAAATTATTAATCGTAGAGAGTATTTCACCGCAACGGTTTCTTTTAACTGTCGATTTTCTCGACAACGGCTGAGAAGTGCGTCTTGGTGCTTTGCCACATTACATCTCTGGCCATGAGCTTTTATTATGCGCAGTATGAATAGAATCTGAATTTCACAATTGACGGCCTCCCCTTGTTAGTGTCGTTCTCTACGCCACCTCAAGTGTCGCTTAGCATTGAGAAAAGAAATGTGTGGATCATGAGGAGCCTCTTGGCCATTTTATCCCACTCTTTTTAACTCCCTACATATAGTCACTGCGCTAGCTGGGCTGCTGGTAGCGATTTGGAACTCATGAGCGACTACTTCCGCAGCTTTCATGAGATTTTTTACGACCATCCTCCGAAGCGCTCGATAGTCCTTGTCCGTTAATACACGAGGTCTGCAAGATTTTGGTTTAACTGTGGTTGTTCTTTCAGGTTTCCAGTTCACTACCACATCACGGACAGTCGACTAGGGCAGCTTTAGAAGGGTTTAAATGACTCTGATGGATTTGTTACTCAGGTGACATCAATGACTAGGCCACGTTGAAAGTCACAGAACATTCCTGACCGATCCATTCTACTGTTCCTATTTCACTACTGACAACACCATACTCTCTGCCTTCTTTTATCCTGGTGTGTCCGCCTCTCGTGATATTTAGTGGTTGATTCCACATTACATAGGGGTCTCCCGAATCTTCTGAACAGATAGTGCATACATCGTCTGCTCCGCTACTGACATTGCCATTTCTTCCAACATTATGGAAGCAATAAAATTAAAGATCTGAGTCAGGTGGCATCCTTGCGCAGACAGCCTAATGATTAAAGTAAATTATCGTGAAAAGCAGGGAGAGAATTCCGATCGTTAATAAATTATCATTTGTCATGACATAAATATTTCATTGCTGTATCCGTTTTGCAGCTATTAAAGCATGGATTCTTTAAAGAATCGAACTTCCATGCATAAAACCGCTTCAAACTTCTGAATACTTAACAACAGAGTTAATGGTTAAATATTGCATTAGACATGCAAGCGATAAAAAGTTTAGATAAGGTTTGAAGTTATTTTTAAAGTTTGTTCCAAGTCACAGAACACTCTTGTTACCAAACACTGGATGAGTATATCATGGGTAACCTGCACTCAGTTTTAAGAAGAAGCTAGCTTTTCACGCGCCTCACTGCTTATGACATATCTCTACATCTACATCTACATTTATACTCCGCAAGCCACCCAACGGTGTGTGGCGGAGGGCAGTTTACGTGCCAATGTCATTACCTCCCTTTCCTGTATGGTTCGCGGGAAGAACGACTGCCGGAAAGCCTCCGTGCGCTTGAATCTCTGTAATTTTACATTCGTGATCTCCTCGGGAGGTATTAGTAGGGAGAAGCAAAATATTCGATACCTCATCCAGAAACGCACCCTCTCGAAACCTGGACAGCAAGCTACACCGCGATGCAGAGCGCCTCTCTTGCAGTGTCTGCCACTTGAGTTTGCTTAACATCTCGGTAACGCTATCACGCTTACCAAATAACCCGGTGACGAAACGCGCCGCTCTTCTTTGGATCTTCTCTATCTCCTCTGTCAACCCGACCTGGTACGGATTCCACACTGATGAGCAATACTCAATTATAGATCGAACGAGTGTTTTGTAAGCAACCTCCTTTGTTGATGGACTACATTTTCTAAGGACTCTCCCAATGAGTCTCAACCTGGCACCCGCCTTACCAACAAATAATTTTATATGATCATTCCACTTCAATTCGTTCCGTACGCATACTCCCAGATATTTTACAGAAGTAACTTCTACCAGTGTTTGTTCCGCTATCATATAATCATACAATAAAGGATCCCTCTTTCTATGTACTCGCAATACATTACATTTGTCTCTGTTAAGGGTCAGTTGCCACTCCCTGCACCAAGTGCCTATCCGCTGTAGATCTTCCTGCATTTCGCTGAAATTTTCTAATGCTGCAACTTCTCTGTATACTAGAGCATCATCCGCAAAAAGCCGCATGGAACTTTCAACACTATCTATTAGGTTATTCATATATATTGTGGAAAGCGATGGTCCCATAACACTCCCCTGTGGCACGCCAGAGGTTACTTTAACGTGTGTAGACGTCTCTCCATTGAGAACAGCATGCTGTGTTCTGTTTGCTAAAAACTCTTCAATCGAGCCACACAGCTGGTCTTATATTCCGTTGGTTCTCACTGTATCGAACGCCTTCCGGAAGTCAAGGAAAGTGGCATCTACCTGGGAGCCTGTATCTAATATTTTCTGGGTCTCATGAACAAATAAAGCGTGTTAGGTCTCTCCTGAACGTTGCGTCACACAATGATATAATTTTGCTGGTACATTCAGTGCTATATGTGTTTGTGAATACAGTTAGTAGTGAAGAAGAAATTAATCAAAACGTCACGCATGATGTGGCCGTTTTTCTGCGTGAACAGTGAAAATGTAGTAAGCGATAAATTTTTTTATTATGATTATTGTTATTATTATTATTTTGTGGGTGGTGTCAGCGAAAAAGATTCATAAAGTTTTGAAATCATGTGTAAAGTTTCTTGGAAGTCACTAAATGCTCTCATTCTCAAATAGTGGACGAATATAGTCCCGATATTTGTGCAGCGGGGCCAACAAGATGTAGAAGCCCTGTGCTGTGCGACATAGCAAGTGACACTACAGAGATCGTCCCCGGAAGGATGCGAGTTTAATAAATTTAACTGTGGGTTTAAATACATGCAAGCTCTCGATAACACACGACAAAGCTAAGATCTTTAGTGGGTACCTTTTCAATGACAAATTGATTCCATGTGGATCCTGCACAGAGACGAGCGTTTACCATTTTTGGCGGCTAAGGCGACTCACGTGACGTCACAGGTTCGTTATGGAGATCGTATTTCTCGTGGGCCTCGTCGTGTATGAAGAGTTATGCTGCTTCAAGACATCTACACAGTTTTTAACTGTAATAACTGTCTTACTGTGTGGAACTTTCAGATAATACACACATCAAAAAAAATTTTGCATCGCCTCGGTTCCGAGAGTTCCGGAACCTGTACAGAAAACTGGAATAGAGATCAACATAAACATCATTTCCACTTTTTTTATTGCTCATGAAAATCATACATTGCATGTTGTACCACCATAAAGTGAGACCTTCAGAGGTGGTGGTCCAGATTGCTGTACACACCGGTACCTCTAATACCCAGTAGCACGTCCTCTTGCATTGATGCATGCCTGTATTCGTCGTGGCATACTATCCACAAGTTCATCGAGGCACTGTTGGTCCAGATTGTCTCACTCCTCAACGTCGATTCGGCGTAAATCCCTCAGAATGGTTGGTGGATCACGTCGACCATGAACAGCATCCCAGGCATGTTCGATAGGATTCATGTCTGGAGAACATGCTGGCCACTCTGGTCGAGCGATGTCGTTATCGTGGCCGAGCGGTTCTAGGCGCTACAGTCTGGAACCGCGCTACTGCTACGGTCGCAGGTTCGAGTCCTGCCTCGGGCATGGATGTGTGTGATATCCTTAGGTCAGTTAGGTTTAAGTAGTTCTAAGTTCTGGGAGACTGATGACCTCAGAAGTTGTCCCATAGTGCTCAGAGCCATTTGATGTCGTTATCCTGAAGGAAGTCATTCAGAAGTCGTGCGCGATGGGGTCGCGAATTGTCGTCCATGAAGACGAATGCCTCGGCAATACGCTGCCGATATGGTTGCACTGTCGGTCGGAGGATGGAGTTCACGTATCGTACAACCGTTACGGCGCCTTCCATGACCACCAACGGCGTACGTCGGCCCCAGATAATGCCACCCCAAAAGAGCAGGAAACCTGCCTCCAAACACGTCTCCCACGATTGTCTGGTTGAAGCCATATGTGACACTCATCGGTGAACAGAACGTGATGCCAGTCCTGAGCGGTCCATTCGGCATGTTGTTGGACCCATCTGTACCGCACTGCGTGGTGTCCTGATAGCATAGATGGACCACGCCATGGACGTCGGGAGTGAAGTTGCGTATCATGCAGCCTATTGCGCACAGTTTGAGTCGTAACACGACGTGCTGTAGCTGCACAAAAAGCATTATTCAACATGGTGGCGTTTCTGTCAGGGTTCTTCCGAGCCATAATCCGTAAGTAACGGTAATCCACTGCAGTGGTAGCCCTTGGGCGGCCTGAGCGGGGCATGTCATCGACAATTCCTGTCTCTGTGTCTCCTCCAAGTCCGAACAACATCGCTTTGGTTCACTCCGAGACGCCTGGACACTTCCCTTGTTGACAGACTTTTCTGACACAAAGTAACAATACGGACGCCATCGAACTGCGGTATTGACGGTCTAGGCATGGTTGAACTACAGACAATACGAGCCATGTACCTCCTTCCTGATGGAATGACTGGAGCTGATCGGCTGTCGGGCCCTCACCGTCTAATAGGCGCTGCTCATGCATTGTTGTTTACATTTTTGTGCGGGTTTAGTGACATCTCTGAACAGTCAAAAGGACTGTGTCTGTGATATAATATCCACAGTCAACGTCTATCTTCAGGAGTACCGGAAACCTGTGTGATGCAAAGCTTTTTTTGATGTGTTTATTATACCTCTTAAGAGGTAGGTTATGACAGTATTTTAAATTTTCAAATTCAATCACTATTTATATCAAATATTGAAAAATGAAATTTTTGTTGTCCACAGAAGCCGTTAGGTAGGCAACCAGTAATTGACCGTGCGTTCCGTGCCCCGGGATGGGCGCTTAGTAATTTAAATACGCATGTTTCGTTTCTTTTCACGAACATCTAGAAATGTCTTTTCGGGATATTTTGTTATACATTCTAACATTCGACCTGAGGTTATGTGTGTAGAGTGTGATATTTCTCGTTCTTGTAGACATAGAATTCAGTCCCGAACCTCAGTAATTTATAAGGATAATGTTATCTCAAGTAACATGTAAGAAATTATTTTCATTTATTAACATTTCTCTAACATACACTACTGGCCATTAAAATTGCTACACCATGAAGAAATGCAGATGATAAACGGGAATTCATTGGACAAATATACACTCCTGAAAATTGAAATAAGAACACCGTGAATTCATTGTCCCAGGAAGGGGAAACTTTATTGACACATTCCTGGGGTCAGATACATCACATGATCACACTGACAGAACCACAGGCACATAGACACAGGCAACAGAGCATGCACAATGTCGGCACTAGTACAGTGTATATCCAACTTTCGCAGCAATGCAGGCTGCTATTCTCCCATGGAGACGATCGTAGAGATGCTGGATGTAGTCCTGTGGAACGGCTTGCCATGCCATTTCCACCTGGCGCCTCAGTTGGATCAGCGTTCGTGCTGGACGTGCAGACCGCGTGAGACGACGCTTCATCCAGTCCCAAACATGCTCAATGGGGGACAGATCCGGAGATCTTGCTGGCCAGGGTAGTTGACGTACACCTTCTAGAGCACGTTGGGTGGCACGGGATACATGCGGACGTGCATTGTCCTGTTGGAACAGCAAGTTCCCTTGCCGGTCTAGGAATGGTAGAACGATGGGTTCGATGACGGTTTGGATGTACCGTGCACTATTCAGTGTCCCCTCGACGATCACCAGTGGTGTACGGCCAGTGTAGGAGATCGCTCCCCACACCATGATGCCGGGTGTTGGCCCTGTGTGCCTCGGTCGTATGCAGTCCTGATTGTGGCGCTCACCTGCACAGCGCCAAACACGCATACGACCATCATTGGCACCAAGGCAGAAGCGACTCTCATCGCTGAAGACGACACGTCTCCATTCGTCTCTCCATTCACGCCTGTCACGACACCACTGGAGGCGGGCTGCACGATGTTGGGGCGTGAGCGGAAGACGGCCTAACGGTGTGCGGGACCGTAGCCCAGCTTCATGGAGACGGTTGCGAATGGTCCTCGCCGATACCCCAGGAGCAACAGTGTCCCTAATTTGCTGGGAAGTGGCGGTGCGGTCCCCTACGTCACTGCGTAGGATCCTACGGTCTTGGCGTGCATCCGTGCGTCGCTGCGGTCCGGTCCCAGGTCGACGGGCACGTGCACCTTCCGCCGACCACTGGCGACAACATCGATGTACTGTGGAGACCTCACGCCCCACGTGTTGAGCAATTCGGCGGTACGTCCACCCGGCATCCCGCATGCCCACTATACGCCCGCGCTCAAAGTCCGTCAACTGCACATACGGTTCACGTCCACGCTGTCGCGGCATGCTACCAGTGTTAAAGACTGCGATGGAGCTCCGTATGCCACGGCAAAGTGGCTGACACTGACGGCGGCGGTGCACAAATGCTGCGCAGCTAGCGCCATTCGACGGCCAACACCGCGGTTCCTGGTGTGTCCGCTGTGCCGTGCGTGTGATCATTGCTTGTACAGCCCTCTCGCAGTGTCCGGAGCAAGTATGGTGGGTCTGACACACCGGTGTCAATGTGTTCTTTTTTCCATTTCCAGGAGTGTATTATACTAGAACTGACATGTGATTACATTTTCACGCAATTTGGGTGCATAGATCCTGAGAAATCAATACCCAGAACAACCACCTCTGGCCGTAATAACGGCCTTGATACGCCTGGGCATTGAGTCAAACGGAACTTGGATGGCGTGTGCACGTACAGCTGCCCGTGCAGCTTCAACACGATACCACAGTTCATCAAGAGTTGTGACTGGCGTATTGTGACGAGCCAGTTGCTCGGCCACCATTGACCAGACGTTTTCAATTGGTGAGAGATCTGGAGAATGTGCTGGCCAGGGCAGAAGTCGAACATTTTCTGTATCCAGAAAGGCCCGTACAGGACCTGCAACATGCGGTCGTACATTATCCTGCTGAAATGTAGGGTTTCGCACAGGTCGAATGAAGGGTAGAGCCACGGGTCGTAACACATCTGAGATGTAACTTCCACTGTTCAAAGTGCCGTCAATGCGAACAAGAGGTGACCGAGACGTGTAACCAATGGCACCCCATACCATCACGCCGGGTGATATTCCAGTATGGGGATAACGAATACACACTTCCAATGTGCGTTCACCGCGATGTCGCCAAACACGGATGCGACCATCATGATGCTGTAAACAGAACCTGGATTCATCCGAAAAAATGACATTTTGCCATTCGTGTACCCAGGTTCGTCGTTGAGTACACCATCGCAGGCGCTCTTGTCTATGATGCAGCGTCAAGGGTAAGCGCAGCCATGGTCTCCGAGCTGATAGTCCACGCTGCTGCAAACGTCGTCGAACTGTTCGTGCAGATCGTTGTTGTCTTGCCAACGTCCCCATGTGTTGACTCAGGGATCGAGACGTGGCTGCACGATCCGTTACAGCCATGCGGATAAGATGCCTGCCATTTCGACTGCTAGTGATACGACGCCGTTGGGATCCAGCACGGCGTTCCGTATTACCCTCCTGAACCCACAGGTTCCATATTCTGCTAACCGTCATTGGATCTCGACCAACGCGAGCAGCAATGTCGCGATACGATAAAGCGCAATCGCGATAGGCTACAATCAGACCTTTATTAAAGTCGGAAACGTGATGGTACGCATTTCTCCTCCTTACACGAGGCATAACAGCAACGTTTCACCAGGCAACGTCGGTCAACTGCTGTTTGTGTGTGAGAAATCGGATGGAAACTTTCCTCATGTCAGCCACGTTGTAGGTGTCGCCACCGGTGTCAACCTTGTGTGAATGCTCTGAAAAGCTAATCTTTTGCTTATTACAGCATCTTCTTCCTGTCGGTTAAATTTCGCGACTGTAGCACGTCATCTTCGTGGTGTAGCAATGTTAATGGCCAGTAGTGTAAATTATTCTGATTTTACTAACAATTATCTTAGAGTCCCTCAACAGAAGTCAAACACAATTTATTCCGATTTTTTCAATATCTGCATTGTTTAATAAAATTAGTGTTGTGTAATGCAGAAGTAGCACTACGTGCGGCTGCGCGCCTTCGGCGCGCCAACAATGAGAGCCGAGCCAAGAGTTTCCGCCGCCAAGGGGCTCGTCGCTCCCTGGCGGGTTTGTGCTTGGTTACCACGGGCCCCCGGCCATCGCAGCATTTTCTCCTTTCTATGCTCAAGTCTATCCTCTTGCTGTTCTTTTCCCCTCCCTTGGGGAACATGTCTGGACTGTTTTCGGAAATGTATTCTGCATTCGTGATGACTGGGTGTTGTGTGATGTCCTTAGCTTAGTTAGGTTTAAGTAGTTCTAAGTTCTAGGGGACTGATGACCATAGATGTTAAGTCCCATAGTGCTCAGAGCCATTAAGCCATTATTCTGCATTTTCGGTAGTCAATATGAGAATACTCTATTGTTTTTCGTTTTTTTTCTTTCTTCGTTCACCTTCTCCTATCCTTCCTCCACTTCTGTGTTTGAGGTTCCTCTTTTCCTTCTTCCTCCCTGTGCGCTCCTGAAGGCCGGCCCACGCGTCTGACGCGTAACAGGGTTCGGATCTACCCCCTGGTACACGCCAGGCCCAGGGAGGTGACGATTGCCTGAGCGGCTACCTTCGCAAATCGCCAATTGGTCCCTTTGTCAGGTGTTCGGTAGGTATAACTTGAGGTGTGAACAGTTACCTAAGACAGGTGCGCCCCCTTCTGAAAGGGGCCCCCAGTTGGAAGGAGCGCGCTGTCGAAGACGCTGGCAATCGTGGGGATTTTCTCTCAAGGAGCCAATCATCTTCAGTCAACGGCTATGAAAAGTAAACGAAATGAGGCTAACGATTCAAAAACACCAACAGCTGCACCACGGTTCCTCATGGTTTCATGTACTAAAGAGGGTCAGTCCTACCCTACGGTAAATCTGTTTATTATTCAGGAAGGTGTTGATGCAACTGCAGGCCCGTGAAATCCTGCTCTCGTTTGCGCAATGGCACTTTGCTTTTGGAGACTACTTCTGATTCTCAAGCACAACTGCTTGCAGCTTCTCTCCTCCATAGCTATCTCATTCGCGTTGAGGCCCGTGTTGTTGTTGTTGTGGTCTTCAGTCCTGAGACTGGTTTGATGCAGCTCTCCATGCTACTCTATCCTGTGCAAGCTTCTTCATCTCCCAGTACCTACTGCAACCTACATCCTTCTGAATCTGCTTAGTATATCCATCTCTTGGTCTCCCTCTACGATTTTTACCCACCACGCTGCCCTCCAATGCTAAATTTGTGATCCCTTGATGCCTCAAAACATGTCCTACCAACCGATCCCTTCTTCTAGTCAAGTTGTGCCACAAACTTCTCTTCTCCCCAATCCTATTCAATACCTCCTCATTAGTTACGTGATCTACCCACCTTATCTTCAGCATTCTTCTGTAGCACCACATTTCGAAAGCTTCTATTCTCTTCTTGTCCAAACTAGTTATAGTCCATGTTTCACTTCCATACGGGGCTACACTCCATACAAATACTTTCAGAAACGACTTCCTGACACTTAAATCTATACTCGATGTTAACAAATTTCTCTTCTTCAGAAACGATTTCCTTGCCATTGCCAGTCTACATTTTATATCCTCTCTACTTCGACCATCATCAGTTATTTTACTCCCCAAATAGCAAAACTCCTTTACTACTTTAAGTATCTCATTTCCTAATCTAATTCCCGCAGCATCACCCGATTTAATTTGACTACATTCCATTATCCTCGTTTTGCTTTTGTTGATGTTCATCTTATATCTTCCTTTCAAGACACTATCCATTCCGTTCAACTGCTCTTCCAAGTCCTTTGCTGTCTCTGACAGAATTACAATGTCATCGGCGAACGTCAAGGTGTTTATTTCTTTTCCATGAATTTTAATACCTACTCCGAATTTTTCTTTTGTTTCCTTCACTGCTTGCTCAATATACAGATTGAATAACATCGAGGAGAGGCTACAACCCTGTCTCACTCCCTTCCCAACCACTGCTTCCCTTTCATGCCCCTCGACTCTTATAACTGCCATCTGGTTTCTGTACAAATTGTACAGGCCCATAGAATGTTGAATTTTTCCTGTGGTGTTATTTACACTAGGCTGCTCGATGGTCTGACTGAGGTAGAAATCCAAACGTACCTCTCTGGTTAGGGTATCATTGAAGTCCACCGGGTGACGAAAAAATTATATGCCTCCTTAGTGCCCACATGCACTCTCTTTCTGATACAGCGGTTCTTCCAACAAAGATCAAAGCAGGTTATGAACTTATCACAGTCACACCTCATATTCCAAACCCGGTGCGCTGCTACCAGTGTCATCATTACACACACACTCGAGAGGAATATCGACAACCAGCTAAATGTGTAACCTTTGGTAGAGATGCTCACGAAGGCGATTGTCTGCCGCCTTCTCCTTCCTTCATCAACTACGATGGCGACCATGCCGCCTCCTCCCGCGATTGTGCCGTGTATTTCGATGAATAGGCTGTCCAGGAGATCTGGGTGAAGGAAAAAGTGTCTCACCCAGTCGCTCGAAAGTTGTTGGCTAGTCGGAAACCCTGCATTCTACCATCTGCCACCTACAGTACTGTTCTTGCTACATCTCGCTCCACAAAGGACTTGGCCACGCAGACATGTGAGCTCAAATTCAGCACCGCAGTTGTGAAATCGCCCAGCGTCATCGTAGCATCCCCGTCTCCTCCTCTAGCCGTGCAACACGCCACCAAAATTTCGCCTCATGGGGCGAAGTCACCAGCTACACAACCAGCAGGCTGGAAAGGACAGAGAGAATACTCCCGTGAAGACTTCCTACGTCCCTCCTGCCAACCAACACCTGAGTCTTGAGAATGAGATTTTCAGTCTGCAGCGGAGCGTGCGCAGTTATGAAGCTTCCTGGCAGATGAAAACTGTGTGCCGGACCAAGACTCGAACACAGGTCCCGAGTTCGAGCCTCGGTTCGGCACAGTTTTAATCTGCCAGGAAATTCCATCTGAGTCTTCTTCTGACAACGGGAAATGCTCCAAGAAGTCAAACAAAGGCAAACGGTCTTCTCCTTCACTGACTCAAAAGTCCTCTTCGATGATGTCACCACGTAATACTCTCACTTGACCTGTCTCCATGTCGCCAGTGCGCACCAACAACCGTTTTTCTGTCCTGCATTACGCAGGCCGACAACAGGAGAATTCCGACGCTTTTGTAGACTTCATGGAGCAGGATCCTCCTGCTTCTGAGCCCTGTAGCAGTGAGTCTTCGAAGGCTGACACTCAGATGCCGCCGAAGTGACACCCCTTCATGTTTTCCTCATCATGACTATCCTCCAACGGAACGTTCGCGGTCTTCGATCCAAAAAAGGGGATTTACAGCTGTTCTTAGAATCGCAACTTGTTCTCTGCCTTCAGGAAACAAAATTGCGTCCTCACGACCGCTTTGAGCTCTCGCATTTCCTCCCGATCCATTCTGACCTCCCCCATCAAGGGTGGCATTCCATCTCATGGGGGAGTCATGTTGCTCATATGACATTCATAGTCCACGCAACTCCCTGACTACCTGCCTTAAGTTGTTGCAGTCCGCATTTTCCTTCCTCACTTGGCCTTTTCCCTTTGTACCTTTCACATCCCTCCGTCATTTGACGTCAACAAGGCAGACTTCCTCCAGCTTATTAGACAGTTACTTCACCCCTTTCTGCTGCTTGGTGACTTTAATGCGCACCATCCCCCTTGGGGTTCTCCCAGAACCTGTCTGATTGGTGCCCCCTTGGCTGGCCTTCGCAGTCAACTTCTTCTGCCTTAGCACAGGGACACCCGCGTTCCTTTCGGACAACTCACACCTATTTCCATTTGGACCTATCTTTCTGGACTGCCCAGCTTGGCCATCGTCCTGAGTGGTCCGTTCTCTCTGACACATACTGGAGAGACCATTCCCTGTGTGCTATCCGTTTGCTGACTCCTATCCTACCTACGTGCACACCCATATGGCAGCTTACTAAAACCGACTGTAGGCTCTACTGATCCCTGGCGAACTTCGACGAACAACATTCCCCGGTTGTGATGACCCGGTAGAATATCTTACAAACGTTATCCTTACCGCCGCAGAACGTTCCATTGCTCGCACTTCCTCTTCACCACGCCATGTCACAGTTCCTTGTTGGACTGAGGCGTGTCGCGAAGCAATTCACACCCGGAGAGGTGCTCTCCGCGTTTTTAACCGTCGTCCTACGATGGTAAACTGCATTCATTATAAATAGTTGCATGCACAGTGTCGACAGGTTCTTCGGGATAGCAAAAAAGCTAGGTGAATTTCATTTGCTAGTTCTTTTAACAGTTCCACTCCCTCTTCCATCGTGTGGACCAACCCCAGACATCTCTCTGAGACCAAGATCCATTCCCCAATTTCCGACCTGACAGTAGTAGACGATGTCATCATCTACATCTACATCTACATCCATACTCCGCAAGCCGCCTGACGGTGTGTGGCGGAGGGTACCCTGAGTACCTCTACCGGTTCTCCCTTCTATTCCAGTCTCGTATTGTTCGTGGAAAGAAGGATTGTCTGTATGCTTCTGTGTGGGCTCTAATCTCTCTGATTTAATCCTCATGGTCTCTTCGCGAGGTATACGTAGGAGGGAGCAATATACTGCTGGACTCTTCGGTGAAGGTATGTTCTCGTAACTTTAACAAAAGCCCGTACCGAGCTACTGAGCGTCTCTCCTGCAGAATCTTCCACTAGAGTTTATCTATCATCTCCGTAAAGCTTTCGCGATTGCTAAATGATCCTGCAACGAAGCGCGCTGCTCTCCGTTGGATCTTCTCTATCTCTTCTATCAACCCTATCTGGTACGGATCCCACACTGCTGAGCAGTATTCAAGCAGTGGGCGAACAAGCGTACTGTAACTTACTTCCTTTGTTTTCGGATTGCATTTCCTTAGGATTCTTCCAATGAATCTCAGTGTGGCATCTGCTTTACCGACGATCAACTTTATATGATCATTCCATTTTAAATCACTCCTAATGCGTACTCCCAGATAATTTATGGAATTAACTGCTTCCAGTTGTTGACCTGCTATTTTGTAGCTAAATGATAAGGGATCTATCTCTCTATGTTTTCGCAGCACATTACACTTGTCTACATTGAGATTCAGTTGCCATTCCCTGCACCATGCGTCAATTCGCTGCATATCCTCCTGCATCTCAGTACAATTTTCCATTGTTACAACCTCTCGATACACCACAGCATCAACTGCAAAAAGCCTCAGTGAACTTCCGATGTCATCCACCAGGTCATTTATGTATATTGTGAACAGCAACGGTCCCATGACACTCCCCTGTGGCACACCTGAAATCAATCACTCTTACTTCGGAAGACTTCTCTCCATTGAGAATGACATGCTGCGTTCTGTTATCTAGGAACTCCTCAATCCAATCACACAATTGGTCTGACAGTCCATATGCTGTTACTTTGTTCATTAAACGACTGTGGGGAACTGTATCGAACGCCTTGCAGTAGTCAAGAAACACGGCATCTTCCTGTGAACCCGTGTCTATGGCCCTCTGAGTCTCGTGGACGAATAGCGCGAGCTGGGTTTCACACGACCGTCTTTTTTTTTTAAACCCATGCTGATTTCTACAGAGTAGATTTCTAGTCTCCAGGAAAGTCATTGTACTCGAACATAACACGTGTTCCAAAATTCTACAATTGATCGACGTTAGAGATATAGGTCTATAGTTCTGCACATCTGTTCGACGTCCCTTCTTGAAAACGGGGATGATCTGTTCCCTTTTCCAATCCTTTGGAACGCTACGCTCTTCTAGAGACCTACGGTACACCGCTGCAAGAAGGGGGGCAAGTTCCTTCACGTTGTTGTTGTTGTGGTCTTCAGTCCTGAGACTGGTTTGATGCAGCTCTCCATGCTACTCTATCCTGTGCAAGCTTTTTCATCTCCCAGTACCTACTGCAACCTACATCCTTCTGAATCTGCTTAGTGTATTCATCTCTTGGTTTCCCTCTACGATTTTTACCCTCCACGCTGCCCTCCAATACTAAATTGGTGATCCCTTGATGCCTCAGAACATGTCCTATCATCCGATCCCTTCTTCTGGTCAAGTTGTGCCACAAACTTCTCTTCTCCCCAATCCTATTCAATACTTCCTCATTAGTTATGTGATCTACCCATCTAATCTTCAGCATTCTTCTGTAGCACCACATTTCGAAAGCTTCTATTCTCTTCTTGTCCAAACTATTTATCGTCCATGTTTCACTTCCATACATGGCTACACTCCATACGAATACTTTCAGAAATGACTTCCTGACACTTAAATCAATACTGGATGTTAACAAATTTCTCTTCTTCAGAAACGCTTTCCTTGCCATTGCCAGCCTACATTTTATATCCTCTCTACTTCGACCATCATCAGTTATTTTGCTCCCCAAATAGCAAAACTCCTTTACTACTTTAAGTGCCTCATTTCCTAATCTAATTCCCTCAGCATCACCCGACTTAATTAGACTACATTCCATTATCCTTGTTTTGCTTTTGTTGATGTTCATCTTATATCCTCCTTTCAAGACACTGTCCATTCCATTCAACTGCTCTTCCAAGGCCTTTGCTGTCTCTGACAGAATTACAATGTCATCGGCGAACCTCAAAGTTTTTATTTCTTCTCCATGAATTTTAATACCTACTCCTAATTCTTCTTTTGTTTCCTTTACTGCTTGCTCAATATACAGATTGAACAACATCGGGGAGAGGCTACAACCCTGTCTTACTCCCTTCCCAACCACTGCTTCCCTTTCATGTCCCTCGACTCTTATAACTGCCATCTGGTTTCTGTACAAATTGTAAATAGCCTTTCGCTCCCTGTATTTTACCCCTGCCACCTTTAGAATTTGAAAGAGAGTATTCCAGTCAACATTGTCAAAAGCTTTCTCTAAATCTACAAATGCTAGAAACGTAGGTTTGCCTTTCCTTAATCTTTCTTCTAAGATAAGTTGTAAGGTCAGTATTGCCTCACGTGTTCCAGTGTTTCTACGGAATCCAAACTGATCTTCCCCGAGGTTGGCTTCTACTAGTTTTTCCATTCGTCTGTAAAGAATTCGCGTTAGTATTTTGCAGCTGTGACTTATTAAGCTGATAGTTCGGTAATTTTCACATCTGTCAACACCTGCTTTCTTTGGGATTGGAATTATTATATTCTTCTTGAAGTCTGAGGGTATTTCGCCTGTTTCATACATCTTGCTCACCAGATGGTAGAGTTTTGTCAGGACTGGCTCTCCCACGGCCGTCAGTAGTTCTAATGGAATATTGTCTACTCCGGGGGCCTTGTTTCGACTCAGGTCTTTCAGTGCTCTGTCAAACTCTTCACACTGTATCATACCTCCCATTTCATCTTCATCTACATCCTCTTCCATTTCCATAATATTGTCCTCAAGTACATCACCCTTGTATAGACCCTCTATATACTCCTTCCACCTTTCTGCTTTCCCTTCTTTGCTTAGAACTGGGTTTTCATATGAGCTCTTGATATTCATACAAGTCGTTCTCTTATCTCCAAAGGTCTCTTTAATTTTCCTGTAGGCGGTATCTATCTTACCCCTAGTGAGATAGGCCTCTACATCCTTACATTTGTCCTCTAGCCATCCCTGCTTAGCCATTTTGCACTTCCTGTCGATCTCATTTTTGAGACGTTTGTACTCCTTTTTGCCTGTTTCACTTACTGCATTTTTATATTTTCTCCTTTCATCAATTAAATTCAGTATTTCTTCTGTTACCCAAGGATTTCTACTAGCCCTCGTCTTTTTACCTACTTGATCCTCTGCTGCCTTCACTACTTCATCCCTCAAAGCTACCCATTCTTCTTCTACTGTATTTATTTCCCGCATTCCTGTCAATTGCTCCCTTATGCTCTCCCTGAGTCTCTGTACAACCTCTGGTTCTTTTAGTTTATCCAGGTCCCATCTCCTTAGATTCCCGCCTTTTTGCAGTTTCTTCAGTTTTAATCTACAGGTCATAACCAATAGATTGTGGTCAGAGTCCACATCTGCCTCTGGAAATGTCTTACAATTTAAAACCTGGTTGCTAAATCTCTGTCTTACCATTATATAATCTATCTGATACCTTTTAGTATCTCCAGGGTTCTTCCATGTATACAACCTTCTTTCATGATTCTTAAACCAAGTGTTAGTTATGATTATGTTGTGCTCTGTGCAAAATTCTACAAGGCGGCTTCCTCTTTCATTTCTGTCCCCCAATCCATATTCCCCTACTATGTTTCCTTCTCTCCCTTTTCCTACACTCGAATTCCAGTCACCCATGACTATTAAATTTTCGTCTCCCTTCACAATCTGAATAATTTCTTTTATTTCATCATACATTTCTTCAATTTCTCCGTCATCTGCAGAGCTAGTTCCTTCACGTACTCTGTGTAAAATCGAACTGGTGTCCCATCAGGTCCAGCGGCCTTTCCTCTTTTGAGCGATTTTAATTGTTTCTCTATCCCTCTGTCGTCTATTTCGATATCTACCATTGTGTCATCTGTGCGACAATCTAGAGAAGGAACTACAGTGCAGTCTTCCTCTGTGAAACAGCTCTGGAAAAAGACATTTAGTATTTCGGCCTTTAGTCTGTCATCTTCTGTTTCAGTACCATTTTGGTCACAGAGTGTCTGGGCATTTTGTTTTTATCCACCTACCGCTTTGACATAAGACCAAAATTTCTTAGGATTTTCTGCCAAGTCAGTACATAGAACTTTACTTTCGAATTCATTGAACGCCTCTCGCATAGCCCTTCTCACACTACATTTCGCTTCGCGTAATTTTTGTTTGTCTTCAAGGCTTTGGCTATGTTTATGTTTGCTGTGAAGTTCCCTTTGCTTCCGCAGCAGTTTTCTAACTCGGTTGTTGTACCACGGTGGCTCTTTTCCATCTCTTTCGATCTTGCTTGGCACATACTCATCTAACGCATATTGTACGATGATTCTGAACTTTGTCCACTGATGCTCAACACTATCTGTACTTGAGACAAAACTTTTGTGTTGAGCCGTCAGGTACTCTGTAATCTGCTTTTTGTCACTTTAGCTAAACAGAAAAATCTTCCTACTTTTTTTAATATTTCTATTTACTGCTGAAATCATTGATGCCGTAACCGCTTTATGATCGTTGATTCCCTGTTCTGCGTTAACTGTTTCAAATAGTTCGGGTCTGTTTGTGACTAGAAGATCTAATATGTTATCGCCACGAGTCGGTTCTCTGTTTAACTGCTCAAGGTAGTTTTCAGATAAAGCACTTTAAAAAAATTCACTGGATTCTTTGTCCCTGCCACCCGTTATGAACGTTTGAGTCTCCCAGTCTATAGCCGGCAAATTGAAATCTCCACCCAGAACTATAACACAGTGGGGAAATCTACTCGAAATATTTTCCAAATTATCCTTCAGGTGCTCAGCCACAACAGCTGCTGAGCCAGGGGGCCTATAAAGACATCCAATTACCATGTCTGAGCCTGCTTTAACCGTGACCTTCACCCAAATCATTTCACATTTCGGATCTCCGTCAATTTCCTTCGATACTATTGCACTTCTTATTGTTATAAACACGCCTCCCCCTTCACTGTCCAGCCTGTCTCTGCGGCATACATTCCAACCCCCTACTGCTATCTCCAACACCTTGAGCCACCACTTTGCGGAGATTTAGAGCTCCTCCCACTCTCAACCTACCTTCCTTCATCTGAAACGAGCCGCAGAGGTTCAGGCGATATCCTTCTCTTGTCAGAATCGCGGGTGTTATAATGCCACCCTTCCTGGGAGGGAGCTAGATCATGCTATCACTGCATCCCGATCCTCCGTGCCAGGGCCAGACGATGTTCACATTCAGGTGTTGCACCACCTTCCTCTTGTGGGCAAGCCCTTTCTCCTTACAATTTTGTCATATGATGACATGGTTAGAGACCGTGGCTGATGGTGTTGGGACAGCAACCAGCCACAAATATACTTTCAGGTCCTTTATTGAAAGGGTACCGTTACCGGTTTAGAATCGTTATGATTCATCTTTAGACGGTTTCCAAGCTTTCCTTACAACGTGTGGTGCGTTTTTTTTTTTTTTTACAGATTAGCTGTCCTAAAATATTAATAATACATAATTATAAGCACGCCACACAGATGGTTGCGTTACAGATATTCATTGGATGTGACTTACGTGAAATGTCGGTTTGGAGTGTTTGTTTTCATAACATTCGTCCAAGACATGTGAATACACGCCCATTGCATTCTTATCGTTGCACGCGTAATTTTTTCTCACTGAACACTTTAGATTTGTCACAGAAAATATTTCTACCACGGCCGGCCGGAGTGGCCGAGCGGTTCAAGGCGCTTCAGCCTGGAACCGCGCGACCGCTACGGCCGCAGGTTCGAATCCTGCCTTGGGCATGTATGTGTGTGCTGTCCTTAGGTTAGTTAGGTTTAAGTAGTTCTAAGTTCCAGGGGACTCATGACCTCAGATGTTAAGTCCCATAGTGCTCAGAGCCATTTGAACCCTTTCTACCACGCACCACATGTTTTGATACGTACAAAGTGCTCACAAATAGATGAGTGTCAAAGATGCTATGATATTTCGTAACGTTGGAAGATGTGTCAGGTTTGGAGAAAGATAATATATTGTCTTATACAACTGCAGCGCCTTTGGACTAGTAGAGAGAGACAGTGGTTTTGTCAGTTTTAGAGCGAATATGTTACTTTAATTATAAAGTGGTTCTTTTTTTTAGTACTGTATAGGTAAAACAGTACATTATTTACACGAGTGACCATTAAAATTGCTACACCACGAAGATGACGTGCTACAGACGAGAAATGTAACCGGCAGGAAGAAGATGCTGTGATATGCAAATGATTAGCTTTTCAGTGCATTCACACAAGGTTGACACCGGTGGTGACACCTACAACGTGCCGACATGAGGAAAGTTTCCAACCGATTTCTCATACACAAACAGCAGTTCACCGGCGTTGCCTGGTGAAACGTTGTTGTGATGCCTCGTGTAAGGAGGAGAAATGCGTACCATCACCTTTCCGACTTTGATAAAGGTCGGATTGTAGCCTATTGCGATTGCGGTTTATCGTATCGCGACATTGCTGCTCGCGTTGGTCGAGATCCAATAACTGTTAGCAGAATATGGAATCGGTGGGTTCAGGAGGGTAATACGGAACGCCGTGATCGATCCCAACGGCCTCGTATCACTAGCAGTCGAGATGACAGGCATATTATCCGTATGGCTGTAACGGATCGTGCAGCCACATCTCGATCCCTGAGTCAACAGATGGGGACGTTTGCAAGACAACAACCATCTGCACGAACAGTTCGACGACGTTTGCAGCAGCATCGACTATCAGCTCGGTGACGACGGCTGCGGTTAACCTTGACGCTGCATCACAGACAGGAGCGCCTGTGATGGTGTACTCAACGACGAACCTGGATGCACGAATGCCAAAACGTCATTTTTTCGGATGAATCCAGGTTCTGTTTACAGCATCATGATGGTCGCATCCGTGTTTGGCGACATGGCGGTGAACGCACATTGGAAGCGTGCATTCGTCATCGCCATACTGGGGTATCACTTGGCGTGATGGTATGGGGTGCCATTGGTTACACGTCTCGGTCACCTCTTGTTCGCATTGACGGCACTTTGAACAGCGGACGTTACGTTTCAGATGTGTTACGACCCGTGGCTCTACGCTTCATTCGATGCCTGCGAAACCCTACATTTCAGCAGGATAATGCACGACCGCATGTTGCAGGTCCTGTACGGGCCTTTCTGGATACAGAAAATGTTCGACTGCTGCCCTGGCTAGCACATTCTCCAGATCTCTCACCGATTGAAAACGTCTGGTCAATGGTGGCCGAGCAACTGGCTCGTCACAATACGCCAGTCACTACTCTTGATGAACTGTGGTGTCGTGTTGAAGCTGCATGGGCAGCTGTACCTGTACACGCCATCCAAGCTCTGTTTGACTCAATGCCCAAGCGTATCAAGGGCGTTATTACGGCCAGAAGTGGTTGTTCTGGGTACTGATTTCTCAGGATCTATGCACCCAAATTGCATGAAAATGTAATCACATGTCAGTTCTAGTACAATATATTTGTGCAATGAATACCCGTTTATAATCTGCATTTCTTCTTGGTGTAGCAATTTTAATGGCCAGTAGTGTATTTACATTTGGCATCATGAGAACTATAGTAATATATAAATTTGCTACTTGAAGCTGGGCGATCCAAAGCAGTACGTACCGATCTTGAGCGTGCCGGCGGGAGCCTCGGCGTTGGCGGCGTCGGCGGCGGCGAGCAGCGCGGCGTGCTGCTGCAAGCCCTGCAGCGAGACGCGCGAGCAGTTGGCGCCGTGCCGCAGCCGCAGCAGAGCCACCAGCGACGCCTCGGAGCCGTCCGGCAGCGGGCACGGCGCGGCCAGTGCGCACGCGCACAACGCCGCCCACACCCCCAGCACCAGCATCCGCGGCGTTGGCGACCTGCGCAGCGCGATCAACACATAATGATGGGCTACACTGCGGTTTCCGATATCAGTGATTCCTGTGAATGCTGCTTTTCACTATCTGTTGTTCTTAACTGTGATTTGTCGCAGTTAACGAATCCAGGTCTTGTGTCCCTCCGCACTCTACAACTGCTGTTTGTGCGATTTCTGTGACTCCTGCTACTTCTGCGACTCCTGAGATTTATAACGTATGAAAAAGTTACACTTGTCCACACATAAAATTGCATCTCAACAAAAGGGTCTTTGGTAAGTATGTTGTACATTTGTTCCTCCGTTGGCTTTATTTTTATATTAACGAAACAGTTGCGAGAATATTAATAATGCAATTAATACGTAAGAATCCATACAGTACCGTAACAGTTTGTGTTTAGAAAACCAGTTCTACGTATTGTTATGTTCACAGGCACTCGAACTACATTTCATTCACTGAGTATAACGATAATTCAAAATATTATTGTCAACAGATCTGGAGAAATTGCCACTGCATCTTTAGACTGTCTTCGTCAGACGAAGGGTTAGTTTCTAATTGTTTCGATGAACTAAATTACTTAAGTGAGATCGTTCTTGCAAATGTGAAACATCCCCCACTGAATGCTTTTCATTACACGAAATACTAGCAATACTACTCTGCCAATTACATTGATTGTAATTAGTGACAGCAAAAATGTTTAGTAATCCTTGTGAGTTTTGCAGACGCAGTTCTACTCTGATTACTGGTTGCTGTACGTATTTATCCACATCAAGAGAGAATCGTGAGGATTCAAGACAACTGTTAGAGGATTTGCGGTTTAAAATGCCATAATTATAAAATGAGTGTGCAGAATGACTGGTTGAACTGTGTTTAATTGAAGTTATTATTGCGATTTTAAAGGAATGATAAATAAATGTTAAATACAGTGAGTGAATAATGAAAATCTCATCTTCCCCATGTTAAGCCATCCTATACCCGTAAATATTCCGCCACTTAATTATTGGTAAATACTTGTTGGGGAGTGACATGCCGCCCCCCCCCCTTTCCCCATAATCTTTGTGTGGTGATGCTGACCCATAAGATAGCCAGAGGTTTAGAATATGCGTTTTCAGGCTGTTGATATGAAAGTGGGAAGTACGGATCTTCCAGTGAAATCAGAAATAGTTTAAGTGCAGTGCTTGAAGGTAACGCAGGAAAAGCTATTTGCCATGTAGAACACCAGGTGTAAAATTTTTCTCCAGAGTCTTGAACTGTGTCGGAACAAAAGTGAGGAGTTCATATTCTAATACGTCGTGATCTCCTCACCTTCATTGCTTACATATTCCGCTCTCACAATCATATTCCGCACGTCAAGACGCTTCATTCGAACCCAAACTCGATGAGATAAAGTCAATGTTGTATGAATTCATGTAAACGATATGCAAATATCTAATAAATCGCAAGTGCACACCATGGTTGAAATACTCGAGCCAGCTGTGCACACATACATTCCAGACACGACGGTCACAGGAGCTTTTAGTTCGAGAGAGGCAACCGCACGCCAGGAGGCCGGTCCCGACCCATCTACGTCGGCCGGTGGCCGCCCGTGGAGCGGACAGCGCTCGCCCGAGGGAAAGGAGGAACGACCCCGTGTTCGGCTTAAAAGCAAATTCCGATACATTGTGTGGGAGCGGCCAGCCTACGCATTCTTTACACATAGCACGCAGTTTCAGAGATTTTCACAGGGAGACAGCAAACGCCAAACGCCGATACTACAGATTTCCGGATTGGTCGCCTTAAACGAAATGTCATTCTCCAGTTTTAGAAGAGCAACGCTGATTGGCAGACGATATTTATGACGCCTTGAGCTGAAGGAGTAATGGAAGAGACCGAAACATATACCACTTCACGTCTGGCGTGGAGAGAGGCCGTTCCGTTGTCGCTCTTGGAGCGAGAACACGTAACGAGAGCGTGCGCGCTCATACGTGTACTCAAAGAGCGAGGAACAAGTCTCTCCTCAGTACTTCACTGGGAGAGCACCTCTGTCGAAAGCGAATCGAAGTGCGACTCTACATTGAGCCCTTGTGATTAAGCATTGTTCACTGTGTTGGCTGCCACACTTATTGTGCGATGTGAACAGACAGAGGTATAGTTAAACGCCTGCGAGCGAATTTTTGAGTGGTATCACGGTGGACTGGTTATCTGACCGGTGTACCACGCCAATAGTTAGACTAGGGGAGAATGGGAGTCCTTGACTTCGTCAAGGCGTAGGGAGAGTTTGATTGGCGAAGGTCAATCCAGATAGAACGAGCGTTATCTTATTTGTCAGCAGCGAGCGGCTCAGACAGCAGATATTGCAGCTCACGGTATTGTGCGCTACAACTCTTGCAAGCCCCATATTTCCTCCACAACAGTACACTTCACTGCATTTCACACACGACAGCCTCGACCATACCTAGCAACATTCTAACAGATAATTATTCAAGTTGAGTAGGCACGGCTCTCAGCCATTCTGCCAAGTCAATAACAATCTTAAACTTTGTATAGAAATTTCATTAGCGAATCCTATCCTTGAGAGGTAACTTCACATTCCGAAAAGAACCAGGAAATAACGTGTTCAGTTCATAACTAAAAGTGCCATTGTCATTTCTCAAAATTTTTGCAAAATAAATAATAAGTTTCGTTAGTTTCATGTTTTTCTTACACTAACAGCACTACTCCAGTACCCAAGTATCCCACTAGTTAAGTAAGAAATTTTGTGTCATTTCCTTACAGCAAACGACTCCAGAAGATATTTATTGCTGAAAGTTTTTCAGGCATTTCTCTTTAGGACCTTAGGAGCGTCTGTCTGACTTCTGTAGTAGTGTGGGGGTGGAAATTGCATCTTGCAGGAGCCACAGGGTAAAGGGAACATCTCAGATTAATCCATTGCGCAGAATAACAGAATAGCAACCCCACGCTCACAATATAACTAAATAATATTGTTTTCATTTCATTACACTTATACAGATGTCTGAGTTCTGCTGTGTTAACATTGCAAAGTCCTGTAGGCATGTGTAGTATTAAGCACAACTGTCATATTCGAAGCAGAATCAAACACATTTTTTAGATTAATTATCTCTAAATGATATTTTCAGGAGAAAAAGGCAATGTTGCTTCTTATTGATATAATACAGTCAGAATCACGGCTGTCTTTGACCAACCATAACTGGTACTGAATGTGCATGTCGTCATATAATCTGCACACGCAGTACATCGATTTCGTGAGGCAGAAGGTTCTTATAACGAAGTACGAACGTCGTTAACTGCGCTTTTGAATTGCTTCTTGTGACTTCTAGTTGCGATTTGTCACAGAAATCGCAGTTGGACTCGACAGCGAATCGCAGACAAAGATCGTAGTACGAATTTAGGCTAACAATGGCACTGTTAACTGCGGTTTTTAGTTGCTATTTGCGGCTTCTAGCCGCGACTTGTCACTGAAATCGCAACTAATTCCATAGCATGACACCTGGTTTACAGAAAGCCGTACGAAATTCGGCCAGCAGATGGCACACGGCGTTAATGTGAAATGCTACTTGCGACTGCTAATTGTGTCTGAAATCTCATTTAGATTCTGTGTGGTGTCACCGCCAGACACCACACTTGCTAGGTGGTAGCTTAAATCGGCCGCGGTCCATTTAGTACATGTCGGACCCGCGTGTCGCCACTGTTTGATCACAGACCTAGCGCCACCACAAGGCAGGTCTCGAGATACGGACGAGCACTCGCCCCAGTTGTACGGACGACATTGCTAGCGACAATACGGACGAAGCCTTCCTCTCATTTGCCGAGAGATAGTTAGAATAGCCTTCTGCTAAGTCCATGGCTACGACCTAGCAAGGCGCCATGAGCCTTACCTACTTTGAGAGTTATCGTAAAAATGTCTAACGAAGAACGTTGTAAACAAACCAAGATTAAAAGTTAAGTATAAAGCAGCTACGTACTTTTCTTGCTACCATTCAATACTATCCTGTTCCAGAATTCACGCCAGTCGGCGTGTGTGTACGCGTGCCTTTCTTTCGGCTCCCTTCCCAGTGTGGCGTAGCAAGCTTGTTACGCCACAACATTCTGTACAGATGTTATTGTGATATCTGTGACTTCTCAATCACTGTGATTTCTAACAGATACGCGATTTCCTGCCCACCACTATCCACACACGTCAACGCGTCCACCTGCGGCAGAAGCGTCAATGAAAGCAACAGTAGGGGCTGCAGGAAAAATGTGAAGACATCGATATGATTGTCGGAAGGACAGACCCAGCATACAGGAAAGTCAAAACAACCTTTGGTGGCATTAAAAGCAACGGTGGTAACATTAAGAGTGCAAGGGGAATTCCACTGTTAAATGCAGAGGAGAGAGCAGATAGGTGGAAAGAATACATTGAAAGCCTCTATGAGGGTGAAGATTTGTCTGATGTGATAGAAGAAGAAACAGGAGTCGATTTAGAAGAGATAGGGGATCCAGTATTAGATTCGGAATTTAAAAGAGCTTTGGAGGACTTACGGTCAAATAAGACAGAAGGGATAGATAACATTCCATCAGAATTTCTAAAATCATTGGGGGAAGTGGCAACAAAACGACTATTCACGTTGGTGTGTAGAATATATGAGTGTGGCGATATACCATCTGACTTTCGGAAAAGCATCATCCACACAATTCCGAAGACGGCAAGAGCTGACAAGTGCGAGAATTATCGCACAATCAGCTTAACAGCTCATGCATCGAAGCTGCTTACAAGAATAATATACAGAAGAATGGAAAAGAAAATTGAAATGCACTAGGTGACGATCAGTTTGGCTTTAGGAAAAGTAAAGGGACGAGAGAGGCAATTCTGACGTTACGGCTAATAATGGAAGCAAGGCTAAAGAAAAATCAAGACACTTTCATAGGGTTTGTCGACCTGGAAAAAGCGTTCGACAATATAAAATGGTGCAAGCTGTTCGAGATTCTGAAAAAAGTAGGGGTAAGCTATAGGGAGAGACGGGTCATATACAATATGTACAACAACCAAGAGGGAATAATAAGAGTGGACGATCAAGAACGAAGTGTTCGTGTTAAGAAGGGTGTAAGTCAAGGCTGTAGCCTTTCGCCCCTACTCTTCAATCTGTTCATCGAGGAAGCAATGATGGAAATAAAAGAAAGGTTCAGGAGTGGAATTAAAATACAAGGTGAAAGGATATCAATGATACGATTCGCTGATGACATTGCTATCCTGAGTGAAAGTGAAGAAGAATTAAATGATCTGCTGAACGGAATGAACAGTCTAATGAGTACACAGTATGGTTTGAGAGTAAATCGGAGAAAGACGAAGGTAATGAGAAGTAGTAGAAATGAGAACAGCGAGAAACGTAACATCAGGATTGATGGTCACGAAGTCAATGAAGTTAAGGAATTCTGCTACCTAGGCAGTAAAATAACCAATGACGGACGGAGCAAGGAGGACATCAAAAGCAGACTCGCTATGGCAAAAAAGGCATTTCTGGCCAAGAGCAGTCCACTAATATCAAATACCGGCCTTAATTTGAGGAAGAAATTTCTGAGGATGTACGTCTGGAGTACAGCATTGTATGGTAGTGAAACATGGACTGTGGGAAAACCGGAACAGAAGAGAATGGAAGCATTTGAGATGTGGTGCTATAGACGAATGTTGAAAATTAGGTGGATTGATAAGGTAAGGAATGAGGAGGTTCTACGCAGAATCGGAGAGGAAAGGAATATGTGGAAAACACTGATAAGGAGAAGGGACAGGATGCTAAGACATGAGGGAATGACTTCCATGGTACTACAGGGAGCTGTAGAGGGTAAAAACTGTAGAGGACGACAGAGATTGGAATACGCCAAGCAAATAATTGAGGACGTAGGTTGCAAGTGCTACTCTGAGATGAAGAGGTTAGCACAGGAAAGGAATTCGTGGAGGGCCGCATCAAACCAGTCAGTAGACTGATGACCAAAAAAAAAAAGAAAGGGGGCAGGGCAGCCAGAGCGAAACGCGCTCTGCGGAAGTGTGAATAAAACGAAAGAGAAACGATCCTCTGAAGACAGGGCTGTGGCGAGGACGCGGCGAGATAGGTCCCCGCGAAGGGTGAAGGTGTAGCGAGAAAGAAAAAATTAACTAGAAAAGAAAACAAGAAAGAAAGACGGTTTAAGAATCAAGCATGTGGTGCGTGAGTTCTCCTTTGACACACCGCCGTCACTATTGACATGGTGCCGTCTTTTACAATGTTGTTTCCTCAAAACCAGTAGCATCATAAAGGAATGATTGCAGTCGAACAGTCTATGGGCTCCTGGTAATGATCAAACTTGTCTGTCAGATTCTCTGATTCCTATCCACGGGTTTGTCAAACAAGCACAGAGACTCGGCAACATCGTTTTTCAAATTTAACCTCAATTTTGAAGCAGCTGTCGCCATGTATTTTCATTCTAATGAGAATAGCTGCCACTATAGACAAAACGTTTCTTGCACTAACTTTAGCACTCTGTATATAGTAGATAAACAAGACAAGACGATGGTATGTTTGAAACTGAGAGATAAATATATTCATCAAAACCTAATGGAAGTTCTTCAAAACACAACGTGAGAACAGGTGTCATTTGTGGAAGATGGTAGAGGTTCGATTTTTTTCACTTTATTGCACCATAGGTTTCACGTTGTCCATAGTATATTCAATTTTTTCTTAACATCTTCCTGCATAATATATGGCTGGGAACAACATAGCACATCTATCATTTTCGCACCTGCAAGTGATCTTTCGTTTTTATCCTTGCTCCACAATGAGGGAAACTCACAATACAGTGAGATAAATTCTAATAAAAACTCTTTCTCGTTGAGAATGCACGTGAAACATTAACACAAATGACAATTTAATTTTGACATTGACTGTCATGCCTGTGAGATACTCAAGATGCCATGAGTTGAAACGTGCCCACCTAGTGCATATCAAATTCCATCCCCATGACCCAACATTGTGGTAACTGTCAGAACCTAGGGGTGGTACCATGACTGGAAAACAACGCAGACCGTCCACACAGTGGAAACCTGTTGCGGAGAATGGTGCGGTGGAGACATTGATACAACTTCAGAGGTGAGACTGTGGGAGATTAGTGCTATCACTGTTGAACATTAACTCATCAACGAAACCTTCCAGTGCAGTGGTCTCTTCAGTTTGCCCTCTTACTCTTGAGAAGAGTTCTCTTGCCCACAGTACCAGAGACACACAGTTTTGTGTGTATAGTTGCGCTGCATGTGATGCGCTAGTCTACAAAGGCTGTATTGATGTATGTGCCAAATAGTGTATCCCTTTTTCTGTCGCTCTTGCATTATGAGTGCAAACATACATGCATATTCAGCAAAGTGAATGACATGTTTACATAACAATGATTTAGTCTCATGAATTGGATTTAGTGGAACGATGTCTTTCGTAGTTAACACATTCGCCACTGAACACCTTACCTGGAATCAAGTATGATCCAGTACCACTCAAATTTAATTCATTACCAAAAAAATATTCTCTACAAATTATGTGCTTCCCTGAGTCATTGTGTGTAAATGTAGTGTGACACTTGCCACTGAAAATATTTTAAACCGACTTCAAGATGTGTTTCTAATGTCATATTACGTAAATTTTATTTCTGACAACTGCAGTTTTTATATTATATGTTGTTTTCACGTCATTTTGCACCTTATTTTTTGAAAACAATAGCATTTATTTGAAAATATTTAATGTGCATGACTTTATGTTATTAGGAAACAATGTTATTTTCTTTGAATAATCAAGATATTCATTTGAAGTTAGCATTAAGTATTGCATATTTCTTGTATCCTCATACATAAACATTGTTTTTCAAATCATAATAATTTCTTTCAGACTGTCATAAGCTGACGTTCACTCTTCGTAATATTTAAAGCATGAAACAAGCACTGACTGCATTAACTTACCTTTGATCACGTTCTTGTATAGTGATCACAAGTATCATGAGAATAAAACAGCCACCTTTTTTTTTTTTTTTTTTTTTTTTTTTTTTTTTTTTTTTTTTTTTTTGTTAGCTGTCAATTCATTTGCTGCATAAATTGTGTATGCACATTACGCTTACTTGTGAGAGTGTTTTTCATTTTCATCCATCTCTATTCAATATGAGATCTGTATTGTTTTGTCTTTAAGTTTAATTGTCCACTTACAAATGCTAGCTGTGGAACACAGGGCTACACAAAAAAATGTTTTGGAATGTCTTCATACGTGATTGACATTCTTGGCCTGTCTTTTTACCGGAGATGTCAGGAAATGAAATATGCCCATCTGTTCATTTCATTTAACTTGACTTCAACTGTCACTTGTGCATCATGTTCATTGTGCTGTTATGAAGTCTGCCACGCTATTTTACCCCGACAGGAACGCACTAAACCTCTGGAGAGAAGATGAAGCGAGGTAAGGCCGGTATTACACTATCAAATTTCTTTGTCATAGATTTGATCAAAGATGTGATCAAATATTCCGTCAAATATATTTGACAAAGATCTTTGACGTAGCGCTAGAAGGGGTATTACACTGTCATCAAATTTTTCGTCAAAGTTAAAGATGGCTGACAACAACTTGTTATTAACCGCAGCAGTCGCACGTACCGCAATTGCATTGAGTGCACATGCGGAAAAGAAGTGGGGGAAAAAAAGGAACCGTACATACGAGGTTGACAGTCTTAAATTCCTGGGATTACAACTTGATAATAAATTCAGTTGGGAGGAGCACACCACAGAACTGCAGATACGCCTTAACAAATCTGTATTTGCAATTTGAGTGTTAGCAGACATAGGCAACATAAAATGAAAGAGCTTGCATACTTTGCCTACTTTCATTCCATAATGTCATATAGGATAATATTTTGTGGTAAGTCTTGAAGTCAAACAAAAGTTTTCAGAGTCCAAAAGCGTGTAATGCGTATTATTTGTGAAGTAAATTCACGGACGTCCTGCAGAAACCTCTTCAAAGAACGGTATACTAACTACTGCCTCTCAGTATATTTACTCCTTAATGAAATTTGTCCTAAATAATATATCTTTCTTTCCAACAAACAGCTAAGTTCATGCAAACAATACCAGGAACAAAAAGGATCTGCACAAGGACTTAAAAGCACTTACTTTAGTTCAAAAAGGGGTCCACTACTCAGGAACACTCATCATCAATAATTTGCCAGCAAACATAAAAAATTTAGTTAGAAATAAAGATCAGTTTAAAAGGAGTCTGAAAGACTTACTACTGGCCAACTCCTAATCCATTGGCGAAATTTTTAATAGAAACAAATGATGTATTGTATTTATTCATACTATCAGTATTGTTATTTCAGCTTTAAAAAAATCGACATGTTCCACATCCACGAGGATCTCCTCAGCACGGATCTATGGAACGAAAAACTAATCTAATCTGGGTGAAGCCGTGGGTTTTACGACGACACGATAAAATCATTTAACAGAACTTGTTACGTGAGCTTACAGTGGAAGACGTCAAGCCGTACATCAATTACTTAAGAATGGATGAGCATACACCTCTGTATGTGCTCAATGATGTGTATCCTCATATCACAAAGCACAATATTCACTTAAGAACTGCTACATCTTCAGAAGACAGGCTCACTGTAACACTCCGATTCCTTGCTACAGGAAAGGGTTATGTTATGTTAGGTTAGGTCAGGTCAGGTCAGGTCTCCAATCTTCTTAATCTATTTTTGTATTCACGGTGCCTCACGTTGTAAAGCGCCTCATCAGCTTCAGACATCTCTATTAATTTTGTAGTTGTCGGCACACACCAATTGTATTTACCGGCAATGGTTATAAAAACACTACAGACGACAGAACGCTGCAGCGATGCTAGCGCTCCATGTGGTAACATGTCACATTGCAGTGAACAGAAGACAAGCGCTTTCTTTGACCAAATATACAGCGAGGCTCTAGATTTGATCAAATATTGGACGACATTTGACAAAGTCCCTATTACACTATCAAATATCTTTGACAAAGATATTGGACAAAGATATTGGACAAAGAAATTTGATAGTGTAATACCAGCCTAAGTGCTTGATTTCATTTATTCCATTTATACCATTTTAATTTCCTTTGTCTTGTACTCCATGAGTAATCGTCGTTGGATGGTCGTGTAGGTTTATGAAAATTGACGTAGCACAGAGAAGGGAACAAGTCATGACAGGCATGGGACAAGAAAGTTGGTTGGTAGTTTCAAGATCAACGAATCCCTCATCTTCTACAATTTGTAACAGAGGAATTATCATCCAGTCAACGTCTTTGTAGGCATGACACTTAAGAGCAGAGGAGTGGCCTGTTTTAAATTCCGAACCTCACTGTAGTGTCTCAGGAGTGGGGGGCATGCGATACTGATGGTGGAAATTCCCCCGATATGTGGTAATGTTAGTCTCGGCCGGCCCCTTGGTGCAATTAGAGAGGATTAGGCTATGTGTCACCACCATGTTTCGCCCTCTCCCGTCCCTTCATCTATAACAACACAAACCCAGCACTACACTATACAAGCACCCTTCAGTTATTCACACGACACAGGTAATAAGGGCGTTTCAAAAGTCCGTGCAAAGTCCGAAAGGTGGCACCATCGTCGCGTATCGAGGTCATGTTTAGTTAGTAGCATCTCTGGAAAGAACGCACACCAACTTTCAGCCATATTGGTCTATTTCTTTGTGTTCGACATTCGTATGAATCAAGGAAGTCGAGTGACTGTCAGAAAATGGACGACAAAGAAATTCGTGTGGTGTTACACATCACTTTATGAAAGGCAAAACGCCTCAGGAGACTAAAGAGAAGCTTGATAAACATTACGGTGAATCTGCACCTTCGTTTAGAACACTTTATAAGTGGTTTAAAAATTTTCGGAGTGGCCGTAGGGACACAAGTGATGCTGAACGTTCTGGACGCCCTATGGAGGTGACGAGTCCACAAATCATTGATAAAATCCATGATATGGTGACAGAAGAGTTAAGGTGCATGAGATTGCTAGTGCTGTGGGCATCTCGAATGACGGGTACATAATATATTATATAAACATTTGGACATGAGAAGTCTATCCGCAAGATGGGTTCCGCGATTGCCTCGCGCTTGACCAAAAACGGAATCGTGTGAAGTGTTGCAAGAATGGTTTGCAGCTGTTCAGGAAGAATCCGCAGGACTTTAAGCGTCGTTTCGTCACTGTGGATGAAACATGGATACATTACTATGCTTCTGAGACCAAACGGCAATCTAAACAATGGGCTACCAAGGGAGAATCTGCACCAAAAAAAGGCGAAGACCATTCCTTCGGCCGGAAAGGTTATGGCGACTGTCTTTTGGGATTCGCAAGGGATAATCCTCATCGACTATCTGGAAAATGGTAAAACTATTACAGGTGCATATTATTCATCGTTATTGGACCGTTTGAAAACCGAGCTGCAAGAAAAACAACGGCGGTTGGACCGCAAAAATCTCGTTTCCCATCACGACAATGCACCAGCACATACCTCAGCAGTTGTGGTCGCAAAATTAATGGAAATAGGATTCCAACACATTTCACATCCCCCCTATTCTCCAGACTTGGCTCCCTCGGACTACTATTTGTTCCCCAATTTGGCTAGCAGGACAAAGATTTTATTCAAACGGGGAAATGATTGCAGCAACAAATAGCTATTTTGTAGACTTGGACAATTCGTATTATTTAGAAGGGATCAACAAATTAGATCAGGGTTGGACGAAGTGCATAAGTCGAAAAGGAGACTATGTCGAAAAATAAAAAAGGGTTCACCCCAAACACGTAAGTAGTTTTTATTTTTTCACTGACTTTTCAAACGCCACTCACTTGACACTTCGTAACAGGTCGAAGGAAGGCAAGATTCCTGCATCTGCTCCCCTATAGCTCATTCTTTAAGTATAGAACTACAAGGCTCGGTCAGATAAAAAGGTCCAGACAACGTGCTGAGGGAGGTGTTAGTCCTGTGTGCTTTTTACATCCACCTACGTGTATCCCATAATAGTTACATTTGCTGCGCATTGCCGTAGCGTGGCACTTTAATAGAGGTTGTTTACTTATTACTGTTCCTTTCTTTCACCCAGGTATGACGATGCGCCATGTGACACGCCAAAGGAGATGCCAGTGACGAACGTTACCAAAGAAAAACAGCTGGGCGTGATAAGCTTTCTTTGTGCGAAAGATGTCCGTCCAGCAGCCATACACACCAGAATTCAGAGTGTATGGTGCGAGTTGTGTTTCAGAAAAAAAAATTTGGTAAGTGGTACCTGCGTTTTCGTGGTGGCAGGGATACAGTGAAGGATGATGCGCGACCTGGGCAGGTGGCGAATCATATTCTTCACGAGATGGTTGTTGCTATTAACAGTTGCATTGAAACTGATAGACGGGTCACCTTGGATGCTATTAGTACACACGTGAAGTTATTCCATCGCAGTGTGCATGCCATTGGGCACAACAGACTTGGTTCGTGCTCACTGGGTCCCCAAATGTTTGTTCGAGGAACGGTGATAACAGAGTGGGAATATCACTAAGCCATTTGACGCGATACCAGAACGAGAACGACGATTTCCTTTCCAGGATCATTGCCGGAGATGAATCCATATGTCCACTGTTTAACTGGAATCAAGACGTGAGAGTACGCAATGGAAGCATGCAGGGTTGGCTAAAGCAAAGAAAATACTTCCACAAAATCGGCAGCTAAGGTCATGGTGACCGTGTTCTTCGATAAGCGGGGGCCTCTGCTAGTGGAGTTCCTCCCCAAACTGGAGACAATGAACGCCAGCAAATACTGCTACGTTCTCCGTCGGCTGCGGCTAGCAGTCAAGAATAAACGCCAGGGTAACACCACAAAGGGCGTCACTTATTGTGCGACAATGCCCAGCTTGATGTTGCCAAAGAAACACAGGATCCTTTGGCGTCGAGGAAGTGGGAAGTGGTAGACCACACCGCATGTAGTCCTGACCTCAGACCCTTTGATTTCCACGTTGCTGGGCCACTCAAGAAACACCTTCTGGGGCACCGCTATGAGTCGGATGAAGAGATGCAGCAAGCTGTGACAGAGTGGTTCCATACTCAACCCAAAGAGCTCTTCTTCCAGAACATTTTTCATCTCGTGCCAATGTCGGACAAGTGCCTCAGCGCCCATGGTCATTATATGTAGCTCTATCCAGTCATAGTCTGTAAATGGTAATGGAACTTTTCATTTGACTGGACTTTATATTTTAAAGACAGAAAAAAGGGGTATATATTTTAAAGACAGAAAAAAGGGGTAAGATTGTACAACTTACGTGCGTTGTTGTAGTTTGATGTCGGTAGCTCTACGTGAGCCACTATCGGCAACGTATGGTTCACAATTTTTATACGATTGCAAATACTGTAGGGAAACGTTTTTCTCGGTTATTCGCATCGCTGGATTCTGCAAATCAGGACGTAGGTGTCTTGTGTATTGCGCTACAAGGTTTCTAGTTTATTTTTGTTAATGAAGAAGAATTATATAAACTCTATTTTCATTCAATGCGTCATATTTCACACGTGTATACTGCATGTTTTACAAACAGTAGTTTTCGATAGTGGATATGTTAGGTCACAGACGTTCTGAGTACAAGCGGTGTGATCTTTTGTCGTTAGTAGCAGAGTCGTTGCAGTAAGCATTCTAAGTGCAGTTAGTGAAAGAGTCGAGTGTTGGCAATGCGGATGGAAATAGACTTCAGAGCACAGAGATAAAAATAAAAAGGATGAATTGTGTAATGTTGTTGCTGCATTGCTTGCTTGCGTGTAATTACGATTTGTGTGACAAACGGAAGGTTTCAATGGAGTCTCTCTTAATTTATATGGATATGGTGTCTGTTCTTTCGGACATGTCCGAAAGAACAGACATCATATCCATGTAACTATATAGTTCTAGAAACACCGGCCATGGCCTTCTTCTTCTGTGTGGATGCTCACATATTCCCCGAACTCTTACGGGACATGATAAGAATGTCTTCCACGAGTAATGAGTGTGTTGGGGTGGGGCACTATGAATGTAGTGTGTGGACATACAAGGTGAGAATGTGGGTCTCGCGGGAGGCGTGAGCAAGATAGTCTCTGCGGTCGCGCTGTTCTCTGTACCCTCCGTGGCTCACCAGTCAGCCTTCAGCGGCGCAGCGGTTCGGACGGTGTTTACGTCCCTGCCGCACGTCTGCGTGAGAGTTGTTTACGTTAAGTGTGTAGCGGTATACATAGAACGAATCATGGCCTTGTCGTTCCGCAAATCGACAATGAAATTTAGTTTTGTTAACGAATATGCTCGACCGAAGGCTTACGAGATCGAACGTTATTTACGGGACGAGGTGAAAATCGAACCTGACGTTCAAGTTGAAATACACTTATCTATAGTAAGCAGCGTGCTCTATATTAAGCTCATAAATGAAGCGGCATGTGACGAACTACTACTTCGACACCGACAAGGACTTCGTTTCTGTCATTCGGACGGGAATGTTGGAGCGGTAACAGTTGAACACGCCGGCATGGGACTCCGAACGATCCGCGTCTTTGAGCTTCCATTCGAAGTGCCAGAAGAATTGGTGACAGACGCCCTGCCTCCTTACGGAACGGTCCTATCCCACGTGGCTGAAAAATGGGTGAGTTTCAAAACGTATCCTATCCTCCAAATACGGACCGAACTCCGAAAACATGTTCCGTCATACTTGTACATCGTCGGTTGTAGGGCGATTGTCATCTACGACGGACAACAAAGGACGTGCTCTGGGTGTGGGAAGGAGGGACACGTACGCTCTGCGTGTACTCAACGAAGGTTGTTACAGTTGCCACGTGATGATCCACCACTCAAACCGCATCCGAAAATGCTCCCCATGACTTAGGTCGCCGCATTACGCGATGACGTAGGCCGTGCGACAGAAACGTCCCGGAACGTACAGACAAAGGACGACGTTGTGCTGGGCCGCCTGCAGCAGTCACAGGAAGCCCTCTCTTCGGTGCCGCTAGCGGCCCCTTCAGATAAGGCACTTACAGACGTCGATAATTCGACGGCGCACGATTCCGACGTCCCCCACGAACAACCGGAGACCATTCTGACCTCTGATTCCGAAGCCCGGCAACGAAACCAGCGATCACCAAAACGCCGGAAGAAGCGCCGCCTCACGGTGGAGAACGACCAATCTGATGTAGCAGGCAATTCTGAGACGTTTTCGGGTACAGAGCAGACGACCGTGTATACAGAAGAACTACCTAGCGTGGATGCAACGGTGACCAGCGGGACGGCGACACGACCTACCGCTGACGATGCTGCAGACACAGCGAAGGAGTTCGATCGATGGCAACAGGCCACTGAGGAGGCTATGGCGCCTGCAACGCACGACTACGATGGGACGCTAGGGGAACAGATGATGCCGGAGGAACTGCTCCCACACACTCTCCCGGTGTAAGACCGGAAGAGTGACCGGAATAACGGCAGACCAAATGAGGGGACGGGCGAGGGACGTTACTACGAAAGCAGCCTGTGTACAGAAGAATTAGCGACCTTAAGGTGCCCTGTCTACGTTGATAGCCATCAACAAGCTTATCGGATAGGGTCTGTTAACATCAATAGCATTGGGACTCCGGTAAAAATCAAGATGCTCAGTGACATGATAAAGGCTGTAGATTTAGACGTAGCACTATTATAGGATGTTCGGGTACTTCCCCCCTCGGACTTTTACGGTTACGGCATTTACTGTTCCCCGTGTGACGAGAGAGGCGTTGGTACTGCGATACTATTAAAGGAAGGGATACGTGCAGACGAAGTAGAGTATTTGCCTTCTGCTCGTGGTACGGCCGTGACCATAGGTGGAATACGTTTGATCAACATATACGCACCGTCAGGCTCGGATAAGAGAAGGGACAGAGCAGAATTTTACGCCCATGAGGTTACACCGTTGTTCCAGGGACGATACGATGCTTGCATACTCGGCGGAGATTTTAATTGTGTGCTCGACAGAAAGGACCAAGAACTTAGGGAACTAGTCAACGGGATGGACTTAGTCGATACATGGGACCTGAAGTATTGCAACCAACCAGGATATACATTTTTTACTAGCCACTCCGCGAGCCGTTTGGACCGGATCTACGTTTCAAGGGCGTTAGCAATGTCGACGGTGGACGCAGAAATATGGCCGACAGCATTTACTGATCACGAGGCATATATTTGTACGGTTAACCTTGCTAGACAGCAGGTATGGAGACGTAGGGGTAATTGGAAGATCAGCTTCACCCACCTGCATGATGCAGAATGCCGATGCATGGTGGAGGACGCGTGGCACGGCTGCCTCCATCGACGAAATTCTTTCGGTTCTGTCCTGCAGTGGTGGATCGAGTGCGCGAAGCCAGCTTTACGGAGGACGTTAACATGTTACGGGAAGCAGGTGTCTCAATGGCAGCGCACGACCACTGAGTTTTACTCTACGGCTCTCCAGGAACTGTTAGCTCAACCACCTACACCAGAACGCCAGACGTCCGTCCACAGAGTCAAGGCGCAGCTGGTACAACTTGCGACGCTGAGAATGGCGGGTACGATGATACTCGCGAGGTCGCAGGATTTCCTGCCCAACGAGGTTCCCACGATGCATTATGTGATATAGGAAAGACGAAGAAGACGAAGGACGTTAATACATGAGATCGAGCTCGGCGATGGCCGTCGTTTTACAACACAAAGGGGCATAGCACAGGCTTTCACGGATCATTTTAGCAGATTCTATGCGAGCAACGGGGAGGGTCAGAGGGAGCTGGGGAACGTCCTGGAACAGATACCAGACGCGACGAGTGTGAACGGGGAAGCGGACGGGTTATCTGAAATTAGGTGTGAAGAGCTGGAGGGAGCGATTACACGAGGTGCCTGCAACAAGTCCCCAGGTCCAGACGGATTCCCTTTGGAATTTTACCGTGCCTTTGTGACCATTATGACATAGATATGGCTATGCATGTTTAATGAGCTTCTGCGGCAAGAAGTACCAGTTCACAATAAATTCACGGAAGGTCTCTTGATACCGATAACAAAGCCCCGTGGCGGCAAACGGCCTTGTGATTATCGCCCCTTGGCCCTCCTTAATAGTGACTACAAGATCTTCATGCGTATATTGGGCAGTCGAATCAAAAAGTCGCTGGAGAACCGAATACATGCCGATCAGACTTGTCTTGGTGGCATCAGTAATATCCACACAGCCTTGGGAGACTATCGTGACGTCATCGACCTCGCGGCTGCATGCCGCCTCCGGGGGGCGATGGTTGCTGTAGATTTCGATCATGCTTTTGATCGCGTGGATCATGTGTACCTTGCGGCGGTGATGAACAGGATGGGTGTCTCGCCATTATTGACCAATGCTGTGATGCGGCTGTTGCACGGCGCGAGATCAGCGATCGTGATCAACGGAGGGAGAACTGTATTTTATGATCTTAAGATCAGTCAGACAGGGTTGCCCCTTGTCGATCCTCCTATATGCGATCGCCTTAGAACCGTGCCTCGCAGGCCTTCGCCGCCGTCTTACCGGGATCTCCCTACGGCATCTATCATTCAAATGCAGAGCATACGTGGATGACATTGTGTTCCTCGTACGGAATGAGGGGGAAACTCAAACAGCACTGGATTGGCTACAGACGTATGGGATGGCAGCTGGAAATGAAGTCAACTACCGAAAATCACAGTTCATGTATGTGGAGCGTGAACCAGAACCAGGAACGGAAGGACCGTTACCTGCGGTGCAAACCCTCCGCTGTTTGGGTATCACCTTTCATAAAGATACAGCGGGAACGGCTGCAGACAACCACCGAAGGCTGTTACTCAAGAGTCCCCACGGCAGTACGACTAAACGCCCTCCGGTCGATGGATATGCTGCAGCGAGCGTTACTCGTCAACCTGTATCTCGCTCCCATGATGTTCCACTTGACACACCTTCTTCCCGTTTCGCGCACGATGGCTGTGAGGATTCAGGCGGCATTTGGGTACTATGTAAGCCTGGTACAGTACAACACGCTTACCCTCCCAGCACGAGAGGGGGGGCGTTGGTTTAGTGAAAGTGCACGAGAAGGCGCGTGCCATGTATATTAATACTATGCTCAAACGGTGGCGCAACAGGAACCACTCGCTTGCGGAGACGATCATCGAAGAACTAGTACCAACATCGCATCTTCCTCCAGTCAGTGTCAGCCATGTAGCGCCCCCGTTAACTTATGTGCACACGTGAATCGTGGAACACAGTTACGTTCGAGAGCGTTTACCGACGACCCGACAGTCGACATTGAAGGACGTTTACTATCTGCTTCTTCGACAGATCGCCCGGAATAGGGTGGAACGGAAACATCCAGCTGTTAATTGGCACGTGGTGTGGCGCACGGTCCACCACCCCCACCTACCTACAACAGTCAGATCAACATGGTACATTGTAGTGAACCGAAAATACCCTACGAATGATAAAAAAGTACGCAATACATTTGGCGGATTCGTCCATGTGTCAGCAATGCGGCGTGCTGGATACGGACGACCATCGGCTGGTCTGCGGCGAGACATTGGTTGTCTGGACTCTCGCAAGGAAGAACATAGCGTTCATGCGGCACACTATCTATACAGCAGTCTCTTCTGACATAGTATTTTTTCCAGAGGAAACGTATTTCCCGCGTCATAAGTCGAACGCAGTGACGTGGATCACAGGTATGACGGTCCATTACATCTATAGAGACACACGTCTGAACGTACTGAACCTACTGGATTGCTGGCAACACTTGCAAGATGGACACACAAAACTGTTATGGCTACAAAAGTACAAGGATTGGTATGCCAATGTTCTAAAAACAGTTTTTGCGGACTCGCCATATACTTGGGATATGCCGGGTGCGCAAAGAGAAGCGGCGGTGCTGTCGTTGTGAAACCGACCACGTAAAGTGATCAGCTAAGGACAACTACGCGAGTATGCGACCTAGGAAGAATTAACACTTGCACAGTTAGCAATGAGATGTACTTCGAATTTTGTTTTCATATCTGTAAATACTCTTCTTTAGGGTGCCGGAGGTGGCCCCACTTGTTGTTATTTCATGCTGCATGGTAGAACGGCAGCGAGGTTCCTTCCAGGACACTTATAATGTGTAAGGACGTACTACGTTTATTTTGTGAATAATAAAGGTTTCTGTTTCTCCTACATTCCTTAAAAAATGGTAAGGCGACCGCACGCGTAAGCGAAAAAAAAAAGATTGATAGATCGCCTGTCATGTACGCAGGCGATCCCGGGTTCGAGTCCCGGTAGAGGCGAACATTTTCACCTGTCCCCGTTGATATACAGGGTGGTCCATTGATAGTGACCGGGCCAAACATCTCACGAAATAAGCATCAAACGAAAAAACTACAAAGAACGAAACTCGTCTAGCTTGAAGGGGGAAACCAGATGGCGCTATGGTTGGCCCACAAGATGGTGCTGCCATAGGTCAAACGGATATGCGTTTTTTTAAATAGGAACCCACATTTATTATTACATACTCGTGTAGTACGTAAAGAAATATGAATGTCTTAGTTGGACCACTTTTTTCGCTTTGTGACAGATGGCGCTGTAATAGTCACAAGCGTATAAGTACGTGGTATCACGTAACATTCCGCCAGTGCGGACGGTATTTGCTTCGTGATACATTACCCGTGTTAAAATGGACCGTTTACCAATTGCGGAAAAGGTCGATATCGTGTTGATGTATGGCTATTGTGATCAAAATGCCCAACGGGCGTGTGCTATGTATGCTGCTCGGTATCCTGGACGACATCATTCAAGTGTCCGGACCGTTCGCCGGATAGTTACGTTATTTAAGGAAACAGGAAGTGTTTAGCCACATGTGAAACGTCAACCACGACCTGCAACAAATGATGATGCCCAAGTAGGTGTTTTAGCTGCTGTCGCGGCTAACCCGCACATCAGTAGCAGACAAATTGCGCGGGAATCTGGAATCTCAAAAATCGTCGGTGTTGAGAATGCTACATCAACATCGATTCCACACGTACCATATTTCTATGCACCAGGAATTGCATGGAAACGACTTTGAACGTCGTGTACAGTTCTGCCACTGATGATGATGATGAGCGTTTGGCGTCATTGGCCGGGAGGCCCCTCGCGGGGCAGGTCCGGCCGCCATATCGCAGGTCTTATTACATTCGGCGCCACATTGGGCGACCTGCACGCCGGATGGGGATGAAATGATGATGAACACAACACAACACCCAGTCCCTGAGCGGAGAAAATCTCCGACCCAGCCGGGAATCGAACCCGGGCCCAGAGGACGGCAATCCGTCACGCTGACCACTCAGCTACTGGGGCGGACAGTTCTGCCACTGAGCACAAGAGAAATTACGGGACGACGACAGATTTTTTGCATGCGTTCTATTTAGCGACGGAGCGTCATTCACCAATAGCGGTGACGTAAACCGGCATAATATGCACTATTGGGCAACGGAAAATCCACGATGGCTGCAACAAGTGGAACATCAACGACCTTGGCGGGTTAATGTATGGTGCGACTTTATGAGAGGAAGGATTATTGGCCCCCATTTTATCGATGGCGATCTAAATGGTGCAATTTATGCTGATTTTCTACGTAATGTTCTACCGATGTTACTACAAGATGTTTCACTGCATGACAAAGGCGATGTACTTCCAACATTATGGATGTCCGGCACATAGCTCGCGTGCGGTTGAAGCGATATTGAATATCATATTTCATGACAGGTGGATTGGTCGTCGAAGCACGTTCACCGGATCTGACGTCCCCGGATTTCTTTCTGTGGGGAAAGTTGAAGGATATTTGCTATCGTGATCCACCAACAACGATTGACAACATGCGTCAGCGCATTGTCAATGCATGTGCGAACATTATGAAAGGCGAACTACTCGCTGTTTAGAGGAATTTCGTTACACGTATTTCCAAATGCATTGAGGTTGACTGACATCAGTTTGAGCATTTATTGCATTAATGCGGTATTTATAGGTAATCACGCTGTAACAGCATCCTTTCTCAGAAATGATAATTTCGCAAAGGTACATGTATCACATGGGAACAACCGAAAAAAATGTTCAAATGTACCTACGTTCTGTATTTTAATTTAAAAATCCTACGTGTTACCAACTGTTCGTCTAAAATTGTGAGGCATATGTTTGTGACTATTACAGCGCCATCTATCACAAAGCGAAAAAAGTGGTCCAACGAAAACATTCATATTTCTTTACGTACTACACGAATATGTAATAAAAAATGGGGGTACCTATTTAAAAAAAGCGCAGTTGATATCCGTTTGATCTATGGCAGCGCCATATAGCGGGCCAACCATAGCGCCATCCGGTTTCTCCTTTCGAGCTAGACAAGTTTCGTTCTCTGTAGTTTTTTCGTTTGACGCTCATTTCGTGAGATGTTGGATCCAGTCACTTTTAGGTAAAGGTTATTTCAGATTCCATTTCATAATTAGACAGTCATTGTCACAGTTCATTGTTATGTATTATTCCGTGTCTAAATGTGTGTTAGTCAGATTGCGTACGTAAATTGACAGGGCATTTTTAAAGAAAAATTTTGGTGATTTATTCTTTTATAATTTGGTTAATAATTTTATGTAGCGTTTTCATTCACTGAACTTTGTGTGTTGGAATTGCAAGTCATGTATTGTGACGTCACGAATTGTAGCACTGCTCACTGTACCGCACAACACAGTTTCACTGGATAGCGTATTTAGTCTACAGTTTTGGTTTTTTTATTATTTTGTTAATTAAAAATACATTTTTAGTTTTGTCGACATATTTTTTTATCGGATAACGTTTTTGTAATTACATCACTTATATTGTTCAGTATCACAGTACAGAAAAACACGAATATAAACAGGAGAAAAGATACAGCATTTGTGTAGAGCTTTTGTTGGAGAACAATATATTCAGGTGTTTCAATGTCTCGTTAAACGATTAACGTTTTTCTTTGTTTTGTAAACAATAATTCGTAGCTTCTTAATGCTAAAATCATTTTTTGAATACGCACTATAGGCTGTGGAATTCCCTATACAAAACGATCTTTATTACGTCATATATAACGTTACTGACCATTGGCGGCGTATGGTCATTTTCAGATGCAGTTGCGTCGGTGATTGGTGATTGTGTGTGTGTGTGTGTGTGTGTGTGTGTGTGTGTGTGTGTGTGTGTGTGTGGCATTCAAAACTATTTAGTGCTGTGTGAGAAGAGAGACTTGTTCCCATACCTATGCATCGATTATTTTTGCACAGAGGATGTTGGAACGTATTTGCAACAGTGTAAGAGTGACAGATCACTTTGTTAAAGACAGAATGTTCACTGACGTTTCCTGGCGACGAGAGACATCATTTAGTACTCGTCAGCAGATTTCATCAAGCTAACGGGTTCTACTAACCACGTGTGCCGCGTACTGCGTACTTTCAGTAAATAGACTCAGTGATTTTCAATAGTAAAACTTCAAGAATGAGTGTCTAACAAGAGGAAGGTATTTTAGAAGTTAATGAGGAACGTCAGTTTTACTCGGTCTGCTGCCTTTCGCGCGGAGCATGCGACTGGATGACTGGCAACACACATTGCATACAAATGTCGCAGAGTGCCTATGCACTGCTGCCTGTCAGGGGCGTAACCAGTCCAGAAGGAAGCCTAGCGCCGCCACTAAGGGTTAATGGACATTTTGTCTTTCGAAAAAGTTGTTCTGCATGACGTGATCTATCACCCATAGACGTTTGTTACTAACACTCTGAAAAATGTTGTATAGTCTTGCACACCACATACTGTATATGACAAAAAACAACATTCTATTTTATGTAAATAGTATCATACAACCATTTTCTCATAGATTAAAAAAAGTTTTTAAATATGCGCACTTAAATCTGGTTTTAATATCTTTGTTTATATTTAAAAGCCTTTGGTCGCATATCAGGATACTGGAATTCTGGCAGCCCACCCTCCTCTCTATAAGGCGTGACGGGTAGGAAATAACAATGACGAAAAGAAAACATAACACATGCAGGAACTAAGTTCGCAACATGTCAATACGTGTACTGCTGTTGACAAAGAGCTTCTAACTCCTTGCTTAATCGCAATATTAATAAGTGAATATGGAAATCCATGTACCGACTTTTTGTAATAATCATGCATGGAGGCCAATGAAACGTATGCAATTCGAAAGCTGCTTTGCCACAGATGTGCGCAAAAAAATCGAATATGTACTTAGCCATTAAGGGCAGTAAAAGGAAGCACACTTACATCAGAAAAGCTTTCCTCTGTCTCTCAGACACTGCCACAAACTCCTGCTCCATATACTGATGAGATGCTGTGGTTCAAATGACACATGAACGTAAAATCGTTTCGTGAAGTCGCGTTCTAGGGATGTTAATATTTAAATGTTGCAGATGGCTTATTTGCAGTAAAATATGCAGCTAAAAAGGCACGACTGCTAGGTCGTTGATGTTGTCACCAGTGGAAAACAAAAATCATAGTAACGAAGTCTTTGGGGTCAGCGGAGACTGTACGTAACATTGTTTATATGCTCGTTTTCTCCATTACTTTTGTCTGAGAATAAGCGGAACTAACTTTGTGTTCATTGCCGGCGTCACCACAAAATTTTAAGTAAGTTCCTAATCTTAAAGTTCTTTATTTTGATTAGCTACGACTTCCCCTATTATACAGAAGTTGTTTGTTTTAGGCTATGCCTCGAAGTAGAATACTAAAAGGTTGGACTGGAAGACAAAGAGCTAGATAGACCATTTTTGCTTATAGGAGTAATGTGGAGATTTATAATGATAGTTCTGTTGTTGATAAAGATACATTCAATGTCCACTGTGCGCAATCCCAAATAATTTGGAGAGTTATAAATTTGGTTTGATAACTTTACAGTGCAGGTTTTTTCAATGCAAAACATTTCGCATCTGAGGTCACTTTACGTGATAGAACGGCAATCACGTTGTGCTGTCATATGGAAAAAAGTTTTTGTCATTGTAAACGCAAAATTTATTTTTCAACGTGCTGTATAAAAGACTCGCTCCCAATGATTGAACAGTTAAAGAGAAATTAAAGAAATATTTCAATAATATTCTTAGTTATAACGGAATATTTGCTATGGTTAGGTCTTAGGCTAAAATTTAAGGAACAGTTTTATGTAGGGTGTATCATTTTAAGATACATAACATTTTTTATTATATATTGGATCCTGTGATTCCTACATATGTTTGTTAATCATGTCAAGAACAGGTATATTTTTATGACATCAACACTGCTGTTCACTATGACTGCCTGAATAATCAGTTCATTTGTTCAATGCTAATACCAATGTAATGCTTAAAATTGCTTTTTGTCATAGCGACCCCTTATCAGTTAGATGGCCCGCACAACAGACAAGCAAGGTGGGCTGCTGACCTCTCTTCATGAGCTGGCCAGTGGATGTAAACATCAACACACTTTCTGTATAAACACGGCACTACTTCGTGAAAAGCCATGTGACAGAAAGCCACCAATTGGAACTAATGTGACTACATGTAGCACTCTGGCGAATTGGTGTTAGAAGCACACCAACAGAGTCAGACTGGCAGTGTGTACCTACAACTAGGACAGCTCTGGCCAATACCTACACTGGCTCTAGCCTAGTAGACACTCGCTGAAGCCTTCGGAAGAAAGTTGTATCTTGTTGGGCGTAACGCCACTATGTAATTGTGTAGCATAATATTTTGGTTATTATTCCTTTTCATTGTCTTGTACTATTATTTGGCTTTTGCCACCACAAGAACTGTTGGGTTTCTTGTTGTACTTACGTTTGGAAATTAGTGCATGCAGGGAGCGTTTCAGTTAAATAAAGTGTGTTCAAACTTGATCGTTAGTTCTTTCCTGCCGACGGCAGGACACAACACTACAATTAGAACATTCGAATTCTTTTGTACGGTATTTCTCCAGTGAGAGACAGTCTACAAATAGCATCCAGGAAAATTTTTTTTTATTCCTTTATTGGTGATTTCACACACCTGATACAGGTAGGCCAGCAGCGACACATTACACCGCTCTTCGGCCACAGAGAAAACTAATGAGACAAAAGAAGATAATCCCAGAACAGACAGGGTGGATATACAGACATAGACATACAAAAGTAAAACACACGGAGTCGTTCATGGGCGCAGAGTCCAAAATAAAAATGTTCAGACACGTGGACACGCACAGTGAGGACAGATGGCACACGTGAACGTTGGAGCACAAACGAGTAACACTGGAACACTTGAACACGGACACAATGACACACACACAAACACTAGGCGATGACCTCCGGCATGCGAAAGTTTGCTATTCGTGTGCGAGTCCAGGTACCTGCCAAAAAGGGAAAGAAGGGGGGGAGGAGGGAGAGGGGAGTGTGTAGATAACAGTGGCAATGGAGAAGGGAGGGGGAGGAGAGACGTTAGGGGGGTTGGGGATGCCTGGGAGAGGAGGGAGGGAGGAAGGGAGGAGGGAGAGAAGGGAGAGAGGGTGCCCCCAGGAGAAAAACACAGGGTGCAGGAGAGCAGGGTCAGAGTTGGTATGAGGGGTAGGTGGAGGGGATGAGGGCATCATCAGGGAGGGAGAGTTGGTGGAAGCCACCTTGGGTGAGGGTATGGAGAGTGGAGAGATGGTAGGATGTGGAAATGCAGGCGCGAAAGCGGACGGGGGTGGCAGAGGATGGGAGAGACAAGCAGGTGAGGGGGATCAAGTTTGCGGGAGGTGTAGAGGATCCGTATCCGTTCGAGGAAAAGAAGGAGGTGCGAGAATGGAATAAGGTCATAGAGGATCCGCGTGGGGGAGGGGAGGCGGATGCGATAGGCGAGGCGGAGCGCATGGCATTCTAGGATTTGAAGGGATAGGAAAATGTAATTCCATGAGATTAAAGTTACTATGTTGCTACATGCATGATATCTTCTCACATATTAGAGACGATTTTAGTCTTTCACATCATTCACATAAAGTATTTTTACAATGGATTTTTGATATGTACAGGGCGATTATAATTAAATTTAAACTTTCATATCGATGTGGAAATAACGTCACTGGTAAGAATGACGTCAAATTGCAACGGAATGTTATCGGAGAAGGGGGAAAACGTATGGCAAAAGAAAAATAAATAGTTATGAAATGCAGCAACAGATGGCGCTGTAAGCATCATAATTTAATGGTGGTCGACTACAAATGAAAAATGAATCATACAATAATGGCTAATGTGTACGTTTTAAGTTAAACAAACTGTACTAGTGAGTGTGCATGGGTGTACAGGTTTGATACTGTTAGTTACGTAAGCCCATACACCACGGAAAGGTCATATCACATCGAATGGGAAAAATCGGTTTTAAACTATCCTGAGGCCAAAAACCGCATAAAAAGCATCAATCACATAGGTTTTTAATTTTCCTGAAGGCAAATGCCACTTAAAAAGCATCAGTCAAAATGGATTATTAATTTCCGTGTAACTGGCGCAAAACATGTTCAATACGCTGTCCACCGTCTTCTGCAAACAAGTTGAAATCGAGAAACAACATGTGCCACAACTGATCGAAGTGTTTCCGGGGTCACGTTCAGAATGTGTTGAGCAATGCATGCCTCCTATGCAGCCAAGTTTGCAATCGGAACACTGAACACAACGTCTTTCAGATAGACCCAAAGCCAGAACTTTAACGGATTAAGACCAGGTGATCGGGACGGCCAGGCTGTAGGGAAATGGCGGCTGATAATTCAAGCATATACGAAATGGCGCTTCAGTGGCTGCTTAATTGGATTTGCAATGTGCAGAGGTGCGCCAACTTGCATAAAAATCACACCATCCACACATTCACGCTGTTGGATAGCTGGAATGACGTGGTTGAGCGAAAAACGCTCAAAGCGTTTGCCAGTGACGGTACAAGTAACAGGACCGGAAGCACCTGTCTTTTCCAAAAAAAAAATATGGTCCATGATAAATGATGCCGTAAAGCCGCACCACACAGTGACCTTTTCGTGATGAAGTGGTACTGGTTGATTTGCGTGACGGATTTTCCGTTGCCCATATTCGACAATTCTATGTATTGACATATCCTGTCAGATAGAAGTGGGCTCCGTCTGTCCACAAAATCTTCCACGGCCAGTCATTGCCCACTTCCACGCGAGCAAGAAAATCTAAAGCAGAGGTCTCCCTTGTTGGCAGGTCAACAGGAAGAAACTGGTGCACATGGGTAATTTTGAATGGATAGCAAAGGAGGATGTTTCGTAGGATTTTAAGCACCGTGCTCACGGGTATGTCCAATGTTCGGGCAATTCTCCGTGCACTACACGTTTGCACACCACCACTCGTCTCCTCCTGCATTGTTGTGGCCACTGCTTCCACTGACGTCGAATCAATTCGTTCCCTCCCTCTACCAGGTCGCACACCAAAAGAACCCCTCTTTTCGAATTTCCGAATCATTTTCTCCGGACCCACGGCAGTCATCAGACCAACGCCTTTTCTCAAACCCTTCAGTTTCCGGAACTTCTGCAGCGCGACGTGTGCACAGTCATCATTCTTGTAATACAATTTTACAAGCAGAGCGCGATCCTGCATTCAGACAGTTACGTCGAACGTCGCAGACGTGAAAGGAGGAAAAGCCGTGCACCCGGCGTCTTTATACCAACTTCAATGGGTCGTGCGCATGACATGTGTTTTCATTTATGTATTCTGACACATACAGCGCCATCTAGTGATCAATTTTCACACGATTTTTTTCGTCTGCCATACGTTTTCCCATTTCTCCGATAATATTCCGTTGCAATTTGGCGTCATTCTGACCAGTGGTGTTATTTCTACAGTGTTTTAGAAGTTTAACTTTAATTATAATCACCCTGTATATAAGTGCTGACGTTACAAGATTCCGTTTCATAATGCTAAATCAGTCCATTCAAAGGTCAAAAATTTAGAACTTATGTGGTCATTTAGAACTAAAGCTGAATTATAGTATAATATCAGAAGAAGAATTATTTTGCCATGTTAATTTAATGGTTCTCCAGGAGACATATATCAAAATTATTTGGACACAGGTCACTGTTAAACATCTCAGATCTCCTTTACATGTTACTGTAATGAGCAATCCTAAATTGTTAAAAGTATTGATCGAAATGAATCTAATTTCCGTCCAGAAATTATTGTATGAGTATCCAACACTAAATTAAAATAATTAATTCATCCAATAATAACGAAACACCTTTTTGGCAAAGTGAAAATCATTTACACAAAAGAATTTCAAGAAAGAGGGTGCCATAAGCCCACATTTTAATCACTTTAGATGAAATCGGTAAAATAGTTGAAATGGTTGATATTGATAAAGTCGCATGTGCAGAAATTACTGACATTCAAACACATTGCAAATTATGCGAGTATGTTACAAAACATATGATGCATGTTCCATATGACGCACTTAATCAAAATTCCGTTTTTATGAGAGATGACAATGGACAGAAACAGGTCCTAAATATTTCAATGAAACCACATGAGAATCCGTTAAGGATATGTGTTGTGCAGATGGCGTGACGATGGTATTATCGTTAATGTTCGAGGAAAATCATTTTAAAATCGTTACGTTGTATAATACAGTCCATATTTACTTACTAAATTTGATTGCCATGTCAATGCTGAAGTTTGCAATACAGTTAAAAGTGTTAAATACACTTATAAATAAGTGTATAAAGGATAATAACGTGACTACAGAATTAAGCAATGAAAGGACATATGGAAATGAAATTCATATAGATGAAGTGAACAATTTCTTGAGTGGCTGTTACGCCAGATCAGCTGAAACAGTATGTCGTAATTGTGAATTTCAAGACAATTTCAGTCGCACATATCATTAGGCTTGATATTCATTTACCTCGAAGATAAAATGTTTACTTCAGAGAAGGACAAGAATGGGGCCAGTTGAAAACGTTAAGCAAACCAAATTATCACTATTCTTTGCATTAAGTGAAATGATCAATCGGTGAATGTTTATGACTACGCTGAACTTCATTTGTACTAATTTTTGGTAAATGACGAAAAAAAAGGAAGAAGAGAGTATGAAGTTACATGCATGCATTTAGTGCCTCCGAGATACATGGAACTTTTTCATATAAATTTCCTGTTATTCCATGTTTGCGGCCCTAAATGTTTTCAAGGTGTTAGAATTTATAACAGAGTTGTTTACAGTACAGTTATTGAAGCACATCATGGTCGCCCTGTTGTTTCCAATGATAATGAATGGCGTGAATGTTTAAGCGATGTAAAGAATTGGATATGCCAAAGCATATGCGTCATTTCATTACTGTAATTTGTGCAGTGAACGTACCAGCAGATGTCTTATCATTGTGGCTTGAAATTAGAATATTTCTTTGTGAAGATTTCTTAAGAGATTACAGTAAAGAAATTTCGTGCAACACAGCACTGAGATCTTTTGAAAGGTCATCAAATGGTTCAAATGGCTCTGAGAACTATGGGACTTAACAGCTGAGGTCATCAGTCCCCTAGAACTTAGAACTACTTAAACCTAACTAACCTAAGGACATCACACACATCCATTCCCGAGGCAGGATTCGAACCTGCGACCGTAGCAGTCGCGCGGTTCCGGACTGAAGCGCCTAGAACCGCTTGGCCGCCGCGGCCGGCGAATGGTCATAATTCAACATATCAATTTCTTGGATTACTTGTTCCAGTGTTAATCCCAAAATTTCCCTAAGCAGATATTTTAAGTATAATCGATGAAGAGTTACAATTTAGTGAACTTCGCGAAAGAGCTAACTGTGATCAGCCTATTATAATCGACTGTGTTATTCGTGAAGTTCAGTGCCATGGAACTGTCTCAAATGTGTTTTGCTTAATTGCTCATGCAGGTTGTGGTGAAATATTCACGAGAACTGCGATTATTCACAAATCAAATTCGCTCAATCTTCCTTGCATTGCAACAGCCTTTAGTGGCATAGCTTCGACTCTTTCAATTAGAGGTAAACCTTGCACAATGGGTTAAATTACCCATTCCCATTTTGGAAAATACTATTGCACAGCAGAGCTAATTTCCTGCAGTGCACTTACACTACTGGCCATTAAAATTGCTACACCACGAAGATGATGTGCTACAGACGCGAAATTTAACCGACAGGAAGAAGATGCTGTGATATGCAACTGATTAGCTTTTCAGAGCATTCACACAAGGTAGGCGCCTGTTGTGACACCTACAACGTGCTGACATGAGGAAAGTTTCCAACCGATTTCGCATACACAAACAACAGTTGACCGGCGTTGCCTGGTGAAACGTTGTTCAAATGGCTCTGAGCACTATGGGACTTACCATCTTCTAAGAAACTCATGCTAGCAGCTGTTCGTGTTTCAAATGCTGGAATATTCCATTCGTCTTCCCTGGTGAAGGAATTTCGGAAAACTGCGTTCAATAACTCCGCTTTAGCGGCACAGTCGTCGGTAACAGTACCATAAGCACTGCGCAGCGAAGGTATTGACTGCGTCTTGTCGCTTGTGTACTTTACATACGACCAGAATTTCTTCGGATTTTCTACCAAATTTCGAGACAATGTTTCGTTGTGGAACCTATTAAAGGCATCTCGCATTGAAGTCCGTGCCAAATTTCGCGCGTCTGTAAATTTTAGCCAATCTTCGGGATTTCGCGTTCTTCTAAACTTCGCATGTTTTTTCCGTTGCCTCTGCAACAGCGTTCGGACCTGTTTTGTGTACCATGGGGGATCAGTTCCATCTCTTATCAATTTATGAGGTGTGAATCTCTCAATTGCTGTTGCTACTATAGCTTTGAATTTGCATAGTCAGTTTGGAAGGAATGGAGATTGTCTGTTAGGAAGGCTTCTAGTGACACTTTATCCGCTTTTTTAAATAAAATTATTTTGCGTTTGTTTCTGTTGGATTTGGAAGAAACGGTATTGAGCCTAGCTACAACGACCTTGTGATCACTATTCCCTGTATCAGTCATGATGCTCTTTATTAGCTCTGGAATGTTTGTGGCTAAGAGGTCAAGTGTGTTTTCGCAACCATTTACAATTCGCGTGGGTTCGTGGACTCACTGCTCGAAATAATTTTCGGAGAAAGCATTTAGGACAATCTCGGAAGAAGTTTTCTGCCTACCACCGGTTTTGAACAAGTATTTTTGCCAACATATCGAGGGAAGGTTGAAGTCCCCACCAACTATAACCGTATGAGTGGGGTATTTATTTGTTACGAGACTCAAATTTTCTCTGAACTGTTCAGCAACTATATCATCGGAGTCTGGGGGTCGGTAGAAGGAGCCAATTATTAACTTAGTTCGGCCGTTAAGTATAACCTCCGCCCATACCAATTCGCACGGAGTATCTACTTCGACTTCACTACAAGATAAACCACTACTGACAGACACAAACACTCCACCACCAATTCTGCCTAATCTATATTTCCTTAACACCGTCTGAGACTTCGTAAAAATTTCTGCAGAACTTATTTCAGGCTTTAGCCAACTTTCTGTGCCTATAACGATTTCAGCTTCTGAGCTTTCTATTAGCGCTTGAAGCTCAGGGACTTTCCCAGCACAACTACAACAATTTACAACTACAATTCCAACTGTTCCTTGATCCAAGCACGTCCTGTATTTGCCATGCACCCTTTGAGATTGCAGCCCACCCCGTACTTTCCCGAGGCCTTCTAACCTAAAAAACTGCCCAGTTGACGCCACACAGCCTCCGCTACCCGTGTAGCCGCTAGCTGAGTGTAGTGAACTCCTGACCTATTCGGCGGAACCCGAAACCCCACCACCCTATGGCGCAAGTCAAGGAATCTGCAGCCAACACGGTCGCAAAACCGTCTGAGCCTCTGATTCAAACCCTCCACCCGGCTCTGCACCAAAGGTCCGCAGTCGGTTCTGTCAACTATGCTGCAGATGGTGAGCTCTGCCTTCATCTCGTAAGCAAGACCGGCAGCCTTCACCAAATCAGATAGCCGCTGGAATTCAGAGAGAATTTCCTCAGATCCAAAGCGACACACGTCATTAGTGCCGACATGTGCCACCACCTGCAGCTGGCTGCACCCTGTGCTCTTCATGGCATCTGGAAGGACCGTTTCCACATCAGGAATGACCTCACCTGGAATGCACACGGAATGCACACTGGATTTCTTCCCCATTACGCACCTAACATTGGAGCTCCCAACTACCAATAAGCCCACCCTCTGCGATTACCCAGACCTTGAAGGCTGAGAATCATCCTCTGAAACAGGGCAGGCAGCTGCATCTGGCTCAGCTAGAGACAGTACCTGAAACCTGTTTGTCAGACGAACCGGAGAGGCTTTCTGATCAGCCTCAGGGGACGTCTTTCGCTGCCTGCCACGCCTTGGAACGACCTCCCAATCAACCACAGGCGAGGGCTCAGCCCCACTGTGGGCAGCAACCGGGGCAACCACAGCGACAGACCGATCCGGGGACAGACGGGACGAGGTTGACATCCCCGTGATACCCAAGTCTGGCTCCCCACAGTGGTGCCCATTGGCAAAAGCCTCAAGCTGCGCGAACGAAGTCAGCACCGCCTGCAGCTGTGGGCGAAGGGATGCCAACTCAGCCCTCATCCGAACACAGCAATCACAGTTCCTGTCCATTCTAATCGATGTTGAACAACAGTTACTGAAACACGAGTCCGTGCCTAGATAACGCAAGGGAAACACGCAAAGAATGTATGAACTAACTTGTACAAATGCCTAATGACTGCGCTAAGATCTGCCTGAATTTACGATTACAGTAACTAAAACTCGAAATTACACCTCCTACTCACATGCAATTTAAGTAAGAATCTACGAAGTAAACACAGAAAAAAAGCTATATACGTATCTTTCTGCACTGTATCAAGGCCGTTATTACAGCCAGAGGTGGTTTTTCTGATACTGATTTCTCAGGATCTATGCACCCAAATTGCGTGAAAATGTAATCACATGTCAGTTCTAGTATAATATATTTGTCCAATGAATACCCGTTTATCACCATCATTTCTTCTTGGTGTAGCAACTTTAATGGCCAGTAGTGTAGTTCAAAATATTGCGTTAGCAGACTCCAGTGCTTGAAACTTATGCAATTTGTGATTCGCAGTCTAACCACTATAATCAGATAAATCACAAGTAAAAGGCTCAAACTTAATCAATGTTCCTTATAATTGGGTTGATCATACGCAGTATGGAACGCTGAACTACATGGTCTGTCCAAAGAAACCAGTTTATCGTGTAAATCTTGCAATATACGCTACGCATAGTGTCTTAACTATATAAAAATATGGCAGACGAGGACATGACGTCATCAGACCATTCCCCAGTATAGCAGGTAGGGTAAGCGCATTAAATAGCGCCTTCCGTTCAGCCAACTTTTGATAGTTGCAACGTTATTGTTAATTTGTCTTGCAGTCCACGTCAAGAATCTGCTGATGTCATCATACAAGAGTCGTCATCATTAGCTTCTCCTGCAGGCCAATGGTGTAGTATCGATCTCCACAACGACAGCAGATACTCACAGGCAAGAGCGTTTGACCAGTGTCGCTTCTCAGCACGAGAGTATGAAAACCTGTGGTCCTTTAATCACAGGTTGCCAACATTGTGTTCCAAGTGCTACAGCAAATTACAAGAGGGTTCACCAACTGACGCGCGACACAGAGAATTTCGCTTGTTGTTCAGCGCTACTGTTGAGCCTGGGCCATTGACCGTTAACAACACAGGGCCCACTATTTTACAGCAGCTACCAGACGGTAGAGCTCCGACTGAATTGGTCATCAAGCTATCAACAATAATCACGAATCGGAGTTTCAACTGTTGCTTGCCTGAATAACATGGACCGCTACAGGCATATCGTATCACTGCAGCTTATGCATGAAGAGCGGTGTGTGGTCACTTATAATGGGCTGGCAATCTCATTAAGAAGCCAGAGTAACAATTCTTATAGTTAATTTTCCCTTGGCACTTAGTTGTGCCGGTACGAAAACGCTAACACCATTTGTGTCCACAGCGATGTTCAAGTACCATTAGCGTCATCTGTTTATGATTTGGAACAGCTATTACAGAATACTAGCAGTCGCTTGAACTCGGGTTATACTGTGCAAAAAAAGTCAAGTCATATTTCACAACAGTGACCAGTGCAATCGCTTTTCTGTTCAGCACTTCCAGTATCTTTCAAAATTCGGGAAACAGATAGAGCCGAGTTAGATAGACTGCAGGATCTGAATGACATCGCGCCCCCGTCAGCTAGTGAATGGGCGACACAAATGGTTGTGGTAAAAAGTAACATTGATCTGTATCTGTTCCTGCAGTCAGCAGTTTAGAAGGCAAAATTACTTGTGCAACAATATTTCTCAGACAGTCATTTCCAACAGATATGTATAGCAATTTTTGGATTAGGAACAAGGCAAATATATATCTTCAGTTCAGTCTCTTGGAGTGGTCATTGCTTCTCGAATATTTCAACGATATCCGGAAAAATTATTTCAAGGCATTACAAAATTGCACTGACTTCCTTGATGGGAATACTTGAGAATGAAACCTGGTTAGCCACTAAGCATTATACACCTGCATAGCTGGGCAGCGCCAATTAAAAAGTTAACTTCGCTAATCGTTAATTCGTTACTAAACAACTTGATCTCGTTAACAGGAGATTTTCCAGAAGCGAAAGTCAATCGTCAATGATGAACTCGTAAAATGAACAATTGAATCAAACATTTTACCGTTGCTTAAATAACAATGTTTTCGTAAGGGAAGCTTAGGTAGGGCATAGAAGATAAATAAGAAATCAGTACAATCATTCAATTTTATAATAATTTACTTATCAATTCTAAATCACAGGATAGTCAAAATACAGCAGAATCGGATAGTATCTGACATAAGGTATTTCCCTTCATGAATTTCAACATGTTTAAGTTATCATCCGAGAGAGAGACTCGTTTAGGAGTCAAATTTTCTTTGCCCACAGGAAAAAGGCGTTCTACTGTTGCACTCGAGGGTATAGGAGTATTATATTTAATAAATAAATTTTCTGAAACATTTTCCCAGAAACTGAACGTTTTTGAGGGTTAAAAAGGTTTTATCAGCTCCTCAGACGACTTTGGCTCAACGACATGTAAAGCAATCATGTTCGTAACAAAAAAGTTTACTGTGCGTTGCTCCACACTAGCTTGAACACGCCGCTGTCAATTCACTTAACTTTTGCAATGCCAAAAGACTCTCCAGTGTTTATCTGTCCTATTCCTTTAACCGTGTTACTGCTATAGGCTCCGATATCGATATCTGAACGCTGAAGACTAATTTTTCTATTTAGCTTTCGTCTTCAAATTGTGCATACCACGATTCATGTGTTTTCCGCATGTGTTGTCTCACATTTTTAAGGTCCAAAGTGTGAGTCTTGGTTGATGATCTTTTAGAGAAGCACAATTTACAATGGAAAAGTATTTATTCTCCCGCTCTGGATACAAAATTAACGTAATCACTTAAATGCGGCCACGGATTTTCATCAGTTGTAGAGCCAGAATCTAATTTCATGATTTAATTAACACAGTCAGTTCAAAAACAAAATGTAGTACTTATCACGAACTTGGCAAACAAACAACAATATATAGCCAACGCCTAGTCATACTCACTCGCACTCGATTGTTTGCACCAATCGCTCGCACCCTGCGTAACCACACAACATGATCGTTACTTGACAGAACATGGTTTCCGTGGGCGGCGCGGCGTCATTTTTGTCATAAGTAATAAGTACCTAATTCAAGGAAGTTAAAAGAGTCCGTTAACGTTTTTTAAAATTCACTTAAAATCCAAGCATTAAACGTTAGGAGCACATTCTGGATAACGATCACATCAAGCACCTGGCCGAGCGTGTCGATGTCATTGATATTTTGTCAGTCCTGCAGAAAGCAAAGGAGCTGCACCCATTTAAGAGAAAAAATAATTATTACGATAAATGTTTTATCCACACAAACCAGACTGTGCACCCATTGAACGAAAACTGTACAGCTTACACTATGTTTGGATCAAAGTATATCTGCAAGAGTTTTTGAAAGACAATGTAATGTGTTAGCTCTGACAAACTGTTGCTAAACTGACCTCCTTCCAATATTTGACAATTTCCTAGTTTCATCACAGCCTGTAGCATCTTCTTCACCTTTCCTCTTGATGCATCTTTTTCGCCTTTCTTTTTGTTTTATTCCCCATCCATGACCGCAGCATCAGTTCTTTGGTGGTCTACTCATCTGAATAATGAATGGTTAAAAGTTCCTCACTTGATTTCTAGTATCCCGTTAGCTTACTTCCTTATAATACACTCCTGGAAATTGAAATAAGAACACCGTGAATTCATTGTCCCAGGAAGGGGAAACTTTATTGACACGTTTTGGGGTCAGATACATCACATGATCACACTGACAGAACCACAGGCACATAGACACAGGCAACAGAGCATGCACAATGTCGGCACTAGTACAGTGTATATCCACCTTTCGCAGCAATGCAGGCTGCTATTCTCCCATGGAGACGATCGTAGAGATGCTGGATGTAGTCCTGTGGAACGGCTTGCCATGCCATTTCCACCTGGCGCCTCAGTTGGACCAGCGTTCGTGCTGGACGTGCAGACCGCGTGAGACGACGCTTCATCCAGTCCCAAACATGCTCAATGGGGGACAGATCCGGAGATCTTGCTGGCCAGGGTAGTTGACTTACACCTTCTAGAGCACGTTGGGTGGCACGGGATACATGCGGACGTGCATTGTCCTGTTGGAACAGCAAATTCCCTTGCCGGTCTAGGAATGGTAGAACGATGGGTTCGATGACGGTTTGGATGTACCGTGCACTGTTCAGTGTCCCCTCGACGATCACCAGTGGTGTACGGCCAGTGTAGGAGATCGCTCCCCACACCATGATGCCGGGTGTTGGCCCTGTGTGCCTCGGTCGTATGCAGTCCTGATTGTGGCGCTCACCTGCACGGCGCCAAACACGCATACGACCATCATTGGCACCAAGGCAGAACCGACTCTCATCGCTGAAGACGACACGTCTCCATTCGTCCCTCCATTCACGCCTGTCGCGACACCACTGGAGGCGGGCTGCACGATGTTGGGGCGAGAGCGGAAGACGGCCTAACGGTGTGCGGGACCGTAGCCCAGCTTCATGGAGACGGTTGCGAATGGTCCTCGCCGATACCCCAGGAGCAACAGTGTCCCTAATTTGCTGGGAAGTGGCGGTGCGGTCCCCTACGGCACTGCGTAGGATCCTACGGTCTTGGCGTGCATCCGTGCGTCGCTGCGGTCCGGTCCCAGGTCGACGGGCACGTGCACCTTCCGCCGACGACTGGCGACAACATCGATGTACTGTGGAGACCTCACGCCCCACGTGTTGAGCAATTCGGCGGTACGTCCACCCGGCCTCCCGCATGCCCACTATACGCCCTCGCTCAAAGTCCGTCAACTGCACATACGGTTCACGTCCACGCTGTCGCGGCATGCTACCAGTGTTAATGACTGCGATGGAGCTCCGTATGCCACGGCAAACTGGCTGACACTGACGGCGGCGGTGCACAAATGCTGCGCAGCTAGCGCCATTCGACGGCCAACACCGCGGTTCCTGGTGTGTCCGCTGTGCCGTGCGTGTGATCATTGCTTGTACAGCCCTCTCGCAGTGTCCGGAGCAAGTATGGTGGGTCTGACACACCGGTGTCAATGTGTTCTTTTTTCCATTTCCAGGAGTGTAGTAGCATTGTGGGCCATCATTCTCAAATTATACATAGAAATTATTATCAAAAATGATTCAACAGTTTGCTTGGGATAACAGTTCAAAGTGAGGCTGGTCAGATTGTTTCTGGAAAAAGAGCTTCTGGATGAAAACACTTCTTATAGGTGAGGATGAAGCACTTTGCATACTTTCATTATATTGAAACTTTCTTTACTTTTTAAAAATATGTATAGATTTCTCTTTATTAGAGAGAAAATAAATCATGGGCAAGAATAAGGAAATAATACGTCTCAAAGTTAATACACTGAATGCACGATACGTAATAAGGAAATGTAGTTCTGCCTTGAGCAAACACAATTTTTCTTATTTTTGAACCCATACACGTTTCGGAGAAGTTTCTCCCTCTTTGGTTGGTTTTATTCAGTCTTTGTTAAACAACATGCTGTGGTATTTTCCTGTTTTGTCATTATAATATTTACATTATGAAAAGTACTGACAAAAATGTTATCAGGAAAAATAAATATATACGTTAGTATTACATATTGTTGTTCACAGATCCGTTTAGTATTTGGATCACAGCTACAATTATTGTCCTCCAGTATGTCATCGGCAAAAAACAAGCATTTATCAGCCTTTTGTTACATAAGTTGTCAAATTTTAGCCCGAATATGATATTATCAATTTTTTATGTTTTCCTTTTCTATTTCGTTTTTGTAGTTCTACTGCCTTATATTATGTTATTTTATATTAGATTATGTTAAGTTGTAAACAAAGATTCGCTATTTTACTCTTTGACAGCAGTTTTTCAGGTTACAGTACTATATTTCGAAAACAGTGTTGAAGTTAATGCTGACTGTGATGAGACTTGTTAAATGTTGGTTGAGGAGAGGGGGGGAGTAGGTGGACTGTTTATGTATATGCATGTACTGACTTTTTATAGATGTTGCGTTTTCGTGCTCCTAGAGGGTGTCTGGAGCTTCCTAATATACACTGTTTCCTTGTTTGTATGATGTTCACTTGTTCTACTGTCTTGTTCTGAATGTTCTAGGTGGGAGTTTGAATTTTTCGGTAATACTGGGTTTGGGGATGTTCTTTGAGAGCTGAGAACAAGGTTCCATTGGCTAGTATATGTATTCATTCATCACTTCTTTCCTTCCACTATGGCTTTTTGTATATGGTAGTTTTCTTCTGTTACGAATTTCTGTGGAGGGCTATTGCTGTATTTTGTCTGTTGGTCTGTGTTTCTTGTCCGTGAGATGAGATGCAAATGTGGAGTAATTCAAGTGTTCCGTGTTCAGTGTATGTGATGTTGAAAATTCTACTTGTTTGTCCAATGTAAGCCGAATGGTAGTCTTGACACATGACCTGGTACATCATAGCTATGTTGCGTTTATCTGTGTTATTGTCAGCTGCCCTTAGTTCCTTCTGTAAATAGTTACCTATTCTACTGGAAATTTTTGAGTCCTTGTTTTTTTGAATGTATTGTCTATTTTGTGAGCTGTTGTTGTTGTAGGTGATTGTGTGCCATCTGTTTGTCGTGGATCCTTCTTTTTCAGATAAGTTGGGTGTGTTAGCGTTCTGTGTGTATGTTATGTGTTTTAATTTTCTGGTTTATTTTGTCCGTCATGGTTATTCCGTATCCGTTTTCAACATCTGTTTGTAGGTCATTTTTGTAGTTTTCCTCAACAAATGAAGTGTACAAATACTGAAGAGCTTATAGAAAAGATCAAACACATCAACATAGCAACAACAGCCACACCCACATCATTTGACATCACATCCACGTACACCAATATCTCCACCACATAATCCATCAACATCATCAATCAGAACTTAGAACAACAGAAATACATCCCCCAAAACACTACATACAAGATACAACAAACATATTTGAAGCCATAATGAAATCCAAACAGTACAGAATAATATACTGGTATCCTTATACAAATGGCGTCAAATGCTTCTAGACGAAACATCTGACTGTACACGACTCCACAACGATATAAAAATTGTTCGCCTATAGATAAAATTCACCTTAGAATCAGAAAAGGACAAAAAGATAAATACCTTAGACATCACAATACACAGCCATAATAACCAACATCAACTTATTAATTCATTAAACCCACAAGCACCAGCACAACTATACGTGAACAATCGAACCATCGTATAACCCAGAAAAAAGCTGGGTTCTGACACGTGCTACACAGATTGTATGAAACTCCCTCACTGAGGGCAACTACAAAAATGAGTTGCAAATAAACAAATAGACGTTGAAAATGGATATGAAACAAATATGATTCACAAATTAAAACCAAAAAATAAAAATAAAAATAAGAAATACACCTAACAAACAGCAGCAAACAGATCAACACTAATATTGGCACACATTACATAATCACTCAGAAACACACACACATACACACGCACACACACACACACACACACACACACACACACACACACACACACACCTAAAACAACAAAGCAGCTCAAGAAGACAATATTTTCAAAAAACAAGTACTCAAAATGCCTACAGAATAGACAACTCTATACAACAGATACTGAAGCAACTAACACTACCACAGGCAAACACATCTGGGATCTATCAATTTATGTGTCAAGACTGCAACTCAATTTACATTGTTTGCAGATCATCTCATGGTTAATAAATACAGACCAACAGCCATAAACACAGACTTAAAATTCTTAAACATAGTAACAGCTCACAACAGAAACTTTTAATAGAAGAAAATTAAGAGAGAGAAAGAAGCAAACAAACAAGAAGACACACCCCCTAAGCAAAATTCAAAACTCATGCCCAGAACAACATAGCACAACAAGTGAACATCACGCAAACAATGAAACAGTGTGTGTTAGGAAGCTGCACTCAAACATCCTGTAGAAACACGAAAAACGTTACATCTACAAAAAGTAAGTACACAGATTTACATAAATGGTCCGCTTCCCTCCCCCCTTTCCTCACTCACTATTTCACAAAGCCTAATCACGTTCACCACTCACTTCAAGAAAGTTTTCGGGAAACAGTACTGTAACCTAAATAACTGTAGACAAAGAGTAAAATAGCGAATCTTTGTTTACAACATAATATAATGACAGTAGTGCTACAAAAACGAAATAGAAAACGAAAACATAAGAAGTTGGTATTATATTAGGCCTAAAATTTGGGAAATTGCCTAAGAAAACATTGATAAATGCTTATTAATTGCAGACATTATACTGTAAGGCAACAATTGTTGTGCTCCAAATACCAAACAGATTCGTGAACAACGATTTGTAATGCTACGATATTTAATTTTCACGTTAATATTTCTGCCAGTACTTGTCATAATGTAAATACTGTAATTACAAAACAGGCAAATATCACAATGATTATATTCTTTGTATGTTATTTAACAGAGAATACATAAAACCCACTGAAGATGGAGATACTTCTCCGAAACATGTGTGAGTACTAAAAATGGAAAAATTGTGTTTCCTCAAGGTAAAACTACATTTCCTTATTACAGATTACGAAGAAAACGAGGATAAAAAAAAAGCTTCGATCACGAAAGTAATGTATAGTATTTACTACACGTAATTTACGCGTGTTAGACGTAATGCGTGCCAACGGCCTTGCCGCAATGGTAACACCGGTTCCCATCAGAGCATCGAAGTTACGCGTTGTTGAGCTTGGCTAGCATTGGGATGGGTGACTTTTCAGGTCTAAGGAGCGCTATTGGCAAATGGGGTGCACTCAGCCCTTGCGCGGCCAATTGAGGAGCTACTTGACTGACAAGTTGCAGCCCCGGTTACGAAAGCTGACAACGACCGGGAGAGCGTGTGCTGGCCACATGCCCTTCCATATTGGCGTCCAGTGAGGCCATCAGCTAAGGATGACACAGCGGTCGGTCGGTATCGCTGGGCCTTCCGAGGCCTGATGAGACGGAGGAGGAGGAGGAGGAAGAGAAGTAATGTTCAAAAATGTTCAAATGTGTGTGAAATCTTATGGGACTTAACTACTGAGGTCATCAGTCCCTAAGCTTACACATTACTTAACCTAAATTATCCTAAGGACAAACACACACACTCATGCCCGAGGGAGGAGTCGAACCTCCGCCGAGATCAGCCGCACAGTCCATGACTGCAGCGCCTTAGACGGCTCGGAGAAGTAATATGTAACATTTATTATGAGTAATCATTACATGCAAACACACAATGTAAACACTACACGCAAACTAAACGAAGATTAAACGAACGTTACGGTTTTATAGACGGATCCGTTAAGTTTTGCCGGCCGAAGTGGCCGTGCGGTTAAAGGCGCTGCAGTCTGGAACCGCAAGACCGCTACGGTCGCAGGTTCGAATCCTGCTTCGGGCATGGATGTTTGTGATGTCCTTAGGTCAGTTAGGTTTAACTAGTTCTAAGTTCTAGGGGACTAATGACCTCAGAAGTTGAGTCCCATAGTGCTCAGAGCCATTTGAACCATTTTTTCGTTAAGTTTTGAGTTCACGAAACGAACAAAAACTGGGAGAACCAATTAGGAAATGGTATCTGGTGAATGAATTCTTAACAAGCGGAACAGAAAAGAAGGCCACTTACAGAAGTCCTGAAGTCACACTCTAAATGTGTACCTGACAAGCGTCAAGATCAACAGAACGAAGCAGAACAAGCTACCCTCCAAAGGTCTATAAAAAGGGCCAGATGATCGTGACGTCCTATGTTGTGGATACAGGTAGTATCATTAGAGGTAAGACTAGTATTGAGCCTTTATAGTACAGATACGACAGAGGAAAAGCCCTCCTCAGGTGCACACCGAAACCACACTAGGAGATTGATCATGTGTAGTGACACATATGCAAGACAGAAAACGTAGGTTGTGAGAGTAGACACAAAAGTGAAGCCACAGTGGACATGTGTTTGTGATTTCGAGAGTTTTCTATGTGCTTCGGTTCGATTACTGGAACGTTTGTGGATATTAGGAGACGTACAAAGCGCCCAACTGCAGACTGTTAACGAAAGTCTGAGCTTACGGAATAGGTTCTCAGCTATGTGAGTGACTGAGTGGATCGAAGACTTCCTCAACAATAAAACCGAGTAGGTTGTGCAGGATGGCGAGTGTTCAGAGACACGGGTACCGACAGGACTGCCACAGGGACGTGTGATAGGACCGCTTTTGTTCTCTATATACACTACTGGACATTACAATTGCTGCACCAAGAAGAAATGCGGATGATAAACGGGTATTCATTGGACAAATATATTGTACTAGAATTGACATGTGATTACATTTTCACGCAATCTGGGGGCATAGATCCTGAGAAATCAGTACCCAGAACAGCCACCTCTGGCCTTAACAACAGCCTTGATGCGCCTGAGCATTGAGTCAAACAGAGCTTGGATGGCGCGTACAGGTACAGCTGCCCATGCAGCTTCAACACGATACCACGGTTCATCAAGAGTGGTGATTGGCGTATTCTGACGAGCCAGCTGCTCGGCCACCATTGGCCAGACGTTTTCAATTGGTGAGAGATCTGGAGAATGTGCTGGCCAGAGCAGCAGTCGAACATTTTCTGTATCCAGAAAGGCCAGTACAGGACCTGCAACATGCGGTCGTGCATTATCCTGCTGAAATGTAGGGTTTCGCAGAGATCGAATGAAGGGTAGAGCCACGGGTCATAACACATCCGAAATGTAACGTCCACTGTTCAAAGTGCCGTCAATGGGAACAAGAGGTGACCGAGACGCTTAACCAATGGCACTCCATACCATCACGCCGGGTGATACGCCAGTATGGCTATGACGAATGCACGCTTCCAATGTGCGTTCACTGCGATGTCGCCAAACATGGATGCGACCATCATGATGTTGTAAACAGAACCTGGATTCATCCGAAAAAATGACGTTTTGCCATTCGTGCACCCAGGTTCGTCGTTGAGTACACCATCGCAGGCGCTCCTGTCGGTGACGCAGCGTCAAGGGCAACCGCAGCCATGGTCTCCGAGCTGATAGTCCACGCTGCTGCAAACGTCGTCGAACTGTTCGTACAGATGGTTGTTGTCTTGCAAACGTCCCCATCTGTTGACTCAGAGATCGAGACGTGGCTGCACGATCCGTTACAGCCATGCGGATAAGATGCCTGTCATCTCGACTGCTAGTGATACGAGGCCGTTGGGATCCAGCGGTAGCGTTCTCGCTTCCCACGCCCGGATTCCCGGGTTCGATTCCCGGCGGGGTCAGGGATTTTCTCTGCCTCGTGATGGCTGGGTGTTGTGTGATGTCCTTCGGTTAGTTAGGTTTAAGTAGTTCTAAGTTCTAGGGGACTGATGACCATAGATGTTAAGTCCCATAGTGCTCAGAGCCATTTTAAGCATTTTTTTTTGGGGGGGGGGGGGCGATCCAGCACGGCATTCCGTATTACCCTCCTGAACCCACCGATTCCATATTCTGCTAACAGTCATTGGATCTCGACCAACGCGAGCAGCAATGTTGCGATATGATAAAGCGCAATCGTGATAGGCTACAATCCGAAATTTATCAAAGTCGGAAACGTGATGGTACGCATTTCTCATCCTTACACGAGGCATCACAACAACGTTTCACCAGGCAACGCCGGTCAGCTACTGTTTGTGTATGAGAAATCGGTTGGAAACTTTCCTCATGTCAGCACGTTATAGGTATGGCCACCGACGCCAACCTTGTGTGAATGCTCTGAAAATCTAATTATTTGCATATGACAGCATCATCTTCCTGTCGGTTAAATTTCGCGTCTGTAGCACGTCATCTTCGTGGTGTAGCAATTTTAATGGCCAGCAGTGTACATAAGTGATTTGACGGATAGTGTGGGTACCAGTCTTTGACTGTTTGCTAATGATCGTTGTGTATGGACAAGTATCATGCTGAGCGACTACCGGAGGATACAGGAGAACTTAGAGAGAATTTCTATTTTGTGTGAAGAAGCACAGCTAGCTCTTAAGCTAATACAGGGTGTTCAAAAAGTCTCTTCGTAGTACCGTATGATTGTTAGCCGCTTGTGCCGTATGCCGCAGTGAATATACCTAAATGAAACTCAGTGAAATACAAGTTATTAATTTATTGAATATTCGGTTTTACTTACAAATTTTCACATTAAATGTTGAAAGAGTCCACCCTGTTGTTGAATCCACAATTCAATTCGTCTAATCATGTTTCCAAACACAAGCTGTAACATTTATTCTGTAACAGAAGCAGTGAAAGTGGATATTGCAGTTTTCAATTCATCGATGAGTTTTGGACGGTTTTTATTGACAATTGCTTTCGCTGCACCCCAGAAGAAAAAGTCAGGTGGTGTTAGGTCAGGCGATCGTGGAGGCCAAAGTCCCTGTGAAATTATGCAATCACCAAAAACAGTGGCACTGAAACGCGAGCTGTACGCGCGGTTGCACCATCTTGTTGAAAATAACCGTTCAGTATTTCACTTAACACAAGTTCTCCTCTGAATTGGTACAGAATATCATTTTATCGGAAATATCGAGTAGTTTATCCTCAGACAAAACGCTAGGACAACCACTTCTCGGTGCATCTGTCACTGAACCTGTACTTCGAAATTTGTTAGTCAAATCTCGCACAGTATCGCGATGTGGGAGTGTTGTCTCCGGGAAAACTGAATTAAATGTTTGACGAACTGAAACTGTGTATTTACCGCTAGCTTTGAACTCTTGTTCGACTAAAAACACACGTACTTCAATGGTTAGCATTTTAAAAGTGACAAAAACGAAACAAACGAACAAAGGAGCTAAAATTAAACGTTCGCGTCAACAGGTAACGACACACACCAACGATACTACTGACGCTGGCTGAGATAAAAGAAACAGTGGAATGTTGGGACAGTCCACTTGAAGGGAAGGCAAGCGAACAATCACACGGTACACGCGGCTAACAATCATACGACACTGCGGAGAGACATTTTGAACACCCCGTATAAATGAGGAGGAAAAACAATCCTGTAATGTTCGTATACAATATTGGTGATGTGCTGCTTGACATAGTTTAAATTTCTAGAAGTAACGTTGCAAAGCGATGTTAAATGGAAAGAGCACGTAAGGGGAGGCGAATGGTCGACTTAGGGTTAAATGGAGAGTTTTAGGAAGGTGTAGTTCGCGTACATCGGAGACAGTACATAGAAGAACATTAGTGCGACCCATTCTTGAGTACTGCTTGAGAGTTTGGAATCCCTACCAGACCAGAAGAAAGGAAGACATCGAAGCAATTCAGAGGCTTGTTGCTGGAATTGTTACCGGTAGTTCCGATCAACACGCAAGTACTACAGAGATGCCGGCCGTGGTGGCCGAACGATTCTAGGCGCTCCAGTCCGGAACCGCGCGACTGCTACGGTCGCAGGTTCTAATCCTGCCTCGAGCATGGATGTGTGTGATGTCCTAAGGTTAGTTAGTTAAGTTTAAGTAGCTCTAAGTCTAGGGGACTGATGACCTCAGATGTTAAGTGCCAAACTGCTCAGAGCCATTTGAACCATTTGAACTACAGAGATGCTCCGTGAGCCCAAATGGGAATCCCTGGAAGGAAAATGACTTTCTCTTTGCGGAACACTAATGAGAAAATTTACAGAACCAGTATTTGCAGCTGAATGCAGGATGATTCTCGTAGTGCCAGCGTACATTTCGCATATGAACTGAAAAGACAATATAAGAAAAATTAGGGCTCGGACTAAGGCATATAGTGGTTTTTGTCTGGGTGCATTTGCGAGTAGAACAGAAAGGGGAATGACTAGTAGTGGTATATGGTACCCTACGCCGTGTACTGTTTAGTGGCTTCCGGAATGTGTATATAGATGTAGACATTAGGGTATTTCGTTTCGGTTCAGCTGTTGGGAGGTGTAGAAGAGAGTGAAATCGGGTCGTGGACGTCGTAGAAATGTGATCAGATGGAAGCACATGTATTTAAAACATGGGTATTGCGGATGATTCTGAAGTGTAAATCGGAAAAATCAGGAATCACAGAGATTGACCTGAGCTGAAATTGGTTCAAATGGCTCTGATCACTATGTGACTTAACTTCTGAGGTCATCAGTCGCCTAGAACTTAAAACTAATTAAACCTAACTAACCTAAGGACATCACAAACATCCATGCCCGAGGCAGGATTCGAACCTGCGACCGTAGCGGTCGCCCGGTTCCAGACTGTAGCACCTAGAACCGCACGGCCACTCCGGCCGGCCTGCTGAAATTAATTCAGAAGAGAAGGTGCACTTTGGAAGAGACGTTCAATACTTTCGTGATATCACAAGCGCGGAAGAGTTATTAGAAAAGGAGTAATGTCAAAAAATACGACAGGAAAGGGAGAACAGAATGGCATACGACTAAGATTCCTGAACAGTATCAAAAAAAGAGAACTTGTGTCAGGGCAAAATGTTATAACTGTCGTGGAGAGACGATGTACCAGTGTGTTTTGTGTCACCTGACTACGTATCTGAGGGATTTTTTTCTGATGACAGCAGAGGTAGCAACACGAAGACATCCGCTGTGAAGTGATTTCACACGATGGCGACACGAAGAATATACTCACTAAAATGATCGTATGCCAGTGATAACTGGGAGTCCCCACCCGGGGAAGTTCGGCCGCCGCGTTGCAAGTCTTTTTAGATGTCGCAACTCGCTTGTCGATGATGATGATGAAGACAACACAGCACCCAATCTCCAAAAGGAGAAAATTTCCGACCCGGCCGAGAATCGAACCCGGGCCGCTGCATGGTAGTCAGACAAGCTGACCACTCCACTAAGAGGGCGCACATTTCCATGTAAGATAACGAATGTGTCCTCCGTGGGAGCGGAAGGGATCGTCAGCGACCTACCTCATGTGTACGGCGAGCGAGACGGTCAAGGCTGACGTACGTGGATTCGGCGGGAGCGGTGCCCCGGCAGCTACTGTGCTTGTTGTGGGGACACCCGGTCGTTTTCAGCTCGGCCGCCTGGGCGCGCTAATGCACTTACCTCTGGCTTTGCCTGACTAGGGCTTCTCTTGTGTAAGGCCTCGTTTGTTGGACCTTCCAGACGCTCCACTCCGTTCTGGCAAAAAATAAGATCTACGAATTGCCTTCGTGCAGGAATACTATCTTTTCGAGTCACAATAGTTTGCTCCATTTCTTTAAAATTTCACTCCAGAGATCAGTCTGCAACTCAGTTAGTTTCAAGGCAAGCAAGTTACAACTAGGCATTAACAGCGTAGCTCCGGCTATCGCCTTACTACATAAAGTCACCAGTCAAACAATTTAGTCACCTTCCTCACACGTGAGTGTAACATATTATAAAGTAACAGTTACCAAACGTAAACTAAATTGATATAATTATCTGTGCCAAATCATGCAATGACAATCGCCGAACATAATGCAATGGCCAGGAAGTTGAAGTACTACAAGCAACCCAATCTAATACCGCATCTTACAAACTCGGCGTACGTGAACCGTTGTACGTGAACCGTTATTGTTGCACATCCTGCTGTAGTTTTTTATCTGCGGAGCATTAGATAGGAAACTAGGAGGTAGTTCGCTCGTAAATAAGCCATTGGCCAAATTTAGGCATCAGAGTCTATCATATACATTATTTCTCAAGCCAACATACCTTTTTCTCAACAGATACTAATCACACAGGGATGAATGAGGTATCGTTAGAAATGTTTTTTAGCCGGATTCTGACATTGCATACTGATTCTGCGCTGAACCGTACTATTTGTGGAAAATTATGATATAAGAGAGACTTTTAACTATCGTAGGCAAAAGGACAGAATGGATGCTCAGTTCCATACCCGTATTTTACAAAGCTAACGTATTACTCACGAAAAACAGACCCCCTGTCCATATTACTTTATTGCAAATACCAATTTATCTGCCTGCAGGTACTTATTAACTGGATAATTTGTATACAGCATACTCAGAGATAATAACCGTTACCACTGCAGTAGTCCATTATCTCTGACTGTCGTACAAGTTGACTTTTCTAAACGAATATACTTTTCGAAATGACAAACATATATGTCATTGTCGCCCTGTATTGTAATTTACCTATTGCTGTTACGGCCTAACGTGCTTACTGTAATTGAAAATGTTTCTCGAGTTTAAGTTATAGGTGACGTGATCCTACCGACAGTCCCTGATCTCCGTCCGTCGTACAAGCAGGGACAAGCATTCCAAATGCAAAACACGTAGTAAAACCCGAGGCAAACACTCCAAATGAAAAACATATTTTTGGACACATTTTTTGACGCACATACGTATTTGTAAGTGATGCTTGTTTAGTGCACTTGCGTTTTGTTATGACAGCATTAAATAAAATGTACAATTATTATCTCAAAATATAGGTACAGGTACAGGTTATTTTGGACTTAGTGATATACCAGGTAAGAAGCGAACACTACGTTCTAACCTATATATTGTGCAGGGAAAAACGTTTCAAAGAGCAGGATTGTATTTACCAGATCCCAAGCCACATGTTTATGCTTTCGAGATAAACCCATATTAATATTTCAGCAAATCCTGAAATCACGTCAATTTTTAAATTTTGTTTGAACACATGTAATATGTTTCTCTGGTATATTTCATTTTGTTTTATGAGACATAATATAAATATTTTAAACTATATTATAAAGAAACTAATATTTTGAAATAAGATGGTATGTTGCTTGGCACTATGTCGAACAAAAAACGTAACCTGTATTACACAAATATTTTATTAAAACTGTAAGTGCTTACAATCAAATGTTTGTTTACTTTCTTTCTTAACAATGTTTCATTTAAAAAATACATTAACAATGACCTAAAATTCAGAGTATAAATGAATATCGGGGTTTTAACGCTTTATAATATTTATTACATTACACTTACAGTTATGTCAAATACAGATATGTCAAATGAAAGAGCAACTCAAACAGTTTTACCAAGAATCTTATAAATGTTCAATGTGAGCACCATTTGTCACACGGCACACATAAAGTCTATAGCCGAATTCGTTGATAAGTGTGTCTTCAGACATCTGCTTCAATCCGGTGTCTTAATTCATGGAGGTCTGCTGGCAGCGGAGGCACGTACACGCGATCCTTGATGAAGCCCCAAAGGAAAAAATCGCATGGTGTTAGGTCGGGTGAACGTGGAGGTCATGCAAAGCAAGCCCTATCATTGGGCCTCTTGCGGCCTATCCAGCGCTTGGGCACAATGAAGTTCAACTAATTCTAGCGGATTGTGGTGGAAGCATTGCGCCCTGCTCATTCGCACTGGTTCGAAACCCAACTGTTTGAGTTGCTCTTTCATTTGATGTATCATTTATAACTGTAAGTTTAATGTAATGACTATTATAAAGCGTTAAAACACCGATATTATTTATAAACACCCTTTACTTCTACACTTTCTTCTCCACTTTCTTCATCACTAACAGTTGCGATAAAAGTCGTGGTAGATTGGTGGAACACACTCCATTAGCTTCATTACGTCATCTAGTTTGATTTTCTTAATGTCAACAGGTCCATTGTGTTTCGGTCTCAGAGCCATGGTACTTGTGTTTATTTTCTTCCTTGTAGGTATCTCTTCAAACTCCACGTTCATTCTGTTTTTCAGTTACATAGCCCATGGGTTGACTTGTTCAAATTTGAAGCATACAGACTCTGAGAAGTTAAACTGAACAGCACTAACACATCATTTTCTGTTAATATTAAGCGGCCCATTTTTCGGTTCTAGTATGTCAAAGAAATCACCACTTTCCATATTTATGACACTGAAGTTCTGTTTACGGCCACAAGAAGCAATTGTTTCTCTCCAATGTCATGGAGAGTATACGTTGGGTTGTCCCCTCTGATATTTCTCAATTTTAGCAAAGTCTCTATCAGAGGGCAAGTAAATGTATCCAGGGACAAGGAAATAATGCTGAATTTCTTCAAACCGCTTTATGTGGATCAGGCAACTCCAAACTGCCATTATATTCCCGTTTTTATTCTGACCCCCACAGTTGTCAGAATTTTTTTTTTTTTTCAGAGATGGGTGTTGCTTTCAAATATTTGAGGATACAGATATCAATCTCATTACTACCTCAGTCTGTCATTTCATCCCATACAAGCATATGCCTTATTCTGGCCACAATCGTGTATTCCAACATTGTATGTCCAGAGTTTTCTGGAGTAAAAAGCGACAGAGAGACTAAGCTTGGGAGTGGGCAAGTTTGCTGCAAATCTATGAATATGACATGTATAATAGGATCATGTCGGACAACTCTGAAAGTTCACTTAGTTTGGACTTCAAAGATTCATCATAACGCAAGTGTAATTCCTTTTTTATGCATGTAGTAGACTTCTCTTCTCTGTCCCATTTTCTATCTTTATCTAGAAGGAGTCACATGTTTTACAAGTATTTACTGCTGGGAATTTAAAGTCTATATTACATTCTTCACATGATATTTTCCTATACTGACTTCGAGATACTGCTTGTATGTTTGCATGCTTACAGTGTTGACAGTAATGTTCATAAAGCTATGTGATATTCATATCACTGCCTAAGTGGACTCTTTCAGGATTTTTTGACCTACTGTAACGAGAGCAGTACTTGGGAATGGACTTAATGTGAGCATGGACACCATTCACTGCATCACCAGTATAAGCATTGACATGTTTACCTCGTTTAGCAGAAGGAGATGTTCCATCTTTAATTTTTATTCTCGATATTATATTGTTGATATGGCTCTGTGATTTTGTAGGCCATGAATGCTCACTGACTTTCCATTAATCTTCAGTCTAAAAACGAAATTATTGTTTTTGTAACAATTTTCTGGAGAATTTTTCTTGTATCTTTGCTTTACAGAACATGCTCCTATATCGCCAAAGAGGTAGGTATTTTGCTTATCAAAATCTCTCCAAATCCCAAAATCCAGTATAAGCATTTTTTATTTCTTCTTTATCCAACTGAAAGCATTTTAACGGAAACTTACACATTTCTCCTATTGTTGCTGCTGGAACAGGATTACCTGCAGTAGATGTATATTCAAAACCTTCGTTTCTTCTTTTTTTATTCCTACGAACCTTCTTCGTGAGTTGCATCCTCTTTCTTGACCTTTGGTGTTTTGGAGGACTACTGAATGGTAGTCTCTCATGTGATGCCGTTTTTCTTCGTGAACAGAGTTACTGTCAACCTAACATTTACCTATTTAAAGGCATATTGTTGTAAACACCTCATAACAACAATCTATTACTTAAGATATTTATACTATTCTTAATACCTGTTAAATTTTTCATGAATATAGATTTCGAATCTTTAGGTGAAGAAAGTGCCGAGCAACGATTTTACTTTTGGCATATTCTGATGTAAGTAACATAAAATTAAAGAACCTAAACGGTGTGAAATAATGTAGACTGTAACCACGAGAACTACGAGAACAAAATAATGCCAAGCAATACACACTTGAATTTAACTATCTGATGTTAATTCGTCGTCAGAACGTGGTAAATATTTAGAGAGAGAACTAGTGTCTGTATCTTTATCACTGTTTTCCGTAGAAAAGTTCAGTTTCTTTCTAGAAGCCATCTTTATCAAATTCGTTGTGTTGCTTGACATTGACTTGCCGATACGGGAGATACGTAAAGGATACGGGCAAGAACAGAAACTTGGAAACAGTGCCACCTCGTGGGATTTTTGCAGAACCACTTGACGCTATAATCTGTAGTATAACTCATTGCACATAATGACACAGTTAGTTTCATTTGTCCAAAAATGTGACTTGGCACATTCTTGCACATTCTTCTTCAGTTGTAATTAGCCTTTTTAAGGATAACTAAACCATCTAAAATTTTTGTATTCCTTACAGAAAATGAAAACCAAAAAGTACACAAAGATTACATTCTTAAGTCAAATATCGTTTACACCGAGGTATCGTATTGCTATCTACAGGATTTTGTTCAAAATTATGTGCATGTAAATGTACACGCAAGGATGTACTGTAAATTCATGATCATTATTTTACGTCGTTCGGTTCATTTTTAAAGATGTTTCCTCTTCATTCCCACAACTACCCTTATCCCAGTGACTACACTAATTACAAACACTGTCATTATTTAAAACTATAAAAATGCGGAAGTTTCGCACTGGTTCCCCGGTTAGCTAAAATACTATACGCGCAACAGCCAGATTTCTTCTTTTAGATGCGGAAATGTTCACGACCGTGCTCATGCCTGGTGATTCCTCCCAACAAATAATCACTGAGCCCCTCTACATCAACATTTACATCTATACTCTACAAGTTACCTTATGCTGTATGTTGCTTTTCTCTTCTCCACTTTCTTGTACCACTCAAAAATGATGCATAGGGACAACAACTTTTTTCCGGTAAGCCTCCGTGTGAACTCGAATCTCTCTAACTTTACCCTAATGGTGTTTTCGCGAGATATACACAGGACGAATCAATACGTTGATCGGCTATTCTAGAAAAGTAGGTCTCGGTATTGTAATAGTAAACCGCTCAGTGATGCACAATGCCTGCCTGCATCCACCGCTGGAGATGGATGAGCAACTCCGTGACGCTTTGGCACTTACGAGATACGTAGACAGCTTCAATATTTAGTCGGAAAAAATAACTTAGTGTTTTCTCATAGTTTACTGACAAAGACAACCTTTAGCATAACACAAATACGTACTGTAAATACAACAATGATGATTGCAACATTGGCTACAACGAAGCTCATTGCAATAATGAAGCTTATATTGAGAAGCTGAAATAAAATCACACTCATTTAGGAACGTTGTTGTCAGTACTTCCTTGCCACAATCAAATTCAAGGCGAACAGACGAGATGTGCAACAAAATATTTATCAACTATGACTCTAAATAGAAATCAGTTGTGACTTGCCAATTCTAGTCCCCAGTGTAGCGGAGATTGCTACTCTTCTGAGGTATCCATTTTGTTCAAGCCACATTTTATTTCCTTATTTTCCAGTTTTACAATCTTGTATGACGTCTGCAGATATCATGCGGCCTTCAGGGAGTAAAGCGGTACTACAGAATGCACACAGTCAGGAGTAAGATTTCAGTTCCCACGCCGGTTGAAGGCTCCGGGTGGACCATATGGCGTCGCCATTGCAAGGTTATGTCTGGCACTGTTTCGGGATATGAGAATACCAGTAACCAGCAGCGAGGTACGTAGCGAAGGCACACTTATTCTGGCGCGAAGCAAGTAATGTTAATAAATAATTGCTAAAAAATATCGCTTTTTCCAATACGGAGATGACTCCTCATTGGAGCATTACTGCATTACAACGTCAGACATCGATCATTTTAATAAATAAATGAATATTGTTAACGCTAAAGAAAATGCTGGAACGGCTACGAAACATCACGAGTGTTAAGTACGAGGTACGGGCTGCGCGCCATAGCCGCCAGTCGCGGACAGGACACCTTCCGATCTACACTCACGCTCATAGATTAAGGATAATTGCAAAAATGGTTCAAATGGCTCTGAGCACTATGGGACTTAACTTCTAAGGTCATCAGTCCCCTAGAACTTAGAACTACTTAAACCTAACTAACCTAAGGACATCACACACATCCATGCCCGAGGCAGGATTTTAACCTGCGACCGTAACGGCCGCGCGGTTCCAGACTGTAGCGCCTTTAACCGCTTGGCCACCACGGCCGGCAAGGATAATTGCAGAATGTGGTGCCACACAACGTGGCACTATATAAAACTGGCGCTAATAGCATAGGCACATAGGGAACACACACGACACAGATCAGTAAGCCCACGGTATTGGTGATAAGTTGAGAAAACCGTCCCGAAACACATGTGCTACAAAACGCCACAGTTTCCTGTGCATGTATCCCGACATGGGATATGATCACCATGCTCACGTACACAGGCTGCACAACGGGTTGGCATACTCTGGATCATGTGGTCGAGCAGCTGCTGGGGTATAGCTTCCCATTCTCGCACCAGTGCCTGTCGGAGCTCCTGAAGTGTCCTAGCGGTTTGAAGACGTGCAGCGATACGTCGACCGAAAGCATCCCAGACGTGCTAGATGGGGTTTAGGTCTAGAGAACAGGCAGGCCATTCGCGTCATATCTTCTGTTTCAAGGTACTTCTCCACTTCTGTTTCAAGGTACTTCTCCACGACGGCAGCTCTGTGGGGCCGAGCGTCATCATCCATCAGGAGGAAGGTGGGGGCCACTGCACCCCTGAAAAGGCGGACATACTCGCGCAAAATGACGTCGCGATACACCTGACCTGTTACAGTTCCTGTGTCAAAGACAGGGAGGGGTGTTCGTGCACCAATCATAATCCCACTCAACACAATCAAACCAAGACCTCCGTACATGTCTCTTTCAAGGACATTAAGGGGGTGGTATCCGGTTCATGGTTCACGCCAGATGAAAACCCGGCGAGAATCACTGTTCAGGCTACACCTGGACTCGTCCGTGAACATAACCTGGGACCACTGTTCCAATGGTTAGGTACTGTGTTCTTGACACCAGGCTTTACATGCTCTCCTGTGACCAGGGGTCAGTAGAATGTACCTTGCAGGTCTCCAGGTGAATAAACCATGTCTGTTCAGTCGTCTGTAGACTGTGTGTCTGGACACAACTGTTCCAGTGGCTGCAGTAAGTTCCCGAGCAAGGCTGCCTGCAGTACTCCGTGGCCGTATGCGTCCACTGATGATGAGACATCGGTCTTCTTGTGGTGTTGTACACTGTAGACGGCCCGTACTGTAGCGCCTGGACACGTTTCCCGTCTGCTGGAATCGTTGCCATAATCTTGAGATCACACTTTGTGCCACACGGAGGACACGTGCTACTACCTGATGTGTTTGAGCAGCCTCCAGTTGCCCTAGTATTCTACCCCTCATAACGTCATCAATATGTGTTCTTTGAGCCATTTTCAGCACACAGTCACCATTAGCACGTCTGAAAACGTCTGCACCGTACTCTGACATGCACCAACACACCTCTGCGTATGGGCACTGTTGCCAGTGCCACCGTGCGACGACCGCAGGTCAAATGCACCGCATGGTCATACGCCGAGGTGACATAAATCCGCAAACCGCCCACCAGAGCGTTGTTTCACCATGTATCAGCATTATCCTTAATTTATGAATATGAGTGTAATTCTGTCGTAAGTTTATGCTCTCAGAATATTGTTAGTTTTCAGTTAATCATTATTAATTGTGTCAATGTTATCAGTTTATGGTGTTTAGTAGATAAATACACCATAATGTGTCTGTTGAACGTTATTCCGAATAATACAGCTTCCCGGTTCATCACTTAGAATCACAGGAAGTAGAACTGCACTTTCCGGAGAACCCGACGACGCTGATACTGTGCGTGCGAGGGACGTAAACTTCGAGAGCTTGTCAGCAAAACAGATAGAAAGAATTCTACAAAATGACTCCCTAAGATAGTCCAAGGACGGATTGTCTTAATCTGCACAAAACCCGTATTGAAAAGCACGGCCAGACATACTGTACGCCTTTAATACCATCCTCTAAGGACTAACCGGTGAAACTGAGACAGGTCTACAGATTTAGTGTTAAGTGGGAGGTACCTGCACGCTCTACTTTTGAATATAAGTTACTATTAAGTCTTAAATTAATTTCTGTTGGCAACTACAAATTACAATGTTAATAACGTATGATGATACATCATGAAGTGAAAATGAAATGTAAGACTGGAATAGTGAGGCAGGATAATGATTCAACCGACACGAAAATTTAGAGCATGGCAGAGCTTGTATTTCGGAAACAGTTCTCTTTTAGTGACGAGAGTAGAGACTGTCAGAATTCTAATTCAAGTCAGTATAACTGGCGCTGCTTCACCTCCACTGGGATGTGTAGCTCGTTGCCAGACTCGTCCTCCAATTTGCGCAAAATTTGATTCTTCGTTCGTTCTCCATACGTCCATAGCAATTAACGGAATCCCAGCCCGTTGTGGTAACGGACAGGAAAGCGTATTAAGTCATAACCATTGCATCTGGAGACTCGTCTTATAGCTGATAGTATCTTTCTCTGCTATCTCTACAGTACTCTGTGCTTCATTTTTAACAATACAGCTGCGCACAATTCAGCACTGCCGATTCCATTCCAACATATCATAAAAATGATCTGTTTCGACGCGTTTCTTTCATAATCAGCAGCCGTACGGCGCTCACTGTTGAATACAAGCCTCAACCGTATATTCTCGTGTACACTCTAAGACAAAAAATGAGACTCAAGGGACGGAAATCGGCAGATATGATGTATATGTACAAACAAACAAATGACTATAATTTCAGAAAAACTGAATGATTTGTACAAGAAAAAGAGCTTTACAAATTGAGCAAGTAAGTAACCCATTGGTACACCTCTGGCCTTTCAGCAAGCAGTTATTCGGCTTGGCATTGGTTGTTAGAGTTGTTGGATACCCTCCTGAGGCATGTCGTGCAATTCTGTCCAATTGTCGCGTTAGATCGTCAAAATCTCGAGCTTGTTGGAGGGCCCTGCGCATAATGCACGCAACGTTTTAACCTTTGTAAATAAAAACGTTTATTTGTTGCGAACTAAAGCTGGACTGGACTGGTTTCCTACGTCTAACTTGGTGTATCTGTGTTATTGTTCTGATCGCTAACGCTATCTGATAAAGTAAGTCGCCAAACTATCTGAAACTTCAGATCTGTATTGCCATTAGTTTCTACCAAATTAATCAGAAAATCAAAACGGTAAGCTAAATGAGCTCTCCTATGAAACTCTGTATTGTGCAGTGCAGTGAATAGTCTTACAATGCGTGGCATAACTACCTGACTTGCAGTTCTAACGCACAAAACTAATACAATAAAAATTTCGCAAAGGATTAAAAATTGAATTTCGACAGAATAAATAACGAAAAATGTTGTAAGTAGGCTGTTTATGTTTTCTCTATGTAAGTAGGCTGTTTATGTTTCCTTATTGGCAACGTTACGTAGCGCTCAATATGAAAATCACTGGCTGTGCTGTGTGCAGTCTGTGGCTAGTTTTCATTGTTGTCTGCCATTGTAGTGTTAGGCAGCTGGCTGTGAACAGCGCGTAGCGTTGCGCAGTTGGAGGTGAGCCGCCAGCAGTGGTTGATGTGGGGAGAGAGATGGCGGAGTTTTGAAATTTGTCATGAACTGCTATATTTATATATGATGATATCAAGGTAAATACATTGTTTGTTCTCTATTAATATCTTTCATTTGCTAACTATCCCTATCAGTAGTTAGTGCCTTCCATAGTTTGAATCTTTTATTTAGCTGGCAGTAGTGGCGCTCGCTGTATTGCAGTAGCTTGAGCAGCGAAGATTTTTGTGAGGTAAGTGATTTGTGAGAGGTATAGTTTAATGTTAGTCAGGGCCATTCTTTTGTAGGGAATTTTGAAAGTCAGATTGCGTTGCGCTAACAAAATATTGTGTGTCAGTTTAAGCACAGTCATGTATAATTGTTAAAAGGGGACGTTTCATATGGCGACCCTGCCAGGATACCTCACTGGAATCTTCTGATTTTTTCTTGTAGTTTGTGTAATTAGTGTAGATTTTGTTTATTGCTAGCGCGTAATTGTAGAGAAAATCTCCTTTGTAGTTGCAGTCTTTCATTGTTGTACAGTAAAACAGTTGTGGCATGCATGTAGATTTGCACCAAGTATTTCGCAGCTGCAATTAACTAGATATTATTTTCAGTGCTATGTTAATGTGTTCTCTTATTTTTGCTCTTCAAATTGTGCTTTTCTGTGTTGTCGTGTGAAATATTGTGACAATAATGGCGTGTGACAAACGTAATACTAGGCTCCAAAGTAAACTGAGAAATGACAGTGAAGACGAAAGCAGTGTGATGGCGCCGCAGAGTAATGAATTAACAGACATTCAAAGTAGTAATTTGGTAACTGTTCATAGGGAAATGGAGCAGGCGGCAAACAATGGCGTGGACAGTGAAACAATTAGTGAAGAGGGACGCATTATCGATCGATCGGTCGGCAACAGCTTGCCTCAGGAATCGGGAATGACAGGACACAATTTTGCAAATACTGTAGACTCAGGTTTTGGGTTCTCACCGTTTTCTCAAATGAGTCAAGACACATTTTCTGCTTGTCAAAATGTGAATGTTGCCGGTGCAACTTCACTGCCGAAAAGCACTGAGGAACATGTTTCAGACACCAGTGCATTGTTATTACAATTAATGCAACAAATGGGACAAAAGCTTGAAAAGTTAGACACAATGGAACAACACCAGAGACAAACACAGCAACAGTTAGACACAGTGGAACAAAATCTCAAAAAGTTAGACACAGTGGAACAAAATCTCAAAAAGTTAGACACTACACTTGAACAAACACGTGAAGATTTAACCACTGAGTTACATAACATCGAATCGAAATGTCAAAAGGTCTGTAATGACGTAAAAACACAAATTTGTGAGCATTTCCAACCTATTTTTTCGCGTCATGAAAATGTATTACAGAATCACGAAGCAGCCATAAAAGAACTGCAAACCATTGTTCATGAAAATCATGAGACCTTGTGGGCTAAAATTGACTCAGTTGCATCTACCGATTCGGTTACGCAACTTGCAAAAACTCAGGAAAACTTTAAGGACACAGTAGATATTCTGAAACTTGGTTCAGAAAAACACACTGAAGAAATAAGTACACTATCGGAGAAAGTAGCCGAACTTTCGGATCAGGTCACTAACTTATCTACAAAGGTAGATGATGATCTGAATGACACAAGACCCGTAGCCTTCACTGACACAGAAGAGTATGAACAAATAAGAAAATTCAAACAAAATCAGAATCAAATTAATACACAACACCAAAGAGAAATCCGGGAAGTACAAGATCAGCTGACACAGGTAATACAAGAATTACGTATTTCAGAGGACACTCGCGCTCCAATACGGGAAGAGGGACATAGAAATACGGAACAAACACAAAATAATAACACAGGACACTTCGGAAATTATGAAAGAAATTGGCAAGGCGCATTGGATTTTGAGATGGAACCGCCGAAACGAAGTAACAATGACCGACATGCGACTCGCCGACATGACGATTTTGACTATAAGCTGTTCATTACTACACGTAAATTCAAAACATTTAAGAATTCTGGCAACGACATTCATCCACAAGCATGGCTCCATCAATTCTCTCATTGTTTTCCTCCCAACTGGTCATTAGAACACAGATTAGAATTTATGTGTGGCTATTTAGAGAATGAACCAGCTGTAAGAATGCGATCGGTCATTCACGATTGCCACAGTGAAGGAGAATTTTACCATGCCTTCCTCTCAGCATATTGGTCTCAAGCCACACAAGACCGAATAAAACATGGTATCATAATGATGAAACATTTCGAACAATCTGAATTTTCCAGTCTTGTGAAATATTTTGAAGACATGTTGCATAAGGATCAGTATCTTTCAAACCCATACAGCCCCTCAGAACTCATCCGCATTTGCTTACTCAAATTGCCTGAACATTTACGGCATATTATTTTAGCAGGACGTTGCAAAGACGACATTGAAGCCTTTCAGGGACTGTTACAAGAACTGGAAATTGACACTGACAATCGCGGAACGCGAAAACAGGAACATAACAATTACAGGTCACATCTGTCACAATTCCGTGACGACAGGAAAACGATAACTGGACACGACAAGCCTATTCTTACAACGCAAATCGTGATCAAAACAGACACCACCCGTATTACAACCGCTGGCAGAGTAGTAATAGTTACAGAGAAAGATCGCATTTCTGTATTAATGAATATGACAGAGATAACCACAGAAACAGGCAATATGGGAACCAAAACAATTATTATCAAGGGAGGCAGAATAAATTCAGGCGCAACAGTTCGAAGCACAGTTACGATTCAGGGAGAAATTCTCCACCACGTGACCGACACGAAAGAAACTACGGAACCTACCGACATGACGACAGACGATATACTCGTAACGACAGACCTGAATTGCATCAGAACTGGCGGGATTCAAACAGAGCAGGGCGTTCTCGTCAGAGTGAATTTGTAGAAGTTAGGTCTCCTAATCCCAATAACGGCGCGCGCCAACAAAGAGACAGACAATGACTCGCACAGCAGGCAGCCGCGTGCGCCTGCTGGCTCCGAGAAAAATAACATAAGACGCTAGCCTGGAGAAAAATTTTAGCATTCTTTACCGATGTATACAACATGATAATTGCTTTGAAGTTTAAACTCTTTGCACTAGGAAGAGTAAAGGTTTACACCACATTTCACATGTAAAACCGTTTATTGAAAGATAATCTGCTTTTTAACTTTGTCTTTGCCATAAAACTTTTCACTTCACATTTCTAGCATGCTTTGTCAGACTTAAGAAACTGTTAACATGCAACAATGTTTGAAGTTAAATATCCAGTCTAGAACCTAGGGAACATTTTTAAACAGAAATTACGAATGCATTGTTATAGTGAACAGACGACACAGTGTTGTATTTGTACATTCTTGCTTGTTTGTTGCACGATTACGTAACGACTATAAGGCTCACATACTTAGAACATTTACCAGTACTGCTAATGAGATTTTAATGCAACATTTTGGTTTATTTGAAAATACATTCTGAATTTAAAGTGCTTTCTGAGAGATACCAGATGACACAGAGGTTAGTTTGTGTGACAACTACACAGTTTTATCACGACGCTACTAATGAGTGACAATTTACAATGTTGCTTTTGCGGTGTATCTGTTTTACATCTGCACAGTTTTTCTGAATTCTTCTGGAAAGCAAAACATGTTTTATTAGTAACTTTTGTGGTATAGCTACAAGGAGATTGCCTTTTCCGTAGCACAACAATACGTTACAGCACAGTACTTTCCTCATCACGGCAATAAGCGTAATAACTAAGACATTTATACGCAAAGCATTTCACTTTTGTGTATTATGAGGTAAGTACATTGACTTCTGCAGAACTTAGCTTTCGGAGGACGATAACTACTACACTTCCACACAGATTATGTTGCAACAAGACGCACATTTAGCGCTACAGTACACGTATTTGAGTGATTAATTTTGTACTTAAAACATTTATTTTTAAAGATTTTTGAATTACAAAGAAAGTTTTCCGTGATACATTTCATTCCATTGCTGTAATCTGTAACACCTGAGGGTATAATTACATTAATCCTCAGGGGGGTACACGTCTACTTTGTGTACCATGTGTGTGGCAACCACAAGGAACCCTAGCTAATATGGTATTTTGCTTATACAACTTTACACATCGGTACCATATTTCTCTAAAACACAGAATTACACAGCTATCTGATTATTTAACTGAGAGAGACAAACATTTATTTTACTACATCAGTGACACATGTTTACGCAATTATACAGTTTGATAACTTCACACTTATGAAACTGTATTTTGTCTGTACTTTGTAAACTGTTCATATTTTTTCGGAATCATTGTGATACTATGAGAGCTTTGAATGATATATTTGGTATGAGATCATGATTTTTAAAGTACGTTTGAGGCATATGACACTTTTGACATGAGCAGAGAATTTTTTAGGCTTAGAAATTATTGGAGGAAGTTACGACGATTTTGAGATTTGACTGAAGTGTTATAATGTTATTATTACGACGACGATGTGTATTATGTTGTTGAGGAATGTTTATTATGCTACGTATTTCTCATGATGAAATATTGAAGAAGTGTCGACGAATATGTATATGTATAATGAGGTAAGGAATATTGAGTAGTGTTTAGGGACTCTGATTTATGAAAAGGATGTTGGAAACCAAGAAACGTACTTTAAGAGTTATGAAATGTGTGTGTATATTCGTGAATGTATTACAATGCAGACGAAAATTTTTTGGACACTGTTATATCAATCGCATTTTGTTTCTACAGATTTGTAACGCTAATTCTTGACCTGTGAATTATTTTTATGTGAGACTGTCACTGTAGCGGAAACTGCTGTCGTAAATATTTCCGTAAGAAAGCTAAGTGACCACCTGCACGTAATGCGTCGCGGGCACCCACCTGGGCGACAGCCGCCCGGAGAAAAAGCCATTAGGAAAAAAAAAAAAAAAAAAAAAAAAAAAAAAAAAAAAAGAAAGATGCCATTAACCTCGCTTCCGACATTCTTTTGTAGAAAGCATCGCAAATATTACACGCTAATTACCTGAAAACATATGATTACTCGTACTTTGTGCTAATTACTGAAATGCTTATGAATTGATGGGAAATATTCGTACATCTGCACACCTGATTATGACAAGTGTCTTTCTACGAGAGTTGAGAGCTACTGACTTACGAAATGTCACATGACTATTGAATGATATTTTTATGCTTTGGTTTGCGTAATTGCTTATTTCATTTGACATCTGTTTTCCAGCTGTGTTGCAGCATTGGTTTCATAAAATAAAATTAAATGCATTTGCTAATGTGAACACTTTCTGTCAACAGATTTATTAAATAATTATTTTCTGATCCACATTCTTCGAAAAAGGAGCTCTTGGAATGGAGAGAACAATAAGAAGGGACTAATACCAGTAACTGCATCTATAATTTTCTTTTCAAGTACTTGGTAATTTCTTTTGTAGAATAATTTGTGGTGCACCACTTTAATTACATGGACATTAAGATGTGAATATACGTTTCCCTTATCTGCATTGTTGTTTAGTGTAATATTTTTTCTGCTTGCGCTATGTCATGTTTAGGTATAAGTTGCTGCTGTTTGCCAGGCATAGTGTTATTGAATTTGACTTTTGCTCATTTATGCTGCTAGCTTTGCCAATTTGCATTTTTTGCATTGCTGTTTGTGTTGATTTGTTATGTGATGCTGCATTGCCTCGTCCCTTAGTTTAGCATCTGAGCTCAGTAGATTTAAGTTAGCTTAAGAGGGGGTAGCCTCTAAGAGAATGAGTTGCGATGAATTGGAAGAAATGCATTGAGAAAACAGGTTTAGGTAGGATTTTCTTGGAAATATATGTTGAGGTAAGAAATGTGTGAACATATAAATACAGAAAGCATGCTTAGATAGAATTTTTTTTGGTGGAAACAAAGGATGAAATAAGAGGAAAGATATATGAAGTTTTAGGTTGGACTGCAGTACCACATGTTACACTGAAAACGAACCCTGTCCTTTCCTATTGGTGTTATCCCACTATGTGTTTGTGTACCCTTGAGTATTTGTTTTCTTCCTGTCTCTGTGTAGTTTCATAGAATTTCTTCTTCTTTTAATATTAAGCTACATTCACTATGATGAGGAATACTGTTATCCTCAAATATAATTTGCATTAATAATATGTTATTTACTTTGTAAAGATGTTAGACATTATTAATTCCGTTCTGTTTAATGCTCATGTGTGAAGTTGATGTTTCGAAAGTTATTCTGATCTTTTATGTATGTACTTATGTCATAATTCCTGTAACACTGACGTATATGTCTATTTCTATTCTTTGTAAAGCCTGTACTACAAATGTTATCTGTATTATTATGTTCTTTAATGATGTATTTTGTACCTTTGTAATTGTATTTTCATGTTGTAAATTTATAAAATTGTAATTGTCACCAGTTCATCTTAGTATTAACTTGTAAGTTACATTTCACTGCACACGTTTCTGTTGGTCATAGTATATGGACAATATGTGAGAAATAGGGACTGTTAGTGTTTGCACGTGTGTTAATAATTCTGCAAGGGACTGGATAACAGCATTGCTGGTTCTAAGGACAATTCCAAAAACTTTGTGAGTGCACAAGTGGTGGTTTATGGACTTGCTATATTCTCCGCAAGACTCTTCGAGGGTGATTGTGCACCTGTACAGTCGCAACAGATGGCTGCTGGCCGTCTCTACAAGGACTACAGTGGGTCTGCACCTTCGATGGCCCACCAATACCGTAATCTCTACAAGGACTACAGTGGGTCTACATCTTTGATGGCCCACCAATACCATTATCTCTACAAGGACTACAGTGGGTCTGCACCTCTGGTGACCCACCAATACCATTATCTCTACAAGGACTGCAGTGGGTCTGCACCTCCGGTGGCCCACCAATACCATACTCTCTACCAGGACTACAGTGGGTCTGCTCTGTGATGCCTACCTACCAATATTCTTCCAAAGTACGACTGACTCTGCTGTGGGTTTGCTCTGTTGTGGCCCATTATCTGTCAGCATGTTGCTATTCTGCTGTTATGTACGATTAGGACTGTCTTTATAGACTGTGAGAAAATTTGAGCTTTTGACCAACATAATATCAATAAGTGTGTGCATTTGATTTCTTTGTTATTGTAATTATGAAAAATTTTATCAAATCATTATTGGCCACTGCCCAAAAAAAAAAATTTGTAAAATTTTTTGTGGGGAGCATGGGGGCTATGTAAGTAGGCTGTTTATGTTTTCTCTATGTAAGTAGGCTGTTTATGTTTCCTTATTGGCAACGTTACGTAGCGCTCAATATGAAAATCACTGGCTGTGCTGTGTGCAGTCTGTGGCTAGTTTTCATTGTTGTCTGCCATTGTAGTGTTAGGCAGCTGGCTGTGAACAGCGCGTAGCGTTGCGCAGTTGGAGGTGAGCCGCCAGCAGTGGTGGATGTGGGGAGAGAGATGGCGGAGTTTTGAAATTTGTCATGAACTGCTATATTTGTATATGATGATATCAAGGTAAATACATTGTTTGTTCTCTAGTAATATCTTTCATTTGCTAACTATCCCTATCAGTAGTTAGTGCCTTCCATAGTTTGAATCTTTTATTTAGCTGGCAGTAGTGGCGCTCGCTGTATTGCAGTAGCTTGAGCAGCGAAGATTTTTGTGAGGTAAGTGATTTGTGAGAGGTATAGTTTAATGTTAGTCAGGGCCATTCTTTTGTAGGGAATTTTGAAAGTCAGATTGCGTTGCGCTAACAAAATATTGTGTGTCAGTTTAAGCACAGTCATGTATAATTGTTAAAAGGGGACGTTTCAATGTCTCTGTGAAAATGACTTCTGAATTTACGTGTGCAAACTGACGAAGTAGAATTCCAAACACTGAATAATACACTCGCAATGTAACATTGCACTGTCAGAATAAAACTGTCTGCGTAACGAATGTAATCTGAACTGCACTTTACCTAAATTGAAACTGATAATTCTGAAAAGCAAAGTAAACTGTCAATGACCAATCTTGACTGTTATGCAAAACTGGCCCTACCTCTTTTTCATGGCCTATCTATGCCAACTCGCTATTGCTCGAAGTCGTGGTCACAAAAAAACACAGGGCAACAGAAAATTAACTAAAGGAAAGAGAGTTGCGTAGTGCAATGCAAGCACGTGCAGTTATTCAAAGCAGACCATGCTTTAGTTTTAGTCACTGTGTTCCACTCAGTGCAACGTGGCGACACACATAACTAGAAAATAAAGTTTCGTGAGAAGGCCGTGGTGCACTTCAAACCTGTTAAATGATTGCAAAGAAATTAGCCATTTTAAAAGAACTATTATCTGTATGATGCAACTCATGGTCTGACTATAAATCATCTTCACAATAATTACTTCTTATTTGAAATTGATACTGCCATGAAATTAATTACTGGAATGGTATATAGCCACTAAGAGCAAGACATTCGAACTGATAACTTTTCTTTATCACGTCTGAAAAATGAAATTAACTATCCCGAAACAATAAAGAAAAATCCTACCTTAACTTTCCGTTTTCCAAGCACATCATAAATTACACCAAAGTTTCAACAACAATATTACCTGAAATTCTTCACATCTTAAAATAATCTTTACCAAATCGTATTCCAAAATTCAATATCCTCTTTGTCTCTGTGTTTTGCAAGTTGTTTCCAGAACGTTCAGTAGCATAGACAACACTCAACTGACTAGCTTCTCTTTGAATGCTACAGCAACGATAATGTTGCTAGCAACCAAAGATCACATTTCTTGCACTCAGAACCTCTCTGACGCAACATATCGACTATTGAAAACCTCTGCTTGAAAAATATCCTGTATACATAACAGAAGTTTGATACGTCGAACGAAAATGGACCTTATGTCGCTTTTCTTGAATATCAAAAATAAGGTAGAAACTTAACAGTTCTCAAGTGGGGAGAGATCCGGCGACCTTCCTGGCCGAAGTAGGATTTGGCAAGCACGACAACACGCAGTAGAAACTCTCGTCGTGTGCAGGAGGGTATTATCTTGCTGAAACGTAAGCCGATGATGGCGTAGAATATCGCCCACATACCGCTGTGCTGTAAAGATGCTGTGGATGACAACAAAGGTGTCCTGTTATGAAAAGAAATGTCACCCCAGTTGGTTGTCGGGCCATATGGAGAGTGACAGGTTGGTATCCTACCGCTGCCTGGGGAGCCTCCAGATAACGTCTTCGCACGTCTCGAGGCTCGATTCTACGCGGGACTCATCAGTGAAGACAATGCTACTCCAGTCAACGAGATTCCAGGTCAAATGTGTCCGACACCGCTGCAAACGGGTTTATTGGTGTACAAAGGCCAATTGTAGTCGGCGCCAAGAGGCGCCGTGACCTCAGCCCCCTCCCTGTCTGTAACCCGCCTATCAATGGCCCTTGTGGTCACTGAAGTGCTGCTCGTCGAATGTTCTGTCGTCTCCCCAGGTCGATCCCCTTCCTTCTTGAAGCTGTATTCGACAATGGTTCACCAATTCCGGCCAATAGTGGCAACGCTCCTATTCAAATGTCGAGCGAATCGCTGATTACTCCAACCGACTTCTTTGAGTCCAACTACACGTCCTCTCAAATACTGTTGCGAATGTTGTTCATGCGACTGTCTGTTCGACTGAGTATACGAAGTGAAATTTCTAGAAACTTTATGCCCTGGTATCGACTTGACTTGATTGCGCTCGCCAGTTGTGCAGTAAAATTTGCGCTGCAGCGTCACAAATTCATCCATCGGCCGAAAGTTTACAACTTTTTCGTCGATACCCGCACAGTGGTGGCTACAGAAAAACCTAGGGGTGGGGGCTAAAGATATCTTCAGCTACGTTTACTTTTACCGTAATAAAAAATAATCAAGTCACATGCAAAGTTTAAGAAAGCTGTATTTAAACTGATTATACACATATACAAGACAATGCCATCTTATGATATGAAAAAGTTACAATTGTGGTTCTCTTCCTTAAATGATGAATTCTATGCGCCTATTCTTGCTGGCAAATTGGTTAATTACATCGTCAAGAGGACAGTCAATGTCAGAGTGAGTGTTCAACAGAGCTAACCCATTAAGTCGATCCTCCTTCATTGTCGACCTCAGCCATGTCTTTGTGCACCGCAATGTCGAAAAACTTCTTTCTACTGTAGCAATAGATGCAGGTAGACAAGCAAATATTTTGCACAGCGTGTGGAAAGTAGGATAGTCAGATCTAGGACAAACAGACAACACTTGCATAACGGAATCACGATAATTAAGGGCATTTATGCTCGTTCGCTTGTATTGAAGAATCTCACTCATTAGTCCCTTTTTAATCACAAAGAGTGATTCTTGTACAAAGAACGGTAGTTCAGTTAAGCAATGATTCAATTTACGTGCCAGATCATTACCGTCATGTTTCAGCAGATGTGAGGGCAAAAGTATGTTGAATTTTTAAATGATAAATATTTTCTTCAGCGAAACGATGTCAGTCGTAACATGGTCCAGTGGTGGAATAAAAACAGTTGTTTTGGTTCAAATGGCTCTGAGCACTACGGGACTCAACTGCTGTGGTCATTAGTCCCCTAGAACTTAGAACTACTTAAACCTAACTAACCTAAGGACATCACACACAACCATGCCCGAGGCAGGATTCGAACCTGCGACTGTAGCAGTCGCACGGTCCCGGACTGCGCGCCTAGAACCGCGAGACCACCGCGGCCGGCAAACAGTTGTTTTCCAATATGTCATAGCATCATCATTATGATCACAGTTTTTCCCTATCTCTTCATCTACGACTTTTCTCGAACAAATGCCAGACAGAATAACGTATCGCGAGATCACTAGAACGGCCGCGACTTTTCTCGTAGGTATGTGTTAGCTATCTATGTGCCACAGAAACGTATAAAATACGATCACGCGGACGAGCGCACTACTTATGAAACTACAATTACTCGATAACTCGATTCAGTCCAGTCGACTGACGAAAGAAATGAACGAACAGCGTGCGAGCTGATTGGCGGGGGTGGTTCGGGTGGCAATGCGGGAGGCCCCGCAGGGAAGAGGGGCAGGGCGCCCCGAGCGTCCCCCATATGTATTCGCCACTATACCCGCATGGATATAAGCTTGCCACCAATTTGCATCTTAGGGCGTCTTTTTTATTCCTTAAAGTGTACTACAATCATAAATATTCACGTTGCTCCTCCATGTTTTCTGATGTCATCTGCCCACGCTGCATTACTCCACTGCCTGGATATTTTCCTGTTAATTGGTCCATATACAAGCCATTCACCTGGACACCTGTTCCAGTATTTGTCTTGTTTGATAAATATCACATTCTGGTATTCCCGGTTACTGGCAGCTGAAGGTTTTAGTACGGCACAAACTACAGTATCTTGTGGCCAAAGATATTATTTCATACAAGTGGACTGGCCCTGGCTAAGGAGGTAGGTAAATGATATCGACGTCATGTAATACAGAACTAACAGGTTGGTTGGTTGTTGTGGGGAAGGAGACCAGACAGCGAGGTCATTGGTCTCATCGGATTAGGGAAGGATGGGGAAGGAAGTCAGCCGTGCCCTTTGAAAGGAACCATCCCGGCATTTACCTGGAGCGATTTACGGAAATCACGGAAAACCTAAATCAGGATGGCCGGACGCGGGATTGAACCGTCGTCCTCCCGAACTAACAGGCACTGGCGACCAATTAGTGTATAAATACGAACCTGTTCATAAACATAACACACGATACAACATGGAACTGCATACTATATACTGGTATGCAAAAACATAAATGGGGCAAGATGGCTCTTATTTTACAACGAATTATCACATTAAATTAAAACAGAAAATACTGTAACAAATTTTAAATTAGCTCTAAGAGTGTCTGTTTTAAGAGCATTACAATGTTAATGAACATGTACCATTCTAATCAGTATAATGACGAGATAGTTATTAAGATTTTCATCTGTCGATATTCTAACATACAAATTCTCTCTTATCTTTGGCCGTTAAGAAGGAAAAAGTATTAAGCTACGTAAATGAGATGTACATGGTCATGTGAAAACTTTAACGTATCCGCCTTTAAGCATCATTGCCAAAAAAGATGCACTGATGCTACAATATAAATAATGTAAGTTTGTTCCCGTGATCGAAAAAATGGTTGCTTTTTGCACTATTTCATATGAAATGTCTAAAAACAATTTCTTTTTTGGTGCCAAGCACAGAACTATACCACATTTCCACCATTTTTAGTAGGATATCCCTGAAGGCAAACCCCATATCTTCCTTTTCGGCCCATAGGCCGGCCAGTGCGTAAATCTATCATATCATACAGAATTCACTGGCACTCGAGATGCAGTTCACTTCTTCCTCAGGACTTATCGTCCATCCAGTAGTCAAAAGTCAGATTTACTGTTCCCAGAAAAGATCAGTCCATTTGCAGTGTTCTAGCTAAGCATTCAGTGACACATTTGTACAAAGTGAGCCACTAACTATTGCCACCAAGAATAACTCCGAAAATATGATAGGAGCTGAAAACTTTGTGGGGCAAAAGTTGCATGGGACAACGGGGGCCATAATACGACATTGGCTTTTTGTTGCTAGGTGGGGTCGGTTCAGAGATATGGTCAACTTTGTTTTGAATGGGATGCTGTAGTTTGGTACTTATTTTCTGATAGCGGCTATCGAGACAAATCCAATGATGTGTCACAGTGAGGTCTTTAAAGGTCAACGAACGTCAAAGGTGTCATGACCGTCCATTTACAGGTGTTCGAAGTGATGACCATTGGTATTAATGCAGCGCAGCAATTTTCTTATCAGCTACGTCCGCCCCCGTTCCCGTTAGCTAAGTGGTCAGCAAGGAGGAATGCCCCACCAAGGGCCCGGGTTCGATTCCCGGATGGGGCAGGAGATTTTCTCCGCTCAGGGACCGGGTGTTGTGTTGTCCTCATCATCATTTCATCCCCTTCTCCGACGCGCAAGTCGCCCAATATGGCGTCGAAAACAATAAGTACGAGGGCCGTTCAGAAAGTAACCTCCGGTTGATTTAAAAAAATACACCAAGTTAAATAAAAATATTTTAATATATACATCTTACAACTACATCTTTGCACTATTTTTCTACATAGTCTCCATAGCGATTGAGGCACTTATCGTATCTCTTCACAAGCTTTGAAATTCCTTCTGCATAAAAATCACCCGCTTGTGCCTGGAGCCAGGCTGTGACCGCATCTTTGAGTTCTTCGTCGTCATCAAACCGCTGTGACCCGAGCCATTTCTTCAAACGCATGAAGAGGTGATAATCACTTGGCGCCAGGTCTGGGCTGTAAGGTGGATGGTTGATAACATCCCACTTGAAGGACTCAAGAAGGGCCGTTGTTCTGCGAGCAGAGTGAGGACGGGCATTATCGTGCAAAAAAACGATACCGGAAGTCAGCATACCATGGCGTTTGTTCTGTATAGCCCGTCGTAACTTTTTTATTGTTTCACAGTACACGTCTTGATTAATGGTCGTACCACGTTCCATGAATTCAACCAACAACACCCCTTTGGCATCCCAAAACACCGTTGCCATCAGTTTTCTGGCAGAAAAATCTTGCGAGGCTTTTCTTGGTTTGGTAGGCGAATTTGAATGTGCCCACATCTTTGATTGTTCTTTTGTCTCAGGGTTCACGTACTTAATCCAGGTTTCGTCACCGGTCACGATTCTGTTTAGCAATGGTTCTCCTCCGTCCTCATAACGTGACAGAAAGTCTAATGCAGAGGCCATTCTTTGAGTTTTGTGGTGGTCGGTAAGAATTTTGGGCACCCATCGTGCACAGAACTTACGGTAACCCAATCTTGCTGTCACTATCTCGTACAAGAGAGTCTTAGAAATCTGTGGAAAACCAGTAGACAACTCCGACATTGAGAAACGTCGATTTTCACGAACATTTGCATCAACTGTCTGAACGAGTTCGTCAGTCACCAATGATGGTCTACCACTCCTCTCTTCATCATGAACGTTTTCTCGTCCACTTTTAAATAAACGTACCCATTCATGGACAACTCCTTCACTCATAACTCTTGGTCCGTACACGGCACAAAGCTCACGATGAATAGCTGCTGCAGAATATCCTTTGGCTGTAAAAAACCTTATGACAGCACGCACTTCACATTTGGCGGGGTTTTCTATTGCAGCACACATTTCAAACTGCCACAAAAACTAAACTAGCGCAGGTACGACGTTCACTCGACCACGGCTTGATGCCGACTGACCTGTTGAGTGCGTGAACGCACAGATGGCGTCGCTACTCCCCCCACAACCCGCACTGTGACCAATCGGAGGTTACTTTCTGAACCGCCCTCGTACTTGCCCTCGGCGGCCGAACTTCCCCAAATGGGGGACTCAAAAATGTTCAAATCTGTGTGAAACCTTACGGGACTTAATAGCTAAGGTCATCAGTCCCTAAGCTTACACACTACTTAGCCTAAATCATCCTAAGGAGAAACACACACACCCATGCCCGAGGGAGGACTCGAACCTCCGCCGGGACGAGCCGCACAGTCCATGACTGCGGCCCCTTGACCGCTCGACTAATCCCGCGCGGCAAATGGAGGACTCCCGGCCCTCAATGCCGTACGCTCATTTCCATTTTTTTTTCATTTTCAGCTACTATCATACTTTCAGAGTTATTCTAGGTGGCTATAGTTACTGACTCACCCAGTATAATAATGCACCTTCAAGACTTCCTTTTACCGTTTACAAATAGCTTTCACTGCACAAGAAAAAGCAGCACTACAGAACCGAAAGAAACTGCTACACCGTTAACTGATGCTCAAATAACCTCACACAGTGTCTCCTAAAGACGCCCACTGTTCAGAAAATTTTCACCAGAGACAACGAACTACCGCTTAAATGTTGCTTGCAAGCACGGTTGCCCATCAAAGGATGAAACCTGAAACATGCTGCAGAAAACAAAGCGAAATTTTGATGTCGCCCATGCCCGATGTCGCAACAGTGCCAAAATAAGTGTTCAGTGCATACACGATTGAAAAGTATGTGGCTGTCTCATTACAGCATTACTCTTGTATTTTATGTGTTGTAGAAATCTTGCATAATGTCGTAAACTTATGATGTATTTAATAACATCACTGGTATATTACCATGCAGCCATAACATCATCTAAAACGTTGTGCACTGAGATGCACAATATCTGACTGTACCTATGTACAGAAAAGATGAAAAGGACCAATAAAAAAATAAATAAAATACCACATTTGGAAGATATGGAAGGGAGGAACGGTGAATTATACCTCATGATCATTGTACTGTGTACCAGTGACCTGCGATAAATCTGAATCATTTACATAGTATCTCATGGACTGAAGGGATGTGCATTTGTGACTTGTCCATTAGGGTCCTGGTTTTGCCGAGTACTTGGTGCTATTTAAGGCATGTGCTGATAGTGGTTGTCATTGTGCATGTATTGTGTATTGAACTGGAGACCTAAAAATGACTGAGAGGCTTCGCCCTGCCGTAGCCCTCAGTGGTTCTCAACCCCAGAAAAGGCTACAGCAGTCCACTCACCCCACCGCTGCCCCACACCGAACCCATAGTTATGGTTGTCATTGACTCCCTTCGTTCTGAAGGAAAGTAAGGGGGGGGGGGAGAGGAGACAAAACTCTAAAATTATTATTTTTATTGTAAACCAACTTCAACCGGCCACACTTTGCTGTAGGTCAGTATGCTTAAATGGGAAAGAAAGAAAAGAGAAAGCACACTTTTCTAATATGTGTGGTAACTGGATACACGCCCTAATCTCTTCTCTCTCCTGTCTCTGTTGGTCTGCTACTCCCCCTTTCTTTCTCCATCTCCTCCTCTTTCCCCCTCTTTCTGTCCCTCACCTCCTGCTCCTCTCTCTGTCTCTCCATCACCTCCTGCCCCCTCTCTCTGTCCATCTCCTACTCCCCTTTTTCCATTTCCTCCAATCCCTCTGTCCATCTCCTCGTCCCCATCTCTCTGACCTGGAACCTTGTTTATTGTTATTGCAAACGCAGTACAGTCGCGATTCCGCGTGGCATGAATTCGACAAGGCGCTGGTAGATTCCCGGCATCAGATGTCTACGAACAGGTCAAACAGTTCTCGTAAATTACGGGCCGCTAGTGTGCGGAAATGGTGTCCAATAACAACACGGATGTGTTTCATCAGGTTCAGATCAGGTGAGTTTGGTGACGAAGACATCAACGTGGTGAATTCACTATTACGCTCCTCAAATCACTGTCGCACAGTTTTGGCCTGTGACATTCACTGTTAGCTGCTAGAAGCTGCCTTCGCCGTCAAGGGGTGCAGGTAGCCCGCAATAATGTCCACGTGGTCCACAGCTGTCATGGTGCCTCCAGTTACTGCCACAGGTCTCATGGAAGCCCAGGTGAACGTCCTCCATAGCATAATACGGCCCCCACCAGCCTGCATCCGATACGTTGTGCATGTTTCTGACAGACGCCCGCCTGGATGACGGCGAATCTGGACACGAGCATCGACATGGTGTTACAATAAATATGAATCATCCGACAAGGTAACACTTTTCCATTGTACATCATTCATTAACATTTCCATTGATCGACAGTCCAATCTCGAAGATCCGGTGCCTACGTCAATGGTAATTCGAGTGGTTATTGGGTCAGCATGGGAACGCGAGATGGGAATCTGCAGCAGAAGCCCACTGTTCAACAATGTGCGCTGAGCGGTGAGCTCCTAAACACTTGTGATTCACCGCCATTGGACTCTGACGTCAGATGCGTCACAGATCGCCGCCTCCCCTGCTTCAAAGAGCAGAAAAATCCTCCGACGTCCACGGTCTGTGATGAAGCGTGAGCGTCCATCATCTTGTCGACTACTCATAGTTTCCGAGTCCAGAAGCACTTTACATAGATGCCTACGCAGTTGCGCGTGAACAGCCGACCAGCTCCACCGTTTCCCAGCTGATGTTCCCAGGCGCTAGGCCACAACAATCTGATTTTTTTCCATAGTGATTTATATCAGTGGATTTTTCCCATTTATGGCTCATATCACCGTTAGACTGATTTCCCATTCACCTCTGTTCCCCTGATACACTTTCCTTAGCGCGTATCATGCACGGAAAGCTTCGAAGTTTCATTTTATCTTGCGTTGGCTTGTGGCCTTAATATTTTGGCCCATCAGTGGAATCGAGGTTAATACTGAACCACTCTTCGATCCTAACTTGTATCAACATATGCACTCTACCACATGATCTTTAAGTATTACTTTTTTTTAGTTTCAAGTACCACATCAACCAGCCTTAAGAGTCCTTGTTTATAGAATGTCCAACGTTTCTTAGAGTTGACCTCAATAGAAAGAAATTCAAGCCATCCGCAAGCCGAAGGTTGGTTTGAACGCCTCAGAGTTTTACTAGACGTGTTCCTGTTGGAGGCGGCTGGGCAGCCTGTTCGTCTTTCTCGTGTAGGTACGATATTCATTTTCCTACTTTTCTGGAGCCACAAATTACGGGTGTATTGCAGGCTCGCAGTCCATTCCCGGACATACACTATGTGATCAAAAGTATCCGGATATACTCAAAAACATACGTGTTTCATATTAGGTGCATTGTGCTGCCACCTACTGCCAGGTACTCCATATCAGCGACCTCAGTAGTCATTAGACAACGTAAGAGAGCAAAATGGGGGGCTCTGCGGAACGCAACGGATTTCGAACGTGGGGTGTCACTTGTGTCATATGTCTGTACGCGAGATTTCCACACTCCTAAACATCCTTAGGTCAACTGCTTCCCATGTGATAGTGAAGCGGAAACGTGAAGGGACACGTACAGCACAAAAGCGTACAGGGCGACCTGTCTGTTGACTGTCAAAGACAGCCGACAGTTGAAGAGGGCCATAATGTGTAACAGACAGACATCTGTCCAGACCATCACACAGGAATTCCAGACTGCATCAGGATCCACTGGAAGTACTATAACAGTTAGGCGGGAGGTGAAAAAGCATGGATTTCATGGTCGAGCGGCTGCTTATAAGTCATACATCACACCGATAAATGCCAAACCGCGCCTCGCTTGATGTAAGAAGCGTAACCATTGGACGATTGAACAGTGGAAAAACGTTGTGTGGACTGACGAATGACGGTACACAGTGTGGCTATCCGATAGCAGGGTGTGGGTATGACGAATGCCCTGTGGACGTCATCTGCCAACAGTAAAATTCGGAGGCGGTGGTGTTATGGTGTGGTCGTGTTTTTCATGGAGGGGGGGGGGGGGGGGAGGGGAGGAAGCTTGCACCCCTTGTTGTTTTGCGTAGCACTATCACAGCAGAGGCCTACATTGATGTTTTAAGCACTTTCTTGCTTCCCACTGTTGAAGAGCAATTCGGGGATGGCTATTGCATCTTTGAACACGATCGAGGACCTGTTCATAATGCACGGACTGTGGTGGAGTGGTTACACGACAATAACATCCCTGTAATGGACTGGCCAGCACAAAATCCTGACCTTAATCCTATAGAACAACTTTGGGATGTTTTGGAACGCCGACTTCGTGCCAGGCCTCACCGACCGACATGGATACCTCTCCTCAGTGCAGCACTCCGTGAAGAATGGGCTGAATGGGCTGCCATTCACCAAGAAACCTTCCAGCTCAAGACTGAACGCATGCCTGCGAGAGTGGAAGCTGTCATCAAGCCTAAGGGTGGGCCAACACCATACTGAATTCCAGCATTGCCGATGGAGGGCACCACGAACTTGTAAGTCATTTTCAGCCAGGTGTCCGCATACTTCTGATCACACAGTGTATACTATCTGATTTAAAAAGTCCGGACATCTGTTAGTGGACATTAATATGGAATTTCTCCACTCTTCGCCTTTATGACAGCTTGATCTCTGCTGGGGACACTTTCAATGAGGCGTTTGAATGTCTGTGGAAGAATGCCAGCCCATTCTTGCTCAACAGCCTAAACCAGAGAAGGTGATTAGTTGGTCGCTCGGGTCTGGAGTGAAGACATAATGAATTCCGACTCATCCCGAAGGTGTTCGTTTTGTTCATTTTGGGGGTCTTGAACGGACGGTCTATTTCAGGAATGTTACTGGCCACAAATAATGGTCTCAAATATGCTACTTTATGACAGGTTTTGCCGTCATGCTGATACAAGCAATTATCACCTTCGAACTGTTCCTCTGCTCTACACAATACACAGTACATTAAAAAGTGTTCATATCCTTCAGCATTTAGTGATTTCTTAAGCAAAATAAGGGAACGTCACCCTAACTACAGAAATCATCACCCTACTGTAAAACCACCTCCTCTGTATTACGCAGTTGGCACCACGCACGATGGTAGGTAACTTCTCCAGGCATTCACCAAGCCCATACACTTTCCACAGGATTTCCACATGGTATAACGTGATTCATTACTCCAAATCGCTAGTTTTCAATTGTTCAGTATAGCGTCGTTCCTTGCTTCATCTCAAGCGCCACTTAGCATTGCATCCCGTTCCTTTTAAATCTTTACCCGTAGTCATTGTGCTGGTCGGACTGCTGGTGGCACTTTGAAACTTACAAGTCATTCCTCCGGTGATTTCATGCGATATTTTACAACCACCCTCCCCAGTGTTCGACGACCCCTGTCCGTCAGTAAATGACACCTTCATGGTCTCGGTGTAGCTAGGGTTGTTGCTTCAGCTACTTCACAATCAACGATAGTTGTCTTCTGCAAATATAGAAGGGTTGAATCTTCCCTGATGGATTTGTAACTCAGCTTGCGAAATTATTGAGCTGTCCTGACCGACCCATTCTGCTATTAACCGCGTCTCTACTGACAACACTATACTCCCCACCTCCTTTTCAACTAGCAGGTCCGTCTCTCGAGACATCTAGTGGTCAATTCTGCATTACATATTCGTGTCAGGATACTTCTGATCAGACGGTGTACACTGAAAGTCATGGAATGGCGATACATATCTACATCTACACCTATACCTACATGGATACTCTGCAAATCACACTTCAGTGCCTAGCAGGAGGTTCATCGTTCCACCTCGACAATTATTTTCTACGAGGTGCATTCAAGTTCTAAGGCCTCCGATTTTTTTTCTAATTAACTACTCACCCGAAATCGATGAAACCGGCGTTAGTTCTCGACGTAATTGCCCTGCAGACGTACACATTTATCACAACGCTGACGCCATGATTCCATGGCAGCGGCGAAGGCTTCTTTAGGAGTCTGTTTTGACCACTGGAAAACCGCTGAGGCAATAGCAGCACGGCTGGTGAATGTGCGGCCACAGAGAGTGTCTTTCATTGTTGGAAAAAGCCAAAAGTCACTAGGAGCCAGGTCAGGTGAGTAGGGAGCATGAGGAATCACTTCAAAGTTGTTATCACGAAGAAACTGTTGCGTAACGTTAGCTCAATGTGCGGGTGCGTTGTCTTGGTGAAACAGCACACGCGCAGCCCTTCCCGGACGTTTTTGTTGCAGTGCAGGAAGGAATTTGTTCTTCAAAACATTTTCGTAGGATGCACCTGTTACCGTAGTGCCATTTGGAACGCAATGGGTAAGGATTACGCCCTCGCTGTCCCAGAACATGGACACCATCATTTTTTCAGCACTGGCGGTTACCCGAAATTTTTTTGGTGGCGGTGAATCTGTGTGCTTCCATTGAGCTGACTGGCGCTTTGTTTCTGGATTGAAAAATGGCATCCACGTCTCATCCATTGTCACAACCGACAAAAATAATGTCCCATTCATGCTGTCGTTGCGCGTCAACATTGCTTGGCAACGTGCCACACGGGCAGCCGTGTGGTCGTCCGTCAGCATTCGTGGCACCCACCTGGATGACACTTTTCGCATTTTCAGGTCGTCATGCAGGATTGTGTGCACAGAACCCACAGAAATGCCAACTCTGGAGGCGATCTGTTCAACAGTCATTCGGCGATCCCCCAAAACAATTCTCTACACTTTCTCGATCATGTCATCAGACCGGCTTGTGCGAGCCCGAGGTTGTTTCGGTTTGTTGTCACACGATGTTCTGCCTTCATTAAACTGTGGCACCCACGAACGCACTTTCGACACATCCATAACTCCATCACCACATGTCTCCTTCAACTGTCGATGAATTTCAATTGGTTTCACATCACGTAAATTCAGAAAACGAATGATTGCACGGTGTTCAAGTAAGGAAAACGTCGCCATTTTAAGTATTTAAAACAGTTCTCATTCTCGCCGCTGGCGGTAAAATTCCATCTGCCATACTGTGCTGCCATCTCTGGGACGTATTGACAATGAACGCGGCCTCATTTTAAAACAATGCACATGTTTCTATCTCTTTCCAGTCCGGAGTAAAAAAATCGGAGGCCTTAGAACTTGAATGCATCTCGTATTACTACACTCTCGAACAGCGTATGGCGGAAATCAACACTCATATCTTTCTGTGTTAGCTCTGATTTCCCTTATTTTATTATGATGATCGTTTCTCCCTATGTAGGTTGGCACCGACAGAAAATTTTGGTATTCGGAGGAGAAAGTTGGTGATTGAAATTTCGTGAGAATATCCCGCTGCAACGAGAAAGGTTTTTGTTTTAATGATATGCGCCCCAAATCCTCTATCATGTTCGTTACACTCTCTCCTGTATTGCTCGATAATACATAACACGATGCCCTTGTTTGAACTTTTTCGATTTACTCCGTCAGTCCTATCTGGTAAAGATCCCACACCGCGCAGCAGTATTCTAAAAGAGGACGGACAAGTGTCGCGTAGGCAGGCTCTTTAGTAGATCTGTTGCATCTTCTAAATGTCATGCAAATTATACAGAGTCCTTGGTTCGCCCTCTGCAGAGCATTTTCTATGTATTCTTTCCAGTTTAAGTTGTTCGTATATACAGGTGGCGGTAATGTCGCATACACAAGGTATTAAAGGGCAGTGCATTAGCGGAGTTGTCATTTGTACTCACGCGATTCGTGTAAAAACGTTTCCGTTGTGATTATCGCCGCACGACGAAAATTAACAGACTCTGAACGCGGAATGGTAGTTGGAATTAGACGACTGGACATTCTACTTCGAAAATCGTTAGGAAATTCAATATACCGAGATCCACAGCGTCAAGAGTGTGCCGAGAATACCAGCTTTCAGGCATTACCTCTCACCACTAACAGCGCAATGGCCGACGGCCTTCATTTAAAGACCGAACAGCGGCGACTGTGTAGAGTTGTCAGTGCTAACGGGCAAGCAACACTTCGTCAAATAGCCACATATGCCAATGTGAACGTAACACGAACGTATCCGCTACGACAGTGCGGCGAAATTTGACGTTAATGGGCTATGGCAGTATTCGACCGGCGCGGGTGCCTTCACTAATAGCACGACATTGCCTGCAACGCCTCTTCTGGACTTGTGACTCTATCGGTTGGACCCTAGACGACAGGAAAACCATGGCCTGGTAAGATAAGTCCCGATTTCAGTTGGTAAGAGCTGATGACCTACTTCGATCCCACGAAGTTATGGATATAAATGATTTTGGAGACAATCTGAGCAGCCATCTTCGGTTGTTTGCAGACGACGCTGTCGTTTATCGACTAATAAAGTCATCAGAAGATCAAAACAAACTGCAAGACGATTTAGAAAAGGTATCTGAATGGTCCGAAAAGTGGCAGTTGACCCCAAACAACGAAAAAGTCATCCACATGAGTGCTAAAAGGAACTCAAACTTCGGTTACACGATAAATCAGTCTAATCTAAAAGCGGTAAATTCAACTAAATACCTAGGTATTAAAATTACGAACAACTTAAAGTGGAAGGAACAGATAGAAAATGTTGTGGGAAGGCTAACCAAAGACTGCGTTTAATTGGCAGGACACTTAGAAGATGTAACAGACCTACTAAGGAGACTGCCTGCACTACGCTTGTCCGTCCTCTTTTAGAATACTGCTGCGCGGTGTGGGATTCTTACCAGATAGGACTGACGGAGTAAATGGAAAAAGTTCAAAGAAAGGCAGCACGTTTTGTATTATCGCGAAATATGGGAGAGAGTGTCACAGAAATGATACAGGATTTGGGCTGGAAATCATTAAAAGAAAGGCGTTTTTCGTTGTGACGGAATCTTCTCACGAAATTCCAATCACCAACTTTCTCCTCCGAATGTGAAAATATTTTGTTGACACCGACCCATAGAGAGAAACGATCACCACGATAAAATAAGGGAAATCAGAGCTCGTAGGGGAAGATATAGGTGTTCATTCTTCGCTATATGAGATTGGAATAATAGAGAATTGTAAAGGTGGTTCGATGAACCCTCTGCCAAGCACTTGAATGTGATTTGCAGAGTATCCATGTAGATGTAGATGTAGACCCAAGTTGTGAACAAGACACTTTGCAAGCTGGTGGTGGCTCGATAATGGTGTGGACTGTGTTTACATGGAATGGACTGGGCCCTCTGGTTCAACTGAACCGATCATTGACTGGGAATAGATCTGTTCCGTTACTTGGAGACCATTTATTGATGGACTTCACGTTGCCAAACAATGGAATTTTTATGATAACAGCGCTCCATGTCAGAAAATTCTCTACATTCGAGCGAATGATTTGGCCACCCAGATCGCCCGACATTAATCCCATGGAACATTTATGGGGTATAATGGAGAGGTCACTGGCGAATGAGGCAGCATGGCTCAGTAATTCGGGAGGGGACTTCCAACGACTTCTTACATCCATGCGATACGCAACTGATGTATTACGCCGAACAAAAGGAAATCCAACACATTAGGAGGTATCCCATGACTTTTCTCACTTCAGTGTACGTTGTCCCTCTTCCTGTCAGTTGAAATTTGTGACCTTGCTTAATATTCACCACGTATGAACAGAACGTGAACGATGGCGCCTCATTGTGGAGCTGTGTGACGCCCCCTGAAGATGGTAAGGTGTTCGTCAAACAGCACCCCTGCAGCGTCCTCTCGCCACCCCCTGGTGACGAAGCGGTCTCTAATTCTAGAACGACGAGTCGGGTACCTGTCGGTCACAGCCTAGGGGCTTCGTTTACGCAACGGACATAACGTTGCAGTCTCGCCCCCGCTAAGCCGCTGACATGGGGATTAAGCCCGAAGACGGCGAGTGTACAACAAACTGGTTTCAGCAAATCACTTTCCCGGTCACCTATTCACTCGTACGTGCTTTAGCCATCCCGTGAGGTCACGCTGCGTTGTTGTTATTGGCTCTGAGCACTATGGGACTTAACATCTGTGGTCATCAGTCCCCTAGAACTTAGACCTACTTAAACCTAACTAACCTAAGGACATCACACACATCCATGCCCGAGGCAGGATTCGAACCTGCGACCGTAGCAGTCTCGCGGTTCCGGACTGCGCGCCTAGAACCGCTAGACCACCGCGGCCGGCGTTGTTGTTATTCCCGCACAGCTATTCTGCCGCAGTTTTATCCTTACGCGGGCAACAGGAAGTATACTTGCCACCAAGTGTATTTCTTTACTGCGTTCATAGGAATATGTCGTACAACTTCTGTACAGTCTTGGCATCTAGTGGCAGTTCTCTTCACCCGCTGCAGTTTCTGTTTCTTGTGGAATATACCTTTTAATTGTCGTGAAATGTCTTTTTTCCCTTTCAGGAGCGATGGAAGTATACACAATCAGAGACGTTTCGACACTATTTTCCCACACTAAAGACTTATCATCTACGCCACTCTCGCCCCCCCCCCCTCCCCCAACCCATTAGAATTAGTTTCCATTCCTTGAGCGCTTATCAGGTCTAAATCTAGTTAATGCGCATTTTTTAAAGGACTGAGTCTTATTTCAGTGCTAAAAAAAGGTGGTTCAAAAAGAGCACCGGTTTTGAAAATGCTAGTGAATTTTCGTTTGTCGGTTGGTGACATTGTTTTGATACGTTTCTATTTCCAGGAACATTCCGGTTATTGACTCAGTTTGAATTCCTCGCGTTCGGTGTCTAATCATGGAGCAGCTCACTTGTGCGCAACGTGTGCTAAGAACGTTTGATCAAAATGGAGAAAGTTATGCAGCAACTTCACGCGATTCTAGGGCGTAATGAGGCACCGAATGAACCAACAGTTCGCAGACGTATGAAAAGTTCTTTGAGACGGGTTCAACAGTAAATCTTAAACGTCTTCGGCCTTGTTGTTGCGACTGAACTGAGCAGACATTGCTGTAGTTCGGGAGAGTGTGACTATTAGCTCAATGAAATCAATTAGCCACCGTTCCCAACATTTGGGTTAAGCTGTTCTTCAGTACGGAGAACACTCCGGTATGATCTCCATTAATACCCCTGTAAAATTCAGATGACTCAGTAGCTGAAAGTGACGACAGTTTAGTGACTGGGTTCTGAGAAGACGTCAGAAGGCGACAGCTTCGCAAACAAAATCATCTTCAATAATTAAGCACATTTACACTTAAATGAGTCTGTGAATAAGCAGAACTGCCATATCTGGGGGTCAGAAAGTCCTTGCATGATCCAAGAAAGCGAAAGGACAAGTTGTGACAGTCAATGGAGGCCGATACCATACGATGATAAAGGAGTTTTTGTGGCCTCATTTGGATGGAAATGACATTGAAGAGGTGTGGTTTCAGCAGGATGCTGCCACCTGCCGTACATCCCACGAAACAGTTCAGTTGCTCCATGAGCGGTTGCCGGATCGCCTCATTTCGCGCAATGCTGATCATCAGTGGCCGCCAAGGTCATGTGACTTAACACTGTGACTTTTTTCTTTGGGGTCGTCTGAAAGCTATGGTGTATGCCAATAAACCCTGAAACATTGAAAGTGGCTAATTACTTTTTTCCATATGATAATGCATGTACTGGTGTTTTGTCTATGTGGTATTGTGAAGCTGAATTCGTAATTAGAGAAACAGTTAAGCTTATATTTAAATCTGTAAGTAATCCGTAATTCTTGAAATGTGATCACCAATGCAAAAGTCAATCAGAAATGTAACGTTAAACTGTGTACTGCAACAACCATTGTGAGAGTACAGTCTGTGCTGTTAAATTTAAGAAAACTGTCCTGTTAGCAATAATACAAGCAGTCTCACTGTGAGAAAAATATGAAATATAAATAACTACCAAAAACGGCCTGTCTGAAAAGTATGTCACTGCTGAAATGTCAATTGTATCCAGTGATTTTTTTCTAAAAAAAAGTTTGAGGGTACTCCGACACTGGATATAATGTGGCGAAAATTACTTATAACTGAAGCATGGGATACCACCCGTCTGCTTTTAGCCATGACTTCATCAACATGTCGAACTACAAAAACAAATGGTATCAGCCTCTTAGGTTGAATTTACAGCTCAAACGAAGCAGGCGATACCAAGAAACACTTATACATACAAGAGAATGTGGTATCGAACACTTCAGTTTACATCTCCTCAAATGAAGTATGCGATTCCCATCGACCCCCTCAACAATAAAAGAAAATGGTATCGTATACTTCAGTTGACCTATAATACATCTCAAATGAAACAGCAAACGGAACGACACACGCAAACGAATAAAGGATAACAAAACAAAGATGGCAATGGGTCGTGAAGGATAAAGGTAGCGGGACCCTAGAGACATCTATCGGTAGCTCGGCTTTGAGCGTACGCATATCTGTTTGGCACTACCATCGCCCACTATTAGCGGGCGAGGGCACTACAGTGATGGCAGTCCTCTCCCTAGTCCTGAATCGGTAGAAGTCGGTAAAAATCGGGAGGCTTCGGTAGGCACGCAGTTTCGACTGCTGCCAACATTACGTAGCTCACTGTGTTGTACAAGGTAGCCATTGTCGTCTGCTTCGCTATTGTTTTGCGCTGTACTGTTCTGCTTGTTTTTATTGTGCAGTTGTACTAAACATTATCAAAATGAGTGAAGAGGCAGTTGCTGGCCCATCTCGGGAGTCGCCAACAACCCCTACCGGCAGGCCTACGGTTAGAAGGAAACCAGTATTACGTAGCGATGCTCGCAAAATTATCGGATGAATGGTTTGTGAGCGCATAGTAGACAAACATACATACATTCATTTTCATATATATAGATTTTAATGTACATGACGATTTCAGTTTCGTTTACGATCAACATTTACAGCGAGTTTTACTTCCAAGCCTTTCGTCTGCTTTCGTGTAAGCATGACGCGCAATTTGTAGAGCAGTGTAATAATGAATGAAAAAATGCTTCTGACGGACTAGCAGAGTGAAGTAATCTGCGTGTGAGGTCTAACAATGCTTATCAGTTTTCGGCTCCTTTCATGGCAAATTTTCTAACGTTTAAGTAGTTACTGGTGGGTTTTCTTGGCATGTAACGTACAACTTACGCAGTTAAACAGTGCCTAATGTTTTAAGATGTCGGTATAAAATAAGATATATTTTCATATTTCTGCTGTGCTTTTTCAGAGGAAAAATGAAATAATTTGTAAATTATAGGATTAAAAAATTTCCATATTAAATTAATAAAAGAACGGAAATTTTATATTTTCATATCTCCACAACGCTTAACAGATAATGAATTTTTTTGAAACTAGCACAACGTAACGGATCAAGTTTTTTTCTTCCTTTCATAAATGATCTCAGGATTATCTTAAATGGAAATGAATTGTTTCTTAGTTTAACACAGGATGGCTCAACACCGGTTTTGATACATCAAAGTAAGAAGTTTAGTTTTGAAAAAAGAAAAAAAAAGGTTCAAATGGCTCTAAGTACTATGGGACTTAACATTTGAGGTCATTAGTTCCATTGACTTATAACTGCGTCAACCTAACTAACGTAAGGACATCACACACACCCATGCCCGAGGCAGGATTTGAACCTGCGACAGTAGTAGCAGCGCGGTTCCGGACTGAAGCTCCTAGAACCGCTCGGCCACATCGGCCGGCTTATTTTTGCAAAAAAACACAAACAAAATTCATAAACATGATCATCTAACCTCCCCATTTCAAGTAAGAAAATGTGAGGAATATGACCTCGTCTACTGGGCTTGCATGCAAGAATTCTGTCCATGAAATTCACTGTGACTGCATGACAAGTACCCACATCCATTTCGCTACCAGTGTTATACAGAAAACTGTAATTTTGCTAACATCTTGGATATGACGCGGGAAAGTAATGCTTCAATAGCATCTGAGTAATTGCAGGTAACATCTCTTCCAAAGAGGTTGCACTGTGAGAGACTGTTAGTCGAACCTTTGCTTGTGAACAGAGTGCAGTCTTGGAGAGAGACAGAGGAGGATGAGTCGAGTTGTGTCTTGTGATGGCTTAGGCTGTGCTGTGTGCTAGCAACAATTTTCTTATATTATTTTTCACCTGTGGAGAGATATTTTGTAAATTCATTCAGAAGACTTCAAAAGGTACTGTATTAGCACATTTGCCCTAACATCCAAGCGTGGTAATTAATTTGGTCAGGGATTTGGAATTGGAGATTTTTATGATAATATAACAATGTGCGATCTACTGATTTTTCTTCAAAGATAGATAGCATGTGTATTTGTAAGGAAGTACAGAGAATTTATTCAGGCTTTTCTACTATTAATGTAAAGCGAATTTTTAATACTTCAAGTTTAAAACAGTTTGTCTTAGTGATGTAAAGTTTTGTTAACACATTTACTTTATTGTCTTTCCATCAATCAGCATTCGTCTATTTATTTCAAGTTTCACGTTTACAATTTTGCTTTCCTGAGTTTTGCAGTAACACAACTTTAATTTGCAATGATCATTGCAGTAATGAGATTTATTAGCACAAACGTTTTGTGGATGTCTCTGTAATTTAAAGCACACATTACACATCGCATTGCTAGTAGTTTGAATTTTTATTTTTTGACTAGTGTAGCAGCTGCAGCCGCAGTAGCTTGGAGATAGCAGCAGGACAGCATTTATTCATTGCGCAAACAGTTAGGCCATTTATAATTTACATGTGATACAATCAGTGCTGTTTTTATGGGGGAACGCTGGGGGATGCGTACCCCTAAACTTTTTCGTCGACAAAGAAATTTTTGGGACTAGTGCAGCAGGGGATACAACCCGTCGGCTTTGGACAATGACGTCACAAGCGGCCAATCGAGAAGCGATTCTTCTTAGTGTTGTAGCTCCCTTCAGTGGCTGATAAGTGTTTTTTGGCTTTTAAAAAAAATCTCACGAGATAGAATAAACAGATCCACTTTATTAAGCAATCAGTAAAAAAACGAAACTGAAACATAACAGCAAAAGCGAAAATGGGAAACTGCTCTCTGGCGGCTTGTGACGTCCTTGTCCAAAGCCGACGGGTTGTATCCCCTGCTGCACTAGACCCAAATTTTTTTACGATGTTGAGAACTTGGAAGAGTGCTAAAGATTTATTTCACGGATGAAAATTTTTATTTCATTTTTGCGTGTTGGTAACTGCAATACGAACGATACTGGTGCAGTTTTTGGTGTGAAAAGCGATGCCATTGACTGTTTCAAGCATTTCGAAGCTGCGGCAACCGTTCTCGACAGCTGAATCGCTGACAGCCAGTTCGACAAGCATGTACAGTGTGTTAACTGTAAGACGTCAGAGTGTGAGGGGAGTGCGGGGAGAGGAGGAAGCAAGCATTGGCTGGCGAGGGGAGTGGAGCCGTTGGGGGGGGGAGGGGGGGGGAGACAAGGCAAAAAATAAATCTAAATTCTGAAGCTCCTCCCAGCTTGACGCCCCAAGCGGCCCCATGTGTCGTCTGGGTATTAAACTGGCACTGTAAATACCACCAAATAACGTTGGTTATATGGTCGTGAGAACTATGCTTACCATCAACGTAATTAAACCACGAGGCGTAGGAAGTATACTTTCCACTAATTTCATATTTCTTTTTGTCGGCTGCGGCAAGCACATTTACCGCCAACTCGTTTTTCTACGCTCAAGCTAATATGCCTCATGCGTCTGGATATGACTGATATCTTGCGGCAGTAAGTTGTGCCACTACAACAATCAGTTTCTGTTTGTCGTGAGATCACTACTGTTATCAGTAGTGAAGTCGGAACACACCGCTTCGTTTTTACGGTATGTTGTGCGCGCATTGATACATTAGCTGGAACAAGTCTTTATCGTCAATTTTTCAAATCTAGTGCGTGGTCAACCGGCTTCTACAGATGTTTAGCGTCATCAAGAGATTTCGAAGTTTGTGTAATGGCAGCCCATAAGACCTCATCTAAGAGCATTGGTCCTAAATTCAAAAATAAAATTAGCAAAAAAATTAACTAAAGTCAAATGGCCACAATTCTGTTATGATAAAAAACTTCACTGAGTCGCTACAAAAATTGTGCCCGCGAAAAGGATAACGTTACCGATCTAAATCATCATGCGAATAATCCAGCACGATGGCTTGCAGGAATCTCTTTCCACTGATTTACGAGGATCATAAAGAGAGTAGAGCCAGCATTATTAATCTATAACAGCAAAAAAACGCTCTTTGCAGTAGGGATGGGAAAAACCGACCGTTAAAACCGATACAGGTATTTTAGCTCTGAATAACCGGTACGTTTCGCTATTTGTTTGGTCTCGGTTGTATTAGGTGATTTTTATTTTTTAACAATAACCGAATAAAAAAACCGAAGTATCATTTAGCGATAATAGCAGTGCTAAAATTTCTCGTTTTTAAGTAACTCTTCTTTTAAAAAAGTGGTAATTGCTATTCATGTAGCCGGCTGAAGTGGCCGAGCGGTTCTAGGCGCTACAGTCTGGAAAGTATTGTATCTCTCTGCGTCGTAATGTGTCATTACAACACTCAGAATCAAAATATTAAATTAAACAGGCAAATAAAAAAACAGCCCATCCATCGATCGCTGCTTTTCTCGAAATGGAGGGAAATCATCAACACAAATCAGCTGAAATCTAGAATTTAGGTTTAAAATTAACCTACCTTCGATTACCAGCGCTTTAGTACCGGTGCGAAAAGAGACATCGATGCATCGAGGAAATACCGGGTATCACATGTTACGCCTAACTAGGAGCTTTATTCGATGTTACTATTAATATACCTTTTTCTTTCTCTGTTTTAGAAAGTATGGTGGAGACTACCGTCATTCATAAACTTTCAAAAATGGTCGTTCAACAGCCATCAAGTAATTTCACACTGTTGTCGGTTTCGACAGTGCAACGGTCATCTTTGGAACTGCTAACAGAGAATTATGTTGTTGTTGTGGTCTTCAGTCCTGAGACTGGTTTGATGCAGCTCTCCATGCTACTCTATCCTGTGCAAGCTCCTTCATCTCCCAGTACCTACTGCAGCCTACATCCTTCTGAATCTGTTTAGTGTATTCATCTCTTGGTCTCCCTCTATGATTTTTACCTTCCACGCTGCCCTCCAATATTAAATTGGTGATCCTTTGATGCCTCAGAACATGTCCTACCAACCGATCCCTTCTTCTTGTCAAGTTGTGCCACAGACTCCTCTTCTCCCCAATCCTATTCAATACTTCCTCATTAGTTACATGATCTACCCATCTAATCTTCAGCATTCTTCTGTAGCACCACATTTCAAACGCTTCTATTCTCTTCTTGTCCAAACTATTTACCGTCCATGTTTCACTTCCATACATGGCGACACTCCATACGAATACTTTCAGAAACGACTTTCTGACATTTAAATCTATACTTGATGTTAACAAATTTCTCTTCTTCAGAAACACTTTCCTTGCCATTGCCAGTCTACATTTTATATCCTCTCTACTTCGACTGTCATTAGTTACTTTGCTACCCAAATAGCAAAACTCCTTTACTACTTTAAGTATCTCATTTCCTAATCTAATTCCCTCAGCATCGCCCGACTTAATTCGACTACATTCCATTATCCTCGTTTTGCTTTTGTTGATGTTCATCTTATATTCTCCCTTCAAGACACTGTCCATTCCGTTCATCTGCTCTTCCAAGTACTTTGCTGTGTCTGACAGAATTACAATGTCATCGGCGAACCTTAAAGTTTTTATTTTTTCTCCATGGATTTTAATACCTACTCCGAATTTTTCTTTTGTTTCTTTTACTGCTTGCTCAATATACAGATTGAATAACATCGGGGAGAGGCTACAACCATGTCTCACTCCCTTCCCAACCACTGCTTCCCTTTCATGTCCCTCGACTCTTATAACTGCCATCTGGTTTCTGTACAAATTGTAAATAGCCTTTCGCTCCCTGTATTTTACCCCTGCCACCTTCAGAATTTGAAAGAGATTATTCCAGTCAACATTGTCAAAATCTTTCTCTAAGTCTACAAATGCTAGAAACGTAGGTTTGCCTTTTCCGAATCTAGCTTCAAGATAAGTCGTAGGGTCAGTATTGCCTCACGTGTTCCCATATTTCTACGGAATCTAAACTGATCTTCCCCGAGGTCGGCTTCTACCAGTTTTTCCATTCGTCTGTACAGGATTCGCGTTAGTATGTTGCAGCTGTGACTTATTAAACTGATAGTTCGGTAGTTTTCACATCTGTCAACGCCTGCTTTCTTTGGAATTGGAATTATTATATTTTTCTTGAAGTCTGAGGGTATTTCGCCTGTCTCATACATTTTGCTCACCAGATGGTATAGTTTTGTCAGGACTGGCTCTCCCAAGGCTGTCAGCAGTTCTAATGGAATGATGTCTACTCCCGGGGCCTTGTTTCGACTTTGGTCTTTCAGTGCTCTATCAAATTCTTCACGCAGTATCATATCTCCCATTTCATCTTCATCTACATCCTCTTCCATTTCCATAATATTGTCCTCAAGAACAAGGCCCTTGTATAGTCCCTCTACATACTCCTTCCACCTTTCTGCTTTCCCTTCTTTGCTTAGAACTGGGTTTCCATCTGAGCCCTTGATATTCATGCAAGTGGTTCTCTTTTCTCCAAAGGTCTCTTTAATTTTCCTGTAGGCAGTATCTATCTTACCCCTAGTGAGATAAGCCTCTACATCCTTACATTTGTCATCTAGCCATGCCTGCTTAGCCATTTTGCACTTCCTGTCGATCTCATTTTTGAGACGTTTGTATTCCTTTTTGCCTGCTTCATTTACTGCATTTTTATATTTTCTCCTTTCATCAATTAAATTCAGTATTTCTTCTGTCACCCAAGGATTTCTACTAGCCCTCGTCTTTTTACCTACTTGATCCTCCGCTGCCTTCACCACTTCATCCCTCAAAGCTATCCATTCTTTTTCTACTGTATTTCTTTCCCCTATTCGTGTCAATTGTTCCTTTATGATCTTCCTGAAACTCTCTACAATCTCTGGGTCTTTCAGTTTATCCAGGTCTCATCTCCTCAAATTCCCACCTTTTTGCAGTTTCTTCAGTTTTAATCTACAGTTCATAACCAATAGATTGTGGTCAGAGTCCACATCTGCCCACATCTGAAACCTGTCAGTATCTCCAGGGTTCTTCCATATATACAACCTCCTTTTATGATTCTTTAATCAAGTGATAGCTATGATTAAGTTGTGCTCTGTGCAAAATTCTACCAGGCGGCTTCCTCTTTCATTTCTTACCCCCAATCCATATTCACTTTCTATGTTTCCTTCTCTTCCTTTGCTACTATCGAATTCCAGTCTCCCATGACTATTAGATTTTCATCTCCCTTCACTATCTGAATAATTTCTTTTATCTCATCATACATTTCTTCAATTTCTTCGTCATCTGCAGAGCTAGTTGGCATATAGACTTGTACTACTGTTGTGGGCGTGGGCTTCGTGTTTATCTTGGCCACAATAATGCGTTCACTATGTTGTTTGTAGTAGCTTACCCGAACTCCTATTTTTTTATTCATTGTTAAACCTACTCCTGCATTACCCCTATTTGATTGTGTATTTATAAGCCTGTATTAACCTGACCAAAAGTCTTGTTCCTCCTGCCACCGAACTTCGCTAATTCCCACTATATCTAACCTTAACCTATCAATTTCCCTTTTTAAATTTTCTAATCTACTTGCCCGATTAAGGGATCTGACATTCCACGCCCTGATCCGTAGAACGCCAGTTTTCTTTCTCCTGATAACGACGTCCTCCTGAGTAGTCCCCGCCCAGAGATCCGAATGGGGGACTATTTTACCTCCGGAATATTTTACCCAAGAGGACGCCCTCATCATTTATCCACACAGTAAAGCTGCATGCCCTCGGGAAAAATTACGGCCGTAGTGTCCCCTTGCTTTCAGCCGTTCGCAGTACCAGCACAGCAAGGCCGTTTTGGTTAATGTTACAAGGCCAGATCAGTCAATCATCCAGACTGTTTCCGCAGCAACTACTGAAAAGGCTGCTGCCCCTCGTCAGGAACCATACGTTTGTCTGTCCTCTCAACAGATACCCCTCCGATGTGGTTGCACCTACGGTACGGCTATCTGTATCGCTGAGGCACGCAAGCCTCCCCAACAACGGCAAGGTCTATGGTTCATGAGGGGGGGGGGGGGGGGGGCAGAGAATTATAAGATTAGAAATTATAAAAAAGATTATCACGTCTCTCGTTACAAAAATATGACGGAAATCCAACCTATACAAAAATCCGGTAATCATACCACAAAATGCGCTAACAGCATATTCAGCACATGTGTTGTCAAAGTGCACTAAATAGGTAAGCTAGTGTCTCTCATGCCATACATGCAACCTTAAACGTCTGCTGAAACACTGCTTAGCACAGTTGTTTTATTTTTATTTCAGAAATAATCAAATTAACAACAAACAACTTTGGTTAGAATGTCAATGACAGATGTAAAGGAAGCTTCAGGAGTGTCCCAAAACAAATGTGTTGAGACCATTACCGTTCTTATTGCATATTAATCGCCCGGAAAACAATATGGTAAACTCAGATTTTTGTAGATAATACGGTTAGCTATAATGAATCACTGCCAGGAAAAAGCTGCACAAATATTCAGTCAGATATTTATAAAATTTCGAAGTGGTGAAATGTGGGTAACTTTGTTTTAAATGTTTGACATGTACGATTGTGTACTTCAAGAAACGCGAAAGTGTGATGAGGTGTTAGCTTTATGTTCATCATTGCTATGATTGTGCGATTCACTATGCTGCTCATAGTAGCTCATCCACATTATTATTTTATTATTGCTTTATTGATTACTAGGACTACTCTTGCATTACTGCTATTTGATATTGTGTTGACAACCTTGTACTCAAGCATGTCACTGATTCCCACTACATCAAACTTCAACCCATCCATTTCTCCTATTAAACACTCTAAGCTACGTACCCCGCTTAAAGGCTCTAACACACACACTCCGATCGTAAAACGCCGGCTTTGTTTTCGCATTGGTAATATTCTCTTGAGTAGCCCTCACCCTGAGATCTGAATGCCATCATCAGTAAACCGTGACGTAGAGCTAAATGTCTGCGGGCTATTCATATCCAGTTTACATAGTACGAAACAAAAATTTATTTTTTGAGTAACCCTGTGTAAACAGGTTGTCTTCTCGTTTTTGAGACAGCTCTACTACAGTCGCTGTTTCACAAATAATGTCACAGTTATTCTATCTTTTTCGACTGTTTAAAGTCTTACTTGGACGAAATAATTTTCGTTTTATGTAAATCATCCTTAGTGCTCACAATAACAACTGTGATTTTGTTTGCAAATCAGTTAACGAGATCATAAACAGTATTCATGTTTAAGATTACTTTTTTATTACACGAGTCTTTGGCTTCTACATTTTTATCTTTCTTGAAATGATCTGCTATTCTGTCCTGAGTGCAAACCATCACGAAGAAAAATAACCAATACTCATTCAGCGTTAACAGGAAAACCACCACAATACTACAAGACAGATCTAACCGATCACAGTCTCGAAATCAGGGGCATGCTTCAAAGACTAAACATACTCGTATTACCACTAACCAAACACAACTACAATAAGAATTTTATGTAATAACTGATATAGTAAAAAACAATAGTTATCAAGGATGTCTCGTTATAACGTAGAATAAGATAATCCACAAGCCTCCATTCCCATTCACTCTGTTTACTTGCATGAGTAAAACCAGCCCATACCAAATTCCCTCATATAAGAAAAATTCTGTTAGTAATATCCCTATCTTAAATCCCTCTCACTTCGGTGAAACTACACTGCTCGCCATTACATGTCACAACCACCTGTCTAGTCATCCTATTGATGACACACCAGTTAACAATTTACACTTATTTCTTGATTTTTACAACGTTTAACATTCATTCCTTAACACATTCACCCACAGTTACAGTAATATAGTAATTAAAAAATCACTGGACATCTAGATTATACAATACAATAGTACATATGACATGACTCATAATAAATCATTAACTTGTCAGTGTTTTAGCATGCAGGAAATATAATTATAATCTTTAACTAAAGAGAACTATTTACACAGCTAAATATTTTAGCTTAGAATGTGAAAATGAGAAATGTGGAATAAGCCACAAATTTAGTCAATTTTTATGTAATAGTTTTAGTTAATGACTTAATTTAAACCCCACCTAATTTTAAACATCTCCCCACACTAAATACTTCAATGCATTATTCAATACTCACTTAATTGTCTAACTTTACATATACAAACAACACAAAATTTCTTAATACTAACATAGCAGAGAACCAATAAAATATATTTGGTCGGCATAAGACAAAATCATTCAGTCTCATGTCTTTTTTTAGTAGGTCTTTGTTGAAAAATGTAATAACAGAGATAATACAACAAAATAAACTCTGTGTTACACTTTTGAGAATAAACATACTTCGCAGCTTTGTTTTAGGTCTATGTCTGTCGCATTATAGCACGTCTCGGATTGGCACACGCATGACATGGACAGAGAAAAAAACGGCTCTGAGCACTATAGTACTTAACATCTGAGGTCATCAGTCCCCTAGAACTTAGAACTACTTAAACCTAACTAACCTAAGGACATCACCATCACACACATCCATGCCCGAGGCAGGATTCGAACCTTCGACCGTAGCGGTCGCGCGGTTCCAGACTGAAGCGCCTAGAACCGCTCGGCCACACTGGCCGGCGTGGACAGAGAACTATTGGAATAACATGTGGCGGTGTGTATGTGAAGCGGATCAGTTCGTATGATGGAGATGACAGTCCTCGTTCACTGCTCATAGCCACTCCCATTGCCTCAGCAGATTACCGCCGAAAAGTCTATTTTCTCTTGCACAGTCCTCTCTCTTTCATGCAAGATTGTGGAACCCGATAAGTCATTATTGTTTTCCACGGTTGTGGCACATCACAACTGACACAGGATGTAAGTCTCTATTTTGCGTCATACCTTTATTGTTTTGCTGATGTAAGGTGTCTCTCCATTGATATACTATATTACAGCGCCTGTGTTGTTAACAAGCAAGTTGCACTGTGGTGAATGGGGGAGACCGTGGTGATTGGCTCACCTTCCTTCCTGATTTTTCTCCAGCCTGTATTTTGAAAGTTCCTACCGATCTTTTCATGTGGAAACATTTCTTTCAGCACCTTTGCAGCTAAGTAATTATGGCGTTCCACTGATTATCTACTCATAAAAAAATGTTGCGGCCCATCGATGGTCGAACCCGGGACTCCAGTTGGCAGAGGTGAAGCTGGCGCCCACCGCGCCGTTTCTCATCAGGAGGCTGAGCAAGTTCAATAGCGTCAAGGGGCAGTGCAGAGTGATACAGCGGTATTTAGAAGTATTCCTTCATTCAGCTAGTTTACAGAAGCGTAATGTCGGTGCACCACCTGCGCGCTGTTCCGTGAGACCGGCCGTCTCAGCACTTCTGGACTGCCGACACCGCTGCTGCAGTCATCAAGGCTGCCAGACGATGGAAGTCAGCCATGCTCAAACAGTAGCTGCCCGCCGACGCATAGTGACAGGCGCCGCTCTAGTGCCCGCGATTCTGGAGACTGTTATAGTCCCTGGTACCCTCCGCCCTCTGCCCCTTTTGGCCTGCTCTGTCCGACTTGGGGACGAAGGTGGTTGTACTGGTCACCCGTGGCCCTCGGCCGCTGCTGCTCCCAGGACAGGACCGGACTCGAACCTGTGCCTTCCTGGACGCCGTGCTGCAACTTGCCTCCAGTGGTGCTTGCCGGATGGCAACACCTGCCGCCGTCCCTAACGCTGTTTCATCTCTGCTGCGCCTCCTGCAGCGTGTGCCTCGCCCAGACCCTGGTACGCCACGTGGGAAGCGAGCGTGGCCCGTCCTGGACCCGCTGCAGACCGCTGTCACTGCCCTCCTTCAGTCAGACCGTGCAATCTCCAAGTACCCGGCTGCCGTTCCATCAGACCCCGGTACTGTGTCCCCGGAGGTGGAATACAGCCCAAATAAGTGCATATAAACAAAGTACAGGTTTACACAGAATATTTACATCACTACCAGACTGGTCCTAAGCTCAGACCAGCACAGGTCCGACCCGACTCTTGTCTGACCTGGCACACCCCTCTCAAGCTAAGAGTGCCTGACTATACAGCTTTTCCCCTCGCTTCTGACGTAGTGTCAGAGAGAGACAGAAACTATGGCAGGGGTAAATTCCCGTATGCCAGCCACTTACACATCGCCACTCCCGGATCTGTCCTACTGCCTCGCCTCATACATCGCAATAACTTAAAGCAACGCTGCAATTTCTGCCTCGCTGTTGCTGCACACCAAACAAATCGTACGTGCAATACGCCGCTGCAGCTCCGCGCCATGTTTAGTCTGCCTGGCCTACTGGCTGCCGACTATTACCATTCACTGCCAGTGGCCCCAGACTTCATCGCCCAACCGCGCATTTACTGAATTTTTAACAAAATTCCCCTTTCCTATAACTAGAACTAATACTTGCGCAGCAAAAACATTTAGTGCAGTAGCATCACCTGTGCCAACCTAACCTTCCACAGGGTGCGTTCTCCTAGAAATTGGGGCAAGTTGACCCATATGATTTCGTCATTTAATTAGTTACTACACCGGTTATTTAACTGAAAATATATCGACTTTAATATTGATAGTTCATTTTAATATAAATTCCTGCCGCTTTATGTCGAAAACTACAATCATAAATCGTGTTGAAAATTCCTGGAAGATTAAAACTGCGTGCCGGACCGAGGCTCGAACTCGGCACCATTGCCTTTCGCGGGCAAGTGCTCTACCAACATTTTTTTTTTTTTCATTTTGTTCGTTGTTGATCGTTGTGTTTGGTCGTTGCGAGCGTGACATGACATCCGTTCAAGTTCGTTTGTTGATCCTTCCACTCAGTCTTTTATTACAGAGGCCAACCGGCTCTCCGACCGAACACGCTGAGCTACCGTGCCGGCGTCCAACTGAGCTACCCAAGCACGACTCCCGCCCCGTCCTCACAGCTTTACTTCCGCCACTACCTCGTCTCCTACTTTCCAAACTTCACAGAAGCTCTCCTGCGAACATACCCTAGGCTGTGGCATCGCAGGAGAGCTTCTGTGGAGTCTGGAAGGTAGGAGACGAGGTACTGGCGGAATTAAAGCTGAGAGGACGGGGCGTGAATCGTGCTTGGGTATCTCAGTTGGTAGAGCACTTGCCCACGAAAGGCAAAGGTCCCGAGTCTCGGCCCGGCACACAGTTTTAATCTGCCAGGAAGTTTCATATCAGCGCACACTCCGCTGCAGAGTGAAAATTTCATTCTATAAATCGTGTTATCATTGTTATATTGACAGTTTGACAGGAAAGCATGTCCAGAACTTTTATCAGTGTTTGTCTGATTGCCCGAAAGGATCTTCACAGTTCAAACATTCATAAAGAAAGTACCGGGTGTCTCATGAAGGACACCCCAGAAGAGTCCGCGGGTTGCGTGGCATGTTTGCCAAATGTTGCCGCTGCGTCTGCCAGTTGTCCCCATGCATAGTTCTCGGACACCAACACTTTGCGCGTGTCCCCTACACTGTGCGACTGAATGTACTGGCATTTTCTTTCGAGTTTTTTTGACAAGTTCAATCGCTTCAAATATTGTTGTTAGACATCAGAATTGCAATTGCGCCGAGTCCGGGGCTTCCCCTGCCTGGATGTTTCTGGGCCCGGTCCTCAGACAGAAACACCGTGTGCGTGTCTTCTATATTGTGCGACTGAATATTTGGGTGTCTTGTTTTGAGTTTCCTGATGAGTTTCCATTCGGTATGGTAGACACGAAGGATCAACGAGTGTTTCTTGTGCTGAGCTATGCAAAAACAAAATCGTTTGTGAATGTCGGCTTGAATTCGTGCGAAAACTTCCCGTTGTGCAATAATTCCACGATACGCAGATTAGTGAAGAAATTTCAAGAGACTGGATCTGTTACACAAACGAAAGTCTAGAGAACCCGGTGTATTAACCGAAAACAATTAGACGAGACAGGGGAGGCCTTTGAAAGAAGTCCGAGAAAATCGCTGCGCCATTTGGCACTTCAAATTGGTGTGCCAAGAGCATCAGCTCACAGATCTGAGCACAAAGTGAAATTGAAACCATACATAATAACTGTAGTGCATCAACTGAGGAACTCAGGTACTGTTGCCCGACGTCGTTATTGCAACTGGCTGTTACAGTCTGGACACGTTGGGGGAAGCTGACCTTGTGATGCCTTTTTTTCTGATGTTGCATGCCTGCATTTGTTAGGGTACGCAAATTCTCAGAACAATCGGCGCTGGAGCTCCGAACGTCCTCATGAATTACATCAACAACATCTGCATGATGTGAAAACAGAGGTGTGGTGTGCAATTAGTGAAAGACAAATTATTGGACCAATCTTTTTTCACGAAACAATATGTTCTGACAGGTATGTGAACAACATACTGCATCCTTTTTTTTCCAAGATTAACACCTAGCAAAAAGATGTACGGTTATTTCATGCAGGACAATGCAAAACAAAATAACAGCTCTTACACAGAGGAATGCCATGGCCACAATTATTTGTCTACAGACACCAAAGATGCCGCACTGGACTGAGAAACCTCCAAACTTCACAGCTATTGGTCGTTCATCTTTTGTACATGCGTACTTACACTTTGAGAGCATCAGTCCCATTATTTTAAAGCCACACCAAATAATATAGTTAGACATGAAAACTACTAAAATCGCTTTCAAAACAGTTACAGAAAATCTAAAGACAGCATTGAAATGACAATAAAGAGAAGATTCCTTTAAATTGTACCATAAATATTAAATTCATTATTAACGTTCTACGCGAAACTGTTTATAAAACCAGACACTAAAATGCATGCAATAATTATCTTTTAGTGATGGAGATCTGGTATGAAATAAGCGTTTTTATGTAAACATAAAGACATTATTTACTTACTATAAATAAAAATATATTATAGGATTGGTGAGTACCAAAACAAAGAGTTCTGCACAGTTAGACGAAAAGGTTAGCCACTGCATGACTTGTTTATACTTTGGTTTTGTAAACTTTATGTTTATTTAATAAAAAAATTGTGGAATAACGTTTCTAAAGAACGATATTTGAGCATTGGTTGGAAAATAAGAAATTAGTTATCTGAAGATTAGTTTCACTTAGCTCCACCTGCATTATGTAACAATGTGCTTTCACTACTTCATGCAGAACATAGGGTCAACACCCACACGAAGACCTTGTCTCTCTGTCATGCTTACTGGATATCAGTGGGCGGTGAAATTGAGCACCTGGCCCACGGGCGTTCAGAATGTAGTAAATAAGAGCAAGCAGCTGAATTACAGACTCATATCACTAATACCGATTTTCAGTAGGATTCTGGAAGATATACTGTGTTCGAACATTATGAGTTGCCCCCAAAGAAAACGATTTTTTGACAAACGCCCAACACGGATTCAGAAAATATCGGTCTTGTGAAACGCAAACAGCTCTTTATTCTCACGAAGTAATGAGTGCTATCGACAGGGGATGTCAAATCGATTCCATAGTTTTAGATTTTCAGAAGGCTTTTCATACCATACTTCACAAGCGACTTCAAATTGCGTGCCAACGGAGTATAGTCTCAGTTGTGTGACAGGACACGTTATTGCCTGTCATAAATGTCGTAGAACACAGTAATTGATGGAAAATCATCGAGTAAAATAGAACTGATGCCCGACGTTCTCCAAGGAAGTGTCACGGGCCCTCTTAGATTGTTTGCAGATGACACTGTTATTTACTGTCTTATAAAGTCATCAGATAATCAAAACAAACTGTAAAACGATTTACACAAGATTTCTGTATGGTGTGAAGAGTGATAATTGACTCTAAATAATGAAAAGTGTGAAGCCAATCGTATGAGTACTAAAAGGAATTCGCCAAATTTCGGTTACACCATAAAACACAAACATAAAGGCTGTAAATTCAAGTAAATACTTAGGGATTACAATTACAAATAACTTAAATTGGAATGATCACATAGATAATGTTGTGGGGGAAAGCAATACACAGGCTGTGATTTATAGGCAGAAGACTTAGAAAATGCAGTAGGTTTACTAAAGAGACTGCTTAAACTACACTTGTCAGCCATCTTATTGAATACTGCTGAGCGATGTGAGATCTGCATCAGACAGGATTGACGGAGGACATCGCAAAAGTTCAAAGAAGAAATAGAGAAGAGAATGCCACAGATATGATACGAGAATTGGGATACCAGTCATTAAAATAAAGGCGATTTTCGGCAGGATCTTCTGATGAAATTTCAAACACCAACTTTCTCCTCAGCGTGTGAAAATATTTTGTTGCCGCCACATAGGGAGGAATTATCGCCATAGTAAAATAAGAGGAATCAGAGCTCTCACAGAAAAATTTGAGTGTTTGTTTTTAACGCACACTGCTCGAGAATGGAACGATAGAGATATAGCTTGAAGATGATTCGATGAACCCACTGCCGGTCATTTAATTGTGAATTGCAGAGTAATCATGTAGATGTGGATATTCACCAGTCTGCTCCTTCTATACTTTTTATCTCTATGACTACAGCCATCTGGTATTTGGGACAGGGTACACGTCAACTTTGTAGGGCCTTTTTGGAATGCTATCTCAGTTGTGGTGTAGACGCTTTTTCTAAGTTCCCTTACATAAGGCGAATGTGTAAAACAATGCAGAACCCACAGTCAGACGCTCACACAAATTTTCACCTTTGAGGGTCTTCCAAGAATAGTGGTCATAGGCAATGGCCACCAATTTACTTCAACAATGTTTAAAAATTATTTTGACCAAATTATTTTCGTCCTTTCCATCGTCAACCCATGTGGAGAGGTGGGGTGAATGATCTGCACTTTCAAAGCAGTTCAGTTAAATTCAACAGTAGATGCATTAACGGTTATCTTGAATACTTACAGGGTTACATCAGTTGCTGGGGAGGGGAGGGAGGCTAAGTGGGAAGCCTGCAGAGCTCCTGTATCACAGATAACCTCAGACCCTTCATCCACCTCATCCATTCACAGCAGCATGAGCGAACATCAATGTTCTACCGAGGCTGCAAGTTGTGGGTGCGACCATTTGGCAGATTATCTGGGACGCTGCATTCATGATGAGGAGGCAGCTGGTCACCAGTGACGGTGCCATGAAAATCAGCTGTGGCCTGGGTTGGTCAAGACAGAGTATTCCATGCCATACCACCTGCGACCCGAGCTTTGGATGGCTCAGCATCTACCACTCCCTCCAGCAGCAGGACAGACAGCTGCACCAGTTTTCTGCAGGTGCCATGAACTGTATTTCCACACGGCCTCCACAGCAAGAAACAGCAGCCTCCAACAATCCCATGGACACACTCCCCTCTCATGGCGACACTGGTGCTGACAAGATCATACTCCCAGTGCCACCATTATCCAGCTGGGAGCCACATTCAGCAATGGTCCTTCAGTGCCCAACTCCCCAGACAGAGTTTTTGGATGGAGGAGGTGTGTTCCTGGTGTCTGAAGTGACCTCCCCCCCCCCCTTTTCCCTCCGTACTGAAGCCTGGCATAAATTTGGCCTGTGCAGCCTAATATGCTGTCTCAAAGAGGAGGGATGCTGTATACAACTATTTGGAAACTGACAAGTGCAACTGAATTTATGTGGCCGCAATACCATCAACGCACAAATCACCATGGTTACACTGCAAGCAGTGGTACAGGTCAGAAACACACCTCCCAGCTTCACGTAGTATCACAGGGTGTCGATAAGCTTCTTTTGGCTCAGAATAAAATGCTGGCACTCCTAGCAGAGGCCCACTTGCGTTGTGTCCTTGCTCAATGACCGGACGCTGTGATCTGGGTGTTACTTATATGACGACTACTGAGATGGTATTGAAGTTTGAGGGGGTTTACTGTGCCAGCTAAGTCGACACCTACAGCTCATAATCAAATATGATAGGACATGGTTTCGAGTACTGTACTTGTCTCTGTGCAATCAGCATAATGTGCTCAAAAAATGAGCTGTGTATCATGACTCGACAGCCATCCTCCTGGGTCACGAACAAGTAGTGTGTCTTTTCTATACTGCTCAGCCTCGTTGATAAGTAGCTCCACTGCAGTAGAGGCTGTTTTTTTAAACATACCATGCCGGGAAAAATTTGGCACCCCTTAAAAGAAGACGTAGATTTTGATCCAATGATGACATATTCCATCTGGCAGATACTAGATGGACTGATAATGGTTTAAAATGTTGTCCTCCAACAGATAGCGTAGTGACATAGCTACCAGACCGCCATCTGTGTTCGCTCTTTAATAGGGAATGCTCACAGCCAGGAGTCTCAATGTTATGCAAACGTGTAAAGGCAAACATGCCATGGAGATGCACTTGTGGTTCCTACAGCCCAATGAGCGAGTTTGAAAGGGGCCGAATTCAGGCCTTCCGATTGGGGGGGAGGGGGGATGGTTCCTTTTGAGAATTGCCACACAAGTTGGACGTGGTGCGTCAATTGTGCAACACTGGTGGTACCAGTGATCACGTGAAAATTCTCACACATATAGATGAGGTTCTGAACGTCCACACAGCACAAATACCCGCCAGGATCCTCGTACTGTAAGGGCTGCAGTGGCAGATCGTACAGCTACCAAAACACTGATAAAAGGGTTTGTGAGGCCAGATGTTCCAACACGAGCTGTTGTGAACCGATTATTAGCAGTGGGACTACATGCACACACATATCTAGCCCATCTTCCACTCACATCACAGCATCGACATGCATGGCTCGACTGGTGCCGTCACAGGGTCATATAGATGATGGACCGGCGCGCCGTGGTCTTCAGAGTCGAAAACAGATTCCGCCTGCACGCAAGTGATGGTCGTTTGCGCGTACGACGTAGATCTGGTGAGCTCTTTCTCGCAGGGTGCATCATCCAATTCACATTAGACCCACCCCAGGCCTTATGGTCTGGGATGCGATAAGCTACAACTCTCGTTTACCTTTGGCGTTTCTGGATGGGCCGTTAAGCAGCTCTCGGTACATGCAGAATGTTGTTAGACCCATTATTTTGCCGTTCACGCAAAAGGAAGGTGATGTGTTATTGCAACAGGACAATGTTCGCCCACACACTGCCCGTTAAATCCAACGTGTTCTGCAAAACGTGCAGCGACTTCCCTGGCCAGCACGACCTCCGTACATGTCTCCAGTCGATCGTTTGTGGCATATGACAGGACGAAAAGTGACCCATGCGACTCGCAACCAACAACTGTTACAGAATTACGTGAACAGACCGAGCAGGCGTGGAGTAATGTATTCCAGGACAGTATTTTCCATCTGCGCGATCGACTGGATGCCAGGGACGGCGTTGTATTGCCGCCTATGGAGGATACACCACGTACTGATATAGGTGTTTCAGCAGGGATCGATACCTGGTACCTACTGATCTGTAAACAGAATTATTTCATGTACTCTATGTGCACTGTTGCAACAATAAATCATGAGTGAATTGGAAACCTCTAAAAGGGTGTACAATTTGTTTATGGCAGTCGATTTGTCGTCTGTTTCTAACAGGATTTACTCAGTTGTTCTGATCAAACATGAATTTCACATTGTTACTTCGAAAAAAGTGGCAGTCATAACCACATTAATAATAAGAAATTATGTGTTTTGCGTGTACTAAGGAAATTTGTTTATCTTTTAGGCTTGAAAGCAATCTGCGTTCAAAAATATGTTGAGCGACAACTGTCAATCTTCAGAGGTACAATACTTGTGTACCTTAAATAAAATTTAGTACTTGGGTTACAACACTTCTTCAGACACTGTGAATAAGTGATACCAAAAATGAAAATTTCACATTATTTCCCCCTTGGAAACGTTTCTTCAGACATCCGTGCATGCACTGTGTTTCTAGATTGATTTTTTGCAGACCTTTCCTGTTATACCAGGCAAATGCTCTTTGATTAGAGGTATTGTCACTTTAACTGTTGTGTATGACAGGCTACAAAATGAAGAGATCATCAGATGCCGAAACTCACCTGCAACGAACAGGGGTGCATTTGATGTTGACAATTGCATTTGTGACTGCTATGTAGATACGTCAAAGTTGCGAGCTGTACGAAGAAACAAGGAGCAGTTTTAGTTCACAATCCTCATCCGGCATGCTGTCAACAGATTTAAAACTTAATTGTATTACAATTGTTTTAATGCGGGTTAAGAGCAAGTGCTGGTAAATTCCACATGCCACTAACGTGCCTGAAATAAGCAGTTTATTGGTCTGTCATTGTAGATGTCGCACCTGTCATGATATGCTCTCTCCAGTTTTATGACAGAAAGTGAATATGAGTAGTTTTTGGTCGTAGTAAAGCAGGTATGTGCAACATTTGGTGCTTCACAGCCCTGATTCACATCTTGTTTAAGCTCGCAGTTCGCCTCATCACGTGACGCAACAGCAGCATTCCTAATGCATACAGTCTGTGACGTGAACTTCTACGAGGGTAGTTTGAAAAGTCCACGCAAAAATAAAAATTACTTATGTGTTTGGGGTAAACCTTTTTTATTTTTCGACGTAGTCTCCTTTTAGACTTATACACTTCCCCCAATGCTGTTCTAATTTGTTGATTGCTTCCAAATAATAGAAATTATCCAAGTCTGCAAAATAGCTATTAGTGCTACAATCACTTCATTTGAATAAAATCTTTGTCCTGCCAGCCATTTCTTCAAATTGGGGAAAAAATAGTAGTATAGTAGTCTGAGGGAGCCAAGTCTGGGGAATAGGGGAGGACTGAAACGAGTTGGAAACCTATTTCCAATAATTTTGCGACCACAACTTCTGAGGTGTGTGCTGGTGCATTGTCGTGACGGAAAATGACTCTTTTCGCCGTCCAATCGCCTGCGTTTATCTTGCAGCTCGGTTTTCAAACGGTCCAATAATGATTAATAATATGCACTGTAATAGTTTTACCATTTCCCAAATAGTCGATGAGGATTATCCCTTGCGGATCCCAAAACACAGTCGCCATCACCTTTCCGGCCGAAGTAACGGTCTTCGCCTTTTTTGGTGCAGATTCTCCCTCGGTAACCCATTGTTTAGATCGTTGTTTGGTCTCAGGAGGATAGTAATGCATCCACGTTTCATCCTCAGTGACCAAACGACACTCAAAAGTCCTGCAGATTCTTCCTGAACAGCTGCAAACCATACTTGCAACACTTCCCACGATTCCGTTTTTGGTCAAGCGAGAGCAATCGCAGAACCCGTCTAGCAGATAGTTTTTTCATGTCCAAATGTTTACGCAAAATATTATGTAACCGTTCATTAGAGATGCCCACAGCACTAGCAGTCTCACGCACGTTAACTCTTCTGTCATGCATCACCATATAATGGATTTTATCAATGATTTCTGGAGTCTTAACCTCCACAGGGCGTCCAGAACATTCAACATCACTTCTGCGCATATGGCCACTCCTAAAATTTTGAAACCACTTATAAACTGTTCTAATCGAAGCTACAGAGTCACCATAATGTTTATCAGGATTCTGTTTAGTCTCCTGAGGCGTTTTGCCTTTCATAAAGTAATGTTTAATCACCACACGACATTCCTTTTCGTCCATTTTTTGACAATCATTCGACTTCCTCGATTCACATGAATCCCAAACACAAAGAAATAGACCAACATGGCTGAAACTTAGTGTGCGTTCTTTCCAAAGATGCTACTAACTAAACATGGCTTCGATACGTGCTGGTGGTGCCATCTCCCGGACTTTGCACGGACTTTACAAACGCCCCTTGTATAGTGTAGCCCACCGATACGAATGGCACACCTTTCCCGACATGCGACGCCAGCAAATTATGCCTCAAAACCCACGTTCTTTAGAGTATGTTCATTATATGTTAATCGCTCTTCAGATGTTTACGTTTATTTATGCATGATGAACATTGTTTCTTTACTTACGACATTTTACTATAGCTGTCTTACAAACTGCAAAATTCTGCAGGCCTCTCCGCCTCTCCCTCCCTCTTTCTCTCTCTCTCTATCTCTCTCTCTCTCTCTCTCCCCCGCCCTCTCCCACTATGAACTTATTCTGTGAGCTGGATTGAAACCAGGCCGGATCTGGCTCACTGGCAGCTGATTGCTCACCCATGGTGTAAAGGGCGAAACCTTTGTAATGACAGGGCTGGCCACTTAAGGTTCTTGGTCATATTGTGACCAGCTGACTTGCAACGGACATAACAACTAGCTGAAAAACATGAGAGATCGCAATGGAAAGTCAATTAATTGTTGTTAGGTAGGTAGCTTCTATAGCAGTCGACAAGCCATATACTGCATGGACTAGAGTTGCTTGTGGTGATGGTTGAGTGGAGAGCATTGCGTTGAAAATGATTTGAAAACAGTCTCGACCGCAATAAAACATTTATTCACAATACTTTACTGGTTTCGATAAGACTGTGACCATCTTCAGACCATTTATACCGTGATGGTGAACTGAGCAGGTGTTGGAACTCCACGAATGCCAACTGCTGACCGAAACCAGTAATCACTGTAAATAAATGTTTTATTGTTGTCGAGATTGTTTTCCAGCCATTTTTGAGGTAGTTGTAAGCCAGACACTGTTTCTCCATGAGAAATATTCTCAAAATTTAGAGGGCATCGTATCTCCAATGGTAGCCTCGAGATCAAGAAATGCGATGTGCATTGCAGATGCCTCTGTAATGTATTTTCTAGCTGTTGACAACCCTTTATTGAGCAAGGCAGTAATTAGTTTATGACTGTGCAAGGGCCATTGGTTGAATCTAATATCAGACTTTATCTTAGTTTGTGTACAGTCGAGGGCTTTGGAAACACAGCAACAGCTACCACTCTTCTGTCGCCACAAACTGGAAGTGACACAGTGGTCAGACACTCGATTCACGTTCAGGAGAGCAACAGTTCAGATCCCCTTCCATCCATCCAAAATTTAAGTTTCCCATTGTGTCCTTAACTCGCTTAAGGCAAACACCGGGATAGTTTCTGTGAAAATGATACAGCTCCTTCTATTCCCCAAGCTGATGTGCTACATTTCTAATGACCTCTTTGTCAACAGGACATTAAACCCTGATCTTCCTTCTTCCTGCGCCAGGCGAAGTCCTTCTGTGTGCTGACTGAGTAATCCAGAAATTGTACTTTTACTTGCTGCTCCAAAGTCGTGACTGGATGCATTAATAGTCAACCTATGTTCACGGAGCCATGTAAATGTCTTGTGACCGTGGTGGAGACATTCTACTCCATTATGTGTCATGAGATAATCGTGAATGTAGGTGTAACAGAACGGGAGGTTTTGTGTTATGTTGTCCATGGCTCTGACCACTATGGGACTTAACATCTGTGGTCATCAGTCCCCTAGAACTTAGAACTACTTAAACCTAACTAACCTAAGGACATCACACACATCCATGCCCGAGGCAGGATTCGAACCTGCGACCGTAGCAGTCGCGCGGTTCCGGACTGAGCGCCTAGAACCGCTAGACCACCGCGGCCGGCTATGATGTCCATGCATCGTTGAAATATTTGCTCTGCTTTTGCATAAATTCAGATAACCAAATGGTGTTCAACCTGTGACCTTTCAAAAAACATCTATAGCAACTAGTTTGTTGTAGAAAGTCTAGATGGGGGTCGGTATTGTCATAAGTATGGATATTCATGGCGAAAATCTATTGGTTGTACCAAATGGTGGCATAGTATTATCTGAGGACTCAGCTGTCTTTAATTGCTGCATCATCAACAACTGTTATCCTGTTTTGGTACAACATACAGTTATGAGGACCTACTGCTGTCAGAGAGGCGGCAAACTCGCTGGGTGAGCAACAGCGAGAGTTCTCGACTGGCCTCTTTCAGTTTTCCCGCATAGTCGTGCATGAACTGGAGGTCAAGGTAAATTAAAACTGTGGTATGCATTAGAATATAGTAGTTACGCTGTCAAAGGTGATGAATGGGTGATGTCTAGAATCTGGCATAGTAAATCATCATATAAAATTTTCATTGGTAGTCATCCAAATACCTGTGTCAGTGGTACTGCAAAGATATTTATGTCTCATCATCAGTCAAGTTGTTGACTCAGTGAGCCAGTAGTGGCGAATTTCTGACAGCAAACCATAAAAAGGCAGAACATTTGCTCAAATAACAGGATGAAATGCGTTAACAAATACGAACTGCAAGGCGGACTCATGTAATTTCCTGAAATCGACTAGGAATGTTATGCAGCTGTAGATCCATTTAGCAAGACAACAGACCAGGACAAGGACAAACAATTTTACGACAGCAAATTGTTAAGCACAGCAATTGCCACAATAATGACAACAAGACCAAGAGCAGCAGAGAGACAAATCCGAGACACAACCAGAAGAATAACAGGGTGACACGCAGGGTAGTTATCCAGCAGTTCTAGTAAGTAAAGATAGATCAAGGATGAGTACTGAAATTGGTGTCCATTGTGATGTCACTGGAGGTGAGGGTGCTGGAGGATTCCTCTGATTCGCACATAAGCAGAACCTAGTGCTGGAAAACTTGTGGGTAGTCGCCGGCAGTCGCCAATGACACTGGCCCTGGCGCCTCGTGGTCACCAGAAGGCAGAATGGGAGGGAGAGATAGCAATGATGGGTGTTTCGTCTATGCTTCACGTCAGAGCTGCTTGTAGTGGCGAACCTCTAGCCAATACTGTTTTTGGGCAGATGTAACCCAATGCCCATGGGTCTTGACTACCACTGCCAGTGACCAAGCCACAGGACTCCCATAGGAGTGTGCAACGCTGTGATGGCTGATAGCAGAGTGCAGGAGGGGCAGCATCAGAAGACAAAGCAGTGTCCATGGTGGCCACCCATGGAGCAGCTCGGTGGGACTACAACCACCGATTGGTGTAGCGCAATAGGTGTTCAAAAACAGATTGAAGGTGGAGGTAGTGGCAGAGAATTCGACAACCTTCTTCTTTGTTGCTTAAACGTGTGAATGAGGCGTTCTGCTTCACCATTCGAGGAAGGATGGAACAGAGGGCTGAGAATATGTTTTATGACATTGGCCACACAGAGCTCTCTGAAAACAAACGCCATGAATTGGGGGCCATTATCTGAAACCAAAGTGTGAGGTAATTTTTTGGTGGCCAAAACCTGGACCAAGGCATTGAAGGTGGCATCGGTCATGGTGGACGCCACATATGGATATTTGGAATAGGCATCCACAACAGGCAACAACTTTGACCCTAAAAATAGGCCCATAAAATCGAGGTGGATGTGGTCCCAGAGATGGCCAGGGTGCAAATGACTGTGGGTGTGCTACTTGATGCTGGACACACACTGTGCAACCAATGATCATTCGCCTGATTTCACTATTGATACCCAGTCTGTACATGTGTCAACAAACCAAAGCCTTTGTGCCAGACATCCCCTGATGTCCGCAGTGGAGCAAGCTCGGGACTCGTTGCTGAAATTCAGCAGGTATCACCACTCAATGCATGTCAGTCTCAGTAATAAAAAGAAGAACGTTATCGACAACTGAGAGCATATGTGAAAGTATTTTCCAGGGTTTAAGCTCAGTTACCAAACCGACAGGTGAGGTGGGTCGGCCAGCCATGGGTCACATATTGCAGGACCTGTTGTAGGGTGGAGTCGTGGTGTGTGGCAGCAGTGTCATGTGTGGCTGTAATGGGGAAACAATCCAATGTATGTTGCCTTGCAGTATCGGTGTGGAATCAGAGCCCTGATCAGAGGGTAGATGTGATAAAGTGTCTACATTGCAACATGGTGTCACGAGCTTAAACTGGATGGCATAATTGTAAGCAGTCAGGAACAGTGTCCAGCAGTGTAAGCGTCAATTTGTTCACTCCGAGAGTTTTGAACGAGGCCTGAATAAGGTAACCAAGTGCTTCTAATCCATAATGTGAGAGAACTTCAGACCAATAAAGTAGACATGAAATTTTTTAATAGCATATAATATCAAACATGCGTTATTTTCGATCTGTGAGTAGTTGGGCTGTGCAGGGGTCAATGTCTTGGATGCATAAGCAATTTTGTGTTCAGAGTCATCCTCATTTCTCTGCGCCAGAATCACCCCAATGCCAACATAAAAACGGATTTTAGTATGGTCATTAATTGGTTAGGAGCCCAGTCACAGGTGAGGTTCCAGTCGTAGGGCAGTCCTTTCTTAAGCAAATCATTGATGGGTTGCAAAACATGGGCCCACCTGGCGGAGGAACTTGGAGTAATAGTTGACTTTGTCCGAAAACACCTGCAGGTTCTTTGGGCAGGGAAGAGAATCGATGGTGGTGACATTCCAATTAGTAGGGCTAATTTAGTTTTGGTGAGCCATTGCCCCAAATACTCTACTTCCAGTGAAAAAATTCGACGCTTCTCCAAATGACAATGCAGACCTACATCCTGCAGAGCAGTAAAGAGGGTGCAGAGAGTTTGCAGATACTCCAGATTGGAGGGTCCCGTAACAAGGAGATCATCCAGATAATTCACACAAGTTGGAATGCACTGCATCAGTTTTTCCAGACATGTTTGGAAAATGGCTGGAGCTGAGGCAATGCCAAACGGTAGTCAGTTGTCCTTACATAATGCAAAGGGTTTGTTGACAACAACAATGTTCTGAGATTCCTCATCTAAAAGCACCAGCAGGCCAATCTTTGAGTAGAACTCCCCAAGAGCAAGTTTGTTAAGGAGGTCTTCTGTCCAAGGTGTAGGATAACTTTCAACCAGCGACTGAGCATGTGATGGTAGCTTTTAAATCCCCACATAGTCGAAGAGAACCATTCAGCTTCCTGAGTATGAGGAGAATGGCCCATGCACTATATTTCATAGGTTCAAATGGCTCTGAGCACTATGGGACTTAACTTCTGAGGTCATCAGTCCCCTAGAACTTAAAACTACATAAACCTAACTAACTTAAGGACATCACACACATCCATGCCCGAGGCAGGATTCGAACCTGCGACCGCAGCGGTCGCGCGGGTCCAGGCTGTAGCGCCTAGAATCGCTCGGCCACCCCGGCCGTCATTTCATAGGTACAGTAACTCCATTACTTCCACATTAAACGGTCGTTTAGTGCAATTACAGACTGCAGTGCCTGTACAGTGTCCTGACATTCTCATGGAGCATGACAAGAGACGCCTGTGGATCTGTGACACGCAGATTGAAGATGCCCTTTATTGCCACAAAATCTGCATGACCCTCAGTGATCTGAACAATAGTGCCGGAAGTGAGTGGAAAAGCACTGTGGGCAAAAAAGGGAGTGGCCCAAATAATCTGCAGTGAGGCGTGACCAGAGGCTCAGATGTCATGGGGACATCAGATAAGGACGAATCATGATGTAACTTGTGGCCCCGCCATTAGTCATTCATAAGCCACCTTTGCGATTTCCAGCAAGTGTGCGATGCGCTGAATGCCCTACAGTTAGGGGTTATCTAGATTCAACGCCACAGGTAGGACCTCCAGACATGGTGCAAGCTCGACCACTACATCATGAATCAAGGAGTCTGCATACGAAGCCTTGCAGCCTAGATTGGCGCAAGTGAAATCGTATTTTCGTCTGAGACTATGCAAGTCAGTGACCCAAGAGCAGTATGACTGTCTCGGTTGTTTATGGTACTAATGGAGCTCGAGCCTGAAGGAAACCGCATGGTTGAATCTGAGCGATTTTTGTAATAATAATAACTGGAGCTACTGCTGTATTAACTACTGCTGTTGCCCCAGCGAGCGAACCAACTGAGCGTCCATGCCACTGAATAACTCTTTTTCCTCGTTGCCGACGCTGTATCCTCGGTAGCCAGATATCAGCGCCCGTGTCGGTGAATGCAGAAATGAGAAATGGAGGGAGCTGCCATGTGGGAGAGCCACCTGCGGAAGAGTAACCCAACTCATCGGTATTTAGAGCGAAACGTAACAGAGAGACTACGGACAAGACAACAGACCAGCACAAGGAGAAATAATCTCATGACAACGAGGTTCTACGCAAAGCAGTCGCAACAATTATGACAATAAGGCCAAGAGCAGCAGAGAGACAAGTCCAAGATTCAACCAGAGAGAATAACCAGGTGACATGCAAGGTAATAACCCAATAGTTCTAGAACAGCAAAGATTGATTCGTAGGTACCAAGCACGAGCACTGAACTGCCTGGCGACACACTGTGCAGCCTAAATAAGAACTGCATAGAACAGTATTGGCCGGTGCACTCACGTAGCGAGGCAGTGGCGCGCTCACTGTGAAAGTGCAGTGCGACTGTGGTGCTCTCTATTGGCTATCGAGGCCCATCTCCTCCAGTAGGCATTCAACCTGTGCAGCGCCCGATACTTGAGTTTGTATGTGCGGATAACGACATGGTCAGTAAATCGTCTGTTACAAGTGTCTTGAGCGCAGCGTAAGTTCTTCAACTAACTGTGAGCTAAAAGCAAAGGACTGGCATACATGCTCTTAGTACGATTGCTCATTGTAGTTGGCTGTTATGTTGTGTGCTTAATTAAATTGCATTTTCACAGGCCAGAACGACTGCATCATAAGAAAAATTGAATCACACACTGAAACGATAAGATGCACTTTACAAAAGTTCTTGCATCAGCGGTGCTGCACAGAATAACTCATGAACAGTTGTGTAGAGCAATCAATACCTACGATGATTAACATACAGAATCCTGCAAATACTGACTTACGAGCAGCAAACATGATCCTTAGTCGGACAGCAGTGGAACCCAAGCCCTAGAACAGCAGATCCATTGCTGTGGTTCGCCCACTTGAGAGCCAATTTGTCTTGCCCACATCACCTTGAACGAAACTAAATATACACTCTAAGAAGAAGAAGAAGAAGAAAAAAAAAAAAAAAAGACGCGCCACGAAGGAATTATCCGAGTGTGACAGAAATCGGTAGATGTGTTGCACATGTACAGACAAACAAATCATTACACTGTCAGAAAAACTGGATGATTTAACAAGAAAAAGGGCGTCACAAATTGAGCAAGTCAATAATGCGTTGGTCCACCTCTAGCTCTTATGTAAACAGTTTTCCGGCTTGGCATTGGTTGATAAATGTCCTCCTGAGGGATCTCTTGCTAAATTCTGTCCAATTAGCACGTTAGACCGTACGGCAAGAAAGGAAGAATGAATTGATTGTTGGTGTTAATAACGATCATCCTGCTTTGCCTCCTCTACATTACTGCAGATGACGTGTCACTGTGCACATTTGTTCTGTGCATGCAGTACACGTGAGGCGACTAGTTGTTTCCACTGCACTGTATGGAATACGAAGGTTCTGTTATAGTTCACTAACCTGCTGTCTTCAAGTTGATGTCCCCAGCGCAGAAAACAGCACGCAGGTCGTAGGTTCTGTATCTTGATGCTGAAACTGACTTTTAGCGAGGTTCTGTTTTGAAATAATGTATCGCTTCTTTGGGATGCCACTCGCGTATTTTAATATAGCCACACGAGAAGACTATATGATCTTAATACAACACCTTCTGAAACAGCAAAGTACATGATCAAACACAATGTTTACGAAAATGTATCTTTACACTATTTGTAGCACGTGTCTGTGCCTCATGACAACCAGAGTGAATCTTTCAATACTGAATACTGGCAAACACATCCTGCGACAGACAACATGTCTGTTCCTCTCGACTGCCTAATCCAGAGTGACGAACAGGAACTTAAATAAAAATTGGAAACACGTCCTACGACAGACAACATGTCTGTTCTTCTCGACTGTGTAATCCAGACTGACGAACAGCCCGAAACACTTCGCGCGCCATCCCAGAAAAGGCGTGACCCAAACTCTCCCGAAGTGCTTCGTCAGCAATTTCGTCAGTCTTTTGTTTTCTGATTTAAATTGTTTTTAATAATTCTAAAATGACTCATTGATAGATGCTGAGAGATATTTATACTAAAAAGTGAAGTCATTCCAATGAGTAGTTTAACTAATAATAATAACTATACTTTAACGTTTAGACGCCCTTGCTCCGAACACAGCAGCCAATCACAGAGCAGTAGCATTGTGGAGGCGGTCTTTCTCACGGGAATTGTACCGAATCTAACATCTGTCACAGGTATCTCACACCACATTTCGTCATCTCTATACTTCTTGCATCTCCACTGCTCTGGGAACAGCTTCATGGAGCCTAATATGATGGATGACTAAGCCAGAAATATTACAACCGTCAAAATCCTGAGCAGGTTGGAGGGACCTTCTCAAAATGCTCCAAACGTTCTCAGTTGGGAAGAGATCTGACGACCTTACTGGCCAAGGTAGGATTTGGCAGCACAAAGACAACTAGTAACCCTCGCTGTGTGCAAAGGGTGCCGTGGATGACAACCAAAGGATGGACTGGGGTACCATTTCTTTTCGTAGCAGCATCCCTTTGGTCGTCATCTGTGGCACCCTGACAGCACAGCTGAGCACTGACGATATTGTAAGCCCCGTTTTGTTACCCTTCATTACAGGCCACCTGGGTTTACATTTCAACAAGATAATTGGTAATGCCCACCCACACACAGCGAGAGTTTCTACTTCTTGTCTTCATGCTTGCGGAACCCTACCATTGCCAGCTAGGTCGCCAGATCTCTCCCCAAATGAGAACGTTTGGAGCATTATGGGCCGGGCCCTCTAACCTGCTAGGGATTTTGAGGATCTAACGCACCAGTTGGGCATAATGCAGCACGATATCCTTCAGAAGGACCTTCATGAACTCAGTGCCACAGGTAGACCAACACATTATTGACTTGGTCAGTTTGTGAAGCCCTTTGTCTTGAATAAATCATCCAATTTTTCTGAATCATTTGTTTGTCTGTATGACATCATGTACATGTACATCACATTTACCAATTTCCGTCCAGGGGCGGGTTAGTGAAGTTTTGAGGGTGTGGGCAGATGCCTAGAAGCGAAAGAACATCCAGGGGTCCTCCACTTCAAAGTTAAGAGAAAAAAAATTGATGCTTAAAAATATCAAAGAATTGCAAAAATGTGTTTTATTTTAAATAAAAAAGTTGTAAATTTCTTGAGACGTGTAATATTCGCAACTTTTTTCTGAATAACTTCTTATAGTTAACACACAACAACAAGTTCGTAAGCATTTGTTAACCAAGTGCTGATAAGCAAATTAAAAGCAAATAAACTGAAATTAGAATAAAATACTTTTAAAACTGTAGTTCTTAATTTGTTGACAGTTATTTTTTTGCCAGTGTAGTCTATATATATAATTGTAAAGTCTTGAATAGATATTCAAATATTTCTATCTTGTTTTCATTTTCAATACAATTCGAAATGATAGTCGTTTTAAAACAAACGTAGTGGGAATAAAAATGCAATAGCCATATTAATTATATTATAAAAGCAATGTATTTGAGACTGATACTTCCAAAGAAGTACAATGTAAACAGTGAGAATGATAGTACATCGTTACAGTAGCTCAAAGCTTACTTGCAGGTACATAAAGCCATCTTTTTACAAAAAGCAGTCGTGGTTACACTTTTAATTTTAGTTCTGTACATATGCAATGTATATTTAGCATGCTTCATACATATTAACATCTGATTCGCATTTTTTCAGTTTTTCTACAAAATTGTAATCTAAGTGTGTGAATGTTAATTACAAAATCTTTTTAAATCACAGAAGAACAACTGTCATTATAATAAATATTATTTGTACTTAAGAAAATATACCTTTCCTGTTCTTTCTGCCTTTCTCAATACAGGGTTATTACAAATGATTGAAGCGATTTCACAGCTCTACAATAACTTTATTATTTGAGATATTTTCACAATGCTTTGCACACACATACAAAAACTCAAAAAGTTTTTTAGGCATTCACAAATGTTCGATATGTGCTCCTTTAGTGATTCGGCAGACATCAAGCCGATAATCAAGTTCCTCCCACACTCGGCGCAGCATGTCCCGATCAATGAGTTCGAAAGCATCGTTGATGCGAGCTCGCAGTTCTGGCACGTTTCTTGGTAGAGGAGGTTTAAACACTGAATCTTTCACATAACCCCACAGAAAGAAATCACATGGGGTTAAGTCGGGAGAGCGTGGAGGCCATGACATGAATTGCTGATCATGATCTCCACCACGACCGATCCATCGGTTTTCCAATCTCCTGTTTAAGAAATGCTGAACATCATGATGGAAGTGCAGTGGAGCACCATCCTGTTGAAAGATGAAGTCGGCGCTGTTGGTCTCCAGTTGTGGTATGAGCCAATTTTCCAGCATGTCCAGATACACGTGTCCTGTAACGTTTTTTTTGTAGAAGAAAAAGGCGCCGTAAACTTTAAACCGTGAGATTGCACAAAACACGTTAACTTTTGGTGAATTGCGAATTTGCTGCACGAATGCGTGAGGATTCTCTACCGCCCAGATTCGCACATTGTGTCTGTTCACTTCACCATTAAGAAAAAATGTTGCTTCATCATTGAAAACAAGTTTCGCACTGAACGCATCCTCTTCCATGAGCTGTTGCAACCGCGCCGAAAATTCAAAGCATTTGACTTTGTCATCGGGTGTCAGGGCTTGTAGCAATTGTAAACGGTAAGGCTTCTGCTTTAGCCCTTTCCGTAAGATTTTCCAAACCGTCGGCTGTGGCACGTTTATCTCCCTGCTTGCTTTATTCGTCGACTTCCGCGGGCTACGCGTGAAACTTGCCCGCACGCGTTCAACCGTTTCTTCGCTCACTGCAGGCCGACCCATTGATTTCCCCTTACAGAGGCATCCAGAAGCTTTAAACTGCGCATACCATCGCCGAATGGAGTTAGCAGTTGGTGGATCTTTGTTGAACTTCGTCCTGAAGTGTCGTTGCACTGTTATGACTAACCGATGTGAGTGCATTTCAAGCACGACATACGCTTTCTCGGCTCCTGTCGCCATTTTGTCTCACTGCGCTCTCGAGCGCTCTGGCGGCAGAAACCTGAAGTGCAGCTTCAGCCGAACAAAACTTTATGAGTTTTTCTATGTATCTGTAGTGTCTCGTGACCATATGTCAATGAATGGAGCTACAGTGAATTTATGAAATCGCTTCAATCATTTGTAATAGCCCTGTATAACCATCTATAATTTTTTCTTTATTAACAATGATGTCTCTATGGACATACAACAAAGCAAGTCCTGTTCAGCTGTTTTGCCCACAACGGTTCCTTAACCAATTCTTAATGAGTTTTGAGTGTAGAGAAAGATGTTTCTGTTGTTGCAGTCGACACAGGAGGAGAAGAAAGGATCAACAGCAAAGATATGACTGTAGGAAAAATTTCTGGAGTGAAAAACTGCAAACACTCAACTGCATATCATGGCAGTAGTGTTTTGTTTGTGTCTTCCCTTTTCCACTTTGCCACCCACAGCTTGATCTCTGCCTTCAGATTAGCAGTGCAGTCACTTTCAGCCTCTCCAATTACTTTGTAGTACTTCTGCATCCCTAATAACTGACTCCAAGGACACTGTTGAAGATGACCAGATTTTTGGTAGAAGTGTTTTGAGATTATAGAGACTGGGAACGTATTTAGAGAATCTGTTTTCTAGGTCATTGTTGACTGTGTCAAGAATAGGGATAAAGACATTCGCCTTAAAACAGCTTTCAGTACTCAAAGCAGCAACGTTGGGCCTGTTGACTTGTCAATATGTGATCCTCGATGTTTGAGTGGTGTTTCCAATATCATCTGCCAGTTTTATCGCTTCATTATACAGCAGACTGATCTCAAATAATGTTATTTTACGAACATTAACTCCGAAGTTAAGTAATATAGGAACAAAAAGCACTGGTCACCATAATACGCAAGGAGTTGCATGTTGTCTTCTCGTTGTTTTTAGAGAAGAAATACGTTATTTTTGAAATTCGTTTCATGCCGCACAAAACTGAACTCCACACTGTCAAGACGAACGTCCTCTTCACACTGAGCTATCGCTAGCGAAATATTGTTTTCAATGGCGACCTTCACATGACGCCACTCGGTGGCGTATTTGGCCGGCCAAGACCCGGATCGCCGCCTATGAAAAATCGGCACGTGACGTAAGCGTAGCAGTAGCAGTAACGGCACCGACAAAGCTGCTCACGGTAGCATCCAAAGCTGATCGCAGCGACAGCGGCAACTGTTCTCATTGGCGGCGTTCCGGGCGGCGGTGTGTGAAGGATAGGGCGCTGCAGAGAAGCACCATGTCAAGGCGCCAAAACTGTTTGGATATGCTCTTGAATTCTGGACAAGCAGTCTAGCCATAGTAGCAATAACAAAAATGGAGGCAAAGCAGATAGTGCCCTAAGGGAGACGCGAAGCGCGTGCTGCTTTGGCAGATCAGAAAGCCCTGCTAACATTTAGCGCCCACAAATCGAACAGGAGGGAGATCACATGTCACTAGTACAGGTAGCACATTCTCTTGGGTCACAAAATAAAGTGGTTTGGTGAATACCGAATTAAATGACTAAATTCACTGACCAAAACTCTAAATTCGCATGATTAACTTTGGCGCAGATTACATAAATTACCATTTGATTTTAATTTAGTTTCCACTCTCGCGGGAGGGGGGGGGGGGGGGGAGGGCGATCACCCCTCACGCTGTTTCCGTCTCATTCGGATTCCTTCTTCTTGTTTTGTCTTAGAGTGCGTTTATGTGGTGCTTCCACTTACGGAAAAAATGGCTATGCACGCACAGAACATTCTAGCTATGCTGCCAAGCAATGAAAAACAGACATCTGTCCAGCACCCGTAGTAACAAGCATGCAGCCACAAGCAGGTAAGTTGCTTGACAAATTTCTCTACATTAAAGAACTGTACCGTTGAACTACTTCATCATCTTCGCCTGCTGGGAGGCAACGCAATTTACGTCGATTTTCTGTGGAAGACATCGCTGTCGCACTTACCTGCGGACGCACTGCTTGCGTTGGTGGCCTCAAACTGCTGACCCAATAGTCGACATGTAGGCCTATCTATCGACGGGTGTCACAGTCAGCTCCACCAGGACCGAGACTTATCTGAAAGTGCAGCAAGCTCAAGTAGCTGAACTGTGTAACCAATTCTTGGGCCTACAAATACGACACTTCTCAGTGCATCACAATGCCGACGCTCTTCCTGAAGAAACAGGCTTTCACTCACAAGGGAGAATATCTGCTGACATCACAAAAAATTTGCGGCTGGAGATCGGCAGCGTCGACTAACCTGTGACAAGTGAAACGCCGTCGGAAATCAGTAGCGACAGACAGCCATGGACTTTTTACACCAGGGCTCTCTACTAAGTTGCAGTATCTCACTGATACCCGTGCTGATCTCTCAGTTTACTCCTCTTGTCTTCCATCGGAATACCGTTTGCAGTCACCTGTAGACAAAAAATGTATCTTCCATCAAGACTTATGGTTACATCGACTTACTGTATATCTAACTTTCAATCTTCAGTGTGAACTCATATGTAGATTCATTGCTGCTGATATGCTGTGCCCAATTGTTGCAGCGAACTTTTAACCTTTTTATAGTCTCCTCCCAGATCTTCACAATCAATGCCTGCTTGATTCTACAACACTGTTGTCTAGTCACGGGCATCTACATCATGCCAACCATACTAGCATCGAAGTGACTGCAGTTGATTCACCAAATGGTGACCTGCTTTATTAGCTCCTTGAAATCATCTACTCCAAAGCAAGAGTACTCTTTTATGTTAGTCCAACAGATGTATTACCATTCAAATAGTAGCTGGGTACCTCCACTCCACATTGTACCCAAGAAGTATAACACGTGGTGACTCTTCAGCTTAACGCCAGAACGATACCTGACCATTATTCTGTGCCACACATCTACGACTTTTCTGTGCGCATTCATGGTAAGACTGTTCTCACCAAGATAAACCTCGTCTATGGTTTTTATCATGTGTCAATTGCACCAGAAGGTATACCCAAACCCGCTATTTGCGCGCTTGTCAGACTTCACGAATTTTTGCGAATGCTTTTTCGGGTGTACAATGCTGCATGGACTTTTTAGTGTTTCATGGATAAAGTAACCAGAAACTTATTTTTTTTATGTTTACATTGAAGACTTGCTTGTAACGTCGTCCAGGGGCAGAACACCTAGCACATCTACCATTCGCTAGACTACAAGAACATGGTTTAGTGATTAACTCGCAAAAACTAGTCTTCAGAGCAACAAAGGTAAAATTATTAGATTAACTTATCAATGCACAAAGAATCTTACCACCTCAAGACAGGAAGCTATATCTCAGTTTCCCCAGCCCATTGCAGTACGAGAATTAAGCCATTTCTTGGGCTTGACAAACTTTCATTGACTTCCGTGCACAATTAGGCATTGTTGGCAGCACCTAACAGAGAAATTTTGAAAAGTTTACCTAAACCAGGAGAAATGCAACGGTGGATTGATGTAAAGAAAGCATCCTTGTCCAATGTCAGTGCTGCTATTGGAAAGGCTGCATTGATGGCTAAACCTTTTCCTGAGGAACCTGTCATCAGCTGCAATTGGAGCCTTGTTACAACATATGCAACACAACTGGCATCCTCTAGCTTTCTTCAGCAAGAAACTGTAACCTTCACAAGCAAATTAGTCGGTTATGATCATGAGTTGTATGTGGCATATGCCTTAATCACGAAGTTTAATCAAATGCCTGAAGGTAGACATTTTATGCTTCACACAGACACTAAGCTAGCTCTTTGTCAGATACCAGACAATGTATCATCACGCCACTTACGGCATCTGGTCTTCATTGGGCAGCTTACTATGGATATTCAGCATGTCAATGGTGAGCAACATGGACCAGCAAATGCACTACCACAAACCGCTGTGGTTACTTCGACCACTCATACACCATAAGTTTTACAGCTCACTGCTTGTTGTCAGTCGGGTGTTAAGTATATACCGTTTGGTGGTAAAGTTCTATCAATATTCGCTGGATGGCGCCATATAGTACCCATTTTCTTGAGCAACAGCTGGCGAATTTGTTGCGACATAATTGTATAGGACAAAGTGTGTTAAAATCTGGTTGTGTAAAATCCACTGATGCCACTTAACTACCAAACCATTGGTGTTTTCAACCCCATCACTCATGTTACTTGATTAATTCTGAAAACAGACCTGTGATCAGATTTTTGATCACATGTATATATCCGAAGCATAATATGTTTTCTGAGGTCATGTGCCTAATATCCCTGTTATGGGGTTACTTTGACCACTGGTCATTGTTACCCCAGGATTACAGATACACCATTATTAAACGGGGTTGATGCCAATGACAGTGTGGAACTAAAGAATACATACATTAACCATCAATATACAGGGTGTTACAAAAAGGTATGGCCAAACTTTCAGGAAACATTCCTCACACACAAATAAAGAAAATATGTTATGTGGACATGTGTCCGGAAACACTTAATTTCCATGTTAGAGCTCATTTTAGTTTCGGCAGTATGTACTGTACTTCCTCGATTCACCGCCAGTTGGCCCAATTGAAGGAAGGTAATGTTGACTTCGGTGCTTGTGTTGACATTCGAGTCATTGCTCTACAGTACTAGCATCAAGCACATCAGTACGTAGCATCAACAGGTTAGTGTTCATCACGAACGTGGTTTTGCAGTCAGTGCAATGTTTACAAATGCGGAGTTGGCAGATGCCCATTTGATGTATGGATTAGCACCAGGAAATATCCGTGGCGCGGTACGTTTGTATCGAGACAGATTTCCAGAACGAAGGTGTCCCAACAGGAAGACGTTCGAAACAATTGATCGGCGTCTTAGGGAGCACGGAACATTCCACCCTTTGACTCGCGACTGGGGAAGCCCTAGAACGACGAGGACACATGCAATGGACGAGGCAATTCATCGTACAGTTGACGATAACCCTAATGTCAGCGTCAGAGAAGTTGCTGCTGTACAAGGTAACGTTGACCACGTCACTGTATGGAGAGTGCTACGGGAGAACCAGTTGTTTTCGTACCATGTACAGCGTGTGCAGGCACTATCAGCAGCTGATTGGCCTCCACGGGTACACTTCTGCGAATGTTTCATCCAACACTGTGTCAATCCTCATTTCAGTGCAAATGTTCTCTTTACAGATGAGGCTTCATTCCAACGTGATCAAATTGTAAATTTTCACAATCAACATGTGTGGGCTGACGAGAATCCGCACGCAATTGTGCAATCACGTCATCAACACAGATTTTCTGTGAACGTTTGGGCAGGCATTGTTGGTGATGTCTTGATTGGGCCCCATGTTCTTCCACCAACGCTCAATGGAGCACGTTATCATGATTTCATACGGGATACTCTACCTGTGCTGCTAGAACATGTGCCTTTACAAGTACGACACAACATGTGGTTCATGCACGATGGAGCTCTTGCACATTTCAGTCGAAGTGTTCATAAGCTTCTCAACAATAGATTCCGTGACCGATGGATTGGTAGAGGCGGACCAATTCCATGGTCTCCACGCTCTCCTGACTTCAACCCTCTTGACTTTCATTTATGGGGGCATTTGAAAGCTCTTGTCTACGCAACCCCGGTACCAAATGTAGAGACTCTTCGTGCTTGTATTGTGGATGGCTGTGATACAATACGCCATTCTCCAGGGCTGTATCAGTGCATCGGGGATTCCATGCGACAGAGGGTGGATGCATGTCTCCTTGCTAACAGAGGACATTTTGAACATTTCCTGTAACAAAGTGTTTGAAGTAACTCTGGTACATTCTGTTGCTGTGTGTTTCCATTCCATGATTAATGTGATTTGAAGAGAAGTAATAAAATGAGCTCTAACATGGAAAGTAAGCGTTTCCGGACACATGCCCACATAACATATTTTCTTTCTTTGTGTGTGAGGAATGTTTCCTGAAAGTTTGGCCGTACCTTTTTGTAACACTCTGTATAGGCGAAGGATCATTTGTAATTGTTAATGTACCTATAAATAAGAAAAACAAATGTCAAGTCATATGTTGCTCATATTACAAGCAGACTTCGTGGACTGGACAACTTACGGCTCCAATGTATTCAAATACCAAGCTGTTGCGCTCCAGAATTAATTTGGTATGCAAGCTTTTACAGATTCACCCAGTGCTCTCGGAGCCAAGGAGATCAGCTCAGGGCTAGTGTTTCAATCAGAATGTCAATACCACATACCACCAATGTAGCAGAAGACAGGGCATGAGGCAAGGATTGCCACACAACCTATGAGCGAGGGAAGCAAAAGAGCAAATGCCGCAGTACAACATAGCAGGGCAGTACGAAGTAATCCTCTGTAACTTCAAGTGCTAGAGCGCCACTGCAATGGTCAAACTTGCAGAAAGACTGACCTTGGAAATAGAGACAGCAAGGTAAAAAATTCGCTCAGCTCTTTAAATAATAGGACTTTCAAAGTTTGAGAGCACATTTAGTTGTGCCACTTTCCTGTCAGTGTCATCAGAACCAGAGATAATTAAATTCTATTGGATTTCAGTGAAACCACGAGGAGCCACTCAATGACTGTCTGTCTGCTACCTGCTTGCTGACTTTGATGCTGAGACACAGCCAACCTACAGATAACCATAGGAGTGGTGTGCCGTTGCCACCTACTGAGACATCATGGATGAAAATAGTGGTGAGGATCATTCATGGATGACCTGCAAGCCGTCATGTGCATGTACTATATTCATGCAGCTCCCTGCTGACTTGTGAACACTTGCTGCAGTCTTGGTCAACGCACTTTGGCTGACCAGGGCCTAATCTTCACCTCAACTGAAATCCTGGACCACACAGTTGTCTATTCTCACACAAGAGAGTGAGGGACTGTCTATAAAAGTGCTGAGGTATAGGGCCGCACTAAACTGCAGAATATCTGGCGTGGGCAATGCCTGCCCGTCTCCATGGTGCCAACTGCATGGCAACATACTGGCCACAGCTCACTGACCTGTGGATCTGACTCGCTGACAAAGCATATCGGAACTACTTCACAGCAAGTGCTGAGGCCCAGCTTCTGTATGACGCACTGAAGCAGCTTTATTACCCTTTATACTCATCCTGGTGAATAAAATGTTATTACAAATTTCACAGTGTTTCTAACACCTCCAGACAACCAAACAACTCTCCTGCACTCCTGGGTCACAACACTGGATTCAGAATAGACATCATTAGCCTGCAGACAGCAAGAGTTTCTACTGTTTGCCTTCTCATGCTTGCTAGGCCCTACATTGGCCAGAAAGGTCGCTGGATCTATTCCCAGTTAAGACCATTTAGAGCATTACGGGCAGGGTCCTCCAATAATCTCAGGATTCTGTCAATCTAATCTGCCAGTTGGGCAGAATTAGGCATGATATCTCTGAGGAGGACATCCAAAAACTCTTATCAATCAATGCCAAGCCGAACAACTGCTTACATAAGGTGGATCAACACTTTATTGATTTGCTCAATTTATGAAGCTCTTTCTCTTGAGTAAACCTCTGATTTTTGGCAAAGGTGACAATTCCTGATCAGCAGGCTAGTACAGTAACTCAGGCTATAGTTAAAAGCCGGCTACCTACATGGGTGTGACTGTCAGGGTATGAATTTTCTGTTGGACTTGATGAAGCAGTTATATTAAGTACTTTGTATCCAGAAGTTATGAACAAGCCCGTTCCATCCACAAACTAATGGAGAAAGACAAACAAGTTCTTGACTAAGTATGAGGGTCTCTATCAAGTCACCAAGATGAATCTCCAGTTTCCAACCAATGGTTATTGCCCACATTAGTAGAGGCCTTTTAAAGGATTGTTGGATGCATTACCACAAGGTCCAGCAATCAAGTTTATGCACAGGAAAATGACTAAGAAAGCTAGAAAGCATGTAACAGTGGATAAGGATGATGCACATAGTGTATGTACCCAATGCACTGAGGTCGTGCAACAAATAGTAATATCCATGTTTAGTTACCTTATACATAAGAGCTATTTAGTGCAGGTATAAAAACTTTTTCCTACTGGCTACAATAGAAACAATTGTACCTGGTGACTTGCATCTTTGTTCTCTTATTGCGCATCAGGACAGTACTCCAACCCATTCCATAGGGCTTCTATGTACTGCTGATATATGTCTGCCCTTTTCCCTGAACTAACACAGGTTACCCATTCCCACATTCACTATTTACTTCTCCACAGTTCATGTATGCAGCACGTGTGTGTGTGTAGCACATTCTTATTTAGCCTGCTTGCACTTCCCGTTAATTTCATTCCTGAACAATTAATACTACAAGCTATTCATTTCATTCTTGGCATTGTTATACTTTCTTTTGTATTCCCTTGGAAAAATTTCTATATTGCCTCATTCTGTCCTAAATCTTCAGTTTTCCACATCAGTTTATACTCCTATGCCTTTATCCTGTTGGATTTCAGCCTACTTTTCACCACTACTATTTTATGACTAAATTTACATCCACCTCTGTGTGCTTTGCAGTCCTACATGTGATTTCTTAATCATTGTCTAACAATAATGTAGAACTACATTAAAGAAAATTTGTGAATGCAAACAAAACTGAGTGAAGACAACCACTCAGCTGTAGTTGTTAACATGTTTCCCAGTCTATTCCAAATATTCCTTCTCTTGTGACTTTGGAAGGCAGTGTTCACTACAACCATACAAAATTTATCATATAAATCTGTCAACATCCAAATCCTCTAATTTCTTTTCTCCAGTCCATATTGTACATTAATTCTGCCTTCCATTGGCTCTCTGACTATTGCATTCCAATCTCACAGTCCAACCAAATTTCCATTGCCTTTCATATGATTATTGATCAATTCCTCTACTGCTTCATGTATTCCCTCAGTTCTCTCATTGTTAACTTGTTATGTGGACGTTCAAATTTTTACAATGGTCTTTGTGATTGACTATTTCAATCTTCAGCATATGTATATATAATTTAAAGCCCTTGTCAAGAAATAAAAGATTATCTGTGCATTAAGACGACACAATACATTGTGATCTACAGGAGACAGGTAAAGATACTCATTTCATCAAAACATAGTGACCACCACAGCCATGAATACACAAAAAATAAACTTATTAATTAGTTTTTGTCTGAGCATTTAATTGAAAAACTCAACAAAATATGTACTATAGCACCATACAGCAATATAAACAAATACAGCTATACAACATTAAATATAAATAAAAGATATATTAATCAAAATGTAATGTTTATATGGCCAAGTGACACATCCTTAATTACAGAACCTGAAGTTTAAGAATTGTGTGTTTATTTGACTATAGCAAAGAAAAAATGGCAATGTCAAGAATCCTTGATACTTTCATTTTAATTGAAGTCTAAATTCTTCATTGTATATATTATTATCTTCCTACTGCAGCACAGTAGACATGATGTTTCTCTTGAGCCTAGATATGGAAGCAGCATGCATCCCATTCTTATCTTACTTTTATTATCCTGCTCCTGGAAAGACGGGAGGGAGGGGCAGAGGAAGAGAGAAAAAAAAGGGTACTTTCTATTCAAATAACTTGGAATGCTTCTACTTCCCACACAATAACAATTACAAGAGTTCAATAAATATTATTAAGTCTATCTTCATATTTTATGCTTCCACATATGACTTCCTTATGAAAAAGTAATGATCGTTCATTAAATGTTCACCCTAAGGTTTCTATATAACAGCATTCACTTTCTGTTGTCTATTTTCTTCACACTACTTCAAAGTCTGGCATACTTAACCAGAAATATAAATAGTTTCAATTGTGACTATTGTCACAAAGGTTTTAACACAGTAATAAAAAGAACTCCTGATGAAATATCCATGAAAAATAATACATATTTCTTCTCAGATACTGAATTGACCAACATGCCTGCGATGCAAAGTAAAACACAGTTCATGATAGTTAATCACAGCCACAGTCATCAGATAGATATTTCACATAGGAGCACATTTGTTGCTTCTGATAACATCCCAGTCTTTTTCACTGTAAATTAAGAACTCTCTCTGATTTGAGTAACAAAAATATCAGACAAATCATCTTTCCCAGTGAGAAGTAACTTCTTATCATTAGCTAAATGGAGTAAACAATTAAAAGCAATTGGAAAGTTCAAGTCCTTTGCCAGATCTCCTGTCACGTTGCTCTTGAGTTTCTCATACATTTCACTTGCCCACATTGGTGACTTCATTTCATCTTCATTTCCCGAACTTTCAGTACCAGAAATGCTGCTACTTGACGATGAATCATTTCCCTATAGAAGAGAGCACAGAGTTAGTAAAAATAGTGAAGAAAATTACATCTACTACTTTAAATTTCAAGTTTATAATAATTCTCTCACTAACCCCAATAACTGGAGATCTTCTAAGAATTTCCCATATAATTCTCTTGAGTTTTTTAATGTCTATTTTCTTTGCAGCTCTAGCAAATGGAATCTCTATTCGGGCCACCTGAAAAGGAAAGCCTTTCACTGTATCACAATACAGAACAAACACATAAGTTATCAAGCAGAACAAAATTCAAGTTTAATAAGAATAAACAGATGATGATAATAATCTAATGGAATAATTGCTGTATCAGTATATCTACGACCTGGAAATCAGTAAAGTGGTGAATAGGGAGCAGAAGGGTGAGACATATTTGGTGTACTATAGCAATATAATTTGTACATTATTAACAGGAGGATATGGGTAATTGGGGAAAAATTGTTGTGCTCTTGGTGTAACAATTTCACACACTAAAGCTACTTGATGTATAGTGAACACAAGGTTTGTCACTCACTATATACACTGAGTGACCACTATATTATGGCAACCCTGCCAAAATATGAACTTGGGCATGTGACTACTTAATATTGCAAGGAATACTTCTGAGAATCTTTTCGTACATAGTAATTCGTAAGTTAATATGCCTTTGAACATAATGAAGAAAGAACATGACTTACCAGTTTTTATAAAAAGCAGACTATTGTGATCAAGATTCACTGCCTTCAGCTTGTAAATAAGCACATTTGTAGAATGTCCCAGAGCTGCCGCATAGCGGCAAAAATGTGAATATTTGATGAAAACACAGGTCCAGTGGCTGGTGCAGGTGCAGGCGCACACACACACACACACACACACACACACACACACACACACACACACACACACAACTATAGAGGTATGATAAACTCAACACTGTAGCTCTGAAGATAACTAGCTTAAGCCTAGAATGTACACCCTCCATTGCTCACCCGTGACCCATACAGTTTTATCAGTGAATACTTTAGGAGTAAAAGAGAGCACTCACTGAAAAGCAGAAGTGTTGAGCTGTCAACAAGGGCACTCACAAAAAGGGGGGGGGGGGGCATAAAACTCACTAGCTTTGAGATTAAATCTTTTCTCAAGCTAGGGTGTTCACATGCATACGCGCGCGCGCGCACCCCCACACACACACACACACACACACACACACACACACACACACACACACACACACACACACACATATACACAGACACACCTCTGTACACTTACGCAGTACCACTTGAACGCATAATGTCAAAGAGTGCAGTTTGGCAGGTGGATAAGGGTAGGGTGAGGCAGAGAGAGGTGGGGTAGTGTCCGGTGGGGTGAGCACAGAGAGAGATATACAAATTGCAGGAAGAGGTCTTGAATATGGGTAGTTAGCTGTTTGAAGGGAGGCAGCCACTTTGCTGACTAGGAATGCCTGAGGGAGGATCAGCAGGTGCACAGGCTAGGCATGTGATGCACCAGTGTCAAAGGTGGTGGGAAGCAGCACACAATGAAGGTGACATGCAGAAGTGGACTGGGAGGGGGTGTTAGTACACAGGAAGGGGAAGCTGCCAGGTGGAGGGTTGGTGACAGTTGGTTAATGAAGATAGAGGTTAGGATGGTTCCGGGTATGGACACCGTGCTGCAGGGATAACTCCCCTCTGCATATTTTAGAGAAGCTAGTAGTGGAGGGAAAGATACAGATGGCTTGGGTTGTTAAGCAGCCTGTGAAATCGAGCATGTTTTGTGCTCCACTGTATATTCTGCCACCAGATGGTCTGTTTTGCTCTTGGCCACAGTTTGGCAGTGGGCATTCACTCTGGTGGACACCTGGTTGGTTGAGAACAAAACAAAAAGTTGTGCAGTGATAACAGTAGAGGTGATATATGACATTGCTACTTTGCCAGCTGACCTGGCCTCTGATGAGAAGGAATAAGCCTGTGACAGAACTAGAGTAGGAAGTGATGGGTGAATGGACTAAGCAGGTCTTGCATCTGTGTCTTCAACAGGAATGTGATCCTTTTGGCAAGGGGTTGGGAGTGGGAGCAGCATATGGATGGATTAGGATGTTGTGTTGGTTTCGTGGGTGATGGAACACCACTTTCGGAGAGGTGGAAAGTATCTTGTGTAGGACGTCCCTCATTTCAGGGCATGAAGATAGATCATCAAAACCCTGGCAAAGAATACGACACAGATGTTCCAGTCCAGGGAGATAATGGGTGACAAGGAGACACTCCTTTGTTGCTGATTCTTGGGGGTGGTGGGATGATTAGCTGTGTGTGAGGATATGGCACGGGAATTCTGTTTGCAGACTACGTTTGAGAAGTAGTGCCCATTTGAATGCCTTTAAGAGACCTTCAGTGTTGTGGACTGGCAAGACAGCCAATCCACAGTGACGGGTAGCCGAAAGGCACGCGTTTAAGCTCACGCAGGCTGGCATGAGGTCTGGAACAGTTAAAGGAGTTGAGTCTAGTAAAATAAGTACATAGCCTCGGGAATACTTAACTTTAATCCATAATTGGTGAACATCGGTCAGACAGTACATGCATCACAAGATTAATAGCAAATGATAATGGCGCCTTGCTAGGTCATAGCAAATGATGTAGCTGAAGGCTATGCTGACTATCGTCTTGGCAAATGAGAGCGTAATTTGTCAGTGAACCATCGCTAGCAAAGTCGGCTGTACAACTGGGGCGAGTGCTAGGAAGTCTCTCTAGACCTGCCGTGTGGCGGCGCTCGGTCTGCTATCACTGACAGTGGCGACACGCGGGTCCGACATATACTAACGGACCGCGGCCGATTTAATGGCTACCACCTAGCAAGTGTGGTGTCTGGCGGTGACACCACATTCAGCATATTGGGGAAGGGAGTTCTTGTCACTGCAGCTACACAATCGACAGATGGTCAGCCTGTATGGGAAAGGCGTTTTGGTGTGGAAGGGGTGGCAGCTCTTGAAATGCAGTTGAGCTTATTGTGGACAGATATGTGGATGGCACCATCAGAGAAGTGGAGGTTAACACCCAGGATGGTGGCACCTGGAGTTTAGGAGGACCAGATGAAGTGGATGGGAGAAAAGGTGTTGTGGTTGTGGAGGAATCAAGATAGAGTGTCTGGGTCCTGAGTCCAGATCATGAGAGTATCACCACTGAACCTGAACCACAGGGCTTGGCGTTTTAGGAGGTTAGAAAGCTTACCTCTACATGGCCCATAAAAAGGTTTGCATAGGATGGTGTTGGTTTCCTATAACTGTGCTGCAGTTTTGTTTAAATATCTTCTCTTCAAAGGAAGTAGTTGTGAGTCAGGATATAGTTCGTAAGGTAAGTGAGGAAGGAGGTAGTGGGTCTGAAGGATGTTGGGAAAGGTAGTGTTTGATGGCAGCGAGGCCATGAGCATAAGTGATGCTGGTGTACAGGGAGTTGGTATCAACTGTGATGAGTAGGAATCCAGGAGGTAAAGGAGTGGGGATGGTGAACAGACAGTGAATGAAGTGGTTATAATCTGATTAAAATTAACTGATTAACTGATGGCAGTGGTGGAGAGCCGAGTTGGCATCTCATAAATGGCATGTGCTTGTGCAGTCAATAATTGCATGCACACCAAAAAAGAAACAAATAGTCTACTCCCTGTCTGTTGTCAATGTCTTTGTAGGCAGTGGAGAGGTTAAATCAGAATCACTTTCACTGTTGTCTGTGTTGCCACTAGAACTACTGTCAGAATTTAATGAAATAATAAGTTATTCATTGTCATTTTGCACTAAACCTTAATTCTACCACACTTTCATTATTACATCCTACATGTGTCTTAAACATCATGCCAATCTGACAATGCAGTTCTTTCCACTTATGCTAACATACATGTTTTTGTTGTTCCTTGTCACATAAACTTTAACCTGAGCCCATATGATTTCAATGGAACTGAAGTGGCAATGGTATGGTGTCAGTCTAAGGACCCTATGACCATATTTTTCTGTTAGTTTATCTATAACAGGTGTGTCCAAGCCACAGCCCGCATGTGGCCTGAAGCAATTATCAGTGAGGCCCAAGAAGTGAGCAAATATGACACAATCGGTATATAAAAATAAATAAATAAATAAATCTGTTTATGTACTACTCCACTCAATAGTGATCCAGCCCCACTTCCCCCAAATCACCCCCTGTTAACCTGTTAACTTTCCAGAAATTCTTAACCTTGAACCTTGCCTCCCCATCATTCCTCAAATATCACAACATGCAATCTAACTTTACACCCGCAGAAAGAATTGCAATCCAACTCCTAATAACTGATCCTGACCTTACAATCCTGCCTGCTGACAAAGGCACCACCACTGTTGTTTTGAACTACAAGGGTTACCAGCAGAAGGACTCTGCCACCCGTCAGATCCATTCACCCAAAAACTCTGCCACAGTGACTCCATTGCAGAAACCTGCAGGATCTCCAGTCTCTCCTCAGAGCCTTACAGCCATCCCAGAACCTCTCCCCATAGTTCATCTCTCCCTGACCACTACCATTTTCCACACACTTGCCATCTATATGCTTCCTAAAGTCCAAAAACCCAACCACATAAGACACCCTATTGTGATCGGTTACTGTATCCCCACTTAGAGAATCTCTGCTCTCACACACCATCACCATCAGTATTATATAAAAGATACCAACCATTTCCTCCACCAACACTCCACATATCCTGTTCCTTTAGCACATCGTGTCCTGCTCATAAGTACTGATGCCACCTCCCTTTACACTAAAATCCCTAATGCCCATGGCCTTGACACTACTGAACACTACCTTTCCCAACACCTGACGGATTCCAACCCTGCAACCTCCTCCCTAGTTGCACTGACCAACAATATCCTCATCCACAATTACTTCTTCCTTGAAGGCATCACCCACAGACAAATCCAGGGTACAGAAATGGGAATGCACATGACATCATCCTATGCCAACCTATTCATGGGCCATCTACAGGTATCCTTTTTGCACACCCAGAATCCCAACACCTCAACTGGTTCAGATTCACTGATGACAACTTTGCTATCTGGATCAATGTCAAGAATACACAATCCATATTCCTCCAGAACCTCAATACCTTCTCCATCATTCACTTCAACTGATCCTCCTCAACCAAACAAGCCTCCTTGCTTGATGTTGACCTCCACCTCAAAGAGGCTACACCAACACCTCCACCTGTATCAAACCTACCAACCACCACCAGCAATACCTCCATTTCAATGGCTGCCACCCATTCCATACCAAGAAGTCCCTTCCATACAGCCTAGCCTCCCATGGCCATCACACCTGTAGTGATGAGCAGCCACTCTCAAAATAAACCAAGAGTCTCACTGAGACCCTTACAGACCACAATTACCCTCCCAGCCTTGTACAGAAACAGATCTCTTGAATCTTGGCTCTCCAGTCACCCTCCGTGTTCCAAAGTTTCAAAGTCAAGCCACAGGGAAGCATTCCAATTGTAACTCAGTACCACCCAGGACTTGAGTAACTGAATCACATTCTCTGAAAGGGTTTCGAGTACCTTTTGTCATGCCCTGAAGCAAGGAATGGCCTACCCACTACCCTTCCCATCCCTCCCACAGTGGTATTATCACTGCCTACTGAACCTATACAATATCCTCATCCATCTATACACAAGCCATGCTTCCATTACCTTGCCCCATGGTTCATATCCCTGTAACAGACCTAGATGCAAGGCCTGCCCATATATGCTCCCACCACCACCTACTCTAGTTCAGTCACAAGCATCACCTATCTCAACACAGGCAGGACTCCTTGAGAAACCAGTCATGTGATCTACAAATTAAGATGCAACCACTATGCTGCATTCCAAGTAAGCAAGACAACCAACCAGCTATGTGTCCGCACACCACAAACTGTGGTCGAGAAACAGCTGGACCACCCAGTTGCTGAGCATGCTGCCCAACACAGTGTTCTTCATTTTAATGACTGCTTCACAGCCTGTGCCATCTGGATCCTTCCTACCAACATCAGATTTTCTGAATTGTGCAGGTGGGAACTCTCGCTGCAGTACATCCTAAATTCCTGTAACCCTCCTGGCCTCAACCCTCATTAATCACTGTCCTACAACCAGGTATCCCCTTCCATGTTCCCACTCCAGCATTACACAGCCCTCTATTCCACCAATGTACCCAAAGTCTTTTTATTTCTCTCCTTTTCCGCTGCCTCCCTCTCCCCTGCCCTATGTCTAACATCGCAACTGCATCTAGTTGCCCTACCCTCTCTGCACCCATGTTCTCACAAGCAGCACTTTACTATACCCCGTTCCTATCCTGGTATCTCTGACCCGTCCTGCCCCAGCCTCCTCCTCAGCCTTACCATCCACACTGCGTCTCCCACCATGCACTGCTGTTCACAGACTCGCCTCAGCAGCCAGACTGCGGTCATGACAGTGCGAGTTGAATTTGCATGTGACGGCCTTTCTGACCGAAAGCTTACTTGTTTGACTGTCTTTTTGTTGTGCGTATCTGCAACTCAGCACCTCCACTATATGGTGAGTTGCAATCTATCCTTGTCATAATACTGTCATTACTCCATCTTGGATTTTCCATTGTTTGTTCATGATAAATTGATATTACAAGTTTGAAACTCCTACCACATGATGCAATGGTTATTGTTATTGCTAAGTACATTATGCACAACCCAAAAACATGGCTTCTTCCAATGTGGCCCAGGTAAGCTAAAAGACTGGACATCCCTGATCTGTAACATATGGAGGTAAAGATGGTTTATTCTGAGTCATGAGATCCAGTAATTCATCCTTTACACAGTCATCTGGTATACAAATGGTGTTCCCTTGTAGACATTTGACAGTGTCTTGTTTTACAGAAACTACTACAGCTGCCTTATCAAGGCTAAATTGAATGATATGAGGAATTCTTGATATCTATTACTAAAGGCTTTTTCAAGTTTTCTTTTTCAAACACAAGTCCTTAAACCACCGCTGAAACATGTCCCTGTTCATTTCTTCATGGTAATCAGCTGTGTTCTTCAATACAGACAATAACTTACAATTTTCCACGATGACTATATTTTGTATACAGTAACATATGACCCAAAAACTATGTAACATGAAGTACCTGGCGATCACATTTTTCCTCTCTGAACTAACTGTTATAGGTTTCTTAATTTCAAAACATCACAAAAACTATGACCACTAAAGGCAAACTATGACATCAGACTAAGTTGCGGGCAGTTTTCAGTGCGTGTGCATGTGTAAGTGGGAACTCGCGCATTGTTGTTGTTGTTGAGTTACAAGAAAACAATGACAGATCAAGATTAGAATATCATGAATTAAACTAATCTACTGGAAATATCTTTTAGAAGATGGAGAGAAGATACAGCTAAAATTTGAGGACAAAAAACTGAAAAAAAAACAACAGTACAAAGAAGTCACAATAATAACTTAACTTGGGTAAGATCCCATTTCAATAGTTAAGATGGCACACTACCCAACAGCAGAGAGAAAATTGTGCAAGCATTCAGAGTTTTCAGAATGAATTTTCATTCTGCAGTGGAGAGTGCATTGATCTGAAACTTCCTGGCAGATTATAACTGTGTGACAGAGCAGGACTTGAACCTGGAACCTTTGTCTTCCATAGGTAGGTACTCTACTGACTGAGCTACCCAAAAAAATTCATGTCCCACCCTCGTAGCCTTACTTCTGGCAGTACCTCATCTCTGTCTTCAAAACTTCCCTTGCATACTCACCGAATATTTATACAAAAGAAGACAATTCTAAAAATCTGAACCCCACGTATTTCACAAGACTGAAGGGGGAGGGGGGGGGGGGGGGGGGGGGGGAAGAGAATCAAACTACAGTCCTATCAGCCTCTTCTCCGCAGTGCACAATATATTCATTAAAATTGTCACCAACTGTATAGAAAACAACTGATTTTAATGGCAAAGGAACACACTAGCTTTAGACATTTAGACATTAATTGCAACTAATGAATGAAATTATAGAATGAAGCAATAAGTATAAATTACAACTCTGCCTAGGATTCATAGATTTTAAGAGGGTAGGCATTGATTCAATTACATTGATATACTTAAGACAATACACATCAAAGATACCATTTCCATTGTGTCTTGTCAAGTGGTGGGACATTTGAGACTGGAAAAAAGGCTGCAAGATTGCATGTCAGCATTATTAGTAGCCACAGAGGCAGTTCCAGATTCTGGGAAAGATAAGCAGGAAGATGTACTAATGGTATGTACCTGAATCCATCTTCAGGTCCATGAAAAGACTGCAAATAATCATCAACAATTAATGAAGGCCATTAATAGAGCATGTTTGAAAGAAAGCTTGTAAACAAATTATAACAAGACTTAAACAAATAACACAACATAAAAATCAAAGAAAATAAACAATGGAGTTACAAAATCGTTGGTGAGGGTTTTTTGTTTGTTTTGTTTTTGCAGGCAGGCTAAAGAAATAAAGAGGCAGCTAAAAATTTCCTGGAGTAAACTAAACAGAGCTTTGAAAACTAGCTCCCAGTGAGTCTGAAAAGCAAAGTTTGCAGTCAGTGTGTATTAACAGTTTTGAAATGTGACAATGAGGAATGTAATATTAATGCAAAGACTGTGTGCTGTTCAGCAAGCCTGGAAATTCATGTTTGGAATTACTATGAGTGCTAGAGAAACAAACAAATTGATGATAGAACCGACAGTAGCAAAAAGCATAATTAAGACTGTAACAAAAATTAAACAGATGTGGACAGGACAATTGGCAGGTTAATGGGTGGGAGATGAACCAAGCGAATACTTTGCAGGATACCAAGAGATAAGAAAAGACTGAGGTAATGACATGCTACAAAGAGGCTACATTACATTAGGAAACAAGAATCAATACTGGTATGTTTACCTGAAGACTGTAGTAGGTGTGGAAGTCTGGATGAGGTCTCAATGAAACACTATATTTTGTATGGCTGATGCAGCTTTTTTATAATTAGAATGTTTTGCTTACATAAGCTATGAATCTCATTACATCATGCAGATGTTGCTGGGGGGGAATTTTCTTGTCTCATGCAGCTACAGTCAAGCTTTTAAGCAAGGAGCAGGACTACCGCATCAACCAGCTGTAATTGCCAAATCTTCACCCCACCACCACAACATTTCATGCTTACACTGTGCTCAAGTTTCAGATAGCCTGCTGTTCTGTATGCTCATTGCACCCCCGCAATTTTGTTTGTCATAATTTTTACTGTTGGATGAGTTAGTATTTTGTTTGTTGTTACTCTTGCTTGCTCTGTGGTACTGAATATCAGAATATCAGAAAAAAGTTCATTGAAAATTATTAGTGGAGAAGTTCCATGTTGTTCTCTTGGCTGGGGGATTGCTGTATGAGGCCAGGCAAGAGAAATGGTTTACGTGTTACACGTCTACTTTGAGACTGAAAGACCTAACGGTGGCCTGCTGCTATCCATTCATCATGCAATCAAAAGAACTGCTGTAGCACAGAACAAAAAAATAAAAAACATTATTGTGAATACTGGCAAGAAAATGTCCAAGAAATAAAAAGTTGTAAAAACATCGAAGGTTTAAACTCTTCGGGAAAAACCATTGTATGGATCAACAGATTACCAATATAGATTCATTTGCTGAGGATGCGATTCATTGTCACATTTGTGACCATTATCATAGAAAGGGAAATCCAATAATCAACAGGTTATTGGTCACCATTATTATGGAATCCAGTCTTTTTCAAGGCACTCACACACAGTTTTGCACAACCTAGTATTTCAGTAAGAACATTTCTGTGGCCCTATGCTGTCGATGGAGAACAAGGATGTAGCTGTTTGACGATGCAAATTTTTAGGGCAGATCTACGGCACGAATATCGAAGAAGTGGTGCGGCTTGAAAAGATGTGGGCCACTTCTGCTCGTTTTGTCGAACAGGGCTGGACAGATGACAATGGCAATGCCTCCAGGCAAAGGGGACAATATTATTCTTTTTCAAGTACGCACCTCACAAGGATTTCGTCTGAATAGTCTCCACCTTTTTAAATCAAGGGAAACAGGAGATCATCATGAAGAAATGAACCACCTAAATTTTACAAAATGATTCATAGAATCACTAATTCAAAATCAGGGAAAACTGCCAACAATTGTTCTATAGTCTGGGAGACGAGTCTTTGGTACTGAAAGCTCGATAGCGTCTTTCCGTTGCCTAGCGACCGCAGGCAGGCAGCCAATGACGGCCTGACTTTGAGCGGGTAGCAAGGGCCACGTTGCCGCTCTGAAACCCGGTCGCACGCACTTATGAAACTTACCAGTGTCTCGCGTGCAGGCGGTGCGGTCGTTCGTCATTTGTCTGAAGTTGAATTCGCAGTTTATTTCGTTTTTGTTGTTTTTAGTGTTTCTTTGTTTATGTTTCGTTGTAAACAATGTCTAGTGCGGCGGGTAGTACCAGCCCAACACAAGAAGTGAAATGGAGGAAGAAAAGTGTGCTACACACCCAGGCCTGTGAATTCGTGTGCTCTGTGAGGGATTACTTTGAGAAAGAAAAGGACAAAGGTGGGCCCTTAATTCCTGTTGTTCAGGTTGTGAAGAGAACTGCAGCAGCATTGAAAATAAGTAAGAACACTGTTGTAAAGATAGGGAAAGAACAGTATAGTGTAGATTGTGACGAGAGTGGCACAACAAAGCTGCACACACCAGGAAAGAAGCGACCGAGAAATAAGCAGGTGACCGCTTTGGATGATTTTCAGAAAGACGCTATTCGTCGTCATATATACAGCTATTATAAGAGAAGGGAACATCCCACTCTATCTAAATTACTGGTGTCGCTTCAGAAAGACAATCTTTTTAAAGGGAGCAAATTTTCATTGCGTACAGTGTTGAAAGACATAGGCTTCAGCTATTCACTGTTTAACGGACGCAAAATATTAATGGAAAGGACAGATGTAGTTGCATGGCGGTGCAGATTTCTGCGCAGGATCATGGGTGTGGAATTTGAAAGTATAGTGTGGTTAGATGAAACTTGGGTCAATGCCAGCCATTCTTTACGTAGAGGCTGGAATGATGGAACGCCCGAGGGGACAATGGCAGTGCCTGTTGGCAAAGGAGGGTGTATTACTGTCTTACATGCAGGAACATTGAAAGGTTTTGTGCCAAACTGCTTGAAAATGTTTCGGTCAGAAAAGACGGGAGATTACCATGAAGAAATGAACAGTGTAGTATTTCAAGAATGGTTCGAGACATCGCTTATGACGAATCTGACAAGTCCATCAGTGATTGTTATGGACAATGCGCCTTATCATTCCATTGTCCACGATAAGGCACCAACCTTGGCAACAAAAAAAGACGATATCATTCAGTGGTTGAAACGGCGAAAAGTAGATTTCAGAGAAGATTTAAGGAAGGCGGAACTGCTCGAAATTGTGGCACAAAAGAAACCCCAATTTCCAACATATGTAATTGATGAGATTGCTAAAAGGCACGGGCATGAAATCGTTCGGCTTCCTCCATACCACTGTCACTTCAATGCAATTGAAGGAGTGTGGGCGCAGATAAAAAATTACATTGCTGCAAACAACAAAAAATTCACGATCTCTGAAGTGGAAACTCTCCTTCCAGCAGCTATCAATAAAGTGACAAGCGAGACGTGGGCTAAAATTGTAAACAGCACTGCAAGTGCCATCAGAGAGGCGGCCAAAACCGAAGGGGTTGTGGAAGAATGCATCGAAAATTTAATTATACATCTGGCAGAGAGCAGTGATAGTTCAAGTAGTGCTGAGGAAGACATGTCAAATCAGATTCTGACAGTGATGTGAGTGGTGTTTTTCCATTACAGTAACTACAACGTATTCAGGAATGTAAGGAGGGAGTTTGCTATCGATCTACAACCAGATCATCATATTGTGAGTACTTTCTTCGGATTATAACTCTTAATACACTGACCAATTATTCTGTAGCTTGTAGTAGAACAAATCAATAATGCTAATACTTAACAATGGAAACCAAAACTGCTAATGTTCAACAACTTGCGAAAATAGTTTTCATTTCAGTTGTGAAGTTTAACAAATAACTTTATTATGTTTCAGCATCTTAGATACTTGTACTAAATAGCTCTTATCAGTTTTCGAGTTAATATATTTCAAGCATCAACTTTAAATAAATTCACGCGTACCAATACGACTTGTATTTTGTCTCGCTTTTATTTCTGCTACTAGAGAATGCGTGTAGCAGACAGGGTGCCGCGTGCTGTGAGCCACATTCGGCAACAGTGCCGTCTGCCCGCCGGAACTGTCAGTACCAATCACTCGTCTCATGGACTATAGATAACACTCATTATTAATCAGCTGTTGTTGACAAGGGCATTCTGTTGGCATTTCAACTCATTAGAGTTGATATGAAACCAAATTAAATGTTACACTGTCAGGATTTATAATAAGTTTACTATTTCTGAAGTCTAAGCACTCACAAAAGAAGCTGTTAGGAAAGTCATCTCTGAAGACTGGAAGGAGGCCATCAAACATACACAGAGTATCATGGAGACGGCATGGCAGAATGAAGCCTTTTGGAAAATTCAGTGGAGAAAATTATTATTTCATTAAAAACAAGTGACAGTTATAGTAATACTTCAAACATTTGTCATAGTGATGAGTGATTTCAGTGGAGTTTTTCCACTACCACCATAAAAATGAAGTACAGACAAATTCAGGTGCACATTTGAAGTGCACAATTTAGAATGATAAGTATCTACATAGCAACATTATATTTTCATAAGTTTCAACATTTAATAGTAAGGCCTTATCAGCAACAAACTCCAAAGTTCATTTCAGAAATTCAATCTATGTCACACAAAATAAATGTTACTGCTTACAGTATAATTGCTGCAATGTTGAATTAAGTTTTCTGTATAGTTTTTGTTCTTTCTCCTACTGGTTGCACTATTTGAGATATGTTTAAACATGCATAAATCTTATATTTTGTTATGTTAGAAATAAGTGAATCACGAAAATTAATAACATAAACCTAGCAACCTGATTCTCATAACAAAAGCATATGGGCGAACACTCAGGAGGAGGATGACGAGACAAGTAACCCAGCCAATATATGGCAGAATCCTTAAAGAAAGAATAGACATGGAGGCTACATTGTCTGAGAAACAAAATGATTTTAGACCACAACATTCACGTGGAATATTCACAGTACAGAATCTAATTGAGAAGAGAAATGCCAGAAGCAGAAGAATCCATTTAGTATTTGTGGATTTGTAGAAGGCCTATGATACAGCAATACAAAACAATCTGTAGACAAATATAAAGAACAGTGGTGTGTCAACTATTCACATTAAAAAGTTCTATACAGATTGTATCAGTGCTGTCTAAGTAGGAAATTTAGTGTCACTGGAGTTTCCTGTAACAAAAGGACTATACCACAGACGTTGTAGAGCCATGAACCATGGACCTTGCCGTTGGTGGGGAGTCTTGCGTGCCTCAGTGATACAGATAGCCATACCGTAGGTGTACCCACAACGGAGGGGTATTTGTTGAGAGGCCAGACAAACGTGTGGTTCCTAACGAGGGATAGCAGCCTTTTCAGTAGTTGCAGGGGCAACAGTCTGGATGATTGACTGATCTGGCCTTGTAACACTAACCAAAATGGTCTTGCTGTGCTGGTACTTCCAACAGCTGAAAGCAAGGGGAAACTACAGCCGTAATTTTTCCCGAGGGCATGCAGCTTTACTGTAGGGTTATATGATGATGGCGTCCTCTTGGGTAAAATATTCCGGAGGTAAAATAGTCCTCCATTCGGATCTCCGGGCAGGGACTACTCAGGAGGACGTCATTATCAGGAGAAAGAAAACTGGTGTTCTATGGATCGGAGCGTGGAATGTCAGATCCCTTAATTGGGCAGGTAGGTTAGAAAATTTAAAAATGGAAATGGATAGGTTAAAGTCATATATAGAGGGAATTAGTGAAGTTCGGTGGCAGGAGGAACAAGACTTCTGGTCAGGTGAATACAGGGTTATAAATACAGAATCAAATAGGGGTAATGCAGGAGTAGGTTTAATAATGAATAGGAAAATAGGAATGAGGGTAAGCTACTACAAACAGCATAGTGAATGCATTATTGTGGCCAAGATAGATACGAAGCCCACGCCTACTACAGTAGCTATTTTATATGCCAACTAGCTCCACGGATGACGAAGAGATTGATGAAATGTATGATGAGATAAAAGGAACGATTCAGATACTGAAGGAAGACAAAAATTTAATAGTCATGGGTGACTGGAACTCTATAGTAGGAAAAGGGAGAGAAGGAAAGATAGTAGGTGAATATGGAATTGGAGTAAGGAATGGAAGGGAAAGCCGCTTGCTAGAATTTTGCACAGAGCATAACTTTATCATAGCTAACACTTGGTTCAAGAATCATAAAAGAAGGTTGTATACATGGAAGAAGCCTGGAGATACTGACAGGTTTCAGATAGATTATATAATGGTAAGATAGAGATTTAGGAACCAGGTTTTAAATTGTAAGACATTTCCAGGGACAGATGTGGACTCTGACCACAATCTATTGGTTATGAACTGTAGATTAAAACTGAAGAAACTGCAAAAAGGTGGAAATTTGAGGAGATGGGACCTGGATAAACTTAAAGAACCAGAGGTTGTAGAGAGTTTCAGGGAGAGCATTAGGGAACATTTGACAAGAATGGGGCAAAGTAATACAGTAGAAGAAGAATGGGTAGCTTTGAGAGATGAAATAGTGAAGGTAGCAGACGATCAAGAAGGTAAAAAGACGAGGGCTAATAGAAATCCTTGGGTAACACAAGAGATATTGAATTAAATACATGAAAGGAGAAAATATAAAAGTGCAGTAAATGAAGCAGGCAAAAAGGAATACAAATGTCTCAGAAATGAGATCGGCAGGAAGTCCAAAATGGCTAGAGGACAAATGTAAGGATGTACGGGTGCATATCACCAGTGGTAAGATAGATACTGCCAACAGGAAAATTAAAGAGACCTGTGGAGAAAAGAGAACCACTTGCATGAATATCAAGAGCTCAGATGGAAACCCAGTTCTAAGCAAAGAAGGAAAAGCAGAAAGGTGGAAGGAGTATATAGAGGGCCTATACAAGGGTGATGTTCTTGAGGACAATATTATAGAAATGGAAGAGAATGTAGATGAAGAAGAAATAGGAGATATGATACTGCGTGAAGAGTTTGTCAGAGCACTGAAAGACCTAAATCGAAACAAGGCCCAGGGAGTAGACAACATTCCATCAGAACTACTGACAGCCTTGGGAGAGCCAGGCCTAACAAAACTCTACCATCTAGTGAGCAAGATGTATGAGACGGGCGAAATACCCTCAGGCTTCAAGAAGAATATAACAACTCCAATCCCAAAGGAAGCAGGTGTTGACAGATGCGAAAATTAGCAAACTATCAATTTAATAAGTCATGGCTGCAAAATACTAATGCGAATTCTTTACAGACGAATGGAAAAACTGGTAGAAGCCGACCTCAGGGAAGATCAGTTTGTTGGGACACGTGAGGCAATACTGGCCCTACGACTTATCTTAGAAAATAGATTAAGGAAAGGTAAACCTGCGTTTCTAGCATTTGTTGACTTGGCGAAAGCTTTTGACAATGTTGACTGGAATACTCTCTTTCAAATTCTGAAGGTGGCAGGGTAAAATACAGGGAGCGAAAGGCTATTTACAATTTGTACAGAAACCAGATGGCAGTTATAAGAGTCGAGGGACGTGAAAGGGTATCAGTGGTTGGGAAGGGGGTGAGACAGGGTTGTAGCCTATTCAATCTGTATATTGAGCAAGCAGTAAAGGAAACAAAAGCAAAATTCAGAGCAGAAATTAAAATCCATGGAGAAAAAATAAAAACTTTGAGGTTCACCGATGACATTGTGATTCTGTCAGAGGGCAGGGCACGAAGGCTGTATGACAACTGAACTCGGTCCTTTCGCATAATAAAAAGGAACCAGACAGGCAGCATATCCTTTAGTTTCTGAAAACATCACTATATATGAAGCAGGAACACGGGTAATGAACAAACATCAGAGAAACAAATTGCTTGCACTAGAGATAGGCTTTTGGAGGCGTTGTGCCATCTCCAGGCTGAACCACATACCAAATGCCAATACGAGAGAGGCTATGAATGTCAATAAATCAGTAACAGACACCACAGGAATGGAACTTCTAAAATGATATGGACATATAGGAAGGATAGGTGATAGCTGATGGCCAAAGTGTGGCAATGGACCCCAGCGGAAAGAAGAAAGTGTGGACGACCTGAGAGAAGCTGGAGTCTAAAGGTCCAGGATGCAATGGATGCCAGAATCAGTGGTTGATGTGATAGGTGGCAGGAGGATTAATATGATGCACAACTTTAGCAAACATTGGAACAATATTTTGAACATGACACCTAAACAAAAACCAAATACGCATTGCAAGCTTACTCTACTGCTGCAAAATTTATCCAGCCTATGCAAGCAACAATGTATTTCCTCTGCATAGAGGTAAACAGTATGAGACTCGAGTTTCCCCCAGCGTAATTGGTGTTCAAGTAACTTATGGGAATGAAGCTGGGTGACATCATTGACAACAGCCAACATTTTGACAGGAGCAGACCCTGCCATTTTCAAGGTGAAACTGCAGCAAGTAAGTGCTGTGCAGGGCAATTTAAAACTTTGATTTTCAAAGAAATTCTGACACACACACACACACACACACACACACACACACACACACACACACAAAAGCTGTAAACACTAGCATCATCACAAATCAATGAAGACTGACATTAGAAGTTATCAGTAGTGAAATTAATAATCAATGGGCGAGGTACAATAAACTCTGTCCCTCTATTTTTTGAGAAGGGAGAGAGCAGGATTCCATGCAAAATTTAAATGACAAACGCCAATTTTATTTATAAGGTTACTTGCTAGTTAATTTCGACAGCTTCCTTGACAACACTATCCTAGTAGCTGAAAGAGCATGCCAGAATCTCCATATTATATTCTATAGGATGACCACTGCCAAGACAATGTTCTGCAATGGAAGATTTGTGCAGCTGTTGTAAGTATGTGTGCTGGTTATCCTCTGTACGCTGGTCCTCCACAGTTCTGATAGTCTGATCATATATAACATACCACAACTGCAAGGCATACAGTAGATACCCACCATACGCAAAACAAGATCATCTTTTACGGAACCTAAAAGATTCCTGATTGTAGATAGTGATTGAAGCACATACTTCTGTTTGAAATGCTCCCTGTGTGTGTATGGCGGAAGGCTGTAGACTTTGCCCATTATAATGAAAGGTGACTTTTAGATAGGATAACTCAGCTGACAAACTCTCAGGGTCTGAGATGAAATGGGCCCTGTGAACCAAGGTATTAAGTACCCTTTCACACTGAGCCCTTTGGTGATTACTATCCACTTTCTCTTCTCAATCAATTTCTTCCTGCAAATTGGGTATAACTTGTGCAATGGCAGTGTTGATTCAAATTTTCAGGTTGGCTAAATTGTTTGGTAGGGGCGAGACATACACATGGTCTTTAATGACACCCCGAAGAAAAAATCCAGTGGTGTCAAATCTAGGGAGTGAGGTGGCCATGCAATTTGCCCTTCTTGGCCAGTCCATTGACCTGGGATGTGATTATCGAGGAAACCTCGAATCCCTGTGAGGAAATCAGGTGTTGCACTGTCTTGCTGGTAGGAAACCATCTCATCTCGATCATCATCATCATCGATGTGTGGAATTTAAAAAATTTGCAAGCATATCCAGTTACACAATATCAGTGACAGTTTTCTCCAAGAACAAGAAAAGGCTGTACACGTTCAGTTTGCAAGGGGCACAGAATACATTAACTTTGGGGCTGCCATGAACGTCTTCCAAGGTGCATATGGATTTTCACTGCCTCATATTCTGCAGTTGCAGGTGTTCACCACGCCACTGATATGATATGACGACTCATGGCTGAAGATTATTGTGTTCAGGAATGTCTCGTCATCCTGTTACTGATGCAACATTTCCACACAGAATTACACCTGAGCAGCCTTATCGGCATCAGTAATGTGCTGTGCCGTTGTGAATATATATGGTTTCAAATTTAAACTTCTACACAGTACTCATCAGATAAACAGTCTTTTGTGGAATACCGATTTCATGAGATGCATGTTGTGTTGATTTTTGTGGACTGTGGGCAAAGTTCTTCCTAACCTGTCTGACATAATCAGCAACATGTTGGCGACCTGGTAATTTATCACAGCGCAGTGAACACTCTGTCCCAAGAAAGTTCTTGAGCCAAGAGTAAATTGCAGGTCTACTCGGAGGTTCAGTAGCATATTCTGTGCAAAATTTACACAGAGCATTTGTTGCAGAGTTCATTTTATGAAACCAAAACACACAGTGGGTATGCTCTGTGCTACTGAAAGTAGTCATTTTGACTGTGCACTATGCTGGTGCTCGTAGTGGCTTTGAGGCTGTTTCCTGTAAACGGACACATCTACTGATTATGTGAGTTATCTCAATAAATTTCTATATCATTCCTTTTTAACTCACCCTGCATACCTTGATGTCCTGTTATAAATCTCATGGAGAAAGCTTTTGGTGACGCAGCTTTATCCATGTTAGGGTAATATACTTATAAGGATATGGTGTCTGTTCTTTCGGACTTGCCCAAAAGAACAGACACCATTGTGCCTGAAGAAAGGACAGACACCATTGATGACCAGCAGCTGTCTAGAACAAAATTAGAATTATATTAATACCTTCAGCTGCTGATGGGCACTGATATATATATATATATATATATATATATATATATATATATATATATATATATATATATATATATATATATATATATATATATATATATATATATATATATATATATCCGGGATCTCCTGCTTACATGGCAGACGCTCTATCCATCTGAGCCACCAAGGGCAAAGAGGATAGTGCGACTGCAGGGACTATCTCTGGACTTGGTAAGAATGTCTTCCACAAGTAATGAGTGTGTTGGGGTGGGACACTACGAATGTAGTGTGTGGACATACAATGTGAGAAAGTGGGTCTCGCGGGAGGCATGCACGAGATAGTCCCTGCAGTCGCACTATCCTCTGTGCCCTCAGTGGCTCAGATGGATAGAGTGACTGCCATGTAAGCAGGAGATCCCGGGTTCAGGTCCCGCTCAAGGCACACATTTTCACCTGTCCCAGTTGATACATATCAACGCCAGTCAGCAGCTGAAAGTATTAATATAATTCTAATTTCATGTTAGGGAACGGTTTAAATTTTGCACCGAATCCCAAGCAGTTGCCAGAGGTTGATTTTATTACTTCTTCTGAAGAGGCTGTTTTTAAACGACCTCCAGATGTTGCAGAGGAGGCCAGGAGGGAGGCATGTCATGCTTTGACTGGGGCACATCCACCAAAGAGTAATATTACAGCAGATGAGAGGGCTGCTTTACCTTCACTTACAGTTGATCTGGAAACTGTTATTTTACCTGCGGACAAGAGCAATGCTACTGTTGATTTGGGCAAGCAGGATTACATTCAAAGTATGCAGTGTTTACTGTCTGATTCAGCGTATCAGGATCTGTGTTGAGCCCACAAAAAGTGTTGAGATAGAGACTAACTGCCTCCACAATCAAAGTTCCTTATTGCAGGAGATTATCAAGAGTCTTTAATTCTTATTGTGCTGTTCCCTCAAAGTTATAAGACCTCCCTAACATCCATGAGGAAAGGGTTCCTTCATCTGATTGTAACATTGGTGGTTTGGCATATCTTGTAGCAAGTCACCTTGCTACTCTGTTGAACCCTACAAGTAGGTCAATGTGAGCATGACATTAAGAACTCGGTGGATTCGGTGGATTTATTACATCGATTGGAGGGAATGCATTTGAGTGACTCTGATATTCTAGTAAGTTTTGATGTGCTCTCTCTCTCTCTCTCTATCTCTCCCCACTTGTGTTCCTCTGTCTCATTCATTATGGTTGACTGAGGTTAGGTTTGGTAATGAATTAACACACATATTTTGACATGTGTTGACTGACACTTACTTTCCATTCAGTGACCAACACTATGAACAGACTGACGAAGTTGCAATGGGAAGCTCATTGTCACCTATTATTGCCAATTCGTTTGCAAAAGATTTCAAGGAATGTGCCTTGGAATTGGTGGCCCTGAAACATGCATGCTTTTTTGGATATGTAGATGATAGTTTTGTTATTTGGCATCATGAAAGTGAGAATTTGAATAACTGTTTAGAACGCATTAATTGAATCCAATCGAATATTTGTTTCACAAATGAAGGTGGAAAAGAATGGCTGCTGTCTCTTCCTTGAAGTGTTGATCAGGAGGAAGGCGGATGGTACATTGGGACATGCCATTTATAGTAAGCCTCTCACACTGTCTTATCTGCAGGATGATAGTTCTCACCATCCAGCTCAACTTTGTACCTTCATCCACATGATTATAGTGAAAGACATGTCATACGTGCTTTGTGGTATGGACCAACTGGGCACTGGGTGAATGATAATACCGAGGTGGCACCGAAGTCTACAGCCTTTCTACCTTACACAAGGAATATTCTGAACAGGACTGGCCATATTTTGTGGAAATACAAAGTTTGTGCATTTCGGCCACCATCAAACACCAGGGTCCTTCTAGGTTCCTGGTCATCTTAGTGTATACAGTGTGTCTGAGTGTTAGTTTTTCAGAGTTTCTTTGAAAAATGAGGTTTTAAATTCCCCTGCACAGTGCTTACTTGCTGCTGTTTGGCTTTGAATGTGACACGGTGTGCTGCTTTTGAATGGCTGGTGGTTGTCAACGGCGTCACCTGGCTGCATTCCCGTAATACGTGAACATCTTATACGCCAGGGGAAACTTAGATGAAGGAAGTTTATGAACTTTTTCTTTAAATTAATCACCAAAATTAAAATGTTTCAGCATATGAATGGGAATAAAATTCATAAATATATAGAGATGTAAAATGAAGAGGCATGTTATTACTCCAAATGTAACCCATTACACAAATGATCTGAATATATTTCGAGTTAAACATGTTGATTACTAATCTGTACAACTGAGTAGAAGAATTAAAATTATAGGTGATCCTCTGGAAGCACAAAAAAGGGGCAGGCAATTGGAGGTAAAGCTGTCCCTGATCTGAAGGCTGGTTTGAACACTTGAGTGCTTTAATAGGCATGGTCGTAAGGGGAGTGGAGTGTTTTTGCCTGGCCTTTGAACTGATTTACCCGCTAGCTATAGAAGGACCTACAGTTTAACATGGGCTCAAACCCTAACATAATTATAACATAATTGCTTCAATATTTGACTTTTTATGCACAAAACCTGCTCAATCTTTCGGAATATCTGAAGTGGAGATTTACGTATGCCATGTCATTGGAATACATATGCAGAGGTTTTGTCTCCTATAGAGAGAGGTGTTGAACCATTTACTTACTGAAGGTCAATTGGAAATTTTGTATTTTCATTTGTCACATAAATTTCAAGTGAAGTTTACAAAAGTTTTATGCAATTTTTTCTCATTGTCAATTAGAATTTTTATAAACATTATGCAATTTTTGGTTTGACATGTTTATATGAAAAATTAATCTTGAAAATGTGAACGACTAATTCATGCTTCAGGAACATTGTGTCAAACTATAATTTGAAATACAATTTGCTTCGCAGTTACCTGTTGACTACAGCAGCACTTAAACATAATCTTTTGACAAAAAATGTGTATAACTGATTTAGGGAAACCACAGAAACCTAATCATGATTTTCAGGTAGAGATTTAAATACACTTCTCCTGAAACCCCAAAAGTGAGTCTACTGTGATAATCACAGTGTTTGGTACTTAGTTCAGAACGCAGTTCTGGGATGTCATCAGATTACAACTGTATGCTCAAACCCTGACCCTGACCCTTACCATTCTCTGGAATATTCTAATTCCCCCCCACCCCCCAACTCCCCTCTGTCCCTACAGAAATATTTGTCTCGTAAGGTATCAAGTACAACTTCTGAAGAGCTTGGAAGGTAAAGGTATTAGAAGATGTGAAGTGAGGTGTGCCAGGATAGCTGGAACAGTGACAGCACTGCTTGCAAAATGTGGAAGTTTGAGAGTAAGTTCTGATCTGGCACACTGTTTAATCTGACAGGACGTTTGTGACTCTACTTGTATTTTGACAGTTGTGACAATCCTACCACCACAAATGAGACTCATGACTAAAATACTCTTATGCATGTTCCAGATAAGATATACAACAATACACAAAAGTTTAGGATTACATAATCACACAAAAGTTTAGGATTACATAATCATGTATGATCTCCCACTTTTAGAATTCAGTGTGGCTTGAAGCTCTTATATGGTGCAGTCATACCCTGTAAATGTCTTGATGTGGAATCAGAAAGGACCACAATATGTTCCTGGGAACTCTCCCTTTACACTGTGCTCATTAACACACAAAACTGGATGTTGCTGGAGTACAGTAATGAAGGAGCAGTGACCTACCATATCCCAGCAAATTTTCCTTATAGAGCTCTTGAGAAGAGAAGTTGCATTTTCATATACCCCCTCTCCCCACTTCTGCCAAAAAAAGGCAGCACTAAACAAAACAATAAAATGAGGGGGTTTCTCCATAGCTCCAGCAAATGAGCTGATCAACAGTGCTCTAACACATCCTTTCTATGTTGATGTGTGTTTACCAAATATAATTAGCAAAGAAGTTTAGAACTTTTTGAATTCTAGAGGTAGAAGTATATTTACTGAGACAATTTGGCCCAGAAAGTTATGTGCATGACGAGGAACTTCCTGGCACAGTATATGGTACACATCCATAGTATGGATGAATTTCGTGAAGACAAATAAGTTATGCTTGAAGTGACAACTCTGGTTCTGTAGTTCAAAATGAAGTCTAGATAATGCAGTTTGTGATTGTTTCTTCAGTATATCAAAATTAACTTATCTGCTACCAGTATCATTCTATAAAGTTGACTGAAACAGGTAAAGTGGAAATACATTTAGCTAACACTCGATGTGCTCAGAAGATAATGTATGGTGGTGTTCTTTAAAAGACTGACTAGACTAACTTCTTTAGTGGATTTAAATACTTGAAATTCATTCACACTGATTTTTCAAGTCAATGTTTTGAGATGTGACTTCAGGAGACAAATAGTAGAGAAATATATATTTCCATGGATGCGATGATCTGTCCAGACTAATGTGCTGTACCAAATCAATTGTTAAATTTGTTTTCTGATGAAGTTCCTGTCCATGTGACTAAATTACTCAGTGGTGAGATTCATATATAAGGTGTAGGAAAGAAAAAAATGTGCAAATTAATGGACTAATACCGACCACAGTAGCATCCCCTAATGCTTGCAACATGTAAAGTAAAAATGCATAGTAAGGAATTCCAGCAGGTATTCAACAGTTAAAAGCATTGCAGTATAGATTCATAAAATTCTTATTAATTCAAATGGTTCAAATGGCTCTGAGCACTATGGGACTCAACTGCTGAGGTCATTAGTCCCCTAGAACTTAGAACTAGTTAAACCTAACTAACCTACGGACATCACAAATATCCATGCCCAAGGCAGGATTCGAACCTGCGACCGTAGCGGTCTTGCGGTTCCAGACTGCAGCGCCTTTAACCGCACGGCCACTTCGGCCGGCTCTTATTAATTGATATTATAATTTTCCAGTTCACATAAAAAGTTCATTCTTGCCTAAAATAGAAAATGATAGTTGCCACAGGAAAATTCAATCAAGAAAACTAACAAATTATGGGACATAATTGCTTGCCAGTAGATATTTTCAGAAGAAATGTGTAGCACTACTGACGGACACATGTAGAAGTTAAAGTGATACACTAACAAGTTTTCAGAACTAGTAGTTCCTTCCTTGGCCAAGGAGACAGGGATATACTGGGGAAGGTTAAAAAAAGAAGAGAAAGACACTCAATCCTGGGATGGCAGAAACCCAAAGAGTGTACATCATCAGTCTCATTCACAGCTAATACTATAACAGTGCCATTCTAATGGATGTATCTACATCTATGTCTATACTCTGCAAACCACTGCAAGGTTCATGGCAAGAAAGATTGTTTGAACGCTTCTGTGAACACTCTCCCATTGTTTAAACAAACCAGTGACTATTCCTGCTGCCCTTCTCTGTATACATTCAATATCCCCGGTTAGTCCTATCTGGTATGGGTCCCACACACTCGGGCAATATTCTAGAATGTCTTGCACGAGTGATTTGTAAACAATCTACTTTGTAGACTGATTGCACTACCCCAGTATTCTACTAATAAATGGAAGTCTACCACCTGCTTTACCCACAACTGAACCTATGTGATCATTCCATTTAATATTCGTGCAAAGTGTTACACACAGGTATTTGTCTGACTTAGCCGATTCCAACAGTGACCCACTGTTGTTATAATCATAAGACACAATGTTTTTTTCATTTTGTGAAGTGCACAATTTTACATTTCTGAGAATTTACAGCAAGTTACCAATCTCTTTACCACGTTGAAATCTAATCAAGATCTGACTGAATATTTAAGCAGCTTCTTTCAGATAGTACTTCATTATAGATAACTGCATCATCTGCAAAAAGCCTTATTTTATTATTAATATTGTCTGCAAAGTCATTACTATACAACATGAACAGCAAGGGTCGCAACACACTTCCCTGGGGCACACTTGAACTTACTTCTGCATCTGAAGATGACTCTTCATCCAAGATACCGTGCTGTATCCTCCTTACCAAAGTGCTCCATCCAAGATACCATGCTCTTTCCTCTCTACCAAAACATCCTCAATCCAGTCACAAATTTCACTTGATACCCCATATGACTGTACTTTTGATAATAAATGTAGGTGCGGTACTGAGTCAAACGCTTTTCAGAAGTCAAGAAATACTGTACCTACCTGTTTGCTTTGATCCAAAACTTTCAGCATGTCATGTCAGAAAAGTGCGAGCTGGGTTTCACATGACCGATGTTTTTGAAAACCATGCCAGTTAGCATTGAGGTGGTCATTCTGTTCAAGATACTTCATTATGTTTGAGCCAGAATATGTTCCAAGATTGTACAACAAATCAATGTCAAGGATATTGGATGGTAGTTTTGTGGATCACTTCCACTACCCTTCTTGTAAATGGGTGTGACTTGTGCCTTTTTCCAAGAACTGGGTGCAGTTTTTTGTTTGAGGAATCTATGATAGAGTTGGAAGTGGGGCTAACTCAGCTGCAAATTCAGTATATAATCTGACAGGGATTCCATCGGAGCCCGGAGATTTATTCAGTTTTAATGATCTAAGCTGACACTAATACTTGTTTTACTCATCTTTTCAGGGGTACAAGGATTAAATTGGGGCAATACTCCTGGGTTTTCCTTCGCAAAGTAACACTTGAAAACTAAGTTAAGCACTTCAGCTTTTGCTTTGTTACTCTCAATTTCAGTTCCTGTCTCATTCGCTAGGAACTGGACGCTAACTTTTGTGCCACTTACAGCATGTACATATAACCAGAATTTCTTTGTGTTCTGTGAAACATAACATAACAGTATTCTGCTATGGTAAGGAATTACGTATTGCTCTCGTCAGCCAAATTCATTTCATTCAGTATCTCTCTTTCTATAGCCCTACACTTCGTTTTACACCTATTATGCAGTATTATCTGTTTCTTTAGGATTTTCTTTACGGTGACTATATACCATGAAGGTTCCCTTCCATTATGAACTGTTCTACTGGGTACATATCTATACAGTGCAAGGTCAACTATTCTTTTAAACTTGAGCTAGAGTTCCTCTACACACTCCTACTCTGTGCTGAAAGTTTCAAGTTCCTTGTTGAGATATGACACTACTGATTTTTTACATGGCTTACTGAACATATTTAATGTGGACATCCTTAAAGAGGTCAAGTTTATTTGTTGCCATTAGATCCAATATATTGCCATCATGAGTGGGGTTCCTAACTATGTATTCTAGATAGCTTTCAGAGAAGGCATTCAGTAAAGTTTCACGGGATGTCTTATCATGGCCACTACTAACAAAACTGTAATTTTCCCAATTAATTGTTAAATGATTTCTGTATGATTGGGGAACTTACATACAAGTGAACTGAGGTTTTCTTTAAAAAAGTTTTCAGTTGCATCAGGAGATAAGTCTGGTAGGCAATAGAAGGATCCAAATTATCAATCATTTTATGCCCCCCCAAATACTAAGTCTTGATCAAACAATCACACAGGCAGCTTCAATTTCTAACTCAGTGGATTTGAGTTTCTCGTCTACTGTGACAAAGACACCACCTCCACACCCCATTTGTGATATACATTTAAATTTTCCCCAAAAATATCACTGCTATCTATTTCAGGTTTCAACCTGCTTTCAGTACCTTTTTCATGAGTGCTTCAAACTCCAGGCAGTTCGTTGCGAATTCTTCGGCAGTTTACCATTAGGAATTTATTACTTTCACCTGAAGGAGGCATTTCTTTCTATCTTACATCAGTACTTCTGGGTTTCCTATACCTATTGTTATCTGGATTGGCTGAAGAGTCCCCTAATCTAAAAAAAAAGCCTTGTCTGCACCCCACACACAGTCAGCTATCTGAGTAGCAGCCTCTGATGTGTAGTGAACACCTGACCTATTTATGGGAACCCTACAGTTCTTAACCCTATGGCACAAGTCCAGGAAGTCGCAGCCTCGCTTGTCACAGAACCTTTGAAGTCTCTAGTTCAGTGCTTCCACTTGACTCAGAACCAAAAGGCTACAATCAGACAATGCTGCAAATTGTGAGCTTCGTTGAAACTCCACTCTTCTCAGTTTTTTCTGCCAGTCACTGGGATGTCCCAAGAGTGATCTAGGAGCCCAGGTGACAGACATCATATACCGCTTTTTTGGATACATATTTTGTATCAGGAATTTTTCAGAAAGATTTGTAATGTTCGGTTCACAAATACAGGACAGGAAACTGGTCTCCACCACAGGCCATGAGGATAACTGTGACATAAGAGAAAGTTTAAAGCAACATATTGAACAATCACATGTTCCAAATGATATTTTAAGAAGTCGGGTATCAGAAAAATAAGTAGGTGTGTGGATCTCTGACAGATGAAGAAATCTTATGGTTTACGTGCATGGTAATCATTCAAAGAGCAGATGTTATTTAAAGATATTTCACCCCTTAATATTATTTCATTTAATTCTGCTTTGTGAATTAGACACTAAAGATTATTTGTTTGCATATCATTATACCGTACGTTGTGACACTCTTATTTTCTATAATGGGCTTACACAGTTTTTTCTCCCTTAATGTACAACATTATTGAATACATTGAATTTTTCTACTGCAGTCTTGAGTTATTCTGGTAATCCTATGGTTAATACATTTCCAGCCCTCCCTCTATACAATTAATTCCAGTTAATTGGATGGTCTCTCACTGATCAGTTACTACACTTTAACAAGAATCCTAGATATTCTGTATGACCAACAACAAATAAAAGTTCAAAATTAATACTGCCAATGCTAGACAGTAGTAAGGATGTGTTCAGAACTATCCTGAGAAAAAGAGTAAATGAGGAAGTCTCCAGAATCTGCTAGTAATGTACAGAAAAATTACTTGGTTCAGTTTTCAAAGATTTATTATTCTAGATGTTTTTAGCATGTTACCGTCCTTTTTTTTTATTTTTTATTTTTTATTTTTACAGAAGTCCTTCTGAATAAGCACTACAATTGTATTAAAGTGCATTTGGCATGAAAATGGTCTGAATTATAGACTGAAACCAGCTGCCAACCAAAATAAACACCTGTTCCGATCAAGACTGTTTTACTGAATTTTACACTGAGGTGACAAGTCATCGGATATTTCCTAAAATTATGTTGGCCCTCATTTTACCTGGCGTAGAGCAGCAACTTGACATGGCATCAATCCAACAAGTTGATAGAAGTCTCCTGCAGAAATGGTGGGTCATGCAGGCTCTATAGGCAGCCGTAATTGTGAAAGTGTTGCTAGTGCAGGATGCTGTGCATGAACTGACCTCTCAATTTTGTTCCAAAAATATTTGATGGGATCCATGATGGGCAATCTGGATGGCAAAACCATTTGCTCGAACCGTCCAGAATGTTCTTCAAACCAGTTGCCAACTGTTGTGGCCTGGTGACATGGTATCACTACCCGGGAACATGAAGTGCCTGAATGGCCGCAAAAGTCTCCAAGTAGACAAACATAACTATTTCCAGTCAATGGTTTGTCCTGTTGGACCAGAGTACCCAGTCAATTCCACATAAACACAGCCCACACCATTATGGAGCTGTCACCAGCTTGCACAGTGTCTAGTTGACAACTTGGTTCTATGGCTTTGTGGGGATTGTGTCACACACTAACCCTACCAACAGCTCTTACCAACTGAAATTGGGACTCATCTGACCAGGCACAGGTTTTTCAGTCATCTAGGGTCCAACAGATACAGTCACAAGACCAGGAGAGGCACTGCAGGCAATGTGCTGTTAGTAAAGGCACTCGTGTCGGTCGTCTGCTGTTATAGCCAATTAACACCACATTTTGCATCACTGCCATAATGGATATGTTCGTCGTACATCCCAAATTGATTTCTATGTTTATTTCACACAGTGGTGCTTGTATTTCAGCACAGACAACTCTATGCTGACGCTGCTGCTGTCAGTCGTTGACCTTATAATGTTGAATTCCCCAACGATTTTCAAAATGAAATGTCCCACGCATCTAGTTTTAACTACCATTCCATGTTCAAAGTCTGTCAATTCCCGTTGTGTGGACATAATCGCATAAAAATGACAGCTCTGACAATGCACTGCCCCATTATACCTTGTGTAAGCAATACTAACACCATCCGTATATGTGAACATCACTATCCCATGATTATTGTCACCTCACCTCAGTGTTATGTACTCTGATCGCTGTTCATTCTTCATTGAAAGAGTGCTTTCTAAAATATTAAACATATTAGATGCTGCATTCCTAGTGTTAAGCAGCAAGAGCACAGATAAACTGTACAGCTATTTCCCACCTTAAGTGCACTGACTGAAAACCATCATGAATAGTATCATTTCTACAATAATTTATAAACAACCATGGGACAGGAGCACATCATGAGAGATCACTGCCATTTTCATGTCTATAGTACCTTGATCTGGATAATATAAATAGTTTGTTAAGCTGAAACTAGTCATGTAACTAAGAATAATAAATATAACATCCTAATTGGAAAAAAAATGTCATATTCATTTGGCACATTGAGTTAAACAGTACAAATAAGTGGACATCTCTGACTAATCAGTAGCAGAAGTATAATAGATGGCTGCAAAAATAGTTAATGAAAATGTTTTAATACACTAAAATGCAAATGAACCTTGTGTTAAGTTCTGCGCCATTTTTCGTAGCCAGTTGTAGATGAACTGTCAATTTTTCTATCTCAGGCGATACACAGTTAGAAAGAGACTCATAAAATGGTCTACATTAATGCTAAAGAAGAATAAAAGATAGTTTTATGAAAATTATTATGTTGATATGTAAATCAAAGAATATTAAAAGTGAAGTTTTAAGTTATTTGTCAACAACAAAATTTTAATATGATGAAAAGAGAAGGGAAGTAGTAAAGTGAAAGGAAATTAATGCAACGTATGTTGCAATGGAGTGCAAAAAAGAGAGATTGCAGCAGAACAGTAAGGATTTAAAGCATGTGAAGACTGTAAGAGGAGAAATTTATAAAGTAGGCAGTGTTGATGGAAAATTAAATTTTTTACCATGTTTTTATTAGGTCACTTTCTCATCTGTCTATCTGTTCGGTACAAATTTTGCAACTGATTTAAAGTAACTTCCTAATGAGCTACAGACTCGAAATTTTAAATGTCAGAAATGGATGAAAACTTAATATTAATTCGCTTTCTTGTTTGGAGTGTGGCGGAGGTACATTGTGTACCACTGCCATTTGGTCATTTCCCTGTTCCAGTGGCAAATGAGTTGTGGGCAGAACAATTGCTGGTAAGCTTCCATGTGAGCTTGAATCTCTATCTATACCTTCACAGTTTTTTTGTGTGATATACGCAGCACGAAGCAATGTACTGGTTGAGTCAGGTGAAGAGAACTGAAATAAGCCTGAAATGTATTACATATCTCTGTTGCAATCTCATGAAAATGCTTTCAATCAATTGCAAAATTACACACACACACACACACACACACACACACACACACACACAATCAGACTAGAAAGTATAATATAAATTCTTCTAGCCCCAAACAGATAGTCCTCAAAATGTCCAATCATGAGCTTTTAATAGCTTCAAAGTACTTGTAAGATTTAAAATGAAAAATGTGGGGCACACGTAATACATAATTCATACATGAATTGTTCACCTCCGTACAATTATGCTACCTGTCATCCAATGCTTGAGCAGTTCACCTACTTGCTATCATCTGTACCATGTACTCCACCCTTTCACATTTTAACTCTTAAAAGTATTTTCATAATTATTAAAAATTCACAATCACATATTTTCAGGACAACCTGCATGTGGTTAGGTGTCTTTAAGGAGATATGGGAAATTTGCACTTTTTAGTGCAATTTAAAAAATGTGACACATTAAATATATTTCTACAGCACTTTCAATCTTATTTTTCCCTGAAACAAATAAGGTCAAAATCAAACAGAAGCAAGGATAAGGAGTGGATAGCTCTTGGGACAAGTATCTTGTGCTAGGAAGAGAGAGCTCAACATAACCCTGAGAACAAGCAGAACAAGGAAAAAACTGAAACTTCCTGGCAGATTAAAACTGTGTGCTGGACCGAGACTCGAACTCGGGACCTTTGCCTTTCGCGGGCAAGTGCTCTACCGACTGAGCTACCCAAGCACGACTCACGCCCCCTCCTCACAGCTTTACTTCTGCCAGTACCTCGTCCCCTACCTTCTGAACTTTACAGAAGCTCTCCTGCGAACCTTGCAGAACTAGCACTCCTGAAAGAAAGGATATTGCGGAGACATGGCTTAGCCACAGCCTGGGGGATGTTTCCAGAATGAGATTTCCACTCTGCAGCGGAGTGTGCGCTGATATGAAACTTCCTGGCAGATTAAAACTGTGTGCCGGACCCAAGTTTGAGTCTCGGTCCGGCATACAGTTTTAATCTGCCAGGAAGTTTCATATTAGCGCACACTCCGCTGCAGAGTGGAAATCTCATTCTGGAAACATCCCCCAGGCTGTGGCTAAGCCATGTCTCCGCAATATCCTTTCTTTCAGGAGTGCTAGTTCTGCAAGGTTCGCAGGAGAGCTTCTGTAAAGTTTGGAAGGTAGGAGAAAAGGTACTGGCAGAACTAAAGCTGTGAGGACGGGGCGTGAGTCGTGCTTGGGTAGCTCAGTCGGTAGAGCACTTGCCCGCGAAAGGTAAAGCTCCCGAGTTCAAGTCTCGGTCCGGCACACAGTTTTAATCTGCCAGGAAGTTTCATATCAGCGCACACTCCGCTGCAGAGTGGAAATCTCATTCTGGAAGGGAAAAACTCTTTAGAATGACGTAAAAAAAAAAAAAAACTTAGTAATCAAAATGAAACTGAATGCCCCCCCCCCTCCCCCAATCTGATTGTAGCTCAGGTAGAAATAGTGACACCATAGTCTAACATAACAGTCACAACACTTCGCCTTGATTTTGCTGCCTACTGCACCAGCAGCGCGCCAAGTGGCCAGTAATTAAACTGTTGAGTTCAGCCTGAGAGGTATATACCATCATGTTACTAAACTGTATTGTCAGGATATTCGCTTGCAAACTACATGTACATTGATGATTAATGTTTTGTTTTAGGAGCAGAAAACTGATAGTGAACAGCAGATGAGAACATCTTATGAAAAAAAGACCCTGTTTTCCTTTACAATAATACTTAGTTTTGTCCGCTACACATCAAACAAAACCAGTTCATAAACACAGACAATAATAAACTCATGTGGAATGCAGTTAACCACACTGCTTGGCATTCCAGATAAGCCATCCCAACTGACACTGAAGAGGAAACTGCCACAAAGGTTCTACAATCCGTCTACAACTGTAACACACTCCCATGGCACAGAAACATCCATTCAACTCTCCATATATCAGTGCCAGATTCATCTGAATCATCAACACAGACATGCTTTGCCGATAAAGTGGTAAAATTAAGTGCAGTCATTAGTGTCTAGAAAAAGCATGTGGAGTATCAGAACATGCAGATCGCTAGACTTCGTGCAAAACTGTTACATGACAAGGAAAGTGCCTACCTTTTTAAGTATAGATAGCAACAGAAACTGTATCAGAAGGATCAAGTGAAGAGGAATAAACCAATTTTGAAGACTATAGGATCCCGATATTTTAAAAAAGAGCCCCTGACTTCTTGTTAAGCCAGATTAGTATGCCACCTGCAATATGGAAAGACAAAAATAATCTGTTTGCTCTAAATTTATTATATTACAGCACAAAGGCATACAGGTTTTGTCAAAATGTTTCATGTTTCCATCAGTGCATACATTACAGAGGTATGTGGAAGGCATACAAATAACATGTGGGATAAGTGACAATATGTTCCACCTTTTAAAGCAAAAGGTACAGCAGTTCTCCAAAACTGATTAACTAGTGCATGTGTCATTGGATGAAAAGTCTCTAATGGCAAAATTTAACATATGACAGCACTTGTGACAGTGTTATTGGATTAGAGAACTTGGTGTTTACACTCACTGTATATTTGTCCCACTTAGAATAATATACAGATGAAGGTCGTACTTGCGGCAGCAGGCGACAATGACTGAAACACAGCAGGCCAACGGAACGACAAATGGGGCATCAATCCCTTTTGCATGTAGAGGTACACGTCTGTGAATCTATGTGTTTATATTCTGTTGATATCAACGTGGCAAGCTGCAGTTCTATCCAACGTCAAAAGTGCTTCTTCACGAATGTGTTGTAACATGCCACTGGTTTCATGATTTTACTCGCTACTTGCACTTATTTTACAATCATTTTTAGCAACATCTATGTCTGCTGATATTACACAAAGTCTTGGAGGCACAAAAAATTCAAATATTTTGTAAAAAATGTACGAAAGGGATGCAAAACAAATTTTATGTTTACAACACTTCTGAAGTTCCCCTTTCTTGCCGCTTCGAGCGCTACTGTTGCTCCAGCTGTCAAACTGTAACAACTTTTACAGCAGTGAGTGTCGCAACTGTTATGTTAGACTGTGGTGACACTTTCAAATCACTGGTCACCAAACTCAATGATTACTTTCTCACAGGACTACAAGCACTGCACCTAGTAATAAACAAGTAAATACAGATGCATTAGATTTACTTGTGCAGTCACTGCATGCACTGTCAACAGACAATAGTTACAAAGTACAACCCCTAAGGAGATTACAGAATCTATCAGGTTGCTAAACAGTAGTAATCCTGTTGGCTATGATGGTGTTCCTGGCAGAATATTGAAATCTTGTGCTAACTTTATAGAATTACCCTTAAACTATATTTTTAGTCAATCAATAACTCAGGGCATATTTACTGATAGACCTACATATGCTGTAGTAACACCAATCTACAAACTAGAAACAAGCAAACCACTTCTAATTACAGATCTATACCACTCTTTCCAATATTTTCAAAAGCATTGGAGAAAGTGGTGTATGATGGATTAATGACTCATTTCACTGAGTAGAACTTGTTAAGCTCCTCTCAGACTGGCTTTCATATAGGATTCTCTGCACAGAAAGTAATCCAAGATCTCACAGATGAAGTGCTAGCTGGGCTAAACAAGAAAGAATATTTTGTTGATATATTCTGTTTCGTTGCCAAAGCCTCTGAATGTGTGGATTACAAAATTCTACTTAGGACACTAAAGTATTATGAGATTAATGGCGTCACTCTTGCAAGGATGCAATCCTACCTCCATAACAGAAAGCAGGAGGTCCCATTAACAGACTGTATTTCAGGCACGAATATGTGATCAGACGGGAAGGGGGGTTGGGGTTGGAGTTGGGTGGGGGGGAGAACATAAGATGTGGACTGCTATGGAGATTCGTATGGAGTTTACACTTCTTTCTACCTATATAAATAATCTTCCAATGTCTTTAAAGGAAAGTTCAAAAACTGTAATGTTTGCTGATGACACAATGATTTTACTGAAGGGTCCAAACTCAACATCAGCAGAGACAGCTCAGAATACAGATGCATAGACCTACAAGTGGTTCAGAGCTTACACTTTAAGCCTTAATTTCACAAAGACTAATATTATGCAATTTCAAACAAAAAATAATGACTTTTTAGCACCAGAAGTAGATATTACTTGTCATACATCACACAGTAAAGTGATAGTTTATTATTAATATAATACATACACAGATTATGTTTCTATGATGTCTTTGTCTTACGTTAATGTATACTTTCACTTATTCCACATTACTGAAAGTTATCCTTCTTGATGGGATCAGTGGAACACACGAATGAATGAATGAATGAATGAGTCTAACACTGACACCACAAAGAGAGGAAGAGAGAGTGAGTTAAGGCAATACAAGTTGGAAGGGAGACATAACATTAATGCTTAATTTTACCTTACACCTTAGGAAATACGCAGACCATCATCATATTAAAAGCAAGTCACAAAAACTACAACCACATTCAGTACACACACAACACACACACACACACACACACACACACACACACACACACACACACATGGACCAAATTAGCAACATGTTCTCATTTAATATGAGAAAATATCTATTTGTGTATACTATATTCAAACCAAAATATTTTCCATGGGGAGATACACTCTTCTGTGCATTTTTCTTGTGGAACACATACCTAAATTTGACTTCAATTTATACTTAAATAAAAAAAAAACCTATACTACTACTCCAATATGATATATGATATTACCTTTGGTGGTGGTGACAGCAAGTTCCACTTATCATTGCCTTCATTATCATCATTGTATACCTCTTGTAAACAGGTAACATAGTCTTCATTTGAGGTACATGGCGGTTCCTCATTATTGTCAACCTGTGAATTTCAAATACTACATCAACAGTGCGATAATATATATGAGGAAAGACGTAGATAAACTAACAGAAGTGCAACGGGAGGGGAGGGGAGGGGTGGGGTGGGGTGGGGTGGTATCTTTAACTCGACTCTAATCTTAGCACCTTTCGTCTGTTAGATTTTACTCCTCCGATGTTGAACCAGTATAACGACAATGTTTGTTGGAATATGATATAGAAGATATGAATCTTGGGGAATTCATATCTGCTATCTCACTTCATATCTTCTATTTCATATAGCAAATAACATTTTCATTATATTGTTCAACATTAATTTGAGAATTATCCCTCTCTTAGAAAAGAGCATTACATAAGCCATTATCTCAAGAAGCAAGATATATTAAGTGATTCTTCAGTTTCTCCCGGTGTATTTGTTGCTCGAACAGTCCACAGGTATACTGACAGTTCACAGTGTCTAACTGGCACAATATTTCAACAATCAGACATGTTGCCATCGTCAGGTGTGCTGACGAACAGTTCGTCAGTGCACCAGACGATGGCGACATGTCTGATTGCCGAAATATTGTGCCAGTTGTACACTACGAACTGGCAGCATACCCATGGACTGTTCGAGCAAGATATATTAATGTTAGCTTGAAAAGTCGAACATCAGAAACTCCAGATTGGAATATCAATGGTATAATGAAAGATTGCTACTCACTATAATGATGACACATTGGGTTGCAGACAGGCAGAACAAGAAAATTGTTATGATTTAGCTTTCAGCCAAAGTCTTCTTCAGAAAATAAAACACATGCATATGCATATGCACGCACACACACACAAACACACACACACACACACACACACACACACACACATTCATTTAGACATGCAAGCATACCTCAAGCACATCTCTGGCAGTTAGGAACAGTATTTTTTTGTGCTTGTCTGCAACTCAACGTGTCATCTTTATGGTGAGTAGCAACAATCTATCCTCTTCCATATATTTCTGGCTTGAAAAAATCATCTACTAGAGTTACAGTTCAATATCTGTCAGTCTCTTACCTTCACATCAAAGACACTGTCGGCAAACAATTCAGAAATCCTGTGTGCCACACACCTACTTATATTTTAACCTAGACAAATAACAGTGAAGTATCCTTTTAAACAATAACATAATATGCAAAAACCTCCTTCTAAACAACATCAGACATACATCATTTTCTGTGATATGTCAGGCATCTGAGGATTACACCAGAGTTGAATAAAATAATAGGAATGCAAACCAAATATTCTGGTGCATGGATACCTCTGGTTTCAAAGATTGCCCAAATCCTCCTTTGGTAATTTCAGGAGTACTGAAGAAGTATGATAGGACTATTACTATTACTATTTACAATATATGTAAATGATCTAGTGGATAAAATTGGCAGCTCCACATGGCTATCCAGACAATGCAGTTGTTTCTACGAAGATAGCAGTGCCATAATGCTGTTATCAAATTACACGTAGACAAGCAGTAGGTAGGATGATGGTATGGGCACATGACGGCAAGGTCTTCAGCACACCCACGAATATACCTTGAGATGAGTGTCGGGAAAATACACTAAACAGGAGTATAAAACAGCGTGTAAATGAAAAGTAATAAAATATGGAAAGCCATGTGTACCAACAAGGTAGCATGAAACTAAGTATCATGCTAATATTAAAATATCAACTAAACATGAAAAAAGTGTTGGGAGGAGTTAAATCGATGTAGCAGATGGATGTGACTGGCAGACTGCTGGATTAAAAAAATAAATAAAAAATAAAAAAAGAGGATGAGCCAGCCATTCTGCAACATACTAAAGCCTCCAGTCTAAAAGCTTAGGCCAGAATCCAGACACATTACAGAACTTTAAAACTTGAGTCACACTCGTCTCATCATCAGCTAAAATAGAGGGCAGATCCCCATCGATATTATCTTCTGCCCTTGCATCACGGTATACAAAGCACTCTGTAAAAACTGGCATACAGATATTTGTACACCACAAGCACCACAAAAAGGGGATCCTCACGTCGTAGTAAGGAGCCATGTGTAAGAAGGCAGTGTCCAATGTGAAGACGTGTGCGGGTAACTTTACACCATCTGAGCAACCAACAGGAAGAACGCTACAGTCGGGTAGTTGACTTTACCAACTGTAGCTTATTGTCCATTACTGCCAGCCATTCCGCATCCCACAACTGCATGAACTTCCTATGTGCAGAAACAACAGCCTGCAGGAGAACTACACTTGTCCTGCCACCCCGCCGAATGACACCTGCTTTCACTGTCATTGGAGCAAGTATAGTTGGTCATATATCAGCTGGGCAAATTTCTCAGCTGGGTACAGGTTCTGTAGAGATTGTAAGGCACTAAGGGAACGGGGCAGATGAGAAACTGTTTGCCCTGAATATGATGCATCTGTTCCAGTGCCTTAAGGATCATGTGGAGCTCCACTGAAAAAACAGTATACTCATCAAAACGGCAAATCCTGGTAACATGGTTGGGGAACACTAATAAGCAGTCAAGGGAATTCCCTTGTTTGGAACCATCAGTGTAAACTACTGTGAAACTGTGATACATATCTAAAATGTTAAAAAACAGAGATTGAAATGTAAAATCTGGTGTACTATCTTTCTCAAATTGATCAAGTCTAAAATAAGTCTGGGCCTCTCAAGGAGCCAAGGTGGAAATCTGCTCCAACCTCGATGTAAAACATTAACACTGGCCACACCCATCTCTAAAAGGCAATCCTCTGTGCGCATCCCATAGGGTCTTGTTGCTCATTGCCGATTACAAAAAAAACTTTCCATTCGAGGCTGAGCAACGGTATGGTATGCAGGTGTGTATGGCATGGAGTGTGTTTTATATGCGTGGTGCACCATTGGTAGCTGTCGCCTGATGTGAAGTGGTGGTTCACCAGCCTCCACACAGAGGCTTGGTATGGGGTTCATTTTTAACGCCTCAGTGGCCAACCAAATCCCTTCATGGTGCACCGCGTCCAGGATCTATAAATAAGAGGGCCTCGCAGACCCACGCACCGTGCTCCCATAGTCTAGCCAAGAGTGCACAAAGGCTTTATAAAATCAGAGCAGACAAGTCCTGTCTGCCCCCTATGTACTGTGGCTAACATATTTTAAAATACTTAGGGCCTTAATATGGGCAAACATGTGAGTTTACAATTTGAGGCCTAGAAACATCACCATGTTTTTAAAATTAAGGAAAGTGTCCCTTATCCTCAACTCCGGAAAGTTTAAAATGGAAAAAGAATACACAAAGACCTCTCCATTGAAAACTTACAACCACTCTTCCATGAACATTCATCCAAACGTCGAAGAGTTAGCTGGAACTGACTCATTGTCGCTGCAAGGCTTGAAGATGAGCAAAACACAGATAAGTCATCCACAAACAAAGAACACTGGACAGAACTTTTCACTACTGATGTAATGTTAGTAATAGCTATGGCAAAGACAGTCACACTTAAAACATTACTTTGACGGACACCGTTCTCCTGCTCAAAGCAATCAAGCAGAATGTCACCAACTCTGTATCGAAAATACCATGGCGAGAGAAAGGACTGAATAAAAATGAGAAGACAGCCACGAAACTCCAATTTGTGAAGCTGCTCAAAGATAAAATGTCTCCAAGTAGTATCACAAGCCTTCTCAATGTCAAAAAATATACCCAGAAGATGATACCAGTGCAGGAAATCCTGCTGGATAACTGCCTCCAGGAGTGTCAGGTTATCAAAAATGGAGCGATACCTCCTAAACCCAAACTGAAAGCGACTAAGGAGTTGCCTGGTTTCTAAGATCCAGACAAAGCAGCGGACGGCCTTCTGCTACAAGATCTTTCCCATGCAGATAGTGACGGCAACACTGTGATAACTACTTGGGCATGTGTGGTCATTCCTAGGTTTTAAAAGAGGAATTAAAATTTCCTCACACCATGAGTCATAAAAGTGACCCAACACTGAAATTGCAGTGGGAAGTGCGTGGAGGATCTCTCTATTTTGCCTTGTGAGGTGCCGCAGGTTGCTGTAATGGACTGTCATGACCAGGGGATGTGTTATGAGCCATAGACAATGCAGAATCCAGCTCCCACATGGAAAATGGGCAGTGGTAATCTTCATCAATGGTGGAGCAGAACTCCAAAGTGGCTCTCTCAGCAACTGCTCTGTGGTGTTGGAAGTCTGGATCCTGACCGGCAGTTGCAGTAACTGTGGAAAAATAGGCTGCCATACTCTGAGCAGTGTCTTGCAGTCTGGTTTGGAGAGTGCCATTCCCCATTACAGAAGCCATGAGACACCTCCCTTCTCTTCCAGAAATTCTCCTGATGGTCTCCCATAAAGTGTAACTCTTCGTGGAATGATTTATGGTGTCCAGGAACTGTTGCTGCGACCTCTTCTGGCTCTTGCGAATAGTCTTCAGACATTTTTCCCATGCCATCTGAAAGGCTACAAGATTCTCTGTAATTGGCTAAATCGAACCTACACAGAGCCATATGCCCAATCCTCACTGCAGAGCAGCTCCACCAAGGAAGAGGCTGCCTCTTCGGTTGTCTCATCGACTGTGGAATGGATGCTTCAGCAGCGCGGTGGATCATTTTGGTAATATAATCCACCTATACCTCTACAATGACATGATGTTCAAACTGGGCTAGCTGATTGTACAGTCTCCAGTCTGCTCTACTGAGCACCCATCAAGGTGGTTTCCTTTCAGGCTCCACTCCATCTGGTAGGTGAATCCACATTGGGAAGTGATCATTTCCATGCAATTCATCGACCACTTCCCATTTATCACATTTATCAATGTGAGCAAGGGCTTGAGAACAAAACAAAATATTGATGGCAGAGAACAACCCAGTTGCAGTGCAGAAGTTCCTGTATTTAGCAAATAGGCACATGATGATATGAGAAGCCTCTCAATTACTCTATCCCGGGGGCAAGTAGTTGCAGAGCCGCAAAGCACATTGCGTGCACTAAAATCACCACAGAGGATGAGGGGGTGGGGGAGCTGTGTAAGGGGGTTGAGAGCCTCTTCGTCCAGCGCATCAAATGGGGACAGGTAATGGGAACATATTGCCAATGAATGACATACAAGCACTGATATGGCAACTTCTTGTAAATTTGTCATAAGGAAGAGAGGTGAGGAGTGGTAGTCAGTACTGACTAAAATACCTATGCCTTCTCTAGCTCTCTTCCACTCAGGTCATCCTTGTTGTGGAGTACATAGCCTCATAGCTCAGGGGTATATGGTGAAGGAAACTAATCTCTTGGAGACACAGATAAAGTGGTCTATCATGAGATAGTAGCCAAAGTTCCTCCACATGCATTGTGAACCCCTGCAAGTTCCACTGAAGTATAGGAGCCATCTATCACAGGGGTAGCACCATCATCCTGTCTCTCTGCTGGGGTAGGGAGACTGCAGCAGGTAGAGGGTTAATTGTGGGGTGAAATGATTGCCACCACACACATCTCATACTTATCAGCTCTGGGGAAGAGTCAGATGAAGCATTATGTAGAATCACATCGACATGGTCTGCCAGTTTATTACTAGATTTTACGTGTTGTTGTTGCTTCCCATTGGCTTTTCTCTGTTTTGCGGGCTTTGCTGGAGCTGAAGCAAATGTGGAAGGCTGCATGGACTTGTAGAACTTATTGACATCATCATAGGGGATATGCTTTGTTGTTTTTATTTTCTGTACTTTGCGTTCCTGTGGGAAGATTCTGTAGCCCTTACTCCATACAGGGTGGTTTCCAGAGCAGTTTATACATTGTGCAGGAGACGAACAACCAACTCCTTCATCAGCGATCTTACCGCAGCTGCCATACATCGTTTCTCCTTTACACGCTAGCATGGTATGCCCAAAACTTTGGCATTTAAAACAGCACATCAGGTTTGGGACATATGGCCATACGTTTAGGCAAAGAAAGCCCGGCTTGATGTGTTCTGTGAGTTTGTTGTTACTGAAGGTAAGAAAGGAGGAGATGGATTTCACCAGTTCTCCAACCGCCATTTCATAATGTTCTGAACACCAACAACTCCCTCTGGACTTGCTCCTCAATTCTTATATTTTTCTCTTGTTCTACATGATCAGGCCCAGTGGACCACATGCTGCTACAAGTTTCCTCCTTCACTGAATTCTGTCCATTGCTGCTATCTGCCATCGGTCCACGTTTATTGATGCTTGGTTTAAATCTTCATGGAGGCCATCCTTCCAAAGTTTTTTGGGTCTCCCTGGAGGTCCCTTTCCTGTAGGTGTAAAATCCAGGAGCTTCTGAGGCCATCTGTGATCTTTCATCCACGCCACATGGCTGGCCCACTGCATTCGTTTGCCTTTGACAGGTCCTGCTATGTTGGGCTGCTGGTATAGTTCCTAAAGCTCTTGGTTGTGTGTGATCCTCCATTCCCCTGTGTCTGCATCCAAAAGCAAACCGAAGATCTTCCGAAGCACTTTTCTCTCAAAAACGAGGAGCTTATGGAAGTCCTGTTTCCAGATACTCCATGTCTCACAGCCATATAGAACAAAAAGTTGGATAAATTCTCCTATAGGAATATTAACTAGATCTCTACATGACATAACACCTTTGCTGAAGTTCAGGGTGCTGTGGAGCTCTGTGTCAATGGCATATTTCCCCAGGCACTTAGCTCTCTTTAGATTAACAGCTTGTTGGGAACTGAATGTTTCAACCAATAGTGTTCCATTTCAAAACTGCTTTACAGATTTGAGAGACCCAATAATTCCTTCCAAGCCCTTTTGTTACTAAACACACATTCTGATTGCCAGCCTGTGTACTGTTACTCTTTACTACATTGTTCTGATTTACTCCCACATCTGGAGGACTGGCTACCTGGGCCCTCTTGTTAGACTGGGTGTGTTAGCTTCTAGCAACCCACCCTTCCGCTGGGAGCAGGAAGGGAAAATTTCGAAGGATCCGTCTCGGTCCCATAAACAGCTAGGGAAATACAAGTCCACCAAAACAGAGACCCGCATGCCTAGGTACGCCTTATACAACTGAGGTGTGGCAGGTTTCCCAGAGGTTGCCCGCTAGTGGCTGCTCCCCCCCCCCCCCCCCCCCCCCCCCCCCCCCCCCCCCCCGCAATAGCAATGCATCTCATAAGAACACAGCACACCTTGAGATTGAGAATTTTTTTTACAGAGGTTTATTCCATCCTCGAAGTCCAGGCAGTCAAGCCGAGATCCCCTTTCCCTGTGAGACACAACGTTCGACCACTGTGCTACACTGTGGTTGCTGAAGCATGCCCAGAGTTTACGGTGGCAGAGGACTGGCGGCAGATCAATGATTGGTTGTAGGACTGGCAGTTGACCCTGAATACAAATAAATGGAACATATTGTGCATAAATAGGTAAAGAAATTCTGTTCATTTATGCTACTACTGAAAAATCACTGGAAACAATAAACACCTTAAAATACCTGTGATTCACCATACAGTGTGGCCAAAAGTGTAATGACCACATAAAATAAATTGTTGAAAAAGCAGCCAACAGGCTGATATTCACTGGAACAATCTAAAGGGAAAGTACTTCATCCATGAAACAGGTGGCTTACAAAACAAATTGCTCAACCAATTCTTGAGCATTTTTCACGAGAAGGCAGAAAAACACAATGGCAGTGTCAACCGACCACAGTGGCAGTCACTACAAGAGAGGCATTATGTATCATGAAGAAGTTTGCTGTTGAAATTACAAGAGAGTATGTTCATGGAAGAGTTGAGCAGCATACACTGATGGGGACAAAATTGCAACACCAAAAAAAATAATTAATGTAGACATTTGTCTAGGTAACACATTTAAGTGATTAACATTGCAAGATCACAGGTTAATGTGCGCACAAGATAAGACATTGCAAATGTGAAATGCTAGTACATTAGTAACCAGTGTAACTAGCAGGACGTGGAATACAAGCCCGCAAACATGTATGCTTTGTGCTGGGAAGGTGCCGGACGTCAGTTTATGGGATGGAATTTCATGCCTGTTGCACTTGACTGGTCAATATAGGATCAGTTAATACTGTTTGTGGACAACGCTGGAGTTGTCCGATGATGTCCCATATGTGCTTGACTGAAGAAAGACCTAGTGATCAATCAGGCTAAGGCAAGATGTCAGTACTCTGCAGAGCATGTTGGGTTACAACAGCAGTATGCGGGCGAGCGTTATTCTCTCGGAAAACACCCCCCTGGAATGCTGTTCATGAATGGCAGCACACAGGCCAAATCACTAGATTGACATACAAATTTCCAGTCAGGGTGCACAGAATGACAATGAGAGTGCTCCTGCTGTCAGACGAAATTGTACCAAAGATGATAATTCCAGGTGTAATTCCAAACATCTAGCACATAGACAGGTTGATTCCAGGCCCTCAACTGGCTTTCATGTAACCAACATATGGACATCACTGGCACCAAGGCAGAACCAGCTTTCATCAGAAAAAACAACAGACCTCCACCCTGCCATCCAATCAGCACTCACTTGACCCCACTGTAGTCGCAAATGGCAGTAGTTTGGGACCAGTTGAACCCATGCTACAGGGTGTCTGGCTAGGAGCTGTTCTTGAAGTAAATGATTTGAGACACTTTGTTGTGTCTCTGTGGTGCCAACTGCTGCTGCAGATGCAGTACAATGTGAGAGAGCCATATGCTGAATACAATGGTCTTCCCTCTTGGTAGTGACACGTGGCCATCTAGAGCCCGGTGTTCTTGCAACCGTACATTCTCATGACCACTGCTGCCAGCAGTCTTGTACAGTGGCTACATTCCTGCCAACTCTTTCCACAATATCACAGAAGGAGCATCCAGATTCTCATGACTTTATTACAGCACCTCATTCAAACTCAGTGATGGATTGATAATGGTGTCTTTGTCGTCTTAATGGTATTTTTGACTACTACTACCAACTCACTATGTCAAATCTCAAAGGTAACTAACGCTCATGACCATTACAGCATGTATTTAAAGCAAACCTGATTTGCACCCCCACATGGTGCTATTAATGCCACTCTTTTAAGACTGGCCTGAAATTTGAATCATTCAGATACAGAAAGATGCCTTCCAATTTTTGTTTACATCGCACGATTCCTCCTTAGCATTATGATTTTTTCTGCTGTTAGTAGATTATGTTTTCCTCAGAACAAAAAAATCAGAGAAACTGGAGCTAATATGAGTGTTTAATGACAATTACTCTTCCTATCACTATTCATGACTAGAACAGGAAAAAAAAGGCGGAGGGGGGAGGGGGGGATTAATGGTATCAGAAGTACCCTCTGTCACACAATGTAAGATGGCTTGAGGAGTACAAATGTAGGCAGAGTAGGTTTAAATCATAAATGAAGTTTTCTCTCTCTCTCTCTCTCTCTCTCTCTCTCTCTCTCTCTCTCTCCCCCCCCCCCCCCCTCCCCCGAACAGCAGAGATTCAAGGGATTTTTCATTTTTCACCATTATCTCAGTCCACACCAACTTGTTCTTTCTTAGTACAAAGTGAATCACACCCCATTTCTAAGAATTATACAATTCAGGCCTTCAGTGACTATGAGAAAAAAGGGAAGAGCAAAAAAGAAATGTAGGAAGACGGAAATGGACTGGAGAAAAGGGAGGGGAGGAAAAAGATGAAGGGCGAGATGGGGGAGAGGGAAAGGGGGGGGAGGGAGGGGGTGGGGGGAGAGAGGGAGAGGGAGGGAGGGAGAGAGAGAGAGAGAGAGAGAGAGAGAGAGAGAGAGAGAGAGAATGCTCACATGTGGAGGGGGTCGAGAGAGGGAGGAAAATGGTGGGGAAAAGCAGCATACAATCCGAACAGAGGAGGAGTGGTGAGGGCAGAAGAGAGAAAGGGAAGGCTAAGGTGAGGCACTGGGAACAGATTAGTAGACATATCAGCCAGGGGAATTGCAAGAGTGCAGGATATGCTGGAGAGATAACTCCCATCTACATAGTTCAGAGAGTCTTGTGCTGTATTTTACCCCTCTCCCTCTTCCTACATGTCTCTTTGCTCCACCTCTTGTATTCTTTTCGTCTTGTCCAGGCACTAAGTCATCTGTCTGAAGACCTGTCTCTTTCCGGCAAACCCCTCCTTGCATTCTTCCCCACCTCCATAAGCTCCCCCAACTGCTTTCAATAATCGAGTACCAATAAACAGTCTTGCCATTGCAACAGGAATGTCCATTTGTGTTTCTGTGTAGTTGTTTGTGTGTGTGTGTGTGTGTGTGTGTGTGTGTGTGTGTGTGTGTGTGTGTGGTGTTTAATTCGGATGAAGGCCTTTCTGGCCAAAAGCTTACTTGTTTGATCATCTTTTTGTTGTGCCTATCTGCGACTCAACATCTCCACTATATGGTGCCACAATGTCTTTAATATTTTAAGGATGCACCACCCTTCTCTTTAATTTTGCAAAACTGATCACTATCATCAGGAATGACACACCATTAATGGATATTTTTTCAAGGAAACTTCTGCACTGCCATAAATATCTTGCTCTCTGTTTTAAAAAAAACTTATTTGTCCTGTCAATGAATTTTCTAGGCATCAGGAGCACTTTTTGTGTGACTACTTGGAGGATTACAGGAAGCTTTATGGCCATAACAGTGCCAGTTTCATTTCAGGTTTTGAGAACACCATAAATAAGATGCTCATCTTAAGAATTGACTCTATAAATATGCTGTTAAAATAATGATTACAAGGGCAGGTGCCTTAGACAATCTAGGTCCTGAGATAACTTCACACACATAAGGAGCCTCTGATTTCCTGACACTTCATTCCAAAACCTCTGTGATTACTGTGTGAGTAGTACAAAGGTAAATAAGCAATGAGAAGGTAATCAAAAGTATTTCTGAGGAATGCTTGACAGGATAAATCTTTCACCTGATTTTCTGAAACAGTGGAAAGACAGGTAGAAACAAACCTTGGGGAAGTTTATGTTTGATTCTGGAGAAATATATGGACTCATTAGACAATAATGACATTAAAACTTATCCTAGAAGATTGACAGAAGAAGACAAATGTACTTTTATAGCATTTGTAGTTTAAAGAAAGCTTTTGACAATGTTAACTAGAACACACACCTTCAAATTCTGAAGGCAGCAGTGATGAAATGGAGGGAGCAAAAGGTTTTCTACAACTTTTACAGAAACAAGATCGCAGTTATGAGACTTGCTGGACATGAAAAGGAAGGTAGTCCCTGAGATGTGAGTGTGGTTAGTAGCCTATTCCTACTGTTATTCACTCTCTCTCTCTCTCTCTCTCTCTCTCTCTCTCTCTCTCTCTCTCTCTCTCTCTCTCTACACACACAAATCATGAGACAAAGAAAATCGAAGAGAATTTGGAAAGCAAATTAAAGTTCATGGAAAAGAAATTAAAGCTTTAAGATTTACCAATGCCAACACAATTGTTAGTGATGAGTAAGTACCTGGAAGACCATCTGAACAGAATGTATAGTGTCTTGAAATGAAGTTATAAGATGAACACTAACAAAAGTAAAATTTGGGGCTGGAGGGCAGTAAAATTAAATCTCTGTTATAATCTATTGTGTTGACACTGGGTTTCTGAGTTACTACAAGGTGGTGATTGCTTTCAGCGATTGTCCTGCAATCATGCACTAATTCAATAATTTGTCTTTTCTGCCTATTTATGCACAACATGTTGCATTTATTTATGCTAAGGGTCAACCCTGCACCAAATGCTGATTGTCCACATATCTTCCTGCATTTTACTTCAATTTTCTAGTCAGTTCTCTACATATAACAGCATCATCCACAATTTATCATTAATCGCTGGGTTATGCTACAGTTTCCAGTGCACTGTCGGGTTCAGAAAGCATGTCTTCAATTGTTTCCAGCGAAAAATAATGGTTTGCTGTGCATTCATGAGTTGTACTATGCTTTTAAACACATCAGTTCAATTTCAGTTGCTAGTGCTCATGTATGCTCATTCATTTAAAGCATTTAAATAAAAATAAATTTATTTGTTTATTAAAACTACACCAATAATAATAATAATAATAATAATAATAATAGTAGTAGTAGTAGTAGTAGTAGTAGTACTAATCCTCCGGTCCTAAAAAACTGGACTTCAGCCCAAAACTTAAGATAATCAAGTACCATGATGCATGGCAGGAAACAAACTTTTAGTCAAGGTGGTAAACAATCCACTGCTGTCAAGAACAGTACAACCCAACTATCAGAGGCCGAGTCCTCTGGCCAACTTCACCCAAACACCACAAACTGTTTCAGAACATTAAAATGTCTGTTAAGAGCAGAAAAATGCATAAACTAGAGCAAACCCTAAACGAACAAAAACTACAAGTACATACTCATTTTCATAACAAATGTGAAGCCTGGAAACAACAGACTAATGACAGACTCCCTACATACTAATCACCACACACACTAATCAATGCACACAAATCAGTCAATGTTGAAAATAAAACCAACTGCAAAAAAGGGAGAGAAATCATGGGAAACAGTAAAAGAAATAGTATCTAAAATGCCACAAAACCATGTCAAAACTCTATGTGAATTTAATGTACAGCCAGGCAAAGAGAGAAAGTACAGGAAAATAACTGGAAAATTCCTAGCACTAAAATGGGCCAACCAGAATGGACAAAGATTACTTGAATTCTGAAGGATTTTTGACCTTAAAATCACCTACACTGACCAGCCAGAACATTATGGCCACCAACCTACTATCGATATAAACCCGTCAAGGCACAGCAGCATCACCTGGTGAGGAATGACGCACACGGTGCATGTACTCGTAATGTCAGTGTGTATGCTGTCTGTCTGTACAATGGAGAAGGCACTCATTCTACCTAAGTTTGTGATGGCCCAGAGGCATTTCGGAAACTTCACAACTTGTGGAGTGTTCGAGGAGTGCAGTGGTGAATGTCTCCGACACATGGAGAAATCGAGGAGAAACCATGTCCAGACATTGTGGGGTTGGGCAGACTGGTAAAACAGGACAAGCAGCGAACTGTGGCAGAACTAACATCTGATGTTAATGCTGGGCAGAGTACAGTGTATCTGAACACACAGTGCACTGAACACTCCCAACAATGGGTCTCCACAGCTGATGACTCATGCCTGTGTCATTGTTTACACACAATATCGGCAACTACAACTGAAATGGGCATGTGATACCACCACTGGACAATGGGGCAGTAGCAGAGCACTGCATTGTCTTACGAATCCCGATATCTTCTTCATCATGCCTATGGGAGAGAGCAAATTTGTTGTCTTCCAGGAGAACAGCTCCTTGACACCTGTACTGCAGTAAGGAGACAAGCTGGCGACAGCTCCATTATGCTCTGGGGAACATTCATGTGGGCATCCATGGGTCCAGTGGCGTTCATGCATTGCACCATGACAATCAAGAATTATCGTACACTGGTTGCAGACCATGTACAACCCTTCATGGCGATCGTGTTTCCCGATGGCAGTGGCATTTTTCACCAATATAATGTGCCATGTCACAAGACCAGGAGTGTGATAGAGTGATTCAAGGAGCACAATGGTGAGTTTCAACTGATGCACTGGACCCCCAACTGGCCAGATCTGAACCTGATCAAAGAAATCTGGGATGTGATTGAACATGACGTCACAACTCATTGCCTCTCTCCATGGAATTTATGGGAATTAGGTGGGAATTTACGGGAATTAGGTGACTTTTTTGTTTGTGTGTGTGTGTGTGTGTGTGTGTGTTTTTGGGGAGGGGGGGCACTCCATTGTATGCGCGCATGTGGTGCCAACTCCCTTCAACAACCTATCAAGGGCACATTGCTTCCATGCCAGGGTGCAGTGCTGCTGTTTTCTGTGCCAGAGATAGACATATCGGCTATTAGGTAGGTAGTCATAATGTTCTAGCTGATCAATGCAAATCAACATCTATACTCTGCAAACCACCATGAAGTGCATGGCAGAGGACATGTCCCATTATACTAGTTACTAGGGTTTCTTCTCATTCCATTCACGTATGGAGTGTGGGAAGAATGATTCTTTGACTGCCTCTGTGGATGCAGTAATTATTCTAGTCTTAGTCTTCGGATTCCTATGTAACTATACACATGTGATTGTAGTATATTCCTAGACCCACCATTTAAAGCCAGTGTGTGAAACTTTCTAAGTAGGCTTTCTTGGGATAGTTTACGTCCATCTTCAAGAGTCTGCCTGTTCAGTTCCTTCAGTATCTCTGTGACACTCTCTCACAGATCAAACATGTGATCATTCATGCTGCCCTTCTCTGTACATTTTCAGTATCCCTTGTTAGTTCTATTTGGTATGGGTCCCACACATTTGAGCAATATTCTAAAACCAGTCGTACAAGTGATTTGCAAGCAATCTCCTTTGTAGACTGATTGTACTTCCCCAGTATTCTACCAATAAATGGAAGTCTACCACCTGCTTTAACTACGACTGAGCCTATGTGATCATTAGACTTCATATCCCTACAAAGTGTTACACCCAGGTATTGGTATGACTTGGCCAATTCCAGCAGTGACTCACTGATATTATAGTCATAGGACACAGTGTTTTTTTCATTTTGTGAAATGCACAATTTAACATTTGTGAACATTTACAGCAAGCTGCCGATCTCTGCACCACACTGAAATATTATGAAGATCTGACTGAATATTTATGCAGCTTCTTTCAGATAGTACTTCATTATAGACAACTGCAACATCTGCAAAAGGCCTGATTTTATTGTTAATATTGTCTGCAAGGTCATTACTATACAACATAAACAGCAAGGGTCCCAACACACTTCTGTGGGGCACACATGAAGCTACTTCTACATCTGACAGTGACACTCCATCCAAGATAACATGCTGAGTCCTCCCTACCAAAAAGTTCTCAATCCAGTCACAAATTTCACTTCATAGCCCATACGATTGTATTTTTGATAATAAGTGTAGGTGTGGTATGGAGTCCAATGCTTTTTGGAAATCAAGAAATACTGCATCTACCTGATTGCCTCAATCCAAGGCTTTCAGCATGTCATGTGAGAAAAGTGGATGTTGGGTTTCACTTGATGGATGTCTTCAGAATCTATGCTGGTTGATATTTAGGAGGTCATTCTGTTGAAGATACCTCATTATGTTTGAGCTCAGAACATGTTTTAAGATTCTACAAGAAATTGATGAAAAGGATATTGGATGGTAGTTTTGTGGATCATTTCTATTACCCTTCTTTTAGACAGGTGTGACTTGTGACTTTTTCCATGTCAACACACTTAAAAAGAAATGATGAAAGGAGATGATGATGTGGGGATCACCATACTCACTCATTGGCGAATTCCAAATTGAACATGCAGCTATCTCCTGTTCAAACCACGGTGACATTATGAATGTTCAAGTGAGAAAGAGTGTAAACATAGGCTCAGATCAAAACATGACAAGAAGACACTGATGTGACAAAAGTTATGGGGTAACTCCCAATTTCATGTTGGCTCTCCTTTTGCCCACTGTAGTGCAGCAACTTGACAGGGCATGGATTCAACATGTTGTTGGAAGTCCCCTGCAGAAATATTCTGCTATGCTGCCTCTACAGACCCACGTAATTGTGAAAGTGTTACCAATGCAGGATTTTGTACAGGAACTGATCTCTCGATTAGGTCCCATAAATATTCAATGGGATCCATGTTGGGCAATTTGGGTAGTCAAATCATTCACTCCAATTATTCTGAATATTCTTCAAACTGGTGACATAGCACATTGTCATCTGCAAAAATTCCATCACTATTTGGGAACATGATGTCGCTGAGTGGATGAAAATGGTCCCCAAGTAGCCAAACATCCAGAGGACTCAATCCATTCCAAGTAAACACAGACCACCCCTTTATGTTGCCACCCTCAGCTTTCACAGTGCCTTATTGACAACTTTGGTCCATGGCTTTGTGGGGCTTGTGTCACACTCTAACCCTACCATCAGCTCTTACCAAATGACATGGGGACTCATCTGACCAGGCCACAGTTTTCCAGTCATCTATGGTCGAATCAATATGGTCACAAGTCCAGGAGAGGCACTGCAGGCAATTTCTTACTGTTAGCAAAGGCACTCGCTTCGGATGTTTGCTGCCATAGCTCATTAATCCCAAATTTCATCATCATGTCCTAAATGATATGTTTGTCATATGTCCTATCCTAATTTTTGCAGTTATTTCATGCAGTTCTGCTTTTCTGCTGACAACTCTGTCCACCGCTGGTTGCTGAGTGGTCAGCGCGACAGAATGTCAATCCTAAGGTCCAGGGTTCAATTCCCTGCTGGGTCAGAGATTTTCTCTGCTCAGGGACTGGGTGTTGTGTTGTCCTAATCATCATCATTTTATCCCCATTGATGCACAAGTTGCTGAAGTGGCGTCAAATTGAAAGACTTCCACCCAGCGAACGGTCTACCTGACGGGAGCCCCAGTCACACGACACGACTGACAACTCTACTCAAATGCCACTGTTCTTGGTCATTAAGTGGAGGCCGTTGGTCACAGCGTAGTCTGTGGTGAGAAGTACTGCCTAAAATTTGGTATTCTCGGCACACTCTTGACACTGTAGATATCAGAATATTGAATTCCCTAATGATTTCTGAAATGGAATGTCTGATGTGATTAGCTACAACTACCATTCCGCATTCAAATTGTGTTAATTCCCATCGTGCGGCCATAATCACGTTGGAAATCTTTTCACATGAATCATTTGGGTACAAATGACAGCTCCACCAACACACTCCCCTTTTGTAACTGGAGTATGTGATACTACCACCACCTGTATATGTGCATATCTCTATCTCATGACTTTTGTCACCTCAGTGTAAAACTATGTTTAAAACCTCAGGGGTTCACAACAAGAAAGACACAAATGCCCAAATTTGACACTAATAGAGTACAATCAACTCTCACAGAAAAACTAGATAAAAAGCAGTCAAACAATTGGCAGCAACTCAAAAGCAAACTGACTGAAACAGCACAAAAAAAAGCACCTTTGGTGGACCGAGGAATGTGAGTATGCATTTCAGTCCAGACAGGATGTATACAGTAACTGCAACAACCATATGGCAAAAGATAACTCCAAAACTTTTGTGACAGTCAAGAAGCCAAATTAATCAGAAAGGACAAAAGAATTTTGAAACGAATCAAGTACTTGAAAGCAAGAAAAATTTAGAAAGAAACAAATCATGAAATTTCTGTAGGAACTTTGAAACTAACAAGCAAATGGTCCAATTTGATACGATGAAACATGCTCTAAAAAGTTTTTTAAACATGAAGAAATACTCTGTCAAAATTTTAGCTTCTAATACAAACTGCAAGTAGTTTTTTATGTTGAAAATTGCAAAATTCATTGCTCCCAAGATGGCTAGAGAATTGTACACCCCTACCAGAGCTGTAGCGGACTGTGCATGCGCAATATGGCAGGCGCATGTCCCTGGTTCGGTAAACAGATAACATGACTTGGTGCAATCATAATTTGCACAGAGAAATTCTGTTTTTGTCGATAGTTTTCCTGAAACTTTCTGCAGTTACTGCTCACTCAAATTTCCAAGTAATTTGCAATCCAAAATGATTACCAGTTGCTCTTGCAGTAGCATAAGTGTTAACAATGAGAGTTAAAACTGAATTATTATTCATTGTGTTTAACATTTAATGTTAAGGAGTTGGCAAACCTGCTTCATAAAATCTGATTGTGAATTGCATAAATGGACGAAAGACTTAAATGAAGTAATATATAGGTACCAACATAAAACTTGCAAGACTGTGAACAAGAACTATCCTGAAGATTTATTGTACAGGGGAGCCACAGAGTCCTATTACTCCCCATTGATGACCAACATAAAACCCCTAAACTTAGATAAATAATATGAACAACTGTCCTTTACAGGAGCTTTCTTGAGATATGAACAACATAGAGCTCCTTGTGAGAGGCACTGCCCTATTACCGATGGAGATCTACGACATTAGGCCCTCCAAACAGCAATGGAGGTGAACATTGCTGATTTCAAGTTGTCTTGAACCTGTCTGAGCAAACTCAAGGGATCAAAAAGTACAGAGAGTCGCAAAGGAACCTGTCTGAGCAAACTCAAGGAATCCAAAAGTACAGAGAGTCGCAAAACAATGATGTTCATTTCAAGTGAAAGTGTAGAGGAGATGCCATTAATTCGTAGCTAATGTGAAGAAAAGCTTGCTCTTATCCCCACATCCGCTGTGTCTAACACTGATCAGTCAGGATTCATGAAAGAACTGTGAGCAAACCCCATTTTATAATTACGTGATGAAAAAAGACAGTACGTTGTGCAACCAATTAATTCTATGACACATTCAAATACAACAGAGACAGTGATAAGCAAGAGTGGATTATTTTTTCTGCGGCTTTACATCTGGCTTCAAGGACCTCAACACACATTAGAGCTCTTCAATGGCTAGAATCTTATAACTGAACTATCAAAATCTGGAAAAAAAAAAAACAGGAAAGAATAGTTTTTAACATTTCATTCAAAATGATTTCTAACCTGCTGCAGAAATTAATTCATTGCTTTTGTTGGACTCTTGGTTTGCACATAAAGATTCCTCTGTCTTTCAGGAGGATGAAGAAAAGACTGTTGATATAATTCAGATTCCACCCAAACAACCAGTCCAACTCTTGATAAAGATTTTTTGCAACAGTGGACAATATTTTTAAGGAAATTGCCTGATGACATAATTTCCGATAGCTTTGTGCCATTTGAAGTTTATCAGGTGAATGGAATTCTTAAATTGCAGTAATTTGTGCATGTAGTTTGATCCGGCATGTTTTACAATTTGCTTTAAGGTTGACCAAAATACAGCACAATAAGCTGAGCAATGGCCAGGGCCATTTCTTATTCCTCCAACATTCTGCCTAGATAAAACTAGTAATTACTGTGAAGTGCCTGAAAGTGTTAATTTTTCTTTCACCAGATGTGCATGGTGTAAGGAAAAATGGTTTACATCATTTAAATGACACTTCACTTTATTGTGATGACTATGGGGAATAAACAAATAACTCATTGCTACTAAAATGGACATTATTCAAAAATTATCATAACAATTGTCCTACAAGGACTGTTACAAAATGACGTATGTGTAAGAAATATTTCATTTCGATAAATTAAAGTCACGATTGATGGAAGTCGTCCATAATGTAACATCAGCCACAGTCTTAATTTATTTTCCTCCGCATGTCACCTTTGTAAGAATCACACATACAACAGTTTAGCTGTCGATATGAAGTGCCTCTTATTCAAACCATTAATGAAACATGACATTTTTTTTGTATGGTTTAGGTGCTTCAAATTTGTGTACGTGACTCTGCACATTTTCACTATGTAGTGCTACGCTCTCGTCACAGCCAGTCACACACTAGACAGGAAGGGCTGTGCAAACCACAGGAGTATGCTATTCTCAGTGGAACGAAAATGAGTAACTTCAACTATTTTAAAAAAATACTTACAGCACATCTTAGCAGCCAAAATTTTGATAGTGCATTTCTTTCATTGTATTCTTCCTGAAAAAAATTCAGGGTTGCTTTTACCATACTGGGTTGTACCGTTGCCTTGTAAGCTTGTAGGATATCAACCACAAAGTCTGTGTTTCAAGAAAGAAAAAAAAATGGAGAGTTAATTCTAAACAATTAACAAAACCGCAGTGGCTGCTTGAAAGAAACTAGAGAAAAATTTGGTCTCCAAATATCTTTTGAGAAGTGAGTATCCAATCTGCAACAAAGAAGCACCAAAATTCTTCGAGGTGAAATACGGCAAAATGAAACGAGTTCCATAGTATATCGGCAAAACCATTCAGGAAAATGGAATGGAAACAAAATCAAATGAAATTAGAAGCCATAGATGAAAACGGCACACGCCAAAACTAATACATAATAACACAATAATTACACCAAAATGCTCCTATGAATGAGAAATACTTGTTTTCTACAGGAAAATAAACACTGAAAAGAGTGAGGGGGGGGGGAGAAGAAGAAGGAGGAGAGGGAGAGGGAGAGGGAGAGGGAGAGGGGGAGAGAGAGAGAGAGAGAGAGAGAGAGAGAGAGAGAGAGAGAGAGAGAGAGAGAAATTCTAGGCCCAAAACTTTTAGACAAATAATCCCAACTCAGAAGCAATCAGGAAATCAAACAATACATAAATATCCATAGTGACATTAGGAAATGTAGGTTAGGATTCTACAGACACATTAAAAGAGTAAACCCAGATGGACTTACAAAAACAAATAGTCTAGTTTTTTTGACAATAGGAGCAAAGCCATGAAATTGTTTGCACAACCTAACCATGGGGGCAAACAGATCTGAAAACTCAGAATACAAGAAATGCAATTCATCATAAGGTTTTTGGTCTGGCTCTAGATGCATTGCATCCCCAATCGAGAAACCAAAAGTAGCAAAGGCTTCTGAGCCAAACAAATTTCTAGTACTCGCATTGTTAGCCATCAGGTAGGCAATGGAATGGACAACTGACTTGAATGGGTCTGTGAAATCAATACCAGTCTGAAGTTGGTGGTAATTCTCTTCAGGTCAAAAATTAATAAATGGCAAATTTATCAGGAAGAAAAACCAAAAGAGAAGATGAATAACAGGGCCTGAAGCAGAAAAGAAAACCCACAGGAAGAGAATGAAAGAAATATGAGCACAGAGGGAGGCAAAAGCCCACCTCAAAGTACTTTCTGTAGTCTAATGGGCTTATTTGCAAGTAGCAGTAGTATAACATGAAAAATCATGATTGTATTACAGCTGTGTATGAGTTTAACATGTTTGTGGTATGCCTTTAAGCTGCTTTGCCATGTGGTGAAGCGGAGGGTCAGTGGCTCACAGTGCATCTACATATGATACCTACGGTGTATTCTAGTGAACATGTTACAATTTGTAGAAATTTTTCACATCATAGTGACCCAACAGGATTCAGGCCAAATTTGTTTCATTTTTTAAAACTGCTGTATTAATTAGTGCAGAAAAAAAACTACTTACTACTAATGTTCTGACAAAGTGATGACTATGGGGCAGCCTTTGGAAATGTAATAGTCCTAGCAGCCGACACAACCTTAAAATGAAGTATACATATTTGCACCAAGTCTGTACCGCAGCTAACTTTAATTTCATAACCATGTACTTGCATTTTAAGTGTAGTATTTTAAATATTTTCCTTACTTTCTACTTCACGAAAGTGTTAATGTTTCCAACACATTTTTGAAAACTACTAGCTTGGAAGTGGGCTCTTAAGTAGCAGTTTCTGTACAAACTTCTCTGCAATGATTTATAGTTTGTACAGAAGCACTTTAGGATTGACAGCTACAACAGCAGTAGTGGAACGAGTCTCTCACAGGAGGTATGGCACACACTTTGCCATTCCCACAAGACCTGTATCCACAGAAAGCACTCACAATTGCCAACTCCCCTCCCCACCACCACAATTTCTGATTGCACTAGAATTTAATTTCAGGAAGCTTGCTATCTTCTGTGAGCATTCAGTGGACTCTGTGATTTAGTTAATTGTTGTTTTTACAACCGTCATAAGCACATTTGTTAATAGTTATGAGGATAAAAGTTTGATTTAATTTTCTTGGTCAAGGTATTGTTGTAAATGCCGCTTGAGAAAAACGTCGCTTGAGAAAAATGGTTAGTGTTAAGTGCCTACTTCAAGACAGAAAAACTTATTGGTGGGGTACTGTTCTTCAATAATAAGGTAATCAATATAACTGCTCTTGTTTTTAATATAATTATACAAAACTGCTGTTGTGAAGGCTGACAAGGAAATATTCAAGAAAGACAATGAAACTTGAAAAGCATCAAAGCTTGAAACTCTGGAGAAAAAACATTTATTATTACTACTACATTTATTATTATTACTAATACAGATTCAGTTACTGTCATGTCTATGATTATCGCTGCATCATGCAACACCCAACATTCAGCATATTATTGGTCACCTTCAAGGAATCTTGTCTTTTTCAAAGCTTTTGCACATAGTTTTGTTTAACCTGGAATTTTTTCACCAATGATATTTCTACAGGTGTAAGCTGTTGAAGAAAACAGAGGACATAGCTGCAATTTTAAGACAAATCCATGGTGTAAATACCCACAAAGTGCTGTGGCTTGGTGAATTATGAGTCAATTCTGGCTATGTTGTCAAGCAGGGCTGAATGGATAACACAACTACAGGAACAATGGAATGGAAATCACTTCCAGCTAGTGAGGCATACTTATTATCTCATTATTCTGCATGTAGGTACCTTTTAAGGTTTTCTCATGAACAGTCTTCCTTTTTTTAAATCAAAGAAGATGAGAGAATATCATGAAGAAATGAATCATGTTATGTTTAGCAAGTGATTCCCAGAACCACTATTTCCAAATCTAAGATAGCCAATAGATGTTATTTACAAAGCTCCTTACCATCCAGTTGTTGTTGCCAATGTATGTGTCATGGAAAAGCGAAAGGAGGAGATGACTGAATGGCTTCAACATCAATGTAAGCAATCATCTCAGAAAGGTGAGGTTTATAGAACTAATATCTCTCCATAAACAAAAGTTTCCCATATACAAAATCAATGAACCAGCAAAAAGCATATGAGAATGTAGTCATTAGTCTACCTCTTACCACTTCCATCTCCCACAAATATAGTTTATATGGGCCAAAACTACAGTTTACATTGCCAGGAATAATAATAAATTTACCCTGTCTACAGTGAAAGCACTCACAAATAAAGTTGATAAGGAGCATCGACGATTTTAAAAAAGGTGTCAGCAATATGCACAGTAATGTGAGAACAGCAAGGTAGAGTGAAGCTGTTTTGGAAAACTCAGTGGAGGAGAAGATTATTTCATTAAATAATGACAGTGAGAGGCAGAAGTGACAGAGGCCATGGTACATGCAGCATCTGTGACAGTGACCAGAGTCATGTTGTATTGTATTGAACTGGTGACCTAGAAACGACAGAGAGGCTGCATCCCCATTGTAGCTCTCAGTGGTTCACAACCTAACAACAGGCTACAGCAGTCCACTCACCTCACCGCTGTCCCACACCGAATCCAGGGTGGTTGTGCAGTTTGGCCCACAGTGCCTCCCGCCCCCCCTTCCCCCTCCCCAAGGAACATCTCCCACCAGACGAGTATAACCCCAATGTTTGAGTTGTAGAGTAATTATAGTGAAAGTGTATGTGGAGAAAGTGTTTGCACAGCAATCGCCGACATAGTTTAACTGAGGCGGAATAAGGGGAACCGGCCCACATTTCCTGAGGCAGATGGAAAACTGCCTTAAAAACCATCCACAGACTGGCCGACACACTGGACCTCAATACTAACCTGCCGGTGGGATTTGTGCTGGGGACCAGCATGCTTTCCTCCCTGGAAAGCAGTGCATTAGACCGCACAGCTAACCAGGTGGTCTAAAGAGTCATGTTGGTGGAATTTATTTTCCTCAGTCACCAAAGAAGTGAGGCTTAGGCATATTCCACTGAATGTTTGAAATGCATGGTTTGCAATGGTAAACAGTACAGACCAAAACATTTCTGCAAATTTTGACATTTTAACAAGAAGGCCACTATCAGCAACTAATTTCAAATGAAGCACATCTCAGCAGTTTAGTATATATCACACAAAATAGATATCAGTAACTATTGCAGCACTGAGGCACTGTTTCTTGCATTGTTTTTGTTCTTCTTCCCTATAATGGTTGCCCTAATTAAGGTAAGTTTTCTCACCACAATAAACAGTATAAATTTTATTTTATGTTAGAAGTATGTATGAGAATCAGAAAAATTAATAACAGGTTAATTATAAACCTAGCAATCCATTTCTTGTAATAAAAGCGAATGAGTGAGTGCTTAGCACCTGAGCACTATCAGAGCATTGCTCCGCATCCTCATGTGCTCCTGTCATAGTTTTGAACAACCTGTAGTTCTTTTCACTGCAGATTCCAAGTATATGGAGGACAGCGGAACCTGTAATTTGCGAAGCACAGGAAATTTAAGCTTTGTAAAATCTTTGTAGAAGTCCATGACACTAGTCAGTATATCGTGCAACTGTGGTCCACACTGTGAATCCATCAGTTTTAACTGTAATCTAGTTCCAGTACTGTCCACATGCACAGAAAACGCAGGTGAAAATATGTTCAACATTTTATCTTCTAGAAGTAAACTTAAAATGCATGATGAATGCAATTTAGTAGGTTTTGGTAACTTTCACAATTTCTCTCTCCTCATTTCCAAAATAGTCAGCCTGAGCTCAGGGCAATTACCCTAAAGACAAAATGTCATGTGACCCACCTGTTTGTGGACTGTGTAAACTTTGTTTTGTTCGGTTAGTGTATTACAAAAACATTATGGATTGGAAGAAAATTCAATGAGGAAGTGGTACAGGGTGTACATAAAAACAGCACATTAATAAGCATCTTAGAGAAAAGGACTAAATTAATTGGACAAGTGATTCATAAAAAACATCTTTGAAGGAAAAATAGTGTGAGGAAGAGTAAGAGGTTGCCCCAGAACATCCATATTGTACACCATGATCACTGGAATGAGCTGTAACAATTTCAACCATACAGCACAGACGCAGACGGTGAGAGGCAGAATATGGCTACATCAAGGTAATGTATTTAGTGAATCACAATAGTGTATTGTATCATAAGGAAAATTCAAGTTATATAGGTTACAGAGTCTTTTGCAACTGTAATAAAGCCTCATTAAATCTTAGACTTTATTAGTCAGAAAAGACAAAATGTTCAAATGTATGTGAAATCTTATGGGACTTAACTGCTAAGATCATCAGTCCCTAAACTTACACACTACTTAACCTAAATTATCCTAAGGACAAACACACACACCCATGCCTGAGGGATCAGAAAAGACAGTATAATCAATATAACTTTTAATATGTGACTGTGGAAAAAATAAGGACCAAAACAAAGACGAGAACAGGAGAATTCATTTGAGAAAACCATAAAATTATGGGACAGAAATGAGGGCTTTAATTTATCTTCAGAAGACAAAATATTAGTACTGCCAATAAGCACACATAAAAACCACACAAGAGTACCTATCTTAGTTTTTGGAACTATTCGTGTCTTCCTTGAGGAAGAGACAGAAAGGACAAGTCACTGAGACCCCAAGCAGAGAGGGTCACTTCTACCAGGAATAGTTATTTTGCTGCCCAAGTAGCAAAACTCTTCTACTGCATTTTGCATAGAATAATATTCTCTTACGTGCACATTAGGATCCATATTCTCCTTTCCATTTAAGTTAATGTATTCACTCGCACGTAGATTGTCTTCAAAATCATCATCTGCATCCCTGTCATGATTGCTTTGTCCAAATTTAAGAATGTTTGTGTTCTTCTTGAAGTACAATCTGCAATATACAATAGTATAGCACAGGATTATTTTTTACAATAGAGAATGTGAACATACATATCACATTGTCCGCAAGATGTGTAAATTTACGTTTGAAAGTTTTTAGTGTCATAGTGAACATCTAGTTCCTTTGTTACTTTACGTGACTCCCATGTATCACGAACTGTCTTCTTTTTTAGCATTATAGTGCCACCTAATGCAAGTATTTTATAGATATCGTTTGGCACCATGTCAAAAATGTTTTCCAAAATTACTTTCTTCTTCCCTTTTCTGCCTTTCATCTTTGAAACAAAAGCACCTAGAAAAAAAAGTATTTCTTTAAACTTGTATTCCAGATTAATTGGATGTAATGGAACATAAGAAATAATCTTCACATTTAAAGAGACACACAAAATTAACTTATTACCCAAGGTGTAATTACATATCCTAACTGAATTGCTCATGCAGTGACATATTCAGTGGAGATTTCGGTCTCAGTATGCTTCGCTACTTGTTCCTCGTATCTGTCATGGTTTTCAGTAGTAATGCTAATTGTGCAGTAACCCGTTGGTTACTACACCCTCTACTCACAGCAGACATATGCTGCACCACTAAGGGAAATGCAGTGCGCACCAGTGTCCAAGTGGTGCGCCTGCAATTACAAGGGTGCTTTGAAAAGTTCTCGGAACGGAATAGAAAAAAAGTACTTACATCACTGAAACTTTTTTTATGTTTCAATGTAGTCCCCTTGTAGATTAATGCACTTGGTCCAATAATGTTCCAGTGCCTTGATCCCATCTCAAAAATGAGTTTCCTCCAGGCCTGCAAAATAGTTGTCAACTCCAGCTATCAATTCTTTGTTTGAAACGAATCTTTGTCCTCCAATAAAAATTTTCAGTTTTGGGAAGAGATGGAAGTCTGACGGAGCCTTATCAGGTGAACAAGGTGGATGTGGCAACAATTCATACCTTAGTTCATCTAATTTTGCCATGGCTACAGTACGTTTTTGATCCAGCGTCAAGAGTCACGGCATCCGTCTTGCAGATAATTTTTTCATTTCTAATTCTTCAATTGAAATGTGATATACCCTTTCAGTTTCAATCGGCGATCCTCCATTACTATTTTGTGCAGTTTTGCAATGATTTCTGGAATACTGACACATCTTGGCCGACCACTGTGTGGATCATCTAAGCTCTCCTGAGCATATTTAAATCCATTTGTCCATCTGGCAACAGTTGAATATGAAGGAGCAAAATCCCTCAGTGTATTCTGGAAATAGGCATGAATCTCCTTTGCTTTCACACCTTTCTTTACAAAGTACTTAAGTCACATGCTGACCTGAACACTTATGGCAGGCCATAACAAGGTGTACCATCTCCTATTTGATGGCCGGCCAAAATACATGGTGGCATGCCAACGTTTTGTGCAAGAAATCCCCCAGTGACTCTGCAATAGGCGGAAGATCTCTCGCCACAGAGCTGCTGGAACCACAATGTGAGGAGTAAACCCTTCCTTTGACAAGAAAATACCACCACTCAAAATACGGTGGTGCAGTGCATAAAAATTCTGAAGAGGACCCAATGCCCGGCCTGGCGGATGGTCTGTCCACCCATGTTGTATCATAAGTACGTGTGCCAGAGCATCAGATACTCTGCTGCAGCAGAGGCAATATTTGAACTGGTGATCGGGGAGCCCTCCACTGTGTGTCTTGCTTCCATATTCAGCTGGTTGATGAGGGATCAGGGCCCAGGGGGAGCCAGTACAGAGTGTCTGTATTTGCATGTTGCGACATGGGAAGAAAATGAAGCTTATAACTGTACCAGTTCAATAACAGAGCTCAGTGTTAAAGATGATGAGTGGCTTTGTCTGGTAAGGACACTTATGGGCTAAAAAGGGGAAAGAGGGCTTATGGTTGTTAATTAAAAGAAATTTTGCACCATGAAAGAATGTGAACTTTTTAGAGGCATAGACAATAGCAAGAGCTTCTTTTTACCCTGCGAATAATGTTAATGAACCGAGTTGAGTGTTTTCAACACAAAGGTAATAGGCTGTTTGGAGCCTTCTGAATGGCGATGGGCCAAAACTGCCTCATCGCTTTACTGGAACACATCCATGGCCAGGACCTGATGCTGACTGGGTTGAAATGCTGCTTGACTTGATGCAAAGTGAAGACTATCCTTAAGCTGCACAAAAGCATTCTCACAGGCTGCAGACCAAAGAAAAGGAGCCCTTTTCCAAAGCAACAAATGGAAGGGGTGCACGATAGTAGCTGCACTGGGAATATACTTGTGATAGTATGTCACTTCGCTGAGGAATGCCAGGAATTCTTATAGATTAGATGGACAGGGAAAGCTGTAATGATGGGACATGCTGTTCCATGGGGCGCACGCCCTGTCAGGAAGTATCATTACCCTAATAAGCAATAGATGGAAAAAGTGAGACTTGGTGAGATTACGTGAGACTTGGTGAGATTACATTTGAGGCTTGCAGCCTGTAGAGCAGTAAACACAGAATGGAGTTTACATAGGTGATCCTCCGTGGTAACACCTATCACAACAAAGTCATCAACATAGTTAATGCAGTGATGGGGCAACCATCATAACCAGTTCTAAAAAATTATGAAAAGATAGCGGACACACTAGCAAACCCGAACACTAGTTGTCAATAGTGGTAGAGGCCAAAAGGAATTTTAACCACAATCAGCTGTTTTGATTCCTTATCCAACAGAATCTGAAGATAGGCTTCGTCTCCTCCGGGCTAGGCAGGAGATGAGTTTCTAAGACTGCCTGTGCAGTAATAGTGACATTTAAATCGCCACAGGGCAGGATATGTTCAGATAGCTTCTTTATGATCACTAAGGGCCTAGTCCATTCACTTTAGGAAATCAGTCTAATCACTCCCAATGACATTAAGCAATCCAGCTCCACTTAAACGCACTTGCAGAAAGCAACTGACACAACCCCACCTGAAAAAAGTGAGGGTAAACAATGGGTTTGACGGTGATGTGTGCCATGAAATTGTTTGCACAACCTAACCATGGGGGCAAACAGATCTGAAAACTCAGAATACAAGGAATGCAATTCATCATAAGGTTTTTGGTCTGGCACTAGATGCATTGCATCTCCAATCGAGAAACCAAAAGTAGCAAAGGCTTCTGAGCCAAACAAATTTCTAGTACTCGCATTGTTAGCCACCAGGTAGGCAATGGAATGGACAACTGACTTGTACGCTGTGTTGAATGCAAACTGGCTGAGAACAGGGATCTGCTGTGTGTTATAGCTTATCAGCTGATACTCAACACACGCCAATGGTGGGGATCCTTGTATGGTGTATGTCTGTGAGTTGAGTAGGGACACGGTGGCCCCTGTGTCAATTTGTAGGATTGTTGGTGTATCCATAACCCACACTTCGATGAAAGGTTTATTCTGTTCTCCAGCCAACAGTGAACACAATGACAAAATAATATGAGTATTTATGTTCACTGATTCCTGCACTGACTTCGGGGAGGGTGGTACAGATTGACATATCACTGCTATGTGACCTTTCTTTTCTTTACATTTGTGGCAAGGAGTCCACCAACTGAGGCAGGCTACCCACTCGTGCTGTAGGAGACAAGAGGGGCACCAAGGAAGTGGTGTTCGCTGTTCCCTCTGCTGACTACATTATTGTCTACATTGACCCATTTGGCTGGTTTGTATTGCAGCTACCTCCTTTCCCTCAGTGCACTAGGCCCCATGTGCTTGGGCTGTATTCTGTCACTCTAACCATCAGATTGGTGGCCTGCTGTGCAAGAGAACTCTAATAACTGTGCAATTTTAAAAACGTGTTCCGACATAGTTCCTCAAACTCAAGGGCACATTGATGGACCTCCTTATCTGGGGCCGAATGACTGATTGTGCTTCTAACCCTGGTCTCTGCAGAAAACCCTGGAGTCTTAGCTGTGACAAACTGACACTTACAACTGAGGCCATGAAGCTCGGCCCCCAAGCTTGATACAATTGCTGTGGCTGTTTGAAACACTGGTAGAAATCGACATGCACAGTGGCCACATGCGTATGCTTGTGGTGATAGGAGCACAGAAAACTGATTCTTGCAGAGGAGCTAACTGGCACAGTACATGATACATTCGAGGGGGTAGACAATAAAAAGATATAAATTATTATATAAATATAAATTATTATTTAACTAACAAGGAACTCTAATGGTTCTTGAATGAAGATCTGGATTTTACAAAAGAGGTAAACACTATATCAGATGATGATACTGATGAGGAAGTGGAGGTAATTACTAGTACTGACCATGACACTGAAAGAGAGTCAGACAAAAATGAAGACAATAATTGTCAACCAGGCTCAATTGGTGATTGGTTTGTGGGAAGAGACAAAACTTCTAAATGGAGGAAAAGTACTTGCTCTGCCACAAGCAAAGTGAGAAGGAAATATATTGTAAACATTTTTCCTGGTCCCAAGGCTATTGCCAGGGATGTAACAACTGAGATTCCTGGATTCCTCAAAATAATTAACATGGAAATGATTGGTACTATTGTGGAATATACAAATAAATATATTCAGCTCCAACCAGAATTTTCTGATTATCAGAGACAAAGAGACAAAAAAGAAACAATGAGAAGTGAAATACTGGCACTCCTTGGGTTACTTTACCTCTCCGGAATGAAGAAAGCTAACCACATGAAGGTAGAATTGGAAGAGCTGTCATGAGGTACAAGTGGTTTCTATTCTTGCTGCGTTGCATTCATTTCAATGATAAAAGTGCAAGAGAAGAGAGGAGAAGATCTGATAAGTTGGCCGCAGTACGTTCGATTCTGTATGAATTTGAAACCAAGTGCAAAAGTACGTACAGCATCGGTGAGTTTGTAACCACAGATAAGAAACTTCAAGCTTTTTGTGGTCGTTGTGGATTTGTGGAATATATCCCCAACAAACCTGCCAAATTGTGCTTTGTGATGCAAAAACATTTTTTACAAGCAGCCTTGAGGTATATTGTGGAAAGCAGCCCAAAGGACCTTATACAGTCTCGAATTCAGCGTCGGAAATAGTTCACAGTCTTGTCAGTCATATAGAGGGATCCAACAACAATATAACTATGGCAACTGGTATACAAGTTGCCCCTTGGCTATGTTGCTATTAGGTAAAAGGCTTATGTGCATTGGGACACTAAGAAAGAATAAACGAGAAATTCCCTTTGAATTCTTGTCTAAGAAAAATCGAGTACCTGGTCCATCTCTTTTCGGTTATAAAAACAATTTGAGATTGGTTTGGTAGGTACCAAAGAAGAACAAGGCGGTTTTGTAATTGTCAACTATGCATGATACAGGTACTATCGATGAAGATTCTTTGAAGCCAGAGATTGTGTTAGATTATAATGCCACTAAGGGTGGCGTTGACACAGTCAACCAGATGTGTGGCACATATTCTGTGGCGCCTATAACAAGAAAAGGTGACCTTTGGTAATCTTTTTCACTCTAATGGACGTTTCTGGTATCAATGCCCAGATCTTTTTTACTCAAATGGAACAAATTGAAAGGTTGAGAGAATAGTATTTCTGAAGAACATGGCTTGTGACCTCATGAAACCACTACTAACAGAGCTAAAATTCAGAGCCTTCCCACGGACATAGGTAGTGGACAACATCTGAGCACGTTGAGAAGCATTCAGATAAGAAATGAGGACACTGTGTTATTTGTGGAAGGGCAAAGTATAAAGTGTTAGTTACACCTGGAAAAGTGTCAAGTTACACCTGCAGACTCAGATGACTAGTGATTTGAATCTTGACATTTCTGAAATTACTAAGTAGTGAACATGTCCTGTCTATAAGCTGTTATAATAGGGTTTCCGTAGCCATTCACTACGCATATATTACCTTTCAACGTTGACAAAAAGATGTAGATTTTTGAGGACCATGTGTTTAGATGTATATCAACTTTTCTAAATAAAGTATAATTAACAGCCATGGTAAATAACAAAACATTCTTTCCCACTATAAGTGAGCAACAGTGTAAAGACATTTCTTGGCTAGATATGCAACATTATTTCTTAGTATTTTCCACTGTGACCATAATAAATTGTTTGCATTAATTGCACAATAAAATTTATTATTTCGATATTATTAATGCCATTTTGAGTGACACTATATCTACCTTTAAAAGAAATAAACTAATTGATGTCAACACTGGCGTGAAAGCTTATGAAAATTACTATAGAACTGAGCAGCAAATGTGACACACAAAACGTGCCACACGACTCCTCAAGTAATAGAAAAACACGCACTTGCCAGAGGGTTAAACATTGTAAACGGGTATTTTTATTAAAGCGGGCAATGTTACAGACATAGCCTAGTAAGTATCATAGACACTGCTAGGCAGTAGGCAGCATAAGGAACATCTTTGAGAAAAGGGATTTTACAGTCAGCAGTGGTAGAAAGAAACATCACTGAGTAAGCCAACACATGCAGAGTGCAGAGGTAGTGAGTGAAGTGCAGTATTGACAGAAGTAGTTGCATTTGTGTAAAGAAACACCTTGAGATGTGACTATTATCCATTTCACAAAGATTTACTCCTGCCTGTGAGTTCCCCTGGGGAATTCATCATCACATAACGAACATCAATGCGTCACACTTTTCCTAAATTTAGAAAGTGTCTTCTTTCGTTTTACATGTAAATATCGTATTTTATTTCAAAAAAGGGGTAATACACAGGGAAATGTTAACATGAAAGCATGCTTTCTTAAGCATTATTTGAGAACTGTTAGCTTTGAAGGACCACAGATTTACTTGTTGATTTTTGTTGTTTTCTGGTTCATCATCTTGTCATGATAATGATGGCTGCTGATTGTTGCAGATTGCCTTAAGATGAAACATATGAGGAAGACTGTTCTAACCCAAGAACACTGTGATTTATTGCTCGAACAGTACATGCACATCAAAGACAAGATACAACACATTCAGCAATACAGAAGTGACTGGTGGAGCCTAGTTCCAACAGGGGGAGCAGCTGGCAGGCTGCATAAATAACTGCTGTCATATTAGCAGCCTGGGTAGCCTCTAGTGGGCAAATCAAGCACAAACGTCAGGTGCTATGAACTACAAAGCGGTGCACACATAACTGGTAGTTACAGCACTCTTCTTCCTTTGTGAAGAAGTGATCACTGTGCTCACATCAATTTCTTCTGTGGTTGATGTAGGTTGTTGAGTCTTGTGACGCACTGCCACTGGTGTGTAGGATCAGAAATGGTGCGAGCGTTGACATGTGTGATGGCCAACCCCTGTGAGAGGTCATACGGTAGGACAGGCAATGCTGACACAGCGTCCATTTCCACATCCAAGTCCAACCACAAGGAAGGAGGTTGCGGTGCAGGCAGCATTGGCTGCAATGGTGGTGGCAGCAGCAGCAGTGGAGGCATCGGTCGCGACCGAATGGAAGCTAGGGTCCTGCCATGGCCACCTGACAGTTGAAGGAGGCACCCACAACAGAGGAGAAAGTTGTGAAGGCATCTGCAGTGGTGATGGGGAAGGGGAGGTCACTGGCCATGATGTCGGAGATGGATGGGTACTCTCGATTACTGCTGGCACCCATTCTGGTTGGTGGCAAAAACTGTAAGCCCAAGCAGCTGTGCAAGGCTGGAAGCGTTGCAACACCAGTGTTGGTGTATGGCCTGGCATCAGCCAAAGCAGATGTAGCAGAGTCTGGGCCTGATGACCGATCAACAGCTCTGCTGGACTCTTTTTGCCAATAGGTGAACCGATGAATCCTGAGGAACAGGTCAAGAGTTACTTCTGGTGACACATCTGAAATGTATTTTTTCATTTGAGTCGTAAGTGTTTGCACTAGCCATTCAGCTTCCTTGTTCGACTGAGGGTGGAAAGAAGGAACCGTTACAGGGGAAACACCACTTTTTTTTATGAAAATCTTCAAATTCCTGTGATATGAACTGGGGGACATTGTAACTAGTATATACAAAAGACCTCCCACTGCAAAAATTTTGACAAAGTGGAAATTGTTGCTGCCGCAGAAGTAGACAGACAACACACCACATATGGAATCTTGGAATAAGCATCAATTACAATAAGCTAGTAGAAAGTCAAAAAAGTCCCGCAAAATCTACATGAATTCGTTCCCAAGGCTATTGTGGATCTGGCCACAGTGACAAAGATGCATGGGGAGCCGCCTGATGGGTGGCACACTGTAGGCAGCTTGCAACAATTCACACTATTTCCATATTGATGCCTGGCCAAAGAACATGTATCTGTGCTAACGCTTTTGTAGGTGACACATCTCTATGGTCCACATGTAATAAATACATAATCTCACACCAAATAGTGGACGGGACTACAAGTCTGGGAGTAGTGTTCTCTATACCTAAAAGCGGCACTCCGTCCCAAACAGAAAAATGATTTTGTAATGAAAAATAATTTCGCAAAAGATCAGAAGCACGACCCAGGAGTTTGCCCGGCCAACCATGTTCACTTAAAACAGGTTCTGCAGCTACCATGGCTGCAATTTTAGGGGTAGTTATAGGGAAGCCAGCAACATTTTGAGCTTTCACATCCAAAGTCATTCCTCTTTATCAAACTCTGAATCTGAACCAATTGGCAAATGCGATAAGGCATCATCATAGGCAGGTTGAAAATGTATCTCGTAACTGTATCGCCACACGAAACGAATTCACCACTGAAGGTTACATGTTTCTTTGTTAGGCAAGGATGCCAAAGGCTAAAAAGAGACACCAGTGGTTTGGTCTGTGATGAGCTGAAACTTAGACTGGTATTTAAAAAAAAAAAAAAAAAATTAAAGCATACACGATCGCCAAAGTCTCTTTCTCTATCTGAGAATAGCTGTTGCACTGAATTTAATGATTTAGAGGCATGTGCAACGGGGCGTTCAGATCCGTCCACATACTTATGAGCCAGGACGGGCCCAAGGACAAACTGGGATGCATCTGTCAGTAACACAAGGTACTAACTCAGGTGAAGAATGACAAACAAGGAGTCGACTGCAGCTTAGATTTCAACAACTTGAATGTTAGTCACAAGCCAGGGAAATCTTTATGTAATAATGCATGGAGTGGTTGTGCCTCAGTAGCAGTGTCTGGTATGAATTTGTGGTAGTACGCAATTTTGCACTCAGTCCTTGTGAGGAAAATTGAGGGGTTACTTGACTGAAAAGGTGCAGCCCCCGCCATGAAAACTGACAATAGTTGGGAGAGTAGTATGCTGATCACAAATCCCTCCATATCTGCATCCAGTGACGCCTATAGGCTAAGGACAACATGGCAGTTGATCAATACAATTTAGGGTCTTCCAAGACCCGTTCAGCTGGAGTTTAAAAAAATAAATTAAAATGAATTTTGCCTAAAAATGCCTGTAATTCTTTGATGGATGTGGGTTCTGGCAACGTGCCAATGACATCAATGTGCTGGCGCAATGGTTTAATGCCACCATGCAACACTTCAAAACTGAAATAAATAATGAGTGGATGAAAAAACTGTGTCTTGCCAAAGATGCACTTTAATCCTGCAGACTGTAAAACAGAAGACAGAGCAAGAAGCTTCTGCAAATGATCCTCTGTAGAGGCACCAGACACTAAAATGAGATCTAAATAGTTGATGCAGCCTGGAACTGATGTAATAAGTTGCTCTAAGAAGCGTTGAAAAACGAATGGTGCACTTACCACACCAAAAGGCAAAACTCTGGTATTGACACAGCCCAAATGGGGTATTGATAACTAGAAGGCGTTTAGATTCCTCATAGAGCGGCAGCTGTAAACATGCCTGTGCAAATTCAAATAATAGCCCGCTGATAATTTTGCTAATAGCTTGTCAGGGTGCGGCAAAGGATCCCATAAAGGTGTAACTCACACGTAGGTTTTTTTACTATTGCCAGTTGTGTCGACCATTCACTGGAAGAAATAGGTTGAATAACATCATGGGACTGAACACAATCTAATTCTGCGTTTACTTTATCCCATAAAGGTATTGGTACTGGGTGGACCCAGGAAAAATGGGGCCGAGCAGACTGTTTCATTGTAACATGAGCCTGAAATTCTGTTGCACAGCCCAGTCCTGGAGAAAATATACAGGAAAATTTGGCACAGAGAGCATCTAACTGTTGATACAGAACTAGATCAGAAACCAAGTGAACTTCATCATCAATGGAGAATCCAAATAGATTAAAAGTGTCAAAACCAAACAGATTTTCAGAGTAAGCATTGTCCACAACTAGGATGTTAATGAATGAACCACAGCCTTTTAAGTCACAGGTGCAGAGAACTGTCCAAGAATGGGAATCTGTTGTTTGTTGTAACTCACCGCCCTCTGTGACACTGGAGTCAGAGGGAAGAACCCAAATCCAAATACGCCTGAGAATTTGTCAATGTTGCTGCTGCAACCCTATTCACTTACATTCTCAATGGTTTGTTAAACAAGTGCACCTCAATGTATAACTTGCTGTGAGACACCGTCACTGCTGACACACTGTTCACATCCATGTTCATTGCAACCTCACTCAGTATTGGAAAGGAGTTACATACAGAAGCAGTGTGTCCTTTATTATGGAACCTGTTACACATTCCCAAGCGCTTTGGACATGTGGACCGCTCACGTTGAACGAATCAGTACGGGCATGAAGGCAGCAGAGCAGGAGACCGTCTTGTGAAGCACTTCTGAACACATTCTCCCAAAATGGTCTTGAGCATCTAGTTCCGCAGCCAATGTTCAATGGAAATAACTTCAACCTTGTAGCTTCAAACAGGCCAACCCTTATCGCCTGCGTCAGTACAGAGATGGTTATTTGTGATCATGATGTCATCATAGCAGTTATGGTTAAGACAGTTAATATATCAGTCAACAAGGTTAGAAGAGTATATCTGCTGGAAAGATTAGATAAGCAGTTGTTAACAATGAACTGGCATCTTTTAGTTCTGGTATGATGGGCGTAGAGAAATTATGGGCAAAGTTTAAACAGACTGTAAATATCACTCTGAAGAATTATGTGCCTAGTAAGTGGATTAAGGGCAGAAAAGACCCACATGGTTAAACAATGAAATTTCGAAAATGTTGAGGAAGCAAGGGCTGTTGAACTTTCAGTTCAAAAGAGAACGTGCAAATGAAGACAGCCGACGGTTAGTGGAGATATGTGCTTCTGTGAAAAGATCTATGCACAAAGCATACGGAAACTACCACCTACATACCTTGACCACCAACCTGAGAAAATTTTGGCCCTATGTAAAATTGTTATGGGGGTATAAGGATTCCATCCAGTCATCCGGTATGGCACTTTAAGGCAGCAAAATGAAAGCCAAAGTATTGAATTTTGTGTTTAAGAAATTATTTACACAGGAGATTCACATAATCATACCATCATTTGGCCATTGCACAGATTCCTGTATGGATGACACAGTGATAAGCATCCCTGGAACAGAGAAACAACTGAGAAAGCTGAAATCAAATAAATTGCCACCTCTAGCTGAAATCCTAGTTCAATTTTACAAAGAGTATTTTAATGACCACAATATGCAATGCAGTGCAGTTTGGTTCACCCGTGCGTCACACCACAAGTATTTTATTTTATTTTGCGTGGATAAATTAATTCCACACTGGCTGCCAGGAGTGCTGTATTGTGTCCGTTATTCCGTGATGTTTATTCTTAGTATATAGTTTTTCCATGTTCTTGTTTTCTCCTTGTTAATTCTTAAGTACCATTTTTATACTTAGTTATTGAGACACCAGTCAACAAGTCAACTTATTCGTTTTCGTGTGAGTCTTGCCTTGATGTACACTGAGTCTAAAAGACGTCCTGTATGAATTGCTGAATGAACGATTAAAGATCTTGTCATCTCAGCATTGGAGATATCATTCTATGTTATTTATCGCAAACTAGAAGGCTAACTGGTCGGATGAGACGGGCCAGAACATAGCCCTATGGCCAAACTGGTGACCCCGATGTGATTTATCTCCTGCCTGATGCACAAAATAAAGTGATACTGTAAGGTGACAGAAAATCTGACCGTGACCAACCTTGCCGTGTCCACACACGCCATTAGACTACCACCTTTTTGCCTCACAATCCAGCACTATGGTTTGTGTAAGTTGAAGCTAGTTTGTTTTACTCTCGAATAACTGCTGACGCTACCAAGTTTGCACTGGTCGTGAGCCAGCTCGATCACCAGTACGCGGCCGAAGGGCAAGATGTGATTATCGCACCACAAGACAGTAATGCCCACGAGTGGCTCAAGGCAGAATTTATCCACATAGTATCAGCTTCACAAGAAGAACGCCTATGCGAAATTCTGACACAGGAGGACATCAGAGATCAGAAACCGTCGCAGTACTTGCGGCATCTACAAAGGAAGGTCGACGCTGGTATTGTGCCTGACAGCTTGCTGAGAACCATCTGGAGCAGTCGGTTGCCACCTATCACCAAAGCAATAATAGCGTCGCAGTCGGAAATGCTTTTACACACGGTGGCAGAGCTAGCAGACAAGGTACAGGATGCTATCTCACTTGCACCTATTAATGTAGCAACTGTGTAATGCGCAAGCACATCAGTCACAGTTTTGCGCGCTGACTATGATGCTCTGACGGCAAAGCTTGATATGTTGACGCAACAGATTAGCCAAATGATGTCTCGGTGTAACACCAACAGTGATTGTGGCCAACTAAGATACTGGAAGCACTCGTGCAGCAGATCATCAACTGCCTCATCTGCACCCGTGACTAAAACACAGCAGAGGATATGCTGGTACCACAGAAAATTTGGTGATCCAAGCTCATTACTGTACCAAACCCTGCACTTACCCAATGGTAGCGGCGATCAGGTGTAGACACTTGATCCAATTGCCAGTCTACGTCACAGTGTCTGTTTGTGAGTTACCGGCGCACTGGCTCTGATCTGTGTATTTTCTTGCGAACAATGTTACACCGGTGTAGGCTCCATACGTCTTTCTGTCTAGCTGCTGCAAACAATTATTCTATTGCAATTTGTGGTACACGTTGTTTTAAACTAGATTTAGGCCTACACCAAGCATTTGCATGGGATTTCACAATCACGGATGTCGCCAAGTCGATAATAGGAGTGGACTTCCAGGCACATTGCAACCTTCTGCCTGACATCATCAACACACGCCTGGTCAACCAAACCACTGGACTGATGGCTGCAGGATTCCAGTGCCACACATCCATCCAATCCGTCAAGCTGATTGAAACAGCAGACAGCGAGAACACTGCTTTACTTTGGGATTTTCCAGCACTGACGAAACCTCCACATATGCCCAAGGAAGTGAAGCATAGCACAGTGCATATAAAGACCACCGAGGGGCCGCCATTATCCTGTAAACCTTGATGGTTAGTCCCCGGTCAGTTAGCTATTGCCAAGGTCAAGTTTGATAGTATGACTCGAGAGGGTATCATGCAACCATCCAGTAGCCCTTGGTCATTGCCGTTACATTTCGTGCCTAAGATGTGCGATGCGTTGCATCCATGCAGGGACTATAGAGCACTTAATGTCCGTACAGTGACTGATCATTACTCAGTTCCATTGTTCTGCGGTTATAACTAAGCATTGAGCAATGCCTGCCTGTACAGTGTGTTGGACTGCACCAAGGTGTACATGCAGGTACCTGTTGCCGAAGAAGATACCCCGAAGATGGCCATAATTGTGCCATTCGGCCGGTTTGAAAATAAATTCATAACTTTCAGCCTCAGAAACACTGCTCAGACATGGCACAGATTTATCAACTAAGTGTTGCAAGGTCTGCCATTCTGTTTTGCCTACCTTGGCAACATATTAGTATTTTTGGTCTTGTCAGAAGATCATTGCCAGCATATCATACAAGTTTTTAAACGAGCAGACAAATACGCCATGCACCATATGCTAGCTTATGGAGTATATATGTAGACACTGATATAGATGTAAAGACATTACTGAGTTAATTTTACGGGCAGATTCATGTGGTGACCAAAACCGAAACATCAAAATAAACTTGATGTTGAAGTTATTATGCAAAATCATCCATCCCTTATTTCAGTTTCTCTAAGGTTCCCGACTCCTGGGTACACATTTCTGCCAAACGATGCCAATTTCAGTGATGATGAACAAACTTTGACAATTCAGCAAGGCATGTACCTACTGAGTGATTATCTAAATGTTTTGAAAACTTGTAGGAAAAGAAATCCTCTTGTTTTAGTTTTAATTGAGGCCAGCAATTATGGTGGAATTCTAAGATGGAGAACTGCATTGTGAACCATAAGTTTGACACTAAAGGAAACATGATTAACTGAATGTAAATATGCAAAATAGTGTTGAATAAACAAGACCTATTAACACACACATACTCATTCAAACACAAAACACGCAGATGATCACGATCTCTGGCTGCTGAGGCCAGACTGCGAGCAGTTGTTGTCTAACTCCAATGAAGGCCTTTTCGGCTGAAAGCAAATGTGTTTGACAATCTTCCTGTCATGTCCATCTGCGACTCAGCATTTCTACTACATGTTGAGTAGTAATCTGACCTTTTCATAATACTGTCATTATTCCATTCTGGATTTTCCGTTGCTTGAAGACCCATTAAACCTGTATACAAAAGAATACCATAATGATCATGCCTACATTACTGTGGATCTCTAGAAGAAACAGCGGTGATGACCTTCTAACCGTTATGCACTCTTTGAACCACTGTGGCCTCAAGGGAGAGCCATGTCTAGAAATAAACTTCAAGATCTGAAATCTATGTTGCACTTGATATCCAGTAATACCAAGCACTTATCATTCTCTTATCACAGATGCGCATGTCTTCGATGACATTGAAGAAGATGCATAATGATGGTAAAAAGGCTGCATAAAGTTCAAAACCGAACACTGGGTTGAATAATTGTTTTATACTAACCTTTTCCATATTCTATTTGCTTCAGTATGAAATAAATAAATACTGCTGAAAAATGTATTACTTTATAAATGTGCTTGTTATAACCAATTAGCAACATCATCAAAATATCCATAGTTTTGGGTGGTTTATTGTTGCTGAACCCACAATACTAGTTTCCTAATTAAGTGATAATGATCCAAGTGACATATGTATCAAGTATATATGCATATATTATTTTTGAACACTAACAGTGCACATAATTGTGTAAATTTCCACCAGTTTTGGAAATGATAGCCGTTACACAGATCTTACAGTGAGAAGTTTATAAATGGAGCAATATCTCAGTTTCTGATTTTGGAACTCGGGTCCCTATTGGTAATTGCAGTCCAATTATTAAAACAAATTTACAGCAATCTTTGAAAAATTTTTGGGAATGAATGATAAGCCACATGACTCTCCAGTGCCCCATAAATGCAAGTTGCCATTGCCAAAAGAATATACAAGTAGTGCACTTTTTGCTTGTAGAGATATAACAGTGATGTTGTTCTGTGTCCAATTTTTGTCTTGTTGTCTTGTTGCATAAATCATCAAACCCATCCATACAAAACTTTACATTCCATGTTTCTTTCACATGCTATTTTGCACTTCAGTTTCAATCATTTTAGTTGTGGTCAAATATCCACATTCCCTCTTATGAACTAGAAATTCAAACATGTCTTTTTTATCTATCTGGACATGTGCTCATTTGCCCTTCACTGTTCAGACTGCTGTATATAAGAGTTTCTCTTCACTTGCACACCGCTAACAAATGTTTTTTTCATCTATATGAAATGTACATCCTGTTTCCAACTTTTTCTGTTCCTTTGCATAATGCATACTGACAACTTGAAGTTGCTCAATTGTTATGTAGGGGTGTCAAGATAATTTAGTGCCTGCATTATGTATGTAATGGTAGTAACACCACAGTCAAACATGGCAGCACTTCGTAACTGGAGCCAAATTTAGTAGTGAGGACTATATTTGAGATTTACTTTTCCCTATAACCTTGGGTCAAAAGTTTAGATGCAGCCAATACTTGCACACAGCCTATATTTGTGCAAATACAGTATGTAACCAAAAACTTTTCAAAACATTTGTACTGCCTCTGTGACAAGGAGTTAGGGGGAGCAGTTCCTGATTAAGAAAAGGGTGAACTTTAATGAAGACTGACTTGTACTATACCAAAGTACTGGTCTTAAACATTCACCAAAATTTATTTTCATAATTTTTCTAATATAAGGCAAATGAAACCTTCATGATGGATTATTCACTTGTTACAAAATTTAGAATGCCTAAACAAGTGAGGTAAAATTAGAAATACAGTGACACATACTGAAAACAATGCACAGACAACAGGCAAACATGCACAAAATGTGTTATTAGAGGAGAGAAAGGAATACCAAAAAATATGCAATCTATCTTCATCTTAAACAGGAACTTCATGTGAATAAACTCAGGATATTAAATATTCCAATGTAATACAAAATGTAGAGTTCACCATCAACAAAAGCAAAGTTAAAAAAAAATCATTGCAAAATAAATATTTTAGTCATTTTAAACTAGTCACATAATGACAAAAAATTGTACCTTGCTTCCTTGGCAGCTTCCAGTGTGATGGTCCAGCCCACAGCTGTAACTGCTCCATATTAAAATAAGAATATTCCAAAGGCTTTGCTGACAAATGCTTTGTTATATCAATAATCCTATCACGTGGTCTCTCTGATATACAAGCTGCTACACCAACAGCTGACTGGCAGTCATCCTCTGCATCATCATCATCAGAACAGAATCCTATGATAAAACAAATGTTCAATTACATTAGTTAGTTTGTTACTTATTCCAAAAACAAAGTCCAAAATTAATATTATGGTGTGGAATGTGTTGATTAACTTTTTCCATCATCATATGCCCATTAAAGTTCTGCAGTTGTAAATCCATGCTTTTGGCACATAAAGCACTTGTTGTTGTTGTTACTTACATAATAACTATGACTGGTAGTATCACATTAAGAAATAAGAGAAACATGTCACTTATGCAATCTAAAACCTGGCTGTATACAGCTATTCCCCTAGCTACTTCCTTCTGTAAGAAAGATCAGTAGTATGAAGGAGTTGCCAAATGAAGCTCAAGCAACCTTCATCCCATTTTAAACAGGTTCATAATAATATTTCATTTCCCTGACTGTAACACCAGTAGTCCATTACTGTGTTGTTTGTTTATTCCTTTTAAACTCCCTGCAAATATTAACTTCTAAATGTCACTTACTCTCAAACTAGCATGAATAGTCAATAACAAAATTCACAACATAACATATGTTCTGTGAGACAACTGTCATTCCATCAGAATATTTCTTACTCAGAATGGGAGAATATAAAGTATGGAATGCAACAAGGTTCTGCACCGTGTCAGCTCCTGTTCTTCCTACCTATTTAAATTATCTTCAATGGCTTAAAAACAGTTTCTACATCACAATGTACTGTGATAACACCAGCAAAGTAATCACAGAATGAAAGTCCGTCCTAATACACAATCCAGATGACAACTCAACAGACCTACAACTGCTTCACAGCAAACACTAAATTTTGATTTCAAAAAGACTAATATTGTGAGGTTTAAAGCAAGTAAAAATGTTTGGCTAGTAACAGAAATAGACACTGATGCTCAAGCATTAATGAAACAACACGAGTAAAATTCCTTGATATCTAGCTAGGTAACAGGCTAGAGTGAAGGAAAGTTACAAGATAATACAATTAAGAAACTCAGTTTTGAGCATTTTGCACATTATGTTTGTTTGAAGAGATGGGTTTGGCCCATCTCCTGAAAGATGGCAGAAGCTCCACCACATGCAGAAGCGACAACTTCGGATCCCAACACATCATGTGGGTAGGCCACATGATAAGCAAATGTGAGAGATAAGAAATGCTAAGACATGGAGGGAGGACTGCAGCTGGCATGGAACTAATGAACATGTCAACAGAACACTGCTTTGGGCCTCAAACTGCTGTCTACTGTTAATGATAACAGGATTATGGATTGGATTTATTGGTGTTGTTTATAAAGTTGGTGAGTAATCATGGACTTGAGGAAAATATTTTGGACAGAATCAAGTGCTGGATCAAGACAGCCAACTTGGACTTTATATTCCGCATGACTTACGTAGTGCAAGTTTCTTTCCCCCAGTACAACAAATGCTGCACACTGTTGTATACAGCCAATAAACCTAAATTTTATCAGTGGCAGTAAGGCAAAAATATCACCTCACTCTAGAACATCACTAAAATTGGGTGCAATAGTGGGTGCAGAAGAGTAATGATGAATCCAATTTTTTTGCAAATGTGGCAGCAGTAAATAGTGTGCCAACAGCAATACCAAGCGCAACTACAGCACGAACAGCAGTTCTTAAAATAGTTAATGCAGCACAAGGACAAACTGCCACTTCCAATACCACATATTTAGGAGGAGGTGAAAGGATGAAAACAGCTTTCCTCAGCTGCTGCTTCATATCAAAGATCAGAGAATGTAAGATTGTCAATATTGCTTTACAGTGCTTTTGCGTTCTATCTACTAACCTAAAACGTTATCACTGCTTTGAAAATGGCAGCTACTATCCAGAACTTTAAAGTGTTGGAAGTTCTGAAATGGTTACCATTGTGTCATCATTCTAGGAGCAAAAATGCCATGCTGTTGCTGTTCGTTAAAAATTTTACATTGTTGCACACACAAAAAACAATCTTATGGTGCCTGGGCAAAGCCTAACACACTTTGCTTTTCTGCTGTTTCTGAGTTTTGTTCACAAGCATTTCAGATAGACAATCCCATTCTTGAGGAAATACTCAAAGTATCTATAGCATATGAGGTGTCTAGGATGGCACCACATTTTTTTGTCCAAAAAGGATTATGTCTTCCGTAAACTCCACACCCCTTTCCTGCAGAAACTCACTAGATTGAGTCTGTTCAGTTCTGCTCTGTCTTCTGTAAACTCCACACCCCTTTCTTACAGAAAGTCACTAGATCGAGTCTGTTCAGTTCCGCTAATTGTCAGTCTTCCATGCAGACTTGCAGATGGCGCCCCATATAGCAAATCTACTGCAGCTCCCACTGCTGGACACTTCAGTCATATTGGTTCAGGCAGACCCATCTACCCAAACCCAACAAGTGTGCAACAGTTGTTTCCAGCACCAATTAAATTCTCGTTGTCCACACACAGAGGGACAATATTGTCGTTGGAGTACTGTCAGCCATGTTTCCACTGTCTGTTAGAAACTGTTACCACTAACTGGCTAAGATACTTGGTGAGTAACTAGAAGAAATTTATTCAGAAAGTTAAAGAGTAGGTCCCATATTTAATGGAATGTTAAACAATGATGAGTTCTTTGTTTGATTCTCATACACCCGGAACCCCAGAGACTTGAAGGAATTGTACGACAGTGGCTATAGCAGTGAATGAAAAACTGTAATGAGATACTGTTAAGCAAAGATTAATCATAAAGCTTAAGATTAATTTTTATGCAGAAACAGTGAATTTAATTCAATAGTATTTTAATCATGTGAAAATAGAACCACTAATTTTCATTGTTAAGGGAGAATGAGTAAGTTGCAATGTGGACATGGTCCTTCAGCAACATCTGGCCCCTACTCTGTCTCCTGGTTGGAACACAGTCAATATCATCAGCCACTCCATTACTGTCCACACCAACTTATTTCCGAGGTTGGGAGTACCTTATACACTGTGAAGACAATTCAGATATTGCTAGAACTCAGATATCAATACTTCAGGATTTCTTGTTCCTGGGATCATCAGCAGATGGCGTCCTATTTCCCACAAAACTAAAAATATCTCTGGTGCAGGCACCACTATATCAAAGTAATAAATTTACATGGTCTCCAACATTTGTATGGGCAGACTGTATGATCAGCAAACAAAAGATATGAAAACTGCCAGGAGATGGAATGGCTTGAAAATGACCAGCTCTGTGTCCCCTGTGCAGCTGACACAGAGATTTTCATTTTTAAGGAGGACTACTTTGGACCTCAGTTTGCTACATATACTGTATTTAATAGCAATGCGATTACAAATTTGGCTCATTGTGACACTGCTGTTGATGGACTTGGTGAGTGAGTATTGACTTGACTTTCACCTACTGAAAAAAACAAAGTGATACTTCATGGCAGTCCAGCCGATTCTGGGACTTTGTATTCCACACTACTCGTGAAGTGTAGTAAAAATAATGTAAAAAGTATATCACTGAACATCTTGTAGGTAATTCTTCAAAGGGTTCTTTCACTCTTTTCTGAGGATGCTGATATTTGATGCTAATAGTACACAGCAACTTTAGCTTGACTGTTACTTAGAATCACAAGACAAGTCACAAAAATAATATTTTTTAAGTAACTACTTATCTATGTTCGACAAGTGAAAGTTACTTTTAGCTGCATGATTAGCAGAAATGTTCACTGTAAGCAGAACCTCATTCATGTGACATATAGATAACTAATGTTGTAAAATAAATATCAATGTGGTCCTCTACATGTTTTGCTAACAGTACGGCATAAACAATAGCTATCTCATTTAACATATGAAACAGGGCCTATTTTCAGATTATAGCACCCTGCTGTTAATTTTGTTATGCCAAAAACGTTTTAGTACACATAGTTCATGCCAGTTTAACTACATTTAATTGCCAATGCTATTTCTGGAAGCAGATCATCTTTGTTAATCATTGTCGACTTTGTTCATATCCCTGAAGATTCACTTCCATTATAGGATTTATGGAAAATGGTGAAGACATAAATGAATGCTGTAGGATCTTGTTTAAAGTAAGACACAGGAAATCCAGTGTATGAAGATGGATTTAGTTCATACTCATGTGCCACACAGTCTTTAGAATGCATGTATTGTTTTTCCACATTTTGGAATATACTTTTGGAAAACAGGAACAGTTACAGATAATCTTAATATTATTCTGCTAATAATCTATAATCTACTAGCAATTTTCTGTATACTCATCATACCATCACACTCAGCTTCTGCTTCTCCATTTATTTTGTGATGTATTATTTCAGTCTGCACCTCTTCACTAAACTGAGAAGCTGCAGAACATGGAATCAGTCCCATGTAGCTAATTTTGCCTTTGTCTCCAATATCATGTCCTTCTGAAAAATCAGCTGGCTCACAGCTGTAGGAGCTGATGTGCATTTCTTTAAGACCTGCAAAGGTAATATCATGTCAATTATGGATCTGTCATCTTTCTATATAAGAATCATTAAAGTTACTTCCTAGTTTCACATTAAGATAAATACTCAGAAACTCACCTAATTTATAAATGTTTTTTAATTCCTATAAATTTCACAAAACTTAAAAGAAATGTATTCCGTTTGTGTGTCATTACACATAATTTAATTTCATAATGGCAATAACATTATTTACAATGTACAAGTCAGGGAGAAACATAATTTGATTGTTTAGTGTGTGTGTGTGTGTGTGTGTGTGTGTGTGTGTGTGTGTGTGTGTGTTTTATTCCAATCTGTCTTTATTTGCAACAGGGAGCTGTAACTTCTCTCTCTTCTAAGAAGGGAAAAGTTGAAGTCAAAATGTATGCTGTGTGGAACTATGAATATTCACATGTAAGTGCGTAATTTCAGAGCCTCAAATAAAATAACATTAGGCATAGTTCCATTAAATTAGACAACATCGGCTCTTAGCAATAACAAATAATGCCACGTACATAATTCAGATATATGTATATGGGCTTAAATGAATTTTGGTGACTGTTTCTAACTTAATTGTGCAGCTGAAAGAATCACTTTTTGTGGAGGAAGAAAGGAAAGCAATGCTACTGATTTTAATTTTACTACCAATAAACATCCAAAGGTAATAGGATTTAAGAATGTAAACAAACTAAGCCTGCATTTTGTTTAAGTTACAAACAACATACAGGGTAGTCCATTGATAGTGACTGGGCCAAATATCTCATTAAATAAGCATCAAACGAAAAAAGTACAAAGAACGAAACTCGTCTAGCTTGAAGGGGGAAACCAGATGGCGCTATGGCTGGCCCGCTAGATGGCGCTGCCATAGGTCAAACGGATATCAACTGCGTTTTTTTAAAATAGGAACCCCCATTTTTTATTACATATTCGTGTAGTACGTAAAGAAATATGAATGTTTTACCTGGAGCACTTTTTTCGCTTTGTGATAGATGGCGCTGCAATAGTCACAAACGTATAAGTATTTGGTATCACATAACATTCTGACAGTGTGGATGGTATTTGCTTCGTGGTACATTACCCGTGTTAAAATGGACTGTTTACCAACTGCGGAAAAGGTCAATATCGTGCTGATGTATGGCTATTGTGATCAAAATGCCCAATGGGCGTGTGCTATGTAGGCTGCTCAGTATCCTGGACAACAGTATCCAAGTGACTGGACTGTTCGCCAGATAGTTACGTTATTTAAGGAAACAGGAAGTGTCCAGCCACATGTGAAACGTCAACCACGACCTGCAACAAATGATGATGCGCAAGTGGTGTATTAGCTGCTGTCACACCTAATCCGCACATCAGTAGCAGACAAATTGCGCGAGATTCGGAAATCTCAAAAACGTCGGTGTTGAGAATGCTACATCAACATTGATTGCACCCGTACCATATTTCTATGCACCAGGAATTGCATGGCGATGACTTTGAATGTCGTGTACAGTTCTGCCACTGGGCACAAGCAAAATTACGGAACAATGACAGATTTTTTGCATGCATTTTAATTAGCGACAAAGCGTCATTCACCAACAGCAGTAACGTAAACCGGCATAATATGCACTATTGGGCAACGGAAAATCCACAATGGCTGCGACAAGTGGAACATCAGCGACCTTGGCCGGTTAATGTGTCGTGTGGCATTATGGGAGGAAGGATAACTGGCCCCCATTTTATCGATGGCAATCTAAATGGTACAATGTATGCTGATTTCCTATGTAATGTTCTACCGATGTTACTACAAGATGTTTCACTGCATGACAGAATGGCGACGTACTTCCAACGTGACGTACGTCCGGCACATAGCTCGCGTGCGGTTGAAGTGGTATTGAATAGCATATTTCATGACAGATGGATTGGCCGTCGAAGCATCATACCATGGCACGCACGTTCACCGGATATGACGTCCCAGGATTCCTTTCTGTGGGGAAAGTTGAAGGATATTTACTATCGTGATCCACCAACAATGCCTGACAACATGCATCAGCGCATTGTCAATGCACGCGCAAACATTACGGAAGGTGAACTACTCGCTGTTGAGAGGAATGTCGTTACATGTATTGCCAAATGCATTGAGGTTGACGGACATCATTTTGAGCATTTATTGCATTAATATGGCATTTACAGGTAATCACGCTGTAACAGCATGCGTTCTCAGAAATGATAAATTCACAGAGGTACACAATGGAACAGCCGAAATAAAATGTTCAAACATACCTACGTTCTGTATTTTAATTTAAAAAACCTACCTGTTATCAACTGTTCATCTAAAATTGTGAGCCATATGTTTGTGACTATTACAGCACCATCTATCACAAAGCGAAAAAAGTGGTCCAAGTAAAACATTCATATTTCTTTACGTACTACACGAATATGTAATAAAAAATGGGGGTTCCTATTTTAAAAAATGCAATTGATATCCGTTTGACCTATGGCAGCGCCATCTAGGGCACCAACCATAGCACCATCTGGTTCCCCCTTCAAGCTAGACAAGTTTTGTTCTTTGTAGTTTTTTCGTTTGACGCTTATTTCGTGAGATATTTGGCCCGGTCACGATCAATGCACCACCCTGTATATACCGTCAGTTGCAGGCTCAATTGTTGTCTGACAATGACATTTCAATGTATATTTTGACACATAATAGCAGTGGCAGCTCGTAGGTATTTTTAAATTCATTGGCCATCAAAACTGCTACACCATGAAGGTGACGTGCTACAGACGCGAAATTTAACCGACAGGAAGAAGATGCTGTGATATGCAAATGATTAGCTTTTCAGAGCATTGACACAAGGTTAGCACCGGTGGCGATACCTACAACATGCTGACAGGAGGAAAGTTTCCAACCGATTTCTCATACACAAACAGCAGCTGACCGGCATTGCCTCGTGAAACATTGTTGTGATGCCTCGTGTAAGGAGAAGAAATGCGTACCATCACGTTTCCAACTTTGATAAAAGTCGCATTCTAGCCTATTGCAATTGCGGTTTATCGTATCGCAACATTGTTGCTCGCGTTGGTCGAGATCCAATGACTGTTAGCACAATAAGGAAACGGTGGGTTCAGGAGGATAATACGGAACACCGTGCTGGATCCCAACAGCCACGTATCACTAGCAGTTGAGATGACAGGCATCTTATCTGCATGGCTGTAACGGATCATGCACCCACATCTCGATCCCTGAGTCAACAGATGGGGACGTTTGCAAGACAACAACCATCTGCACGAACAGTTCGACGACGTTTACAGCAGCATGGACTATCAGTTCGGAGACCGTGGCTGCGGTTACCCTTGACACTGCATCATAGACAGGAGCGCCTGCGGTGGTGTACTCAACGACGAACCTGGGTGCACGAATGGCAAAACGTCATTTTTTCGGATGAATCCAGGTTCTGCATTGCGGTGAATGCACATTGGATGTGTGTATTCGTCATCGCCACACTGGCGTATCACCCGGCGTGATGGTATGGGGTGCCACTGGTTACACGTCATGGTCACCTCTTGTTCGCATTGACGGTACTTTGAACAGTGGACGTTACATTTCAGATGTGTTACGACCTGTGGCTCTACCCTTCATTCGATCCCTGCGAAACCCTACATTTCAGCAGGATAATGCATGAGCGCATGTTGCAGGTCCTGTACGGGCCTTTCTGGATACAGAAAATGTTCGACTGCTGCCCTGGTCAGCACATTCTCCACATCTCTCACCAATTGAAAACGTCTGGTCAATGGTGGCCGAGCAACTGCCTCGTTACAATACGCGAGTCACTACTCTTGATGAACTGTGGTATTGTGTTGAAGCTGCATGGGCAGCTATACCTGTACACGCCATCCAAGATCTGTTTGACTCAATGCCCAGGCATATCAAGGCCGTTATTACGGCCGGAGGTGCTTGTTCTGGGTACTGATTTCTCAGGATCTATGTACCCAAACAGTGTGAAAATGTAATCACATGTCAGTTCTAGTGTAATATATTTGTCCAATGAATACCCGTTTATCATCTGCATTTCTTCTTGGCGTAGCAATTTTAATGGCCAGTAGTGTATTTATACAACTTCACCTACTGTCAATAATAATAATAATAATAATAATAATAATATGCATAACTTGTCTGAAAAAGAAAGAATTGTTCTTGCAAAATTTTGTTGTTTTGTACATAATTAAGTACAGTTTATGGCAAGAACCAAATAATGATTAAGCTTTTGCTACTTTCCATTTCCCTTTGTGTAAGTGGGAGTTTTCGTGCATTTTTATTTTTCCAGACAAATGTACAAGATCCCTAATTCATGTATTAGTTAACGAATTAATTCTGGGTTGAAAATCAAGCATTCTTACATTGATCCACAACAACAACTTATGCTTATTATACTCTTCTTTGTTAAATGTTTCCTTGTAGTCATGCTTATTTCATTTTGTCACTTTCTCAGACAACAGATCTGGTCTGGAATGTCCTAGTTTCTTTGCAGTTAACTTTTCTTGGTAATTTACTTTTCTGATAGTGTTTAATACAGTTCAAGAGAGTTCATGTTGACACTCCACAGGAAAGCCGATTCCTGCACAGTAGACAACCAACTCCAAACACAAACTGCCATTTGCAGAAATGATTAAATTCATGTCATACTACCTACCAACAAGCTCACTTGACTAGAATACAAATGAGGCACTGAGAACCACAAGGGTCAAAAGTACACCATCTTCAGCCCTCCATATTCAGGAGGAGGAGGAGGGGATTAGTGTTTAACATCCCGTCGACAACGAGGTCATTAGAGACGGAGCGCAAGTGCGGGTGAGGGAAGGATGGGAAAGGAAATCGGCCGTGCCCTTTCAAAGGAACCATCCCGGCATTTGCCTGAAGTGATTTAGGGAAATCACAGAAAACCTAAATCAGGGTGGCCGGAGGCGGGATTGAACCGTCGTCCTCCCGAATGCGAGTCCAGTGTGCTAACCACTGCGCCACCTCGCTCGGTCCTCCATATTCAGATGAACTTTAGAGAACCCAGTGAGACAGCTTTTTGTGAATGTTCAGATATATGTACAATGTGGGCCTACAGTACAGGTAAACCTGACCTGCCATAAGATCAACACATGTAAGAAGCATGGATAAATGCTACAGCGTCACAATCAATGATATTGTGCTTAATGGTTCTCAGCACCTCAAATAGATAACTCTATGATAAAATCCAAAGCTTAATGTACTATATCTCATTCAGAATCCCACAAAATAGTTTTTCCTATCAGTATAACTATAACATACACTGATGTCTGATCTAATTTTACTATATAATGAGTGAATTCGCATATTTGTGGAGTGTGCTACCGCTTTGCAGGATTTCTGCCAAGTGAACGTAGATAAAAGTCTGTTGCAGTGTGCTACCACATGGTGGCACTGACGTAAACTTGTAGGTGAGTGGTAAGAGCTAGCAGTGCACGCCATGAACCATGCACATTGTTTATCAAATCCATATGTATTTGACCTGTGAAGCAATTATGTCACGCTAGTCACGCATGCGCAGACACTCCTTAAAACATGCACAAGTGAAGATGTGCTCATGATTCTGATGTCAAGTTTCACCGAGTATAGAGGTGCAATATGTTGCGCAACACTGTACATTTAGTGCCATGCACTTCAGACTACCGCATCTACATTACGTTTAACAGCATTCAAAGAAAAATAACCAATAAATCAGCAAGGTGTCAAAAGTTAGTGTGTTCACGTGCTCCTATGTGGCAGCTGCCACTGCATAATAGTTCTCATCAATTAATACAAAGTTAATACACTTTGAGAACATTGCTGCTATGAAACATGCCACAGTTAATTAGAAAAACTAAAATATTGTTTCTAACTGTGTGAAGACAAAGAAGATGATTTAATTTATTGGTCTTTACTTCCCTCGCTTTGTAATTATGACCTAACACATGTAACTGGATGTTTTAAAGATTTATGGTTCTTCTCCTTCTTCTTCTTCTTCTTTATAGCTATTATTCATCCACTACTGACTGAAAGATTCTTTAATATTTTCCATTTCACTCAGTTCTGTGCTGTCAGATATCATATTCCAGTAATTCTCTTGATTTCACTGAGCCACCTTTTCTGGAGTTTTCCAATGCTTTTTTGTGCTCCTGACGTATCCAGTGCAACACGTTATTGCTACATCTGTTGGGGTATTTCCTCAGTATGTGGCCATTCCATTGCCACTTCAGCCTGGTACCTCTCTCCATGAGGTCTGTTACCCATGATATTGTTCTGGTGACCTTATCCTTGAGGTTGGTGCCCAGCATCTGCCTCTCCAGTGCTCTTTATTGCATTATAATTTATGAGCACTGGCCTTCGTCTGAACCAGTTTTTCTAGACCATAAATTTTAGGTAGGGCATAGGTATTGCAACCTTTCATATTATTATTATTATTATTATTATTATTATTATTATTATTTTTAGATTCATTGGAACATTCTTATTGGTAAAGATTCTGTCCAACTCCAACTTATTCTTTGCAGAATTTCTGCTTTTTGGTCGGTTTTTCCAAATTGAATTTATTGGTTAAAGTAAATATTTTCAAGGAACTTCAATGCTCTGTCTGACCCGGCCTTGGAAGGCCCAATGGTACCGACTGGCTGCTGTGTCATCCTCTCAGCCCAGGGGCATCACTGGATGCGATAAGGTGGGGCATGTTGTCAGCACACTGCTCTCCCGGCTGTTGCCAGTTCTTGTGACCTGAGCCACTACTTCTCAGTCAAGTAGCTCCTCAATTTGCCTCACAAAGGCTGAGTGGACCCCGCTTGCCAACAGCACTCGGCAGACCGGACGGTCACCCATCCAAGTGCTAGTTGGATGTCTGGGCTCAGAAGTACCTCTATTTATATCCAATCCAATTTCCATACAATCAACTTTCAGTTCTTCACTCATAATTATTAGTTCTGTTAGATTTTCACTTACATGCACAATGCTATCAATAAATCAGTGGTGGTTCAGGCACTAGCCACTGATTTTGATCCCTCTATTATCCCATTCCACACTTTTGAATATATCTCCCACAGCTGGAACAAGCAACTTTGGAGCTATTATGTCCTCCTGGCAAATTCCTTTGGCTATTAGGATGATATCTGTGATGGGGTCTTCAATTACTCTGATGGTCACTGTCACCTGTTTCTAAAAACCTTACACGCTTCTGATTACCACTGATAATTTTAAGAGCTTGCAGAATTGCCCACATCTTTACTGACTCAAATGTTTTGTAACAACAGGGAAGTCAATGAGTAAAACAACGGAAAATCCAGAATGGAATAATGACTGTAGTCTTTTTGTTGCGCCTGTCTGCAAATCAACATCTCCACTATATGGTGAGTAGCAATCTAGCCTTTTGGTACCTTAATAGTCCTAAGTCAATGAATGTTAGATGTATCTTGATGTTATACCTCAAGGTCTTTTCAAAGAATAGTCGAATGCTCTGGATATCACCAACAGTAAAGAAGTCTTGGCAATATTCAGCTTATTCAACTGGTTAGTAGAAGTCTAGTTGTTCATAATGTTGCTCAGTTACAACCTTACTCAAAGATATATGAATTTGCATTACAAAATTTGCAGGACAATAATTCAACATTTTTGTCTGTCCCTTTCCTTGAATAAAACTAACATTTCAGCATTTTCCAGATTTTTAGCATGGAATCAATATATTTGTTTATGAATATTGTTGTAGCTTCTAACAGATCTTTTCCTCCTACTTTAAGCATTTCAATTTTTATTTTTTTCCTCTCTTGGGGCCTTCTTGTTTTCCACAGCATTCTCCACCTCACTACTTCAAGTACTTTACTATTTTTTCCCCCACAGGTGATGGTTCTTCTGAGGTTGTGCACCAATAATTTAAGTAAACAGTGTAACCCAGAAACTGCAGCACAATTGCTGTCTTAATTATCTGTGACAATCCGTCCTTAATCTTTGCTACTTTTAATCTTCCAGATAGCCCAGCCAAGAACAATTAAGAAAAGTCAAATACGAGAGAAAACTTATGTAGTCACACAATGAGTGTAATGGTCACTTTTTTGTTTTTCTTGAATAACTCTGAAACTATAGTTTTTAGCCAAAATGTTTCCCAGGACAAAATTAAATTACATCAAATTTCCCACCAAATAAGGTACAATTAATTTTTTCTGTAGGACTAACAGTTTGTGTTGCAGGGATGAAAAAATCATAGATTATTAAAAAAGTGTTTTAATGTTATCAAATTACTGTTTATTGTTATTTAAAGCAGTTAAGAACTAATATTAAATATGTGTACCCCATCTCAATGCAGTAGAGACATATTAAGGGATAATTTTTTTTCTGCAGGTGTAACAAGGTGGTGGGAGAGTGGAGAGAAGAAGTGGCAGGGAAGGTAGGTCACCAGTGGAATAACATACCGGTTACTAAACCTACTGCAGAAGCAAGTCAGGCCATTAAGCCACGCATAGTGTGCACCGACATTCAAATGGTGCCCCCAATTATACCTGAGGTGGCTGCCAGGAGTAGCATCGTCACTAGATAGAGACAGTGTTTTTGTAAGGATGTAGATAAGCCTCCGTGCCCTTAGCTGTTAAAATTTCCAAGCTGTGTAACTATCTGCTCTGTGTTCTTGTTGTTGTCACTCCATGACCCAATAAATCTGGGTTTCTTTTAATGCCATGTGTTTCCTTGTGTTCTTGGAACAGAAGTGGCAATGAGGGAGGGTGGAATTTTTATGCATTTCAAATTCTGTGACTTTTCTGCCATTCAGCTCTTCTATGGAGGTCTCACTCAAGTTACATCTGCAACAACAACATACATATACGGACATGTTGGAATGATGATGGGTACGTTGACACAGGCTCCACCGCCAGCCGTTCACTTGCCACTGTTCTTCCCGTTTGAGGAATCCACTGAAGACTGGGACACTTACCAGAAGTGGCTTCACCAATATTTCATGGCTTTTCAAGCGGTCAACAAAGAAGTCTGTAAAGCTCTTTTCTTACCGCGGAACCCCATCGTGCGTATACTTTCTATCACAGTTAGCTCCTCTGGAACAACCAGTGTTGCTTTCTTTTCACGATGTGTGTAGTTTTCTGTCCACCAATCACCACAAGCTTACACATGTGATGCTGCATGTGTTGAAACTTTTTAATGTTGCTGACAGCCACAGTAATCACAATGAATGTGTGCAGATGAGTTTCATAACTGTATAAGTGTCGATTTGTCACAATGTCTCAGGAGCAGCACGTGGATACCAGAGTCAGAGATGCGATCGTTCATTCAACCCCAAATAAAGAGGCGTGTCAACGTGCCCCTCAGCTTGAGGAGGTTTTGGATATTGCATAGATGTTTGAGGTCTCCTATGCTGCGGGCTGTCAATTAGAGGTTTGCTGTGATGTCACCGTTGTTGAAAGCGTGCAGCCCCATCACATGAAGCCAAATGCACTGGGGGAAGAGGAGGTAGCATCAGCACAAACAAGTCAACCTGCTGATGCAGACAAACACTTCATTGGCAGCAGGAACAGTGAACGTCACTTCCTTGGTGGACCTCTCTTGCCGTAAAGCATTAGCGGGCCTCTTGCTGTGAATGTAAAAAAAGTCCCACAGCAGCGGCATGGAACATGCCACTGTCATTATGGCTTTTCCCCATATGACTATATCCAAGGACTTCAGGCTTTTCTTAGCAAAGTGGCATACTGTCGAAATTTTATTCCCAGAGTGGCTGCTATCACCCATCCTTCGCATATGTCACCACATAAACATGCTTATTTTGTTTGGTCTGCAGCTTGTGAGCATCCATCTGCAACTTGAGCATAGTCATCTCAGTGCATTGTTTCTTGCAACATTTCAACCTGGCAAGCATATGTTATGTGATGTGAGCTGTCCTGGTCCATCGCCATTCAGATGGCTCCCAACAGCCTATTGCCTTTGCTTCGAAAACACTCGCCTTGACTTAGCAACATTATTCTCATATGGAAAAGGAAACTCTTGCTATTGTTCTATGTCTTAAGAAAATCACATGTTCTTGTACTGTGTGAAATCCCATTTAATTACTGATGTTAAAGAAATTCATGTGTTCTTAAATGGTGCAAAATTTCATTTATTTACCATGTTAAGGCCTTAGAGTCCCTGTTTAGCCAGTCAGCATCCTTACCACACAAATTCTCTCATCATCTTCAGCGATGAGCTCTGTTCTTGTACTGATACAATCGTAAGATCCATTTTAGTCCCATGTCGCAACATCCGAACACAGATGCTCTGTCCTGACTCCCCGTGGGCCCAGAGTCCTCATTCGATCAGGAGGAATTGCTTTGTTTTCAACTGGATATAGAGGCAAGAGAGACAGTTAATGGCTTCCCCATCATCAGTTCCCGTGTTGACTCTGCTGTGGCACCGGATCCGGTGCTCTGACAAGTCATAAGTATGATACAGTATGGGTGGCCTGACCATTCGCTGGGCCAGGCATCAGATCTGCTTTAGATTTACTATGCATTGTACCATTCCTCTCCTCCTTGGACAGCATTATCCTTTTGGCAATGAAAGGAGTCATTCCTCACTTGGTGGTTCCAATGGCTCTGCAGCAGGAGGTCCTTCGTTTATTACATAAGGGACACTGAGCGATTTCCCACACTGAACTCTGCATGTACCTCCATGTGTTTTGATTGGGCATTGACTGGGAGGTGGAATACGTTGTCGTGGCCTACCGCAAGTGTTCGGTTCAGCAGGAAGTGCCACACCTTGTACTTTCACCATGACAGCCCCTACACAGCCTTGGGAAACACTCCACATTGATGTTGCTGGTCCCGTTTTAGATGTTTTCAGGTTAGTGGCAACTGATGTTTTTTCTCATTTTCCTTATGTCATTTGCTGTCTGTCTGTCCTCTTGCGAGAAAGGAGAAGTTTAGTAACCCAATAGCTACTGCACCTACTGTGGACACGAGTAAGGTCACTAAGGCAAGCATAATGTTTATCAACATTCAAATGGCGCCCACACAGATACCCCGAGGCAACTGCCAGGGGCAGCAACATCACTAACCACAATCAAAAGGACTGCTGTGCACACGCAGCACAAAGCCAGCAACACCAAATGGAGGCAGAGTGTTAATAAGGCTATATACTTGACTCTAGCCCTGGTTGGTAAGTGTCAGTATCTGCTCTATATTCCTGTTGTTGTCACTTTGTGACTCTACCTACATTTTACTCTTGGTGTTGGCATTCTTTGATCCAATAAATGTGTATTTCTTTTATCGATGTGTGTTTCCTTGTGTTCCTAGTTAAAACAGATGGATTGTGGTCTCCTTCACAGGTCTGCAGACTGATAGTGAGCAGGTGATTCTCCCCTCTTGCTGTCTCACTAAGTCACAGGAAGCAGACACAGGGCATTTCAGAAAGTGATACTGACTCTTCCACAGCTCACCTGTAGGTCACTGACGACACAGTGTACATGGGGGTATTTCCACAATGTGCATTAACGCAACATGAAATATGGATATGAGTTACTAATAATACTAATACAAGCAATACATATAGAGAGAATCTACATATATGTCTGCACACGGTCCTATACTTCTACAGGAGAAATTGCTTCTTAGCCATTCTGTGTGGCATCTGCAATGTTCTTCTAGGAAAGGCAACTTCCCCCACCCATGAGAGTTGCCCATTTTTCAGTCCTTTCATACAGCGAGGTCACAATAATCCAGCAGACTGTATAGTCCAACACGCCTCAGAAATTTTTCTGCGTTTGTAGCTCGGCACGATGGGCAGTGGATTCAGAACTGTTAAGCTAGGGTGATATATCTCCCTAGCATTTCTCCTCACCTTCTATTAAGTGAGGGAACAAAATAACTTCACTGATCTCATGCTTATGTAATGGAGTTATTTTCAGTTTACTGAGCGCTTATTTGTAATTGTTAAGAGAGCTTTTATGTAAAAAAAAATTCTCGTAAACAATGGCTGAGAAGTTTAATTTTTGTGTGTGATGTCTGTGATCTACGTAGTGTTGGTTGGAAAGGGACTGGATTTGAAAGTGTGGCACTTTGCTGCTGTCTATCACAGACAGTGAGTTGTACAGCCAAGTAACCGTGTTATAGTCACTGTGGGTGAATTAATGGATGGTCGAAAAGTTATGGCACTTCTCTCACTAATAATCGTGTTACTAGTATACTGCATAAATCACTTTCATTTAGTAATTGCTGGCACTTGTAGCGTGGGGTGCACTGAGTATAGCACTTCCCACATTGTATCTTGCGAGGTGGGTGTAATATGTCTGACGGAATGTGACTGACTGAGCTCAAATCTAGAACATTAATCTGCATTGCTTGACTTATGTTGAAATATATGAAGTTCTGTAGCACCTATGAGACCTACTCTATTGTAGAGGGAGCCAATCTGAGCCTCTTCAAATGTTAGGAGAGCTGAAGCTGATGTGACACATTTGATACCCCTCATGCTGTGAAAAGTATTCCAGTCATTAACAGTAGAGGCAATAAAATCAACATTGTAATATATTGACAGCATATCAAATTTGGGGCAGAGTCTTCAATGTGGTAGACAGTTGGCAGCCTCGATCCAGGTGTTAAGCTTTCTTACATAACAGCTCGCTTAACAACTGCAAATAAGTACTAACTTAATAAACTGAAAATGACTTCCTCACACAAACACAAGCTCAGTGGAGTTATTTTGTGTACTCTTGTAACGGAAATGCTGAGGAAGTATAGCTCTGTCTGTAAACCAAAAAGTTAGCAGTGTTTGTGGTCTGCGATCTCACCTTCTCTGGAAGAACAGTGCACCTGTCATATAGGATGACTAAAAATCAATTTCCTGTCTAGCAATGTAGAACAGTGTGCAATTTACGTAAATTCTCTCCATAAATGTTTTTTGCATTAGTATCATTAGTAAGTTATGTATGTATTCCACATAGTGGTAATGCACTCTGTGGAAAATAAACACCAAACTGCGCTCTACGTCGCCAGTGATTCGTAGGCGACAGTCAATAGAACTTTCTTGTGATCTGGTGGGTACAGAGATGAGGGAACTGACTGCTCGCTCTATAGTATGCAGACCTATAAAGGAGTGAAGTGCGTAACCACAATCCAGTGAGCTACCTTCCCTCACACTTCTACCCTCCAGCTACCCACTGCTCTTCCACCATCCCATTAAGCCCTGAGAACAAAATTTATCCCTTAAAATGGATTTACTACACTTACATGCAGTACACATACTTAGTATTTGTTCCTGACCCACTTCAATTAACAAAAAATGTTAATTTTATACCATTTAAACACTTTTTACTGCGCTGCGGTCTACTTAACAATTGTACAAGTAGCTGATTATTGATACGCTCAATGAATTTATTAATAACTGTTAAATAAGACTGCACAATACTGATGTAAATGTAAGTACTGTAAGTTTAGGTCTAATGATACTTCACAAAGTTAATAATGCAATTGGCTTATCTTTGCGAGAACATAATCTCTCACTGAGACCGACAATTGTCACTGACCAGACGCTGTGCTGAACAGTTCTGATCTTTCTTGAAGGCACCTGACTCTACTGCCCATGGCACTGAGCTAAAAATATAGGAAAATTTATGAGGCACACATGACTATCCGGTCTGCTGTACAACAAGAAAGGAAAATCATGTGTCCACTTTTAATAAACTGGTTTATTATAGGTGAAAACCATTTTTATGATACTTAATCGAAAAGAATACATATGACACCAAAGTTAATAACCAATAGATTAATTAAATAAATGTGAAAGTGAAATAACACCAGCAACAATCTCCAATCATTTTCCTTTCTGTGGACAGCTTTGGTACTATCTCACAGATAGGGGCACATCAAAGCACTGAGAAGAATTTTTTCTCGATGCCACATAGCTTTTTACATTAACCTCTGCGGACTTAATATTCATGTTCTGTATAAGGGCAAGGAGTACAGTTTTCAACAGGCAATGAAACAACATTTTCTTTTTTAGATCATAAGCACACTTATATTTCATCATAGCTCTCTTTCAGAGCAACCCAGTTTGTTCACTGTTTTCCCATAGGTGCATTCCATCTCTCATGTGCAATCCTTGGAGGCAGTGATACTAAATGATTTTCCAGAGATATATTTCTTCAAATCTGAGGATATGTGAAGGTCAGAGGGTACCAAAATTGGTAACTAGTGAAGAAACTGCAACAATTTATACTCCAAATTTCCCAGTTCCTCCATAACATAACAGGCACAGTGTCTTGTTGAAATTCTTCAGCAATGCAGGCCTTTTGTCCATCCAGTTGATACAGAAGACTTCTGTAACATTTGCCATTACTGTTTTGCCCTTCACAAGGTAATCAGAAGAATGCCTTTGGCATCCTGATCACAAAGTATATGGGTAATGAAACCTGCTTTGTCTTCTTTGTTACTGGATCACCACCTTCCACTCACTGCTTTGATTGACCTCTGGTTCTGTCATGTAGTTTTAGTCTCCTGTTCCAACCACAGTAGCAAATCTATGACCAACTTGGTTGGATCTGTTATGACAATTTTGATACACTTCTTTTTGTATCAGTCTTTTACAAAGTTATTTCATAGTTAAATCTTCACATAAAAAGTATCAAATCTTCAAAAATGCCAGTAGGGGTAATGTATTCCATATGCCATTAATCATCAATCTGGCAATACTATACCGTGCACTTTAACCGTTGCTTTCATTAATGAATGCAATTCAAGGACATCCAGCTTATGGATCATCTTCCAAAGAAGAATGGTCATGTTTGTATTCTGCCACTCATTACTTTGCAGTTGAAAATTAAGTAGGAGTGAAGTAGACAGACTGTGTGCATTAGTGAAACAGAAGACTGTGTAGTGTTGGGTTGGGAACAGGGAAGGGGACACGTGGAAAGAGGGCAGTGACAAATGAAGGTTGAGGGCTGGAAGATTACGGAAACGTAGGATATATTGCAGGGAATGTTCTCACCTGCACGGTTCAGAAAAGTGATGGTGCTAAGAAGGATCCAGATGGCTCAGGCTGTGAAGCAGACACTGAAATGAAGAATGTTGTGTTGGGCAGTGGGCTCAGTGACTGGGTGTTCCAGCTGTTTCTTGACCATCATTTGTCAATGGGCATTCATGCAGACAGACAGCTTCTCGGATGTTATGCCCACACAGAACACATCACAGTGGTTGCAGTTTAGCTTGTAGATCACATAACTGATTTCACATGTAGCTCTGACTCTGATGGAATAGGTGATGCTTGTGACCAGACTGGCGTTTACTGACCCTCCACCCCTACCCTGCTATCCCTCCCCCTTCCTGCCCCAGCTTCCTCCCTACCCTCACCAACCAGACTGTTTGTGTCATCATGCACTGTTGCTCACAGATCAAAATGTTGAAAAGCTGTATAAAAAGACTCATCTACAGGTCATGATGACACTTGCTGTAGGTTATTCCGTTAAATGTACCAAAATAAAAAAAACAACACATTTGATGTGCAATGTTCTGTAGTTTACATAAATTTCATGATGATCATCTAACTTTTGAAGAAGATACCTCAGCTGCATTTAAATTATTCTAATATCTAAACAGCATCTGAGCTAAGCCTATCACCAGGGAATAAAATATTATGGATTACTTTCTTAGATCTCCGAGAGCGAGCAAAATTCATTAACGCCTGAAGACACCATGTAAAACACAAATCATCTACATTCAAATAATATATCCATAAATTCATAAGTTTGTCTTTGCTCATACATGAGAATGTACCATATGACACAGGTCACATAATGTAATCTGTGTACTGACGTACACTGTCAAGCAGAGGAGTACACAATTTCCCCTGGATGAGTAGATGGTATGTTTTACCACTTACAGTTTTACACTATGGCTTACCCAAATCAGATATAAATATTATGTTTTATCCCTTGATGAGTGACTAAGCTGAAATAATGATCCGATAACAATATTCCTTGAAAAATAAGGTGCCATTCAACAAAAAGAACATTTCAGTGATACTGACACCATCCCTGCCCTCAGGCACTTTTGATGAGGCCCTTATAATACTGTGTTAGTGAAATTACATTGCATTTCTACTCCATAACCACAAAATCTATAGTTGATCGCAGAATCTCCTGCAGGATGTTTAAGAGATACCGGAATGATTTACTTTTCTAGTCACAGCACTTTGTTGCTTCCTTACGACTTCAAAAACTGTCCACAAAGTAATATGATAAAAATATCACTATCATATTTACTTCCATCCAGCTAATAGCAGAAATAAATAAATACAAAAATAAATTAATAAAACTGTCACAGCACCAAGTATTGAAATATTTCTGGCCAGGTGTGTATTTGTCTCAAAATACTGAGGCACTGTGACAGAGCCTTGCTCATTATAGTTTCTATGTCAGAATGAGAATGTTTTCACATGATATATTTGCTAAAGATTACTTCATAGATTTAAGGAAGGTGCTAATAAACAAAACCATCATTTATATTTTTTATGTAAAATACAAACAAATGACACAATTACCTTGTATAGATGGGAATGCTTTGTAGGTGTCTGTGTTCTTCCATCCTTTGGGAAAATAATTTTCTGAATGAAGAAATTTTAATTTGCAGCTATCATCATACACCTCAACCCTTGTCAGTAAATTTGAACTTCCTGGCCGACAATCAGCAAACTTTTTTCTCATATATAAACATGATGGATGTAGCTGATAATTTTGAACCAACGGAGCATCCAGTGACTGGGAATTATCTGTGATTACCTTTCTTTCCTGGGGGAAAAAAGGGTTAAGCAATCAAAGAACAGAAACAATTTTTTAACAGAATGAAATTTCAATTCCTTAATGGAGTGTACATGGTTATGAAACTTCCTGACAGGATGAAACTGCTCACAAGGTGAGAAGACAAATCAGGTCTTTTGTTTCTTCCAGACAACGTTCTTTTCAGCAGACCCACTCAAGACAACCTTAATATGTTAACACCTTTCTTCTATTCTTTGAAAGTCCATAAAAATTCTCAATAAGCTCACTGGACTAGCACTTCTGGGAAAAAGAATGCAGTAGTAAAAGGCTTAATCAAAGGCAAGAGGCTACTTCTAGACGGAAAACTTCTACTTTATAGGTGAAAGTATTCTGTGACCTACATCTATAATTATACTCCACAAGTAATGTATGGTTGAGGTCGGGGTATACAGTGTTCCAGAATTTTCTCTTCATTCTATACTGTTTGTTGATGGTCAACACAAAAAATGATTCTTGGTGTCCCTTTGTACAAGCCCAAATTTGTCTAAATTCACTGTCATGTTCATTCTACAAGTAACATTTGGAAAGAGAGGGTATGCTTCTGGACTAATATTGGAATGTGGGCTTGCAAGTTTTTGAGTGGAAGCTCTCTGCAATGAAACTTTGAGATTTTAATGGCCTAAGTCCAGGACTGATCCAAGTCTGGTCTGCAGCTTTATTATGTCAAGAGATTTCAATGCTTCAGTATGTTCAATATGTTAACTTACATCTCAGTTAAAGTTACAAGGCAATATCAACTAAACGTAATGTACATGTTTGGCAGTGGAAGGTGTGCAAATGATATTTTGTGAGTTTTATTCCATTTTGGCCAAAATAAAGCAGCAAAATATTGCAAATAGCTTTTTAAAATTTGCTTTTAGTAATTTCACAGTTGTCAGCATAACTTTTTTTATTTAAACCAATATAATCACACCACAAATATAATGGTAACACAAAAAATAGCACATCACATATTATTAAATGAATATTTACTACCACTAATATACAGACACTGAGTATATATTCTAACATAGTATTATGATTAAGGGAGTTCATAAGTCTTTCAGTGAGCATAAATATCTTCTTTATTAAGTGTTTTAATTTGTCCCGAATAGGATTTCCATGTTCGACAATGTGTTTCACGAACTTCAAGTTCTGTAGTGGTGTTATATATCACTAATGCATACAAGAAATAAAAATAGCACAAGAATGCTTTCCTTTTTAGCTCGACAATTGCAGTTCTTGTCTGATGATTTTATTGTAAGGATCTTCCCTTCATTTTTATAATATAGTTTGGCACCTTGTCTTATATTGTGAAGATAATAATTTTAGAGATCTAGTACTACTCCATGTGTACTGTACAAGAGTCTAACTTGCATTAGATTATTCAATGATTCACAGAATCGAAGGTCTTAGACTAATTTAGGCAAGTCCCAATGACTGTTTCCATTGTTCAGTCTGTTCAAAACATCATGGAAGGAAGTTGTTACTGCTGTTATTATGGAATCCATGCTGCAAGTTGTTCACCAAATCAACTTAGCAGAAGAAAGATTACACTTGATCAAGAATTACTCTTTCAAATAATCTGCCAAGTGTTGAGGTAGATGAAAATGATCTGTAATTAGGTGAATCAAGCATTGTCTCTCCCTTTATACACTGATTATATTTCAGTGACCTTAAAAAGGTAATGGAAAGTTCTTTGTTTAACTGAATTCTTTATTAAATATTATAATAGTTTTAGTATTTCATTTCTGCATTTTAAATAATTTAATTTTTTATGTCATCTCAGCTATTGCAAGTTTTTATTTTGAGCTTTGAAATAATTTTTAAGATCTCTCATTCCGGAACTCTCACCAGGAAAAATGAATCACTCAATCAGTTTCCCAAACAGCCACACCGTCAACCACTCCTCTCTCCTACAAACCGAGCTCAGCCAACCTCCTTAACATCCCACAGCCTTCAGCCTTCACTACTGCCTCCCAGACCAGTAATAACTCAAAATCACAAGAATCACTCACAATAGTGTGTTCTCAACTTCTCGTCTAAAGCTCACTCCCCTGCTGAATTATCTACATTATCCACAGGTCTCACTTTCAGCACTAAACCTGCATTTAATCATGCTGCTTTGGTGAAGGAGCTACTTTCCTTTACACATAATGTCAACTGGAAAAATCACTTTGCAACCAAATCCCAAAGCTTTTCCAACAGCAAACATGGCATTCAATCCTGTCTTTAACAGTTCTGACCACGATACCATTACCACTACATCAAAATCATCCCTTAAAAGCATTCCAAGAATTTCTCACATACAGCATTGTTTCACAACCCTTCCTCGGGTCCTTACAACATGATCCTAACCTGTCCTCTGTAGAACTCCAGGCTCTGCATTCCCTAAAAGCTAATGACCCCATTATTATCCTCCCAGCAGACAAAGGATCTACCAATGTGGTACGTGACCAACAGGAGTTTGTTAGTGAAGATCTAGGCCAGCAGTCTGCTATCAAGATCCCGTCCCTGTAATTCACACTGCCCTGCAGTCCCTCCTAGAAACCTCAGGCCCCTTACGAGGACTTACACCCAAATGCATGGAACTTCTTACCCCACTTAAAGCATGCAGTCCTCACCTTTTACCTTCTTCTTAAATTCCACCAACTCGATCTTCCTGGCCATCCTATAGTTGCTGGCTTCAAAGCACCCACAGAATGTATATCTGCCTTAGCTGGTCACACATGCAACCCATAGTACAGACTTCACTCCTATAGTAAACAGAACAACCACTTTCTAGATTGTCTAACATCCATGTCTGTCCCACACTCACTACACATCTTGCTTGGCACCACTGATGCTGTCTTCCTCTATACCAACATCCCCCACATACATGGTCTTTCTGCTGCTGAATATTTCCTCAGTTAATACCCATTTGATACCAAATCTATGACATCCTTCTGGCTCATCTTAATCAACTTTACACTTAACAGTTATTACTTCACCTTTGAGAAGCAGACATACTAACAAATCAGGGGTACGGCCATGGAAACCTGGATGCCTCCTTCCTATGCCAGCCCTTTCATGGGTCACTTGGAGGGGGCTTTCCTGGAATCCATAAGCCTTCAGTCCCTGGTTTGGTTTAGACACATTGGTTACATCTTTGCCATATGGACTCATGGTGAGGCTGATCTATTAAAATTCCTGGAATATCTAAATACTTTCTCCCAATTAAATTTCACATGGTCCTATCCCTCCAAATCCCATGCCACTTTCCTCAATGTTGATCTCATCCACACGAAAGGCCAGCTACACCCTTCCACCCAAACTGAACCTACTAACAAGCAACAGTACTTACATTTTGACATTTGCCATCCTTTCCATGTTCCCTCCCATACAGGCTTGGCATTTCAGGCAGACGTGTTTGTTCGGATGGAGACTCTTTACAGCAACACACCGTCATTCTCAGCAGCAGCCTTCACTGGACGTAATTACCCCAGCAGCTTAGTTCGGAAGCAGATTTCTTGGGCCATCACATCCAATCCTGGTATTGCTGATCCCTCCAAAAAACAACATTGGAGCACACCACTTGTCACTCACTATTGTCCTGATCTTGAATGTATTAATCAGCTACTTCAGCAAGGCCATGACTTCCTTAAATCATGCTCCGAAATAAGATCCATTCTGTCTGAGCTTTTGCCCACTGCACCTAGAATAGCTTTACATTGCGCTCCCAGTCTTCGCATCAACCTTGTCAGACCCTATGCTCCTTCTGTGACCATCTCCCTACCCTATGGCTCCTATGTCTGTGACAGCAGCCCCACTGCAAGCCTTGCCCTGTGCACCCTCCTACCACTACCCATTCCAGCCCTGCAACTGGCAAAACATATACTACCAAAGGTAGAGCCACTGTGAAAGAACGCATTATAGACCAGCTGTTATGTACAGCCTTTTACATAAACATGACTGCCACCCATTTATCACCAGGATGAATGGGTATAGGCAGAAGGTGTGCAACACACAATGTCCCAGTGCAGAACATGCTCTGTCACATGACAGTCTTGACCTCGATGTCTGTTTCACAACATGTGCCATTTAGATTCTTCCTGCTTGACACCAGTGTCTCAGAACTCCACGGGTGGGAACTAGCACTACAACATGTCCTTGGTTCTCGCCACACGCCTGGCCTCAATTTACGTTAATTCCTTCCATCTCAGCATTTCTTCACAGTAACCACTCCTTTCTTCACTCAATTTTAATTTTCCACACCTGTCATTTCCTGACCTGTTTTTTTTTTTTTTTTCACCACTTCCCTTTCCACCTCCATTACACACAATGCACCTAGCTTTTCACCCTTATTTACTCATGCATGTTGTTTCAGCAGTAATCTCATCTTGCATATTACCCTGTCTTCTACCTTTAAGCTCTCAGGTTTTCAAATCTTGTCTGGAGCAGTCACCAACAATGAATCTTTCCTTCTCATCCCATCCAGCAAGTCTCACCTGATCTGGTGTTCTGGGCGACTTTTCTGATCTGTACCGCTTTTCCTAAACCTCTCCAGTCCTCTCCCTTCACCTCTCTTCCTTCCCCTTCATCCCTCTTCACCCCTCTTCCTTCCCCTTCGACTCTTCTGCAAGAAGAAGAAGCCATAGGCTTTGAAAGCTTGTAAAAGTTAAACCTTTTTGTGTGCGTGTTCTCCTGCTGCTGTTTGGTGAGTACCTTTTTTTATCTATCCATTTATATTATACTCAAGACGAGTGACTGACTTTCTCTGGTTTTACATACTGTTCCATCCAGGAGTTTCTATTGCTGCTACTTATAATGAATCTACGATAGTTATGACTAAAGGAATGGACTGGCTGTTAGGAAACATCCTGAGGCATCAAGAACTTGGCAATCTGGCAGTAGAATGAAATGTAGGATATAAAAATTGTCGAAGGAGACCAACACTTAAATCCAGTAAGTATGTTCATATGGATGTAGGTATTGGTAGTTATGCAGAGATAGAGAGGCTTGCACAGGATATAGTAGCATGGAGAGCTGCATCAAACCAGTCATTGGAGAAGACCACAACAGCAGCAGCAAAAAGAAAATGGGATAATATCCAGAATGAGATTTTCACTCTGCAGCGGAGTGTGCGCTGATATGAAACTTCCTGGCAGATTAAAACTGTGTGCCCGACCGAGACTCGAACTCGGGACCTTTGCCTTTCGCGGGCAAGTGCTCTACCATCTGAGCTACCAAAGCACGACTCACGCCCGGTACTCACATACTGGCAGAAGTAAAGCTGTGAGTACCGGGCGTGAGTCATGCTTCGGTAGCTCAGATGGTAGAGCACTTGCCCGCGAAAGGCAAAGATCCCGAGTTCGAGTCTCGGTCGGGCACACAGTTTTAATCTGCCAGGAAGTTTCAAAATGGGATAATAGTTTACTCTTGTCACAAAATGTGAAATTTACTCTATTAATACAATTTTCATCTACCACACATTTTTTATGATAGCTGAGGCAGGTAAGACTATTATATTCTTGGCTACACTCCTGAAACATGACACCTCTGATCTGTAAAAAATATCAGCATGTGACACTGGAACAACTACAAAACAAGTTTAGTCTTTCCATGCCATAACTGTATTACACAGTACAGACAAGAAAAAAAGCAGTCCTACAGCATACATAACATGTCACAGTTTTACTATTTCCTCTTCCCCCATCTTCAATCCCATTACGGGCACAGTTAAATGTCACAGCTTTAGTTGCTGATTGTTGCTTGAAAGTGCCATGTATCGTTTTAAATCATTCTCTAAGTTGTTATAGGACTGAATGTGAGTATTATTGATACAGTGCCACTTTTATCTTGGATTTGTTGTATAACGTGTACATCAAAACTTTGTTACTGATCTGCATATTTCAACATCCTACATGTACACAGTTTCCACGAACCCAAAACTGCCTGCAACCAACTCATGAAACTTTTTGACCTCATGTTATGTAAGGGTTAAATATCTGTTGGCTTTGATCTCTTCCTCAATCATTTACATACTATCGTGAGTGCCCTCCTCATCATCCTTTCTGCACAAACATATTGCTTCCATCTTTGGTGCATTACACCAGTTTTCCTCATTTGTCAATTCAAAACATTCCATTGTAGACAGAATTAAGTTTGTGATGAATTTTAGAAGCCATTTTCACTTTAAATCATAACATGAACACACCCCTTTGAGGGATGTGAAACTGGCATGTTCTTTTAGCTGACATGTCTGGCACTTTGTGTAGGTAATAGAAGAAATGATGGTGTAGTCAAAGCAGAGAAAAAGTAACTTTCATAATACAATTTGAAAAGAATGGATTGCTGCTCACTGCATAGTGGAGGCACTGAGTGGCAGATAGCCACAATGAAAATTACTGCTGTATACTATTCAGCTATTGTATGAAGCCCATCATAGATTTTTCATTTTCTAACTTTTATACTAATTGTATTAGACTTATATTTTTGCATTCTGGATAACACTATCATAAATTTTAACAAACTGTGAGTTAGTGCTAACTTTTATTTTACATATAGCAGTGACAGGAACAAAGACATAAAAGATGTGGAAACACACAAGAGTTCATAGCCAGTAGCTTCTTCTTCTGGCAGAAGGTTTGAAGGGAAAGGCAGAGACATGAAGGAAAACGACAGGTAAGGTTTAGAAAATGGGAATTGAGATATGGAAAGGCTGCTCAGAACCATGGGTCAGGTTGAGAAGGGAAGACTGACTGTTGGTATCAGTGTAAGCCAAGATTTGAAAACCAGAGAACTTAAAGGTGTACAATAGGGTAATAAGCAAGACAGAGATTACAGAAAAAACATTGTGGAAGAGTCACGAGAATGTAAAATGAAGTGCATTATATATGGTAGATAGGTAGGGGCGGAACACCAATTACTTTTCGTTGTTCACTTATCTTTTTTTCTGTTTATGTCTTGCTTACTACCCTATCTCACACCTTCAAGTTCTCTGGTTTACAGATCTTGTCCAGCAATGGTAATGGTACCAACAGTCTTTTCTTCTCATGCTGTCAGAGAGAGAGAGAGAGAGAGAGAGAGAGAGAGAGAGAGAGATATACTAGATGTCACAAGAGGTAGACTAGTCAATGCAAAAGGAGGCAGGGAGTATTGTGTTGTTAGCAGAGAAACAGTAACAGCAGAATGAGTCAATCAGGGGGGCTCAGTGACTTCAAATGCTGACTACTCATTAGATATCACCAGTGTAACAAATCCATCTCACCAGTGTAACAAATCCATCAGGAACATTTCATACATTCTAATGGTGCCCAAGTCTACTGTTGATGATGTGACTGTGAATTGGAAACACTGCTGCTAAACCAATACCATGACAAAACAGACAGACAGAAACCACTGAGGATTACAGAGGTTGGCTGTAAAAATTGTACAAAATCAGAGGAATGGATCAATCGTGAGTTACAAAGTGCTACCAGCAGTCCAGCTAGCACAATGACTGTGCCTAGGGAGTTCAAAAGAATGGGGATACAATACTGAGCAGCTCCTCATAAGCCACACATTCCTGTCGTCACTGCCAAGCAATGCTTGAGGTGGAATAAAGAGCTACACCGCTGGGCACTGATCAACTGAAAATGTGTGATTTGGTCAGAGCTGCCGGAGTTGGCAGTTACGTGTGTGTGTGGGGTGTGCTTGCTCATGTGTATGAATTGGATGTGTTTCTCTTTGCTGATGAAGGTTGTGGCTGAAGGCTTTATGTAACTCTTTTAATTGTGACTGTCTACAACATAAGTGTCTTCTTTACGGTAAGTAGCAATCTATCTTTTTCTACATTTTTTATATTCCTACCTGGAGTTTCCATTGTTTTATTTATGATATGTGTTTGAAATAAAGAGCAAGTCTCTGAGTTATTGTTTCAGTGATTTGGAAACCACTTTAAAAAATGAAACAACATGACAGGAAATCCTCCTGCATTAACACAAAATACCAAACTTAAAACAAATTCCAAATCATTTAACACATGTACAGGTCATTTTCTCGTTTTTGTTTAATTTCACTGTAAGCTTTTAGTAAGCGAACAATTGCATCAAAAGAGACAATAGCAACACAGTAGCAACATTTATCCAATACATGGAGAATACAAGCAAGCAAAATTGTACACTTAACTATACCTTTCGTCTTTTTGTAACCTTTTTTGTACCTTCCACTGCATTTTCTATGCATTCCTTATCATTTTCGGCCTTCCTGCGATTATTCTTACATTTACCAAGCATACAGAGACTGCCTGCCATTTTCATTCCATCTGAATGTACACGATCAACTCGAGCAGCATATATCTTTGTACTTGCATCTAGAGCACAACTGGCAACCTGACAAAGGAACAACACAAACTTCATGTTAATTCTCTAATTTTTTTAAATCAACATTTCATCTGAGCATAAGTTAAATTTTTTATGTCAATTCTTGAAAACATATGGTATGAAGCAACAGAAACATTTGTCAAGAAGGTCAAGGCAGGTGTAAGAGCAAATCTCTGTTCATCCTGGGTACAGTTTTTTTTTTTTTTTTTGTATTCAAGTCAATAGTTAACACCTTATCACAATCCATATTATTCAAATGAATACAAATCCAGTCACCCGTCAACTCATCACTGGTCGTTCACCAATTGAAGATAATTAAAGAAATTCTACAGAAATTATGACATAATGGTTTCTGCAGGGAAAAAAAAAAAAAAAAAAAAAAAAAAAAAACAGTGATGACATTGTCTGATTTCACATAAGAAGTTCAATAAAAGTGTATATGTGTGACCGTTTTCTACTGATGACTATCTCCAAAAGTAGGAGACCAGAAGACACCTATTGCTGACTACACCACTACTGAGGAAGGATGTGCCACTTCCTTCAAAAGCACATGACCTCTACAAACAAAAAAAAATCTTTCACTTTACCATTGTAGCAGATGGTGTTTAAGCCCCACTGAACACATACGTATTTAAGTCCACATCCAGGACCAGCATATTAATGGAAAATTCTGGTAAAACATAAATAAATCAAAACTAAGAACCTGCTGTAGTTTGTTTAAAGGACTATTCTTGCCTTTAAGGAAATCAAACTTTTCTAAGCACCATGACTTTCTGCCACCAAATCTTTCTGGTAAATACTTCACTCCAGAAATTTATACAATCTAAATTAGGTTAGCCAAATGGGAATTCAAACTCAATTCCATCCGAATGAGACGTCAATGTCATGAGCACTGTGCCACCTGACACGGTATTCACACTAGACATCACTTGCTCATGTTTTGAGGAATCAGCAGCTGACCCAGAAATCAGAGAGGAACATTCTGGTCCAGGTTCAAAAATGTTTTTAGCTAACATTGCATAAAGCTTGCATGGACTGGAGGGTACAGTATCACCAGCATCTGAATTTGAATGTAGCATTACAGAAGTTAAGGACCACCTTTTTGCAGAGAACACCACCAATCTCAGACTTGTGGAATATCGAGAAGTTAAATGTCAAGATTAAGGAAGACACTGTTTCCAACTCACCACTGATTGTTATAGTAATATTCTTCACTGCAGTTATCCCTTCCTCCTCTTATCATCTCTATAGATCTCTAACATCCACATCCATGATTTACCCACACAACTTTAAAAACCTCACTAAAATTAGCAAGACTGTGTCCTCCATATGATACTGTATAGTACTAATATGCTTTACTGCTGGAAGGTTAGATGTCTGATATGAAGTATTGTTTTTCCTTTCTTGCACTGTGTCAGTTAATGGACACCATAATCAAATAACCCCTTTTTTAAATTTTTATTACAGTTTTCTGTGCAGCTGTTCTCAACACATATGAAGAATAATAATGCAGATTATGAATTTTTTATTTTTAGTTCTAAGTTAAATTTCGAGAATGAGGTACTGATATCTGCCTGATATTTCAATTTTCATTTAATATGTCAGATGCAGCACCTGGTGTGAACTCAAGCAAATAGATATATTTGGGATGCTGAAAGAGAGCTGACAAGTGTAATAACACACCTATTAACTATGCATGCTTGATGGACCAGTTTCTGTGTGTCACCTATACACAGATGTATCTGTATTTCTCTTGTTACTATGGGTATAGGTAGTGTGTATTGGTGTGTATCTCATTAAGAATTCATTAAAGTGTTCAATTCCAAAAATCTAGTAATGCTTAAATAATTTAAATGTGTACTGACCTTTCCTGCACAATTAGTAATGTTGATGTTATTTGAGGTATTAATTGTTGAACAAGCTGAGAGCTGCAGTAAGAGTATGTTTAACAAAGTAATGATAATATCATGAAAGGGAAAGATACAAAGCCAGAAGGCTTTCTTCCGAAATAGACAAAACACACACACATGACCATTGTCTCGTGTGAGCGAGCTGAATTTGCATTAATGTGTATGTGTCTATGATATCTACTTCACAGGAAGGCCTTCTGGTTGAAAACTTATTTGTTAGTAGTATTTTGTTGTGCCTGTCTGTGACTTAACATTTTTGCTATATGGTGTGTAGCACGCTTTCCTTTTCATAACCTTGTCATTATTTCATCCTGGATTTTTCAATGTTTGATTTTAAAAAAGTAATGCATTTTGATTATTGTAAATTATTCACGTAACTTGGCAGAGAAGTATTCTTAATGAGATTAAATAAAAGTTTGATTCTGTGGCAGCTAAAATATTATGAAATCTGTAAAGTTAGTGGAAATGAGCAATTAATGATTTCATTTTTTTTTTCTTTCAATTTAGGAGAGGAGAGAGGATTATTCATCTTGTAGCCTCATTTGTGACAAGATAGGAGCCAATTCAACAAACCCCATACCCGCAATATGTTAGTGAAATGTTTGAAAATCCATGGGCAATTTGACAACCTGTCTTCAGTTTCACGTAGTGTTCTAGTCGTCTTCTCTGAATAACATAACTGTAAATGGCATAGACCTAAATGTAAGATTTAAATAATTTTGAATGAGAACAGTCTGTTCATGAAGTTTTCAAGGAATTCCAAATTCTGAGCTGTATTAGATGTGACTTAGTCACTTTGCATATGTATGTCTAAGAGACTTTCCCAATTCATGGAAAGTACAATGGTTAATGTCGAGTAATAACCAGAGAGAGATAAAATGTTCATTTTTATTTTGTGGTGTCCAAAAAGCGTCTACTATTGGGGGGGAGACGCATCTGGCAGTTTGTGTAGCACATGTAGGCTTTTCAGTGTCACTGAATGTCGTTTTTTGTGTGGTGCCGCTTCCGATTCCGAGTGGATGCCATTCAATGTGCAACTAACAAAATTGATTTATGTACAAAAACAGAAAGTATACATAGTCTGTTTTACACAAAGTGTCACTTGCAATAGACCGCTTAAGAAATTTTTTTACCTTAGGTTATCACAATCAATATCATGCCATTTTACTGCCAAATATTTACCACCTGATTACCCTGCTCGACATGCTATATAAACTGCTTGAGAGGATAATTTATAATTGTATAGACCATCTCACATAAAATAAAACCTCTAAAAAGTAAGCTGGTTTCTAATTTCAATATCCCCACCAGCAGACATCGACAAGGATGCACACGAGTTGGCCCGGGTCTCATGGCAGGATAGTGCGGCAAGCTGTCACGGACAGTAACACAGAGCACTGTATGGGCAGAACTGCTGACCCAGATGTTTACTTGCCAGTGGCAATAGGCCAGCCCATCAGTTCTTACACTAACATTGACCAGCGTGGGCCTGGCCTCCACATCACACCATGCTCTTGGTTCCACATGTTAGCTAACTATTTAGGCGCTCACACTGGTTGTGTGTTGTGACTTAACTTGTGCTCATCCCTATGAGGTGTTTGGACACTGCTCTCCCACAGGCTGATCCATATGTGAACTTACTTTCCTCTTCCAAAGTCCAATTCCCCGGCTTCTGTAGCTGAGCCACCACTGACTAGGTAAGTTACATTTGTGCTGACAGGACAGTTTCGAGGAATTGCCACACCTGTGTGGATATAAAAGTTGTGACTGAGGACATTCACACATGTGTGATATTTTTCTTTTTTTTTTTTTTTCGTAGCGTTAAATTGTGGCCACCACGGACCCAGAATTTTTGGAATGCTGGCGGCAATCGTTGCACCTTCAGGAGCAGCAACAAAGCTGCAGCAGGAGCAGATACAGGAGCTGCCACCATGCTGGTGGCGAGCCAGTTGTCTGCAGAGAAGCCTTCTGTCCCACCACCACTGACGCAGTTTGCCAGCTTCCAAGAGTTTACAGAATGCTGGACCAGTTCTGGCTGCACTTCCAAGTTAAAGCATATTGTCGATCGAGCTGATAAGACTGCCTTGTTATTATCCAGCAGTACGGCGTTGTACAAAATTGTACCAAATTTGAAATGCTATACCACACCCAAAAAAACTCATTTTTTAGGAACACTCTCAGTTGCTCACACAGTGTTCTGGATGCCAAACCAATGTGGTGGCAGCACGGTTGAATTTTAACCCACTCCACGGTGCCCTAGGGAGTTGTATGCAGCTTGGATAACTGACCTGCAAGGCCTCTTGTGCTACTGTCTCTTAAAGTGCCCCCAATATGTTGCCTTGTGTACATACTCTCTGCCTAGAGATGTGCCTGCCCAACTGATACCCAACTCTGAGGTCCATGTCCAAACTAGGACATTGGCCTTGTCTGAACTTCTGTAGCAGAAGGAGCTCCAACTACCAAATCATATGAACTTATGGCATCTACATATACATCATAGTCAAGCCACCTAATGGTGTGTGGCGGAGGGTACTTTCCTGTTACACTCGTGAATAGTGTGATTGTGGGTAAGCCTCTGTATTGGCACTAATTTCTCAAATTTTCTCCTCATGGTCAATACGCGAGATGTATGTGGGGGAAGTAATATGTTGTTGGACTCCTCCTGAAAAGTGCTGCCCTGAAACTTCTACAGTAAATCTCTCCGTGATGCACAACACCACTCTTGTAATGTCTGCCAGTGGAGTTTGTTTAGCATCTCCGTAATGCTGTCTTGCCAGCTAAACGATCCCGTGACGAAACATGCCACTCTTCGTTGCATCTTCTCTATCTCCTCTATTAGTCCTACCTGATGGAGATCCCAGATAGGTGAACAATACTCAAGGAGCAGGCGAACAAGCACCTTATAAGCCACTTCTGTCGCGGATGAGACCGCACATTTCAACAACTGGCAGGTGGTATAGTTAGATATATGTAGCAAACACCCCCAGGTGGGTCATGGGCTGGCCACCAGCCTTGCCTTCTGCTGAGTCATTGTGTATCACCACTGTTGATGGTACAAGTGCACTGGCGTCACAGTGCTGCCTGTCTTTGTCCCCATCAAGGTTGGCAGCTTCAGATAAGTCGAAGTGTTCTGATTCCCACGACAATATTTTTTGGTTGATTGGTTGGTTGGATGATTAAAGGGAGCAGACTACTAGGTCATCAATCCCTTCTTCCTCGAACAGACAGGTCAACATGACTAAACATCACAGATGGCCTACTCTCCAAAATCCAGCGGAAGAAAACTATAAGGTCTACCAAAGGTCAACGAAGGCCAGATAAGGTACAAAAAAGGAGAAAGTGAAACACAGGAAGAAAGGCAAATAAAAAGTTTTTATAACAGCATGAAGATGTTTTCTCCATTTTATTTGCAGTCAACACAATGACCAAATCAGATTGCTGTCAACAATGCACTTACACTGTAGATTGTTGAAATTCTTTATACTATCATTGGAACAGTCAAGCTTACCAACTATGAAGGTACAACAAAAATTTCTATTCTTTCATGGAAATTTACCAGACTTATCAAACTACCCCAGAAACAACCAACTAGTATACTGGACAAAGTTGGTGGAACGTTTTAGTTAGTCTGATGTAACATTGCAATAACATGTTATTTCTACCTTATTTGGATGTTTCTATGTAATTCAATTTGTCTTACTGATCTACACGTTTTAATATATGTTTGCATCTCACTCAATATATCTGACAGCCTGCTCTTATTATGCAAATTGAAGGTGGGAGGGGGAAGAAAGGAAAGAAAGTGAAGGGACTCATGATGTCAGATGCATAAGGACATTATGCGGAGTCAGCAACATCAAAATGTGTGCCAGATCAGAATTCAAATCCTGGATCTCCAGCGTACTAGGCAGCTGTGTTAACCACAGTGCCACCAACAATCTCAGTATGCCCCCGGCTAACCCACACTCCCACCTAGTGCCACCTATCTGCAGTCCCCGTCCACATCCTCCGTGCTCGTTACTTCGAGATTCCCACATGAGGTTGAACATGATAGTGCATCACACTGAAGGTGGTGGATTCATAGCCCACTCAGGAAACTCAATTATATGAATGCATGACACCTGTTCTTTCAGACATGTCCGAAAGAATGGATACCACTCATTCATATAGCCTGCTGTTAGCAAGCAATACAACTATCGTTTTAGCCATTTGGTTTTCAACAGTAAATAATTATGATTTTTACAATGGTACAATATTTGTAATTATGGTTCTTTAATAGTCTTAGAATTTTGCTGGCAACAGATGTAATTTCATTTGGTATAGTACAATATTAGCTAATATAAGTTTGTTTCATTATGGTTACTATTGACAGTATGATGTTGCATTTTGAATAGTTAATGCTGCTGTTATACTAGCTGTATCCAGAGGCCTGAGGATGGCAGAGTGGCCACTGAAACTGCTCGCATAAATAAAATATAGAGACACACAGCTGACGGTGTTGTTCATTGCTTCATTTATATTATCAGCTGCTGTCCCATTATCCATTTAAAGATAGATGCATGGAGGGAAAAAAAAAAAAAAGACATCTGTCGTGTTTATCAAACTGACAGCAACAATGCCACTGTCTGGATACAGAGGCTGTCTGGATACAGAGCTTTATTTACAAGTTTCTGCAAGTCATAACCTGCGGAAAACCCAACTCACACACTGAATCAGGAGCTCAGGAATACACCCCTTAATAGTTAACATAAGAAATAGAAGGAGCATAAAAATGAAACTAATCAATGGGCTCCCACAGGGATCTGTCCTAGCACCACCTCTTTTCAGATTTTATATCACAGACATGCCTCAAACAGAGGCTATAAAATTAGAATACACCTATACCTGGGCAACAGCTGTCCAGCCTAAGGACACAGAAAAAGTACAGGAAATACTGTCGAAGAATTTAAGCACTTCCTCATGCGAATGGATGCATAACACAAACCCCACCAAAAAAGGTGTTACATTTAAATTTAACCAACAGGCTGGACAACCATAAAATGTTAATATTTTATGGAAATATCACTTTTTCCTACTACGAAACTCCAACATATTTTGGTGTGACCATGGAGAGAGCTTTAAGTTACATAAAACATATAATAATGATAATAATAATACGAATAATAATAATAATGTGAAACATCGAATCAGGAACAACTTTCCACAAAATCGTTGTTGTTTAGCACAAGGATCCTTGAACGCGACTTAGTTTGGTATATTCCACTGCAGAATAAGACATGCAAGCGTAAATCAAAGTACCCAAGTAAAATAGGTCGACACAGAACCAAACCACATTATGCAGGTAATATCTAGAACACCCTCCCCCCTATGAACTTAATCATAGCGAACACTTGGTTCAAGAATTATGAAAGAAGGTTGTACACATGCAAGAGGCCTGGAGATACTGGAAGGTTTCAGATAGATTATATAATGGTAAGACAGAGATTTAGGAATCAGGTTTTAAATTGTAAGACATTTCCAGGGGCACATGTGTACTCTGACCACAATCTACTGGTTATGAACTGTAGAGTAAAATTGAAGAAACTGCAAAAAGGTGGAAATTTAAGGAGATGGGACCTGGATAAACTGATAGAACCAGAGGTTGTAGAGAGTTTCAGGGAGAGCATTAGGGAACGATTGACAAGAATGGAGGAAAGAAATACAGTAGAAGAAGAATGGGTAGCTCTGAGAGATGAAATAGTGAAAGCAGCAAAGGATCACATAGGTAAAAAGATGAGGGCTAGTAGAAATCCTTCGGTAACAGAAGATATATTGAATTTAATTGACGAAAGGACAAAATATAAAAATGCAGTAAATGAAGCAGGCAAAAAGGAATACAAATGTCTCAAAAACGAGATCAGCAGGAAGTGCAGAATGGCTAAGCAGGGATGGCTAGAGGACAAATGTAAGGATGTAGTGGCACATATCACTAGGGGTAAGATAGATACCGCCTACCGGAAAATTAAAGAGACCTTTGGAGAAAAGAAAACCACTTGTATGAATATCAAAAGCTCAGATGGAAAACCAGTTCTAAGCAAAGAAGGGAAAGCAGAAAGCTGGAAGGAGTATATAGAGGGCCTATACAAGGGCGATGTACTGGAGGGCAATATTATGGAAACGGAAGAGGATGTAGATGAAGATGAAATGGGGGATATGATACTGCGTGAAGAGATTGACAGAGCACTGAAAGACCTAAATCAAAACAAGGCCCCGGGAGTAGACAACATTCCATTAGAACTACTGACAGCCTTGGGAGAGCCAGTCCTGACAAAACTCTACCATCTGGTGAGCAAGATGTACGAGACAGGCGAAATACCCTCAGACTTCAAGAAGAATATAATAATTCCAATCCCAAAGAAAGCAGGTGTTGACAGATGTGAGAATTACTGAACTATCAGTTTAATAAGCCACAGCTGCAAAATACTAACGTGAATTCTTTACAGACGAATGGAAAAACTGGTAAAAGCCGACCTCGGGGAAGATCGGTTTGTTGGGACACGTGAGGCAATACTGACCCTACGACTTATCTTAGAAGATAGATTAAGGAAAGGTAAACATACGTTTCTAGCATTTGTAGACTTGGAGAAAGCTTTTGGCAATGTTGACTGGAATACTCTCTTTCAAATTCTGAAGGTGGCAGGGTTAAAATACAGGGAGCAAAAGGCTATTTACAATTTGTACAGAAACCAGATGGCAGTTATAAGAGCAGAGGAACATGAAAGGGAAGCAGTGGTTGGGAAGGGAGTGAGACAGGGTTGTAGCCTCTCTCCAATGTTATTCAATCTGTATATTGAGCAAGCAGTAAAGGAAACAAAAGAAAAATTCAGAACAGAAATTAAAATCCAGGGAGAAAAAATAAAAACTTTGAGGTTCGCCGATGAAATTGTGAATCTGTCAGAGACAGCAAAGGACCTGGAAGAACAGTTGAACATAATGGACAGTGTCTTCAAAGGAGGATGTAAGATGAACATCAACAAAAGCAAAACGAGGGTAATGGACTGTAGTCTAATTAAATCAGGTGATGCTGAGGGAGTTAGATTAGGAAATGAGACAAAATGAGACACTTAACATAGTAACTGAGTTTTGCTGTTTGGGGAGCAAAGTAACTGACGATGGCCGAAGTAGAGAGGATATAAAATGTAGACTGGCAATGGCAAGGAAAACTTTTCTGAAGAAGAGAAATTTGTTAACATCGAGTATAGATTTAAGTGTCAGCAAGTCATTTCTGAAAGCATTTGTATGGAGTGTAGCCACATATGGAAGTGAAACATGAACTATAAATAGTTTAGACAAGAAGAGAATAGAAGCTTTCAAAATGTGGTGCTACAGAAGAATGCTGAAGATTACATGGGTAGATCAAAAAGTAATGAGGAGGTATTGAACAGAATTGGGGAGAAGAGAAATTTGTGGCACAACTTGACTAGAAGAAGGGGCCGGTTGGTGGGACATGTTCTGAGGCATCAAGAGATCACCAATTCACCTACCAAATGGATTGTTATGCTCGGTCACATTCGCACAACCCAATTAAATCAAGGCCATCCTCTTGTTAGAGAATACACAAACATCCAAAGTAATCCCTCACTCTCAACTCACCAACTGTCTGAAGACGCTGAAATCAAGATACTGCACTCCAGACCCTTATGCACTTAAAAGCCAGAAAAGTATTTGCCAACAGTTTTGAAGCTCCTCTTGATGTTATCCTGTGTTTGCAATTTAAAGTTGGGTTGTTTTGAAAATCAGCCTTAAGCAAACACAATTAGTTTATTTTTGTATTTACCTATACGTGTTTAGACATCTATGTGTCATCTTCAGTGGGTAAAATTTTTATTTCTGTACAGTATAATATGAAATTTATAAATACAACAGTTAAATTATTATAAATTTCATATTTTACTTTACAGAAATAAAAATTTGACCCACAGTAGAGGACACACAGGTGTCTAAAAATGTATGGGTAAATATAAAAATAAACTAACTGTGTTTGCATAAGGCTGATTTTCAAAACAACCCAGTGATCAAAGATGTACTCAAATACACAAATTAATCAAAATAAATTTTTATAGTTGTAGTTTATAGCCTTTTGTTTTTATATTAACTTTTATAAGTTGTTTGTTTTTATCTACCCTGGACTTGGACAAAGAAAGATCTGAGCACAATACAAGTAACAGATATGCACTTTCTACAAGAGATCCTGGGTGAGATGAGAAGGGAAAGGTCAAGGAATGAAATAATGCAAAACACACTGCAGATCTCCAAATAAACCATGGAGAGTAATAGGCTTAAACGGTTCGGCCACATTTGAAGAATGGAAACAGAAAGGCTTCCAAGAGGAGCCCTAGAATGAACAGGAACCAGATGAACACCAATTGGAAGACCACAAATAAGATGAAGAAACCTGGTGAAGGATAATGTAGCCCAAAGAGGATTGCAATGGGAGGAGATGTTAAATGATATACTGTAGAAGAAAAGAGGAGTTTGATTCAAAAATGGCTCTGAGTACTATGGGACTCAACATCTATGGTCATCAGTCCCCTAGAACTTAGAACTACTTAAACCTAACTAACCTAAGGACATCACACAACACCCAGTCATCACGAGGCAGAGAAAATCTCTGACCCCGCCGGGAATCGAACCCAGGAACACGAGCGCGGGAAGCGAGAACACTACCGCAAGACCACGAACTGCAGATGAGGAGTTTGAAAGAGGTTGTCAATGACATGCATGAGCAGAAATGTGTCAAGAAAATGAAGAAAGAGTTTGCATTTCATGCCTATGGTCATGTGTGAATTGCTATCTGACTTGCTAAATATTTACATTTTGGATGCTGCTGCTGTGGTCTTCAGGCCTGAGACTGGTTTGATGCAGCTCTCCATGCTACTCTATCCTGTGCAAGCTTCTTCATCTCCCAGTACCTGCTGCAACCTACATCCTTTTGAATCTGCTTAGTGTATTCATCTCTTGGTCTCCCTCTACGATTTTTACCCTCCACGCTGCCCTCCAATACTAAATTGGTGATCCCTTGATGCCTCAGAACATGTCCTACCAACCAATCCCTTCTTCTAGTCAAGTTGTGCCACAAACTTCTCTTCTCCCCAATCCTATTCAGTACCTCCTCATTAGTTATGTGATCTACCCATCTAATCTTCAGCATTCTCCTGTAGCACCACATTTCGAAAGCTTCTATTCTCTTCTTGTCCAAACTATTTATCGGCCATGTTTCACTTCCATAGATGACCACACACCATAAAATACTTTCAGAAAGGACTTGCTGACACTTAAATCTATATTCGATGTTAACAAATTTCTCTTCTTCAGAAACGCTTTCCTTGCCATTGCCAGTCTACATTTTATATCCCCTCTACTTCGACCATCATCAGTTATTTTGCTCCCCAAATAGCAAAACTCCTTTACTACTTTAAGTGTCTCATTTCCTAATCTAATTCCCTCAGCATCACCTGATTTCATTCGACTACATTCCATTATCCGTGTTTTGCTTCTGTTGATGTTCATCTTATATCCTCCTTTCAAGACACTATCCATTCCTATTGGCTTCTGTCTCGGGTTCTTCGGCCGACGTTCATCTAATGATTTTTCTGACATTTCACCAGCACGAGTGGCTGGCATTGTCAAAGCTTCACCCTCCATTGCCGTTGGTGAACTGGAGGCGAGCTCACGGCCGCAGACTATATGTACCTGGCGCGCCAACGTCCGAGGGCTTCTCCGCGGTCATTTCCGGTGCGGTTCTCCTCTTGCTACCTGCGACGGTCGTTCGCTGCAGTACGGGAAGCCAGGATCCGTTTACCTTAAGGTTTCCTCTTTCTTGTTGAAACTGTTCGCGTGTTTTTGGATTTCTACAGCTTCTCTGAACAAGCGCGTGTGATAGTGCTTCTCTACAGCCAGAACTTCCTATCACACGCGCTTGTTCAGAGAAGCTGTAGAAATCCAAAAACACACGAACAGTTTCAACAAGAAAGAGGAAAGCCTTAAGGTAAACGGATCCTGGCTTCCCGTACTGCAGCGAACGACCGTCGCAGGTAGCAAGAGGAGAACCACACCGGAAATGACCGCGGAGAAGCCCTCGGACGTTGGCGCGCCAGGTACATATAGTCTGCGGCCGCGAGCTCGCCTCCAGTTCACCAACGGCAATGGAGGGTGAAGCTTTGACAATGCCAGCCACTCGTGCTGGCGAAATGTCAGAAAAATCATTGGATGAACGTCGGCCGAAGAACCCAAGACAGAAGCCAATAGGCAGTTTGTCAAGAAGTGGCCACGAAAGCCTTAACAATTTTGTACTATCCATTCCGTTCAACTTCTCTTCCAAGTCCTCTGCTGTCTCTGACAGAATTACAATGTCATCATCAAACCTCAAAGTTTTTATTACTTCTCCATGGATTTTAATAGCTACTCCAAATTTTTCTTTTGTTTCCTTTACTGCTTGCTCAATATACAGATTGAATAACAATGGGGAGAGGCTACAACCCTGTCTCACTCCCTTCCCAACCACTGCTTCCCTTTCATGTTCCTCAACTCTTATAACTGCCATCTGGTTTCTGTACAAATTGTAAATAGCCTTTCGCTCCCTGTTATTTTACCCCTGCCACCTTCAGAATTTGAAAGAGAGTATTCCAGTTAACATTGCCAAAAGCTTTCTCCAAGTCTACAAATGCTAGAAACGTATGTTTACCTTTCCTTAATCTATCTTCTAAGATAAGTCGTAGGGTCAGTATTGCCTCACATGTCCCAACAAACCGATCTTCCCCGAGGTCGGCTTCTACCAGTTTTTCCATTCGTCTGTAAAGAATTCACGTTAGTATTTTGCAGCTGTGGCTTATTAAACTGATAGTTCAGTAATTCTCACATCTGTCAACACCTGCTTTCTTTGGGATTGGAATTATTATATTCTTCTTGAAGTCTGAGGGTATTTTGCCTGTCTCATACATCTTGCTCACCAGATGGTAGAGTTTTGTCAGGACTGGCTCTCCCAAGGCTGTCAGTAGTTCTAATGGAATGTTGTCTACTCCCGGGGCCTTGTTTTGACTTAGGTCTTTCAGTGCTCTGTCAATCTCTTCACGCAGTATCATATCCCCCATTTCATCTTCATCTACGTCCTCTTCCCTTTCCATAATATTGCCCTCCAGTACATCGCCCTTGTATAGGCCCTCTATATACTCCTTCCAGCTTTCTGCTTTCCCTTCTTTGCTTAGAACTGGGTTTCCATCTGAGCTCTTGATATTCATACAAGTGGTTCTCTTTTCTCCAAAGGTCTCTTTAATTTTCCGGTAGGCGGTATCTATCTTACCCCTAGTGATATGTGCCACTACATCCTTACATTTGTCCTCTAGCCATCCCTGCTTAGCCATTTTGCACTTCCTGTTAATCTCAGTTTTGAGACGTTTGTATTCCTTTTTGCCTGCTTCATTTATGGCATTTTTATATTTTCTCCTTTCGTCAATTAAATTCAATATATTTTCTGTTACCCAAGGAGTTCTACTAGCCCTTGTCTTTTTACCTACTTGATCCTCTGCTGCCTTCACTACTTCATCTCTCAAAGCTACCCATTCTTCTTCTACTGTATTTCTTTCCTCCATTCTTGTCAATCATTCCCTAATGCTCTCCCTGAAACTCTCTACAACCTCTGGTTCTATCAGTTTATCCAGGTCCCATCTCCTTAAATTTCCACCTTTTTGCAGTTTCTTCAGTTTTAATCTACAGTTCATAACCAATAGATTGTGATCAGAGCCCACATCTGCCCCTGGAAATGTCTTACAATTTAACACCTGGTTCCTAAATCCCTGTCTCACCATTACATAATCTATCTGAAACCTGTCAGTGTCTCCAGGCTTCTACCATGTATACAGACTTCTTTTATGATTCTTGAACCAGGTGTTAGCTATGATTAAGTTGTGCTCTGTGCAAATTTCTACCAGGCGGCTTCCTCTTTCATTTCTTAGCCCCAATCCATATTCACCTACTACGTTTCCTTCTCTCCCTTTTCCTACTACCGAATTCCAGTCACCCATCACTATTAAATTTTCGTCTCCCTTCACTATCTGAATAATTTCTTTGATTTCATCATACATTTCTTCATCATCTGCAGAGCGACTTTGCATATAAACTTGTACTACTGTAGTACGCGTGGGCTTCGTGTCTATCTTGGCCACAATAATGTGTTCAATATGCTGTTTGTAGTAGCTTACCCACACTCCTATTTTTTTTATTCATTATTAAAGCTACTCCTGCATTACCCCTATTTGATTTTTTATTTATGATCCTTTATTCGCCTGACCAAAAGTCTTGTTCCTCCTGCCAGCGAACTTCACTAATTCCCACTATATCTAACTTTAACCTATCCATTTCCCTTTTTAAATTTTCTACCCTACCTGCCCGATTAAGGGATCTGACATTCCATGCTCTGATCCGTAGAACGCCAGTTTTCTTTCTCCTGATAACGACGTCCTCCTGAGTAGTCCCTGCCCGGAGATCCAAATGGGGGACTATTTTACCTCTGGAATATTTTACCCAAGAGGATGCCATCATCATTTAACCATACAGTAAAGCTACATGCCCTCGGGAAAAATTACGGCTGTAGTTTCCCCTTGCTTTCAGCCATTCGCAGTACCAGCACAGCAAGGCTGTTTTGGTTAGTGTTACAAGGCCAGATCAGTGAATCATCCAGACTGTTGTCCCTGTAACTACTGAAAAGGCTGCTGCCCCTCTTCAGGAACCACGCGTTTGCCTGGCCTCTCAACAGATACCCCTCCGTTGTGGTTGCACCTATGGTACGGCTATCTGTATCGCTGAGGCACGCAAGCTTCCCCACCAACGGCAAGGTCCATGGTTCACGGGGATGGACATTTTGGATATTAGATTTAATTTTTAATATACTGATGACCAACAGATCGTTTTGCAATATTTATTGAGTTACACAGTTCACACAAGTGCAAACAATTTGATGAAATGGCAGAAAACTTTTCAAACATATTTTTTATAGGCTTTCTTGTTGTGCATAACATGTTTTTTGTCACAGAATTAACTAATGGGACATTATATTGTAGTTCTCTCTACAGGGATGTGGCTGTTACGGAGTCTGACAGATGTCAGGGCCACTACAATTATGTATGAGGATCCTTTCAAAAGAATCCTATTTTAGGATTATAAATTTATTTTGATACATGTAATATGCCAGATTGAGATTCCTGTCAATCACCATTTTATACACTTTCCAGTAGAGAAGTACTTGACTACCAGGTTATACTTATTATAATGTTTTACACTTCATTTCTTGTAACATTTGTTATTCAATGTTGTATGCATATAAACAGCATGCTTCATAATCAGGGTGTATACGTGGACAAGGAAAAAAATTCCCGGATTTCCCGGTTAAAAATACTCTTTCTCCCAGATGAAAACACACTTTTTCCGTGTTAAGTGACAGTATACTCTTCCTCGACACTGTAAAAGTCATCAATCCCTTCAATGTTTAGGGTTTTATATACCGATGTATAATTTTCCGGCACTTTAGAAAACGAAACGTAGGAGGAAAAACACGTTCTGAAAGACCTTTGATGTGCAGCAACATGTACGCTGCATATTTTCGTATTACGAAGGTATAAATTTGAATTCCACCAAATAACGCATGTCACTTTCCGAAGCATTGAAAGTGAGACTGAGACTGTGATGCGCTTTTGTAAGCGTCATAGCTCATTCACGTGATCTCGCCAGCTGATGACAGCAATAGGACACGTGATGTAGTCAGCCAATAGCAAGATCACTCTTACGTAGCGCGAATACACAAATAAGAAAAGTTAATGGCTTAAATATATATACATAGCATTCACATAAAATATTGGTCTCGAAGATTAATAAGTTGGAAGAGAAGCTAAGCAATTACATATAATGTTGATCTTTTTTGCGCTTGTTGCACTTTAAGATACACACACAAATGTGCCAGTAAAATTTTTAATAACGACGCAAATGTCTCATCTTCTGGGCTCGAAATACTTCTAAATGGTCGTCCTCAAAGAGTTGATTTTTAAATGAGAGTCAAATGCTTTGTGTTTTAAGTAATTCATTGTACATTCTCGCACATAATTCATCTTGCGTAAAAGGAAATCTGCTTTGAATGTAACGCTTTTCAAACCACCATTCGCAATATTTTCCCGCCACCTGTTAGAAATAGGTTCGTTTCAGCATTTGCAAGAAAGCGCCAGATAAATGGCGTCACCGCGCTTGCGCAGCCACGATGACGCAGGAAGCCCATATGTTCGTACGTGTAAAACATTAAAAGATCTTACATATGTCATAAAAGAAACAAGACATCAAAGGATACTTCAAGAGCGTCGGGATTTCGCGAACCATACTAAAGTGCATAACTCAGCTTAAAATGCACATCCGTATGTAAATTTTCTTGGAGTACCAGTACTCAAGTTTGGTTCTTTATTATAGCATAATGCCATACGTGCACTTGAAATGAAGCGAACAGTTGAAACTAGCCAATAGTGTGAAATTAAACACTTCGTTTCAAATAAATTTACTACCTCAGTAGAAAGGATTAATAAAAGCCAAATCTCTTTAGCAAACCAGCAAAAATAATGTCATTGTTCTGTAAGGCTTGACTGTCAGAGGTGGAAATAAAATCTGAAATTATTAACATATTTTAGCCTGCCGTAATTATGCGAACGTATTTTAAATCATTTGACAGCTCCTGAACACAAAAATCAGATTTGTTATCATTTAACGTGAGAGCAATAAACGAAGAGAAAACAACAAAATCACTGAACATATACACAGGTCACGACCCACCTCCCCACCACAACTCTGACTGTTCTGTGCATCAGCCCCGGACCTATGATATTTCCAAACCGGGGCAATATTAAGTAGTGGCGCCCAGCCAACTTCCGTAACCAGAAGCGGGAGAAGGTACTACTCATACGCGACTGAACTGCGCTTGCGCAAGAGCCCGCCCGCAACTGCTCAAAAGTATCTAATTTAAACAGTTGTCACGTCACGCTCATCGGTGGCAATTTGTTGTTATAAAGCATTGCATAGTGTTTCTAAAGCCTTTGACACACTTTACTGTTGGCAGACGCTTGTACGAGCACTGTTTTGTTGTTGTATACGGCGCATTTCCTTTGCAACTTAAGTTTTTTTTTTTTTTTTTCTCCTCCCGTTCATGGTTTTGTTGCTGCAGTATCATTCTGCACTAGCGGTATACAATAATTCCTTTGTTAGAGTATTGGTTCTTACCAGTCAAAATCACAAAAATTTAACTGAAAACTAAAACAATGAAAAACTCCCGGAATTCTAAACAATTCCCGGGTTTTTCCCGGTTTTCTCCTGGATGGAAAAATTCCTGGGTTTTTCCCGGATCTCCCGGTTGTCCCGGGTCGTATACACCCTGATAATGCAATAAGAAACATTCAGACTAAAATGTGTATCTCTTACTCAGAATCTTCTGTAAATGAAAGCAGCCAATATAATTTTGTAGTTAGCAGGGACTGGAAAAATTCGCATTTTGCGATGAATACGAAATAGGTACGAATTCCACCTAAAAATGTGAAAACACAAAGTTATTTAATAGACGTTACTTCATAGCGAATTTTACCCAGATGAACTATTTCACCACAGATAGTTTGAAATAGCTTTATTTTCTGCATATAAATCGAAAATGGAACCAATTTTCAGTTACTCATTTCGTACATCATCTGGTGAAGCCCAATTTGGAAAGATAATGAGCGTAAGAAACTGTTTGCAAAATAAGAAGTGTACAAATACAATGACTTACCAATGCGCTTGATGATATGGTACCATGCCAGATACAGTCAGTTAGTCAGCTTAAGCTCGAAGGATTGTATAATGGGGATGGGATTGTCATCTGTCCTGATATGTATATTGGTGCCATCACTGTTCTGGACCTTCTTGTCCCTACACCCCGACAAGACGCATTTTTTTCCCAATTTTGCAAAATACTGTTATGAGCTCGGTTCAGGTACTGAAGTAACGCCATCTGTTAGCACAACATGTAAATGCAGCCTCAGTTAGTTTAATTTATGTCAACAAGTTTACATTGACAAGGTCGTCAAACAGATGACATTGCACGTTGTGTATCCTGTATCGACGATGCAAGCACCTTCTGGATCTAGCGGCATCATTCCAGAAAATACCAGTCTTCTCCAGTAGAATGGGGCTGGAACTATTTAAGCAGCACCATGGAGAAGAATCAGGCAGTTCCAATTTGAACAGCAATCTGATAAGACTATTCTTTCTAAATGTAATACTGCCAATGAGTGCAAGTTAGTAATGTCTGAAGTGTTTACTGTGGGTACATGGGGCTTGAAGTGTATAGGGACATGTACTTCAATGACTTAAGTGTTATTGTCAACTGTTTAGCATCGAATAAACTTTTCTAATCACCACTTAGGAAAGTGACTAAGAATGGAAAATGGAAGTGTCACTTTTTGGATCACTACACCAAAAAATAGTCTTTTGTCAAGAAAAGGAGTATAGATCAGGACACGTCGTGTGAGACCTGTAGCATTGACATCAAAACCTATTTCTACAGTCATGATTAAAGAGACTCCCGAGTTGCAACAATGCAATCTACAACCAGGATCAAAGCCACAGCAATAGTTAAAAATACTTACCATGTCCGAATGCATAATACAATTGCAAGAAATTTCATTTTTGGCACAGACACTGCTGCGTCAAATGCCAAGGCTGGAAAGATGTTTCCTCTAGTTGTTCAATACTTCACTGATGTTGACGGAATCCAATAGAAACTGTTTAAGTTTGATTTGCTGAGTGGCGGAACATCAGACACAATTCCAAAGTTTTGTCTAGACACTTTAAGACAACTGCAAATTTCATTAGATAAATCAATCGCTTTTTGTGGAGACAATACCAATACCAACTTCAGAGGGCTTTATCGACCTGGCCAGAAGAATGTTACCAAATTAAAGAAGAACTAGGAAAAAATGTAGAAGGAATTGGATGCTCTGCCCATATTCTCCACAGTAGACTACCACATCAAGTGCAAGTGCTGCTGGAGTATTAAATGTCAAAATTGAAATAACCATCATGAAAATATTTAATTATTTTTCTAAAAACAAAGATGATGTGACTTACCAAACGAAAGCGCTGGCAGGTCGATAGACACACAAACAAACACAAACATACACACAAAATTCAAGCTTTCGCAACAAACTGTTGCCTCATCAGGAAAGAGAGAAGGAGAGGGAAAGACGAAAGGATGTGGGTTTTAAGGGAGAGGGTAAGGAGTCATTCCAATCCCGGGAGCAGAAAGACTTACCTTAGGGGGGAAAAAAGGACGGGTATACACTCGCACACACACACATATCCATCCACACATATACAGACACAAGCAGACATATTTAAAGACCTCTTTAAATATGTCTGCTTGTGTCTTTCCGCTCCCGGGATTGGAATGACTCCTTACCCTCTCCCTTAAAACCCACATCCTTTCGTCTTTCCCTCTCCTTCCTTCTTTCCTGATGAGGCAACAGTTTGTTGCGAAAGCTTGAATTTTGTGTGTATGTTTGTGTGTCTATCGACCTGCCAGTGCTTTTGTTTGGTAAGTCACATCATCTTTGTTTTTAGATATATTTTTCCCACGTGGAATGTTTCCCTCTATTTTATTTAATTATTTTTCAATATACACTGTAAGGACAGAGCAGCTGAAAGAGATCTGCTCTTTTGTCTCACTCAAAAACAAGATGGCCATCATTAATACCTGCAGTTGAGAGAATTGTTAAGCTTTGGATTCCATTAAAACAATTTTTTGATGCTGGAGACAGGCCACCTAAAATAATTTCAGATTTTTTTCAGCTGTCCAATCATTGAAATTTACCTAATGTTTCTGCCGTCCAACTTGGCTCTGTTTGAAAAAAAATTTAAAAATAATGGAGAAGAATAAAGTCTTGATAATTGAAATGCGAACTATATTAATAGACACTCCGAGGTATCTGAATCGAAGGAAGACTGCCAGTTTTATTGGCATGCAAACCAAGATGAATTTGAACAAATTAAAAAATGAGAACTCTACCCAAGAAATAATTAGTCTATTTCGAAATTTGAAGAAGAAACAATGGCTTTCTATATCAAAGCATTTGATTATTTACAGAAAAGGGCTATTTCTTTCAATAAATATCAAGTATTTGATTGGATGATGCTATATGAAATCCCAGACTTGTGTGATGATTGAAAACACAACTATACACTTGACTAAACAGGTGTGAAGATTTCTGGCTTCAAATGTTTTTAGTAATCTATGCATCTGAAGAGCTCTTTAGAAACTAAGTATGACTCGGAAGAATATACTTGGAAGGAGAGACAGCATTGGTCGCATTTTTTTGTTTTATTAACCGCAAAATCAATTTTCGGTCACTTAGTGACCATCTTCAGTGCTGTAATATACAATTTAAATTGCTAGGCACTAGTGTCAACAATGTGATCGCTCTAAGCTTGTTGACACCAGTGTCTACCAATTTAAATTTTATATTACAGCACTGAAGATGGTCACTAAGTGACCGAAAATCGATTTTGCGGTTAATAAAACAAAAAAAAATACGACCAATGCTGTCTCTCCTTCCAAGTATACCCATTATCTGGTCGTGGTGCACAGAACACTCCATGGAGTCGCCAATCAACTCGGAAGAATGGAAGTTTGAACACACTGTGGAAGAAATGTAGATTTACTTTCTTAAGGAAACTGAAAATCCTGAACGTAAATGGCAAATGCTCAAATTATGTATTTGTTTTCTATTACCACACACAACACCACTGTGGAAAGAGTATTTTCACTGATGTTGGCCTAGTTGACTGATGAAAGAAATTAGCTGCTGCCAGGGACTGTGGAATCAATCTCATAGTGCCAGTTTAACTATAAGCTGACTTGGGAGTTTTATAAATACATAAAAGAGAAAAATGACTTGCTGAAAAAGGTGAAATCTTCCAAAAAATATGGTGTGCCAATTACTTCTGCTGCAACAAGTTCCATGTAATTGTCTTCTAAATGAAAAGTAATTATATTAAATAATATTTTTATTTCATTTCTACACCCCCCTCTCAGAGGGTCCCAATGAGGACAGGGGTAGTGTGGTAACCCTAAATGCGGATCATTCAATGTGGCAAGTTAGGTGGCAGATTTTTGAACTGTGGTTGCATCTTATACCACTAGAGGATGGGCCTGAACTACGTCGTTAACAATACTCTGCTAACCTCAACAAGCAACTGCATAGTAGATGGAACCGAATACTTTGTGTTATGCATTACTTGTTGTTTTCTTATTTTGAAATAAGTAAAGCAAGTAATCTTGCTCCATTACGAATTTCAATCACGACCATCACAACATCAGAAATTTGTCATGTTTTCTGACTGCACCGAAAGTCTTCCCCTAATGTTAAAACAGAGTTTCTGTGCATTTGGTTGTACACTTCTATGCTAAATGCCTTGTTAGTTCTATCTGTAGCCATGTCAAACATGGGTAACATGGCTACGAAAGCCCATGAAAGGTTGAAATTAATAGCCAGCAGAACTGAGTGGATAAAGACAAATAATGTCCAGAGACACCTTAAATCAGAGATATGTTCAGTTCAATGGCTGGAAAATGCTGCTGCTTTACAACAGAAAAATCATTTTTGAAAAGCAAACATTCCAGTCACAGAGTTCCCAGTCAGCACTTTTTTAAAGTCAATTTCAAAGAGCTAAGACTTTGTTTATCTTCACTTGTGTAATGTTACAACCTTTTAAATTTGTGCGTCTGATCATATATTTTGACACAAAATAGATGTGAATTTTGTCAAAAATAGATGCTACATTTTCCAGTCCCTAGTAATTAGCATGAAATTTAAGGTTGTGTGGAATTAAATGATTAAAGAAATATATTTACTAAAATTAAAATAAAAGACTAACTTTTTTCAAAATTATGGTTATGTCAAATACTTTTGCCCTTCTGCAAAACATAATGTTGTAGTCAAATTTTTATAACACGATAACGTTTAACTGTAAGCCTAAGGAGTTTTGAAATTAAAGTGGGAAATTTGTGAAAAAATAAATTGCAATTGCTTTTTGTTTTTCAATAAATGAATTCTTTAAAAATAAAATCCCATTTATATTTGATTCACTCTCATATCATTTTTAACAAATTGTTACACCCATCAGTGTTCTGTTCTAATCACCTATTTTGTTTTGCTTAATAATTCATTGGGAAGACTAGTCTTACAAGATTAGTAGGCTGGATGTTAAGAGACCGTGACAATCCTCTCAAACTGCCAGGAGTCTTAGTTGCAGCTTTTAAGTCTCAGCAGAGTTCCCCAAAACCCTTGAAAAACAAAAGCAGACTCAGGAAGAATCCTGCATACTTAAGGAAACATAAAAAGAGGTGGTGTGACAGTTGTAACAGAAAACTGCATACTGAAAAGTTATTAACACCAACACACATTCAACTCTTTAGCATATAGGTCAGCATGAGATTGTGGGCTTAATTTAATGTTATGAGAGAGATCTGTAAAATTTTATTTTTATTTACTCGACAAGTTCCATAGGACCAAATTGAGGAGCAAATCTCCAAGGTCATGGAACGTGTCAGTACATGAAATTACAACATAACGTAATAACAGATAAAAATCAATGTTCATGAACCTTAAAAAAGTCAGTTTAAGTAAATGCTATCAGCAATACAATAAAAATCAGCTTAATTTTTCAAGGAACTCCTCAACAGAACAGAAGGAGTGACCCATGAGGGAACACTTCAGTTTTGATTTGGAAGCGCGTGGATTACTGCTAAGATTCGAGTGGCAGCTTACTGAAAATGGATGCAGTAGTATACTGCACACCTTTCTGCACAAGAATTAAGGAAGTCCGATCCAAATGCAGGTTTGATTTCTGCCGAGTATTAACCGAGTGAAAGTTGCTTATTCTTGTGAATAAACTAACATTGGTAACAAGAAATGGCAATAAGGAATACACGTTTTCAGAGGCTAATGTCAAAAATACCCAGACTCGTGAACAGAGGTCGACAAGAGGTTCGTGAACTAACACCACTTATTGGCTGAACTGCTCGTTTCTGAGCCAAAAATATCCTTTCAGAATGAGAAAAGTTACCCCAAAATGTAATACCATACAACAATAGTGAATGAAAATAAGCAAAGTAGACTAATTTTGGTGTCGAACACTCACTCACTTCTGATACCGTTCGAATAGTAAAAATGGCAGTATTAATTCTTTGACAAAACTATTTCACCTGGTGTACAAGATATTCTCCTAGATACAACTTGGTAAATATATAGCCTGCAAATTAAGAACTCTAGTTGGCAAAACCGACTCTTCTGTGAAGAAATCCACCTGATTTATGGAAAGTGTAAAAGGAGGAACAATTTTACCCACAGACATACAGTCAGTTTTGACATAAAGTCACTATTTACAAACTTGTCAGCAGATGAAACTGTTCACATCAAGACCATGTCCCACAAGATATATGTGAGCTAGCTGATTTATGTTTGTCTTAAACATACTAAAAATAGCAAGCAAAATACTACGAGCATATGGATGGCTTAACTGCCATTTCTCCTCTATCCCTGTTAACAGCAGACATATCCCTGCTGGCCTTTGAAGCAACAGCACATTGCTCACCTACTTTACACCCATGTTGCTTGGTCAGATACATGGACGACATGTTCATTACATAGATGGAGCTACACAGGTTTCATGAGTATTTGAACAAAATGCATGAGAAAATCCACTTCACACCCAAATTACAGAAGAATGGTGTGATTCAATTCCTAAGTGTGGAAGTATATAGGATGGTACACTAAGGCACATAGTATGTCGGAAGCAAACACATACAGACAGGTGTTTACACATTTTCTGACAATTTACACGCAATGCTTAAGCGATGCTCTAAAGGCTGCAAAAAACCTTCTTGGTCAATGATTAAAACCCAAGATAGATCTGCACATCCTTGATAATGGATAAAAGAATGCAAGACAGACAGGAATTGACCGACTGCAGCCAGCACCATGGTTATGCACAGTGTGTCACTGACTGTGGGGTAGCACCCACACAATCCAGGATGTGCTGGGATATGCCAAGGACTAGATAGATACTCTCCACACTGCAGATGTGTAAAGGTGGACTGTGAGTGTGGAGAAGTTACATAGCCGAAACCAGCAGGCCAGGGGCAATGCACATACGAAAGCACAAGCACTGCATTTAACTTGGGCAGCACAACAAACCTGCAGTGGCCAAACGCCAGAACGACTGTGGCAAGAAAATAAAATTCAACTAAATCAACAGGCTTGCCAAACAGCAAGGGATGGCAAAACACAAGATCAGAGAGACCATTGAAAAATTAAAACTTCCTAAGAACATGAATAAAGAGGATAGCCTTAGGCTTGCACCATCTTGGCTCAGCCCAACTGGCTACACTAATAACACGAGATGGGAGCAGTACCAGCAAGCAGCTACTGCCACACAGTCTATGTCCAGCATCACCTAAACAAAATTCAGAAACCCATTTGCCCATGACTACCAGTCATGGCACACCCTGTAAGAGACAATAGTCAGCAGCAGATCCTCACTCTCTCGACCACAGGAAATCAGTTACAATAAAGTTTATTCCTCCTTCCATTACAAGACTCCAATAATGCCATAATGTCATGCTCAGTAGAGCATTCATGACCAAATATAACAGGCCCTCAACAACAAAATAGACCAGCAGACTCATCAGAATGTGGCCATGGTCAAAATGTTGGCCTTATCAGTGACACAGTACTATCCCCAGAAAACTTTAAGGTCAAGAATGTAATACTAATAGGTGTGAACGCAGGTGAACTATCAGTTTAGTGGTTGCAAAACATTGACAAAAATTATTTACAGAAGAATGGAAAAACTGGCAGAAGCCAGCCTCAGAGAAGATCAGTTTGGGTTCCAAAGAAATGTAGGAACACATGGGGCAATAATGACACTATGTTTAATCTTAGAAGGTAAGTTGACGAAAATATAATCTATGATTCTAGCATTTGTTGGTTTAGAAACAGCTTGTTTACGACCTGTACAGAAACTAGACTGCAATTATAAGAGCCAAAAGATATGAAAGGGAAACATAGTTGAGAAGAGATTGAGACAGGACTATAGCATAACCCCACATTATTCAACTTGCACATTGAGCAAGCAGTAAAGGAAACTAGGGCAACATTTGGAAAGGAAATTGAGAGTTCATGGAGAACAAATAACAAAATTGAGGTTCCTTGATGACATAGTAATTCTGTCAAGAGACAGGAAGGACTTAGAAGAGCAGTGTAACGGAATGGCTAGTGTCTTGAAAAGAGATTATAAGATGAACATGAACAAAACTAAAGCAAGGTTAAATGAGTATAGTTGAATTAAATCAAGTGATTCTGAGAAACAAGGTTAGGAAATGAATCTGTAAAAGTAGTAGTTGAAATAGAGAGAACATAAAATGAAGACAGGCAAAAGTAAGAAAAGCATCTCTGAAAAAGAAGAATCTGTTGACGCCAAATATAAACTTAAGTATTAGGAAGCCTTTTTTGAAGGTATTTGTCTGGAGTTGAGCCTGGTATAGGAGTGAAACATGGATGATAAACAGATCGGAAAAGAGGGAATAAAATCTTTTGAAATTTGGTGCTACATAAGAATGCTGAAGATTAGACAGGTGGATCAAATATCGAATGCAGATGTGTCGAATAAAACTGTGGAAAAGAGAAATTTATGGCACCACGTGACTAAAAGAAGGGATCAGTTGATGTTGCACATCCTGAGGCAACAGAGAATATTCAATTTCGTAACTGAGGGAGGTCTGGAGGGTCAAAATTGCAATGGGATGCCCAGGTATGAATACAGTAAGCAGTGTTACAGGGCTGTCGGTTGCAGTGGTTATTGAGATGAAGAGGCTTGCACAGGACAGACTAGTGAGGAGACATGCATCAAATCAGTCTTCAGATTGAAGGCCACCACCACCACCACCACCACCACCACCACCACCACCACCACCAACAACAACAACAAAAATATAGTTTCACTTCATAGCATTACCATTCTGCAAATTCTTTTAAACACAGCTATCTTATTTAATGCTTGAAGGAGCAATTAACTGCACTGAGATATAAACTTAAAAAAGAAAATAGAGACATTTTAAAGATTGGAATATTAACTACTGAACATCTTTCTAATACAAATCAAACTCCAAAATTAACATTTATTAAAACATCAAATTATTTTGTTTAAGGCATGGCACACTTAAATATACCTGGAAGTTTTCCATCCTTGCATCTTTCTTCTTGAGCATAGATGACATGAAGTCAATAAGCTGCAGATGAAATGCATTCTTCTGGTTTATTTTCTGTTGAAATAAAAATCATTACTTTACTTTTCATTTTACTATGTTCCACACATAAGGAAAGCACGACACTAATGAACATAAAATGCAGTTGTGGATACACTTGTTTTATGAGACTAACCAGCTATGGGCAAAGCAAATGAACACACAATGATTATTGTTATCTCGAGACTGAAAACTGAAGATATAGTACACAAGTAAAAGTATTTCATTTAGCAAAAACTAGTGTTCACTAATGATGCCAGCGTACTACTCAAGGGTTGAAACTCAACCACAGCACACACAGCTGAGACAATGGCTGAACAAGCCCACAATTTGTTCACAGAAAGTCTTAATCTCACAGGAACTCTTATTGAACAATTCTGCACAAGCAAAAATGATCTCCTAGTATTAGAAATAGACATTAATACCAATACATTAAATGTTATAATTATTATGCCTTGCCGATCCCTACTGAAAATTTTGAGAAGTTCTTAGAAAAATTTGAAAGACTCTTATGTCACTTGCCTAGCACAGGAAGCAAAAAAATTTTTGTGATCTCAATATTAATCTGTTGAAGGAATCTGAACAAAACATGATATTAAAATTTTATGTATCACTTACAGTCTAACTTTGGTTGCAATTCTTGCCACCAGAATTAAAGGAGAAGGAAGGAAGGTTAGAGTTTAACATCCAGTCGACATTGAGGCCATTAAAGAGAGAGCAAAAGCTCTGAATATACCAAAAATGGGGAAGGAAATCTGCCATGCCCATCCAACCATCCTCGCATCTGTCTGGAGTGATTTAGGCAAACCACAGAAAACCTAAATCTGGATGGTCATATTCAGATTTGAACCGCTATCCTACCGAATGTGAGTCCACTATGCCATCTCACTTGGTCCCACCACAACTGTGCAGATTTTAGAACCCTAACAGTTTTTCTGAATTACTTGTTAATTAGGAAACCAAGTAGAACAGTGAATGAACTCATAACAGACACTTTCAGAAGTAACCTGTGAAACATAATCTAGAATAAGGCCTGTAAGGCAAAGAATGTAAATAATAAATTTAACGCGTTTGTAAATAAATTTCTCTCAGACTTGAACTCCTGAGAGAGAAATGTGAAATATGGCACCAGTGGTGTATCAAAGAAATCTTGGCTAACCAAATATATTCAAGTATCACATAACAGAGTGACAGAACTATACTAAATGGTGAGGATAAGCACAGGCATGCATCTGCTTTCATATTATAGACTCTATTATTCTTTATTGAGAAGAATTGAAAAGCTTGCATTTTATGTAAGAGAAAATTAATTCTGAAAATAAAATCAAAACGCTATGGCTTGTATTAAGGTGGTAAGTGGGATAATCTATCAAGGAACAAGATGGTATAGTAATTAAATATAATGACTAAATGGTCCACAACACCAGACCTACTACTGCAAGCTTCTTTAACAATCACTTTCTAATGGTAACTGAGGAACTGGTGCAAAATATAAAGCATTGAATTGTATGTGACAATCAGTATCACAAGCATTTAATCAATAACAACGATCACGCCAACTTACTCCAGGGGAATCAGGATTGTAATTACCTCTCTTAAATGCTAAACATTTCACACAGTTCATAATATTTCAGGTACAAAGTATCTTTGCAGACAGACTAAAGTGCACCATTGTTAGATGCCTCTTTGAGATATTTTGTAAGACAGACATCAATAACAATGAAACAATTTCACTACTGACTTTCTTCTCCAAAACTTTGGAAAAGAAATTCTTCCAATCCATCTGTGACATGAATCAGCAAACCAGTGTTTAATAGTATTAGTTGAAAACAGTCTTGGTTGCAATTTTAGTTTTTTTATTTATTTATCAACTACACGTTTCACCTTATTTAGGCATCTTCAAGCTGATCTTAGTTTGGTATTTCTTAGGAGGATCCTTTAGGCAGTTTAGCTAAAGGGCATCGTTGAGTACATCAGGCCAATATCGCCTTCGTTAACCTCAGTAAATACTTTCCAGATGGACATGAGTGACTCCAAGACCTGCATAACACGTACACATTCACAGGAGCAAATAATAGAATAGGATGGGGCTTAAGTAGTTAGCATAACTTTGGAAAAGGTAATGTGTTAAAGAAAGACTAAGCATATTTGCAAATATAAGATGCTTAAACAGTCATAATTTGGACTTCAGAAGAGTTGTCTTCACTGAACATGCTTCTAAAATTTCATTGAGTGTGTATTAAAATACCTGAATGACAAGATTTCACTAACTGGGATTTTTGTATTGGTATTTGACTGTGCAAACAAATTCTTTTGGAGAAACATTACTTTTGGGATATACTAAGTGGTTCACTTCATATTCAACTAATAGGAAACAAAGATTCATGTTAGCTCATGTTGCTCTCATGTGGATCTTATTCTGATTGAAAACAAATTTCTACTGGCATTCCATAGGGTTCAATTCTGGGACCACTCCAGTTCTTGCTATGTATAAATCTCTGATGATGATGCACACTTCATAATCAAGACTAACACAGCTGCAACAACAAAAAATTAAATCTTCGTTAAGTATTACTGACTGATTCTCAGCAAAAGGTCTATCACTTAACTTAGAAAAAACACAGTTCATTTCAATTCTGTACAAGAAGAGCTTTATCATCATCAGTAGCAATACAGCATGGGGTAAAGGAAACACAAAAAATGACTGTTCTAAGCTCCTGTGGATACTGATCAGAACTTTAATTGGAAATCACACATCACAGATCTCAATTGACAATCCTTTATTACAGGGTTTCTTAAATGCTCGAATTCAGCAATATCTGTCCTACACATAATTGCTATTTTGGTGTCTAAAGCATTAGAAAAAAAATAGCTTTCTTTCAGTCATTTAAGTAATGTGGAATCACTTTCTGGAGCAATTCCAAACAGATAATGTTTATTTTGGAACTGTCTAATTACAATTTTAGTGCCATCTGCATTGTACTTTTATTCTTCGCAAGGCATGTTCAGTTGCCTGTAAGATGTAGATACTTTCGTTTACACCATTTAGCTTACATTCAGAACATTGTATGTATAGTTTATAAACAATTCTGCCACTTTTTGCTTTTCATGATGCAGTTAAAATTTTTAAGCTAAACTTACAGATTTCATGGATGTTCATCTACATGCTGTGTCTTTGTTCCATTGTTATCACTGTTGCTCTTATAACTGCCATTTGAAATTTTGTTTTAGACTCAACAGCACTAAGAACTAAATATTCAGTTTTGAGTTTTGATGCATAGTTTGGTTAATGTTGCCAAATACTGAATGTTACCGGCAACTGTCTAATGTATTTTGTGATCTGTGTGTGTGTGTGTGTGTGTGTGTGTGTGTGTGTGTGTGTGACAGAGAGAGAGAGAGAGAGAGAGAGAGAGAGAGAGAGAGAGAGAAAGAGAGAGAAAATATATGTATTTGTGTTAATATGGCTGCAAGTACAAGTGAAATAATTTTTATATTATTTTTTCTTTAGTAGGTTCACTAGAGAGTTTGTATTGACGTATGTTTGCTGGATTATGATGTTTGTTCTCAACAATGGCTTTATGGACACTGCAGTTTCCCTGTATCTGTGTCGGGTATTTGTCATGGTTATTTATTCTGATTATTTTTACGTCTCCTTATATGTTTGTAGGATAGTGATTGTGATTTTTTTTAAGTGCACTTCAAATATGGAATGGTTTCTTCCAAGCATCCAACACCTAATGTGTACTTTGAACTGCGTTTTAAAATTCCCCCACGTCATACCTATGTATACTGCATCACAATTTTGACATCCACATTTGCATATCCCCGATCCCTGGACTTTGTTGCTCTTGATTGTTGGGTGGCTTACGTTTGATTGGAGGGTTTATACAGTTTTATATGCTATTTGGAAGCCCTGTTCCTTTACTATATTTGTCACTGTGTGTTGTATCCAGAGCACTTAAAACACTACAACCACCATCTTACAAACATGGAACACCACATGAAAATCATAATAAACAGCCACAAGAAACTTAAACAAATGCAAGAAGAAAATTACCACATCCATAAAGCCATTGTTGAGGACAGACATGTGATAAACGAACAAACACACATCAATACAGACTCTCTACTTAGTAAAAGAAACAATGGAAGATATTACAAAAGTACACTCAATAGTTGGCAATAACATTCCATAATTAGCGATGCCATTCAACATTTGGCAACAACTACCAAAACAAATCAATAAAATGAAGTGTTCAGTTCCTAGTGCTGTGAAATCTGAAAACAATATTTGTAATGGCAGTTATAAGAAGCAGGACAGCAACAACTAAGGAACAAAGACACAACATGTAGATTAACATCCATGAAATCTCTAACTAGAACTTTTAATTATTACTGCATGATAGAAAAGCAAAATGGGCCAGAACTGTTTATAACCTCTACCTACTACATCCTAAATGTAAAATAATTAGTGTAAACAGAAATATTTACGTAGTCCATGCCACTGAAGATGCCTTGCAAAGAATAAAGGTAAAACACATATGGTGCAAAAATAGTGTTTCATTCAGTTGCACGAGGCGTGATTTTTAAGTAAGGCCTGTTTTGTTGCAGGCACTAGTAGTTTGCGCGCATACCACAACGAGCGTGTGTGTCGTGTACCAGCATGCCTTGGGAACAACTGTACTCAGTTTCAGCTCTGTAGCTAACCTGTACGGTTCTGTTCTGTGCTTTCAAACTGTTTAAGTCTATCAACTCGCCCGCCACATGTGAGGTTCGCTCAGTGATGTGGTTTTTGTCAGCAAGGAACCTGTCTGCAGCAGAAATTCATCGACCAATTTGCAAAGTGTACAGTGATACTGTTATGAGTGAAAGCAAAGTAGGTAAGTGGGTACGAGAATTCAAAGATGTTCATGACAACGTCCATGATGAGGACCACTCCGGTCACCCTGCTTTGATTACAGACGATTTGATGGCTTCAATTGAAGCGAGTATTCATGAGAGCAGGCGCTTGAAAATAACAGGTCTCTCAAAAGAATTTCCTGAAGTGCCGAAATCAGTGCTTTACAACATTGTTTCTGAACACCTAACGTTTGGGAAACTGTGCTCCCATTGGGTCCCAAAACTCCTAACAGAGGATCACAAAAACCAAAGATTTTAGTGTGTGATGAAGTTCTTGACTCGTTATCATGAAGAAGGTGACGGTTTCTTGAGTCAGATCATAACTGGAAACGAGACAGGGGTTTCGCATATCATGCCCAAATCAAAGCAACAGAGCATGGAATGGAGACACACACACTCTCCTGTAAAGATGAAGGCCAAACAGACTCTGGCCCAGTGCAAAATCATGGTGTCAGTGTTTTGGGATAGGCATAGTATTTTGCTGGTCGACTTCATGCAACGAGGAACCACTATCAACGCCGAAGCATACTGCCAAACCCTGAGAAAGCTACACAGAGTGATTCAAAACAAAAGACACAGCATGCTGACAAAGGGAATTGTCCTTCTCTATGACAATGCAAGACCTCACGCTGCAGGTCAGACCTGTCATTTATTGGACAGTTTTGGCTGGGAAGTTTTAGACTACCCACCCTATAGTCCTGATCTAGCGTCGAGCGATTACCATCTGTTACTCCAACTCAAACAACACCTCAGTGGCAATCATTACAATGATGACGATGACGTGAAAACAGCAGTGAACTCTTGGTTATCGGAGGAGGCGGCAAATTTTTATGAAGAGGGTATTTTAAAATTGGTTGAGAGGTATGACATGTGTTTGAACAAACTTGGCAATTATGTCAAAAAATGGAGTGAAGTATGTACTTTCTGAAAATAAATTCACTTTTTTGAAATAACCTTTCGTTGTGTACTTATGTTCAAATGGACCTTACTTAAAAAAAAAAGCCTCATAATTAAGTGGTCCAAAATAAAAATTATCAGCATTCCGTAATCTAATGTGCAATTGAGGATGACAGAACTACAAAAATTGAAAATAGATACAAAGTATTCAATACACATAACAGGCTGTGAGTCTAATATCTGATGCCCATCCTCAACTGCACAGATAACTATTTTAAAAAATTAGGCATGCTAACAGCTTCATTAAACATTTATTTATGAAGCTTGTGGCGAAGAATAAGGCACAGTGTGAGAATCATTCTAATTTATATTCAGCTAATATTTTCTGTTAAAAATGAAGTATGGTAGCGAACAACCTCCAACATGATAAAGCCAAAAACCAACAGGTGATTGCTGGGCAAATAAATGTGTTGCAAGAAAGAAATTACAAAGGTTATAGTTTCACATTTCACTAACACAATTACAAATTAGGCAGTAGTGCAATTAATCCACACTGTGGTCTTGTTGTAGGAACCAGCAAAGCATTCACCTCAAGTAATTTAGGGAAATCACACAAAACTATATTAGAGTTGATAAGCAAACCACTGCCACATCAATTACACATTTAAAGCTGGTCCATATACTATTGTGTAATCTCGTTTAAGCAGGATGTGGCAAAGTGGATCGCGGCAGCTTGCTGGGAAAGTCAGCTGCTTACAATACATAATGAAGTATTATTAAATGTGTTCCCCAGAAAACTAGAATACGTTAAATTGGTTCACAAAATATAATTTCATAATGAATTTCTGTCACTATGATCAGTGGTCCATTGCTTCATGACTACACCAATTACTTCATCAAATGAATCAGCTGGTTTTACCTCAGAGCCATTCCTATGCCTGCGTGGCCCTCATCTACTTCTATGCCTTACTTCATCGACTCAATCCATCTAATTTTGCACTGTTCAGCTCTGACTGCGATATCTGACAGTTTCATAACTCAAAAATATTTTCTAGTTTTAATGCCTGTTGCAACATATAGTTTGTCTTAACATCAAGATCCGCTTTTACTAAAAATTTACAAGTACCTTAAGTTTATCAACAACATTCGAAAGCCTTTCAGTATTTGCAGTACAAAGTACCTTACTTTTCAGATTCCATTTCTGTTTTATCTTTCAGAGGTGGAGGAGGACTCATTTGCTCTACCTGGTAAAACACAACTAATAATTTTGTTAGCCTGGTCATGATTTTAATTTATAATGTCCAGACCACACTCTCTCCCAGAGAATTGAAATACATAGGGATGTTGGTGTTGAAGGATATGCATAAGAGAATAATAATGAAAAGCTGCATATCTTAATTGACTACTCTTTATGAACAGTTCAAAGATTGGCAGTATCTCATGACAGCAGGGGGATGCAGCAAAAACTAGGTAACATCACATGAACGAACTGCCAACATTATCTCTGGCTTGCATCACACAAGTTATACTGTCTGTTTCACTACTAAAAGGCAGCAAGCTGTTCGATCTTTTCTCCTTTCATTCAATATGATAATCAATTTCAATAGAGGATAATGAGGAGGCAGGATCTAAAAATAATAGATTTGAAGAGTAAATATGATGGCAGTGACCCTTCTTGTGTTAATTGTAATTTTTACATTTAGCTTGGTGTGGGACTGTTCTTCACTTTTCTGAGAGAATTCGGGTATCACACACACACACACACACACACACACACACACACACACACAACCGACTCAGGACAGGCGATGTGGGGTTTGCCAGAAAAATGGGGCTTGGAATGTAGCAGGGACACTGACATTCATGAGAATGGAGTCTGGTCAGGCTGCAGGTAGGCAGAAGTGTGTTGGCCAGGTGAATGTTGCTTTGTCAGGCAGTCCCCCAGAAGACAGCAGCTTTTATTTAGTTTTACAGCACATTCCCACTCTGGCTGGGCAAGCAGAGCTGTGGGGTGAGAGAAACACTTATATCAGTAGAAGGCAGGCAGTCTACCATATTTGAATAGTGCCTTTAGCAGATAAGAACCTCCAGCTTTCCAAAAAACATGAAGAGGCCACAGAATTAGAGCTAGCCACAGACACAGTTCTTAACTTTCTCAGGTCCTGGAAAGTGATGCTAACTGCTGGATGCCAAACAATACTAATTAGTAAAGATACTTGTAACATAAGGAGACCAGATCACATAGGGTAAGTTTTTCTTGAAAAGAGATGAGGTTATGGAAGTCACTGGAGTTTTTATGTGAGACACACTCTTGGCAGGATCTCTACAGAAAAAGCATTGCTCCATTTGCAGAGAGAGGGTTTGTAAAATCATTGGTGGTCAGATTGTCTTGGCGAGAAGAAAAGAGCAGGCTGCTCATTTCTGACAGATAAGAGAAGACTTCAATGGGAATCTTGTTGCTGACACATCTCTGCAGGCAGCAGTTGCCACTGTAGTGGCCGTTTTGGCACCCAATGTTCCTGTCTCCAGAAGCCCAATCGTAGCATCGCACTTCAAAGAGCCAGAGATAGACCCAACATCTGTTGATCTTTCACTTGTAATTTACAGTGCACAGTAATAGCATTACCAATATGTTCAGAAAAGCCCTGATCAGAATTCATTTTGAGCATTGCAATTATTTGGAGCTCTTGGTACATATTATACTTTAACTTCATTTAGTGCCAGATAGCCATATGCATCTCCATATTTGGGTTTCGAATAAATTTATATACTTATTCATATTGTGTTTTTTTTAACAACTTATGTTGGTTGGTTGGCTGGGTGTGGGGGAGGGGGGGGGGTCAAACAAACAGTGAGGTCATCGGTCCCATGACCTAGGATGGTAGAAATCAAGGGAGGAATGACACAAAGAGCACAGTCCAGTTAAGGGGAAGGGACAATGGGCACACAAAGAGGGAAAAGGGATGTCAGGGCAGCAGAAAGATGAAAGAACAGGAGTGGGGTGGGTGAAAATGACGATAGCAGGGGCACCTCAGAAATGCTACGCATGGTGGGGCACCAACACCACTACTGACCCACCCCGACACCCACACCACACAATTATCACAATACAATGGGTACAACACCAGGGGAAGAAGACATAAGAAAATGGGAAACAAAACTGCACAACACACCACTCAAAACAGTGAAAAAAGGTGGGGAGAACCTGGCTGGTGTGGAGGCAAGGTGAAGGTCTCCATAACCAATGTCTACGCGGTCTGAGGGACTCAAATTCCAGAGGAACTTAAGCCTGAGAGGACAATTCACATTCGCGAAGAAAACCAAGGACAAACATAACCATGCACGGGTCATCCACTAAAAGCTGTGATAAGGAAGGTGGGAAGGCATATTTACTGCGAAGGACCAAAAGGTGGGGACAGTCCAGTAAAATATGAATCACCATGAGGGGAGTCCCACAATTGCAACGGAAGACAGCTCATTGCTGGATTAAAAACCATGCATCAACCTAGTATGGCAAATATGAAGATGGCAGAGGATGGTAGATTCCTGTCAGGAGAGGCAGAGGGAAGAATAACATGTGGTCGGAGTTTCCTGGATTGCACAAAGTTTATTAGGCAGGGGGGCAGCCTCCCAAAAGTCAGAAAGTCAGCCCAAGATTGAGCAAAAAGGAATTTGATGTTAAGCCTTAAATCTGGCCCTGGAGGGGACACAATAACTGATCAGAGATCATCCATCCTGATAGCTGCTCTGGTAAGAAGACAGAAGGTCCAAGATTCAAGGAACCACATGAGCCAACAAGCCACCACCCATTCTAGTAACTCACACGAGACATTGGTCAGGCTGAGTAGCTGGTAACTATCAAGGGATGAGACATCCTTGCCAGAGTTAAGGGCAGGAACCACAATATTGTCTCTTCATTGAGAGGGAAAAATACTTTGCAACCAAATACGGTTAAAAACCTGGACGAGATATTGTCATTGTGGAGGATTGAGGTGCTGAAGCGATTTGTTATGGATGGAATCAGGGCCAGGAGCTGAATCGTGGGAACGGGAGAGGGCCAGAAGCAGCTCCCATTCAGTGAAAAGTTCATTGTAGAATTCTGCCTGACAAGGGGAGGGAGGGAGGTGTTGCTGAAGGTGGGCAGTTAGGGCAGCAGATGTAGGTGGCCGGTCAGGAGGGAGATAGAGATTGCAAACCATGACCACAGATTTCAAGTGGATCCGGACACCAACTGCTTCCAATGTGGTACGAAGTCGGATCCATGTAGTAACAATACATGTATGAACCAATGGAAGCCACAAAGGACCAACCCAGTTCCAACAGAGAGCAAGGAACACATGAAGGGTCAATGAAGGAACATCAGTAAAATGAGATTCCTGGAGAACAACACAAGATGCCGAGTAAAAGGCAATAAGGGATTGTAACTCTGGGAGGTGATGGCAGTATCCATGACAGTTCCATTGAATAAGCACAGAGTGGGTATCCAAACAGGTAGTGAATAGGCTGGAGCCAATCATGCCACTGGGTCATCATCCAGCACCAACAAGAATCAGCTGACATCAATAAACAAGAACAAGACTCAGGTTGTAAGGGAGGAGATGACACCTCTGGGGCTATCAGTGGTGGGGGGTGGAGGGGGACCTTGTCCAGGGACTTCTTCTTCTTCTTCTTCTTCTTCTTCTCCTCCTTCTTCACAGGCTGAGGAGGTCAGGGCACAGAGGGAGAGCGGCCTTCGGTAAGATCCAGAACTGAAAGAGAGCAGACAACCTTGGGGCGCACAGACTGTGTCCCATGGCTAAGTTGTGGGAACAAGACTCTGGCCTGACAGATGCCAATGGGAGCGGCCCCAGGAGGGAGTCCTATCACTGGCAGGCACCGAAGAAGAGGAACACCCCTTCGGCCGGGAGGGGGAGCGGCACCCGAAAGGGAGAGTGTAGGAACCACTGTGAAGGGGGAGAGGAGAGGGGTACAGGACTGGGGTAAGGAAGAAGGCGGAGGAGGAAAGAACATAATAGAGGCAAAAGAAGAAGTCATCAACACAGGATGAAGTCAGACATATTTCTTATGAGCCTCAGTGTAAGCTAAATGATCAAGGGACTTATAATCTTGTATCTTCTTTTCTTTCTTATTAGCCAGCCAATCTGGTGAATGTGGAGAGTGACAGTCGTGAGAATGCGAGGGCTCCCCTTATGGAGTGGGTCCACTGTACACTGGGATGACATGTGCCTGAAATGCGAGCACCAAAAGCACCTCTTGGGTGGCAGTACGTACGGCTTCACATCACACTGATAACATATAAGCTTGAGAGTATCTTCATCGAAAGCCAGAATAAAGGCAGCAGTATCAGTGCAATTGCCCTTATGACTTTTCTGCACAAGGCAAACAAAATGAACGCCCCATCGTTCTTCATCAGTTTGAAGGATGAGGTTCCTACGAGAAATGATCCCCTGAATGATATTCAAAGACTCGTGAGGTGTAATGGACACCATGACATCCCCAAGATGATCACAAGCATGAAGGGCTGCAGATGGGCAGTAGAAGTTTTAATCAAAAGTGAACCTAACCACATCCTGCCGAGACACTTTACTTTGCCAAACAAGTCTTCAATATTTTCCACAAAAAACAACAGCTTTGTGACAATGAATGTTTCCCTGTCCACCCCAGTACAGAAATGTTTCACCCCAATCTGGTGAGTCTGACCCTCCTCCCAGGGAGTAGACAGGGAAAGGATGCAAGGTCATAAGAAGCAGCATTCAATGATCTGTTGCCAGCCGAAGAAATGGCTGTACAAGAACTGTCAGATTTTTGGAGCTTGATACAGTTCATACACAAATCATTCACCCTGATACCACCCACTCCAATCAGGGGCTCTGCACAACAGCACCACCCAGCCACAGCAAGGGCTGTCTGGCTTAGTGGCTGATGCCAGGAGTTCCGATGCTCAGGAATGACAAGCAACCACTTCTAGGCATACATGGGCAGGCAAAAGCTAAGGTATCAGAAGTGTGATGCCTGTATTGTCATAGAGCTCAATAAGATGGGCACATAACAGCCTCATCACACAGACTGGCTACAAGTGCTGGTGATCTAGTGGGTTGGAGGGGGGCTATAGCTGGGGAGGAAGAGAGGAAGGAAGGGGAGAGAGGAATCCACCTTACAGCTCCTAGGGAGGGAGTTCTTCCCCAAATGGTTCACACTACAGAGAGAAAATTTAGAAGTGAAGGTCAAACCCCTAAGGGGGACGAAAAATGCAAAAGATGAAAAAGATAGGCAAGGCGAACCAAACTGCAAGGAATACAGGAAACCTGGTGGATAGCCAGGTTGGCATAAGTAAGAACATTGACACCGGGGAAGGAGCAAGGACGGGGAGGGAGGGGCACAGGGAAGAAATGCAGCCTGCAAAGGAAGAATGGGCTGCAATACATCAGGGCCCCATGAGCACCACGCACCGGCTTGTGAAAGAACTGTGCACCCCCCAAAGGGTGTTAACGCCTTAAATATTTACATTTTAATATTAGGCAGTTCCCCCCTTTAGAAACCCCAGCTAGGGCCTTAAAATTTCATTGTGTTTATTAACCCATTCGACTACAGTAATGTAGCTTGGTCTTAAGGGAGTGTGCCTGTCCATAATTAATTTCATTATTCAGATTTTGACATTCAACACACATGGGGTTTTGCACCATGTCTCCTCCTATGAATAAAATACAGTGGAACCTTGCATAGCAAGCATAATTTGTTTCAGAACCTTACTCATAGCACAAAACACTTGTTAAGAAAAACAATTTATCCCACATAAATTAACGTAAAATACAATGACGTGTTCCATGTAGAAAAAGTACTTACAGTTTTATCTTATTCATGCCATTTATTCAAAGAAAATTATACATACAGGATTATATATTTTATTATTCACGATACGTAACTAATTGTTTTTTTTACTAGGAAGTTATCTATAGTCATTTTTTTCTGCTGATGGTTCAACACTTGGTGAAAATGTCACACAGCATTATCATCAAATAAATTTGTAGCACATGTAGGCACTTCTTTATTGAGATGATGATTTTCACTGTATGATGCAACTAATTCCCAAGCTTTCAGCATTTCTCTTATTGGGCCAGAAGATTGTTGCTTTGCTTTTACCACCTCTTCTGCCTCCTCCTCCTCCTCCTCTGGAGAACTTCTCTCCACAACTTCCTGCTGTGAAACACACTGCAACTGCATAAGTTGGTCATTTCTTGGCTGTGATCTGCCACAATCTCATCAATATCATTATTATCCACTTCTAGTCGCATGCACTTAGCCAAAGACAATCTCGTTGATTACAGGCTCCACAAGTACTGACACAAATTCCTGAGAGTCACATTCGACAACACACTCCGGCCAAAGCTGCTTCCACAAAGAAGTGAGAGTTATCTTGGTATCCTCTTCCTATGCCTACTCAAACATCTTGATGCAGGCAATGATGTTGATGTATTTCCAAAACTCTCAGAGTGAAATTGATAGCTTCAGTCAACTCAAAGCAATGGTCGAAGAGTGCTTTATTGTAGAGCTTCTTAATGTCAGAAATAATCTGCTGGTCCATATGCCATAATAACAGAGAGGTGCTGGAATGCAGAAATTGGATCTTGATGAACTGAAATTCTTTGAAGAGGTTGTCTTTTAGGCCTGGCCAATGGGCAGGGGCATTGCCCATAACAGGCAAGACGTGGAGTGACAAATTCATCTCAAGCAAATATTTTTTTTTCACTGAAGGACCAAACAGTTCATTGATCCAATCATAAAAAAGATCACGTCACCCAAGCCTTACCACTGGATCTCCATATCACATTTAGCCTGCTCTTCTAAACTTTACACTTCTTGAAGGCTTTTGGAGTTTCTGAATAGTAAACAAGCAGTGGTTAAATTTTCAAATCATCACTTGCATTGGCACACAATAACAGTGTGAGAGGCTCTCTCATTGGCTTGTGACTGACCAATGCATTCTCCTCTGGTGTTAAAAATGTACGCTTCAGCATCTTTTTCCAGAACAGACCTGTCTCATCACAATTAAAAACCTGTTGTGGCAGATAACCCTCAGAATCTACGAGAATCTTAAAGTTTTCAGCTGCCTTTGACTGCTTCACCATGCCTCACAACATTGTGGATGCCGGTTCTTCTCTTAAACTTCTTGTACTACCCACAGCTTCCCTTAAACACTTCCTCAGCCATTGATGATCCTGGAGTCTTCTTAACAAGGTTGGTGAAAATCATTCTTGCCTTCTCACAAATGATGTTCTTGTCAATAGTGTGACCTTGCAATTTCTTTTCTTTTATCCATACAAGGAGAACTTTCTGACATCATCCATAATACAAAACCATTGTTTAGATATACTTTTGTCACTCCCTTTGAAGCATCTATCTCCTTAATCTTGTCCTTGTTCTTGAGGACAGTGCAAATAGTTGATGCAGGCTGAGGGTATATGAGTGCTAAACCAGCAATTCTCACCCCACATTCGCGTGTTTCATTTCTAAGGTCATATTCTTTCTGTTACAGTCATCTTCTTGCAGCTTTATTTGCAAGGACATTCTACGAAGGTTATTAAAATTTGCGCACAAAAAAGCACTGTGTGAACATAAGTCTAGAAAAATGTGTGATCACAAGCTGTACTAAGATGGTAGCAGAAAGAACACTATACCCAGACTGCAGTACATACTAAAGACATTGTCCATATGCCGCTACTAACAATGAAAGGTGTTCATAGTGCTGAAAGTTTCCCCTGCTGCATGCGAATGGCTAGTGACGATGCACTAAATTGTAATCACTCATTATGCAAAACATCGCTCACTAAGCAAGTAATTTTTTTACAATTTGTTTTGCACATTATGTGAATTGCACACTGTAGGAAGTGCTCGTTAAGCAAGGTTCCACTGTATAGGATCTCAATTTTGCAAGATGTTCGATTTTTTTTTTTTTTTTTTTTTTTTTTTTTTTTTTTTTTTTGGGCATTATTTCACAACATCACTATGCAAAACTGCAACTGGCAGACGGTTTCCTGGCAACACATTAAATTTAATCTTGTTTTATAACATATTTGTTCTAAAAGAAAAGGATATATTCAGTTACAGATGACAACTCATTCATGCAGCTCATAGTTCAAATCAAATACTACACAGCTACTACAAAGGAAAATATCACCTAAAACAAATCCAATAGGAACTAATTCACTTTAAGTTTTACTTTATTAACAGAGTATACTTATTCAACACAAAATTATTTCAATCTGTATTTGAAAACAACAAAAAGGAAGAAAGTAGGGAGTACAACAGACATCACAACTAGCACTAAGAAAAGAGTTGTTAAAATAATTATAGCCTGTCACAAATAACACAAAATATCTAAGTGGCTACTGCACATGTTATTTTTCAATAACACGTGCAGTAGCTACTTAGATATTTTGTGCTATAAAAGTTCCCAGCAATCCTCTCATAACATACATTTTCTGCAGACAACTTCAAACAGTTTGTGTAATGTGCAAATATTTCAGGAACAGACAGAGAAATGTCCTTTGTACTGTTTCTTCTGTTTGGTGACAAAATAAGAGATTCCCTTCTGCGTAGTTCACTTTGTCTCTTGCGTTCTCGGATTTCAGCAGCATCATCATTCTGAAAACAAAACCAAATGGCAAGATTAGAGTTGTTAAATAAAATTAAAGAAATTTAATAGCCAAATACATCCCAGCGACATTTAAAAGATAAACAAACTCATTCTGAAGTATGGTGATGGAAATTTTAATGTGCTCGAGTTGTGTTTCTGCGTTATCATAAAGTATGGTGGTGTAAACTCTGTAAATGATTAACTGAACGTAATTCTCCACTCAGTGTCAACTCCTGAAGTTCAGGGCAGGACTGTCACTCGTTAACTGAGCCGTAAGTGTATTTTTTTTTTTTTTTTTTTTTTTTTTTCTAGACAGTGCAGTTTTTTGAAGCTATGTTCACATAACATTCATCTGCCATTCAGTCTTCAATTGTGGAAGTGTCAAACCACTATTCTAACATCATTTTATAAATGCAAGAACATTCATGGCTACACCTAAAATTGAATGAGAGCACATTTTTCAGACAAATATGTTTTCTGAACTTGACTAGAAGAAGGGATCGGCTGGTAGGACATGTCCTGAGGCATCAAGGAATGACAAATTTAGCACTGGAGGGCAGTGTGGAGGGTAAAAATCGTAGAGGGAGACCAAGAGACGAATACACTAAGCAGAATCAGAAGGATGTAGGTTGCAGTAGGTACTGGGAGATGAAGGAGCTTGCACAGGATAGATTAGCATGGAGAGCTGCATCAAACCAGTCTCAGGACTGAAGACCACAACAACAACATGTTTTCTGAAATGTCCTCTCAGTGTGGTTTTCTAAGAATATATCTCATTTTAAAACTCAATTCACACATTTCAAGTAAGCCACTGAGTAAGACATACTGAACAGCACCAAGGCAGTTACAAATGGCAACTTCTAAGTTAAATGCAATAGTTCACTTAGTTTCAAACTACAAATGGCAAATTCTAAGTTAAATCCAATGTTTCACTTAGTTTTAAGTGGAGAAAGAAGCCAGTGGCCACAGGAACATATCCATATCATATTCTGAGGCACATACAGTAATTAAGAACATCAACATTAAATGACAGCAATCCATGAAATTTCTAGTTGTTGTTGAGGTCTTCAGATTGGTTTGAGGCAGTTCTCCACAAAATTCTATCTCATTCAAGTCTCTTCATCACTGTGAAACTACATCAACCTGAAGTCACTTGACCATTTTTTGCTATAGTCATGCCTTCATGCCCTGGTCTCCCTCTACAATTTTTCATCCCATCCCCCTCTCTCTCCAACAAACTTCCCTCTGTTACCAAATTAATTATTCTCTGATCTCTCATGAAGTGTCCTGTCAACCTGTCCCTTCTGTTACTGAAGTTGTGCTGCACAACACTTTTCTCTTCAATTACATGGAGTACCTCTTTATCAGTTACTTGATCTAACCATCTAAACTTTGGCGTTCTTCTGAACAAGGCTACACTCCAGATTAACACATACAGGACAGACTTCCTAACAAAAAATTTATATTACATGTTTCCAGAAACATTTTTCTCGTTATCGCACTTCTCCTTTTTATATCCTCTTTACTTCAGCCGTTTACAGGTTACCAAATAGTAAAACTCATCTACTACTTGTAGTGATTCATCATGTACTATTGTACATCATCTACTTACAGAGTCTACAATAGTGTATCATCTGCTTATAGTGCTTCAACATCTAAATAAAGCTCATAAAGAATGCTGGGAATAAAAAACAGAGAGACTGGATTTTAAGAAGTCAAGTAGAGTGGCATCAAGTCTCTTAAGAAAACTAGGAGGAAGTCGACCCCCACCTACAAAGGTCCTGAAGTCACACCAGGCCAGACTGCAAACAGAATAACTTCCCTCTTCGCAGCACCCTCGTATAAGCTACATACAAGAATGGTTAAGAAAGGGTTTAGTAAGCTTTATGGAGATTTCATCTTAGACAATACCAATGCGGCACATACACAAATTTAAAAAAAGGGCAAAACCTCAGGATTTGATGGGATACATCCAGAGTTCCTCATCAACTGCAGAAACAAGACTCTTAAACTGCTCGCAAAGTTCTTCACCAATATAAAGCTATTGGGTAACATTCTAAAAGCCTTCAAAAGAACAAAAACCATAATATACAAATAAAGCTGTTGGCTATCAACTAATCGCCTTCCTGAGTTTGCTGCTGCAAACTTTTAGAAAGTCATCCTTAACAAATCAGTCCAAAGATCCATTAAGTTGTTCCCATCAAATATAAGTTATTCCCATTGAATACACATGATTCAGGCATAATAGAAGCTGTACAAACCACGAACTTACCTTAACTACTCACATAAAAGCTGGGTTCCAACAATGACTTCAAACAACAGTGGTTTTTGCTGATTTTGCAGCTGCCTATGACACAGTACAGAAACAAGGACTCCTACACAAACTCGCAAATGTTATATAATACCAAACTATAATGAGGCTCACAAACAATATGTTATCTCAGAGATGCTTCCAAGTGGTCCTCAGCAATTGATTGCATAAACAAAAGAAACTTAAGAATGGTCTTCCCCAGGGTTCAGATTGGGCAACAGTTTTATTCAACTTATATACATCTGGTCTTCCTGAAACACAATTGAGGAAGTTCATTTATGGGAACGATTTGGCTTTGGCCACTCAACAGAGAAGTCTTGAAGCGGGTGAAAAGCTACTCTCTGCAGATCTAAGTTTAATGGGTGAATACTTCAAAAAGTAGACATTAGCACCACATCCAGTAACAATAGAATGGCCAAGTCCTCCATGACCAAGCCCTCCCAAAGTACCTAGTAGTAAGTCTTGATAAAACCTTGTCATGCAAAACACACACAGAAAACTGCAGCAAAGCCGAGGTAGTACAATATCACCATATAGAAGCTGAGTGGTACCTTATGGAGTGCAAGAGCTACAATACTAAGACGTTCTTCCTTAGGATTTGTCTACTTTACTGCCGAATACTGTGCCCTGGTGTGACTTAAAAGCTCATATGTGTGAAAAATCGATGTTGAGTTAAATACAGCAATGGGGACAATACATCAGATCATCTCCTTTCCACTGGTTACCACCTTCAAGCCGCACTGTGCCATGAGATCTTCAAAGAGAGAATGCACTTCTCAAGGAGTACGGAAAATAATTAAAATTCCTCAGCTCCCAATCTACTCAGATGTGCCCGCACTTGGAATGAGCCAATTATAATACAGTCAGTTACCTATCATACTGGCAGATCACTGCACATTGGTAGGTTGTTGGAGTTAAAGGCACCAAATTGCGAGGTCATCAGTCCCTTTGACCTATACTTATTGAACTATGAATAATCCTGAGAGGAAGGATACAAAAGGCAAGTCCTGAGAAGCCCAATTGTAACCAAGATACAATAAGACGGAGAGAAAATCAAGGAGAAGTAGGTGGGAAGTGAGAGGGGGTAATATGGGTGAGCCGCTCTGCCCAGAATGAGCTGGAAATCCCTGGAGCATTGGATGCAGCGGGAGATGCACCATCTGCAACCCCCCAGCACCATCTCACTGTCTGTTACCCCAAGAAAACGAGCAGCACAGACAAGAAGATAATATTTGAGGAATGACAAAACATTTAAAGTGGCAAACATAAAAGAATAAGAAGAATAAAAAGGTGGGAAGGGTAGGGGCCAGGCTGGACTGGCAAGCAATTACTGCTGAGGGCCCTGTTACACCAGAGCAGGTGAGAAGTGCCCCTTCAAACCCTCAGGCGGTCAATGAGGCCAAAGAGACAAGTAGTAACCACCTTCAACAGTGAAATGTAAAACCAGGTCAGCCACTTTGGCATCATCTACTAACACCAGAGGTAGTGTGTCACAAAGTTTAAGATATTGCCGCAAAGTGGCCAAATTCGAACAATCTAGCAAGATGTGGCCACCATCAGGCGGGCACCACATCGGCATTAAGGTGGATTCTCACCTCAGAGAATATGGCCATTGGTCAGCCAAGTGTACCCAGTGCATAGCTGACAAAGGACAGTGGATTCCCAGCAAGAAGTGGGAAGGGGAGACAACCTGGTCATGGTCTCCTTTATTGCCCTCAGTTTGGAGAGTCCAGGGCAGACCATTCTGAGTTCCAGACCTCCAACAATTGATGGCACAGAGTTAACTGAAGGTCCACTTCTGGCCCCACCATTTCCAAAACCAGCATCCTGGTAGCCAACTTTGCCAACCGGTCAGCATGGCCATTTCCTAAGATCCTCACATATCCATGTGAGCAAAGTTGACCAGCCATGCAGCTTGATGGAGGTCAGAAAGAAGATCCTGGATAGTCGTAATTAATTGGTAATGAGGATAGCACTGGTCTATAGCCCAACGGCTGCTCAGTGAGTATCTGCAGAATGAAGCATCCTGCTGGTGCAAGAATAAGCATGGCTAAGGGCTCATTTGATGGCCCCCGATTCAGCAGTGTGCGTCAATTTGGCAGGAGGCATAGTTCACTGCACTGTGCATGTGTGTAAGCAAAACCTGTTCATCTATCGACCATTGAGCTGTCAGTGTATACCACATACAAACCCAGAAATGCATAGAGGACAGCCAGGAACTGGCAGCAAAACACCATGGGGTCAACTGCCTCTTTTGGTCCAAAGGATAAATCGAGACAGATCCATGGAGGCATACTGATTGCTGCCTAACAAGAGATAACAGTGGGGGAATTTGGAAGTCCTGAGCAGAGACACTGTAGTTGAACTGCAATTGTGACTCCAGTTCTGGGTCTCTGTTGTGGAAGGTGGATCTCCCTACCAGGAAAATGGGCACAGTAGTTTGTATGCGTAGGGGTGCCACAAACATGTATAACATAGCTGAGTAGCTGTTGTTGGTGCTTGATCCTAAATGAAGGGACCCCAGCCTTTGTGAGTAGGCTGTTCACAGCGCTAGTTCAAAAGGCTCCTGTTGCAAGTCAAACTGCACAGTGGTGTGTGGTGTGCAGTAACTGCAATGGAGAAGGTGAGGCTGAATCATCTGCCAGACTCCCATAATCAAGGTGGGAAAAGATCGGGGTTTTATAAAGCTGCAGAAGGGTAGTGCACCCCAGCTGATGTTACTGATGCAACAAAGTGTATTAAGGTGTAGCCAGCATCTTTGCTCAAGCTGGCGAAAATGGGGAAGTCACAAAAGCCAGGCATATAAGAACAGTCCCAAAAAGTAATAAGTAAATTGTCATCGAGGTTAAGTTCTGATTGTGGATGAACAGTACGACATCAACAGAAGTGCATGACATGAGTCAGTGTGAAAAGAAGTTCCAGACAAAAATCACAAGTGGGCCCCAGAGACGCCACTCAGAGAAATCAGCGAGGATATGGCGTCGTCATGTGATGTCATAAGCATTTTGTAGGGCACAGAAGACAGCAATAAGGTGCTGACATCAGTTGAAAGCTGTCCTGATGACAGACTCCTGGCAAACCAAATTATCAACAGTGGAGCAGCCTTGACGAAAACTGCCGTGGGACGGAGCCAGAAGACCCCGAGACTCAAGGAACCAAACCAACAGCTGGGTCACCATACATTCAAGTAATTAACATTAGTGAGACTAATTGGGTGATAGCTGTCCATCTCTAGGGGATGCTTACGCAGTTTCAGCACTGGGGCAACGACGCTTTCCTCCCATTGAAATGGGAACTCACTCTTGCTGCAGACACGAGTGAGGATGGTACAGAGATGACGCTGACAACCCACTGGTAAGTGTTTGAGCATTTGGTTGTGGACGCAGTCAGGCCCAAGGACTGTATCAGGGCAAAATCCTAGGGCAATGAAGAATTCCTACCCATTGAATGGTGCATTATAGAGCTCCAGGTGGTGTGTAGTGAAAGATAAGTGCGGTCGCTCCATCCACTATTTAAGGACACCAAAGGCAGTTCGATAATTCTCTCACACAGAGGCTGGAGCATAATGCAGAGATGTCTGGTATCCATAGGGCCGTCGGATCTTCGCCCAAACCCATGAAGGATGGGTATGTGGTCCAATGGTTGAAACATACCATTCCTAGCATTCTTGCTTCCACCATTTCAATATGTGGCAGACCTGGGCATGGAGCCATTTAAAGGCAATGAGGTGCTCCATCGATGGCTGCCACTTATGGTATTGGAGAGCCTGCCTATGATCTCCAACAGCCGATCGATTTCTGCAGTCCATCAAGGTACTATATTCCGATCACAAAGAAAAGAATAGAAGATTACTAAGTCAGTTGCCTATAGTATTGCTGCTGTTGTAATCTGCACAGCTGCGTTAATGCCTCCATGTAGTGGGGAGATAAGAATGACTGTGGAGGTGAAAGCATCCCAGTCAGCACTGTGATGAGTCCATCTGGGTCGGTGCCCATGAGAGTGAAGCTGAAGGAGGAACGGAAGATCAGGAAGTGGTCACTACCACACAGGTCATCTTGGACCTACCAGTGGATGGATGGGAGAAGACTAGGGCTGCAAATAGGAAGGTCAATGGCCGATTAAGTTCCATGTGCCACAATGAAGTGTGTGGGGGCACCAGTTTTCAAGAGACAGAGGTTGAGATCTGCCAGGAAGTTTTCAATGTCTTTCCCACAGGCAGTGATTGTGGTTACACCCCACAAATGGTTAAGGTCATCAAAGTACTTAAGATTAGGAAAGACAGAGGGAGCTGAGAAACCAATGCAGACAATATGCTCTGGGACACTCCATTATCAACAGACAGATAAGCATTACAGATGGTAAAATTCTGAAATTCTCTTATCCAAATAGCCACAGCCTCCAAATTTGTATTAAGAGGCACATGCTCATTATATATGGAGTTTAGAACATATGGGCGAACTCCATCTGACACCCATCATTAACAGCACAATTTTTAAAATAGCCCCAGTCCCAGCAAACAAGAAAGGGCAGGGGGTGGGGGGGGGGGGGGGTGGAGGGGGGGGGGGGTGTCCCCGTTGCTGGAAACCAAGTTTCCTGAAGGGCAACACAGTAAAATTCCAGTAGGGAATCATGCTGTCAGTATACAGTGGGGGCATGAAGGGACCAAGGAGGTAGATTACATTGCTGGGTCACCTGCCACCACTGCCTAAGAGGGTATGGTATCAAGACGCATAGGTTCTGAGACGTTGTGTGGTGCCTCAGGGCCCATTGGCATCACGGCCTCTGCCACTAAAGCAGAATATATGGAATCCAGTGGCATAGGAACCATTGTAATCTCCTTTGTCTTGGAAGATTTCCTTTTGCCTTTCTTCTCCTTAGGGGGTTTGATGACTGGGAGGGTTTCCCTGAATTAGTTTCAGGGACTGAGGAAGACAGATAAGCCCTATGACCAGCAGCCTGTGGCTCCTTTAGCCACTGGCTGGAAACCAGTAACAGACCAGCAGAAGCCTTAGAGGGGAGTGTCCCCAGGAGCCCCTTCCTGGTGTGAGAAGCCGGACGAGGATGATGCGTCTTTGGGTGGGTATGGGGATCAATATCTCTGGCAGTTGGGAAGCCACTGATCCCAAAGTGGTGGATGTGAGCGAAGCAGCAAGAGGAGAGCTCCCAACCGTCAGGGGGGCAGGCATAGTCAAAAGGCCCTGAGGGCTCGCTGTCGGAAACATAACAGTCGTGAGGGCCATCTGAAGAGAGAGCAACATCATTATAGCTGAAGCATACAACATTGACATGTGTGCAGGATGTAGATGCCCTTACATTTTCTTGGCCTCTTGGTAAGTTAACCTGTCCAAAGTCTTATATTCCTGCATTTTTTCCTCTCTGTGAAAGATGGTGCAGTCTGGTGAGCATAGAGAATAGGGCTCTCCACAGCTGATACAGACAAGTGGGGGAGGGAGAGGGTGGGAGGGAGGCACAAGGAATATTCCCATGCAACAGTCTCTAAAGATTGCGCTGGCATTGCAACACAAAGAGATGTGCCCAAATTTCATATTGCAGAAACTTCCTGACAGATTAAAACTGTGTGCCCGACCGAGACTCGAACTCGGGACCTTTGCCCTTCGCGGGCAAGTGCTCTACCAACTGAGCTACCGAAGCACGACTCACGCCCAGTACTCACAGCTTTACTTCTGCCAGTACCTCGTCTCCTATTCTTCATATTGCAGCATTGCATAGGGTGGGGACCATACGTATTGACATCACATTAGTATACCATCTCTGTGACCTTTTCAGGCAACAAATAACTCTCAAAGGCCAAGATGAAGGCCCCGTAAGCAACCCTATTGTCTGTTGGCCCCCTGTGGACATGATGGAGAAAGTGTTCACCCCAGCACTCCAAGATGGCATGTAGCTCATCATCAGACAGCAAAATGGGGTCAAGATGAAAAATGATGCCTTGAACCATGTGTAGACTACACTATGTGATCAAAAGTATCCGGACACCCCCCAAACCAAACATTTTTCATATTAGGTGCATTGTGCTGCCACCTACTGCCAGGTACTCCATATAAGCGACCTCAGTCATTAGACATCGTGAGAGGGCAGAATGGGGCACTCCGCGGAACTCACGGACTTCAAAGGTGGTCAGGTGATTGTGTGCCACTTGTGTCATACGTCTGTACGTGAGATTTCCACACTCCTGAACATCCCTACGTCCACTCTTTCCAATGTGGTAGTGAAGTGGAAACGTGACGGGACACCTACAGACCTTGTCTGTTGACTGACAGAGACTGCCAACAGTTGAAGAGGCTCGAAGTGTGTAATAGTCAGACAACTATCTAGACCATCACACAGGAATTCCAAGCTGCATCAGGATCCACTACTAGTACTATGACAGTTAGGCGGGAGGTGAGAAAACTTGGGTTTCATGGTCGAGAGACTGCTCGTAAGCCACACATCATGCAGGTAAATGCCAAATAACGCCTCGATTGGTGTAGGAAGCGTAAACATTGGATGACTGAACAATGGAAAAATGTTGTGTGGAGTGACGAATCACGGTACACAATGTGGCGATCCGATGGCAGGGTGTGGGTATGGCGAAAGCCCGGTGAACGTCATCTGCTGGCGTGTGTAGTGCCAGAAGTAAAATTAGGAGGCGGTGGTGTTTTGGTGTGGTCGTGTTTTTCATGGAGGAGGCTTGTACTCCTTGTTGTTTTGTGTGGTACTATCACAGCACATGTCTGCATTGATGTTTTAAGCATGTTCTTGCTTCCCATTGTTGAAGAGAAATTTGGGGATGGCGATAGCACCTGTTCATAATGCACGGCCTGTGACAGAGTGGTTACATGGCAATAACATCCCTGTAATGGACTGGCCAGCACAAAGTCCTGACCTGAATCCTATAGAACACCTTCGGGATGAAACTTCCTGACAGATTAAAACTGTGTGCCAGACCGACACTCGAAATCGGGACCTTTGCATTTCGCGGGCATATGCTCTACCAACTGAGTTACCCAAGCATGACTCATGCCCCGTCCTCACAGCTTTACTTCTGCCAGTACCTCGTCTCCTACCTCCCAAACTTTACAGAAGCTCTCCTGCAATATCCTTTCTTTCAGGAGTGCTAGTTCTGCAAGGTTTGCAGGAGAGCTTCTGTAAAGTTTGGAAGGTAGGAGACAAGGTACTGGCAGAAGTAAAGCTGTGAGGACGGGGCGTGAGTCGTGCTTGGGTAGCTCAGTTGGTAGAGCACTTGCTCGCGAAAGGCAAAGGTCCCGACTTCGAGTCTTGGTCTGGCACACAGTTTTAATCTGCCAGGAAGTTTCATATCAGCGCACACTCCGCTGCAGAGTGAAAATCTCATTCTGGAAACACCTTTGGGATGTTTTGGAACACCGACTTCGTGCTAGGCCTCACCCACCAACATCGATACCTCTCCTCAGTGCAGCACTCCATGAAGAATGGGCTGTTGTTCCCCCAAGAAACCTTCCAGCACCTGATTGAACATATGCCTGCGAGAGTGGAAGCCTTCATCAAGGCTAGTGGTAGGCCAACACCATACTGAATTCCAGCATTACCGATGGAGGGCGGAGCCAGGTGTCCGGATACTTTCGACCACACAGTGTATTATGGAGAGTGATAGTCACCAGAATGTTACCCAGCTTGTCTCAAGCAAGTAACACTCGTGACAGGGCAGGGGATGCTGTTTTAATCAAAACTGGCCCACTCTTCATTTTGGAGATGGCTGCAACTTCCCCAAATTTGTCCACTATATTCTGTACAAAGAACTTCCCCTACAAAGAATAAAAACCCTGTGGCCAAAAAAGAATCCCCATCTGCCCTTGTACAAGCCAGGTAGTTGGAGTTGGGGAGGGGTAACACTTCTCTGCTCGTCGCTTAGCCCTACATTCCTCCCACAGCACAGCAAGGGAAATAAATATTTTGGGGTCATATCTTTCCGCATTGAACGAGTTCTTTCCTTTTGAATAGACCACTGGGGTTGTATGACCACCACCAGCAGAAAGGTTCATTGCTTCATATGCAAGTCAGTCATCCCCCATGGTGCCACCCACTCCGAACAGGAGCTTTCCCCATGGGCGTCAGCCAGCCTCACCATCCTTAGCAATCGCTACCTGGCCAGTAACCCAATGCTAAGTGACCATCTGCCCCAGTCACGATGGGCACATACTCCTTGGTTTACTTGGAGAGGTTTCCACTTGGGCATCAACAATGCACTCCCTGCGTGGTCAGGGGATACCACCGTGCAGGTATGTAATGACACAGCCCACCCTCCCCAACAACAGGATGGCTACCTGCTGGGTTTCGGATGTACTACCGTGGTGGAAAGGGAGAATGCAAAAGTGGAACATACAGCATATTGGGTGTCCTTCGCTGCATGATCCACACTTCTGAAAAATTTGGAAAGTGATGGCAGGTCAAATCTAATAATGGGGAACATGGGTTTATTAATAAAAAGGTGAAGAGAGTGCTGGAACAAACTGGAAAACTGGGCAGCTCAATCATGTATCAGGTCCAAGCAGCGTCTGTGCAAAGAAGAGCACCTGATGGGAAGACAGAGGGAGAAATGTGATATGGAAGTATAGACTTGCAGCACAGAATGCAATAGTGCTGCAACAGCTCGCGGCCAGAGGTAGCCAAGTGCATACTCATAAAAGAATTGCGAGACCCTTGGGGGGCACTTCAAGTACTGCGAATTTCAACTTGAGCAGAAAGTGGTCAGAAACGTGGAGTAATATTACCCATGAGGAATATCGGATTCTCATAAGATCTTGCAAAAGACCAACTGACATGGAATTACCACAATGCGCTTGGAAAATAATTAATAGGATTCATACAGCCTAGGCTTCTGTGCAACAAGCCTACAATGATGGGGAAAGCTTCAACTTCTAAATGTGACTGTGGCAATGAACATCAAACACTTTGTAACAACCTGTAGGAGACAAGCTTATAATGGTAATCTAGGAGATTTCTTTGCAATGACAGAGACAGCCCTTGACTTAATTGAATATCTGGATATTAATTAGTAGATTTAGTTGCTTAATTCTTTCTTTTTTTTTTAATCATGCAATTCATGAATGTTAGTTGCAGTTCATTTTGTATTGCCAAATATAATAAATAGCATTAATTTGATTTCCTTACCTAATTCCCTTAACATCACCTGACATAATTTTATCAAACTCCATTACCCTTGTTTTACTTTTGTTGGCATACATCTTATGACATCTTTCATGACATCTATTTATTCACCTAATCTTCCAAATCCTCTGCTGTTTCTGACAGAATTATGTCAGCGACAAACCACACAATTTATGTTTGTTTCTCTTATAATTAATTTCCTTTCCAATTTCTCCTTCGATATCTTTATTGGTTGCTCATTGTGCTGACTGAATAAAATGGAGGATAGCTACAACATTGTATCACTCTCTTCTTAACTGCTGTTTCTGTTTCATGTCCTTCGACTTGTGTGACTGCAGTCTGGTTTCTGTATAAGTTGTAGATAACTATCCATTCCCTATCATTTATCCCTGATAACTTCAAAACGTGGGGGTGCTTTACGTCAACCTTTGCTTTGCATTCCTATATTCCTATGGAATCCACATCAGTCTTCCCTGGATCAGCCTCTACCAGATGCTGCATTCTTCTGTAGTTAATTCAAGTTAATATTTGGCAATAATGATTTATTAAGGTGATGGTTCAGTGATACATTTGTCAACAGCTGCTTTCCAGGTATTTCTAGTTATAGAACTAAAAATTAACTGTGCAATCAACAACAGGAAAGTACACAGTGTGCCCAAAATATTTTTGCACGAGAAGTCCATAAAATTTGCAAATGCAGTTAATGCAACTAAGAATAACCTGGTTCAATGGCCAACAACAATAATGTATGCTATTGCTGTTATCCCATATTCCCAACTATGTGGATTTTGGTTGTCATGAAAAGATATATGGCACCGTACAATTCCTGACATCAAATTGATCGATACATCAACTCCAGATTTAAAACATATTTATCCTAAAAAAAAAAAAAAAAAAAAAGACACTTTTCTTACTGCTGTATTATTTATTTTATTTTGATGTTTATCTCATGTACATACAATCTATTTCAAGACAGAACTGTCTTTAGATAGCTGTTAGGTACTCATACTTACTCATAATTGAGTCAATATTGTCTTCAAATCAAGTGTGTGTACATGAGGTAACTATCAAAATCAAATAAAAAACAGCTTTAAGGAAACTGACTTTCACTGGAATACGTAAATAACACCCGAAACTCCTAAGGGCAATCGGCACATAGACAACTCCACAAAAATCAAAAAACATTGGCTTCTGAAGCACAAACATATGAGACTTTGAAGTGTCATCAACACAGTCCAGTCACTTTAATGTGACCAAAACCTACGTTTGTTTTCAATGTGCAATAACAACATATAGACAGCACTGGCAGTGGAGGCATATCGAGAGTGTTGGGAGACATGGAAAACAGTGCAATCATTGCCATAATGTGGAAACAGAGAGATTTATCTAACAATAAGAAGGTCTCGATCACTAGCTTTCAGGTTAAGTGTCGAAGCATTTCTGAAACAGCTAAGTTTTCAAATTATTCACATGCTGCTGTGGTTAAAGTATACTGTGCACGGCAAAATAGCGCTGTCCAAAACTGGTGCCAATGCAACTGTGGTGCACCACAGACCATAGATCAGAGGGTGAACAACATATAGACAGCACTGGCAGTGGAGGCATATCGAGAGTGTTGGGAGACATGGAAAACAGTGCAATCATTGCCATAATGTGGAAACAGAGAGATTTATCTAACAATAAGAAGGTCTCGATCACTAGCTTTCAGGTTAAGTGTCGAAGTTAGCGAACTGCTTGTAGATGTTGACTCTGAAATTATTGGTATATCTGAACACTTCTTAAAAAAGGAGATAATTCAGAGGCTTCCTTTACCAGGATACAGGTTGGCTGGCAGCTTTTCGAGGAGCTCTTTGCGGTGTGGGGGAGTAGCCACGTATGTGAAAAACGGCATCCCATTTGAGTCAATTGATGTTTCAAAGTACTGCACTGAAAAGGTGTTAGAATGTTGTGCAGGTGTGGTTAAATTTAACGGAGCTAAACTTCTAACTGTTGTTATTTATAGATCCCCAGACTCCGATTTCACAACGTTTTTGCTAAAGCTAGAGGAGGTTCTTGGTTCACTTTATAGGAAATACAAAAAGTTAGTTATATGTGGTGACTTCAATATTAATTGTATAAGTGATTGTGCAAGGAAGAGGATGCTGGTAGACCTCTTTAATTCATATAATCTTATGCAAACCGTATTCTTTCCAACAAGAGTGCAAGGGAACAGTAGAACAACCATAGACAACATTTTTGTTCATTCCTCATTACTAGAAGGGCATTCTGTTGGCAAAAAGGTGAATGGCCTTTCAGATCATGATGCACAAATTTTAACTTTAAAAGATTTTTGTGCTGCAACACGTGTTAAATATAGTCATCAGCTGTTCAGGAAAGCTGATCCAGTTGCTGTAGAGACCTTTGTAAACCTTATAAAGGAACAAGAGTGGCAAGATGTTTATAGCGCTGATACAGTAGACGATAAATATAATGCTTTTCTCAAGACTTTTCTCGTGCTCTTTGAAAGTTGCTTTCCGTTAGAACGTTTAAAACAGGGTACTAGCACAAACAGGCAGGCTGGTTGGCTGATTAGAGGGATAAGAATATCTTGTAGAACAAAGTGACAATTATATCAAAACGTTAGAAACAGTCAAAATCTAAAAGCAGCAGCCCATTACAAACAGTATTGTAAGGTGCTTAAAAATGTTATTAGGAAGGCAAAAAGTATATGGTATGCAGATAGAATAGCTAAGTCTCAGGATAAAATTAAAACCATATGGTCAGTCGTAAAGGAAGTGGCTGGTCTGCAGAGACAGGTCGAGGATATAGAATCAGTGCGTAGTGGGAATGTCCGTGTTACTGATAAGTCGCATATATGTACAGTATTTAATAATCACTTTCTGAATATATCAGGTGAACTAAATAAAAACCTAGTCCCAACAGGGAATCATATAGCGCTCTTAGAAAAAAGTGTTCCCAGACTGTTACCTGAAATGCTCCTCCATGATACTGACAAGAGGGAAATTGACTTAATAATTAAATCACTAAAGACCAAGAACTCTCATGGATATGACGGGGTATCTAGCAGAATACTGAAGTTTTGTTCTATGTATGTTAGCCCAGTTCTCAGCCATATCTGTAACTTTTCCTTTAGGAGTGGTCGGTTTCCTGACCGATTAAAGTACTCGGTAGTGAAGCCACTTTATAAAAAGGGAGACATTGATAATGTTGACAATTTTAGACCTATTTCTATGCCATCGGTGTTTGCTAAAGTTATCGAGAAGGTTGTATATACAAGGTTACTGGAGCATTTAAATTCACATAATTTGCTGTCAAATGTTCAGTTTGGTTTTAGAAATGGTTTAACAACTGAAAATGCTATATTCTCTTTTCTCTGCGAGGTTTTGGACGGATTAAATAAAAGGTTGCGAACGCTAGGTGTTTTCTTTGATTTAATGAAGGCTTTTGACTGTGTTGACCACAAAATATTACTGCAGAAGTTGGACCATTATGGAGTAAGGGGAGTAGCTTACAATTGGTTCGCCTCTTACTTTAAGAACAGAAACCAGAGGGTAATTCTCCGCAATATTGAGTGTGGTAGTGATGTTCAGTCTCAATGGGGCACTGTTAAGTGGGGCTTTCCCCAAGGGTCGGTGCTGGGGCCACTGCTGTTTCTCATTTATATAAATGATATGCCTTCTAGTATTACAGGTGATTCAAAAATATTTCTGTTTGCTGATGACACCAGCTTGATAGTGAAGGATCTTGTGTGTAATATTGAAACAGTAACAAATAATGTAGTTCATGAAATAAGATCGTGGCTTGTGGAAAATAATTTGATGCTAAATCACAGTAAGACTCAGTTTCTACAGTTTCTAACTCACAATTCAACAAGAACCGATATTTTGATCAGACAGAATAGGCATATTATAAGCGAGAAGGAACAGTTCAAGTTCTTAGGTGTTCGGATAGATAATAAGCTGTTGTGGAAAGCCCATGTCCAGGATCTTGTTCAGAAGCTAAATGCTGCTTTATTTACCATTAGAACAGTATCTGAAATAAGTGACACTTCAACACGAAAAGTAGTCTACTTCGCATATTTTCATACGCTTATGTCGTATGGTATTATTTTTTGGGGTAATTCTTCTGATTAAAAAAGGGTATTTTTGGCTCAAAAACGGGCTGTTCGAGCTATATGTGGTGTAAGTTCGAGAACCTCTTGTCGACCCCTATTCAAAAATCTGGGAATTCTGACATTGCCCTCATAGTATATATTTTCTTTAATGTCGTTTGTTGTTAGCAATATTAGCCTATTCCCAAGAGTTAGCAGGTTTCACTCAGTTAATACTAGGCAGAAATCAAATCTGCAAGTAGAATGCACTTCCTTGACTCTTGTGCAGAAAGGAGTGCAGTATTCTGCTGCATCCATTTTCAATAAGCTACCACAAGAACTCGAAAATCTTAGCAGTAGCCCAAACTCTTGTAAGTCTAAACTGAAGAGTTTCCTCATGGCTCACTCCTCCTATTCTGTCGAGGAGCTCCTGGAAGAGCTAAAAAATTAAGCAAATTCCAGTGTTACATTGTTGATTTTTTTCATTTAAACTTACGACTTGTCACCTGAATATGTTTTTTTATATTTCATATTATCTGTTTCTAATATCGTGTTATAATTTCATGTACTGACTCGTTCCATGACCATGGAGACTTCTCCTTAATTTGGTCCCACGGAACAATAAATAAATAAATAAATAAAAAACAATGGTTGCAGAGATGTGTACAAGAAACAGATGCACAACTGACCACGCTAATGAACTACGAGGTACCAACAGTGTCTCCTCAACGCTCGTTAAACATATGTTGCGGTGTCTGAGCCTCTGCAGCACGCGCCTGGTTAATGCACTCATGTCGGCAGCTATGTGTCAACAATGAATGTTGGAATCTGCACGCCAAAACCATAACTGAACATCCACAGAGTGGTGATAGGTGCCTGTTTCAGATGAATCACGTTTTATGCTCTATCAGACAGATGGCCATCAATGAGAACAGCATGATACATCTGAAATCAAACACCCTGCATTAATCATTAGCAGGGTCCAGGCCGGACGGCATTCCCTTGGTGATCTCGTCATTCTCCAAGGCACAATGTATCAACACAAGTATGCATCTATCCTTTGGGAGCTTGCCCACCCTTACATGCAGTTTATTTTTCCTTGGCACGATGGCATACACCAGCAGGACAATGCAGTGTGTCACACAGCTCGAAGTGTATGTGCGTGGTTCGAAGACCACCAGGATGAGTTTACCATACTCCCCTGATTCAAACTCAATTAAGAATCTATGGGCCCACCTTGACTAGGCTATTTATGCCATAAATCATCAACTGAGAAACTTAGTGCAACTGGCCACAGCACTGGAGTTGTCACGGCTCCACATCCCTGGTGGTACCTTCCAAGTAGGTAGGTAGGTAGGTAGGTAGGTAGGTAGATAGGATGGTAGGTTGGTAGGTAGGTTGACTGGTTGGTTGGTAGAGGGCAGGGGGGAGGGGGGGGGATGTCCAAACAGCAAGGTTGTCGGTTCCACAATACTAGGTGGCAGCAACTAAGGGCGAAACAACATCAGCAGCACAGCCCAATCAATGCGGTAGGAAAATGAGCAAACAAAGAGCCAGAAGGAATGTCAGAGTGGCAAGAAGAGTAAAGAACAGGATGTTTGGGAGGAGGTGGGGGACGAGAGCAGGGGGTGCTCCAGACACACTACACGTGACAGGGCTTCAACTCCACTGCCGACCCATCCCATTCCCCCCACCATACTATGATCATGACACAACAATGACAACACCAGGCAAAAAACACAAGAAAAGGGTAAACAAAATGACACAAAAAAAGCCAGACCATAGGGAAAATGGGAAGGACACCTGGCTAGTGTGGATGTAAGGCTGAAGGGCACCCAAACAAACACCAATGCTAACCAAGGGACTCCAATTCAGGAAGGAAATACAGGTACTTAAACCTAGAAGGAAATACCACTTTCACGAAGAAAATTGAGGGCAAACACAACTATGCAAGAGTGGTCTGCTAACATTTGGGACAAGGAGAGTGGGAGGGTGTGTTTACTGCAGAGGGCCAAAAGGCAAGGGCAGTGCAGCAAAATATGAATACCAGAATGAGATTTTCACTATGCAGCAGAGTGTGTGCTGATATGAAACTTCCTGGCAGATTAAAACTGTGTGCCAGACCGAGACTCGAACTCGGGACCTATACCTTTCACGGGCAGACGAGATACTGGCAGAAGTAAAGCTGTGAGGACGGGGCGTGAGTCGTGCTTGGGTAGCTCAGTTGGTAGAGCACTTGCCCGCGAAAGGTGAAGGTCTCGAGTTCGAGTCTCGGTCCAGCACACAGTTTTAATCTGCCACAAAGTTTCAAAATATGAATAATCAAGAGGAGGACTCTGCAAATGCATGGGGTGGGGGGACTGCTCATTACAGAGTAAACCTAGTATGGCTGATAAAAAGATGGCAGAGAATGGTAGACACCTACTGGGAGAGGCAGAGGGAAGAAGGCCATGTGGAGGGAGTCCCCTAATATCACAATGTCTATTAAACACAGGAGTGCCCCCCCCCCCCCTTCCTCAAGAGTCAGTCCACAACCGAGCAAAAAGTTGGCAGAGACCAATGAGTGGCAGGAAAACACTGGGTTATAGCCTGAAAGCAACTCATTCAGTCCGTTCATAAAAAAAAACCTATGTGAGGGAGGACTGTTTAATAAAGCAAACAGTCTGGTAAATGGGTACCAGTTCCACAGTAAACACCCCGCCACTCATTGAGTCCGTACGTAACAAAACTCAGGTGAGGGAGGACCGTTTATTAAAGCAGATAGTCTGGTAAATGGCCATCAGTTCCACAGTTAACACCCCTCACATGGCAGGCAACAGATGGTGTTCCATGGCAACAGAAGACGTGCAGGCATATCCCATGTCAAAAGCAGATTTAGAGCCATTGGTGTAAAAAATAATAACAACCAAAAACTCTTGTAAGAGCAGGTGGAACAAACAACAGTGCACCATGGAGCGATAGAGCCCTTCAGAAGCCAGAAGAGGCCCATCTGAACCCAGGGTTGACAAACTAACCAAAGGGAGCAGGTGGAGAGGGGGAGGCGGGTGGCATTTGGGTGGGAACGTAAGGAACGGGACACAGGAAAGATTGAAACTGCAGTGGAGAGAAGCAAGGTGGAGCCCATCCTATAAACCAACCCTAGGGCAGGCAGGCAGGCGATGTCCAGAAGTTGCAAAAAGAAAAGAATAGGAGGGGTGAACAATGAAAGAGTGGATAGCAGTGTCATAGGAAACCAAGAGGTGGGATTGCTGAGACGAAAGGAGGGGCTTTCCAATGTCAACCAGAAAACTATAGACAGGGCTAGTGCGAAAGGCACCAGCAGCCAAACGGATACCACAATGGTAGGCTGAGTCCAAGAGGAGCAGTGTGGAAGGGGCAGCTGAGCTATAAACCGACAATTGTAGTCCAGAAAGGACAGAAGTAAGGCCTGATAAAGGTAGTGAAGACTAAACAATCCATACCCCAAGAGGTATGGGCAGAGAAGGGAAAGGCACTGCGTTTACAGAAACAGCCAGTCTTTAGAAGGCAGATATGGGCAACAAAGTAATCTTGCTGTCAGAAAGAAGTCCCAAGAAAAGGAACTGGGGGGACCACAATCAGGGACTGGAAATCGAGGTAGAGTTGTGGGTAGGGATAGACTGCAGTACAGCAGCAGAAATGCACCATTTGCAATTTAAGGGGGGAGAACTGAAAGCCATGTGAGGGAGTCCATGCAGAAGAATGCCAAACAGCACCCTGGAGCTGTTGCAGAGGCCATGAAGTGGACACTAGCCCAGATACAGAAATCATCCACAAACAGAGCAGGGGTGATGGTAAAGGCTGTGTTCCACCACAGGACCGTCTGGCAGTGAAAGGGGCTTCTTGAGAAGGGGTCAATAGTGTCAGTAGTGTGAGTAATAGTACCAGACACATCACAGATGACTTCATTAATACAATATGACAAAGAGAGAACACGACCTGGGAGGTATATAGATGCCGATCAGCAAGAAGGAAAGACCATTGGGGTAACTTGGCCATCAGGAGGTGAGAAAGGAGTGAGAGAATCAAAGGGTAGTGGTCACTATCACAGAAGTTATAGTGTAGTAACCAGTGTGCTCAAGGGAGAAGGAAGGGGAAGTGAGCAAAAGAATGGCAGTGGAAGTGCAATAAGCAGCCTTAAAATGGGAAGGGGAACCATCATTAAGAAAGCACATATTACAGTCCACAAGAAACTGGTGGGTATCCACATTCACCGTATGGAGGGTTCCCTGTACAGTGGGAAGCCATCTGCCTAAAGCGCAAACACCAAAAACCCCTCATGGGTGGCGGGACGTACGGCTTCATGTCACACCAATAAACCATTACCTTGACCTTCTCTGGGAGGGTAATCTCCTTAAATGCCTGAATAAAGGGACCTCTATCAATGTGATTGTCCTTATGGCCTTTCCGAACATGTTGAACAAAATGAATTTCCCACCATTCCATATCAGCCCGTAGTTCTTCATCAGTTGGAAAGTGGAGGTTCCTTTTTTTTAAAAAAAAAAAAAGAAAGACTCCTTAAATCATATTCAAAGAATGGTGAGGAGTAATGGATGCTAAGATGTCACCAAGATTGTCACAGGCACAAAGGGCAGCAGGTTAGGCAACAGAACAAGTTTAGGTAACAGCAAACCCACCTGCATCTTACTCTCTGAGTTCACTCATCAAACTTGTCTTCAACAGTTTGCATAAAAAATAACAGCTTGGTGGCACTGAAGGGTTTCCCATCAGTCTTGGTACAGGCGAGGTAGTGAGTAAAGGGTCTCAAGCTGGTGAGCCTGGCCATCCTCCCAGAGGGTAGCCAGTGAAAGAAAGGCTGCGGGGTCATAAGCAGCAGCATTAAAGGTCCATTTCCAACTAAAGAGACTGCTGTAGAAGAATGGCCAGTTTTTTAGAGCTCAACAGGTTTCATACACAAATTGTCTGCCCTGGAACCACCCACTTCAATCAGGGGCTCTCCCCTTGGGAATCACCCAGGCACAGCGGTCATTGCCAGGAGTTCCAATGCCCCAGAATGACAAACAACCACTCCTAGGCATACGTGGGGAGGTAACAGCTCTGGTATCAAAAGTGTGATACCTGTGTTATCAAGTGGATCAATCAAAAGGGTGCATAATGACTCCACCACACAGACTGGCTACCATGCTGGTTTATACATTAAAGTACAGTGACATAAAAAAAATGGAAGAGGCGGAAAGGCCACATGCCAAAGACACTAAGAAAGGTTTTCTTCTCAAGTTGATCAACACTACAGAGACAAAATTAGAAGGGAAGGTCAAACCCCAATGGTGGACCATAAATGCTGGAAAAAAAAAAAAAAAAAAAAAACAAGAGGAACAAAACTGTAATGGACAGCAGAAACCAGGAAGGTGGCTGGGCCATCATAAGCAAGGACACCAAGAGAACAGAAGAGGGGAAGGAATAAGGACAGGGAGGGAGGGGTTTGGGTAAAAGAATACAGCCCACAAAGGAACAAAGGGCTGCAATAGCTCAGCACCCCGTAAGCAACACTCAAGATCTCACAAAAGAGCCATGAGCTCCCTGGAGGTCAGTACGTTTTGGAACTTCACTTACTCTCTCTCTTTCCTGCACATCTTGTAGCAGTCCACCCTGGAAAAGGTGATTATTCTGGCTTTTGACAGGTATGCTGGTCACTGGGAGCTCTAACCTTAGGTGAGTAATGGAGCCTCTCAGGGAAACAGTGGCTGGTTGGGAAAGGATACCAGTGTGTATGCGGAAGGTCTCTTCTGAGATGTGGAAAACAAAAATTTCCTCTACAAAATCTTCTCGAATTCCACAAACAGAGATCTTGTGAAACTCGGCTCACACTGTCCCTCGATGAGATCCACATTGTTTACAGCACTTTAGACATTAGCGCTCAGGCTGATGCCTTTTCTTTAACTTGAGGATGCATTTGATACAGTCCAGCACTGTCATCTAGTGTGTGAAGAGGGGAAGGAGGGGGGGGGCAGGGAGAGGGGAGGAGCAAACAGGGGAAAAGCAGATGTCAGACTGAGATTCATAGGAAGAGTCTTAAGGAAATGAAATTCATCCATGAAAGAGGTGGCTTACAAAACACTTTTTCTACAGATTTTGAGTATTGCTCATCAGTCTGACCACCTTGCAGTATTGGATAAATAGAAGAGATAAAAACGATCCTACTAAGAGCAGCACATTTCATTATGGGATTCTTTAGTCAGTATAACAGCATTATGGAGATGCTCAACAAACTCCACTGGCTGATGTTACTATTGAAATGTTACAAGAGTACATGCTGGGTAGAGTCAGACAACATTTTACTCCCTTCCGCATATATCAAATGTAATGACCACAACAAAACAATTTGGGAAATTAAAGTAAATACAGAGATCTACCAACAATCATTCTTCCCATGTACCAGACACAAACAGAAAAGGGAGGGGCAGAATTAGAAAGAAGTACCAGAAGTATACTCCAAAACACACTGTCATGCTCCTTGTGAAGTACAGATGTATATGTATATGTAGACATAAGAGAGCCTTAAGTGTGAAGGGCCCACAAGAACAGGTCATGCCCCAGGAGCACTGCCTTTCACCTGTGAGGGTAAAACAACATTAACAAACACTGTTTGGAGTTCGATGGAAAGGGTGGGGGGTGGGGGGGTGGGGGGGAGGGGATTCTCGCATCTCCGCTGTCACTGGTAGCCCTCTCCCAAAATTTCTTCTTTTTCTCTTTAACTACTTTAGAGGTATCCCTTGTGGAAGATTATCCACTGTGGGAATAGGAATGGAGGAGGTGCAGAAAGCCCTTGGTCCTCCACCACGTGGCTTCTTCAGTCTTTGGATTTATGGGAAGAAAGTTCCCTAACTGGAGCCCTGTCACTGGTAAAAGCTGAACATGTAGAGTCCAGGTTACTGAAGTGCTGGTACAAGAATCACAAGTAAGGCCAATCACACCCTGTGCTCATTTATTTGCATGGCTGCAGTAAATATTAGAGTTACTGCCAACCACCTGTCAACAGAAGGGATTTCAGTCAGTACCATTTGGATGGGATTTAAGTGATAGTATATTTTTTCAAGCTCCAAAATATGAGGGACCATTGGGGTATGGTTGCTGGATTTTGCACTCCTTCAAAAGGGTAGCACATGTCAAGGACTGGGAATCAGTCATTTCTGAAATTGACACTGAAAATGGTAGCTTATTTGGTGAGTTTTCATGAAGTGGCCAACCATGCTCTCCACAAATTGGACTGTTTGTACACTGGGAAGACATACATTGATGGAAAAAAATGCAACACCAAATAATAATTAAGGTAAATTAATGAAATTTTGGGAATACATTTGTCTAGGTAACGTATTTAAGTGATCAACACTGCAAGATCACAGGTCAATGTAAGTGCAACGTAAGCCATTGCAAATGAGAAACGCTGGTACACTAACAGCCTGTGTAAAAGTCAGAATGATGAATGCAATCATTCAAATGTGCATGCATCATGTTGTACAGGTGCCCGATGTCAGTTTGTGGGTTGTGGATGACGGTGGACTTCTCATGCGATGACGTCCCATATCTGCTTGACTGGAGACAGATATGGTAATCAAGCAGGCCACGTCAACACTCTATAGAGCATGCTGGGTTACAACAGCACTATGAGGGTGAGTGTTATCCTGTTGGAAAACACCCCCTGGAATGCTGTTCATGAATGGCAGCACAACAGGTGAATCAGCAGATTGATATACAATTTTGCAGTCAGAGTGTGTGGGATAACTATAAGAGTGCTCCTAATGTCATACAAGATCACACCACACACAATAACTCCAGGTGTAGATCCAGTGTGTCTAGCATACAGACAGGTTGGTTGCAGGCCCTCAACTGACCTCCTCCTAACCAACACATGGCAATCACTAGCACCAAGGCACAACCTACTTTCATCAGAAAACAGGACAGACTTCCACATTGCCCTTCAATGAGCTATAGTGTGACACCATTGAAATCGCAAAGAGTGGTGGATTTGGGGCCAGTGGAATGCACACTAGAGCTAGGAGCTGTTCTTGAAGTAACCAATTTGCAACAGTTCTTTGTGTTACTGTGGTGCCAACTGCCCCTCAAATTGCAGCTGCAGATGCAAAATGATGCACCAGAGCCATACAACAAACACAATCGTCTTTCCTCTTGGTAGCGCCATGTAGCCATCCGACATCCAGTCTTCTTGGGGCCACACATTCTAGTGACCACTACTGCCAGCAATCACGTACAGTGGCTACATTCCTTTCACGTCTTTCTGCAGTATCGCAAAAGGAACATATAACTTCTCATAGCCCAAATACATCACCTTGTTCAAACTTAGCAAGGTGTTGATAATGGCATCTTTGTAGCCTTAAATGCATGACTAACAACTAACAACTGACCACAACCAATCTCAAAGGAGTGCGCCATTGGAGATGCTGACAATCATGGGGGATTCACCCACAATGGGTACATCAACTCCATCGACCCAACTTCTGTCTAATAAATGGAAATGGAATGAGACCGATGAAATGACAAATCTTGCAGTTGCTCACCACTACCTCATGGTGTCATGCATAGGTGGTCAGAACAGTGATCCTACCCATCATTCAGAAAGGTGTGAACACAACTGCAGCCCCGCTGAAGTCCTGCACTTGCTTATGCAATGGAACTTTGCTTTTAGAGACAGACAGTGCCTTTCAATCCCAAAAACTGCTTACAGCTGTGCTCCTCCATAGAAACCCTATTCCTTTAGAGGCTCAACGGACACTGATTTCTTCACATGGTGTTGCATACAATTGGCTGCTTCATAGTGTGACTGTGGGAGATATATAACATTATCTCTCTGATAAGGGCACAATTGCAGCCCATTGGGTTATGAAGAGGGTTGACCATCATTCATGCCTACCCGCACTCTTTTCTTGACATTTGATCAAGTGGAGCTCCTATTCATGATCAAGACAGGCTATGAAGTCATCAATGTCAGACCCTATGTTCCGAACCCAATGCGTTGCTAGCAATGACAGCATTATTTTCATACTCGCATGTCCTGTAAAATCACAACCAAATGTGTAACTTGTGGTAAGGATGATCACAAGGGAGATTGCCAGTCTCCTTTTCCCTGTTGCATCAAATGCATTGGCAACCATGCCACTTCATCCTGCAAATGCCATGTGTACCACAATGAGTGAGCCTTTCAGGAGGTCTGGGTGAAAGACAAGGTACCCTTCTATGTCCCTTGCAAAATGTTAGTTACCTGAAAGCCTTGTGTACCATTATCCAGCAGTTACAGTACTGTTGTTGCTGTTTTGCGGCCACATGAAAGATATGACCACACAGACCTGCGACCCAAAGTTCAGTGCTATGGTTGTGAAATCACTCAGTGCTAAGGCGACATCCTCACCTCCACCCATTGCATTTGCTCAGCACACCAAAAAACCTTCACCCACTGATGAAGTCACTTGTGATACAACCAGAAGAATGGAAATTTAAAAAGAAATAGTCCTGAGATGATGTTGCGTGCCCCTCAAGTCAGCGAACATGTGTGTCCATGTCTGACAAATGTAAAGGTACTAAGAACGGGAACAAAGACAAACGTTTTTCCCCTTCTCCAACTCAGAGTTCCTCTACAATAGTGACAACATGCAGCACCTCTGTCCAGTTGATGTCCATTTCACCAGTGCAAATCACCATACCTACACACACTTGTCTTCTGCTCTCACCAGGCCAGGCATACTGCAACTTACCCGTGGGATCCCTCTACACTTTCTGCTACTCGGTGACTTCAGTACCCAATATCCCATTTGGGGCTCCCTGAGAATTTGCCCGAGAGGCTCTCTCATGGCAGATAATCTCAACCAGTTTACTCACATTTCTCTCAAGAATGCTGAACCTACATGTCATTCAGATTCCAAATGCGCTTTCTTGCACCTAGGCCTCTCGTTCTGTGCTGTACAACTTGCCCATTGTCTAGAGTGGTCCATCCTCTCAGACACATATTCAAGTGACAATTTCCCATATGTAAGCCATGTGCTAACTCATGTCCCATCTATACGCAACACCAAGTGGCAGCTTTCTAAAGCTAACTGGAGCTCTACTCTTCACTGATAACTCTCAATGAATAACATTTACATAGCAGTGATGATCAGGTAGAGTACCTTACAAATGTTGTCCTTACCAATACAGAATGTTCCATCTTCTGAACCTCTTCCCCAATGCGACGTGTCCCAATCACCTGGTGGCGTGAGGAATGCGGCGATGGGGTTCATGCAGACACGTGCTCCCCGTGACTTTGAATCCCATCCCACAAAGGAGAACTGTATTTGTTATAAGCAGTTGCGCACGAAGTGTCGTTACATTATCAGAAAATACAAAAAAGCTAGCTGGATCTGTTTTATTAACTTTTTTAACAGGTTTATTGCCATTTATGTTGTTTGGGGATAACCTACACCGGCTTTCTGGAAACAAGTTACATCTCCCAATTCCTGGCCTGACTGTAGCAAATTATGTCATTGTGGAGCTGACTGTAGCGAACGATGTCATTGTGGGTTCCGCCGATATTTTCAACACATTGGGCCGATACTTTGAAGAGATCTTGAGCTCCGTCCAATACCATCCTGCCTTGCTACCTTGGCAACAAGTGGATGCGGCTTAAGAGATATCTTTCCCCTCCCAGAATCGCAAACGCTCCATGCCATTTTTACTACGAGGGATCTTGAACATGTCTTCACCTTGTCATGGTCCTCCGATCCAGGACTGGACAGTATTTACATACAGATGTTGCAGACTGTAGCGAACGATGTCATTGTGGGTTCTGCCGATATTTTCAACACATTGGGCCGATACTTTGAAGAGATCTTGAGCTCCGTCCATTACCATACTGCCTTGCTACCTTGGAAACAAGTGGATGCGGCTTAAGAGATATCTTTCCCCTCCCAGAATCGCAAACGCTCCATGCCATTTTTACTATGAAGGATCTTGAACATGCCTTCACCTTGTCATGGTCCTCCGATCCAGGACTGGACAGTATTTACATACAGATGTTGCAGTACCTATCATTTGACAGCAACCACTTTCTCCTTCATACATATAATCGCATCTGGACGGACTGCATATTTCCCAGCCATTGGCATGAAGCCATTGTAATTCCCATACCCAAGCCTGGTAAGGATAAGCATCTTCCACCAGTTACTGCCCAGTTTCCCTCACCAGAAGTGTCTGCAGTGTGATGGAACACACAATCAGTGTTCAGCTGGTGTGGTGGTTTGAGTCTCAGATTTTGCTAACAAATGCACAATGTGGATTGTGTAAGCACCACTCTGCAGTTGATCATCTCATCACCTTGTCAACCTACATTATGAAGAAATTTCTACAGAAATGCCAGACTGTAGCTGTGTTTTCTGATTTGGAGAAGGCTTAAGATAACTGCTGGAGGACGTGCATCCTCCATACAATGCACATGTGGGGCTAACGAAGCCACCTGGCCCCATTTTATTTGTGAGTTTTTAAAAGACCAGGTTTTCAAAGTATTTGTGGGTTCAGCTTTGTCAAATAGTTTTCTTCAGGAGAACGGGATGCCTAAGGGCCCAGTGCTGAGCATAGTCCTCTTTGCCATAGCAGTTAACCCTGTCGTGGACTGTCTTCCACCAGGCATCTTAGGCTCTTTTTGTTGTGACTCGCCGATCATTCAAAGCGCCGCCGCACAATTACGCGTGTCCTCTACGTGCGGCGCTGTCTGCCAGCCATGCAGTAGCTGTGCCACCTAAGCGGCCAGCCGAGCAGCGGCCGCTAGACTGGGACTCAGTGCTCATTCGAATGTTAACGTTTGCACATGTCTTGCTTGTCAACTTACTCTGTGACTTATATGTGTTGTGTCGTTCTGAATATGTGTGTTCAACTTGACGTTATAACCTTTTTCATCAATGACTTTATTATGTATTGCAGCTCTCCACGGACCTGTTTACTTGAGCAATAACTTCAGCAATGTCTTGACAATCTTTGCTCAAGGAGCATCGACGACAGCGTCCACTTTTCCACTGAAAGAACTGTCTGCCTGAACTTCCGGCGACAAAAGGAGTTTCTCCCACTGTCCTTACATACCAGTCCTGTTGCTCTTCTGTTTGTCAAAACCATGAAATTCTTGGGGCTTATGCTTGATATGAAGCTCTGTTGTTCCTCCTACATATCTGATCCGGCAGCTCACTGTACCCGATCTCTGAATATGCTACATGTTTCAAACGGTACTTCATAGGGGGTGGATCGGAAAATCCTTCTAGACTTATACCAGTCCCTTGTCTGATCAAAAATGGACTAGGGGTATCTCGTTTACTTGTCTGCACGACTGTCTACTTTATGACGTCTCAACACGATCCACTACTGAGTCATGTTTGGCTACTGAAGCTTTCTACATTAGCCTGGTTTTGAGTCTCTCTCTGCAGATGCTGCCGAACTACTGCCGTCACACTGGTGTGATGTTCTCCTCAGCAGATATGCATGTCATATATCCTCTAGTCTATGTGTTCCTTTTTGATGACTCCCTTGACCACCAATATGGGGTAAGTGCAGCTTCTTTGTTGCCTTCCAGAGTTCGCTTTCAGACACTGCTTCTGAACCTTAACCTTATGTTACCTGCCACATTCGCAGTGGCTAAGAGCCCTTCACTGCCTTGGCTTCATGCAGATATCGGTGTTCATCTTGGACTCAGTTCACTTCCCAAGGCTAACTCTAGATTTGACCTATTGCTGTACGTTTCTCGTATTTCACATGAAACATGGAGACAGCACCTTTGTCTACACTGATGGCTCTAAGATCAACCATGGTGTTGGCCTTGCCTTTGTCATTTGCAACAAACATATTGTAGATACTGGCTTCTAGACCAGTGCCCGATTTTTACTACAGAGCTTTCTGCCCTCTATCAGGCCACCCAGTACATCTGACGGTACAGGTTTCTCAGTTATGCATTATGTTCCAGTTCACTTAGTGCCCTCCAGAGCCTCTGTGTACTATACACATACCACCCCTTAGTACAACAAACCCACGAATGCAGGTATTCACTGATGATGGAGCCAAAGTGACGTACATGTGGGTCTCTAGTCATGTAGGAATGTCAGGGACTGAAGTTGCCGATATTGCTGCCAAGGCTGCAGTCTGACTACGTAGGCCTTTTAGCTATTCTGTGCCCTCAGAAGCTCTCTGCTTTGCTTCACACAGGTACAATGTGTCATCCTGGCATGAATACTGGTCTTCTCCATTTAGTAGCAAACTCTGGGAAATTAAACAACTCACAATGGCTTGGCTGTCTTCCTCTCACCCTTCTCATCATGAGGAGATACTTTTAGCTCGGCTGCATATTGGGCACTGTCATTTGTCATTGTCATTTGTTAAGTACAGATCTCGCACCACTCTGTGCTTATTGTGATGTATTTTGCCATCTGAGTTGTCAGATATTTTAGCAGATGCAGCACGAACTGTAGATCACATTTTATTTTTTATTCGTAATTTTTAACCATCTGAGCATCCTCCTCAAAGGGGTAGTGCTTGTTTTTAGCTATCCCTCTACTCCATTCCATTAGGCTCTGAGTATTACCAACTTCAACTTCATCTGGTAACTGACCATTTAAAGTTATGACACAGGCACTTGTGACCTCAACTGTTTTACACACTAAGGCACCACCACCACCACGACCAACAACAACAACAACAACAACAACAAAAACAACAAGTTTGCAGAAATTCAAACACCATCCAACTACAGAAAATCTTTGTGCTTTCATGTCTATAGGAGCACAAGCAAGACAAGTGGTATAAGAACCAGTGAGGAACTTCTGAAAGGAAACCATGATTTCCATTAATCGGTCCACTACCATTGTGCAAGTTTTCAACTCAATAAGTAGGATTTCAGGCAAGATCAGCACATCTCCCCTTACAGCCTTGTTTTGAAATGGGGGCTTGGTGTGCATGCCTAAAGATAGGCTCAGGTTCTAGCTGAACACTTTCTTTTCATCACTGCATCGTCCAAACCCCTGCATTCCAAGTGTTCCTTAGGACTGTGGAGGTGAGGAGGCTATTCTTGTGTAAATGAGGTGGTCTACAATATTCCATTCTGTCTATGGGAATTGGAATCAGCCCTGACTGTTGCCAGAGACAGGCTCCAGGACTGGATCAGGTTCATTATGCCATGCTCTGTCATCTATGCCTTGGGGGCATGGGCAAGGCCCTGTCTTGTTTAAATTGGATCTAGTTTTATGGACAGTATCCCATGACTGGGGAGGAGGCAGTATTAATTCCAGGATCATACTAACACTAACAGTTATATGGGCAAGACTTTCGAGCACACAGTCAACCCTCGCCTTGTCTGGCTCCTGTCCTACTCCCAGTGTGGTTTCAGGCTGTACCATTCTGCTCTTGGCAGCTCAATTGTACTTGGGACAAGGCTGCTTATCATGCTGAAACTATTTGATTAGTGTGGTTTTTTACCTCCAAAAAACTGCCACTTGGAGGCACAGTATCCTTTGGCAACTTTCTGTATAGGGACTACATGGATTCTGCCATTTTTTATCCAATCCTTCCTTGAGGATCTGTGTTTTCGATATTGCATTGGTTATAATTTGTCTGACTGCAGTATGCAGGGAATGGGGTCCCCCAAGGCAGTGTACCCAGTAGCACACTGTTTGCAATTGTTCTCAGTGGCGTCTCCTACTGCTAAATGGTTTTAGTTTGTGGATGATTTTGCAATCTTCTGCTCTTCCTCTGATCTTGCAACGACAACATGCAACTACAACTGACCATCAGGAAGATGAAAGCTTGGACTAATAAAACTGATTTTCTGTCTCTCCAGAGAAGGCTATGTTTGTTAATTTTAACCTTGCTGTTTGAAGTTGTTAACCAACCAGAGCTCACAATGGGGAACAAAGTCTTATATTTTAAGAGCAATGTGCCCTTTTGGACCTAAAATTTGACATTAAATTAACCTGGCTCCCATACCTGAAAGACCAACAAGTGAATGACTTCAAATCATTTGACATTTAGAAATGCTTCAGCGGAACGACATGGGGAGTTAACAGGTTCTGCCTCCCGCAGTTTGATAGGGGATTTATCAAATCATGGTTAGATTATGGCTGTGTGGTTTATGGCTGTCTGTATTTCCCACCTCAAGATGTTAGAAGCTGTCTATCATGAGAACATTTGGATACCAACTGGAGCCTTCCGGACCAGCTCAATTTGGTGTCAGTGTGCAGAGACTGGTGAACCACCACTCTGAATTTGGTGGCACCTCCTCCTGCCTTGAGAGGTCCTGAAAATCTCAGCATTGCCTCAATGATTTGCACTGAGTGTGGCAGTCCACCCCAACTTTGAGTGGGTGTTCCGTTAATTGGCCCCCTGCCACCAAGCCATTCGGGATACGTGCAGCTGACTGTCTCAAGTATCTGGATATATCAGACTGCCAGGGATGGAACAATTTGTTGCCTTAGTGTCTTCAGACGCCCAGAGTGATTTTAAGCTTGACACTGTACAAGAAAACTTGTACTCCAGATTACATTTTTACAACTCTATTTTAATCAATTTTAAATACTTACACCATAGGTGTGCTGAACAAGTAATAATACTGACCATCTTCTAGTGATTCTGAAACTGCAATTGAAACCATCCACCAAATGGTGAAAGAGAAATGAAGCAGTGGCTCGTTGTGACAAAGACATGCTTGCAAATGAGCAAGTAGATGGCACTATCAAGAAAAAGTCATAACTCTACTGTCACCCAGGACTGCAGGTGGAGTTGGAGAGAGATGGTGGTCACTACAGGTGCAAGTGAAGAGCTGGGACATCAACCAAAGCCCATGAAAAAGCAGTGGTTTGATGATGAATGTGAAGAGGTGGTGAAGACTAGGACAGCATGAAGATTAGAATCACTCAAGAATCCCACTGATAACACAAAGATTGCATACACAGCGGAAAGAGGACTGACAGATGGAATAATAAGCAGAAGAAATGAGAATATGATAAGCAACTACTGATGCAAACTGAGGAATTGAGGAAAGCAATCCACTTCTCCTTTTGGCAGACAAGGTTTGTGAGAGGCATTTATAGACTACAGATTTTAATCCTAACGGGTGGTAAGGAAAGAGTGGTTCTTTCAGTGAGGAAAGAGTGGTTCTTTCAGTGGAGCAAGCAGATGAGTTTGGAAGATATTTTGACAAAGTACTAAATCTTGAAGATCAGGTAGAAACAAAAGAACTAGAGAAAATAGAAGGGAAAGAAGTAGTAGTTCCCGAGGCAATGTCAGATGAGAAAAAACAGTAAGGCTCCAGGCGGTAGTGGCATCATTGTGGAGTTGTTTCGGTACTGGGGGAAGCGGTAATAGAGGGTCTCAGACAGCTTATGGCTGAAATATGATCAGCAGAGGAGATCCCCACTGATTGGAGAAAGGCGATCTTATGCCCAATTTTTGCAAAAGGCAATGTCATAAAAGTGCATAATTATTGAGGGATCTTACTGCCGGAGATAGGATATAATGTGTACATCACTCTAATACTAAGTCGACTAAAACCATTGATGATGCAGAAGTTTTATGAATTTGATAAAGACCACAAATTACATTCATTGTCTTCTGGCAGGCATATGACAGCATTAATTGGGGTAAGCTCTGGAAGATAATACACGAGTTCAGTGTACCAACCTCATTAGTTTTGTAACTCATTATAACAGATGCAACATGCTGTCTCACTGAAAATATACACAATACCCACACTAGAAAACTGATACTGTCTTCAACAAGGTAGTTGACTGGCTCAAGGTGATGAAATACACAAACATGATCCATAACATGTATATAAATAATTATTAACAGCCAGTATTTTGTGTAAACTGGACATATTTGGATTAGTTAACAATGTGATGGTACACCTACAGACAACGATGTCATTACCTTGATGGATATAGATGACATCGCTAACATGCAAACATTATCAAAAATAAAAACATAAAAGCTAACAGGATTTTAGCTACACAAGGTTTTGGGCAGGTAAATTGTTCTTGTTAACACCTTTATATATACAAAACATATAAAAAACTTTAAAATATCAGAGAACACGAGGGAAAATAAGGGTTTCCATTAAGGATGTACATGTTTTTTTGTGATATGCAATGTGTGTAAAAGAAATAAATCAATAAAAAATAAATACCATACTTCCCCTACTGGATCACAATCTCTACATACCTAACAGATCTTTTGAACAACATGATCCAAGCCACCACCCACAAGAACGACACTACATACAACAACAAAAATACACAACCAATAACTATAGCTGAAACATACAAACAAATACATCTGCTTCACTATGTGTATGTAACGTATGATATCAGACTTAAAGAATATACCAATAGCTCACATTCATGAGACCTGGCATATTATCTCACATTTCACTTGTTTTGGACCACATAGTCTACAGCTATGCAATGAACAATCATAGCACATAAGAGTAACACTTGATGGGGTCATTAATTACATCAATTTGCAAAATGTGCATCATGGTGGCAAAATAACTGAAGGACTACTCTGCAGGGCAGTTCTACTAAGACCACAGCACACACCTTCACTGGCCAAAACAAATAAGTATCTCCTGCAAACTTCAGTCCTCAAGTAGGTACTGCATATCATTGGCATTTAATGACAATGGAAAAAAGCAATATTCTTTGAAAATCACCAGTTCATGCTGCTACTCAGTAATGAAAGCTGATACTTCTGTGGACAAAACTACATGTTACCAATGGACTAGTGATGAACGATGTATCAAAGGTCCATGTTATATATTGTGGGTTGCAAGTAACACTAGCCGTACTCTGTATAAATTACACAATTGCATTAACATTCAAAATGTAGTTTAGGTACATCAGTAATGTGTTATATGACTTGGCAACATTCCAGTCAAAGTACAAAAAATATACAAGTATTATTTTAAAAATAAGCACAAATATCTGTGAAAATCTCATTATGAACAGTATGTTTACACTAGAAACAAGGCAAAATGGCCAGTGATTGTTTGTAAACAGTGTGACTGAAATTTTTCCAAGTAGGCCTTACGTCCAATAAAGTAATTGCAGCAGAGATGGTTAAGCACTAGGTAACAGTATCATCTTATGAAATAGAATTCTAATATTTTCTGTTATATAAATACGAAATGACACTAGTTTCACACTGGGACGAGAAACGATATTTCTACCAACAAATAAAAATTAGTCTTCATTTCCATCCAGTTTCGGCAGATGGTGCACAAGACGGGCCACGAAATGAACACAGTCAGAAATCCATATTGAAACATTTGTCGTTCTGAATTTACCAGCATTCACAAACAATACTATTACATTACTCCTGTTCCCCACGGAAATTCACCAGCAAAATCGTTCATTCATTTGCGTAGCTTGATCCCAATACTTATAATACTGAACGCAACATCGAAAGGCTATAACTTGTCAGAAACGTTTTACATACCACAGGAAGACTGCTATCCGTCGAAGAAGCAAAAAGGGATCTTCTACCATAAGATGAAGAGTTCATTGTTATTCCCCTGTTGTTTGTTTAACAGCATATGTTTACCATAATCTTTATAAGCCGTACGGAACCCATAACTCTAGTCACCACAAACTGTCGAACGACGAACAACCAAAACAAGCAATTTAAATTTGTGCGCCGCAAATCCAGAGTGTCATAAACAAAAGCGGGAGCGAAAAACTTAACAGACAGGTTGTTGTAATCATGGTTCCCTCGTTCTGATCTTTTGCCTAGCATTTTACACTCGCGTCGTTTGTTAGTTTTCCTCCTACAGCAAACAAATATAAAATTTCTTCTCGACACCCCACTTTGAATTGTGTTCCCAAGGAGGTGTGTACGACATTCGTAAGATCTTTGCTAGTATTCGACACCGCTGTGGACGGCTTTGAGGAAATAAAATCTGTGAGAAGTTTGATGGCGTCAAATTTTGAAAGTTGGTGTAGTAGTTGTTCGGCATTCAGATGTTGTTGTATTTACTGTGTGTTTTCGTAGCCTTCTGTTGATATGGCTTTGGTTAATGAGCATACGGGTAATCCTACAACACCACACTCTCAAACTCATGGCATAAATAAATCGCTCCTTACTCCTTGCAGACGTGTAGGCCTCAAAAGAAAATCTCCCACTGTTTCTCCCAGTTGTTCTTTTGTAAGTGGTCAAAATTTAAGTACACCTGATAAAAATGAGGGAAGTGATGAATTACTGTCAAAGGCGAAATGTGTGACACCAAACAGTTTCAAATCTGCAGAAACCCCGAAGAGAGACGTAAAGTCCACAGAAACGCCGAAAAGAGGTGAAGGCCCACAGAAAACTGTTACAAGCAAAAAAGAGCATCGTGTGAGGCGGAGAGGCACGCAGGCGCAACTGCGAGACGCAGTTGAAAATGAAACTGTAAGCCCAGACGTAGATAACCGTAGTTCGCAAACTGATGTTACAGAGATTGCAAACAGTACGAGTGTTGATACTGATTTCGAAATAGTTTACGATCAGAAAACACTGGCCGATTTAGAAAGAAATGTAGCCGCGAAAGAGGATAAAGTGCAGTCGCTGAGAGTTGCTCAGCTCTATCGGAAAAAGGCAAGCGAAACACGTTTGTTGTATCTGTTGTTTAAAATTTAGTGTGGAGTGCCTGGTTCCACAGATTTTAATAACAATTTTATAAGACTATACAATATTGTTGCTATATTCTACTTGAGCTTTGTGTACTGGGAAATTTTGTTAACCTATAGCTAAAAGTAATTACTTTGTGTGGCATCTTATGTACTACAGCCCTATTGCTTAATTTTTACAATCTGTCATTGTTCTTGTTTGCAGCATGATTTGACAAAGCTAAGGGAATCCATCTGTAAATGGAAAGCTGGATGTCAGAGTGCTCTTCAGGATTTATTAGAAATGACACATGAACAAGGACATAAAGTAACTATGATGCAGCTGTTGTCACATCTTGGAATACCACCTACTTTGATAGGATATGAACCCGAACAGGATGAATTTACATGAAAGCAACAGTAAAGTATAATGTATTACACAGGGGAGCCTATACACTCATAATCTTTGTAAATATTATAGTTTAATTATTTAGCATAAGTAATTATGTTGCCAATTATAAATATGTATTTTGAAGGATAACTACCTTATTTTATGTATGAATATGAAGGAAAAAAGAAAAATACAATTGAAATTATTCTTATGAAGTGCGTAATACTTCCAGTAGGAATGGAAAAATTTATCATGTAAAATGTCTATTTCTGTCTGTTCAGTTCTTCGCAGCATTCAGAACACCAGCATAGAACCTCTCAACATTTCAGAGTAACAAAAAACTTTTTATTGAAATGTTGAATTTTGTTGTACAGAGGTTACTTAGACTGTCAGCCTGAGCTTCATATCAAATAACCATTTCCTGATATCATCAGGGCCGAAAATTGGCACACATAACATCTGTTACAGCTTGATATGCACAGTGATACTTTGCACTAACAATGTTGGAGAGAAAAAGTGACTTTTCAGTGAGGGAAATTTAACATTGGTTTATTTTCAGGACTTCAGAATATGAAATTTTGTTATGACATTGAGAAGAATATGCAGTTACACAAGCAAAGCTTATCAAGCATGTAAACTACAAATAAAGGAGAAAAATACACAAACATAACTAAAAAGTATCGACTATACAAATTATACCCAGAGAGATCACATAGTTGGAGCCCAAATTTCTCCTATCTGAATACATTTCCAGTCTTCATTGCAATAATGTAATGTTGAGGAGATCAATAAGTTTCTCCGTGATACCACATTGATCTTCCATGTGCTGTAGTTCACCACAGTGCCATTTTTTGGGCACTAGGAAATGATGGAATAGGCTATGTTTTGTGCCAGAAGTCTTTTCTTGACCTGAGTCTTAAGTGGTTCCATTTTGTGACTGTAAAAGGGATTCCTGTTGCTTCTCAACCACCTGGGCAAGTGTCACATTAGTAATCCACTGGATTTGCGTTCAGTAGAACAGTGGTTCAAAACTTGTATTCAAGTACATTTCCATAATGGATCCTATGTTTCAGGTCTCTAATAAGACTCCTTCTGTTGTTCAAGGTGACATAATGGATTATTTTGTAGCAAAAATTGGATGATCTGTATTGAGCGCTAACCTGCTGTTGTAGCATATAGCTTCCTAATCCTTCCTAACCAACTTACTATGGCTAGCAGTGTCATAGGCTCCTATTAATCCAATGTATGCCACACCTGTGACTAGCCTGTCTCAAATCCGTCCTTATTACATGTCGTCAGATAAAATATGCGGGTTGAGTTGGCATCCCTTCGCTCCCAGCTTCAGGCAGTGTTGGCTTCGGTCACACAGCTTGAGGCTGTTGCCAATGGACATCACTGTGGGGGTCCCGATGGGGGTTTGTCGGGGACGACCAGCTCATCCCACGCATCCCCCGATCAGACTACGGCTGTGGCTGCCCGGGATACTGCCCACATTGAGGCTGACCCCTCACCCATGGTAAAATGGGAGGTCATCTCGAGATGTGGCAGAGGGCAAAAGACATTCCGGAGGGCTAAATGGAAGGCCTCTCCAGTTTGTCTGATGAACCAGTTTCAGGCTCTGTCTCTGGCTGATACTGATCTTTGGCCGGACATGGCTGCTTGTCCTGTTCCAGAGGTTGCCCCTCAGTCTGCAAAATCCGGACAGTCGCAGAGGATGGGTTTACTGGTAGTTGGGAGCTCCAACGTCAGGCGCATAATGGGGCACCTTAGGGATATGGCAGAAAGAGGGGGGAAGAAAACCAATGTGCGCTCCGTGTGCATACCGGGGGGGGGGGGGGGGAGTCATTCCAGATGTGATAGGGTCCTTCCAGATGCCATGAAGGGTACAGGGTGCACCCATCCGCGGGTGGTCGCTCATGTCGGCACCAATGATGTGTGTCGCTATGGATCGGAGGAAATCCTCTCTGGCTTCCGGCGGCTATCTGATATGGTGAAGACTGCCAGTGTCGCTAGCGGGATGAAAGCAGAGCTCACCATCTGCAGCATCGTCAACAGGACTAAATGCGCACCTTTCGTACAGAGCCGAGTGGAGGGTCTGAATCAGAGGCTGAGACAGTTCTTCGACCGTGTGGGCTGCAGATTCCTCAACTTGCGCCGTAGGGTGGTGGGGTTTCGGGTTCCGCTGGATAGGTCAGGAGTCCACTACACACAGCAGGTGGCTACATGGGTAGCATGGGTTGTGTGGCGTGGACTGGGCGGTTTTTTAGGTTAGATGGCCTCAGGCAAGTACAGAAAGGGCAACAGCCTCAAAGGGTACAGGAGGAACCAAGCAGAAATCGGTATTGTAATTGTAAACTGTCAAAGCTGCATTGGTAAAGTACCGGAACTTCAAGCGCTGATAGAAAGCGCTGGAGCTGAAATCGTTATAGGTACGGAAAGCTGGCTGAAGCCAGAGATAAATTCTGCTGAAATTTTTACAAAGGCACAGACGGTGTTTAGAAAGGATAGATTTCATGCATCTGGTGGTAACGTGTTAGTCGCTGTTAGTAGTAGTTTATCCTGTAGTGAAGTAGAAGTGGATAGTTCCTGTGAATTATTATGGGTGGAGGTTACACTCAACAACCAAGCTAGGTTAATAATTGGCTCCTTTTACCAACCTCCCGACTCAGCAGCATTAGTCACAGAACAACTGAGAGAAAATCTGGAATACATTTCACATAAATTTTGTCTTAGGTGGAGATTTCAATTTACCAGCTATAGACTGGGACACTCAGATGTTTAGGACAGGTGGTAGGGACAGAGCATCGAGTGACATTATACTGAGTGCACTATCCGAAAATTACCTCGAGCAATTAAACAGAGAACCGACTCGTGGAGATAACATCTTGGACCTACTGATAACAACATCTTGGACCTACTGATAACAAACAGACCCGAACTTTTCGACTCTGTATGTACAGAACAGGGAATCAGTGATCATAAGGCCGTTGCAGCATCCCTGAATATGGAAGTTAGTAGGAATATAAGAAAAAGGGAGGAAGGTTTATCTGTTTAGCAAGAGTAATAGAAGGCAGATTTCAGACTATCTAACAGATCAAAACGAAAATTTCTGTTCCAACACTGACAATGTTGAGTGTTTATGGAAAAAGTTCAAGGCAATCGTAAAATGCGTTTTAGACAGGTACGTGCCAAGTAAAACTGTGAGGGACGGGAAAAACCCACCGTGGTTCAACAACAAAGTTAGTAAACTACTGCGAAAGCAAAGAGAGCTTCACTGAAAGTTTAAATGCAGCCAAAAACTCTCAGACAAACAGAAGCTAAGCGATGTCAAAGTTTGCGTAAGGAGGGCTATGCGTGAAGCATTCAGTGAATTTGAAAGTAAAATTCTATGTACCGACTTGACAGAAAATCCTAAGAAGTTCTGGTCTTACGTTAAATCAGTAAGTGGCTCGAAACAGCATATCCAGACATTCTGGGATGATGATGGCATTGAAAAAGAGGATGACACGCGGAAAGCTGAAATACTAAACACCTTTTTCCAAAGCTGTTTCACAGAGGAAGACCGCACTGCAGTTCCTTCTCTAAATCCTCGCACAAACAAAAAAATGGCTGACATCAAAATAAGTGTCCAAGGAATAGAAAAGCAACTGGAATCACTCAACAGAAGAAAGTCCGCTGGACCTGACGGGATACCAATTCGATTCTACACAGAGTATACGAAAGAACTTGCTCCCTTCTAACAGCTGTGTACCACAAGTCTCTAGAGAAACAGAAGGTTCCAAAAGATTGGAAAAGAGCACAGGTAGTCCCAGTCTTCAAGAAGGGTCATCGAGCAGATGCGAAAACTATAGACCTATATCTCTGACATCGATTGTTGTAGAATTTTAGTACATGTTTTTTGCTCACGTATCATGTCATTTCTGGGAACCCAGATTCTACTCTGTAGGAATCAACATGGATTACGGAAACAGCGATCATGTGAAACCCAGCTCGCTTTGTTTGTTCATGAGACCCAGAAAATATTAGATACAGGCTTCCAGGTAGATGCCATTTTCCTTGACTTCCGGAAGGCATTCAATACAGTTCCGCACTGTTGCCTGATAGACAAAGTAAGAGCCTACGGAATATCAAACCAGCTGTGTGGCTGGAGTGAAGAGTTTTTAGCAAACAGAACACAGCATGTTGTTCTCAATGGAGAGACGTTTACAGACGTTACTCAACGTAACATCTGGCGTGCCACAGGGGAGTGTTATGGGAGCATTGCTTTTCACAATATATATAAATGACCTAGTAGATAGTGTCAGAAGTTCCATGTGGCTTTTCGCGGGTGATGCTGTAGTGTACAGAGAAGATGCAGCATTAGAAAATTGCAGTGAAATGCAGGAAGATCTGCAGCAGATAGGCACTTGGTGCAGGGAGTGGCAACTGACCCTTAACATATGTATTGCGAATACATGGAAAGAAGGATCCTTTATTGTATGATTATATGACAGTGGAACAAACACTGGTAGCAGTTACTTCTGTAAAATATCTGGGAGTATGCGTGCGGAACGATTTGAAGTGGAATGATCATATAAAATTAATTGTTGGTAAGGCAGGTACCAGGTTGAGATTCATTGGAAGAGTCCTTAGAAAATGTAGTCCATCAACAAAGGAGGTGGCTTACAAAACACTCGTTCGACCTGTACTTGAGTATTGCTCATTGGTGTGGGATCCGTACCAGGACGGGTTCACAGAGGAGATAGAGAAGATCCAAAGAAGAGTGGCGCGTTTCGTCACAGGGTTATTTGGTAAGCGTGATAGCATTACGGAGATGTTTAGCAAACTCAAGTGGCAGCCTCTGCAAGAGATGTGCTCTGCATCGCGGTGTAGCTTGCTGTCCAGGTTTCGAGAGGGTGCGTTTCTGGATGAGGTATCAAATACATTGCTTCCCCCTACTTATACCTCCCGAGGATATCACAAATGTAAAATTAGAGAGATTCGAGCATTCACGGAGGCTTTCCGGCAGTCGTTCTTCCCGCGAACCATACGCGACTGGAACAGGAAAGGGAGGTAATGACAGTGGCATGTAAAGTGCCCTCCGCCACACACCGTTGGGTGGCTTGCGGAGTATAAATGTAGATGTAGATGTAGATCTAACCAGAACACGACCTGCCTGGGTAAAATCTCTACAGCTCCTTTTATATTTTTTAATTGTTCTGCTTGCAGGTCTTGTAACCAAAGCTTTGTTACTTTGCCCTGAAATGATGATAGTTTCAAATTTACCCAGTCTGAAAGGAATTTTGTGTCAGATGAGAGATGTTGAGTCCTAGTGAGATATCAACAAGTTCTGCAGGGAAGTAGCATACAAAAACAGGAAACGGAAGTAGGTAAAATGAGCAATGAAATGTGGTGAAAATATATATGTGGAAAAGAAAGTGGATACCTAAGTTAACCGCGAAAACAATAAAGAGAAATAAAGTATAGTCCAATATCCCACTGCAAGATTCTACTTCACTGTTTCAATGTAGATATTCCTGACAGCCTGGCTTGGAAATGAGGATTTTTTTTTTATTAGAAACTAGTACTATGTTGTTACAGAAGAAAAGGATTGTAACTTAGTATGAACACTTGCAGCAAAAACAAATGATCTCTACAGCAAGTGACTTTCTGGTCATATGATGATTTCTTTCTATCTGCTGTTATTGAAATTTGGTTACACACAATTCATTCTGGCTTTCAAAGAAGTGATCTGATGAAACAGCAGCTGCCCAAACTCCTGTTGGTATTGCCACTTAAAAGTTGATATGATCCAAAGCAACTTGACTCATGTACTGAAAGAGTGGATTCCTGCCCTTATCACAATGAACCACTTTTGACACGGCATCGTTTGGAAATGCCAATTACAGTCCTCCAATGCAATATTATGAAAAGGAAAGTTGCTATAGCGAAGACACAATAATTTATAGCTTTCGGCTGTTAAGGCCTTTGTCAACAAGACACACACACACACACACACACACACACACACACACACACACACACACGACTGCAGTCTCTGGTGTGGTTTCAGTTGCCTGAGGCTGCAGTCGTATGTGTGAGTTGCGTTTGTGTGCCTGCAAGTGGGGGAGGGGGGGGGGACGTGTGTGTGCATGTGCACACATGTCTGGTCTGTTGTTGATGAAGGCCTTAATAGCCGAAACCTATTATTGTGAGAGTCTTTTTAGTAGCAACTTTCCTTCTCATAATATTGTTACATTCCATCCTTGATTTTCTGTTGTTTGATTTCTCCAATGAAATACATGTATTATGTAACAAAAGAGTAGGGGGAAGCATCTCAGATACGGAAACTTCTTTTCTTTTTCTGAAATAGATTTAAATGCATTTATGACGAGATAAAACTGTGTAGTGGGGACTCAAATTTGGTCACCAGCCTTTCACAAGCAGTGCCCTTCCAACTGAGCTATCTGTGCATACCTAATGACTGCTTTTTATTTGTCATGCTTCAGTTCTTTCCTCTGGTTGGTATGTGCAAGGACTGAAAATTCATGTTAACTCTGTGGCAAGTTGAAACTTATTTTAGAGCTGCATTAAAAATAGTTTAATACAAATAGACCTCTGTATTTACACATATTCTCTTTGGAATATAATATTAAGAAAATACCAACAACAGCTATTTAACATATTACTTACCACAAGGCTGCCACAGCAGAATCTTACTCCATGTGCCTGCCGGTAACCACAACAGTGTTTGACACCATGGTTTCACTATGCATGTGGCAGTTAACATGTTAATATAACTGAGGAAGCAGAGTTTCTGTAGTAGTAGTGGGTTTCTATCTAATTTACTAGATTACATGTAACTGGTATGAGCACATAGAGTATTATGCAGTATTTGATAGTTAGTTTTTACACAGGAACAATATCTTCTGTTCTTCATCAGGCATGTCATTTCTAATGCATTCAAGTTGTTTATAGCTTTTATCTCTCTGATTTGTATTTAGTAGGTCCTGCGGCTGTCCTTGCTTTTCATTGCTCATGTGTTGCTGCTGCAAATAAGTGTGTGTGTGATTACCATTTTATAAATTACCTTTATGTACATGTTTTTTTTTGCATTGTCATTTCAGGGATCCAGTTGTGTCATACATTCATGACTAGATCACGCATGTTAGGTAGATGTGGTTGGTTTCAGTCAGAAGACATATGAAGTTTACATTTAACTCATAACAGTTAAGGCAGAAAATAAAGAAATGTTGGCTTTATGTATAATAATCAGCAAGAGAGGGTGGAAAGCTAACAACAGTTATTAACACAGATTTTAATAAATGTTGTGATGTCTGTCAACAATAAGTTAGCAATCATTTGAAGTAGTATACTTACGCATTGAGAAATGTATGGAGCTAAAACTAATATCAAGACCTTTGATTTTGGGATGTATGTAAACTGGCAGCACAGTATATGGATAAGCATTACATCTAATTACATACACTTTTTTTTCATGTAATCAGCTTACGTATGAAAATAAATTCCTAGCTCCCTGAAAAAGAAATCCTGTATTGAATATAACAAAATATTTTACTTATTTGCTGAGTATCATTTATGTGGAGACTTTTTTAAAAAAAAAAAAAAAGAAAAAGAAAGCCTTCAGATGTATCTGTCACACTTACTGAGAGTTCAGTTATTTTCTGTCACTTTTAAGAATGATTTGAACAATATTTGTTTGACATGACATAGACTCATCTGATGCTAGCTATAATACAGCATTTGTTTTGATTACTGGTTTCAGCAAGCTGCTGTGTTGTTATAACAAGAAGCAATCCCAATCAGAGTACATTACAAAATGGTTTTGTTTAAAATTTTTGAAGTTTTAAAAATATCTTTTAATTTTTTTATAAGATCTAAAAAAGTAACAGGTTATGTTATATGTTCATCATAGCAGTTGATACATATGCAGTTAAGTCAGTTATATGATAGAAAATATATTGACAAAATAACTTACAAAAGTTCACTTAAAGTGTAGATAACAAGGATACAGAAAAAATAAAATAAGTGCATGTCATATTATCACAGGCAACACAAGTACAATTAACTGGTGTATTCTTAAATCACAATAAGCAAATCTCTTTATTAGATACCACCAAATCCCTTTGTTAAATACCACCAACAGTACAGCATGAAAATTAGGAACTACGTAAATTGTTGCTCAATGTCTAGGTGTAGTTTAATCAACAAGTAGATACTGAAATGGAACATTCAACTGTTCCACTCCTAACTACCATTACAAATCATCGAAGAACATATATTGCTATTAGGTATGTTTAATAAAAATCATTTGAAATTATGTGATAAAAATACTAGAAACATGGAGGAAACACATCATAACATATGTGGTAACAAATAGGATCAGTTAGCTCACTATACACAATTCATATCATCCACAAGCCATCAACAAAGCCTAGATGCTAGCATGGTGCTTAATGTCTAACTGTAGTATAACAAAGACATAAGGAATAAAGGGGATGAATAGCAAAGATCTGAAAATTGCAATGTAGTGATGTGAATACAATATCAAGGTAATTGAAGTAAACATACATCTGGATATTATAACATTGTAGAACCATGGTAGCTCGAGGTATAAGTACAGTACTGATAAAATTGCTACACCACAAAGATGATGTGCTACAGACATGAAATGTAACTGACTGGAAGAAGATGCTGTGATATGCAAATGATTACCTTTTCAGAGCATTCACAAAAGGTTGGCACAGGTGGCGATACCTACAACATGCTGACATGAGGAAAGTTTCCAACCGATTTCTCCTACACAAACAGCAGTTGACCAGCGTTGCCTGGTGAAACGTTGTTGTGATGCCTCGTGTAAGCAGGAGAAATGCGTACCATCACGTTTCCGACTTCGATAAAGGTCGGAATGTAGCCTATCGCAATTGCGGTTTATCGTATCGCTACATTGCTGCTCACATTGGTCGAGATCCAATGACTGTTAGCAGAATATGGAATCGGTGGGTTCAGGAGGGTAATACGGAACGCCATGCTGGATCCCAACGGCCTCGTATCACTAGCAGTCGAGATGACAGGCATCTTATCCACATGGCTGTAATGGATCGTGCAGCCACATCTCAATCCCTGAGTCAACAGAAGGGGATGTTTGCAACACAACAACCATCTGCACGAACACTTTGACGACATTCGTTTGCAGCAGCATGGACTATCAGCACGGAGACCATGGCTGCGGTTATCCTTGACGCTGCATCACAGACAGGAGCGCCTGCGATGGTGTACTCAACAATGAACCTGGGTGCATGAATGGCAAAACGGTCATTTTTTCGGATGAATCCAGGATCTGTTTACAGCATCATGATGGTCGCATCCATGTTTGGCGACATTGCGTTGAACGCACATTGGAAGCGTGTATTCACCATCGCCATACTGGCATATCACCCGGCGTGATTGTATGGGGTGCCATTGGTTACACATCTCGGTCACCTCTTGTTCGCATTGACGGCACTTTGAACAGTGGACGTCACATTTCAGATGTGTTACAACCCGTAGCTCTACCCTTCATTCGATCCCTGCAAAACCCTACGTTTCAGCAGGATAATGCTCGACCGCATGTTGCTGGTCCTGTACGGGCCTTTCTGGGTACAGAAAATGTTCCACTGCTGCCCTCGCCAGCACATTCTCCAGATCTCTCACCAATTGAAAACGTCTAGTCAATGGTAGCTGAGGGACTGGCTCGTCATAATGCACCAGTCACTACTCTTAATGAACTGTGGTATCGTGTTGAAGCTGCATGGGCAGCTGTACCTGTACACACTATCCAAGCTCTGTTTGACTCAATGCCCAGGCATATCAAGGCTGTTATTATGGCCAAAGGTGGTTGTTCTGGGTACTGATTTCTCAGGATCTATGCACCCAAATTGCGAGGAAATGTAATCACCTGTCAGTTCTAGTATAATATATTTGTCCAGTGAATACCCGTTTATCAACTCCATTTCTTCTTGCTGTAGCAATTTTAATGGCCAATAGTGTATAATGTGGCCGGCCACGGTGGTCTAGTGGTTCTAGGCGCGCAGTCCGGAACCGCGGGACTGCTACGGTCGCAGGTTCGAATCCTGCCTCGGGCATGGATGTGTGTGATGTCCTTAGGTTAGTTAGGTTTAATTAGTTCTAAGTTCTAGGCGACTGATGACCTCTGAAGTTAAGTCGCATAGTGCTCAGAGCCGTTTGAACCAGTAGTGTATAATGTGTATAAAGTCATTAGCACTAGGCAGCTTATCTGTGCTGTGAAGTATACCAACCAAGTAGCAGCAATATAGTGTTCAAATGAAGTACAATTGAAAATAACATGTAATAATGTAACAAAAGTACAGTACGCAATGAGTGTAAATCATACATTGTATAGTGCTCGAAGTCTATGTTAGCTACAACTACATTCTCTATAACTAACCTACCACAATGCTGATTAAACTACCCCTATACATCAAGCAACATTTATGTAGTACCTAGTTTTCATGCTGTACTGTTGGTGCAATGTAGTAAAGGATTTTGTATATGGCGGATCAAGAACGCTTCAGGTAATTGTCCTAGTGGTGCCTGCAATAATATGACACACACTTTATATATTGTCTATGTATCCTTGTTATCTACACCTTAAGTGAATTTCTGTATGTTATATTGTCGATATATTTTCTACATGAACATGCCATATAACTGGGTTGATTACTCAAGTATTAAGCGATATAATGGACGTACAACACATTCTGTTATGTTTTTATTAGATTTTATTTTGAAAATAAATTTAAATCATTTTTAAAATTTTAAATAAAATCTTGGTGTAATGTACTCTGAATTGTATAATTGCATTGTATATTTTTTTGATGTTATTTTGCCCTTGTTCCTTATATGATTCAATGTATTTCTGTCCATCATTACTACAGTGCCACATGGTAATTGATCATAAATCTGTGTTGTTTCCTTCAGGATCTTGGTCTTTATTCAGCTACTGTACAAAAATAGCATTATAGTTGGTGCAGAAGACTCTGTGCAGGCCAGTCCATTACAGGAACATTATTCTCATATAATCACGCTGCAACAGGCCGTGCATTATGAACAGGTGCCTGATCCTGTTGAAAGATGCAGTCACCGTCCTCTAATTGCTTTTCAACAGTGGGAAGCAAGAAGGTGCTTATGTAATGATTGTTTTAGGCTTCACACACCATGGTTTTCACATTTTTGAAATGTCTTTTTATGATGTGACATGGTGCAGTGTTCACGTGGTCGAGATCCATTGAAATATATATCCATATTACGTAAAAACGTATCACACCCCATTCTGCTTACAGTTTCAATGAGTGATGTGGCGCAATGGTTAGGACATGACTCACATTCGGGAGGACAATGGTTCAAACTCATGTTCAGCCATTCTGACTTAGGTTTTCCATGATTTTACTAAACTGCTTCAGGCCAATGTCGGGATGGTTCCTTTGAAAGGGGATAGCAGATTTCCTTTCCCATCCTTCCCTAATCTGAACGTGCTCCAGGTCTAATGACCTCCTTGTCAACGGAACATTAGACACTGATCTCGTCCTCCTCATTTACAGTTTCAATCTAATGCTTCACAGTGTACAGGTGGTGACACAGCTTACTGGAACTGGTAATCAAAATAAAGGTTTTACTACTGAAAGTTTATATTTCTAATTTCATATTAATCTGGATCACCCAGATAGTTGAAGAATATGAATCAAATGACACTCAAATTCGTGTATTTTCAAAATAAACATTACAAATACTGTTATATGACCAACAACATCAATAGTTGCTGTTTTCCTTTTGGGCAAAGCATGCTCTTGTTAAATATTATTTTTTAAGTCATCATAATTACTTCATTGTTTCTGGAGGAATTTTTCTTTCTTGTAATTACAAAATGGTGGTGGTGTGATTATCTTCTTCTTCTTCTTCAGTCTGGTTTGATGCTGCTGTCTATAATAGTGTCCTGTGCAAACCTTTTCATTTCTGTGTAGCTGTTGCAACTTACAATGAGGTGACGGAAGTCATGGGATACTCCTAATATCATGTCAGACCTCCTCCTGCCCGTTATAGTGCAGCAACTCAACATGGCATGGACTCAACAAGGTGTTAGAAGTCCCCTGCAGAAATATTGAGCCATGTTGACTCTACGGTCTAAGTGCAGTAGATGCTCATTTGTTTTGATTTGAAAGCAACCGTCTGTTCATTTAGTAAGCCAGTCAGTCAGGCTCCAGCTCTCAGCTGGTATACACTATGCGATCAAAAGCATTTAACACCCTCAAAAACATACTTTTTCCACATTAGGTACATTGTGCTGCCACCTACTGCCAGGTACTCGATATCAGCGACCTCAGTGGTCATTAGACATCGTGAGAGAGCAGAGTGGGGCACTCCGCAAAACTCACGGACTTCAAACTTGGTCAGGTGATTGGGTGTCACTTGTGTCATACATCTGTACGCGAGATTTCCACACTCCTAAAGAACCCTAGGTCCACTGTTTCCAATGGGATAGTGAAGTGGAAACGTGAAGGGACACATACAGCACAAAAGCGTACAGGCCAACCTCGTCTGTCGACTGACAGAGCCCACTGGTAGTTGAAGAGGGTTGTAATGTGTAATAGGCAGACATGTATCCAGACCATCAGCATGTTATAGTCTTAGGTGGAGATTTCAATTTACCAGCTATAGACTGGGACACTCAGATGTTTAGGACAGGTGGTAGGGACAGAGCATCGAGTGACATTATACTGAGTGCACTATCCGAAAATTACCTCGAGCAATTAAACAGAAAACCGACTCGTGGAGATAACATCTTGGACCTACTGATAACAAACAGACCCGAACTTTTCGACTCTGTATGTACAGAACAGGGAATCAGTGATCATAAGGCCGTTGCAGCATCCCTGAATATGGGAGTTAGTAGGAATATAAAAAAAAGGGAGGAAGGTTTATCTGTTTAGCAAGAGTAATAGAAGGCAGATTTCAGACTATCTAACAGATCAAAACGAAAATTTCTGTTCCAACACTGACAATGTTGAGTGTTTATGGAAAAAGTTCAAGGCAATCGTAAAATGCGTTTTAGACAGGTACGTGCCAAGTAAAACTGTGAGGGACGGGAAAAACCCACCGTGGTTCAACAACAAAGTTAGTAAACTACTGCGAAAGCAAAGAGAGCTTCACTGAAAGTTTAAATGCAGCCAAAAACTCTCAGACAAACAGAAGCTAAGCGATGTCAAAGTTTGCGTAAGGAGGGCTATGCGTGAAGCATTCAGTGAATTTGAAAGTAAAATTCTATGTACCGACTTGACAGAAAATCCTAGGAAGTTCTGGTCTTACGTTAAATCAGTAAGTGGCTCGAAACAGCATATCCAGACACTCCGGGATGATGATGGCATTGAAACAGAGGATGACACGCGTAAAGCTGAAATACTAAACACCTTTTCCCAAAGCTGTTTCACAGAGGAAGACCGCACTGCAGTTCCTTCTCTAAATCCTCGCACAAACGAAAAAATGGCTGACATCGAAATAAGTGTCCAAGGAATAGAAAAGCAACTGGAATCACTCAACAGAGGAAAGTCCACTGGACCTGACGGGATACCAATTCGATTCTACGCAGAGTACGCGAAAGAACTTGCCCCCCTTCTAACAGCCGTGTACCGCAAGTCTCTAGAGGAACAGAAGGTTCCAAATGATTGGAAAAGAGCACAGGTAGTCCCAGTCTTCAAGAAGGGTCGTCGAGCAGATGCGCAAAACTATAGACCTATATCTCTGACGTCGATCTGTTGTAGAATTTTAGAACATGTTTTTTGCTCGAGTATCATGTCGTTTTTGGAAACCCAGAATCTACTATGTAGGAATCAACATGGATTCCGGAAACAGCGATCGTGTGAGACCCAACTCGCTTTATTTGTTCATGAGACCCAGAAAATATTAGATACAGGCTCCCAGGTAGATGCTATTTTTCTTGACTTCCGGAAGGCGTTCGATACAGTTCCGCACTGTCGCCTGATAAACAAAGTAAGAGCCTACGGAATATCAGACCAGCTGTGTGGCTGGATTGAAGAGTTTTTAGCAAACAGAACACAGCATGTTGTTATCAATGGAGAGACGTCTACAGACGTTAAAGTAACCTCTGGCGTGCTACAGGGGAGTGTTATGGGACCATTGCTTTTCACAATATATATAAATGACCTAGTAGATAGTGTCGGAAGTCCCATGCGGCTTTTCGCGGATGATGCTGTAGTATACAGAGAAGTTGCAGCATTCGAAAATTGTAGCGAAATGCAGGAAGATCTGCAGCGGATAGGCACTTGGTGCAGGGTGTGGCAACTGACCCTTAACATAGACAAATGTAATGTATTGCGAATACATAGAAAGAAGGATCCTTTATTGTATGATTATATGATAGCGGAACAAACACTGGTAGCAGTTACTTCTGTAAAATATCTGGGAGTATGCGTGCGGAACGATTTGAAGTGGAATGATCATATAAAATTAATTGTTGGTAAGGTGGGTACCAGGTTGAGATTCATTGGGAGAGTCCTTAGAAAATGTAGTCCATCAACAAAGGAGGTGGCTTACAAAACACTCGTTCGACCTATACTTGAGTATTGCTCATCAGTGTGGGATCGGGTTGACGGAGGAGATAGAGAAGATCCAAAGAAGAGCGGCGCTTTTCGTCACAGGGTTATTTGGTAACCGTAACAGCGTTACGGAGATGTTTAGCAAACTCAAGTGACAGACTCTGCAAGAGAGGCGCTCTGCATTGCGGTGTAGCTTGCTCGTCAGGTTTCGAGAGGGTGCGTTTCTGGATGAGGTATCGAATATATTGCTTCCCCCTACTTATACCTCCCGAGGAGATCACAAATGTAAAATTAGAGAGATTAGAGCGCGCACGGAGGCTTTCAGACAGTCGTTCTTCCCGCGAACCATACGCGACTGGAACAGGAAAGGGAGGTAATTACAGTGGCACGTGAAGTGCCCTCCGCCACACACCGTTGGGTGGCTTGCGGAGTATAGATGTAGATGTAGAATTCCAAACTGCAACAGGATCCACTGCAAGTACTATGACAGTTAGGCGGGAGGTGGGAAAACTTGGATTTCATGGTCGAGCGGCTGCTCGTAAGCCACACATCATGCCAGTAAATGCCAAACAACGCCTCATTTGGTGTAAGGAGTGTGAACATTGGGCGATTGAACAGTGGAAAAATGTTGTATGGAGTGATGAATCACGGTACACAGTGTGGCGATCCGATGGCAGGGTGTGGGTGTGGCGAATGTTCAGTTAACATCATCTGCCAACTTGTGTAGTGCCAACAGTAAAATTCGGTGGTGGTGGTATGTTTTTCGTGGAGGGGGCTTGCACCCCTTTTTGTTTTGCGTGGCACTATCACAGCACAGGCCTACATTGATGTTTTAAGCACTTTCTTGCTTCCCACTGTTGAAAAGCAATTAGAGGATGGTGACCGCATCTTTCAACAGGATCAGGCACCTGTTCATAATGCACGGGCTGTTGCAGCGTGATTATATGAGAATAACATTCCTGTAATGGACTGGCCTGCACAGAGTCTTCTGCTAATTCCTATAGAACACCTTTGGGATGTTTTGGAACGTCGACTTTGTGCCAGGCCTTACCGACCGACATCGATACCTCTCCTCAGTGCAGCACTCCATGGATAATGGGCTGCCATTCCCCAAGAAACCTTCCAGCACCTGATTGAACGTATGTCTGCAAGAGTGGAAGCTGTTATCAAGGCTAAGGGTGGGCCAACACCATACTGAATTCCAGAATTACTGATGGAGTGCCCTACGACTTGTAAGTAATTTTCAGCCAGGTGTCCGGATACTTTTGATCACATAGTATACATCTGCAGAGTGGTAAATTAAGTGTTTATCTTTTTCTGTGTTTTCCTCGTAGTATATGCATAAAATTTCATGCATGTTTTTCTGTTTGAGAGGTGTAAACTCACATTTTTTAAGTGTAAATTCCTTACGTCTGTAGTGCAGTAGTCACTCATTGGACAGCCAGATACATAGCTCATTAACGTATCAGCATCCACTGATGACACATCAGGAGGGTAGTAAGTTTCATACCTAGGGTTCTGTCTGCTTTTGTAGTTTATTTCTTCTGTTAAGTCTTGCTGGGATGGTTAAAATGTGTGCATGCTGTGTGTGTGTGTAGGAGGAACTGGCCAGCTAGCGGTGGAGAAGAATCAAGCGCATCACATGGGACACTTCAGGTGTCCCTTGTTTCGCCCATGGGCTCTACTTCAGAGGGACCACCTAGTGCACCCGACTCGGTGAATCTATCCTCACAGCAGGAGGTGATTGGCTGCCGGTATTACACTCATATCACTCAAAGCGGAGAGCCAACGTGGAGGCTGGCTGCCTGGCCTTGCCCATTCACCCTGTGAATGGACAGGTGGCTGCTCCCTAAGCAGGGACCGAGCAGGCACATGGAGGGAGGGGTTTACTAGTTATTGGGACTTCCAGTGTTAGGCACGTTATGAAGCCCCTTAAGCAGACAGCTTTCAGAGCTAAAAAGAAAGCCATTGTGCACCCAGTATGTCAGCAGGGGAGGGGGGGGGGGGGCGCTCATCCGAGACATTGAGGCAGCTTCACCTGCAGCTATGAAACGTGCAATCGTCTGCAAGTTGTGGCTCACGTCAGCACCAGTGATGCCTGTCGCATATGTTCTGAGTCCATCCTCAGTTCTTACAGGCAGCTGGCGGAGGTGATGGAGATTGCTGGTCTCGTGAGCAGGGTGCAAGCACAGCTTGCAGTTTGCAGCATTGTGCCCATAGTTGATAGGGGTCGTGTAGTTTGGAGCTGAGTGGACTTCGACTCTGTGACAGTCTTGGTTGCAGACCTGCCTTTCATGTGGATATTTGCAGAACTCTCCTTGAGGGGTCAGGGGTCCACTACACAAAGGAGGCAGCTATTCGGGTAGCAGAGTATTTGTGGAGTGCACATGAGGTTTTTTAGGCTTGGTGGTGGTTTGAGGTGCTCTGATGAAAACTCGTCAGTTGATATGCAGCAAGGGAAGTCAACAGCATTCAGAATACAGACACTTTGACTGTCAAAATTTGATCAGTAAACTGTCGAAGTACTCGTAACAAAGTTCTCAAATTTATTGCTCTTGAGGAAAGTTCTCGCGCACAGATTATTCTTGGGACTGAGAGCCGGCTGAAATCCGAAGTAGAAAGCTCAGATATTTAGCAAATCATGGAACATACATCAGAAAGATAGACTAGAGGCCATAGGAGAGGGGGTAATCACTGCAGTTGACAAAAATATTCTCTCTCTTGAAGTCAATTTTGAGTGTGACAACAAAGTTATCTGGTCACTTGTAAAAGGTATAGGCAAAACCAAGTTAATTGTTGGACTTTTTTACCAGGCATCCAATTCCACTGTGACAGTTTTAGAGTCATTCAAAGAAAGGTTATGGTCAGTAGCATATAAAAACACCCAGATCATGCAGTACCAGTTGGAGGCGACTTTAACCTGTCGAGTATAGACTGGGATGTCTATGGATTCATTATAGGGGGTACAGACAAACAGTCATGCACAATACTTTTGAACATGTTTTCAGAAAACTGTCTTGAGCAGCTAGCTCAGCAGCCCATACAAAATGGGAAGATATTAGACCTCATAGCTACGAATAGGCCAGACCTTATCGACTGTGCCAGTCTAGAAATGGGGATTAGCAATCATGACGTCATTATACATAAGCTACGAATAGGCCAGACCTTATCGACTGTGCCAGTCTAGAAATGGGGATTAGCAATCATGACGTCATTATACATAGCAACTATGATTATTAAAGTTAAATCAGGCAAGAAGGTTAGGACGGTGTTTCTGCTAGATAGAACAGATAAGCAGTTGTTAGCATCTCACTTAGACATTACTTCTAGTAAGATGGATGCAGAGGAAATATGGGCAAAGCTTAAGCAGATTGTAAATGGTGGTCTGGAGACTTATATACCTTTTAAGTGGATGAAGGATGGAAAAGACCCACCCTGGTTTAATAACGAAATTCGGAGGATGTTGAGGACAGAGGCTTTTGCACTCTTGTTTCAGTAGGGAACACACAAATGACAACAAGCAAAGGTTAGTAATATTTGTGCGTCTGTGGAAAGATCTGTGTGCAGAGCATGCAGCAACTACCACTGCCATACCTTAGCAAAAGATCTGGAAGAGAACCTGAGAAAATTCTCATATTGTTTAAAATCACTAAGTTGGTCTAAGGCATCCATTCAGTTCCTTGTACACCAGTCTGATGTGGCAATTGAAGATAGCAAAATGAAAGCTGAAGTTTTACATCTCATGTTCAAGAAATCGTTCACACAGAAGAACTGTACAAACTTATCATCATTTGACCATCGGACAGACTCCCGTTTGTATGATATAGTAATAAACATCCCTGGCATAGAGAAACAACTGAAAGATTTGAAAGCAAATACATCACCAGGTCCGGATGGAATCCCAATTTGGTTTTACAAAGAGTACCCTATGGCATTAACCCCTTACTTAGCTAGCCTGCATTCACCTTGTATCTCTTGCCCAGCACAAAGCCCCAAGCACCTGGAAAAAAGCAAAGGTGACTCCAGTATATAAGAATGGTAAAAGAATGAACCTACAAAATTACAGACCAATATCCCTAACTTTGGTTTTCCGCAGAATCATTTAACATATTCTGAGTTTGAATTTAATAAAATTTTTTGAAACTGAGAAGCTTATGTCCAAGAATCAGTATGGTTTTAGAAAGCATCGCTCATGTGAAACTCAACTTGCCCTTTTCTCACATGATATACTGCAAACAATGGATGAAGGGCACAAGACGGATTCCATTTTTCTAGATTCCCAGAAAGCATTTGACACAGTGCCCCATTATGGGCTGTTAACGAAGATACAAGTATACGGAATAAGTTCGCAGATATTTGAGTGGCTCGAAGACTCCTTAAGAAATAGTACCAAGTATGTTGTGCTCAATGGTGGGTTGTCATCAGACACAAGGGTATTGCAGGAGTGTCCCAGGGAAATGTGATAGGATTGCTGCTGTTCTCTGTACATAAATGATTTGGCAGACAGCAATCTGCGATTGTGTGCTGATGATGCTGTGATGTGTATGGTAAGGTGTCGAAGTTGAGTGACTGTAGGAAGATACAAGACAACTTAGACAAGATTTCCAGATAGTGTGATGAATGACAGCTAGCTCTAAATGTGGAAAAATGTAAGTCAATGAGGATGAGTAGGAAGAACAAACCTGTAATTTTTGAATAAGTATTACTAGTGTCCTGCTTGACACAGTCAAGTCATTTAAATATCTGGGCGTAATGTTGCAAAGCAATATGAAATGGAATGAGCATGTGAGTATTGTGGTAGGGAAGGCGAACAATTGCCTTAGTTTTATTAGGAGAGTTTTAGGAAAGATTGGTTCAGCTGTAAAGAAGACCACATGTAGGACACTGGTTTGATCTATTCTTGAGTAGTGCTCGAGTGTTTGGGATCCCTACCAGGTTGGATTGAAGGAAGGCATCGAAGCAATTCAGAAGCAGGCTGCTAGATTTGTTACCGGTAGATTCGAATAACATGTAAGTGTTACAGAGATGCTTCGGAACCTCAAATGGGAACCCATGGAGGTAAGGCGACATTCTTTTCAAGAAATGCTTTTGAGAAAATTTAGAGAACTGGCATTTGAAGCTGACTGCCAAATTATTCTACTGCTGCCATCATACATTGTGTGTAAGTACCCTAAGGATAAGATACGAGAAATCAGTGCTCATACAGAAGCATATAGTTGTTTTTCCCTTACTCTATTGACATGTAGAACAGCAAAGGAAATTACTAGTAGTGGTACAAGGTGCCCTCCGCCACGCACCGTACAGTGGCTCGCGGAGTACCTATGTAGACGTAGATGTATAGCTGTCCAAAGCTGCAAAAAGTGTTGTCAGTGCAGGATTTTGTGACGAACTGATCTCTTGATTATGTACTGTAAATGTTTGGTGGGTGGCCAAATCATTCACTTGAATTGTCCAGAATGTTCTTCAGACCAATCGCAAAAAATTGTGACCTGGTGACATTGTCATCCATCAAAATTCCATCATTGTTTAGGAACATGAAGTCCATGAATGGCTGCAAATGGTCTCCAAGTTGCTGAACATAACCATTTCAAGTCAATGATTGGTTCAGTTTGACCAGACAATCCAGTCCATTCCATGTAAACACAGCCCACACCATTATAGAGCCACCACCAGCTTGCACAGTGCCTTGTTGACAACTTGGGTTCATGACTTTATGGGGTTTGCACCGCACTCAAACCCTACTATCAGCTGTTACCAACTGAAATCAGGACTCATCAGACCAAGTCATGCTTTTCCAGCCATCTAGTGTCCAGCAGATATGGTCATGAGCCCAGGAGAAGCACTGTAGGTGATTTCAATCTGTTAGTAAAGGCACTTGTGCCAGTTGTCTGCTGCCATAGCCCATTAACACCAGATTTTGCTGCACTGTCCTAATGAATATGTTCGTCATATGTCCCATATTGATTTCTGTGGTTATTTCAGATAGATTTGCTTGTCTGTTAGCACTAACAACTTAACACAAACATCACTGCTCTTGGTTATTAAGTGAAGGCCATCAGCCAGTGTTGCCCATGATGAAAAGCAATGCCTGAAATCTGGTATTCTCAGCACACTCTTTACACTGTCAATCTCAGAATATTGAATTCCTTAACGATTTTTGAAATGATATGTCCCAAGCATCTAGCTCCAACTTCCATTTCGTGTTCAAAGTCTGTTAATTCTTGTCGTGTGGTCATAATCATGTTGCAAACCTTTTCATGTGAACCAACTGAGTCCAAGTGATAGCTCTGCTAATGCATTGCCCTTTTATACCTTGTGTAAGCAATACTACTGCCTTCTATATATGTGCATATGCTATCCCATGACTTTAGTCACCTCAGTGTACATCCACTTTAATTGAGTCAAACTTTGGTATCCTCCTACAATTTTCACTGCACATTTCCCTCCATTACCTGACTGACAGTTCTTTGGGTGCCTCAGAATGTGGCCTGTCAGCCTATCCCTTACATTAGTCAATTTGTGCCATTAACATATTTTCTTCTTATCTGCTTCAGTATTTCATTAGGTATCTGAGCTACACATTCGATCTTCTGCACTCTTCAGCAGCACTGTACTACAAAAGCTTCTATTCTCTTCTTGTCTTTTTTGTTTATAACATACATTACACTTGTGTACAACACTACATTCAGAGAGATACTCTCAGGAAAGACTTCATAACATTCAAATTTAACAACTGATCTTCCAATGTGATATGTTCTTTTATCAATGCATCTGAGCTGCTTGATACATTGGGTCAGTGGCCAGTCGGCCACTGAATTCTGCTGGGCTGACTGCCTGAATGTCTCACGACACTGAGGTACTCCACTGCAGTAGCCTTGTTACTAAGCTGTGTGGTTTCCCATGCTAGCACGCTGTCTTCGACAATGGCATATCTGCTATGGTCCCTTGCAGTGCCCAGCTGCATCACAGTGAGGATGCCGCCCACACAGAGATGCCCATCCTGCAATGGCGGACAGTTGCTAGTGTACAAGAGGAGTCAGCCATAATGCTGGAGAAGATCTTCTGTGGCCCGCTGCGCTGTGGCACTAAGTCCAGAGAGGAACTTGTGTACAGCAGTTGCCCTGCCCTGGTCTCAAACCATTGACTTCTATTGGCAGGTCCATACAGCATCATCATCTGGCACAGCCCCGTCACCCTGGGGGTTGTGAGACTGAGGGTAATTCTATGACAAAAATGACCAGAACTTATAGTCAGCAGTGGCACACTTGTTGTACATATGTACTACTACTAGTCATATGAAAATCTACCTAGCTTCTTGCCACACTAATTTTGTGCAATATCACTGAGTTTGCTGTATCAGCAAGCTGACCTGCCTCACAACATTGTGCTGGCATTGTTGAATTACTACAGTGAGAACATCCAGCACTTGCCTGCTCTCAGTGCTGCTGGCTGTAATACGCCATTCAGGTTTACACTAATGCGTCCGTATATGATTGTTACGCTACACAGTGATGGGACCAGACCCATTCCCACCAGACACCAAGAAATAATGCCATAGGTAATACCAGCATTGGACACAGGATATGTGCATATTAATAATTTCAACCTCCTTGTTCATTTGTGTAAAACACTGCCTACAGATTGTTAAGTTTAGTAGTTCCATTTAAATCATAAATGAATTACTTGATATCATGGATACTAAAAACAAATGTGATCAATCAATTGTTGTCAACTTGCTCAAATTTCAAAATCTGTGTTCAAAGTATAAGTGTGAGAATACATGAGCAAATGAGATCTGTCACTCTTGTTTTCTTGCCTGTAGGTGTCACCCTCCCCCCCCCCCCCCCCCCCCCCCCTGTATTTCACAAGTGAGAAACATCAACTGACTTGGAGCAAGCTAGAAGTTGTGTTCCTCTCTCTTTAATAACTAATTACATAAATGGTCTTCATTTTTTTCTGTGTTTTTTTTTTAATTTTTAACCAAAATAAACTAAATGAGTACATTTTTGTTTTTATATACATAGACTGAAGTGGAAAGAGGAAATTTGTACCAAGGCCAGGGATAAAACCCGGGTTTCCTGCTTACTAGGCAGGTGCGTTAGCCACTAAGCCACCTTGGGGAACCAGCCCCATTTGCTTTCGATACTGAGGGGCTGTTCCAGAATGTGGAGAGCCTTGGAAATTCTGTGCATATGTAAGGGCGAATTTACAGTAGACTGGGATGGTAGTGAGAATTTGGATCAAGGAGGGAGATGTGGCAGGGTAATCTGTGTAGTTGCATGAACTGCTGTGTCAAGGTGCTTTAATGGCTAACAGACCTGCCTAATAACTAGCATAAACGGGTTAGATTCCAGCCTTGGTACAAATTTTCACTCGCCACTTCATTCTATATACATAAATCATATCTGTATGAGACCAGTAAAGTCTCTGAGGTTGTGTCATTAGCTTATTGTTGTCTGTAACAGCTTGAATAACTGCATATATAACCTACAAACAGATCCTCGAAGAAAATTGATCAAGACAGTGATACTCAGGTATCATTTAAAATTAAACACATAGGTACATTTTGTGCAGTATAATTAAGTCAGCTAAAGAAGAACCCCCATTACTATTACAGTTTTCAACTACAGATCAGAAACGGCTGCAGGTGAAAACATTAGTCATCTATAGAGCTGTGACAATCAGGAATTGTTATAGGGACATACACAAAATCGCATTATGTGACATACTGAGGAAGATAAATGAAACAGCTCCGCCAAGTCCACTGCAACTGTCAGGGGTCTTCTTTTGCCAATTCTACTACAGCAATTTTTCATGTAAACAGTTAGTAAAAAAAACTGTTATAAATCACATTTGATAAAGGCTACAGACAGTTACAATTTACTTTCAAATCTGTTAGTGTGCCTTTGGCATATTTAAACACCTGTTCGAATACATCATTTATTGCAAAAAACTTTGAACTTGTGGTTTTGTTTCTTAAAATTATGAATGTAATAAGCTACAACAAAAATGTACCCCACGGCTGGGATGGATTGCCACACCAGTATTGATTGAGTGAGCTCCAGACATCAAGTCTGGGGGGAGCGGATAATAATCTTTCACTACTTGATAGGATCCCCATGAAAAACAAGTGATCATAGGACGACGACACTTGTGTAAACTTGTAAGGATGCGTGGAAGAGGGATAATGAATAAACCATTGAAGGAAGCACATTTTAATTTCCCCATGGGAGGGTAAGTTGGTAACATTTGTTAACTGTGTACCATGTTCCATTCCAGGTTACATACACTGAGCAATATGATGACCATTTACATCCACAACAGCCGGGAACTGCACTAGAGACAACATTCATAATTGTTTACAGCACTTTTTCAGCACAGAACCATGGAATGTTCAGTTGTAACACAGCTCGTGCACTGCTTGAAGACTGCACACTGCTTCCAGTGTTCTCAGCCATGGCAACAGGAAGTTCTTCGGCCTTTCACAGGAGCAATTCCCCAATTGTCAGTTAATTCAAACTTCCAACCACATGTTAGTCAACCCCAGTGTGGAAAGAGGACTTCCCCCTATTCCTCGTGAAGAGCAGCAGTGCTGTTGGTGTTGTTTTGATAAAACAGCATTAAGAGTAAAGCCCTGCTCACCTAGTCCACACACACACACTGACTGTCCACAACTGTAATGCACACTGATGTTTATGTTTCACCATACATCGCCATACCAGTACTGGCGCCTAATGTCAGGTCTTGACAATAACACTACTAACAACACAAATATTGCAGTGCACAGTGTGAACATCATAAAGTCAAGTACCCATATGGTAAACAGTTTTCTGTTTCCACTGGCTCAAGTAATGCGCAAGTTTAATTATAACCAACCTGTATTTTAAGAGCCACAATTTTTTTTAACCTCCCCCCCCCCAAACACATACACACACACACACACACACACACACACACACACACACACACACACACACACACACACACACGTTAGGCAAATTTATCTCTGGTGAACAAGATGTTTTAGTCACATGCTGTCACTAACACAGTAGGCGATGCCATCCTATCTGTACTCACATTCCCACGAATCAACATAAATCCACAATTGCAATGAACTTTGATAAAATGTGTTAAATGTTCTAAACACAATGTGGCTTATATATAATCATGGCAGCTATATTTTAGCTGTTTCACTGAACACGGCCAAAGAATGCAGCGTTCTCTTCCTCCCTTCCAGCTAGAGATGAAAACAACCAAATGAAAACAATCAACTCATTCAGTTGTAGCTTTACATACCGGTTGAATTATTCATTCATTCTTTTAAGTGAAAATAGTCTATGAGAGCTACTGAATGGAAACAATCGAATCAGTCTGTCATAGTTTTATGTATCGGTGGGATTTTTATTCATTCATTTCTTTCGCATGAAACCAGTCCCGGGGAGCAACCGAAGGAAAACAGTTTACACAGTCCAGTGGCGTTTTGAATACTACTGACTTATTCGTTCTTTCCTTTTGAAATGAGAGCAGTATTTAGTTTTCACGTCAGTTGAAGCTTGTGTTCATTCATTAATACAACTGAAAGCACTCTTTGGTGGTTTAGCTGGCCGAATTATCCAGTTATTCTTCAGAGTCAAACCAGTCTGCAGTACTTTCATTAGGTGAAGTAAAGCAGTAAACTGGGGGGTGCACATACCCTCAGAGGTGGGCAAAAAGAAGCAATAAACACATTTGTTTCATTATGTACTGAAAGACTAATTCTTCTTTTCACAATTTAAAACTGATAAATAAATTGCTGTGAATTAAACTGTTCTATATGCAATTAACATGTAACTAATGAAGCTTCACTGGGAGTACAATGCTGAGCAAGCATAGTTCTCTTCAATATAAAAGAAGAAAGGAACATTGCCACATTTTTGCAACTGTTTTCACCATGTTTTACTGCAAATAGATAATATCCATAGATAAAATTAAAATTTGAGATAGCACATGTGTTGCACTCTCTCCACAGCAGCGTCCTGCAGCTGCCAGGTCCAGGATTGCAGCTGCCGGGGCCAGGGTCGCAGCCAGTGTGGTGGCCAGCACAGGTGCCGGCAATGGTGCGTTTGTGCCACCTCCTCATGCCAGCTGCGAACTTGGCCCTGGCAGCTGCAGGAGAAGGCTACGGTGGCAGTGCCACAAACACGCTGTAATGACCTCATGGAAAAAGGTGAAAAAGTATGTTAGTAAAAATCACTCAAAACCAGAGACTGAGTGAAAACATTCATATAGCGGCTGCAACTGACAGAGACTTGAGTCATTCGGTTCTCTCACATTGAATGAAACCACTCAAACCTGGTCAGTGAGTGAAAACATTCATGTGACAGACACAAGTGACGGGAACTTCTGTCAGTTGGTTGTCTCACATTGAGTGAAACCACTCAAAGCCAATGAATGAGCAAAAACATCCATGTCGCTAACATGTCTGCAGAGACTTGTTTCATTTGACTGAAAAAAAATACTGATTGAAAAAACAATCTACTAACCAGTCGACTGTTCAAAACAGTCAGTTGTCCCATCACTACTTCCAACTACAAATTGCAGCCACTGGGCTGGGCTGTTCTCAGCTCATCAGAAATAGTTACCACATTGCTGTGAATTAAAAGTTATTGACACATACAGACTGGCCTATTTCAATCTATTAAGTGGCAAAATAGGAAGCAAAGCCTATCCATTAGTTTTCAAAAGTGTGAATATTGCAAAAGACTCCTAGTGATTGGTATTGTTCCCCAAGCAAAAATGTTTTCACCACTGATTTATATCCAAGTTAATTTGTAACTAATAGAGCACTAAATGTCTCATGTTCCTTTGCAACATATAGATGATTTTTCAAATAGATAGTACTGAAACTGGCACGGGTCCTTCAGTCCTAGTGTCACCTCAAGTCCTTCATTGATGGAATGTCATGAGGCCTCAAAAAGTGAAGCTGTAATTTTGCCAGAAGTTGAGAAACCTTGCCACAAAGCCCTGCCTTATTTGATGAAAGATGGTAGGAAAAGAGCCAGATCAATTTGTTTTGCCTTTACTGTAGAAAAAATAGTATTTGAGACAAGGAGGGAAAAAAAACTGGTTAAGTTCGAGTAGTACTTACATACTGACAGTTCCATACAAACTCAATTATGTACATAGATAGTTCATTTTTTGCCTGTTATCGATATTGGAAAGATATCGGTCTCTTAATCTTTTTATGTGATATAATTACATATCATCAATTTTCAGATATTTTCCTTTACTTGTACTGTGAAACCTTGCTTTTTGCTGAATTCCATGATTGTAGGTCTACAGGAAGTACCTTGTAGGATTTGATGAGTGAGTTTGGGAGTACCAAATGGGTCAATCCAAATGAAGTGGTCCAATAAAATATTTTACTTTCTTTATATGAAGAGACCACGGGAAAAACCTGATAAGTCCAAAATTTCTGTTTTTTTTTTTTTTTTCATAATTTGATAGACCAGCCAGTGTAGTTTTAGCTGGTTTTACAGAGCTGGTCAAAAACCTGATGAGTCAGGAGATATTCTGATATCTTGTAAGCATGTGCAGGCGAAAAACATTATAAGTCCATTCAAAACAGGGGAATATACTGACAAGTGCAGAGAATGCAACGATAAAATTTTATGACTTAATGATTCCCAGCCTGCGCAGGTCTGTTTTCACTAATGTTATCGTTGTTTTATCATTGTTGCCGCAGTCATTGTTGTGTATAAGTTGTTAGCTTTATGGAGTTTGTGAAGGAAGTTAGATCTAGCATTGTATTCTGTCAGTGTAAAATGAGTAAAGAAGACAGTGACTCATCTACTTGCGAAGAAAACTACAGAATGTCATCAAAGAAGCTGACAAAGAAGAGGAAGAAGTATGGTCGCGTTGGAGATGCCTCCAAACATTTAAGATTGCAGTCACATGAGACAGGAGAACCATGTAAGTGCAAAAACAATTGTTTAGATATTGTCAGTGATGAAAATAAAAGGAATATTATTAACATGAACCACTTTCAAAATCATGATGAAATAAACCTCTGTTCAAGTGGTTTAATCAAAGTGGTCCCTGTACAGCGCAGGTGTCCGGGAAGAGAAGAGCAGGAAGCACAGTTTCGTGATGCATCATATAAATTCAGTGTTTGTATTACCATTAATGGAAGTGTCCAAGAAGTACGTGTGCAAGCAAGCATTCATGTCGTTACATGGAATAAAGGAGGGCAAGGTAGATCATTTACTGAAGAAACTTAAATCTGGAGACCAACCTGTATGAGACGGCCGAGGGAAAAACAGATCCCGCCCACAGGCTTTGAAAGATGAAACACGTGCAATAATAAGAAGGCACATTAAATCATCTAAAGGTCACTACAGTTTGATGAAGTCAGAAAAAATTTACCTACCAGAGTCTTTGAATATTAAAAAATATGTTCCATATGTACAAGGAGAAGTTTCAGGATCAGAATGTGTCATATGAAACATACCACACTATATTCAGTTCAGATATCAATATAAGTTTTGGACATTCACAATCTGATACTTGTGGCTCCTGCGATGGGTATCTAGCCAAGAAGAAAAATTTGGAGAAGAAACTGACTTTTAACATCATCAAAAACAATCCATCAAAGGTTGCAATTACAATGGACTATAGCAAAAACTTTCCTTGTCCAAATATAAAGACAAATGAAGTTTATAATAAACGACAGCTATCTGTATTTATATTCAATGTTCCTGTTTTGGCAACAGGGGACAGCTATTTTTACATGGATCCAGAGAGCACGGGCCGAAAAGGAGCAGACGAAGTTTCATCGTTCCTTCATCATTTTGTGCACAATTTTCTAAATCCAGAAGTCAGACATCTGGAGATCTTCTGTGACTCCTGCGGAGGGCAGAACAAGAATGGCACTGTGTTCAGATTCCTTCACCATCTGGTGCATACAGAAAAACGGTTGGACTATGTAAAGATGACATTCCCCATAATAGGTCTTTCATACCTTGAATGTGATAAAAATATTGGTATGATAGACCAAACTCAGGAATGTCAAATTCCAAAGGACTGGTGTCAGGTTTTTCAAAATTCACACACTCACCCTTCACGTTTTGTCATCATTGATGTTGAGGAGCAACCAGGGATAATCAAATACTGGACAGAGCATCTGGATAATACAATACACAAGAAGAAACTCCCTTTCCAGTCCAGGCCAATAAGAGAATTGGAAGTCACATGGCACCATGTAGCACTGGTTCGGTATAGAGGAATCTACAATGGAGCATACAAGCAAGCTTTGTTACTTCTTCGTGGAAAGAAAGGGCAAGGTTCCAGCCTCAAAGAAGGTGAGTTCAGCCTACCCTCTGCTAAATATGAAGATATAGTAATTCTTTTACAGCAATATAATTTGAAAGTTTTTTATTTATTGTAATAAGTATTTTTAATATTAGGCACATAACTATTTAAATTAAGGGATTATGATTTTTTGGAGGTGATCTTAAAATATCTGCTGAGAAATACAGAGATTTACAAGACTTGAAAAGATTTTGCCATAGTGACATGCAAGTGTATTTTGGTCGTCTTTTGCATCAGTCCACCATCGAAAAAGCACAGGACCTTTTATAGAAGATTATTAAATGATTATATGAGATAATTTGTTGTAACATGAATCTGAAATCTTGTAGTTGTCTGCAATATGTTATAGACTTGTCATATTTTTCCTCTGTTCGACCTGCCTTCGTAATAAAAATGCATCATATTATTGTAAATCCTATTCAGATGTGTATAATTTCAGCAGTACTCTTTCTCTGAAAGAAATATTGAGGTCTAAAACAAAAATGAAGAATATAACTTTGAAAAGTTAAAATTTTATGAGTCTTGAAACTGTAAATTTCACCTTCTGAAAAAAAGAATAATTGTGACTTATCAGGTTTTTCCACTGGACTCTTCATATGTTATTACCCTATAATTGAGAAGTTCAGAACAGTTTTTTAAAAAATTTTACCTTTCACCTTTACTGAATGGCCATTTTCGTTTGTAAGCGTGCAACGATGTTTCAGTTTACAGACATTAGCAAAAATATGAAAATCTCTGCACTGGGTTAAGTTACAACATTGCAATTGACATGATTGTTTCTAGAAAAGTGTCCTCTATAACATTGTCTATTACACAAAATACCCTAAATTCAAAACTAAACAGTCAAAATGGCCTCCAAATTTGGTATCGAACTTTTCACAATCCACTATTTAGGTCCAAAAATAACAAACAAGGAGTGATTTCTGAGTGTCTTTTTTTCCCTATAGTTACGTATCATACACTACTAGCCTCATGTAGAGCAAGAACACTTACAAATGTTTCCTTAATTTTTTATGAATTTTTGAATTGAAAATTTTCGTATTTTGTTATATATGGGGTTAGTTATTTCAGGTGGGACTTAATATAAAAATTTGATTTTTGCAAAGTTTGTACACATATATGATAGCAACATACTGTAAAAACTTCAACATTGATACCTGAACAAAGATATGAATTTTTGAAAATGAGGAGCTAATTCACATTATTCTAAAACTGATCTTACGGCTGTTGCCTATTCATGTGTGATATTGGCGGGATAAAATCAATTATTATTGAAGTAAGGTACTGAATTATGTACAAAAACTGGAAACGTCATTGAAATTAACATTTATATTATTTTGACATACTTAAAATAAATATTTTCAGTAAACATCCTTCAAGATGTGACTGTTCCTAAACCTGGAGGTGAATCTTAGGAACACTTATTTCTTCAGACAGCTTCTGTGATATATAATAAAACCTTGTTGCTGTGTTAAGTTCAAGCACAGAAAGTTTCCTTAAAACATTTTTCATTGGTATCCAAACTTTTGTCACTAGTAGATTTCTTGAATGATCATCTTGGTCCAGGATGGTAAAATCCACAAAAACATCATTTTTCAAACTTATTCTTTCAACCTCTGCAAGCCACCACTGTCCATTGTACACACATCCTATTATATCATTCAGCGTTAAAGACAAAGATGTAATTTTACTGACACAATGATCGTCATAAATTTCGATTTCTGATGTTACATAGCATCGAACTAAGTTTTCTGCAATGCCAAGGAATTTGTGGAAATGCCTTGTTCCTTTTATTGCTATACAGTTTTCAAATCTGGTTTGAAGTGTTGTTTTCATATGCAGAACTCCTTTTTTCTTGATCAGAAAATAGGTAATGCCTTTAATATTATCCTTGCAAAAGACATACATGTCCTGTACTGTGAGAATTTGGTCTGTGGTTGGTCTTTGTAGGCTGGCTTTACTTACTTCACGTTGTACCTCCTACTCCATCACATGCATTTTTACCATGGCAAGATGCAAGAAAGTGCCATTCAGCTTTCAACCCAAAGTCTACTTTGTGGTTGCATAGGTTTGAAAAATTCTTTTTGTTCTTATGCTGACTAACACTTCCATCTGAAAAGTATATCAGCCTCTCAATGCTGGGAAAATTTTCTTGTATGTAATTTATTACAAAGTGTTGTGCTCCAAGTAGTCGCTTAGAATGCAAATTGAAGAACTACAAACTTCTTTCTAATTTTTAAAGTAGAGAATAAATGGATGCACTGTTGCCTGGTCATTGACCCAGTGGTACCCTTGTATTGCATTCTGAATCACAAATGTAAAATTTTCTGAAAAATCAGCTAGCACTATGCCCTCAGATTCATGAAGTTGTGCTTTTTTGTCTTTCAAAAACTTACCTTGGATTTTAGAAGCATAGTGGTGACTTGTGAGTGTTTGTAAGTTATCAGTTAAAGATTTCATGTACTCCTCCTGAGATTTAACCACTACTATCATTTCTGCCCTGTCAGTTGTGACCCACTGTTTGAAGGTAATACTGTCTGGCATTTCCTCAACATATTTGTAAAACAGTTCAATAACGGTTTCCTTACCAGGGCATTTATTACACAAACTCAGCTTGCAGTAATAACTGTTAGTGTCGCAGACCATTAAATCTAGTAACTCTTTGTAGTTAAGATCACCAAGTTTTACACCCGTAATCATCAGTTTGACATTTTTATGATATAAACACACACACTTAGTGTATCCCTGAGGATGCAGCCAAAATACACCCCTTAGGGCGGAGGTCACAAAACTTTGATCTTCCAATTTTGCATTCAGGATGACACTTTTTGAAAGCTACATAAAGTTCATTTAAATTTGACAGTAGTCGTTTCTGCTTTGTTACTTTAACTCCATTTATAACAACTCTTCTGCTATCTTTGCAACCTGGGCACATTGTACTGTTTTCATCATATTCAGAAAAGTGCTGGATCGTTTTGTTTCTTCACTTATGCCTTGCTCTTTAACTAATTTTTGGGTTAGTTTAACCAAACGACGAGAAACGTTGAATTCATGAACTATTCTTTCTCTTGACCATGAGTCAGGGAGCAAACTTAAAATTTTAACTTTTTCCTCTTTAGATGTCACTGAGCATTTAATTTTTCTATTAAGCTCAAATATTCAGTGTCAGATGATGATGCTGGTGGTAGGTTTCCTTCTTTAGAAATAGTGTTGGTATCTGTATTATTAAAGCATGATTCCAAGTCTTTTCTTAAATTTGTCATACCATTTTTTTTCTTCAATAGCTGCTTTTCTTTTTCCGATACTTAATTTTATTATTTTTGAAGCAGGAGATACTTACAACAAGCAAAATCCAATATGCTAACAGCTTCCTCATTAGGAATATAAATGTCATTAACAAGGTTACATGATTCTGGTTCTGGAGTCACAACAAATATTTTTGAGAACAATTTGGGCACAGGGAATTTCCAGGAATCCTATTACATTTCACTTGGGAAGCTGTTTCACTCTCACATAACAAGGACAAATGTTCACGTTTCATTTCCCTCAAACCTTTAGTAATAGGCTTTTTATGAACTTTAAGTGGATCACAGCACTTTCTTCCAAAAATGTGGTTGTACTTCAGAATATATTTCTTCTTGTGATACTCACACATTGATGTTACAGAAGAACTTACTCGAAATTTAAACAAAGTTTATGTAACTTCATCAAAGTCATTGGAATTTTTCAAGATTTTTTTAACTGAAGCGTAAACTGTTTTGTGAAGCACTTCACTGGCTATCTGTCCAACAGAGCACTGTTCATCCATGTTATTGCATTCCAGTTAATCTCTCAAAATTAATTACAAATTACACACAGAACAAAGCACATAACAGATTCTACACTCTTGAAGCATGTACATCCACTCTAACAGAGGTTCCAGAACAGACTGACTACAACAATGCCCCATCCAGCAATAATGTACTTCTTTATTGGCAATAAACCTAAACGTAAATGGGCATTTTTATTACCATAGAACAAAAGTGAAAGCTCCTATTGTTTAATATTGCATTATTAAAAATAAATAAACTAAATGAATATTGGGTGATAGTGTTAACTAAGTATATGTCACAATTAAATTTTATTACAATGAAACAAGAAACTATTTCAAAACGCAACAGTCATAAGATCAGTTGTAGAGTACTGTGAATTATTTCCTCATTTTTCAAAAATTCATATCTGACTGATTCCATAGTCACGGGTGTGACACTTGAACTCTATAATAATTTTAAAATGTCCCATATTAAAGATTCTCCTTTCAATATATATCATTTAAAAGGAAATTGATTACATTACTAAGCCTTTTTCTTCTGATAATTGATGGAAACCAGTATTATTAACCAAAAATCATGTGTCACAGGTGGCACAAAAGTCAGAAGTGCAATGTAACACAATGACCATTACAGGGAAAAATCTGAATTGAATGATTATATGTAAACAAATTAATAACTGTATAATACCAAAAACTTATTGCATTAGCCATGAAAATATCAGAAAGAAACTTACATTATTTTCAAAATAATAACAATTTCTGTTGAAACTTCCTGGCAGATTAAAACTGTGTGCCCGACCGAGACTCGAACTCGGGACCTTTGCCTTTTGCGGGCAAGTGCTCTACCAACTGAGCCACCGAAGCACGACTCACGCCCGGTACTCACAGCTTTACTTCTGCCAGTACCTCGTCTCCTACCTTCCAAACTTTACAGAAGCTCTCCTGCGAACCTTGCAGAAGTACCACTCCTGAAAGAAAGGATATTGCGGAGACATGGCTTAGCCACAGCCTGGGGGATGTTTCCAGAATGAGATTTTCACTCTGCAGCGGAGTGTGCGCTGATGGTAGCTCAGTTGGTAGAGCACTTGCCCGCGAAAGGCAAAGGTCCCGAGTTCGAGTCTCGGTCGGGCACACAGTTTAAATCTGCCAGGAAGTTTCATATCAGCGCATACTCCGCTGCAGAGTGAAAATCTCATTCTGGATAATTTCTGTTGTCACGGGTGTGACATGTACAAATTTCTCTCAATATTTCAGAGAATTAACGGGTGATAATGGATTCATTACATTTTTTGCAGTACAAAAAAATCACATTGCTTAATGAAAGTTGTGTTAGTGTTAAATTAATAACGAAAAAAAAACCACAGTTCCTTAATAGAGACCAACAGACAGCTCATCTTCAATTGAAACACACTCTTAGCTCAACATAATACACAATATGGAGAAACAAGACTTGTCATGTTCAAATAAATAAAGGAATGAATACTCAACTAGCTAACTAAAGAAATATACATAGAAATACATACTTAAATAGTCACAAAAGTAATAAAAAAACTATTTCCTTTCATTTGAATCATCAGAGAATTCAGAATTTTAACAACATTCTTTAGTAAAGAAACAACTGAAATGTCATTTTCATTAGCAAGAAAGTGTTTGTTCTCTTTCTCAAATGTTTTTAAAAACATAACCTTGATTTCATGGGCGACACACACTGAGTGGCAAACAGCAACAAAATTCTGTCCATTTCCCCTCTCACTCTGTAGCTTGGTGATCAAAAATGTTCCAGCTTTAATTTCCTTAGTTGGATTTATGGTTTCCTGTACTTCATTTTCTGATGTTGCTTGGTTATCTTGAACATTAGACTATTCAGAATCTAAATAAACATCAGAAAATTTCAGCTGCTTCTTGGATTTAGGGATCTCCCGAAAGATTTCATATCTTGTCATTTCACTGCCAGATGTTTCCACAGCTAAAATATGGCGACTGTCATAGCTTCTAAAATAATGGCTAGAATGCACTTTAGGAATAGAAATGACATCTTCTCAAAGCCTTTACTGCCATTCCTTTGTCTTGTCTACATCACTGCTTGAAACGAAGAGAACATGAATTCCATTCAATTTACCACTTGCATAATCTGAAAATTCCTTTGCATTATTCACCACCACTGTCCGGCTTCTGATTCCTCTCCAAACACTTCTCTTCACTGTTCCCCCTATCCCATCAACAGCCCCTTTGCTGTGTGAAGCGGCAAAGAAGTTCCACTCAATTTCAACTCCCAAACAGGACTTAGTGCAGCAGAGGTAGGACAATGTAAATTCATTTTTAAACTGTGCAGTGCAGTTGTCCAAAAACATATGAACTTATTGTAAATTTCAATTCTGCCGTTTTAGATGTTATTTAATTTTTTCAAAAAAGCACCAAATCGCAAATTTGTCATGTGAAAGATAATCACTTGCAATTGCACAAGAAGAAACAGTCTTTACACTATCCCATACACAGCACGTAAATAATGTTTATGGCTCCAATGCACAGCCTGAATTTCATCTTGTGGCATTAAAGAAAAGTTCTCAGCAAAGTCAACTTGCATGACAACAACATTCTTTGTAAGCTCTTTCTTACAAGATTAAAAATATTTGGCTTATTTTTCTCTTATCCAGAAATGCCTTTTAAATGTTGACATCTGGTCCTCTTAACTCTTCAGTGGCTGCTTTCAGTGTTGATGTATTTTCCACCAACTTTGGCACTCATCATTGTCCTTCCACTGCTTCCAGGATAGAATTTTATCTTGATTTTCATCAGTCAACCACATGACAGGTCATGTTTGCACTTTCTGCATTTTCGTGTCATACAGTCCTCATTTTCTGCATCACAAGTAAGTTTCTGAAGCAACTCTTTAGTAGAAATAGGAAAATCTGGAACCACATGTGAAATGTTTTCAGTTAGAAATTTAAAACTTGCATGGTATTTGCATACACACACACATTATGAGGTGTTTCTGAAACTGGTAGTACATGGCTTGGCCTCAGTTCATAAAATGTTGACTTTCCTAATGGAGTATCAGGGTTTGAATTCTTAAATTCTTAATAGGCCTCACCAACAGTCATAATCATATACCACTTTTGAACATGTTCTCATTTTGCACTTCTGCAGTCTTTAACAGATTTTACATCATGAATACCAGGAGTAGCTCAACTAACATCTTAACAAAAATATTCAACTACTTTATTTCTTGTTTCAGTTGGCAAACTTCTTGAACCTTTTGGGGATATCTTAATATTTCTTTTAATGTCAGCAAGATCCAGGTCCTTAACCAGCTTCCTAGCAACAGCAGTCTGTTTCCTTGGACTGTTTGGAAGTGATTTTTTTGCCCTACATACAGCTTTGCCTAATGTCTGGGAACATTTGTAAACTCCTATTCACTGGTATGGTTTGTTTCTGCCATATTTCTACGTTTCCTTTCTCTACACAACCTTTGTATAGTTTTATTATTCTCTTTCTTTTTTTAGTAGACTGGGTTGGTTCATCCGTAGTTGCTCTCTGTTCTTCATTCTTCTCATTTTGTCTTTTTCTCTCTCCTTTTTTAAGTGTTCATGTTACAGTGGATCTTCCTTCATTTTGTCCTGCAGCTTTCTCATTCTTTCTGCTGGATAAGTCATTATCTAGGAATGCAAGATACATTATTTATATTTATTTTTAATGTCAGTAGACCTGTGTTTATTTGAAATCTCAACAGTATAAGATTTCACAGAAACAGCTTGTTTTAAATTTTATATATTGGTATTTCAGTATACTGGCATATCTTTAAAAATGTGTGCATATTGTCACACCTGTGACAACATTCCTGGATAAAATACAGTTATTTCCAAAACTTAATAGGTTTAGGAGTTAATATTTGTTCAAACAAAAAGCAAACTTTCTTTTATTTTTTGTCACAGGTGTGACAGTAATCCCTATCACTTTCAAAAAGAGAAAAAAAATTCAAAAGCAAGCTTACCAGAAAAAAATATTCAGTGCAGGATATAAAGGAAACCTATTGTTAAACAGTAAGGGGCTTATTGTTGCATCATCGTTTCACGGACAGCATATCAGTTCAGCCAATATAATGAATCTTTTTGGTGTTTATGGAGTATAGTCAACTACAATCTTTGGGATGACAATTCATAATGAATATCCTGAATACAATAAAAATGACTTTCAAATCATTAAATTTGATATTTTGTTAGTGTATTACCAAGCCTAAATCATTACTGTGCTGACTTTCAAAAAAATGACCACTTGGCTCATTTCATGCCGAATGAGCCATCTTTGTTCACAGTCAGATATCAATGTTGAAATTTTTACAGTATGTTGCTATCATATAGGTGTACAAACTGTGCAAAAATCATATTTTTATATTCAGTCCCAACTGAGATAACTAACCCAAAAAATTTCAAAAATTCATAAAAATTAAGGAAATGTTTGTAAGTGTTCTTGGTCTACATGAGGCTAGTACTGTATGATATCTAACTATAGGAAAAAATAGACTCTCATAAATCACTCCTTGTTTGTTATTTTTGGGCCTAAAAATGTGGATTTTTGAAAATTTGGATACCAAACTTTGGAGGTCATTTTTACTGGTTATTTTTGAATTTTCGGTATTTTGTTTAATAGACAATGTTGTAGAGGACACTTTTCTAAAAACAATCATGCCAACTACAATGTTGTAACTTAACCCAGTGCAGAGATATTCAAATTTTCGCTAATGTCTCCAGACTGAAAAATCATCGCGTGCCTACAAATAAAAATGGCCGCCATCCAGTAAAGGTACAAGATAAATTATTTTAAAAAAACTGTTTTGAACTTCTCAAATATAGGGCAATCACATATAAAAAATTAAAATATTTAAAAATGGCCAAGCAACCATCACTGGACGACGTCATATGGATTGACCCAAATATGTGATATAAATGGCCCTATCTTATGACTGCATTGACTTAGAAGTGTATATTTACTGTACCATCATCAAGGGACTATTGTCCTTACTATATAGCAAATTTCAACTTGATACATCCACCTGTTCTTGTGAAAAGGGGTTTTAACAGTTGGATGGACAAAAAGGCTGACAGACAAAAATGTGATCCTACAAGGGTTCCGTTTTACCAACTGATGTACGGAACCGTAAAAGTGGCTACTCTGGCCTACATGAAAATAAAAAGAAAGGTAACAGACTTCTCCCACACAAATCTAAAACTGAAGATTTGGTTGGAATCATCAGACAGTTCTTCTTCAACACACAACATTTTGACAGTTGTTTGTTCATACAGCGACAAAATTAAACACATGAATAGACTATCCCCGGGCATCCCTACTGAAACAAACAGTGTACAGGACAATTACTGGTTTCTTATACCTTTAAAAAATTTTCTCCACAGGTAACTAGTGCAATAATTTGTATACATATTTTATACAAATGAGCATTAAAAACTACCATTAGCTACACTTAGCAATTTTCACTTCAAAAATTATCTACATCACACCCATCTGAAAAATACTGGAAAAAGCCACTGTAAGAAAAAGGAATGTTACAGCTTGTAAACTTTTATTATCAATATATTCTATAATACAACAACAAGATCAAATATAATGGTCAGTCTTTGAATTATTAATTGTTCCCCAAAGTTTCTTGAGTATACAACCCATATACAATTAGACTGATAAAGAAAACAGAGTGTCAAATAACTATCTAGAATCTGTGGGGACGCACAGGCTGTTCTGGATTGAACAATTTTGGGTCTTTAAGGAATTCCACTTCTTTCAAGTAGTACGCCATCATACCTGTAAAATATATACCATTAAAAATTATTACACATAATTAAAAACACAAGCTATATTGTTAATGCGCTCTTACAGGTCCAGCATTTTTTATTCCAATCTGCTGAACTGAACTTATTAACTTTATGTAAATCACCTTGTTCTTTGAGTCTCATAGTCTACATCTCTGATTTCATTCAGACACTATTCTGTTGTCACTCCCAATTACCGTTTCATAAAGATAGCTTCATTCTTGATTCCAGTTTTTTTTTGTTGTCGTTTACAACTTTTTTTCTGCACATACTTGCCTAATGTATGTTGTATAGCACCCTTGTTTATATGCCATTGATTCTTCATTTTTAAAAATAAAGATGAAATCTACTTCATTAATGTAGCAAATAGTATAGAACTACCGCATGATTGGTACTCACTGTCGTGTTCTAATTAAGTGGGTTCAAAGAACCTTTAAAATAGGCTGTTCCAATATCACCTGCTAAGGATGTTCACAGGCAAGGGCTGGTAGTGTGGGCTACCCACCATCCAGCCACCCTACAGGCATCCGGCATGAGTGACACTTCAGCCACTCCTGGCTACTTGCGCGTGCAGTTGACTACAATCTTGTATACTACAGCCATTTGCCCACCCCTTCCCACTGCCCAACTGCTCTCGGGCAGGCTGTGAGCTGGAACAGCCTGCTCTACACCGTAACTCCATAGGCGTAGCTTGTTGATATTCTTGAATATGAGGACTTTCATGTCCCTGGCTATGATTGTGAACATGCCATCATGATTTGCACATGTAAATACTCGCGACATCACAATGCAGAATACAAACTGCATTACTAAACTACACTAATTCTTCTACATCCCACAAACTAAAGTTGTAAGGCAGACCATCCCATGACTTTGTGAAAGAAATTTGCAGATGTCTGGGGTGAATGGAAGCGTCCGATTCCACCCGTCTGCTTTGACCCGCGACGTAAGGCTGTTGTGGTGTGTGACGTCACGACGGCGCGGAATTTAGTTTGTGAGAGTGGCGTGTTTGTAGGTGTCGTTTTGATGCGATCGGTGGTGCTCTCTGGTGGTGTGTTGGGTGATGTTTTTGGTTTAGTTTGCGAGTGTGGTGTCGTGTGTGAATTTTGGTAAATTGCTGTTTTTATGTCTTTGGTAGGTATGGATATGACTGACAGGGTCAACAGTTTTCAGTTGTCTGCTATGATGGGGGACAGAAGTTGTCTCTAATAAAATTTCTTCAACTATTCCGATTTTTGGATGAAGTCTTGAAGTGTTCAGTATGCTGTGAGGAAATGAGGCTTACTTAAAGTTCCAGCATCTCGGACCAGGGACGGCTGTATGTGGAGATGTTTTAAGGATAACAGGTCAAGGGAAGTGTTCGATCCCAATGTGTGGCTGTGAATGTTGGTTTTGGTATAGGGAGATGTTTTTGAGCTATATAGGTCAAGGGAAGTGTTAGGTCTAATTTATGGGATCGTGAGCTGCTGTTGAGCTGTATAGGTCAACAGAAGTGTCCGATTCCAGATGATATTGTGTTTAGTGGTATTTGGGGAGTTTTGTGATGTCGGTTTTTTTCGTCGTTTGCGTGGTTTTGTATGGGGTTGGATGTCTAAATTTGTTTATATTTAGTTTGTCACCACCCAAAAACCCTTTACTGCACTTGTCCCGTTAGTGTCATTAGGCTTTTTGTGGAACGTGTGTGTTTGCTTTTCGATGTATTTTCGTCCTCATAATGTGTACGTAACAACTTTATATGCGGCATATTGGAATCGTGGTTTATGGTCGTTTCCGCCGTATTTGTGACGTCATGGGTCAAAGCAGACGGGCCGGATCGGACGCTTCTGTATTTCCGATGTCTGGGCAGGCATCAGAGGTCACCATGATATTGTCAGTGTCAAATAAATATCTCTAAAACAGTTAAAAATGAAACAATTTTTCTAGTTTTTCTCTTATGAGTGGTATGTTTTATCAACATAAGCTGACTGAGGGTACACTTGCACAAAACAATAACCCAAGGGAAATTTTTGTTAATTGTGTTGGTGTTGCTCACAGACTTATGCTGTATGCACCATCAACCAAAAAGAAGAATTTCCAGTTTTTTTCATATAAGATATGGGGTCATGTATACATAAAAAGAACAGAATTGGCGTTATTAACACTGCATGTGTCACAGCAGTAGTAATTTATCAGTCTCAAAATTAATCATTGTACAGTCATACGAAGCTGCGTAATATCAACTTTCTGTTGGTCTATTATGAGGTAATTCAGCTAATAAAAGTATCTTCAGGAAGTTTGGAAGTGCAAACGAATTCTGTTATTTAAATAACCAAATACTACAACTAACAGATAATTAAAGCTAATAGTATGTGGTTGATTAGTTGATGAATGACATGTTCAGTGGAAATGTCTGACTGCTCCAGTGCCATTTTGTGGAATTTGGCAGTTTATAAAAAATAAAACAAAACTGGCTCTGACATTTCCCACATCTCCATTGATCTAGCATCTACATAGTTTTTAACTTTCTCACTAATTTATTTATATTTCTAATATAACATCCAAGCATTTTTATATTTATGGTTGTTCTCAAATAAAAGTATAGTGTACTACTTGTAAGAAGAATTGCATATCTCTGTTGTGTGTGTTATACTCGATTCGATAATGGAAATCCTGAGTGGAAAACAACTAAGACAACCTCTAAAAGGTCTTGCACTGGATCTTCCATTGGCACGTGACCCATGTGGTGAGGAGTTCTGAGCATGTGTTATAACAATGAACCAGGCTGTAGATAGAGAGGGAAAGCAATACCACTTTGTGAGATGGGTAGAATGTTTCTTAGTTTTGGGCATCAGTCATGACATATACTGGCTTTCCTGAAACTTAGATACAGCCTTTTATGAAAATCTGGGTATAACTACCAACCAACTGTCCACCCTAATGAATGGACATCATCAAATTGTTCACACATTGGCAGGATGCGCTACTAGATGAAAACTGCCCTTTGAATACACCTATAAATCCTGCAATCCTCCCACTCAAACTAAACTCTAACACCCTCTCTGCAGTCTCCCTCTTCCTTTGTTCTATCTTTCCGAACCAATTCTTCTGCTTCAGTGTATGCCAAAAGCACTTTCCTGTGCCTGCACCTGGGTGGAGCCACCACATTCTGACCCCTTTCCTTTGCTGCCTCTTTCTCTGAGCCCTCAGCGAAGTTTTGCCCGACAGTTCCTCCCCCTTTAACTCCTCTTCCTGACGTTTGGCTGACATAATGCAGCATTACGAAAATTAAATCAGTATCTGTTACAATATGGTTACTTATGCTTTTCTTGTTAACACTTCAATGAGTTTTCCTTTTGCATAGGTAACTGAATACAACAGCTGATCTTATTGAAGACTGGGTCAATGCTAATTTCTTTTAATGCTTCCTCACATCTAAAAAGGTTATCTGTGAAGAATGTAATATTCTGCTCAGCTGTGGAGAGGTTCACAACCATTACCAGTTTATATAAGTGTCAAATAACATCTCTGTGCCACATATTTGTTCTGTTGTTTTTGAGGAAGTCTCACTGAAAAATCAAATTATGTATTATTATCTGACATCTAATGTACAAGTGACAGCACTATCTAGAAATGTCTAAAAACAATTATGATCATTTTAGGGAGTACTAGTTCACATACAGATACTCTTAAGAAATCTAACTATTACAGAGTTTGAGCTTACCCTTAGTTTTCACATATTGTTACCAAATGTTAATCATTCATCAGTCACAACTCGACTGAGGGTGTCAACCTTGCACTTTGTGAACCCATCAATAAGAAAACAATACGAATATACTGATAAAATATACAAGATTATTGCATAGTTTAGTACATGGGCAAAAGGTGTTTTATGGTTCTCATTAAAAGTGATAGTTACTTAAACCAACTGCGTTAGTCTTAACATCACCATATGGGTTAACATGTATATTTCAATCATTCCCATTATGTGACATCAGTGAAAATAAAAGAATCACTGATACAGACATAGCCATATCCAGTATCTCTAAATTTTGTCTTGACTTTTCTGGGCACATGTACTGTGCATCAGGAGATGACAAACATTTTCAGTGCCAATGCTGGAAAATTATCCTATATGTTGGGTAACTAACAACTTAGAGTGTATGTTTCTCTTTTGATTAGTACTGTAACTGTGTATTTCTTGTCTCTTACTAAAGGTTCCCCAGTTTTGTTTAAAATAAGCAGCTCAGCTGACGACTGTCATTAGTTCTAACTATAAATGAAGATATGTGCAATTTCTTCACGATTAGGGGGATACAATTCCAACCACAATCCATAACTTATGTGGCTGTGGAAGAGTGCACATTATACTGTTGGGTAAATGTTACATACTGGACCAGCTTTGAATTTTTCGATATGGCACAGACAAACATTAGGCTGCTCTAACAGTCAATTTGTTACGACAACGTTTACCTGGTTTGTACATTCGCTGTCTTCCCAAACTTTCAACCAAATTTACAACTTTCACCTAATCTAGATCTCCAGCTCTGTTACAGATCAGTCTGTCACCACAATCAAGATTTCAGGGGATGGGAGAGTGGCAGGGCATGATGACCGTGTTATACCATACTATTTGTGAAAAAAAGAGGTTTCACATCTACAATGCTTTAATTAATGCTGTGCTTCAGATTATTCAGCGGAGTTTCTGTTTACATTTTATGCACAATGATGTGTATAAAACTGAAACAACAACTCGTCTGAACATCTGGAAGCACGCCATTAATCACACCACGAAAACCTGAGCGATTGCAATCCTTTTTATTGAACATGTGAACTCCAGTGCTGCTATGGTCTCAGATCGACTGCATGGGTACGAATTTTTCTTTATTTAATTAGCAGGACAAAGTAATTATTTACTGATCTGGATTACTAATATTGGTCCTTATGCGATGATAAATTCGTTGTCAATTATTAATTACATAGAAAAATACACAAATATCACACTTCAATTGGATGCTTACCTGCATCTCGGGCTTTCTTTATTTCTGCTTCTACCTTCGCTTGTTGGTTTGAGCAGAGTCGCGTGATGTGTCTGCCATAAACGCGTCCTGTGTATGGTGATATAAACTGGGACAACAATTTCACGTTCTTGTAATTAGGTGTAATGTTATATTTGCACAAAACGCACAGCGTTTTGTCACGTTTATAAGGGTTCTCCATATTCGAATCCGGCTGAAAATAAAAACTACTACTACAATTTGAAATTCCATACATACTGCTGTTTGTTAACGTCACTACTTCCCTTAAACATACCATGTCCTTTTGTCTTGCAGCTACCAGGTCGTCAGGTGCATCGTAGGTACTTTCGAAGTAGCATCTTGACGGTACTGTTTGTATTTTATACATATCTAACAACCGTTTCCACCCTGCAACAGGGCAACATTTTTTTAAATATTAAGACATTAATAAAAATTACTCAGGACCATGTCACCAGTAGTTCTCGGGAGTATTACCACGCCACGGTGAACACATCTCGCACAGTTCACGTTCACCCAACCACCGGCAAGCTACTACTGTACTGTACTGTAGTGTACTGTAAAGTGTAAACTGTTACCGTAGCACTGTTTTGTTTTCCGCTCTCTCGTTTATATCGATTTCATGCTACGACTGAAAACATCGATACTAGAACGGCTCCTACCATAGCTACTCTACGCAACTTCCAAGCCAGAGGGGTGTCTCGTGATAGTAAGCATTAGATTAGATCTACTTTCATTCCAATTGATCCGTAGTGAGGAGGTCCTCCAGGATGTGGAACGTGTCAGAAAAACAACAATACAAGACAAATATTTACAACTAAAACAAATAAGCTAATGTACCATACCAAAAGTCCCAAGTGGAATGATCGTCATTTTTTAATGGACACTATATGAAAGAATCATTTTACAAATACTAATGCACTGAATTTAAAATAAAAAGTTTTTGATTTATTTATAAGGTAATAAACATGTAATACAACTACTATAATACTTATTTACAATAAACACATTACTGCAATGAAATGGTGCAGAAGTTAGAGTGTAGTTACACACACGTTTACAATGAACACATTACTGGACTGAAATTGTGTAGAGTGATATTGTACTTCTTGCCAGCAGCCATAAAAAGCTTAACAACCAAATTCATCAATGGAGTAGAAGGAGTTGGCCACCAATAAATCCTTTAGGCTTCTCTTAAAGTGAATTTCATTGGTTGTTAAGCTTTTTATGGCTGCTGGCAAGTTATTGAAAATGTGTGTTCCTGAATAACGAACACCTTTTTGTACAAGATTAAGTGACTTTAAATCCTTGTGAAGATTATTCTTATTTCTAGTATTGATTCCATGAATTGAGCTGTTGGTTTGAAATAGTGATATATTGTTGTTGGTTGTTATGACGTTTAGGACTAGTGTACATAAGTGATTTTCGTCACCATGACACTGTCAAGTCACATCATAAAAGTGGAGCTCGCTCAGTAAACGAGGGTGTAGAATAATAACCGCTGTCAGTCACAATAGAAGGTTATTTTATGTAACAGACGACCAGTTTCGAGTTTGTGCCCGTCTTCAGGTGGCCACTAAACTGTTTTTGAAATCCATATGGATTTTGAAGAGATGGTCATTACTGGCGAATTTATGAGATGTAAAAGAAAACCGTAAAAATGAGTAGGGGTACACCCTCTTTGGAGCGACAGGCTTATGAGAGTTCAATTTTACGCAATGTTTCATAAATTTCGACAACATCAAATGAATTTTTTCTATTTTCGAATGTATGTTGAAACTTTTGATGAGTTACTTTGCAATATACCTGCATTAACATACAAAATTACGAATATGGAATTGTCTGTCCCAGTTGAACACAAGTTGTCCCATGCACTTGAAAATATTATTCAACTGATCTCTTCCCATTACTTAATTTTCAAATTTATGTCCGAATAATCTTTCAAATTTATGTTGAAGAATATTGGTTTTTCTTCCACCTCTATAGGAGTAATATTACCCACATCATCATACACAGTCAAGTTGTGTGGAGACTTTGATATCATGTTTGATTGTCACTCTCTCGGTAATCGAAAATCTAATGGGAAGCAGAGAATCCACAGAGAGTGACAATTTTTCACTCGTGCGTACATGGCTATCAAAACCTAGTGGTGCACTAACAGAATTGTCATGGGCTTGTTTGTGGGTCGGCAGGTAAAAGTGTCACCTGACTGTCATGTCAAACATGCACGCATCTACATATATGTCTACTGATTGGACAAGGGTGACAAAGTAGTCATGCTGACAAAAGTCACCTGTGAGCGCTTATACTTTTCTTACTGTGACTGTTTAATTACTCTTGCCCATGTCTACAGATATCAATGTAGATGCATGCAACTTATGACATGACAGTAGGATGACACTTTTGTCTGCCAATGCATGAACATGCCCATGACTAAACGATTACCATGTTGCTAGGTTTTTATTGCTGCACACACACACACACACAGGTAACAGACTCATCACTCTGCATGTATTCTCTGCTCCCTATCTGTTTTCTGAGAACAACAAAATGACACACAATAATGGTATCACCATCTTTGCACAACATGGCTGTGCACAAAGCCAATATTGATAATGCTATTTATTTATTTACATTTTATGGCCTTCATTGGACCACTCTAGCCAACTTTATACAAAGAATTTTTTGGGTTCCTGTCAGCCCAGTACTTCTTTATTCTCTCTGATCTCATCCTTCTTTCTTCATCGGTAATCATCCTTCCTAATGTCTGTTTGTTGATTCTCGTTTGCAGTCTGGTTTGTTTGTCTGTGAGTTTCCTGATTTTGTCAGTTTTGTTTCTTAGGTCTTCCAATGTAATCTGTAGCTCATCTATATCTTCCTTGATTTCTGTAATCCACAAAATGTTGCATTTACTATTCCGCAATTTTTCTATTATTCTCCTGATGATCCTGTTCTCTGGTGTTCTGACTAGATGTCCAAAAAATGAAATGTGTTTCCTGCTGATTGTACTCATTACTGGTTCTATCTCCTTGTAGACTATTTCATTTGTAGCTACTCTTCAGTGTCCATCTTTCTGCTATGATTTGATGATGCATGTTCTGATGATTGTTCTCTCTGTTTGGAGTATTTTGTCTATTTCTGCAGTGTTAGATGATTTGAAGATGATTTCGTTTGCGTATGTTATTTCTGGTTGAGTGGCTGTTTTGTTATGTTTTAATTTTGTTGTGATTGACAGGCTCTTTTTGTTGTAGGTGTTCTTGGTGATATATTGTGTTCTAGTCAATTTGTTTATTATGTTATACCATGTTGGCTTGACATTGAGGTTATATGTTATGATTTCTCCCAGATGTTTAAATGTATCTACAATTTTCAATTCTTGGTTTCATATGGCATTTTTGTTTATAAGTTGTGGGTCAGTTAACATGGTGACTGTTTTTTCAAAGGATATTCCAAGACCAATTTTCTGTGCTCTTTCCTGTAGCGAGATAATTTGTTGTTTGGTTTCCTGAATACTGTTGGACAAAAGAGCAAGGTCATCAGCAAATCCTAGACAATTTAAACTTATATTGTCTTTGGGTCCTCCAATTTGGATGTTCTTATTATTACGGAAGAAGTGAAATAAACCAACATTGTTCAACAAAAATTTGAAGGTTTATTCAGACATAAATTTGAGAATGAAAGGATGTGTCAAAAGCAGTTCAATAATATTTTCAGTTGCTTGGGACAGCTTATGTTCAACTGGGACAGACGATCTCATATTTGTATTTTTGCATATTGATGCATGTAAACAATTTGAAGTAGTTCACCAAAACTTTCAACACTCGTTCGAAAATATTGAAAAATTTCTTTTGATGTTGTCGAAATTTGTGAAAAATTGTGTGAAACGATAATGATGGAAGCTGAAGAAATGAACTAAAATCTATGCCCTGGTCAGGACTCGAACCCAGGTCTTCTGGCTTACTTTTTTAACTCATTTTGCTTGTAAGTGTGCATTGCATTTGTTCACAGCGGATGTCTCATGACACCCATTTGATCCATCCATTCAGTTTTTTGTTACAGAGAGCAGCTAACCCTCTGACCAGACATGCTGAACTACCATGCCAGCTGTTTACTAGGCAGAAATTCTGACCATTATCACCGCAGCACTTTGATCAGAATTGCTGAATATTGTATCCAAGCACCCAATACAAACTTCAATTCAGCTTATTTTCCCCCTACATTGTCTGAACCCTAATTGGTCATGAAAAGTGGGTGCTAAACACCCGGCGGAAACCTATAATGAGTATGCATCACAAAGAAGCTATTTTTTTTCTTTCTTTGGTGTATAAGGTAGAGGTTTTGTCTTCTTAAAATTAGTCACCATAGTGATTGGGATAGAAAACTTGGGAGGTGTATGTGTATCAGATGATGGAAGTACATTTCCTGCTTTGGACTATTAACAGCATTGCATTCTACAGCTAATATATCAGAAATCACACTGTTTTAACATTGCAGCATGTTTCAGTGCAGAACTGTGCAGATTTAGGAGTGTGTTTTTATGTTCTACGATCATTTCCCTCTTTCCAATGTATTCTTGGTATGCACACCAAGCATTAAAACAATAGTAAAGAATTGATAGCACAAGTGATTTACGTAAACTGTTGCAAATTCCTTCCATCTGAAGCACCATTATGCGTAAATCACACATTTCTTCTTCTCCTTAAGTGTCCGTTATATCACCACAATACTCTCAAATTTATCAGGCTCATATCTACTATACACAAATAAGGAGTTCTAACCCCTGCAGCATGCATGCGTCTAAAGACAGTGTGTGTACTTAAATGGGTGATGTGAGTAAGGTTAATACAAAACAGTCCTCACAGAATACCAGTCTATATCACTAACGTTGGTTGGTTGTGCAAGTTTTGAACATGTGTTGCATTCTTTCCTAAAGTAAAATAACGAAGTGTATCAATTACGTGGAACTTATCTCATTCTGTACCTTCACGGGACATCGCATGTAGTGTGTATAGTGCACTTTTCTGGTCAGTTCCACATTAAATCAGAGACTGTGTTGCAGGGAAGACTGGTTAAAGGCAGAGGAACAGTTACAAGATGCATAGAGAGACCATCTAGACTCTAGAGTTTTGCTCAGGATCCTTAGGCAACAGGATCAGTGAAGGGGCAGCTCGTTTCGAAATACTTGTAGAGGGCAACGTGCTGCTATAGATGTGATTCATTTGTTAGGGTTGTAATCATCAAAGGTGTTGGTGAGATCTTTCAGTTTCTGACTTTCTCCTATGAATAAGAGAATACTTTGTGACTCCCATGTACACAGGGAGAGATGGCCAATCTTAATAAAATCTTACCGAATTTGTAAAGTGTTTCGACTAAGGAACATAGTTTTTGCATCTTCTCTCTGCTGCTGACTATTTTCCACACTGATAAACAGTTTTTATGTCATCATTCGCAATATGTCCACATATATATGCAGCAGTCTCAAAGTAATGGAGGGAGTGGTTTAGCAATGATACATAAATTGCGAACCATGCTGCATTGCCATTGGCTGATAGCATCACAAGATCGACCTGATGAGATGTTTTTGTTCGTATGACAAATCGTCGGGAACAGTAATTTGGAACTCAAGTAATCCGGTAAAATGCGTTGTAATTATGGAAAACCTGTAAAAGTTGCAGAAAATGATTAAAAATATGTAAAATTGAGGAAAACTCGAAAAAGTTTGTTACTGATCTCCGACCTTGGCAGTTTGCTCATCCATCTTTGACAACAGTATTGTAGACCAAGTTCATACTCTTACTCAATTGGATGTTACGAAATAACGAGGAGGGTAGGGTTGCGAATTGTAGCTTGCTGCCAGGTGTAAAAGGGACTGTGTTTTTTTCCAACAAGTGAATACATAGTATGAAAGCCGCAGTTCTGTATCGATATGTGTAAGTCTGGAATGTATGTAATACGCATATGCATGACAATTTGCTTACTAGACTTCCATAGACACTAACTTTGAATGCTCGGTGACTAAGAGAGCAAGCAGGCTACAGGAGGCTTCTGGGGTAGTCAGCAACAGTGTATTGAATAGTGAACACCCACTGGTCACCGCACCCACCCCTATGGTGAGCTCAGCCCCCTGAACTGCCTCTTCCCACCGTGAGATGTAGCTGAGGACAGTAGCATGCTGTTGGCTGTTCTTCTCCCAGAGACCTATCTTTGCCTCGTCCGTGGCGAGTAGTCGAGTATTTCACTTTTCAATTTTGTTCCAAGCGTCAGCACTTCCTAGAAATACGTTTGATTTCTGCAGACCTGAAATAGTACATCATTGTCAATCCAACACCGACCAATGCAGAGCATCGCCATAGATGGATCAGAACCAATGCTAGGATGTACTGAAAATCAAATGTCGTGTGGCTAAGGCCTCCCGGTCGGTAGACGGTTCGCCTGGTGCAGGTCTTTCGATTTGACGCCACTTCGGCGACCTGCGCGTCGATGGGGATGAAATGATGATGATTAGGACAACACAACACCCAGTCCCTGAGCGGAGAAAATCTCCGACCCAGCCAGGAATCGAACCCAGGATCTTAAGAGATTGACATTCCGTCACGCTGACCACTCAGCTACTGGGGCCGGTCAGGATGTACTCATAGCATAATATAGTCGTCGCTGTTTTTCCTTTAATTGCCCTCTTATAAGAGGATTACATTTCTGCTCTTCTAAGACACACTGGTACCATTCACAAGAAAATCACGTCTATCCATCCTGAAACGTTCGTTCAATATTGGTTACTACTTTGCTGTTTGGTCCTACTAGCTTTGCATTATTGGCGAAGTCTTCTACTCGCAATAGTGTGTGGAACTTGTTAGCTGAATGGGTGTTTAAGGACTGTTGGATGGTGTTAACTGCTTATTTTGTAGTATAGTCAATGCAAGATTCAATCTTCTCTGTTCAGTATTGATTGTAAAAAGCATAAGTTGATACCACAAGAGTGAGTTTACACTTATTTAGCAGGAAATTTCATTGATTTTATTTCTATATTCACTATCTTTACTGTCACTGTATTCGTTTTTGAAAGTGTAAGACAACACTCTTTACACACTGTGAGGTGCCGTCTGTCTGTACAACATTTCTGTCTGTACAACATTCGCCACAGCGAGCATAAGGATCACCCTTGCAGAATACGCAATTGTATTACTTCACACAGCAAATGGAAGTTTGTGTTTATTCAGTCACTTTTTTAAATAAATGAGCTGACATTACAGCAGCTGAGTTGTAAAGAATGGCAATACTTCAGGCAGATATACAGTGTCAGGTTACCTTCCATTTGGAAAGCGGTTGCACTCAGTGACTGTTATATTGACTTGTAAATTATGGATTGCAGCACTCACTCATCCTTGCTTAAATTTTATTATGCAGATCTAGATTTCAGCTAGAAGCTAGCCATTCTCAATCCACTATTATTTTCGCTCAAAGCATGTAAGTACGTGAGTATTCAATGAACTGTGGGTGAAACCCGATCAACAAGGACTTGCATGCTTTGAGCGAAAATAGTAGTGGATTGAGAATGGCTAGCTTCTAGCTGAAGTCTAGATCTGCATAATAAAATTTAAGCATGGACGACTGATTGCCGCAATCTATAATTTAAGAGGTGTACAGTGTGTTACTCTATGACCCCACAAGGAGCAAGTGATCTGTATAAAATTCCTCCATCATCTATTCCTCTGCTGTCTGTACAACAGGAATCTCATCCTTCCACAGTGTATGAGAACATAAACACACACACACACACACACACACACACACACACACATATACACACACAAAGCTGTTATGCAGTACAGTGAAGCATCTGAAACCTCTATCACACAGCCTTCAGATAGTTATCTGAAGAAGCAGAATAAATGCAAGCAATGACGGGTTATAACCACATGCAGTGGCAGAGGCTAGTGAGTGCAGGCACCGTTCTCCACCTGTCAGGGCAGAGCGGGCAGACTGGCGCACAACGAAACGACTAGTAAACAAAGATCTGTTTGGATCTCATTTACGTGAGCTGTATTATTTCAATGTTTTCCCTACATGAGACTGATTTTACTTAGCCAAGGATTACTTTTAGACAGTGTCTGCGCATACACAATCTTCGAAAGCACACTGCTGTTGACCGTTCAGTTCTTCATCTGTGATGAATAGTCAAATATTTCGCTATTGTTCCAGGGGTTAGTCTTTCGGAGAAATACGTTTAACAGCTTGCAGGAAGCGTTCTATTGAGTCTTTTATCTGCGACTCATTTCTGCAGACAGGAAACAGTATATCACTGTCGGCAGATGCTTCTCTTTCTATACCATCAGCGACAGGTTAGAACAGGCCTGGAAAACTGGTATCCCTACCTACAGGGGAATAAGAGGGAGGGAGGAGGGGAAATAAGAGGAGAGGTAAGACTGGTTCTGAGGTGCTTAGTCTGCATCCGCACACTGAGGTGAATACGTATGCAGCTGCCGCAACTGTCTCCTAGCGTGATCTTTTTGGGGTCAGTTTTTGTGATAGTTGTGTTATCACAATGATTTTTCTCAATTCCCAGTGCATGTGTTGCATTATGATCCATTGTTTACGAGTGGTGGTTTTTTCACAACAATTTTGATGTATAATTAGAGCAGTGAAGCATCTTCCATCAATTGTGGTACGTAGTATGTATTGGCCTTCCTACACTACAGTGATAGTTTGCTGCCTCATCCTTTGTTAACCATGTATCTCGGTACAAATTCCTCAGCAGCTATAGACTTGCAGATCGGTAGGAGCGAATTCTTCCTACACTTTGGTGATAGTTTGCTGTCATATTCCTTCTTACCGTGTCTCTGTGTGCAAGTTATCAGCAGCTATTTCACTTGTAGATCGGTAGGATGTATTTCTTACAACAACGGCTGTAGGACAGTTCCCCGCCAATTTCGACTTAAATAGTGGAGTAGGGCCTACAGCAAGGTGAAAGATACAGATACGGTATCGGAAAGGGGAACAAAACCTGTATCAAGCTTTCTCAAAAAAATGGCTCTGAGCACTATGGGACTCAACAGCTGCAGTCATCAGTCCCCTAGAACTTAACTACTTAAACCTAACTAACCTAAGGACATCACACACATCCATGCCCGAGGCAGGATTCGAACCTGCGACCGTAGCAGAAGCTTTCTCAGTAGATCCCCTTACACCAAGACGAGCACCTCATTTCATTCACTCTCGGGTAGTGGAATAGGACGAAGTTGTCTCCTGCACTATGGATTGGCTAGCCATTTCAAAATCATGAACACCTCCAGCACAGGCAATAGTCTATATGAGTTTCGAATGTATCACCAGTCCATCCTGCGGCATCACAAATTATTTGGTGACAAGTATTCCCCCCTACGCTCAACCATTATCGCCTCCTTCCATTCCTCATGTAGAGGCTAGGGACGCAGTCCTCAATTCTCTGCGTACTTTTTAAACTCCTCTCTGTACGCCACCAACATCTCGTCAACTGAACACATTTCCAAGCAATTTAATTAATCAATTTAAATAATGCTCAAATAAATTAACAATATATTGCTCGAATTTACCGCTCACTTCGTTACATGAGATCCGTTTTTTCACGAGAGCATTTTTCAACCGTTTCGACAATTTTAAGCACACATTTGAATTTCGAGCAGTGAGGCTGTAGGATAATCGTCAGTTCCGTTTTCCCACCAAAATTTAGAAAATTCCTCCAGCAGGATAATACACACATAAATAAATGAACACAGTTCCCAAAACAGTACCATACGTCCTTCCTCTCCAGCAGCTCAGCACAGAATGAGTCTTTTCCCCGCCAATTCGCAATGGAGGGCATGATAAGAGAAGCCCTGTTCCCGCAAACTAATTAAATAAAAATTATGCAAACATAATTTGGCAAATAAACAGTACAGTGGAACCTCACTTAACGAGCACCTCCTATAACGAGCAATTCACATAACGAGAAAAATGATAAATAAATAACACGCTTAGCGAGCGATGTTTTGCATAAGGAGTGACGACGATTTTGTGTGACGTCACCAGCCGTTTGCGCGCGGCGGGGAAGACGTTCAACAGTATGAACACCTTTCACTGTCGGCAGCGGCATATGAACAATGTCTTTAGTACGTACTGCAGTCTTGGTTTAGTGCTCTTCCTGCTACCATCTTAGCGCAGCTTATGATCACACATTTTTCTAATCTTGTGTTCACAGCGTTTTTAGTGTGCAAATTTTAATAATCTTCGTAGAAATGTCCCCGAAGATAAAGTCGTAAGAAGACGGCCATATGAGGAAGAAAATGACCTTAGAAATGAAAGGTAAAATCATTGAAAACCGCGATACAATAGGTCTACATCAACTATTTGCACTATCCTCAAAAACAAGGACAAGATTAAGGAGATAGATGTCTCAAAGGGAGTGACATGGATATCAAAACAATGGTTTCGTATTCTGGACGATGTCCAAAGGTTGCTTCCTATATGGATAAATGAAAAGTAATTTCAGGGCGACGCTATTAACGAGAACATCATTTGTGAGACGGCGGGAATGATTTTCGCCGACCTCGTTAAAAAGACGCCAGCATCATCAGCGGCCTAAGAAGTGTTTAAGGGAAGCCGTGAGTAGTTCGAGAAGCTTAAGAGAAGAACCGGCAGTCATAGAGTTGTGAGGCACGGCGAAGCAGCCAGCTCCAACACAAACGCAGCAGAGAACTTCGTCAGCAACTTCAAGATGCTCGTAGACTTTGAGGGTTATCTGCCGCAACAGATTTTTAATTGTGACAAAATGGGTCTGTTCTGGAAAAAGGTGCCAAAGCGTATCTTTGTAACAGCAGAGAGAACTGCAATGCCTGGCCACAAGCCAATAAAAAACCGTATCAAACTGCTGTCCTGTGACAATGCAAGTGCCGATTTGAAAATTTAACCGCTGCTTGTTTACCGTTCAGAAAATCCACGGGCCTTCAGGAAGTGTAAACCCCAGAAGAGGAGGTTAAATATTATGTCGAGGTTCAACAACAAGGCTTGGGTGACACATGATCTTTTTGTGATTAGATCAAATCAGATTTTGGTCCTTTGGTGAAAAAATATTTGCTTGAGATGAATCTGCCACTCCATGTCTTGCCTGCTATGGACAACTCTCCTGCCCATTCTCCAGGCCTACAAGACCGTCTCCTTGAAGAGTTCCAATTCATCAAGATCCAAATACTGCCTCCCAATACCACTACATTGCTCCTGTATACGGACCAGCAGATAATTTCTAACTTCAAGAAACTCTACACTATAGCACTCTTCGAGAATTGCCTTGAGTTGATTGAAACTACCAGCCTCACTCTCAGAGAGATTTGGAAATATCATCTCAACATCGTTGCCTGCACGAAGATGATCGAGAAGGCGAGCAAACGGTTTACCAAGAGAACTCTCACTTCTGCTTGGAAGAAGCTTTGGCCGGAGTGTGTTGTCAAATGTGGCTCTGAGGCACTTGAGTCAGCACTTGTGGAGCCTGTAGCCAATGAGATTGTGTCCTTGGCCAAGAGCATGGGACTAGAAGTGGATAACAATGATATTGATGAGTTTGTGGAAGATCACAGCCTAGAAATGACCGCCGAAGAGCTTATGGAGTTGCAGTGTGTTTCACAGCAGGAAGTTGTCAAGAGGAGTTTTTCAGAAGAGGAGGAGGAGGAGGAGAAGGAGGTGGTAACAGCAAAGCAGCAATCTTCTGGCACATTAAGAGAAATGCTGAAAGCATGGGAATTGGTTGCATCATACACTGAAAATCATCACCATGACATAGCAGTGGCTATGTGCACTGTAAATTTATTTGATGATAATGCTGTGTCGCATTGTTGCTGAGTGTTGAAGTGTTGGCAGAAACAAATGACCATAGATAACATCCTAGTAAAAAAGAATTAGTTATGTATCTTGAATAATGAAGTACATAATACTGTATGTATAATTTTCTTTAAATAAATGGTATGAATAAGATAAAACATTTAAAGCTTTTTCTGCATGGAGAGCATTAACATATTTTATATTACTTTACATGGGGTAAATTGTTGTGCTTAACGAGAATTTTACGCGCGAGTAAGGTTCTGGAACAAATTATGCTCGCTATGTGAGGTTCCACAGTATATATAATGTAACTGATAATTATTTGACTATCATGGACTGAGATTTTTCCATACTTACAGGTCAACAGTGACTGAGCATCTCCTGCCAGTTTCGAGATGGGGAAGGGAGGGGGAGAGGGAGGGGAGGGGGAGTAGGGGTGCAGAGGGGTGAAGGCTGGAGGATTCCTGGGGCAGGGGGGAAGTGGCTCAGAACTGAACTGGGGAGGAGGTGACAAAAAAAGAGTCCCAGAATTAGCAACCCTTTTCCCTGAGGGATGGGTACAGGAGGGGGGAAGGGTAGGTATGTGGGGTTTCTCAGAAGAATGAATTATCTGAGGTGGTCATAAATCAACCAGTAGGGTGCCATAAATCAACATAATAATAGGTTAAGTGGAGGGTGAGGGGATAATTTACCACTGAATGAATTCTAGTCCCTGAGTGTATGCAACCTGCAAAAACAAACTGTGCTAAAACCTTCCTTGCCCCACTACAGATGAACTCAGCTGCCTTTCTGTGAGATACCTATTCATGACCCTTGAGGTCACTGAAGCACCAATTGTATATTGGATTGATGATGATGATGACTCTTGGGCTCCAAATACATCTCTGATGACTACTCAGTCCTCTCATTGTCATCTCTCTTCTTTGACTGGTTCCTTCTTGATGCTGTGGTCTACCATGGGACACTCATTCCCACCAACGTCGTTGAATAGTGGCATCACTCCTATTCAAATGTCAAGCAATTTGCTGATTACTCCAACCAGCTTCTATGGGCCCAACTACACATCCTCTCTCAAATACTGCTCACTCGTCTGTCAGCAAGACATAGTTACTGCTCAGCTGAGTACACTGGATTAAATTCACGAAGAATTTGGTACTGACATGCTCCCTGTTTAGTATCCTCACCAGCTGCACAATGAAACTGCTCTGCAGTGTGACACACTCATTCAGCGGCCATCGAAGTTCACAATTATAAATTTTCTATCGATACCAGTATGAATATTAATTTGTGAGCGGTTTGCGTAACTCCTTCATGGTGCATCGTGTTTAGGGTTTCATGCCTCAATCTGTAAAAATGGAACCATTACAGAATCGCTTTGTTGTCTATCTATCTATCCGTCTGTCTGACTGTTAAGAACCACCTTTCTCAGGAACGAGTAAATTTAACAAATTTATCATGTGTAGAACTTTTAAGCTTATCAATCAGTGTATTCAAAAGATATAGCCGTTTATGCCACATAATTTGGCACTCTAAAACTCACTCATCAAAACCTATACGGTACATGTAGAATTACAGTCTTGAAACTTCACAGGAAGCAAAGTGTCACAGTACAAGTAAAGCAAAAAAATCCATAAATTGTGTATTTGTACTTATGCAGCACAAAAAATATTTTTTGTCATTTTTTATCTGTCTGTTTGTCTGTCTGTCTTTGAAGACCATTTTTGCAGCATGAAATTTTCACTCTGCAGCGGAATGTACGCTGATATGAAACTTCCTGGCAGATTAAAACTGTGTCTTGGACCAACACTCGAACTCGAGACCTTTGCCTTTCGCAGGCAAGTGCTCTACCATCTGAGCTACTCAAGCACGACTTATGACACATCCTCACAGTTTCATAACTTCAATTCTGCCAGCAGCACGTTTCCTACCTTCCAAACTTCATAGAAGCTCTTCACAGAACAGCTTGGCATATTAAGTTCAAATTTATGACACATTGTAAGTCTATAGTCCCTTTGCAATGTAAAAATTTTAAGCTTTTAAGTCAGTGCAATCAAAAGACGCAGCCAAATATGACACATATTTTGATACTAGAAAACTCACTCATCAACATTTATATGGTACTTTCCTCTGACTTACAATCAAGAAATTTGGCAAAAAGAAATGCTTCATGGTGCAGTTAAATGTAAAGTTCCAAAATTGTTCATTTGTAATAATATCACACCAAAAAATAGTTCTTTTATCATTTGCTATCTGACTTCACACTTGAAATTAAAACATTCTCAAAAACCAGAGACCCATATCTTGGCAGTATGAAAGTCAATACAGACATAAATCGTCAATGTCCTCGATTTCTTGAATGGATGAAGCATCTACTTACATAATTAAATTTGTACAGAATCCTCAGTGCATGAGTTCTACTCGCATCAGGGGAATTTCCTGCTTTTTTGTTTCTTTTTGTTTTTTGTGTTAATGTGTAAATGTAAAAAATGGCTATGTGTATATTGTGTAATAGAGCTAAAATGTGCATATAGTAAATTCCAGATCTGTACTTATGTATGGTGTAACTGAATTACATTGTGTGTAAGTAGGTGGTTAGTAAACACAAGATGTGTACTTATATATGTGTAATTAAATTACTTTGTGTGTAAGTATATTATACAGCAGATACAAAATGTTTAGTTATGTATGAAATAACTGTATTTAAATACAATATGCCTATGATAATTAAATAATGCATATGATTATTATATTGTAAAACTGACAATACAGTGATGTAAACAGAGTCTGATCCACATATGTGCATCCAAAGATGCTAAATAAATAAATAAATAAATGACCTCTTTGTAGTATGATATCTCTTCTAACCAAATCATAATAATTTTTAACAGTTTTTCAATAATTTTCTTTTCTGCAATTGTTCAAATTTATTTAGTGAATTTATTTTGTTAAAAAATGATTTTATGATTCTAGTTAACTATGTATCTGGCAATAATTTCATACAGAAACAGTTGGTGATATTAGACTGTGAACATTACATTGTTTTTCATGAACATTTTTTTGTATCAAGGTTTATGTTTCTGGATGTTAGCAACTTTTTCATTTATAGAAAGCCCTTTTGAACTGTGCAAACTCTTGTATTTGGGAAGTGTGGAACAACAAACACTAGAGGTGTGAGTGGTAAAACAGGTTTAATCTCTCAATTTAAGTTCACACAAGGTCTGAATACAAACACTGTCAGAAGGAATTGTAAAGTGAGTCCCTATCAGCATCAGACAACACTGTCACTTCAAGTCTGTGTATGTCCTTAGTTATAAGTGGTGAATCCAAACATTTTGCGATACTGCAGCCTGACTTTGCACTCCCGTCCATAGTGCAGAATGCGCTTTGAACTAGTCCAATGCGCATGAGTACACAGGCCATTGGGGAGCCCGCAGTGCTATGGCATGGCATGACTGGCTGCTAGTCAGTAGGCTGCTATTTTCCATATGTACGTCCGCAGCTCGTGGTCGTGCGGTAGCATTCTCGCTTCCCACGCCCGGGTTCCCGGGTTCGATTCCCGGCGGGGTCAGGGTTTTCTCTACCTCGTGATGACTGGGTGTTGTATGATGTCCTTAGGTTAGTTAGGTTTAAGTAGTTCTAAGTTCTAGGGGACTGATGACCATAGATGTTGAGTCCCATAGTGCTCCGAGCCATTTCCATATGCACGCAGTGTTGCCAACAGTATATACTTTTTTCCAACCAGATTGAGAGTAAAAAAGACTAAAAATGCCATAAAAGAACTAGATTCTAAAATTTTATTCAGAAGCATAGAAATGACAATGAAACGCCACGCACTCGAGATACAGATTGCATAAATAACATATTTTTTTTTACTAAACTTACCTAAAACTGGATAAGAATGTCATCTTCATCATTATCGCCATCGTCCTCACGGGAAAGATAAGCTGCAGTAGAAGTTGATGGTCTCGATTTATATGCTTCAGTTGTCCCCTATTATTCTGAGAACTGACTCAGGAAATATTTAATTATGACAGCATCGATCCTTTCTGCAAAGACCTGCACGAATCCCTAATATGGCGTTTACCATATCTGTATGCATTCGGTTCCTTATCTTCTTTTTGACGAGATTCAATAGGCTGAATATTCTTTCTACCTCGCCCTTGGACCAAGGAGGCAAGAGCCCAGATAATGCAAATTCTGCAAGTACTTTAAAAGGATTTTCACCGCTGGTGTCATGGTAACTGAAAACCTCACACCAGAAATCGTCAGAATTGATAACGTCATCCCATTGGATGACAGTCATTTTTTGCCACTGTAATTCAGTTATTGTAATTGTATCATTATCCAAGTGAGTGCTTTCTAACATGGGAATTAAGGGTTCTTTTAGCTCTACAATGGCCTTTGAAACTGCAAGAAGAGATAATTTCCTCAATACTTCCATATTATCAGGCAATTTTTGCTGTAATCGTTTGACAAGTGAAGGAACAAATTTTACACATATTTCTCTAATATTTTTTTCTTCACCTTCGGATATTTTGTTTCTAATTTCTGAAACTTTTTTCAAACAAGCATCCAAGATACAGCTTTGGATCTAGGTGATTTTAGAAATCTTTGTCAAAATATTTTCTCTGAACTGGATAGGTGAGAATGACAACTTGCTTAAGAAGAGACTGAATAAGAATTACCAGGTCATCTAATAACTTGCAAGGGCCCACACCATTTGACTCGAGTTCCTTATTGACTCTCTGAAGACTTGAAAGCATAGGTTTCAAAAATAGCAAATATACTAAATTAAGTTCGTCACTGAACATCGAATAGAGCAGTCCAGCTGTGTAGCATTTCTCGCTTTGCCTAACAATTTAAAAATGAGTTTTTAGCTCGAGCCATTGATCAATTATTTTACATACAGCAGGTTCAATAGATAACAATCTCGTGTCGCAAGCATGTGAGATTTTCAGTGGCTCCTCCCCTTCATTTAGGATTGAGAAAATCTGGCAGTAAAAGAGCTGTCGTGAAGAAGATCGAGAAAACCAGTTGTAAGTTTCCCTAATCAAAAAATTCAAATTTCTTGGAAGACATTCTGCAGTTGCTGCAGAGGTTGCCAACTGAATGGAATGACAGACACACCTTATAAGTACCAAACGCAGAATCTCCATTTTAAGTATTTCATACATGCTGTTATTAATACCGACCATCACACTAACATTATCTGTTCCTATTCCCCGCAATTTCTTTAAATCTGAATTAACTTCTTTCAACGCCTCTTTAATAGCTGATACAAAAGACTCTGCATTGCATTATTCAAGTTCCACTAGTGTAAGAAATGTCGAACCAATCTTGTGAGATGTTTTACTACGATAAATTACAGCAATTGCTAGGACTTTAGTGACACTAATGTTAGTTGATTCGTCAATTAAAATACTGTACATAACCATCATCATCACTTCTCAGATCGTTCGCAAAATAGGGCCCAAGAACATTCTTGATAATAGCACTACACTTTGTACGATGTAACTTAATCTGGCTTGCAACAAGACTGCCTTTGAACCTGTTTTTACGCATTTCTCCAAGTGATCACTCGACATTATAGCACAATGTGCGGACACAAAGAGGGCGAGTGGCCCTACGAAATCCTGAACTGTTTTAAAATTAAGTTTTTCCTGTCTTTCGGAGGAAAAGAAAAAACTGCAGATTTATGTTTTCTAATTTCTGCCTGATTTTCTATATCCGCTAACCAGCTCTTACAGCACAGTGACACACTTTACAGAATGCCTTTGTGTTATCTACTACAGATTGTGATAACCATTGGACAAATTTCGGATTTTTTAACCATTCTTCCCTAAACTTTTGAGTGTATTGAGGTATAATTCTACCCAATTAACAGAACTATAATCAATCACTATGACGAGAAGAACAAGCACAGCCACTTCTGACACGAACTCGACAATAGCTGAATAATAACAAGCAGTTTGCTTTTAGTTCAGCTGCTCGGTCCTCGACAATGGGAATATATAATACACTCCTGGAAATGAAAAAAAAAACACATTGACACCGGTGTGTCAGACCCACCATACTTGCTCCGGACACTGCGAGAGGGCTGTACAAGCAATGATCACACGCACGGCACAGCGGACACACCAGGAACCGCGGTGTTGGCCGTCGAATGGCGCTAGCTGCACAGCATTTGTGCACCGCCGCCGTCAGTGTCAGCCAGTTTGCCGTGGCATACGGAGCTCCATCGCAGTCTTTAACACTGGTAGCATGCCGCGACAGCGTGGACGTGAACCGTATGTGCAGTTGACGGACTTTGAGCGAGGGCGTATAGTGGGCATGCGGGAGGCCGGGTGGACGTACCGCCGAATTGCTCAACACGTGGGGCGTGAGGTCTCCACAGTACATCGATGTTGTCGCCAGTGGTCGGCGGAAGGTGCACGTGCCCGTCGACCTGAGACCGGACCGCAGCGACGCACGGATGCACGCCAAGACCGTAGGATCCTACGCAGTGCCGTAGGGGACCGCACCGCAACTTCCCAGCAAATTAAGGACACTGTTGCTCCTGGGGTATCGGCGAGGACCATTCGCAACCGTCTCCATGAAGCTGGGCTACGGTCCCGCACACCGTTAGGCCGTCTTCCGCTCACGCCCCAACATCGTGCAGCCCGCCTCCAGTGGTGTCGCGACAGGCGTGAATGGAGGGACGAATGGAGACGTGTCGTCTTCAGCGATGAGAGTCGCTTCTGCCTTGGTGCCAATGATGGTCGTATGCGTGTTTGGCGCCGTGCAGGTGAGCGCCACAATCAGGACTGCATACGACCGAGGCACACAGGGCCAACACCCGGCATCATGGTGTGGGGAGCGATCTCCTACACTGGCCGTACACCACTGGTGATCGTCGAGGGGACACTGAATAGTGCACGGTACATCCAAACCGTCATCGAACCCATCGTTCTACCATTCCTAGACCGGCAAGGGAACTTGCTGTTCCAACAGGACAATGCACGTCCGCATGTATCCCGTGCCACCCAACGTGCTCTAGAAGATGTAAGTCAACTACCCTGGCCAGCAAGATCTCCGGATCTGTCCCCCATTGAGCATGTTTGGGACTGGATGAAGCGTCGTCTCACGCGGTCTGCACGTCCAGCACGAACGCTGGTCCAACTGAGGCGCCAGGTGGAAATGGCATGGCAAGCCGTTCCACAGGACTACATCCAGCATCTCTACGATCGTCTCCATGGGAGAATAGGAGCCTGCATTGCTGCGAAAGGTGGATATACACTGTACTAGTGCCGACATTGTGCATGCTCTGTTGCCTGTGTCTATGTGCCTGTGGTTCTGTCAGTGTGATCATGTGATGTATCTGACCCCAGGAATGTGTCAATAAAGTTTCCCCTTCCTGGGACAATGAATTCACGGTGTTCTTATTTCAATTTCCAGGAGTGTAGAAATATTATACCGTATCATGCATTATTGAAGTTAGTTAATTTCAATTTTTCATACATTTAAAATAATTTTACAACAAAGTATGAGAGTTTCATACTTAAGTCCTTCTTGCACTCGTTATTTACATTGTTGAGTTCCAGTAGCAATTAAGCTTAGGTTCTTTCGAAGAGCTGCCAGGAAGCTACTTGAAGAACCAGCGCACAGGCGCTACTGCGCATGCGCGTCAACGTTGACGTCAAGAGCCTGTGCTTGGTGTCTGGGCTCTTCCAACTCATTTTACTGATCGTCTGTCACCGAGCGGCGAACAGGTGAACCTCTACAGGTGATTTTATAAGAATAAATAAAACATAAGAACATATAATGTGCTTACCTTACAATCTCGAAGATCCACAAACAGTGAACTAATGCGATCGGCTATTGAAAGACAATCGAAAAAACGCGGACACGTACCATCACTACAAGCCATTTAACTGTGTGCATGCGCCAAATTGGCAGCTTGACAGCGCCAGAAAATTTTCCACAGGTAGCATCTGGCTACTTGATGCTACTTCCTAGTCGCTCTTCAAACAGCTGGCGCCCCACTTCAGGTAGCCAGATTTGGGTCCAGACGCGTTTCGAACGACATTTCCGCTTTGCACATGCGCAGTGGCCAGAAAGCGGCCTTTCGAACGAACGTTTTATGTTTCTTAACAGATTTTATAGTATAAGAAGTTGCAAGAAAGTAATTCTTTCTATAACCTGTTGAGCATGCTGAAATGAACTAGAATGAACAAAATAAACTTTTCGAAGAATACAATATATAGACTAGAATTCAACCAGGTAATATTTTAAAAAGACTAAATTTCCCACTAGCAACCAGATCTTAAATTTTCCAACCAGATGACCTTTCAAAAACTAGATCTAGTTGAAAACAAGTAAATTGGCAACACTGTATGTATGCCAGATGGCGTTGCTGGGGTCACGGCAGAAGCAGCTTAGGGGTGGTTGCGCCTGTTAGTGGCGATGGTGCTGAAAAGGAACTAAAAAATGTTGTAATTTAATCTCAAAGATACAAGAAGAAAATTTGTTCGACTGTCATACCAGAGGAATACTCTGAAAAACTGTTTTATCCTTGACAGACAAAGGACTAATTTCGAGATTCTTTTATTACTTCTAGTATTAACTACTTTTTGTTCTGATGTGCTGGCGTAAAGACGTACTGTATAATTTCATGTCTATGTGTATGTTAAATGAAGGTGTTAAAGGATGAAAAATGTGTTTTATAATTTCTGTCTAGATCAAGCCTAAATCCCATACCAATGGAGTACAAATTATTCTGTTAATTCGAGAAGGCGAATTTTAGATGGAGGCGACAATTTTCACGACGGCGCTGCTCAACAATAGAGGTACGTGATTGTGCTCACTACTTTCCTTTGGTGGCCGCTAAGATTAATTCCGATGTGTTTTTGCCGAGACATTCAGAACCTGCAATCTTCCTTTTCGTATAAAAATAGGAGTCCGATAAAAAAAGAAATATTCTTAAATTTAAATAATCGTAATTCTTTTACCCAGGCCACGGGGAATGATAGAACGTACGTGCCTCTACCCTGATTGCACGCTCGAAATCTCCGAGTGTGTTACGACGTAATTATTTTTCGAAAAAAATTAAGATAGATCTTTCTCATCAGATCGCAACCACTCGCACGCGAATGTACGTACCCTCTGAATGTGTCTAGTCAGTCGTGCGCATTGTGCTAAAGCTTTTCTGTTAATATTCAGTGGATTACATCTCCGCAACATGCCGATAATCGCACTTCACGCGAAGTATTTATTACGCAAGTTTCAGGCTCCATTTAATGTCAAAAATTCCGAAGTACGGCTGACTAAGCAAACCGCTACAATAATTTCATATCTCTACAACTACAATAACACAAAACAACAATAACGTAACAGAGAGGGTACGTTACAGTGCCGACGCCTATCGTCCGTTAGCTGAATGCCGTCTGATTCTTGGCCGCGAAACGCTGTGCGCCATTGTGCAGTCATTGACGACACTGAACAGACCTTGCCATTGTGCCTTTCTTGCACCTTCGTAGATATTCTACTCACCTTTTCAAGAGTCTGTTTCCCGAGTTTATCTTTAGTCATACAAGGTCCCCATCTGCTGATAATAATAAATAAATAATTCTTAATTTCATTTTTTATTTACATGCATATTATCGCTATCGGCTAGCACACACTCCATTTCATTGCGCTCTTGAAGCAGTTTCTGTTCACATTTGGCGACCAAATTTATGTCATCAGTAAATTGAATTCTGCTGATTTTATGTCCATGACAGAAAACTACCACATGGAAATAGTCCAGCGCTCCATATTGCCTCTACAGTACTCTTCTTCTTTTTGTTTTGCCTTTATCCTATACATACATGGGGTAAACATGGTTATTATCGGATTTGGTACTGTTAACGTTAGAGGATGCCCTTATGCCCTTCCTGTCACCACAACCTTAACCCCAACTGGGAAGGAATTCGTGTATTCCAAATTTCTGATCAGAAGATCCAGATAAATACGTCGTTTTAAAACCATTGAATTTTACCATTCTCTGTGAGTTATTGCATATACATCCATCATTTTGAAACGCAAGGTGTACACTCGCATTTCCTCAGAAATCCATTAGAAGTCGTAGCAAAACCAGTCTTTTCCTTATACCAGCACCTTTCCAAACTTTGCTAGGATATTTCTGCACTCACAGTGTGATATGATCTCTTCCTTAATCCAATACTCCTTCTCAACTGTACCGAATACATGATCCGATAGCGCCGGCCGCGGTGGCCGTGCGGTTCTGGCGCTGCAGTCCGGAACCGCGAGGCTGCTACGGTCGCAGGTTCGAATCCTGCCTCGGGCATGGGTGTGTGTGATGTTCTTAGGTTAGTTAGGTTTAAGTAGTTATAAGTTCTAGGGGACTTATGACCTAAGATGTTGAGTCCCATAGTGCTCAGAGCCATTTGAACCATGATCCGATAGCAAGAAATTGTGTCTGCGAATAGGAAAATATTGAGTGTGTGTGCGTTCCACAAAATGTATCAGCATACAGAGCGTTATAGAATTTTTGTTCTAGTTGCACAAAAACTCAAGTTTCAATCCTCTCTTACCAATACCTCTAACCATCACTTCCAAATAAAGTAGGGGAAAATGTTTTAGTGGAGATGTGATTTCATTTGCATCTCATCCAGCTTCTGTTTCACATCAAGTATATTGAGAAATGTTATCAGTACCCTGCTTTGGTTCATGTATCAGCACAGTCAGGTTATAGGATCATACCTGTCGTGCATAAAACACTTCCCCGATAGAGGGCTTTGGCAGAGATCGATTTGTTGTCTGTCAGAGACAAATTTTACACTGTCTTCAGAGTATATATCCAGAAATAGCTCTAACGCCTTCGTCAAGGTAAGTAGACTAAAGTGAATTTTGAAAATACCTCTACATAAAATGACGTAAGTTTTGAAAAAACGGCCTGTATTCTCTGTTTCGTAAGTGTGGGATAAAGCACGTTTCGTTAAAGCCGGTTGGATAGGTTTGTAGATGAAGCTGAACAGTTTTTTTAAGAATAAAATTATTTGAAAATAACCCAGAAAGCAAGATTTGTAAAATCGGTCCTCAGTTGTGGGCCGGTTCTTTGAAGACAGGATACAATGGCTTTATATAATAACAACCAGATTAAAATGAAATAAAATACATAAAGGTAAAATAGTAAAAATAGAACTCAGGTGTCTGTGTACTCCAAGAGTCATCAACTATTAGTCCCAAACCCGGAATGCAAAAATCACATGGAATAGGGGCCAGAATTCATAAACCATGAAAATCATACAAAGCTAGATCATCTTAAGTAAGGCAAAATGAAGCCGATACAGGCTCAAAATGGGAGGCAAACAGTAAATCGAGTAGTGTTTACATTATGCTGAAACTTAGCTCTGTCACTTGAGAGAACGAAAAAGGCTACGAGGAGTCGAACAGAGAGTGCAAGTCTGAGCTACGCGGATGCTACAATGAGTACCGTGAAAATGCCACATCGTTGCGAAGTAGCAGAAGCAGGTAGAGCACTCTCATATGTTAACAACTCAGGCTCAAAAAATGTTATATAAACGCAGAAGTTAGTTCGGATTTTCCACGACTTTCTCACCAAACATGTCCAGCTATCTCTACAGCGCTCTTCTGAACCACAAAGTGGCGACTTTTCAGACGTCAAACAGGTTTCTAACTTTGAGCCTAGTATTTCAGTGTGACCTATTTTTTGCTTGCCTATTACACAGTGTTATAACGTTCCACAATTTAAACAACTGATATCGGTGTAAAAAGATTAATTTACTTCCTGAGAAAATCATCGATATCTCTTTATGTGCGTAATATCTGCTTTTATTGCCATTTACGATGAATTACCTTTCAGTGCAGCAAAAGTGATATTTTTATAGGCGTTTTACAATCTGTAATTACACGGGTTGGACTAAATATGCAGACCCCAGAAACACAACACATCATCTTGCCTAATTCGGTGTAGAAAACCTGTTGGCATTCAGAATGGCTTGCAGTCGTCTCGGAATGGATAAACAGAGATTCTCAAGGGAATATTATACGAGGGCGGTTCAGAAAGTAACCTCCGTTTGGTCACAGTGCGGGTTGTGGGGGGAGTAGCGACGCCATCTGTGCGTTCACGCACTCAACAGGTCAGTCGGCATCAAGCCGTGGTCGAGTGAACGTTGTACCTGCGCTAGTTTAGTTTTTGTGGCAGTTTGAAATGTGTGCTGCAATAGAAAACCCCGCCAAATGTGAAGTGCGTGCTGTCATAAGGTTTTTTTACAGCCAAAGGTTATTCTGTAGCAGCTATTCATCGTGAGCTTTGTGCCGTGTACGGACCAATAGTTATGAGTGAAGGAGTTGTCCGTGAATGGGTACGTTTATTTAAAAGTGGACGAGAAAACGTTCATGGTGAAGAGAGGAGTGGTAGACCATCATTGGTGACTGAAGAACTCGTTCAGACAGTTGATGCAAAAGTTCGTGAAAATCGACGTTTCTCAATGTCGGAGTTGTCTACTGGTTTTCCACAGATTTCTAAGACTCTCTTGTACGAGATAGTGACAGCAAGATTGGGTCACCGTAAGTTCTGTGCACGATGGGTGCCCAAAATTCTTACCGACCACCACAAAACTCAAAGAATGGCCTCTGCATTAGACTTTCTGTCACGTTATGAGGACGAAGGAGAACCATTGTTAAACAGAATCGTGACCGGTGACGAAACCTGGATTAAGTACGTGAACCCTGAGACAAAAGAACAATCAAAGATGTGGGCACATTCAAATTCGCCTACCAAACCAAGAAAAGCCTCGCAAGATTTTTCTGCCAGAAAACTGATGGCAACGGTGTTTTGGGATGCCAAAGGGGTGTTGTTGGTTGAATTCATGGAACGTGGTACGACCATTAATCAAGACGTGTACTGTGAAACAATAAAAAAGTTACGACGGGCTATACAGAACAAACGCCGTGGTATGCTGACTTCCGGTATCGTTTTTTTGCGCGATAACGCCCGTCCTCACTCTGCTCGCAGAACAACGGCCCTTCTTGAGTCCTTCAAGTGGGACGTTATCAACCATTCACCTTACAGCCCAGACCTGGCGCCAAGTGATTATCACCTCTTCATGCATTTGAAGAAATGGCTCGGGTCACAGCGGTTTGATGACGACGAAGAGCTCAAAGATGCGGTCACAGGCTGGCTCCAGGCACAAGCGGGTGATTTTTATGCAGAAGGAATTTCAAAGCTTGTGAGGAGATACGATAAGTGCCTCAATCGCTATGGAGACTATGTAGAAAAATAGTGCAAAGATGTAGTTGTAAGATGTATATATTAAAATATTTTTATTTAACTTGGTGTATTTTTTTAAATCAACCGGAGGTTACTTTCTGAACGGCCCTCGTATCATTCTTCCTGCAAAATAGTGGCAAATTCAGGTAATGTAATGGAGGGGGATAGCGATCACGCTCCCTTCTCTCCAAAGTCAACGACAAAGGCTCAATGATGTTGAGATCTGGAGACTGCAGTGGCCAGTGCATATTCGTTTTCATAAACCTAGTCCTGGATGATGCGAGCTGTGTGAACAGAGACCTTGTCGTCTTGGAACACAGTATCACCATTGCTGAACAAACATTGTAGCATTGGATGAATCTGATAAGCCAATGCGACTTCGAAGCGTAACAATAGGATCCATGCAATACCACCATATGGGTGACGAAATCGTCCACGAACGTCAGCCATTATTCACCCTCGGGACATGAACTCTGTCAGAAGTTGGAAACAGTGCGAAACAAGACACATCTGACCAGAGCACTTTCTTCCATTGCTCTGTAGTCGATGTTTTATGGCCTTGGCACCACGTTTTCCCGTTATGGGTATTTGTGTCACTGATAAGTGGTTTTGGAATTCCAGCTCGTCCTGCAATTCGCTGCTTATTGAGCTATCTTCGTTGTTTTTTTTTTTTTTTTTTTTTTTTTTTTTGTGCTTACAGCGTTCCAGAGTTTGACATTCAGTTCTACAGAGACTTCTACAGGTCTCGCCCTTCTATTTTTCGTCACAGTCCTCTTCAGTAACCGTCTATGTCGATCATTCAATACACATATTTGCCCACGTTGTGACATAGCGGATGGTGTTTTTTCGCTTTATCTGTATGTGATACGGTACCTCTAAAATTCTTTGGCTACCTTGGTTACGAAAGCACGCAACTTAACGAGCACCAACAATTTGCCCACGTTCGAGTTCACTTAGCTGTAGTAAGGAGGGCGCCCATGGCCGGGGGCAAAGGTGAGTGGGGGTGCAGTTACACCCCCTTAGTTCTCAGGGAAAGGATAAAAATAGTGCGTTCAGGTGTTTTCTCTCAAGAAAATAATTTAAAAGTCGGTATTACGTTCGTTTTTAACTGCGTCGTAGTTGTAACTTTACATGTCTACTTAAAAGTCGTCTTTCGGCTTCGGAAATATTAAAAATACTCTATACCTCTTAAGTTTAGCCCCCCCCCGCCCGACACACCCACCCACTTACAAACTATTGTACGGGCGCTCTTGTCAGACATAATGCACTCACAACTACACTGTACACTGTTATGACCACGACTGGACAAATACACACATCAAAAAAAGTTTTGCAGCAACACGGTTCCCAGAACTCCTGAAGACAGACCTTGACTGTGGACACTGTATCACAACCATAGTCCTTTTTGCTGTTCAGAGGTGTCACTAAACCCGCACAAACATGTAAACAACCATGCATGAGCAGGGCCTATTACGACGGAGGGGTTGCGACAGCCGATCAGTTCCAGTCATTCCACCAGGAAGGAGGTACACGGCTCATGTCCGTAGTTCAACAATGCCTAGACGGTCAACACTGCGGTTCGATCGCGTCCGCACGTTACTTTGTGCTAGGAAGGGCTCTCAACAAGGGAAGTGTCCAGCCGTCTCGGCGTGAACCAAAGCGATGTTGTTCGGACATGGAGGAGATAGAGAGAGACACGAACTGTCGATGACATGCATCGCTCAGGCCGCCCAACGGCTACTACTGCAGTGTATGACCGATACCTAAGGATCATGGCTCGGAGAAACCCTGACAGCAATGCCAACATGTTGAATAATGCTTTTCGTGCAGCCACAGGACGTCGTGTTACGATTCAAAATGCGCGCAATAGGCTGCATGATGCACAACTTCACTCCCGACGCCCATGCAACCATGCAACCACAACATCATGCAGCGCGGTACAGATGGGCCCAACAACATGCGGAATGGACCGATCAGGATTGGCATCACGTTCTCTTCACCGATGAATGTCGCATATACCTTCAACCAGACAATCGTCGGAGACGTATTTGGAGCCAACCCCGTCAGGCTGAACGCCTTAGACACACTGTCCAGCGAGGTGGAGATTCCCTGCTATTTTGGGGCAGCATTACTGGGGACCGACGTATGCCGCTGGTGGTCATGGAAGGCGCCGTAACGGCTGTACGATACGTGAATGCCATCCTCCGACCGACAGTGCAACCGTATTGGCAACATATTGGCGAGGCATTCGTCTTCATGGATGACAATTCGCGCCCCCATCGTGCTCATCTTGTGAACGACGTCCTTCAGGATAACGACATCGCTTGACTAGAGTGGCTAGCATGTTCTCCAGACATGAACCCTAGCGAACATGCCTGGGATGGATTGAAAAGGGCTGCTTATGGACGACGTGACCCATCAGCCACCCTGAGGGATCTACACCGAATCGCTGTTGAGGAGTGGGACAATCTGGACCAACAGTGCCTTGATGAACTTGTGGATAGTATGCCACGACGAATACAGGCATGCATCAATGCAAGAGGACATGCCACTTGGTATTAGAGGTACCGGTGTGTACAGCAATCTGGATCACCACCTCTGAAGGTCTCACTGTATGATGGTACAAGATGCAATGTGTGGTTTTCATGAGCAATAGAAAGGGCGGAAATGATGTTGATATCTATTCCAATTTTCTGTCAGGTTCCGGAACTCTCGGAACCGAGGTGATGCAAAACTTTTTTGATGTGTGTACAAAAGCGCAACCTGCAGGCCTGACTGGCGTCTTCATTTAATTTCAAGCATGCATTTCTCTCGGTGTTTCCACATTTTTGCCCCATCCCCCGCTCTTCAACAAATGGACACTTAGCACTTAGTTGGTAATAGTGAGAATACGACACAGAATGTCACGATCTCGATCGCGTTTGGGACTAGCTAATTTTCCAATTGTGAAAGTAACAACCGTATCGCAGTCTGCAATCAAATGATTCTGATTTCAAATTAACTATAAGTGATAAACAACAAGGGTACTTGTAATTTGGAGGAAAATAAGGGCACGTGGATTGTAGAGAGCCACTGTGTTCCGCTTACTAATCATTTGGGAAAGCAGTTTCCCATAACATCGTAATTGCGTAATTCTTTTTTAGTTTTCTTCGTACTTAGAACTACAACTGTTGATGACGATAACGACGTGAGTTTTGAGATGAGACATGGAAATTGTCTCAAAAGAACCATTATCTCGAACAAGACTTTAATTCTGCCCAAGGAATACTGCGAAAATGTGAAAGAATTCAACCATTACAAGACAATACTCTTGCAACACTATTTGCTTTCTGCGGAGCAACATCCAATGTAACAGGATGAGCAGACAACGGGAGTATGGCCGTCCATATCCCCGCCGACAGTCGTCATATAGGTTTTCCGCGATCTGCCGAAACTGCTAAAGGTGAATGCTGGCATGGCTCCTTCGAAAGGACACGGCCGATTTTCTTTCCCATCCTTCCCCAGTCGAGCTAAGTGCTGCGTATACTATAATGTCCTGGTCATCTACGGGACGTTAAGCCCTAATCTTCCTTCCTTTTCCCTGAAAATGGTTCAAATGGCTCTGAGCACTACGGGACTTAACATCTATGGTCATCAGTCCCCTAGAACTTAGAACTACTTAAACCTAACTAACCTAAGGACATCACACAACACCCAGCCATCACGAGGCAGAGAAAATCCCTGACCCCGCCGGGAATCGAACCCGGGAACCCGGGCGTGGGAAGCGAGAACGCTACCGCACTACCACGAGATGCGGGCCTTTTCCCTGAGAAGACAAGTAATTCAAGCTACTTTCCGACCACCCAATAAGAAAAAAAGAGACGCAACGCGCGGTAAAAGTCTGTATTGGTCTCAGGATATATGGGATTATAAAATACCTTATGAGGGCAGCTACAGTAAACGCTACAGGGCCTGAACACCGTGCAGGACACCGATGCTATCATTAAATATCGAGACTTGCACAAAAGAGTGATTCCCGAGCACAATATTACACACAGTCATAGCATTATATTTGATAAGACAGAAAATCTTGTCCGAATCATCGGCGTACCTTCATCATCTCATAAAACAAGCTGTTGGGATCACAGTGTACTACCGCACCGTAACAGCTTCAACTGGAACAGCGATTATAGCCATAGTGATTCATGGAAATGGGCGCAGGATGCTGAGAGGTTATAGAGGGCTATGTCTGTATGGGGTTGGTGACGTTACTTACATCCCATCATTGTCGTCGACATAACCTCTTGTGGCATACACAACTTCTCTAAATTCTACATATCGTCACTAAAACTGAGGTCGATTGGATAATCGACACAAAAGACCACCACGATTGACTATGACGACCGAGGAAGTCATCGAAAGGAAGGACGTAACTGAACTGGGGCTACGGGGGCATGAGCCGGGGGACACTGAGGATGGAGGGCTCATTGCGCTCGAAATGTTCAAATGTGTGTGAATTCCTAAGGGACCAAACTACTAGGGTCATCGCCCCTAGACTGACACACTACTTAAACTAACTTATGCTAAGAACAACACACACACACACACACATGCCCGAGGGAGGACTCGAACCACATGGCCGCTCCGCGCGGCATGGTACCCGAAAGAAAGAACAAACAGAAAAAAGAAAACGAGTAAAATTAGTAAAATCGATCATTAAAATAATCAGAGATCGTTTTGGAAATCGTGCTGACGAAAATATATGCGAACTTTAGCTAGGAGACGACGCTTCGTCCAATGCTTTTATGTAGGCTACATGTAAAAAAAAGTAAACATAACATGTGAAGTTAAAGATCACAAAAATGTTATAGGAGTATGTAATTAAATATGAAACGGTTTAAACTGATTGATGAGCTCACTGAAGATATTCTTTGCACACAATACTGAAAACTGAGATTGTTAGCTATTGTAAACATGTGAATATCATTCTTTGCACACAATATTGAAAACTGAGATCGTTAGCTACTGTAAACATGTGAATATCAGTTCGAGGCCATTCACAGTCATCCGACTTCTATCGAAATAGCTACTCCCGTCAGCCACAGCTTCGAGTGTCTTCCCAGAGTGAACGATGACTTGGCTTTGTCGTGTCAGATCCAAAAGGGGAGGGGGGGGGGGGAGGGGGACACAAAGGCGAAGAGGTCATATGCCAATGATACTATCTGCTACAAATTACTTATCGCCAAAATGCAACACAGCGTTAAGCAAAGACGACTATAGTGTCAAGTTGACAGCGGGAAGAATCAACACATTAACTACTCAAATTACAGTGACTTGTACCGAAGTAGTACTAGGGAGACAATAACCCAAGGAAACGTAGGCGCACTGTGCTGGTAGTGAGGATACGAAATGCAGTGGCACGAAGACATGAAAGCTGATCAACGTTATTTAATTATACACAAGCAGAACCAACAATTCCAAATCGTACTTCATAAGATTTTAAAAAGAAAACCAGTTTTCTGAAAAAATACAGCTTAATATTTCATATTCATTTATAAATGTTAGAAATTCTGATAAACATGAACTATTTCTGATGATACGTGCATGGCAAACGCGTGTTTCAAGACTTCGCCTTGAAACACTCGATTCATCGAATAATTTCTACACCAGCGAATACACAGATCACTTGGCGCTGAAACTTCGTAGAAGAACTTACTCTTCTCCTCCTGTTTCGTTAGGACCCTTCAGGATCACGTGTGGCTTGTTTTACACGTCTTGTTTCTTCCCAATACCTCTTCATTCTCTCGCTTCTTCTGTTTCTTTCTTCTTCTATTAAGACAACTTTGATTTTGGTGTCCGGCCACCTGTGACCATCCACCGTCCCTTTATACTTCTCCCTGTCCTGTACTACTGCCTGCAGATTCCTTTCTTTTATTCCTACAGCCTTCCAGTCATCTCTGACTTCCTTCACCCAGTTATTTCCCGTATGACATGTTGTATTCCATATCCTCTTAGTCAACCTCTCCTCGTCCGTCCACATGATGTGCCCAACAAATCGTAACCTCCTCTTCCGGATCTCGCCCGATATGGGTTCAATATTTTCATACAGTCCCTGTCGTGTTCTGTGTATCCAGATATCCCCATGTTTTGTGGTGCCCCATATGTCTCTCAAAATTTTTCGCTCTTCCTTCACCAACTGTATACAAGCTCTCTGATTGTATAATTTTAGCATCCCCGTTTTCTTGTGATTACATGATTTATAAAATTCACGTTCCTCCAACTCAAAGTGTCTCAGTTGTACCTTGACATACAGTTTTTTTCCCCCCATCTCCGAGTGAGATGGCGGGCTGCAGGAGAGTATAGCTCTTAAATGCTATTAGTTGTAGTTTATTCTGTGGTGGCACAATTTATTTAGGAGAATTTGGGTGCTATTTAATTTCGATGAGTTTTATTGCAGATAGATGGGAGAAAGATGTTATTATTTTTAACTTCTTCATTCCGAATCCCGCGATTCGCCTTTCGGCTAAGGGAAAATCGTCACGGTCGAAAAGCCTCAGCTGGGATTAGTTGTCTGATTTTCTGGCTTTTGCTTCTTCTTGTTATCACTGTGATACTGCAAATTTAGCCCATGTAAAATTTTCGTCTCATTCTGTAGACATTGTATGAAATACGAATGCTTAATCAATTATTTTGCTGTGTATCCTTGTGGGTAGCTTTGGTCTAAGGGCGATCTCGTTGACTTCATTATTACCTAAGATGCATCTGGTGAAGTGAGTCGGATATGGCTTCTAGAATGATACAGGGAGGGAAACAGTACTTGAATTTTTGGAAGTTGAACGTTAGAGGGTCATGCTGTAAAAGTTGAGATTTAGTGAGTCTGTCGCGGATTAGCGTGTTAAGCCCGATTCTGGTGCATTGTTCTTTGATTCTTTCCTGTATGTTTTTTGTGTTGAGGGTTTGGTGAAGAGCATTTGTAGGAAAGTCATGATGCAGATTTCCAGCAATACGCAGCATTCTCCGGTCAGGAGATTGAACTCATTTCGCTTGGCTTGTTGGTATGACCTCTGCTTGAGATCAATATTCAAGAATTGAGCGGACAAGGATATTATGTGCAGGAAGGACCACTAGTTGGTCAATTCCACGTTGCTACGTTTCATGAGTAGCACTAGGTTGGGTATGGTACACTTAGTTTGCAAAATCCGTTTAACTTATATATAACTCGAATGTCGAAGATCTGCCTGTGACACGGCAGCAGTAAGGTGCAGCCGGCCGAAGTGGCCGTGCGGTTAAAGGCGCTGTAGTCTGGAACCGCAAGACCGCTACGGTCGCAGGTTCGAATCCTGCCTCGGGCATGGATGTTTGTGATGTCCTTAGGTTAGTTAGGTTTAATTAGTTCTAAGTTCTAGGGGACTAATGACCTCAGAAGTTGAGTCCCATAGTGCTCAGAGCCATTTGAACCATTTTAGTAAGGTGCAATCGATTTGACGCATGTATTTTGGTTTCCACGAAATAGCAGGACATAAGACGTTTGTTGATGACTTACCTTCTGACTGCTATGGCTGCTGCTGTGTTCTTCCCGCGTTTGACGGTGTTAAGTTGTGCAGACGAGGGACAGACACATTCGTGTTGCTCGTCAATCGTCTCATTTCAGACTGTTGCTATGCAACGACGTGGACCGCTGCAAAGAGCGCTTTATGTTGAGAACAGAGTCACGTCGCTATGCGTGCTGTTTATTTATAAGATGGAATGTGGAAAATAACCACCGCACAAGTAACGAAAGTATCCAGTGGTAATAGTAGGGACGTAATAGGCTGGGACGGGAGAGACAATGTCCTCCAGGATAAGGTACCTCTTGAACTTAAAAAATAGAAAAAAATATGGAAAAGTGAATGGGGAAGTAAAAGCGGAAATTTTAGTGAAATGAAGTTGTCAAGAGAAATTTTTCACTGCGTTAAAAAGAAGAAAACTTGTTTAGGAAATAATTATCGAGTAAAGATACGCAAATCATTTACCTCCGTTAGGCAAGTCAAAGATAAATTAGGATACGAATTTCAGTTAGATTAAATTAGATTAGATTAGTTTTTCGTTACATAGATCCGTGTTGAGGAGATCCTCGTGGATGTGGAACATGTCACTTTTTTTTTAAAGCTGAAATAACAATACTGATAGTATGAGTATATACATCATTTGTTTCTATAAAAAAATTCGTCAATGGAGTAGAAGGAGTTGGCCACTAGTAAGTCTTTCAGGCTCCTTTTAAACTGGTCTTTATTTGTAACTAAATTTTTTATGTTTGCTGGCAAATTATTGAAGATGAGTGTTCCTGAGTAGTGGACCCCTTTTTGAACTAAAGTAAGTGCTTTTAAGTCCTTTTTTGTCCTGGTATTGGATGTATGAACTGAGCCGTTTGTTGGAAAAAGAGATATATTATTTAGGACAAATTTCATTAAGCAGTAAATATACTGAGAGGCAGTAGTTAGTGTACCCAGTTCTTTGAAGAGGTTTCTACAGGACGTCCGTGAATTTACTTCACAAATAATACGTATTACACGCTTTTGGACTCTGAAAACTTTTGTTTGACTTGAAGAGTTACCCCAAAATATTATACCATATGACATTATGGAATGATGATGATGATGATGTTGGGGTTGTGGGGCGCTCAACGGCGTGGTTATCAGCGCCCGTACAATTATCCAATCTTTGCTCAGTCCAATTTCGCCACTTTCCTGGATGATGATGAAATGATGAGGACAACACAAACACCCAGTCATCTCGAGGCAGGTGAAAATCCCTGACCCCGCCGGGAATCGAACCCGGGACCCCGTTCTCGGGAAGCGAGAACGCTACCGCGAGACCACGAGCGGCGGACATTTTGGAATGAAAGTAGGCAAAGTATGCAAGCTTTTTCACTTTTATGTCGCCTATGTCTGCTAACACTCGAATTGCAAATACAGATTTGTTAAGGCGTTTCTGCAGTTCTGTGGTGTGCTCCTCCCAACTGAATTTATTATCAAGTTGTAATCCCAGGAATTTAAGACTGTCAACCTCTTCTATCTGCTCTTCTTCGTACTTTATGCATATGCTGGGTGGAAACCTCTTACAGGTTCTGAATTGCATATAGTGAGTCTTTTCGAAGTTTAATGTCAGTGAGTTGGCTTTAAACCATTTATTAATATCCATGAAAGTTTCATTAGCAGATCTTTCCAGAACTACACTCGACATACTATTTATTGCAATACTTGTGTCATCTGCAAACAAAACGAACTCTGCTTCTGGCAGTGTAACTGGTGAGAGATCATTAATGTACACAAGAAAAAGCAATGGCCCTAAGATGGATCCTTGTGAGACACCACATGTAATTTCTTGCCATTATGATGATGACTGGTGACTTAATTCACTAGTCCCTTGCACTGACACCCTTTGTTTCCTGTTAGCGAGGTATGACTTGAACCATTTTGCAGCACTGCCCGTGACACCATAGAATTCTAATTTACTTAAAAGGATGTTGTGGTTTACACAATCAAATGCCTTTGACAAATCACAGAAAATACCTGCTGCTTGTAACTTGTTATTTAATGAATTAAGTACATTTTCACTGTAGGTGTAAATAGCCTTTTGATATCAGAACCCTTCAGAAATCCAAACTGTGTTCTTGATAATACGTTATTTGTGGTCAGATGGTTGAGAAGCTGCCTGTACATTACTTTTTCTAAAATTTTTGAGAATGCTGGCAAAAGTGAAATCGGTCTGTAGTTTCATGGTATCTCTTTATCCCCTTTCTTGAATAGAGGCTAAACATCTGCATATTTCAGCCACTCAGGAAATGTCCCAGTTATAATTGACTGGTTACACAAGTAACTTGGGATTGTACTAAACTCACAAGAACATGCCTTAATTAACTTTGTTGATATTTCATCATAACCACTAGAATACTTTGTTTTTAAAGATTTTATTATGGAAGTTATTTCTTTTGTTGAAGTGACTGACATATTCATGTACCTGAAGCTATTTGTAAAGGCTAGTTTCAGATATTCAAGGGCATATTTACTGAGCCTGACAATACCATTCTATCAGTAATGGATATAAAGTACTTGTTAAATAGATTTGCCACACTATGCCCATCGGTTACTAATATGTCATCTACCCTTAGTGCTATTTGCTCCTGTTCCTTTCTAGTTCTACCAGTCTCCTCTTTCACTATATCCCATATTGTTTTTATTTTGTTCCTTGACATTGCTATCTTCTTCTCGTAGTACATTTGTTTAGATGTCTGAATTACTTTTTTTAATATTTTGCAGTATTCCTCGTATTTAGCTAAATCATCAGCATTGGAGCTATTCTTGGTCGACAGATACATTTTCCTTTTTGTCTTACAGGAAATCTTTATTCCTTGTGTGATCCATGGTTTTATTATAGACTTCTGTTAAATTTGAGTAACTTTTAGAGGAAAACAGTTTTCAAACATGGTACTGACATTGTTCATGAATGTGTTATATTTTTCATTCATGTCATGAGCACTATAAACATCTTCCCAGTTCATATCTTTGACCAGTTTCCTAAAACACTCAATTTTTGGTTGATTGAATACTCTCCTGCACTCAGATTTAGCGGTCTTGATAATCTGCTTAGAATTTACATCTAAAACAAGAAGCTGCATGTCATAATCTGATAGTCCATTTATTACAGGTTTTATGATATTATTTTGTTCCTTTGATTTGTCTATAAAAATATTATCAATGACTGTCCTTGAGGATTTAGTGATCCTAGTTGGAAAGTTTACAGTGTGAGTTAGTTAACTGAATGCAAAGAACGAAAGGAACTAGATGTGAAAACTGTTTCAGCCAAGGCTATGACGGAGCATCCGTGGTGCTTAGTGTATGCAGTGGTGTGCAAAATAGAATCAAATCACAATTTAAATTTGATTCTTAAAAATGTCGGAGGCGCTAAGAGACTAATCAAGGAACAACGCGATGTTTCAGAACAGCTGAGAACGTCTACAAATCTTTTTGACACAGAATTCTAGCGTAAAAGAATTTAAAACACTTGTTTCGTGAGTTCAAAGGTAGCGCTAAAGACACCAAATCCAAACCCGTGGACTCGTAACTATGAAATCATCTACACAAGCAGAAATTTATTGACGTCCTTAAGGCTCTGAAAAACATAATTCGTAAGTTTAAGAAGGGAAATGAGTAAACTATGGCAATAAGTCTTAAAATATAATCTTGTCATTTGCAGTTTAAACGTAAACCGCTTGAAGGAATTAGTACAGCACTTAATGTCTTGCAGTCTGAGAGTATGGACAATGTAGCTGCATATAGCTTCTTAGGAATGGCTCTGTGAGAGACAAAGATGGAAGATTACGTACCGTCGACGACAAGGTTGTTAGAGATGGAACGGAAACCCGGCTGGTTGATGTATGGGTAAGGAAATCAGCCGCATCCTTTTCAAAGAAACTAACTTCGCATTGCCGCATTCCACTTCGAGGGAACCCACGGAAAGCATCAATCTAGATGAGCCGACTGCAACTCCAGTTCGTTTCCGCTGCAACATTACTCTCGGTTGCTCTCAAAAATACGAGTAGCTAGCCTCAAAGCATCATACACGAACTACTTGGTGAAACTTCCAACATCTCTCAAATATGGGCCATTGTGTCAAAACGGTCTAACAAACGAATTAAAGCAGCAGACAACCAGTTCGAGAAGCTTAGAGAGGACGAGAGGTCCACAGAACCCTAACTGGGCTTAAAGTAGCATTTTTTTTTTTTTTTTTTTTTTTGCAATAATTGACAACATTTATCCCTAACTTCTGTTCGGGCATCATCACGATTTTTCTGCGACTTCTAGCGTCTCATTTCCTAATATTGTTTCCGCAGCATCGCCTGATATAATTTTCCATTACCCTTGTTTTACGTTGCCAACAGCCTTGCCGCAATGGTAACACAGGTTCCCGTCAGATTACCGAAGTTAAGCGCTGTCGGGCTGGGCTAGTACTTGGATGGGTGACCATCCGGTCTGCCGAGCGCTGTTGGCAAGCGGTGTGCACTCAGCCCTTGTGAGGCAAACTGAGGAGCTACTTGATCGAGACGTAGCGGCTCCGGTCTCGTAAACCGGCCGGGAGAGAGGTGTGTTGTCCACATGCCTCTCCATATCCGCATCCAGTGACGCCTGTGGGCTGAGGATGACACGGCGGCCGGTCGGTACCTTTGGCGCTTCATGGCCTGTTCGGACGGAGTTTGTTTTACGTTACTACTCATTTCCCGTTTCAGTCAGAATGACACTTCCATCGGCAAACATCAAAGTCTTTGTTTCTCCTCCCTGAGCTTCAATTCCCTTTCCAAATATCTCCTTGGTTTCCTGTACTATCCTCCCAATATACAGACTTAATAACATCGTGGATAGGCTCAATTCCATCTCATCGTCTTCTCAACAACAGCTCCCTTTCGTTTCCTTCGACCCTTGTAACTGCTGCCCCGTTTCTATTGGAAGTGTAGATAACCTTTTGCTCAATGATTTTTTACCCCTCCCACTTTCAGAATTTCAAAGTGTATTCCAGTCAACACTGTCAAACGCTTTCTCTAACTTTACAAATGCTACAAACGTAGGTCTACCTTTCTTCAGCTTACGTTTCAAGGAAAGTCGTAGGCAGTATTGCCTCGTGTGTTTCTTGATTTCTCCGGGATCCAGACTGACCTTCCCCAAGGTCGGTTTCTACTATATTTTCCATTCTTGTGTAAATAATGCGTGTCAGTATTTTGCAACTATCCCTTATTAAACTAATTGTGGTCGGAGCGGCCGGGGATAGCGGTCGTGTTTGCGTAAGTTGCGCTTGCTTGTGTGAGTGTTTGTGAGCTTTATTTTCTGAAGAAGGCTTTGGCCGAAAGTTCAGTGTGTAACGGTCTTTTCGTTGTGCCTGTCCGAATTCAACGTCTCATCTTTACGATGAGTAGCAATTCATCCTTTTCATAGTATTAGTGATATTCCAACCTGGACTTCCCATTGTTTAAAACGATGGTTCGATAGTAATCAGATCAGTCAGTACCTGCCTCCTTTCCACGTACTCTGACTGAAGGCTTACTGCTGGAAAGATGCACGTAATCCTCTTGGCTAAGGCAAGTGGAAGGTAGTGAAACGTGCTTCCGTAGCACTGCCCTAGCTGATGTTTATGCTGATGCGTATTCTTAGTAAGTGGGCCAATGTCAGCTGCTACCCGACGTGCACTCCCTCGCTGACGATTCACCCTTCTATTGTTTCTGCTGGCCGTGTCATATAGAAGTGAGAGTGAGTCAGTATCGCTGTCTGCTTTCTGTAAGAAATTTGCCTTAGAGACACTGCCTGGAGAGAAGAACACAATGTTGCAATACAGGCAGGCGACTTCAGCGCTAAACTTTTAAAAATAGCAACATACTAATGCTTATATGCAGAAGTTTTGTAATCATTTTTCGACTTGGTGTAACTTCTCTAGCTCCTCGTGATCTTGGATACAGTAGTGAAGCATACTTCTAAGTTCTAGTTAGTAAAAATATTGAACAGTATATAACAAATGACTTAAACAACTTACTGAACACCAATCAGTTACGCTTTAAACAAAACATATCTCACCACCAAGAGCTGCTAGTAAATACTTCTCCATTGCAAGCGGTTTCAGTTCTCAGACCATCCTCAGGTATCATAAGATCTTCTGAGGGCTGAAATAAAGAAGTATTCATTAGCAGCCCTTGGCGGCGAGCTATAGTGTTTTTTAAACACACGCGAGATGTGGGACTTCACCTTTCGGTTATACCTTTGGTGCTCGTCGGATCTTGCATTATTTTCTAATTCTGGTGACAGTTTTCGATGTTACTTTGTTGCCAGCAAACAGTTTATTACCCAGCTCCCCCAATCCACAGAAATAACTAAATAATCTGTTTTATTTTAGAGGCTCGAAAAATGGTTTTAAGTCTTGTTTCGTTAAGTAAACGCAACCGTGAAACACCTAGCCTTTAAATACTAGCTTATAAAAGAGAGGAAAACTTTGCCCTCATCGTTTCCTCTCAGCGAAACGTTATTAATAACACTATGTTGCAAGTATGCCTCAAGGGGCGAGCGAGTGCCGAAGATTTTATTCGCCACGATCGAGCGAGGTGTGAGAGGTGGTTAAAACACCAAATTCGCATTCAGGAGGTGAGGGGTTCAAACCTTTATCCGGTCATTACGTTAGGTTTCCTAAACTGATTAACGCGAATGCTGATATGGTGACTTCTTGACTTCATGCTTCGTAAGACGGTTGTTTTATGTCAGTCAGGCGTATGTATCCGTATGTGTACACTATGATTTGCTAGTTTCATTCCGTGATCGACTGGTTTGAACACTCATATGGACATCTAAGGATGGAATCCTACAACTCCGACATAGATACCGTATTCTACATGAACACTATAAATAAAGAAAACTGACTAGAATATTTCAAACATATGTCACTACCCTTACGTGATTCTCGCAATTCTTGCGCTGGGTATGCGATGGGTGCAGCAGATTTGGAGCACTGTCTTCCTTCTCTAGCTACACACAACGAGTTTTCGTGAGAACAACGCCATCTTTATTTCCAAAGTTCTCCATTTCAGTTCCCAGAGTACCACAATTTCACAATTCCGTGCGTATTGTATCAATCTAAAGCGATACTGGTAGCGCGATTTTTAGTTCGTTCAACGTCTTCGCTAGACTGTATAAGAACCCAAAGATTGAAAAATACTCTGAAATAACCCGCGCAGGAGCCTTCTATGTAATTTGCTTCGTAATGTGCAACACTTTTGCAGCATTCGCCCAACAAATCTTTATTCTCCATTCACCATCGTTGGGTAAACGACTACGCAGGCTATTTTCCTGATCTCTAGTACCTGACCACTCGAGACACGTAAATTTTACACTTTTCATTATTTTTCACGCCGAAAAACTTCGTTTTCTTGTTAGTTTAATCTTCAGTATCAAGAATTGGTTGCTGAAGGCTTCAAGCTAATCTATCCTTTGCCAGTCAGTTCGTCTCTAGATAACTACTGGAACCGTCATCCACTTTAAGCTGCTTACTATAGTGAAGCCTTGGTGTGCCTCTTCAGTTCCCCCCCCACCCCCCCCCCCCCCATCCCCTTCCTGCTCTTCCCACCATTTTCTGACTATTCCTCGTATGCCTTAGAGTCTGTCGTATCAGCCTATCCTTTCTTTTGCTCAAGGTGTGCTGTAATTTTCCTTTCCCCTCAACTCGAAGCTGCTCGATCTACCTATCTAAACTTCAGCGTTCTCCTGTAGCACCATGTTTCAAGAGCTTCTGTTCTCTGATTGTCTGTACCGTTTATTGTCGATGTCGCATAAGGCTGAAATCCAGCACTTAAATTTATAGTAAGATAAAATATTTCTGTTTTTCGGAGAATCTTTCCTTGCTATTGTCAGTCGGCACTTTCTGTATTCTTTACTTCTTCTGCTGTGACTTTTTTGCTCCCCAAGCAGCAGAACGCGCCTAATACTTTAAATGTGTCATTTAACAATCTAATTCTCTCGGAATCACCTGATGAGTAATTACCCTTGTTTTACTTTCATAGAGTCATAAGCTCTTTCCCGTTGACCTTATATTTCAAATCGTTTGTCATCGCTTTCACAATTACAACATCGTTGGCAAGCCTTAAAGTTTTTATTTCTTCTTGCTGAACTTTAATTCCCTTTTCAAATTTATCCTTGATTCTTTTTATGGACTTAAAATGTACTAACAAAAAACAGAACTTTACATTTAAAAATGCCTAGCAATGTGTGGGGGCACCGTAATACCCGAGTACGTGAAACATGCGAAATTAAAACGTCTGCTTTATTTTATTGTTTCTTGGGCTGTCGTCACCTACAACGCTCGTCTTTGGTGAATGTAATTCTTTCAAGCGGAGTTGAGTACGTGAGTACATGATTGGCTGTCGAACTGCTGTAAAGCGGTGTGTGGAAATATGTTTTCGTTGGTGGAGGACAGGTCTCGTCCGTGACGCAATGTCTGGAAGGCAGGCCTACAGCAGCGAAGAATTCACAATTCAAACTTCTCCGAAGTATGTACTAGAAACACTTCCACCACAGGGTCACATTAACCTTCGAAAGGAAAGAGATAGAGCTATGGAAACGGTTCTAGTCTATCCGTCACTAGATGTGAGCACTGCCCTGGCACCCACAGCTCATGCTTAGCTTGGGTTGACTAGGTAATTCAACCCTAGTATTCAAAAATTTATTGGGACATTAGTTTTGTTTTAGGATTGAGACAGAAAGATACTTCGTAGACTTTTCATTCATTATCACACAAACAACATTAAAACTCGTAATTAATCTTTCAGTTTTAAAAATAGCAAAAATATTTGCAGAAAATCTACTTCCCGAATTTTAGTATTCATAAAATCCTTGACAATGTCCCTAATTTCAATTTAACTTCAAGGAGGGCCCTTTAAACCTTTGAGTCGCAAGTGGTTAAAAGTTATATAAAACGGAGCCCAAACGTAATGCAGTATCTTGCACAGAACGATCTCATTTATGCCAAACAGCTTGGATTCCGAAAACATCGATCACGCGAAACCCAATATGTGCATTTCGTCACATGATATCCTCAGAGCTGTGGATTAAGGCAGTTAGGAAGCTGCCAGTAGTCCTTGACTTCCAAAAATATTTGACTCGGTACCACATATACTCTCATTACTGAAAGAACGATCACGTATGGTGTCAAGCGAAATATATGACTGGATTGAGGATTTCTTGTTAAGGAGGATCAACACGTTATCTTGGATGAAGAGAGATCGACAGATGTAGAAGGAACTTCAGGTGTGCCCCAGGAAAATGTGATGGTGTTCCTGTTGTTCAGATGGTTAAGATTACAAAGTGGTGCAGAAATTAGCGACTTTCTTTAAATGCTCAGAAATATAAATTTGTGTGCTTCACGTAACGCAGGTGAGTAGTATCCCATGACTACAATATTAACGAGTAATAATAGGAATCGTCAGCGCCTCTACAAATACGTAGGCACAACAGATTTTAGCGTTATCAAATGGGATGATTAGTAGGTGGACGACTTCGGTTCATCGGCAGGGAAAATACAGTGAATGTAAACAGAAGACTGCCAATAAATTGGTACATCCCTTCTCTGATTACTGCTCAAGCGTGTGGGACCCGTATCAAATAGAACTAGCAGGGGTTATTAAACGTACACGAAGATGGTCACCATAGGGCATAGGCGTCCGCAAAAGTTGATCCAAGAGGGAGCAAGATTCTAAAGTAGCTATTTTTATATTAGTTATTCGGTGAGTTGTAAGAGTTTCTAGCCCAACGACTGATATTGACAGGATGTATATAAAACTTATTTTATCTCTAACGGATGATACTTACTCATTTAGTATTTTTAAGGTATGTTACTTGGATAGTAAGCATATTTCAATAGCATATGCAAAATACATCTTAGTATGAATATAAATGCCACTCTTTTATTCAGCAATTTGGAGTTATATTTCGATGTTATTATTATTAAATCAGAGATATCCAAAGAGTTATGAAATATAGCCAGAAAATATTGACAGTAGCTTAGTTCATCTTGTAACAGTGTTAGGTTGACACTGATACGCGCATTCAGCTCTAGGGACATTGTGTTTGCAAACGGAACTTCACAACTGATGATGTTTCTGGATTTATTACAATAATTTCATGTAGCCTAAGGTAACTTTAGTTCATCAATGTGTTTTGTAAACTACATCTTTTTGGGGTTGATTGGGTAAAATGTAAATCAGGGTCACTATAAGACGAGTGTGGGAAATCTCCCGAAACCACTTTGTTTGTCCTCGTCTCTCCAGTTATTCACAATACTGGCATAACATCTGAAGCACAAAATTGGTTACTTTTTGCATGTGTCACTGTATTGCATTCATAGAGTTGACAAAGTTCCAGTTCCTAGTGTGGACATCATTTCAACCTTGAAATTTCACACTTTTTTCTTTTATCCTAGTGTATAAAATGATAGTTTCTCTTTTGGAGTAATGTAGGCCTATTTGATACTATATATGGACTGTAGATGTACACACTTTCAGCATAGCATGGTTGTGTTCTTCAGAGTTTGTGACAGTAGCCCTGTCAGCAACTGGTTAAGGGTCTCCTTTGCGCACAGACATCCAATAAGCCATATTTGTGATTCTGTTATGCAGAAAATGGAGGGGGAGACCTTATGAGAATTGTTAACGCACGACAGGCATATGTATTACTGCCACTTTCATGTTTGCTGGGAATTAGTATCGGAAACGGCGCGCTAGATTGTTGGACTAGTCCTGTTCTGCTGCATGGTATGCAGTGTACGACACTACATAACAGCGCCCAAACTGCCGAAGCATCAAGCAACTGACATAATTTCCCATCATATCAGCGTGATAGTGAAGAAAATTCAACATGTATAGTGATTGCTTAAATCACAATATTACCGGTTGCGCTCGATAATGTTAAACCTACAGTTTAGTAAAAAGGCAGACAATCATTGCTACAAATTCGTGAGAATTCTATTACGAATAAAAAATCTTTACTCCAAATTCCAGGAGGGGCAAGTGCCGCGCTTTGCCTCTCCCCCCCCCCCCCCCCCTCCTTTTCCCTCCGGCCACAGATTTGTTTGCTGCATGACAGAACGTCATGGAAGTGTTGAAAAACTTGAGATGGCAGACTCTTGAAGACAGGCACAAATTATCCCGCAAAGCCTATTTTCAAAATTTCGAGAACCAGTTTTAATATCTACCGCTCCCGTAGGGGCCGTGAACACAAGATTAGATAAACTACAGCAAGTACAGACACAGTTAAGAAGTCGTGCTCCCCGCGCTCCATACCCGACTGGAATGGAAAGAAATCTCAATACATGGTACCATACTACATATCCTCCACCACGCACTTCGCAGTGCCTCATCTCCAATCTTCAGAGCTTCGCCCAAGTTTTCCTGCTTATCTTGTGGGACTAGCATTCTTGGAACAAAGAATACTGCGGGGACGTGGCTTTAGACACAGCCTGACGGGTTGTTACCAGAATGAATTTTCACCCTGCGCGGAGTGTGTCCTGATTTGAAAGTTCCTGGCAGATTACAAAAGTGTGTCGGACCGGGCCTCAAACCTGGGACCTTTACTTTTAGTGGGCAAGTGCTGAAATTTGGAAGGTAGGAGATGAGGTACTGGCGGAAATAAAGCTGTAGGATCGGGTCATGTGTCGTGCTTGGATGGTTCAATCCGTAGAGCAATTTCCTGTGAACGCCAGGTTCGCGACCCGGTGCGGTACACGCTTATAACCTGCCAGGGAGTTTAAAGTCAGTGCACACTCTTCTAGATGTAGATCATCTGTAGTGCCTGTATTTAAAATAAAGTTAGAAATGTAGTAGCTTTGAAAATAAATTGACAATTAGCTAAGTGACTGATCGTGTGCTCTGTCTTCGACCCACCTCAACCCCCCCTCACTCCACCACCACCCCATCCTTCTCCCTTCTCCATTCCCTCGGGTTGCGCAGAACTGCTTGCAGTCGCGGGTAGCGCCGGTTCTGCGGAGCTCTTTGTGCACTCAAGCCAGGCGAAAACTAGAGATAACGTTCTACGATTCGTTAGCAATCTCCCTCTAGACAAGAAGTACAAAAGAATGAGGAACAAAGTCACCGTGGGCACACTGCGTCTTGTGCAGAGCTATGTAGTGTGTGCTCCTTCCAGGAGTTGTTGGGTATAATAGGTAGGCACAAAGCTTCAATTGTAGCCTCAAAACATAAAGGTACGTACTTATTTTTTTGTTTATTGGCAGGTATACCCACAATTCTTTTAAGGAACCATTCGCAGCACTCAATCCTCTTTTGTTTTATGTCGGAAGTAATGCCTCAACACGCGAAATGCGGTGAAGGTTAATGTGTAAAGACTTAAATACAGAATGACAAGATGTACGTTTAACACCTGTCAGTAGTGTAAGCATCAACACAGTTTTCTTTCCGGGCTAGCAGTAACTTCTTGCAAAATGTTCCAGACACCACAAACTCTCACAGTGTGCACTAAATTCCTCTTCAAAATAAAAATGGATTTTGGCGGACGGTTTCCGGCAGAAGAATTGTCAGTCCGATTTTAGTTGAAACCGCAGTCAGTGCAAGTGTTAATCTCCACATTTTCTAGAACTTCAGCTCTCAGTAAAAGGGAGTACTGCGTTTCTAGCAAGATGAAGCTACGTGCTACACGTCTCGTCAGTCGGTTTCTCTTGCAGATAAAGCCTTGACAGAAGAACGCAAAGTAAGCAAACGTTTGTGGTCTCCTCGTTCGCTGGTTTGTCTGCTTGTTATTATTATCCAGGGGAATATCTAAAAGGTAACTCGTACGAAAATAACCATAAATCGGTAGACCAACTGAAGCGAAACTTACGCTGGTGTATTGAAACATGTTACAGTCGTGCATAAAGTGATATGAAGCGTGATTCCACGAGCACAAAAATGTATCGCGGTGCAGGGAGATCTTTTTCAACATATGCCGTATTCCTAAAAAATGGTTCAAATGGCTCTGAGCACTATGGGACTTAACTGCTAAGGTCATCAGTCCCCTAGAACTTAGAACTACTTAAACCTAACTAAGCTAAGGACATCACACACATCCATGCCCGAGGCAGGATTCGAACCTGCGACCGTAGCGGCCGTGCGGGTCCAGACTGTAGCGCCTTTAACCGCTTGGCCAGCCGTATTCCTAGATTGTTGCAATTGATGAAGTATTAAAATTATTTTCTGATTTTAAATAAAATGACGTTTTCCGTGACTGAATGTGCCCATTATTTTAGACAGACTATAGTATGTAAGTGAGAGATCAGCAGCTCCACAGCGTTTCGATGATTCAGAACGACGTAGCGGCCAGCTTACACGAAGTCAGGCGCGCCTAGTCAGCCGCACGTCACTGTCCGTGATACTCAGCCGTTCGGTACGGTGCGACAGTCAGCTGCTTGCGATAGCGTATTCCAAGGCCAGTTCTGATGACAACTACACCACAGGGCGACGTAGCACGATACAACCAGCTGATTGTTATTATACGCTCTAAGACAGGAGAAAACGACGAACCACAAAGGGATTATCACGAGGGAACAGAAATCAATAGAAATGATGTACGTGCACAGACAAACAAACGATTAAATTTTCAGAAAAAATTGGACCATTTATTCAAGAGAAAGAGCTTCACAAATTGAGCAAGCCGGTAAGGCGTTGGTGCCCCTCTGGCCCTTATGCAAGCGGCTATCCGTTTTACCATTGATTGACAGAGCTGTTGGAAGTCCTCCTGAAGGATATCGTGCCAAGTTCTGTCCCACTGACGAGTTAGATCGTCAAAATCCCGACCTGGCTGGAGGAGCCTCTCCCACAATGCTGCAAACGTTCTCAATTGGGGAGAGATCCGGCGACCTTCCTCGCCAAGGTAGGGTATGAAACTTCCTGGCAGATTAAAACTGTGTGCTGGACCTAGACTCGAACTCGGGACCTTTGCCTTTCGCGAGCAAGTGCTCTACCAACTGAGATACCCAAGCACGACTCACGCCCCGTTCCCACAGCTTTAATTCCGCAAGTACCTCGTCTCCTACCTTCCAAACTTCACAGAAGCTCTCCTGCGAACCTTGCAGAACTAGCACTCCTGGAAGAAAGGATATTGCGGAGACATGGTTTAGCCACAGCCTGGGGGTTGTTTCTAGAATGAAATTTTCACTCTACAGCGGAGTGTGCGCTGATATGAAACTTCCTGGCAGATTAAAACTGTGTGCTGGACCGAGACTCGAACTCGGGACCTTTGTCTGTCGCGGGAAAGTGCTCTACCAACTGAGCTGCCCAAGCACGACTCACGCCCCGTCCCCACAGCTTTAATTCCGCAAGTACCTCGTCTCCTACCAAACTTCACAGAAGCTCTCCTGCGAACCTTGCAGAACTAGCACTCCTGAAGGAAAGGATATTGCGGAGACATGGTTTAGCCATAGCCTGGGGGTTGTTTCTAGAATGAAATTTTCACTCTACAGCGGAGTGTGCGCTGATATGAAACTTCCTGGCAGATTAAAACTGTGTGCTGGACCGAGACTCGAACTCGGGACCTTTGTCTTTCGCGGGAAAGTGCTCTACCAACTGAGCTACCCAAGCACGACTCACGCCCCGTCCCCACAGCTTTAATTCCGCAAGTACCTCGTCTCCTACCAAACTTCACAGAAGCTCTCCTGCGAACCTTGCAGAACTAGCACTACTGAAGGAAAGGATATTGCGGAGACATGGTTTAGCCACAGCCTGGGGGTTGTTTCTAGAATGAAATTTTCACTCTACAGCGGAGTGTGCGCTGATATGAAACTTCCTGGCAGATTAAAACTGTGTGCTGGACCGAGACTCGAACTCGGGACCTTTGTCTTTCGCGGGCAAGTGCTCTACCAACTGAGCTACCCAAGCACGACTGACGCCCCGTTCGAGTCTCGGTCCGGCACAGTTTTAATCTGCCAGGAAGTTTCATATCAGCGCACACTCCGCTGTAGAGTGAAAATCTCATTCAAGAAAGTAGGGGTATGGCAAGTACGAAGACAAGCAGTAGAAACTCCCGCCGTGTGCGAGCAGACTTTATCTTGCTGAAATGTAAGTCCAGGGTGGCTTGGCATGAAGGGCGACGAAACGGAGCGCGGAGTATTGTCGACGCACCGCTGCGCTGTAAGGGTGCCTCGGATGACAACCAAAGGGGTTTCTGTTGTGAAAATAAATGATAGCGAATACCATAACCCCTTGTTATCGGGCCGTACGGCGGGCGGCAGTCAGGCTGGCATCTTATATATACTTATGTGGATATGGTGTCTGTTCTTTCGGACATACAGGGTGGTCCATTGACAGTGACGGGGCCAAATATCTCACGAAATAAGCATCAAACGAAAAAACTACAAACAACGAAACTCGTCTAGCTTGAAGGGGGAAACCAGATGGCGCTATGGTTGGCCCGCTAGATGGCGCTGCCATCGGTCAAACGGATATCAACTGCGTTTTTTTTTTTTTAAATAGGAACCCCCATTTTCATCACATATTCGTGTAGTACGTAAAGAAATATGAATGTTTTAGTTGGACCACTTTTTTTGCTTTGTGATGCCGCTGTAACAGTCACAAACGTATAAGTACGTGGTATCACGTAACATTCCGCCAGTGCGGACGGTATTTGCTTCGTGATACATTACCCGTGTTAAAATGGACCGTTTACCAATTGCGGAAAAGGTCGATATCGTGTTCATGTATGGCTATTGTGATCAAAATGCGCAACGAGCGTGTGCTATGTATGCTGCACTGTATCTTCCAAGTGTCCTCCAAGTATCCGGACCGTTCGCCGGGTAGTTACGTTATTTAAGGAAACAAGAAGTGTTCAGCTACATGTGAAACGTCAACCACGACCTGCAACAAATGATGATGCCCAAGTAGGTGTTTTAGCTGCTGTCGCGGCTAATCCGCACATCAGTAGCAGACAAATTGCGCGAGAATCGGGAATCTCAAAAACGTCGGTGTTGAGAATGCTACATCAACATCGATTGCACCCGTACCATATTTCTATGCACCAGGAATTGCATGGCGACGACTTTGAACGTAGTCTACAGTTCTGCCACTGGGCACAAGAGAAATTACGGGACAATGATAAATTTTTTGCACGCGTTCTATTTAGCGACGAAGCGTCATTCACCAACAGCGGTAACGCAAACCGACTAATATGCACTATTGGGCAACGGAAAATCCACGATGGCTGCCACAAGTGGAACATCAGCGACCTTGGCGGTTTAATGTATGATGCGGCATTATGGGAGGAAGGATAATTGGCCCCCCTTTTATCGATGGCAATCTAAATGGTGCAATGTATGCTGATTTCCTACGAAATGTTCTACCGATGTTACTACAAGATGTTTCACTGCACGACATAATGGCGATGTACTTCCAACATGATGGATGTCCGGCACATATCTCGCGTACGTTGAATCGGTATTGAATAGCATATTTCATGACAGGTGGATTGGTCGTCGAAGCACCATACCATGGCCCACACGTTCACCGGATCTGACGTCCCCGGATTTGTTTCTGTGGGGAAAGTTGAAGGATATTTGCTATCGTGATCCACCGACAACGCCTGACAACATGCGTCAGCGCATTGTCAATGCATGTGCGAACATTACGGAAGGCGAACTACTCGCTGCTGAGAGGAATGTCGTTACACGTATTGTCAAATGCATTGAGGTTGACGGACATCATTTTGAGCATTTATTGCATTAATTTGGTATTTACAGGTGATCACGCTGTAACAGCATGCGTTCTCAGAAATGATAAGTTCACAAAGGTACATGCATCACATTGGAACAAGCGAAATATAATGTTCAAACGTACCTACGCTCTGTATTTTAATTTAAAAAACCTACCTGTGAGCAACCGTTCGTCTAAAATTGTGAGCCGTATGTTTGTGACTATTACAGTGCCATCTATCACAAGGCGAAAAAAGTGGTTCAACTAAAACATTCATATTTCTTTACGTACTACACGAATATGTAATAAAAATGGGGGTTCCTATTTACAGAAACGCAGTTGATATCCTTTTGACGTATGGCAGCGCCATCTAGCGGACCAACCATAGCGCCATCTGGTTTCCCCCTTCAAGCTAGACAAGTTACGTTCTTTGTAGTTTTTTCGTTTGACGCTTATTTCGTGAGATAATTGGCCCGGTCACAATCAATGGACCACACTGTATAGTTCTGGCAAAACTGGCCATGAATTTCTTCTGTGCGGAAGCACATATATTCCCCGAACTCTTACGGGACTTGGTAAGAATGTCTTCCACGAGTGATGAGTGTGTTGGAGTGGGACATTACGAATGTAGTGAGTGGACATACATGGTGGCAATGTGGGTCTCGCGGGAGGCGTGTGCGAGATAGTCCCTGCAGTAGAGTTCCGGTCGGTGCATACATTTTCACCTGTCCCCGTTGATATATATCACCGCCCGTCAGCAGCTGAAGATATTAATATATAATTCGAATCTTATCGCTCAGTTAGAAGCAGGACTCGTCACTGAAGACGATTCTACTCTAGTCAATGAGATTGCTGACCTAAAACGTGTCTGTAAGCGCCCTGGACAGCGATGGGATACCAACTTGACTGTCGCAGGACGTACGGCACGACAACAAGGGGTGATGGTTCGGACTGTCATCTCTTGCAGTAACAGGACCCCTTTGCTTTTCTTCCGCGGCACCTTTTTACAGCGCAGCGGTACGTCAAACATATTCTACGACCCGTTTTGTTGTCCTACATAGGAAGCCATCTTGGACTTACGCTTCAGTAATATAATGCCTGTCCGCACAAGGCGAGAGCTTTTACTGTCTGTCTTCGTGCTTGCGAAACCATACGTTGGCCAGTAAGGTCGCCGGATCTTTCCCCAGTTGAGAACTTTTGGACGATTACGGACAGGAATCCCAACCAGTTCGGGATTTAGACGAATTAACTCATCAACTGGACAGAGTTTGGCACGATATTCCCTCATGAGGACGGCCAACAACTTGTAAGTGGGCTGCTTCTGTGTTGGCAGCACTGTGTAGAGCTTTGCATTGGACCTCTGACTGCGCTTTCTTTGTAAGAGACTGTGTGGCTAGTCGGACCCGTTGTTGGAAGTTAATTGCCAGTATTGTTGGGCAGTTGGAAGTTAGGCGCCAGCAGTGATGGAAGTACTGTTGGGCAGTTGGAGGAGAACAGCCAGCAATGATGGATGTTAGATGTGAGAAGTTAGCATTGATGGATTGTAGAAGTCTAAAGTGTTAGCGTAGGCTAACGATCTGGCATATCCGACTTGGAGATTGAATATTATTCATGATTATATACCTTTGTACTAGATGTCAATGACGATTTGTATTCGTGTTTGAACTGGACGTCACATTATTAAGGTAAAAAAATACATTATTTGGTTTGCAACAAAATCATTCCTTTGCTAACAATATGCCTATTAGTAGTTAGTGGCTTTAGCACTTAGAATCTTTTATTTAGCTGGCAGTATTGACGCTCGATGTATTGCAGTAGTTCGCATAATGAAGGTTTTTGTGAGGTAAGTGCTTAATGAAATGTACAGGTTATTGTTAGGATTTCTTTTTAGTCAGGGCCATTCTTTTGAATTAATTATTTGAAGTCAGGTTAACTTTTTTTTTTTTGAGCAGTTAGATGGCGTTGCGCTAGGATATTGTGAGTCTCAGTAATTCTGCAATTTAAGTACAGCCACACTCACTCAAATAAAGAACTTTCACTCACACTCTAGCAATCAGTGCCGTGACGAATAGCTGCCTGCTTAAGTGCCAGAATAGGACAAATGCGTTTCTGTCCTGCTCAGTTTGTGAAGCTCTTTCTCTTGAATAAATCATCCAATTTTTCTGAAATTGTAATAATTTGTTTGGCTGTTGATTCAAATACCGATTTCCTTCTCATTTGGATAATTTCTTGGTGTGCCTCGTTTTTCTTCCTTTTTGTTTTAAAAAGTGTTTTTTAACCATTCTGTCGAAAGCATACCGAGTGGCTTGAAAAGGCCAATCTCATGTTCACATCATAAAGAAATACTCCACTGCTTTGTTTTCCTCCGTATTCCAGATGCTTAGATCCTTATTTTATCATATCATTAGGAGTATGCTGATAGTTATTTATATATATAGTAAAGTGGGCTGCATCGAACCGTTGGGAAAACAGGATATGGAAAGGCAGGATTCCCCTCAACGTAAAAGTTGACTTGAACGTCATGGAGCCTTACTAGACGTTGGTATACCCTTTTCTTCCTCCGACCTTGGAACTGACTTACCCACTCTGTTACAGGACCACTTACAGTTCAATGTGGGCTCCGAACCTCTCTTCATCTTGGCAATTATCACATCGTCAAATGAATGCCAAAGATGAAAGAGAGATAACTTAACCACTACGCCGCCGTCACACACAGGAGAAAGTAGTTTTCGTGTTCTCCTCGTCTGCGATCGTCGCTAATTCTTCTAGCTCTGACAGTAGGGGACTTACTATCACCTGACATTGTAATATACATCCATCAAAGAAATTGATGTCTTTCCGTTTAGTTTCGCTGTTCCTGTGATTATTATACTTTTTAGATTACCTTACATTTTGCTACAGATCACAGATGCATATTTGCTCTTCATTCCTGTCGCAGTGAAGGAGGAAAAAGCACACAAGTACACACTGAAGGACGCTGTCCTTGAAGAGTTTAGACGAACACGTTGGTTTGTGCGACTGATGCGTGTACGCCAATTTATGACTAGTACAATATTAGGGGAAAACAAAGCAAAGTGACCACTCTAAGAAAAACGCTCTTTTTCTCTGACATCATGTCATAGGTAAGCACATGAAATATGTTTGTGTAAGCTGTATACGGTCTGAAATTATAAAACAATGGTATTATTATTCAAATGCTCATTTGTAGTAGAAAATTGAACTTGATTGAAGGTCTGCAAAATGGCCACTTTGCTCGGGAGGTGAGACAAAGTGGCCAGAGACAAAGAACACGGAAAATAAGTCTCAGAGGGAGTGGAATCTTGTTTTCTAAGGCTTGTGTTTGGGTGTTTCTTCCTAAACTGTGTCACCCGATCCTTCCTTGTCATCTTTTTCTCTTTGTCGAATGGATGTCTTATATTATAAAAGCTGAAATGCCATAATATTTTTGTTCAATGTTGAAAATATGGTTAAGGGCTCGTTTTTCTTGTTCTTGGTTAAATACACATCTGAAGTTCCCAAAAATCTTTTGTCTTCAGTAGCACCACATTTTTTTCTTAGGAACTTTTCCTTTAAGTGTATTTCTTGAGGCACTGAACTGTTGCTGCTGTAGCTTACGGGATCTTTTCTTTTGTTACAGCATCTAATGCCTGTTGCATAGCTTGAGAATTCCGTGATTATTGTAGAGATTTCCTTTATAGCTTTTCACAAAGTTGTTAGTACACTAACGTCTCAGTATATTTATGTTATTGTATACATGGTAAATGCATTAGAAAATATATGTTTCGGCAAAGTAGCCAGTATTACCGATTGGATGCCATTACGATAAATGTTGTCTGAACACGAAATTACTTACCTTAGACACTTCATAATCTTGTGGTTTAGAACGCTAAAGTAGAACGTTTTACCAGTACTGTAATAATTAACTGTCACAATGCATATTTTTAATAAATCTTGATGAATTTGTCACTTGCCTTACGTCAGACGTAGAGAAAACACAAAATATTTCACTGAAAAGATGCGCTTGCAGTTATCGCCACGAAACTCACTGACGAAACCAAAAGTCTCTTCGAACAAGTTTAAATGTTCGCCACTAGGCTGTAGCAGCCTCCAAGACAATAACACGATGTGGCCACTTTACCAGCACTGGCCACTACAGCTGACCTTACCCTAAATCTGTTCCCTTATAATTTCCAGAGAATAGCAATTATCTACGTACAAAGAAAATAAAAGCCTATTTGCAAAAAAGATACTTTTCATACTGCTAACAGTGAATCTTAATCTTCGCGTCTGGATAATCAGGTAATTTGTAAAGGTAATGGTTAATAAAATATCTTTTTTCTTTTATATTTGTAACGATTCCCTATTTCTTGTCCCACGTCTGTAGATAGCTTAATAAAGTCCTTTCTCTAGTATACAAGTTCCTATACTGGACCCTAGACCAGGATGCGAAGTCGCAACGTCAATGATTTTTTTGTCTTTTGTTGTAGTTCTTTAGAAATGTATCTTTATTATCCTTCACAGTCAGCATTAAGGATCATATGTACAAGGATAAAGTGTAAAAAGATGTGTAAAGACTTCTCTAGGATGCACGGTTATCTGTTTCACATAACAGTCCCACTGGTCGAGTTTGTAGGACACATACCTTACCTGTTTTAGAATCAATACTTAACTAGTATTTGCAGCAATGCCCAAGGAAATAGTTTCTCAGCACGATAACAAGCTGTGGATGGACAACGGTTAAGAATTTGCACTGCACGCAGAGCATCACGTCTATCTCCGGATAAATCTGCTCAGAGAAATGAAAAAAATGACAAAAAGAATACGTGTAGATAGTTTTTTTTAGATTTTCACCTTATATATATTTTAGGTTCTGCAGTCACAGTATAGTAACATTTTTGCACTTGTCAGATACCGTTTACAGTATACTAAAACTATTATGCAGTTCCACATCGTACTATATACAAAACACATAGAATGACACGTGCTATAGTACAGGTTGAGCACATAGTCTTGCCATGATTATAACAATTTATTACAGAATAACCGTTTGAGATGATAATTTACATTTGATGCCGTTACATAGGTTAGCGTTACTAGTTTTTTTTTAAGACCACTTACGTTAGTAAGGCTCATCGTGTGCTCCCTTGGTAGCTGGGAGAATGTCGAAGCGGTATTCCAGTTCCCGCCAGGTGTTTCGTAACATGTGTTGTGTCACAGTACCCACAGCAGCTTGTATCCTAGCCTTCAGTTCGTCGACGTAAACAGCTGGTGAGACGAAGACTCTGTCCTTGATATAGCCCGAGAAAAAAAATCAAGGGTCGCAATGTCAGGAGAGCGAGGTAGCCAGGGTGTTGGACCGTCCCTTCCAATCCACCGATCCGGAAATGTTTCATCCAGGAAATCATGCACTATCTATGCCCAGAGGGGGGTGCTCCATCTTGCTGTAAAAGTATCCATGGTTGATATCCTTCTAACTGTGGGGCAATGAACTGTTGCAAAACGTCCAAGTAAACGATAGCGGTAACTGATTTTTCCACGAAGAAAAATGGTCCAAAAGCCTTGTTTTGCATGAGGCCGCACCAAACATTCACCTTTTCGCTGTCTCGCTGTAACTGTAGAGTAGCATGTGGAGACTCTGAACCCCATATACGGACATTGTACCTATTTACCATTCCACTGACATGAAAGGTGGATTCATCGGTAAAGCATGTGCGATTTAAGTAATCGTTAGCGCCAACAATCCTGTTGAGAATCTCGGTTGCAAATTCAGCACGAGTCAGCAAATAATTCGGTTGCAACGCCTGCACGATTTGCACTTTGTTAGCATGCAACCTAAGCCTTTCATGAAGAATCTTCACCACACTTGCTTGACGAGTTGATTTAGACGGACTCCATTGAAACGATTGCCGAACACGATCAACAATTGCACCACTCATACGAGGCCTGCCATTTCGAGGACGATCTTCAACGCCGCCTGTTTCGTTAAACTTTGCATACCATCGCTTTATTGATTTAACGTCAGGAGGGCTGCGTCCATAAGAAGCCCGAACCTCACGCTGAACACTGATGGGCGATTACGTTTCGTGAAACCAAAGCACACATTGCGCTTTCTCCTGCTCCGACGCCATTTCGCCAGCAACTAACGTGACCTAACAGACGGCGTTAGTGTTGTGGAGCACTAGCGCCATCTATTGGTCACAACAACTAGTAACACTAACCTATGTAACGGCACCAAACGTAACTTATTATGTCAAACGGTTATTCTGTTATAAATTTTTAGAATCAGGGCAGGACTTTGTGCTCACTCTGTATTAAGACCTGGTGTTGCGTGATAAGTATTACATAAGCTGCATACTTCAATGAATAAATACAACAAAGCAGTTAATATATAATATAATTCTTAAGTCTACTATCAAGTAGGGACTATGATATGTTGCTATTTGTCGGTTGATAGCTAATAAGTTGTTTGTAGTAACATTGCTTATTGCAGTTAATTCCTTGATTCAACATCAGTCTTTCCATTTTCGTATATTTTCCTTTGCAATAAACTTGGCTGTGATGTGATGTGCATTCCGAGTTGAAATTTCAAACACTGGTATGATGCAAAGGCGGTGAGTGTGATTCAAGAGCTCCTATAAAGATTTTATTTTGTTTCTCTCATATCGTTTTCACTGGATGAGCATGCGAATTATATGACAGTTCGTTACGGTTCATTACATTTGCAGAAAACAGTGTCCGATCCGCCGATTTTAACCTACTGGCTATAGAAGAAATGGGAACAATAATTTTCGTCAATTTCTTGGATTTTGCAAACCAAATAGCGGTCATCGTGGTATGACGATATTTAGTCGCATTTAACTCTTGAATCTCAATTTTTGAGTAACACTCCATTATCCCGGCTACAAAAATGTTACTCGTTGTATGATCAGGAGATAATTAGCGCTGGAAATTTTTATGCTCAAATGTTTTCCACTCATAATCACGTCTTCCGCTAATTACACTGATATTGCTTTGTGTTTAATACCGATATCAGATTTCAGTTAGATGAATTTTGCTTTCTGACATTTTTCCTTCACTCGTTTATACTGAACTGTTACCTTCAGCCGGCCGCGGTGGTCTAGCGGTTTTAGGCGCTCAGTCCGGAACCGCGGGACTGCTACGGTCGCAGGTTTGAATCCTGCCTCGGGCATGGATGTGTGTGATGTCCTTAGGTTAGTTAGGTTTAAGTAGTTCTAAGTTCTAGGGGACTGATGACCACAGATGTTAAGTCCCATAGGGCTCAGAGCCATTTGAACCATTTGTTACCTTCAGAACGTTTTTACATGTCTCTTATTTTTCAGTTTTTGAAGCAAATTGATTTCCTAAGATTTTGTGAATCGTTGAATGTTAGAGCTTTCAGAATTTGGAGAAAGATGTTACAGTTATGACCTCTACGAGTGCGAATATTTCGGCTAGTACTGAATCGTCTCATGGCAGTTGTAACATTCTTTCTCTCATAGTTAATAAACAGAACACAGTATGATTTCTCAATTTTTATCTGTTCGGGTAAATTTGTATCTAATCGGCTAATTTTTTCTTCTTGATATGCTGTCCGTAAGCACTCCTCATATCCTCTTGTTGCGCTGGAGCAGTCTGTGCGTTGTTGCTGTATTCGACCCAAAGACTGATTTGATGGAACTCTCCATGGCTGATATGTACCGTGCAAGTCTCTTCATTTCTTCGCAACTATGGCAGCCTACGTTCATTTGCACTCGCTTTTGTCTCTCTGTATAAAACTAAATCCCCACTCTTCCCTCCATTGCCAAATTAGGTGTCCCTTTATGCACCACGATATGTCCTATCGTCCTTTCAGTCAAGCAGCCCCATACCTTTCTTCTTTTTACCTATCTTTTACTGTTCAGTACTTTATTTACTTTTATTCATTATTCAGCGTCCAGCAAAACTGCAGACTAATGTGACGCATGTAAAACATAAAAATAATACGTAAAGTAAACATACTAAGATATTTACAACCTAAAATAAAATTATAGCATGTGAGCAATTAGAGATGAAATCAATTTTACAGTTCCGTCAACGCTCTGTTTGCAGCGAACTTTACCCTGAAATAGGCTTTGGAGAGGCCTTTATGAAATCGTTGAAGTGCCTTTGAAATGTTCTCGGACATCACGAATAATGTGGTCTACCGTTTGCTCCGTTGCGCTACAGTCACAAACATTTATAAAAGATACTTTGTAATTTGCATGCATGATTCTGTTGTGCTGGCGGCTGCATGCCTGTTGATATATCGTGTGACGACGGCCTCCCGTCGGGTAGACCGTTCGCCTGGTGCAAGTTTCTCGATGTGACGCCACTTCGGCGACTTGCGCGTCGATGGGGATGAAATGATGATGATTAGGACATCACAACACCCAGTCCCTGAGCGGAGAAAACCTCCGATACAGCCGGGAATCAAACCCGGGCCCTTTGGATTGACATTTGTCGCGTTGACCACTTTTTTTTCTTTTTTTTTCTCGTGCCTCTGTTGTTTATATACTTTACCTATAGTCGCTTTTTCATCACAACAAGCGCAACTCCAGTTCTCGAACCACTCAGCTACCGGGGGCGGACATGCCTGTTGATGATACGATAGGATCAATCTGATTCGCCAGGCCTTGTCCGGAAAACAGCGTATAGTTAGTGCTCGCAACGAAAAGACTGTTCAGAACCCACATAGGCTTTCTAGATTTTCGCTAGATATGTGGAAAGTAAGAAAGAATTTTCGAACTTCCTGGAAGATTAAAACTGTGTGCCGGACCGAGGCTCGAACTCCGGACCTTTGCCTATCGCGGGCACGTGCTCTACCAACTACGCTACCCAACCACGACCGACGACCTCTCCCCACGGCTTCAGATCTGCCAGTATCTCGTCTCCTACCTTCCAAACTTCACAGAAGCTCTTCCTGCCCGCGAAAGGCAAGGGTCCCGAGTTCGAGACTCGGTCCGGCACACTGTTTCAATCTTACAGGAAGTTTCATACCACCGCACAACTCCGTTGCAGATTGAGAATGTCATTCAAGAAAGAATTTTATTAATTAGAGAGTCATAAGAACTGATCCGTGGTATATCTAACCCCATTCTCGCTCTACAGGCTGTTGCTATCGGAGCTCTGGTGGTGCTGTATTAGACAAGACATGAAGCCAAATAACTGGTGCTGATTTTCGCGTGCCAGGGAGAGTTCTCATTGTGTCGTTTAACTGAACATCAGTGTTACTAAAATGACTGGTTCTATCATAGAGAGTACACATATGCTCTGTAGTTCTAGCCCACACAAGAGCACAGTATTCGACAACAGGAAACACAATTCATTGTGTTGTATGGAAAACCTTATGTAAATTCGGCTTGTTCCATTCTGCTTTCTGATAATATTGTTTCTAGTTATACTTTCTTGTTCGATTATTTCAAGATGTTCCTAAATGTCAGAGAACGATCAAGTACTGCGCCTGGATATTAGGATGTGGGTTTTTGATTTAACTTTACATTGCAGACGATGCACTCCTGACAAAGAGCTGCTAAAACAGAGTCTCTAGAAGTCTACTCAGATGGTGGCAGGACTACATATTGCGTCTCTCCTGGCCAGAGGAAACTACAGAAACACCAAAATTATAAAATATCTTCTCAACGCTAAAACTAAAGATGTAGGTCCCCAAATCTGTGTCTTGCAGCGAGACATTGAAGGACTGAACAAAATTCAGTAGCACCTATAAATTATATATTCAATCCGCCCACCGAATTTTCAGCATTCTGTTGTAGCACTAAAGCTTCTTTTATCTTCCTCTGAGCACTGTTTATCGTGAACGTTTCGATTTCATACGGGCTACACTACAGACAAATATTTTTAGGAAAGACATCCTAAGATTTAAATTCATATTAGTCTAAATAGCAAAATACTTCTCTTTTTCAGAAAAGATTTTCCTTCTAATGCCAACTCGCATTTTTAATCATCTTTACTTCTACTATCATCAGTTACTTTCCTCTCAAACACCAAAACTCGTCTGATGCGTTTGGTGTTTCATTTATTAATCTAATTCCTTCAGCATCACCTGATTTAAATGGATTTCATTCCTTTGCCCTTCTTCAATTCTGTCAATGTTTGTCTTGTTATCTCTTTTCAAGACACTATCCGTTCCGTCCAAATAGCCTTCTAAGTCATTTTCCGTTTCTGACTGAAGTGCAATATAATCAGTACACGTTAAAATTTTTATTTCTTCTTTCTGAACTACAATTCTTCGATTGTGTGATGTTTCTATAGTACTTTCTTTTGTGGACTGTTAAGACAGCCAATCCACTAGGACGGGAGGCCGAAGGGCACGCGTTTAAGCTCACGCAGGATGGCGTTAAGTCTGGAACAGTTAAAGTAATTGAGACTAGCAAGTAAAGTACGTAGCTTCTTGAATACTTAACTTTAATCCATAATTGGTGAACATCGGTCTGACGGTACATGCATCACAAGATAAATAGCAAATGATAATGGCGCCTTGCTAGGTCGCAGCAAATGGCGTAGCTGAAGGCTATGCTAACTATCGTCTCTGCAAATGAGAGCGTATGTAGTCAGTGAACCATCTCTAGCAAAGTCGGCTGTACAACTGGGGCGAGTGTTAGGACGTCTCTCTAGACCTGCCGTGTGGCGGCGCTCGGTCTGCAATCACTGACAGTGGCGACACGCGGGTCCGACGTATACTACCGGACCGCGGCCGATTTAAAGGCTACCACCTAGCAAGTGTGGTGTCTGTCGGTGACACCACACTTTCGGTAGTAGTAAGTTCCTATGGGACCCAACTGCTGAGGTCATCGGTCCCTAGGGTTACACGCTACTTAATCTAACTGAAACTGACTTAAACTAACTTACACTAAGGACAATACACACACCCACTCCTGAGAGAGGTTTGGAACCTCCTACGGGGGGATCCGGGCGACCAGCAGCAAGGCGCCCAGGGCCGCGCGGCTACCCCACGCGTACTTTAGTTCGCCCAGAGATAATCATAAAGGAATAAAATACAAGTGTTGTTAACTTTTGTATATTATTAGCTGTTCTCTTCGTATGTATCTGAAGATTACCATTTGCGAGAGCACTCGCACTTTGTCAATAGAGGGTGGTTAGTATCCGCAGCTTTTTAAGAACAAACGGTGGGTTAGCGTTCTACTGCGGATCCATAGTGGCATTTCTGTTGTCTCTGTTCAGTACCGTATAGAGTGAGTCGAATATATGCCACGTCGCTGTCCGCATGGGGCAGTATCGTCAAGGTCATCAACACCGCCGCTCGTCAACAAGTCCATTTCTATCGGCGTCTGATGGTCGTTACGCCTGCTGGCGAAGCCTGTTTCCGTTGACTGCTAAGCTGGACCTCAGCGAGGTGTAGCTACGACAGCAACCGCCAACGTTCTCTTAATAAAATAAAACTTTGAATACTATTAGTGTTTATCATTATTAATGTCAATGAAATGAAAACAAAAAATCGACCGGGGGATTTAAGGTTAAACTTCTATCTAATAAAATGAAACGAAAATCACAAAAACCAATACAATATAATACAGACATACTTACTTTGACGAAAGAATCAATTCAAAAATATGATAAAAATGGAACTGGCCAGAATTATCTAAATAACTTAACAATGTTGCACAGCTCACTAAAAAATTAAAAAGGAAAAACAAATGTGGTGCAATGAAATATGTGAAGAAGCTGTAACAGAGAGGGGCAAAAATGGAATAAGTGGAATCGCCCAAGATAAATTCAACACTGTGATAAATGTAAACATCAAAGAAAGCAAACAGCAAAACTTTTTAGTGGAACTAAAAGACATTCTGAAAAGAGGAACCTTACAAAAATTCAGAAAAATCTTTAAAAACTGATACCCATAGCTATTGTCAGACTTTTAAGGGCAGACTGAAGGGCTTCAAAACCCGAAGTATGTGTTTCATAAATGAAAATGGCAGACTTGGCTTAACTAAGGCCGAAAATTGCGAAATACTGGAAAAATATTTTGTTCAGTTTCTTTGTTGAGCAAATCCAATCCATAAGCCGCGGTTCTCAAACGTTCACGGAAATCTAGAAGAAAATTTACCTCCAACCATCAAAGAAATTCAAGAAGTAATGAAAACCATAAAAACCAATAAAGCTAGTGGAGATGGCTCTATGAAAGTAAAAGTTTTACAATGGCTTCTACCAAAAATAAAAATGAGCCAAAATTAATCTATGAGGACGTTTGGCAAACAGAAAAAATCTTAGGAAATTGGTGGGTAGCCTTGATACATCCACTATATAAATAAGCTAATAAACAAGACGTTAACAGTTACAGAGTAATTTCTTTGCTACCAGTTGCATATAAAATATTTTGCCAAACAGAGCAAGAAAACACACTGGACAGCCATTTAGGTAAATATAATCGTGGTTTTGTTTGTTGTTGTGGTCTTCTGTCCTGAGACTGGTTTGATGCAGCTCTCCATGCTAGGCTATCCTGTGCAAGCTTCTTCATCTCCCAGTACCTACTGCAACCTACATCCTTCTGAATCTGCTTAGTGTATTCATCTCTTGGTCTCCCTCTACGATTTTTACCCTCCACACAGAGGAAAGGCAAATCATGTTCTGAACAAATATTTTATCTGAAGTCAGTCATTCGCCACCGATTACTGAATTTAAAAGATATTGTAGTAGTGTTCGTTGATCTCAAAGATGCTGTTTACTCAGTTGACAGACAAACTATAGATAAAACAATCTGAGAACTTGGTGCAAAATATAAATTTGGAAATTTAATTCGTGAAAGACTTACAGGCGCAGTACCCAAAGTGAAATTTATGGGAGAATTATCTCAGCCCTTCAAAACAAACATAGGTGTACGGCAGACGTTATGGCCTGCCCTCAATTCTTTGTAATTGTGCTACAGAAAGAGACAGTGACATTTGGAATGAGTAACTGAATGAATATGAGCATTCACCAATAAGGCTGGGAAGAGGAAACCAAAGTGTCGGAATAAGCTGACTCGCATTTGCAGGTGACTTTGCTATATTTTCTGAGAATGTGGCATTTGGTGTACATAAATTAATAATTCACAATAAATAGCCAGTGCGTCCGGCTTAAGAATTTATTTCTCGAAGAACATTCCCTCGTTCAAGGCCCCGAAACGTGCTGCGACTATTCCCAAGATAAACCACGTGAGTGCAGAAAAGGAGAAGGATGTAACGAAGCTCATGCGTTTCTTTACCATTCCTTAGGATGCAACAAGTTTCTACAGTGACATTCTCTCTGCAAGTGGTGAGGAGTATGAAGATGATGACAGCTCACGGAGAATCCATGAGGATGAAGGGTCTCCTTAAGTTGTGTAGAAGAGAAAAAAGAAATATTGTTTTGAAACTTAAATGTAAAAAACGGGCATTTAATATTCATGTATAACTGATCTACTTTGAACACGAAGCGAGTTTTGAAAAGGAAAACTGTTTTGCTTCTCCTAGTTATTGATAAACTATCAAAAATTTTGTGTAGATGCAAAGACTAGCTTAAAACTTGTTCAGAAATGTGCGAAATTCGCTAACTGTTGAAAATTTTTCCCTCTCAACTTTCTTCTTAACTAAATAAATGTATCGCCTGTAAAATTTTGTTTGTTGCCTAAAATGAGCCGGCCACGGTGGCCGAGCGGCTCTAGGCGCTCAGTCCGGAACCGCGCGACTGCTGCGGTCGCAGGTTCGAATCCTGCCTCGGGCATGGATGTGTGTGATGTCCTTAGGTTAGTTAGGTTTAAGTAGTTCTAAGTTCTAGGGGACTGATGACCATAGATGTTAAGTCCCATAGTGCTCAGAGCCATTTGAACCATTTGAACCTAAAATGAGCTTTGCAAAAACCGTTCTCAGTTGTTGTAACTAGCTCTTGAAATCCAGGATACTGGCAATAGAACGTCTTTGACGTCGGAGCTGGTTCCACACATGTTCTGTCAGGGACAGATGTGGGGATCTTGCTAGCCACGAGAATGTCTCAAAATCACGCAGACAGTTCATAGAGATACGTCCCGTGTGTCGACGACCATTGTGCTGTTAAAAAACGGTACCGCGACACAGTCGCTTGTGAGGTAACACATGAGGATGCAGCATGTCTGTGACGCGCTGTTGTGCCTTCAGGGTTCCTTCAGTCACTACCAGCCGTGACCTGAAGTCACAGCCGATGGCTCCCCACATCATGACGCCAGTGAGCCGTGCTGCGGCTCGCGTTGGTGCTGTTTGTAAGTTTCCGCCCTCTGTTGGAGGCCAGACGGTATCGTTTAGTGGGCATGGTTGCGGTTGTTTGTCTTCTTCTCGTGTTGACTGGCACCACTCGGTTTCGCCAGCGTTGCCTGTCCGCTAGTGGCAGCAGCGGCGTTATCGATAGGTAGTAACTGTTGCCCTATCTTTGGGGCGAGGTAGTTGTTTTACTGGGTCTTGTGGGTGGGCCAGCTCGGTTGGGGACTCAAGAGGAGCCAGATCCGCGCAGTGCCAGAACACGCCGGGACCGATGGCGGCACGCAAGGACTGCCTGGTGGTAGGGCTGTGGTCACGAGGGTGCACGAACTCGTCGTAAACAGGATCCAGCAAGCTTAAGATGAGTGCATTTCAATCCAAGTAGAGAAACGTCCACCATTGCGATATCTCGCGATTCTCCAGTGACTTGGGTTCGTATTGCTGCTCGTAGTGTCGCCGAGGCGAAGAAAAAAAAATGGTTCAAATGGCTCTAGGCACTATGGGACTCAACATCGGAGGTCATCAGTCCCCTAGACTTAGAACTACTTAAACCTAAGGACATCACACACATCCATGCCCGAGGCAGGATTCGAACGTGCGACCGCAGCAGTCGCGTGGTTCCAGACTGACCGAGGCGAAGAGCAGCGAGTGGAGTGCTTGGGGCAGGCGGATCTGATTAGCATTCCTCGACTTCTTATTACTATTGACTGCGTTAGACTTATTACAATTTGTTAAGTTCAACCAGCGGTAATTTTTCTTTCCTGGTGGACACAAACGCCCCAGTTACATGCCCTCGGGGTTAGTGTATGTAACGGCAGTGTGCGTTTCCTCGCCTTGCCGCTGCTGTCCGGTAAGGCGTGTAGTTTTGACAGTTTTCTTGATTGTAGACCGGTGGGTGATTCTTCTACTCTGGTGGTAGTGGTTCCTTTCTCATTCCGGGCGCTCTAAACACAGTATTCTGGGAACATAGTACAGAACGCCGGTTCCGGCATTGGCGTATTGTTCCATCGTTGTATTTGGTTTATCGGACGTCAGGCAGCTTCAGCAAGATTATCATCAGTCATTCGTTAGACTGCCAATAGTTTCAGTTGTGAAGTGAGTGCAGCTCTTGGCTGCCTATCTCATCGCTCGCGAAAGTTTTTGTTGCCGGACCTTCTCAGAGGTCGATTGCGGGAGCACCGTCTGTGGCCTCTTGGTTCTTGTAAGACATGTCTATTCTAAAAGGAGGTCTGATGACCAGTAGTTCAGTGTAACGCTCCTTCAGCACACGCCTTCTGCGTGTATAATCTGCCTCAGTACTCTATAAGGAACGTATGTACTGATCCTTGTGTTTTATTATTGTAATGCTTACATTAAAGGTTATGTATGTCTAGTTAATAGTTCTGGTCGCCTTCAAGAATAAATTAAGCAGTGTAGTGTTCAGTGGATGTTAAGGATTTTGTTACAACGTTCACTATCATCTTATTTCACCCGTTTGGTGATCAGTTGCTTGATTTTTTAATTAACCTTTGCTATTGTATTGGCTGTTTTACAGCAGGTTTCTAAATTCTTTATATTATTACCGTTCCTGGCGTGTAAGGCCTTCAGCCGTGATTGTGGTCATTTTCTTAAAATTCTAATTTGGTATTTGTATTTTAGCAGTAAGCCTTAAAACCTAATTCGCTGCCATTCCTGGCGTCTGATGCCTTCTGCCGTGTTTGAGACGACTTGCCTTTAATATTTCAATACCTGTAATTTGTAAGCTGCAGCGAGTTTTAAGCAATTCTTAATTTATTTCCATTCCTGGCTTGTAAGGCCTTCTGCCCAGATCACAGTGGCTTGCATTTAAAACATTATCTACTGTATTTGTATTTAATGGTGATTTGCTAAATCGTAACTCACTGATACCACTATTATATACACAGTTGTTTATTCTTTCATTAATAACGTGTGGTATTTTTTTTTATTGTTGAGCCTGGAATTACTGGCTTAAAATATATTGTGTATAACTCTAAAAGGCAACTAATAGTAAATGATTACGGCCCCGTCCACAATCGTAACCGAATCCTGCCTGCCCTTGACTACCAGGTTCCAGCGATGAGTAACTCTTCTGTGCCTCTCCAAAACATTGGAAGCAGGAGATCTTTCCCCAGGTCAGCGCAGTTCTCGCCGATGACGATCACCCGGGGTAGTATATAACCCCGATTATCACTGAACACAGTTCGACGCATTTCGTGACGAGTCAATTGCTGGTCACGGTGCCACTGAAATCGTAACTTTTTCTGTTGTGGTGTTGACGGCAAGGGACTGTGAATTTCCGTACAGCTACTGATAGTGTCCGAGCACTGTGTATTCTGTGTATGACAGAGGATGCTGAAGGGAGTCCATTACATGTTCTCGAATGGCGGGCGCAAGTCTGAAGGGATTACAATGTCCTTACTGCACAAAACGGCAATTTCACATTGTGGTAGTCAGACGTAGTCGATGATAGCGTTCACGACTAGTATGTCTGCCCTCAGGTTCCCATACAGTCCACCGACAAACCCCTACCACATCCGAATGCCCCACGAATCTGAATATTACACGATTCAACCTTTGTCACGTGCTGATAACGCTGTTTCACACGAATACGTGGCATCTCCGCGACATCTACAGTGACGATTCAATATCTGACACTGTTCACGCCCATTATATATCCTATAAGGTTAGTAACAACACTAAACACGAGCTACACTAATGCACTCTGGTGGCCGATCTATCATTTACTCTAATGATTTACATACCTGCCGATGGAATGAATGTGTACAAATTTACACTGACATCCGACTGTGTCTTCTGGGTGCTTCACTTTCTCTGTTGGGTTGCATATTTGCCAATGAGTGTTAACACATTCAGTATTCTTATGACATGCTGCTCTCTTCTGTGTACTATATAAAAGTAGCGTTATGACAGACAATTCTTCACATACCAGACCATCTTTTTGTGAAACAAAGGGGACGGTTCGAAATGTCGTGTGACTAGGGCCTCCCGTCGGGTATACCGTTCGCCTGGTGCAAGTTTTTCGATTTGACGCCACTTCGGCGACTTGCGTGTCGATGGGGATGAAATGATGATGATTAGGACAACACAACACCCAGTCCCTGAGTGGAGAAAATCTCCGACCCAGCCGGGAATCGAACCCGGGCCCTCAGGATTGACATTCTGTCGCGTTGACCACTCAGTTACCGGGGGAGGACAAAGGGGGCGGTTAATACGCAAAAAATCACGCTTCGGATGCTGACTCCACAAAAACTGTTCTTGACTTGCTTGAACGAGTAGTCTGTTGCTTCGAGAATCGTATTGGATTAATTTTTTTTAATTTCTTTATTTTGAACTTAGCTTACAAGAGCCATACAGCCAACAACGGTATAAAGAGCCGAAAGCAGAATAGCGCAAAATTACGAAGTTAGCATACAAACACAACCTTGAAGTAAAATAAAAGCGCAATTAGGCACACACCAGACAGCAGGCGGGTTCAAATGGCTCTGAGCACTATGGGACTCAACTGCTGTGGTCATAAGTCCCCTAGAACTTAGAACTACTTAAACCTAACTAACCTAAGGACAGCACACAACACCCAGCCATCACGAGGCAGAGAAAATCCCTGACCCCGCCGGGAATCGAACCCGGGAACCCGGGCGTGGGACAGCAGGCGGGAGTGATGACAATGACACTGGAGCAGAATTACAAACAGCACTGTACAGGAACATTGTGACAAACATGCATATGTTCTTACAATAAAAAACAAAACATGAAAGGGCAAACACTGTACACCATGCAATACGTACAACTACAGCTGAAGAAAAAAATTGCATATAACATTATATAACAACGTGAGAAGTGTACCAAGCAGACAGACATACTTAAAAGAAAAACCCAAAATGACAAACACAACACAAACAACGGTATGTACAACAGTGCAGGTAGGACAGTGACTGATTGGACTCTGCAACTCAATCCAAGTGCCATCTAGTGGCTTCTTCCAAACTGGGCAGGTCAGGCTGTCCAGTATAATTTGCTCCCTGTCGGAAGACCTTCCAACCCACGTGCGGAAGTGGATCTCCCTGGTCCTTTGTGCGCGTAGGTAAGAGTAGCCACCATTGTAATGGCCGGGCAGATAGCTTCGAGACGTCGTAGCAGATGGACGTGTATGTGTCTTAGCTAAGCCAGGAGCCACAGTTGGCGCGCGGCCTGTGCATGTTGTACAGTTTATTAGAATAAACACTTACACAATATAATTTGTACCGTCCAATTATTGTGAGTGGAAATAAGGGGAGGACAGTGAGTCCTCTCTTACTATACACTCTAAACTCCAATGTACCAGCGCAGGAGGACGAGCCCTTGCGTACATTTTTGGGTCCTCCGGTGCAGTATGATATTAATACTTTATTGTTTCGTGTCCTACAGTGACATAAAAGGCACAAGAGAGCAATAATGAAAATTTAATGTACAAATAGAAGTATGTATGCAAATAAAGTAAATGTCGCGTGACTAGGGCCTCCCGTCGGGTAGACCGCTTGCCAGGTACAAGTCTTTCGATTTGACGCCACTTCGGCGACTTGAGCGTCGATGGGGATGAAATGATGATGATTAGGACAACACAACACCCAGTCCGTAACCGGAGAAAAATCTACGACCCAGCCGGGAATCGAACCCAGGCCCTGAGATTTGATATTCTGTCCCCCTGGCCACTCAGCTACCGGGGGCGGACTGTATGCAAATTAAAACACAAAATTACGCATCCGCTTACAAATCCAACTGATGTCACGTGAAAATGAAGACCTCGACAACTGAAAAATTAAATTTGGATGCCGATGGCTTTCAAATAGTGTGTGAGCAAGGTACACTTATATTTTTCAAAATGGTGGAAGAAAACAGGAACACTGATAGGGAGGAGTTATCCTCTATCAACCAATTTCATATGCAAGTCTGATTGTGCAGTCGTGTACTTGGAACATGCCAATATGATGTGGTTAAGATCTGATATGCCGTTGTGTCCTTACCGCAGTATCCAGACACGATAATCCTCAAAAGATATAGGTTCACGGGGTAACACCCGTGTTCCAGCCTCACGCGAATGACAGAAGTCACATTACGTCTACGAAGCTGCACAGAGGCGAACCATGGTCGAGAAGAGACGTTCATACTGGGTTAATAAACAGTTAAAGATAACAAAATGGCGTTGACGAACGCTCTCTCTCTCTCTCTTTTCCATTCTGTACCGTAAAGGGCTAAGTAGGCTGATTGGGGTTGGACCCTTTGTGCAGCCCACATATTTCCAGCCAAATACCAAGGGAATTAGCACTGGGACAGTATTGATACAAATTGGGAATATTAGAGAGGGAATTTCCAGTCGCGGTATTCGCCTTACAACTACGTAGCACTTCCTGAAAATCTTGGCCACAGCCGCGGGCCGGTGGCTAATTTTAATTTACTTCTGTGGCAATATGTCCCATCGAAATATGGAAAGGCTCTGTTTGTGTTTGTGCAACTGCTCTTGTGTATAACAGAGCAAAGTCGATGATCAGCATAACATGTGCAGTGTGCATGCGTGAACTGTGACGGACTCATGTTGACGGGTGACTTAACATTCAAGGAGATCGCATTGTGAACCTGCGCGACCTGGATCGTCTTTCTGAAGATCTGCCTAACAGTTCAGACGTATGTACGAGGGTCACACTGAAAGTAATGAGCAACCTATATAACATAAATTTTTTACGAAATAACGTAGGCGATAGTATTGTACCAGCAGGTAGTGTGCCTGGGAACGCAAGGTAGGTTTAGTATATCATTCACAAAGGAATGCACACTAGAAGCCGTCATAGGCAGTTTCCGCAATTTCCTACCTTTTTTGTTGTTGTGAGACACGAGGATGTGTTTTGCACAGAGTTTGTAAACAGTGATATTTCTACATACCCTGCTGAAATTTTTTTTTTTTTTTGAAATATGTGGTAAGTTCCACGGTACCAAACTGCTGAACAAAAGTCTGGAATACCATCGTAAGATGTAGTCTACGGTACCAGAGGTCTCAATGACCTAGGCACTTATTGCATTACTCAGATAGAGCCCATATACTGGATAGTGTTCACTGCTGGCATGGTTTGTGGCCGTTTCCCACTCATACAAACATGCTGTGGCGCCCATCGCGAAGGATCCTGTATCAAGAATAGCTTCATTCAGTTTGTGTTCAGCTTGAGCAGTAACAAACCACGTAGAGGCGTACGACACGTTGATGGAGTCAGGATAGTGGCTTTACTTTTAGCAGGTCATGCACAGCAAGATGTTGCCGATCGGTTACGTGTCACTCAAAGGAATGTGTCTAAAGTGTGGAGAAGGTACAGAGAGACAGGAAATATGAACGATACACCTCGTTCTCGTATGACAACACCAATGCAGGATCGTTTCCGCCAACTGTAGGCCCGCTGGCGCCCAACATCAATTGCCAGAAATACTGGAAATGACTTCTCCCGGGCAACAGCGTTTTGTTGGTTGGTTGGTTGGTTTGGGGAAGGAGACCAGACAGCGAGGTCATCGGTCTCATCGGATTAGGGAAGGAAGTCGGCCGTGCCCTTTCAAAGGAACCATCCCGGCATTTGCCTGGAGCGATATAGGGAAATCACGGAAAACCTAAATCAGGATGGCCGGACGCGGAATTGAACCGTCGTCCTCCCGAATGCGAGTCCAGTGTCTAACCACTGCGCCACCCCGCTCGGTCAGCGTTTTGTATCTCAGACCAGACAGAGTGTAGAAGGTTACAGCAGGGTGGTATTCATTCCAAAATACCAATGAGAAGTTTTGCTCTGAACCAACGGGACCGACGCAATTGAAGGACCTGGGCTCTTGCACATCAGTATTGGACCATTGCAGAGTGGAGTAATGTCATGTTGTCAATATCAATGAAATTCTCCAACAGCCGTGTAACTAAGATGTTATTTTACTTTATTTTGACGACAAAAAGTTTCGGTATTCCACTGTGCCACCTTCAGGCCCCAAACGCATCTCTCAAAATAAACGGTAATGCCTTACAGTGCCACATGTACCTGGATTTCGTGAATTCACGAGTGTGGTGAGAACTATATGTAGAAAACTGATACAAATTTCACGTACAGCTTGCCCACAATCTTCACATTGGCAACAGTGCCACACGATTTGAATTTTGTCACTGGTTAAATCACAGTCGTAATTTGCTTATATTTATTCTGGTCACTGATAAAGCCATCTTTACACGGAATGGAATCAACAAGACACGTAATAATCATCGATGGTCGCAAGAATATCCTCACGCTATAGTGGAAACCAATTTCCATGTTCGTTTATCGATCAGAATTTTGGCGACATGATCGGTAACATGTTAACGTGAATAGCGCAAAGTCTTCGAATGGAGCCTAAAGATGGCATAGTGGAATGCCGAAACTGGTTGTCGTTAAAATAAAGTAAAACAACATCTTAGTTACAAAGCTGTTGGAGAATTTCATTGATACTGACAATTAGTTAACCAGCTCATGTTCCATGTCCTTGATGGACCAGCAGATTAATGTTATGTTTGCTGCTGAGACCAGGATTGGGTTGCGATCGGACACTAGACGTGTTAGGACTTGGAGATGCTCTAGACAATATCAGGAACGCCGATACGTTTAGGAAGTCTATCCGTTTGCAGGTGGAAGTGTAATGTTCTGGGCGGCAGTAATGATGGGACGGCGGACCCTCTAATTCCCATCTATGGCAATTTGACTGTTTCCCGATACCTTCAAGAGGTCCTACATACAATTGTAAGTCCCTACAGACACAAAGCCGGTGACAACTTCATCTTAGTCGATGACAATGCATGACCGCACCACATTCTAGGAGTCTCTTGGTATCTTCAAACAGGTATCGTTACCAGAATGCATTGGCCAGTACAGTCCACAGACATGAATGCAATTGAGCATGCACGGGCCGGCCGCTGTGGCCGAACGGTTCTAAGCGCTTCAGTCTGGACCCGCGCGACCGCTACGGTCGCAGGTTCGAATCCTGCCTCGGGCATGGATGTGCGTGATGTCCTTAGGTTAGTTAGGTTTAAGTAGTTCTAAGTTCTAGGGGACTGATGACCTCAGATGTTAAGTCCCATAGTGCTCAGAGCCATTTTTGAGCATGCATGGGATATGTTGAAAGTGATCATTGGACAGCGTCGGAATCCACCTGACAATCTTCAGGACATTACTAAAGCTGCCATTGAGGAGTGGGACCTCATACTCCAAGATAAACTTGACGGTCTCATCCAAAGCATGCCTCGCAGTGTAGATGAACTCACCCGTGTGCAAGGAGCACATACTCACTGCTGAAGACTGGTAATCATCATCATGAGATAAAGACTCTTAGCCGGCGGCTGTGACCGAGCGGTTCTAGGCGCTTCAGTGGGAACCGCGCTGCTGCTACATTCGCAGGTTCGAAACATGCCTCGGGCATGGATGTGTGTGATGTCCTTAGGTTAGATAGGTAGTTCTAAGTCTAGGGGACTGATGACCTCAGATGTTAAGTCCCATCCATAGTGCTTAGAGCCATTTGAAACATTTTCGCTGTTTTGTTTTCAAGATGTACACCTGAGAGACAGTCTGTATATTTTATAATGATTTTTGTAACTAAATAAAAAACATTCTTGTTTACAGAAGGAATTATGTTTATTTTTTAATAAGGAATTGTACAAACCTCAATGGGTGTACTACAAAAAGTCATTGTAGTAAACTCTGTGATAATCCAAGCTTTTGTTGAGTAGTGTATTTAAACACTTTATAATATATTAAAAGTATTTGGAACGTACTGTTAATTCTTCAGTTATTTCAACCTCTTTGCTCAGGATGTCCTTCTACCATTAAACTAGCCCGTCCAACGCGCACTTGTCCATAGTGTGTTGAGAGTGAACTAGTGCGAGGGATTGAGACTGTGTCAGAGAAAAGCGTCGGTTAACTGAGCAGCTGAACGGAATGGACAGTGTCTTGAAAGGAGGATATAAGATGAACATCAACAAATGCAAAACGAGGATAATGGAATGTAGTCGAATTAAATCGGGTGATGCTGAGAGAATTAGATTAGGCAATGACACGCTTAAAGTAGTAAGTGAGTTTTGCTATTTGGGGAGGAAAATAACTCATGTAGAGAGGATATAAAATGAGAGAGAGGATATAAAGTAGAGAGGATATAAAATGTAGACTGGCAATGACAAGGAAAGTGTTTCTGAAGAAGAGAAATTTGTTAACATCGAGTATAGATTTAAGTGTCAGGAAGTCGTTTTTGTAGTATTTGTATGGAGTGTAGCCATGTAAGGAAGTGAAACGTGTACGATAAATAGTTTGGACAGGGAGAGAACAGAAGCCTTCGAAATGTGGTGCTACAGAAGAATGCTGAAGATTAGATGGGTATATCACATAACTAATGAGGAGGTATTGAATAGAATTTGGGAGAAAGGGAGTTTGTGGCACAACTTGACTAGAAGAAGGGATCGGTTGGTAGGACATGTTCTGAGGCATCAAGGGATCACCAATTTAGTACTGGAGGGCAGCGTGGAGTGTAAAAATCGTAGAGGGAGACCAAGAGATGAATACAATAAACAGATTCAGAAGGATGTAGGTTGCAGAAGGTACTGGAGGATGAAGAAGCTTGCACATGATAGAGTAGCATGGAGAGCTGCATCTAACCAGTCCCTGGACTGAAGACCACAACAACAACAACAAACTGTGTTTGCACGCGCCCTCGTTAAAGTGCCACACATCTACACTAATGAAGAATATGCAGACATGGTGTATATTTACGGCTTCTGTGGTGGTAGTGCTCCTGCTGCAGTCGAAGAATACCGTCGTTGCTTGTCGACTCGTCGATTTCCTGTTCGTAGAGCGTTTATCCTTCAGCACATTGTGTGAAACAGGTATTCTCCAAGTTACCATTTTTCTTCTGAACATGTAATTCAACAACCTGTGCAGGAACAGCAACACATTATTGAAATCGCGCTGGCGTAATTTTACTATCACTACACGTCGATCTTCTGTAGGCGTCAGTGTCCCGCGAACACGAGTGTGGCGAACATACATGAAGAAAACTGATAGACATTTCACATACAGCATGTCCACAATCGTCACATTGGGAACAATGCCACACGATTTGAATTTTGCACTGGTTAGAACACAATCGTAATTTTCTTCCATTTGTACTGTTCACTGGTAAAGCCGTCATTACAAGGAATGGAATCAGCAACACACTTAATAAACATCGATGGTCGCAAGAAAATCCACGCGCTACAGTAGAAACCAATTTCCAAGTTTGTTGTTCGATCAATGTTTGAATGGCATGATCAGTAACATGTTGACAGATCCAGTCAGTTTAGAAGAGCGAATGATGGGACAGAATTACTTATACTTTTTGGAATATTCATTTGTTGAACAGCTTGAGGAAATTCTTTTGACCACGAGAACTGCAATGTACTCACAGAATGACGGAGGCCCTCCACATTTTACCACACATTTTGAGGGAACATCTCAACGGCACCTACCCTAATCCCTGGACTGGTCGTGATAGTACAGTTAACTGGCTACCTAGTTTGCCAGAGCTTACGCCATCAGACTTTTTGTTCATGGTGTTGGATGAAGTACGTGGCGTACAAACGAAAGATAAATACGTAAGATGAGCCGCTTGGTCGCATCACGTATGCTGCTGCCCTCATTAGGGAACGTGCAGAGGCGCTCACACAGCCAACACAACATGTTCTTCCAAGAGTGCACTGTTTGTGTGATGTTGAGCTTCTGAGGCCAGCAAGAGCCTCAGATCAGTCCCCGATACAACACGTGTGAGACCAGCACGGATGTCAACCCAATCCCAGTGGCACTATCCAGGATATGAAGAGCAAGTCACAACAATTGTGGGGCAGCTTGCGTTAGGAGAGGGTACAACGACTTGATGGCACCCTTCCCCACCGAACCTGTGCAGGCATCCAGGCCAGAAGAGGAGCAACGCCAGAATGATGAGTGGGCTCATAGTGCCATCTTTTTTGTAAAAGCCTCCCGGGGTCTGAGGCGCCTTGTCACGGTCCTTGCGGCTCCCCTCTGCCGGAGGTTCGAGTCCTCCCTCGGGCATAGGTGTGTGTGTTGTCCATAGCGTAAGTTAGTTTAAGTTAGATTAAGTAGTGTGTAGGCTTAGGGACCGATGACCTCAGCAGTTTGGTCCCCTAAGACCTTACCACAAATTTCCAAATTTCTTTGTAAAAAAATGGTTCAAATGGCTCTAAGCACTGTGGCACTTAACATCTGAGGTCATCAGTCCCCTAGAACTTAGAACTCCTTATGCCTAACTAACCTAAGGACATCACACACATCTATGCCCGAGGCAGGATTCGAACCTGCGACAATAGCAGCACCGCGGTTCCGGACTGAAGCGCCTAGAACCACTCGACCACAGCGGCCGGCAAGTTCTTTGTAGGTTGACTCGATTTTGTAATCACTGAAACAGCGTGGCACACCCTCCCGGTCAGTGAAGTTTCATTTTGTTTCTTCCTCCTCTTCTGGAAGCTTCACTTTCTTCTCTGGCCGTATGCATAAGCACAGACGTTCAGAAAGTAACGCAGCCTTAAGGGAAAATGATAAACTTTTAAAAATTCACAAATGTTGTCTCCATTATGTAGTTTACGAGCCTGAATGCCAGGTCTTATACTTCTGTTGTGATTTCTATGGAAGAATTGCGGTAGCACCTCATTCAGTTTCTTCCTACGGTTAGGGAATTGTAGAAGGGACAGTTTTGTAAGCAGCAACCTTCAAGTGGCCTCACAAGAATACATTATTTGGAAATACGAGGTCTATCCAAAAAATTCAGAAACATTCGTAATTTCACGCCAGTGGCGTGTTGGAGCGAAATGCGGTTGGCACCCCTCCACACGCCTGTGTTTAGTATTAAACTCCCGGACGTTTCACTGTTGTATGTCTGTTAGTTATTATCCAGTGCTGTATTCAATAGAACATTATATCACACAGTTTGAGAATTTCGAGATGGCAGAGCTAGGAGAGCAACGCGTCTGCATTCATTAAATTTTCCGTGAAACTCAAGAAAACCATTACAGAGACACACCAAATGATGAAGGAAACCTACGATGATGAGTACTTGAGCCATACTCCGTGATACGAATGACCCACACGATTTAAAAATGGCCGGCCGGAAGTTAAAGTGGTCCTCGTTCAGGACGACCTCCGATGTCTACCGACGACGCTCATGTCAGGAAAGTCAACGAAGTTGTGCGTGCCAGTCGAAGACTGACTGTCCGAGAAATTGTAGAAGAATGTAACATTTCTCCTGAATCATATCATGAAATCCTGACAGAGCATCTTGGAACGCATCGTGTTGCTACGAAATTCGGAAACGGCATTGGGAGCGGTGTGTCAATTGTGGAGGAGATTATTTCGAAGGACACCATGCACAATAAGTAAAATGTAAGAGTTGAAAGCCGGCTGGAGTGGCCGAGCGGTTCTAGGCGCTACAATCTGGAACCGCGCGACCGCTACGGTCGCAGGTTCGGGTCCTGCCTCGGGCATGGATGTGTGTAATGTCCTTAGGTTGGTTAGATATAAGTAGTTCTAAGTTCTAGGGGACTGATGACCTCAGAAGTTAAATCCTATAGTGCTCAGAGCCATTTCTTTAAGCGTTGAAAAAGTTTTTGGACTAAGTTCTGGAATTTTTTGAACAGGCCTCGTATTGAATTTTCAGCTGGATTGAATTCAACTAGCTTTTTGTGCAGGTTTGATAATTCGACAAATTTTGCGGATGGTTATAAAGTCGAGTGCACATTAGTTGAGGGAAAGGTGAAACGGGGAGCCGGCCGGTGTGGCCTTGCGGTTCTAGGCGCTTCAGTCTGGAACCGCGTGACCGCTACGGTCGCAGGTTCGAATCCTGCCTCGGGCATGGATGTGTGTGATGTCCTTCGGTTAGTTAGGTTTAAGTAGTTCTAAGTTCTAGGGGACTGATAGCCACAGATGTTAAGTCCCATAGTTCTCAGAGCCATTTGAACCATTTTTTGAAACGGGGAAGATGGACAAAGTCCCGACCGGGAAGAGACTTTTTCACAGTTTAAGAATATGAAGTGCAACTTGTTATTAATATTAGATTCACGAAAGCGAGGAGCAGATGGTTCCCACTAGTAACAGTTTTGTGGTGTGAAATGCACCACACGAAGTGTAGTATTGTGTCGGTATTTCCCGCATGAAAAAATACCTTTAATATTTCATGTAGAAACATTCTTAAGCTATTCCGATGTACAGATTATCTTTGCCGTACAACTCCTCGAGGGGGGGGGGGGGGGGGGGGGGAGACGCACCAGAGGACGTGAGATGCTCCGTAACGTACGTTATATCTGAGAATTACTTTTTAACTCCGATATATTAGTCAGTATTTTGTGTATTTTTCTTCATCTGTTCCAAGTATCCCAGTTCCGTCAAAATCTTTTTTCAGCGTACTCAGATCTCATGTTTTGTTAACAATATCGTACTGTATTAAAGAACGAACAATCTTCTCAACATATGACAGCTCCATAAAACTACTGTAACAGCTTCATAAAGCTATTGTCTCGGAATGTACTGTGCAGTATGTAAAATTAGGTTAAAACATTTCCACGTTGAGTGACGGAGGGCAGAGAGCGTATCTCGAAGCACGGTGCGTAGAAGCTGACAAACACAACGCCGCGACTCATGGGCGGAAGAACCCACGTTCGGCAATAAATAACTCATTAGATACCGAGCCGTCCCTGGATAGAAGGAGACATGCCTGAAATACCGTTGCCAGTATTTCCAACGTTGATGACTGTACAGTCACCGTGGAATCGCCGCTTCATATAGCTCTGCAGATAGATTATCATACCCTTAATTTCCAACGAGTACACACTACGTGGTGCACAATGGACCGCGTCAGTCAGTATGCTTCTAATATCAGTAACAATTTTTGTACCGTAGTAATGTAGTTAATTTTATTTAGCAATAGGAAGGAGTAACAGGTCTAGTGAGAATTGCCATTTGCACTGCTGGCCATGGAAATTGCTACACCAAGAAGAAATGCAGATGATAAACGGGTATTCATTGGACAAATATATTATACTAGAACTGACATGTTATTACATTTTCATGCAATTTGGGTGCATAGATCCTGAGAAATCAGTGCCTCTGGCCGTAATAACGGCCTTGATACGCCTGGGAATAGAGCCAAACACAGCTTGGATGGCGTGTACAGGTACAGCTGCCCATGAAGCTTCAACACGATACCACAGTTCGTCAAGAGTAGTCACTGGCGTATTGTGACGAGCCAGTTGCTCGGCCACCATTGACCAGACGTTTTCAGTTGGTGAGGGATTCTGGAGAATGTGCTGGCAAGGGCAGCAGTCGAACATTTTCTGTATCCAGAAAGGTCCGTACAGGACTTGCAACATGCGGTCGTGCGTTATCCTGCTGAAATGTAGGGTTTCGCAGTAATCGAATAAAGGGTAGAACCACGGGTCGTAACACATCTGAAATGTAACGTCCACTGTTAAAAGTGTCGTCAATGCGAACAGGAGGTGACCGAGACGTGTAACCAATGGCACCCCATACCATCACGCCGGCTTATACGCCACTATGGCGATGACGAATACACGCTTCCAATGTGCGTTCACCGCGATGTCGCCAAACACGGATGCGATCATCATGATGCTGTAAACAGAACCTGGATTCATCTGAAAAAATGACGTTTTGCCATTCGTGCACCCAGGTTCGTCGTTGAGTACACCATCGAAGGCGCTCCTGTCTGTGATGTAGCGTCAAGGGTAACCGTAGCCGTGGTCTCCGAGCTGATAGTCCATGCTGCTGCAAACGTCGTCGAACTGTTCGTGCAGATGTCCGTTGTCTTGCAAACGTCCCCATCTGTTGACTCAGGGATCGAGACGTGGCTCCACAATCCGTTACAGCCATGCAGATAAGATGCCTGTCATCTCGACTGCTAGTGATACGAGGCCGTTGGGACCCAGCACGGCGTTCCGTATTACCCTCCTGAATCCACCGATTCCATATTCTGCTAACAGTCACTGGATCTCGATCAACGCGAGCAGCAATGTCGCGATACGATAAACCGCAATCGCTATAGGCTACAACCCGACCTTTATCAAAGTCGGAAACGTGATGGTACGCACTTCTCCTCCTTACACGAGGCATCACAACAACGTTTCACCAGGCAACGCCAGTCAACTGCTGTCTGTGTATGAGAAATCGTTTGGAAACTTTCCTCACGTCAGCACGTTGTAGGTGTCGCCACCGGCGCCAACCTTGTGTGAATGCTCTGATAAGCTAATCATTTTCATATCTCAGCATCTTCTTCCTGTCGGTGAAATTTCGCGTCTGGAGCACGTCATCTTCATGGTGTAGCAATTTTAATGGCCAGTAGTGTAATTGAAACTTCGCTTTGATCGATCCGCATGAGATTTTTAATGTGTTTTTCCCTTTTCCAAAACACAAATGAAATGTACAGGGCGTCTCTGCTAAGAATCGTCAGGCACGTTTTCTCTGGTGTTCCAGCAGATATCTGTTCAAATGGTTCAAATGGCTCTGAGCACTATGGAAATTAACATCTGAGATTATCAGTCCCCTAGAACTTAGAACTACGTAAACCTAACTAACCTAAGGACATGACACACATCCACGCCAGAGGCAGGATTCGAACCTGCGACCGTAGCAGTCGCGCGGTTCCGGAGTGAAGCACCTAGAACCGCTCGGCCACCGAGGCCGTCTAGATATCTGCAGTTTCGTTTTTGCAGTGTGTAGATAGATTCGGCCCAACCAAATACTGCTTGTAAAATGCTTCATGCGACACTTAGTGTCAACGGAAGGTGACGGTTTGTTTGCAGTTGCAAAGAAAATGATTTCTGAACCGGAATTTTACGTGCCCACTCGATAGAGTGGTCCCAGATTAGTCTAATGCGATATTCGCTTTGTCGATATATACACTCCTGGAAATTGAAATAAGAACACCGTGAATTCATTGTCCCAGGAAGGGGAAACTTTATTGACACATTCCTGGGGTCAGATACATCACATGATCACACTGACAGAACCACAGGCACATAGACACAGGCAACAGAGCATGCACAATGTTGGCATTAGTACAGTGTATATCCACCTTTCGCAGCAATGCAGGCTGCTATTCTCCCATGGAGACGATCGTAGAGATGCTGGATGTAGTCCTGTGGAACGGCTTGCCATGTCATTTCCACCTGGCGCCTCAGTTGGACCAGCGTTCGTGCTGGACGTGCAGACCGCGTGAGACGACGCTTCATCCAGTCCCAAACATGCTCAATGGGCGACAGATCCGGAGATCTTGCTGGCCAGGGTAGTTGACTTACACCTTCTAGAGCACGTTGGGTGGCACGGGATACATGCGGACGTGCATTGTCCTGTTGGAACAGCAAGTTCCCTTGCCGGTCTAGGAATGGTAGAACGATGGGTTCGATGACGGTTTGGATGTACCGTGCACTATTCAGTGTCCCCTCGACGATCACCAGTGGTGTACGGCCAGTGTAGGAGATCGCTCCCCACACCATGATGCCGGGTGTTGGCCCTGTGTGCCTCGGTCGTATGCAGTCCTGATTGTGGCGCTCACCTGCACGGCGCCAAACACGCATACGACCATCATTGGCACCAAGGCAGAAGCGACTCTCATCGCTGAAGACGACACGTCTCCATTCGTCCCTCCATTCACGCCTGTCGCGACACCACTGGAGGCGGGCTGCACGATGTTGGGGCGTGAGCGGAAGACGGCCTAACGGTGTGCGGGACCGTAGCCCAGCTTCATGGAGACGGTTGCGAATGGTCCTCGCCGATACCCCAGGAGCAACAGTGTCCCTAATTTGCTGGGAAGTGGCGGTCCGGTCCCCTTCGGCACTGAGTAGGATCCTACGGTCTTGGCGTGCATCCGTGCGTCGCTGCGGTCCGGTCCCAGGTCGACGGGCACGTGCACCTTCCGCCGACCACTGGCGACAACATCGATGTACTGTGGAGACCTCACGCCCCACGTGTTGAGAAATTCGGCGGTACGTCCACCCGGCCTCCCGCATGCCCACTATACGCCCTCGCTCAAAGTCCGTCAACTGCACATACGGTTCACGTCCACGCTGTCGCGGCATGCTACCAGTGTTAAAGACTGCGATGGAGCTCCGTATGCCACGGTAAACTGGCTGACACTGACGGCGGCGGTGCACAAATGCTGCGCAGCTAGCGCCATTCGACGGCCAACACCGTGGTTCCTGGTGTGTCCGCTGTGCCGTGCGTGTGATCATTGCTTGTACAGCCCTCTCGCAGTGTCCGGAGCAAGTATGGTGGGTCTGACACACCGGTGTCAATGTGTTCTTTTTTCCATTTCCAGGAGTGTATTAACACGGACAGTAAAACACGAAGAATAATCAGCAGTGCAGCAGCGACTGAGTAGCGTTGCAGGCTTTCCGGTGGCAGAGTCCCCCGCCCCGCCCCGCCCCGCCTCCGGTAGCTCAGTGGTCAGCGCGACGGAATGTCAATCCTTAGGGCCCGGGTTCGATTCCCGGCTGGGTCGGAGATTTTCTCCGGTCAGCGACTGGGTGTTGTGTTGTCCAAATCATCATCATTTCATCCCCATCTACACGCAAGTCACCGAAGTGGCGTCAAATCGAAAGACTTGCACCAGGCGAACGGTCTACCAGACGGGAGGCCGTCGTCACACGACATCATCATCATCCGGTGGCAGATAGCGTGGGCAAGGGCGGTGCTGTCACTACTGAAGAGTACTGGTTACTATTCGTCGTTCACTGTCCATTTTAATACATGTCGATAAAAAATATCGCACTATACTAATCTGGGACCTCCCTATCGGTAGACAAGTAAAATTTCGCTTTTTTTTGGAGGGGGGGGGGGGGGGCTGACTCCAGTTACAAAATGCAAAATCGAAACATCAGAGAAAGTGCGCCTGTCGACTCTCAGGAAAGATACCCTGTATGTACGAGGGGCGTCCAGTAAGAAACGTAACACTTTTTTTCCTAATACCAGGTCGGTTTTATTCAGGATTCCTATACGCCATGCTATTTCCCTCTCTTTTACTACAAAATCCTGTTTTTTTAACATAATCTCCGTTCAATGTGACGTCACTTTACTGGGAGGGCCTGTATGCCCGTATGGTACCACTCTACTGGTCGACGGCCGGCATCTGTGGCCGAGCGGTTCTAGGCGCTTCAGTCCGGAACCACGCGACCGATACGGTCGCAGGTTCGAATCCTGCCTTGGGGAATGGATGTGTGTGATGTCCTTAGGATAGTTAGGTTTATACTTAAACCTAACTAGTTATGCCCCGTTATTTTAGAAGGAGTAGGCGTTCGCGTCTCACAGTTTTTAAAGCAATAGACAACACTTCTATTAGTAGCAAGGATTTCGTAGGCGCCCAAGTCATCTTGCATGGTCCATTGGTGTTTTGCGGTGGAGTTTTGAACTTCAGTCCCGTATTACATGTCGACTATGCCTTTGGTTCTTAGGACCAGGAATCGTCGTAAAATGCATGGATCGGAATCTGTCTCAGTGTGCGTGAAAGGTGTTGACAACTGTAAAAAGATCGCACTCGTTGGTGATCCGACTCATTATTATAGAAATTAAATAAAGTTCCCTTCCTTATCCTTAATCCTTAACTATTAAAAAAAAACTACACATTGATCTTGCTAAAAGCCGAGAAGCGATTCTTCTTGGTGTTGTAGCTCTCTGGGGCACCCTGGGATACTCTCTGGGGCACCCTGTGATCCTAATTAATATTTGTTCATATGGGCGAAAATCTCGTCTCGAAAGTGTTGTAGCTGGTTGCCTATCTGCCGCGCCAGATCGGCTCTACTTTTAACAAGTCGGTTGTAGCACTAAAATCAAAACTTCTGATGACCTCAGATGTTACGTCCCATAGTGCTCAGAGCCATACGGTTCCATATTGGTCGATGTCGGAGCCAAAGTCTTGCTGTATCAATAACCTCCCCATCATCCACGTCCGTCACGTACCTCCATCTTTGGCCCATACAGAAGGAAATCGGAAGGTGCGACATCTGGGCTGATAGATGAGGAAGAACAGTCCGATGAAGTTTTGAGAGCTCTTCTCGCGTGAACAGACATGTGTCAAGCATTGCGTTTTCATGCAGAAGAAAAAGTTCCTTTGCATTTTTGCGTTGACGAACACGCTGAAATCGTTTCTTCAATTTCCTGACAGCCAGCCAGCAAGCGATAGATGGCACAGGTTTGCGCGACCTTTTTGCGATGAAGACAGACGCCTCGCTCAACGACTCACTGTGCTTTTGTTCACTGTCAAGTGTCCATAGACATTGTGCAAGCGCCTATGAATATCTGCGATGCTCTGGTTTTCTGTCTAAAGAAACTCAACGAGGGCTCTCTAATTGAAACGCACCTCCGTTAAGCCTAGTTTACACGACGACATTGGGTTGCGGCACTCGTTGCGTGGAATGAGTTGCACGCAAATGCTTTCATATTTGACTGTAGACACGGCGAAACCAGTGTATACTTCAGTTTCGTAGTTTTGCGGGTCCCTGAGTCGTGTCTGAAATGAAAGTTTGGGCAGCTGCACGTCGCACGAGATGTGATGGAGTTAAAGTTGTTGCGTGGAATGGGTGCATAAGAAAAAAATAAGAAACATGTATCGATTCGTGACTGGATGAAGAAAAGACATCAGCTCGGTTGCTCAGCATCCTTGCTGAAATAATTTATAAAAGAAGGCCTCAGAAGTTCTTTTAATTATCTTAGAATGTCACCAGAACTGTTCACGTTTCTTCTAAATAGAGTTAATTAAGCGATAGGGAATAAAGGTACTGCAATGCATGAAGCACTGTCGCCGGAACTGAAATTATATATCTTCTCTGCCTCATGATGATTGGGTGTTGTGTGATGTCCTTAGGTTAGTTAGGTTTACGTAGTTCTAAGTTCTAGGGGACTGATGACCATAGATGTTAAGTCCCATAGTGCTCAGAGCCATTTGAACCATTTGAAATTATATATCATCCAGAACTGAAATTATATATCATATTGCGTGCATTACCATCGAGAACACTCGGCATACTATAAGATACGGTTTTAGTTGGTGATGACGCTATTTCATTAACACCAATAATTATTAACATTAACAGTAATAACTATTAACATTAGCAACAATAATTATTCGAAGCAGGCCGCATTAAGAAGAGAATGGTTTGCAAACTACTCTCTTGAAGACAGATCTGTACAGTGGCAATATTTCAAAATTGTAACATATGTAAATGGAGAGCACTGCAGCGACGTTTTAAATAGATGAATATTGAATAAAGAATGCAGCTTGTTGAATTTGCATAGCCTTCCCTCCTGTAAACAAAATTGCTTAACAATGAGTTGGCCAACTCGAACGACGGGATTTTAGCCTTGTAGACGAGAGCATTGCCACAGCTAGAATTACACTTGCTTGTATTTTTCTTAATTCAGTTGTATATGTGCTCCTAACTCAATAAATGTTGCCCTGCAACTCAGGTATTGTCAAACCATCTACGTTATGATCCCACATGACGGTCCCGGCGGCAGCAATATGTTGATTATTTTTGTAATCAGCATCACCGAAATCTCACAAACGCCTATGCAAAGCATAGATATCCAAAAAGCGAACATTATTCGACGTTCCCCACTTCATATTTCAGTTTGTCTACACTCTACGAACACACATAATCTCAAAAATGGTTGAAATGGCTCTGAGCACTATGGGACTCAACTTCTGAGGTCATTAGTCCCCTAGAACTTAGAACTAGTTAAACCTAACTAACCTAAGGACAGCACACACATCCATGCCCGAGGCAGGATTCGAACCTGCGACCGTAGCGGTCTCGCGGTTCCAGACTGCAGCGCCTAGAACGCACGGCCACTTCGGCCGGCATAATCTCAAAACTCATGCAACTAATGTCGTCAAACTTGGAACACGCCGAAAGTGTTTAGTTTCAACAACGAGTTGCGCAAACTGACGGCGCGCTTGCGCAGTGGCCGGTAGCGCAGTTGCCTGCAACCTAGGGTCGTCGTGTAAACTAGGCTTTAGAGACGCCATTTTGAAGGCGACGTGTAGCGCTGCCACCTACTGTCTCACCTTTTACTTTCCCCTCCTTGGGGAAGTGTATTGAGGAGTTTGGAGCCTGTTGGCTTTTACTGCATATAGTGTGCTTGTGTGTGTGTGTGTGTCTGTGTGATTATCTTGGATAGTTTTGGCTGTCTGTCTATTGTGATGGTGTTCTGGTTGTATCTTGTACTTGCCAGAGGTCGCCGAGATGTTGGGTATTTTAAGGATTAATGATTGGTATTAGGACTTGGAGATTTTGGGATTTTTCTCTTAAACTTAATCGTCGAAGATCGTCATAGGGCGTTTGAGCTTATCGCGGGACAAGTCATACCGACCTAGGAAGTGGATGAGGTTATTTTCAGATCTGGAAGAGCTCTCGTAGAAAGCCCTTGCCAGATCTTGGAATCTTTTTTTGAGGAGGGGGATTTCAGCAGCGACGTGCGAGTAGTCTGTTGGAAACCCAGGGGGCAGATGCTGAGCCCTCCAGAGGGCGTAGTTCTGCAACCTCTGGAGATTGTCCAGGTGCTGCTTCCCCGTATTCCCCCAGGCAGGACACGCAAATTCCATTATTGGACGTATGAGTGATTACCTATCGGAATTTCATGAAACTATATGGACTGAAGCGGAAATATTTTAGGTTGTCCCGCAACAAATACCACATTTTTCAACCGAAACTGGCCGAGAAAAAAGGTGTTGCATTGCTTATTGAACGGCCCTCGTTTATTTGAACACGGTAAGATTAACAATATTTCTATCGCTGACCTGTATAAAGAGACAAATTTTATTTTTCGAGACTTTCTCAGAGCTATTTTCCCTGCTGACCACAAACTGTTCTAACACACAAGACCTTACAACAGGCAAGTATAGCGAGGGAACGTTGTTAGGCCGTTACAGTTGGATATAAACAGTGATGAGCCATAACATTATGACCAAATACTTAATAGTGTATTGGCTCTGTTGCGAACTGGGGGTGTTCACATTGATGAAAATCTCACTGCCGGTGAAAAACACTAATTCAGGTGTCGTATTAGAACGGATGCGTGGGTTCAAGTGCAGCACACACACACACACACACACACACACACACACACAATGAAAGTAACACAGAACGTTTGGGAACGATTGTTACAGTAATTGTAGAATGTAGGTTTAGCCTATCTGTCCTGCGTTGATTACAGTTCCAGGAACACAAACTGAATAATGTTCTCTGAACTAAAGACGGAAGAAAACTGATCTTCTGTCTTGATGTACTATTCGAAGAACATCTCCAAACTAACAGTACTCAGTTAAATCTCTAGGCAGGTGGTCTCTGTCCACACGCGATAATTCAATTCACTGTTCCGCTTCTACTGAAGACTAACTACTATCTGTCTATCGGCCACTGTTTCTATCTCATTCGACGACTTGAAGACACTACGAACGTTTTGCAGGAACTCTCTAGCAAGAATCGGACTGACTTACAACTTGCAACTCACTATTTGTGCTCGTGCACGGTTGCTTAAAGCGCGAATCTCTTACTGGTGGCACTGCCGCTCCAGGATAGAGCTGTTCAATAAATATTGAGATATATCGGCTATATTTCTTTCACCGGTAAAATGAGCGTACGGCATTGTGGGCCGCGAGTTCCCCTTTTGGGGAAGTTCGGCCGCCGATAGCAAGTACTTATTGCATTCAACGCCACATTGGACGACTTGCAGTTATCGATGTATGAATATAGAAATGACAATATGGGACGCCGATATTTTTATTTTATATTTTTTTCGCAATTTTCGGTAAATACTTGAAATTGTAGTAGAACATAAAATGATAATTAAATCGACACCCTATCTGCAAACAGGCGTTTAATTATCATTTCATTCTAGAGAAGCTGCACAGTCATCAATGGTGTCTGTTCTTTAGGGAACAGATACTACCTTCATATGTAGTAGAACATACTTTTTCTTTCACGCTGTGATAGTGTCTTACTACTTTTTGAGCTTTCATCACGTCCAGCCTTTCTCTTTGGCTGTGTGAAGAGTGTAGATGGCACAGCTTGTTGATGTACAGAATATCTAATAATAATAAATCAATACTTACATACACAGCTCTAAAACCGTCAGTATACTGTATTTACAATGTGCAGCCGATTTTTTATAGGGTGGTACGTCGATATTTTTTCCCTCAATATATCGATTCGCTTCTTCGATATATCGAAAGTTTTATTGATTCTCTTAGATATCGATATATCGGGTTGCCTATATTTTCGAAAAATATCAACAGTCCTATTTCCAGTGGGCGTGATTCTCGCGGGCAGCGTAACTGATTTGCGAACAGCGATGTTCCTGCTGCGAACGCACATCTACGGTACTTCCGGTAGCAACTGTCGCAAACTTCTCTTGTGTGGTATCTAAATACACCACAGGTTCACCTTTGAAAAGCAGTAAAGCAGCAATTCTGAGTGGCAGTGTTTGGTTTCCAGAGGTACGTGGCAACAAACGTCTGCGAACAGGACATACATTCTCGAAAATTACGGTCCAGTTGTTTGTGAGCGCAGATTTCTCACACCATCTGTCCCATTGGGTTCAGGTCCGGCGAATTTGGTGGCCAAGACATTGACGTGAACTAAGTAACATGGGGTCAGGGAACACAAGCATAAAGAGATGCATGTGATAAGCAGTAATGTTCACGTATCCGCAGCTGTCATTGTGGCATCGTTTATTACAACAGGTCCTGTGGAAGCCCAGGCCAACGTCCTATACAGCTGTGTGCATCGCGCAGTACGTGTTCGGAGCAGCCATAAGCCTGGATTATGGCATATCCAAAAACGACCATCGACAAGATACACGATTCATCGATCAGACGTCACATTTCCTTAAACCCATAGTCCAGTCTCGTATCTGACCACGCCATTGAGTGAACATGGGAACACGTACAGGTTGTCTGCTGTGAAGCCCCAAGTTCAACACTGTGTGATGAACACAGCACTTAGAAAAACTTGTGTGCCTGCACCAACACTGTACTCAGTCGTCAGTTGTACATTCTACGATGAGGCGTGGACGTCCAACACCTTGTCGCTTAGTCGTGGTTTCTCTGTCCTTCAGCCAGTTTCCGTAGATGGTCACCACAGCAGCATGTGTAACAGCCTACCAGCTTTGCCGTATCCGAGATGCTCTCCTTCAAAGGCGTCGTGCCACAACGATGTGCCCTTTTGTTTCTTTATTGTGATTTCATTGCCCTGCCCCATATTGGCAGGGGAGGGGTGCTAGCAACACAATCTTCCGCTCTTCAGCCGAGTGACATGACAGCTAATACAAGAAGAAAATGTTACACGGAAAGGCAATAAAAAGGAGGACATAAAATAGAGTTAGGGGAGATAATGGAGGTGAAAATACACTGACATGGAGACGTTCATGGGAGGACAATGAAAGAAGCCGAAATAAAGTTAAAGAACACAGTTGGCTATTCGTAGAGCACAAAAAAGACATTGAAGACACACGCACAGGTTAAAAGTTGGCCACAGTTTTAAAAACACTCAAGAACAACACACTTTAAACTCACTTAGAGCACACACGATGAGGAATAAAAATGCCAGGTGGCACCTGCCAAGCGAGAGGCCTGAGAGGATGGGGAAGGAGGGGAGAGCAAGGTGCAGCAGGGGAGAGGGCAGGCTGAAAAGAGTATGGCGTCAGCAGGTGCACCAAGAGGCAGGAGACAGGTGGGATGGGAGATGAAGAGGGAAGACAAGGCAGGAGGGAGTTCAGAGACACTGAAGAGAAGCACAGGAGAGGGAGGGGGTGTAGGAGGGGAAAGCTACTCAGCAGAAGGGAGGGGAAGGAGAGGGAGCCCTGAGGAGGAGGCAGGAGGAAGGTGGGGTTAGAGTTGGTAGGAAGGGTAGATGTCAGGGCGAAGCTCATCATCTGGGAGGGGTAGATGCTGGTAGCTGCGTTGGGAAAGGAGGCAGAGGGTGTGGGAATGGAGAGAGGGTGGGACACAACGGAAAAGGTGGTGCAACGGGCTGGGGTTGGAGAGGAAGGGAGACACCAGGGGGTGAGGGGGATCGAGGTGGGGGACAATATATACGGTGTGGATGTGTTCAAGGAAAAGGAGAAGGTGGGGGAAGGGGATGAGGTCATAGAGGATGCATGTGGGGCACAGAAGGCAGATGTGGAAGGCGAGGCGCAGTGCATGGCTTTCGAGGATTTTGAGGGCTTTATAGAACCTGGGAGGGGCGGAAATCCAGGTAACGCTGGCATAACAAATGATGGGGTAGATCAAGGATTTGTAGGTGTGAAGGATAGTGGACGGATGTAAACCCCATGTCCGGTGGGACTGGAGTTGCAGGAGGTGGAGTCTGTTGCGAGCTTTGTGTTGGATGGTGAGGAGATGGGGAGTCCAGCTGAGGTGGCGGTCGAGGGTGAGGCCAAGGTATCTGAGGGTAGGAGTGAGGTGGATAGGACAGACATAAATGGTGAGGTAGAAATCATAGAGATGGAAAGAGCGAGTGGTGCGGCCTATGATGATCGCCTGGGTCTTGGAGGGGTTGATACGAAGGAATCACTGGTTGCACCAAGTGGTGAATTGGTCAAGGTGGGTTTGGGGGGTACGTTGGGACCATTGAAGGGTATGATAAAGGGCTAGGAAGGTGGCATCATCAGCAAATTGGAGGAGATGATCAGGCAGGGGAGATTGGGCACATCAGCAGTGTACAAGAGATAGAGGAGAGGGGAAAGTACGGAGCCTTGGCACACGCCGGCAGAGGGATAGAAAGTATGGGAGTTGGAATTGGGAATAGTGACATAGGAGGGACGATGGGAGAGGAAGGAAGCAATGAGACGGACGAAGTTGATAGGGAGAGCATAGGTCTGGAGTTTGAAGAGGAGCGCGGGATGCCAGTCACGGTCGTAGGCGTTCTGAAGGTCAAGGGAAACAAAGATAGCAGAGCGACGCGGGTTAAGTTGGAGGGAAGGAAGATTGGTAACGTTAAGGAGCTGATCACTGGCTGAGAAGGAAGGCCAGAAGCCACACTGGGTAAGGAGAGGTGGTGCTGGTTAAGGTGGTGGTGAATACTACGAGAGAGGATGGTCTCAAAGACCTTATTGAACATGGACGTGAGGCAGATGGGATGATAGGAAGAGGTATCAGAGGGGGGCTTTGTTGGGTTTAGGGAACAGCAGGATGTGCCCTTTGTCAAAGTCGCTTATGTCAGTAGATTTCCCTATTTGGGGTCCCTGTCATCGTTAGAATGATTCCCCATTCGTCCCAGCTCCACTTATATACAGGGTGTCCATAATTAAAGTTCCAGTTTCAGAACGCTGTAGAAAGAGGACCACTGTTTAGAATGGCGTCAAATTTGAACAGAATGCTATTGACGCAGGAGGAAACGCCATGGAACAAAAAAGACATGTAAGGAAAATTTGACCCATAGATGGCGCTGTACGCATCAGAATATGCACACCAACAGATGCGCGGCCCACGGCTGTTCCTCAGTTGGCGTCCGAGACGTCCCACGTGACGGTCTCCACGGAGGATCACGCGCTGCTTGTAAAGCTTCCATGGGGGCTTAATTAAAAATATTAATGAATAAATGCAATAATTTTAGTAGCTGTGTGACCGTTAACGAAGTCTCGCAACCGGTTGGCCCTGACTATTAATTGCATGCAATCTGACTGCATAAAATAAAAATAAGGAATGACAAGGAATTTCCATTAACACAATTGATTAATTAAGTCCCCTGCAACTATAAAAGCTACGAAACAGCAAAGCACAAGTGTAACTGTTCTGTGTGTGGTAGTGTGACTCAACGTACATGTATCTGGCTTGGTTCTTCCTCAATACGATAAAATATTTTAAACACCATGTACAATGAACTAATTGAAAAACCAGAAATACTATAATTGCACATAGAAACCAGAAGTACAAGTCTAATAAATGAACACGATCCAGATGCCTTGTTGACTGTACCTGTGAACAAGAGGCATTGTCATTAAAGAAAACTGTAATACCTTTTTACCTCATTGTATATTGACGAAAATTTTCCATTACACCAGCATCATAGATCAAAAGCCCATCTCCTCAAATACACTCTGACAATTGCAACTTCTTCCATCTATACATTACACCAACCAAACAGCATCTACTCTCTCGCCCAACAGAACAACAACTGACCTCGACATCCTCTGAACTACTACTGCACCAGTGGAGGCGGCGGAATAATAATCTTTGGCGCAGTCTCTGGCGCTGTGACTCAGTGTAGCTACCTTTCAAGCTCTTTTACAAGAACGATGACTATGTTCCAGTAATCCTGCAGAAGTTGCGGACACTCGAGGGTGTGAAAAATAGACATTGGTTCGATGTCTGCTAAGGATCTGGAGAAAATGATCACAAAATTCTAAAATACTGATTCTTTTCAGGCGCAAGTGACAGAGGCAGGTGACCCGTCTGTAGAAGATGTGGCCACAGCATTGCAGGCGGATTTGAGCGGTGGTGTGCATACATGCAGTGCACGGAGAACTGCCCGAACTTTAGACATGCCTGCGAGCGTGGCTCATAAAATCTTACAAGACATCCTGAGATTGCTACCACACAAAATTACCCATGTTCTGGAGTTGCTTCCTGATGACCTGCCAGCAAGACAAGTGTCTGCTCTGGAATTTCTTGATAGCATGGAAGTGGAAAGCGAAAGGCCATGGAATATTCTGTGGACAGACGAAGCCCATTTCCATAGCAAAGGACATTTTAATATGCAGAATCGCAGAATACGCGCTACGGAAAATACGCACGCACATCAAGCGGTACTGCTTCACTCTGTGAAGGTGACTGTGTGGTGCAGGTTGAAGGCAGCGTTTATCGTAGGGCAGTATTTTTCGAGGAAATGAGTCGTGCGGATCTTGTTCCCTGTACCGTCACTGGTACACTCTATGACAGTCTTTGGCGCACCGACGTCATTCGAGCCCTTCGATAGCGTTGATGTTTGCGTAAGATCATTTTTATCCAAGATGGCGCTCCTCTGCACAGCCAGTGGAGCGGCTGCTGCAGAGGTATTTCAGAAATACTAGGATTATCAGCCGTCATTTCCTTACAGCCTGCCGTCCAGATCACCTCATCTAAATCGCTGTGACTTCTGGCTGAGTGGTTATCTGAAAGATGTTTTGTTCAGTGTACCAATTACGAACATAGCTGAACTGAAGGCGCGCATTGCGCAACGTATTCTGAACGTAACACTGATCTGTTGTGGAACATGCTGTTTCTCGATTTCAACTAATGGCAAAAAGCGTGCTGAACATACCATGCGCCTGTCTCACGACAGTTAGCAAACAATGCCATGCCGCTTATTATGCAACTTTTGGTCCCAAGGATATTAAAAACCGACCTCATTTTGCCTTTTATGCTGTTTTTGGTCTCAGGACAACTAAAACCCAATTTTTTCCGTTCGATGTGGTACGACCTTGCCGTGGTGGATGCGCTTACTTAACTTATACTGCTACAACTTTTGACTGCCGAACTTGTGCAGTCATGCACATTGAACAGTAAGGATGGTGAAATGTGCAACTCAAACCATAGCCGCCGTATTGCGATTCATCTGTCTTGTGCAGCTGACCCAATTCAAGTTAAGACGCTTACAGTGCCCGTCATCTATTGGTCATGTTACTCGAATGATTATTATTATTGTTTTTGTTCCAAATAATTATCCTTGCGTCAATAGTATGCTGCTGAAATTTGACTTCATTCTAAACAGTGATTCTCTTTCTACAGCATTTTGAAACAGAAACTTTTAATTATGGACACCTCGTACTTCGCTTACTGCGTCACAAGTCCATATCTCTACCAGGCAGCATTAAATCTCGCTGTGGGCTGTTGTCGTAGTGTTTTGGCTCGTGGATGAAACTATAGTGGCAGAGTCTATAAGAGAGACATTGAGAATCACATCGACGTCTTTCTGTTTAAAGGTAGAGACATAGTTTTTCTTTCAATCTTTTGACTACTTAGATACGGCGTGCCACGAATCTTCTCCTGTGAAAATCTCTGTATCCAACAGATGCACCTACACCCAACGCCCTCAGTTATTTGTTGAATCTAATCCAATCTCTGTCTTCTCAAACAGTTTTTGCCTTCTATGTCTCCCTCTAGCACAATGGAAGTTAATGCGTGATGCCTTACCAGAGCGAGGTGGTGCAATGCTTAATACACTAGACTTGCATTTAGGACTACGATGGTTCAGATCCAACTCCGGCCATCCAGATTTAAGTTTTCCGTGATTTTCCTAAATCTCTCCATGTAAATACCGTGATGGCTCACCCGCCAGGTTAGCCGAGCGCGCTAATGCGCTGCTTCCTGGACTCGGGTAGGCGTGCCGGCCCTAGATAGACTCCGCACCGCGGCTTATCGTCGAGGGCCGGTGTGCCAGCCAGCCTGGATGTCGTTTTAGGCGGTTTTCCACATCCCACTAGGTGAATGCCAGGGTGGTCCCCACATCCTGCCCGTTACACGACTCGCAGACATTTGAAACGCGTTCACAGTATTTTTTTGGTTTACACTACACGCAGACAGCTGGGGTACACTGATTCCATCCCGGGGGGTAGGGGGTGGCGGCAGGAAGGGCATCCGGCCACCCCTTCAATTAACCATGCCAAATCCTGTCGTAACCACGCCGACCCTGTGAAAACTGCAAGACAATGGTGCAAGCAAAAGAAAGAAATATCGTGATGGCTCCTTCGAAAAGACGCGGCAGATTTCCTTTCCCATCCTTCCCAAATCTGAGCTTGTGGCTCCATCTCTAATGAACAACTCGTTGTAGACAGAACATAAAACCCTAATCTTTCTTTCTTCCTGCCTGATGCCTTCACGCATGTCCTATCATTGTGCGCTTATTCTAGTAATTGTGTTGTAGATGTGCCTGTCCTTGCCAATTGTGCAGAAAATGTACTCATCTCTTATCTTATCAGTCCACCTAATTTTGAGCGTCTGTCTGTACAACACATCTCTAATGCTTCGATTTTCTTCTTTTCTTGTTTTGAAGTAGATGTCAACTGCTGAACGAGCCCTCAGATGTTAATGTTGTAGCAATAGCTATTATTCATGTACCGAATCTACATCTGTATTAAAGTCAACGAAAGAAAACTGGAGAATACCTACAAATACATCAAAATTAGAGAGCAATGCATTCAGTGTAACGGAAGAAATTATAGAAACTACTTGGGCTATAGGTCAGAGTTGAACCAGATGCAATGCAGAAGCTGGCATACTTGTGAAGGAAACTGTATTAACTGTGACACAACTAAATATAAAATTATTCAGCAAAACATTTTATAACTTCAGTGAAACACTTTGGAAAGAAAAACGGAATACTGTACATCAAGATCAATAAAACGTAGTTACTAGGTACACAGCAACACTAGACAAAACCGCACAGAAATCTTGGTTCTACAAACTAACTTCAATAGAAAAATCGTCAAAAACTGAAGAATGATAAAAGTGAATCATTGTAGTATCACCAAACGAAATTCAATTTTTTTATAACAATACAAAATACAACCTGTGGATTCAAGGAATAATGAAGATCATGGTACAAATAAGAATAACGGAAGGAAATATACTACATAGAATTTCGTTTGTAAGATGATTGAAAGTTCCAAATTCTTCAGGAGAGTAAATAGAAGAGAAGAAGAGTAAAAAAGTTTCTAAATAAATGCAGCCAAAAGCTACGGTCATTTAGATCACATACTTTGATATTCGTAAACTCACTTATCAAATCCAGTAGGGTATTTCCGTTGGCCTAGAATCATGAAATTTGTCAAGAAGCAACGTTTCACAGTACAATTAAAGCAAAAAATCCGGTAATTGTTAATTTGTGATTATATCCCACGAAAAAATATTCCTTCTGTCAGTTTTTATCCGACGTCAAACTTGAAATTAAAACAATCAGTAGTTCTGCATCCAAGCTGACTAGGTCGCAATGGTAAAAATCGTACATCAGGCAAGAATTGATTTTATTGCTCATATGACGCGCTTCGCAATTTACTCATGATCAGATACCCCGGGAGCGATTACTGCACGTAGACATGGTGCTTCACACTTTCGCGCTCCAATACTTTTTCTGTACACTGGTTTACTTTGGTTAATTGTATGTGCTAAAATATGTGGTTGCGAACAAATGAGATTAATTATTATAATACTGGAACTGGCTTCTTATTAAATTAACACTGTTTTGTTACTGTAACTCAGTAGAATGCACAACATATCCATCTCTGCTACAACGATCGTAAAAACGTTCTGAAAACATTTCTGTTATCAAAAATAAGGAAGAACCGTACGCAATGCTTAAAGAACCTCAGACCTTGCAGTCAACATTAATTATTAATCAGTACCACGGCTAACACTAGAGCATGAGATTATCATTATTAACCAGAAAATAATTTTTCCATAATTTTTACCAGTCCAGAATTTTTTAATAGCAAGATTTCGTTTTAAAACATGAAAGTATTTTAACTTTGGCACTGTTAAAGTTTACAATATTAGCAGCCTGCGTCCGCCTGTGATACACAATGTGTAACCTTCTGCTTTGTACTCCGATCTTGAACTGCTGTAAGAAATAATTTTAAATTCACTTTTTACCTGACCGTTTATTGCGGTATGATTGCCCTTATTATCAGATTTGAATCTGTCGTGGCGGCGGCTCGCTCCGTCGTGTCGCAGCTCTGCACCACGAACACTACTTAAAAAGCTGAAAATGTCTTAAATAAATGGGTAACATACCAGGCAAGCTTTCTAATAATACCATACGAATTCTCATTAAATAACTATACTTAAAACTCGAATAATAACAAGTTCACACACCTTTCTTTATTATCAGAGCCTAATGGCGTCCCGCTTACAGTCTTGACAAATGAAAGCTACCTATGCATTAAACATAGCACCACAGGTTCCTCCTCTCTACGTGAGTCCAAGAAGACGACAACGACATTATTATTCTTACACTACTATTTATACAATGGCTGATTGTCACGAAATCTCTGAGTTTTTCTTTACTAATTCTTTTCTGTGGCGGTTTCAGAACTCGCCGACACAGATATTATTTCACAAATCCAGTACTTAATCCTTTACAAATACAAAATATAACATAATTGTCTCTATTCTATTATTATTCAGAGTCCACAGATGTAATCAGAGCCTATATACAAATAACATTGTAATTGCATAGTTATAAAGCATGTTTTACCAGGAAACAGATACCCCAGGGGCGATTACTGCACGTAGACATGGCGTTTCACACATCAACATGCAGTAATGGCTAGATATCTGATTATGGATCAATTCCGAAACGCGTCGTATGAGCAAAAAAGTCATTTCTTGCCTGATATTTGGCATTTACGATAGCGACCCAGTCAGCCTACTACTGATTATTATAATAATGGTCGCTTGCCTCCTGCGTGAATCCATGTCACATTCATATTATTGAAATTAAGACATTTTCCTAAATCTTCCGAACCTTGGGGCCGATATCTTGTCAGTATCGATGTCAATAACGGGCAAAAATGACCAAGATTCTCAATTTCCGGTGTGGATGAACTGTCTGTTTAGATAACCAAGTTTGTATGGAAACCTCAGTGCGCGAGTCCTGTTTCCTCCTGGCCAATTTTTAAAATCTCAACGTGGTCTGGCATCAACTATTTTTAACAAGCATGCGTAAAGTTGTGCACAGCTATACTGTCCACTGTAAGGGACATCCAAAGCATTTTTTATGTACAGCGTTACAGAATGTACGTAATGCTGATTGGAGCTACTTTGGACAACTTTTTTTTGAGGCCAAAGTTTGTTTATATTTACAGAAAGTTACATACACTCTGTATACCTACGTATTGATGCACACTGTACCTTGATATTTTGAAATTTTGTCTGGAACAGTATTGTTTAACAAACAAATCAGAAATATTTTCAATCCATTATTGAAGGACTTTGAGAGAGGTTTTCTTGCCTCCAGGTACGTCAAAAGTTTGAGCTTAGAATATGCTCAAGAATCCTGCAAGAGACACAGACCAGCAATTCTCGTCTGTAATTCTGTACATCAAATTTTTTATCCTTTTTGTGAACAGGAGTGACCTGCACTCTTTTCCTGTCACGCTGGAGTATTCGTTGTGTAATGTATTATCGATAAATATTAGCTAGGAAAACGATGGAATCTACGGGATATTCGGTATAAATACTACAGTAAGACTGAGTATGTTGAGTGTCAGCTGCGATTCTTTGTATGATGCGTGGAGATTTCTAGTTCTTCCTGCTTATGGCAAAAATTTTCTAACCGTGTCGTGTCCACGTACAGCTGCGTTGTCGACGACCAGCTTCAGCAGTTTCCGACTATATCTCCTCATTAGGAGCGACCAATCTGGGTTCTGTTTGCTTCACAGGTGAGCGGATAAGGCAGGAAAATTTCTAAGAAACAGAATGCAACGAGCCGGCCTCTGTGGCCGAGCGGTTCTAGGCGCTTCAGTCCGGAACCACGCGGCTGCTACGGTCGCAGGTTTGCATCCTGCCTCCGGAATGGCAGCCAATAGCCTCCTAAGTTCACCGAGCTTACTGTGTGATCCTTTATCTCTCTCGGTTTGTGGAGATACCGCAAAATATGATACTGTATCACATAACGTAGTAAAACTTAGGAAAGTACTCAAGCTTTGGCCGGACGGTGTGGCCGAGCGGTTCTAGGCGCTTCAGTCTGGAACCGTGTGACCGCTCCGGTCGCAGGTTCGAATCCTGCCTCGGGCGTGCATATGTGTGATGTCCTTCGATTAGTTATATTTAAGTAGTTCTAAGTTCTAAGGGACTGATGACCTCAGATGTTAAGTCCCATAGTGTTCAGAGCCGTTTGAATTGAACTCAAGTTTTTTTTTCATATTTATACATCCATTGTCACCCATTCCAAGAAAATGCTATGCGGTTGTGCTGTTAAAATTTATTGCGACTAAGTCTCCCCTAAAGCTCCCTTAAAAAGACAGATGTTGGTCATGGTTTTAACCATGAGAAGATGTAGATCGCCCTATTTATGAAGTAATGACTGATCTTGTACAATTTGGCTTACGCTCCTTGTTCCGCAATAGATCTATCGTTCTTCGATTGGTATTGGCAGTCGATTTGATCTGTACTAATTCCATAATCGAAGTCAAAATTAGGGATGAGTACTTTCCTCTGTATCTGGAATCCTTCCACAGCCGCTACTATTCCGTCCATCGTTAAGAACTCCTTGTAATAATTCAAATATTTGGAATTTTGGCTGCGAACCACAAGCGGAACACACATTTGAAGAAAGTTTGTTGTAACGATTATTTGTTAATGAAATTAGTAAGTCGAAGATGACTATTTTTAAATAAATCATCATGACATATACAATTTAATGGCATTCTTTTCGATGAATGAAATGTCGTGTGGCTAGGGCCTCGCGTCGGGTTAGACCGGTCACCTGGTGCAAGTCTTTTTAGTTGACGCCACTTCGGCGACTTGCGTGTCGCTGAGGATGATATGATGATGATGACAACACAACACCCAGTCCCTGGGCGGAGAAAATCTCCAACCCAGCCGGGAATCGAACTCGGGCCCCTTTTCATGGCATTCCGTCGCGCTGACCAGTCAGCTATAGAGGCGGATATTCTTTTCGATGAAATTGAAAGACAGAAAGGTACAGGCAGAGTCTGAACCAGCGCCATCAATGTGGTAAACGATACTCCCGCGATACGCACGTTCACTCGAAACATAATGAACGCAGTAGGCATAGAGGCTACGCATAATACTTCGACATTGATTTTCTCATAAACTAGGAGCCATCGCACGAAAAGTCGTTAACCAGGTACTCAAGACAGATCACTCTGCCACATACTTGAAATTCATCAAAATCCGTGATTAACAAGTCTGATGGTCCTCTTATCAATGTTAATCGGCAGAGTATTTGCAGCAGACGCTGAAGACTACGGACAAACTGTAGGTGTGATCATCTACACTTCATCTATGTATCCAGATTCATCAGTCGGGAAGGAAGGAAAAAAAAGTGTGAAAAGATGAAAGATGTCTGCGACAGGAACTGGAAACTTGTCAGTCTACGGGTAGCAACAGAGAGCAACATGTAGCCATAGATGTACGAATCTTTCAGCCCTGTTGTTCAATAGCGTGTCAAACTGGGCAGACGGTGTGCGCCTTGCCATTTGGTTCAAATGGTTCAAATGGCTCTGAGCACTATGGGACTTAACTTCTAAGGTCATCAGTCCCCTAGAACTTAGAACTACTTAAACCTAACTAACCTAAGGACATCACACACATCCATGCCCGAGCAGGATTCGAACCTGCGACCGTAGCGGTCGCGCGGTTCCAGACTGTAGCCCTTGGCATTTGCATTAAGACGTTAAACGTCGGTTCTACCGGTCAATTTGATGGTGGTTTCGGGATATTTGCCGTGCACACCTAGTGTAAAAATAGCCCTGGGTTACACTTTACCGAACCAACCCAAAAATGTAGCTTTTAAAATACAATTGCACACCTTTCACTATGCCAGCCAACATTACATGATTGAAGGCGTGAAAACAATACAACAAATCCATTAACGTGATCAGATGTGAAAATTGGTAAGCAATAGCGGTGTCATAGACGGCATCAGAGTTGAATAAGTGATTAGCACATCATAGTCACTCAAACTCGACGCATCAGCTATACCGAAAATGGCAGTTTTAGGAACTTATCCCTTCGTAAATACGTTTCTGCGGACGCCCTTGATGACAGGAAGACGTACTGTAAAGACACATTGTGGCGACGTTCTAAATAAATGAATGGAATATAAAATAATAACGCATAAACAACACTAAAGGAGATTTCATTAACCTTAATTCAAACGAATAGCTAACTCCGGGGCTTTCTGGTTATCTGATTGTTTCTCTGAGTTGCCTACGACGTTTGGTCCCAGGGTATATCAACGAACGATTTTTAACCAAGGTTAGCTTTGTTAGCAGTGTAAAGCAAATACAGTGGAACCCCGCATAGCGAGCATAATTCGTTCCAGAATCTTACTCGTAGTGCGAAACAATTTATCCCATAAAAATTAATGTAAAATACGATAACGGGTTCCAAGCCGAAAATGTACTAAAAGTCTTATCTTATTCATTCCATTTATTCAAAGAAAATTATCATACAGGATTATATACTTTATTATTCACGATATATAACTAATTCTTTTTTACTAGGAAGCCGTCTATAGCCATTTGTTTCTGCCGACGCTTCAACATTTGGCAATAATGTGACACAGCATTATCGTCAAATAAATCTGTAGAGTGCATAAGCTGGCCGCTGTGGCCGAGTGGTTCTAGGCGCTTCAGTCCGGAACCACGCTGCTGCTACGGTCGCAGGTTCGAATCCTGCCTCGGGCATGGATATGTGTGATGTCCTTAGGTTAGTTAGGTTTAAGTGGTTCTAAGTCTACGGGACTAATGACCTCAGATGTTAAGTCCCATAGTGCTTAGAGCCATTTGAACCATTTTTTTGTAGAGTGCATAGCCACTGCTTTACTGTGGTGATGATTTTCAATGTACGATGCAACCGATCCCCATGCTTTCAGCATTTCTCTTATTGCGCCAGAAGATTGCTGCTTTGCTGTTACCGCCTCCTCCTCCACAACTTCGTGCTGTGAAACACACTGCACCTTCTTAATCTCTTCGGTCGTCATTTCTTGCTGTGATCTTCGATATCATCTGTATCCACTTCTAGTACCATGCTCTTGGCCAAAGACACAATCTCGTTGACTACAGGCTCCAGAGGTACTGACTCAAATTCCTGAGAGTCACATTCGTCAACACAATCTGGCCAAAGCTTCTTCCAAGAAGAAGTAACAGTTCTTTTGGTAACCCCTTCCCACGCCTTTTCGATCATTTTCACGCAGGCAACAACGTTGAAGTGATATTTCCATAACTCTCTGAGGGTGAGATTGGTAGCTTCAGTCAACTCAAAGCAATCTTCGAAGAGTGCTTTAGTGTAGAGCTTCTTAGAAACAATGTGCTGGTTCATAGGCTGGAGTAGCGGAGTGGTGTTGGGAGGCAGAAATTAAAGCTTGATGAATTGAAATTCTTCATGGAGGTTGTCTTGCGGACCTCGAGAATGGTCAGGTGCGTGGTCCATAACAAGCAAGACATGGAGTGACAGATTCATCTCAAGCAAATATTTTTTCACCTAAGGACCAAACACTTCATTGATCGAATCACAAAGAAGATCACGTGTCACCTAAGCCTTGTTGTTGGACCTCCACATCACATTTAACCTGCTCTTCCGGACTTTACACTGTTTGGAGGCTCGTGGAGTTTCCCGAATGGTAAACAAGCAGCGGTTTAATTACCAAACACTTCATTGATCGAATCACAAAGAAGATCACGTGTCACCTAAGCCTTGTTGTTGGACCTCCACATCACATTTAACCTGCTCTTCCGGACTTTACACTGTTTGGAGGCTCGTGGAGTTTCCCGAATGGTAAACAAGCAGCGGTTTAATTACCAAACACTTCATTGATCGAATCACAAAGAAGATCACGTGTCACCTAAGCCTTGTTGTTGGACCTCCACATCACATTTAACCTGCTCTTCCGGACTTTACACTGTTTGGAGGCTCGTGGAGTTTCCCGAATGGTAAACAAGCAGCGGTTTAATTACCAAACACTTCATTGATCGAATCACAAAGAAGATCACGTGTCACCTAAGCCTTGTTGTTGGACCTCCACATCACATTTAACCTGCTCTTCCGGACTTTACACTGTTTGGAGGCTCGTGGAGTTTCCCGAATGGTAAACAAGCAGCGGTTTAATTACCAAACACTTCATTGATCGAATCACAAAGAAGATCACGTGTCACCTAAGCCTTGTTGTTGGACCTCCACATCACATTTAACCTGCTCTTCCGGACTTTACACTGTTTGGAGGCTCGTGGAGTTTCCCGAATGGTAAACAAGCAGCGGTTTAATTACCAAACACTTCATTGATCGAATCACAAAGAAGATCACGTGTCACCTAAGCCTTGTTGTTGGACCTCCACATCACATTTAACCTGCTCTTCCGGACTTTACACTGTTTGGAGGCTCGTGGAGTTTCCCGAATGGTAAACAAGCAGCGGTTTAATTACCAAACACTTCATTGATCGAATCACAAAGAAGATCACGTGTCACCTAAGCCTTGTTGTTGAACCTCCACATCACATTTAACCTGCTCTTCCGGACTTTACTCTGTTTGGAGGCTCGTGGAGTTTCCGAATGGTAAACAAGCAGCGGTTTAATTTTCAAATCGCCGCTTGCACAGAGATTAACAGTGTGAGACGGTCTTTCATTGGCTTGTGACGTGGAAATGCATTCTCCTCTGTTGATATAAAGGTACGCCTCGGCATCTTTTTCCAGAGTAGACCCGTCTCGTCACAATTACGAACCTGTTGCAGCAGATAACCATCAGAATCTACGAGCACCTTTAAGTTGCTGATGAAGTTCTCTGCTGCCTTTGTGTCGGAGCTGGCTCCTTCGCTGTGCCTCACAACGCTGTGGATGCCGGTTCTTCTATTAAACTTCTCGAACCACCCACAGCTTCCCTTAAACACTTCTTAAGCCGCTGATGATCCTGGCGTCTTCTTAACGAGGTCGGCGAAAACCATTCTCATCTTCTCACAAATGATGTTCCCGTTAATAGTGTCGCCTTGCAACTACTTTGCATTTACCCATATAAGGAGCAACCTTTCGACAATGTCCAGAATACAAAACCATTGTTTCGATACTCTTGTCACTCCCTTTGAAGCAGCTATCTCCCTGATCTTGTCTTCGTCTTTGAGGATAGTGAAAATAGTTGATGTAGACCGATTGTATGTACGAGCTAAATCAGCAACGCTCACACCATGTTCTCATTCTTCAATGATTTTACGGTTTATTTCTAAGGTCATTTTCTTTCTGTGTACTTGAGGACAATATTATGAAAATGAAAGAGGATGTAGATGAAGATGAAATGGGAGATACGATACTGCGTGAAGAGTTTGACACAGCACTGAAAAACCTGAGTCGGAACAAGGCCCGTAGTAGACAACATTCCATTAGATCTACTGCCAGCCTTGGGAGAGCCAGTCCTGTCAAAACTCTACCGTCTGGTGAGCAAGATGTATGAGACAGGCGAAATACCCTCAGACTTCAAGAAGAATATAATAATTCCAATCCCAAAGAAAGCAGGTGTTGACAGATGTGAAAATTACCGAACTATCAGTTTGCTGCAAAATACTAACGCGAATACTTTACAGACGAATGGAAAAACTGGTAGAAGCCGACCTCGGGGAAGATCAGTTTGGATTCCGTAGAAATGTTGGAACTCGTGAGGCAATACTGACCCTACGGCTTATCTTAGAAGAAAGATTAAGGAAAGGCAAACCTACGTTTCTAGCATTTGTAGACTTAGAGAAAGCTTTTGACAATGTTGATTCGAATACTCTCTTTCAAACTCTGAAGGTGGCAAGGGGAAAATACAGGGAGCGAAAGGCTATTTACAATTTGTACAGAAAGCAGATGGCAGTTATAAGAGTCGAGGGGTATGAAAGGGAAGCAGTGGTTGGGAAGGGAGTGAAACAGGGTTGTAGCCTATCCCCGATGTTATTCAATCTGTATATTGAGCAAGCAATAAAGGAAACAAAGTAAAAGTTCGGAGTAGGTATTAAAATCCATGGAGAAGAAATAAAAACTTTGAGGTTCGCTGATGACATTGTAATTCTGTCAGATACAGCATGATGCTCGAAGTAGAGAGGGTATAAAATGTAGACTGGCAATGGCAAGGAAAGCGTTTCTGAAGATGAGAAATTTGTTAACATGTAGATTTAAATGTCAGGAAGTCGTTTCTTAAAATATTTGTATGGAGTGTAGCCATGTATGGAAGTGAAACGTGGACGATAAATAGTTTGGACAAGAAGAAAATTGAATCTTTTGAAATGTGGTGCTATGGAAGAATGCTGAAGATTAGATGGGTAGATCACATAACTAATGAGGAAGTATTGAATAGAAATGGGGAGAAGAGGAGTTTGTGGCACAACTTGACTAGAAGAAGGGATCGGTTGGTAGGACATGTTCTGAGGCATCAAGGGATCACCAATTTTGCGTTGGAGGGCAGTGTGGAGGGTAAAAATCGTAGAGGGAGACCAAGAGATGAATACACTAAGCAGATTCAGGAGGATGTAGGTTGCACTAGGTACTGGGAGATGAAGAAGCTTGCACAGGATAGAGTAGCATGGAGAGCTGCATCAAACCAGTCTCAGGACTGAAGACCACAACAACAACATGTTCGTCTTTTCGCGGCTTTATCTTTGGGAACATTTCTACGAAGGTTATTAAAATTTGCACACCGAAACACACTGTGTGAAGACAAGTTTAGAAAAATGTGTGATCACAAGTTGCTCCAAGAGGGTAGCAGAAAGATCGCTAAACCCAAACTGCAGTACATACTGCAGACATTGTTCATATGACGCTAACGACAATTAAAGGTGTTCGTAAGTGTTGAACGTTTCCCCCGCCGCGAGCGAACGTCTGGTGACGTCACTCTAAATCGTCGTCACTCGTTATGCAAAACATCGCTGTTTAAGCGAATCATTTTTTTATAATTTGTTTTGCTCGTTATGCGAACTGCGCGTTATGGGAGCTGATCGTTAACCGAGTTTCCACCGTAATGTCTGTTAACAACATTACGGTGCAAGTTAATAGGAAACCCTCATGCCCTTGCAGTGACAAATCACTTCTAATGGCGGAAAATTCTTTTTGGAGGTTAACGGCCTAGGATGCATAAGGTAAGGGAAAACCACATAAAAGACCGTTGTGGTATCCTTAGTCCCACTGGACAAAATCCTTCGTGGAATGGGTGTTCCCTAAAAGAAATATTCCGGAATAAGTTGCCCACAGTCGGATCTCCGGATGGGCACTATCTCAGGGAAACAGTGCGCTGACAGATTAAACAAGAAGACTGAAATTTCTTGAGTGAGGACTGGAACTTTCAATGTGAGTACAATGAACGAGAAAGGTGAACTAAAAAAATGTGAAGAACGAACTGAAGAGACAACATCAGCGTTTTAGGACTTAGAACGAGAAGGAGAGCTGATTTCTGGAGAGTATAAGAGACATACAAGAGAAGAGACCGCAAATGAGGAGGAGTGGGCTTACTGTACAAGAAGAATTTGGTTAAGAACATAATCACTATAATGCCTGTCAGTGACAGGGTGATAGCAATGAAGATATTGAGTGAGCCTGTAGACACCATATTTGTTTAAATGTACATACCTATACTGTAAGCATATGAGGAAGAGGTGGACGAAATATATGAATGGATCGAACAGATGTTTGAAGAAGACGGAAAAGGTAAAATAAGAACAGTGACGGTGGGAGATTAGAACAGCGAGGTGGGGAGATGTAGGCATGGAAGTAATGTTGCAGATTATGGACTAGGACAACGGAATGAAATAGGCGATAAAATGATAGGGTTTATGAGTGTCTTGGCTTTTGGACTGCCAACACCTGGTTCAGAAGTTATAAATGAAGACTGTATTCATGAAAAAGCCCTGATGATAAAGCCAGGACCAAAGATATTGTATTTTAACCAACCAAAGTTTTAAAAACAGCACCAGGATGTGTAAAACTTTCCCTGGAACACATGTTACAACTTGCTTCTAGCAGGCTTAAGATCTTTGCTAAAATGTATTACAAAGAAACATCTTGTAAAGAAGTGGAATCTGGCAAAAATGAAGATGCCAAGCCCTTTAAAAATAATATGGAAGGAAACTTGGGAAGGGTGAGACCGAATTTGGATATATCAGAAGGCTGGGTAACGTACAGAGATGCAGTGCTGTAAACTTTAGAGAAAATAGTTGGAACAGTGGAAAAATGGAGGAATGAAAAGGGATGGATCACACAGAATGTATTAGATAAAATGGATGAGTGGAGAAAATGGAAAAATGACTCTTCGGAAGAAGGAAAACGACAACATAGAAAACTGAAGGACGAACTGAGGAGGACTACTGAGAAAGCAAGAGAAGAGTGGATTAAGGAGCAGTGTGAGGAAATAGAACAATTAGAAAGGCAAGAAAAAACAGATGAAATGTACAGAGTTGTAAAGGGTGTAACAATGAAAGAACCACGAAAATTACCAGCAAGGAATGGTGAAAGAACAGGGATAAATAAAAATGAATACTGAAGAAATAAAAGATATATGGAAAGCATACATGGAAGACCTATGTGATTGATGGCTGATCATGGTGGATTAGCCTTAGAGGATGAACAAGAATGTGGCGAAAATCACTCAGGACCGATGACAGAAAACTGGTAGGCGGAGAAAATGATTCAGGATCTTACGTAAAGCAAAGTGATGGGCTGTGATCTAATACTGTCCGAGGCAATGAAGGCCTCAGGGAATGACGCTGTAACTATGATTACAAATCTGATTAACAGAATATGTGACACTGGTATGTTGCCTGAAGATCTCCTTAAGGTCATAGTGGTTCCTTTACCAAAAAAATGCAATGTCAATCAATGTAAATATCATAAGATTAGTTTTGTATGCCATATTACCAAGGCAGTGACAAAAATAGTGCTGAGAAGAATAGAAAGGAAAATAGAGGAAACTATAGGATAAGTTCAGTTCGGATTTAGGAAAGGAAGAGAGAGGCCATAGACGCTATTTTGTGTCTGAGGGTGATAGCAAAAAGATTTTTGGAAGTGATTAGAGCAATGTCTGTTTGTTTTGTCGGCTGGGGAAATCATTGGACAAAACTGACTGGTGTATACTGTTGAAGATTCCGAAAGATAGTGGTATAGATTGGAAGAATAGATGGTTGATAAAGCAAGTGTATAAGGGGCAGGAAGTGAAAGCTTGAGTAGAAGAAGATGAAACTGAAGAGGTGGGTATCGGTAGAAGTGTATGACAGGGTCACTGTATGTCACTAGCACATTCCAACATATATGCTGAGAAGCTAATAAATAAGGTCTTGGAAAAATCAAAAGAACTTGTAGCGGGAAGGAAAGAATAAAAACCATCAAGTACGCTGATGATAACACTATGCAGGCAGAAACGGAGTAAGTGTTCCAGGCAAGGATGAAGAATATCGTAAGCGTGGGTAAAGAGTTTGGAACGCAATTGAAAATCGGCAAGACCAAAGGGATGAGAATCTGAAAAGAAGACGACGCGATTGACATATCACTAGATGGAATGGTATTAGAGCAGGTTCACTCACTCCAGTGTTTGGGAAGCTGAAATTTGCAGCGGAAGTTGTACAGAGGAAATGAGACGTAGAATCTCAATGGGAAAGAGAGATTTCGGGAGAGTGAAAGATTTGCTGACAACCAGAAGCGTCCCCATTACACTTTTGAGAAGGTGCGCCAAATGTTTTGTGTAGTGTGTGGCGTCTTATGGTTCTGAAACGTGGACAGTCAAGCATAAAGAATAAAAATATGTAGAAAGTTTTGGAATGTGGTTATGGGGAAAATGGAGTAAGTGAAATGGCCCGACAGAATGAGAAATGAGGAGGTGCTGAGCTTCATAGCGGATCGAGGAACTTCATGAGGATGATACGGAAGAGGAAAACATGTTGGATGGGAAAAATACCACGTAGCAATTTGCTACATCGTTCCTGTGAAACACAACTAGCTCTTTATTCACATGAAGTGTTGAGTGCTATTGACAAGGGATTTCAGATCGATTCCGTATTTCTGGATTTCCGGAAGGCTTTTGACACTGTACCACACAAGCGGCTTGTAGTGAAATTGTGTGCTTGTGGTATATCGCCTCAGTTATGTGACTGGATTTGTGATTTCCTGTCAGAGAGGTCATAGTTCGTAGTAATTGACGGAAAGTCATCGAGTAAAACAGAAGTGATTTCCGGCGTTCCCCAAGGTAATATTATAGGCCCTTATCTATATAAACGATTTGGGAGACAATCTGAGCAGCCGTCTTCGGTTGTTTGCAGATGACGCTGTCGTTTATCGACTAATAAAGTCATCAGAAGATCGGAACAAATTGCCAACCGATTTAGAAAAGATATCTGAATGGTGTGAAAATTGGAAGTTGACCCTAAATAACGAAAAGTGTGAGGTCATCCACATGAGTGCTAAAAGGAATTCGTTAAACTTCGGTTTCACGATAAATCAGTCTAATCTAAAAGCCGTAAATTCAACTAAATACCTAGGTATTACAATTACGAACAACTTAAATAGGAAGGAACACACAGAAAATGTTATGGGGAAGGACATAGAAAATGTTGTGAGGAAGGCTAACCAAAGACTGCGTTTTATTGGCAGGACACTTAGAAAATGTAACAGATCTACTAAGGAGACTGCCTATACTAAGCTTGTCCGTCCTCATTTAGAATACTGCTGCGCGGTCTGGCATCCTTACCAGATAGGACTGACGGAGTACATCGAAAAAGTTCAAAGAAGGGCAGCACGTTTTGTATTATCGCAAAATGTGGGAGAGAGTATCGCTGAAATGATACAGGATTTGGGCTGGACATCATTAAAAGAAAGGAGCTTTTCGTTGCGACGTAATCTTCTCACGAAATTCCAATCACCAACTTTCTCGTCAGAATGCGAAAATATTATGTTGACACTGACCTACATAGAGAGAAACGATCACCACGATAAAATAAGGGAAATCAGAGCTCGTACGGAAAGATGTAGGTATTCGTTCTTTCCGAGCGCTATAAGAGATTGGAATAATAGAGTATTGTGGAGGTGGTTCGATGAACCGTGTGCCAGGCACTTAAATGTGATTTGCAGAGTATCCATTTAGATGTAGAAGTACTACACAGAATCATGGAGCGAAAATTAGAAGGAAAAAAAGAAGGAGGAGAGATTGTTTGGGATATTACAATTGTAAAAAGAGGAAGAAGTTACAAGCAAATGAGGGAGGACGCTCAGAGCAGAGAGACATGGAGGACGTCCAGCTGATACCAGTCTGAGTACTTATTTACTGGAAGAAGAAGAAGTTAAAAGTAGAGCACAGCATGTGTCAGTTGAACAGAACATCTAATAATACTCTTGTGCCAACCCTTAATACGTAAAACATTGTTTAGTAAAGTAGACTCTAGTCAAATGTATTCCTCTTACATTCAGTCAGAAATACATGCAGTTACATGTCACTGACCTATTACATCCAGAGCTTTAAAAATACTGTACAATCGTAGCCGGCCGGGGTGGCCGAGCGGTTCTAGTCACTACAGTCTGGAACCGCACGACCGCTACGCTCGCAGGTTCGAATCCTGCCTCGTGCATGGGTGTGTGTGATGTCCTTAGGTTAGTTAGGTTTAAGAAGTTCTAAGTTCTAGGAGACTGATGACCTCAGATGTTAAGTTCCATAGTGCTCAGAGCCATTTGAACCATTTTTGAATAACAGAGAATTGTGAAGGTGGTTCGATGAAACCTGTGCCAGGCACTTAAATGTGATTTGAAGAGTATCCATGTAGATGTAGATGTACTACACAGAATCACAGAGCGAAAAGCAGAAGGAAAAAAAGAAGAAGAAGGAGATGGTTTGAGATACTACAAATGTGAAAAGAGGAAGAAGTTACAAGCAAATGAGGGAGGATGCTCAGAGCAGTGAGACATGGAGGACGTCCAGCTGATACCAGTCTGAGTACTTATTTACTGGAAGAAGAAGAAGTTAAAAGTAAAGCACAGCATGTGTCAGTTGAACAGAACATCTAATAATACTCTTGTGCCAACCCTTAATACGTAAAACATTGTTTAGTAAAGTTGACTCCAGTCAAATGTATTCCTCTTACATTCAGTCAGAAATACATGCAGTTACATGTCACTGACCTATTACATCCAGAGCTTTAAAAATACTGTACAATCGTAGCCGGCCGGGGTGGCCGAGCGGTTCTAGTCACTACAGTCTGGAACCGCGCGACCGCTACGCTCGCAGGTTCGAATCCTGCCTCGTGCATGGGTGTGTGTGATGTCCTTAGGTTAGTTAGGTTTAAGTAGTTTTACGTTCTAGGGACTGATGACCTCCGAAGTTAAGTCCCATAGTGCTCAGAGCCACGTGAACCATTTTTGTACAATCGTGCGCACATAACCCTAAGCAGTGTTGTTGCATTCAATATAAAGAACCCAGCGATTGATGATCCTGGAGAGAAAAGCCTGCGCTGTACTGTTTACAATATAAATAAGTAATCTAGCAGAAAGCGTCGGGTGGTCTCTAAGGTTGTTCGCAGATGATTCGGTTGTCTATAACAAAGCAGTAATGCCAAAAGATATGCAGAATGACCTCCAGAGAATCGATGACTGGTGCAGGCTCTGGCAATTGACCCTGAACATAAATAAATTTAACATATTGCGCAAATATAGGAATAGAAAGCCACTATTGTATAGCTACACTATTGATGACAAACCACTGGAAACAGCGTCTGCCGTAAAATATCTAGAAGTAACTATACGGAGCGACCTTAAGTGGAATGACCATATAAAACAGATAGTGGGAATAGCAGATGCCAGACTCAGAGTCACAGGAGGAATCTTAAGGAAATGTAAGTCGTCCACGAAGAAAGTGGCTTATAATGCGCTTTTTCGACCCATTCTCGACTATTGTTCGTTTATCTGGAATCCCTACTAGATAGGACTGATAGATGAGATAGAGAAGATCCAACGAAGCGCGAAGCGTTTAGCCACGGGATCGTTTAGCTGCCGGGAGAGCGTTACGAAGATGCTCAACATACTTCGTTGGCAGACGTTACAAGAGAAGCGTTGTTTATCACGGAGAGATTTACTATCGAAATTGCTCCGGGAAGAGTCGGACAACCTACTCCCCCCCCCCCCCCCCCGCCCCAATACTTGCCTCGCATAATGACCATGAGGAGAAAATTCGAGAAATTAGAGCCAATACAGGGGATTACCGACAATCATTCTTCCCACGCGCTATTCGCGAATGGAACAAGGTTGGAGGACTCAGTTAGTGGTACAAAAAGTACACACCATTAGGTGGTTTGAGTAGTATGATGTAGATGTAGATGCAGATCACTGGGCCAGCGACAGGGCGAGGCCCCGCTGTATGCGCTACACGTATAAACCGCCACAGCACAGCAGTACTCATTGCTGAGGGACGATCATTCGTGACAGGGAGCGCGCATGTACTGGGAAGCGGAGCTTGGCGCTGACACCGCAGAACACGCTTCCGTATTTTGAAAACAAGGTGCACTGGTTAACAAACTGGCGCCCGCTCGTAAAGGATGCGTCAGCAGAGGCGGTTATAATAGGGGGTACGGCGCGCTGCGCCTTGCGAATTAACAACCGGGCTCCTAGCGGTGCTGTTTACTCCAGGAATAGGAGGAGCAGGTAGCCGGTGTGTCACGTAGCCATGGCGGCGTGGCGGCTGCTCGCCTTCGTACTTGCGGTGCTTGTTCTCAAGGTAAAGATGCCAAACTGTTTTAGTTTTCAATTAGTTTATTTCGAGTAAAAGTGTCCAGTTGCCAAGGTGTAGTGCTGAGAAATACTATAAACATTCGTTTAATAAATTCAAGTTCTTTTTTTCTTGCTTCAGTACAACATTTATTTACATTCCCAGACGCATTTCTCATTTTATATCTAAGGCATCTTCAGGAATCTTTTGTTAGTTTCGTTTTTACGTGGGATACTTAAAAATTCGAAACATTTGCATACAAAAATAAAACTGTACTGTTCCTGGGAAAAATCCACAGAAGACCTCTTTAACGTGATAGGCGAAATACATCTTAAATGCAAGTAAATATTATGTTTCATCAAAAAAAGATGTCTCAATTTATAAAAAGAACATTTATGTACGCACTGTGGAAACTGGCCGCTCCAACAAACTTATTTAATTCATCCGTGATATATGGAAAATTGTCAGCGATTGTGTTATAAATTTATGAATTTAGTTTTTCTGCTTCAGTCACTTCCTACTTATATTTATTAGTACAACGCATTTCGGCAACATTCTGCCATAATCAGACCCAGTACAGTTACAAGTGCAATAATAATTGACATAAAGTTATCGAGTAAAACAGATATAATTTCTGGCGTTCCCCAAGGAAGTATTATAGGCACTCTGCTGTTCCTTATCTACATAAACGACTTAGGAGACAACCTGAGCAGTCGTCTTAGATCGTCTGCAGATGATGCTGTCACTTACAGTCATGTAATGTCAGCAGGTGATCAAAATGAATTACAAAAATGATTTAGAGAAGATATCTGTACGGTGAGAAAAGTGGCAATTGACTCTACACCCTGAAAAGTGTGAAGTCATCCACATGAGATATAAAAATAATCCGCTAAATTTCAGTTACACGATAAATCACGCAAAAACTAAAGGCTGTAAACCCAACTACATACTTACGGATTACAATTACGAATAACTTCAATTAGAACTGCCACGTCGACAATGTTGTGGGGAAAGCAAACCAAAGTCTGCCTTTTGTCAGCAGAACACTTAGAAAATGAAATAGGTTTTGCTGAGGAGACTGCTTACATTACGCTTACCCACCCTCTTCTGCAATATTGCTGTGCGGTGTGGGATTCACATCGTGTAGGATTGACGGAGGACTTTGAAAAAGTTCAAAGAAGGGCAGCTCGTATTTTACTATCGCGAAATAGGGGAGAGAGTGCCACGGATATGACACACGAATTGGGGCGGGAGTCATTACAACACAGGCGTTTTTCGCTGCAGCAGGACCTCCTCGTGAAATTTTAAATCACCGACTTTCTCCTAAAAATGTGAAAATATTTTGTTGGCGCCACCTACATAGGGAAAAGTGCTCATCACAATAAAATAAGAACAATCAGAGCTCGCACCGGAGGATTTAAGTTTCGTTTTTTCCTCGCTGTTCGAGATTGGGACGGTAAAGTAGCTTAGAGTGAGGTTCTCATTCAATTAACAAAAAATACTTGTAGTTTGGAAATTTTTTGAGACAATGAAAAGACATACAAAGGATCTGTTTGGGGAATGTAACTTATCACGTTACGAACATTATTTTAGATTTTCAATACAAAAACAAGAAACAAAGTGGTGCCCGTTAATAATGGTTTCATCAAGGACCTGCGAGTTTGAAGTACGCAGACTCCGTGCAGTGTAACCCCTTAGGACACCAAAAGTGGATAACATCTGTAGATACTACATTAAATTTATGGCAACTTATACCTAACCACAATGAAGTAACTTTAAATTTAACGATATGGTGTTCATTCGAACTTTTATTTCGATTTTTTGGGGTTTGTTTCACTTTCTATGGCTTTACAAAAAATAGTTGATATTAAAAAAATTCATACGTTGAAGGTATAAGCTTCCATGAAAAGTGTTTATATTTCGGGGTCAAAGGTACAATTTAATAGGTTTTTATTTTATGCTGTGCGCTGTTTTGAAAAATCGTTGCTCGAGAAAAACCTGTTTAAAGTTTAGGGAATACATTTATATGTATTATTAGTTCAATTTGTATAAACTACATGTTATTGTATATTTTTGATGTTGCTGATTCACAATTCAAAATGGCTAATCCAATACGGTGGACTAAAAATTAGGTTTTGATCAGTTTTAGCCAAAATTTAACCAAACAAAAAGTGTTTTCGTTACTTACGTTTAGTCAGAAATTCCTCTAACTCGAATTGTTCCTAGAGAACAATTCTCTCGTTCTTCATGGCGAGAAAAGCCGACCTGGCTGAGCTGGATATGCTGCTTTCGGCAGCTTGCGCACGTTGTTCGTCAGCTTTTTCGGCGAATATGTTTGCATGCATACTGCAATGTAAATCATTTTGTGAACGTGTGTCAAGGCACGACATGCTTTTTACCTCAGCCGAACGTCTCCGGCTGAGAGCTTCCCACGGCGGCCGAGACACTGCTTCGAACAATGGACTGTAGAAACTTCTATAATGCACAGATTAAAAAACCTTTTCGCTTCAACATTCTAGACACATACACCTTTCCAAAACTACAATTACCAAAAAAGTCAAATTTCGACCATTTTGAATGGAACAGGCACTTAATTGTGAATTACAGAGTAATCATGAAGATGTAGATGTAGATGCAGAATCTGAAGTGTGATTAGGGTTATTTGCTGTGCCAGTGAGGTTATGTGCCGAAGTTTAACCCTGTACTGAAGGTTTCATTTGTTTCAGTGTGAATTCTATGTTTAAATTAATTCATTACTGTCTTTATTAATATATATGTTGGAATTTGATTGTCCGGCACACAGAGCACAGTGATAAACACGCCATCACTTACCACTTTCACACTCAGATGTTTGCAGTCCAAAGACTGTTGACTGCTGAGATAAGCTTATTGCAGTTGCTAAGATAGTACAAACAATAGAAATACAATTTTTAATGTAAGCATATTTATGTAGTATTTGTGTATGGCCGGGATGTGGTTTATTTAAGCAAGCATTGATCTCGTTTGCTGATGTTGGCTTGGGGATAACTGGAGGTGTTTGTCGAAAATCTCCTGAGAGTATAAGCAGTGCTCCTCCCATCACTTCAGAGTTTCTTCGCAAGTCTTGTAATGTTTTTCCCATGGCTTCCAGTGATTTTTATGTGCCATTGTGCATTCGTTCCAGAAGGTAATTTTAGCTTACCATAAAAGTTCACCCCGCCAAGATGCTCTTGAGATTTTACATGCTGGGAATTGTTGTTCGCCTATATTCAACGGTAGTTGTAGTGCAGAATAGGCAGTTAGTGTGCCTGCAATGCCGGATGATGCCAGTGCAAGTGCGATATGTTGTTTAGCACGTATTTCCGTCAGCAGTAGATTTATTAGAAACGTTTTCGCGATGCCGCATGGTGCGTACAAGTAAATAATTCCTCCAGTGTTGGTCTCGATCCGGTCCATGATAACGTTGTAAATTTCCTTTAGATTGTCGTTGAGGAATGGTTTGTTGTGAGCAATGTATTGAAGTACTTCGTTGACGTTGCAGCTTTTTTCGTTTGTAATTTCGAAGCTTAGCTCACTGATAGCTTCTTTTCGTGGTGCTCGCATCCCAATTTGTACTAAGGGCCGGTTGTTTATTACTAAACATTTGTCTTTTAGGCGAATGAGTGTTTCATTGAAGATGTCGTTGTTGAACTCTATGATCAGTTCTGGATGAGCTTGTAGGATTTGGTACAATATGTCATCACGCCTACTCTCTCTGAAGGGATCCCAAAGCTGCTTTGGATTAAATGGGTTACATGTTAGAATTATGGCGAATAAGTCTTTCATTTGTTCAACTGAGGCTGTGAGTGACGCTTCTTGTACTGTTAATTTCCAGTAGTCCTAAGCGTTGGCATGGCTCTCCGTACTTCTGGAGTAGGTAACTGTCAATAGTCTTGAGATCTGTGAAACCTGTTGGTCTCCGTATTTAGTGTAGCAACATCTGGAGATGGAAGCATTCGGCGTTGTTCAGAGGTACGGTGTATACTCGGCCTAGTGCGCGTTTTCATGATTCCTGGATGATCTTCTACTGGAATTCCTTGTTTTCGTCGTTGAAAGATGTTTCTTGTTGTGTTCCACGTACGTTAGTTAGGGACGCCGGTATATAGTATTGTTTTTGCGAATGGATCCGTTTCGCCCAGTTGGTAAGAAGCTGTTAATGTTGTGTTCTGAGGTTGTTCGCTTGTAATTTTTCTGGTGGTATCTTTTGTGAAGTAAGCTCTCTGACCATTCTCCTAACGTACTGCTAGATGTTGCGTAGTTGGTGTATGAAAAACCCGAAAGTCTGCCACACCACTTCGTTACTGTTGATTTATCTTCCCATTTGGTACATGAGGACCTCGTCGTTCCTATTTTGTTTTTCGCTGTCTGTGGCTATATGAAATACTGCCGTGTCACTGCATTTGTTCACATACTTGCAGACATTTTTGAATTATTTCACTGAATTGGACTATTTTATGTTTATGTCTGCTTGGAACATTCTGGAAAGTAGCGTGTTATATAGTACTGCCAATTTGTTATCTATTTCCAGTATGTCACTGCCTCGTGTTCGTATTTTTGTTGTGAAGCCACTGTTTTTAAGTGATCGTTTTCTGTATTTGGGATAGCCATCAACTCCGGTTTGTGTGTCGTCAAAGTATGGTTTTGGGTATTTTTTGTACATTTTTCATCTCTCGTACATGGCGAATTGGCCCACATGGTCCGCGAATCATGTTTTTCACAACTATGTCGTATAGTTCCGAATCTTCTTGTGGATCGGGAATTTCAGCTTGGATGATTTTGTCGATATCCGTGGGATGAATTCTGTCGCGTAGCCATATGAAACTGTGTGAGTGATGCAGTCCACGTTTTTGCCATTCCTTTGTATACATCCAGTATCTAACGGTTCTAAAGAAGTGGTATTTTGCGATGACTTCAATAAATATCATTTGTTTTTGTCGGAAAACTCTGGCCATTATGTCGTGTCGATGCATGGGGGCTTGTCCGTATCTTAGTTGTTCTTTGATTTCTGGCTACGACAAGTTGCATGTGAATGTTATGAAGAGATCAGATCGTCCATATTTTCTAATGTAGGTCATGGCAGCTTGAGTGTATTCGTGCTAGTGTCTCTGACTGCCTATGTATGATGAGAGTTAATGTCGATAATGTTTCCATCATTTATAATTGCGTCTCGAAGGTGGATGCATTCTTCTGTGTATAGTTTCTTCTAATTCAGTCTTATGTAAAGCTTCCGTTCCACTTCTATTTTTGCACACATATCTGCCAGGAATTGGTGGAATAAACGGCGAGTGTTGAGAATGTGATTGTATGTTTCGTTGTCTCTGATCATTAAGCGGTAAGCATATAACTCATTGGAAGTGACTTCTTTGTTTCTATGCCTGTTTCAGTTTGAATTTGTTTCAAATTAAAATGATATCCTTCCTCTCGTGTAGAAATATTAATGAATATTGGAGGACATCATCGGAACGGTATGTCTCTGTAATGCGTTCCTTCTCTTCTTCGTTGTACAATTATGTCACAGCTTGTGTTTTCATTGTTCACAATAACGTTGGCGACATCGTCTGTCTGAGATACTTTAAATCGACGTTTATGTTCTCCATGTGGTCTTTTGTTGGCTCGAATTATAGCTTCACAGTCATCATAAATCATTCAGTCTAGTGCTGTTTTGAATATGTGAATCAGTTGATTGTATTCGTGTAAGATCCTCTGTACATATCGGACTACTTCTCGTCTCAATCCACCGATATTTGTAAATCGTTGATAAATTTCTGTTTCTTCATATCCGATGAAATATACTTGCAGAAATTTATAGTCTTCGTTGGGTAGTGCTAGTAATCATCCCATGTTGTGACAGATTTGCCCTTGGATGGAAAAAAGACAATCGATTTCATCTCTGTTAGCGTTGATCGAAGTGACACCGAAAGAAGTCATTTGGAAGCGGGCGTTGTACGCTTTTATATTTCGAAGATAGTGTTTTTATTCTGGAGTTTGGCTGGCCATGTAATGTAAAAATTCCTGCGGAGGTGCCTCCAGTGGTGGTAATCGAATTTTTTCATTCATGCAACAGAATCCTCGTGTTTCTCTGCTGAATTTTTTCGCGTTGCAAAGTTGTCAGATGTTATCCATTTTTCCGATTACGATGTGGTAGTGTCTCTTATATTCTTTCGTCGGGTCGTAGGGGAGTGCTTCATTTGTTAGGTTGTTTTGTTTACTTGTCCTCCTCCGCGCTTCTCGTAGGGTGACATTTTCATGGTTGCCTTGAGCTCACAGTCTTTTATTATAAGCTTGTGTCGCAATTCTTGATTCTTCAATTCATTTTGTTGTTCTTCGATTTCTCTGCTTCTCGCCGCACTCATTCTCGTCATTGATATTTAAATGTGCTTGGCACGCTCTTCGTCTGTTTCGTTTTCTCCCTGTTCTTTTTGTTTTCGTCGTTTTGCTTCAGAACTGGCAAGATCTCCTCCTCTTTTACGTTTGGGCGTGATGTAAAATATATATCAATTTTTTATTAACAAATACACTGAGTACACTTTTCACATTTTATTTTCGATTTATATTCAGTCACTGTATCATTTGACTGCTCACGCTTCACTATTTCTCTTTATTCACTCACTGCACTACTTTTTCGGTTTCTCCCTCCGTCACTGATAAGCAACTGACGTTAGAACACACGACGGGTCTTGCTTTATATACTCATACCAATGGGTAGCCTCACCAGTGTCGAATTCCAGAACATATCAAAAAGGCTTCGAATGGTCCACAATGTTCCAGAACATTCCACAACATTCGAGAGTGTTCTGGAATGTTCCACAATGCCCTGTGATGTTCCGGGATGTTCCCGAACATTCTGGAGTGGTCCCGAACGTTTCAGAATGTTACTGAACATTCCAGAACATCCCGGATCATTGTGGAACATTCCGGAATGTTGTGGAATGCTCTCGAATTTCCTGGAATGTTCTCTAATATTTTCGAATGTTTTTGAATGTTCTAGAAATCTCTAGAGGGCGAAACTCCCCAGCCCTTCTATCTCCGAACGCACAGCCTACAATTAAAAACGGGAACTTTCGTCATGGATGGGGGCAGAGGGCTACCACACCATGTTACTACCTTGATCGTACCGGGACTTGTTTCTGAATTTTAGAGGCACGCACATTGTACACTTACTTGTATATTATGTATTGACTATGATTATTTGGTATTTCTTGTTCCTTTAAAAATGTTAACACAGTATTTTCTTTAAATCTTTATATTAATGAACAGAAATACCAAAGTGGACAAATTTTTGAAGAAATTTACATTGTTACTTTTCAGCTTATCATTAAGCAACCTGTTCAATGCACTGCGCCATGAGCGAAAATATTTAGTTCTTCATTCAAGTCTATTTGGCGTCCCTTATACATTTAATGTAATATAGCAACTGAAGAAGGTGTATTTTGGCTGTTAAATGTCTCTGGACGGCAAACATTTGAATGTGAAAATATTAAGTGGTGGTGTGTTTATTGTTGTACTCTGTGTGCCACACAAATAAATTTCCAGGAAAAATGCAAGAAAAGACATCAGTTAAATTATTTAAACATGCTGTTCACATAAGGTATACACTGAAATAAACGAATATTTCTGTTCAAGGTTGAATTTCAGTACATAACCTCACTATCACACCCATCAAATAATCCTCGCCTGCCGCTGTGGCCGAGCGATCCTAGGCGCTTCAGTCAGGAACCGCGCTGCTGCTACGGTCGCAGGTTCTAATCCTGCCTCGGGCATGGATGTGTGTGATGTCGTTAGATTAGTTAGGTTTAAGTAGTTCTAAGTCTAGGGGACTGATGACCTCAGATGTTAAGTGCCATAGTGCTTAGAACCATTTTTTGAAATAATCCTCACCAGACTTCCTGTTAACGTACATGTAACTGTAATGCAACTCATGATGACAGCATGCTACCAAAACGCGTCACTCTGTTATCAGCAAAAAGTGACTAACTGAAAGCCGGCCGGGGTGGCCGAGCGGTTCTAGGCGCTGCAGTCCGGAACCGCGCTGCTGCTACGGCCGCAGGTTCGAATCCTGCCTCGGGCATGGATGTGTGTAATGTTCTTAGGTGAGTTAGGTTTAAATAGTTCTAAGTTCTGGGGGACTGATGACCTCAGATGTTAAGTCCCATAGTGCTCAGAGCTATTTGAACCATTTTTTTTAACTGAAAAAATTATTTAATAAACAAACAGGTTATTACAAACATCGTCCTGTGATACAGAAATAAAAGTAATTTAATTTTCTTTGTTGCATTTATGGGGTCTGCATGGTATATCACTATACAGTCTTCATTATTTCATTTTTGCTTTTCACTAGCTTGACGTGTTTTGAGAGAAGATCTTCGTTATCCTGTGACTTTGCTTTAAATTATGATTACGTGGTGTTGCTGTGGTCTTAAGTCCCACGATTGGTTTGATGCAGCTCTCCATGCTAATCTATCTTGAGTAAGTCTATATGTTCAAAATTGTTCAAATGTATGTGAAATCTTATGGGACTTAACTGCTAAGATCATCAGTCCCTAAGCTTACACACTACTTAACCTAAATTATCCTAAGGACAAACACATACACCCACGCCCGAGGGAGGATACGAACCTCCGCCGGGACCAGCCGCACAGTCCATGACTGCAGCGCCTCAGACCGCTCTGCTAATCCCGCGCCGGCCGAAGTGGCCGTGCGGTTAAAGGCGCTGCAGTCTGGAACCGCAAGACCGCTACGGTCGCAGGTTCGAATCCTGCCTCGGGCATGGATGTTTGTGATGTCCTTAGGTTAGTTAGGTTTAACTAGTTCTAAGTTCTAGGGGACTAATGACCTCAGCAGTTGAGTCCCATAGTGCTCAGAGCCATTTGAACCATTTTTGCTAATCCCGCGCGGCAAGTGTATATGTCTCAGGATAAATATTGGCACCTATATCCTCATGTAGTTGTTTATTGTTAAATATAAAAGTAATTGCAGGACTGTCCTCTAGTAGGATCCTGCTGTAAGGTCCTGTAGTAACCTGTTGGAAAACACCCCCTGGAATGCTGTTCATGAATGGCAGCACAGCAGTTCGAATCATCAGATCGACGTACAATTTTGGGATCAGGGTGCGTGGGATAACCACGAGAGTGCTCCTTGTGTCATTCGAAATCGCACGCGAGACCATAACTCCAGGTGTAGGTCCAGTGTGTCTAGCATGCAGACAGATTGGTTGAAGATCCTCAACTGGCCTCCTACTAACCAACATATGGCCATCATTGGCACCGAGGCAGATACGTCATCCATCAGAAAACACACCATACCTCCTCCCTGCCCTTCAGTGAGCTCTCGCTTGATACGACTGAGTATCCGGCCGCGGTGGTCTAGCGGTTCTAGGCGCTCAGTCCGGAACCGCGCGACTGCTACGGTCGCAGGTTCGAATCCTGCCTCGGGCATGGATGTGTGTGAAGTCCTTAGGTTAGTTGGGTTTAAGTAGTTCTAAGTTATAGGGGACTGATGACCACAGCTATTAAGTCCCATAGTGCTCAGAGCCATTTTTTTGATACGACTGAAGTCGCAAATGACGGTGTTGTGGTGTCAGTGAAATGCATACTACAGGGCATCTGTTCGTTGTGGCACTGTAGTGACAACTGCTGCTCGAATTGCTGCTGCGGACGCAGTATCACACGAAAGTTGTGAACAAATCAATGAGGATTTGCAGAAAATAAATACGTGGTGTAATGACTGGCAGTTATCTCTCAATATTAGTAAGTGTAACCTACTGCGTATAAGAAGTCGAAAATCGCCATTAGTGTACGAGTACAAAATAAATGCCCAGTCTTTGGAAGCGGTAACATCCGTCAACTATCTGAGTGTGACTCTTCGAAATGATCTCAAATGGAATTATCAGATTACATCAGTAACGGATAAGGCAAACTCTAGATTGCAGTTTAATGGTAGAATCCTGAAGCGATGTAGTCCTTCAACAAAGGAAATAGCTTGCAATACGTTAGTTCGTCCAGTCTTGGGAGTATTGTCCGTCTGTATGGGACCCTTGCCAGCTGGGTCTGATTCAAGAGATTGAGAAGGTCCAAAGAAGAGCGGCAAGATTCGTGACTGGTACATTTAGCCATCGCGAGAGCGTTACAAATCTCATAGAAAGTTTGAAGTGGGACACACTAGCAGGTAGACGGCGCGCTAAACGGAAGGGGCTGCTCACTAAATTCCGAAATCCGATCTTCACCGAGGATATAGAGCATATATTATTACCACCAACTTTCAAATTTCGCAATGATCATCATTCAAAGATAAGGGAGCTTAGAGCTCGTACTGAGGCTTTCAGACAGTCGTTTTTTCCTCGCGCGATCCGCGAGTGGAACAGAGGAGGGGAAATATGAGTTTGGCGCGAATTGTGCCCTCCGCCACACACCGCTTGATGGCTAGCGAAGTATATATGTAGATGTAGTACGAGGCGCCACAGCCATACGACGAACACGATGGTCTTCCCTCTCGGTAGTGCCATGTGGCCATCCGGAGCCCGGACTTCTTGCGACCTTACCTTCCCGTGATCACCGCCGCCAGTATCATGTACAATGCCTATATTCCTGCCAGGTCTTTCTGCAGTATCACAGAAGGAACAGTCAGCTCCTCGTAGCCCTATTACACGACCTCGTTAAAATCAGAGGGCAGTTGACAATGTCGTCTTTGTCGTCTTGAATGCATTCTTCACTAACATCAGCTCACTACGTCCAATCTGAAAGGGTACTAAAGCTCAAGACCATTACTGCATGTATCTAAATCAAACCTGATTTGCATCCTCATTGCGCCGCTACTAGAGCTACTCGTTCGCGGCTGGCGCGAAATTTTTAATACGAGGATGAGTCAAATGAAAATCTTAAATATTATTTATTGCGCAGATGTGGTACAAAGCTGTATCACTTTTCAATATAATCTCCCCCACGCTCAATGCAAGTCCTCCAGCGCTTGCAAAGTGCATAAATTCCCTTAGAAAAAAATTCTTTTGGTAGTCTGCGCAACCACTCATGCACCACGTGGCGTACCTCTTCATCAGAACGGAACTTCTTTCCCCCCACTGCGTCTTTCAGTGGTTCAAACATATGGAAATCACTTGGGGCAAGGCCTGGTGAGTATGGTGGATGAGGAAGACACTCAAAATGCAGGTCTGTGATTGTTGCAACTGTTGTACGGGCAGTGTGGGGCCTTGCATTGTCATGTTGCAAGAGGACAACGTCGCTTTGCTTTGATTTCAGGCCGCAGATGATTTTTTAGGATATCTGTGTATGATGCACTGGCGACAGTGCTCCCTCTAGGCATGTAATGCTCCAAAATGACGCCTTTTTCGTCCCAAAAGAGAGTCAGCATAACCTTCCCTGCTGATGGTCCTGTCCGAACCTTTTTTGGTTTTGGTGATGAGGAATGGCGCCATTCCTTGCTCGCTCTCTTCGTTTCAGGTTGGTGGAAGTGAACCCAGGTTTCGTCTCCAGTAATGATTCTTGCAAGGAAGCCATCGCCTTCTCGTTCAAAGCGCCGAAGAAGTTCTTCACAAGCATCAACACGTCGTTCTCTCATTTCAGGAGTCAGCTGCCGTGGCACCCATCTTGCATACACTTGTGAAACTGCAGCACATCAAGCACAATGTGGTGTGCTGACCCATGACTAATCTGTAAACATGCTGCTCCAAATGGCTCTGAGCACTATGGGACTTAACAGCTATGGTCATCAGTCCCATAGAACTTAGAACTGCTTAAACCTAACTAACCTAAGGACATCACACAACACCCAGTCATCACAAGGCAGAGAAAATCCCTGATTCTGCCGGGAATCGAACCCGGGAAAAACATGCTGCAATGTCATTCAGTGTCACTCGGCGGTTTTCCTTCACTATGGCTTCAACTGCTGCAATGTTCTGTGGAGTCACAACTCGTTGTGCCTGACCTGGACGAGGAGCATCTTCCACTGAAGCCAATCCATTTGCAAACATCCTACTCCATTCGTAGACTTGCTGCTGTGACAAACATGCATCGCCGTACTGAACCTTCATTCGTCGATGAATTTCAATAGGTTTCACACCTTCACTACGCAAAAACCGAATAACAGAACGCTGTTCTTCCCTGGTGCAAGTCGTAAGTGGGGCGGCCATCTTTATACTGTTACTGCGACGGTATGTGTGTATCTGCACTATGGTGCCACCTACAGGCCATTCTGCACGCTGTTTGTAGCACGCTTACCAACTTACCGGATAACGGCGCGAAATTTCGATTCGTTATTACAAATTTAAGGTTTTCATTTGACTCACCCTCTTTGATAACATCTTTCAGATGTAGAAACACGCCTATCAACTTTCATTGATATCGCACAACTCTTGGGGTTGGATTCCCCCCCCCCCCCCCCCCCCCCCCCCCATCAGTGTATACAGAGCCTAGTCTAAGAAAGTAGGGTTGACACTTATATGGACATTGCGAAGAAAAAGTCCATACCTCTCGTGAACGTGGGAGAGCAGCTGACATTATACGTAATGGAAATGGAGTACCGCAGCAATATTTTCGATGTATTTATTGTTAAGACGATTAGTTTCAACGCTCCATTTGCGTCATCTTCGGGTCCTACTATTAATCATATAAGTACTTCCAGTCATTAGCTTATGTATCATAAAGATCAGTGTACATTCCTGATGAATAGCAGTCCACAGCACACAGCTATTGTATAGGTCCTATGTTACATGAGCCAGTTACTGGAAGCACTTGTTTGGTTAAAAGTAGCACCTGAAGATGATGCAAATGTAGCTCTGAAACTAGCCATTTGAATAATAAATACTTTGAAAATACGGCTGTGTTGTTCCATGTCCATTACTCACATGGATCTGCTTGCTAGGATTATCACAGCCGCGGAAGCAGTGCACGACACTCCCGGAATTTTTCTGCGTGTAAGACACTCGGTGATGCGTCGTTGTGGCGCACTGGATGCATTCGGGAGAGCGAGGGTGCACAGTCTGGAAAAAGTCTTATTGTGCAGCCAGTTCCGCAGTGAAACGGATCTGATTAACATCGCAGATTTTTTAAAATAGAGTTAGGCTTAAGTTTCGATGCAAATAATGCATATTTTACCATCGCAATAAACAAGGATGCTGATAATTCATGATGAATTAATAAGTATAATTTTACATTATGCCTTCGATCTGAAATCTCACTACATTGAGCATTTGATAGGTTGGCATTTTGAAATCTCTTCATTAAATTTGTCAGATTAGTATATTGCTTGGCTGGACACGAGGGCGCACGCTTCAAAATGGTTCAAATGGCTCTGAGCACTATGGGACTTAACATCTGAGGTCATCAGTCCCCTAGAACTTAGAACTACGTAAACCTAACTAACCTAAGTACGTCACACACATCCATGCCCGAGGCAGGATTCCAACCTGCGACCTTAGAGGTCCCGCGGTTCCAGACCGAAGCGCCTAGAACCGCTCGGCGCGCACGCTTCAGATAGCTGCACTTTCGAGGTATAGGTTGCCACATTTTCTTCCACTGCACCGTAAATCTAGTAAGGTGATGCATTGATTAGCACATTGGAACCGAATTCGGGAGGACGACGGTTCAAATCCTCGTTTGGTCATCGAGATTTAGGTTCTCCATAAATTCTCTCTAAATTGTTTAAGGCGAATGTCGGGATGATTCTTTTGAAAGGGCACGGCCGATTTCCTTCCCCATTCATCCCTAATGCAAACTTGTGCTCTATTTCTAATGGCTCCTGACGTCAGAGTGAACCCAACCAGCGCTCAGTTCTCCGTAATTACCATAATACATTGTGTTGAAATTGCGTTTACGAGCGCAAGCAAGATTGTTTACTGCAGTGCGAATTTTTATTAGTGACTGGCGATATAGTTCAGTGTCACGCCGTAATTATAGGCGCATTGAGGAATTTTTAAAGTAAGTTGTTAAGTGAAAAATAATGGTTAGCTGCGCGATCATCAGCTATATTAATCATAGAAGACAAGTTAGTAATTAACTTCCATATATTTCCTAAAAACCAAGAGAAACGAAGTTAGAGAAATGCTTCTAAACGTGCAGATTCGTTTTCAACTGAAAACGCTCGTGTCTGCTAAATGTATTTAACTGATTTGGATTATGAAAGGGATTTGAAAAGCAAACTGCTGAATATTCCATCGGAACACAAGTTGAAGACTGATGGTGTTTCAGAACTAAATCTGGCATCCACTAGCGCTGATTTATGGCATGGTGACTTTTAGGCACAAAAACGATGCTACTCTAAAGAAATAGAAGGTATTTTACTGGTCGATATATTACCAACTAATGAAGAAATTACTACTGGACAGAACGTTAAATATGAAAACAAACACACAACAGTGCTCAAGTTATAGTGATCAGAGGTTCGGCGGGAAAATAGATACAGCCTATTTATTATAACCTCGACACAGTCGTTTATAAAGACTTGTTGTTGAAACGATTCAGGTAATAGAAAATGTTGAATTTAAAGTGAGAGCATTTGTGTGTGATTTGGGGCCAACGAAAAAAAAACTTAAAAGGGAATCTGAGGGTTACATTTGATAATTCAGGATTCGAAAATCTATCAGATCAAAGCAGGATAGTATGGGTTTTTTGTGATTTGCCTCATGCCTTAAAATTGTTACGGAATCATCTGCTTGACAATGGTTATCAACTAAAATTTGGCAATTTGCTCACAAAAGAACCGTTCATTAATTAGATGAACTTCGAAACACTCGTAGATTTACAATATGCCTATAAAGTAACAATGAATCAGTAGTTATTCTCTGGTACGAAAATGCAATACTCAAGGAATGCAGCTGAGTTGTTTTCTCTCACTGTAGGGAGAGCTATTCGTCAGAGCCTTCCCGAGATCTGTTGGTGAGGCTTTAAAGTCGTGAACAATGGATTTGATGCACTGAACACCAGAACTCCTGTTGATGGGTACAAATTAGAAAGTGCATTTGGAAATTATTTACTAGAACGACATAACGCGTTAGAAGAACTCTCACAATGAGAGTAATAAGAAGAAATGAAGAGGGGGAGAAAAATGAGCAAGAAATAATTGACCAATGAATTTGTCTTATACCAAAAAGAAATGCGAAAACAGAAATACTCAACTTTGTACAATCCAGTTCAGGCAGCAGGTTTAGAAGTTCAATTACTATTCCAGAAGCTAAGGCTGAATGGAAAAATGTTCTTGTCCCACTTGAATGTTCCCTGAAGATGGGGTACGTCTGGTGGATTTGTAAAAATTATGAATTTCAACTCTATTAGTCCTTAGTTTTTGTGGTTACCGAATTGATTGTTCGCATTCCGTATGACATTTAACACCTATGAGAGCGGATGGTTGTTCGAAGGTGAGTTATATATGTAAAGCATAATTCTGGAATGCATCGATAAATTTCAAATAAACTTGATACACTCATGACTTACTCTCTGGAAAGAGATAATTTGGGACTCGGATGGCCATGGATGGACTTGTGGAGAAGCGGAGAAAGCTCTTTCATAATTAAGCATAGCTGCGGAATGGGGAAAGTTGGTCCTAATGTCAACCAAACTTTGTAAAAATATGGCTTACTGACTGGACAAAAGTACAGTACGGATAAGGCACTTCTGTTGTTGTTGTTGTGGTCTTCAGTCCTGAGACTGGTTTGACGCAGCTCTCCATGCTTCTCTATCCTGTGCAAGCTTCTTCATCTACCAGTACCTACTGCAGCCTACATCCTTCTGAATCTGCTTAGTGTGTTCATCTCTTGGTCTCCCTCTACGATTTTTACCCTCCATGCTCCCCTCCAGTACTAAACTGGTGATCCCTTGATGCCTCAGAACATGTCCTACCAACCGATCCCTACTTCTAGTCAAGTTCTGCCACAAACTCCTCTTCTCCCCAATTCTATTCAATACCTCCTCATTAGTTATGTGATCTACCCATCTAATCTTCAGCATTCTTCTGTAGCACCACACTTCGAAAGCTTCTATTCTCTTCTTGTCTAAACTATTTATCGTCCACGTTTCACTTCCATACATGGCTACACTCCATACAAATACTTTCAGAAACGACTTCGGCCGGCCGGAGTGGCCGAGCGGTTAAAGGCGCTACAGTCAGGAACCGCACGACCGCAACGGTCGCAGGTTCGAATCCTGCCTCGGGCATGGATGTGTGTGATGTCCTTAGGTTGGTTAGGTTTAAGTAGTTCTAAGTTCTAGGGGACTTATGATCACAGCAGTTGAGTCCCATAGTGCTCAGAGCCATTTGAACCATTTGAAACGACTTCCTGACACTTAAATCAATACTCGATGTTAACAAATTTCTCTTCTTCAGAAACGCTTTCCTTGCCATTGCCAGTCTACATTTTATATCCTCTCTACTTCGACCATCATCAGTTATTTTGCTCCCCAAATGGCAAAACTCCTTTACTACTTTAAGTGTCTCATTTCCTAATCTAATTCCCTCAGCATCACCCGACTTAATTCGACTACATTCCATTATCCTCGTTTTGCTTTTGTTGATGTTCATCTTATACCCTCCTTTCAAGACACTGGCCATTCCGTTCAACTGCTCTTTCAAGGCCTTTGCTGTCTCTGACAGAATTACAATGTCATCGGCGAACCTCAAAGTTTTTATTTCTTCTCCATGGATTTTAATACCTACTCCGCACTTTTCCTTTGTTTCCATTACTGCTTGCTCAATATACAGATTGAATAGCATCGGGGAGAGGCTACAACCCTGTCTCACTCCCTTCCCAACCACGGCCTCCTTTTCATGTCCCTCGACTCTAATAACTGCCATCTGCTTTCTGTACAAATTGTAAATAGCCTTTCGCTCCCTGTATTTTACCACTGCCACCTTCAGAATTTGAAAGAGAGTATTCCACTCAACATTGTCAAAAGCTTTCTCTAAGTCTACAAATGTTAGAAACGTAGGTTTGCCTTTCCTCAATCTTTCCTCCAAGATAAGTCGTAGGGTCAGTATTGCCTCACGTGTTCCTACATTTCTACGGAATCCAAACTGATCTTTCCCGAGGTCGGCTTCTACCAGTTTTTCCATTCGTCTGTAAAGAATTCGCGTTAGTATTTTGCAGCTGTGACTTATTAAACTGATAGTTCGGTAATTTTCACATCTGTCAACACCTGCTTTTTTTGGGATTGGAATTATTATATTCTTCTTGAAGTCTGAAGGAATTTTGCCTGTCTCATACATCTTGCTCACCAGATGGTAGAGTTTTGTCAGGACTGGCTCTCCCAAGGCTGTCAGTAGTTCTAATGGAATGTTGTCCACTCACAGGGCCTTGTTTCGACTTAGGTCTTTCAGTGCTCTGTCAAACTCTTCACGCAATATTGTATCTCCCATTTCATCTTCATCTACCTCCTCTTCCATTTCCATAATATTGTCCTCAATAACATCGCTCCTATATAGAATTTCTATATACCCCTTCCATCTTTGTGCTTTCCCTTCTTTGCTTAGAACTGGGTTTCCATCTGAGCTCTTGATATTCATGCAAGTGGTTCTCTTTTCTCCAAAGGTCTCTTTAATTTTCCTGTAGGCAGTATCTATCTTACCCCTCGTGAGATAAGCCTCTACATCCATACATTTGTCCTCTAGCCATCCCTGCTTAGCCATTTTGTGCTTCCTGTCGATCTCATTTTTGAGACATTTGTGTTCCTTTTTGCCTGCTTCACTTACTGCATTTTTGTATTTTCTCCTTTCATCAATTAAATTCAGTATCTCTTCCGTTGCCCAAGGATTTCTACTAGCCCTCGTCTTTTTACTTACTTGATCCTCTGCTGCCTTCACTATTTCATCCCTCAAAGCTAGCCATTCTTCTTCTACTGTATTTATTTCTTCCATTCCTGTCAATTGTTCCCTTATGCTCTCTTTGAAACTCTGTACAACCTCTGGTTCTTTCAGTTTATCCAGGTCCCATCTCCTTAAATTCCCACCTTTTTGCAGTTTCTTCAGTTTTAATCTACAGTTCATAACCAATAGATTGTGGTTAGACTCCACATCTGCCCCTGGAAATGTCTTACAATTTAAAATCTGGTTCCTAAATCTCTGTCTTACCATTAGATAATCTATCTGAAACCTTCTAGTATCTCCAGGGTTCTTCCATGTATACAGCCTTCTTTCATAATTCTTGAACCAAGTGTTAGCTATGATTAAGTTATGCTCTGTGCAAAATTCTACCAGGCGGCTTCCTCTTTCATTTCTTAGCCCCAATCCATATTCACCTACTACGTTTCCTTCTCTTCCTTTTCCTACTGTCGAATTCCAGTCACCCATGACTATTAAATTTTCGTCTCCCTTCACTACCTGAATAATTTCTTTTATCTCATCATACATTTCATTAATTTCTTCATCATCTGCAGAGCTAGTTGGCATATAAACGTGTACTATTGTAGTAGGCGTGGGCTTCGTGTCTATCTTGGTCACAATAAGGCGTTCACTATGCTGTTTGTAGTAGCTTACCCGCACTCCTATTTTTTATTCATTATTAAACCTACTCCTGCATTACCCCTATTTGATTTTGTATTTATAACCCTGTATTCACCTGACCAAAAGTCTTGTTCCTCCTGCCACCGAACTTCACTAATTCCCACTGTATCTAACTTTAACCTATCCATTTCCCTTTTAAATTTTCTAACCTACCTGCCCGATTAAGGGATCTGACATTCCATGCTCCGAGCCGTAGAACGCCAGTTTCCTTTCTCCTGATAACAACGTCCTCTTGAGTAGTCCCCGCCCGGAGATCCGAATGGAATATTTTACCCAAGAGGACGCCATCATCATTTAATCATACAGTAAAGCTGCATGCCCTCGGGAAAAATTACGGCCGTAGTTTCCCCTTGCTTTCAGCCGTTCGCAGTACCACAACAGCAAAGCCGTTTTGGTTAGTGTTACAGGGCCAGATCAGTCAATCATCCAGACTGTTGGCCCTGCAACTACTGAAAAGGCTGCTGCCCCTCTTCAGGAACCACACGTTTGTCTGGCCTCTCAACAGATACCCCTCCGTTGTGGTTGCACCTACGGTACGGCTATCTGTATCGTTGAGGCACGCAAGCCTCCCCACCAACGGCAAGGTCCATGGTTCATGGCGGGCACTTCTAGCAGTCGTATTTGTGGGGTGACGAAGTGATGACATGTAAGCAAACATCTAGAAAGCCTGATGAATTTCAGGCAAACTTGGTGCATCTAGATCTGTGCCTGCTGCTTCGCTCGCATAGACTGTATGGTGCGCGCACTTTTTTTGTTTTTGTTTTTTCTTAAATCGAATTTTCATGTTGTCCACAAATTGCAACTTGTTCGAAACTTTTCACAGTAAAAAAGGTCATAGAAGCATGGTCTTTTTCACATGTGTTTCTGACCAAAAAGCAATTGTGTTCGCTGGAATGTGAGGTCTTCGTTAATCCTGCCTTTTGAGTTCTTCAGTGATATTTCCATATAAAAACTTTCATCCCCTAACACATATTTCTTTAGAATTCAAAAGCCAATTTTCATAGATTTAGGTTTAAAAATGTTTTAATATAACGAAATATTATCAAAAATTTCCGTACCACATTTCACTGCCTACGGGGTTGAATTTCCGAAAAACATTGAAACACGAATTTTTTTATTTCCAAGCGAGAAGCCAAGTACAAATTTTCAGAGATTTAGATTCAAAAATCCTTTGGTCTGAAATATATCCATAGAAACCATTGTTTTATTTCTAACGGAGAAGTCATATACTACTTTCATAGACGTAGCTTCCAGAATGTTTTACTAGTTCTTTAATAAAGATTTATTTTCAAAAAAAGCCTTTACCAAAATTTCATCCCTATAGCCGTTAAATTTCCAAAATGCTGAAACGCGTTTATCTTTATTTCTGACGGAGAAATCAAATACCAATGCTCGTAGTTCTCGCGTCAAAATGGACTCAATAGCGACATATTTTCAAAAAACCTATAGTTTCCTGTTTCACTCCATTTGGGGTGGAATTTCGAAAAATCTCTTTTTAAACGATTCCTACGGTATAAGATAAACACCCTCGCCAAATTTGAAGTTACTGTCCTTAGCGATTTGGTCCCAGCGATGATTAGTCAGTCATTCAGGACATTTTCTTTTACTTACAGAGATTATCAGGAAAAGAATACTGGCGCGTTGAGACACCCGTAGGGGCGTACGTGTGGGAGTGAAGGGTGTGACATGTGAAAATAATCCAAAACGAACGAAATTATTGTCGAGTCCATAGTTTACGGGCTTGCGTGAAATCTTTGGTTGTCATGGAGATAACGGTATCTCGTATTCTGTCAAGAGACAAAACAAGAGTCACAATATCCACCAATGAAACTTCTATAACTTTGCAATAAGAGACTTAAAGATAGAAGAACACCAAGCTCATTCCTTACATTAGCAATCTTTTGTCAAATTTACGAGCAATGGCAGTTGAAAAAGAGGAACTATTTTCTATTATACAGCTTAACAGCAGTATTACTAACATAAATGTTTGGTTGGTTACAGGAAACATTGTCTGCTGAAGAATCGGAGAATATTTCTGCGCTTCGAGGGAAAGACTGGCATAATACAAAGTTTTTAAATTACCATAGTTCAGATAGTGGTTCTGTGGAGAATACGAAAAGTGTGTCTGTTAAAGATGAATCTACTGCTGAGAAAGAAGATTTGTCTATGAATGCAGGTGAACAAGATGATACAATGAGTGAAGCAGAAAATATGGAAGATATCCAGAGTCAGCATCAGGAGCAGAGACTGATTAACACAGGAAAGGAATCCACAAAACTGAAGGACATAATTATAGGCAATAGCCAGAGTCAACACAGGCAAGGAATAAACACTACACCTGGAAGTATAATGGGTCAGAAGAGGAGAGTAATGTACGATGATCGATATAGCAGAGATGTCCAGAAACCACACTGGTACATAGATTCAGGAGAGTATTATGATGAGGATAATGTTTTTGAGAAGATTACTGGTATATCAAATAAAATTGACAATAATTTCTACTACAAACAGCCAGTAGCACTGCCATATTATCGTAAGTCTTATAAAGGTTTATCTACCACAAAAGAAGATTATTTAGATGGTGACATATATAATGAGCATTTACTGCTTGGCAGTAGGCACATGGAGAAACCTGCACCTGTACCTGTTAGCAAGACTCCTACTTATTCAGTAATTTACCTTTTTCCTGTCAATGGCTATGAAGTTAAAAGTATTCAAGAGCATCCTTTGCTGTACAGAGTTCAGTTACACAATGATCATCACTATCATCCCCTGAAAAATGCTAAATATGTTTCTTACACTCAGGGCACAGAAGACGAGCTAGGTGAGAAACTGGTTCCACTAACTGATGGCTCTCTTCTAGAGAAAGACATTTATTATAAGAGACACGCCAGTATAGATGAACCAGAAAGATTTGAGCTCATTAAAGCTCACCAAAATGTGTTCCATCAATGGTTACCTGTAAACCATAATTCTATGAAGACTAGTTTTGGATTTGAAGACGAAATTACATCACATGAAACACTAGAGAGGTATGATCCCAACAATTTTGTGAAAGAGAAAAACGTCATACATTTTGCAGCAGAAAACATTAATGAGGACAGTCAAAGTAAGAAACTATTCTCAGGTCCATGGTATGAACCATTTTATAGTAATAACAAAAGAATACATTCAGATTCTTTAGTAGTGAAGACTGCGTCACAACCAATACACGGTTCAGAAGCCAAAAAATACACTCCATTTGCTACAGCAGAAGATATTTACAAAACCAATCATTACTTGCTTGACAAATATCATAACAGTGGAAAATACAAATGCTTTTGTTACAAAGATGTTGATGAAGCTGGTCTTTTTAAGTATTATGACAGTTACACGACAAATAAAGATGAATATGACACCATGTATAGGCCTCCAAAGCCTTACCTATTCCTTCAAGAACAGGACAAATTACACAATGATTTGACAGAGAGTGATGAAGTGACTGTATATGACACATCAGCTGAAATTCAACATGATTCAAAAATAAAATTCTATCCATATGTTTATGAAGAGGATAAAGTTGTTGATTACACTGATAAACAAGACCATACTAAAGTTATTCATGAGGCTGGTTTGAAGAGTGATACCCTTGATGATCAAAGCATCAATATTCATCAAACAGAAATGGACTCACACCTTGCAACGTTTGATTCAAACATACCTAAAGTAAGGGAGGAAATAATAGAGGAAGCAGCACATAAGTCTGTTCATAAGTTTCATTCCCAGTCTGCTGACAGTATAGAGGAGGGCAAATTTTTCAGTAATGATGAGAATCATGGCCATACAGAATTTATTGAAAAGGATGTATTGGAGGATACTACTCTAAATGACAAAGTAATTAAGCTCCAGGAAACGGACACAGTTATGTTAGATCAACCTAAAATAAATGAGGAAATAATAGAGGCTGTAGGACAGAAGTCTGTTCATGAATATCATCCTCATAATACTTACAGCCTGGAAGAGGAAAATTTTTTTGGTTCTACTGGAAACCATGATCCCACAGACATTATTGAAAAAGATAATTTAAATATTGGTACCCTCAATGACAGAATAATTAAGCTTCATGAGATGAATACAGTAGTTAATGAGGAACCTACAAAAGATGAGGAAATAATGGAGAAATTAGTAGATTCAGAGGGAAGGTACCATTCCCATGACATTAATGGTCCTATAGAAGATAGCATGACTGATTACAAAGGATATAATGAATACACGAAAGTTACTAATAAAGAAAATGTGGAGGCTGGTACTCTAAATCACCACATAATTAAGCTCCCTACAGTAAGCGAAATTATTTCTTACAAACCTATGATAACTGAAGAAATAGTAGAGAAAGCAGTAGATTCAGCAGTAAAATTCGACCAAGCTATTAAGTTCAATGAAGAAGAAGCCTTTGCATCTAAAAGACCTATATTAGATGAAGAAATAATGGAGGAAGTGGCAGATACAGGAATTAAGTACCATCCTCACTATGATTATGCTTTTGAAGAAGAGAAATTTTTCGATTACACTGGAGACCACTATCATGCAGGAGTTACTAAAAATGATCATGTAATAACTGGCACATTTCATGAACAGATAATTAAGCCCCAAGAAACAGAAAAAGTTATAGACTTTCCCTCCATTGTTTTAAATAAACCTACGGTAAATGAAAAAAATTTAGAAGAAGTAGTAGGTAATTCTCCTCAAAAATATCATCCTCATTATATTCAAGACAAGGAAAAGAAAGAAATATTTGTTGACACTGAAAATCGTGGCTACACAGAAGTTCTCAAAACTAAATCTGATAGTGTCAGTAATCAAATAACGCAATTTCATGAAACAGAACTGCCTTCAAAGAGTGGTCATACCATTTCACATGGATATAGGGTGACTGAGGAAATAGAGGATATTCCTCAAAAAGGAAGTTATTTGATTCCTGGACCTTATGAAGAGAAATCCGAAATCAGCTTATCCAAACACACAGGAGATTTAAAATTTGAAACGGAATATGACTCCACAATAACACAAGCTGCTCTGTTGAATCAGGAAGACATTACAGATGACATTCCTCAGAGTGAAACATATGAAATTAGTGGTGACATCCCTTACACCCGCCCATTCTTACTTAAGGAAGTAAGTGAATATGATGAAGTGAAACTTTTGGATGAGGACAGTGATGAAGTTGATGCTGATATTGATTTTCCATCCTTCTATAAAACAGAAGAAAATCATGTGGAAATGGGACATCACCTTGACAAATTTGCAAAGGCTGAAGGTAGTGCTGTAATAACAGATCAGATTTTGGAGGAAGCTGATCCTGTAATAGTACCAGAAAACATTGATAATGAAGTCCTAGAAGAAAATAAAATTGTAGAGGACTTAGATTCTGCAGTGTTACTAGAAAACACTCATGATAAGCAATTGATAGAGGACAATATTGCAATGAACTCTGATGTGGGGCATGACACCAAATATTTAAAAAATAATGGTGGTTTTCAAGATTTACCAACTGAATCTACAGTTTTTGATTCAAATGTTGTAAGTGCAGTACAGTACAAAACAGAAGATATACTGTCCATGTACAATGAAGAAATGAATTATGAAGTTGACCATGCAAAACACATTTATGAAGAAAAAACCGGCATTCCACACCAATCACCTTATGGATATAATGAAGGATTTGTATGGAACTATGCAGGCAGTAAAACTTACAATCAACATCTAACAGAAGCTGATGATCTCCAAAAAAAGGAATTAATGTCTGCAGCTGTAGCCAAATATGACACCCATTATGAGAGTGAGGCCCCTTTTATAAATAAAGAAAATTTCAAAGTAACACTAACGGATGCTGATCCTGGCATACAAGATACTTCTGTACCGTTCTCAGAAAAATATGGGCCTATAACAAAGTACTTCCCTTTGCCTGATCATAAGGCAATGCAACACCATTTTCATACAAAAGAACCAATGAATTATGAATATCAATATTCAGAAAACAAATACCATAATGACCAATTCTTTGTAGAGGAAGAAAGCAGAGAAATCCAACAAGCAAGGGAGAATTATGATGTCAAGAAAAATATAGAATCAAAGGAAGCCAAATTTTCCGTGGACCATTCCAAAGCTGCTTCAAGACCTTGCACAGGACACAAATGTCTTCCATTTTATATCTCACTGTATCATCCATATCGCACTGGTTATGTGCCTCACTGGCAAGCAACACAAGGAACAAAAGTCTTGAGTGATTTGTACACTGTTCCTACTAGAAGTGACTTCTTCATCACTACACCTGGTTTGAAGAAATACCCATGGCAGTTTCACAGACTTCCAAGATATTAGACTAAGGGACTGTGTTTACCTCCTTCTTGTTTTTATGAAGTAATTTATTTTTGATACTTGTACAAAAATATTGTGTTAAGTGAGATATGTAAATAACTAACATAAATTATTGTTTTTTTATTATTTATTTGTGTTTTACTGAGTTAAATATTTTATGATAATTATTGGGAGCGTATTCTTTGTGTTGGTCAACTCTAAAGATGAGGTTCATAATCCCATCTTATAATGTCAGATCAACAGTAGCTATAGTTGAAATATGACAATGCATCAAAAATCCTGTGTTTTGGATTGTCACTATACATTAATTGTGTATTGAATTGTATTGAGTGCAAAGATTAATTTTAACATTGCTTATTGTCATTTAAATGTCTTACAATAAGGAAAGACTGCCATTTTTTTCTTAATTAGTTGAATGTAGATCCATCTGTTCATATTCATGGGTGCTGCAGATGTAATCATTCAGCTAACAGTGAACCTCTACAGTTTTGTTTAATAAACACAATCACATTTATGATGGCATTAGATCAAGTATGTGAAATGCAGCTTTGTAAATAAATGTCGTAAACTGTTATCTCACATTATCTCTATTTCACTTAAATATTTTTTATTCATTTTTATTCGTCCAATGACCATCTCACAAAGGTACAGAATTGTAATGGTAATGCCCTATTTCTGCTGAAGTACTCTTCAGTAATTTGCAGAGAGTTTTGCAGAACATAGCTTCAAGAATACAAATAAAATATATGAACGAAATTGACAGTTTCAGTTGTTGTAGATTAATATTCTTCAGAAGTCAACTGCTTGCATAAAGAAAATAATAAAAGGAGTTATGAAGCAGCTCTTAATATGGATATCAGTTACCATTACAGACAACACTGCTGGTACTGGTTCTCTACTCTGTTCTCTTGTAATACAAAAATACGTTGACTGCAGCATCTATTAGCTAATTAAACACTATAATGATTGTGAATGGGTATGTAACAGTAAAGTAAATCAGGAAGAAGAAACCTGCATACAAATTATAGGACATTACGAAAAATAATTCTTTAGAGAACGTAATTTGAGAAAACCTGTTAAAGTAACAGCACCAGTGGTGGGTTGTGAGTATGCATTCTGGATGTTCACAAATTTTTAGATGCAGATAAATATGTTGTTGTTGTTGTGGTATTCAGTCCTGAGACTGGTTTGATGCAGCTCTCCCTGTTACTATATCCTGTGCAAGCTTCTTCATCTCCCAGTACCCACTGCAACCTATATACTTCTGAATCTGCTTAGTGTATTCATCTCTTGGTCTCCCTCTACGAATTTTACCCTCCAAACTGCCCTCTAATACTAAATTGGTGATCCCTTGATGCCTCAGTACATGTCCTACCAATCAATCCCTTCTTCTAGTGAAGTTGTGCCACAAACTCCTCTCCTCCCCAATTCTATTCAATACCTCCTCGTTAGTTATGTGATTTACTCATCTAATCTTCAGCATTCTTCTGTAGCACCACATTTTGAAAGATTGAATTTCCTTCTTGTCCAAAAAATCAATACTCGATGTTAACAAATTTCTCTTATTCAGAAAAGCTTTCCTTGCAATTGCCAGTCTACATTTTATATCCTCTCTACTTTGACCACCATTAGTTATTTTGCTCCCCCAAATAGCAAAACCCCTTTACTACTTTAAGTGTCTCATTTCCTAATCTAATTCTCTCAGCATTACCTGACCTAATTCGACTACATTCTGTTATCCTAGTTTTGCTTTTGTTGATGATCTTCTTATATTCTCCTTTCAAGACACTGTCCATTTCATTCAACTGCTCTTCCAAGTCCTTTGCAGTCTCTGACAGAATTACAATGTCATCAGTGAACCTCAAAGTTTTTATTTCTAATGGATTTTAATACCTACTCCGAATATTTCTTTTGTTTCCTTTACTGCTTGCTCAGTATACAGATTGAATAACATCAGGGAGAGGCTACAACCCTGTCTCACTCCCTTCCCAACCACTGCTTCCCTTTCGTGTTCCTCGACTCTTATAGCTGCCATCTGGTTTCTGTACAAATTGTAAATAGCCTTTCGCTCCCTGTATTTTACCCCTGCCACCTTCAGAATTTGAAAGAGACTATTCCAGTCAACATTGTCAAAAGCTTTCTCTAAGTCTACAAATGCTAGAAACATAGGTTTGTCTCCTTAATCTATCTTCTAAGATAAGTCATAGGGTCAGTATTGCCTCACGTGTTCCAATATTTCTGTGGAATCCAAACTGATCTTCCCTGAGGTCAGCATCTACCAGTTTTTCAATTTGTCTGTAAAGAATTCATGTTAGTATTTTGCAGCTGTGACTTATTTATCTGATAGTTTGGTAATTTTCACATCTGTCAACACCTGCTTTCTTTGGGATTGGAATTATCATATTCTTCTTGAAGTCTGAGGGTATTTCGCCTGTCTCATACATCTAGCTCACCAGATGGTAGGGTTTTGTCAGGACTGGCTCTCCCAAGGCTGTCAGTAGTTCTAATGGAATGTTGTCTACTCCTGGGGCATTGTTTCGACTCAGGTCTTTCAGTGCTCTGTCAAACTCTTCACACAGTATCATGTCTCCCATTTCATCTACATCTACATGCTCTTCCATTTCCATAATGTTGTCCTCAAGTACATCACCCTTGTATAGACCATCTATATACTCCTTCCACCTTTCTGCTTTCCCTTCTTTGCTTAGAACTGGGTTTCCATCTGAGCTCTTGAGTGGTTCTCTTTTCTCCGAAGGTCTCTTTAATTTTCCTGTAGGCAGTATCTATCTTACCCCTCGTGAGATAAGCCTCTACATCCGTACATTTGTCCTCTAGCCATCCCTGCTTAGCCATTTTGCGCTTCCTGTCAAGCTCATTTTTGAGACGTTTGTGTTCCTTTTTGGCCGCTTCACTTACTGCATTTTTGTATTTTCTCCTTTCATCAATTAAATTCAATATTTCTTCTGTTACCCAAGGATTTCTACTAGTCCTCGTCTTTTTTCCTACTTGATCTTCTGCTGCCTTCACTATTTCATCCCTCAAAGCTACCCATTCTTCTTCTACTGTATTTATTTCTTCAATTCCTGTCAATTGTTTCCTTATGCTCTCCCTGAAACTCTGCACAGCCTTTGGTTTAGTCAGTTTATCCAGGTCCCATCTCCTTAAATTCCCACCTTTTTGCAGTTTCTTCAGTTTTAATCTACAGTTCATAACCAATAGACTCAGACTCCACATCTGCCCAATTTAAAATCTGGTTCCTAAATCTCTGTTTTACCATTATATAATCTATCTGATACCTTCTAGTATCTCCAGGCTTCTTCCATGTATACAACCTTCTTTCATGATTCTTGAACCAAGTGTTAGCTATGATTAAGTTATGCTCTGTGCAAAATTCTACCAGGCGGCCTCCTCTTTCATTTCTTACCCCCAATCCATATTCACCTACTACGTTTCCTTGTCTCCCTTTTCCTACTATCCAATTCCAGTCACCCTTGACTATTAAATTTTTATCTCCCTTCACTATCTGAATAATTTCTTTTATCTCATCATATATTTCACCAATTTCTTCATCATCTGCAGAGCTAGTTGGCATATAAACTTGTACTACTGTGGTAGGCATGGGCTTCTTGTCTACCTTGGCAACAATAATGCGTTCACTATGCTGTTTGTAGTAGCTTACCCGCACTCCTATTTTTTATTCATTATTAAACCTACTCCTGCATTACCCCTATTTGATTTTGTATTGATAACCCTGTATTCACCTGATCAAAATTCTTGTTCCTCCTGCCACCAAACTTCACTAATTCCCTCTATATCTAACTTTAACCTATCCATTTCCCTTTTTAAATATTCTAACCTACCTGCCCAATTAAGTGATCTGACATTCCATGCTTCGATCCGCAGAACGCCAGTTTTCTTTCTCCTGGGAATGACGTCCTCCTTAGTAGTCACCGCCCAGAGATCCGAGTGGGTGACTATTTTACCTCCGGAATATTTTACCCAAGAGGATGCCATCATCATTTAATTATGCAGTAAAGTTTCGTGCCCTTGGGAAAAATTACGGCTGTAGTTTCCCCCTGCTTTCATCCGTTCACGGTACCAGCACAGCAAGGCCGTTTTGGTTAGTGTTACAAGGCCAGATCAGTCAATCATCCAGACTGTTGGCCCTGCAACTACTGAAAAGGCTGCTGCCCCCCTTCAGGAACCACACGTTTGTCTGGCCTCTCAACAGATATACCTCTCCATTGTGGTTGCACCTACAGTACGGCTATCTGTTTCACTGAGGCTCACAAGCCTCCCCACCAACGGCAAGGTCCATGGTTCATGGGTGGCGAGGGGGGGGGGGGGGGGGCAGGGCAGATAAGTATAAGAGAGTGAAATTAATAGCATTTGCTGTATAACAGCTATGCTTATCAACATATTTACACAATTACAGCCACTGCCTATATTAATAATAATATGGATAACTTGTCTGAATAAAGAAATAATTTTTTTTGCGAACCTTGCTGTTTTGTATGTAAGTAATTACAGTTTAGGGCGAGAAAGAAATAATGTTTAAGCTTTCACTATTCTTTTTTTGCATTTTTGTGTAAGTGAGAGCTTTGTGCTTTTTAATTTTTTTGGACAAATATAAAAGTTCCTTAGCACACGTACAGGGTGTACATAAAGTCTGGGAACACTTTCAATTATTTATTGCACAAGAACCAAACATTGTACAGATGTCATAGATATTTCATTTTGAAGAGAAACCCCGAAATGTTTTTTTCGTGTACCACCACAGTGTAGGCTTGGAATTTGATGACAGTCAGTGCTAGTCGCTTACATGGGAGGTTTATGTTTGGAGCGAGCTGTTTCATAAAATGGCTTCCACCAGATCTCACTCCATGTGACTTTTTTCTGTGTGGACACATTAAAGAGCTGGTGTTTGTACCGCCTATACCACATGATGTAGCAGAGCTCTGGGAGAGAATATGGGAAGCAACTGCCACATTAGACAATGCCATACTGGGACGGGTATGGCAAGAATTCAATTATCATATTGATATCTGCCGGGTCATTCATGGTTCGCATATAAAATACTTGTAATAAAAACCTTCAAAGTTTCTCTTCAAAATGCAGTGTGTATGATATCTGTACAGTGTTTAGTTCTTGTGCGATAAATAATTGAAAGTGTTCATGGACTTTATGTACACATTGTATTAGGTAAAGAATTAACTTCCAGGTTGAAAATCAGATATTCTTACACTGTACCCATGCAGCAACTTACACTTGTTGTAAACAATTTTGTTAAATGTTCATTAGTAGTCATGATTATTTTATTTTGTCACTTCCTCAGTCAGAGTGTCTAGTCTGGGAGACCCTAGTTGCTTTGCAGCTAACTTTTCCTACAAATTTTCTTTTCTGTTAACTCTTAAAACAGATTCAACAGAATTCATGCTGACAATGCACACGAATGCTGATTCCTGCACAGTAAAAAAACAACTCCATACACTAACTGCTGTTAGTGAAAATGATTAAATTCAAGCAGTAATATCTATCAACATGCTCACCTGATGAGAATACAAATGAGGTGCTGTGAACCACAAGGGCCAAAAGCACAGCGTCATCAATCCAGCATTTAAGTGAATATGAGAGAAACCGATGAGACAACTCTTTGTGAACGTTCATATATACAATATTGGCCTACAGCATAGATAAACCTGACTCACCATAAGATCAACTGATGTCAGAAGCATGAATATATGCTACAGTCTCACAATCGACATGGTTCCATGGTTCTCAGTGCCTAAGATGGATTGCAGTATGATAAAATCCAAAACTTTATATTCTGTATCTCATACAGAGTCCCCACAAAGTAGCTTTTTTTAATCAGTATAACTGTAATATATACTGGGTATAAAGTCATATGAAATGAAAGTAGAAGTTGCTTTGGTGTTGCAAATTCTTCCTTTTTCACAATGGAAATACAAATCTGGACTGAATTTTCTCATATTGAGAACTCAGAAGTAGCAATCTATGTTTTGCTTGGGAAAAACTTTCAATAGCCAAGATCACATACACTAATTTCATTTTTTAGTGATTGAATTGGCACAACTAGGGAGTACGCAACTGTCTAGCAGGACTTATGGCAAGTGGACAAAAATCTGCTGTAGTGCGCTACCATCTGGTCGCATTGATGTAAACTTTTAGGTGAGAGTACAAGGGTTAGCTGTGCATGCCATTAACAGTGCACATTGTTCATCAATTCCATGTGTATTTGGCCTGTCAGGCATTACCGGTACGTCATGCCAGTTGCGTACATGCAAAAGGCTCTTAAAATGTGCACAACCCAAGGTGTGCTCACGACCCTGATGCAAAGTTTCATAGAGTCCAGAGGAGTGGCAATGTAGTATAGTGCAGTACCTTTAGTGCCGTGTATTGCAGATTATCGCATCCACATTACATTGAACAGCATTTGAAGAAAAATAAGTAATAAACCCGCAAGGTGTCAAAAGTTAGGGTGTTCATGTGCTCTTGTGCTCTTACACAGCAATTGCCAATGAACATGAGGAAGAAAAAGAGGAATGCAAAGAACAAAGAAAAGATTAAAAGCAAATAAAAAATTATGAAATCCCAAAGGCTTGTAGCTGAAAAACATTTAAGTTTTATAAAAGAAATGGCACACAGACTGGAATTAATAAGAAGGTTACGAGTAGCAGAAGACAACAGATCTCAGTTTTTCAAGCCTGTGGCTTCTTTGGTAGGGAATAAGCCATGCAGCTGCATCATACCCTGTCATAACAGGTATTTAACAGAATAAAGTCAAACATAGATAGATGCTATTGGCAACGAACATAAGCAAAAGAGGAAGTTAGATAAACACCATATTCTGGAGACAGATGTTCTTTACATTTGGGAAAAAAGAGGAAAGTGCTCAAGGACATGGATTAGGCACAGATCAGATACAGATTAAGTAGGAAAAATTCAAAAGGGTAATAGAAAAAGAAGAGAAAAAGCAAATAGTGAAGATGGAATGGATTGTTACTGAGGCTAGCAACAAATAACAGAGGGAAATCATTTACTTCTTGTGGTGAGCTAAGGTTATATCAGTAGCAAGAAAACAACATGACACTTTTAAGAATGGTGTGCTTCACTAGAATATAGCAACATGACATACATGAACAACACACAGTACACCAACTCATAAACAAAACAAAGAATACACTTTTAGAGCAGAAAGGTGTCACACTTGGAGGGAACAGAACACATCAACATCCAATTTATTTTCTTTGGTACTTCCCCCTAAATCAAACTGTGGTGCACAAAATACTTTTAAATAAGAAAAACAAAATGACAAGATAACAAAACACAGTTACTTAAAAAGTTCTATCTTAGTACACATTACTCCAAATTTTTTTGAGTTGAAAGGCTTTGTAAGAATTTCCATAGCTGATTTTAAGAACACATATACTCCACATTGATATTCTCATTTTGATACAGTTCATACACAGAGTAATAACATACTCTGATGTGCTTAGGATGTTTTTGGAATTCTGGATTTATCACCAATGCAATGGCCTTCACATTATCAATGAATAATACAGGCAAGTCCCTTGTTCCACTAATCTGAGGTATCACGAAAATATCTCAAAATGCATTTTACGACATTTCTGTCAGAAGAAGTGGGTTTAGCTGTTAATTGAGCAACTTTTGAAATGGCATAAGTAGATGAATTGCACATGTCAGATCCATTAATGATTTCACAGCTAAACTATAAGGAATGGTGCTGTCAAGAATTTTGTTAGATTTGTTGACTGATTATTCATTATTACATGGAATCTTTTTTCAATCAGATATGTTAAAATGATGCAGGATTGTGTCTGTGTATCCTTGCTCTCAAACATATGAGACTCACTGTTCCATTTACATGCTTCAAACTGAGTCTAAAGAGGCCACTGCCATTTCTAATTCTGACTTTAACAAATCTGAGAAAGAATTCACTGCACTTTGAGTTGATCCTGTAGCCAGACCATCACTGATGTAAATAGTAATCTGCAGTTTTTCATTTTGCACTGCTGAATGTAAATGCAAGGATCTGCTGTCAAATGAATAAAGCCATTTTCCTTCATAAATGAAACTTATTACTCCAGCAACAAGGTGATTTGCTTAAGCCCATATAATGTTTTCTTGAGACAACAATCATGATCCGGCCCATCAATGAAATCTTCCTGTTGAGCCATATATACATCTGTGACCAATTCACCAAACAAAAAATGAAGTTCTGTTTTAAAATTGACCATGCTTCAAGTATTCTTCAGCTACAGTGACTATTGAGGGATGAATAGTATTGTAACAACCAATTTGTACTAATAGTTTCATCATAGCCAAGTTCTGTACATTGAAACATCCTCCAAACAACCAGTAAGCATAGTATCGATCAGTCGATCCATCCAGTTCATATTTTACCAAAGTACCCTTTGATCATCAATAACATGTTTACCTTTAGGCAGTTCTACCAACACCCAGGTACATTTTCTTTGAAGGCCTTCGCTTCTTCTTTTATACATGAATACCAGGTTTCTCCCTCAATGGCATTCCAATAATATGAGCCACCCATGTGTTCTCCTGTTGCTAGTCCAAAATGCATCAGACAGTTGTTCTCCTTCTATTAATGATGCACATTAATATGTATCATCTATAGTTGAATAAAGATGATGTTCCTTTAAAAGATGAAGCTCTCATTTCCATATTTCCCACTGATGTTATCTTGACAATATGCAAGTGTTGGCACAACGACTGCCATCATTCTGTTGAAGTTTTGTGTTAGTCATATTCAACAAACCTCACCATCTCATGAACATCTTAGTAAATGAAAAAAATAGGCTAGTGGACAATTACTATAATTCTCACATCCTGAAGAATTCAATCTGGGCACATAATCTGTTGTGGCAAACTGAGGATATATTTGTGGTAAGAAAAGAAAGTGCATTTTTAAGAATAGAGCAGTTTACTTGTATATAGTGACATGGACATACATAAACAACACATTCTGTGCCACAGCATACACAAAACAGAGAATACAAACTTTTAGAGCAGAGAGGTGCCACAGTAGTAACCGAAAATGCGCTGAAGTTTGATTTATTTACTGAAACACTTCTGAAAGCTAGCAGTTTTGTAACTTTTTTGTTGTGGACCTTTCTGCTACTGAGTGGCTAATGTAACATTTTCCATCAGTATTTTACTGTAGTTTCATTTATCACACACTTTTTTTGATCATTTGCGTTAAAATTGTGTATTGGATCATGACTTCCATTGACACTGCAATACCAATTGCACTGTCCAACCAAATTACATGGATAGATGTAAAGATCTTTCCATCATTATTTTCTTTTTCATTATAGTGATTAACTCAGTTACAAGCTCAGATGAACTATTATGCTTACAGCTACAATAAGTTGTCCACACAGATGAATCAGAAAAATGGCAGCTGCTATAAATTAAAACATGTCAAGAAACTCACATAAATTGTCTGTCTGGATTACAGGATTACAACATTCAAGCTAATACAGCCAGACTCTCTAAACGTAGTCAAATAAATCTTCAGTGTTACACTACACAGACATTTATTTTCTGTCCCTAAGAGTGAGTATGTTATCTAGAGGGAGTTTTCAGGATTGCCCCCATAGGTATTAGAGAGTGTTGTTTAATATATGACAACCTGCACTGAAACATCGTCACAGGCAGCGTGAACAAACTGTTCTTGTCTGCATGTCTTAGTTTTATTCTGCATATACAACACCTTTTGTAGTTCCCAACAATCTTGGGGCCCTTTGATTATGTGACACATCTAGCTGCAATATGTTGTCCAATCGACTGATGAGGCAAGCAGTGTCAAAGTACATCCACATACTAATGTTGATATGTGCTGGACTAGCTTCTACAGGAGCCAGAACTACCAAAGGCAGTACTTTCAGTGGAGGAGGCAGTGGGTCACATAGGAATTGCAGACATATGTCATCCATATAGTGTCATGGAAGGACAGTTTCCACAAAGGGAAGTTGATTAGTAGCAAATTCTACAGAAACTGCAAATAGTATAGGGTGAGCCAGATGATTTAGTGAACATTCTCCATGATGCCTGTGTGGGGTTACTCTTTTCATTACCATGTGTTATTGATATGCTGTATATGAGTCTTGTTGCAAAGTAGCTGCTGTTATCATGGCCTCTCTGTTAACAGTTTTACGTAGAACCATAAATTAACATCTCTCAACAATGTCAAAGGGAGTTTTATTGCCCAACATAAGATTGTGTTCAGCAAGTAATGCAACGCATTTTATTTTGGTTGAAAAACACAGACAAAAATTGTTGTGGGACAGTGTGGAATTGGCCTGCTTCAGCTCTTATATTTTCATGAACTCCCGATAGGTGGCAGGGCTATTTATAGCCTTCAAAATGGCATCTGTAACAGAGGTGTAGCCCAAGCAGAGAGCTGTCATTGAGTTCCTTTTGGAAGAAAACCAGACTGATGCTTGGAGAATGTGCACAGAGACCATGGAACTTGCAGACACTCTCAATCCAGGTGATCAACAGATTCACAGCTGATCATATCTGTTGGCAGTGCTGACACACTTGTCCTACAGCTGGGGTATTCAAATGTTCAAATGTGTGTGCCCACAGGGTACCTAGCCACATAACAGAAGACCATAAAGAGTAACCAAGGACCATTTTTGTGGAATTGCATGTGCATTGTGAGGCTCATTGTGCAATTTCTTGTCAAGTATCACTACAGGTGATGGAACATGGGTTCATCAGTTTGAATCGAAAACAAAATGGCAGTTCGTGGTGTGGCACCACACCACTTCACCTCCAATGAAAAAGTTCAAAGCTCCTCCCTCAGCTGGAAAAGTGATGGCTAAGGTCTCTGGAACTCTGAAAAGGTTATTCTGTTTGATGTCTTCCCACATGGTCAAATGAATACCTTTGAAGTGTACTGTGCTACCTTCAGGAAACTGGAGAAATTTCTTCAGTGTGTTTGTCAACACAAAAATGCAAATGAACTTCTCTTTCTCCATGACAATGCAAGGCCTCGCACAAGCCTGTGCACCCAAGAAGAGCTCACAGAACTTCATTGGACTGTTCTTCTTCATCCACCTTCCAGCCCGGATTTTTCACCTGCCAACTTCCATCTGTTTGGCCCAAGGAAGGATGCACTCCACACGAAGCAGCACATGGATGATGGGGTGCTTTCTGATGCAGCAAGGCTTTGTTTCTAATGCTTACCAGTAGAGTGGTACCATGCAGGCATAGAGGCCCTCTCAGTAAGGTGGCACAAGGCTGTTACATTGAATGGAAATTATGTTGAAAAATTGGGTTCTGTAGCTAAAAGAGGGGGAAATAACATGGTGTATTGTAATCCTGAATAAAAACCAACATGCTTCTCAGACAAAAATGTTTTGCATTACTTACTGAATGCTCCTCATACATTATGTGATCTTCGTCTATGTAATTTGTAAAATTCCCCATCATTTTTTGGTTAGCAGAACAAAAAATAACACTTGTTCATTAATATTATCATTCAATTGCTAGGCATTTTTGTACTTATTATATTCAACAAAAGTGATTTTTATGTATATTTTGCACTAATACTGATGACAACATTACAAAGGTCTTAAACAAATTGGTTCACTTAAACATTTTTGTCTTTTCAGTACTATCATCCAACTTATACAGTTTTTTAGACTTCGCACCAATGTTCTGGACTGAATTCCAAACCTCTCCAAAGTGTCTCCTGAAATGAGGGCATATGACTCTGTTGATAATGATCTGTCCATCAGATGGGGATGTGATGCCTTGGTGCTACATGAGTGAAGAAGGCTATGTGCTGGCACTGAGTTTCACACTCTCCCTTTTCTCACCATTATATGACACAAACATGACACCACACTACATACACACCCACTAGTCACCTATATTCAACAAATACAGGTAAGATACAAGTCTCATACATCATGGGGAAAGGGGTTGTTGTGTGCAGAGGAAGAAAATCTTTCTGATTAAGCTGCTGAACATACCTCAGGGCCCCCTGTCAACAATCCCAGTTCATTAATTTAAAAAAAGAAGTTTGTATTACTGTAATTGTTTTCACAGTGTTAGATTAGATTAGTTATTCATTCCATAGATCCATGCTGAGGAGATCCTCATGGATGTGGAACATGTCAATACTTTTTAAAAAAATTTTAAAAGTTGAAATAACAATACTAATAGTATGAGTATATACAATACATCATTTGTTTCTATTAAAAAAATCGTCACTGGAGCAGAAGGAGTTGGCCACAAGTAAGTCTTTCAGGCTCCTTTTAAACTGATCTTCATTTGTAACTAAATTTTGTATGTTTTCTGGCAAATTATTGAAGATGAGTGTTCCTGAATAGTGGACCCCTTTTTGAACTAAAGTAAGTGCTTTTAAATCCTTGTGCAGATCATTTTTGTTCCTGGTATTGTATGTATGAACTGAGCTGTTTGTCGGAGAAAAAGATATATTATTTAGGACAAACTTCATTAAGCAGTAAATATACTGAGAGGCTGTAGTTAGTATACCCAGTTCTTTGAAGAGGTTTCTACAGGACGTCTGTGAATTTACTCCACAAATAATACATATTACATGCTTTTGGACTCTGAAAACTTTTGTTTGACTTGAAGAGTTACCACAAAAAATTATACCATATGACATTATGGAACGAAAGGAGCCAAAGTGTGCAAGCTTTTTCATTTTTATGTCGCCTATGTTTGCCAACACTCGAATTGCAAATACAGATTTGTTAAGGCGTTTCTGCAGTTCTGAGGTGTGCTCCTCCCAACTGAATTTATTATCAAGTTGTAATCCCAGGAGTTTAAGACTGTCAACCTCTTCTATCTGCTCCTCTTCATTCTTTATGCATATGTTGGGTGGAAACATCTTACAGGTTCTGAATTGCATATAGTGAGTCTTTTCGAAGTTTAATGTCAGTGAGTTGGCTTTAAACCATTTATTAATATCCATGAGAATATCATCAGCAGATCTTTCTAGAACTACACTCAACACACTATTTATTGCAATACTTGTGTCATCTGCAAACAAAACGAACTCTGCTTCTGGCAGTGTAACTTACTGTTAAAAGGAGGCAAGTGTTGTAGAGTATAAAAAATTCTTAAGCACAGAATTTTCTTTGTTCCATTACTATTCTTAATCAATTTCTAAAAGTGAAGTAATTTGAGCTGAGGGTTTTTGTTACTAATCCAGTTTAAATTTTGTATTTCAATTATTCTAGAAATGTTGATAGTAAGGAATGACGTTATCCAGCAAGAGGTTCTTAAAAAAAACCTTCTCAGTCACGAAATCTTAATACACTCTTACAAGTAAAAAAGATCTCTTAAAACAGTAATTGCCAAATTTAGAAATATCATTTTTCAAAGGCTTTGAAAATTCCGAATTATGACATGTTCATAAGAAGGCAAAAATGCAGAAGGTAATAGGTTCATTAATCTACTGTACAGCTCCACCTTGTAATGTATCAATGACTCTTAATGCTCTTTATTATAAACGAATAATTAATATGATTAGTCATCTGTGTACAAAACAGGTAATGCACACAATGGCTGTTTCTCTCTACCAGTGTCCTTTGGTTTCTGTGTATGCTGGAAGGAGAAAGGAAACTAAGTTTTACATTGCATCTCATTAAAATAATTACAAATTGAGCAATAATTTATCTGGACAAGAGAGATTTCTTGTAAAATAAACTATAAATTGGGATTTCAGTGCCATTCTTCATAAATGTGAGATTTGTGTCATAACCTCTGAACTGCCTTGACTACTTACTGACATGTGAGAGTTCTCCTTCACAACTACTGAAAATCCTTTCATGAAAAAATCTGTGATTGCACATTGGTGTGGTTAAACTAGCTGTGCTGGCTTTTGCTCCCTTCAGTGAATATGATTAAGTGATGGTTTATACACTATGTGATCAAAAGGATCCGGACATCCCCAGAAACATATGTTTTTCATATTAGGTGCATTGTGCTGCCTCCTACTGCCAGGTACTCCATATGAGCAATCTCAGTAGTCATTAGATATTGTGAGAGAGAAGAATGCAGAACTCACGGACTTCAAACGTGGTCAAGTGATTAGGTGTTGCTTGTGCCATATGTCTGTACGCAGGATTTCCACACTCCTGAACATCCCTAGGTCCACTGTTTCCGATGTTATAGTGAAGTGGAAACGTGAAGGGACACATACAGCACAAAATGTGTACAGGCCAACCACATCTGTTGACTGACAGAGACCGCTGACAGTTTAAGAGAGTCGTAATGTGTAAAAGGCCGACATCTGTCCAGACCAGTCCACAGGAATTCCAAACTGCATCAGAATCCACTGCAAGTACTATGACAGTTAGGCAGGAGGTGAGAAAACTTGGATTTCATGCTCAAGCGGCTGCTCATAAGCCACACATGATGCCAGTAAATCCCAAACAACACCTCGCATGATGTAAGGAGTGGAAACATTGGACGACTGAACAGTGCAAAAACATTGTGTGAAGTGATGAATCACGGTACTCAATGTGGTGATCCAATGGCAGGGTTTGGGTATGGCGAATGCCGAGCGAACATCATCTGCCAGTGTGTGTAGTGCCAACAGTAAAATTTTGAGGTAGTGGTGTTAGGGTGTGGTCGTGTTTTTCATGTAGGGGGCTTGCAAACGTTGTTGTTTTGCATGGCACTGTCACAGCACAGGCCTACATCTACGTTTTAAGCACTTTCTTGCTTCCCACTGTTGAAGAGCAATTGGGGGATGCTGACTGCATCTTTCAACATGATCAAGCACTTGTTCCTAATGCATGACCTGTGGCGGAGTGGTTACACGACAATAACATCCCTGTAATGGACTGGCTTGCATAGAGTCCTGACCTGAATCCTATAGAACACGTGTGGGATGTTTTGGAACACCGACTTCGTGCCAGGCCCCACCGGCCAACATCGATACCTCTCCTTAGGGCAGCACTCCATGAAGAATGGGCTGCCATTCCCCAAGAAACCTTCCAGCACCTGATTGGACGTATGCCTGTGAGAGTGGAAGCTGTCATCAAGGCTAAGGATGGCCCAACACCATATTGTAGTAGCAGTAGTAGTAGCTTTATTCGACTAATGACCTCAGCAGTTGAGTCCCATAGTGCTCAGAGCCAGTAGCTTTATTCATCCGTAGATCACATTTTACAAGGATATAAGATATGTCAAAATATTTACAAATTTATGATATGGTTATAATAGAGGGAAACATTCCATGTAGGAAAAATATATCTAAAAACAAAGATGATGTGACTTACCAAATGAAAGTGCTGGCAGGTCGACAGACACACAAACAAACACAAACATACACACAAAATTCAAGCTTTCGCAACAAACTGTTGCCTCATCAGGAAAGAAAGTATTTTTGGTTATTCTTTCCTGATGAGGCAACAGTTTGTTGCGAAAGCTTGAATTTTGTGTGTATGTTTGTGTTTGTTTGTGTGTCTGTCGACCTGCCAGCACTTTCATTTGGTAAGTCACATCATCCTTGTTTTTAGATATATTTACAAATTTAGTTCAATTTAAAATAAGCTAATTTGTATACACATATATTTACAGACTTCTAGTTAGAGACAATCATTAGATTTACTCCTGGTATACAACACTTTTTTTACAAACAACTTATTAAATAATGTAATGCCACATTGTTCATTCATATCCCACTATCAATCACTGCACACACTATACACACATTTCTTCATAACACTTCACTCACTACACACACACACACACATACACACACACACACACACACACACACACACACACACACACACACACACACACACAACTTCTCATTTGCTATCCTGAAAAACTGAGTCAGCATCCCTCTATAAAAAGTGAGATGTTAAGCTCAGAAAGAGGAAGAGGTGTTACTATAGTGCTATGAATAGCTTGGGGGGGGGGGGGAAGTATTTCTAGAAAGGAAAAAAAGAAGGAAAAAGCATAAAGTAAAGGTTTTATGTGGAACATTGGATATTTTATATTCATTATTATTATTATTTATTTTTTAACATTTTTTATTGAATCCCTACTCTGTTTTATCTAAGTAATCCTTCAATGTATAAAATGTATTGCATAATGGGTACTTTTTATCTGCCTTTTTAAGTAAGTGTATTTTTGCAATTTCTTTAATATCTTTTGGTAACTTATTGTGCAGTTTTAGTCCTTGGTAGAAAATGCTGTTTTGAGTTTTATGTTTATTTTTTCTCGATAAATGTAAGTTGAGTCTATCTCTTGTTGCTTGGTCATGGATGGAGCTGTTTGTACAGTAATTGCCAATGTTATTTTTGATGTGTACAGCTGACTGGTAAATGTATTCACATGGAGCAGTTAAAATTCCCTGTGTTCTGAACAAATCTTTACAATGAGCTTAACTAGTATTTTTGGTTATTATTCTCATGGCTCTTTTCTGAAGTTTGAAAATTGTGTTCATATTTTGTGCATTTGTTCCCAAAAAAGAATGCCATAGCTAAGAATTGAGTGTACATATGAATAATATGTAACTAAAAGACAGTGCATGTTACACAATGATGATAGGATTCTAAGGGCATAACATGTTGATGACATTCTGTTTGTAAGTACCTTTGTGTGTTCACACCACTTCAACTGAGAATCAATATTCATTCCAAGAAATTTTGCGTTTGTTACACAGTCTATAGAGGTGCCATCTATATTTAATTTAACATCGTCATTTTTCCTCTTCAAACTGAAATTCATGGCATTTCTTTATGTTCAATGTCACTTTATTACTTATTGACCAATCATAAACTTCCTTGAGAGTTTCATTTGCTTTCTTGTCAAGGAGTTCTCTTGTTTTCTCAGTGACTATAATATTGCTGTCATGAGTGAAGAGGATTTTTTCACCATGAGTAACACTACTGGGAAAGTCATTGATGTATATCAGGAACAGTATTGGTATTAATATGCTACCTTGCAGAACCCCTATATTAATGTATTTTTTTCCGATAAGTGTTTTACTAAATGTTTGGATCTATTTGAAGTATGTGTTATCTCTCTACTCTTTGTACCCTATCAGTTAGGTGTGATCGAAACCAGTCATTAGCTACCCCTCTTATTCCTAATGCTTCTGATTTATTTAATAGAATCTTGTGGTTGACTGTTACAAACACCTTAGAAAGATCCAGAAATATGCCTGTGACACAGTCATCTTTATCAAGAGCACCAAGTACAACTTTTGTGAATTATACTAAGGCTGACTCCGTATTTTTGCCACTATGGAAACCAAACTGTGATTTACTTAAAAGATTGTATTTATTTAGGTAATTCATTAATCTGTCTTTCATGATCGCTTCTATTATTTTTGAGAATGCTGACAGCAGGGAAATGGGCCGGTAATTTTCTATGTCTTCTGCATTAGTTTTTTTAAGCAAAAGTACAACCCTTGCCTGTTTTAATTGCTCTGGAAATGTCCCCGATCTGAAGGATTAATTTATTATATTTGTTAAGGGGCCTTGTGCAATACCTATTCATTGTTTCAGTACGCACATTGGTGCTTCATCTAAGCCTACTGACTTTTTATTTTTTAGTTTTTTAATTGTTTTTCTGACTTCATTCTCTGTGGTTGGAAGTAACACCATTGTTTTTAGTGCAACATTATTTGCAGGTGTTGTATTTGTTTGGGGGAATTTTTCCTGTAACTTCTCTCCAATACTCGAAAAATTCTCGTTTACATAGTTTGCTAAGTGCTGTGGATCATTTATTACTTTATCCCCCTCCCTTAGCAGTATGTTATTCTGCATTTTTGCCTCTCCCTGTTTCCTTTTTTATAACATCCCAGACTGCTTTGCTTTTATTCTCTGCATTATATATTATTTTGTCATTAAATGATTTTTTGCAGGAGTTAGTACCTTCCTATAGATCTTTTTGTATCCATGACAGAAATTTAAGAATTCTGGATCACTGCGAATCTTTTTCGTGGAACTGAGCTGTTTAAGTGTTTGGGAGGACTTCGTAATACCTGCTGTTATCCATCTGTTTTCGTGAGATGTTGATACAGACATGTATACTTTTGGAAATGCCTTTTAAAAGTTGAATTTAAACAATGTGGAGAATTTAGAGAATTTCATATTCACATTGGTTTCCTTATACACTTCATCCCAGCGTTGTCCTCTTAGTTCTTTTGGGAAATCTTTTATTTTGATTTCTGATAGATGTCGTTTGTAGGCTTGTAGTTTAGGGAATGATTTGATGCCTGATTATACTGTTGTTATTTGACATAGATGGTCTGATAGTCTGAGATCTTTTACAGCCACATTACACTTTTCCCTGTCCATATTTGTGGCCACATGGTCAATTACTGATGAAGTCATTGTGGTAACCCTTGTTGCACTATTGACCAATAGGAACATGCCAAAACTTTGAAGGATGTTTATGAAGGTGCTGCTGGATTCATTTATGATGTTAGTGTTGATGTTAATATCCCCACACAGAATTATGTTGACCTTTGTACTTGAGACTTTATCTAGAATTTCCGTTAATTTATTGAAAAAAGTGTCCACACTACCACTGGGAGATCTATACACACACAAAATGATTAATTTCTTTGGTGATATCCAGCCCTGTTAATTCAATAGCTGATATTTCAAAGTGTTTCTCTTCACTTACGGCACTGAGGTCATGTCTTGATTTGAACTGTGTTCCTTTTCTGATATAAATGCATGATCCTCCGACCCTTGAAGTAGTTTGCAGTAAGAATTTGCCCTCTCATACAATGATAATACTACATGTTGCATTTATGTGTCTCTACACCAGTGCTCAGTAATACGAACTACTGTGCAGTTCAAAGATTGGAGTTCAACTTCTAATAGTTGTATTTTATTGTTTATTGACTGCCTATTTTGGTGGTGGATTGTTAAGTCTGTGAAATGCCCCATGTTACTCTTTCCAATGGTTTGTTTCTCTTTGAGACATCTGGCATATGTGATATTTGAGGGGTTAAAATGTGTCTTGTGAATGATTGTTTCAGTAATTTTTAAAGTGCTGGAGATACTCTTTAGGCAGGGAAACCTGTTGTATGGGTTTATCCTAAAAAAGACCTACTTTTCCTACCTATGACAACAGGTATTTGACCATGTGTGGCCCTAGATCCACCCCCTATATTTTCATGAATCTTCCCTTCCCAGTCCTGTTTAGGTGTAGGCCATGCCTAGTGAATCCCCTTCTGTTGATAGTCCCAATGGGCACCAGAGAAATATGAGCAAAGTTGGCTGTCCTCAGAGCCATCCCTAACTCCACATTGATTCGCCTCACAGCTCCATCAAGGTGTGGTCGATCATGACGCCGGAACAGCTCAACAAAGTTTATGTTGGTGCCATGAGTCAGGGAAGCTATCTTGTCCAGGTCACCACCTATGTCATATGCCCCATCCCTGTCCAAACAGTTTCCCACCCCACCCACAATCACTACATGGTCCTCTTTTGTAAAGTCCTTACATAAAGACCCTAGGTCCTCTATCACATGAATTAGTCCTGCATTTGGCTTGAAGATACTGGTGGCCTGGTACGCTGCCCCTAAACTTTCCTGTAACTAAGGGCCTGCACCTCGCCCATGCTACTACCTAGCAACAGCACTTTCTTCTTCCGAACACTTTGTACATTCTTACGCTTCTTGGCCACGGTTGAAGTGTGATGCGCATTTCCTGCTCCTCGTTCTACCTCTTCTCCACAACTCTGGCAGTGGTAGGTTCCGCTCCAGTCACTGACATTCCAAGACGAAGACATGACTGACACCCTGGACAGTGGTAGGACTCCAACCTGACTGTAGCCCGTCATACAGTCCGAGAACCAGGATTGTCTGGGGTGCCATTTCTTCTCATAGAGACGCCTCTTTGGTGTCATACGCGGTACCCTTACAGCACAGCAGTACGTCGACGATATTCTACGCTTCGCTTTGTTACCCTTCACGGCAAACCACTGTGGGCTTAAATTTCAGCGTGATAATGCCCGTCCGCACACGACGAGAGTTTCTATTGTTTGTCTTTGTGCTTGCCAGTGCCTGCCTTGGCCAGCAAGGTCACCGCATCTCTCCCCAATTGAGAACGTTAGCAACATTGTGTGCAGGGTCCTCCAAGAAGCTTGGGATTTTGACGATCTAACGCGTCAGTTGGACAGAATTGTGCACGAAGTGCCTCAGGAGGACATCCGACAACTCTGTCAATTAATGCCAACCTGAATAACTGCTTGAAAAAGCACAAGAGGTGGACCAACGCGTTGTTAATTTACTGAATTTCCGAAGCTGTTTCTCTTGAATAAATCAGCTATTTTTTTCTGAAATTGTAATCATTTGTCTGTCTGTACATGTACATCACGTCTACCGCCGGCCACGGTGGTCGAGCGGTTCTAGGCGCTTCAGTCCGGAACCGCGCTCCTGCTGCGGTAGCAGGTTCGAATCCTACCTCGGGCATGGATGGGTGTGATGTCGTTAGGTTAGTTAGGTTTAAGTAGTTCTAAGTCTAGCGGACTCATGACCTCAGATGTTAAGTCCCATAGTGCTTAGAGCCATTTGAACCATCACGTCTACCGATTTTCGGCCTATTCGAATAATTAATTTGTGATTCGTCGTGTTTTGTATCCCGCCTGGAAGGCGGCTCGTGGGTGTGCACCTGTGATCTGACAAAGAGGCCGAATGAAAAGGAAGCGACTAGGGGCAGGGGAGGTAAAGTACGTCGGTACTGCAAGTAAAGTAAAAGAGGTTGTTACTGGTGTATGGACATGTACAATTGAATACGTATCTTTGTACAGACGAGTACGTAGGTGTGCAGCCAAAGTCCGGATAAGAAAGTCTCAATAGCAAGCTAAGCTAAAGCGATGGTTCTCGGCCGTCTGCTCTTCATGAACTGGGCGAAAGTGGAGCGGCGGTCGTAGAGCTGCACAGCGTGGGCTAGAGGGCGCTATGGTCGGCCAAGATCTTCCGCTCTCGTAGTGCCAACCTACGCTGTGGCATCAGAAATATCGATACCACACGTCGTCTTCTTTTTTTACACTTGCAATGTATATTTTTGTCTGGCTTTAAGAGTTTCTGATTACGATGACCTGTACCTCTTTTCGATAAAGTCTTTTTTGATGTATAATTTATTGGGATGGTACATCGGGACGAGAGGTTCCGAGTTAAAAAACCATTTTCCTGTAAGCTTCTCATGTAAAAATGTGACATCAAAAACTTTGGTTCCCTACCCAGCTTCAAGGTACGTATGTAAGTAAATTAGAGATCAACGTTCCGTCGGTAAGGGGGTCATAGAGACGGAGCGCAAGCTTAGATTATGGAACCATGGGGACGGAAATCGGCCGTGCCCTTAACAAAAGAAACGCCCCGGCATTTGCCTTAAACGATTTAGAAAAATTTCGGAGAACTGAAATCTGGATGGCCGGACGGGGCTTCGAACCGTCGTCTTCCCCATTCTAGCTTCAGATACAACCACCGCCTCTGTGTTACTCTATATAGTCATTCATTTCAATATTCACACTCAGCAGATACACTTGAGACACATGTCTTACTAACCGGGTGGAAAGGGGACACCGTGCGCGGAGGAAAAAGAGCCTTTCCGGTCAGGTGGCTGAACAACCCTTCGGGATATCCCAGACAACGATGCCACACGTTCTTTTCTTTTTCATTTATGGTAGCTGGAGACGAATACTTGACAGAAATTTTAATTTAGGGCTTCAGGGATCAAATCTACCCTTTGCGAAAACGAAACGTCAGTTGAAATCCATTGAAATAGGGTGCAGAGTAATAACCGCCACCAGTCACAGTGGAAGGTGGTTTTATTTTACACGCAACTGGTTTCTGGCTTGTGCGCATCTTCAGGAGCTATACATTCAGGCACGTATTTCCATACTCATTGTTGGAGATCAGTATAGCTGGTGTATCCATATCGTTTTTACTTTAAGTTTATCCCATTTTAGTACAAAAATATTTCGTTTTTTGTATATTAACTGTATGTTAGTCACCATGCTAATTGTTGGCGCTTCCGTATTGTGTCTTTGGTAAAGCAGTGGCGCTTTAGATGTTGGTAACTTCAGACACACATGCACTCACGACGTTGTTCCAATGATTCACTTTGTAAGTGCATTTGTGTCTGAAGCTACCACACCTAGAGTGCCACTACTTTATCAAAAACATAATATGGAAGCACCAACAATAAGCATGGTGACTAAAATACGGCTAATGTGTAAAAAACTGAAATACTTTCTACAAAAAATTTATAAATGTCATGTGAAAACGATATAGATGCACCAGCTTCATTGGTCTCCAACAATGAGTGTGCAAAAAAGCTCTTGAATGTATACCACAAGCCCGAAACCGGTGTATATTAAATAAAATCACCTTTTATTGTCACTGTAGCTCTTATTATTGAACACTCTATAAAGGAACAGTTACGGAGTTTCACTGCATCCATTATGGACAAAATACATAAAATCCATTGGCTTAAAAGCAAAGTACATTTTTTTGCCAAGGAATACATTTTGTCACTGTATTTCTCTTTGCCATCATATCATTATACTTGTAACTGAATAGTATATGCGGTCTTAATTTGCAGTAGATAATGACTTTGTAGAATGTAACAAATTTGACGTGGCTTAGGGATCCAGCAGTACACAGTCTGTACCTGTAGCTACAGGCAAGTGACTACCCCTCCTCCCTCATTTCCATTACTGCCCCACTTAACTTACGCTGTAGTTCATGCAGCTGTCACCATTAAACGTAGAATGATTGGATACTGACGAAAGAATACTGTTCAAACGAATTTTTGAAGGAAGATTACGAGGTAAATAAATATTCTTACAAAGAGTTTATTTAGTAAAAAATAATATTACAAACACGCTAACAGTTCACATGAATTACTGCCATTGACGTAAGGAGAAAATAGATGTATATCAATGTAAAATGATTCCTTTCGATTTGACTTTATACTTCATCGGGTGTTGTCGAGGACATCTGCAAAATAAATATCACAGTCAGTGGGAAAGACGTGCTAAGCAACATTGTTATAATACATAAATCATACAAAGACGCATACATAAAAAATAAAACTGGAAATTACTGCGTACTTGAATTAATTCTTGCTGTTTATTGGGCAGAAAACATTTATACTTTATTGAACGGCGTAAGACAACTTACTGAAAGTAATATCCTTCCTATTTTTCAGGTAACAAAAGGATTCCTTGATAAAATGTTCAGATTCTTTTGAGGCTGATCGACTCATGGAGGCAGTTTTCAAGATGGTTAAAATGTGTCAAGTGTTGTTCATAGACGCCATGCTGCATGAACTAAAACAAATGGTAGACGGAAGGGGCGATATCTGGTGAATATGTCGAATGGGGTAAGAAATCCTATCGAAGTTCCTTCAAGCTCAGTTTGCAACATGTCGTGAAACAGAATGACTTTGTCTTGTGTATAAGTCTACTGCGTGCGTTTGTCTTCAAATGTGCGACTCGGGTTGAGTAATTGTGCTTTTCAACGTTCAGAATTCGCCTTTTTACCCGGTTGCAGTAGTTCATGATTCACCACAGCGACAAGGATGAGTTTCGTCACGCACCTCAAAATTGCTGTTTCTAAATCGTCGAAACCAATCTCGGACGTTGTTTCCGACAGATCATGTTGTCCATACACTCCCACTAGCAAACTGTGACTTTCCGCAGCAGATTTCTTGAGATAAACGTAGAAGACTACTATTTTGTTGGTACAAGACCCGACATGTTGAAGGCATTAAATGGGTATGTTATATTCATTCCATTGGAAAGTCACACACAGATCTTAAAGTGTAATGTTTCTACTGTGAAATGCGTCTCGTGTCGCTGGACTAGTACAACTACTGAGCAATTTCGTCAACAGCAAGAATTAATTTAAGCTCCCAGTACAGTGACACAAAATCTACATACTTTGTGACTGTGAAACCTAAGCCCCATATGAGAACAGCATGAAAAAATAAACCGTGTATAGTTCACTTCTACATGCAAAAATCTGTCGGAGATACAAGTAATTATCTCAAGAGGAACAGAAGGTAAAGAAGTGGAATGCAAGACAAAGAGCACATTTCAGTTTTAGACAAAAGGTGTATCACAACAGGTGTACAGGAGATAATGTCGTTCACGAAAGGATAGAAAGCTAGGTAGGCGGTATACCTATAGGATCTATGATAGGACGATTGCTTGTTTTAAAAAAATTTTTGCATGTAATGTTTCAAAACGATGTAATAATTATGGAAAATATACGCTAACGATTAAAACTATACCATTTAATAAGGAAAAGAGTAGTACCGTATTTTACGGACTAAAATACAACCCTAATTTTAAGCAGTTTTGTAAAATTAACATTTTTACCATTTTTATTATTAGATTGCACTGCCAGACTAAAAAAAAATTTCTTAGTTCATAAAACCGAACTGACCTTTAAAATCCCTGAAAATCGTCATCTGAACTTTATTCTTCTCCTTCTTCCTCCTCCTTTTCGTCGTCATCGTTGTCCTTTCCACATATAAGCTGGTCCTCACTGCCTTCGACAGCGTTACTTATGCCGCACGTCTTGAATGGTTTAACAATAATGTCTTCTGTCACTTTAGACCACGACTGTTTAATCCACTGACACTGATTGTAGGGCGTTTTAAAGAACCCTTAGTCGTGAATTCATGTTTGGTTTTATCCGTCATCCATTCCATTTCTCTCTCTGGTCTATTTATCGGGACATCAAGAGGTTGCAGTTGTGAAGTAAGTCCTCCCGAAGTAAGAGCAAGCTCTGTACTTCCCTGTCTCAGTTTCTCTTTCACAGAATTTTCCAAATGTCTACTAAATTGGTCTAGCACAAGAAGAGTACTTTTCTTCAATCAAGCACCTTTCATCTCTCCCACACTCTGTTAATCCATAGTTTCATACCAGCCTCGTCCATCCAAACCTTGTCACGTACGTGAACAACAACATCTGGCTGTATTTCAGAAGGTTTTGGTACTGTTTTGCGCTTGAAAATGATCATTGGATTAAGTTCAGTAACGTCAGCACAACATGAAAGGACAACAATTTAGAGTATTTTTCATGTCCTCTTGTTTTTACAGTTACAAATTTGGCACCTTTCATGGCAACAGTTCCGTTACTTGACACATCAAATGTCAGAGGAATATCGTTGGTATTCGCTATTAGGCTTACTTCCAGGAAAGATAATATTTTCTCTTCACATTCTTGTGGCATTTTCTGACATATCTTGGTTCTAGCTCGCATGCTAAGTCCATGACGCTTCATAAATCTACAGCGCCAACCAACTCTGTCCTTAAAGTCTGTTAAGTTCCACTGTAGCGCTAGCTTACGAGCGTGTGTTTGAATCATTTTGTATTAATTCCAGTGCCATTTAGACGGTGTACTTGACTCCAGTTCAGTACGTCATTTTCTAGTTTTGGACATTTTGCATTCAGTACTCTATTTGCACATTTAGTTTTCCTCATATATTTCAGTTCTTCTTTACTAGCCAGCCAGTCGCGAATGGTTTTTTCTGTTGGCGGAGGGTCGAAATGCCGCTCATTTCCACGTTCTTCTACACGTGCTATTACTTTGAATTTATAGACTGCAAAATATGTATAGCTTTTTTCCATCACGAAACTAGCTACTAACAAAAATATTGTACTGTTACCTATAACACAGATCACTTTCAATTCAAGTTTCTTAGCACCGTAGACGGCAATGACACACCATTGGCTAGACAGTGTTTGTGAATCCCCGCAACTCATGTTCGTCGCATCGGTGCACTGCTGCTACCAGTTGAACCCAGTGTTGCCAGACAGAGATAAGTTTCCCGCGGCATCGAATATATGGCAATTTTCGAGACCGGCGGGAGTTTTGAATCAAACACTGTACATTTTTATATTAATTTCGAGAATGAGACGCACCTGAATTTGGGAGACAATTTTTCGAAGAAAAAATTGCGTCGAATAGTCCTTAAAATACGGTAGACTGTTATGAATTGCTCAGTTTTTTGCTATGGATACAGTTGGTTCTGCTGTTATGTTGTTGTTGCGTTGGGCAACGTGGAATACTTAGCGTTCGTTGACTGTGCAGGTGCTGAGAACCAATATTAGAAGAATGCAAATAAAAGAATGTAAAACGGATCACCTCTATCAGATAAACAAATTAGTGTTTCATAATTTTGTTTTGAAATTAACAAACTTACAGATTTGTTATCGAATCAGATTATTTTTTTCTGCTACAGATAAGCAATTTTTTAAAGAGTGTAAAACAAGAGCAATCTCAGAATAAATATTTTCTCCCAAATTTACATGATTATCTTCATTTTTACTAGCATACTTCATATTCAGAATGAGATTTTTACTCTGGAGTGGAGTGTGCGCTGATATGAAACTTCCTGGCAGATTAAAACTGTGTGGTAGAGCACTTGCCCGCGAAAGACAAAGGTCCCGAGTTCGAGTCTCGGTCCGGCACACAGTTTTAATCTGCCAGGAAGTTTCATAATTCATATTTCCCTACTATTCTACGTTAATGTTCAAGAGCAACTGTCTTTTCTTCTTCTTACTGTGCTAACTTTTTTACATTTTACTTAGAGAAATACAAATACCTATTGCCAAATGGATGAAGTTTACGATGAAGTGTGTTTGAGAGCCAAGAATGAGTTGAGTTTGTAGATTCAACTACAACAGTAAATGATATTCCATAATATCCGGACTTACTCTACTTCTCGCTAGCTCTTTCCTTTTTGTAGTAAATATTTTTCAAGAATAGGCCGCATGATTACCAGAAGCTCTGTTGCCGTCAGCTGCTGCAGCACAAGGACAGGCCTTTGGAGCGAGGAGCCCGCAGTTCCAGCCACTGCTCCTGGTTGGGGACATACATTTCCGCTGGCAGCGTGTCCATTGCTTCCGAGGCGTTGGAGCCATTTGGCGATTCAGGTACTGCAAAGTATTCACACAGGCAATATATAGTGACTGGGATAGCAAACACTACGAAGCATTTAGTCATCAGGATGGTATGTAATAAACAGTTCTACATCTACATCTACTTGATTACTCTGCTATTCACATTAAAGTGCCTGGCAGAGGGTTCAATGAATCACCTTCAAGCTGTCTCTCTACCGATCCACTCTCGAACGGCACGCGGGAAAAACGAGCACTTAAATTTTTCTGTGCGAGCCCTGATTTCTCTTATTTTATCGTGATGATCATACCTCTCTATGTAGGTGGGTGGCAACAGAATGTTTTCGCAATCGGAGGAGAAAACTGGTGATTGTAATTTCATGAGAAGATCCCGTCGCAACAAATAACGCCTTTGTTTTAATGATTGCCACTCCAATTCACGTATCATGTCTGTGACATTATCTCCCCTATTTCGCGGTAATACAAAACGAGCTGCCTTTCTTTGCACTTTTTCGACGTCATCCGTCAGTCCCACTTGATGCGGATCCCACACCGCACAGCAATACTCCAGAATAGGGCGGACAAGCGTGGTGTAAGCAGTCTCTTTAGTAGACCTGTTGCACCTTCTAAGTGTTCTGCCAATGAATCACAGTCTTTCGTTTGCTCGACCCACAATATTATGTATGTGATCGTTCAAATTTAGGTTGTTTGTAATTGTAAACGCTAAGTATTTAGTTAAATTTACAGCCTTCAGATTTGTGTGACCTATCGCGTAATCGAAATTTAGCTGATTTCTTTTAGTACTCATGTGAATAACTTCACACTTTTCTTTATTCAGGGCCAACTGCCACTTTTCGCACCATACAGATATCTTATCTAAATCATTTTGCAAGTCGTTTTGCTGTCCGATGATTTTACAAGACGGTAAATGACAGCATCATCTGCAAACAGTCTAAGATGGCTACTCAGATTGTCTCCTATGTCGTTAATATAGATTAGGAACAATAGAGGGCCTATAACACTTCCTTGGAGAACGCCGGATATTACTTCTGTTTTACTCGATGACTTTCCGTCTATTACTACGAACTGTGACCTTTCTGACAGGAAATCACGAATCCATTCGCACAACTGAGGCAATACTCCGTAGGCACGCAGTATGATTAGAAAACGCTTGTGAGGAACAGTGTCGAAAGCCTTCTGGAAATCTAAAAATGTGGAATCAATTTGACATCCCCTGTCAATAGCACTTATTACTTCACGAGTATAAAGAGCTAGTTGTGTTTCGGAAAACTATTGTAATTTAAATGCCAAATTAGGAAAAAACATCCAAGTTTGCGAACACCTGAAACAGCATGAATAACAAAATGAAAACGACGTTCCCGAGAAAGAATCTATTTTCTCTATAACTAGCGACAGGCATGGCATGCCCAAAATGAACGCGCCACTTTGAATAGCACAAGTGACAAATGTAGCCTCGATGTTTTCCGCAACGCAGATATTGTATAAGAAATCTTCAGTGAACTAGTTGCTCCAAGGAAGGTAAAAACTGCGCTTCTTAGATTTTCTAGTTGAGTAGAAGCCATTAAAAACACATAATCATCCACTAAAGGATCGTAATCACATTTATTGCGAAACCGACTTTTCCTACCGGCCGGATTTCTTACTCCAGTCTGTTTTAACGTAACGCCTATAAACACACATTACACATTTTGATAAAGTACCCTTGCATTTGCGAAAATTGCAACAGCAAGGACACTTTTTGCGACACACTTTTTTGTTAGAGCTGACCACCGTAGTGGAAATGGAAATGAGCGTTTGGCGTCATTGACCGGGAGGCCCCTTACAGGGCAGGTCCGACCGCCTTGGTGCAGGTCTTATTACATTTGACGCCACATTGGGTGACCTGCGCACCGGATGGGGATGAAATGATAATGAAGACAACACAACACCCTGCCCCTGAGTGGAGAAAATCTCCGACCCAGCTGGAAATCGAACCCGTGACCCTTAGGACTGCAGTCCGTCACGCTGACCATTCAGCTATCGGGGCGGACTACTACCGTAGTAACAACCTCACTGCTCTTGCCGCACTGTTTGACCTGTTTTGGGTTAACTGCTGGCAAACGGAGTAGTTGAGGTTAAAAAAGAAGTCTGAATCTTCCCACCATGGAGCAGTTTCCGTTTTGTAATGCTTTCATTTCGACCCACTCCACCTTCTGTCAAACAGATGAGCCGTTTGCGCTTCTCTTGCGTACGAACGGAGTCGTCCCGATAAAAAAAACACGAACTACTCATGTCTCCTAGTAATGTGTGATAAAACGGACTGAATTAAGTGGAGATGCTAGAATGTGATGTGAATGAAATTAACTTCTTGTCACAAGTTACGAACGTGACAATTGACAACTCATTAAAATATTGCAAAACTGTAACTCATCTTTTCTTTGGACAGTCGAGAATAGTGTAATCATCCTCTCCTTATACGCCTCAAGCGCAGCTTGAAGAACATGAAAATAAACTGCGACGCCCCTCCACATGGTTTCTATTCTAATCAACGAAGTTTCAACAGTGGTTACTGGAGGTCCGTGTCAGTCAAGCTATCAACCAAAACATATCCGAAGCATGTTCGTTGAGCGACATGTCAGGCGAACGAGTAAATGACGTAAACATTTGTACCCTAAACCTTCGAAAAAGATTTGCACATTTTTTACCGCATGTAGCTGGCCAGTATGACTTTGCATTTCCTTTCGCCTGGATATGTGCACTGTTTCGGTTAGGAAGCGTATCATACGAGGAGGAGTTGGAAAATAAGTTTCCCCTGTCGAATGTCGGCAGAGTTGCGTGATATGCAGTTAGCGCTGTCGCAGTGCCTGCGCAAAGCGGAGGCCAGACGCTCAGTCTTTTCCCGGAGCTATGCAGAGAAGGTGCGTTTTGGAGTCGTGGTCTCAAAGGCGGAAGTGAGAGCTGTTATCCGCAATGAATGGGCACGTGGAGTATCAGGCACAGAAATTCATAACCGCATTGTTGAGGTATATGGGTCAGGTGTGATGTCGAGGCAAATGGTGCGGAGATGGTCCCAGCAATTCAGTGATGGACGTCAGAAAGCGCAGGACATACCGAGACCTGGACGAACGCTCACGGCCACTACAGATGCAAATATCAGGATGTTGGATGACATGATTAAAGCGAAACGGCGTATCACCATCGATGGAATAGCGGCAGAACTTGGAATCGGACATGAGAGAGCTCACAAGTCCATCCACGACATTCTTCGATACAGGAAGGTGTCAGCACGATGGGTGCCCCGCCAACTGACCCCGACACACACGGAACAACGCATGGCGTTCAGCCTGCAACAGCTCGTGCGTTTCCTTGAATCTGGCAATGACCTGTGTCGATTGTGACTGGGGATGAAACGTGGGTCCACCATTACACGCCACAATCGAAGGCCGCATCCATGGAGTGGAAACATCCGCCATCACCTGTCCGAATGAAGTTCAAAAGCACTCAGTATACAGGTAAAGTGCTACTCACCGTTTTCGTGGACGCCAAAGGAGTTTTGTTGCTTGACTTACTGGAGGATGCAACCACAAATGCTGCGCGGTACTGTGCCACTCTGTCGAAATTGAAAGAGGTGATAGGGAAAAAGCGGCCTGGCCTTCTCAGATCTGGCGTTCTGCTGTTGGATGATAATGCGAGACCACACACGGCGACGGTAACGCAAAACCATATTGCAACTCTTGGTTGAGAGCGCCTACACCATCCGCCTTACAGTCTGCATCTCGCACCAAGTGACTTCCATCTGTTTCCTGCTTTGAAGAAGACTCTCGGCGGAAGGCGCTTTGGCAGCAATGCTGACGTCAAACAAACAGTTCAAACGCTTCTTCCGTATGCAACGCCTTTATTTTTTCCTGGAAGGCTTTTTGAATCTTATAAAGCGTATGACAAATGTCTCAATGTACTTAGAAATTATGTAGAAAAATAAAAATAAGTCTTATCTTTAATGTCTCATTCTCTTTTTTGTCCTTTCACACACAACTCTGACCACAATCGACAGGGGAAACTTATTTTCCAACTCCCCCACGTACAGCCGTTGTATACTCTGCTGAGGCAAGTTGCCCCACAACCGTTGTAACTGCTTCTTGGCATCCTGCATACTGGCGCTGGAACGGAGTTGACATCCGAGCTGGTACTACACTACTGGCCATTAAAATTGCTACACCAAGAACAAATTCAGATGATAAACGGGTATTCACTGGACAAATACGTTATGCTAGAACTGACATGTGCCCGCATCTCGTGGTCGTGCGGTAGTGTTCTCGCTTCCCACGCCCGGGTTCCCGGGTTCGATTCCCGGCGGGGTCAGGGATTTTCTCTGCCTCGTGATGGCTGGGTGTTGTGTGCTGTCCTTAGGTTAGTTAGGTTTAAGTAGTTCTAAGTTCTAGGGGACTGATGGCCATTGATGTTAAGTCCCATAGTGCTCAGAGGCATTTGAACCATTTGAACTGACATGTGATTACATTTTCACGCAATTTGGGTGCGTAGATCCTGAGCATCAGTACCCAGAATAACCACCTCTGGCCGTAATAACGGTCTTGATACGCCTGGGCATTGAGTCAAACAGAGCTTGGATGGCGTGTACAGGTACACCTGCCCATGCAGCTTCAACACGATACCATAGTTCATCAAGAGTAGCGACTGGCCTATTGTGATGAGCCAGTTGCTCGGCCACCATTGACCAGTCGTTTTCAGTTGCTAGGAGGTCTGGAGAATGTGCTGGCCGGGCAGCAGTCGAGCATTTTCAATATCCAGTAAGGCCCGTACAGTACCTGCAACATGCAGTCGTGCATTATCCTGCTGAAATGTACGGTTTCGCAGGGATCGAATGAAGGGTAGAGCCACGGGTCGTAAGACATCTGAAATGTAACGTCCACTGTTCAAAGTGCCGTCAGTGCGAACAAGAGGTGACCGAGACGTGTAACCAATGGCACCTCATACCATCACGCCGGGTGATAAGCCAGTATGGCGATGACGAATACAGGCTTCCATTGTGCGTTCACCGCCATTTCGCCCAACACGGATACGTCCATCATGATGCTGTAAACAGAACCTGGATTCATCCGAAAAAATGACGTTTTGCCATTCGTGCACCCGGGTTGGTCGTTGAGTACACCATCCTGTCTGTGATGCAGCGTCAAGGGTAACCGCAGCCATGGTCTCCGAGCTGATAGTCCATGCTGCTGCAAACGTCGTCGAACTGTTCGTGCAGATGGTTGTTGTCTTTCAAACGTCCCCATCTGTTGACTCAGGGATCGAGACGTGGCTGCACGATCCGTTACAGCCATGCAGATAAGATGCCTGTCATCTCGATTGCTAGTGATACGAGGCCGTTGGGATCCAGCACGGCGTTCTGTATTACCCTCCTGAACCCACAGATTCCATATTCTGCTAACTGTCATTGGATCTCGATCAACGCGAGCAGCAATGTCGCGATACGATAAACCGCAATTGCGATAGGCGGAAACGTGATGGTACGCACTTCTCCTCCTTGCACGGGGCATCACAACAACGTTTCAGCAGGCAACGCCGGTCAACTGCTGTTTGTGTTTGAGAAATCGGTTGGAAACTTTCCTCATGTTAGCATGTTGTAGGTGTCGCCACCGGTGCCAACCTTGTGTGAATGCTCTGAAAAGCTAATCATTTGCATATCACAGCATCTTCTTCCTGCCGGTTAAATTTCGCGTCAGTAGCACATGATCTTCGTGTGTAGCAATTTTAATGGCCAGTAGTGTACAAATTTTATGTCGCAGCCAGATCTGAGGACGTTGTTGGCCACAGGACGCGGTCACTTTGTATACACTGAAGCAGAAAATCAAGATTACTTTCTTACTGTGCAGTCTACGTCAAATGACGTGCATGTCAGATATCTTCTTTCTTTTGTTTTTTTTTTTTTGAAGTAGACAAATGGCATCAATTTTTGTCCCTTACAAGGGGAGGCCACGGCGTCGGGGTCACCGATTTACTTGAAACTTTGTACACGTTTAGTCTTCCATTAAAACAACAATGCCCAAGTAGTAAGGTGCACTACTCTGGCAGTTCCGACAAAACCGCAAGAGAAGGTTTACGCGTCTGTTATGCAACACATGTATCTGTACGTGGGTCCCAGACGTTAGAGTTCATGGTGATCACCTGATTAGCGTTCGAGCTCCGTAAGACGAACGTGTATGAGGGGGCTGTTCGACTGCCGCTCAGCATTAATTATTAGTCTATTTTTTTCATAAATGATCATATTATTTAATTTTCAAAATGCCAACGAAGACTGTTTTCCCTTAGAAAGTCTGAACATTCCCTGTAAATGCGGGAAAACTGCAGTCTTTCGATGTAATAGATGCCGTTTCAATTCATCTTTTACATGTCCCAAGTACCATCCTGCAACGTGTAATGTCGAGAGCACTTTCGTGGTCCGACTCATTGTGACTTCGGCCGCTAAAGACTACACTGTTGAGCGCCCATAACACCATATCCATCCATCCATCATTGTGACTTACGATATTGCTGATTGTGAATAACGTCTTTTGCATCATTATTTATCGAGGCTTGACTTGGGCTTTCCTAACCTGTCCCTCTTCCTTGAAAATATAACTGAGAGTAGTAAATAGTCAAATAACATGTAAAATTCACTACGGCTTTATGAAAATGCACGTGGTTTTTTCATTATATTACCCAATCAAATGTCATATAAACTAAATAATGTGACAAATGATGAAAAAAATAGATTAAAAAGTATGACAAGACAGGATTCGAACCGTCGCCTCATCCAGGCTCTCTTGCAAATCGCAGACGCTAATCTCTTTACCACAATGTCTTTTGACCACGAGTTACATAATAGACGCGCAAAACTTCTCTTGCGATTTTCTCGAATTGCCCCTGTAATGCACCTTACTGCTTGCACATTATGTTGTTTCAATGGCCTACTGAAGGTACAGAAAGTTTGAAATAAATCCGTGATCCCAATGTCGTGGCCTACCTTGTTAGTATAGTCTATTCTTGTTGTTTATCTTCCGTATCGAATGTCACTAACGAAGCTCTGTACGCCAGAATAGCGGTCTAGCTAATACACAGTTCTGACTTAACAGTTTATGATGTGCAACAAGATGTCGTTTATCAAACCAATTAACCATTGTTGGCTGTTTGGATATGTAGTTAATATAAACGCTGACACCCTTGACGCTTATGTAATAAAAATTATGCGCTTTCTTCTGAGTTATTGCTCAACACAAGAGCTGAATTAACAGCGATGCTTATAAGCATTAACCTGTGAAGATCACTTTCACTTTAACGATCGACATTACCTTGTCGCGATCGGGTCTTGTGCTCCACCATAGGTATCGGTTCGCCTGGGCGCCTGAGTAGCAAACGCCCAACTCCTTCGCAACGTCGCAGCACTTCGTGTTTCATGAGGTAATGTTGTATACTAGACGAAACTTCCTTTTGCTGTTCCAGCCAGGTAGGAATCGCGGCGAAGTCCATCAGCAACTGAACTGCGCCCCATTCGCTGAAAATTAAAGTTGCAAATTGAGCTGTTCTTGCAGCGTGGATAGTACATTATTTTAACATTGGATCGAAGTAAAAAATGCAGAAGAATGCTTACGTTGTAACTTTTATAAAGACGCAACTATCTGTTTATTTTTCTCAACAATTTACACAGCCGTACGTAACATAAAGGTATTTCAACTGCTGATAATTATGTGTATAACGATGGTATAAGAATAGACTATAGGTAAACAATAACAAGTACCATTTTATCTTATTATTTACAATCAGGTGGCTGCTGCAGTTAAAAACAATCATTTAATATTCGGAAACAAGTCATCCAGAGCTAGGTTTACAGTGCTATCCCTCAGTTCATTGAGGCGAATACTGGAAATGTCCCTCATTACCAGTGCTTCACCACACTGGCCTTGTGCTGCATCTTTAATAACTAATCACCAATGCGAAGATTGACATTAATTTTCCTCCTTTCCTTCTTGCTACACTACTCGCCATTAAAATTGCTACACCACGAAGATGACGTGCTACTGACGCGAAATTTAACCGACAGGAAGAAGATGCGGTGATAGCTTTTCAGAGCATTCATACAAGGTTGGCGCCGGTGGCAACACCCAACGTGCTGACATGAGGAAAAATTCCAACCGATTTCTCATACACAAACAGCAGTTGACCGGCGTTGCCTGGTGAAACGTTCTTGTGATGCCTCGTGTAAGGAGGAGAAATGCGTACCATCACGTTTCCGACTTTGATAAAGGTCGGATTGTAGCCTATCACGATTGCGGTTTATCGTATCGCGACATTGCTGCTCGCGTTTGTATCCAATGACTGTTACCTGAATATGGAATAGGTTGGTTCAGGAGGGTAATACGGAACGCCGTGCTGTATCCCAACGGCCTCGTATCACTAGCAGTCGAGATGACAGGCATCTTATCCGCATGGCTGTAACGGATCGTGCAGCCACGTCTCGATCCCTGAGTCAACAGATGGGGACGTTTGCAAGACAACAATCATCTGCACGAACTGTTCGACGACGTTTGCAGCAGCATGGACTATCAGCTCGGAGACCATGGTTACGGTTACCCTTGACGCTGCATCACAGACAGGAGCGCCTGCAATGGTGTAATCAACGACAAACCTGGGTGCACGAATGGCAAAACGTCTTTTTTTCGGATGTATCCAGGTTCTGTTTACAGCATCATGATGGTCGGATCCGTGTTTGGCGACATCGCGGTGAACGCACATCGGAAGCGTGTATTCGTCATCGCCATACTGGCGTATCACCCGGCGTGGTGGTATGGGGTGCCATTGTTTACATGTCTCGGTCACCTCTTGTTCGCATTGACGGCACTTTGGACAGTGGACGTTACATTTCAGATGTGTTACTACCCGTTGCTCTACCCTTTATTCGATCCCTGTGAAACCCTACATTTCAGCAGGATAATGCACGACCGCATGTTGCAGGTCCTGTACTAGCCTTTCTGGATACAGAAAATGTTCGACTGCTGCCCTGGCCAGCACATTCTCCAGATCTCTCACCAATTGAAAACGTCTGGTCAATGGTGGCCGAGCAACTGGCTCGTCACGATATGCCAGTCATTACTCCTGATGAACTGTGGTATCGTGTTGAAGCTGCATGGGCAGCTGTACCTGTACACGTCATCCAAGCTCTGTTTGACTCAATGCCCAGGCGTATCAAGCCCGTTATCACGGCCAGAGGTGGTTGTTGTATGTAGTGATTTGTCAGTTTCTATGCACCCAAATTGCGTGAAAATGTAATCACATGTCGGTTCTAGTATAATCTATTTGTCCAGTGAATACCCGTTTATCATCTGTATTTCTTCTTGGTGTGGAAATTTTAATGGCCAGTAGTGTAGTTTATTATGACACATTTGATGATGTGAACGATTTACTAATAGTTTATATGATCTTGTTTCTAGTGGAAAGTACTATTCGCCACAAAAACACGGAATACACATTCCACAGGCTAGCACTAATTCGGGATATGCTACAGGTGTCTAACAGAAAATGAAATTATAAAGCAATTATTATTTGTTTTTTCATCTTGCGGACACAAAAACTAGAAGTATTTCCATACGGCAAGTAGTTCACAAGTAACCAGATAAAATGCAATGAGCTGTTGCACAGAATCTATTTTTATACTATATTTTTGTGCTATCGACGCACTGGTTATTACAAGCGTAACCTAAAAATATCTACCTTCAAAAATAACATTCATATCATTACGAAACCTCAGAGCGAGCAGTACAGATATTGAGGAGCCTAGTACTAGCGGAAGCTGTCCAAAACGTGGTTACATAAGAGAGCAGCAAGATTTTAATAGAAACAGTTTTTGACAAGAAATGTTATATTGTTAAGCGTTTGTGTTCTGCATGTCCTCCGAACATTGCAGGTAACTGGAAAATAGGTGACGTTGAAAAATACTTATTATTTTAACTTATTCGAAACAAATTTAATTTGTAAGAAATTAAATCGGTGTTACGATCGGAATTTTAAAGGTTTTGAAAATACAAGTAAAATGTACAATATTAAATTTCTTCAGCCACTGTTTGATGCTCTTCAACCAACATAAAACGAATGGTGATTTGGTGTGATGGGCTGTGACTCGTAATTTCAGTGCTCAAATGTGTCCTCATGTTGCTCATCGTCATCATTACAGTAACTATTTATTATTTCGTCTCTTCCCAACAGCAGCTGAAATATTTACCTGTTGTTTTCATTTCCCGCTTGCTTTGTAATCTTTAAATATTATGACTTCTATTAATTTGTTTATTACATTACATTAGTTTTATATTGTAAGGCATTAAAATAATGTTGAAACCAAGAAATTGTATGGTACTATGTATATTTTTATTCTACAGAATTAAAAATACATGTTCAAAACGTTGTTTTGTTGGCGGAAACGAATTTTACAACTCAGTAACTTCAGATGAAGGATAACTCCATTTTAGACTGTGAGTCTAACCAACTCAAAATGAGTTGTCTTGTGTGCAGGATGAATCACCTAAAACTTGCACCGTAAACACAGTATTACGGAAGTGGCAAATGCTATTTATGTTCGGTTTTCACAGAGTAGATTGTTAGCCAGGAACTCGTATTGTTAGCTAATAAACAGATTCTATTAATGCTTAGAAAGTCTATCTTTTCTGCAAACATACATTTTTTAAACGGAATAATTCCTATTGATATCAACAAACTAAAAGTCGTATAAATTAGTATGTCAGTGGTGTTTGTTGCAGGGTTCTAGAGCTAGTCGTTTACGAGGTAGAAGGCCGTTGTGGCCGAGCGGTTCTAGGCGCTGCTGCTACGGTCGCAGGTTCGAATCTTTCCTCGGGCATGGATGTGTGTGATGTTCTTAGGTTAGTTAGGTTTAAGTAGTTCTAAGTCCAGGAGACTGATGACCTCAGATGTTAAGTCCCACAGTGCTTAGAGCCATTTGGACCATTTTTTAACTACGCAGGTCGAATGGCACAAACAACTGTCGGCGTGGAAACTTTTTAAAATTCAATATCTCGTAAACGATTCGTACTAGACTCCTGCAACAAACACCTACTTCTAGTTTGTTAATACCAATGGGCACTGTCCTGTTTAAAAAGTGTACGTTTGCACAAAAAATACACTTTCTAAGTATTATTACAATCTGTATGTTGGCTAAGAACACGAGCTCATGATCATCAAGCCATTCTGTGAAAATCACACATCAATAGCACTTTTAGGTGATTCAGACTGTATAAATACCAGCTGCGACATATTCGCGTATTCGAACAGTGATCCAATACTGTCAAATTTTTTTTATTCAAGCCTATGATCACAATATTTATTCTTTTGACGATGACAGGTTTCAGTCAGTAATGACCATCCTCAGACCTTTTCTGCACCATGTCCTAAAGTGATAAGGCCGTAATGGCATCGTCAAAACATGTAAATATACTCAGCACAGCGTCATCACATAGATCTAAATGAGTTGCAAAAATGACTGTTTTGATGATGTGGCTTATTCTACACCTTATTTGAGATCTATGTGACGATGCTGTGCTGAGTATATTTATGTGTTTTGACTAAGCGATTACAGCCTTATCACTTTAGGACATGGTGTAGAAAAGATCTGAGGATGGTCATTACTGACTGAAACCGGTCATAGTCAAAATAATTAATGTTGTGATCATAGACTGGAATAAAAAACGTTTGACAGCCTGTATATGGTTGTAGATGACAAGTGGGATATATAAATCGCGAGAGATTTTTAACACTCTTCAACACAAGGCTTGAAGTTAAAAAATACCCCAAAAAATCATTTTTTTTGTATGTGTAACACAGCTCCTTCTAGCTCTAGGTCACTACAGTTTATCTGGATGTTTCTTTTGGAAGATTGATCAGGTTACCTAAATTTGATGCGATGTATGTAGATATGATCCAGCCAGGCCTCACAAAGTATTCTCATAACCATGGCTCCAACGTGCTGCTGTACTGTCATCGGCAAGGGAGACATCGCCTTCAGTACTGGCTTCAGCACATTATCTGGAAACACGGTGAAAGAATCAGCAAACAGAAACACACGCTGAACATAGTATCAATCAGTAGAATTCTTCTCTTTGTGCGACTACTTCTCTGAACTGGCGTGTAATATCACAGCTATGGTGACGACCTCATGCAACCACTAGGCAGTATTGACAGAGGAAGTAGAAAAAATGCAAAGAAGATCAATGAGTTTCTTCATAATTTCGTTTAGTGAGTGTCAGAGCCGCATTAGGCTATAAAGGCTGCAATCAATCGCCTGTAGAAAAAAAAATCAATTTTAATAGAGCTGTGCAGCCCCTCTTTTAATCGCAACACACAGGTAAGTGCGCATGAATTTGTCAATGGACGGTTGGTATGGGTTAAGTCATCATCCATCTGTGAAACCCAGTACTTTTAGGTAAGGTTGTCACCAACCCGAAGGTTGATTCGAACACCATAGTGCTTTACTAGTTATGGTCCTGCTGGAGGGGTATGCTGCTGCAATCCGCCAACTTCAGAACTGACTCACCCAGCCTGTTATCACTTCCTCGCATCGAATTCCCAGTGGTGACCGGTCAAATGTGAGGGCTTCAGAGGACAAATGCGCTAATACTTTTAAAAGAATAGTTAACTATAGGCAATTTGAGATGAGATCGGTTTCGCAGAATGCCGGTCTGTTTCGACCCATTTCATCCGAACCAAGACTCACACTATTATACTTTTGTCGTCAGATGCGGATTCTTGAGCGTTCGAGGGGTGGGGGGTGGGGGAGGGGGGGGGGGGTAGGCAGTGGGGAGGGGGGGGGGGGGCGTTGTGTTTCCAGGCTCCAGATATGAAGGTAGTCAGAAAGAAATGTCTCGTTTTTCTTTCTCCATCATTAAATTGGTAATGAACCGGGCGGTTATAATTACAGTGCAGCTACTGACAGGCGTATAGTGTGGGCTGCAATATCTTGTGGCCACGAAACTTGGTTGATATACTATTGCGTCAATGCGGAACCGATTTACCCTGAAAAAAAAAATTCTTCTAATTTTGACCACCACGTGCCAATCTGCCACTTTGACTGCAAAAATGACGTACAGAAATTAAGTAAATTGAAGGTGGTAGATGGGGGGGGGGGGAAGGAAAGGGATGGAACTAATGATATCAGCTGCATCGGGACTTACTGCGTAATCCGCGGCGACGAGTGGAAATGTGCGCCAGACTGGGACTCGAACTCGAGGTCTCTTGCTTACTAGGCATTTGCGTTAACCACTGAGCCACCTAGATACAGAGTTTATCGTAAACGCGTGGTATATCTCGGCAAGTTCGCCAACCGACCTACACTTCCTCCTAGCGCCACCTATCCCTGGTCCCCCGTCCATGTCCTCCATGCTCGCTGATGTTACCTTCCCCCTGGAGGTCGAACGTAGATGTGCATCTGCAATGAAAGATGTAGATTCATTGCCCATCAAGGCGAATCAGTTATATGAATGCGAAATGTCTGTCTTTCGGACATGTCACCGCATTCATACACTACTGGCCATTAAAATTGCTACACCAAGAATAAATGCAGATGATAAACGGATATTCATTGGACGAATATATTATACTAGAACTGAAATGTGATTACACTATCACGCAATTTGGGTGCATAGATCCTGAGAAATCAGTACGCAGAACAACCACCCCTGGCCGTAATAACGGCCTTGATACCTCTGGGCACTGAGTCAAACAGAGCTTGGATGATGTGTACAGGTACAGCTGCCCATGCAGCTTCAACACGATACCACAGTTCATCAAGAGTAGTGACTGGCGTCTCGTGACGAGCCAGTTCCTCGGCCACCATTGAGAGATCCGGAGATTGTGCTGGCCAAGGCAGCAGTCGAACATTTTCTGTATCCAGAAAGGCCAGTACAGGACCTGCAACATGCGGTCGTACATTATCCTGCTGAAATGTAGGGTTTCACAGGGATCGAATGAAGGGTAGAGCCACGGGTCGTAATACATCTGAAATGTAACGTCCACTGTGCAAATTGCCGTCAATGCGAACAGGAGGTGACCGAGACGTGTAAACAATGGCACCCCATACCACCACGCCGGGTGATACGCCAGTATGGCGATGACGAATACACGCTTCCGATGTGCGTTCACCGCGATGTCGCCAAACACGGATGCGACCATCATGATGCTGTAAACAGAACCTGGATTCATCCGAAAAAATGACGTTTTGCCATTCGTGCACCCAGGTTCGTCGTTGATTACACCATCGAATGCGCTCCTGTCTGTGATGCAGCATCAAGGGTAACCGCACCCATAGTCTCCGAGCTGATAGTCCACGCTTCTGCAAACGTCGTCGAACTGATCGTACAGATGGTTGTTGTCTTGCAAACGTCCCCATCTGTTGACTCAGGGATCGAGACGTGGCTGCACGATCCGTTACAGACATGCGGATAAGATGCCTGTCATCTCGACTGCTGGTGATACGAGGCCGTTGCGATCCAGCACGGCGCTCCGTATTACCCTCCTGAACCCACCGACTCCATATTCAGCTAACAGTCATTGGATCTCGACCAACGTGAGCAGCGATGTCGCGATACGATAAACCGCAATTGTGATAGGCTACAATCCGACCTTTATCAAAGTCGGAAACGTGATGGTACGCATTTCTCCTCCTTACACGAGGCATCACAAGAACGTTTCACCAGGCAGCTGCTGTTTGTGTATGAGAAATCGGTTGAAAACTTTCCTCATGTCGGCACGTTGTAGATGTCGCCACCGGCGCCAGCCTTGTGTGAATGCTCTGAAAAGCTAATCAGTTGCATATCACAGCATCTTCTTCCTCTCAGTTAAAATTCGCGTCAGTAGCACGTCATCTTCGTGGTGTAGCAATTTTAATGGCCAGTAGTGTATTACATTTCGCTGGTATTCCTTTCCTTTTTTGCCCTCTCCACTCAGTTTACATGATATGTATCACAGCTGTGGATCCCACGTGGTGTCTGTTCTTTCAGACATGTCCGAAGGAAGAGACACCAAGCATTAATATAACGTACAGAAATGTTCCCATATGCAATGGATTAGGAACAGGAACGTGGGTAGAAATGGTCAAAGAAGTGAGAAAGACGCAAAGTTGATTTTATTATTAGCTACCACGTACACAATTTCTTCACTATGAGCGCTGGATATTTTGACGACATGCCGTACAGTTCCAGATTGGTACCTGGTGGTCAAAATTGGAGCTAATTTTTTTCCCATGTTAATTGGTTCCACATCACCGCATTAGTGCATCTACAAAGTTTCGTTGCTACACTGTAATTAACAGCTAACACCAGTCCTCCTCGCACAGCTCCAATTTGATTATAACCACCTAGCAATAATCACGAAGCTGGCTCACTTTCGCTAATCTTCTCCTACGATCCACTACTGTAACAGTACCTCTACTAACAAACAGATGGCAGCACTGTATGAGTTTAGAAAATTGCCGATTTTGACGTACATATAAGACAGCGTTCTGTGACTGCATTCCTTACTGTAGAGGGCAATAGGCTCAATCGCATTCATGAGAAGCTGACGAAGTTGTTTGCAGAAGTTGCCGTCAACATTAACACAGTTGAACGATGGATCCGTAGCTGTAGAGAAGCTGAAGGGAAAAACAAATGACTGACTCCAAGTGGAACGGACGGCCAGCGACTGCAGTGACATCGCACAATATCCAGCGTGTCGACTACATCGTCCATGGCGACCGCCGGGTAACAACAAATGAGTTGTGCCGCCAGTTATCCATCGACAAAGGCAGAGTTATGGCCACCATTGAAAGACTGGCCTACTTCAAAATTTTTGCACGGAGGGTACCGAGCATGTTGACCGAGCAGAATAATGGGATCTTGCACCAAAAGACTTTCCGCTCTTCAAAAACCGAGCGAGGTGGCGCAGTGTGGTTAGCACACTGGACTTGCATTCGGGAGGGCGACGGTACAAACCAGCGGCCGGCCATCCTGAATTAGGTTTTCCGTGATTTCGCTAAGTTGCTTCATGCAGATGCCGGGTTGGTTCCTTTGGAAGGGCACGGCCGACTCCCTTCCCCAGCACCGATGATCTCGCTGTTTCTACATCTACATCTACATTTACACCCATATTCCGCAAGCCACTTGACGGTGTGTGTCGGAGGGCACCATGAGTACCTCTATAGGTTCTCCCTTCTATTCCAATCTCGTATTCTTCGTGGAAAGAAGGATTGTCGGTATGCTTCTGTGTGGGCTCTAATCTCTCTGATTTTATCCTCATGGTCTCTTCGCGAGATATACGTAGGAGGGAGTAATACACTGCTTGGCTCCTCGGTGAAGGTATATCCTCGAAACTTCAACAAAAGCCCGTACCGAGCTACGGAGCGTCTCTCTTGCAAAGTCTTCCACTGGAGTTTATCTACCATCTCCGTAACGCTTTCGCGATTACCAAATAATCCTTGATAGGGTTGATAGAAGAGATAGAGAAGATCCAACGGAGAGCAGCGCGCTTCGTTACAGGATTATTTGGTAATCGCGAAAGCGTTACGGAGATAATAGATAAACTCCAGTGGAAGACTCTGCAAGAGAGACGCTCCGTAGCTCGGTACGGGCTTTTGTTGAAGTTTCGAGAACATACCTTCACCGAGCAGTCAAGCAGTATATTGCTCCCTCCTACGCATATCTCGCGAAGAGACCATGAGGATAAAATCAGAGAGATTAGAGCCCACACAGAGGCATACCGACAATCTTTCTTTCCACGAACAACAAGCGACTGGAATACAAGGGAGAACCGATAGAGGTACTCAAAGTACCCTCCGCCACACACCGTCAAGTGGCTTGCGGAGTATGGATGTAGATGTAGATACACAAAACAGGTGAGAACACTTGCAGAAACAACGAAAAAAGCATGCCACATTTAAACGAACGCAAAACTCCCAAGACTGGCGATATTTTACAGAAGCTCTAAATTTAGCGCGGACTTCAATGCGGGATGCTTATAATAGTTTCCGCAACGAAACTTGTCTCGAAATCTGGCAGAAAATCCAAAGAGACGCTGGCGGCAGGACACAATCAACGCCTTCTCTGCGCTATAGCAAAGGAAATACCACCGATGAGAGTGCTGCTAAAGCCGAGTTACTAAACCCAGCCTTCTGAAATTGCTTCAGCAAAAAAGACGAAGTAAATATTCCAGAACTCGAATCAAGAACAGTTGCCAACATGAGTAACTCAGGAGTAGATATCCTCGGAGTAGTGAAGCAATTTAAATCACTTAATAAAAGCAAGTCTTCCGGTCCAGACTGTATACCAGTTAGGTTGCTTTCTGAGTATGCTGATGCAATAACTCCATACTAAACAATCATATACAACCACTCGCTCGGTGAAAGATTCGTATCCAAATGTTGGAAAGTTTCACACGTCACACCAATATTTAAGATAGGCAATAGGAGTAATCCATTAAATTACACGCCCATATCATTAACATCGATCGGCAGAAGGATTGTGTTCGAACGTTATGAATTACCTCGAAGAGAACGGGCTACTGTCACATAGTCAACATGGACTTAGAAAACATCGTTTTTGTGAAACATTCTCTTTACTCACTCGAAGTGTTGAGTGCTCTCGACAAGGGATTTCTAATTGATACCGTATTTCCAGATGGCTTTTGACACAGTAACTCACAAGCGGCTTGTAATCGAACTGCGTGTTTATGGAATATCGTCTCAGTTATGTGACTGGATTCGCGATTTCCTGTTAGAGAGGTCACAGTTCGTAGCAACTGGTGGAGAGTTATCGAGTAAAGCAGTAGTGATTTCTGGTGTTCCTAGGTAGTGTTGTAGGCCCTCTGCTGTTCCTTATGCATGTAGACGATTTAGGAATTTAGTAGACTATCTGAGAAGCCGTCTTAGGTTGTTCCTGTCTTTTGTCGTTTAGTAAAGTCATCAGAAGACCAAACCAATTGCAAAATTATCTAGAAAAGATTTCTGTATGGTGCGAAAACTAACGGTTGACTCTAAATAACGAAAAGTATGAGGTCATCCACATGAGTACTGAAAGTATTCCGTTAAACTTTGATTACACGATAGGCCAATCAAATGTAAAGACGGTAAAATCAACGAAACACCTAGGAACGATAATTACAAACAGCTTAAATTGGAAAGAACAAATATTGGCAGAACACTTAGAAGATGCAACAGATCTACTAAAGAGACTGCCTACACTGCCCTTGTCCGTCCTCTTCTAGAGTACTGCTGCGCGGTGTGGGATCCTTACCAGACAGGATTACTGGAGTATATCGAGGAAGTTCAAAGAAGGGGAACGTTTTGTATTACCGAGAAATAGGGGAGAGGATGTTGTGGACATGATACAGGATTTGGGTGGACATCATTAAAACATAGGCGTTTCTTGTTGCGGCAGGATCCTCTCTCGAAATTTCAATCACCAATTTTCTCTTCCGAATACGAAAATATTTTGTTGACGCCGACCTACAAAGGGAGAAACGATCATCATAATAAAACAAGGAAAATCAGAGCTCGCGTGGAAGGACACAGGTGTTCGTTTTTTCCGCGCGCTATTCGAGACTGGAGTAATAGAGAATTATTGTGAAAGTGGTTCGATGAACGCTCTGTCAAACGTTTATGTGTGATTTGCAGAACAGCCATGTAGATGTAGATGTAGACGCTATGTGGGAGCTCTAACTTTTTTGAGAGTGCCATAGAGATCCTAACGCACCATTGTGTTCACAATGAGACGTATAATCACTTTCGGATGTAAGGATGTGACACAGACATTACATATTTTGGAAGTTTTACGTGAAATCATTTCTTTGTGAGATAACAACGGTAAATTATCGTTCTTACTTCCCAGTTACCAATTTTTATGTATTGAGACACGTGGCTGTTATGTCCGAGGTATTTATGTGGTTTAATATTATGTCTTACAAACTGAGCATTTCTCAAAATAACTTTTGGTTTGTGAAGAAACTAAGGAACACATAAATTGGAAGTGTAAAACATATATTTACCTAGATAAATTTCCACATACGGACTCGCAGCTTTTGGCATCGAACGTGACTGCCGCCAGTATTTCGCCTCTGGGAAGCACATGTGAAGATTTGCTAAGCTGATGGTACGACAGACTGATGCCAAAACAGAAATGCATTCATCAGGAACTTGCTGCAAGAGAGTGAGAAAAAAAAAAAACATGAATCACATATTGCTCACAATAGAACATACAACAATGCCTTAAAAATAGCTATTGAATTATTTTATGGACGTGAAACTTCTAAAGTATGGCAACGTAAACACGGCAGTTTGTTACACTTCAAGAGCACAAATGAAGCAAAACAAAATTACCATTGTCCTCTGCCGGTCGTAGTGGCCAAGCGGTTCTAGGCGCTTCAGTACGGAACCGCGCTGTTGCTACGCTCGTAGGTTCGAATCCTGCCTCGGGCATGGATGTGTGTAATGTCCTTAAGATAGCTAGCTTTAAGTAGTTCTAGTCTAGGGGACTGATGACCTCAGATGTTAAGTCCCGTAGTGTTTAGAGCAATTTGAACCATTGTCCTCTGCAAGCTCGAATGCCGCCTGATGACGTCACGGGTACGTGATGCGGTTAGAAAATAGTATAGGCCCTAAGCCGGGCAGAGACGAATGGGGAATCGTTCTGGCGATGATTCGGGACGCAAACGGGAAAATCCATTTTTTATACATGCAACTTTGACTTAGGGAGGATAGTTAATAGCCGATGACATGTAGGAAAAGGCGGAGCTGGTCGGCTGCTCGCATGCTACTGTCGTGAGCATCTATGGAAAGTGGCTGAAGGACACTGAAATCACAAGGAGGAGACAAGGGATATCCACGCCTCATCACAAAACGTGGAAGTTGGAGGGTTGCTTGCTCTGTGAAACAGCATAAGCGGCGATCTGTGGCAAATCTGACGACAGTGTAAAATGCTAGTGTAGGGATAAGTGTTTCAGAGCACATCATTCAGCGCACATAGATCTGAAGTAGACGACTCCTACGTGTTCCCCTGTTGACCCAACAACACCTTCAATTACGACTACAGTGCAAACTGGATCACGAAGATTCGACCGTGGTTCAATAGAAACGAGACGTCTAAGCGGATGAACCATGTTTCTTACCCGCCATCTCAGTTGGCATGTCCGGAAACGCCGTTTTCCAGGCGAATGGGTGATCGAAACGTGCACCGCTCCAGGGTGCGGGAACATTCACTTGGGCTTCCATGAGACCTTTGGTAGTAATCGAAGGTACCATGGCAACTGTGGAATATTTAAACATTATTGCGGGCCGCCTGCATCCCTTCATGCTTGGTGTGTACTCCGACGGCGTTGGAATCTGTACAGCTGTCTATAGTGTGATTTTTTCCACCGTGTACAAACTCTACAGATTGATCGATGAGAGGATACGGAACAAAAAGGTATAATGAACTTATGCCGGGAAATGCACGATTTCCATGCCAGATACCATTTATTCGATCATACATTGTTACAGAGACTGCAGTCTAATACGCGTTACATCATGCAGCCCAGTTACAGTATGTGCTGAAGCTGGTTTCCATGTCTCTCAACGCATGCGTGTACGTGCCGTAGCATGTTGTGTCTCACACGTTCACATCGGCCAGGCTGCATCCGAACTGAGTCATAGGCAGCAGGCTCCATTGTCTCCACATCTGGAATGGGCTCTGCATACACGATATTTTTGGAGATGGCCCCATAACCAGAAATTTCACGTGTTGAGATCTGGTGAACTAGCTGGCTATACAACTAGACTCTCTCGTCCTATCCATCGACCAGAGAAGACACGATTGGTGCGTCCGGACGTTAACGGCGAAGTGGGCTGGAGCACCATCATGTAGCAGCCACATGACCCTTAGAATCATCAATGACACTTCTTCCAGCAGGGGAGGCAAAGTCACCCGCAAGAAACGCCGATAGTTCCGGACTGTTAAGCGACGTGGAAGAAAGACTGGTCCCAAAATATGATCGCCAATTAAGCCGGCCCACACATTCCGGCTGCACCGATGCTGATGATTCGCTGTGGTTGTTCTGCTTACTGTCCCACAGATGACTGTTATGAAAGCTGAAGATACCACTCTGCGTGAAGGTGGCCTCATATGTGAATGGGATGGATGACACAAATCCTGGAATCGTGGTTGGCTGGTGAAGAAATCGGTGAGAAAGCTGCTCTCGATGTGGAAAGTCTGCCACTAGTAAGCCCTGGACACGCTGTAAGTGATAAGGGTAGTAATAATTGACATGGAGAATGTTCCACACGTTCGTCTGGCTTTCCCTGCACTGACGGGCCAGCTGCCTGGTACTGACACGGCGATTGCCTTCCACAGCGTTAATCATATTTTCCTCCAAGTCTGGTGTCCGAACATTTCTGATACGTCCTCCATGATTTCCTGCTTCCTGAAACGACCCTGCCTCAGACAGACGGCCAAACACTGTTGGAAACATTGAATTCTGTGGTTGTTGTAGGCGGGGATAGGTCTCCTGACACAACCTTGCTGCCCGCCGCCCGTTGCCATCTGTCTTTCCGTAAGTGAACACCATGTCGGCAAGCGCTCGATTTGAGTACGAAACTATTGTGTACAACGCTGTATCAAGTCCACTAAAAGGTGAGTCAGCAAGAGAACTGTAGTATCATTGCCACAGATACTTCTACAACGCCGCGCCAACGCAAGGTTGGCAGCCCGTCGTCTGCCGAGCACAGCGCACTCTAGCGGGCTGTGCAGCTCGACGGAACTGGAGTGTGCCTCGTTCACTTCTTAGCTAGATTTCAACCTAGGCAGACGCACTTTCATAATCGGCCCTCAGCCAGTTCTGTAATGTTTGCATTGATTCTCTGAGGAGGATCCATCAGGCGTAGTCCCTGAGAATATGTTGTGTTAGTTACAGCCGTAGCTGCAGTCCTACAAACTACTGAATATAAGTAATTTTCATTGTACTATGTGTTTCCTGAATAATAATCCTTCTCTCTAACAGTGTGCAGTACCGCATATTATTGCATCCTGGACTCCTTCAGCTCCTGTCAACTCGGCCTCCTACTTATTTGCATTTAGGAACGAGCTGAAAAACACCCACGCGTTTTGTGCCTTTAAACAGTGAGACACAATAAGAAGTGAATCGGACACAACATTACCAATGGCACGGGAAGCGTGAGAATATGACGTATGAGGAACATTACCACCCTCTTGGAGGAAAACATGCATGCTGCAACTGTGGCTGCATGTCACAGCGCACATTAGACCGCAGTCTCTGTAACAAAGTATGATTGAATAAATGGTCTCTAGCATGGAAGTCATGCATTTTCGGACGTAAGTTCATTAGACCTTTTTTGTCCCATATTCTCTCATCGATTAATCCCCAGAGTTTGTAGACGGTGGAAAAAAATCACCCAGTATATCACACGACTTGAATTGTGCTGCAGTGATTTGAGGAGGATGACAGTGAAGTCATGCTGATGTCTTGGCCACAAAATTCGCCTGATCTGAATCCACTAGAACATGTCAGAGACGCTATCGAACGCCAACTACTCGCCTACAAAAGACCGGCACGTAATTTACGGGAATTGCGTATCCTGTGCGTAGACTTCTGGTGCTACATACGCCCGGAAGACTAAGGAGGACTTGTCGTACCCACGCCACGCAGAATCGCTAGTATATTGTGTGCTATAGGCCGAACTCCTATTAAGCAGGTGGTCATTAATATTTTGGCTCATTAGTGCGTACCACATCTGCTGTCCCGTTTATTGTATTTGTTCAGTTATTCTTACTTTGTTCATTCTTCGTTTTTTAGGATATTTCAGTATTTAATAAATTTGGGTTATGGATCCTGTTGTTTCGAGCATATCAATTGATTGATTGGTAACCGATGTTGAATGGTTAGAAAGTAGAATTATAAACACTGAGGCGAATGCATGAGCAGGCAAGTGCGGTGATAGGATGCCGAGAAGTCAGAGCAATGCTTTTAAAATTAATGACATGACCGACTCGGGCGATTTGGATAGCGCGAACAACGTGAGTGACAAAAGGAATGAAATCGGGAAGAAAGTAAAGAGATCCACATTTACAGCAGTTGCAGGCACATAAAAAGCTACTGACACTGATGACTTTAATACTCTCTTTAAAATCCAGAAGCTATTTAATGTACAAAAAAGAATATTTGTTTGTTCCAATGCGCTTCATACCTATCATCGGTCGGCGATGAAACTTTGGTGAGTTGCTATGCGCACGCCCGAGAAGGTTTCTGTGGGTTGCGGGTGAAAAGGGAGTGGCATAGAACCTTAGCTCATCAAGGTCTGGAGCAATTTCAATCAAATATCGTACTATGTGATTCGTTATTTGCACAATTATTCGCATAAAAGCACTGTGGCGGTAATCTACCAGAACGATCGCTAGAAATAGGGGTGATGATGAGAACATGTGACATGTAAAAATATACGATAGCGACAAGTATTAACATAAAATCCATAGCTTTAGGGTTGTGAGACTTATTGGTGACAGTAAAGATGACGCTTCACTCTTAGAGATGGGGACAAGAGTGACGGGGGAGGGGGTGGGGGAAGGGAGCGCAATGTATTGGCAGTTCAGCACATATCTCTATAACGCCTCAAGAAATTTCTAGCAAAATTAGTACATGTATCATTTGCTGTGGGGAAAAATCTGCTGTGACAGTAGGACGCCCCTAGTCCACATATGGCTGAGGGTTTTGGGTGAAAAGGAGGGACACGATTGTGCGGTGGAATCAGGCTCGCTGTCAACAAACTGATGTCAAACGTCATCGAAGTGATAATTCTGAAAGGAAAGTTAAAGGAGAAGCTGTGCTGATTTCACGTATTCCCATCATTCTCAGCGGTATGCCGTTGGGCCTCTAACTGAGTTCTGCGTTTGCCTTCCATTCTCAAGCACAATCAACGCGAAAAAAGGTCGGTCGCTTCGAGAGTTTGATTAAATCTGTAAAATTCATGCGTTTCACATCTCAATTGCATATTGCATGCTGACGAGTGGGACAGCCAAAACTTTATTTGTTCATACTGAAGAATATAATAATTCCAATCCCAAAGAAAGCAGGCGTTGACAGATGTGAAAATTACCGAACTATCAGTTTAATAAGTCACGGCTGCAAAATACTAACATGAATTCTTTACAGACGAATGGAAAAACTAGTAGAAGCCGACCTCGGGGAAGATCAGTTTGGATTCCGTAGAAATACGGGAACACGTGACGCAATACTCACCCTACGACTTATTTTAGAAACTAGATTAAGAAAAGGCAGACCTACGTTTCTAGTATTTGTAGCCTTAGAGAAAACTTTTGACAATATTGACTGGAATACTCTCTCTCAAATTCTGAAGGTGGCAGGTGTAAAATACAGGGAGCAAAAGGCTATTTACAATTTGTATAGAAACCAGATGGCAGTTATAAGAGTCGAGGGACATGAAAGGGAGGCAGTGGTTGGGAAGGGAGTGAGACTGGATTGTAGCCTCTCCCCGATGTTATTCAATCTGTATATCGAGCATGCAGTAAAAGAAACAAAAGAAAAATTCGGAGTAGGTATTAAAATCCATGGAGAAGAAATAAAAACTTTAAGGTTCGCTGATGACATTGTAATTCTGTCAGAGACAGCAAATGACTTGGAAGAGCAGTTGAACGGAATGGACAGTGTCTTGAAAGGAGGATATAAGATGAACATCAACAAAAGCAAAACAAGGATAATGGAATGTAGTCGAATTAAGTCGGGTGATGCTGAGGGAATTATATAGGGAAATGAGACACTTAAAGTAGTAAAGGAGTTTTGTTATTTGGGGAGCAAAATAACTGATGATGGTCGAAGTAGAGAGGATACAAAATGTAGACTGGCAATGGCAAGGAAAGCGTTTCTGAAGAAGAGAAATTTGTTAACATCGAGTATTGATTTAAGTGTCAGGAAGTCGTTTCTGAAAGTATTTGTATGGAGTGTAGCCATGTATGGAAGTAAAACATGGACGATAAATAGTTTGGACAAGAAGAGAATAGAAGCTTTCGAAATGTGGTGCTACAGAAGAATGCTGAAGATTAGATGGGTAGATTACATAACTAATGAGGAGGTACTGAATAGAATTGGGGAGCAGAGGAGTTTGTGGCACAACTTGACTAGAAGAAGGGATCGGTTGGTAGGACGTGTTCTGAGGCATCAAGGGATCATCAATTTAGTATTGGAGGGCAGGGTGCAGGGTAAAAATCGTAGAGGGAGACCAAGAGATGAATACGCTAAGGAGATTCAGAAGGACGTAGGCTGCAGTTCGTACTGGGAGATGAAGAAGCTTGCAGAGGATAGAGTAGCATGGAGAGCTGCATCAAACCAGTCTCAGGACTGAAGACTACAACAACAACTGAAGAAGGAAAGACAATAAATATCTTCCAAAACTCTTGAATAAGCTTTTTCAAATTTAATTTAGTACACCAAAAACATTGTCTTTCACATATTTTGCACATTTAATGTGGCTGCTTTGCATCGCCCACGTACTTAGAAATAAAAAGAGGCTATGCAAAACATGCCAGACACTGCTAGTCTAAAGTATAAAAATAAATGATTGTTGGTTCGTCTTCTATGCATTCCTATACAAATCATCTGATTGCGACGAATATATGAACTGTTGTGGGCACGCCCCCGAAGGTTTCTAAAGGTGGCGAGAACCGCCTATCTCGCATAGGGGTAGAAGATGTGATGAAAAACGGGTGACATAGCAGCATAACTCAGGATATTTTGTATATACATGACCCATTATTTGTATAATTATTTGTATAATACTGCTGTCGCTTACTATACACCTACCACCTCAGCGGGTGGGTGTTGGGGAGAGAAGTTATGACATGTAACAGTATTCGATAACGACCGACATTTACAAGAGTCCATAGCTTTCAGAATCGCTTAGCTCATTGTTGACAGTCCCGATAAATTTGCACCCCTAGGAGTGATGATACTTAGGGTGGGGCGGTGGAGGGTGGGGGCGGGGTGCAAAGACAGTAATATATTAACACACGTCTGGGACACTGAAGTAATTTCTTCAGAAATTGGTACACGTATGATAGCAAAAAATACTGTGGCAATAAAACATACATAGCATCCCTACGCCTCAGGGCGAGTATGAAAAAGGTTGACATAAAAGCATATCAGGGGCTCCTGAACCAATTACAACCAAAACTGATATTAGTATTTTAACCATCTTCAGCAACTGTAATTTTATACATTGAAATAATCAGCAACCAGATGCATAAATGCAACCTGTTTTATATACTGTATATCAGTCATTATTGGTGCATGTAAATGTGCCTTAGAAACAAAAAGAAACATTGCAACGCATACCGCTCACGCAGATTGAGACATGAAACAGCCCTCTCCTCCTCACCGTTCTTTTTGTTCTTTTATTATTAGAATCGGTGTTTTGGAAACAAAGGAAGTTGAAAGGAGATTCTTTGTTGTTGCAGTTCGTGAGGCGTTTCTCCGGCAACAGAGGGAACAGACGATTACGACACTGCCTGGCGTTACAGCTCCGCTAATGACACAGATTCTCGCTGTCTTTAGATAATTTTGTGCAATTTAATGTGACAGAATTCTATCGGCGGCAGCGCCGACGGTGGCACGCAGTTACGGGGTTGACGACTTTTGTGGAACGGCCGATTGCATCGAGGCTGCTCTTCGAGAAAGGTGAGTGTTTCTTCCCGGTAGTTACCCACCATTGACATTTAATTAGTACTACTTCTGAGACATCAGCTACTTCGAACGAAATCTAATACATGAAAATGGACCTTAGTTTGTTTGTTTACTCGTCTTCCATGCTTTGCTACACCATTCGTACAGTGGCGATGACAATTTGTTGAGTCTTTGTATGCACGCCCGGGTAATTTCCAAGATCCGTTGCAACTGATATAAATTGAGCACGTGACTATCACGGTGCGAGATATCGACTTTGTTCACACCGTTGTTGACAACTCAATATCTTCTGATGTAAGGAACGTCTCAAACAATTTCGGCCAATTTTTTTATATGCATGACTCATTATTTGCATAAAAAATTGGGGGTTCAAATGGCTCTGAGCACTATGGGACTCAACTTCTGAGGTCATTAGTCCCCTAGAACTTAGAACTAGTTAAACCTAACTAACCTAAGGACATCACACACATCCATGCCCGAGGCAGGATTCGAACCTGCGACCGTAGCGAAAAATTGGGGGGTAACACACCCCAGTCACCCCTAGAGATGGGGCTCGGAAGACACGACATGTAAAAATATTCGATAACGACCGATGTCAGTGTGAAATCCACTGTTTTAGGGGTCGCTAGACTTGTTGGTTGTTAGTATGTCTTTCATCCCTAGAGAGCTCGGGCAGGAGGCAGGTAGGTACGGCGCGGAGGTTCAAGACAGTGGCGTATCAGCACGGCTGTGTAACGCTAGAAGTAATTTGTACCAAAAGTGACACACATATCACTTGCTACCTGGAAAAATATACTACGGCAATCAGACACCCATAGCACCAGTAAGTCTGAGGATTTCGGATGAAAAGGGCTGACATAAGAGCTTAATCCAGAAAACCTGGAGTTATTGCAACTAAGTTTCGTATATACATGACTCATTATTAGTATAAAAATACTGAGAGAATAAAATACGCTTACTATCGCTAGGGGAGGTGGTCATAATGAGAAAAGGGATGTCTAGAAACGGGGAAACGACCTGCTGGCATTTATTTCCTGTAAGTAGTTGACTTTGAATACTTTAAAATTATCAAGCGCAACCTGCTCTTAGTTTTGTTGGTCACTGCGTCAACCACATTGTAAAATTGAGCACTGCAGTGAGGCAATAACTTTGCCAGCGTGTTTCGGGGCCAAAGATAATGCCACATGGTTAGATACTACAGATAAATTTAACGTACCCCTTAGACTCGTATCGTCTAATATAGCGGAGAATAGTACAGTTGCCAGCGACAGTTCTTTTTCTCGAAACAACAATAAGTTAGTGGCAGAACAACCAAGTCATGGTTGTCAAATGTCAATTTGACAACCGTGCGCCCAGTATAACAGTGGTAGTGGCGGAGGACATACGGTGCCATATGTAATTTTACTTATGTTCGAAACAGGCTTATGTCTGTTGTAGTTATTTTATTGGTCTTGACGCAGCCGATGGGCTACGACATTTTTCATTTATTAGTGTGTATGTAAGTAAAATGTTATCACGTACCTAATTTTGAAGTTCATGTGTAGATTGTATCACTGGTCTAGATGTTATTTTGATCATTTTTTCGGATTTCTGAAGAAGGCTGTATTATTATAGAAGAAACCATGGTCAAGGTTTAAAATTAACGTAATTTAGTGCGACTGTGGACTGTTTTTCATTCGAGACAATTTCGTAACGGTTGCTGTTGTCGCTGCCATGACGAAAATAAGAACTACCAAAGCTTTCTCAGAATTCAGATGAAACTGCAGAACGAAATTCGGTAGTGATACGGGTGAAATATGTATACAAATATGTGCGAAATATGTTAAAGCATGTGAAACATATACAGGGTGAACCAAAATTTCACGGACAAACTTTGATGGGTTGTTCAGGGATACCTTTTGAGTGTTTTGGTATAAGGGAACAACGATCTCCACCGCCTATTTACAGAGTTACTGCATTTCGATTGGTTTCTTGCCTCCGTTCATCACTGGTGTAAGTATTAGGACGCCTGGTAAAGTATCGATAAATCGACAAATCGATATGCCATCAGGTAGTGTCGATAGAAGTTGGCGGTAGATCCGTCAACATATCGATATCAAATGGAAATATCGAGTGATGGAATAACAAGGTTTCCGATGTGAAGAAATAGGACGCCAGTTGCGTTAAGAAACAGTGTTTAAAGCAACTAGTGTGCTATGTCTTCACATCGGAAACCTTCAAAAACAGTTACTAAAATGGTGAACAAAAATGTAAATGAGAAGATTTGTCTTACGGTGGGCGGAGACGTGTGAGGGAAAATGCCGACGTAATGGGCGCTACCAACAGAAACTGCAACGTTTAAATTCACCACGCAATTTTGACACTACTACTGCTAGGTCGCTTGCGTTGGCAGAAAGGGAAAAACAGGGAAGTGGACTTGAAGTGTTACGGACAGATCCGATACGTGACGAAACCGAACGACGGACCCATCGGACACCTTTTATTGTGCCACTTATATGCAGTTACTATTGTCAGCAAAGTGGTTATCGCCAAGCGTGAAAGTGCATCGTTTTCCTTTTAACTCTTGCTCTAAAGGGGGACAGGCAGGGTGCTAGGTTGTTGATGTACAGAGTATCTAATAGTAAATCAATACTTAAATATACTGTTCTAAAATTGGCAGTATATTTACAATATGCAGCTGATATTTTTTATGGGCAAGTAGGTCCATATTTTCTCTCCGTCGATATATCGATACTTTTTCCAGATATATCGCGAACCCATAAAGGCAGTTTTTTAAATGTCAATATACTGGATTCCTGATATTGCACTGAAAATATCCGCACAAACGTGCAAATGTCGACGGTATGCGCTGCGTGTTTTGTTTGAAGACAATCTTGTTTCATTCAATCTTCGTACATCCACATTTAAACTGGATGAAGGTGGGACACAGCTGGTATAATTTTTATTAAAAATGAAATTCTTCCAGCTGTATTTAAGATTTTTTTATTTACTTCGCTACTAGTTTCGGAGTTGCGTCAACGCCATCTTCAGGCCCGTACACTTTGATGAAATCAGTTGTGCGTGGCACAGTCTAGAAGTCCGCGGTGAGATCAACACGTGCTCCACATGGATGGCGGGCAGTAACTCAACGGGGACAGGAGACTGAGCCACCCGCAACTGATTTCATCAAAGTGTACGGGCCTGAAGATAGCGTTGACTCATCGCCGAAACTAGTAGTGAAGTAAATAAAAAATCTTAAGTACAGCTGGAGGAATTTCATTTTTAATAAAAATTGTTTCATTCAGTCACTTTTCTTGTATCCCGCCTGGAAGGCGTCGCGTGGGTTGGATCAGGAAAAGGTAAAACACGTCGGTACTGCTGTATGAATTTAAATCCCCTTTACTCAGGCAATAAGAATGCATAACTTGGAATGAGGTGCGATGCTGAAGCGCAGTGTCCTGGCTGGCTGCACCTGATCAAATGGGCAGAATCTGTACCAGAGCTCGTAGAGCTGCACAGCACCAGCTAGAGGGCGCTGCCGTCGGTGTCTCGTGCTAGTGCCAACCTTTGAAACTATGTGACATCGTTACTATCGATACCACAACTTTAGTTGCTGCCGACAAGGGCAGGAGGAGGAGATTAATGTTTAACGTCCCGTCGACAATGAGGTCTTTAAAGAAGGAGCACAAGCTCGGATTAGAAAAGGAGGAGAAGGAAATCGGCTGTGCCCTTTCGAAAGAACAATCCCGAGATTTGCCTGGAGCGATTCAGGGAAATCACGGAAATCCTAAATCAGGATGGCCGCATGTGGGTTTGAACCGTCGTCCTCCCGATCGCGGGTCAAGTATACTAAGCACTGCTGTGCCGAGAAGAGTACGGCCACTTTACTCTTCGCCCTCAAGTTGCCATTCAATATCGCTCGATTCCGTCTCGGGTTTGGTTTTCCGGCAGTATTAGTTATACTCTAACAGTGATACAGAGCAATGTGGACAGGTTTTCATATGAAGAGTTGGCCGAAATGCATTTCGTGTGCGGTTTCACTGAATGGAGTGGAAGAGTGGCAGAACGTCGCTCCGCTGGGCTGTTCCTGCAGCGACAGCAAGAACAGTATTTGAGGGTTGTTGCGCTGCTCTGTGTTTTGTGTTGTACGTTTTCAAATGGTTCAAATGGCTCTAAGCACTATGGGTTTTAACATCTGAGGTCATCATTCTCCTAGACTTAGAACTACTTAAACCCAAATAACCTAAGGACATAACACACATCCATGCCCGAGGCAGGATTCGTACTTGCGACCGTAGCAGTGTACGTTTTCGTCACTGCATATTACAAGCTTTTCCTCTACTGTGAAGATATCTTCACAGGATAAGAGTGAATGCGGTAGCAAACCGAATAAACCATAATCACATTATTTCTCTGAAACGAACGGCCGTTGAGCGTGCATTTCTTATACAAAAACACCCGGTAGGTACCCCTGACAACGTCGGTGGAATCCTCCTTCGCCCAGTACGTTTGCGAAATGCATGGGATATGGGTACGCTGTGTACAATTATGTACCAGGAGGAATGGCCAGTATTCACGTATATAATAGGAACGGTCAGTCTAAGCAAAAGTCTAATAACAAATGGCTCTGAGCACTATGGGACTTGACTTCTGAGGTCATCAGTCCCCTAGAACTTAGAACTACTTAAAGCTAACTAACCTAAGGACATCACACACATCCATGCCCGAGGCAGGATTCGAACCTGCGACCGTAGCAGTCGCGTGGTTCCAGACTGTAGCGCCTAGAACCGCTCGGCCACTCCCACCGGCTTCTAATAACATGAACTCTAAAATGCGTACCTTATGAGCTATGAGGACTCGTTCATCTTCTATACTGTGAAACGCACCTCTTCAACTGGACAAGTGTCATGCCTCTTAAGGTACGGATTTCAGAGCCCAAGTTTACTGGAAAGTTTTTTCTTGTTTTGGTCCACACTACTTCCTCCCAGGATATGGAAAGCAGACGGTTTGCAGGCGAAGAGATTTGTTTCACAGTACAGAAGAGGAAGAGATGCTCATAGCTCTTAAGGTATGCATTTTAGAACCAATGTTCACTGGACTTTTTTATTTCGAATGATCAAAAATGGCTCTGAGCAATATGGGACTTAACTTCTGAGGTCATCAGTCTATTTCGAATGATCCTCCCTGTCATATCCTAGCATACTGACTATTCTTCATGGGACACATTGTATGTGCGACCACTTAGAAAGAAAAAGAGGGATTGCAACGCATGCTGGACATAGCTTGTAGCAATGCGTTTTGACAATGGCATTTTAATTGTTTCAGAGACGTTAAAGGACCTGAGCGATAAGATGAATGGAGTGAATGGTTAAACCATATTGTGGCGAGGGAACTAGTTTACCTAAAGAGATACTAAAAGTAGGAAACAACTTCTGTTAACAAAGCAGCAACATACCTTACGATGGCCAAAGTAAGAGGGATTAAAATGTTCTTTATATGCCTATAGAATACAGAGGAAGGGTGTCAGACACAGTAGACTAACAGTTTCGAAAAATTGGGTTAAAAATATACTTTCGGACTAGTGGTACGGTACTCTTTGTTTTAAATTAAAACAAGATATAAATAAATCAAGTCGTAAATTTAGTGTATCAGTTGTGTGTAAGGTGAAATGCAACGACCTGTTCTAAACAGTACGTAGGTCAGACTTGCAGAACTTTTGAGATACGATTTGAAGAACACTCTTCGTGGTGAAACAATAAGATAGCTTCCAGAGGCCATCTAAATGAAGACAAACACTCGGTAGGACCAATAGAGATGCATCTTGAAATTTTACAGAACATCCTGGAAGTACTTGAAATCTGTGGATTTCACCTGAAAGAGTCAGCTAATATATTCAATCTTCAAAAATTTTGTGTTCTTCAAGAATTTTCACGAAGTAGACAGACGGCCCAGTCAGCACCAAATCTCCAGGACTGCTACAGCAGTACAAGGCGGAAGACGACCTTAGCAGCCCGCCGCACCTCAGATACCCCTATGTTTTAATTTGATTATGAATTTTAACAAGATGTATTATTTTGAAGATTAGGTGCGTTTATCCAAATGGGTTACCAGTTTTAAATTAATTTTAGTACATGTAATGGATAATGTCATTGTTATATGTTAACCGCACAGTATTAGTTGCCTATCCACTTCACTTCCCGCCTTCCTCCTTCCCTCCTTTTCCCTTTACCTGTCAGACATCCGGATAGACGAGCGCGTTAACGCTCTGCTTCCGGGACACTGGCAGGCAAGCTTGACTCGCCGGGTTAACGATGAAGGCTGGTTAGGCGACCAGCATGGATGTGGTTTCTAGGTGGTTTCCCATATCTCAGCAGGTGAATACCGTGCTGGAGCCCACGTAAAGCCTCAGATAGCACGCTACGCAAACTTTTAGAACGCGTTCTTACACTTGCACATCGGATTAACTCCATCCGCAGATACATGTGGTACACAGATTCCATCGCTCACAGCTCGTGGTCATGTGGTAGCGTTCTCGCTTCCCGCGCCCGGGTTCCCGGGTTCGATTCCCGGCGGGGTCAGGGATTTTCTCTGCCTCGTGATGGCTAGGTGTTGTGTGATGTCCTTAGGTTAGTTCTAGGGGACTGATGAACATACACTCCTGGAAATTGAAATAAGAACACCGTGAATTCATTGTCCCAGGAAGGGGAAACTTTATTGACACATTCCTGGGGTCAGATACATCACATGATCACACTGACAGAACCACAGGCACATAGACACAGGCAACAGAGCATGCACAATGTCGGCACTAGTACAGTGTATATCCACCTTTCGCAGCAATGCAGGCTGCTATTCTCCCATGGAGACGATCGTAGAGATGCTGGATGTAGTCCTGTGGAACGGCTTGCCATGCCATTTCCACCTGGCGCCTCAGTTGGACCAGCGTTCGTGCTGGACGCGCAGACCGCGTGAGACGACGCTTCATCCAGTCCCAAACATGCTCAATGGGGGACAGATCCGGAGATCTTGCTGGCCAGGGTAGTTGACTTACACCTTCTAGAGCACGTTGGGTGGCACGGGATACATGCGGACGTGCATTGTCCTGTTGGAACAGCAAGTTCCCATGCCGGTCTAGGAATGGTAGAACGATGGGTTCGATGACGGTTTGGATGTACCGTGCACTATTCAGTGTCCCCTCGACGATCACCAGTGGTGTACGGCCAGTGTAGGAGATCGCTCCCCACACCATGATGCCGGGTGTTGGCCCTGTGTGCCTCGGTCGTATGCAGTCCTGATTGTGGCGCTCACCTGCACGGCGCCAAACACGCATACGACCATCATTGGCACCAAGGCAGAAGCGACTCCCATCGCTGAAGACGACACGTCTCCATTCGTCCCTCCATTCACGCCTGTCGCGACACCACTGGAGGCGGGCTGCACGATGTTGGGGCGTGAGCGGAAGACGGCCTAACGGTGTGCGGGACCGTAGCCCAGCTTCATGGAGACGGTTGCGAATGGTCCTCGCCGATACCCCAGGAGCAACAGTGTCCCTAATTTGCTGGGAAGTGGCGGTGCGGTCCCCTACGGCACTGCGTAGGATCCTACGGTCTTGGCGTGCATCCATGCGTCGCTGCGGTCCGGTCCCAGGTCGACGGGCACGTGCACCTTCCGCCGACCACTGGCGACAACATCGATGTACTGTGGAGACCTCACGCCCCACGTGTTGAGCAATTCGGCGGTACGTCCACCCGGCCTCCCGCATGCCCACTATACGCCCTCGCTCAAAGTCCGTCAACTGCACATACGGTTCACGTCCACGCTGTCGCGGCATGCTACCAGTGTTAAAGACTGCGATGGAGCTCCGTATGCCACGGCAATCTGGCTGACACTGACGGCGGCGGTGCACAAATGCTGCGCAGCTAGCGCCATTCGACGGCCAACACCGCGGTTCCTGGTGTGTCCGCTGTGCCGTGCGTGTGATCATTGCTTGTACAGCCCTCTCGCAGTGCCCGGAGCAAGTATGGTGGGTCTGACACACCGGTGTCAATGTGTTCTTTTTTCCATTTCCAGGAGTGTAGATGTTAAGTCCTATAGTGCTCAGAGCCATTTGAACTATTTGAACAGATTCCATCCTGAGGGCGGAGGGAGGGGGGGAGGGGGAGAGGGAGAGGGAGGGGTGAATAACAGACTGATGACCTTAGATGTTTAGTATCAGTCTTACCCTTTCGTCCATGAGCCAGTGTAGGATTGGTGAAATACTGGATACCACTAATGTTATCACATATCTACTTCATTTCTGTTCATTTTACGGGTAATTTACAGTTAATAATTGTTCTTTTATAAAAAAATTTTGAATTTTGAAACTCGTGACTAATCAGGTTAATCTTAAGAATTATCAATATTGTCAAGTAAATTCTTATTAACGTTATACTTTTACTTTATTTTTAAATATGAGGATGTTGATTGAGTGGTCGAAAGTAGTTATCATATGTGTAAAACTGCAACTGAGGCCGTTACCATAAATATCTTATAAAAGTGCAGACTGATGATAGCAAGAAAATTTTGTTATTATATCTCTTCCGTGAGATTATGATGAATGCAATCCACTACGAGCTACATACTTTTTGTTGCTGAGAGATGTTCCTTCCCATAAAAGACTGAACGCACGACTTATCCCAAAAGACCTAGCATACCACGTCTAGTGTGGCTACAGGTTGCACGCCTGAGTTTTCAGTGGCTATTGGAGACCAAGCTCACGGGTTGAGAACTTCCGTCCTTCCTTGGGACGTTCGGCAGAAGAGGGCATTACAGTGACTGGACATTGCGAGGTAACAGGGTGAAACCTTCGTAAGACGACGCGTCAGTGTGATCAAAAAACATATGTTACTACTCCATTTTGAAATTAATTAACAAATTTGAGACAACGCTCAGAGAGGTGTCAATAGAGAGGTCTCCATCAGATTTGTCTACAGATATACTCGTTCTCTCTTGTATTCTTATCATATTTGTTTAGTTGGTGGGAGGCAATCACTAGTTACTATACTTTGAAATAAATTAACTCTGTTAATAGAATTAGTGTGATACTCAGCAAGGTGTCAATATGTAAATCTCTGTAAGAGCTATACATATATTCACTTATATCATTCGCCTGCCGCTTTGGCCGAGCGGTTCTAGGCGCTTCAGTCCGGAACCGCGCTGCCGCTACTGTTGCAGGTTCGAATCCTGTCTCGGGCATGGATGTGTGTGATGTCCTTAGGTTGGTTAGGTTTAAGTAGTTCTAAGTTCTAGGGGACTGATGACCTCAGATGTTAACTCCCATAGTGCTTATAGCCATTTGAACCATTTTTGAACTTATGTTATTCATATGTTTTTTAGCCGGCGGTAGGCGTTACTAATTCCCATATTTGATTAATCACTTTTGGGAAGCTATATAATTAATAAAATGTTACACCTAGAAGCATGAACTAATATTAATACCGAAATATAAGATGAAACATAAATTCTAGCTTCTGTGTAAATTAAGCTCAGAGTTAGACTATGGTAAATGTGTATTATTAGTATTACCGTCAATTATGGGGGAACTAGAAGTGATATCGACTGGTGAGAGAGGATTTTTTTCCATACGAAAGGCTCCTTACATGTCGCAATAGCATAAATTAATGTACACTGAAGAGCCAAAGAAACTGGTACATATTGTGTAGTGCCCCCGCGAACACGCAGAAGTGCCGCAACACGACGCGGCATGGACTTGACTAATAGTGCTGGAGGGAATTTACATCATTAATCCTGCAGGGCTGTCCATAAATCCGTAAGTGTACGACGGGGTGGAGATCTCTTCTGAACAGCACGCTGCAAGGCAGCCCAGATATGCTCAATAATGTTCATGTCCGGGGAGTTTGGTGGCTAGTGGAAGGGTTTAAACTCATAAGAGTATTCCTGGAGCCACTCTGTAGCAATTGTGGACATGTGGGGTGTCGCATTGTCCTGTAGGAATTTCCCAAGTCCGTCGGAATGCACAATGGACACGAATGGTGCAGGTGATTAGACAATATGCTCACGTACGTATCACCTGTCAGAGACGTACCTAGACGTATGATGGGTCCCATATTACTCCAACTGCACATGCGCCACACGATTACAGAGCCTTCATCATCTTAAGCAGTCCCCTGCTGACATGCAGAGTCCACGGATTCATGAGGTTGTCTGCATACCCGTACACGTCCATCCGCTCGATGCAATTTGAAACTTGATTCGTCCGACTAGGCTACAGGTTTCCAGTTATGAACAGTCCAACGTCGGTATCGACGGGCCCAGGTGAGGCGTAAAGCTTTGTGTCGTGCAGTCATCAAGGTACACGAGTGGGCCTTTGGCTCCGGAAGCCCATATCGCTGATGTTTCGTTGAATGATTCGGACGCTGACACTTTTTGATGGCCCAGCATTGAAATCTGAAGCAATTTGCGTAAGGGCTGCACATCTGTCACATTGAACGATTCTCTTCAGTCGTCGTTGGTCCCGTTCTTGCAGGACCTTTTTCCGGACCCAGCGATGTCAAAGATTTGATGTTTTACCAGATTCCTGACATTAACGGTGCACTCGTAAAATGGTCTTACGGAAAAAGTCCCACTTCATCGCTACCTCGGAGATGCTGTATCCCATTTCTCATCGACGACTGTAACACCACGTTCAAACTCAATTAAATCTTGATAACCTGCCTTTGTAGCAGCAGTAACCGATCTAAAAAAAAATGCGCCAGACACTTGTCTTATATAGGCGTTGCCGACCACAGCGCCACCTTCTGTCTCTTTACATGTCTCTGTATCTGAATACGCATGCCTATACCAGTTTCTTCGGCGCTTCAGCGTATATTTTAACTGTTCGAAGATTTGTACTTTATGCAAATGCTATAAACCACAATAACACATAGAGTATTAATAAAGTGTTTATTATCATCCTGATTACAAATTAAGCGTTTATGTCATGGTACAGTTATTCTCGTATGTGTTGTTCAAAAGAGATGAACTTTCCTAGACTGATGATTAATGGCAGTGACCGTTGGAGACTCATACTGGTGGGGAGGGGTGGAGGGGAGGGTATAAACTGCGTGAAGCGGATGGGGGCGGACTACTATACTAGACGCACTTACACGAGGTACCAGTGTCGGAGTGGGCGGCAGTTTAGCTGCGCTGGTAAAATATGAAAAGTGCTAGATTCAGGACTCGAACTTTCGGAAAGTCTTTTTGTTACGCGTATGGTAAGTATCCCGCGATACTTTTGAAGAAACTTTGCTCTGGGGGTGAAGCTAGACTCCATACTCTAAACGCTGTGAGACTTGGAGTAATTAGCCAGTACTTCTTTCTTCTATGAGATTTGGTAGAATTTAGCTTTAGTTAGACAGGTGGCGAATTACAGTTTTTAAGATCACTTGCCTACAATTCATCACACCTTGCACGTATGTCTCAGGGTAATACGCGATTAATTGAATTTTAATTCTCAAATGCGTCGGCAATAGTAATTTGGAATCAACTCTGCATCATATTTTGGGAATATTTGCAGGTGTTTTCGACGAACAGTGTTTGTGGGAACGACTTCAACGGTGCGCTGGAACCCCTTTGACGCAGATGACCCATAAGCTTTAAATAGTTGTGAAAGAATCGTGTTCTGCTACCGAGGTAATATCGTCGACATTAACATTATGTCATTTTTTAAAATGCAGAAGCATCGCAACACCATTTAGGACATTTACTACGAAAAACTGCCCAAATCTCCTATAAATTTGCTCCAAGGTTTGTTTGAACATTACCATGCTATCCTACGTGTAACTCTTCGAGGTTGAATGATTTTGCTTTTTGATTTGCAGCAAACTTTGACTTGATGTAATCAGAAAGTTACAGCGGAACCTAAAATTTAGCGCTGACCCCGAACCACGGTGTAACTCGGCTTATTTTACATGTAAAAATCATTGCAAGAGGCCAAAGGAGCATTAAGTAATAGAAAAAAGGGTTGGTCCGAAAGGGGACTGAATCAAGGACGTTTAGGATTTGTACACCGACACTACAGGACGACTACTACTTAGACACTAAGTCGCCAAATATTACAAAACCTTAACATCAACATTGTGTGTGCGTTGTACTGGTGCAGTAATATGTTACACACGTTCAGTTGTCGACTATAAAAGGTAAACAGGAGGAAAAGAACAAAGTAGGAGGAATTTAAAAAATCATATTTATGAGAATAGGGGATAATCTGAGACATGATTGTTTGGATTCTGCCGACGATCCAGCAATCTTAGGTGAATCTATAGAAGATACAACAATGCGAGAAACAGCTTCAAATGCAAGGCCATGTATATTTTTTGAAAAAAAAAATCAGATTGTGTGACAGATTCCAGGGAGGCAACGAAATACATGGAAACAGATTAGAGAAGAACAAAAAAAGCTACAAAATTTAAATACCTAGTTGAAGTAATAGAACAGAATGTTTTGTACAAAGAAAATACTTAGAGAAGGCAAGTAAAACGAAAGTGGCTTCTCAATTAACAAAAAACTTGCATAAAAAGAAATACAATCCTACACTAAACATTGACATTAGACCAAAATGATTTTCTTCTTCAGCATACCTTCCGTTAAACACAGTCAAACAATTAGGTGAAATAGAAAAGAAGAGAGGGAAAGTAATCAGGAAAGTCTCGGTGAAATTAAGAAGTAATAAAGTAGTTGAAACAAAAGAACGAATATTGGACACATTGAGGAAGCGATGTGTTGTGTTCTATGGACAATCAAAACGGTTAGCCAAGAAAAGAAATTTTTTTAAAAAAATTGACAAAACCCAAAAATATCAGCGATTTGAATCAAAGAAGTTAAAGCCGTCGTGAAGGAAATGAAAATAACGGGGAAAGAAATAGGAAAAAGGGGAAAAATCAGAGCAAAAGCAAAAAGCTGTGAATGGCTTTCACGGAAAAACAAAGAACAGACAACTTAGGGAAACAATGACAAGCTACCGGAAAGAGCAGAAGGAGAAAAGACAAAAGACAAAAGTTATTTCATGTGGTCCTCAGGTGCTCATACAAAACAGATAGCTTTTATACATTTTTTTTTAGAAATTTAGTTCCCTTACCTTAAGTTTTTCTATATTGCTCCTGACTTCTGACACGAGTTTCGCTCGCATCTTCGCACACACCATGACATGCTCACTGGACACGCTGCTGAGATCCTTATGTTCAGCGAACTGAAAACAAAGGAAATCACTTGATATTTCTCTCGCTGTTAAACAACTTTCTTAAATTTCAGTACTTGAACTTCGAAGGGACATTTAGATGGGATAATGATGAGAATCATCTACACATTAGCAATGTATTACAGGATTGAACATTTGATGCGTCTCGGATCTGGACGTATTTGTTGTAAGAGTGGATGTAATAATAGTGGGAAACCAAGGAAGAAAATTTAGTTTTAAGGCAGCCTTGCAATTTACCACCACTCTTGTTTGCAGTTGTTCACAAATAAACAATGAAAGAATAATAGATCAAGGGGAATAAATACGTACAATGCTATGAGGACAAGGTAAAATTTTTTTGGGCTATGCACTGTCGAAAATTCATATGTGCTTCGTCGAAGTCACAATTCGAGTCTGTCCAAAGTGTTCAAACGGTTTTTCAGTAAATGGATCCCATTCTCGAAATGTGATTCTGGAAGGTCTGCAAACTGCCCATACACAGAGGCCATACCTCTTCATTGGACGTTTACCAGCCACAGTTTTCTTTGTTTATCGCAGTATGTGGAAGTCAGATTATACACTCCTGGATATTGAAATAAGAACACCGTGAATTCATTGTCCCAGGAAGGGGAAACTTTATTGACACATTCCTGGGGTCAGATACATCACATGATCACACTGACAGAACCACAGGCACATAGACACAGGCAACAGAGCATGCACAATGTCGGCACTAGTACAGTGTATATCCACCTTTCGCAGCAATGCAGGCTGCTATTCTCCCATGGAGACGATCGTAGAGATGCTGGATGTAGTCCTGTGGAACGGCTTGCCATGCCATTTCCACCTAGCGCCTCAGTTGGACCAGCGTTCGTGCTGGACGTGCAGACCGCGTGAGACGACGCTTCATCCAGTCCCAAACATGCTCAATGGGGGACAGATCCGGAGATCTTGCTGGCCAGGGTAGTTGACTTACACCTTCTAGAGCACGTTGGGTGGCACGGGATACACGCGGACGCGCATTGTCCTGTTGGAACAGCAAGTTCCCTTGCCGGTCTAGGAATGGTAGAACGATGGGTTCGATGACGGTTTGGGTGTACCGTGCACTATTCAGTGTCCCCTCGACGATCACCAGTGGTGTACGGCCAGTGTAGGAGATCGCTCCCCACACCATGATGCCGGGTGTTGGCCCTGTGTGCCTCGGTCGTATGCAGTCCTGATTGTGGCGCTCACCTGCACGGCGCCAAACACGCATACGACCATCATTGGCACCAAGGCAGAAGCGACTCTCATCGCTGAAGACGACACGTCTCCATTCGTCCCTCCATTCACGCCTGTCGCGACACCACTGGAGGCGGACTGCACGATGTTGGGGCGTGAGCGGAAGACGGCCTAACGGTGTGCGGGACCGTAGCCCAGCTTCATGTAGACGGTTGCGAATGGTCCTCGCCGATACCCCAGGAGCAACAGTGTCCCTAATTTGCTGGGAAGTAGCGGTGCGGTCCCCTACGGCACTGCGTAGGATCCTACGGTCTTGGCGTGCATCCGTGCGTCGCTGCGGTCCGGTCCCAGGTCGACGGGCACGTGCACCTTCCGCCGACCACTGGCGACAACATCGATGTACTGTGGAGACCTCACGCCCCACGTGTTGAGCAATTCGGCGGTACGTCCACCCGGCCTCCCGCATGCCCACTATACGCGCTCGCTCAAAGTCCGTCAACTGCACATACGGTTCACGTCCACGCTGTCGCGGCATGCTACCAGTGTTAAAGACTGCGATGGAGCTCCGTATGCCACGGCAAACTGGCTGACACTGAGGGCGGCGGTGCACAAATGCTGCGCAGCTAGCGCCATTCGACGGCCAACACCGCGGTTCCTGGTGTGTCCGCTGTGCCGTCCGTGTGATCATTGCTTGTACAGCCCTCTCGCAGTGTCCGGAGCAAGTATGGTGGGTCTGACACAGCGGTGTCAATGTGTTCTTTTTTCCATTTCCAGGAGTGTAGATTACGTACGGTCCAGCCACATCAATGTGACCCCGCCTGTGCTTGACATCAACGTGCAATAACCGCTCACAGAGGGCAGCTGGCAGCACTAGCAGTGGATGCTATATAAAGCGTGTCGGGTGGACGCGGAACTTACTGGAGTCATTGTACACTCATGCTCATAAATTAAGGATAACTGCAGAATGTGTGCCACACAACGTGGCACTACACAAAACTGGCACTAATAGCATAGGTACATAGGGAACACACACGACACAGATCTGTATGTGCACGGTATTGGTGATAAGTTGAGAAAACCGTCCCGAAACACATGTGCTACAAATCGCCACTGTTTCCTGCGAATGTACGCCGATATGGGATATGATCACCAGGCACACGTAAACAGGCCGCACAATGGGGTGGCATACTCTGGATCAGGTGGTCGAGCAGCTGCTGGGGTATAGCGTCCCATTCTTGCACCACTGTCTGTCGGAGCTCCTGAAGTGTCGTAGGGGTTTGAAGACGAGCAGCGATACGTCGACCTAGAGCATCCCAGACGTGTTCGATGGGGTTTAGGTCTGGAGAACAGGCAGGCCACTCCATTCGCTTGATATCTTCTGTTTCAAGATACGCCTCCACGATGGCAGCTCGGTGGGGCCGTGCGTTATCATCCATCAGGAGGAAGGTGGGACCCACTGCACCCCTGAAAAGGCGGACATACTGGTGCAAAATGACGTCCCGATACGCCTGACCTGTTACAGTTCCTCTGTCAAAGACTTACAGGGGTGTACGTGCACCAATAATAATCCCACCCCACACCATCAAACCACGACCTCCATACAGGTCCCTTTCAAGGACATTAAGGGGTTGGTATCTGGTTCCTGCTTCACGTCAGATGAAAGCTGGGCGAGAATCACTGTTCAGAGTATACCTGGACTCGTCCGTGAACATAACCTGGGAGCACTGTTCCAGTGACCATGTTCTGTGTTCTTGACACCAGGCTTTACGGGCTCTCCTGTGACCAGGGGTGAGTGGAATGCACCTTGCAGGTCTCCGTGGGAATAAACCATGTCTGTTTAGTCGTCTGTAGACTGTGTGTCTGGAGACAACTGTTCCAGTGGCTGCGGTAAGGTCCCGAGCAAGGCTACCTGCAGTACTCCGTAGCCGTCTGCGGGCACTGATGGTGAGATACCGGTCTTCTTGTCGTGTTTTACACTGTGGATGTCCCGTGCTGTAGCGCCTGGACACGTTTCCTGTCTGCTGGAATCGTTGCCATAATCGTGAGATCACACTTTGTGGCACACGGAGGGCCTGTGCTACTACCTACTGTGTTTGACCAGCCTCCAGTCGACCTAGTATTCTACCCCTCATAACGTCATCAATATGTGTTCTTTGAGCCATTTTCAACACGCAGTCACCATTAGCACGACTGAAAACATCTGCACACTTACTCGCTGCACCGTACTCTGACATGCACCAACACACCTCTGCGTATGTGGACTGCTTCCAGCGCCACCGTGCGACGACCGCAGGTCAAATGCACCGCATTGTCATACCCCGAGGTGATTAAAACACGCAAACCGCCCACCAGAGCGTTGTTTCACCATGTATCACCATTATCCTTAATTTATGAGGATGAGTGTAGAATGCGGGAACGGAGCAATTAATGTGACGTCCGAAAGCACATAATCATTGGCTTCCGGGCCAAGATAGGAAGCATTTCCGAAACGGCCCAGTTTGTAAACTGTTCACGTGCCGCTGCGGTTAAAGCATAGCTTGAATGGAAAAATGGCGCTATGCAAAACCAGCGCCGAGGCAACTGTGGTGGGCCACGAGCCATGTATGACAGGGGTGAACGACGGCTGCCGAATGTGTACGGGAGAATAGACAAGCAACTGCCGAACAAATGACCGCCCTGATGAGCCGAAGAGCTATGAACGGTGCTCTTCAACGACCGTTCAGCGGACGTTGCTGTGTGTTTGCCTCCGCAGTAGGCACCTGGTTCATGCACCCGTGCTGGCTGCTGTTCAGGGGCGACGAAGGCTGGAAACTGCACGCCAGAAACGCAACTGAATGTCTACTGAGTGGTGACAGGTGGTGTTTTCAGATGAATCACGTGTCATGTTTATCGGACAAATGGCCGATGGCGTGTACGGCATCAAACGTCTGAAAGCAAAGACCCTGCATGCGTTATGGTCTGGGGATTGCTATCGTGGCATTCCCTGCTTGATCTCGCCATTCTGGGATGGACAATGGGTGAACACAAGTTTGCATTTGTCCTTGGGGACCATGTCCACCGCGACATGAAGTTTGCTTTGACCTCGGCGCAATGGCGTCTACGAGCAGGACTGTGCAACGTGTCACACAGATCGCAGTGTACGTGAGTCGTTCGAAGAGCATCAGGGTGAGTTTACCGTACTCCCCAGGCCACCAGACTCCCCGGATATAACACAAATGAGAATCTGTGGGATCCACCTTGACTGGGCTGTTCACGACATTGATCCCCAACCGAGAAACCCAGCGCAGCTGGCTGCGGCACTGGAGTCAGTATGACTCATCTCTGACGGTACGTTCCAGAACCTCGTAGACACTCCCTGGACGTCTCTCAGCGGTCTGCGCTGCAAAAAGTGGTTATTCATGCTTTTCACATGTGATCACATTACTGTGACTGGACAGTGCGTGTTTCAGAAAATAATACAAGAAGTCTCTCATTTTGATGATGATGACGTTTGGTTTGTGATGCGCTCAAAAGTCCCAATTTTTACATATTCCATTTTCTTTTCACATGAAATGATCGTATGGCATTATTGGCCGGGAGGCCCCATTCGGGGGAGTTCGGCTGCCATATTGCAAGTCCTTTTTACGTTACGCAACATCGACGACTTGCGAGTCAATTATGACTTTTCACAATCCAATCTAGTCACTCTCACAAATGCTGATGATGATGATGAAATGATGAGGACAACACAAACACCCTGTCCCCGGGAAGAGAAAATCCCTAACCCGGCCGTGAATCGAACCTGGGACATCGTCATCCAGAGGCAGCAACGCTAGCCCCTAGACTGCGAGCTGCTCAAATGGTTCAAATGGCTCTGAGCACTATGGGACTTAACATCTGAGGTCATCAGTCCCCTAGAACTTAGAACTACTTAAACCTAACTAACCTAAGGACACCACACACATCCATGCCCGAGGCAGGATTCGAACCTGCGACCGTAGCAGCGCCTAGAACCCCTCGGCCACTCCGGCCGGCCCGCGAGCTGCGAACAATTTCTCATTTTGCCCATTGCCAGAGCATCTTTGTGGGATGATTTATGCCTTCATGAAAGGGACTGTCTTGTTTTGATCTAGAAGATGTGTGTTCTAGTTGCCATTTACCGCTTCGCTCTTCGTAAGGTACTATATAAGAAGAATCAGAGAGCGAAAGGCTATTTACAATTTGTACAGAAACCAGATGGCAGTTATAACAGTCGAGGGACGTGAAAGGGAAGCAGTGGTTGGGAAGGGAGTGAGACAGGGTTGTAGCCTTTCCCCGATGTTATTCAATCTGTATATTGAGCAAGCAGTGAAGGAAACAAAAGAAAAATTCGGATTAGGTATTAAAATCCATGGAGAAGAAATAAAAACTTTGAGGTTTGCCGATGAAATTGTAATTCTGTCAGAGACAGCAAAGGACTTGGAAGAGCAATTGAACGGAATGGATAGTGTCTTGAAAGGAGGATATAAGATGAACATCAACAAAAGCAAAACGAGGATAATGGAGTGTAGTCGAATTAAGTCGGGTGATGCTGAGGGAATTAGATTAGGAAATGAGACATTTAAAGTAGTAAAGGAATTTGGCTATTTGGGGAGCAAAATAACTGATGATGGTCGAAGTAGAGAGGATATAAAATGTAGACTGGCAATGTCAAGGAAAGCGTTTCTGAAGAAGAGAAATTTGTTAACATCGAGTATAGATTTAAGTGTCAGGAAGTCATTTCTAAAAGTATTTGTATGGAGTGTAGCCATGTATGGAAGTGAAACATGGACGATAAATAATTTGGACAAGAAGAGAATAGGAGCTTTCGAAATGTGGTGCTACAGAAGAATGCTGAAGATTAGATGGGTAGATCACATAACTAATGAAGTATTGAATAGGATTGGGGAGAAGAGAAGTTTGTGGCACAACTTGACTAGAAGAAGGGATCGGTTGGTAGGACATGTTCTGAGGCATCAAGGGATCACCAATTTAGTACTGGAGGGCAGCTTGGAGGGTAAAAATCGTAGAGGGAGACCAAGAGATGAGTACACTAAGCAGATTCAAAAGGATGTTGGTTGCAGTAGGTTCTGGGAGATGAAGAAGCTTGCACAGGACAGTGTAGCATGGGGAACTACATCAAACCAGTCTCAGTACTGAAGACCACAACAACAAGAACAAAGAAGAATCCAATTTCGTATAGACATGAGCAGCGACCTGTAAATCCAGCCAACCTCCTTCCACACTTCGAGATACTACTGCGCGTCTATGCTCTGTGTGCCGTTAGTGTGGACATGCGTTTGAGGTGGAGTCGTTCGTACCTCTGTACGTGTCACCCTTCAGTGTGCATGGGAGTGTATATAATGTCAGGCACAGTATGCGACGTAAGTCAGACCGAGTCAACGCAAATATCGGAGTGAGTTTGTTTGCTGCGTAATTCTAGACGCCGACCTGTGTGGTCATGCTAGCGGTAATGCTCTGGGTGGTTATAATTAAAGTGTAGCTTTTCACAGAGGTCCAGTGTCGGCTGTAATTATCGTATGACAGCGAAACTTTGTAGATATTCTAAAGCGTTAATGAGGAGCCGATTTACGCTAGGAAAAAAATTAGTTCCAATTTTTGCCACTAGGTGCAAATCCGGTGCTATGAATGCAAGAGCCGGCCGGATTTGTCCGAGCGGTTCTAGGTGCTACAGTCTGGAAACGCGTGACCGCAACGGTCGCAGGTTCGAATCCTGCCTCGGGCATGGATGTGTGTGATGTCCTTAGGTTACTTAGGTATAAGTAGTTCTAAGTTCTAGGGGATTGATGACCTCAGATGTTAAGTCCCATAGTGCTCAGAGCCATTTGAACCATTTTTTTGAATGCAAGAATGGCGTATAGAAATGTTTCCACATATAACGGAGTAGGAATGGGACGTGGGAAGAAAAGGTCAAACAAGTGAGAAAGATATTGTGGTGTCACCACCAGACACCACACTTGCTAGGTGGTAGCCTTTAAATCGGCCGCGGTCCATTAGTATACGCCGGACCCGCGTGTCGCCACTGTCAGTGACAGCAGACCGAGCGCCACCACACGGCAGGTCTAGAGAGACGTACTAGCACTCGCCCCAGTTGTACAGCCGACGTTCATAGCAAAGGTTCACTGACGACTACGCTCTCATTTGCCGAGACGATAGTTAGCATAGCCTTCAGCTACATTTGCTACGACCTAGCAAGGCGCCGTATTCAATTGATATTTATTATGTGAAGCATGTATCATCAAGAGAGATATTCTACAATTGTGGATTAAAGTTAAGTATTATATCAACTACTTACTTTATTTGCAATTCTCAAGATATTGTCCTGTTCCAGACCTCACGCCAGTCAGCGTGTAATTAAACGCGTGCATTTCGGCCTCCTCTAGAAGAACAGTGTTGGCTCTTCTGCCAACACTACAGATATAACATTGATTCTATTATTCTCTGCCGCGTAAACAATTTGTTCAATATAAGCACCAGAGACGTCGACGAGATGCTGCATCCGTAAAATGACGTGATCAACTATCGTTCGCAGCACTTCCGGTGGAATCTGGGCCAAGTGTTCCTGCATATTGGCCTTCAGATCAGGTAGAGACCGAACGTATCCCTGGCAAGCGCGTTTTTTTTTTAGATATCCCTTGAGCCAAAAGTCACATGGATTCAGATCAGACGATTTTACTGACCATGCATCTGGAAAACCTCTGGAGATAAGACGTTGGTAGGAAGCAGAGCTTTCATTCTGCGAGCGAGATGAGGTGTTGCCCCATCTTACAAGAAAATAGTGGCGGGATTTTCTGTTGCAGCGCACAATTCAACACGTCACAGAAAGCAAAGTTGCACATAAACAGACCACACTCTACCAACGCTGGATGCGCACTGAGTGTAGGAAACTTACGACACAAAGATGGCGGTTGTAGTCCACCGCCGTGATAGACCAAAACGTCTGTCACTTTATCGATAGCCCTCGTATTTAGTGCATCACTTTTGACCTACTCTCTTGGTATATTATACTGAGCTACATTTAGTTACTGTAAATTTGAACAGTTCAGAATCAACGTACAAAATCAGTTTGGAATGAAAAGAGTTTACAGCTTAACAGAGAAAACATGTATAGAACAAAGAGGAAAACTACTAAGTAAATCAAAAGAAAGGGAGTACAATAATGCCTAATCAACATATCCAATTGTTTTCCTACCACCGATTTACTGTGGTTTTGAAACCTCCCTGTTCTTATCTATTCATAGACAATTGACTGTGGCCCGCATCTCGTGGTCGTGCGGTAGCGTTCTCGCTTCCCACGCCCGGGTTCCCGGGTTCGATTCCCGGCGGGGTCAGGGATTTTCTCTGCCTCGTGATGGCTGGGTGTTGTGTGCTGTCCTTAGGTTAGTTAGGTTTAAGTAGTTCTAAGTTCTAGGGGACTTATGACCACAGCAGTTGAGTCCCATAGTGCTCAGAGCCATTTGAACCATTTGAACAATTGACTGCAGAAGTCCTCAGAAACAACAGGTGTTGCACAGTTAACTAAGATACATTGATAATATGGTCTTCTCACAAATATTGATCCAGACATTTTAAATATAGCTTTTTTAATGTTACATCCTGCCTTGAGATCGCATTCACATTGTGTTCCTCTGACGCTGTCGTCGTGAGGCTGTATTCCCTAGTCACTTGTGTAAGTGTGACGTTCGTGGTGATCGGTGAGGTGCAGCAGCAGCTATTCTGGCATTACAGTCAATTGCAGTGGCTCATTACACATCATTAGGAAGCATTGCAGAACAATTGACTTATTCCGTGTACAAGTGGTTCGAAGTTTTCTACTCTAAATTGAGTTTCTAATGAACAATTCAGATTCACGAAGTTTCTTGTAGACTGACGTTCCGTATGCGTCGTGCTGTGTTTGGTCAGTGATTGTGTGCTCGGAAGTGCTGTGTTTCCCTCATTCATATGTTCCTCTACGTCGCCTTTTAACTCTAAGTAAATTACACTACCGCCCATTAAAACTGCAACAGCCCGAAGACGGCATGCAGCAAACGTCAGAATGGATTGCTTGGATATTCAAATGATTAACATTTCTGAGCAATCGCACAAAGCAGGTAGGAGTAACACCTTCTGCATTCTGTGTATCAGGAAAGGTTATCTAGCGTGTTTCTCATTCACAAATCACATCTGTTTGTTCCTTGTTTGTAAGAACATAGTGTTATCTCCCGTGCACGAAGGAGAAAAGGCTACCAGACGTGTCGAAATTCGACAGCAGCAGAATCGTGGGGTGTGTAAACTGGGGTTTCTCGGTCCGCAGCATCGCTGCTAGTCACGCGAATACGGAAACGACGCGTTATGAAGGGCCACACACACTCAACACCGTGCAGCATCTCAACGGCCCCAAGCGACTGGCGCCTGAGAGAATAGACACATTGTTCGCTTGGCACGCAGGATTGTTCAGCCACGTCATATACAGTGCGTCCGTAATTAAAGTTCCAGTTTCAAAACGCTAATCCTCATACTGACGTCAAATTTGAACGGCATATTACTGACGCAGGGGGAAACGACATGAAAAAAACAAAAGACAGAGAGAGAGAGAGAGAGAGAGAGAGAAAATTACCAATACTGACAGATGGCGGTGAAGCGTCTTAACGTAAATGGGGTAGGCTACATACGACAGATAAATCGCAATACAACGGCTATGGTGTGAGTTGCGAATTACACCGTTCGTGTGAGTGTTAAAGTTCGGCAGCCCACAGTTGTGGCGCTGTTAGTAAGGTAAGCCCCTCCACCGCGGATGGGGGAAAACCGGTTTTTAATCATCCTGACACCAAAAACCGCATAAAAAGCAAAATCACATAGGTTTCTAATTGTAGTGAGATAGGCGCAAGAAAAACGCAATATGCTGTCCACCGTTTTGTGCCCGAAGTTGAAATCGAGAAACAGTATGTTCCACAACAGATCAGAGTGTCTCAGGGGCCGCGTTCAGAATGAGTTGTGCAATGCGTACCTTCAGTTCAGCTACGTTCCTAGTTGGAGCACGTAACAAAACTTCTTTCAGATAAACCCACAGCCAGAAGCCACATGGATTGAGGTCAAGTGATCTGGACGGCCAGACCGTAGGAAAATGATGACTGATAATTCTGTCGTTTCCAAAATGCTTCTGCAGCGGCAGCTTCACTGCCTGTGCAATGCGTGGAGCAGCGCCATCTTTCTATAAATGATTCTGATTACACATCCGCGCTGTTGAAGGGCTGGAATGAAGGTGGTACGCAAAAGGCTCTCATAGTGTTTACCAGTGACGGGAAAGATAACAGGACCCGCAGGCTCATCTCCTCGAAAAAAATATGGTCCTACGATAAACGATGCAGTCAACCTGCGCCACACAATCACCTTTGCAGAATGGATGGTATCGGTTGAAGTGTGTGCTGATTTTCCGTTGGCCACATTCTGTAATTTACCTATTGACAGGTCCTTGGAGATGGAAACGGACTTCGTTTATCGACAGAATGTTGCATGGGCATTCATTGTCCGCTTTCATGCAAGCAAGATATCCCAGGAGCGAACGTTTGTCTTTCTGGCAGGTCAGTAGGAAGCAACTCCTGAACAAGGGTGATTTTGTATGAATTATAATGCAAGATGTTTCGTAGGACTTTATGCACCATGTTCGCAAGTATGTCCAACGTGCGGCCAGTTGTCCGTGCACTGCATATTTGCATACCACAGCTCAATCCCTCCTGCAATGCTGTGGCCACATCTTCGACAGACATCAGATCAACTGCTTTCCTCCCTCCGCCACACTGCATCTCAAAAGAACGTGTCTTTCCGAATTTCGTAATCATTTTCTCCACACCCTTAGCAGACATCAGACCAATGCCTTTTGTCACACCCGTCCGGAACTTCTGCAGAGCTACTGATTTCACAAGAGCCCGCACACGTTCGACGATTCTGTCGGTTTTTCAAGTTGAAAGTCTCCGTGAGCGATGATCATCTTCAACGTGTTCTCGGTCTTCCAAAAATGATTTGTGCCAGCTGAAAACTTGTGCTCTTGTTAGGGAATGTTCTCCATAGGCCTGTTTCAACTTTTGAAAGGTCACAATCGTGGATTCCCTAAGTTCAACACAAAATCTGATAGCACAACGTTGTTCTGAATTCCGCTGTTCCATTTTCGTAACGCTCAACAAAACACAACTTCACTGATGACGCTCTCAAAAATCACGTGATGGCTATCTGGAGGTGAAACTCGGACTGAGCATATGGAAGCGATGAACACAATGGTCTATACAAGTACGACAACACAATGTTGCCAGATTGCTCGCAGTGTTGTCGGACTTATTACTTTTCTCACACACCTCGTAACTTTATACAGCCACAGTAATTTGCCGAATACTCACAACTGTCTTGGAATATTAGAGCATCACTTGATGTTCTCCTTTACAAAACTCTTCTCGTGACGTACAAATGACAGTGTATTTCTATGACGTGAGGCACTCTTGTGTCTTAACTAGCCGATGTTTTCTACTTGATCGGAGGTCAACTGGGCAGAGTCTTCATGCCTTCTTTGGACGATACTACAGAGCCAGTATCTATTACACCACTGGCCATTAAAATTGCTACACCACGAAGATGACGTGCTACAGACGCGAAATTTAACATACAGGAAGAAGATGCTGTGGTATGCAAATGATTAGCTTTTCAGAGCATTCCCACAAGGTTGGCGCCGGTGGCGACACGTACAACGTGCTGACTTGAGGAAAGTTTCCAACCGATTTCTCATACACAAACAGCAGTTGACCGGCGGTGCCTGGTGAAACGTTGTTGAGATGCCTCGTTTAAGGAGGAGAAATGCGTACCATCACGTTTCCGACTTTGATAAAGGTCTGATTGTAGCCTATCGCGATAGCGGTTTATCGTATCGCGACATTGCTGCTCGCGTTGGTCGAGATCTAATGACTGTTAGCAGAATATGACTCGGTGGGTTCAGGAGGGTAATACGGAACGCCCTGCTGGATCCCAACGGCCTCGTATCACGAGCAGTCGAGATGACAGGCATCTTATCCGCATGGCCATAACGGATCGTGCATCAACGTCTCGATCCCTGAGCCAACAGATGGGGACGTTTGCAAGACAAAAACCATCTGCACGAATAGTTCGACGACGTTTGCAGCAGCATGGACCATCAGCTCGGAGACCATGGCTGCGGTTACCCTTGACGCTGCATCGCAGACAGGAGAGCCTGCGATGGTGTACTCAACGACGAACCTGGGTGCACGAATGGCAAAACGTGATTTTTTCGGATGAATCCAGGTTCTGTTTATAGCATCATGATGGCCGCATCCGTGTTTGCCAATATCGCGTTGAACGCACATTGGAAGTGTGTATTCGTCATCGCCATACTGGCGTATCATTCGGCGTGATGGTATGGGCTGCCATTGGTTACACGTCTCGGTCACCTCTTGTTCGTATTGATGGCACTTTGAACAGTGGACGTCACATTTCAGATGTGTTACGACCCGTGGCTCTACCCTTCATTCGATTACTGCGAAACCCTACATTTCAGCAGGATAATGCACAACCGCATGTTGCAGGTCCTGTACGGGCCTTTCTGGATACAGAAAAAGTTTGACTGCTGCCCTGGCCAGCACATTGTCCAGACCTCTCACCAACTGAAAACATCTGGTCAATGGCGGCCGAGCAACTGGATCGTCACAATACGCCTGTCACTACTCTTGATGATCTGTGGTATCGTGTTGAAGCTGCATGGGCAGCTGTACCTGTACACGCCATCCAAGCTCTCAATGCCCAGGCGTATCAACGACGTTATTACGGCCAGAGGTGGTTGTTCTGGGTACTGATTTCTTAGGATCTATGCACCCAAATTGCGTGAAAATGTAATCCCATGTCAGTTCTGTTGTGACTTAGCACGACAGCCAAGTCACAACGAGAGGAAGCGGAAAGGCACGCGCTTAAACTCACGCAGACTGGCGTGAGGTCTGAAACAGGATACGTAATGAATGCTATAAAGAAAAGTACGTAGCTTCTGGAATACTTAACTTTAATCCACATTTGTAGAACATCGCTCTTGATGATACATTAATAGAATCTCAATATCAATTGAATACGGCGCCTTGCTAGGTCGTAGCAAATGTAGCTGAAGGCTATGCTAACTATCGTCTCGGCAAATGAGAGCGTATTTGTCAGTGAACCATTCCTTGCAAAGTCGGCTGTACAACTGGGGCGAGTGCCAGTACGTCTCTCTAGACCTGCCGTGTGGTGGCGCTCGGTCTGCTATCACTGACAGTTTCGACACGCGGGTCGACGTATACTAATGGACCGCGGCCGATTTAAAGGCTACCACCTAGCAAGTGTGGTGTCTGGCGGTGACACCACAAGTTCTAGTATAATATATTTGTCCAATGATTGCCCGTTTATCATCTGCATTTCTTCTTAGTGTAGCAATTTTAATGGCCAGTAGTGTACATTTATGAATTATCTAGATTCTCTGATGAACAAGTAATAAGCCTACTGGGGTGGTTCCAAATACATGAGGAAGCGATATTGGCGCACCTTTCTGTAATCTGTGGCGTGTCACTTTGTGACTGCCGCAGCAGTGTTACTGTGCTCACACGTTGACCGCAAAGCTGGTGACTGCGTTGCAGATGGCGCTGAAGTATATTTGGACTGGGCAGTCTGTCTCAGAGCCAAATGTGGCTAGTTTCTTCAGTAGCTTGTTGATTAATTGTAACAGTACTTTAACGTGTTCGATTAAATTCCTTTCCCCTTAGAGGTACAATCCTAGCTACAGTTAATTACGTTCCCTAACCTGCGTTTCTCTCACATCTCCCCTTGAGTACCAATTACATAATTTTATGACTCTCAATGGTTTGTTCTGTGGACTCCATTCTCTCGCGCATTACAGCATACCGCAAGCTTTCTCTTCTAGAGCAGCCCTGGAGTCCCTTAAACCAACGCTACTATATTATCTCCCTATGAAACGAATGTTTGTGTATTTTTGCCCTGTTCGAAAATTCGGAGGATGAGTTCAATTACTAGAGACAGAAAGATTGGACCACAGACTGACCCTTGAGTGCATACGCCCTTGTCAAGCACCGATTGAGGTAGCGCAGTAGTTAGGACCCTGACCTAGCATTTTCGAAGTAGTGTAACTATATCTCCATCTGGTAATCCAGGTACAGATTTTCCGTTGTCTTTCTAAATCACTAAAATGGATGGTTCTTTCAGAAAGACCAGGTCTGATTTTTTGCGCCATTCTTGTACAATGCATATTCGTGTGCCACTTTTACGGACTTATATACGATGCTAAATGATTCCTCATCAGCTGTCAGCCATTGCAGAAAAAAACTAGAGGTTAATACCCAGTCGACGACGAAGTCATTGTGATCGTACTAAACAAGGACGGCGCAGAAATCCGTTCGTGGCCTTATCGAGTGAATCGGCCCGTAAACCACCTAACGTGAAATTTAAGGAAACCACGGAAAATTTAAATTAATATAACCTGATGGGGATTTGAACCTCACTTCTCTCTAATACGAATCCAGTAAGTTAATGACTTCGTCGCCTTGCTCAGTGCAGCTCAGAATAAGAAGTCTCGTGCCCAAATATAACATTTAGCTATCCAATATACATATGTACTGTTCACACGATCACTTTAGTTTTCCTTTGGTTTATGTACAGATTACAGCCATCACCTAGCATACGTTCTATTTAATTAAGTACACAAGTAAATTTTTCTTAATTATAGGCGACCATGATATCTTATTAGCGACTAGTATGATGCCATTTTCTGTGACAACCAATCCCAACGTCGAAAAAGCGCTTCAATTTCCTCAGTGGCTCACCAGTTTGTAACTTAAACAGCAGTGATAACAATGAGCAACTCTGCCTTAACCTATCTTGAGTTTGACCTATTGCACCAGTCCGTTACAGAAGCACTCATATTTAAGTATTATTTAAATAATGAAAAACTGCACCAGTTACTTATTTTTTCGCGCTTAGCTCAAAGTATTTCGAAAATTTATTCTCATTTTCAAACACATTTCTTTACATGAATACTTTGGTGATGTTTGCATGTGTGATCCCTCTCTTTCTTTCATTATAGATGTCTTTTTGAGGTTACACTGCAATCGGAAACTCGGACAAATTAAACCCTGTAGTGTTTTTATATGCTAATGTTAGAAATAGTGTTTTTGTTTATCTTCTTACAGGTATTGTGCCTCCTCCATTACACAGAATGTCACACATGCACGTCAATCATCACTTACATTGTCTGGTTTAGTAATCAATACAAGCTACAAAGATATTACAACACTATGGTTTCACAAAGAGTTTATACACTGTCAGAAATGTTACAGTGTTTTAGGATTACATTGTACACATAAAGCTGTCAACTATAAAATTTATTTCTGCTACAATTGACAACTGAATTATCGATTGAGAAACGTAAACAGTTATGACAGTTTCAGCAGTTATCATATTCACTGTCTAGTTTGACACTGAGAACTGCACATGCAAACATCACCAAAATTATTCATGTAAACAAATGCAGCTGAAAATTAGAGTAAATTCTGGAAACGCGTTGTGCTAAGCATAAAAAATAAGTAATTGGTGCAGTTTTTCATTATTTAAATCATGAATGACAATGCTGCAGGCTTTTCTAAAACAATGGCCGGCCGGGGTGGCCGAGCGGTTCTAGGCGCTACAGTCTGGAACCGCGCGACCGCTACGGTCGCAGATTCAAATCCTGCCTGGGGCATGGATGTGTGTGATGTCCTTAGGTTGGTTAGGTTTAAGCAGTTCTAAGTTCTAGGGGACTAATGACCTCAGAAGTTAAGTCCCATAGTGCTCAGAGCCATTTTTTCTAAAACAATGAATACGATGAACGAAATTACGCTACATTTTAGTAACTTCGGTTGACATTACAACGCCTAAAACTGAAAAGTATTTTATTTCATCTTTTCACAAGCCTACTCAAAATCTATGAATACAATGAGTGTTTCCTTCTAGTGGACGGTGGAAAGAAAGAATTTCAGGGATAGACTTAAATAGGAATACATTGTCCGTCCAGAAAGTCACGAGACTGATTTTAGTCCTGTAATATAAGCGACGTCAACGCGATAAGTACGGTGGCTGCTACAACTAACAACTGTAAGCAACAGATGTGCATTCGACCATAAAATTGTGCGCAGGCTGTGTTAAGTAGTGGACGTGTGGCCGTAGTGTGTCAACAATGTTGTGCAACAAATCTCAATAACGCAACACCTCTAAATGAAGTGTTCAAGACACTCTCCAGAACGTTTTGAAGCAGAGAAAAGTGTGTACAAAGTTTGTTCCGCACATCATGTCTCTTGAAAAGAAACGACGACACATGAACGCTTACCGTGAATTGATTGAAATGCAAAATGCGAACAGTTTTTTTCTGGAAAAGATGACAAGGCTCGGCGTCATCAACACGAACCAACCGCAAAACTACAAAGAGCGGGCTAGGTCTCTGATGGGTCGCAAAGACTACAGGAGGCGCGGAAGTGTCGTACGAATTGAACATCACAGAGCTCTTTTCTGGAAGTTTCAGTTAGTTCTATCAGCATTCTATGCGTCATACTCAAGTGGAGGGGGGTTGGGGTGTGGAGTGGGAGGAGGTGGGACGGAGGCTATGTGGGACTCCTGAAGCATTAAAACCACTATTTTAATTTTTCTCTGATTTTTTTTTTATTAATCCAGTCTAGAAATTATTTTGGACTGAGGGGGTAAATAAGGCAAGTTGCTGATGATGTAGGATGGAACCGATGAAATGGATGTATGGCAAGTGACATGACTGGAGAACTACGGCAAACCAGCTTTAAGATGAATGATACTGCTTAAAAATCGCGGATTAAATAAATAGTACAGGTCATAAGATGGAGCCTTGTGGGAAGTCGCATGTAAGACATACAGCTGGTATGGATATCTTGTGTGCACCAGGAATGGAGAACTGCATAGGAGCAACCTTAGGATAAATTATTGATAGTTATAACAAGCCTTACTTCAGAGAAAAAAATATATGGGTGCTAAGATGGAACCTTGTGGGACATGTCACATCTGATGAAGACATACAGCTGAAATGAATAACTGGGAAGTGACAGGTCTGGAAAACTGCATCGAGCCAGTCTTAGCGTAGTGACTGATATTGATGGAAGTTCACTAATTTATAGAAGAAAAAGTACAGACGCTAAGATGGAACCTGGTGAGGCATCTAGTGTAAGACAAATAGCACACAGGGTTTCAGTGGCAGGTGTATCGCCACTTTGCCCGAGTATCTCTGGCTACGGGTGCGAACTCACGTGCAGCTCCTGGAGCTTGCGCATACAGAGCGCGATATCGGCCTGGCTGACCAGGAAGAACTTGGCGACGTCCCAGGCGGAGGCGAGGCGGCGCGCGTTGGCGAGCGCCCAGAGGCGCGTCGTGTGCACCGAGTGGTCCAGCCGGTGCAGCACGGGGATCTGCTCCACCAGCGGCAGCTCCTCGACGGGCGCGCCCATCGCCCACTCGGCGTTGCTCTCGCACTCGTTGCTCAGCGCCACCAGCCCGTGCAGCATGTCCGAGTACATCTGGCCCGTGTGCGTGCCCTGCGGCTGCCGACAAACAGGGAACGTCTGTAAAAACATAGCGCACACTATCTGTATATAAACCAGGTCACATAGCGTAATGTGCAGCACGCCAGCGTGTGGGACAGGGAGGTGAGCCAAATCCAGATAGCATCTGTGCACTGGATTATGAACCATTCGTCTGGTACACCGACACGCCAGATTGTGGGTTTTAGGCTATTTTGCACTGTAGTTTCGTCAAATGTTGGGACTGTTTCCCAGTCACCACGTCAGAAAAATACGTTGCACAAATAATCAAGCACTCGTAGACGCCACTTGCAGGGGACATAGCGACCATTCTAGTTAATATCCAGAAAAAGAGCCACAGATGGCGTATTATATGCTTTGTTTACTAGTTTAACGACGCAAGCATCTTTATCTGTTCACTGCCCTGGTGGCAACACAGAGGACTGAAGCAGTGGTCGGTATCACCGTCAACACATAGTGGCTTGAGCTGGATCTGCACGTTCTTTTCACACCGATCAGAGTTGACGATGACGAAGAAGAGTGCTTTAAACCTCTCACGCAGTGGTCACCAAACTGCAGCCAAACAAATGTTCGTGAGGTCTGTCGTTCTGAGCCGTATTTTGTAATAATATGCATGTACACTACTGGACATTAAAATTGCTACACCAAGAAGGAATGCTGATGATAAACGGGTATTCATTGGACAAATATATTATACTAGAACCGACATGTGATTACATTTTCACGCAATTTGGGTGCATAGATCCTGAGAAATCAGTACCTAGAACAACCACCTCTGGCCGTAATAACGGCCTTGATACGCCTGGGCATTGAGTCAAACAGAGCTTGGATGGCGTGTACAGATACAGCTGCCCATGCTGCTTCAACACGGTACCACAGTTCATCAAGAGTAGCGATTGGCGTATTGTGACGGTCCAGTTGCTCGGCCACCATTGACCAGACGTTTTCAATTGGTGAGAGATCTGGAGAATATGCTGGCCAGGGCAGCAGTCGAACTTTTTGTATATCCAGAAAGGCCCGTACAGGACCTGCAACATGCGGTCGTGCATTATCTTGCTGAAATGTAGGGTTTCGCAGGGACCGAATGAAGGGTAACACATCGTGGAGCACCACACCAGAACTAATTCTGTGAATAACCTCAAAATCTTTGCCTTTAAATCATCGAAACGAATCTCTGTACGATGTTTCCGACAGAGCATGTTTCCCATATGTTTCTATTAGCAAACGATGGATTTCCGTAGCAGATTTCTTGAAATGAAAGCAGAAGAGTAAAGCTTACCGCAAATTCTGTTTTCTAGGTACAAAAACCCACATCTTCAAGGCACTAAATAGGTATGTTCTTTTCATTCCACTCCAAAGTCACACAGTGATCAGAAACCCTAATGTTCCTGCTGTTAAATAAGTCCCGTCTTGCTTTCTGCCACGTTGCACTATTAAAATTACTGCCCCACTTCGTCAACAGCGAGAATTAATTCCAGGTTCCAATAAGTGTAGTGCACTGACCGGCCAGAACATTATGACCACCGACTGCTATCAATGTAAATCCGTCCAGGTGATAGCAGCGTCACCTGGTGAGGAATGACTGCTAGTCAGACACACGCACGATGCCTGTAGTATTAGTGTGTGCGCTGTCCGTGTGTAGAATGGGGAAGGTGCGCAATCTGAATCTGACTGTGAGCAGATTGTGATGGCCCGGAGGCCCGGCACGAGCATTTATAAAACTGCACGACTTATCGAATGTTCGAGGACTGCTGTGGTGAGTGACTTTATCACCTGGCAAAACCAAGGTGAAACAGACGTCGCGGTTCGGGAGGCCCCTCCTCGTTACACGTTTACGCGTTTCGGACGACGAAGGCTGGGTGCACTGGTAAGATAGGACAGGCTGCCACCTTGGCTGAACTAACATCAGACTTCAATGCTGGGCAGAGAAAAAGTGTGTCTGAACACACACAGAGCACCGAACACTCCTAACGATGGTTCTCCACAGCCGACGACCCATATACGTGCCAATGTTAACTCCACGACGCTGGCAACTACAACTGAAATGAGCACGTGACCATCGGCACTGGACGTTGGCAGAGCGCTGCATGGTCTGATGAATGAATGCCGATACCTCCTTCGACATGCCGATGGGAGGGTACGAATCCGTCGCCTTCCAGAGGAACAACTTCTTGACACCTGTACTGCGGAACGAAGACGAGCTGACAGCAGTTCCATTATGCTCTGGGGCACATTCACGAGGGCATCCATGGCTCCATTGGAACTTGTGCAAGGTACCATCACGGCCAAGAAGAATCGTAGATTAGTTGCAGAGCACGTATACCCCTTCATGAAGATCTTGTTTCATGAAGCCAGCGGCATATTTCGACAAGATAATGCACCATGTCATAGGATCAGGAGTGTGATGGAATGGTTCGAGGAGCAACGTGACTAGTTCCAGTTGGTGTGCTGGCCCCCCACTCGCCAGATCTGAACCTGATCGAACACATCTGAGATGTGGTTGAACATGGCGTCAGAGTCCATCGTCCCCTCCCCCCCCCCCCCCCCCCAACCATCCCGGAATTAACGGAAATTAGGTGAGCTGTGTGTGCAGATGTGGTGCTAACTCCCTCCAGTGACCTACCAAGGGCTCATTGCCTCCATGCCAAGACGCGTCGCCGCTGTTATCCGCGCCAAAGAGGAGGACGTACTGGCTATTAGGCAGGTGGTCATATTGTGGCTGATCAGTGCATAAAAACCTCGCTGCGCGCTGCCTCTTAAATCTAGTTCTGTTTATGGTTGCACAGTACGAGGTGCATTCAAGTTCTAAGGCCTCCGATTTTTTTTTTCTAATTAACTACTCACCCGAAATCGATGAAACTGGCGTTACTTCTCGACGTAATCGCCCTGCAGACGTACACATTTTTCACAACGCTGACGCCATGATTCCATGGCAGCGGCGAAGGCTTCTTTAAGAGTCTGTTTTGACCACCGGAAAATCGCTGAGGCAATAGCAGCACGGCTGGTGAATGTGCGGCCACGGAGAGTGTCTTTCATTGTTGGAAAAAGCCAAAAGTCACTAGGAGCCAGGTCAGGTGAGTAGGGAGCATGAGGAATCACTTCAAAGTTGTTATCACGAAGAAACTGTTGCGTAACGTTAGCTCGATGTGCGGGTGCGTTGTCTTGGTGAAACAGCACACGTGCAGCCCTTCCCGGACGGTTTTGTTGCAGTGCAGGAAGGAATTTGTTCTTCAAAACATTTTCGTAGGATGCACTTGTTACCGTAGTGCCCTCTGGAACGCAACGGGTAAGGATTACGCCCTCGCTGTCCCAGAACATGGACACCATCATTTTTTTAGCACTGGCGGTTACCCGAAATTGTTTTGGTGGCGGTGAATCTGTGTGCTTCCATTGAGCTGACTGGCGCTTTGTTTCTGGATTGAAAAATGGCATCCACGTCTCATCCATTGTCACAACCGACGAAAAGAAAGTCCCATTCGTGCTGTCGTTGCGCGTCAACATTGCTTGACAACATGCCACACGGGCAGCCGTGTGGTCGTCCGTCAGCATTCGTGGCACCCACCTGGATGACTCTTTTCGCATTTTCAGGTCGTCATGCAGGATTGTGTGCACAGAACCCACAGAAATGCCAACTCTGGAGGCGATCTGTTCAACAGTCATTCGGCGATCCCCCAAAACGTCGCCATTTTAAGTATTTAAAACAGTTCTCATTCTCGCCGCTGGCGGTAAAATTCCATCTGTTGTACGGTGCTGCCATCTCTGGGACGTATTGACAATGAACGCGCCCTCATTTTAAAACAATGCGCATGTTTCTATCTCTTTCCAGTCCGGAGAAAAAAAATCGGAGGCCTTACAACTTGAATGCATCTCGTATATGACAGCCATCGCAGGGTCATACAAATATGGAAGATTGTATACGACAACAATTTCAGTAACGTGTAAGGCCCATTCTTCACCTTCATCTACAAGCGGCAGTCATAAAATATTAATTATCACCTCGAATAAAAAGTTAGTCTATTAATTTTATGTTTGTTCGAAGTTACATGTCTGCTATATTGGTACACATTGAAATAACCACACAGCAATACTGTAGCATGGCGCTAGAGGATCCAAAACAAAACTGTGCAACCTATTAATAAACTAGTAATACACACCCTATTAAGAACAATGTCCCGCCTTATGTAATGTCCAGTTGACCATCATAAATCACAGTGGCTTAAGTGCAATTACTGTCTTTGGATAAAAGTCTCACTTCTGATCGCCGCATTATTTCAGTGAGCTGTGGTATACTTCAGGAGCTCTTTGCATGTATGGTTCAAGTTTGATAGAACTATGTTACTTCGCAGTGACACACCATGTGAAAGTTACTTTCGTGCTTAAGTTTTGCACACCAAGGTACATTCTACGACCAATCTCAGCCAATTCATCCATCGCTGGGAAAAGTGTATCACATTGAAGAATATGCTATAGAGAAACTAACACCATAAACATTTCACGGTCACACTTTGGGTTTTTCTGGGTGATAACCTAAATTTCACGACCGTCCCTCATACACTCCACAAGTTACCTAAGGTGTGTGGTGGTGATTATTTTGGATATATAAACCATTTCAGTGTACCTCCACAGCTGAACAGTCAGTGCGCGTGACTGCAATGCAGACGAACTCTGTTGAAATCCCTGTAGTGTCAAATATTTTTCCTTTTTGGGAGGACTTGTAAGTGGCCCTCTTATCCTCGTAATTGAGCAACTACTTCAAGAAGAAGTAGTTCGAAAGTCTGCATAGCCTACAACTCAGGGAGAGGGTGGTGTCGATCACACACTCCTCCACACTGCATCCAAAGGACGCCATATGGCAGACGATCACATGGATGCCAGTCACTGATGCATGGTACTATGGGTCTGTGAACTACTTTTTTTGAGCCATTTCTTCTCTTTCCTGTTCTATTTGTGATTGGTGCGTGTCACTTTCGTTAGTCCTCCATATTAGGTCTATTTTCCTTAATTTAACTGTCATATTTGTTATTGAGGTGCAGCTCTACATCAGGAAGTAATATCTTTCTCATCTTTTCATAGATCGCACAGCCTCAGAATTTCAATATCTAACCCCTGTTTAGCTTATAAGTCTCTCGTGAAACGTCTGACATCAGAATTATTGATTGAACATCTCTGGAACACATTGTTCTTCAAAGGATGTCATATTCCGCTTGTTGCTGTAGAAGTTTTTATTTTGCTGCTGTAATTTCATCATAACGCCATTGTCAAGCATGCACTTATTAGCTGCATTGCCACAGTAGAAATATCGGTTGTATGCAATAGTAACCTTGTTGAGTTATGGTCCGCTGAAAGAGATCTGAAACGGAGCGAGTATGAGTCTAATGTTGCGGGTGGCATACTTTACAATTCAAGGCGCTGCTGCTGCTTCAATGCTATACTGCCTTCCTGCCTTCACGCAGTCGATCCGTCAGTATGACGAGTCTGAGAACGGTAGAACTGCGGTCGCTTCCCACTCGACGACGGTGTAAGATGAAAATTAAGTGATGCAACGTATGTAATTGCAAATGGTGTTCATTAGAGGAAGAATAAGGTCTGGAATAAGTTCAACGTTGTACTCCAGGCTTCAGTCCAAAAACACACAAATTTCGTCCAATGCAATCAAGGTAGTTAACATCGTTGTCTAATCCACCCCCACCACGGGAAAACATATGTGCTCCGTCAAATGTAAACTGGGCACAAAACAAGGTCGCTGTTATATCCCTGAAACCAAATGGTTCAAATGGGCCTGAGCATTATGGGACTTAACATCTGAGGTCATCAGTCCCCTAGAACTTAGAACTACTTAAACCTAACTAACCTAAGGACATCACACACATCCATGCCCGAGGCAGGATTCTAACCTGCGACCGTAGCAGTCGCGCGGTTCCGGACTGAGCGCCTAGAACCGCGAGACCACCGCGGGCGGCGTTCGGACAAGTCTCATCTCAAATCGCATCGAGCGGATGGACGTGTACTGGTATGGGGACTACTTCGTAAATCCACGGACCCTGCATGTCGGCAGGGGACTGTTCAAGCTGGTGGAGGCTCTGTAACGATGTGCGGCGTGGTGCAGTTGAAGTGATATGGGATCCCCGATACTTCTAGATACGACTCTCACAGGTGACACGTACATAAAAATTCATGTCCGTAGTGCATTCCGACGGAGTCGGGCAATTCTAGTAGGACAATGCGACACCCCACACGTCCACAATTGCTATAGAGTGGCTCCAGGAACACTCTTCTGAGTTTAAACATTTCCGCTGGCCACCAAACTCTCCAGACAAGAACACTAGTGAGCATTTCGGGAATGCCTTGCAACATGGTATTCAGAAGAGATCTCCATCTCCTGATACTCTTACGGATTTATGGACAGTGCTGCAGGATTCATGGTGTCAATTGCCCCGAGCACTACTTCAGACATTAGTCGAGTCGATGCCACATAGTGCTTCGGCACTTCTGCGTGCTCGCGAGGGCTCTACACGATATTAGGCAGGTGTACCAGTTTCTTTGGCTCTTCAGTGTAAATTACAATAATAGTATTAACAGGGCTGTAAGCACACAGTACGTTCCTGGTTTGAGGAACACTCAAGCACCCTATCTCATCTCGACTGTCCACCAAAATCCCGATCTTACTTTCACTTAAAACGTCTGGAACAGCGACACGTAGCAATCACTATCACTGCTATTAGGCATCTAATCATCAATGAGTGGCTAAGGCAGGATATGGCGTAACTGAAGAAACTTGTGGATTCTCTTCCTCATCGAATTCAAGCTATAGCCGATGTTAGTCCGTATTTGCATGATGCCTCCTGGGGGAGGACTAATCTTTTTTCAATGCATTTGTCCATAGTTAGCCCTGCATGTCGCTATCTGATGTACTCTGTTAGTATCTGCTCTCCTGATTGATCCCCAACTTGCAAATAACTGTCACTGTCTGTGCCTTTCGCTGCCCCACCCTCCGCCAAGGCACACTCTTACTCTTATACTATTAGCCTACTGCGCAATAAACGTTGTCTGATTGTCCTAGCATACACATATGGCATTGCCCCTAACCGAGCGAGGTGGCGCAGTGGATTTCACTAAATCGCCCCAGGCAAATGCCGGGATGGTTCCTTTGAAAGGGACGGCCGACTTCCTTCTCCACCCTTTCCAAATCCAATGGGACCGATGACCTCGCTGTTTGGCCCCCTCCCCCGAATCAACCAACCAACCAACATTGCCCTTAATATGTGCTGCTGTTATTGCATATCCAATGCTCGAATAATGCACCGGTCCATGTCTAAATCTATTTGCTTCTCTTACTCAGACTGAAGACGACGAGCACGTGAATCTTCCTTGGAGCACCGGTACCAACACTAATAAGAGCCGCTAACACCTAAAGTCCAACGTGATGGGCTATATTTCGAAAGCACCGTACAACAGCTTGCGAGCCAACAATAATACGTCGCTGAAATTCAATTAATTGCACGAATAGTGTTTTTCGAAGCATTTCTGGCATCACTATAACGTTTAATAACATAGTACGATACCCAAGTCGACAGACAGCTTTTTCGGCAAGTCAAGTACACTTCTCGTGAGCTCATCGTTCTGATGCTCAGTGCTTCGTTCGCATTCCATCTAAAGCGTATCTTTAAATCATAAACTTGACTATACTCTATCAGTGCTCGATGCAAATATCGTGTTTCGGCATTATGTCGTGGCTCAAAGCCCTATGGGACTTAACGTCTGAGGTCATCAGCCCCCTAGACGTAGAACTACTTAAACCTAACTAACTTAAGGACATCACAGCCATCCATGCCCGAGGCAGGATTCGAACCTCCGACCGTAGTAGCAGCGTGGTTCCGGACTGAAGCGCCTAGAACCGCTCGGTCACAGCGGCCGGCCATTATGTCTTCATAAGTGTTCCATGTTTTATTTGAATATTACGTTGGATGTCTTTGGCAGTCGTAAAATTACGAGAAGTAGAGCGCTGATTTCTTGTTAATCGCCTCTGTGACGAATTTGAATGACTTTATGCACAGGAACCACAATGTACACATTGCATAGGTCATGGGGAAGATAAACATTGAAGTAGAAATTGAATGAGAATACCTACATTACTTTGATAAATCACGTACAAAGGAGTCAGGGTACACAGTGGCACTGGTCTCGCATTCAGAAGGATGGAGATTCAACTCACTTTCTGAGCATTCATATTTAGATAATTTTCTAATTTTGGGAATACACTGTCACGTACAATTGTCTAAATCGTATTCCTTTCGCCATTTGACTGTTCTCTTATTTTCTACTAAATTGTATTAAAATTTCGGGTATATACTCATTTTCAAGTGATTCATCATTTTCCTATGGCAACTACTTAAAATAGGCTAATAATGGATCCCTTCAGAATGGCTACGGGGCCGGATTCGTTACAGAGCCCAAGAGTAAATAAAAGAACAGTCAAATGTCAATAGCGCAGTCAACTCGGATTTAAGTCTTCCTTGTTTTCTTTGGAAATGAGACGACTAATTTTCTACCCCAACCTTCGCAAATCCGGTTCGTCCTCCGTTGCTGATAACCTCATCGTAAAGTAGAGTTTAAAACTTAAGATCTGCTGTTTTTGAGAGGCAACTCGCTGGTAATTTCATGCCATATTCTAGATGAAAATACAGGGTGTATGGAAATTCGCGTTTCAAACTTTTAGGACTTGTAGAGGGGAGTAAGTGCATAGTATTTTGAACAGGAACCCATGCTTGGTACGTACCGATCCCGTGCTACAGCCGTTTGAAAACATGTTTGCTATGTAGGTATGCGGGCAACGGCCTTGCCGCAGTGGATACACCAGTTCCCATCAGATCACTGAAGTTAAGCGCTGTCTGGCGTGGCTGGCACTTGGATGGGTGACCATCCCGGCCGCCATGCGCTGTTGCCATTTTTCGGGGTGCATTCAGCGTCGTGATGCCAATTGTGGAGCTACTCGACAGAATAGTAGCGGCTCCAGTCACAGAAAACCATCATTACTACCGGGAGAGCGGTGTGCTGACCACAAGCCCCTCCTATCCACATCCTCATCTGAGGATGACACGGCGGTCGAATGGTCCCGATGGGCCATCTGTGGCCTGAAGACGGAGTGCATGTAGGTATGCAACGTGGTAGTCATGTGGAGGGAGGGGGGGGGTGGTTACGTCGGATCAGCTGATGTCAGTTGACCCCTCTGTCCTACCTCTCTGACCAGTTTCGAGCCTTATTCATATGTCTGCGATTGTAAGAACAACATGGCTGATTGCACGTTTGTAGAATACACCGTCATGATCCTTCTGAATGGCATGGCTCATGGTAGCGAAAGTGCTCCTCGTCGCCTTTATTAACATCGTTCTCCACGACTCCATCGCATACCCTTTTCGCCATACTTACGCAACGACGTCGAGAAAGGCTACCACCTTCATCATCAGCAGGCGTGACTGTGGGGCTCCAGTCACCGCACACCAGGACTGGTAGAGGCCATACTGCACCAAGTTGATGAGAACTCATCAACAAATACATGAGCAATCCCTTCGGCTACTAATCAGTAGAATTGTAAAAAAGTGATGCACTGATCACGCCTGATCAATTACTGGTAAAAGTGGCTGTGTTATCAACAAGTTCTCAAATGGTTGTTGCACGGAAATTGGAGATGGCTTCCACTTCAGAATATTATGCAATCACTCCCCTCTACAAATTCTATAAGTTGGTAACAGGAATTTCCCAACATCTTGTATAATTTCAGTTTCAACAGCTTCAGTTCTTGAAAAGAATGCCTAGCTCTCGTCTAACGTGATAGTCAAGAACTTTTAGGTCCTTTTTTTGTCGATTTTGAAACATAATTTATAAGGTGTGATCTTCTGCTGAAGATCGGAAGAAGTTGAATTTTAGTAACAGCTACAAAAATTTGCGAAATAAGTTGATTGTCCAAATACCTGATTTGACTGGTAGATGATGTGCTCCAGATCTTTCTTGCGCCGGATGACTGTCATCCTGAAATTCTGGTCCCACGACGCTGAAGTGATGTGGCAACACAGCCCGTCCATCAGGCTCTGCACGGCTGCAGTCAATGGCTGAGGCACACTACCTGGCACAACACAAACAGTGCATCACATGACATACCAGTTCAGAATGTTTCAAATGGCTCTGAGCACTATGGGTCTTAACATATGAGGTCATCAGTCCCTAGAACTACTTAAATCTAACTAACCTAACGGCAGCACATACATCCATGCCCGATGCAGGATTCGACGCTGCGACCGTAGCGGTCGCGCGGTTCCAGACTGAAGCGCCTAGAACTGCGCGGCTACAAAGGTCGGCCATACCACTTCAGAGTAGCCTCCGTCTAATGGTCTCGTTATGTTTACTCGTGTTACAATCACGGTTGTCACAAATATATACTAGGTGGAATACGATGCTTCCGTTTTCTTCTGTGAACATTATTCGGATCATCGTTGCCGAAGGATAATACTTACAATACGATAATTATCTAACAAAGTGGAAATAGTGAAGATGTAACGTTTCCACCTGTTGAACATTCGGTAATCTGCTTTCACAGAGTTAATAGTCACAAAGGGACTTTGTTTCTCAAAATGCAACGACGCTACCATATTTGCCGTGCGGAATGCTACGACACGTGCAGAACGGGAACCAATGATGTTCTGAGAAGTACCGACAGGGGCATGGAGTCATGCCGACTCCAGTACCGTGGCCAAATGCGCTATGTTTGTCAGTTGAGGACCCACGGCACGAACAGCCCGATTGAAATTGTCCCACAGATTCTCGGCTGGATTTTAATCCTGCGAGTTTGGTGGCCAGGAAGGTATGGTAAACTCATACTGGTGGTCTTCGAACGACGCAAGTACACTTCGAGCTGTGTGAAACGTTGCATTGCCCTGCTTGTAGATGCTATAGTACCGAAGAAAACCAAACTGCATGTAGGGATGGACATGGTCCCCAAGAGTAAATGCATACTTATGTTGACACTGTGTGCCTTCCATAATTAGGAGATCACGCAGGAAATGCCACGAAATTGTTCCGCAGACCAAAACGGCTGACTTTGTGCCACACTCTCTCAACGGCAAAATGTATGATCGACCTGGGAGGTACTTGGTTAGTACTGTAGGATTGTAAACAAAAACGATATCGCGGGTACTGTTCTATAAACGTACATTCTCCATAAATGAGTAGTATTTCTATGTCCTCTTCGTTGGCGTAAATTCTCTGCACACACATCTTCAACGGAAGTCGGATGGCTTAGTAATAATAATTTAGTATGGTTCAGTCGCTGGATACAGGTCTCTCGATCGGACGCTACTTCGGCGACTTGTGTGTGTCCCTAATAGACGCCAGTAATCCAACCGGGAAAAGGGGACCCACATTTTAACGTGGAATACGAACAAGGTTCGCCTCGGCTCCTCAAAAAAAAAAAAAAAAAAAAAAAAATGGCTCTGAGCACTAAGAGACTTAACTTCTCAGGTCATCAGTTCCCTAGAACTTAGAACTACTTAAACCTAACTAACCTAAGGACAGCACACACATCCATGTCCGAGGCAGGACTCGAACCTGCGACCGTAGCGGTCGCGCGGTTCCAGACTGTAGCGCCTAGAACCACTCGGCCACTCCAGCCGGCTTCGGCTCCTCAAATCGTCGGGATGTGAAGGATAGATTAAAAGTAAATGGAAAATTTCCTTTGGCCGACCGGGTTCAGTCCCACGACTTCTCGGTTTCCAGACATGTGCCTTACCACTAACCCACCAAGCCCGACGTTTGACTGAATTGTCGGTGTGTATTTTCCTTGCGTTTCCATTTGTTTACTGTGAAACTTCAGAAAGTGGGCGACTTACGTACCCATGGAAAGTCGAAGTCAGTTTTGTATTATGTTTTTGCTAATGATGATGAAGATGTTTGGTTTGTGGGGCGCTCAACTACGCGGTCATCAGCGCCCGTACAGAGTCCCAACGTTTACACGGTGCCATTTTTTTCACAGCCCAATCTAGACACTGTCAAGAATGATGATGATGAAATGATGAGGACAACACAAACACCCAATCCCAGGGCAGAGAATATCTCCAACCCGGCCGGGAATCGAACCCGGGACCCTGTGATCCAGAGGCGGCAACGCTAGCCACTAGAGTTTCTGCTAATGTCAAGTATACGTGAATGGCACACTGTGATACATTCCACGAGGGTGGTTTGAAAAGTCTGATAAATTTCCATGGAAGTACTCGGGCCTGTAATGATGGATCCAGGTTTCATCAATAGTCACAAATTGGCACAAAAGAATGTTTTTGTTACACCTTCACGGTTGGTAAACCGGATTATTCCAAGGATTGTATAAAGAATTTCAACTATGTACAGCCTGCAGTTCATTGTTGACTGCCGTCTGAAATGGTCGGTGTCTCGACTGCGATTGAAAATGGAGAAAACGGAGTTTCATGCTATTATTAAAAATTTCCGTTTGAATTGTTGGACTGCCGCACAAATCAAAACAGAACTGGATGAAGTTTGCACAGACATCATCATTAGGGAGCATTTCCTTTGAGAATAAAGAATTTAAACGTGCTCTGTCCATTCAGTTGAAGTCACCAAAAGGGAAATCATTGACAAAACCATGATATGGTAACGCAGGACCGCCGTAAGATTGCTGAGACTGTAGGTATCTCAACTGTGATAGTGCATAATATCTTGCACGTAGAACTGGTTAGGAAGAAGCTGCATGCAAGGTGGGTGCCGCGATTGCTCGCAGCAGACGAAAAGCGCATCTGGCACATTTCAACACAATGTCTGCCGATGTTTAATCGCAATCCACAAGACTTTTTCTGCCGATTTGTGACAATTGGTGAAACGTGGTTCCATCATGGACGAAGGAAGGTGAAAATGCAGAAAAAAAGACAAAGACCATTTTCTCAGCTGGTAAGGTGACGGTATCTGTTTTTTGGGATTCTCAAGTAAAAGTCCTCATACATTACTTAAAAAAAGGCAGAACCGTAACTGGACCCTATTATGCTTCATTGACGGATCGTTTGAACCTGCGCTGGCTGTAAAAAAGACGTAGATTGGCACGCTAAAAAGTGCTCCTTTACCAGGATAATGCACCATCCTACACATCAACGTTAACAGTGGCGACAGTGCATGAGCTGGGCTTTGAATTGGTTCCTCATCCACCCTATTCACCAGACGTACCCATAAGTGACCTCTTCGTGTTACCTAACTTGAAATTTTGGCTTGCTGGGAAGAAATTTTTATCAAATAAGGGAGTGATAGTATTAGTCAACGAGTATTTTGCAGAGTTTGACAGTATCTACTTTTCTGACTGGATGAAAATGCTGGAGGACCGCTAGACCAAGCGTATGTACCTGAAAGGAAAATATGTCGAGATGTAAGATGAGTTGTTCACGAAACAAACATTTTTGACCAAATGTTCAAATGTGTGTGAAATCTTATGGGACTTAACCGCTAAGGTCATCAGTCCTTAAGCTTGCACATTACTTAACCTAAATTATCCTAAGGACAATCACACACACCCATGCCCGAGGAAGGACTCGAACCTCCGCCGGGACCAGCCGCGCAGTCCATGACTGCAGCGGCTAAGACCGCTCGGCTAATCCCGCGCGACAAACATTTTTGATATTCACGGTACATTCATGAAATGGTCGTACGGGAAAATCGCCGTTTCATCGTTACCTCGGAGAAGCTGTGTCCCATGCTCATGCGCCGACTATAACGCTGCGTTCAGATTCACTTAAATCTTGATAACCCGCCCTTGTATAGTAGTAGCCGGCCGTAGTGGACGAGCGGTTCTAGGCGCTACAGTCTGGAATCACGCGACCGCTACGGTCGCAGGTTCGAATCCAGCCTCGGGCATGGATGTGTGTGATGTCCTTAGGTTAGTTAGGTTTAAGTAGTTCTAATCTCTAGGGGATTGATGACCTCAGAAGTTAAGTCCCATAGTGCTCAGAGCCATTTGAACCATTTTTTGTACAGCAGTAACCGATCTAACAACTGCGCCAGACATTTGTTGACGTATGTAAGTGACCGCAGCGCTGTATTCTGTTTACATCTCTCTGTAGTTGAATGCGCATGCCTATACTTGTATCTTTGGCGCTTCAGCGTAATATACTGGATCACGCTAAAAATTATAAGTATTACGAGGATTAGTTTTGTACGGGGAAATTAGGAAAATACAAGCTTAATTACGGTATGTACGTGATAGACAGTAATGCTAAGGGAAACAACATTTTACGTACGAAATGAAGGACAAATTACAGCCTGCATTGGAACGCACAGAGTCATGGAAAAATCGATTACAGAGACAATGTACTGTACTTGTAACTTGTACTGAGTATCAGCCTTGTGGACGATAACGTATTGTTGCTGCAATGCTGATATTTATATGCAATATAATTTGGAATTTCCGTCTTTTCATAAGTGGCCACAACATAATGACTTGCAATAAATTAATTAGCGATGGTCGTTGTCGTCAGCTGGTACTTCTACCCGAGTTTTCATTTTTCTGCTGCATTTCCGTTATTGCATGGCAGTTCAGGTATGGAGATGCCTATGATGGCTTAGCAGACCAATGCTGGCATGAAACATGCGGTAACATGCATTACACATTACAGAGGGTGGAAGGCGTGGCTGGGTCTAGCGGAACTTGCATCTCTGCCGTTGTTCCTTCTCCTGCGTCCGACGTTCCTGCTCAAAATGTAAGCAGCTGAAGCAGCTGTGCGCCATTGTTTACGATTATCTGCTGCGGCGTTCCAGTTACTTGGGTCAATGTTTAGACTCTTCAGATTCGTCTTGAACTGATCCTTATAGCTGCTCACTTGTCGAGTAAGTCTGTTGTTTTTCACCCGCTCGACACGCCCAGCCCATCTAATGCAGTTAATTAGCGATAGTGGTATTCAATAACTTACTTATTCACGCCTCCTCACCAGCCACGAACGTATCTTTCAACAGGTTTCTACCCCACATAAAGTATGTCCAAGGGATATTGCCCGTTAATCGTGCAAAGCAAACAGAACATACTAATATGGCTGTCTGGACAGCTGTTACATCTTTCTATTTTTACCACATAGAGCACGTCCGAGGGGTATTGTTCGTTAATCGTACATAGAAAACAGAGCATATTAATGTGGCTGTCTGGACAGGTGCTACATCCATAAATTTTTATTTTTTTTCTGTCTTGAGCGTACTGCATTTTAAGAGAGTTGTACATCAGAGATGTTTCGTTTTTATTTACAGAACATCAGCAGTGTTTGACGTTTATTACTCCTTTTTACATGAGTCGAAGCAAAGGTTGTGGACGATAAATCTTTGTTGCACTTTCACCCTTCGCGATTTTTTGGCATTTGAGCACCAGCTTTTCCTTTTGTTGCGTTTGCGTGCTTTTCACATCATTTCACATTGGTAACACTTAACATATCATTTACAAAAGTGAAGTCCAAATAATGCAAATGCAGCAAAAAAAGAGTGTTCCTAGATGGCGAAGAATAGCGAAGAGTGGTACAACAAAGATTTTTTCCACTGCTAGCGACGAGGAAAAAATTCGCCGACGTTAGAACATGATAAAATGAGTAATAAATCTCAACAACCATTGATGATCCTTTACAATTAAAAGCGAAACGCGAATGATATAAAATTTTCTTAATCTCCTGCATGCTTAAGACAGAAAAACAAATAACAGTTGATAGAGAACATTGCGATATTGTGGGTTAGGCCTCTAACAAAATTACGTTTCCTAGTTTTCTTTTCACTTTAAATCTTGCCGGTCTTTCATGTAAGAAAATTTTTGGCTAAGAACGTAAAGATTTACATAAACCAATGTGGAGTTAACTTTCATGCGTCTGTCTTACTGCCGCATACATAGGTATTACAGAGTGGGCTCATTTGTTGCCCACAGTTTGGCTTTCGTATGTACACCGACGAGCCTAAAATTTTGATTAACTACAAAAAGGAGACTGTGATTTGCCCGATATCCGTGAAATGCAGAAACTGTCCTTGATGTCTCATACACAATATCTTACAATGAGGTGACAAAAGTCATGAGATAGCAATATGAGCACACGCAGATCGCGGTAGCATCGCGTACACAAAAGGTACAAAAGGCCACTGCATCGCGGAGCTGTCGTTTCCACTCAGGTGATTCATGTGAAAAAGTTCCCGACATAATCATGACCGCACGACGGGAGTTAACAGACTTTCAACGCGGGGTGGCAGTTAGAGCTAGACGCTTGGGACGGTCCGTTTCAGAAATCGTTTGGGAATTCAATATTTCACGATCCATAGTGTCAAGAGCGAGCCGAGAATACTGAATTTCAGGCATTACCTTTCACCGCGGACAACGCAGAGGATGACGGTATTCACTTAACGACCGAGACCAGAGGCGTCTGCGTAGAGTTGTTAGTGCAACACTGCGTGAAATAACCCCAGAAATCAATGTGATGCGTACGACGGACATACACTACTGGCCATTACAATTGCTGCACCACGAAGATGACGTGCTACAGACGCGAAATTTAACCTACAGGAAGAAGATGCTGTGATGTGCAAATGATCAGCTTTTCACAGCATTGACACAAGGTTGGCGCCGGTGGCGACACCTACAACGTGCTGACATGAGGAAAGTTTCCAACCGATTTCTCATTCACAAACAGCAGTTCACCGGCGTAGCCTGGTAAAACGTTGTTCAGATGCCTCGTGTAAGGAGGTGAAATGCCTGCCATCATATTTCCAACGTTGATAAAGGTCGGATTGTAGCCTATCGCGATTGCGGTTTATCGTATCGTGACATTGCTGCTCGCATTGGTCGAGATCCAATGACTGTTAGCAGAATATGGAATCGGTGGGTTCAGGAGGGTAATACGGAACGCCGTGCTGGATCCCAACGGCCTCGTATCACTAGCAATCGAGATGACAGGCATCTTACCCGCATGGCTATAACGGATCGTGCAGCCACGTGTCGTTCCCTGTATCAACAGATGGGGACGTTTGCAAGACAACAACCATCCGAACGAACAGTTCGACGACGTTTGCAGCAGCATGAAGTATCAGCTTGGAGACCATGGCTGCGGTTACCCTTCACGCTGTATCACAGACAGGAGAGCCTGCGATGGTGTACTCAACGACGGACCTGGGTGCACGAATGGCAGAACGTCATTTTTTCGGATGAATCCAGGTTCTGTTTACAACATCATGATGGTTGCATCCGTGTTTGGCAACATCGCGGTGAACACACATTGGAAGTGTGTATTCATCATCGCCATAATGGCGTATCACCCGGTGTGATGGTATCGGGTGCCATTGGTTACACGTCTCGGTCACCTCTTCTTCGCATTGATGGCACTTTGAACAGTGGAAGTTAAATTTCAGATGTGTTACGACCCGTGTCTGTACCCTTGATTCGATCCCTTCGAAACCCTACATTTCAGCAGGATAATGCACGACCGCAAGCTGCAGGTCCTGTACGGGCCTTTCTGGATACAGAAAATATTCAACTGCTGCCCTGGCCAGCACATTATCCAAATCTCTCACCAACTGAAAACGTCTGGTCAATGGTGGCCGAGCAACTGCCTCGTCCCAATACGCCAGTCACTACTCTTGATTAACTGTGGTATCGTGTTGAAGCTGCATGGGCAGCTGTACCTGTACACACCATCCAAGCTCTGTTTGACTCAATGCCCAGGCGTATCAAGGCCGTTATTACGGCCAGAGGTGGTTGTTCTGGGTACTGATTTCTCAGGATCTATGCACCCAAATTGCGTGAAAATGGAATCACATGTCACTTCTAGTATAATATATTTGTCCGATGAATACCCGTTTATCATCTGCATTTCTTCTTGGTGTACCAATTTTAATGGCCAGTAGTGTATCAGTTAGGATAGTGCGTCGAAATTAGGCTGTAATGGGCTATGACAGTACGACATCGCCTGCAGCGCCTCTCCTGGTCTTGTGAGCATATCGGTTGGACCCTAGGAAATCGTTGTCCCGTCGGATAAGTCCCGACGTCAGTCGGTAAGAGCTGATAGAGGGTTAAAGTGTGCCGCAGCACCTCGAAGCCATGGATCCAGTTTATCGACAGCGCGATGTTCAAGCTAGTGGCTGCTCCATCACGGTGTGGGTTATGTATACATGGAATGGATTGGGTCCTCTGTATTTTCGGGTACTTGGAGAACATTTGCACCCATTCATGGATCTCATGTTCCCAAACAAGGGTGGAATTTTTGCAGATGACAATGCGCCATCTCACCGGCCGCTATTGTTCGCGATTGGCGCGAAGAACATTATGGATACTTAGAACAAGTGGTTCGGCCACGCAGATCGCCCGATATCAATCCTTTTGGACATTTGCGAGACATAATCGAGAGGTTAGTTCGTGCACAAAATCCTGCACCGGCAACACTTTCGCTGTTATGGACGGCTGTAGAGGTAGCGTGGCTCAATATTTATGCATGGGACTTCTAACGACTTGTAGAGTCCATACCACGACGAGTTGCTGTACTACGCTCGATAAAACGATCCCCGACACAATATTAGGAGGTAGCCAACGAGTTTTGTCACCTTAATTTATACACACATAAGCACTTTACATACTCCGTCTTCAGGCCACGAGTGGCCTACCGGGACCAACCGACCGCCATGTCATCCTCAGTGGAGGATGCGGATAGGAGGGGCGTGGGGTCAGCACACCACTCTCCCGGTCGTTACGATGGTTTTCTTGACCGAAACCGCTACTAATCGGTCGAGTAGCTCCTCTATTGGCATCACGAGGCTGAGTGCACCTCGACGAAAAATGGCAGCTGCGCATGGCGGCCTGGATGGTCACCCATCCAAGTGCCGACCACGCCCGACAGCGCTTAACTTCGGTGATCTCCCGGGAACCGGTGTATCCACTGCGGCAAGGTCGTTGCCATAATTTATACACAGATAAGACAGGAAACTGATGAGTCAGTTCAGCGTAACGTGTTATGATTATACACGCAGTCCGAAACAGAAAGATTTTTACCTGCGAGTTGTACCTTGTGCAGCCAGGCCCGGAACTGCTGGGTGTGTTCGACAGGGAACACCCCCAGCGCGGACGGACCCCACCACAGGGCAACGTGCTCCGACACCTGGCCGACCTCTCCCCACAGTATCTCCTGGTAGTATTCCACCACCTTGGTGTGGACTTCCTTCGTCACCTTTGGGAGACCTGTTTGCAAAAGACTACGTACAGTAAAATAATTCAGTTCTCCACTTACAGTTTTGCTTATGAAAGCAGTAGAGTCTACATGGTAAGAAGCGGTATCTCACCTGAGGATTTGGAAGGCTTTATTCCTCTGCTGCCCAGCATTTGTGGAACGCTGAAAGCAGCAACAGCTAAGAGTGTGGCTACGTGCTCCTCCTCAATTTCTAACAATCTTTCCATGGCTGACATGTTACCTCCAGGCAGTACTAAAATCTGTTGGACGGTGGTGCTTCCAGGTGGTATAAACCCAATTGTGGGTGGAGTTATATGTTTTGCCAGTGCTCTGCAAAGGAAAAAGAAAATAAGATTTTGCGTAAGAAGGAATTTCTGCACTGAAGCGCCAAAGAAACTGGTATAGGCTTGCGTATTCAAATACAGACATATGTAAACTGGGAGAATACGGCGCTGCGGTCGGCAACGCCTAAAAAGTGGTTCAAATGGCTCTGAGCACAATGGGACTTAACTTCGGAGGTCATCAGTGCCCTAGAACCTAGAACTACTTAAACCTAACTAACCTAAGGACGTCACACACATCCATGCCCGAGGCAGGATTCGAACCTGCAACCGTAGCGGTCGCGCGGTTCCAGATTGTAGCGCCTAGAACCGCTCGGCCACTCCGGCCGGCGTCAGAGTAGGTCTTTCCCGTTATGTACGGCCGTCCTTGACATGCTGTGGTTTGCCAGTTCCAGCTGTGATGTCACAAACCACCGAGTGTGATTTGTTATGGAAAGCCCGTGAATGTGCGGCTTTTCCTGGTTGGAAAGTTCTCCACAGGCTCATCGACAAGGGCAAGCCCCATCACAAGCGACTGACAAGTATCCTGCCTTAAATATAACTCGTGAATTCCCTATCATTTTCGTGAATATCAATTTTTGTCTGCTTTGTTCTCCCAAAGTTAGCCGAGAAATTTAGAAATTGAATATGTAAGAACATATTCTACTAAAATATCTATTTTTATATTTTGTTATGTTTTTAATACTTTTCCGATCCGGGCCTGGGTCGTGGTTCGACTCCCGACCTGACACACAGTTATAACTTTTCACGAAATGAGAAAAAATAGTTACGTGAGTGGCTTCATACACGTGCGTAGGCTCTCACGTCCATCGCCAGTTTGAAAAAAAAATCCTTTTGGACATTACGTCGCGGTATTACGTACAACTATAAAGCCGACGTTTTGCAGAGATCCTCTTCAGTGCGATGAAACTGTAGTAGTGTAAAGCCGTACTCCAACAGGATTTATAGTGCACAGTGACAAACTGCAAAACTGTTTTCGTAATGATAAAAACTATTATTTAGTCTCATGCCTTCAAAACTATTTAGTTATGGATCGTTATGTTGCTAGGAATTCCCTCTTTGAAATATTGTAGATCGCTGATTTATAATTAGAAAATTTAAAGACATCTTCAGGAACAATTTGTGGTGTCACCGCCAGACACCACACTTGCTAGGTGGTAGCTTTTAAATCGGCCGCGGTCCATTAGTATACGACGGACCCGCGTGTCGCCACTGTCAGTAATTGCAGACCGAGCGCCACCACACAGTAGGTCTAGAGAGACGTCCTGGCACTCGCCCCAGTTGTACGGACGACTTAGCTAGCGATGCAACACTGACGAAGCCTCGCTTATTTGCAGAGAAGATAGTTAGAATAGCCTTCAGCTAATTCAATTGCTACGACCTAGCAAGGCGCCATTTATCCTTTGCTATGTATCTAATGAAGCATGTACAGTAACAAGACCAATGTTCACCAATTGTGGATCAAAGTTAAGTATTCCAGAAGCTACGTGCTTTTCTTTATAGCATTCATTACGTATCCTGTTTCAGACCTCACGCCATCCTGCGTGAGCTTATAGCGTGCATTTCGGCTTCCTCAAACAACACGGTGTTGGCACTTCTGCCGACACTTCACAATTTTTCCATTATATTTGGACAGTTGAGCTCCGTGGCCGTGGATAATGATATTTCACTGTAAAAATACAGCAACCAGCCACTTTTTAATGCGTTTTATTTATGCCAATATGCATTTCGGGTTTGCACCCATCTTCAGCTGGCAAATTACATGTATCTTCAGTTTCTACAGTGGTAAAATAGCGACAGCAGTTTGGATGCTGCAGCTGGCCTATGAAAAAGCAACGATTCCAATCATTTACTTCAATTTCGCGAGTTTAAAGTTACGCACTATCTGTTGTTCATTTTACTTACATTCTCCCCTCCTTATTTTTTCTTGGCCTTTCTTCTTTTTTGTAACAGCACAAACACTTTTTATCACGTATTTTACACAGGCGCACTGCGTTATCCGCCATGTTGTCGACTGACAGTTTTGTTTACATACAAGCAGTTTATCTAAAAAACTTAGTTTACATCGTACTTAGAATACTTCTATCACCCAAGTCAATGTTTAGTAAACAGTAGCTTAGCTAGAACCTCAAAACTTTCGTAAAATATAAATCTGTCCATAGATAAACTGCTTGTATGTAAACAAAAGTGTCAGTCGACAACATGGCGGATAACGCAGTGCGCCTGTGTAAAATACGTGATAAAAAGTGTTTGTGCTGTTACAAAAAAGAAGAAAGGCCAAGAAAAAACAAGGAGAGGAGAATGTAAGTAAAATGAACAACTGATAGTGCGTAACTTTAAACTCGCGAAATGGAAGTAAATGATTGGAATCGTTGCTTTTTCATAGGCCAGCTGCAGCATCCAAACTGCTGTCGCTATTTTACCACTGTAGAAACTGAAGATACATGTAATTTGCCAGCTGAAGATGGGTGCAAACCCGAAATGCATATTGGCATAAATAAAACGCATTAAAAAGTGGCTGGTCGCTGTATTTTTACACTGAAATATCATCTTCAGGAAACTTAATGTACAGGCACAAACAAAAAATCGTCGTTTGTGATGTTATAAAATCTACAAACGTTTTGATGAAAAGGCTAGAACATTAACAAAACATGATCAAGCACTAATGAGGTATGTCAGAGAAGTGATATCAAAATTCATTGCCTGAAGTAAAAGCATACTTCCCTGTAGAATCAGCGAGCTAACGTCCCAGAGAAACCTTTTGCCTTGGCAGTACCTCGTAACTAGACGTCAATTGAAATTAGAGTGGTAGGGCCATTACCTGTAGACTTCCAGGCTGGAGTTTTCCGTTTGCTCAGGGCTGGTCATCTCATCCCCTGTCACCAGCCCGGAGTGATCGTGAGCCTGGTAGCTGTGCATCAGCGTGTAGACCAGGCTGTAGCAGCTCCGCTCGGCTCGGTGCTGTGCCAGGATCTGTGCCCAACAGCGAGAAATACAAGCACTATTTGCCATATAATTTATGTCTTTGGGGCTACACTAAAAAGTAACCACAAAACACAAATCATTTAAAGTTTAAACGTCTTGTAACTCCTATGTCATTCTCAGAGTCAATTCTGAAAATGGATTGAAATTATCAAACTTTGATTTTCGCACATCCAGTATTTCATATTGCACTCTCAGGGGGAATACAATGGCGATTAGACAGCACACATGAATACTTAGTGGCAGTTTAGATCACTTATCAACATTGTGACACGGTTCTTCGAAATTTTCTTTCTTTTTTAATTTTGCAGAACGTTAAATGCTCTGTTTACGTTATATTGCGGTCAGCAGAATTCCAAAAGTTATAAATTCAATTCATATTTCATTAACCCATATCCTTAGTAACACCATAAATGCGAAAGTAACTCTGATGCGTTTTCACGACCAAAGTCCTGAACCGATTTCAGCGAAATTTGGTATGTAGATAGCTTGAACTCTGAGAGAACATAGGCTACTTTATAAAGTGTATAGTACGAGATATTTATTGATTTTAAGAATATAACTAGAATTATGGAAACATACTTACTCTCTGAAAGAGCTATTTACTCATTGACTTTTGAATTATTTATGAAAATTCTTTTATTGGCTGCTAAGCGCTACATAATATGATTCATCGTGATGAATACACTGATTATGCAGTCATCAGTGTGGATAATCCATACTTCCATACTAATAATATTAAATGTGAAAATAACTCTCTCTCGTACGTTTTTACAACTAAAATGCTGAACGAATTTTGGTGAAATTTGGAATGGGTATTGCCTGAACCGTAAGGAACAACATAGGCTGCTTTAGAAATTAAAACAAAAAAACTGGCCCTAAGCGGGTGTAGTAGGGATTGCAACCTCTATGTTTACACTAGTGAACACAAGCAATGTTTAAAAATATTAAATCTGTTGCATAATGTACACGTTGTATAATGTATTACTACTTCAGTAGCACCATCCATAGAAGAGCACTCCTGCCTACATCGCGACATGTAGCACTGAGGGGGACAGGAGTGCGTGAGCTGGACAGGAAGAGAGGGGGGGGGGGGCTCGGGTGGTGGGGGGGGGGGGGGAGGGAAGGGCACATCACAAACCACACTTACCCGAACAGCAAGACACGTGAGGGAAGCTGACGTTATTGTGCTTAAAATAGCTTACTTACTCACCATCACTCTTAGCAATTGAACTACTGATGAATAAGCATAGCCACAGGTCATGGATAGTAGACACCAAGGGATTATCTAAGCAGCATAATAAGTCACATTACTAGAGTCATTTCACAGTGAATGTGTTCAATATTTTGTTTACATGCGTATTTATTTATTTTACAGTGTCTCTTTACAGTTAGTCATTATATTCTAACAGGTTTTCATTGACCAACATCCAACATCTGATAAGCTCTATTGTTCTATAACCAAGCGAACTGACACACTGATTAAGACAATGGGCTCATAATTGGGAGAGTGATGGTTCAAATCTGGGTCCAGGCATCCATGTTTAGGTTTTCCATTGTTCCTGTAAATAGACTGAAGGAAATTATGAGATGGTTCCATTTATTTCATTATCATTCCCTGATCCGATCTAGTGCACCGTTTCTAGTGCCATAGTCGTTCACTGAACGTTGAACATTAATGTACATTATTTTATGTGCTGTCCATGACACTCCTTTCTGTGGAACAGCACAGGTAAAGGCGGCAAAAAACTCTTCTGATGAAGAAAATTGCTGCCACGCCTAGGTTTATTGTAACTTGGGAAGTAAGTCGAATTAGAGTGGACTCTTATCCTGACTGTAGTAAACGTGTTCAATCAATTTTTTTCTCTTACCGCATTTAATGGACCACTGTCTAAGAAAAAGTAGTTTTGTACATTTTTCTGTACGGTTTTCGCAGAAAATCACAATAACACACTGCAGTGACATTTTCTGCGCAGTTAATTCGTTGGAACATAACCAAAGGTTATCAATTACTTAGTCTTTGTATCAACCTTTCGATTCTTATCTCTTTGTTTCGGGATAGTTAAACCTTTCAATTCCCTGGACGGTGGTTACAACTACGGCTCGAATTCTCTAACCCACGCTTCACCAGTGGCATCGTTTAGATATCGAAAGGTTTCACCTATAACGTAGAATCTTTGTTTACATGGGATGTACAGTAATTCTTGCTACATTTATGGACATTTATTTACATATCGTACGACGATCTTGAAGAGGTATGTGTGAAGTGTTTAACTTCGTTCGCTTCCTATTGTTTTGTTATTCTTCCCTGTCTTGGATCATCGTATTCTCCACTGTTAACTCACCGCAACCCCAACTTATAAAGCTGTGTATTTGTATCTGGTATTTGTCAAGTAAAGTGTCAAACTTAATGTACAACCTTTGATCTTCAACAATTAGAGTAACCGAGACTGTTTCAGATTCCATATCAAGCTCGTATTACTTAAAAACAAATCGTTATGGATGAGAAAAACACTTGCTTTTATTTCATACCTCAAACATATTTTCCACTGTTGTTGCCCTGTCCGAACCTGACAAACTCAGTATATGTTCAACGAATAACACATACTAGCTGAGACCCGGCGTTGCCTGAGTATGTGCTTCTTCCAATCTTTTATCAGTCCGTCTCCTCCACCCCGTTCTCTGTCCTCTTCCTCTAACACCCACTCTCTGTCTATCTCCTCCTGCTGCTCTCTCCGTCCATCTCCTGTTTTCCCCTCTCTTTGTGAATGTGCTCCCCCCCCCCCCCCCTCTGTCCTTCTGTTCTCTCTCCCTCAGTCCATCTCCTCCTCCACCCTCTAATCCCATCTGCTCCTTCCTCTCTCTTTGTCCATACCCGCCTCTCATTTCTCTTCCTCCCCTGTCTCTGTCCTCCACCTCCTCTCCTCTTTCTCTATCCATCTCTTCCTCTTTTCTCTCTCTGTCCATTTCTCCCTCCCCTTCTCTGTCTATTCCCTCCTCCCCCTTCTCCCTCCACGTTATCATGCCCTCCCCTATAGGAAACTGGTAGTTCTTACCCCCACACTATTTCTTCCCGGATTGTAACTAATTTGTGTGGCAAATTTGATTGAAATCGTTCCATGGTTTTAGGCTAAGATTTTTACCCTTGGATTTTCGCATGTATGCACATGTCACATATATTTCACACAGATTTGAACATATATTTCATTTATATCTATAGCGAATATCGTCATACAGTTTCATTTTCGCTCAGCTCAACGTTTATGACATCGTATCACCTTAACTATACGTTGTACACTGATATAATTTTGCATATACATCCAGTGGTATATGTAGGTACTGTCTGTGCAATGTGTTGACACTAGAGCTAATAATAAATAAGTAACAAATTAAACCGTTATGCATCTTCCAGTAGTTTTTCTAGCATCAAGGTTTTTACGACATATTTCCTGAGCTATGTGTCGTAAAATGATACATTCAGCGGCATGTCTGGATACTGTCTGCAAAAATTGTTGCGAGTAGAGTTAGTAGCAACGAAGTAATAAATTTAAACGTCTTACATGACACGTCAGTTTTTCACGCGCCTCAGTATTTATCATATCATATCTCCTAATCTACGTATCGTACAATGATATAATTTTTCTGGTACCTTTATTGGTACATATGAATACTGTATGAAAAATGTGCCACGAACACAGTTAGTAGTAAATAAGTAATAAATTAAAATGTCACGTTTCATGCAGCAGTTTTACTGCACGAACGGCGGAAGAGTAGTAAGCGATAAACATTTTTCTTTTCTTCATTTTGCGGGGTTCGTCATCGAGACAAATTTTGCAAAGGTTTGAAATTATGCGTAAAGTTTGTTGCAAGGCGCTAAGTGCACTCATTCTGTAATACTGGATGAGTGAAATATGGCTATTTGCGCGTTGTGTGCCACACCTCGTTTTCACCCCCACCATCCACCTTTAATAAGTAGGTGGTTCTTTCTCCCAGAGCTATTCTTTCCAGGCGACAAGTGATATGTGTACCAAGTTTGGCTGAAATCGGTCCAGTGGTTTAGAAGATTTATTTAATCCTGTAGACTGGAGATAAACAGCGGGCCCTCTAATGACAGACAATCGTTAGTCAATCTCTTCTTTCAAAACACCATATTCGATAAAGCACTCCAATATCGTCTGACTAACGGCGTATTCCAGGTAGAAACTGTGGTAGGTGGTTCCCCAATGCAGTGGCTCTTCTGCAGGTCGTAAGAAGTCTGCTGATCAGTGAAGTCACACACTGACCAGTTGCAAAACGCAGAAGCGTGATTCAGTTAGCCAGGATGTCAGGCAGTGAGTAGAGAGGCGAGTAAAATTGCAAACCACTAAATTCAGCTTGCCACAGGGAGCACAATCTGGCATACTAACGAAAATTTGGGGGGGTACTAAATGTTACATTCTGCAGAATCATCATTGCAACCACTTGGTGTGGGTGGACCTTATGAGTTACTAACTATGTAAAGATCTCCAGAAGAATGTACCCACATTTCACCAGACGAGGTACGAGCATAATTATATAGATAATTTACAATCCTATCTCAAGAATTTATTTAATCCTGACCGTAAGATGCATTTTATCAGCTGATCGTCCAACTGCTTACTGTGTTGGTGACTTCACAGCGGATGAATCAAGTTCAGTCCCGTGACAGAAAACTGTGATGTTTCGTTTTACAGAAGTATCAATTTTGTGGCTACGGGCTCCTTATCAGTGACCAATAATTCTTGTGTGTGATACTTGGACATAAAAGTAATATCGTCAGCTCGAATGCTGGTTTGAAGACCATAGTGTTTGATAGGCATTGTCCTACTGGAGATGGTCTACCCTCTCCTACCACCGACCTATGAAATGATATAATCATCTAGCTGTAGAGCTACACACAATTTAACGTAGCATCATAATCGCTGTGCAGTTTGGAATTTTTCACACCTACAAAAAAATTTCCGGAAGTTAAATTATCGACATAGTATTATGCTGATACATTGGCTATGTACCGCCGTGTCTGGTGAGGGACTTGTTTGTGCTGCATATTTTGATGGTAATAGTTCTTTGCAACAAAGTCGAAATGCTATATTTTGTAGAACAACCGAGAATGTCTGGCGTACACTTGACGGCCTGTGTACCTGGTTACAAGAATAATGATAGAGTGATAGAGTTCGAAAGCTGTATATTGAAATACCTAGTCCCACCACTGGCGGTATTGCAATAATGAAATCCCATACTGCTACTAAATGTGTGCGTCGTAATCCCTATATTTCGTGGTACTGTATTTCCACTGCAACGATTATTGATCACTGCATCTCCCTATTGCTTTGAGGTGTGGTCGTTAACGCATTGATAATAATCACTGACTCCTTGTGGGCGCAAAGAAGGCGGTGTCCATCAGCAAAATACATCACCAGTAGTTGCACACATTACTGAATTAAAATTTCCAATCGCTTTATTTTTGCCATAATTTCAGAATCTGTAGTTACACTCACAGATTTATATTAATGACAGGGGATATTTCGAGACGCAGCTTAAGTACCGATCCAGGGAAACTCATACAATCTGACTGCTATTGCCACTTCGTACTTAATGTAGATGCTGAAGAACCGTTTCTAGGCTCATTTCGCATAAAAATTCCGGCGTGTCTCTACATTTATTGGCTAAATAGAACGCTGTCCAGCTTATGAAACCAATGGTAGACCAGCAAAAGGTACCCCATTAGGCAGTTTTAACTGAAAATAAAATCCGTGAATTCTTTGCGAGAATCCGAACTTCAGAAGCATTACCACATCTAACGGAATGGTAGTAAATATTAGGAAAATGAAAAATGTAATGTAAACCAACTTACCTGCTTGAAAAGTATGCATTTAGTACGTTAAATAAATAAACAAGTTTTTTGAATAACATTCACTATCTTCAGAAAACAACAGCTACACTATAATAAATTCTTACATGACTTTGATGAAAGACGTGGAAAATACAGAGAAAATAATTGTTAGGATGCTGCGCCAATGGAACCATGTTACAAAAAGATATATTTACTTACCTGAATAAGTTTGGTAATCGAGAGTTTCCTTAGGGGATGATACAGTATTGGGCAGGTGTTTCTACAAATGGTGGCTACACTAATTCTGTCGGCAGACGGCAGAGACAACAAGTCGTTATAGAGACTTGCTAATCTGGAAAGAAACAAATTAATTCAAGATGAGAATGACACTAATTGAGGTTTCTCTAAATTTTAAAGAATAGCAAGGCATTAGTCTACTATTCCGCTACCGTGAAAAACACACGATACCAGCATTCGCTCTGAACAATTGTAAATTTTGACAAAACGATATTAATCAAAGGTCTGAGAAAGAAAATGAGCTCTGTACTCGTTTTCAACCAGCAACGCAGCTGAAATGAGAGGCTTTGTGCACGATTATTTTTTTACCGTTTTAGGGCAATACTAAGACAGAATCAGTGCCTTGATTAACTGCATTCGGTATTTCATGACAAATACATGTAATTGATTTAACCCATTCAGACACACAAGAAATTCGCTTGAAGATGAAAGACGAAGTGGGGCTCCCAGAAACAGCTGCTGTACAGCAAAAAGCGCGTCTTATGTTAGGAGAATGAGTGTTTCCAGTTGGTGCATACTACACCGTCTCGTGGGAGAAAAATATTCGCGGCCTCGTGCAGAAGTCGTATACAGTTGCCTTTACGGTTAGAATATTGCTCACAGTCATCAGCAATGTTACAATGGAACTTGTTTACTCTGCGGACTTTCAGTCCTTGTGTCAAATTGGAATTATTTTATGTCTGAGCCGCACCAACTGATCGGAGTGCCGAAAAACAAGAATCATGGTTAATTAATTCCAAATACTGATACTTTCTCATGTACCCGATCTACAAGGTTGCGATTATTTCCTCGTTCTTTTAGGCACCATTTTGAATACCTAAAAGCAACTGTGTTTGCATACAAAGTGTTTCTCAGAATGCTTCTCAATAAGAATAGCCGCAGAACTCTGCCAAAGTTCCTTTGAGACGATCTGCTTGTGCATACATAACGGGAAATATCAATATGAGACGATAAGTTGTCAGTAAAGCATGAATTTACGTTACTCACCAACAGCAACACCCACGTAACAGCGCGCCACACACTTTCACTCTGATTCACGACAAGTAGGCTTTAGTGAACCATCCCGATTAATGACTTTTAACAACAGTCCGCAACTAGCGAAAGACGAATGGAGCAAGGCCCATACAGGGCACAACTCTCTGGATGGCATCTAATGCAATAAACAATGCACAGAAGTGTTGATTGCAATAAACGACATATTGTAATTCTTTTTCGTGAGGATTTTAACAAGAAACAAGAATAGTCCACATAGTCACGGTCAAGGAAAAAGGAGAAAACGCCGCAAAAACAGGCATTTCTTACGAACAGAGCTATCAACAAAAAATGCCGAGATAGAAAACAGCTTTATTAAGATCTTTGAGTATTCATGTTAAATGTTTTTCTGTTTCCAGTTTTGTCCATGATTATGAGGCCATACTTCGAAATGTATTGCAAAAACTAAGGTAACTTTCAAAATGGTTCAAATGGCTCTGAGCACTATGGGACTTAACATCTGAGGTCATCAGTCCCCTAGAACTTAGAACTACTTAAACCTAACTAACCTAAGGACATCACACACATCCATGCCCGAGGCAGGATTCGAACCTGCGACCGTAGCAGTCACGCGGTTCCGGACTGAAGTGCCTAGAACCGCACGGCCACCGCGGCCGGCTAAGGTAATTTTAAGTAAGTTAACCCCCCCTCCCTCCCACATGAAACATGTACCTTGGCGTCGGTGGGGCGGCTTGCATGCTTCAGCGATGCAGATAGCCGTAATGTAGGTGCAGCCACAACGGAGGGGTATCTGTTTAGAGGCCAGATAAGCGTGTGGTTCCTGAAGACGGGCAGCAGCCTTTTCAGTAGTTGCAGGGGCAACAGTCTGGATGATTGACTGATCCGGCATTGTAACATCAACCAAAATGGCCTAGCTGTGCTTATACTGCGAATGGTTGGAATCAAGGGAAAACTACGGCCGCAATTTTTCCCTGTGGGATGCAGCTCTTCTGCAGGGTTAAGTCATGATGGTTTCCTCCTGGGTAAAATATTTCAGACGTAAATCAGTCCCACAATCGGATCTGCGGGCAGGGACTACTCAGGAGAATATCGTCATCAGGAGAAACAAAACTGGCGTCTCATGAATCGGAGCGTCGAATGTTAGCTCCCTTAATCGGAAAGGTAGGTCAGAAAATTTAAAAAAAGGAGATGGATAAATTGAACTTAGATATAGTGAGAATTAGCGAAATTCGGTGGCAGGGGGAACAGGACTTCTGGTAAGTTGAATCCAGGGTTTTAAATCAAAAATGAGATAGGAGTAATGGAGGAGTAGCTTTAATAATGAATAAGAAAGCAGGAAGGAGGGTAAGATAGTACGCAGAGCATAGTGAACGCATTATCGTAACAAAGATACAAATGAAGCCCACGCGTACCAGAGTGGTACAATGGTTGGCTCTGAGCACTATGGGACTTAACTTTTGAGGTCATCAGTCCCATAGAACTTAGAACTACTTAAACCTAACTAACCTAAGAACATCACACACATCCATGCCCAAGGCAGGATTCGAAGCTGCGACCGTAGCGGTCGCGCGGTTCCCGATTGTAGCGCTTAGAACCGCTCGGCCACCCTGGCCGGCAGAATAGTACAAGTTTATGCTCCAACTAGCTCCGCAGATGACGAAGAGATTAAAGAAATGTATCATGAGATAAAAGAAGTTATTCACATAGTTAAAGGAGATGTAAATGGGAAATACCAATCGACACAGAAGGTCCATTTTTGTTATTATATCTGTTTTTCCACATTCATACAAAGCCTGCGAAAATCAATCAGAATAAACTAGACATAATTATTTACAGGTTCAGATATAGGAAATAAAAAGGAATATAGTGATTACAAATGGCTATTACTAATGGATAGCGATGTTCCGATAAGAATTATAGAGAACATGAAAGATAGCTCTAAAGTTTGATCATTACACAAGACGCCTGGATAAGTTGCCACTAATGTATTGTGTGCAGCTCCAGCACAAAAATTGTACGGTTTAGCTTTTTTCGTTGGGCTGTGTCAACAAACACTTATCTGGATTACTTGAGCAATGGCAGATACCACATCCTCATACGGTTTCCACGGACAACATCTTTTAGCGAGATGAAGCACTCTCACATTGAGATGTGGAGGTTCGTACATTTTTATATCAGCATCTTCCAAAACGTCCGACATCGTAGCTGGATGGTCGGCGTGGCTGACTGCAATGCGGAGCACCCGAGTTCGTTTCCCGGTACTGCCAAGGATTATTAGTGGTAGCAATGGAACGAGCTGCACTCAGCTTCGTGACGCCAATTGAGCAGCTACCTGACAGAGGAGTAGCAGTTCCAGGTCGCGAAAACTGTGTGCTGACCCCACTCCCCTCCAAACCGCATCCATTGGCATATGACGACACGGCGGTCGGTCGGACCGATGCCCCCCCCCCCTCCCCTCCCCCAAGGGCCTGTGGACGGAGTTTACATTTATGGTGTCTTCGAAACCGTTGGACATGACGAGATGCGTTCTGCTGTTGATTATCTACATCTCTGGACATGACACCAAGCTTTTATTTTTATCGGGTTAAGTGGAAGACCTTGTGTATGTGACTCCTTTGACGAAAACAATTACTGAACTCAAAACGCACATTTGTAATGAGCTTACATAGGTGACTGCACATACACTATCTGGGCAGCCCTATGTAATGCAGAACTGAGTACTTGATATTGCGAGAGAAGGACCACTGGCGAGTATAAAAGGAGGTGGGGAATACTGTGTAGTCAGTAGAGAAGCAGCAACAGTGGAATGGATCGGTCAGAGAGTTCAGTAACTTCAAACATGGACTAGTCACTGGATGACACCTAAGTAACAAATCCATCCGGGACGTTAGAACCCTCCTTAAGCTGCGCAAGTTGACTGTTGGTGATGTAATTGTTAAGTGGAAATGCGAATGCAACCACAATCAAATCAAGACCTGACAGATCACATGTACGCAAGGACATGGACTGTCGAGCATTGTGGAAAGATGATTGCAAAAACTCGGATGAAATCAGCGTAAGGGATCACTCTTGAGTTCCAAAGTAGTACCAACAGTCCAGCTAGCATAATGGTTGTGCATAAAGAGTTCATAAGAATTTGCTACGATGGTCGAGCATCTTCTCATAATCCACACGTTTCTATAGTCGTCGAGCAACTATTGAGGTGGTGCAAAAAGAAGAACGACACTGAACAGAGGACGACAGGAAACGGGTGATTTTATGAATCATGGTACACCGTGTTGCAGCCCAGTGCAAGGGTTTGGATCTGCCGAATGCCTGGAAAACGTAACCTGCCATCCCGTGTAGAGCTAACAATTAAGTATGGAGGAGGTGGGGTTATGATTTATGAATGTTTGTAGTGGTAAGGATGTGGTCCCCTTATCGCGGTTAAGAAAATGCTAAATAAGGTAAGAAATAAATACATTTTACAGCATTATGTACTCTGTAGACTAGGGGAACAGATCAGTGAAGATGATTGTATCAGCATGACAGTGCACTATGTCATAAAGCATAACCTGCGATGCGGTGGTTTACGGATAGTAACATTCGTGAAATGGATTTGCCTGCGTAGAGTCCCGACCAGAACTCAATGGCACACCTTTGGGATGAGTTAGAACGTCGACTTAGCTCTAGCGCTCGGCGCTCAACATTTATATCTCCTCTGGTTTCGGCTTGTGGGAGGGAATGGGCTGCTACTCCTATATAGGCATTCAGACACCTCACTGAGGGTGTCCCCAGCAGATCTGAAGCCTGTCATAAAGGCGACAGGTGAACAGAGTCCATATTAATGAACACTAATATTCGACTGGATACACTTTTGGTCCGATAGTGTGTCCTTCACACCGTTTGACGATGAACAGAATATCGCTTAAACTTTCCGCGAGAAACCAGAGGGGTTCATGTAGGTCACCTGTGCAAATGTCTAAAAGAAATTGATCTTCTGTTTATATTCTCTGTAACTCTCTGCTCGACGTAGCCCCTGATCGAGGCGCAGTGCACCTATTAACAAGTCATGGTCCATATCTCAAACTTCTGCATCGAGTGGGATGTAGTAACACACCAGTCGGTGAATGTGGAGAGGAATAAATGGTTTGGGAGACAATCTGATCAGCTGTTTTGCAGATGACGCTGTCGTTTATCGACTAATAAAGTCATCACAAGATAAAAACAATTTGCAAACCGATTCAGAAAAGATATCTGAATGGTGCGAAAATTGGCAGTTGATCCTAAATAACGAAAAGTGTGAGGTCATCCACAGGAGTGCTAAAAGAAATCTGTTAAACTTCGGTTACACGATAAATCAGTCAAATCTAAAGGCCGTAAATTCAACTAAATACCTAGGAATTGCAATTACGAACAACTTAAATTGGAAGGAACACGTAGAAAATGTTGTGGGGAAGGCTAACCAAAGACTGCGTTTTACTGACAGGACACTTAGGAAATGTAACAGATCTACTAAGGAGGCTGCCTACAATACGCTTGTCCGACCTCTTTTAGAATACTGCTGCGCGTTGTGGAATCCTTACCAGATAGGACTGATGGAGTTCATCGAAGAAGTTCAAAGAAGGGCAGCACGTTTTGTATTATCGCGAAATATGGGAGAGAGAGTGTAACTGAAATGATACAGGATTTGGGATGGACATCATTGAAAGAAAGGCGTTTTTCGTTGCGACGGAACCTTCTCACGAAATTCCAATCACCAACTTTCTCCTCCGAATGCGAAAATATTTTGTTCACACTGACCTACATAGAGAGAAATGATCACCACGATAAAATAAGGGAAACCAGAGCTCGCACGGAAAGATATAAGTGTTCATTCTTTCTTCGGGCTATACGAGATTGGAATAATAGAGAATTGTGAAGGTGGTTCGATGAACCCTGTGCCAGGCACTTAAATGTAATTTTCAGAGTATCCATGTAGATGTACAAGGTTCAGCTGACTATGTCGTTCTCTGACGCCCCCTTTTTCATGCAGAGAGAGACTACAGACAATTAGAGTGCCATCTGCAAACAATTGTCCAAAAATGTGCAAATGTGTGTGAGTTCCTAAGGGACCAAACTACTAAGGTCATCGGTCCCTAGTCTTACACAGTACTTAAACTAACTTATGCTAAGAACAACACACACACCCATGCCCGAGGGAGGACTTGAACCTCAAGCGGGAGGGGCCGTGCAATCCGTGACATGGCTCCTCAATCCGTTCAGCCACTCCGCGCGGCAAACAATTGTAAGCAAACAAAACTTGTGGACTAAAGGCAATCGGACAGCACATGAGGTACCTAAAAAGCAGCTGCTTAACTTTCAGTCCTAAGGTCAAATTGAATGTCAAAATAACGTCAACAGGTCACAAGAAGCGTTCCTTCAACTATAGATAATAATAGGTACATGTAAATTTAACGAAGAGAAACTTCAAGAAAAAAAGGAAAATAAAATAAAAATAAAAGAAAGAATGCCATGGCTACCCACACGGGTATGGATAAACTCGAGGATTGCCGAGTCACGCACATAACAGTGTGGGTGACGTAGAATACTGTAGCAGAACTGATTCTTATTTTTTAAACTTCTGTTTTACTTCTACATTAATGCTATCAATGGTTGCTGTTAACATGATTTACTACTACATACATAATAGTGTTCTTCGTAAAGAAGGGAAAGCAGAAAGGTGGAAGGAGTATATAGAGGGTCTGTACAAGGGCGATTTTCTTGAGGTCAATATTATAGAAATGGAAGAGAATGTAGATGAAGATGAAATAGGAGATATGATCCTGCGTGAAGAGTTTGACAGAGCACTGAAAGACCTGAGTCGAAACAAGGCCCCGGGAGTAGACAACATTCCATTAGAACTACTGACAGTCTTGTGAGAGCCAGGCCTAACAAAATTCTACCGTCTGCTGAGAAAGATGTATGAGACAGGCGAAATACCCACAGACTTCAAGAAGAATACAATAATTCCAACCCCAAAGAAAGCAGTTGTCGACAGATGTGAAAATTACCGAACTATCAGTTTAATAAACCACGGCTCCAAAAAACTAACACGAATTCTTTACAGACAAATGGAAAAACTGGTAGAAGGCGACCTCGGGGAAGATCAGTTCGGATTCCGTAGAAATGTTGGAACACGTGAGGCAATACTGACCCTACGACTCATCTTAGGAGAAAGATTAAGGAAAGGCAAACCTACGTTTCTAGCATTTGTAGACTTAGAGAAAGCTTTTGACAATGTTCACTGGTATACTCTCTTTCAAATTCTGAAGGTGGCAGGTGTAAAATATAGGGAGCGAAAGGCTATTTACAATTTTTGCAGATATCAGATGGCAGTTATAAGAGTCGATGGACATGAAAGGAAAGCAGTGGTTGGGAAGGGAGTGAGACAGGGTTGTATCCTCTCCCCGATGCTATTCAATCTGTATATTGAGCAAACAGCAAAGGAAAAAAAAGAAAAATTCGGAGTAGGTATTAAAATCCATGGAGAAGAAATAAAAAGTTTGAGGTTCGCTGATGACATTGTAATTCTGTCAGTGACAGCAAAGGACCTGGAAGAGCAGTTGAACGGAATGGACAGTGTCTTGAAAGGAGGATATAAGATGAACATCAACAAAAGCAAAACGAGGATAATGGAATGTAGTCAAATTAAATCTGGTGATGCTGCGGGAATTAAATTAGGAAATGAGACGCGTAAAGTAGTAAAGGAGTTTTGCTATTTGGGGAGCAAAACAACTGATGATGATGAAAGTGGAGAGGATATAAAATGTAGACTGGCAATGGAAAGGAAAGCGTTTCTGAAGAAGAGAAATTTGTTAACATCGAGTATAGATTTAAGTGTCAGGAAGTCGTTTCTGAAGGTATTTGTATGGAGCGTAGCCATATATGGAAGTGCAACGTGGACTATAAATAGTTTAGACAAGAAGAGAAAATGTGGTGCTACAGAAGAATGCTGAAGATTAGATCGGTAGATCACATAACTAATGAGGAGGTATTGAATAGAATTGGGGAGAAGAGGAGTATGTGGTACAACTTGACTTGAAGAAGGGATCGGTTGGTAGGGCATATTCTGAGGCATCAAGGGATCACTAATTTAGTATTGGGGGGCAGCGTGGAGGGTAAAAATAGTAGGCGGAGACCAAGATATGAATACACTAAACAGATTCAGAAGGATGTAGTTTGCAATAGGTACTGGGAAATGAAGAAGCTTGCACAGGACAGAGTAGCATGGAGTGCTGCATCAAACCAGTCTCAGGACTGAAGACCACAACAAGAACAACATAATATCAAACATTGTATGTCACCGTGATTAACGAATATGTACGACTTGTCTAGAGTTTCCAGATAACAGGTCAAAAATTCGTAGCAATAAATTGAATTGAATTGAAAATTGAACTGTATCTCTGATCGCTATGCATTAAATAGTGGCAGCCGTTTGTGATCGTCGTATTGGTCTGCACTGCGGTTGCTGATGATTGGTCGTTGTCAAATTTACGACTACAGCTGGTCAGCCTACCGCCGGTGCGCCACTGCCTCCTCCCTACCTGAGCATGTTGGAGAGGGTGCGCTGGCCGTGGTTCTGCTGCGCCACGTCGCAGCAGTGCGCCATGGTGGCCACGACCACCTGGTGCAGCAGGTAGAGCACAGTGATGCGCACCGTGTGCAGGCGGCGCTGCCAGTACTCGGCCTTGTACACGAACACGGCGCGCGACACCTTGGGCTGCGGCGGGGGCGGCGGAGGCGGCTTCCGCTTCCGGTGCGACACGCTGGACGTGGACGTGTTGGTGTCGGTGCTGCCGCTCGGCGACGGCTTCCTCTCTTTGGCGACCTCTGCCTCGGCTTCCTCCTTCTTGGCACTTTCCGCCGGTTGCTTCTGGTACGAAAGGCTCTGGAATTTCCCTGACAGCTTCTGCAGCAAATCCACCGCTATCTGCAGAGCCTAAAAAATTTTTTTTCTTGATTGTTATTTGAATACTTTTACAATAAAGGTAGGCAGGCAGTGGCCTACGTATGCCGCTCTTCGGCCACAGTGAACACATACGGGAAACAGAAAGACAGACAAAAAACATGGTGGACAAAAACGGGAGACAGACATAGTAAAATAAATGAAGCAGTTCACGGGCTCACAGTTTGCATAAAAAAAGATCATCACTAAATACAACGGGGAAGAACGAGTTTACACACGTGAACGGAGGAGCGCAAACGGAGAAACAATGAAGCACTGATGCGAAGAGACACATGAGCACTGGAGACGATCACTGGCGCACGAGGATGCACTGTTCATGCACAAAGCCGAGGACCTACCGAAGGGAAGCGGTGCGGGTAGGAGGGAGAGGGGGTGGGTGTTGATGCCAGTGGGAGAGGAGAAGGGAGGGGGAGGGCAGAGTGTGTCGGGGGGTTTGGAAGCCCGGGTGGAGGAGAGGGAGGGAGGAAGAGAGGAGGGAGAGAAGTGAGAGAGGGTTCCCTGGAGGAAAAAAACAAGGGGAGGAAGGGGAGGATCAAAGTTGGTAAGAGGAGTAGATGGAGGGGAGTAGGGCATCATCAGGAACTGGGAGCTGGGGGAAGCCACCTTGGGCAAGGGTATGGAGTGTGGAGAGATGGAGAGCGAGTGGGATGTGGGAGTGAAGGTACGGCAGCAGGTGGGGGTGGGAAAGGATGGGAGAGACAAGCGGGTGAGGGGGTCCAAGTTTGTGGGAGGTGTAAAGAATCCATATCCGTTAGAGGAAAAGGAGGAGGTGTGGGAATGAAATTAAGTCATACAGGATCCATCTGGGGGATGGGAGCTGGATGCGATAGGTGAGGTGGAGCGCATGGCATTCCAGTATTTGAAGGGATTTGTAGAAGGTAGGAGGGGCGGCGATCCAGCCAGTATGGGCATAGCTTAGGGTGGATGAGGGATTTATAGGTGTGGAGGATGGTGGAGGGGTACAGAGCCCATTTGCGGCCAGAAAGGAGCTTGAGCAGCCAGAGTCAGGAGTGTGCCTTGGCTTGGATCGTCCAGAGATGGGGGGTCTTGCAGAGGCGACAGTCAGTGGTGATGCTAAGGTATGTGAGGGTGGGAGTGAGGTTGATAGGATGGCCATAGATAGTAAGATAGAAATCGAGGAGATGGAAGGAAGGGGTGGATGTGTCTACAATAATCGCCTGGGTCTTGGAAGGATTGACCTTGAGCAGCCACTGGCTACACCAAGTGGTGAACCGGTCAAGATGGGATTGGAGAAGGGCTGGGAGAGTTGCAGGGTGGGGACGAGGGCAAGGAAGGCCGTGTCATTGGCGTACTGGAGAAGGTGTAAGGGAGGTGAAGGTGGCGGCATATCCGCCGTGTAAAGAAGGTAGAGAAGGGGGGAGAGGACGGAACCTTGGGGCACACCGGCGGAGGGATAGCAGGCGTAGGAATTCGTGTTATGGATGGTGACATAGGAAGGACGGTGGGAAAGAAAGGAGCGATCAGACGGACGTAGTTAATAGGAAGGGCGAAGGTTTGGAGCTTGAAGACGAGACCAGAATGCCATACACGGTCGTAGGCACGTTCAATGTCAAGGGAGAGAAAGATGGTGGAGTGACGAGAGTTGAGTTGTTCAGAGAGGAGCTGATTGAGGTGAAGGAGAAGGTCACTGACAGAGAAGGATGGACGAAAGCCACATTGGCTAGCGGGAAGGAGGTGGTGCTGGTGGAGATGCTGACGGATGTGTCGGATGAGGATGGAATCCAAGACCTTGCTGAAGACTGAGGTAAGGCTAATGGGACAACAGGAAGACACAGCGGATGGCGGTTTGTCAAGTCTGAGGAACATCAGGTTCCGGGAGGTTTTCCACAGGTCGCCTAAACAACGCCAAGAGGATGCAATATATAACATACCTGATGGTCTGATGATAGAGACAAAAAAGATATTATTGGTGAAGAATCGTCCTAACAAGTGCAGGAATTAGGTACCAGTATAAACTCATCGGACAAAATACTAGTCACCCCGTAAAAAGAGCCTATTGGTCACTTTGGAATGCTGCAGATGGCATACAAGGTGAAATCCAAAATTTTCGGCACTGGTGCTGCCGTCTGGAAAGTAGTAGGAGTAGTAGATCTTTGCACCGCCAGGTGGCGAGAGCTGCGTATCTGATGAGTCAGTGTGCGATGTGGCATTCAGCTGGGAGGACGTGCTGCGTGTCCACAGTGATTTCCGTAATACTCTGTGTGTAGTGTGTGGCGATTTTACGATGGATCAGAAGGCACGGCGCGTTGAAGTGTGTACGGACCGTCGTCACACTGCATCTGATGATCCAACCTTCTTGCCATGGATTATAACCGGCGACGAGAGCTGGATTTACGGCTATGACACAGAGACAAAGCCACAATCGTCCCAGTGGAAGAGCCCAGGCTCTCCAAGACTCAAAAAAGCGAGGCAGGTGAAGAGCAAGGTGAAGAGCATAATCGTCGTTTTCTTTCCTATCAAGGGAATTGTGTGGAAAGAATTCGTCCCACCCAGCTTAATAGTGAATTCCGCGTACTACTGAGACGTTTTGCGACGACTCCGTGAAAACGTGCGGCGACGACGGCCCTAACTTAGGCGTCACGGGAAATGGCTGCTGCATCACGACAACGCGCCCAGTCACACGTCCTTGCTCGCCATGATCCTTTTGGCAAAAAACAACATGGCAGTTGTAGCCCACCTACCGTACTCGCCAGATTTGGCACCTTGCGACTTCGCGCTATTCCCAAAACTGAAACTCAAGTTGAAAGGCCGTCGGTTCGACACTCTAGAGAGGATCCAAGAAGCATCGCTGGCGGTGATAAACACCCTCAAAGAAGAGGACTTGCGGAAAACGTTTGACCAGTGGCAGAAGTGTTGGGACCGGTGTGTACGTGTGGATAGGAACTACTTCGAGGATGATGGTGACCGTTAGTCCAAAGGTAAGGTTTTCAACAGATAGCAGCACCAGTCCCGAAAATTATGGATAGCACCTCATAGAACTGTCATCAGTCGCTCATGTGACCATCACGGCTGACATACGTCATGACAATGTTCAGCCGTGCCCCTGACAACACCATGTATGAAGTCGCCGATTTGTTGGTTTGTCAGTGTGGACTGTCCAACGTGTCTACGAGGAATGGTGTACCATTCGCTACCATGTAACATGGCAAGAGAACACTCGTTGTAAAGATCATAAGTGACAGGAGCCGGAGATGAATGTCAAGTCTCGCCATTGAGAATCGGCATCAAACTGGATAGGAAATGCTGCTGTCGGTGAATGCAACTCCATCTGAACCAGATTCTATTACGAATGCAACGGCTTTCAAGATATGGTCTTTTGGTTGGTCTTAAATTTCTGTGAGACAGACTGAGGCTTGAACTGCACTGTAAAACTATGGCTAGGCTGAGGCACAGAATCTCATTCACAGGCAGGTGAGAGCCCAAATAGTGAACAATAAATCTACACCCAACATATGTTGAATGCAATCAGAGAAGTTGTCAAAACATCGTGGAAGGAAAATGATAATATTAAATCAACTGTAAACACACAAAACTGGAAATCATATGGAAGTAGAATACCTCATACCTGACTTAAGATAATGGATTTTTGTTCTACAGGCCGGTCATTTGTGAAAATGTGTTTATCAAATTGAAATACATCATAAGCTGTTGTAAATAAAAATGCCGTGCTTCACCAACCGCTTGACTGCAGACGTTATGCTCTAAGATAAAATATGAAATTAAAACAATGTATCACATACTCACTAAAACTTTAAGACAAAGGATTATAAATTTCATCATACATCAACATGCGGGATCTACACCTACTGTGCTATCTAACACAACAAGCAAATTACTTACGAGTTAAAGCCATCTTCAACCTGGTCCTACTCTTGAAGTCCTCCAATCTATGAACTGACTTACCCCATCAGATACAAGGGAACCTAAAGTTTAAAATGGACACTGAAGCAAAGTGCAATTTGGCTTTTTCTCATTAACATATCACTGGCAGGGATGAAAGGAGCAATAACTGACAGGGAAAATGAGAACTCAACCCTAGGCTTTTCGATCTATAATATGACACTTACTTACCTACTTACAGAGCCACACTACTTACACTCCTTTGGTGGTTCATTTATAACTTTGTAATTGAAGACGTGCAGACGTCCCCATTTTGCAAAACACTTTTCTGTTACTCTTAAGACTCACATGCTGTAAAAGAAAACTTTTGCAAAATAATTACATTTCTTCAATTAAAAAGTTATGAACAAGCCACACTAGAAGTAGATGAGTGATACAACGAAAGAAAAAGAAGCAATACAATGAATCAGCTTAAAAGGAGACCAGCAATTTCCTGGGTTAGGAGTTGGGTACCTCGCAAACAGCCATTGCTCACAGCGGCACATAACGCTAAGCGTCTTGAGTTGGTCAGACAACAGAAAAATTGGACAGCAGTTGACTGGATGTGCGTTGTGTGGTCAGACAAATCACGATTTTGTCTTGTTTCATATCATGTGGGGAGTTGAGAGCAATGGGAAGTTTAACCCACAGCGTATGGAGATTGTTATTCAGGCCACTGATGGTTCTGTGCTTTTAAATTTAATATGTTTTGCAAGATATCTTTGAACGTTCTTGCAGTCAGTTCCGTTGTTTTTTTTTCTTTTTTTTAAGTGCACTCAGTAATCATGCAATATTAATTTATTTCAGCAAGAGTATGAATCAAATTCCGATGGAATCATCCAGATTTATATTCTCCTTGGTTTTCCTAAATCTGCTTATGTTAAATAAAGTGATAGTTCATCTAACAAGGATTCAGCCAATTTCCTTCCACTACGTTCTCCAATCAGATCTTCTGTTTCATCTCTAATAATATTGTTGTGCAGTAGAGTAGTCTGCTTGGGGGACTCAGAAAAGTTCTTCCATGGCAACGCCGGAGGGAGAGAATAATGGGTCAATAGCCAGGTGGAATGATGAGAATGGACTTCTGATGGAGTGGCAAACATGGAAACTATTGCAACACCGTGAATGAACACATGATCTAGTAACGCAGTAAAATGGCATGAAGGCAAAGGTGGGCTATCGTCATAACGGTGACTGCACAAAATGTTGTAAGAATGCTTAAGTCAGATGGAGGAGTAACTATTCAGTTTACTGACACAGCAGAAAAGACCATCTGAAAGGCTAAGTTGTAAAAGCCTGAAGCGAACAAGAGAGCTGGCTGAATGGAAAAACCAGGATGAGTGATGTCACCAGCAGGCCACATGGGGTCATCCTGTATAGATACTGCTCCTGTTCTGGTAGAGCTCTACTCATTTTTCTGCTGTTCTGTGGAGAGGGAAGGCCTATATAGGTCGACCGTTTGCTCATCTACTCGTCTTCGATATTCTATGGAGCAGCAGGTTCTGTCTGGAGTGACTTGATCACTGTGCGCAGCAGTGCCAATTGCTGAGACAACACTGACGTGGAGCTGTTGCTGTCGCCATCCAGCAGGCCTTCTGGAGGCCAAACCAGCACTGCATGTGAGCAGATCGTCATCTGTCATCATGTGGGCAAGCAACTGCCACTGCTTACCTCTGTTCCTGTGGTGGACTCTGATGGTGCCAGTCTCCCTCTCCTGATGGGAGACCACAGCACTTCTCTGCATGGATCGAGATACCACAAGCAGAGCTATTAGATGCCTTCCCTGTGTGCAGGCTATAGCACGGTCTTTGATACCCTGATAATCTTCTCTGGGAAGGTGCTGGCTGCACATCCAGACATGCGTCTGTTGATCTGGGTTCTATAAATCAAAGATCTTTGGAACCAAAGTGGATTAACTGTAACTGGATAGAGAGACGATCCAAGATCTAAGAAATTCATCACCTGCTTTCTGGCTCACACGAAAAATTCCATTATTACTCAACAGATTCCATTGTGAAACACTACAAAGAAAACTCCATAGTATAAGAGCTTATTCTGAAAGTACCTAAAGCTGGTGTCCTAAAACTATTCCAGGCACATATTACTGCTGACTAAATGCATATCCCGCAATAACAAAATTGTGGACTTTACAGTACCAAGAGTTCGTTTTTCAAGAGCAAGGAGGAAGAAAATGATAATGATGACGATGTAGACGTAGATCAAACATACTGAATGTCCCGCTGATGAGTGCAAGTTTCGAGTAAGGTTCGTTAACGTATGTTAATTCGCAAACTATATTTTTCTTGCCGTGTGACATGTGTAAAGACAGTTCATATTGGTAGGAAGGGAAATTAACGGCTAATGCCCTGTTAACACAGAAAATTAATTGGTTGACCCAAATAAATAGGTGGAAAAAAATCGGCTGTTGCCTTGTTCGAAGAATCGCCCAGCAGTGACTAGCAGTAATCTGGAGAAACTAAAGGAAACAACATTAAACAGAAAACTCAGGCGGATATCTAGAACCTGTTGCTCGGGATTACGAGTAAAGTATCTTAACTACTGCTCCTATTTCACTTTTTGGCTTCAGTAAAAGGAAAGTTAGCACAGACATTAGTTTTCGTATGTCTTAATTCCCTGTGGGGCATCATAATTGTTGCTAGATCTACTTGTTTTAGAAGTTCAAAGAGGTACATTTTCCAGTTGTGATCCAAACTTGCAAACGATTGTTATAATGGATGTAGCGGGTGATCAAAAAGTCAGTATAAATTTGAAAACTGAATAAATCACGGAATAATGTAGATAGAGAGGTAAAAATTGACACACATGCTTGGAATGACATGGGGTTTTATTAGAACCAAAAAAATACAAACGTTCAAAAAATTTCCGACAGATGGCGCTTCATCTGATGAGGATAGCAATAATTAGCATAGCAAAGTAAGACAAAGCAAAGATGATGTTCTTTACAGGAAATGCTCAATATGTCCACCATCATTCCTCAACAATAGTTGTAGGATTAATGTTGTGAACAGCACTGTAAAGCATGTCCGGAGTTATGGTGAGGCAATGGCGTCGAATGTTGCCTTTCAGCATCCCTAGAGATGTCGGTCGATCACGATACACTTGCGACTTCAGGTAACCCCAAAGCGAATAATCGCACGGACTGAGGTCTGGGGACCTGGGAGGCCAAGCATGACGAAAGTGACGGCTGAGCACACGATCATCACCAAACGACACGCGCAAGAGATCTTTCACGCGTCTAGCAATAGTTTTTTTTGTTCTAATAAAACCCCATGTCATTTCAAGCATGTGTGTCAATTTTTACCTTTCTGTCTATATTATTTCGTGGTTTATTAAGTTTTCAAATTTTTTTGATCACCCTGTACAAATGGGTGGCAAGGAAAGAAAGAGCGTGCAGCCGTACCTGAATTTCAACGTCCTCTTTGTCAAGCTTGTTGTAAGCAGTTCTTGGTTTGCTTTTCTGGATGTCCAGGCGTCGCAGTTCGCGCAGAATGCTCTGTAGCTTTCCGATGAGAATCGACGCTTGGTCCTGTAACTCCCTGCAGTGGCTGTAGAAAGCGGCGTTTTCCTCATCTTTCACCAGTCTCCATTTCCTTGACATACTGCGGTGAAACAAGTTCACTGACTCTTGGTAAGTGTTACAGACGCACTTCAACACCACTCAGGAATACACTAAACACGTTTCTATTCGACCTTAGTACACATCAATTTTTTTAAAATACTTGTAAGAAAAATTGGTCGAATGTTACAAAGTATCGGAGAGTCTGTTTATCCCGGTTCGGGGTTTATAAAATTTGATATTGTCCACATTGTTTCTGTTTGGTTTGAATACTCACAACATTTTATAGCTATGTACATGTGTACGTCAACAAACAGGCATTCAAGCACGTGCAGACAGTCGTGCACCTATTCTGAAGTTGAGCGCACACGGATCGATAAAAAATACACCTGAAATGATGTGTTTATCGACATAAATGCAGTCGGTCATCTCAAGTAACATTATGGAAGTTTCTTTCAGTGTGTGTCGTCACAATCTGATGTAGATTTCTTTCGTAGGGATACCTGACGTCTTCGTAGGAACATTCTTGCAGCTGGTTCTCATCCTAAAACAAGAAAGAAGTTGGTAATAACAAGAATGTAAGTATTGAAGACTATGGTACGCATCACGTCGGAAGGCGCGCCTGCTCTAGGACTGATTGCTATAAGGAATCATGGACGGGATGGGTTTACGTTCCACGTGGCGGCAGAGAAAGATCAAACGCCTTCCATGTTGCCGAACCCTACGAGTTGTTGCCAAGAACAACAGTTAATAGAACTACATCGCCACTGGTGCATAGCCACATCGCAGTCTCCTGGAGAACACTTAACGCCATCCAGCGTTATTCACTGCATGGCGTGAAGGTGCAGACCATCTACCATTGCCAGCCGCAAGTTAGGCGAGGGAGATGCTTAGAACAGCTCAGAAGTGGGTCGCCTTCTGACGTGATGCGCGCTATTACACATACGTAACGGTAACACAAAACATCAAATTACAAAATATTCTACAGTACATAGTTTGTCTACTGTAGAACTGTCGGACAGGGCTTGTGAACACACTGTGCGTAGTCGCATGGAAAACCAAAGGAGTGGTACTGAATAATTCTGGGTGGGAGGAAAATTTTACTGACTGGGGTGTATCCATTGTGTAATTTCATTGAGTTAAATTTTGAGTCGACACCCTATTGCTTATATATGCAAACGACTTTACACTTGACATTCATCACACAAATTTAATACTTTTTGCAGCTGGCACAAACGTTATAATTAGTCCGAGTTGAAGGACATCAACAGAAGAAAATATCAGTAATGTGTTTCAAGGAATTAATTAATGGTTTTCTACATATGAACTTTCCCTTACTTTCGTACGAAAACAGTAAATTCAGTTCTGCATGACAAACAGAATAACACAGGTAATCAATGTATCATATGAACAGGAAGAAACTTCAATATTGTCTTATCAAATGCTAAGTTCAGTAGTATTACTCTCCTCATAACAGTTAGTTTGGGAAACGAATAAAACAACACATCAACATATTTCTGTTCCACAACCTTTATGGTATAATTTTCTGGGGTAAGTTATCATCTAGATTTGGAATGCAAGAAACCGAGCAGTGGCGTACAAGCAGATCTAAGAGAAAGGAAAACGTACGGTGGAGACTCATTTTTTTCTTACAAGAAAGTGATTAAAAAGTTGGCACTACACAGGTGTTTAACAGGGTCTGAACTGGAACTTTTTTATGGTTGCTTAAAAGTCGCATTCGTTTTCCAAAGACTAAAAATACTCCATATCCACAGACCTAACCCCCCTCCCCTTTACCATTACAAATTATCGTATGGGCATCCTTAGCCATAGTCATATTGTAACCGCCATTCGAGCAGTCTGGCATTTTACATTGTGTTAACTGGAAGTTGATCTATCAGCTCCCTAGTCCTGAACTCGGGAAAGTCGAAAGGCTCCGGCTGACAGTCATTTGTTTTACGTTACACGTTACGTTTTACTTCACACATTACTTAGCCGACAGTACAGTGTGAGGTGACCCTTGTTGACTGCTGTGTTACTGTGTTGTACTTCAGTGTGCTTCGTAGGTTACTGTTTGTCTTTCCTTGCGAAAAGTGTGCGTAACTGTTTCAGTTAATGGTTTTATTAAGCGTTTTCAACACGTAAAATAATTTTAGTTTCTATTACGAACAAAATGAAGTGATTTTTACCTTCTCGTGTGACTTCTGCTTTCAGTGAACCATGAAGCACAGCAGATTAAGGTGCCTGCACTGCAGGAGGCAGGCGGTTTCCCCATCCACCCCCCCCCCCCCCCCCCCCCACACACACACACACACAACCGCATCCCCCTTCACAGCTCATGATCCCTCGCCCAGTAGTGGTCTATGTGGAAGCTGGAATTCCTTTTCCCGCTCCTCATAACCAGCTTTGGCAACCGGCCAACTTACAGCTGACGCATTGTAACTGCTATTGTGCAATATGTATACTCACCAACGACATTCGTCGTAACTAATACATCGTTATTTAACAAGGATAGTAAAGTCTTCAGCAATAACACTAGAAGAAAAAACTTTTTTTACTTATTACGGATGTTCTCGGTGGCTCTGAAGGGAAATCAGAAGGTAGCCACAGAAATATTTTGTAGTTTGCCTAATAACATAAATTGTCCGTCAGGTACAAAGGCAAATTTTATACCTGAAACCATTTTTTTGGGCAACTCTTTGTATTCCATGGACGAATATTTAATTAAATACTCATATCATATGGAGTATAGTAGAAAAAAATTTGTTTACTTTGCTGTCAATTTTGAATTTAGAAGTGACGAAGACTGATATATCCATTTTTAGCAGATCTAAGCCACGAACACGGTAGCCAGACAAAGTTGCACTTCTAGCAAGAAGAAAGATTTTCATTTTACTAGGATACGTTACATTTAATCGAGGTCACGAAGAAGTACAAATTCTCCTTATTAATCTCTCTTCTACAGGAAGACAGGTAATTGATTAGGAGGGAAATTACTGACATGACATACTAGAAAAAGTGTTTTTGGTATACAGGGTGAGTCACCTAACATTACCGCTGGATGTATTTCGTAAACCACATCAAATACTGACGAATCGATTCCACAGACCGAACGTGAGGAGAGGGGCTAGTGTAATTGTTTAATACAAACCATAAAAAAATGCACGGAAGTATGTTTTTTAACACAAACCTACGATTTTTTAAATGGAACCCCGTTAGTTTCGTTAGCACATCTGAACATATAAACAAATACGTAATCAGTGCCGTTTGTTGCATTGTATAATGTTAATTACATCCGGAGATATTGTAACCTAATGTAGACGCTTGAGTACCCCTCCTCCGCTGTTCGATCGTGTGTATCGCAGGGGATCCAAAGGGACGGATCCAAAGAGAACGGTGATGGACCTTAGGTACAGAAGAGACCGGAACAGCACATTACGTTCACATGCTAACACCTTTTTATTGGTCTTTTTCACTGACGCACATGTACATTACCATGAGGGGTGAAGTACACGTACACACATGGTTTCCGTTTTCAATTACGGAGTGGAATAGAGTGTGTCCCGACATGTCAGGCCAATAGATGTTCAATTTGGTGGCCATCATTTGCTGCACACAGAATTGCAATCTCTGGCGTAATGAATGTCGTACACGTCGCAGTACATCTGGTGTAATGTCGCCGCAGGCTGCCACAATACGTTGTTTCATATCCTCTGGGTTGTAGGCGCATCACGGTACACATTCTCCTTTAACGTACCCCACAGAAAGAAGTCCAGAGGTGTAAGATCAGGAGAACGGGCTGGCCAATTTATGCGTCCTCCACGTCCTATGAAACGCCCGTCGAACATCCTGTCAAGGGTCAGCCTAGTGTTAATTGTGGAATGTGCAGGTGCACCATCATGCTGATACCACATACGTCGACGCGTTTCCAGTGGGACATTTTCGAGCAACGTTGGCAGATCATTCTGCAGAAACGCGATGTATGTTGCAGCTGTTTGGGCCCCTGCAATGAAGTGAGGACCAATGAGGTGGTCGCCAATGATTCCGCACCATACATTTACAGTCCACGGTCGCTGTCGCTCTACCTGTCTGAGCCAGCGAGGATTGTCCACGGACCAGTAATGCATGTTCCGTAGATTCACTGCCCCGTGGTTTGTGAAACCCGCTTCATCGGTAAACAGGTAGGACTGCAACGCATTCTCTGTTAATGCCCATTGACAGAATTGCACTCGATGATTAAAGTCATCACCATGTAATTGTTGATGTAGCGACACATGAAACGGGCGAAAGCGGTGACGATGCAGTATGCGCATGACACTACTTTGACTCAGTCCACCGGCTCTCGCAATGTCCCGTGTACTCAGGTGTGGGTTCATGGCAACAGCAGCTAACACACCAACTGCACCCGCTTCTCCTGTGACGGGCCTGTTACGGACCCGTTTGCGTGCTACGACCATACCTGTTGCATACATTTGGCGGTAGATGTTTTGCAATGTGCGGCACGTTGGATGCTCTCTGTCCGGGTACCGTTCTGCATACACCCTGCAGGCTTCAGCTGCATTTCGTCGACACTCGCCATAGATGAGTATCATCTCCGCCTTTTCAGAGTTCGAATACACCATGGTCACAGTTCCTACAACACTACACAGACGTCTGATAACACGGTGTACTACAGTTGGTCTGCGTGCGGAGACGAATGCAGAATAACAATAGCAGCAAGCGCTACATGCGGACACTGCGACAGCTAGACCAAACCACAACAGTGCACAACAGCCACACTCGTACACACGGTCGTCATCGTAAACATGTCCCTGCAGATGCTGCTCGCCGACCGTGGCCCGTGTTTGTTACAACACGCAACTGAAAGTCGGGGGTTTCAAGCGTCAACTTTAGGTTACAATATCTCCGGATTTAATTAACATTTTACAATGCAACAACGGCACTGATTACGTATTTGTTTATATGTTCAGATGTGCTAACAAAACTAACGTGGTTCCATTTAAAAAAAGTGGGTTTGTGTTAAAAAACATACTTCCGTGCATTTTTGTATGGTTTGTATTAAACAATTACACTAGCCCCTCTCCTCACGTTCGGTCTGTGGAATCGGTTCGTCAGTATTTGATGTGGTTTACGAAATATATCCAGCGGTAACGTTAGGTGACTCACCCTGTATGTAGCGGAGGAGCTCATGAAGGCGTATCTGCAAAGCGTAAGGATCGGCTAGAACGGGTGGTACAGAGGACTGAATTATAAAATAAAATAAAAGTGACCTAAGTGTAGCTTGTTTGGCTGGTAATCATTGACTTTCGGAGTTCCGGATTAGATCCCTGCCACTGCTTAAACTTTGAAATGATCATCAGCAATGTCAGCCGAACAATCCCGGTAAAAGCAGTCACCCTCGCTCTGTCAAACGTCTTGTCAACTAGGCGGAGGAGTGGACAGAGAATGCTGCGCGGGGTAGCCGTGCGGTATAAGGCGCCTTGCCACGGATCATTCGGGTCCCCCCGTCGGAGGTTCGAGTCCTCCCTCGGGCACGGATGTATGTGCGGTCCTTAGCGTAAGTTAGATTAAATAGTGTGTAAGCCTGGGGATCGATGACCTTAGCAGTTTGGTCCCATAGGAACTTACCACAAATTCTCAAAATTTTTTTGGACAGAGAATTGGCATTTCCTTTTGCCCTTGAGATTGGAATGCGGAAGAATCAGCAATAAACTGTGGCATGAGTATGTCACAGGACATGTGCTCTGCAGTTGGAAAAGGGTCATGATGGTCTCTCCGTTGGCAAAATAAGTTGGATTAATCACTCTCCGGACCTCCGGGAGTGACAAGACGGAGGTAGCTATGAGAAAAAGAGTGAATAAATAACGAAAGGGTAACATTCTACGAGTCGAAGAACGGATCGTCTGAATTTTAAACGTGGTAGGGAAGCTAGAAAATCTGAAAATAGAAACGCAAAGAGTCATTATAGATATAATGGGGTGAAATGGATAGAATATAAGGATTTGTGGTCAGACGAATATAGGGTAATATCAACACCAGCAGAAAATGGTATAACGAGCGTAGGATTCATGACGAACTAGAATAGTGGGTTAGTGCGAACAGTTCAGTGATAGGGTTATTCTCATCAGAATCGACTGGAAACTACACCATAAACAATATTTCAGATATACGTACTGACTTCCAAAGCACGTGAAGAGGTAGAGGAGGTATGTGAGAACATTCATCGGATAAGACAGTCTGTACAGTGAGATAAAACATAATAATCATGGGGGGAAGGGTGGGGGGACTGGTACGCGGGGGGGAATAGAAGAAATAGTTACAAGAGAATATGGGCTCCGTAGTGTGAGTCAGAGATGAGAAAGATCTTTTAAATCCATTTTCCACAAATCACAAGAGGAGGAGGTGTACTTGGACACGTCTGCAGACACTGGAAAATTACAGTTGGATACATCATGATGAGGCAGATTCCGAAATCAGATGGTGGATTGTTGAGCGTACCCTAGATCAGATATAGGCTCGGATCCCAATTTAGTAGTCATAAAGTGTCGGCTGAAGTTTAAGAGAATCGTCCTGAAGAATCAGTGTGAAAAGAAATTACACACTGAACCACTGAGGAACGGTGATGCATGTTTCAAGTTCTCTACGTCCGTAAATACTGCGACAATAGGTACCATAGTAGGCAGTTCAGTTGAAGAGAAAAAGGCATCTCTAAAAACGGCAATCACAGACGTTGGACAGACAACCATAAATAACGGTGAAGGAATTTAAGGTAACAGAAGAAATACTTTAACTAATCGACGAAAGAAAGAAGTGCAAAACTGATGGAGACTCAAGACTGTAGAAATATAAGTTACTTAGGAATGAAATTAATAGGAAGTTCAGGAAAGCCAAAGCGAAAAAGCAGCAGGAAAAAGTGAAGAAATTGAAAAAGAAATGATCTGTGGATACTTATTTGGCATATAGAAAAGTCGAAACAGTTTCCAACGAAATTAAAATCAAGGACATCAATGTTAAGAGAGCAATAGGAATTCCAGTATTATGCGCAGAGGAGAGAGCGGATTGATAGGAACAGTACACTGAAGGTCTCTACGAAGGTGAGGATTTGTCTCGTGATGCAATTGAAAGATAATTGGGTGTCGATATGGAAATCATAGGGAATCCAGCAGTAGAGTCAGAATTTAGCGCTGCTTTGGAAGACATACGATCAAATAAGGGCGAAGGGATAAGTAATATTCCTTCGGAATTTATAAAATCATCAGGGAAGCGGCAACAAAACGATTATTCAAGTTGGTTTGCAGAATCTTTGCGACTAGAGATAGACCATCAGACTTTCGTAAAAATGACGTTCAGACAATCCAGAAGAGAGGAGGTACAGAGAAGTGTGAAAACTATCGTACAGTCAGCTTAACAACTCATGCATCAAAACTGTTGACAAAAATAATATACACAAGATTGGAAAAGTAAACTGAGCATCCGTTACATGACGAACAGTTTGGTTTTAGAAAAGGTAAACGCACGAGAGAGGCAGTTCCGGCGTTGCGATTGATAAAGGAGACAAGACGTAAGAAAAATCGAGAATCTTTCAAAGGATTAGTCGACGTAGAAAAAGCATTCGACAAAGAAAAATAATAAACAATGTTCAAAATTCTCAGAATAATATGTGTAATCCATAATAAGAGAGGATAATACACAATTAAGACAAGAACAGAGAGAAGAAAATAAGAACAGAATATCAAAAGAACATGCTCGGATTAAAAAGGATGTAATACAGGGCTGCAGTCTTGGCCACTATTCAATCTACATAATTTATTTATTTATTTGCTAATTTGTTTTAATCTGTTATCTATATTCAAGAATAGCACATTAATCTGTTATCTATATTAAAGAATAGCACATTAATCGGCATGAACATAGAACATAATACGAGGGTTGACCAGAAAGAAAGTTCCGAAAGGTCGCGAAATGGAAACCACTGGGAAAATCCAGTTAAGCTTTGCACAGATGTGTTGGGCAGTGTATCTAGTATGCCCGTCGATTGTGTCGCGTCGCTCTTTTCAGTTTTGAGTGAACAGTGAGCACGTAAAGATGCGTAGGGAATAGCGTCTCCCGCCAAGTACGAGGGCCTGATTAGAGATTTCGCCTGTGTGATGCAGCCCACACAACACAACTGTCGAGCAGTTCCTTCTTCATGCCAATTGTCGGCCGCACACTGCAGGGCCAATGAAGACGCTCCTGCAGCGTTTTCGATGAGAAGTGTTTATCACCCTCAATACAGTCCGTAATTGGCTCCGCCTGAGTCTCATCTCTGCTCACAAGAACCGCTGCCTGTGAAGACAAAATTTTTCCACAGACAACGAGCTGTAGCCCAGTGCAGATAACTGATCGAAAGCACAGGCGACTGCTTTCTGTGACGAGGATATTGGAAAGTTGATACACTACGACAACACTCGAAGTTGGAGCGGCGACTATGTAGAGAAGTAGGTGGAAGTTGTACCTAAGTGTTCAAATAAAACGTTTGTGGTTTTCACAGCGGTTTCTATTTCGCGACCGATCGGAACTTACTTTCTGGACGGTCCTCGTATTTTAACATAATTTCAAATGCGTTAGTATAATTTAGTATTATACTATTTAAAGAGAAAAAACCTGTGTAGAATATCCACAAAAAAGAATTATAACTAAAAAATCATTAAAAAGGGAATAAAGAAAATACTACCGCTTGGCCACCTGGCGCACAGATATATGTTCATCCGGAAGCCACAAGACACACGCTACTGGTCTGCTACAATATTTAGCATTGGTGCATTGATAGATCACAAATTTTGTAATTTATTATCCTGATCGACACTACTATAGAACACTAGACTACACAGCGCTACACTACAGAACACTACACTATACTACACTTCTATACTTGGTGTCAGAACCAAACTGAATTTTTTTTCTGTCTGGATTGCTATCAAGCACAAACTCAGGATTCATAATAGCTATGCTGCTGTGCCATCCAAGGTGTAGAGATTGTGGTATGGCTACCAGGGTCTCAAGAAATCATTCCTGGTTCTCCCAAAGCTCATCTCCTCACTGCTTCGGGAAGGTTGTCTTAGGTGGATCTTGCGCCGTGTCACGTCTCGTTGTCATAATGTTTGGCCTCTTCTTGATTGTCTCTCAACCATTTATGTTTGCAGCTCATAAGCTGTTATTTTAGATGTTAGCGAGTTCACCTTATGCCACAGCTTCTTATTCTGTTATAGACTGTTCTGTTACCAAAGGCATTCCTGTCCAAGTCTGTAAGATCTTGTGTAATGGCACATTCCCGGACGATGTGTTCCGGGTAGCCGATTGCTCCACATACACAAATGTCTGTAGTGCGTTGCCACATTTTTACTAAGTAGCTGGAATGTGGACCATGTTCGGACAGGTAGTGTCATCCCTTGATGGGAAGGAAGTATGGTATTCTTGTTCTGTTTTTAATGTTAGCACTTTACTGTTCGTACGTCTCGTACATTATTCGTTTGGCGTCGGCAGCGCTAATTCGGATTACTTGGCTTGCAGCCAGCCGCTTGTCACCTTTCCGTTCATGACAAGCTTCAAACACATTGACTTTTGCGCGCTTTAATTTTTCCGGCAATCCTCTATTTTGCCATATTGTTCCACAAACTCGAGTTTTCTTTTCAACTAACTTCTCTGCAAGTTCTACACTGTTATAATAATTATCCATGTAGAGTTGATGCCACTTTTCATAAGGTGTCAGTAGTTCCATCACTGTTTTTGCTAAGGGTTGTCCAGCTCCGGAATATATCTTGAATGAGGAAATGTATCCCGTACTCGAATCACACAGCATCCGAATAAGTATGCCATATTTCGTAATTTTCGACGGATTACGAACTTTAAAATTTAACTGTCCACGCCACGGTATCATTCCTTCACCAATTGAGATGTTTTGGCTTAGATCAAACGTTTATTTAAACTTTTTGGAAAAATAATCAGTAACGAATTGCACTTTGAAAAGCCGGTCGGCATTACCCGTTTTATTGTTGGTGCCAGAAAAATGTAAAAATGATAATATTTGTCTGAATAGGTTGCGGGGCATCATTTTGCGAAATATCGATGTGTCTATCAATGGATTCGTTGACCAGTAATCATCGATCCTTGCTTTTTTTACAATTCCCATAAGGATAGCAAGCCCACGCCATTTTCTAAGTACGGGTCCCGTAACATCGACAAATTTGGCCTTTTTTTTATCCATTTTCCTTCTATTGCAATTTTGACTGTAATACTTGTTGGTTTCGTTACTAATATATTCAAATAGATTGTTCCCAATATATAATTCTACGATATCCACGACACTGTGTATCTTTGGGAAATATGTGTGGATCCGGAGATCCTTCAAATTTATTATTGGTCCTCAGTAAATCATAGTCTGTCTTCTTCGTCGGATTCATCCGAATCAATTGGCAACCGTAGCGTTCGCGGAATTCTTCTTGGACGTACTTCATTATTTCCGACGATTCTGCTTCACTTTGGTTTTTTTGATATCCAGTGTCTTCTTCCCAATCGGCCAAGTCGTCCGGAACGTCAGACAAGACGTCCGCACATTCATCGCAAATAATCGTATCGTCTCTTTCGTCTGCCATGATGAAAGTGCGGAAGTACTTACAAAAACAAAAAAACTTGTTGACGTGTGTAAGTTATTGTTACCTAAACAAAACAACAGAATGAAGAAGATACTAAAACGCTGTCACCGGCCACTGCGCGGTACTATGCTCATGACACCACTGTGGTGTCGCCGGCCACTGAGTGATACTATGCAGACGACACCACCGTGGTGTCGCCGGACGGCAAAGTGTAAGGAAAGAACTGGTAAGGTCTCCTCCCTGTTTATGCCCGGTCCCAGATTTCTTGCATTGGGCACCTCCCTTTCTTACTGCTAGGTCTATATGTAGGAAGGCTGATAATAACCAGCAGCGCCTCAGTCGGTGTTGTTCTATACGCGACTGTCAGGCTCAGGGGTACACACCTCTGTGCTCGCTGTAGAGACTGTGCTGTCCTTGACTTTCTGGCTCTATGAGCTCAGCCGCTCGACCCGTAGACCACAACAGCGAGTAAAATTGCGTTGTGGTACGTTCCTATTACACTCAGTGGCAGCTGAAAACTTGTTTGGTCAATTGTTGCTCTTTTGTTTAGAATTTTAATGTTTCTCTGGCAGATGATTTTTACACGTGCATGGAGTTTTGCTTTTCATCGATGTTAATTCCAAGGTACCTACATACTTCGCTTCTTTTCGCAGGCTGGTCATATATTCTGATTGTGAGGTTTCTCGTTCTTGATAACGTTCCTTTTAGTAACATATAGACTGTTTTGTGTACTGTTAGTGTTAGTTTGTTTTCTACCAATCAGTTATTTCGTTTTTCAAGAACTACTCTACGATATTCCTCTAATTTAGTCGTTTTGTGGGCAGAGACTATAATTAGAAGATCGTCTGCATAGACGATACAGCTTCTACTGTTTGTTATATTCTGAAACTGGTTCAGTGATTGTTCTGTGCCAACATCCCAGATAGAACCCTGGACCACAGATAGAGCCCTGTGGACAGCCGTTGGCGATGTATTTCACAATTTTCTTTCCTGGACAATCTAATTGCACCTGCCTGTCTGTGCGATAATCTCGTAGAGTGTTATAGAGACAACTGGGACAGCCCATCTGTTAAAGACTTTTAAACAGGATAGGTCGCCAAAAATTATCAAACACCCCTGCTATATCAATCATTATGCCTATAACATACTTGTCGTCTGAGGTGTTCACAATATTCATTGCGCGAATTACCGCATGCTCAGATGATTTGTCTAATTTCATGATTCTAGGTAAACGGGACATACCTATAGGTTTTGATGAGTGAGTTTAGGAGTATCAAAATATTTTGACTGCATTAACTTCTGAAGGTGGCAGGGGTAAAATACAGGGGGCGAAAGGCTATTTACAATTTGTACAGAAACCAGATGGCACTTATAAGAGTCGAAGGGCCTGAAAGGGAAGCAGTGGTTGGGAAGGGAGTGAGACAGGGTTGTAGCCTGTCCCCGATGTTATTCGATCTGTATATTGAGCAAGCAGTAAAGGAAACAAAAGAAAAATTCGGAGTAGGAATTAAAATCTATGGAGAATAAATAAAAACTTTGAGGTTCGCCGATGACATTGTAATTCTGTCAGAGACAGCAAAGGACCTGGAATAGCAGCTGAACGGAACTGACAGTGTCTTGAAAGGAGGATACAAGATGAACATCAACAAAAGCAAAACGAGGATAATGGAATGTAGTCGAATTAAATCGGGTGATCCTGCGCGAATTAGATTAGGAAATGAGACACTTAAAGTAGAAAAGGAGTTTTGCTATTTGGGGAGCAAAATAACAGATGTTGGTCGAAGTAGAGAGGATATAAAATGTAGACTGGCTATGGCAAGGAAAGCGTTTCTGAAGAAGAGAAGTTTTTAACATCGAGTATAGATCTAAGTGTCAGGAAGTCGTCTCTGAAAGTATTTGTATGGAGTGTAGCCATGTATGGAAGTGAAACGTGGACGATAAATAGTTTAGACAAGAAGAGAATAGAAGCTTTCAAAATGTGGTGCTACAGAAGAATGCTGAAGATTAGATGGGTAGATCACGTAACTAATGCGGAGGTATTGAATAGAATTGGAGAGAAGAGAAATTTGTGGCATAACTTGACTAGAAGAAGGGACCAGTTGGTAGGGCATATTCTGAGGCATCAAGGGATCACCAATTTAGTATTGGAGGGCAGCGTGGAGGGTAAAAATCGTAGAGGGAGACCAAGAGATGAATACACTAATCAGATTCAGAAGGATGTAGGTTGCAGTAGGTACTGGGAGATGAAGAAGCTTGCACAGGATAGAGTAGCGTGGAGAGCTGCATGAAACCAGTCTCAGGACTGAAGACCACAACAACAACAACAACTTAGAAGGTTAAATTTTTTACGCCGATAAGTGGCTATATATCTTAGTATCTGACACAAATTTCAACCTGATACGTTTACCCGTTCCTGATAAAACGCGGCCTTCACAGGAGGACAAATAGAGAGTCATACAACAAATGACAAAAAAATTTGCATGTGATATATCTAAGAATTAACCATTTTTGGATTTTCCCTCTTACTTTTTTTGTGAAACCTTGCTTCTTGCCAAATTTCATGATTCTAGATCAAGGGGAAGTATCGTAAAGGGTTTTGTGAGTGATTTTGTGAATATAAAAAATATAACAATAATAACAAAACACCAGAGGAAAAATGCACCTCTTTAAAAGACTGACGGAAAAGTGAGGAACCAGATGTCACAAATTTTCATTTGACAGACTCAGAGCTTAAATTTTTTACACCACCAAGGGGTCGCAGACCTTAGTATATGACATAAATTTCAATTTGGTACGTCTACCCGTTCCTGAGAAATAGGGTTCTGGACAGTCGGACAGACAGGCAAAGAGGAAAAAAAACGCACAACATAGTGATCCTATTATGGTTCTGTGTTTACCAATTGAGTTACGAAGCCCTAAAAAAAAACCATTGCTCTACATAGTGCAACATACAATCATACACTACTGGCCATTAAAATTGCAACACCACGAAGATGACGTGCTACAGACGCGAAATTTAACCGACAGGAAGAAGATGCTGTGATATGCAAATGATTAGCTTTTCAGAGCATTCATACAAGGTTGGCGCCGGTGACGACACCTACAACGTACTGACATGAGGAACGTTTCCAAACGATTTCTCAGACACAAACAGCAGTTGACCAGCGTTGCCTGGTGAAACGTTGTTGTGATGCCTCGAGTAAGGAGGAGAAATGCATACCATCACGTTCCGACTTTGATAAAGGTCGGATTGTAGCCTATAGCTATTGCGGTTTATCGTATCGCGACATTGCTGCTCGCGTTGGTCGAGATCCAATGACTGTTAGCAGAATATGGAATCGGTGGGTTCAGGAGAGTAATACGGAACGCCGTGCTGGATCCCAACGGCCTCGTATCACTAGCAGGCGAGATGACAGGCATCTTATCCGCATGGCTGTAACGGATCGTGCAGCCACGTCTCGATCCCTGAGTCAACAGATGGGGAGGTTTGCAAGACAACAACCACCTGCACGAACAGTTCGACGATGTTTGCAGCAGCATGGACTATCAGATCGGAGACCATGGTTGCGGTACCCTTGACGCCATCACAGACAGAAGAGCCTGCGATGGTGTACTCAACGACGAACCTGGATGCACGAATGGCAAAACGTCATTTTTTCGGATGAATGCAGGTTCTCTTTACAGCATCATGATGGTGTTTGGCGACATCGCAGTGAACGCACATTGAAAGCGTGTATTCATCATCGCCATACTGGCGTATTATCCGGCGCGATGGTTTGGGGTGCCATTGGTTACATGTCTCGATCACCTCTTGTTCGCACTGACGGCACTTTGAACAGTGGACGTAACATTTCAGATGTGTTACGACCCGTGGCTCTACCCTTCATTCTATCCCTGCGAAACCCTAAATTTCAGCAGGATAATGTACGACCGCATGTTGCAGGTCCTGTACGGGCCTTTCTGGATATAGGAAATGTTCGACTGCTGCCCTGGCCAGCACATTCGCCAGATCTCTCACCAATTGAAAACGTCTTGTCAATGGTGGCCGAGCAACTGGCTCGTCACAATACGCCAGACACTACTCTTGATGAACTGTGTTACCGTGTTGAAGCTGCATGGGCAGCTGTACCTGTCCACGCCATCCAAGCTCTGTTTGACTCAATGCCCAGGCGTATCAAGGCCGTTATTACGAGCAGAGGTGGTTGTTCTGAGTACTGATTTCTCAGGATCTATGCACCCAAATTGAGTGAATATGTAGTCACATGCCAGTTCTAGTATAATATATTTGTCCAATCAATACCCATTTATCATCTGCATTTCTTCTTGGTGTAGCAATTTTAATGGCCAGTAGTGTACTTACAATAAAATGATAAACATGCGACCTTTAAACAGACTCTTTCCATACCTCTACGGAATCATGTAAATAGTTTATGAGACAAATAATTGGCTGTATTAATACCCGTATGTTGTGACCCGTTTTCAGAGCAGATCATGAAACACGTTAGATATTACGATGGAATACTTCTTAACACAAGTGTCAAGCATGTCTCCGTATCGAGTGAATAGCTATTATAACTGCTTGAGCTGTGTGGTATTGTGTTGCATTGTTATGGGTAATTAACTAAAAGGAAGAAAATTATAGGCGGAAACGCCGTGTTGACACGCAACTTAGACCTCTCGATCGATACAAAACAGGTCACGAAGTTTGAATTCCCCAGCAGATGACTCATCAGTTCGTGGCACCTGTATACTGTGTGACACTGAGGAAAGGTTCGGATTTTAACTGGTTAGTTTGACATGAAGACCTGGTGATCAAGGGCTGTATGTCAGCACCTCTCATTCCCTTGCTGACCAGATACTGGCAATGACAACTTCATTAGGATACCTCTGATTCGAGTGTAAGTGAACCAGCGCGCGTTAGCTGCCCTTGATACGGGTACAGATTACACACGTGTGTCGTCTGTTTTTAGTCAAATTCGTACTAAACTATTAATTTCAAATTTAAGCTAGGAAAATATTAAATTGTTGCAGAGTGATGGAAGCATGGTGCAAGGAAAAAAAATTTGCTTCTTCATACCCATATGTATTTCGCAAGCTATCGTACGGTGCATGACTAAGTGTACAACGTACCACTACTAGTAATTTTCTTTATTGTTCCACTCGCAAACAGAGCAGAGGAAAACCGACTTTCTGTGAGCCTCGGTAAGAGCCATAACTTGTCTCATCTTATCTTTGTGGTCGTTACCCAGAGCCTACGCTGGCGGCAGTAGAATCGTTTTGCAGTCGGCCTCAGATGCCGCTTCTCTAAATTTCCTCAAAAATGCCTCGCGGAGAGAACGTCGTCTTCTCCTTAGGGACTCCCATTTGACCATATCCGTCATACGGTATTTACGTGATGATCGAACTTAGCGGTCTAGCAGTACACCTCTGAATTGCTTCAATTGCTTCCTTTAATCCGTCCTGGTGGGGATCCCAAACATTCTATCGTCTCCTTTATAGATGAGCTACACTTCCCTAAAATTCTCCCAATAAACCGAAGTCGACCATTAGCCCTCCCTACTATCAACCTGACGTCATCGCTCCATTACACATCGTTTTGCAACGTTTCGTTTAGAATAAATTTCCTTTACTTCACCTCTATGTGACCATAGACGTGAAGTAAAGGAAATTTATTCTACATTCGGGTCACCGTTCAATTCGCGACGACCATGTCGCAGCTTGTAGTTACGCTTAAATATTTAATCCACTTGACTGTGTCAAACACCACGCTGCTAATGCTGAATTCGAACGTTACAGGGTTGTTTATCCTACTAATCTGCATTACTTTACATTTTTCTACACTTATAGCAAGCAGCTATTCACCTCATTAACTATAAATTCTGTCTGAGTCTTCCAGTATCCTCCTACAGTCACTCAACAACGTGGAAGCTCTATGCTTCGCGCATCGATCTCCTTACGGATGCATACATTTCCAGTAACTTTTCTTTCTCGACATCTGCGAGCTGTCTCTTGAACCGAGAGTGCAACAATCGGTGCATCTCAGCATTTTCTGCATCTTTTATTAATGATTTTTGGAAAAATATTGTTCCACGTTCTTGGCAATGTATCCATTTTGGAGTCACGAGTTTGTAGCTGCACCAGGCTGGTGCTATTGCAGTTGACACTGATGTCTTAAAAAATTATCATGAAGCTTAATTCTCAGCAGTCCGTCGTTGCCTATTACAAAATGAACTGAAACGAAAACATTCTAATTTTGTTTCCAGTAATTCAGTGTAGTGTGCGGCTTATCATGGATTGCTGTGTGAAGTTGGGAGCATGCTTTCCTCTGCCTTGTCATATAGTGCTCTACGATGCTTACCAGCGCCCGGAGCGGTGAAATATTACTCAGAGTAGTCAGATGTGAATTGTAGGTTCCCAGTCCTGATTTTTGTACTGGCAAATCAATTTTTCCAGAGGATTTTTATTTTACGTCCCTTATACCGATGGTCCAGCAGTGACAGACTATAACAACTGAAATTATATGGACTTTAGATCTCGAGATTGAATCTCAAAATTATCTTTAAAGGAAGTGGAGCTGTCACAAGGTAATCCTCCCAAGTATTGTTTAGCTTCTGTATGTCTACGGCACGAGAGCATAAAATCCCAGTCTTTGTTGACTTGACTTGCACTATGTTTCTGATCACAGAAAAAGAAATATGATTTTTGTACAGCAATGTGTTCCATTTCTGTCTCCTGATCTACACCGATATCTGATAGAATCCAGTAGCTTCTAATGCAAGAAAAAATATCTGGGCGAATAAAACTACATCTTCTAGCCATCAAGTCCGTCATGAAATGGAGCAGAAACTTTCGACGGTGCTGATCGAAACGTAAGGGATGTGGTTTAAATGTAGAGTGATGTAAGTTTCCCTGAGTAATAAAAGAAATATAAGATCGGAAATATGAGAAAAAAGTTCTGAAGAAGCAATCTTTAATAGTCGAAGACAAACAAATGTGCAGCCTGTGCATGGTGGTAGGAAAAAGGAGAGTCGTATGAAACTGTTACTTCGGAGATCTCATGATTGTAACTATAAAGGTTTTAAGGAACTTAGTAAAAGACAAAGTGATGATAGAGCATCGATCGACGTCTGCATAATAAAAATACTAATTTGTTTCATAACTGAATCGATCTCGAACATTCCTTTCATCATCAGAGCTTTAACCAAATGTATCATTCACGCTACTATAGACTGAAGAGTCAGAAATTGTGACTACCTGCTTGATACCGTATTGGTCCATATTTGGTGAGCAATACACAAGCTACTTTTGGATCGATGAGTCCTCGTTAATTTTTCGGAAGTACCAGATATTTACGCACAAGTCATCTAGTATCCGTAAATTACAGGCTGGTGGTTAGTGGGCCAAAAGCTTGCGAAATGACAGTATCCCAGATGTAGTCCAAAAGGCGAATTTGGTAACCCACATGTTCCTCTACCCTTTATTCACTGGCAGTTACCCTGCTGAAAGATGCCACCGTCATCGGGGAAAACATAAAGCACGAAGAGATTGAAGTCGTCGCAATAATGTTCACGTTGTCCACTACTATCATGGTGCCCTTGATCACTATCATAGACACCGTAGAAGCTCAGGCGAATGTCCCCCACTGCATAAAGCTGCCCTCATCGGGCAACGTCCGTAGTGTGGCGCGTATTTCGAGCAGCCATTCGTGTAGATGGCATCGTATGCCGATATGTCCGTAGACCTGGTTTAATGAGAAATATGATTTATCCGACTAGGTGAGAAGTCTCCATGGAGGCACGGTCCAATCTCGATGATTCCGTGCGCACTGCAATCGTAACTGACCATGTTGTTGGGTAAACTTGGGAACGCGTACGCATCAACTGATGCATGCTTACGTTCCTGTCCAACAGGGCGATCAGTAGCAGTGTCACATGTTCACATGTTCACACTTAATGAGACACAACAGAGAAGCCTGGAATACCAGCCAGAACATAAACACGCAGTCTTCTAGCGAGGAACGGCTCCTTTATCGGGGTCGAACGTTTTTTCCACATTCGCCACCGGAATCGTCTCTCTCGGAACACGGGACGCTTGGCGAGAGGCCGCTCACTGCACAATCCCTTGCGAATGGAAGGGCATTACGCCAAAGGCGGCGTGACGTCGATGAATCGGGCGACCCGGCTCTGAGTCTATTGTTGGGGCAATCTGGAAATGTCGGCATTCTGGCCGGGACGGCTGATTTATGGCGCCCCCGCAGCAGCAGCAGCAGCAGCACGTGTGTAGGGCCTACGGCAGTAATATCCTTGGGAATGGGACTGCAGTGGCCTTCAGCGTCGACTGTGGACCTTGAGCTGGCGGCAATCGATGGCTTGGAGCGGCCGGCGACGGCGCCGGGGTGCGTGCCGCTGACACCACGTGTGCAGACATACACACAGGAAGACGCTCATGTGCGCTTACACCAAGTTTCATAGCCAGCGCGAGAAACGCTTCGCCTTTTTTGTCGTACACGGTGGATAACATACTCGACTAGACTTCCCACAGACGAGGACGTGCTGAAAAGTAATGCCTCCGAATTTTTTGCTCTATTCTCATTATCGATTGAGGTAATTCAAGTCATACATATTACGCGGTAGACTTATCGCTTCGCTGACGCAACTTGCAACCCTCTGTTGTTAGAGGGCTCCGAATTACAGCGTGCAACATGCTGATGTCTGACCCAACTACGGTGAGGTGACAAAAGTCGTGGGATAGCAATATGCACATATTCAGATGGCGGTAATGTCGCGTACGATGGCCGTTTGAAAAGTTCGTGCAAAAATAATAACTACTTACGCGTTTGGGATAAACCTTTTTTTCTTTTCGACCTAGTTTCCTTTTAGACATATATACTTCGTCCAACGCCGTTCTAATTTGTTGATCCCTTCCGAATAATAGGAATTGTCCAAGTCTGCAAAATAGCTATTAGTTGCTGCAGTCACCTTCTCATTTGAATAAAGTCTTTGTCGCACAAGCTATTTCTTCAAATTGAGGAACAAATAGTAGTCCGAGGGAGGCAAGTCTGGAGAATAGGGGGGGGGGGGGGATGTGAAACGAGAGTTGGAATCCTATTTCCATTAATTTTGCGACCACAACTGGTGAGGTGTGTGCTGGTGCATTGTCGTGATAGAAAAGTACTTTTTGTCGGGCCAATCGCCGGCGTTTTTCTTGCTGCTCGGTTTTCAAATGGTCCAATAACGATGATTAATATGCACCTATAATAGTTTTACCCTTTTCCAGATAGTCGATGAGGATTATCCTTTGCGAATCCCAAAAGACGGTCGCCATAACCCTACCAGCCGAAGGAAAGGTCTTCGCCTTTTTTGGTGCAGATTCTCCCTTGGTAACCCATTGTTTAGTTTGTTGTTTGGTCTTAGGAGTGTAGTAATACATCCATCTTTCATCCACAGTGACGAAACGACGCTTAAAGCCCTGCGGATTCATCCTGAACAGCTGCAGACCATTCTCGCAACACTTCACACGATTTCGTTTTTGGTCAAGCGTGAGCAATCGCGGAACCCATCCTGCGGATAGCTTTCTCATGCCCAAATGTTTATGCAAAATATTATGTACCCGTTCATTCGAGATGCCCACAGCACTAGCAATCTCACGCACCTTAACTCTTCTGTCATCCCTCACCATACCATGCATTTTATGAATGATTTCTGGAGTCGTAACCTCCACAGGACGTCCAGAACGTTCAGCATCACTTGTGCCCATATGGCCACTCCGAAAATTTTGAAACCATTTACAAACTGTTCTAATCGAAGGTGCAGAGTCACTGTAATGTTTATCAAGCTTCTCTTTAGTCTCCTGAGGCGTTTTGTCTTTCATAAAGTAATGTTTAATCACCACACGAAATTCTTTTCGTCCAATTTTTGACAATCACTCGACTTCCTTGGTTCACACGAATGTCACACACAGAGAAATAGACCATTATGGCTGAAACTTGGTGTGGGTTCTTTCCAAAGATGCTACTAACTAAACATGACCTCGATACGCGCCAGTGGTGCCATCTATCAGACTTGGCACGGATTTTTCAAATGCCCCTCGTACACAAGGTATAAGAGGACAGTGCGTTGGCGGAGCTGTCATTTCTACTCAGGTGATTCATGTCCCGACGTAATTATGGCCACTCAACTGAAATTAAAAGACTTTGAACGTGGAACGGTATATGGAGCTAGACGCATGGGACATCCCGATCCAGAAATCGTTAAGGAACTCAGTATTCCGAGATCCACGGTATCAAGCGTGCGCCGAGAATACTACATTTCAGGCATTACCTCTCACCACAGACAATGCAGTGGCAAACGGCCTTCACTAAACGACCAAGCGTAGCGGCGTTTGCGTAAAGTTATCAGCGCCAACAGACAATCAACGCTGTGTGAAATAACCGCGGAAATCAATGTTGGACGTACGACGAACGTAAAACTCAGGACAGTGCCGACTGCGAAGCATGGCATTAATGGGTTATGGCAAGCAGACTACCGACGCTAGTGGCTTTGCTAACAGCACGAAACGCCTGCAGCGCCTTTCCTGGGCTCGTGACAATATCAGTTGTACCATAGGTGACTCGAAAACTGTGGCCTGGTCAGATGAGCCCCGGTTTCAGTTGGTAAGAGCAGATGGTAGGTATCGAGTGTGTTGCAGACACCACGAAGCCATGGACCCAGGTTGTCAGCAAGACACTGTGCAAGCTGGTTCTATCGAGTGTGACTCAGACACGACGAATCCATGGACCTAGCTTGTCAAAGAGGCACTGTGCAAGCTGGTTGTAGCTCCGTAATGGCGTGGGTTGCGTTTACATGGAACGGACTGGGTCATGTGGTCCAACTGAAGCTATCATTGAATGGAAATGGTTTGCTAGTTGGCTAGTTTTGCTGGTTTTGCTAGTTGGAGAACATTTGCACCCAATCACTGACTTCATGTTCGCAAATAACGGTGGAATTTTTATGGATAAAATGGTTTGAAGAACATTCTGCACAATTCGAGAGAATGATTTGGCTACCCGGATCGCCCGTGCACATGCAACACTTTCGCAATTAAGGACGGCTAGAGAGGCTGCATGGCTCAGTATTTCTGCACGGTTCTTCCAACGACTTGTGGAGTCCACGCCACGCCGATTCGCTGCAATATTTATGTCACAAAAGGAGGTCCATCACAGTATTATTCGGTGTTCCATTATTTATTTCACGTCGATGTATATCGGTGCGTGAGAAACAGTGCACTGTAATCGAGTCTGCAAGCGCAGTAAACTTCCTTCCACCCGAAATCCATGGAAGAATGAAATCTGTGCGGGATGGTGGTTGTATCGACATCTGTAATGTGTGACGTTGGGTTGTTCTCGCTCGTAATGAAGGAAACGGAGGTGCTAACCTCAACTTGTGTCGCAGAGCTCGGAGTGGATAACCACGCGCGGCAACCGGCGAGACTCATCGGAATCAGGCTGATGAACCCATCAGAGAAGATCGTCGGATAAAGCAGACATAGCTCTCAGATAAATGTGGCATATCACAAGAGCGTGTACAGGTCTTCGTTCCAGAACTGCGGTACAGAAAACTGAGTGTATGGTGGGTGCCGCGAATGCTCATTCCTGACTTGAAACACAGGATATTTGACATCTCTCAACAATCCGATCTTCCTCCATACAGTCCCGACTTGGCCCCACCCGATCATCATCCGTTTTGAATTTTTAAAAAAACCTTCGAGGGTTTAACTTTGATAGTGATGTTGAACAAGCAGAGGTGAGGCTGTGACTCCGTTAACAAACATTCTACAGTGACGTTATCAACAAACTGGTCTCCTGGTGGGGGAAATGTTTTAATTGCCAGGGTGACTATGTTGAAAAATATATACAGGGTGTTTCAAAAATGACCGGTGTATTTGAAACGGCAATAAAAACTAAACGAGCAGCGATAGAAATACACCGTTTGTTGCAATATGCTTGGGACAACAGTACATTTTCAGGCAGACAAACTTTCGAAATTACAGTAGTTACAATTTTCAACAACAGATGGCGCTGCAAGTGATGTGAAAGATATAGAAGACAACGCAGTCTGTGGGTGCGCCATTCTGTACGTCGTCTTTCTGCTGTAAGCGTGTGCTGTTCACAACGTGCAAGTGTGCTGTAGACAACATGGTTTATTCCTTAGAACAGAGGATTTTTCTGGTGTTGGAATTCCACCTTGCTACGCATGGTGGATATGTGGAAAATACCGTACTATAGAGTTTCCCAGACCGCAGCGCCATCTGTTATTGAAAATTGTAACTACTGTAATTTCGAAAGTTTGTCTGCCTGAAAATGTACTGTTGTCCCAAGCATATTGCAACAAACGGTGTATTTCTATCGCTGCTCGTTTAGTTTTTATTGCCGTTTCAAATATACCGGTCATTTTTGAAACACCCTGTATGTAGTCATGTAGAATACAGAAGTAGAATGTTAATAAAGTTTGTTTTATTTGAAAAGCCTTAAGAGTTTTCTTATAAGAAATTTGGAAGCTTTACTTTTCATCATGCCTTCATATTATTGGGCAAAAGCGTACTAAAGTCCCAGTGAGGGTGGCAGCTCAGTCGTATTTTCGCCCGACAAACTTGTATGGCAGTTAGCAGCAATTGCTTACTCTCCAGCATTCTCACAAGTGGAGTGCTGCTACACGATTCACGCCTGTAAGCCAATGCCGGTACATCTGTTTGATAATATTTGTCGAACAGTATCACTATGACAACATTTATTCGTTGTGTAATGTGTCTGAATAAACCACTGGCCGCCTTAATTCTGCTCCTTCAATTTTTCGTAAAAATCTAATGTTTGTTGTTGGTGTGGTCTTCAGTCCTGACACTGGTTTGATGCAGTTCTCCATGCTACTCTATCCTGTGCAAGCTTCTTCATCTCCCAGTAACTACTGCAACCTATATCTTTCTGAATCTGCTTAGTGTATTCATCTCTTGGTCTCCCTCTACAGTATATTAAATATAAGTTCAACGATTGACGGGGAGGGGGAGGGGGGCGCTTATGTGGAGCGCAGGAAGAAAGTCCATTCCCCAAATAGATTGCCACAGGGTGAGCGGCCGCGCAGGTAGGGTTGCATATCTAGATGGGACGTTCAAATGGTTCAAATGGCTCTGAGCACTATGGGACTTACCATCTGAGGTCATCAGTCCCCTAGAACTTAGAACTACTTAAACTTAAGTGACCTAAGGACATCGCACACATCCATGCCCGAGGCAGGATTCAAACCTGCGACTGTAGCAGCAGCGCGGTTCCAAACTGAAGCGCCTAGAACCACTCGGCCACAGCGGCCGGCTGATAAGACGTCGTCGGGACACCCTGAGATGGGGATATAAAAATAATGTGAAAAATTTATTTAGTATAATTACTTTTTATTTAGAATACAATTACGTGGAACTTGTTGCGGCAGAAGTGGTTGGTACATCATATTTTTCGGAGGAGTTCGCCTTTTTCAGCAAGTCTTTTTTTCCCTTTTACGTGTTTATAATACTCCATGCAAGTCAGCTACTAGTTACACTGGCACTGAAAGATTGATTCCACAGTCCCTGGCAGCAGTCTATTTCTTTCATCAGTGCACTGAGCCGACGTCAACTAAAATACTCTTTCCACGGTGACGTTGTGTGCGCCAATAGAAAAAAAAAAAAAATACTCTCGTAGTTTTAGCAGCTGACATTTGCGTTCAGGATTTTCGGTTTTCTTAAGAAAGTAACTCCACCTTTCTTCTCCGGAGTACTTAAACTTCCATTCTTTCGAGTCACACTTAGCTTCTAAAAAGCTCTTCAGATTCATATACCTGTTGCCTGAAATCTTCACACCATTTATAGTCATGTACATAATAGCGTTTTCAATCATTACCCAATCTTGGGTTTCAGATAGCGTCATCCAATCAAATGCTTGATATTTATTGAAAGAAACTGCCCATCTCTCTAAGTAATCAAATACTATGGTGTAGAAAGGCATTGTTCCGTCCTCAAATTTCGAAATCAAGGTAATTATTTCTATGTTAGGGTTCTCATTACTTAGTTTGTTCAAATTCATCTTGTTTTGTATGTCAGTAAAACTGGTAATATTCCTTTCATTCAGACGTCTTTGAGTGTCCATATTAATATATTTCTTATTTCAACTATCGAGACTTTATTCTTCTCCAAGCCTTTTATATTTTTTTCGAAACTAAGCCAAGTTTATGGGATTCAGTTTTACTGTACAGTCGAAAGAACTGAAGGACTGATGATGCTTGACAACTTCAAAGGCTGTTGTTAATTCTGCAGCAGCAACGAGCAATTCTTCACGGGTATCTTCATTAATCATAGATGTAGAAATATGTTTTGATGTCGATGTTACTGCGAATCTATTTGTATTTCTTCAAAGAAACGTGATGTCTCACATCTGCCTTTCCTCCGTGAGTTACTGAGAAGACACAGCTACAAATCCCACACAATGCTTCTTGATCTGTACGTCCTTTCTTGAAAAAAAAAAAAAAACACTCTTTTGTGCAATAATTCGAAAAATGATACTTTCTCTTTCCATCCTTAGATATTTTCGTCAGCTATGGTATGTTTATTAGACGTAAAGAGTCGACAATAACACTTTAGCCATCGAAGCACACATCACTATACACTTCATGCACTATTTAACCGCAGTAAACACTTCAGACATTACTAACTTGCACTCGTTGTTCGTATTACGTTTAGAAAGAACTGTCTTATCAGATCGCTATTCAAACAGGATGTGCCAGATTCTTCCTCGTGGCGCTACTTAAATAGATCAGGTCCCGTACTCCTGGGAAAATTTGGTATTTTCGGCGCTAGATCTAGAAGATGCTTGCATCGTCGATACAGGATACGCAACATGCAACGCCATCTGTGAGACGACTTTGTCAACATAAACTTGTTAATATAAATAAAAGTCACTGAGGCTGCGTGTATGTTGTGCTAACAGATGGCGTTATGTCATTACTTGATCCAAGCTCGCAACAGTATTTTGCAAGAGCGGAACAAAATTGGGTCTTGTCGGGATATCGGGACAACAAGGTATATCGGGACGGATGGCAACCCTACCTGCAGGTGAACAACCTCGTCTGCCATCTTAACTTGTGCTCCATGCAACGGATGGGAGAAACCGACCGATTAAAACCGATACCGGTATTTTAGTTTTGAATAACTATTATTTCCGGAAATTTTTAAAACCAGATTCCGTAGATCGAACAACTGTTTCTTAGTATTTCCTTGCTGCTCTCGACGTCCAATTTTGGACAGCAAAAGCTGTGAAGCTTTCGAAAGGTGTTTCGATGTGTTGTTTGTAATATCGCAGAAATCGTTAATAACATATGTATCCATACCATCAATGCGATATTAATTGTGTGTACATTTTCTTCTTTGGAGTATATGCTTCAATTCTACTCATCTCTGCATCGTCTTCGTCCTCCTGTAATCTGTACACCATCGACTTATTCAACCGTTTTCTTGCACATTTCATCCCATTTTCCTTCAGCACTGTCATTCCTTTGGTCTTCTCATTATCAGTAAATTTAAGCCGTCTCTGCTGCTTGAGAAGGTATTTTCCACGGCCATTTTCCGTGATTACACTGTGACGTAAAAACACACACTACTTTGAACAGCTAAGGGGCTGTATCTAGTCGCGTGATCAAGTTAGTTCCTCGTACGGCTGGATCTATGGTTTGCTTTATGAAGTATTAATTCTTGGAGTTACAAAAACAAAGAACTCAGCCACGTTCCACCTCTTTCAAATAGTCACGTGAACAACCTCACTTAAACAGAGGTTAAAACTATGGACCACAAGCCAGTAGTAGTAGTAATAGCTTCATTCGTCCGTACGTCAGTTTTGTAAGGACACTGGACATTTCTTGGTATTACTAGTTAAGAATGACAAAAACAACGCATCTCCTATGCTTCATCAGGCGCATTTGTTCTGGTTTTGCAACGTGCCATAAGGCCAAACAAATCTTGCTAATTATATCTTTCATACGACTCCCAACGTTGGTTTGTTAAAAATAAAGATTTTTAAATCGGGATTTTACATGGCCATTCGACAGAGCAGTCCCAAATTAGCCTAGAATGCCACTCGTTTTATCAGTATGCATTAACAGGGGCAGTAAAACATGAAAAGCCGGCCGGGATGGCCGAGCGGTTCTAGGTGCTACAGTCTGGAGCCGCGCGACCGCTACAGTCGCAGGTTCGAATCCTGCCTCGGGCATGGATGTGTGTGTTGTCCTTAGGTTAGTTAGGTTTAAGTAGTTCTAAGTTCTAGGGGACTGATGACCTCAGCAGTCAAGTCCCATAGTGCTCAGAGCCATTTGAACCATTTGAAAACACGAAAAACAATCAGTTCTCCAGCAGCAGCTGAGCAGCGCTGCTGCATGCTGGTAGCACCACGGGCCAGAGCGGTGCTGTCGATGCTAGAGTACTGGTTATTCTTCGTGTTTTACTGCCCCTGTTAACGTATATCGATAAAACTACTATCGTACTAGGCTGATTTAGCACCACTCTGTCGAATGGGCACGTAAAATTCCGATTTAAAAATCTTTACTTTGTAATGGGAAACAAGCCAGCTGATTCCATCGACGCTGGGCGTCGCCTGAAAGATGTGATGAGCAGGAGCTGTGCAAATACGAAATTGCAGATATCTACCAAACACCAGAGAAAATGCGGCAGACGACACCCTGTACACAGCCACTTACATACCTACAGTTCTAGATTGACAAGGATGGCAAGTCAGTCGTGGTTAATGCGCGTATGCAAAGTCTTCATAAGATAATTCGCAAATACAACAGCAGACCAGCTCTTTCGATGTGGCCATTGATATGGAATGATTTATGTGTTGCTCTTTAAGATGATTCAGGTTTTCTTCATTGGTGCTAATTGAGGTTCACATTTATTAAGGCCATAACACTCGCTCGCCACTATGTTTTTAGCTATCGACTTGGAGCGTTAATTTTGCTTACCACATAGTCACATTGTTCTTGGCGATGACCTGCCTAGTTTGTGCCACACCACGACACAAAAGTGGCAACGATGAACTCAAAACAATTGTATGTTATTTGTGCGATATAGACGCAAAGTTTATGGAACTTTGTCAGCAGCAACTGATGCTGTTACAATAACAAAAGGAAAACCTGCAGCAAATAAGAGACAGCTATTGTAGAAACAGTAGAGTGACTTGTTTAAGTGCGTAGCACAACAGTACACTATTACATCAAAAACATAAATACTACTGATATCTACGTCAAAACTGTCAGTATCTACGTTTCCTCCTTTGCCTGATTCGATGGAAACTTGGAGTACATATCTAAAGACGGTTTCTGCTGTTTCACAAGGCTAGTAAAATTTCTGATACTCATGTTCAGTGTACTTTGTTATTGCCTACTAGTAATCACATTTACGAACTACCCGCCACCGTAGCCGAGGTCTCTAAAATACGTCTGTTCAGTTATTCTACCAGTATTCGACCGAAAAGCGGAGGGAAAGTGATTCCTGATACGTAGTCCTTGCGCCAAAGTCGTGGAGAGCATTCCAAACCTTTCCATTGTGTCTCACGAAATAAGGGCATGTGTGTTGATGGTAATCCGTCCGTTGGGATGGGGACGTTAAATTCGGAGTCCCCGTTGGTGCTGTTCAACAGGAGTAAACTATGTGCTGACACCGGGTTTCATCCTCTCTCTTCCTCATTGTCGGTATCATACAATACAAATGTAAGGTTACAGTATGCACGCAAGCGTTACAGTCACCTACACTCTACAATTAGACACACGACACAACACTCATCAAGGGCTCAATATTGTCTCATCAGCTGCACAACGTGCATCGGATTTAACTTCAAGGTGGAAGAAGTGCATCCCAGACAACTTCGTTACGTGAAGTCAACTGATGATGGGACAACGCCATCATCTGCAGATTCCGCGCCATCATCATACATAAGCATAAATAAAACGATAAGGAATAGAGCAGAATTTTCCTCTCAGTGCTGGCTTAAACAAAAAACGAGGTTATGTACACTGCAGTATTTGTTGTAGCAGTGGCAGTTACCGAAATGATATTTTTGTGGACTTCAGACATAATGCATTCAACCAGATTTTGAAACCTCAGTACCTGGCAGAGGGTTCATCGAACCATATTTCCGTTCGATCTCTGATTTCTGTTATTTTATAATGACGATCATTTCTCTCTACGTAGGTGTGTGTCAACAAAATATTTTCGCATTCGGAAGAGAAAGTTGGTGTTTGAAATTTCGTAAATCGATCTCGCCGCAAAGAGAACCGCCTTTGTTTCAGTGACTGCCACCCCAACTCGCGTATCGTATCAATGACACTCTCTATACACTGTAAGGCGCGTATGCCTTCTCCTCCTAAAATATCCCATTAAAAAAAAAGAAACAAAGTTAACCTTCATATCTCTGACGCGACCCCACCTAGCAACAAAAAACCAACGTCATATTATGGCACCCGTTGTCCCATGCAACATTTTTCCCAACAACTTTTCCGCTCCTATCATACTTTAGGAGATATTCTTGGGGGCAATAGTTTGTGACTCACCCCATATATATATATATATATATATATATATATATATATATATATATATATATACACTTACTAAAAGCACTCTACCAATGATTATGTGGTCTGCAGTCAATTTTGTGGTTCGAATAGTGTTGTAGGCTACGTTAGCTTTCGTCGTGTTTGTGTGTCTTATTGTACGGTACTGTCAACCCTGGGCACTTATCATGGTGTTTTATCTTCTTCCAAACGCGGATTCGCTTATGTGTTTACTATTATTGCCCTGTTTATGTGTAAAAATGGTGTAATACATTTACTTTCTCTCTCTCCCATCACTTGTTAGCAATGGAAATCTACTACTCGACAAGTGAAAGCCGCGCGGAATTAGCCGAGCGGTCTCAGGCGCTGCAGTCGTGGACTGTGCTACTAGCCCCGGCGGAGGTTCGAGTCCTCCCTCGGCCATGGGTGTGTGTGTTTGCCCTTAGGATAATTTAGGTTAAGTAGTGTGTAAGCTTAGGGAGTGATGGCCTTAGCAGTTAAGTCCCATAAGATTTCACACACATTGGAACCTTTTTCGACAAGTAAAATGGCGGATATTACTCGGCAAGTGAAGTGGCGGATATGATATTCTGCTATGGTTTCGCAAATGGACGTAGCCTGCGAGCCCATGCCCTCTACGCTGAAAAATATCCAAAGCACAGAGTGCCGTCTGAAAAGCTGTTCGGCAGTTTTTCCAGCGTCTGGGGGACACAGGTACCCTTGCACCTCGGAAGACTGACAGTGGAAGGCCCCGCACAGTCCGTACGTCTGACGTGAAGGAGCATGTTCTACGTTTGGTGGAAGAAACCGCTGGGACCAACAGCAGAAGTCTTGTCTCGCCCTCTTATATGGGGGGTTCTTCATGAACAACTGCTGTACCCATATCATCTACAGCGAGTTCAAGCCCTAAGGCCACAGGATCATCATGGCAGACGGTGGTTCTGCCAGTGTCTGCTGCAGAAGTGTGCGGCAGATCCACTGTTCATATCCAAGATGTTGTTTACCGATGAGGCAGGGTTCACAAGAGTTGGTGTTGTGAATTTCCATAACCAGCATGTACGGGCAGATGTAAATCCCCAAACAATTCACCAAAGAGGACATCAACTCCGATTGTCAGTCGATGTTATGGGCGGGTGTACTTGGCGATAGATTAATAGGACCATACGAGCTACCACAAAGGTTAACAGGTGCGTATTATCTGGATTTTCTCATTAATGTATTGACTACTTTGCTGGAGGCTGTGCCATAGCACCAAGGAATACAAATGTGGTTCATGCATGATGGAGCGCCAACACATTTTCGTCACAATGTGCGCGAACATGTGACGCAGACATTCAGGACCGCTGTATTGATCGGGGGAGGGGGCGGGGGCACTCCGTGGGCAGCTCGTTCCCACGACCTCAATCCCCTAGACTTTTTGTTATGGCGACACTCGAAGGAATTAGTATACGTCACGCCAATCAACTATGTGCGGACATTACAGGGTCGAGTCTTCAATGGGTGGCAATAGATACAACAACAACTGGGTATACTTCAAAGCGTGCGTCATTCCTTACGCTGGAGGGCAGAGGGGTGCATTGTCATAGATGGACGCCACTTTGAACACCTCCTGCAAACACATGTTTATCACAGAAAGTATGCATTCCCGAACTCATGTCTATTGGACTTATCTCAGAAAGACCCATGTGTATTGGAATTGGACTTATTTTTCTTGTTTCGATGATTACTACCACTTCTCAAACTATGGGAAGTTGTTACACACGCAGCGCTAAACAAAGTAGTGGAAAAAGAAATGAGCGTTTGGCGTCATTGACCGGGAGGCCCCCTGCGGGGCAGGTCCGGGCGCCTTGGTGCAGGTCTTATTGCATTCGACGCCAAGTTGGGCGACCTGCGGGCCGGATGGGGATGAAATGATGATAAAGACAGCGCAACACCCAGTCCCTCGGCTGAGAAAATCCGCGACCCAGCCGGGAATCGAACCCGGGGCCGTAGGATGGCAATCCGTCACGCTGACCACTCAGCTGTCGGGGCGGACAGCAAAGTAGTAATTTGGTTTTGGACAGCCGAAAACGATGTAGTCCATTTTCTCCTCCGCGCCACAGTCACATAGAGGAGAGTCAGTCAGTTGTAGCCAGTAGACGTGCAGTCGGAACCGTCCTTGGTGAGCGCAGAGACAGAACATAGTGACCAGAAACTTTCTGTGGTACATACCAAGGGATACTTCGTAGTATAGCTGCATAATGTCTTGTTCCACAAGGTTCTGATCTGCCGCCGCACGTCTTGCAGAAGGTCTTTCTAAGGAACATGTTTGCACCTCTTTGTTCTGTTGGTGGCTGGCAGTCTTAACGAGAGCGTCCACAATTTCATTGCCCCCGATACAATGGTGACCCTTTACCCAAAGCATGGTGATTTTAGTGTTATGGCACTGAAATTCTGCAACCCGCATTGTTGATCGCGAGTCTATCAGAATAAAAAGTATGTTTGTACTTGTGTCGAGAGTTTCCAAAGTACTGAGTGTTTCTCCAGTCACAACGTAACGCTGCGTGTACTGCTTGTAATACACGTGTGTGACCTGTGCCTGAGCGTGGCACATACTATACAGAAATAAAGCGGTGCCATCATCCGATACCAAAACTACACTCAAACAGATGACTTCGATGCTTATCAACAACATGGACGTGAATTTTCAAACGGATACCACAGCTTCCCTATCCCTAATTAACCCTGAAACATACTGATGTATACCTGTGGAAGAAACTAAAGCTATTGTTTATAAGACACTGTAACAATCACCATTACCTGCAAAAATGTATGTGGGCCAATAACACGTTTATACTTATATGGATATGGTGTCTGTTCTTTCGGACATGTCCAAAAGAACAGACACCATTGATGACCTGCAGCCGTTTAGAACGAAATTAGAATTATATATTAATACCTTCAGCTGCTGACGGGCGTTGATATACATCAACGGGGACAGGTGAAAATGTGTGCCCCGACCGGGACTCGAATGCGGGATCTCCTGCTTATATGGCAGACGATCTATCCATCTGAGCCACCGAGGGCACAGAGGATAGTGCGACTGGAAGGACTTATCGCCGGTGGCTCCCCATGAGATCCACATTCTCAACTTAATGTCCACACACTACATTCGTAGTGCCTCTGCCATTATACCCATTACTCGCGGCAGACAATACACCGAGTCCCGTAAGAGTTCGGGCAATGCGTGTGCATCCAGCACAGAAGAAGAAGGTGATCAGCCGGTTAGCCTTAACGATATGGATACGGTGTCTGTTCTTTCTTCTGGCAATACCAGCCATGACCTTCTTCTTCTGTGCGGATGTACACATATTACCCGAACTCTTACGGGACTTGGTAAGAATATCTTCCACGAGTAATGTGTGTGTTGTGTAGGGACACTACGAATGTAATGTGTGGAGAATTTGGGTCTCGCGGGAAGTGTGCGCAAGATAGTCCTTGCAGTCGCACCATCCTCTGTGCCCTCGGTAGCTCACATGGATAAATGGCGGCACGGTAGCTCAGCGTGTTTGGCCAGAGGGTTTAGCTACACTAGGTAATAAAAAAACTGAGTGAACGAATCAACGAACAACCTGAACGGGCGTCATCGGACATCCACCACGAACAAGTTCAATGAACAATATAGAACAAAATAAGATGAAAAAAGATGGATAGAGCGTCTGCCATGTAAGCAGGAGATCCCGGGTTCGATTCCCAGTCGGGGGACACATTTTCACCTGTCCCTGCTGATATATATCAACACCTGTCAGTAGCTGAAGGTATTAATATATAATTCTAATAACACGTTCTGTGTTTTTACCAGGATTTGGTTTTCAAATGCAGAATTCGGTTATATATCTAACAGTATCACGTTTAGTAATCTAGACCCTATATGTGAGGAATATTTAGACATATTTGAACCTAACTTGGATCGCACACAAAACTTTTAAGGACACATATCATTAAAACTGAATGCGTTTTTCGGAGGATACACCCCTACGTTCCGCTATGATGGATCAGTAAAAGTGAAATTAGATCGTTTAGAGTAGAGACATCAGGTGTTGTAACACCAATCGCATCTAACCAATTGGCGACGATCTAGGTGATAACTGAAAAGTCTAATAGTACTATTTTGTTCTGTGCTGATTTTAAAGTATCTATCAATGTTTTCAGTCTAATAAAGATGTTTATGTGACTACACATCCATAAGAGCTACTGGCTAACTTAGCAGAGAACTAGCTCTTTTCTGTGATTTAGCTGATGCTTTTTTACAATCACCTTAAGACAGAGAATCAAAGCATTTTTCCGATTATGTTAGTATAATAGATTAACTTTTGGTATTATGATTGCTTCCGAAATATTTCAAAAATACTTAAAGGTGTTTATACAGGGGCGCCACAAACTGTGGGTTATTCAGATAACGTTACAGTCACTAGGTCCACCTGGAACAAACACCTCAATAACTTAAAAAAGCCATTTAATCGACTTGATGAGCTCAAATGTACATTAAGTGAAGTTTTTCCAACAAATTATTCAGTAGTTCGCCCACATACAGAGTACACAGTGTTTCAGGATTAAGTGAGGCCACATTAATGTCACTGATAATCTCTCTGTGTACAAAGGCTTGAAGAAACTCCAGTCAGTCTTGGTCAAGGTAATTTACTATGGCAAACTTCTACTACATACTGTGCAAATATTATACCAACACAATCACCTTCAGAAAAAGGGAGTCAAATATCAATGGTTCGTTGGCATTCTTGAAGCTTGGAAGGTATTTCAGTTTCACTCCTTACCTGGCCACGTTTACCTCAATTAGTGCTAGCTGCTAAGACACTACATTTCGAGAAAGACACTTTTGTATCACATAAGTTCCTTGTCCACATAAAACAACTTATTGCATAAATGTCTAAACATTAATAGTTACATAGATGCATTATACAGAAATGAAAAATAAGGAATTTGCTGTTATTTATAGTATTAAAAATTCTGTGTTCTCTAATAGAGAAAAAATTTACACCTGGCCAGGGAACTTGCTAGATAAGACAGCGGGACGATTACAGAAATTTGTGCTATTTTTGAGCAATTACCATTATGAAATACACTACTGACCCTCGGCTCAACACGTAAATACTGACACACTGACGCGTCTGTTGATAAGTCCTGATCACGAGTTCAGTAAGCGATGGGCGCTTTGTGTCCAGCTTGATGAAAATATAAGGTACACATAAGGCGAATTCTCTGTCGCAGTCCTGACGGTGGTTAGACAGAATCTCACGTATCAGGACCTGAGGCACCACAGTGGAGTATATTGTGTGATTTTTGGTTGGCTGGAGCACCTACCAAAAATCACGGAACCGGTAAAATGGACCTATTTTTCTGTGCAGCGCAGATTCAATATTAATCAAGAAAATTGTCACTGTTCACAAAAGAACCCGATTTTTGGGTCGTGATCCCAACTATGCTCCTACCGCACATCCTCAAATTATTGCTTGAGGCACACTGGGGGATGTCACAAGGTCGAAGTAGTTGGCAAGGCATTATGTATATTTGACGAGCATTGGTGTTGGCATTGAACGTGCTACTGCCCAACATGCACATTAGTCGAATCTGGAACAACATCTCTCTCCATAACCTACTTCCGATCAGCGATTGTACCGCATACATACTATTTTACAGGCCTGTTCAAGGGTGCTGTGTGGTTGCACATGGTAGATACAGGGTGATCAAAAAGTCAGTATAAATTTGAGAACTTAATTAACCACGGAATAATATAGATAGAGAGGTAAAAATTGACACACATGCTTGGAATGACATGGGGTTTTATTAGAACCAAAGAAACAAAGTTCACAAAATGTCCGACGGATGGCGCTGGACAGCTAATCTGCTACCGTGACGGGTGAGAGGTACGCCGATATGTTACAGAATCGCATCATCCCCAGCCTGGCTGATGAACACCTGCTGGAACGTACGATGTTTATGCAGGATGGCTATAGCTAGACGCGTGAAAGATCTCTTGCACGCGTCGTTTGGTGATGATCGTGTGCTGAGCCGCCACTTTCGTCATGCTTGGCCTCCCAGGTCCCCAGAACTCAGTCCGTGCGATTATTGGCTTTGGGGTTACCTGAAGTCGCAAGTGTATCGTGATCGGCCGACATCTCTAGGGATGCTGAAAGACAACATCCGACGCCAATTCCTCACCATAACTTCGGACATTCTTTACAGTGCTGTTCACAAAATTAATCCTCGACTACAGCTATTGGTGAGGAATGATGGTGGACATATTGAGAATTTCCTGTAAAGAACATCATCTTTGTTTTGTCTTACTTTGTTATGCTAATTATTGCTATCTGATCTGTCGGACATTTTTTGAACGTTTGTATTTTTTTGGTTCTAATAAAACCCCATGTCATTCCAAGCATGTGAGTCAATTTTTACCTCTCTATCTACATTATTCCGTGATTTACTGAGTTTTCAAATTTATACCGACCTTTTGATCACCCAGTACGTCACATATGTCGCCTGGATGTCATCAACAATATCAGCAGCTACAATGTGAGCACTAGCACCACACACCATCGTATCTGGCAATAGCCCATTGTTCACCCGCCAAGTTGTCTTACTTTTGCCATGCAGATTGTTTAGTCACAATCAGCTCTCGTCACGACGGCTAAATGACATCAAGCCTCATCAGGACTCAGGCAACCACCCAAGAGCACCACTCCTGGATATGCCTCCTAGATGGCCCATGTCCAGATCGCAGCCTCCTGGAGTTTCACATTCTGCCAGCCAAAATTCCTCGCCTCCACACCAGATACGTAAGAGTACAACGTCTACCCCCATTGTATGCCCACCATTCTGAGACCAGAATGGGCTATAAACTTTGACGAGCCTACGAACGTCGTATCGCTGCCCCCAACTGTGGAAGTCCCCGCCGGAAGAACAAGTCCTTGAGGCCTCGCTGCCACCACCACCAAACCATTTACACTGCCTATACTATGGATTGGTTATACACAAGAGGGATGTAACACTTCGTCACTCTAGCAGTATGGAGGCAGAGTGTAGCGGCTATTTTATCTGTGTGCCAAATACTTCAGCTAACTGCAGGAAATAAATACCGACGTGTCAGCTGGATCAGATGTTCATACATTTCTCTGCAAAACTTAACGACGACACAGATAAAGTTACATAACATATTAACATGGTAGGATTGGATGAAAGTGCAAGAGAATGTTCCCAGAGGTCTCCCAGTCGTGCACAAAAAGCTGGGCGCCAAATGGTGTGAGGTCAGCGCGACTGTGGCAGCAAATGGGGCTGGCCCCACAACACGAGGCAGTTGAAGGAACGGGGAAAGGCAGTGTGTGTCTACCAGCGAGCGTTTACGGTGCTTTGTAGTGACATACAACATGGCCTGTAGACAATGCTTGAATGACTTCAGGTGAGGAAGAATCACTGGGAAATTGGAAGAAGGAAAACGCGTGACGAGTGTAGTTCTGGAGTTCGGTAGTCCTCACAACATTGTTACACGTGCACGTTGAGTGTTCCGAACCACGGACACTGCTGCCCAAAGGAAAGGCGGTGGTCGAACACGCTCAACTACAGCAGCAGACGTGCGCTACAATTTTCAAAAGGCGAGAAGGAACGCAAGACAAACAGCTGGTGCAGTTGCGACCACATTTAAGAGGGCTGAAAGACACTGTCTCATGCTCCACAATCACACGGTGACTGCGTGGATCTAGTCTCTTCACCCAACGACCAGTACCTTGTGTGGGCACCCGCACTTCTGTAGCACAGTTTGCGATATTGCCAATAGCATAGGAACTGGACCAAAGAAAAGTGGGGTTGTAGCGTCGCAAGTTGTTCCGAGCCAACGTTTGTTTTAGGGTTTTAGGATAGCTTGCTGTATGTAACTTCGGGGGGCTGACATCTAGCGACCTGCCGTGGGAAAGCTATTCAATGTCTCTTACTGAACGCATACATTCACCACCTATAAGAATCTAAATAAAGGGTAGTAGTTTTTGAGTAATCGCTTTCAAAATTTGTATACTGCACTTTGTTATTAATAGAAAGGTGGTGTGAAAATCTCAGCTTTCTAGCGGACATACTTTCGGAGATAGAAAAATTTACTTTAAAGTTAGAAAAACTACACTTAAGAAAGGAAATTCACCTGGGAACATTTATGACTTATTTTTGGTTGTCATTTGAAATACTCACCTGAAGTATCAGGGTATAGAGTTATTTAATTGAAATTTAATTTAAAAATTTCAAAACCTTACAGTTTTCATAGTATGAAATCTGGAATAAGTTCAGAAATAACTTTTAAAATCAATATTTATTTTATTATGTGTTATGTGAGCCTATGAGTAAATGAGTGTGTGTATGTGGGACATTCATCAAATTTCAATATTGCATTATATACCACCTTAAGTAACGTGCAAGAATTACGCCAGCCTGTCGTGGGAAAATGATCCTAGGGATTTTGCTGATGACGTATGTCTAGGTGTGATTGCTATTCTAACAGAACAGCCAGAAAGTCAGCTGGAGTAAGATCTGTATCTAAAGAATATTTCCAGAATTATTGTCTTTTCGTTTTCATTTATTAAACATTGCTATAGTATTTGAATGTCAGATAGACACAAATGCGTCTGTGTATAAGGATTGGTGCAGACCAGTTTTGGCCGAGTATGATCACGAGCGAGTATTCTGATTGGCAGTCAGTATGGACAGCCGATCAGAATTGAGACGGTTCCCGCTCGTTACCTGATAGATATACTGGGAGTGAGGTTGCAAGGAGGGTGTGTCTCGCTAGCTTTGAACGCGGGCGATCATGTCACTAGTGCCAGTAAAAATAATGTGCAAGATGAACAGTTACGTAGTGTTTGAGTTATTGGTCAGCTAAGTCGATAGCAGTTGGTGTTAAGGACTGTTTGGCGAAATTTCAGAGGTTTTGACTAAATCTGTTGGAGACACATTCGCGTGTGAAATATTGGCCTCATAGAATCCGCATGGCATGTTTCAGTATTCAACTACTGAGCATTTTTGGAAAGCAGTTTCTTTTTTAGAAATCCACGAGAAGGGCCAAATGTAATAACTCATATTAGTGGTGAAATTAATGACTGTGAAAACGTTGTTTAATTTGGATCGGGTTTGGACAAATTTCTGGCTGCTGGGCGTGTGAAATGTGTGTATGACTCGTGAACTGGAAGGAAATAGCCAATAGTTTAAATGTGGACTGAATAGTATCTTTTCTTTGGTTATCAAGGACAAAATAAACATTATTGTGTTCAAATTTCGGACATTATTTTCCAGAAGCCAATCCATTTTCTTACTGCCCGATAAAATTGGATGACAGTATTTGTACAGAACTTTCTTTCATAACTAGAGTGGCGCGGCATCAGTAATTGTAGATATTAAGTGGTGTCTTTTATGAGCGCTGCTTTTACATCATCTTGTAAGTATCTACGTTTCCGAGTGAAGGGACATTGAGCAGACGCCGTTCTGAGGTAGGTGAATTTTAATTTGCAGCCTGCACAGTGACAACAACGAATAGACATGAGAAAATAAACCCAGACCCGCCGCAGGGTGTCGTGCTCTTCTTGGAGGAGAGCAGATTCAGTCTGAGTAGTGACTCTGGACGTACCGCCATACGACGAGAGGTGGGAACAGGTAATACACCCAGGAACACTGTCGAACATTATCGTTTTGGTGGTCCAGGTATTATGGTGTGGAGAGGCATAATGTTGCATAGGCGAACTGACCTTCCAATCTTTGAGCATATTACACTCAGAGGTCAACCTTATTGTGACTCTCTACTCCTACCTCATGTGTGTCTTTTCAGGTGTGAATTCGGCCCTAACTCCAGTTTTGTGGGCAATTGTGCGAGACCGCATCGAACAGCGCATGTGAAAGAGCTCTTGGAATGTGAGAATATTCGGTGAATGCACTGGCGTGTGCGTTCCCCCGACTTAATCCCTTCTAGTACGTGTGGTATGCGTCGCGGAGACGAACTTCAGAATGCCTTCATGCATCCAGCGTTGTCAACCACGCTGGTGGAAGAATGGCATGCCCTACCACAAGAACCCCTTGCCATTCTCCTGTCCAGCTTGGCAGAACGTTACAGAGCATGCATTGCCTCTCATGGTGATCGCACATCCTATTAAGATTGATTTATACTTATATGGATATGATGTCTGTTCTTTCGGACATGTCCGAAAGAACAGACACCATATCCATATAAGTATATAGTTATGGCAATACCGGCCATGACCTTCTTCTTCTGTGCGGATGCACACATATTCCCCGAACTCTTGCGGGACTTGATAAGAATGTCTTCCATGAGTAATGAGTGTGTTGGGGTGGGACACTACGAATTTAGTGTGTGGACATACAAGGTAAGAATGTGGGTCTCGCGGGAGGCGTGCACGAGATAGTTCCTGCAGTCGCGCTATCCTCTGTGCCCCCGGTGGCTCAAATGGATAGAGCCTCTGCTATGTAAGCAGGAGATCCCGGGGTCGAGTCCCGGTCGGGGCACACATTTTCACCGGTCCCCTTTGATACATATCAACCCCTGTCAGCAGCTAAAGGTATCAGTATAATTCTAATCATTAAGATTGATGTCGCGCCACTTTTAATGTCCAGGGAATCATCATAAATAACGGTGACTCCAGTAAAATTATTGTTTTGGAGTGAAAGAGCCATTTCTCTTCGTCTCAATGCGTATTTGTTTCAGTAACTTCTGTTCTATAGTGCTGCAGTTCTTTCTACGTAAGATCCAAGTTTCATCGGGATAGGATACCTGGCAGTGACATGTCATGTGGAAGTTACTTTCATTTTGTACACCGGTGTATCTTATTACTGACGCTTCCGTACGCCGATTCTGAAACAGGAAGACAAGTTTAACGCAGGATAAGAAGAGATTGAGGACAGCATCAAACCTCTCGTAAAATTATTGGCTTAAATAATATCATTGAGACTGAGGCATTAACTTTTTTTAAGAGAGAGCGAGACATGCTCAAGACTTCTGAATCCGAAATGACAGGAAGTGCACAGTAATCCTCGCTTATCGAGATTAATTTTCCCACAATCTACCTGTGTGGCTTCTGATAATTGTCCGACTGATTTCTGAAGCAAGGTCACTCCAGCTTTCCCTCCACGCTCTTTACATGTAAGGTATTCTGCATCTCTTCTGACATTAATGTCTACGAGGCTTTCTTCCTTGTGCTCATTCAGAAAGCGTTTGGTTTCCTGCTTATTCTGAAGTCTGATGTACTCTTTCACAGATTTTTTCACATGTACGAAGCACCGCGATAATTGCTTCTATCACAGAGTCTGCTGTCTAAGTCAGTAAAGGCATTTATTTTGCTGACTTCATTACTTTGTTGAGGAAACTTTTCATTCTTTCTCATGCTGTGCTTTTACGAAATTGGTTTGCAGTTTACAGTGTGAGAAGGAGAAGGTAATTCAGTACGTGTGTGTGTGTGTGTGTGTGTGTGTGTGTGTGTGTGTGTGTGTGTGAGAGAGAGAGAGAGAGAGAGACAGAGAGCGAGAGAGAGAAAGAGAGAGACAGAGAAAGAAACAAGGAGAGACAGACAGACAGAAATAGTTTTGTGTATGAACCGAGAACTACACACTATTGAGCAATGAGAATTACGACATCGTTGTCTTTAGTAGTCAGTTAGGTGATACAGAATTCCAAAACTCAGCGTCTCAGCTACTACTAAAGAAACGATAAATATCTGTTTACAAATTAGTGCCTATAACACATCTAAAATGAAAAAGCAACTCTCAGACCAACTGGTATTCAGCATAGCCGATGCGGGAGCCCTAAAACGATACTGCTCAACGGAATTAAAGGATCACTTTTTCGACGCCCTGTAAGTGCTTCCCATTGTGATTCGTAAGTTTAAAACGTGGCTCAAAGGTGCCTACACCCTTCCTATTTAGTGCTGCAAAAACCTGGTGCCCAGAGACGTCAACTTCCGGATCGGCGAAGCTTCAAATAGCAAAGTGTCGACACACTCGAATAAAAGGCCACAGGTGGGAAATGCACGTGCGCTGTAACGTGGGTCCATGATGTCCCGTTGGCACCAAATTTCACAAGAAGTCTGCTCAATACCGCCGTGGACGTGTCACGCGCTGAGGTCATCACAACCCCACTTACCCAAAATTCACCATTTCTCTCGATGTCTCTGCGATGGAGGCCAGAACCGCGACACCCAGAGTTGAAATCACGCGGTTTTCTTATGGGTGGCTGAGGAAAACATTTCAGACACAGCGCAACCCCCTATCGACACGAAAAGTCCTCAACGAATGGCATAAAGGGCGCATATTAATGAAACAACCTTATTCCCTGGGGCGTTGATTCCCACGCATTTCGTTGCTGAAAATGACATTCGCAATACGTTGAGTAACAGAAAGATGTTCTTGACAACCTTTGACATAATTGATACCCTCGGACGTTTCAAACCCTGCTCTCGGGATGCCGTGAGGCTGCATCCCCATTAAATACCAACCCCCCTTTCGAGTGCACCGTGGCGGCAGTTTTTGCTCTTCTGTACAGACTGGAACCACCAGAGACCATTCAAAGCCATTCGACGAAGTTTGAATGTGATCCAAAGCAGCAACGGCTACTTAACGCTTTTTCAGTTCTCTTGTTTTCCGCCCTTCTTTGACGTGGTTACGCGGTATTGCAACATTACTATGTGCTTGAATAAAACGACAAAGCGCCTGTCTAAGACCCTACAGTTCAACAACACCCACGGTGCCACTCACGCACCTTTTTTGAGCACGTTAGAAATGTACCTTCAGAAATTTCGTCACCAAATCAGCCTGGCGGCTACTCTAGTGCCTGAAGGTTAGGCAACCCTTTTGACGCCAATTGTGGGGGGTTTGCCTACCCTCACAAGAAAGGGTGAAATATGGAAGAGAGGGCCTGTGACGACCTTCTCATCATGTGACACGTCTACCTTGCTGTTTGAATCGTCGTCGACCACAAGAGCGATGTCGCAGGAGGCCACGCTTTTGCACCATTAACAGGAAGGTTGCAGGCACCTTTGCGTCACATTTCAAACTTATGCCTCGCAATGGGAGACGAATATGGAGTTTCGATAAAGTCATCTAATTTTGTTATGTAGTGTACTTGTGTGGACCCAGGCAACGATCGCTTAAGGCTTTAAGTTTCCTTTAATTTACGTCTATGGTCAGAAACTTTTTGTTAACAGATTACCGGTTTCGGTCTATAACGACCATCATCAGATCTGTTTTACAAAAACAAAGTCCTAATGTACTGCAGCCATGGTGGCATCGTCAAATGTTAAATGCAAAAACAACACACGCATCGTCCTTTTTTTTTTTTTTTTTTTTTTTTTTTTTTTTTTTTTTTTTAACGGTAGTGCTACTGACAACATGACTCGTGCATATTGCATATGATGTTATTTATATATATTTGACGATGCTGATTTTGCATTTAACATTTGAGACGATACCACTATGGCTGCAGTACATTAGGACTTTGTTTTTATAAAACAGATCTGATGATGGTCATTATATACAGAAACCGGTAATCTGTTAACAAAAAGCTTGTGACCATAGACGTAACCTAAAGAAAACTTATTGTATATACGGATCACTGTTTTATTCGCGACAATGTCGCAGCTTGTGAAGCTTAAGACTATCGTCAACGACCTGAAACATACCACTGCTGCTTCCATCAGTGCTACATTTTATTTAATTTCCGTCGCTAATACCTTCGACGTCGGTGAAATGTTTATAAGAAACTTATTATCAAATAATAACACAGATTTATAATTTAACAAATGGTTGCAAAGATCTTCGTAGCTGAGTTGTCAGCTTGTCTGAGACATGAAGAAGTTAGGATCAGTCTTCCGTACCGTGAGGACGACTAAGGAGTTCCCTGAAGGAAGATCAGTCTGCTCTGGTTTCGAAAGCCAACAATGACAGCTGGGAAAACTGTATGTCCCTGACATACGGCCGTACAATAATGCCATGATAACCTAATGAAGGAAACGTCTTTTTTCATGTTTAGCATGTTACTGGTAGAGAGCAGCGATGAGCGCAATCATTGAACTATAGCTTTTATTGCGGTCAAGTACACTCATGCTCATAAATTAAGGATAATGCTGATACATGGTGAAACAACGCTGTGGTGGGCGGTTTGTGGGTTTAAATCACCTCGGGGTATGACCATGCGGCGCATTTGACCTGCGATCGTCGCACGGTGGCGCTGGCAGCAGTCCACATACGCAGAGATGTGTTGATGCATGTCAGAGTACGGTGCAGAGAGTAAGTCTGCAGACGTTTTCAGACGTACTGATGGTGACTGTGTTGAAAATGGCTCAAAGAACGCATATTGATGACGTTATGAAGGGTAGAATATTAGGGCGACTGGTCAAACACAGCAGGTCGTAGCATGGGCCCTTCAATGGCCACAAGGTGTGATCTCAAGATCATGGCAACGGTTCCAGCAGACAGGAAACGTGTCCACGCCCTACAGTATGGGACGTCCACAGTGTACAACACCACAAGAAGAGCGATATCTCACCATCAGTGCCCGCAGGCGTCCGCGGAGCACTGCAGGTAGCCTTGCTCAGGACCTTACCGTAGCCACTGGAACAGTTCTCCAGACACACAGTCTACAGACAACTGAACAGACATGGTTTATTAGCCCGGAGACCTGCAAGGTGCATTCCACTGACCCCTGGTCACAGGAGAGTCCTTAAAGCCTGATGTCAAGAACGCAGTACATGCTCATTGGAACAGTGGTCCCAGGTTATGTTCACGACGAATCCAAGTATAGTCTGAACAGTGATTCTCGCCGGATTTTCATCTGACGTGAACCAGGAACCAGATACCAACCCATTAATGTCCTTGACAGAGGAACTGTAACAGGTCAGGTGTATCGGGATGTCATTTTGCACCAGTATACCCGCTTTTTCAGGGATGTAGTGGGTCCCACCTTCCTCCTGATGGATGATAATGCATCGCCCCACCGAGCTGCCATCGTGGAGGAGTACCTTGAAACAGAAGGTATCAGGCGAATGCAGTGGTCTGCCTGTTCTCCAGACCTAAACCCCATCCAGCACGTCTGGGATGCTCTCGGTCGACGTATCGCTGTTCGTCTTCAAACCCTTACGACACTTCAGGACCTTCGACAGGCGCTGGTGAAAGTATGGTAGGCTATACCGCAGCAGCTGCTCGACCACCTGCTACGATGTGGATGTGCGAGTACAGATCGTAGACGTATGGTTGACGACATATGGAAGTTTGGTTGTGGCTCTGAATCGTGCAGGGGCAGCCAAATGGTGAGGCGACCGCTCGCGATAAACTGGAAATTCGGGTTCGAGTCCTAGTGCGGCACAAATTTTCATTGTTGTCATTCCATTCTACAGCTGATGGTAGTCATTATTCGCATTTGCGACTTCATCTGACGTGTTTAGTAACGGCTGTGGTCGCCGCAGTGTATCGTCATCAGAATAATACCGGTACTGCAATATCGTTTATTGTTTCAAGCAAATGTTTGCTCGTTGTTCACTAATAGTTCGTACATGACTCATGTAAAGCTACTGCAGACAACTGCCTGTTACACGGTAGTCTTTCTTGGTGGGACTTGTGCTTACGTAGTCTGTCTTCTTCTTCTTTTAGTGTTCAACCCTGAGATTGGTTTGCTGCAGAGCGCCATTCCTCTCTTCTGTCTGCCTTCCTCTTCACTTCCACATACATGCTACATCCAACATCATTCACGATCTGTTGCACGTATGATATCCTTGATTGCCCCCGCCGATTCCTTCCCTCAGTAGCTCCTTCTCCTATTGTTCCAATGACGTTTTTGTGTCTTAGCATGTAGCCTACAAGTTTGTCTCTTCTTTTTTAGATATGCCTCCACAGAGATCTGGTTTCCAGTACTCTTCTAAGCACCTCTCCAATTGTTAATTTGGCCGGCCGGTGTGGCCGTGCGGTTAAAGTCTGGAACCGTGTGACAGCTACGGTCGCAGGTTCGAATCCTGCCTCGGGCATGGATGTGTGTGATGTCCTTAGGTTAGTTAGGTTTAAGTAGTTCTAAGTTCTAGGGGACTGATGACCACAGATGTTAAGTCCCATAGTGCTCAAAGCCATTTGAACCAATTGTTACTTTATCTCTCCGGCTGATCTTCTTCTATAGCACCGCATCTCCAGGGCCTCTAGCCGTCTTCTCTATTCTCTTCCCACTGTCCAAGTTTCGCATCCGTATAGGGCCACACTCCAAACGAAAGCTTTCATGGTTCAAATGGTTTGAGCACTATGGGACTTAACTACTGAGGTCATCAGTCCCCTATAACTTAGAATTGCTTAAACCTAACTAACCTAAGGACATCACACACACCCATGCCCGAGGTGGATTCGAACGTCCGAGGGAGGAGCCACGCAATCCGTGACATGGTGCTTCTAATCGCGCGGCCACTTCGCGTGGCTCAGAGGTTCATATTCTGCTTCTGTACTGCATGCCGTCATTTTAGTCTTTTTCTTGTTTATTCTCATTCTGTACTGATTGCATAGAATCCTTTCCAATGTTCTGAGAACTTTTCCTATATCTTCTTTTGTCTCCGCGACTATAGCAATATCATCTGTATAACGTAAAATTTTTATCTTCTGCCCATTAATTTTGATCCTCACCTCAGTAGTTTCTCGAACTTGGTCTATAGCTTCCTGGATGTAAGCATTGAATATAAGAGGAGAGAGAGCACATCCTTGTCTTACCCCTTTCCTAATATTTGCTTGTTGTTCCTGGTGACAGTTCCTAATCAATGCCACCTCACTCTTATAGAAACTGAGTATCACACAAATGTCTTTGTACTTCATTCCACTTTTACTCAACACTCTGAACATCTCTTGCAAGATATAGTTATAAAATGCCTTTTCCATGTCTACAAAAGCAATATAAGGTGGTTTATTTTTCTGTAACTGCTTTTCGATAAGGAGCCTCAGAGCCAGAATCGCTTCTCTTGCTCTCAATCCCCTTCTGAAACCAAACTGAGGCAGCATATCCTCCACCTTCTCTTCAATTTTCTTCAGAATTATTTTTATTAGAATTTTTGACGCATGTAATATTAGGCTTAAAGTTCAGTACTGTTCACAGTTTGTAGCTGCTGCCTAATTTCGTATGGGAACAATGATGCATTTCTGGAAGTCTATCGGTATCTCTCCTGTGTAATACGAGGGTAATCCCAAAAGTAAGGCCTCCTATTTTTTTATAAGTACAGAACTCTGTTTGTGTGGCAGTTGGTCACATTGTTATAAAGAGTGCTTCACGCGGTGAGGCGCTCAGTCTTGGCTTGGCAGCCGTTGAGAATGGAGCTCCCGTTGGACGTTACCGCCAAGAGCGAACTGCGCGCAGTTATTCGGTTTTTGAACGCAAAGGACACTGCGCCGATTGAAATCCATGGCCAGTTGACGGAAGTGTTGTTGAGTCGTGTTGGATGTCAAAAATGTTCGTAAGTGGCGTCGAAAGTTTGCAGATGGTCGGACCGAAATTCACGAGGAACAAAGGAGCGGGAGACCGTCAATTTCTGAGGAGACAGTGTTGAAGGCTGAGCAAAGCATGCATGAAGATCGGCGGATCACCCTGGATGATCTCTGCACGTTGGTTCCTGAGGTTCCCGAAGCACCGCTCACAGAATTTAACGGAAACATTGAACCACCGGAAGGTGTGTGCAAGATGGGTGCCACGCATGCTGACTGAGGACCAAATGCGGCAACGAGTTGATGCTTCCCGCGCATTTCTTCACCACCTTGCAGCCGAACAGGACAACTTTCTGGACTCAATTGTCACGGGTGACGAAACCTGGGCATACCACTTTACACATGAGACCAAGCAACAATCACGGCAGTGGCGGCATCCTTCTTCGCCAAAGCCGCGGAAATTCAAACAAACAGTCTGCCGGTAAAGTCATGACAACCGTTTTTTGGGATTGGAAAGGGGTATTTTTGGACGACTTCATGCCCACTGGGACCTCAATTAACGCTGACAGGTACTGTGAGACGCTGAAAAAACTCTAACGGGCAATTCAGAACCGGAGAAGAGGAATGTTGAGCAAGGGCGTACACATTCTCCATGAGAACGCTCGCCCACACATCGTTCCGCAAACCGTTGTTCTCCTGCAACAGTTTCAGTGGAACATAATCACCCACCAACCCTACAGTTCTGACTTGCCGCCCAGTGACTATCAACCCTAGGTTAAAAGAACATTTGGCCGGAAAGCGATTCAGCTCCGACGACGAGGTGAAAGAAGAGATTCATAACTTTCTGAACAGCATGGCGACGAGCTGGTATGACATGGGCATACAAAAACTGCCACAGCGTCTACAAAGATGCATCGACAGAAATGGTGATTATGTCGAAAAATAGCTAAATGTTCAAGCTGTAAACCGATGTAAACCACTGTAGAAATAAACAGATGTATGTACTTACAAAAAAATAGGAGATCTTACTTTTGGGATTACCCTCGTAGATGGACCTAGTAAGTTTAATTAGCATCATTTTCATGCTGTCACCAGCATTCTTTATTAGTTCTACAGGGATATCATCAATACCCATTGCTCTGTTGTCCCGTAGTCAGTAGATTCGTTAATCTTCAAATATCGATTGTACACAAAAGCAGTTTTATGCAGATAAATGATCTTGATCACTTGTGGAACAGACACCTCCGCATATTAAAGTATTTTCACCAGCTTTTACCCGTTAGTGCGGGGGGCCGTTCCCTTGTTAACTCCCCCAGCCAGAGCTATCAACTCCACACGCAGTCTATCCGCCATTCACGCTGCGTCACAACAAACCGCCAATTCAATTGCAGTATTAGAGCGTTGCGATGTAAACGCGTACCATCGCTGATGACCCTGCTGTGTAGCTCCCTCAGCCACAAATTAATCAATAAATTAAACGCGTACCAATTCTCAAGCACTGCGGCAGCCAGTTAAGGCCGAGTCACACACAACCGTGACTTTAAAGAGCCGTCACCGCCTGTATTGCTGTTGTTGTAGAGGCATACGGCAAAAGTAATGATGGGCGAGTGTTTGTCACCTCAAAGGACGTTCCAGCAAACTGGGCCCTACCAAACGCAGACACTCAAGTTACATACGTGATTGTAGATGATGAGGCATTTCTTCTCAAAACGTACGTGATTAGATATTATGCAGGGAAGGAACAGTGTAGATGATCAGAAGCGTAGTTTTACTCATACTTTGAGTTGTGCTAGGAGTATATCTGAAAACATTTTTGGTACTATGAGTGAAAAATTTTGACTTTAAAAGAGGGCGATACAGGCTTTTCCCAGAACTCATGAATTACATAATTTTAACCAGTTGCTTACTGCATGGTTTCATTAAAAATATGTACAATTACATCACGCAATAACTCGATTTTAATAACAGGGGTCACACCCCACAACACTTACATATTGAAGGAGGGAACGCAATGATGGGCGCGTTTCTCTCGAGAAAACATTCGCTGAATACTTCAATTCTGATGCTGTGTCCCTGGATAAAAGTTAGTGTAAGTTTGAAATACACCGTATGCGGCAGAGGTGAAATCTTGGTCCTTAAAGCATTGCTAGTAATGGTGCAGTAGTGCACAAATATGCATGAACGTCGTGCCGTTTGTTTCCATTTACACTGCAGTCTTACTCAACAAAGAATTCTTGAAGTACGTGTCCACGTATTTTCGATTGGACAGCTGATACAACACGAGATAGCTGCGCGCTGACGCAATTAACTTTTTGTAATTATTGTTTCTGATGATAAATGGAACACTAGCCTATAACATGAATAATCCTAAAGCTGCATCACTTAACAAGCCGTACGGCCGTGAAAGAAATCACACTGTGGTGATGAAGACAATATGTTCCTTAGGAAATGCTTAGTCACTGTACTGTATTGCAAAGTCCTATGAAGGTGATCGTGCGCTCTTGGGAGAACAGTAGAACCTTTCCCTCTTCCGTAAAATTATCTTTATGTAATTTTTCCTCAACAGACTTAGCAAGTTAAGTTGAATGAAAATGAACTATTATTGAAAAGTATTAATTAAATGGACTGTATACACGAAAAAAATGTTGTTGTTGTTGTGGTCTACAATCCAGAGACTGGTTTCATGCAGCTCTCCATGCTACTCTATCCTGTGCAAGATTCTTCATCGCCTAGTACCTACTGCAGCCTATATCCTTCTGAATCTGTTCAGTGTATTCATCTCTTGGTCTCCCTCTACGATTTTTACCGTCCACGCTGCCCTCCAACACTAGATTGGTGATCCCTTGATGCCTCAGAATATGCCCTACCAACCGATCCCTTCTTCTAGTCATGTTGTGCCAAAAATTTCTCTTCTATCCAAGTCTATTCAATACCTCCTCATTAGTTATGTGATCTACCCATATAATCTTCAGCATTCTTCTGTAGCACCACATTTCGAAAGCTTATATTCTCTTCTTGTCTAAACTATTTATCGTCCACGTTTCACTTCCATACATGGCTACACTCCATACAAATACTTTCAGAAACGACTTCCTGACACTTAAATCTATACCCCATGTTAACAAATTTCTCTTCTTCAGAAACGATTTCCTTTCCATTGCCAGTCTACATTTTATATCCTCTCTACTTCGATCATCATCAGTTGTTTTGCTCCCCAAATAGCAAAACTCCTTTACTACTTTAAGCGTCTCATTTCCTAATCTAATTCCCGCAACATCACCGGATTTAATTCAACTACATACCATTATGGTCGTTTTGTTTTTGTTGATGTTCATCTTATATCCTCCTTTCAAGCCACTGTGCAATCCGTTCATCTGCTCTTCCAGGTCCTTAGCTGTCTCTGACAGTATTACAATGTCATCGGCGAACCTCAAAGGTTTTATTTCTTCTCCTTGGAACTTAATTCCTACTCCAAATTTTTCTTTTGTTTCCTTTACTTCTTGCGCAATATACATTTTCAATAACATCGGGGAGAGGCTACAACCCTGTCTCACTCCATTCCCAACCACTGCTTCCCTTTCATGCCCCTCAACTCTTATAACTGCCATTTGGTTTCTATACAAATTGTAAATAGCCTTTCGCTTCCTATATTTTACCCCTGCCACCTTCAGAATTTGAAAGAGAGTATTCCAGTCAACATTGTCAAAACTTTCTCTAAGTCTACAAATGCTAGAAACGTAGGTTTGCCTTTCCTTAATCTATTTTCTACGATAAGTCCTAGGGTCAGTATTGCCTCGTGTTCCAATATTTCTACGGAATCCAAACTGATCTTTCCCGAGTTCTACGGAATCCAAACTGATCTTTCCCGAGGTCGAATACTACAAGTTTTTCCATTCGTCTGTAAAGAATTCGTGTTAGTATTTTGCAGCCGTGGCTTATTTTGCTGATAGTTCGGTAATTTTCACACCTGTCAACACCTGCTTTCTTTGGGATTGGAATTATTACATTCTTCTTGAAGTCTGAGGGTATTTCACCTGTCTCTTACATCTTGCTCACTAAATGGTAGAGTTTTGTTAGGCCTGGCTCTCCCAAGGCTATCAGTAGTTCTAATGGAATGTTGTCTACTCCCGGGGCCTTGTTTCGATTTAGGTCTTTCAGTGCTCTGTCAAACTCATCACGCAGTATCATATCTCCTATTTCATCTTCATCTACATTCTCTTCCATTTCTATAATATTGTCCTCAAGAACATCGCCCATAAAAAATATAACACACAACAAATTGAACATACAGTAAATAAACTACAAATTGTGTAAACTACCTAAAAAATGAAGGTAAAACAAAGTCTGTGTCCTGTTGATTGCGGCAACCACTTTTCATTACTTGTCGTATAATAGAAAATAAGCAACAGAGTTTATTTGGTCCTCGTAAAATTACTAATTAGATATTCCAGAATAACGCTTATTTTTGAGGGTTGGGAAAATATCTCTTTTACGTTTGTTTGTACGGTGATCCGACTTAGCCGAACAGAGTAAAGGAGACATTCTCTCATCTCTCAAATATAACCATTTCTGTTCTACAGCTGTGTTACCCAAGCGTACTGTTGACAGATAAGCCGCGTAATGGTATGTTTATGTAACTGAAAGTGAGGAAGCATTACAGAATCTGTTGAATGGAATGAACAGTCTAATGAGTACAGAATATGGATTGAGAATGAAGAGGAAAAAGACGAAAATAAAGAGAAGAAGCAGAAAAGATTGTACTGTTTCATTTGGCATATCTGAAGGAACAGACATTGCTGACGATCCATGGCTGTATTAAATATTACGAAACATATTCGAAGATTGCAAATAAATTTGGCGTCAGCTGTACTGGATGCAGATATAATCTATTAGTGTTCGAGTCCCGGTCTGGCATAATCAATACAGCTGACGCCAAATGAATTCGCAGTCTCCGATTAAGTTCCGTAAGAAATGAGAGTAGCGAGAAATATAACGTCAAAACTGGTGGTCACGAAATAGACGAAGTTAAGGAATTCTGCTATCTTGGATGCAAATCCATGACGGATGAAGCAGGGAGGACATAGGATACATACTAGCACAGGCAAAGAGGGTATTGCTGGCCAAGAGAAGTCTACCACACTGCAGCCGCGAAATTGCGCAAGCGAGTTAGTATTAACGATTGCGGCTCCCCTGCACTTGCGTTCCGTAAGAAGAAATTTTAAGATGAAAGAGCAACATTGGGCTCTGTGGATGCGTTGTTTTTCAAGAAAGCAAACTATTTCGGAAACTCTCAACACGTGAAATAATGCTGGATGAGTACCATTTGCAGAATACTGAAACACGATTTTCATTACATCTTTTAAAAGCAGTTCGTCTGAGAACTGCTAAGACCAATACAAATATGAAAGACCCTGTACTATTTACAGCCACGCTGGCGATCATACTTCAGTTTTGAATACTAAAGTTTGATATACTTGTTTAAAGTGTAGACTTACTTTAGATTAACTTTCATCGACATGCCTTTTAGTATTAGACGTTTGCACTGATTTGGTGGAAGGACCCAATAAACTGATTGAAACGGTTTAAAATAACAATCTGATGTTTATGTCGTTATTTTATTGAGTTTCACCAGTACGATGACACAACTATTACTTTCACAAATGCGTTACGTCTGCGATAGGAATCATGGGACGTGAAAAGAAATGTATACAGAGCAGAGAAAAGCAGGTTGACATGGAAACACACATGGTGTAGTTTCAACAAAAGTTTAGAAGTCTTAAGAATATATGTGAATAAAAATATGGTTCGCTTTTGCATGTCTGCTACTGCGACGGTAGCAGCGACAAGGTCCTTTTTAATATTTCAGTCTTTATGTTTACTACTTTCTGTGTTCCGTAGTAGTGGTCCAAAACATACGAACGCACGACATTTATGGAATTCATGGTTGTCTCGTTTACCCAGACATACATTCCTGTAAACAACCGACAAATTGAATACGATATTGCATGCATGTGCGAAGGGAATTTGCATCGTACTTCTGAACAACACAGGCATTGCAATATCGTATTTATCCGCCGATATTGGGCAAGCGACATTCAATTAATATGTCTCCCCTGGACAGGATTATACGTAATGAATGTATGAGTGCAGGTTGTAGGTGGTTGACAACATATGGAAGTTTGGGTCTCGTCTTCAGGCGTGATTGGATAGCCTGATGCAAGGCGATCACTCGCCGTTAGCGGGAAATCCAGGTTCGAGTCCCGGTCTGGCACAAATTGTCATTTTCGTCATTTCATTACAGAGCTGATGGTTGTCAATATTCGCAAATGTGAATACATTTCATGTAACCAAATTGAGCGTCGGTGTGTATGCGCGCCAGATATCGAACTGAATCAAAACAATATTGTTTCACTGCTTCACTTGACACTGCGGCACCGATCGTGAGAAAGAGGAAGCAAGGCAGAGAGAGAGAGAGAGAGAGAGAGAGAGAGAGAGAGAGAGAGAGAGAGAGAGACGGGGGAGGGGGGGGAGGCATTTGCAGGGAAGGATGGAGACAGATGCCGCCTAGCAATACGAAGCATATTCTGCATTTGCTGGACGGCTCTGGCAACGTCTCGATAATATGTCGGCAACTACCTGCAACAGGCTGATCTAACAACAGTGTTGCGCGGTCTTTCCGCAATATTATCATGTATTGCAGCCACGTGGCAGCAATGTTGACAGCAACACTATTGTGTCCACACACTGTCGTAAAATACAGAAGGTACAAACGCCCCTTCAGCGATAGGTGTCTATTTGGTAGTAATCATTTCTTTATGACGTTGCTTGAACGAAATGATATTGCAGAAATGTTTCTGTGACAACAGAACTCATTTACAGCCGCACGTCGAGAGAACGGCTTCTTCTCATAGGTAGAACGTTGGAACATACGAGGGGTAGGAGAAATGACATACTTCTCCCGGTACTTCTATCAGCCATCTTTCTGTCTTGCTTCCTTGGGTCAGTTTTTAAGCGTTCTATATGTTTGCCCCCTATGTTTCGACTCCTTTATACGCCATTTTCATATCTTTGACTGTCGATCGAATTAGATTCTAGAGACGCTTGCGCACGTAATTTAAACATCGCTGTAGTTATTTTCGCTCTACTCTCTATTATAAAATACAGTGCGTTCGGAAACTCATGTTACAAACTTTAGGACTTGTAGAGGGGAGTGAGTACATAGTATTCTGAATAGGAACCCGTGTCCGGAAAAGTATCGTTTCCGTTCTACTACGGTTTCAATTCAGATGTTTAACTCATCCTCTTATGCTCGACGTATTGGCGTGACGCAGTACAATTATTAGGTAACATTTCGAAAGGAAATGAAACGAAACGTCCATTTATAACTTAACCACATTTGATTGTATTAACGCTTATACATCAGGTGTTCACATTATTCCAAAACAAAAAGGAACCCAGCATACTGTACGTACAGAACAAAACTGATGCATTACAACAGCGGCTCAATGTGGCGACCACCAACGTTATTACAGACAGTGTACCTACGAAGCACATTCTGGTACACACTCTCCATCCCACCTGGGGTCTCTTCAATTGCTAATGCAACAGACGTGGACGCGTTACACATCTGAATTAAACCGTCTTAGAACGGAAACGGTACGTTTCCGGACATGGGATCCTGTTCAAAATATTATGTACTCACTCCCCTCTACAGATCCTAGAAGTTTGTAACGGAAATTTCCGAACACTCTCTATCAAGGATATAGCCGTAATTGTATGACTCGCGCTTCTGGATAGAGCTCCCTTTTGTGTTAGAGGTGGCTTCTGCGATAGGTTTTGCTTAGGTCCTATTACAGCATTAGATTTTATGAATCAATCAGATAATATGTTCCGATGGTTCAGATGGCTCTAAGCACTATGGGACTTAACATCTGAGGTCATCAGTCCCCTAGACTTAGAACTACTTAAACCTAACTAACCTAAGGACATCACACACAACCATGCCCGAGGTAGGATTCTAACCTGCGACCGTAGCAGCAGCGTGGTTCCGGACTCAAGCCTAGAACCGCTCGGCCACAACGGCTGGCAGACAATACGTGATAATCAGTATTAACTATACGTGTGAATTACTTGCTTACTGAACTAGTTAAGAAAAGAAAAGGATTACAATCTAAAACAGATGATTAACTTAAATTAGATGTGCAAGTTGCGTGATCTTATCTGGTAGTCTAGAACAATCACTATTCAGACTAGTTTTATTTTGCTGATATATGAACCTACTACACGTGTCAAATATAAACGTTCGGATTATTCAAATTAAAGCCTGCAACAGTCAGAAATCTTTTCCAATGCCAATTGCCACTAGATAAGACGGGTGTTATTGTCGAATTGCATACCAGCACTCGCAAAGCAAAGCTCAGTTTTCGCTACTCCAGTGGTGGTCCAAATTTTTTAATACAGCCTTCCACATTCTTGCTTTTTCTGCATCGATTTTTGTATGATTGCGCCCTTGGTTGGGGCGTGTCTTACCACCCCCTCGGTATAATCCTGCTGCAAGGTGACGCCGAAAGCTGTTTTGGCACCGACGCGGTCACCGGCGAATACAGCCAGCCCTGTTATAAGAAGAACGCTTTGAACTTCGCCGTAAAAAGCGCCGCTAGGTCGGGGCACTTTTATGTGATGGGCGTGTATGCCGGTATCATAGAGTATGTATATCTATGGCGTGAGCAATGCCTATTGCGCATATTCTCAACATCGAATTAAGTTAGTCACTTGATTATGGGTCAACTTCACTTCTTAATAATTTGCGGTAATAGTGAAACTTGAATATTACACGTATTCACCTCGTGTTATATATTTTTCTGCACGTTTGTGTTTTAGTAACAGCTAAGATGCAGTATTATCGTTGCTACGGATGGATAGAGGAGTAGGTAATACAACAAACGTACAATTGTAAATTTCATATTAATATGAGGTACTTTAAATGCTGAAAAACTTTGAGAAACGGTATTACAAAGTCTTGTATTGTTTTGTGGCCATTTGTTTACGAGACAAGTGCTAGATAAATTTGCAAGTGCTCATAAAATGTATACATGATAGTCTGATTAATTTTCTCCAATTTATTTCGTCCAATGTCAGACCCTTGTGGGTATCTAAGTATTTCTGAGTGAGACAGTTTCCTACACAATGTGATCGTAATGCAATTAATTAGAACAGATTCGACAATATGAATCAGGACATGGAAAACCTAATAGAAATATTGTTGGCTGTCACTTTTTATGTTACTCCAAATTTGAGCACTGACCAAGTATTTTTTACTTTTTTGTGCCTCGTGAATTGTTTTACTTTTCTGACAAGGTAGCGAAAAAGTGTTATAGATAATATACTTGTCTATAAAAATTAGAAGGATAAATAAAGAAGATCGGAAAATATTAATAAACAAGCAGGTGCAAAACGCTTGCCATATTTATTCTAACAATTTAAGAGTTCCAAATGCGTCCTACGCAGTATCATTGAAACGTAATTAATTAGAACAGGGATTCGACAACACGAATAAGTGCAGTAGAGTTTGTAAGTAAGCTGTTTAGGTTTTTATGTTGGTAACGCCACGTAGCGCTCTGTATGAAAATCACTGACTGTGCTGTGTGCAGTCTGTGGCTGGTTGGCATTGTTGGAATATTTGCTATTGTAGTGTTGGGCAGTTGGCTGTGAACAGCGCGTAGTGTTGCGCAGTTGGAGGTGAGCCGCCAGCAGTGGTGGATGTGGAGAGAGAGATGGCAGAATTTTGAGAGCGGACGATCTGGACGTGTGTCCATCAGAAAAACGAAATTTGTAAGACTGGATGTCATGAACTGATATATATATATATATATGACTTTTGAACACTGTTAAGGTAAATACATTGTTTATTTTCTACCAAAATCTTTCATTTGCCAAATATCCCTATCAGTAGTTAGTGGCTTCAGTAGTTAGAATCTTTTATTTAACTGGCAGTATTGCCGCTCGCTGTATTGCAGTAGTTAAGTAACGAATCTTTTTGTGAGGTAAGTGATTTGTGAAAGGTATAGGTTATTGTTAGTCAGGGCCATTCTTTTGTAGGGATTATTGAAAGTCAGACTGCGTTACGCTAAAAATATTGTGTGTCAGTTACGTGATGATCAGAGAAAGTAAAGAGAGAAATGTCTGAGTACGTTCAGTTTTGCTCAGCTGTTTGAAAATCAAATAACGTAGAAGTTTACCAGCACAGTTATTGATAATTTTGCAAAGGGGACGTTTCAAGTTGCATGTCACATCTTCCAGTATCCGAAAAAACGTTAAGTGTAATCTGAGTTAGACTGTGGCAAAAGAGCGCAATACCATTCCTCTTCACATCTTTAAGCCAACTTCTTTTCCCAGCATGAATCTGTTAAGATGTCTATAAAACGTGTATACAAAGTCCCACGGAAACTCTGAAAGTGATCTGTAGCAGCGAAGTAATAACATCCAAAATACGCTAAGCAGTATCCGTACTAAAACGCGCCGTCCGAAAATCACGTGACTTGAGCTGCAGGAGAGATTGCGGACAGAATTCTCGTTCTGCGCGTCCGAAATGGAGATGGGCAAACTGACACACGTAACTGTTTCGAAACAAATGAAACAGTACAATGTAATGTTTCGATACGCTGTTTAGAAACAGTTTGTGTTTTGTAATTTAATATCCCTACACATTTTATCATCTTGAATGTCTACTGTATAAGTTTGTCCATATAAACACAAATGAGGTGCGAGAGCGCTAATCATATCGCAGAAAGTATGAAACTATCACTTAGGTGTCTTGGCAGTTCAGTATTTCCTGCAGCAAATGCGCTGCTTTCGTGTCGTGTGACTTTCATACATTTCAATTGGCTGAGGACAGCCGTAGCTGAAGATAGAAGAACCACCACGAACGTAACTGGAGGTGGGAGCAAACTGCAGAAACAACGGATATGCTACTGGGATTCCCACATTCCGTTAGTATGGGTAATATACCTATCCTGCTAATTTCCATGCACACAAAGGGAATCATTGTGGATAATAGGCACAGTGACTATAGACTCACAAACAACGCCAAATAATTCGAATAAATAACAAAATATAACAGAAAAAAATTTTGTCTTTCAAGGTGTCTCGAACCTTTACTATAAATTCACCATGCTTCCCAGCCCTTCCCGTTCACCGTTACACTATCGGTGATATGTCAAACAGATTGCTTGCAATTGTACCTACATCAAATTTATGTATATGTCTAATAACTGTCACTCTACCCCTTTTTTTATTCAAAATGTTGTAGGCTTACTTGCATTTCTTAATATGATTATTGCAGATGAACAGAGAAGCGTATGTTATAAAAAAAGTGTGTTTTAACTAAATGATTTTCACATATTTATTATTTTGAATGTGAATAGTATGCGTTGTTTTATTGTTTTGTTAGTGTTTATAAAGCAGATGTTACGCCATTTCGGAATAGGACAGTCAGCTAGAAACGAAGCTTTATTTTCGGATATCTTAAGCTTCATGCTATTTCTAGTCAAAAAGATTTCGACGCTCTTGAAAGTGTTTCATGAAGTGGTATGTTGTGTTTCAGTACCTGTGCCGAGCCCGAATCTCGTCCGACAGAGCGGAATGAAACATCACTGTTTCGATACAATTAGTCCGTTCCAAGCACAGATGGATTGAGACAGCCTTATTTTGAAACAACGATACAGTTTCTGTGTCTGGCTCGGGATCGAATCTGGTCCGATTATCCGAGACAGGGGCGGAATGAAACACCACTGTTTCGAAACAGTGAACCACAGCCGTTCCGAAACACTGAAACAGTTCCACGTATCGATACACTATATCGAAACATAGAAACAGTGGCCAAGTCTAATCCGAATGCTCGCTCCATAGATATTTATACTCTAAGGTCCCGTTCGCTGCTGTCGGGGCTTTAACGGACGCGCACGTGGCAGTCGATGTGGCAACACTGTAGCGCCACGTGACAAACGTCAAATAGCAAGCGGTTTTGACCAACGTGTAGGCTACAGCCGTGTACTACTAGCAGAGACCGCGCTAAGCAGAGTAATGGCGACCGTACCTGTGTGCACGTGCGGAGCGTGCGTGGGCGGCAGGCGTCGCGACGCCGTGGCTGTTAGACGCTCGCCGTGGCGGCCTACGGCGCCGACTGTGTTCTCTGCGACGCCGCGTCGCCCGCTGGCGGCCTAATCAATAGGGCGGAGGGTCGCGGGGAACCGGCCGTACCAAGCTCAGAGCGGGACCAGGCGGCCATACCCAACGGCGGCTCCCTAACCCCGCCGCACGCACCGGCCTCGCCCTAGGTAGGCTGACGCTGCCGTCGCACTCGACAAGCTGGCAGGCGACCCACTGCCCCAGCCGCACGTGGCGCCGCGATGCCGTAAAAAGTTCACAGCCTGCCCTCCAGTCTACCTGCCCACTTCCGCCAGTTTACGGCGACCTGCTGCGGTAAATTCGCTCAGGTCACAGAAGTCACGCAACGGACGCTAGCATCGAGTAGAAGGTTCACAGAGGGGCTGAATGTTAAAACACTATTCTCTTACAAACAATACACTTTTCTGCTGAACTCGCGGCCCGTTTAAGACACGAGCGACGCAAGTCGCCCTTTGGGGCACTAAGCTTAGAGAGGAAACGAACTGTAGATTTCTACGAGGGCTATTCGGAAACTAAGGTTCGATCAGGCGCGAAATGAAAACCACAGTCAAAAATCTGATAAAGCGTTGCACAGATATTTTCGGCATCGTCTCTAGTGTGGCCGCAGATTCCGTCACATCACTCTTTCGAAATCTGAGCGCACAGCGAGCACATACAGATGCATAGCTAAACAGTGTCTCCGACAAAGTACACTACTGGCCATTAAAATTGCTACACCAAGAAGAAATGCAGATAATAAACGTGTATTCATTGGACAAATATATTATACTAGAACTGACGTGTGATTACATTTTCACGCAATTTGGGTGCATAGATCCTGAAAAATCAGTACCCGGAACAACCACCTCTGGCCCTAATAACGGCCTTGATACGCCTGGGCATTGAGTCAAACAGAGCTTGGATCGCGTGTGCAGGTACAGCTGCCCATGCAGCTTCAACACGATACCACAGTTCATCAAGAGTAGTGACTGGCGTATTGTGACGAGCCAGTTGCTCGGCCACAATTGAGCAGACGTTTTCAATTGGTGAGAGATATGTATAATGTCCTGGCCAGGGCAGCAGTCGAACAGTTCCTGTATCCAGAAAGGCCCGTACAGAACCTGCAACATGCGGTCGTGCATTAACCTGCTGAAATGTAGGTTTTCGCAGGGATCGAATGGAGGGTAGAGCCACGGGTCGTAACACATCTGAAATGTAAAGTCCACTGTTCAAAGTGCCGTCAATGCGAACAACAGGTGACCGAGACGTGTAACCAATGGCACCCCATACCATCTCGCCGGGTGATACGCCAGTATGGCGATGATGAATACACGCTTCCAATGTGCGTTCACCACGATGTCGCCAAACACGGATGCGACCATCATGATGCTGTAAACAGAACCTGGATTCATCCGAAAAAATGACGTTTTGCCATTCGTGCACCCAGATTCGTCGTTGAGTACACCATTGCTGGCGCTCCTGTCTGTGATGCAGCTTCAAGGATAACCGCAGCCGTGGTCTCCGAGCTGATAGTCCATACTGCTGCAAACGTCGTCGAACTGTTCGTGCAGATGGTTGTTGTCTTGCAAACGTCCCCATCTGTTGACTTAGGGATCGAGACGTGGCTGCACGATCCGTTACAGCCATGCGGATAAGATCCCTGTCATCTCGATTGCTAGTGATACGAGGCCGTTGGGATCCAGCACGGCGTTCCGTATTACCCTTCTGAGCCCACTGATTCCATATTCTGGTAACACTCATTGGATCTCGACCAATCGCGATAGGCTACAATCCGACCTTTATCAAAGTCGGGAACGTGATAGTACGTATTTCTCCTCCTTACACGAAGCATCACAACAACGTTTCACCAGGCAACGCTGGTCAACTGCTGTTTGTGTATGAGTAATCGGTTGGAAACTTTCCTCATGTCAGCACGTTGTAGGTGTCCCCACTGGCGCCAGCCTAGTGTGAATGCTCTGAAAAGCTAATCATTTGCATGTGACAGCATCTTCTTCCTGTCGGTTGAATTTCGCGTCTGTAGCACGTCATCTTCGTGTTGTAGCAATTTTAATAGCCAGTAGCGTATTAAGGCTAAGTGAGAGTTTTCGCCTGATGTCTTGCAACCCACACAACACAACTGTCACGCGGTTCCTTCTTCGTGACACGTGTCGGCCGCACTCTGCAGCGGCAATGAATATGTTCCTGCTGCGTTTTCGATCACCCCCAATACAGCCCGTAACTGGATTCCCCTGAGTTTCATCCCTGCTCCCATGAACCGCTGGCTTTGAAGACAACTTTTTGGCACAGTCAACAAGCTGTAGACAAGCGCAGGGAATTGGCGAAAGCATAGGAGGCTGCCTTCTATGACGAGGGTACTGGAAAGGTGGTACACCGCTAGGACAAATGTGTAAGTCGGAGCGGCGACTATGTAGAGAATAGCTGGAAGGTGTAGCCAACTGCAGCAAGTAAAACATTTTTGATTCTCACAGTCGTTTCCATTTCGCGACCGATCGGACCTTACTTTCGGAATAGTTCTCGTACTAGGTGTCCTAAAATTCTATTTACAGATTTCTAGGACTTTTAGAGGCGTCTGACTAGATATTACTTTGAATTAGAACCCATATCTGAAAACATATTGCTTCACTGCCACAACTATTTACGAACGTGTTGGTAACCCGACCACTTCTACAAGCAATTTGTTAGGTGTATTTTATTTTATTTTTATTTACACGTCAAGTTCCGTAGGACCAAATTGAGGAGAAAACCTACAGGGTCATGAAATATGTCAGTACATGAAATTACAACATAAAAGAACAGATAAAAATAAAATGTTTATGAACCCGAAAAAAGCCACTCCATAAGCTTAAGTAAACGCAATCAACAATACAACAAGAATCAGCTTAATTTTTCATGGAAGTCTTCGACAGAATTGAAGGAGTGACCCATGAGGAAACTCTTCCGTTTCCATTTGAAAGCGCGTGGATTACTGCTAAGATTTTTGAATTCGAGCGGTAGCATATTCAAAATGGATGCATCAGTATACTGCACACCTTTCTGTACAAAAGTTAAGGTAGTCCGATCCAAATGCAGGTTTGATTTCTGCCAGGTATTAACCGAGTGAAAGCTGCTTATTCTTGGGAATGAGCTAATATTGTTAACAAGAAATGACAGTAACGAATATGTATGTATATTAAGAGGCCAATGTCAAAATACCCAGACTCGTGAAATTCGTGAACTTAACACCACTTATTGCCCAAACCGCTCGGTTCTGAGACAAAAATAACCTTTTAGAATGGGAAGAGTTATCCCAAAATATAATACCATACGACATAAGCGAATGAAAATAAGCAGAGTAGACTAATTTTCATGTCGAACGATCACTCACTTCAGATACCGTTCGAATATCAAAACTGGTAGCATTAAGTCTTTGAACAAGATAATGAACGTGGGCTTTCCACGACAGTTTACTATCTATCTGAACACCAAGAAATTTGAACTGTTCAGTTTCACTAATCATATGCCCATTCTGTGAAATTAAAACGTCAGGTTTTGTTGAACTGTGTGTTAGAAACTATAAAAACTTTGTTTTACTGTGATTTAGTGTTAGTTTATCTCCTACAAGCCATGAACTTAGGTCGAGAACTGCTCTATTTGAAACTGGGCCAATGTTGCACACAACACCCTTTAGTATCAAGCTAGTGTCATCATCAAACAGAAATATTTTAGAGTTACCCATAATACAAGATCTTTATATAAATAAGGAACAGGAGTGGCCCCAATTGACTTTACCCCACTCATACCCCACATCACAACCATTCTCAACATTGAGAATAATGACCTTTTGCTATCTGTTGCTAAAGTAAGAGGTAAACCAATTGTGAGTTACTCCCTGTATTCCATAACGGTCCAAGTTCTGGAGCAATATTTTGTGCAACACAATCAAATGCCTTAGTTAAAACAAAAAATTTGCCTAGCATTCGAAACCTTTTGTTTAGCCCATCCAGAACCTCACAGAGAAAAGAGAATAGCATTTCCAGTCGTTAAACAACATCTAAAGCCGAACTGTACATTTGATAGCAAATTGTGTGATAAAAAAGTTCAATAGTCTTACATACACAGCCTTTTCAATAACTTTAGCAAACAATGATGGCACAGAAATAGGTCTAATATTGTCTACGTTAGCCTTTTCTCCCATTTTATAAAGTGGCTTTACTACTGAGTAGTTTAGTCATTCAGGAAACTGACCCTTCCTAAAGGAAAAATTACAAATATGGTTAAATACAGGGCTAACATGTGCAGCATAGTACTTTAATATTCTGCTAGGCACTCCATCATACCCATGAGAGCCTTTAGTCTTCGGCGATTTAATTATTGACTCCATCTACCCTTGTCTGTATCATAGAGGAGTATTTCTGACAAATCTCGGAAAGGTATTTGTCAAGAAAGTGATATGATTCGCCGTAGAAACTAAATGTTTATTTAATTCACCAACAATGCTCAGAAAATGATTGTTAAATACTGTACATATACCTGATTTATCAGTAACAGAAATATTTTTACTCCAGACTGACTTCATATTATCAACCTCGTGCTGCTGACCAGACACTTCCTTCATAACTGACCACATGGTTTCTATTTTATCCTGTGAATTAGCCTTTCTATTTGCATACCACATACTCTTTGCCTTCCTAATAACATTTTAAGCACTTTACAATACAGTTTGTAATGGGCTACTGTAGCTTGATTGTGACTACTTCTAACATTCTGATATAACTCCCACTTTGTCCTCTACATGTTATCCTTATCCCACTATTTAGTCACCCAGTCTGCCTATTGCTCCTAGTACCCCGCTTAGAACGTTCTAATGGAAAGCAACTCTCAAAGAGCATGAGAAATGTGTTACGGAAAGCATTATATTTATCATCTATGTTATCAGCACTATAGACGTCCTGCCACTCTTGTTCCTTGACAAGGTTTAAAAAAACTCTCTATTGCTGTTGGTTTAACTTTCCTACATAGTTTGTAATTATATGTGACATTTGTTTGAGTACAAAAGCCTTTTAGTGCTAAGATTTGTGCATCATGGTCTGAACCCAGCACATCAATTGTTATACAATTTCACTCATTAGTCAATTTCACTCATTAGTAAAGATTAAGACAAAAAGGAAACTTAATTAGTTTTCACAAACACTGTTGTTTACAGTGAAATTTAAACCGTTTTGTTCTTTTCAAACGAGGGTTAGCATTGTGATCCACTACAACTTAGGTTCGATGTTGCGACCACCACGTTTGGAGTTGATGCTGAGGTACACAGGTTCTATTGCACCTGGTTTCTGTGCAATCTATCCTGCAGTGACCACAACTCGTGCCGCCAGATCTGCATCTGCCTCCGCAGGAGTTTTATAAACCAAACACTTCATACGACCCCGCAGGAAAAAGTCTTATGGAGTCAAATCCAGTCATCCTGGAGACTATGCGACTGGACCACCCAGATGTTCCCGAACATGACATTAAATATGAATGGACGTGCTGTCATGCTGAAAACACATTGGCGTTCAATAGCACAGCATCCAACAACATGCCCAAAACTAGTTGTAGGAAGGGCAAGTAGGTGGGACTCGTGAGCTTGGGTGGAAGCATGTATGGTGCAATCACATGACCATCCAGAATACCTGGCCACACATTGGTACGAAATCTGTGTTGGAATCCCTGGATAAGCGTGGCATGCGGGTTTTCGTCTGCCCAGACATGGCTGTTTAGAGGATCGAGAACACAGTCCCTAATAAATTTAAATTCATCCGTGAAGAGAATGCACTGTGGAAATATTAGGGCTCGTTGACGCAGTGGCGCAGAAACTGCTTACAGAACTCAAGGTGTGGGGCAAAATCGGCTGCCATTAACGACTGTATCCTTTGGAGGTGCCAAGGATGTAATTATTGTTCATGCAGAAAATACCAGACGGCGCTGGGAACAACATCCATCGCATGTGCTATTGCTCACGTACCCCTTGATGGGTTCTCTTTGACGTGATGCAGTACAGCCTCTTCCAATTTGGATTTGCAGCGTCTCCTTGGAGCAGTTTAGTCACGTTTGCTGACAGTGAAGATATGTGGGATGCTTCTGTGTTGGCAGCACTGTGCATTGGATCTCTGACAGTTCTTTGTTTGTAAGAGACTCTGTGGCTGGTTGGACTCGTTATTGGAAGTTAATCGCCAGTAGTGTTGGGCAGTTGGAAGTTAGTCGCCAGCAGTGATGGAAGTACTGTTGGACAGTTGGAGGTGAACAGCCAGCAGTGATGGATGTTAAATGTGAGAAGTTACTATTGATGGAGAGTAGAGGTCTGAAGTGTTAGCGTAGGCTAACGATCTGTAGATGTTCTACTTGGAGATTGAATATTATTGACTATATACCTTTGTATTAGATGTCAATGACGATTTATATTCGTGTCTGAACTGGATTGTTGTTGTTGTCGTCGTTGTTGTTGTTGTGGTCTTCAGGCCAGAGGTTGGTTTGATGCAGCTCTCCATGTTGTTTTATCCACGCTCCCTTCCCAACCATTACTTCCCTTTGATGCCCCTCGACTCTTATAACTGCCATCTGGTTTCTGTACAAATTTTAAATAGCCTTTCGTTCCCTGTATTTTACCCCTGCCACCTTCAGAATTTGAAAGAGATTATTCCAGTCAGCATTGTCAAAAACTTTCTCTAAGTCTACAAATGCTAGAAACGTAGGTTTGCCTCTCCTTAATCTATCTTCTAAGATAAGTCGTAGGGTCAGTAACGCCTCACGTGTTCCAACATTTCTACGGAATCCAAACTGATCTTCCCCGAGGTCGGCTTCTACTAGTTTTTCCATTCGTCTGTAAAGAATTCGCGTTAGTATTTTGCAGCCGTGACTTATTAAACTGATAGTTCGGTAATTTTCACATCTGTCAACACCTGCTTCCTTTGGGATTGGAGTTGTTAATATTCTTCTTGAAGTCTGAGAGTATTTCACCTGTCTCATAAGTCTTGCCCACCAAATGGTAGAGTTTTGTCAGGACTGGCTCTCCCAAGGCCGTCAGTAGTTCTAATGGAATGTTGTCTACTCCTGGGGCCTTGTTTCGACTCAGGTCTTTCAGTGCTCTATCAAACTCTTCACGCGATATCATATCTCCCATTTCATCTTCATCTGTATGCTCTTCCATTTCCATAATATTGTCCTCAAGTACATCGCCCTTGTATAAACCCTCTATATATTCCTTCCACCTTTCTGCTTTCCTTTCTTTGTTTAGAACTGGGTTTCCATCTGAGCTCTTGATATTCATACAAGTGGTTTTCTTTTCTCCAAAGGTCTCTTTAATTTTCCTGTAGGCAGTATCTACCTTACCGCTAGTGATATATTCCTTACATCCATACATTTGTCCTCTAGCCATCCCTGCTTAGCCATTCTGCACTTCCTGTCAATCTCATTTTTGAGATGTTTGTATTCCTTTTTGCCTGCTTCATTTACAGCATTTTTATATTTTCTCCTTTCATCAATTAAATTCAGTATATCTTCTGTTACCCAAGGATTTCTACGAGCCCTCGTCTTTTTACCTACTTGATCCTCTGCTGCCTTCATTATTTTATCTCTTAAAGCCAGCCATTCTTCTTCTACTGTATTTCCTTCCCCCATCCCTGTCAATCGTTCCCTAATGCTCTCCCTGAAACTCTCTACAACCTCTGGTTCTGTCAGTTTATCCAAGTCCCATCTCCTTAAATTCCCACCTTTTGCAGTTTCTTCAGTTTTAATCTTCAATTCATAACCAACAGATTGTGGTCAGAGACCACATCTTCCCTTGGAAATGTTTTACAATTTAAAACCTGGTACCTAAATCTGTCTTACCATTATATAATCTATCTGAAACCTTCCAGTATCTCCAGGCCTCTTCCATGTATATAACCTTCTTTCAAGGTTCTTGAACTAAGTGTTAGCTAAGATTAACTTATGCTCTGTGCAAAATTCTACCAGGCGGCTTCCTCTTTCATTCCTTACCCCCATTCCATATTCACCTACTACGTTACCATCTCTTCCTTTTCCTACTATCGAATTCCAGCCCCACCATGACTATTAAATTTTCGTCTTCCTTCACTATATGAATAATTTCTTTTATCTCATCATGTCATGTCGTTTTTTGCTCACTCAGTATTACCAATTAGTTCTGTGTCTTTCTCCTGTATCTTTAAAACCTTTCCACGTCTTCACTCCTTTCCTTTCCCCCCCATCACTTTTCTCATAATTGGCATGCTGTAATTGCAGTGCTTCAGTATGAGTCCCTGATATAAAATTAATTCCTTTCTTACTTATAATTACTTACAGGAATCTGCCACCTTCTTAGGTAGAATGTAATTACTTAGTAAGCCATAATTTGTGTCACAATCATTTCATTGTTCTCATAATTAGTAGGTTACACCCCATAATTTAAAATTAATATGTTATTCACAGTAGTTTGCAGAATGTTAGAATAAGCATGAAGCAACTAATTATCATAATCGGCACACCTTGTCAATTCTAAGAATATAGCTGTTATAAACCTATTGTGTTCTTTTCATCACGACTCCCCCCTCGCTCCCTCCCGCCACCACCATCCTCCTCCACCAAGAACTGCCAATGCATACACATTAATTTTTTCTCATCTAGTGGATGGATGTGTACGGGTATGGAGACAACCTTCTGAATCCATGGACCCTGCATGTCATGGAGGCCCTGTAGTGGTGTGGGGTGTATGCAGTTGGAGTGATCTGGGACCCGCTGATACGTCTAGATACGACTCTGACAGGTAACACGTACGTAAGCATCCTGTCTGATCGCCTGCATCCATTCATGTGCATTGTGCATTCCGACAGATTTGGGCAATTCCAGCAGGACAATGTGACACCTCACACGTCCAGAATTGCTACAGAGAGGCTCCAGGAACACACTTCTAAGTTTAAAAACTTCTGCTGCCCACCAATCTCCCTAGACATGGACATTACTGAGCATACCTGGGATGCCTTGCAACATGCTCTCCAGAAGAGACCTCCACCCCCTCGTACTCTTACGGATTTATGGAGAGCCCTGCAGTAATCATGTGGTCAATTCCCTGCAGCACTACTTCAGACATTAGTCGAGTCCATGTCGCGTCGTGTTGCGACACTTCTGAATGCCTGCGGGGGTCCTACACGATAGTAGGCAGGTGTATCAGTGTGATTATTCCACTGTAACAATCGTCTAGAACGATGTCAACGTTTCCGTTCTCCTGCAGTTATTTCTGACTTCGTTTTAGCTACCGATTAGGAATTGTTTCTCCATTTACTCCAGCTATTTTTTCTCTCCCCTTGGTGCACCTACCGCACTGTTTGAGCGGTCGTTTTTCCTGCTGATATGCTACTGACAGCTCTACGTCAATTCAGCGATGTGTCCTAAAATTTACAGTACTGTACAACTGGTATAATGCAGTTACTTAAATTCTTTCACGAAACATACTAATGACCTGCATATGAAGGGCTTATTTCAATAGTGGTACAAGTCCATTACCTCCACTTTTCTGTCTATAATGCTTCTGAAATTAATGAGCCAAACAAACAGAAAGAGAGGTTGATCTCTAGCAAGAAGCAATATTCTTGAATATTTCTGGTATCTCAACTGCAGATTTTTCAGCACTCATTTGACTTTAGGACTCAGTATCTCAATATGAACAAAAATGGACTTGTACCACTATTGAAATAAGCCCTTCGTATATTCCAGTATTAGTTGTTACACTATACTTGTGCCGGCGATTCCTCTATGGTCAGTTTTCGACACTTAATATTAGCCAATGACTAAGAAATGTGTCTCCACTTACTCCAGTTATAGGTTCCGGCCCCATGATGAGCTTCGCACTTTGTTTTTGCTGACAGTTTCCTTCCTAGCATGCTACTGACCTCACTACAGCTGTTTGGAGATTAGCTCCCAAGATGCCCGTCTATAGCGCTGCTTAACGATGGTTTTAACTTCTTTTCTTTATCATTTGATTTTTATATATTACCTATTGCACCGCTTATGTACACTTACATTTTTCGTTTATGGCTTATGATAATTATAGCTGTGTAAGGTTTTGTTTTATTATTTTACCGTACCCCCAACTGGAGACCTACCTCATGGTAAGCATGTCACTAGCTGATTAGCTCCAGTTCTGGCATGATGTCTGCACTTGTTGTCTGTTTTCTTTATAACATTTCTGTACAGGCGCTATGAATCACATGTAAGCATTTACTAGATCTTTTTGTATTAATGGATTTATTATTGTATTTCTTATTGCTCTTGTATTTTTTTAGAAGCACAGCAATATGCTGCATGCTTCTCATTGTTGACGGTCGCAAATAATTCGATAGTTATAAGTAAGTATCTCTTTTCCTTTAAATTTTTTAAAACTTCTCGTTCTTAATTTTAATATAGTTATGTAGCTTCTACTTACGTGCGGTATCTTTTGCTGTACAACCTTATGATGAATGGCTTTAAGCCCCTGAAAGCGATTGAGGAAATAATTTTTTTTTCAAGCAAGTGGTTGGTGATTATTTTGATATATTCAGCTACAGTTGCTGATAACAGGTAAAATACTGTATCTGTACATATAAATAAATTGACGTTCCCTACCGCGCTTTCTGTCTGTAGGTGCGGGCTAGTCTCAGGAATTACTGCCAGCATTCTGATACGGTTTCCACTAATAAGTAGATCGATTCTTGAAGCTTTCTCTCTATTTTACCGACAAACTCGAAATCAGGCCTTTCATGGAATGCTAGGCAATATATAGAATACCAAAAATCGTTAGACAGGATATGAAATGCATCTAATTCAGTACTTTGCACAAGCAGTTAGTAAAATTCTGGTTACTTTTAAAGCAAAGTATGAAATAAAGGTAAATGGTTCAAATGGCTCTGAGCACTATGAGACTTAACTTCTGAGGTCATCAGTCCCCTAGAACTTAGAACTACTTAAACCTAACTAACCTAAGGACATCACACACATCCATGCCCGAGGCAGGATTCGAACCTGAGACCGTAGCGGTCGCGCGGTTCCAGACTGTAGCGCCTAGAACCGCTCGGCCACCCCGGTCGGCAAATAAAGATAATTTAAATATTTTGACAGTTATAAGAACCACCGACGTCACTGTTATAAGAATTTCAGTCTATTTCGGTTGGAGTTCAATTGCTTCACAGTGTTACTTTCGCAAAAATGGATGCTGCACGTGAGGTTGTGAAAATGTTATCGTGCAAATGCAACGAGACAATGATTTTTAGAGAGTGACAGATAATGAGGAGTACTTCAAAAAACAGTGTTTTTCTAATAGACAATCTCTATAAGGAAATTATAAAGGACGTGAACACGGCTAAGACTGTGTAAAACAGGCAACCTCGTCATTATTGGTTAATGAAGAAGTATGGTAAATTGAACTTTCAGGGAACATAGAAACCTTAACAACCGCTATATGAAATATGTGGAGCAGTCAAATTTTACGTTCCAGATGATGAGCTGTTTAAGATACTTCATGACACCCATTCTTCTGCTAGCTAGGATGGACGAGACATGACAGCGGGGTTCTCTACTAGATATGTTAATATAATTCACCATAATATACAACTTTTTATACACATCCATGAACCCTTCCAGTAGAAGCAGAAGGGCTACAGAAAAGGCGCAGTAGTAAAACCACTGATTTCTTCTGAATTTAATTCTCGACGCCAGATTCATCTAATGTATTTTCAAACTCATCCAGTTGGTGACTATAAGTTCATTCTAGTACTCGTGTATCAAGAGCGCCTGACTAAGTTTGCTGCACTTAAAGCCCTTAAAACAAAGACAGCTGAGGAAGTACCATACCATGTGATTGGTATATTCACCCTTCTCGGAGGTGCATCAATCCTCCGATCGGTCAATGGGAGAGAGTGTGCCATCTAAGTTGTTTCTAATTTACAAGCATATTGGTCCCAACTGAAAATCGTACGTGGTAAACCTCGTCGTAGCCAAAGTCAAGGAAGCGTTGAAAGAGTAAATCAATATGTTGAAAATATGTTGACAACATGGATGCTGGCAGAAGAAAATAATCATTGGAGTGTGGGTATGCGGATCGTCCAATAACTAACAAGCAAAATAAAGGTTGGACTTAAAATATCATCTCTACCGCAAGAGGTTTTAAATGGTATTACAAGAGTTGAAGAATTGGAAGAGAGTGTTGATTCAGCAGAAAAAGCCGGTGAACGTGAAAGTGTCTGCAAAAATCTGGCAGAAGCCCACCTTGACTTCATTAAATCTACGGCTTCAACCTCGTGTCAAGCATCTGTAAAACGCATCTTATTCAGGATAAGCCAACTGTCAACCACACACAGCTGTGATAATTTTCATGTTTTAATTTAACTTTCATTAAATACGTAAATTTTTAGTTTTAACGTGTTGCTTCATTATAATTTTATACACCCTAAGACAAAAAAGACGACACATCGTGAAGGAGTTATGCAAATTGCCCATAAATTGATGTTTTTACACGTATCGACGGTAAATGCAAAATTGTAAACTTTGGCATCCGATAGATGACTGTGTGACGCTGCAGCGCAATTTCACGGTGAATCTGAAAGGGTAGTAAATAGGGGACATGTCGATACCAATGCAAAAAGTCTTCGCAAATTTAATTCCGTGAACAATACAGTCAGATGTCAGCATTTGAGAGAGAACGTGTAGTTGGGCTCAAAGAACCCGTTTGGACCACTATGCGAATCGCTCGATATCTGAATAGGAGCAATGCCACTATTCGACGATGTTGACAGGAATGAGTGAACCATAGCTGAAGACAGAGGTAGACTTAGATAGATGACAGAACGTGACGAACGAGCAATCGTCAGAGAGGCACTCAGAGCCCCAGGTTTATCATTACCATCGATCCCACATGCAACTGGTGCTTCAGTGACCACAATGGCCATTAATAGGCGGCTCACAGAAAGAGGGCTGAGCTCACTGCGCCCTTTGCGCCGACTACCGTTGACCTCTGTACACCCACAAGCCCGTTTTCATTGATGTCGGGCAGATTCGGCCTGGTTTCTCATTGACTGGAGTAGAATTGTCTCCAGTGATGAGTCCCGCATCGAAATGAGCTCCGATGACTTGCGTGCAAGTGTCTGAAGGTGCCCTGGAGTGGAATGGGATACCAACCTGACTGTCGCCCCCCATGCCACGCGACAACTAGGAGTGATGGGATGGGGTGCCATTTCATTTCATAGCATCAGTCCTTTGTCACCCCGCGACAGCCTTACCGCAAAGTGTTTTGTCGACTATATTCTAGGCCCCGTTTTGTGGGCCTTCATGGCAAGCCAGTACTTACACTTCAGCAAGATAATGCCCGCCTGCACACGCCGTGAGTTTATACTACTCGTCTTCGTGCCCCTAACTTGGACAGCGAGGTCACCGGAACTCTGCACAATTGAGAATGTTTGGAGCACTACGCGCAGCGTCCTCCAGCTGGTTCGGCGTGTTGACGATCTAACGCGTCATTTGGACAGAAATTGGTACGATATCATCAGGAGGACATTCAACAACAATATCATTCAATGCCAAGCCGAATAACTGTTTGCATAAGGGCCAGAGTGGTCCAACGCATTATCGACTTCTTGCTACTCGTATATTTGTGAAGCTCTTTATCTTGAATAACTCGTCCAATTTACTTTTTTTTTTTGTCTGTACATCACATCTACCGATTTCCGTTTAGTTCGTATAATACCTTCGTGGTGCGTCGTTTTTTCCTCTTATACGTCGCGGGTGTCCATCTCGCATTTTATAAAATATCTAGTCATTTTATACATTTCAAAGGAAAATTATTAAATTAAAATGAAACTGACCACATTTGCAAGAAGGTCTAGGCATTCTATATATTGCCTAGTCATTCTATACAATGCTTTGATTTTATACTTTGCCGGTAGCATATACAACTTATTACCGGTACATTTATCACTTGGATTTGCAGCTCTTGTATTTTTTCCGTGTTTTCAGTCAAAATTATTGGATAGAGGTTCCGTCTTTTACGCAAAACACTGGTTTTTCTTGTTACTCAAACATGTTTCGGCATCTCTGTGCCATCATGAGTGGTCCTTGTTTATGGAAAAGCTGTAAAAAATTAACCTACTTTAGACTGTAACTGATGTAACCAAATGAGGCCCTGAAGACAGTTTTTGTTCGTTTTTGTTCATACTTTGTTTTTACATTATATGGTTTTGCCGGAACGTTGATGGTGTCATGGACTGATATCTTGTCATTTGCAAACCAACGTGTGTAAATGCTATTCTTATCAGTGAGTTAACCTATCCTTTGATTTTTAAAATCGTGATTTTGGTGTGGCAAAATGTTTTGCGTATATATTTGATATTACTCACGTTTTGTTGTGATTGATCCTTCTTCTTTCGCGTTCTGAGAGCACTGCACATGCATATTAAATGTAATTTGTGTAATTTCGGTTTTTCAAACTACTTTTCACTTCGCAAAACGCACTGTTCACGATTTTGTTTTATGTCCTAACCCCGTCGGCGTTCATTTGTTCGCGAGTGAGTTTTATTTACTTTCGCGTCTTTTTTACTGTCCATGTGTGTGTGTGTGTGTGTGTGTGTGTGTGTGTGTAAGCTCCTTTAGCTGTTTGTGTTGCCTTTTCTGTAAAGTTCCTTTAATGTATTAGATAATCTGCCTTTACAGAGTGTAGTGAATTGCCTTCTGGTACTGCCTCCTGTATGTGGAGGTTCTCTTCTGTTGTTAGCTCGTGGTATAGATTGTGGCTGGATTTCAGCATTTTTAAATCTGCTGTTGTTGTAGTTGGGTTGATAGTTACGAGCTATTAGGTGGTCAGTAATTCTGTCTTGTGATAACTGTCCCGTATCCCATTTGAAGTCCCTGTTTCCTCAATATGTTGCCTATTCTGGGGACAATTTTGTTATTGTAGGTGACTATGCGCTGTTTTATTTTGTGTATGTGTTCTTGCACTGTTGTGTCTTTCATGTGATCATTGTTTCTGTGATGTGTCGTTTTGTGTTGTGTAAGGTTTTGTGTGTGTGTTGTGCTTTCATTCCTTTCCTGTTTGGAAATTTGTTGGTTTAATTTCTCTATTATATAGGACTTGTAACCATTTCCCTCTGCTACTTGTGTGTAATTCTGTTTGCTATGAGTGTTCTGTTCAATCTGTGGAATCTGAAGCTTGCTTGCTTGTATGCCACCGGGTGGTCCGATAGATGTGAATGGCTGTGCTCGTGATTGTCGGTTTCCTGGATATTACGAAGTTAAGGGTGTTGTTTGTTTTTCGTACAGTGAAATCCAGAAAACGTAGTGTATTGTCTGTTTCTGTTTGTAATGTGAAGTGAATTTTTGGATGCAAGTTGCTTATTTCATTGTGTAGCTCTTCTATGTGTTTGTGTGTGTGTGTGTGTGTGTGTGTGTGCGTGTGTGTGGTTCATCAGTTAGGCATATAATGTCATTGACATAACGGTGCCAGTACATAACTTTGTATTTTCTCGGTTTTACTATGTATGTGAAGGTCTTATTCTGTAAGTCGCTTTTGAATATGTGGCCCATGAGGCCACTAGTTGGTGATCCAATTGGCAGTTCTTCATCTTGGGAATAAAATTCTTTGTTGAAATAAAGTAGTTTTGAGTACAGTTGATATTTCATTAATGTGTGAGTCTGGTGTGTTTCCTTCTTGTTTTAGTCTTTATATGATGACGTTGATTGTTTCATTTATTGGGCTCCAAGTGTGCATTGATGTGACATCAAATTCTATGAGCCTTGCTGTGTCTGGTATGTCTATGTTGTTGATTCTCTCTACTAGTTCCATTAAGTTTTCTAGGTTCCTGTTGTTTTCGTAAGTATACTTGAATACGTTAATATTGTATCTATTCATTCCTTTTCATTAATAATCACAATAATGTTTCCTTTTTTTTATGGACAACATCACCAAACTGGCCAAACAGTAAGACACCAGAGAAACATTCAACAAACACTGAAAAATATCAAAAATACATCCTCAAAAGGGCCAAATAAAAGGAATGACACAAAAATATACAAATTCACCCACTCTATAATCCCTAACAAAGGTGTGCAAAGAACATAGGCCTGTAAGACCAGCCATTAACTTCAAAAATGCTCCAGCATATCATATAGCCCGACATACACACGCATTATAAAGAAAATATACGCCATTGAAAACAACGGGAACCTACAATACTGAATTGGACTAGTAGAGAGAATCAAGAACATTGCCATACCAAACACAGGAAGCCTCATATCGTTTGATGTCGCGTCAGTATTCACTTGCTTTCCAATTAATGAAACAATTAGGATCCTCATACAAAGGTTAAAACAACAAGGCAACACACCAGACTCACACATTAATGAAATAACAACTGTACCTAAGACCGTAACGACACAAAATTACTTTATTTCCAAAATTAAGGACAGCCAATGGGATCACCAGTTAGTGGCCTCCTAGGTAACAAATTAGACATATGAATGTCTGGTGTCTATTTTTTCGGACGTGTCCGAAAGAACAGACAACACGCGGAATCTGCAGCTGAGGCACATTATACGAAAATTGAAGGGGGAGGGGGGGAGGGGGGAGGAAAGGAAAGAAAAGAGATTGCTGACGTCAGTTGCATCGAGACATTGCGTGAAATCAGCGGCGAAAATGTGTGCTGGACCGGGATTCGAACCCGTGACTGTTTCTTCTTCATTATTTCTGTCGTGTGTTGGCAACAGATGTTTTAAATACTAAAAATTACAGTGTTTACATGAATAACATAGTGTAACGAAAGTAATTTCGAACTTTTTTCTGTTCTTGAATTTGTATTTGCTCTAGTAATACGCCACATTTGGCTTCATTAATGTAACTTGTTTTTGTTGGCATATTTCTAAAAAACGAACAGAGAAGGATGTGATGTGAAAAGGATGCTTTCGTAATGCATTTTATTCCACTTTTACTACATTTATATCGATAGTAAATGAAGCTGGAACTCCGAAATTAAAGCTTATTTGCTTACTGGTACTGCCTCTTGTTCGTCACTTTTTCAACTTTCAACTCATACGCACAACATTTTCAATGTTCACGTTTGTAAAAAAACTTACCTACCTGTTCATTGTTAGCCGATAATCATGTGCAGTGAAGAAAGAAGCAAGGCATTCTATAATATTGTAGGGAAGCAGCCTACTCACGCTGTAGTAAATTCACATCAGTTTCCATTGTGTACCAGCCAGTCTGCTGTAACTAGCTCTGACGTCATAAATGTTGCGCAATACCCTAAAAATCAAGCAAATGACCTAAAACTTTTCTAGCATGTCAGGAATAATACTAAATTAATGTGTGTTAAATATCAGTTCGATAACTTCAGCCATTTTCGAAATTTGGACGTTTTTCTGAAAAAATCATTGGCGCAACAGAAAAGAGCTAGAGACTTCAAAATTTATATTTAGATTCATCTTTCATAATGATTTAATAAAAACAGTACTTTGGATTTCACAAATTAAGATTTTAGTGGAAATTCATGATTTTCTGGTTTTCATCTCAAAACTGAAGGAAGCAAGATAGATTAAGTAGGCTAATAAATAAGGCTAGGATGTTTAGATTTAAATAGGTTGGAGGTCCGCAATGACTATGAAGATGTGAAAAGTTTCTTTTGAATACCTATAAAATTATAGCGATAGCGGATCTCAAAAGGGCCAGTTCAGAGCTCATCTACTGCGTGTAGTGTAATTAAATTAATTCTCTCGCCCAAAATATTTAACTTAGCCACGTCAAAATTTTATTATCAATACTTACCTGCGTGCTGAATGCACGTTTAAATTAAGAGCTTCATCGGCCATCAGCAAAAGAAGCTATAAATTATTATGTAACTTGAAGTGGTGCGTTACTAGCACAGCGGCTAGTCAGGAGAGCCAATTTGATCAGGCGTTCCCTTAGCCGTCCGCACCGCGGCTTTATATATAAGAACGCTGCGCGAGGAAGGAAGGCCCCAGTTCTCTCCAGACGCTGAATGACACGCCATCTTGTCGGGAGTCGCGTCGCATCAATGTCACTGCTACAAACAGCCTCGGGTGCCGTATTAAGTTACTAGAGATACGCGGAACCATGAAAACATTTCAAGTGAAGTGTTAATTCTGGGATGATGTTATTAACTAGCTTCAGGTTGCGTATTGTCGTATTTTCACGTGCCGTCGCGGGACAGACATTCTACCAATTATTTAGCGTGGCGTTTGATGAAATACTCTCATCAAATTATGGCGAGCATTCTTTTTAACATTTAATTCGGACATTTATAGTTGCATCAGCGCATTAGACTCTGAACTGGTCTGTTAGTTAGGTTGTAGGGATACTTGTGTTTTTTATCAGTGAATTTCAGAATATACTCAACTATTTTGGAAAACCGTTTTTGATTAGAAATCCCGGACAATCTCCTGGTTCCTCAGAGCTATAAGCTGCAGCTATAATGGTATTCTCAGATGAAGTGGGCACTAGGATCTCTAATTACTGGCTCCACGTTTTGTTAAATCACTTTCTGGGTGCTAAAAAGTAAATAGAGAGCCAGTGTTGAAGGGCGAAAGACAGCATTAACAACATTCTAAAAGCCTGAAACGGATTCAACATGCAAACATTTGTACTGCAACAGTTAAACGATTCATTTTTTTTTAACCGCCGCCCCACAATATCTTGTGCATGTCAGCAAAGTGAACGATCATTGAAATGTCAAAACAAATAGAAATGCATAGAGGTACAACTACATGCAAAAGGCGTCAGAGATAATTTAAGGAGACTGAGTAGACACCATTAATAGTCAAGTTTTAGTAACAATATTTAGTTTGTCTTATTGTGTTTCGTCAGCATGGTCCGTCATCAAGTACCAACGTATTAATTACACATTATTTTGTACATCTATATTTGCCATAAACATTATACAAGTATATCTCCTTGTTGTGAGTGTATGTATGTCAATGTAGTTAAGTGGCAGCAACAACAAAATTTCACACACACACAGACACACACAGATTAGATTAGATTAGATTAGATTAATACTAGTTCCATGGATCATGAATACGATATTTCGTAATGATGTGGAATGAGTCGAATTTTCTAATACATGACATAATTAGGTTAATTTAACAACATACTTAAGTTAATATAACAACTTTATTTTCTTGTGTTTTTTGTTTTTCTTTATTTTTTATTTTTATTTATTTTTATTTTTTAAATATTTTTTTTTCTTAATTTATATCTAAAAATTCCTCTATGGAGTAGAAGGAGTTGTCATTCAGAAATTCATTTAATTTCTTCTTAAATACTTGTTGGTTATCTGTCAGACCGTTGATACTATTTGGTAAGTGACCAAAGACTTTAGTGCCAGTATAATTCACCCCTTTCTGTGCCAAAGTTAGATTTAATCTTGAATAGTGAAGATCATCCTTTCTCCTAGTATTGTAGTTATGCACACTGCTATTACTTTTGAATTGGGTTTGGTTGTTAATAACAAATTTCATAAGAGAGTATATATACTGAGAAGCTACTGTGAATATCCCTAGATACTTAAATAAATGTCTGCAGGATGATCTTTGGTGAACTCCAGCTATTATTCTGATTACACGCTTTTGTGCAATAAATACTTTATTCCTCAGTGATGAGGTAAACTTAAACATTCTAAATAGTGCATGATTAGTAACTGTATTATGCTGCCGAAATTTCTTCAAACGTTGCTGGATAAGAAAACTGATGGTGTTTATAAAATTTGTAAAACAATCGGCGTCCTTATCCAGTTCTACCTAAAACGCATTAATTTAAATAAAACATCGGAAAACCGCTTGTCAAGAGCTAAGGCACGAGTGTACACGATGACTATTCCATGCATACGGAAATATCGCATGCAGAAAGTACAATCTGCAGACAATACGCTGCGGACACGTACAAGGAAGAATGTGCCGCACATCCTCTTGACAGCATTCGCCAAGCAGTGCTACCAACCAATCCGAGAGGAAGTATGGTGGTCCAGAGCTATAGCCCTCTTTCGTTTGATTCAGTATTTGTCACATTTTACGACCAATGTTTAGAAAAAGCAACTTCGTGAATTTTATAGTATGATTATTTTGCATATGAATTAGTTGGCTTTATTTTCTTCTTCACTTGCGCACGATGGATTAGTTTGGAGAGTTGCATCGATGCAATCTTCGGAAAGATTACCAAGATAATAACATTTTTGTGTTAGAAGCAGTAAACGGGTACTGTGTCGAAGCTGATAAGCTGCACAGTGTAAGAGACATACGAAAAATATATATTTCCAAGCCTTTACGATCTATTTTGGTGAACCCGGGCTGGAGGAACTACAATACAACGTTGGAGAAGTTTTATCAATAACCAGAGAAGCTATACGAACACATACACTGTTACTGCTGGAAATGTTACCATCCCAACAAACTAAATATTGTTATTTAAACATGGCTGGATAAGAAAATTTTGGTGTTTATAAAATTCGTAAAACAGTCGCTGACCTCATCGAGTTCCTTATAACATGGATGAATTTAAATAAAACAAAAAACCTTGCCTTGTGTGAACGTTCAGCGGCCATAGGCAACTCTTATAAGCCTACGTCTAGTCACAATCAGAGAGGTACTCTTTGATAACTTGCGCTCACTTATTCTCTGACCAACGTGAAGCAACTCGCACAGCAAATTATATTACGAAACCCTGTTTCGAAGTTAGTTTGTCGCTGATACAACTGTTGCGGCAATTAGCGGAACATCCGAGGAAAATAATATTCCCACAGTCAGAGAGGAACAATGGAAGATTGCCGGATTACAGCGTTGCGTGCAAGCAGGCAATGCAAATGTTCTGCGACAGTTTGCAGAGGTCGAGGCCACTGCCCGGTGGCAGGAAGTTTAGGAGGCCAAAGCTGCCGCTTCTTTCGGGTTACGTTTCCCACACACAGTGTATTTCAGTCGTTTTGGAGCCTTAGCAAGGGATGATGATGTAGTGCTACTGTAAATATTTATGAGAGCTTTGCGTCTACAGGTTATTTTTAGATCTGTCACTTCTGCAATTTTTGTGTCAAAGCGGTCATTTAGTGTAGAACTCTTCGCGTGGGCTATTGTCTTGGTTGTAACGACCAAAAATGGGCACTGAAAGAGTATAAATAGGAAGCACTGTGCATTAGTAAACATGCTGCAAACGGTAATCTGTGATGGAGTCTCACACAGTGATATAAATAACAGAATACTGCCAGCTGATATCTTTGGAATCTTTTCTAGGCGTTTGATTGTGTAGATCATTTACTCTGTTAGAAAAACTTTTAGTTTTATGAAACTGATGGCTTTACACGCACCTGGTTTAAGTCGTATTTAACAGAGAGAATGTAAAATGCTCTGTGCTGACATATTCACACTCTGTTGAAAAGTGAAAAAAATTTAGTGACAAGGAGAAATCATGGAGGGAGTTCCACAAGATTCAGTTCTGGGTCCTCTCCAGATGTGAAGCTGTACTGTTGCAGCACACATTAACCTTTGCTTTTGGGTTGCCTCATGCAGGGACAGTTGCAATGATATCATCAGCGATTTCAGTGATTTCATCACCCTTATCATTGGGAAGCCGTGCCCCTTCCCACCCACTCTCCCCTTCCACACTGTCCCACTATCTCCAACCAGTCTCAGTGAAGTATTAAAAATGAATCAATCAATAAAAAACTCATTATGGTGAAACTTATCCCCTGTTTCTATCGCCAACCAATACATTGTAGTATTAAAAATGAAAGAACTAATCAAAAAATCAAAAATAAGGGAACCAATCCATGTGTATCCCTATCTCCAGCCAGTGCCTGTGAAGTACTGAAGATGAAAAAGATAATAATGGGAAATTTAAAAGTCCTCTCTCCATCCTCTTTCCATCCACCACCCAATCAGGGTGTAGTATTAAAAATGAAACAGCCAGCTGGAAAATCCAAGATGGGAGAATTAGCTGAATTGTATTTTACACCCTCATGACCCCTTCCATTCGACTTCCAACTGTCTGGGCGTAAAATTAAAATTATGCATAAAAATGACACCAAACTGCATTATTTCTACGATATTTACGAAAAACTGCATAAACACAAGCTGCATAATGCACTACTTATATGCTATCTCCTCCAATCAGGGTCTAGTATTTTAGCAGTCATTTAAGTAAAAGAACGAATCAGAACGAAGCCTCACCTTCGCTCTGTTGAAAAATATCTGAACAAACTGAAACATTTATCAGAAATGTTACGTTTGCACCAATTAAATGCCTAAAATAACTGGATTATCTAAAAAAGTATTGTCAAATATGTTTTCACTACTAACAACAACTCGTTTGTTTACTGGCTCGCAGCTCACGTCTGTGAATTTCATTGGAAGCTATATATCGTTGCTGAAGACGATTTTTACCTTAAATTCTGTTCCATAAACCCTGAAAAACGTGAAATACAAATCAGCTGCTGATTTTTCCCCTTTTCTTACAGTCACCAACAGATATCTACACTGGTAAAAATGTTAAAAGTTGGACCTACTTACCATGCTAAGACACAACAGAGCCACATTTTTTATGCTTATTCCATGTCTGTGAAAATCGGCAGTTTATTTTTGAGAGTGAGCTGGAATAAAGGTGTACGCATTTTATTTTCAGTCCATTTGGGTGGCGTGCAGTTCTTTAAACCGCTGCATACAGTGGCAATGAATAATTACTATGAAACAGTTTCGTTAGCGGCACCCTTAGCGGCGGAAGATTATAGTGCAGTTGGATGCTAAACTAGATTCCCTTGGAAACCATACGGGACCTGTATTTAGCCATTCTGAAATGACTGGAAAAGGTTTTGAATGCTAACAGGTATCCTGCACCGTACTAGGCATGAAATGAATTTGTTTTTCCTATTTCCTGTGTGTATAGAGTCCGGTCAGGCTTCGGGGCTCTCTGGAGCTGCAGGGTACCACCTTCTCTGTAGCTGAGTATCTTATGGCTCCCACGATTGCTACGAGATGTCACTCCAAACGCTTAATAAATATGGTGTAAATAACAATAATTGTATATTACACACTCAGCACTACTGTAATTATAAATTACATGCAAAATCCGTTCTCGTGAATCAGTCTATCTACAGAGATGGGAAACAAATTCCTGCACGAAGAAGAAGTTGGGGGCGTGTTTCTACATCTGAAAGATGATGTCTTTTGATATTTCGTGCCAGTCGCGTAAATGGGGTGCTAGTAGCGCCACTAAGAAAATACAAATCACGTTTGCTTAAAAGTGACGGTCGTGAGACTTAGTTACCTTTGAGATTGCACATAGTAAACTGATGTTAACCAAGAACACTTTCAAGACGACGAAGACACTGTTATCAACAGCTCACTGAATTTGATCGTGGTCGTGTAATAGGACTAGGAGACACTCTATGTTCCATCTGCAATACTGGAGAAAGACTTGGCAGGAATGTAGGCACTGTAGATGGTTGCTGGCAGCGGTGGTCAAGGGAAGGATGCCTATAACAGGTTCCACAAAGAAACTTTGTATCGAAACCTGGCAGAAAATCCAAAGAGATTCTGGTCGTATGTGAAGTATGTTAGCGGCAAAAAACAATCAATGCCTTCCCTACACGATAGCAATGGAGATACTATAGAAGACAGTGCTGCCAAAGCAGAGTTACTAAACACAGCCTTCCGAAGTGCCTTCACAAAAGAAGACGAAGTAAATATGCCATAATTCGAATCAAGAACCACTGCCAACATGAGTAACATAGATCTAAATATCCTCAGAGTAGTGACGCAACTTAAATCACTTAATAAAAGCAAGTCTTCTGGTCCAGACTGTATACCAATTAGGTTCCTTTCGGAGTATGCTGATGCATTTGCTGCATACTTAACAATAGTATACAATCGTTCGCTCGATGAAAGATCCGTACCCAAAGACTGGAAACTTGCACAGCTCACACCAATATTCAAGAAAGGTAGTAGGAGTAATCCACTAAATTACAGGCCCATATCGCTAACGTCGATAAGCAGCAGCATTTTAGAACATTTATTGTTTTCGAACATAATGAATTACCTCAAAGAAAAACGGTCTATTGACACACAGTCAACATGGGTTTAGAAAGCATCGTTCTTGTGAAACACAACTATCTCTTTATTCACATAAAGTGTTGAGAGCTACTGACAAGGGATTTCTGGATTTCTGGATTTCCGGAAGGCTTTTGACAGTGTACCGCACAAGCGGCTCGTAGTGAAGTTGCGTGCTTATGGAATATCGTCTCAGTTATGTGACTGGATCTCTGATTTCCTGTCAGAGAGGTCACAGTTCCGAAGTAATCGACGGAAAGTCATATAGTAAAACAGAATTGATTTCTGGAGTTCACAAAGGCAGTGTTATAGGCCCTTTGCTGTTACTTATCTATATAAACGATTTTGGAGACAATCTGAGCACCCGTCTTAGGTTGTTTGCAGATGACGCTGTCGTTTATCGACTTATTAGGCATCAGAAGATCAAAACAAATTGCAAAACGATTTAGAAAAGATATCCCAATGGTGCGAATATTGGCAGTTGACCCTAAATAATGAAAAGTGTGAGGTCATCCACATGAGTGCTAAAAGGAACTGTTCAAATTTCGGTTACACGAGAAATCAGTCTAATCTAAAAGTCGTAAATTCAACTAAATACCTAGATATTGCAAATACGAACAACTTAATTGGAAGGTTCAAAAATGTGTTCAAACGTGTTTGAAATCTTATGGGACTTAACTGCTAAGGACATCAGACCCTAAGCTTACACCCTACTTAACCTAAATTATCCTAAGGACAAACACACACACGTATGCCCGAGGGAGGACTCGAACCTCCGCCGGGAAATTGGAAGGAATACATAGAAAATGTTGTGGGAAAGGCTAACCAAAGACTTCGTTTTATTGGCAGGACACTTAGAAAATGTAACAGATCTACTAAGGAGTCTGCCTACACTACGCTTGTCCGTCCTCTTTTAGAATAATGCTGCGCGGTGTGGGATCCTTACCAAATGGCTCTGAGCACTATGGGACTTAACATCTGTGGTCATCAGTCCCCTAGAACTTAGAACTACTTAAACCTAACTAACCTAAGGACATCACACACATCCATGCCCGAGGCAGGATACGAACCTGGGACCATAGCGGTCACGCGGTTCCAAACTGAAGCGCTTAGAACCGCACGGCCACACCCGCCGGCGATGAGATCCTTACCAGATAGGACTGACGGAGTACATCGAAAAAGTTCAAAGAAAGGCAGCACGTTTTGTATTATCGCGGAATATGGGAGAGAGTGTCACAGAAATGATACAGGATTTGGGATGGACATAACTGAAAGAAAGGCTTTTTTCGTTGCGACGAAATCTTCTCATGAAATTCCAATCACCAACTTTCTCCTTCGAATGCGAAAATATTTTGTTGACACCGACTTACATAGGGAGGAACAATCACCATGATAAAATAAGGGAAATCGGAGCTCGTACGGAAAGATATAGGTGTTCATTTTTTCCGCGCGCTATACAAGATTGGAAGAATAGAGAATTGTGAAGGTGGTTCGATGAACCCTCTGCCAGGCACTTAAATGTGATTTGCAGAGTATCCATGTAGATGTAGATGTAGATGTGAAGGTGCGGTTGCAAGAAGACCGATCTCCAGACGGCCCGTGGCACTGCCGCATTGGAAGACCGCCGTATTCGGCTTACGGCTGTGGCGCATTGTACTGCCTCTATATCAGTTGTCGGAGCATCAAATGGGACAACAGTGTCATTACTAGGGTTACTTTCTAAGCCAGACGTCCTGTAGCGTGTATTCAGCTGACCCCAAACCACTGCCGTTTGCGACTTCTGTGGTGTCAAGCGAGAGGTCCCTGGTAGGCGGAGTGGTCTGTTGTGGTTTCTGCTGAAAGCCGGTTCTGCCGCGGCACCAGTGATGGTTGTATATGGGTTAAAATGACGGCAGCTGAGCGCCTGCAACCAACCTGTCTGCAGCCTAGATAGACCGGACCTACAGTTGGTGTTATGGTCTGTGGTGCGATTTCGTATAACAGCAGGAGCACTCTCGTAGTTATCCCAAGCACTGCAAATTTGTACCTCAGTCTGCTGATTCGACGTGTTGTGGTGCCATTCATGAACAGCATTCCAGGTGATCGCGTTCGACTCCCGGCTGGGTCGGAGATTTTCTCCGCTCAGGGACTGGATGTTGTGTTGTCCTTATCATCATCATTTGATGCCCATCGACACGCAAGTCGTTGAAGTGGCATGAACTCGAAAGACTTGCACCAAGCGAACGGCCTACCAGACGGGAAGCCCTAGCCACACGGCATTTTATTCCAGGGGGTGTTCTCCAACAGGATAACGCTCGCCCACATACCCAACATGCTCCATAAAGTGTCGACATGTGGCCTTCGTCTGCTCGATCACCAGGCCTGTCTCCAATCGAGCACGTACGAGACATCATGGGACGTCAACTCCAGCGTTATCCTCAATCAACGTAAACCATTCCCGTATTGACCGATGAGGTGCAACAGGCATGAAACTCCATCCCACAGACAGACATCCGGCCCCACTGCGACACGACGCTTGCACGTTTGTATGATTGCATTCAAGGTTCTGTCTGTTACACCGGTCATTACTGGATCAGTGTTTCACATTTGCAATGGTTTTCTCGCGTTTACATTAGCCGAACTTCCAACGTTCAGCACTTAAATACCTTACCCGAAATTTCATGACTCTACATTAATTATTTCTTGGTGCTGGATTTTTTCCGTCAGTGTATTACTAAAAACGGTATCACAATTGTTAAACTACACTACTGGCCATTAAAATTGCTACACCAAGAAGAAATGCAGATGATAAACGGGTATTCATTGGGCAAATATATTATACTAAAACTGACATATGATTACATTGTCACGCAATTTGGGTGCATAGATCCTGAGAAATCAGTACCCAGAACAACCACTGGCCGTAATAACGGCCTTAATACGCCTGGGCATTGAGTCAAACAGAGGTTGGATGGCTTGTACAGGTACAGCTGCCCATGCAGCTTCAACACGATACCGCAGTTCATCAAGAGTAGTGACTGGCGTATTGTGACTGGCGTATTGTGACGAGCCGGTTGCTCGGCCACCATTGACCAGACGTTTTCAATTGCTGAGAGATCTGGAGAATGTGCTGGCCAGGGCAGCAGTCGAACATTTTCTGTATCCAGAAAGGCCCGTACAGGACCTGCAACATGCGGTCGTGCCTTATCCTGCTGAACTGTAGGGTTTCGCAGGGATCGAATGAAGGGTAGAGCCATGGCTCGTAACACATCTGAAATGTAACGCTCACTGTACAAAGTGCAGTCATTGCGAACAAGAGGTGACCGAGACGTGTAACCCATGGCACCCCAAACCACCACGTCGGGTGATACGCCAGTATGGCGATAACGAATACGCGCTTCCGATGTGCGTTCACCCCGATGCTACCAAACACGGATGCGACCATCATGATGCTGTAAACAGAACTTGGATTTATCCGAAAAAATGACGTTTTGCCATTCGTGCACCCAGGTTCTTCGTTGAGTACACCATCGCAGGCGCTCCCGTCTGTGATGCAGCGTCAAGGGTAACCGCACCCACGGTCTCCGAGCTGATAGTCCATGCTGCTGCAAACGTCGTCGAATTGTTCGTGCAGATGGTTGTTGTCTTGCAGACGTCCCCATCTGTTACTCAGGGATCGAGACGTGGCTGCACGATCCGTTACAGCCATGCGGATAAGATGCCTGTCATCTCGAGTGCTACTGATACGAGGCCGTTGGGATCCAGCACGGCGTTCCGTATTACCCTCCTGAACCCACCGATTCCATATTCTGCTAACAGTCATTGGATCTCTCCCAACGCGAGCAGCAAGTCAGGATACGATAAACCGCAATCGCTATAGGCTACAATCCGACCTTTATCAAAGTCGGAAAAGTGATGGTACGCATTTCTCCTCCTTACACGAGGCATCACAACAACGTTTCACCAGACAACGCCGGTCACTTGCTGTTTGTGTATGAGAAATCGGTTGGAAACTTTCCTCATGTCAGGACGTTGTAGGTGTCGCCACCGGCGCCAACCTTGTGTGAATGCTCTGAAAAGATAATAATTTACATATCACATCGTCTTCTTCCTGTTGGTTAAATTTCGCGTCTGTAGCACGTGATCTTCGTGGTGTAGCAATTTTAATGGCCAGTGGTGTAGTTCCTGAGATTAGCCTTCACACACGGACGGGAAAACATGGCGGGAGACTTTCATTTTAGTAATGTGTTTAGACAGGTGCCTGTCGGAAGCCAATTGTTTCTCTTCTCTGCCCACCGTGCAGCAACCTTATCAGTTTTTATACCATTTCTGCCGATACTGTATAATCTTCTAGAGACTGGCGTTTTCATCGCGATGACATTTCATTATTTAATTTTCCATTCACATCGTCGTCTCGATTCCGAAACAGTATCTTTTATTATTTTTATACACGTAGAAAAAATATATTACTCTAGAAAATAGCCTTTAACTGCCGACACCGCTCACGAGCGAAAATAAATATTTTTTTTTTTAGTTTGTAGTGAGGACTATGGGATCAAACTGCTGAGGTCATCGGTCCCCAGGCTTACTTACTACATTAACTTAAACTAACTTACGCTAAGGACAACACACACACACACCCTTGCTCGAGGGAAGACTCGAACCTCCGACGGGGGGAGCCACGCGAACCGTGACGTGACGCCTGAGACCGTGCGGCTACCGCGCGGCAAAGAAAATTTCTAAAGCTGCGTCACTGAAATCTCCATTGACGCCTCCATGCAAAACATCAAGGCGGCACTGTAGTTACAGCCAAGTACGCAGGATACGAATATTGTTCTCCAGTACAGCCTGCTCATTATACTTAAACTCAAGCGTCATTACGTTTAGAGGTGACGCTGAAGATTAACAAGCGATGTGGGGAAGGGATGGGACACTGGATTCTGATTTTGAGAGGCGGTTCAAATAACATTCAGCCATTCGGATTTTAGTTCTACATGGTTTTCCTAAATTGCTTACGGGAAATGACAGCGTTGCTCCTTTGAAAATTCGATTCTCCTACTTTCTTATTCCGAACTTGGTCTTCGTCCGTATTGAGGCAGTCATCTAATTAAATTCCATCCTCCATTCCCTCATGTGATAAAGAACTACTGCGTGCTGAAAGCAGTTATAACAGCATGTATGCCACTCTTAGACAAATGAAACCATCTCAGTTGGAAGCCAATAGTTCCTGAAGTGCAATACGAACATCGTTCTCTATTAATGGCATAGACAGGGTAGAATTTTTTGGGCTTAATGTTTTTATTGGCTTAAAATGTTCCTTAGAAAGTCTGTTTTTGCGATTTATTCGTATAAAGTTTGCCACAAACGTTAAAACACGTTAAAACCGTGATTTACTGCATCTCGATCTGGCACATCCGAGCGCTCGAATGCAACTGATGTAGTACTATAATAGTTACGAACGGAACAAAGGTCCCGTTAGTTTCGGATAATATCACAGACGTTATTAGTATCAACTAAAGTGCTATTCTGAACAAGATTTCGCTTCATAACATCATTTGTTTATGGCAAACAGTGTGAAAGCTCATGCTTGTCTCGCGTCTGCTTACCTTCGTCATTTCGCTTGTTCTTTGTACGAAGTAAAACGTGAGTGTTTGAGAATGACGAATGAACGTATTTATGCGGATAGAAAAGGTTCGAAAAGTAATTCCAATGGGGAAAAAAGAAAACCTTCGATTAGTAAGCGGAAGCTAGTTAATCGATATAATTTTATCAAAATGAGAGTGTTACGACTTCGGCGAAAGAAGACCAACTGTACGGTGCTGACATCGCCGGTTAAACATAAAAAAACACAAGCTGAAACTTTAAACGCCTGTTTTTTCACAACATTTTTCGAGTTGGCGAAATTACATTATACCTTTCGTAACTTATGAGTTGGTGTTTATTCTCATGTAGCACGTAATACTTTTAAACATATTTTAATTTCGATTTTTGGTGTACTTTTTTAAAACGACTTTTTTAAACATTGGCTTTTATTTCAGAGTGCCACTATTTTGTTAAAAACTATTATCTAAATATCCCTACGTACTAGTTTAGACAGTATAATCAGTTTCAAAGCAGTTTTCGAAATTTTGGTTTCGGATGAAAATTACGGCGTTCAGAGATCCCACCAGCCGCCCTCGTACTCCACGAGGGCTTTTCGTCGATGTCGTGCAGTGTCGTCTGGGTGCAAGTTCTTCACTTAATAATACATGGTACAATCTTAAGAGTGTACAATAACGGTCTAAAGACAGTTTTTTAATTTCTTTGTTATTTTACTGAAAAAAAAGACGTGAATATGGAGCGGCATCCTGGACTGCTTACCCCGTTAAGACAAAGAGGAACTGACTGTCCAATTATGAAAGTAGCTTTCTCATTAGCAACTTCAGAGAGCGGATTACATTATCGATAGCCACTGCCGAATCTGAAGCAAGTTCGCCAGTGTTAGGCTTTGCGTGCTACGGAACCTTGGCCGAACGACCTAGTTTTGTTTGCGTTACTTTGCTGAGCACCAAGTCGAGGCACGCAATATTGTTGAGAATTGAAAGCTGCGATGCACCTTGTTCTCTCCCGTCAAGCTCCACTTCGCCCCCCCCCCCCCCCCCCCACGCGTTCACCGCCTTGCGCCTTGTCTATTCTCGTCTCTCTCAGCACCAATTATAGATGGCAACTGACACACAACCGCAGTTGTTTCTTTACAACTCAGAAAGAGGAAAGTGCCTGTTTCCACATCTCTGATCCCCCCCTCGCAGATAGTAGCTATAAAGAACCACGGCTTTTCGGATAACCCGCAGCTATGCGGTATTTACAAGATCCATTGCCATCTCTCATTACACGAAAAGAGATTCTACTGTCCTGTCATATGTAGCTTACGAGTAGCTTCTTATTCGTGGAACGCGAGTAGCCGCACATATGTCTGGAAAATCGTGGTACTAGAAATACATTCTACTAAACTGAGCAATTCGTTGACGACAGTATCGATGTATGATTACTATCGTCTCAAAACGACACTGCAACGTCCAAGACACGTTGGTGTGCTCTGAGTCGTTGTTCATTTCCCTGTGAACACGTACATCTACAGCCGAGTGTTCTTCAGAGGACTGAAAAATTCAGCGCCGACTTGTAAAATATATGGTACCCGACCGAGACTCGAACTCGTGACCTTTGCCTTTCGCGGACAAGTGCTCTACCAACTGAGCTACCCAAGCACGACTCACGCCTTGTCAACACAGCTTTACTTCTGCCAGTATCTCGTCTCCTACCTTCCAAACTTTACCGAAGCTCTCCTGCGAACCTTGCAGAACTAGCACTCCTGAAAGAAAAGATATTGCGGAGACATGGCTTAGCCACAGTCTGGGGGATGTTTCCAGAATGAGATTTTCACTCTGCAGCAGAGTGTGCGCTGATATGAAACTTCCTGGCAGATTAAAACTGTGCGCCGGATCGAGACTCGAACTCGGGACCTTTACCGCACAGTTTTAATCTGCCAGGAAGTTTCATATCAGCGCACACTCCGCTGCAGAGTGAAAATCTCATTCTGTATATGGTACCCATTTATGCGACAAAAGTAGAACGCAAATGGTTAACACAAAATGCTCATGCTGCTTTGTTTCGTCATCTCGTTGCAAGTGTGAACGCCATCCATAGACCCTATGAGGAAGATGACATTAGACAGCTGAAACTATTCCCTGCGTTCTGCTTCACCCACTAAAAAACAACGTTGTTACTACAAAATACGCTGGTGCGCAAAGTAACGTTGGCGTGATTTGTCACTACGGAGTAACACAGCTCGATGACACTCGGACCACGTGAGATGAACAGAAATGAAACTTTCATTCAAAGACAGTAATTACGTTGAATTCGCCGTTGTTCATGATAGTTTACGGACATTACAAAAGGAAGGACATAGTTCGTAATACACACATCAAAAAAAAGTTTTGCATCACCGCGGTTCCCAGAACTCCTGAAGACAGACGTTGACTGTGGATATTGTATCACAGACACTGTCCGTCTGACTGTTCAGAGATGTGACTAAACCCACCCACAGATGTAAACGACCACGCATGAGCAGCGCTTATTAGACGGAGGGGGTCCGACGGCCGATCAGTTCCAGTCATTCCACCAGGAAGGAGGTACACGACTCGTGTTGTCTGTAGTTCAACCACTCCTAGACGGTCAATACCGCAGTTCGATCGCGTCCGCATTGTTACTTTTTGCCAGGAAGGCGTCTCGGAGTGAACCAAAGCGATGTTGTTCGGACATGGAGAATACACAGAAGGACAGGAACTGTTGATGACATCCCTCGCTCAGGCCACCCAAAGGCTGCTACTGCAGTGGATGACCGCTACCTACGGATTATGGCTCGGAGGAACCCTGACAGCAACGCCACCATGTTGAATAATACTTTTCGTGCAGCCATTGGACGATACGTGACTCAAACTGTGCGCAATAGGCTGAATGATGCGCAACTTCACTCCAGACGTCCATGGCGAGGTCCATCTTTGCAACCACGACTCTACGCAACGCGGTACAGATGTGCCCAACAACATGCCGAATGGACTGCTCAGGATTAGCATAACGTTCCCTTCACCAATGAGTGTCGCATATGCCTTCAACCAGGCAATCGTCGGAGACTTGTTTGGAGACAGTCCGGTCAGGCTGAACGCCTTAGACACACCGTCCAGAGAGTGCAGCAAGGTGGAGGTTCCCTGCTGTTTTGGGGTGGCATTATGTGCGGCCGACTTACGCCGCTGGTGGTCATGAAAGGCGCTGTAATGTCTGTACGATTCGTGAATGCCATCCTCCGACCGATAGTGAACCATATCGGCAGCATATTGGTGAGGCATTCGTCTTCATGGACGACAATTCACGCCCCCATCATGCACATCATGTGAATGACTTCCTACAGGATAACGACATCGCCCGATTAGAGTGGCCAGCATGTTCTCCAGAAATGGAGAAATGGATTGAAAAGGGCTGTTTATGGACGACGTGACCCACCAACCACTCTGAGGGATCTACGCCGAATCGCCATTGAGGAGTGGGACAATCCTGACCAACAGTGCTTTGATGAACTTGTGGATAGTATGCCACGACGAATACAGGCATGCATCAATGCAAGAGGATGGGCTACTGGGTATTAGAGTTACTGGTGTGTACAGCAGTCTGGACCACCACCTCTGAAGGTGTAGCTGTGTGGTGGTACAACATGCAATGTGTGGTTTTCATGAACAATAAAAAGGGCGGAAATGATGTTTATGTTGATCTCTATTCTAGTTTTCTGCACTGGTTCTGGAACTCTTGGAACCGACGTGATGCAAAACGTTATTTGATGTGTGTAGTACTGTGATCCCCAAGGATGGTATGGATGCTCTGCAAGGTGTTCCCACGCTGGCCAAAAGGCTGTTAAGGAGTTTTTGTGGTAGGACGTGCCATTCTTCCTGCAACGCGGTTGACAACTGTTGGACTTCCCTCATATGGCGAGAGTGGGAACAGGCAGTGAGCCCACAAACACTATCAAAATAATCGTTTTGGTGGTCCAGATACTATGGTGTGAGAGGCATGATAGTGCATGGGCGTTCTGACCTCCAATCTTTGAACATATTACACTCACGGGTCAACGTTACTGTGATACTGTACTCCTTCCCCCATGTGCGTCTTTTCAGTGCATCGAACAGCGCAGGTGGAGGAGCTCTTGCAGCGAGAGGATATTCGGAGGAAGGATTGATCTGTGCTCTTGTAATATAACATGGCAAAAAAAGAATGTTCTTGTGGGTGAAGTATGGATGTGGATCGTTGCTTAATACAAGAAAAATAATGATTAATGTACCATGTCTTATCCTCCACCAATAAAATAATACGTATCTTGTGTAATCCAGGGTGTCGCTTCTTAATGCTGCCATAGGTTCATCTTGATCTTACTGCATCGCCACATAGGAATCATGCAATGGTAGAAATAAGTTTCAGTAGTTCCTGTTCACAGAGAATTTTATTTCGCATGCTAGATGGTCGGCGGCGAAAGTGCAAAGCCTGACTACATGTGGCCGGCCAGAGTGGCCGAGCGGTTCTAGGCGCTTCAGTCTGGAACCGCGCGACGGCTACGGTCGCAGGTTCGAATCCTGCCTCGGGCATGGATGTGTGTGATGTCCTTAGGTTAGTTAGGTTTAAGTAGTTCTAAGTTCTAGGGGACTGATGAACTTAGATGTTAAGTCCCATAGTGCTCAGAGCCATATGAACCATTTTGACTACATGCCGTTAAAGCAAAATGTGGTCCAAGACTGACTTAAGACTGACGTAGGGCGGCGTACAAATCACCTCTATTTTTATGTTGTTAATTACTGTCACTGTTACGTATTGAATTTGGGTTTATACAATTAAAGTTTTTACATATGTTTTCCCAAATTACATATTTTACATCAAATAAAAGTGAATAATTTCATACAAAGACAGGAAAGAATCTGTTTCTATTAAGACTACAAATTACATGTTTTATCTCTGCAACAATGTATTTCGTTAATTTGCATATATTATTTTACTGACTTAAAGAAATATCATCTTATCATTTTCAGGTGAACAGAGCAATTAGTTTTATTGAACAGAATGCCTAGATTCAAATGGTTCAAATGTCTCTAAGCACTATGGGACTTAACATCTGAGGTCATCAGTCCCATAGACGTAGAACTACTTAAACCTAACTAACCTAAGGACATCACGCACATCCATGCCTGAGGCAAGATTCGAACCTGCGACTGTAGCAGCAGCGCGGTTCCGGACTGAAGCGCCTAGAACAGCTCGGCCACAACGGCCAGTGCCTAGATTCTATTAATTAAGTTTTGTACGAGACAAGTTTTACATTTCTATATAGTCGTAATTACAATTCTGTGAAGTAACACCAATTTAAACGTGAGTATGCTTAATTCTGACTGAAAAATAATCAAGTCATATTTCTATTAGCGATACAAATAGCTTTTTGATGTAACAAAGCATAAAAAATAGCTGTCTCTTGTTGACTAGAAATATCGGAACTTTTATCATTAATTACTCCATAATTACAATAGCAATTTTATTCCTACCATGTGCCTATAGTTCGTATTACGTGCAAATTGTGATGGTACATTAGCTTTTCATCCAACAAGTTTCCTTCATTATACGTACTGGTGAGGCGCAACGTAAACAAGGTCAAAACCATAGCTTACATTAGTGCAAATTATTAATTTACTGCACAAAAAAATCTTCAGTGTATTCGAATCCAGATAACCAGAAAAAACTCAGTCAAATCAGCAGTTTAAATTGGTCTAAATTACTGATATTGCATACGAGGTGTGGCTAGAAAAAAACCGGACTAGTACTGGTGAAACAATAAAACGAATGCAATAAGACTGAAAGTCGCGTGGCCTGTCACCTGACTCTCGCTCCGCCTACTGCTCGAGTTTCATCTGCCTCCTGCACTCAGTCTGCCCGTGGCGTCTGTTTTAAGTAGTTGACGTTTTGTCTGTGCGTCGGAAAATGTTGAGTGTACAGAAAGAACAGCGTGTTAACATCAAATTTTGCTTCAAACTAGGAAAATCTGCAAGTTAAACGTTTGTAATGTTACAACAAGTGTACGGCGATGATTGTTTATCGCGAACACAAGTGTTTGAGTGGTTTAAACGATTTAAAGATGGCCACGAAGACACCAGTGATGACACTCGCACTGGCAGACCATTGTCAGCAAAAACTGATGCAAACATTGAAAAAATCGGTAAACTTGTTCGACAAGATCGCCGTTTAACAATCAGAGCAGCGTCTGAGTTAACAGGAATTGACAAGGAAAGTGTTAGGCAGATTCTTCATGAAAGTTTCAACATGAACAAAGTGTGTTCAAAAATGGTTCCAAAGTGTCTCACAATTGAACAGAAGGAACGCCGAAGAATGATTTGTTCTGACATCCTGGAAAACATTGAAAGTGATCCCACTTTCTTACAAAATGTTATTACTTGCGATGAATCGTTGTTTTTTACTTACGATCCCGAAACTAAACGCCAATCGATGCATTGGAAAACTCCTGGTTCTCCACGACAAAAAAAAGCACGAATGTCAAAATCGAAATTCAAGGCAATGATGATTGTTTTTTTGACATCAAAGGGATTGTGCACATTGATTGGGTACCAGAGGCACAAACAGTGAATCAGCATTACTACATTAGCGTCCTGGCTACCCTACGTGAGCGAGTACGGAGAAAACGGAACGATTTGTGGAGAAAAAAGTCATGGATCCTTCACCAAGACAATGCCCCAGCTCACAGTGCGTTGTCAGTGAAGACGTTTTTGGCAAAACACAACATTCCCATCTTAGATCATCCACCCTACTCACCTGATTTGGCCCACTGTGACTTTTTTCTTTTTCCTAAAGTCAAGTCAGCTTTGAAAGGAACTAGATTTGAGACTGTTGAAGCAGTAAAAGAAAAAGCGACGGAAGTAATGTATGGACTTACCGAAAATGATCTGCAGCATTGCTATTAACAGTGGAAAATTCGTATGGAGCGGTGTAGAGACCGAGGAGGAGAGTACATTGAAGGAGATAACATGAAATTGTAAATAATTGTAAATAAATGTTTTTTCCAGCATCAGTCCGGTTTTTTCTAGCCACACCTCGTATATTCCCTCTTTGGCAGAGTGTGGATGAGACTGGAAAAGAATATAGGATCCCAAAAGGGTTTGTGGTATTACACGCTCCCCTGATTTAAATCCCATCTAGCACGTTGGGTGGACATGCTGCAGCATGTTCACATGTACCAACGACCATCCAATAGTTGTCAACTATGCTGGTGGAGGGATGGAACTCCTTATCACAAGAACTTCTTACCAACCTTGTGACCGACGTGGAAGCGCTTGCACAGCCCTTGGTGATCGCGAACCTTTTGGGACCCTTGTCCCGCCATTTGTAATGTCCATGGGACCATGATGTATCGCGTTGATCGAACTAGTTCCACTTGGTCACGGTACTTGTTGTTGACAACAGTAACGTCCACGTTATTCTTCACCCTCAAACTTTCATTTGGTACTGCATCATTCTGGCCCAGTTTTGCGTTCCCAGCAGTGTAAGTTGTACGTTAACAGTGCTGTACATTAGTAAGAATAGGAGTTCGTGGAGAGTTGCTCCATATCCACCACGTGTATGAGTTCATTGAGCGCAGTGGAAGAGCAGACAATGACATTTTAATGTAAATAATTTAATTTAATATACACTCCTGGAAATTGAAATAAGAACACCGTGAATTCATTGTCCCAGGAAGGGGAAACTTTATTGACACATTCCTGGGGTCAGATACATCACATGATCACACTGACAGAACCACAGGCACATAGACACAGGCAACAGAGCATGCACAATGTCGGCACTAGTACAGTGTACATCCACCTTTCGCAGCAATGCAGGCTGCTATTCTCCCATGGAGACGATCGTAGAGATGCTGGATGTAGTCCTGTGGAACGGCTTGCCATTCCATTTCCACCTGGCGCCTCAGTTGGACCAGCGTTCGTGCTGGACGTGCAGACCGCGTGAGACGACGCTTCATCCAGTCCCAAACATGCTCAATGGGGGACAGATCCGGAGATCTTGCTGGCCAGGGTAGTTGACATACACCTTCTAGAGCACGTTGGGTGGCACGGGATACATGCGGACGTGCATTGTCCTGTTGGAACAGCAAGTTCCCTTGCCGGTCTAGGAATGGTAGAACGATGGGTTCGATGACGGTTTGGATGTACCGTGCACTATTCAGTGTCCCCTCGACGATCACCAGTGGTGTACGGCCAGTGTAGGAGATCGCTCCCCACACCATGATGCTGGGTGTTGGCCCTGTGTGCCTCGGTCGTATGCAGTCCTGATTGTGGCGCTCACCTGCACGGCGCCAAACACGCATACGACCATCATTGGCACCAAGGCAGAAGCGACTCTCATCGCTGAAGACGACACGTCTCCATTCGTCCCTCCATTCACGCCTGCCGCGACACCACTGGAGGCGGGCTGCACGATGTTGGGGCGTGAGCGGAAGACGGCCTAACGGTGTGCGGGACCGTAGCCCAGCTTCATGGAGACGGTTGCCAATGGTCCTCGCCGATACCCCAGGAGCAACAGTGTCCCTAATTTGCTGGGAAGTGGCGGTGCGGTCCCCTACGGCCCTGCGTAGGATCCTACGGCCTTGGCGTGCATCCGTGCGTCGTTGCGGTCCGGTCCCAGGTCGACGGGCACGTGCACCTTCCGCCGACCACTGACGACAACATCGATGTACTGTGGAGACCTCACGCCCCACGTGTTGAGGAATTCGGCGGTACGTCCACCCGGCCTCCCGCATGCCCACTATACGCCCTCGCTCAAAGTCCGTCAACTGCACATACGGTTCACGTCCACGCTGTCGCGGCATGCTACCAGTGTTAAAGACTGCGATGGAGCTCCGTATGCCACGGCAAACTGGCTGACACTGACGGTGGCGGTGCACAAATGCTGCGCAGCTAGCGCCATTCGACGGCCAACACCGCGGTTCCTGGTGTGTCCGCTGTGCCGTGCGTGTGATCATTGCTTGTACAGCCCTCTCGCAGTGTCCGGAGCAAGTATGGTGGGTCTGACACACCGGTGTCAATGTGTTCTTTTTTCCATTTCCAGGAGTGTATCACATTTAATTGAATATGTTCAGTCGCCAAAATAGTTGGAACATTTTTTTAAGGTGCTGAGGAAGGTAGAATGAAGCAGCTGGTACCCCACATTTCGCTCAGAGTCTTTTAGAATAAACGGGTACGTGCACCTACTAGCATTTTTTGTGCTCCGATAGAAGCATTTTTCCTGTGGTTAATAATATCCACTAAGAATAATACTCAAAATCTTTCTACACTGGGTTAATACAAGAAATAGAGAAAAATTAAGGACGTGGTTTCAATTCTTACGATGTTCTACGAGGGCGAGTTGGAAAACAAGTTTCCCCTGTCGAATGTAGGTAGAGTTATGTGATATGGGCGAAAGACGACACGGCAGGAGAACGCGCACGTCCAAGACACCGATACACCATTGGGTAGAGGTCGACCGCGATCAAGCAGAAGGCGCTGTCGCAGTGCCTGCGCAAAACGGAGGCCAGCCGCTCAGTCTTTTCCCGGAGCTACAGGGAGAGGGGGCATTTTGGAGTCGTGGTCAAGAGTGGAGGTGAGAGCTGTTATCCGTTATGAATGGGCACGTGGAGTATCAGGCACAGAAATTCATAACCGCGTTGTTGAGGTGTATGGGACAGGTGTGATGTCGAGACAAATGGTGCGGAGATGGTGCCAGCAATTCAGTGATGGACGTCAGCAAGTGCGGGACACACAGAGACCTGGACGGACGCGCACGGCCACTACAGATGCAAGTGTCAGGAAGGTGGATGACATGATTAAAGCGAACCGGCGTATCACAATCGATGGAGTAGCGGCAGAACTTGGAATCAGACATGAGAGAGCTCACAAGATCATCCACGACACTCTTCGACACAGGAAGGTGTCAGCACGATGGGTGCCGCGCTAACTGACCCCGACACACATGGGACAACGCATGGCGTTCAACCTGGAACAGCTCGTGCGTTACCATGAATCTGGCAATGACCTTCTGTTTCGGATTGTGACGGGGGATGAAACGTGGGTCCACCATTACACGCCCAAATCGAAGGCCGCATTCATGGAGTGGAAACATCTGTCATCGCCTGTCCTAAAGAAGTTCAAAAGCACTCCGTCTGCAGGTAGAGTGCTACTCACCGTTTTCTGGGACGCCAAAGGAGTTTTGATGCTGGACTTTCTGAATGATGCAACCATCAATGCTGCGCAGTACTGTGCCACTCTGTCGAAATTGAAAGAGGGGATTCGGAAAAAGCGGCCTGGCCTTCTCAGATCTGGCGTTCTGCTGTTGGATGACAATGCGAGACCACACACGCAAAACCATATTGCAACTCTTGGCTGGGAGCGCCTACACCATCCGCCTTACAGTCCGGATCTCGCACCAAGTGACTTCCATCTGTTTCCTGCTTTGAAGAAGACTCTCGCTGGAAGGCGCTTTGGCAACAATGCTGACATCAAACAAGCCGTTCAACGCTTCTTCCGTGTGCAACGCCCTGATTTTTTCCTGGAAGGCTTTTTGAAGCTTATAAAGCGCTATGAGAAATGTCTCAATGTACTTGGAAATTATGTAGAAAAATAAAGATATGTCTTATTTTTAATGTCTCATTCCCCTTTTATTCCTTTCACACACAACTCTCACCACAGTCGACAGACGAAACTTATTTTCCAACCCCGCCACGTATATACTACCCGCGGCATGAGCACTACGCACACAAGGTTCAACAATCATGTGAAACTGTCATAAATGTCCTTCCATGGGAATATGCTCAACTCGCACATCACCTTGGCTTGAATGTCGTTTATGTCGTCAAAGCGTTGACCCTTCATGTGAATTTTTTGTACTTTGTCGTTCACTGGTAGGTTCATGTTGATAACAGCAAGTCTCATCATCCGTGATTATTTTCTCTGGGACAGAATAGTCCACGTTTTGCGTTTCAGCCAAGTAGCAGCAGGCGTCCACTAGTCAGTGTTTTGGTTTTGGGAGTCAAGTTCTTCAAACTACTCTAGACAATGTCTTGAACACTTGATTTAGAGATGGTCAATTGTGATTCGTGAGACAACGGCGTTGACAAACATCAGCCCCACGTCAATTGCCTATCAATGTATGCTCCAACTGACTGGTCGAATGCACATCGGCTGTTTGCAGTTGCTAGTCTAAGCTGCCACCTCTTTCACAGCGCTGACGTCGTTTATATGCCAGCAATAAAATCAGCCTCTGAACTTTTTGCTGTATGGTGTGTGCTGAACTGCACCCGCAACGAAGACGACCCCATTACTCCGTGTTTTTTGTTATATGTCTTGGTGATTGCATATTACAGACTTTTCACTGTTGTGAAGGTATTTTGATAGCAACAAAGGTAATTGGGTAACAAACCGAGTAAATCGTAGTTGAATTATGGTTCAGTTACGAACCACTTGGTACCAGAGGACCTTTATACCAAAATACTCAGAAAAATATACTCGAATAACTTCTGGAATTTTGTCGGTAGAGTCCATGTTCACTCTGCAAATATAAAGTAGGAAAGCGAAATTGGTTGGGAATGTTTTAAGGAAAAGTTCCCCGCAAAATTCTATCATTGAAGACAAGCTGGGAGGGACAAGAAACACACGTAGACGATAGACAGATTTGAGAGAGGCAATATCCTACCAGAGAAATAGCAAGGAAGAGGACATCGCGTAGGACAAAATTCGATTGATATCGTCGTCTTTAGAGAAAAAGTACTAGCTAGTGTAGGGAAACCGTATTTACTTTTCAAAGGAGCCATCCTGGCATTCATATTAATCGATCTGTGGAAAGCATGGAAAATTTAAATGAGAATGGCTGTATAAGGATTTGAACTACGCTCGCCCAGAGCTTTCACCACTGCAGTATCTCTCTAGGTTTTACTGGAGTTGTAGAGGCTATTGCACGTGAATCCATTGCAGGAGCCAATCGAACATCCACCTGAAGTCTGTGTTCAGTAGAATGTTGATTCAAATGGCCCTGTAGCCAACATAACTTAGATTTCCAGTGGGGTTCCCGAATCATTCCAGGCAGGTGGTTCTTCCAAGAAAGTACAGCTTTTTGCTTCTCTGTGCCTCATCCAATTGAACTAGAGCTTCGTCTCTAATAACCTTGACGTCGACTAGACGCTAAGCGCTGATCTTGTTCTACCAGTCCACAGCATCTTCACGGAGACTAAGTAGTCGGTTGCTACTATAACCGAAATTATCCAGGACGCCCTCCTCCAACTACAGCGACTGGGGAAGGAGGTGTCTTTCTGCTGGGTACCAGGGCACGTGGGAATTCTGGGGAACGAAAGGGCTGATCAAGCAGCCAAGGAGGTGTGTCGTGACCGTCAGATCTTTCAGTGTGCTACTCCCTGCATGCCGTCACCTCGCTGTCGCAGCATAAAGTCCTGTGTCGCTGGGAACATGAGTGGCTAGAAGTGACCGGCAACAAGCTCCGTGTCGTCAAGCCCACAACTCGGCCGTGGACTACGTCCAGTCACGTGACGGGACGAGGTCCCCCTCACTCGTCTTCGCATCGGCCACAGCCCTATGACGCATGGATTTTTACTCCGGCGAGAGGACCCTCCGATGTGTAGTGCTTGTGGCGTGCAGATCACGGTGCACCACATTTTATTGGACTGCATTTTATTTGATGACCAGTGGACTGCAGCGGATTTGCCGGCGGATCTGCAGTCTATTTTATGCAATGATCAAACGAATGCGGTTCGCGTTTTAAAGTTTTGTGAATCGTCCCACGTTTTTCACAAGATTTTGGGGATATTGCATGGGGGCTTAATTATATACAATGCAAATAATTTTAATTTTAGTAGCTGACTGTCCTGTTACGCAGTCTTGTAACTGGTTGGCCCTGACTAGTATTAGTACGCAATCTGACTGCAAAGAATAACAACAAAGAATGAAAGGAAATTTCCGTTACCACAATTAATTAATTAAGTCCCCAGCAACTATAAAAGCTACGAGACAAAAACTACGGAACAACAAAGCACAAGTGTAACTGTTCTGTCTGTGGAAGTGTGATTCAACGTACACATCTGGCACGGTTCTTCCTCAATAAGACAAGATATTTTAAATACCATTTACACTGAATTAATTAAAAAAAACTGAAATACTATAATTGCACATAGAAACCCGAATTACAGTCTATTACATGAACACACGCCAGATGCTTTGTTGACTGAACCTGTGACCAAGAGGCATTGTTAGTTAGGAACTTTAAAAAAAAAAAAAGTAAAAAAGTTTTTTACCGTCATATATATTGCCTAAAAATACACTCTGATCATCACAACATCTCCATTCGAACAACATCTGCTGTCTAGCCCATCAAAACAACTGCACACGACATGGCCTCAAATAGTACAGCTATCAACATCCTCTCAGCAAAGCACTAACCACCACAACTTCTGAACAAGCACTGCCAGTGGAGGCGGCGGAATAAAACTCTTTGGCGCAATCTCTGGCGCTGTGACTCAGTGTAGCCACCTTTCAATATGTTTTTAATGTGTCAACAGTGTGGCTGACTGACCCAAGTTTTTTGTAAGTGGTCAGCCAGTCACATTTCCATGTACTGTTCTTTTAGCTCTTCTGCGTTTTGTTTTCCCTCTGTTTTAATTTCTTGATTAGCTATCTTGCCTCCTCACTAGTTTTAGTGCATGTGGGAGTGCCTGTGCGATAGAGTAATTGTGTGGTCATTTCGTGTGCATGCGTGTACGACAGTTTTAGTTCTTATCCACATTCGTTTATTTTAATCATTATTAGGGCGCTGATAACCTCGCCGTTCGGCGCCCATAAGATCGCCAAACCACACACACACGCTACTGTAACCACATTTCTTCCTTCCACTCAGACTATCGAATGATTTACATACAAGATACCACCGCAATAACGATCACACGTAAGAAAACATGCTGCTCCAATGGCACTAACAAGAAGCAACTGATAACTCTAAACATCAAACCAAGGGGCAGCTGCCAAATGACAAAGCAAAGCTACATCCTCGACATTGCTTCACTTGTACGTTTGAAACAGTTACAAAAACCTAATTTGAAATGAAATCCTTATCAGCATAGGACACATGCAGGCATGATACAGCGTTAAAAATGGTTCAAAGGGCTCTGAGCACTAAGGGACTTAACAGCTGAGGTCATCAGTCCCCTAGAACTTAGAACTATTTCAACCTAACTAAGCTAAGGATAACACACACATCCATGCCCGAGGCAGAATTCGAACCTGCGACCGTAGCGGTCGCGCGGTTCCAGACTGTAGCGCCTAGAACCGCTCGGCCACTCCGGCCGGCGATACAGCGTTAAAGATGGATTACTCAACTTCTTTACTGGACTCACAATGTTTCAGAGTGTAAGAGGGCAAGGTTTATCGCCGAACATCGTATCGATTAAAGATGATTCTCGTCTTCTTCACAAACCTCTCCAGTCTGATGAAAAGCTCTTGGTATATGAATGGATGCTCTCGGATCTTAGCCATCGAAGATATCGCAACAAGCTGCCGTCCTCGACCCATACTGAAGGACACCAGCACTGCATCCTAGAGAGACAGGTGGCGCTAATAACTCTCAACAAGTTTGTCGCGCAAACAATGGAAAAGAATAGGAGGTTCTCATGGAATTCCAAGGCTAAACCGCTTGATTCTTGCGTAAATGATGAATCGTGGAAGAGTATTGCTTTCATGAGTGTGAGTGTTTCAATAAAATTTGAAATTAAACGTTTTTATTAAATGTATGTTAGTTGAGAAATAATGATAAAAGTAAGCTGGACATGTATTTAGATCTAATCAATCAAATAAAAAACAAACATGGTACTCTTCTTAGGTTTGCTGTCTGATACTAAAACCAACTTACACTGTATTTTAGGATTCTACCTGGCCGCCATCTGCAGATGAAAGACAGTGGCCGCCTCTCGACGAACAGATGCCAAAGTCTTTTGTTTTCTTCCTTTTGTTGGTGTTTCAGTTCCACACAAAGGGGCAGACTGGCAGCAGATAAAGCCACCCTACGGCCACAATTGTGTTACACATTGGGAAACATTGTAATATACGAAACAAATGAAGCCATAATTATGGTTTTAAAATAATACATAGATAGCAATTTGACAGTCTTGCAGTACTGACAGGTGTTAAAATAAACTCTAAGACAAAAAAAGGACGCATCACGAAGGAATCATCCGAACGGGACAAAAATCGGTTGATGTGATGTACATGTGTACACAAATAAATGACTACGAGTTTATTTGTGTGGCCATCCTCCACAGCGAGCATATAAATACTTGCTTTGTAAATAAAACTGCCTTCTCCTGCTGCTAGTTACTTTATTTATCCCATATGCGTTTCGCCTTCTGTTCTAAAGCATCATCAATGGAATCTATAACGATGCAGTTTCGTTAGTTTTAGAGAGAGAATGACCATAAACCAAGTGCTAGAGAAGATGACATGAAAATAATTAGAATCAACAATAAAAAACGCTTCCTAACCATGCAAGAAAGTTACCACACACAGAAAACCAAAGCAGAGGGGAAAATCCTGTTGAATGTCCAAGTACACATGCCCAAGCTATACATTATTTACACTAATAGACAAAATAATAGAATAACGTTCGCAAAAAGATTTAATATAATAATACTGTCCAACATAATAATAACAATAGAACCCAACATCTTTACATTCACTCATCCATGAACCCCTCCACAGAATATTGAAACGAAAAGTCAAATCAGCTTTCACCAATGTTTTCAATCACTCACTAACAGCTAGTACCCCCCCCCCCTCAAAAAAATTTCGTCCTCCCTATCCCCCTCTCCCTCTCACTCATACACACACACGGTATAAACATCATAAACAGAAGTTAGTCTCCAACATATACTTCTTTAGGTTATCAACAAATATGTAAACATACCAAAGAAGATGAAACACGTAATTGAGTCGCAATATTTACGTTGTGAAAAACGGTGTACGACGAAATAGTTGTATCGAGTGACAAAAGAACAGTAGTACACCACAAAAAAGAGTGATAGATATGGTGAACAGTGTGTGGAAGGCGAGAACACAAAGATGTGATTATATGGCAGTGACAAAAGTGGTAGTGCGACCTCCAGACCAGATGTGAGGAAACGCAGATCAGCAAATCGTGAGTAATTCCTTTTTTTACAAAAAATCGTGACGTGAACTGTTTAATAATCTAAAACTAACGAAACTGTATCGTTATGGAGCCCACTGATGAGGCCTTAGAACAGGAGAAGGCGAAACGCGTATGGGATGAATAAAGTAACTAGCAGCAGGAAAAGTCAATTTTATTTACAAAACAAATAAATGATTACGATTTTTAAAAAAATGGTTGATGTAATCAAGAGAAAGAACTTCATAAATTGAACTAGTCAGTAACACAGTCCACATTTGGCGATTATGCAAGCAGTTATTCGGCTTGGTCTTGATTGATAGAATTGTTGGATGTCCTTCCTAGGAATATCGTGCCAAATTCTGTCCAACTGGCGCGTTAGATCGTCAAAATCCTGAGAGGGTTGTAGGGCCCTGCCCATAATGCTCCAAACGTTCTGCCGGCCGCGGTGGTCTCGCGGTTCTAGGCGCGCAGTCCGGAACCGTGGGACTGATACGGTCGCAGGTTCGAATCCTGCCTCGGGCATGGATGTGTGTGATGTCCTTAGGTTACTTACGTTTAAGTAGTTCTAAGTTCTAGGGGACTGATAACCACAGCAGTTGAGTCCCATAGTGCTCAGAGCCATTTTTTCCAAACGTTCTCTATTGGAGACAGATCCGGTGACCTTGCTGGCTAAGGTAGGGTTTGTCAGGCACCGAAACAAGCAGTAGAAAATCTCACCTTGTGCGAGCGGGCATTATCTTACTGAAATGTAAGCCCAGAATGGCTTATCATGAATGGCAAATAAATGGGTTGTAGAATATCGTCGATGTACGGTTGTACTGTACGGGTGACGCGAATGAAAACCAAAGGAGTCCTGCTGATGAATAGAAATGGCACCCCAGACTATCACTCGTGGGTGTTGGCCCATATGGCGGGCGACAGTTAGATTGGTATCCCATCTATGTCTCTGGATAGGTTTCCGCTGGTCGCTGGGGCTCAGTTCGAAGCGGAGTCATAACCGAAGACCATTATACTCTAGTCAAAGAGACTCCAGGCAGCGGTGGGATACCAACCTGACTGTTCCCCGCCGTACAGTCCGACAGCCAAGAGTAGTCTGGAATGCCATTTCTTTTCAGAGCAGGGCCCTTTGGTTCTCATTCATGGCACTCTTGCAGCACAGCGGTACGCTGACGATATTCTACCCCCCCCCCCCCCCCCCCCCCACACACACACATTTGTTGCCTTCATGACAAGCAATCCCGGGATTACATTTCAGCAAGATAATGCTCGTTCGCACACGGCGAGAGTTTCTACTGCCTGTCTTCCACCAAGATCGCCGGATCTTTTCCCAACTGAAAACGTTTGGAGCATTATGGTCAGAGCCCTCCAACCATCTCGGGATTTTGATGACCTAACGCGTCAACTGGACAGAATTTGGCACGATATCCCTCCAAGAGGACATCCAACAACTCTATCAATGAATGCAAAGCCAAATACCTACTCGCATAAGGGCCAGAGGTGGACCAAAACGCTAGTGACTTCTTCAATTCTCGAAGCCGTTTCACTTGAACAAATCATCCAAGTTATCTGAAACTGTAATCATTTGTTTGTCTGTAGATGTAAATCACATCTACCGATTTCCGTTCCACTCGGATAATTCCTTCGTGGTGCATCTTTTTTTCTTAAGAGTGTACATGCATATGACTATTATTCTGCTGATATAATGGTGGTGCTGGTGGGGTATGAAAAACAGTTGTGTTCACAATGGAGATGAAATTGATGTTTTCTGTAACGGTGTCACTGCAGGAGGCATAGTGTAATGATTTTTTTTTTGGGGGGGGGGGGGGGGAGGAGGAGGGAAGGAATAAGGGAGAAAGAGGAAAATATGATAGGATAGCCTGCGGTAAGATGGAGCGTTGTAGGCTGTGGCTGGTAGGAAGAATATGTGTAGGGAACAATTTCATAGTCGTGAGTGAGAGTCGTTTGACGTTGCTGGGGGAGAGGATGAAAACGGTATGGAAGTCGCAGGGAAGATGAGATGTAGGTGTAGCGGCACGTGAAGGTGCCTGGATGCCTGATTAGTAGGTAGGATTTTGCGTTTTGGGGCTGGCTTTTTCGGTTCATGTAATAAACTTGTAGGCGATTTAGGGGAAAAAAGAGACATGAGAACGAGATTTATCTGGGAGAAGCAAACGGATGAAGAAGGCGAGTAAGTGTGCATGTTTCTCCAGTATTTAATACGAATGTGGGATCCCTATCTTATTTCATGGATATAGAGATCCACGGACTGTTCAAATACAGGTCACGTGCAATGGTGAAGTTGACTAACAAGTAGGACGTGAAGCGATTGGCTTTGATAGAATGGAAGGAACAGGCCTGCTATTGTGTGGAGTGGAATGGGTGAGGTAGGAGTTTCGCCTGAAAGCCTGTTAAACACTTTCCATTACTTTCCTTAATTTACTGGTGTTTCGTTCAGTTTAGTGCATGTTATAAGCAAGTCGCGATGTCTTTCTGCTTGGAAATAACTCCGAACATGTCACAGGAGCTGTTAGTCTTGGCGACAGAGGACTTCTGTAAAGACCACAGGTTTCGTGGACTAGCACAAGAGGATATGGAAAAAGGGTGGGATGGTCACGAATGATTGACCGAACAGGATTATAACTGGTGACTGCGTTCATAACGCTATTTTGTGGGAAATCAGGATTAGGAATGGCGGAACTGTGTGTTTCTGTTATACACGGATTCAGACATCTACATCTACATCTACATGGATACTCTGCAAATCACATTTAAGTGCTTGGCAGAGGGTTCATCGAACCACCTTCACAATTCTCTATTATTCCAATCTTGTATAGCGCGTGGAAAGAATGAACACCTATATCTTTCCATATGAGCTCTGATTTCCCTTATTTTATCGTGGTGATCATTCTGCCCTATGTAGGTCGGTGTCAACAAAATGTTTTCGCATTCGGAGGAGAAAGTTGGTGATTGGAATTTCATGAGAACATTTCGTCGCAACGAAAAACGCCTTTCTTTTAATGATTTCCTCCCCAAATCCTGTATCATTTCTGTGACACTCTCTCCCATATTTGGGTATAATACAAAACGTGCTGCCTTTCTTTGAACTTTTTCGATGTACTCCGTCAGTCCTACCTGGTAAGGATCCCACACGGCGCAGCAGTACTCTAAAGGAGGACGGACAAGTGTAGTGTAGGCAGTCTCCTTAGTAGGGCTGTTACATTTTCTAAATGTCCTGCCAATAAAACGCAGCCCTTGGTTAGCCTTCCCTACAACATTTTCTATGTGTTCTTTTCAATTTAAGTTGTTCGTAATTGTAATAGGTATTTAGTTGAATTTACGGCTTTTTATTACAAGTTATCTTTGTTTATCCCATGTGGTAATTATTCAAGATTTCATAGTAATAAAATGTGTTATGCTTCAGTGGTTCATGGGCATTGCATTGGATAATGTTGTGAAAGCTGCACAATATTGCAACAAGATAGCCATTCGTCAACTTCAGGTCTTTACTGACATGCTGCTGTAGTTGCTCAACAATATGTCACTGCCACACTACAAAATGGCAGACACCGATTGATGGGGTTATAATGTCATCATAAACAAATCACAGAGGATTTTGACATCCGAATCCCCCTGTCAGAAAAACAAGCCATGGTCCTTGCATGCACAATGCAAGAAATGTGCAGAAACAAATCAGTGTTCAATGTCTGCTCTTATAACGAGCTGAACCTGTGTAAAACTTTTAGCTGTATTCCATGAAGGACTTTATCCATATTTTCTGCTATTTAACTTTAGCAGCTTCAGCACACAATATATGCTTATAATTTTAATGTAATGCAACTTTACCTTTTCTGAAGAAGATACCCTTAGTGGTATTGTATTGAAACCTGGTAGAGTTATTGCAGTAAACTTCAAGCAACCAGTTGCTTGCGTACATCATTTACTGGGTGTGGAGGTGATGGGGGCAAAAATGTGTTTGTTTTAATGATTGCCACCCCAATTTGCATATCATATCTGGAGCACACTCTCCTCTCTTTTGAGATAATACAAAATGAGCTGCACTTCTTTGAACTTTGACGGACGGCACTGCAGTTTCTCAGCAGATGTCGGCATAGCGCAGTCTGAGGACCGGAGCTACTAGCTAGATGTTGAAAGTTTGGTCGGCATGTTCAAATGTTCAAAGGTGTGTGAAATCTTATGGGACTTAACTGCTAAGGTTATCAGTCCCTAAGCTTACACACTACTTAACCTAAATTATCCTAAGGACAAACACACACACACCCATACCCGAGGAAGGACTCGAACCTCTGCCGGGACCAGCCGCACAGTCCATGACATGCAGCGCCTCAGACCGTTAGGCTAATCCCGCGCGGCTGGTCGACATGGGTCAGGAAGTCTTACAGAGCTGGGTGGTGAAATCGGGTATAAAATATAGTCACAAGTTTATTCAAAATATAGTCACGAGTTTATAATGATAACAGTGCGAAGACGATGAGGATGTGTTTGATGACTTCGTTTAGAAATGGCTAATGGCCGAGTGCACCAATCTCGATTAACAGTTAACCGCGGTTAAGTCGATATATAATCCTGTTCAGCGCAGTATTCTGGTGCACCAACATCGATCTAAGTTAAACGAGGGAATCGACCGCGGTTAGATTTAACCGGGGCTCTTTCCCGGTTTTCTCGACATAACCACGGTTTTAGAAGCGTACGCTATTAAGATGGCCGCGCGTTTTGATGTTATGGATGGCATTGAGGAAGATTTGTTATACCTTGACCATTTAAATCGTGACCGAAATCGTGTTGGAGTGATTGTGGAAATGGGAAACCCTTTTGAAGATTATGGTGACAGGAAGTTTGAAGAGAGATTTCGTCTGTCAAAAGAAACAGTGTGGTGGTTATTAAATCAAATTAATGATAGGTTAGAATTTCCTACTGATCGGAATAACCCTGTTTCTCCGATAAACAGACTTTTGATTACTTTAATGGCATATGCAACAGGTGCATTCAACATTCTTATTGGGGACAACAGTAATATACATCGTACAACAGCACAACGAATCATCAGTGATGTATCAGACATCATAGCATCACTGTCTCCTCGCTTTATAAAATTTCCTACAAGAGAAGAAGTGCGCTCTGTGATGTATGGTTTTAGTCAATTGGAGCGATTCCCTGGCGTTCTTGGTACCTTTGATTGTGCCCATATACGAATTCAGTCTCCTGGAGGACATGCTGAACTTTTCCGCAATAGGAAATCATATTATTCCTTTAACTGTCAAACCATTAGTGATCACAATTTGTTAATAAGAGATATTGTCGCTCGATGGACAGGCTCTGTGCACGAAAGTACCATATTTCTCAACTGCGCTCGCAGAGCTCAATTTGAAAACGGAGAAATACCACAAGCTCACTTATTGGGAGATAGTGGTTGTGCGTGTAAATCCTACTTGTTAACTCCACTTTTAAATCCGCAAAATGAAGCAGAGCATCGATATAACAGGTCTCATATTAAAAGTGTGGTGTCACCGCCAGACACCACACTTGCTAGGTGGTAGCCTTTCAATCGGCCGCGGTCCGCTAGTATACGTCGGACCCGCGTGTCGCCACTATCACTGATTGCAGACCGAGCGCCGCCACACGGCAGGTCTAGAGAGACTTCCTAGCACTCGCCCCAGTTGTACAGTCGACTTTGCTAGCGATGGTTCACTGACAAATTACGTTCTCATTTGCCGAGACGATAGTTAGCATAGCCTTCAGCTACGTCAGTTGCTACGACCTAGCAAGGCGCTATTATCATTTGCTATTTACCGTCAGACCGATGTTCACCAATTATGGATTAAAGTTAAGTATTCCAACAGCTACGTACTTTATTTGCTAGACTCAAATCCTTTAACTGTTCCAGACCTCACGCCAGCCTGCGTGAGCTTAAACGCGTGCCTTTTGGCTTCACCTCCTAGTAGCTTGGCTGTCTTGCCAAGTCACAACAAAAAGTAGAAACACTGTTGAGAGAAAATACGGTATGTGGAAGAGAAGATTTCCCATATTATCTGTAGGAATAAGATGTAATCCACAGGAAGCAATGTCAATCATTGTGGGTACGGCTGTCTTGCATAATATTGCGAGGAGTACAAGCAGTGAAGAACCACCAGAAGATCCTGAAATTTCTCGACTTTTAAATCAGTTACGTGATGAGAGAGGCCCCAACATTGAAGACAACGAACCAGTGCTACCTGGACAGCAGATATATCGTGATGATACATTACCTGGAAGAGCAGTTCGCCGTGCTATAATTAATGAACATTTCGCGATAATCTAACATAAATTCATACATTGTTCGTAATGAAAAATTATGATTATAGTTATGGGATTTCGCCGTATTTTCAATTTTTCAGATTATTTCAGCATGTAATCTATTTTGTTTCTGCTGTATAGCGAACATAAAAGTACTCACTGAACTGGGTGTGTGATGCGAAATTTGAGGTTTTGTTGTGCCAGGGAGAGGATGTGCTGCCTACAGACAATTACCCAGCCGCTGCTTTTCTGAGATATTTTTTTAGTGTGGAACTATTGCTAATTCATTATTAAAGATCTATTTCTTGCATCACATTGGTTGTGAAAGCAATGCAGTACTCTGTTATTTATATACATGTTCAGTTTTTGGGTATGTACTTAAATTTGAGAACAAATGACACAATTACATTTAGAGAGTGTGAGAGTAAAAGCGAGTGGAATAAAATATAATGGATATTTCTGTATTATGTTCACTATAGATCCTAAACATCTCTTAAATTTTCTACTGTAACAACAAATATGTGAATGTCCAACAGTTTTGCAATATTAAAACAGCACATTCTTTATTATTAGAACCTTTCAGTTTAGAGATTATTTTAATGCACTTCTGCTCAGTATTAATGCAGTCTTATCACCTAGATTAGCTTAAAATTGTGAATATACAGTACACACATGGGCACAAAATAAATAATCATTTGTGTAATAACATAAAATGTCAGGTTGGGATTGTTTATTTGTTAAATTGTTTCCATATTAATCACTACTCTTTATTTACAATATGATTTTCTTAAACATATGTGTGTGTGGCCATAAGGTAGTGCAAAGAATTGAATTACGTTGTTAATTCTAGTCAGTCATGCGTGTAGCAGCACTTTACACAATATTATGTACAACTGTATAGTATTAAAAAAATACATGAAATTGAAGACAAATTTGTGTTTAGAAATTGCCACCAAAAACAAGTTCTCATTGCTACAAAAGGCAATGGAATGTTGTCAGCAATGTCTAATACTTTGGGGATCAGTGTAGGAGCAATAATTAGTTAAGGAGTGTGCTACATCGGAAGTTATGAAAGCAGAACCGTAATGCTGTGGGTTGATGGTACGAAGTGTCATACTTTAAGTTATTACTGAGGGAAGCTCCCTCCCTCACTCTGTCACTGATATTGATGCAGTTTTTTCACATATTTAATGCTCACCTGCAGAGAAGGGAAATCCTTGTCACTGCATAGTGCCACAGAAAAATGCCTCACTACAAATACAGTTGTGGCAGAAGTTATGGGTTGCCATCATAAACATTAGCAGGTGCAGACTATTGCTAAGTAAGCCACACGTGCTATGATTACTATAGCAGAAAACAGTGACCCATCATAGGAATGCATTTCTGAAAATATCTCGCTACAAATTTTGTTGTGATAAAAGTTATGGGCTGACATTGTAAACATTAACAGGTGCAGAGTATTGCTAGAAAAGCCACACAATGCTAATATCACTACTGTCCATATTAGCAATGTATTATTCAATAATGCCTCTCTACAAATACTGTTATGATAAATGTTACAGGTTTCCACCACACACATTACCAAGTGATGTGGCTAGGAAAGCCACATATGCTATGCTTACTTTTGCAGAAAAGAGAACCCACCACAGCAATGTATTTCTCAGCAAGCCTCATTTCAAATGGTATTGTCATAAAAGATATAGGTTCCCATTATAAACATTACCCAGTGCAGAGTATTGCACAAAAAATGGCACACACAAAATTATGATTTGGAGCACTTTCCCTCATAATTTAATATGTTAGGATATTCTGGTACAAACAATGCAAAACATGATAACATTGGACCTCATGTATATAACTTACAGCACATATGTTCATTCCAAAGTAACAAGTATGCTTTATTACTATTATTTTGTTTCATTAACAGTCTACCTCATTGTTAAGTCATTTAAGTAGAAATTGGCACCTGACGTTATGGCTGCAGGCCTGCAACTGACACGTAGCTTACTTGTGTAAACTGCAGTGTTGCTAGTCTGTTTTTATATATGAAGTAATTCTAATTTTAAGTGATTGGATGAAACTTAGTCCAGACCAAATAAGCTGTAAGCAGATATTAGACAGACACCAATTAGGATAGAAGCAGTGTCACTAACAGGACAAACACAGAGAAAAAATTTGAACTGTGAGACAACTTTAATGCATTAGACAAAATTCAACATAGCACAAAAAATTTAAAAAATTCACTGTCACAGGAAAAAAAAAGTCACATGTCACTGGCATTTTTCTTCTTCCAGTACTTTAGTTTTTCTTTCAGGGCCAGAATCTTTAAATTTTTTATCCTCAGCTCCTTTTGGTGCTCTGCCTTCATCACGAGTAATTGGGCCTCCAGTAGTTCCACTCTCTTCTTGCACACATTGTCAATCACTGTTCCCGAACCTGATGGCCTTGGTTTTGCAGGCATCCTGCGACGATGCCATGTATTTTTCGGCGTGCAAATGTTTTCATTGGGTTGATCAGGAGACTATGAAACAGATTGCAGCTGGGTGACATCCACCAGAACATTATTTGGTGTCTCTTTACTTAGTATTACGACAGGTGTGTGGGAAGTGCTAGGTTGTGTGCACTCTGCTAACTCGACAACTGAAGCAGGTGGCGTATTCTCACTGCACTGCAGTGCACTGCTCTCCATGTTAACAACATCCACAAACATGCTAAACTGTGCATCGGAATCATATGCATTTGTTAACGGTTTCATTGAGGAACCAACAATTTCTAATAGTTTAGCCCGATCATGGATGGTGGTTTTTTGGGTAGGCTTCCCCCCACCTGTTTTATACACTTCCACCTTTTCTTCTGCAAGGTCTTTTCGAAGTCTTCTTTTCATATTTTCATAACAGGTTTTCAGCCAGTTACAGGATCTTTTTGTCACACCTGAAATTAAATAAATGTAGTTTGTAGTATCATAAATTAATTCTTATATTATTTACATTCATAAGTCCATTTTGCGTTCTGAGGCTCTTAACTTATAACTGCAATAAAAAATCTAAGCTCTGTACATGGCTTTTGGTTACATATCAGTTCATTAAAAAGAAAGTGGTATAGGCATATATGAAGAATACGGCACAGGGCTAAGTGAGAAACGTATGTTCACAATTTTCAACATAAAAGCTTCCGTTAGTCACATAATATTTAGTTAACAGTAACACGGCATTAGATTTCAAATTTAAAACTATCAAAACAATTCCAACCGTAAATGTACATAGTCCTATCAGGTATTTCAGTGGTACGCCAATAACAGTTTCAAATTTCAAACTAAAAGCCAGTGTGTGCCATATCCTACGCTTACGATGAAACTAGAAAAGTTATTCATTTATGAGTAAACTTACCAGGAGTAGAATTAAATTGCGCCTCCACATGGGACCACATTGCCTGTTTTTCTTTTAAGCTGCAGCCGTCGGTTTTCTTATTTTCGAGAACGGATGCATTTGCACCCACCAGTTCAAGAAGTACATCTATCTCGAACTTCGAGAAATTCGGTGTTCTTCTTTTATTCTCCATTATTCTCCAAAAAAGAAACCAACAGATCAGAAATGGGTACCGAGGTACGTACACACACTTCTGCTTGTCGACGGAAAAAACAGCAAAGATAGAACGTGGCACCAGCGATTATCTGTGCAATTTCATGTTCAATAACATCTTTGCGTTGCCAGGGCACGTTCCACTGCAACGTAGAGAGTTTACCGCGGTCAAATGCACAGTTGGCTGACGACGGTTTGCTGACCAGCGATTAACGTTGATGCACTGCAGAAACATTTTAAACGCGATTTACTTTTAACCATGATCGCGGGACCTTGGTTATCATGCTTTTTGACCGGGGTTGGTGCACTCGGCCATTAGTCATTGCAACTAGCCCTGAATGAAAATGGCGCAACGGATAACTGGGGAGGGAAGCTTGAGAGCGCTACCTAGAGAACAGAGCGTCCCCTATTTTGCACGTTACTACGCAAGGGGCTGGAGGGCTCACACGCTGATGTGTGGGTCTCTGCGTTCTATATGTTTTATTTTAAATGAATTCTTTTAACTTGACTCCTTTGTGATTTTTAGGGTATGTTAAAGATTGATGACCACTGATAACCTATTTATTTTAAACATAATCATTCGACTTTACAGCGATTACAGTAAGTATTCCAGTTTACAGGGATTACATTTTAACAACTTATAGCTCGGCTATATTGTATGCTAATCACCACGCACACTACTGTTTTACGGGCAAGACGGAACTGCCTTTCGCCAAATGTGCACCACCAAATTCTGCCATTACTTTACATAGAACATCCACTATGTGAGAGGAGGATAACGGGCAAACTGCGGACTAGATACATTAACACAGGGGGTCGAAGGAGTTTAGCGGAGTGATGTCTGTTTTGTCGCTACTTGAAACTCGTGCCCTCCGGCAACGACCGATCGACCACGTGGAACTACAGTACACCCAGCTACAAAGCGAGTGGAAACGACCACTAATTTAACTATGCCGTAAGGCGGCGAATTAGTGTGACCGTTCGATTTTACAATTTGGCTACCCAATGCTCAACCACGTTCACTATTACTAGCATGGAGCAGATCACGTGTTCTAAGACCCCCTTCACACAAAGAAACATTTTTACAGTTCAATTTTTCGACCAAAATAAATCACTCGCGTTTGAATATACTGCTTTGCACTCAATTTGCGCGATAGAATTTATGAATTGGAACTATTGATGAGACTTTGCAGCTTGCGACACCACGCGGCTTTGTACAAAGGATGGAAACCTACTCAGTTTCCACACAGAATTTCTGAAATAAACGAGAAAGCAATCATTACGTACATTCATTTCCCTACATAATCTGAAACTGGAAATAAAAGAATTAGTTCAAATATTCAAATACCTTTCTTCCTGTGAACATCGAGACAGACGTACTGAGGGCACGTCTGCTCACTTAACCGTCTTCTGTAGAACTCCTAGAATATGGCGGGTACCCGAAGGTCTTCCTGGGCCCCGGTGGAGGGGATGGTCGAACCATTTGGCCGTGACAGACCTCTCCACCCCAAATCTTATGATACTGGAACGTCTTTGACTTCGACCTACCTGTGCTGTATCTCTGATCCCCTACCCAGGAGTAAGGTTGGCACTACTATACTACAGAACTACTTCTGCTGTTTGTCAACTAGTATTTGGCCACGCTTTATGGAAAGGTGGGAGGAGGGTTAGGAAAGTTCACGTGCAGATTCACATTCAAGTACAAGAAATACATCATACGCGACATATATAAATATGTATAATGAAGCATAACGCATTCTCCATCCGTCCACATGGGCCGGCCGGCCTCGTGGTGCAATAAATTGGCGGCGGAGTCGCCTCCGTTTGTACTTCCCGTTGCGAACGAGGAGCGAAACCTGCTGCTTATGGAGCGGAAACTACTGTACCGTTTCACCATGTGTTGTGGTAGAAGCTCATCAGCAATAGTCCTTTGGCAGACATATGCAAAGTACAATCCTGGTTGAGGTAAACTAGACCAACTATAGTCACTATGTACTGTCGTAGCCTGTGACGAACTAAACCTGCTCTGCGAGTAAACTGACAGACGCCAAGCTGGATGATTGAGTGAGTGAGAACTCCAGTCAGCGGCGGTGGCCTAAATACATGCTGTCGAGAGGGTGTTGGCACCGTGTTGCTTGTGGGTGTGTCTCTGGTCTCTCTTGTGATGGGCGCACTTGATCCAGCGCATACTAATCGATCTTCAACAGCTTACACCAGCACAGATGCTCACTTCTTTGACCACACTGATGCTTGCTTTGGGCTGCATGCAGCCTGTGGGTTGAGTAACCCTGCTCTACACCACAGTGCTAAGCGACACTTCAGGTAGTGTAAAGGACTACGCTACTGGGCAGTTGATTACAGGAAGTGATGAATCACTCTATATCCTGTGGCAATGGAAGGGTTTGGGCTTGGCAAATATCTGGAGAACGTTACCTACCCATCATGTGTAGTGCCAACAGTAAAATACAAAAGATGAGTTGTTAGGGCATTCCGCTATGCATGTGTTTTTCGAGGTGAGGTTGTGGTTTCTTTATTTCGCTTAAGAAAATTCTAATTTCAGAAAGATGTGAACATATTTCACAATATTATGTATGCATACAGGAGGGGAACAGTTCGAAGATGATGATTGCTTGTATCAGTTTGACAATGATCCTGTCATAAAGGAGCATCTATGAGGCAATGGTTTGTGGACAATAACGTTCCTGAAGTTGACTGGCCTGTGCTGAGTGCCATCTGAAACGAGTGCAACACCTTTGAGCTGAGTGAGAGAGTCGACTTCGCTCTAGACCCCAGTGTCCAACGTCTCTCTACATTTTCTGGTTTTCGCTCTTGAGGAAGCAAGAAGCTGCCATTTGTCCACAGACATCGAGACACCTTACTGGAAGTGTCGACTGCTCCCGATAGCTGAATGGTCAGCGTGACGGATTGTCACTCCTCTGGGACTGGGTTGATTCCCGGCTGGGTCGGGGAATTTTCTCCGCCCAAGGACTGGGTGTTATGCTGTCCTCATCATCATCCTATCATCGTCATCGACTGCAGGTCACCGAAGTGGCGTCAAATTGAAAGACCGGCACCCGGAGAACGGCCTGCCCGACGGGCGGCCCTAGCCATACGATTAAATAAATAAACTGGAAGTGTCCCCAGCAAAGTTCAAGCCGTCACAATGGGGACACGCCTCTTGTAAGTGTCCAGTAACAGGTGTTCTGGTGCTTTTAGTTCAGATAATGCATGTTGGCAAAATGAAGTATTTATTTTCTGCGTCCACTGGGTTAAACTACACTCCTGGAAATGGAAAAAAGAACACATTGACACCGGTGTGTCAGACCCACCATACTTGCTCCGGACACTGCGAGAGGGCTGTACAAGCAATCATCACACGCACGGCACAGCGGACACACCAGGAACCGCGGTGTTGGCCGTCGAATGGCGCTAGCTGCGCAGCATTTGTGCACCGCCGCCGTCAGTGTCAGCCAGTTTGCCGTGGCATACGTAGCTCCATCGCAGTCTTTAACACTGGTAGCATGCCGCGACAGCGTGTACGTGAACCGTATGTGCAGTTGACGGACTTTGAGCGAGGGCGTATAGTGGGCATGCGGGAGGCCGGGTGGACGTACCGCCGAATTGCTCAACACGCGGGGCGTGAGGTCTCCACAGTACATCGATGTTGTCGCCAGTGGTCGGCGGAAGGTGCACGTGCCCGTCGACCTGGGACCGGACCGCAGCGACCCACGGATGCACGCCAAGACCGTAGGATCCTACGCAGTGCCGTAGGGGACCGCACCGCCACTTCCCAGCAAATTAGGGACACTGTTGCTCCTGGGGTATCGGCGAGGAACATTCGCAACCGTCTCCATGAAGCTGGGCTACGGTCCCGCACACCGTTAGGCCGTCTTCCGCTCACGCCCCAACATCGTGCAGCCCGCCTCCAGTGGTGTCGCGACAGGCGTGAATGGAGGGACGAATGGAGACGTGTCGTCTTCAGCGATGAGAGTCGCTTCTGCCTTGGTGCCAATGATGGTCGTATGCGTGTTTGGCGCCGTGCAGGTGAGCGCCACAATCAGGACTGCATACGACCGAGGCACACAGGGCCAACACCCGGCATCATGGTGTGGGGAGCGATCTCCTACACTGGCCGCACACCACTGGTGATCGTCGAGGGGACACTGAATAGTGCACAGTACATCCAAACCGTCATCGAACCCATCGTTCTACCATTCCTAGACCGGCAAGGGAACTTGCTGTTCCAACAGGACAATGCACGTCCGCATGTATCCCTTGCCACCCAACGTGCTCTAGAAGGTGTAAGTCAACTACCCTGGCCAGCAAGATCTGCGGATCTGTCCCCCATTGAGCATGTTTGGGACTGGATGAAGCGTCGTCTCACGCGGTCTGCACGTCCAGCACGAACGCTGGTCCAACTGAGGCGCCAGGTGGAAATGGCATGGCAAGCCGTTCCACAGGACTACATCCAGCATCTCTACGATCGTCTCCATGGGAGAATAGCAGCCTGCATTGCTGCGAAAGGTGGATATACACTGTACTAGTGCCGACATTGTGCATGCTCTGTTGCCTGTGTCTATGTGCCTGTGGTTCTGTCAGTGTGATCATGTGATGTATCTGACCCCAGGAATGTGTCAATAAAGTTTCCCCTTCCTGGGACAATGAATTCACGGTGTTCTTATTTCAATTTCCAGGAGTGCATATACGAGGTGTGGCTACAAAATAACAGAACTACTACTATATAGCTTTTTATTTCAAAAAACGTGTATATTGCTTTGTAGCTATTGTCGGCATCAGTATAATCCTCTCCTCCAAGCCTGCCACGCTCCATGTGAATTTTTCATTGATGGAAACAGCGCTGGAAATCTTCCTCTGCGAGCTCCGTGATGACGCGTGCCGCTTTTCCTTTCGCTGCTTCAACACACTGAAATCTTGTACCTTTTAACGCAGATTTGACCTTGGAAAATAGATAAAAGTCACATGCAGCTAGGAGAGGCGAATAAGCTGGGCGATATAACAGTGAGACGGTGTACTTTGCCAGAGATCTCTTAACAAGCAATGTGGTATGAGCCGGAGTGTTGTCTTGATGCAGAAACCATAACTTGTCCTTCCACAATCCGGGTTTCTTTTTTTTTTTTTTCATTTAATTGAGCAAGAATCTCAAGGTGGAAATAATGGCTAACAGTCTCACCTCAAGTAACCCAATGATGTTATACAATTCCATGACTATCGAAAGCCGGCCGGTGTGGCCGAGCGGTTCTAGGCACTTTAGTCTGGAACCGCGCAACCGCTACGGTCGCAGGTTCGAATCCTGCCTCGGGCATCGATGTGTGTGATGTCTTTAGGCTAGGTAGGTTTAAGTAGTTCTAAGTTCTAGGGGGCTGATGACCTCAGATGATAAGTCCCATAGTGCTCAGAGCCATTTGAACCATTTGACTATAGAAAAAAAAAATCATCGCTATGAATCCTGACTTGCTCGGTCGAGTATTTTTCGCTCTCGGTGAAGTTCAGCCCTTCCAGTGCCCTAACTGGTGCTTAGTATCTGGATCATAAGTGAAAAACCAACTTCTTCACACGTTACCACTCTTTCCAAGAAATTAGAATCATTTACAATGGTATTCAAAGTGTCAGTACAAACATTTTCACGAACTTTTTGTACGACGGTGGGAATTTTCGGCACCAGTTTCGCGCACACTTTTCTATGTTACATTGGTTCTGTAAAATTTTTTTTTCGCCTTCTTTGTCAATTCCCACAGTTTCAGCAATCGATCGAATACTCTACCGACGATCGAATCAGATTATCTGCTTTTTCAATATTTTTATCCGTTTTTGATGTTGAAGGACGTCCCGGGCGTGAATCATCTTCGTCTTCCCGGCCATGGGAACTCTCGAACCACTCAAACACTCATGTACATGATAAACGGTCTTCGCCATACTCTTCTTTTAGTAACAGATGGAGTTCAGTAGCAGTTTTTCCATGTTTCAAGTGAAACGGACAGTTCGTTGCTCTGTTATCACAGTTATTGTTCCAGAAAAACAAAATAACAGTTGTTAACAAAAACGAGAGCCACGGCCACAGTGATATGTCTTGACACCAGAGATGCCGCATTCGACTGAGAAGTCTTTACGCTTCACAGCAATTGGTCGTTCATCTTAGATGCACGCATACTTACTCTGTAACAGCATCAGTGCTGTTAATTTATAGCCACGCGTCGAACACATTGGTCCTGCCGTTTCGGTAAAGGTAGGGTGTCCACTTCATTTTCATTGAAAAAGGGGACATTTAAAATAAATTAGAGAAAAACCTGGGACAATGAAGAAAAAAACGGAACATAAATATTGTATTGACTAAATTTAATACACATAAAAGTTTACCTTTACAACGTGCACTCAGATGATCCCAAACCACGTTTTACAATTATTCTGCCAAACTATCACCGTACTTTTCACTTTTATGTACTTTATCAACAAGTGCATTTTCGTCTGAAATTGTATCATAAAAGTCAGTACACGATAGCTTCTTGTGCTGCCAACTGCCTATCCATTTCTGTTACTGATTTTAAGTTTACATAGTAGTCACTCACGCATTTATTTGCTCTTTTCATTTGATCACTGATGTGATGTTTCTTCGTCTTAATGTGATTCACAATGTCAGACCTTCCACCATGACCAATAGCAAATTTTGATCTGCACAACGTACATTCTACAGTTTCTCCACTACCAGTGACAAAAGGAAACTCGCTTTTTATACTGCTGTTAAAATTACACTTTCGGTTTGGCATAATGAAACAGTGATTGCACAGTGCAAAACATTAACAGTGTGATGACGAAAGCCAGAGAGCAAGTATCAGTGGTGTAGAGTATCTCTGGACCAAAAGGACGGATTCAGTGGGTCGATTTAGAAAAGAAGAATCTTCGTTGTTGAAACTTCCTGGCAGATTAAAACTGTGTGCCGGACCGAGACTCGAACTCGGGACCTTTGCCTTTCGCGGGCAAGTGCTCTACCGACTGAGCTACCCAAGCACGACTCACGCCCCGTCCTCACAGCTTTAATTCCGCCAGTACCTCGTCTCCTACCTTCCAAACTTTACAGAAGCTCTCCTGCGAACCTTGCAGAACTAGCACTACTGAAAAAAAGGATATTGCGGAGACATGGCCTAGCCTCAGCCTGGGGGTTGTTTCTTGAATGAAATTTCCACTCTACAGCGGAGTGTGCGCTGATATGAAACTTCCTGGCAGATTAAAACTGTGTGCCGGACCGAGACTCGAACTCGGGGCCTTTGCCTTTCGCGGGCAAGTGCTCTACCGACTGAGTGTCGGTCCGGCACACAGTTTTAATCTGCCAGGAAGTTTTCAAATCAGCGCACACTCCGCTGTAGAGTAGAAATTTCATTCTATATCTTCGTTGTTATTCGTAACCTATAGTGCGTTTAAAATTACTTGCGATTTTTGACAGTTCGGTACATGTTTTTTTTTTTTTTTTTTTTTTTTTTTTAATTTCCAAATTTATGAAACATACATAACCCACTTTCTAACACTTTTGCGTGGGTGTATTGAGACTAACTATCTCTGCTATTAGTACTACAGAAGTGGTTTATTAATGCATGCACACTATTTATTTAGCAGCTTTTGCTATATGTGAATGATCGGCCTCTTAGCCTCTCTGGAATCCTGCCAGAGAGTTGCCCGTCCCTAGTCACGTGGAGGCGGGCCGCTACTACTAGAGAAACCACTCCATTTATACTACTCTTTTATTCCCCCCACCACCATACTGATCTAACTACAACTAGTAGCTACTATGAATCAAAGACTTAAACAAACGTAGTATTTACGTATTTACATTTGCTCATTAGATCTGAAGCGCATTTACTCTCTCCAGAGGTAGGCTCGCTGGGCCTCCCTTGAGATTTTATTTACCAATTTTGCGAAATTGCTGAACAATTCGCTTTTTGTCAATATTTCGTTAACATTTCTTGTTTGCAGAAGCTGCGTCTCTACTGAGACAGCCTCTTCGTATATTGGGCACTCAAACACTGCGTGTTCTGGCGATCCTTCGTGGCCACCACAGTCACACTCCGGTGTTGGCCTTTTCCCTATTTTATGCAGGTACGTGGGATAGGGACCGTGTCCTGTAAGGAAGTGTACAAGGCCCTGTGAGGGCTTCATTATCTTGTTCTTTAGTCTTCCCCTTACTGTGGGTAGAAACCCGTGGACTCTACGACCTGTACTGGACCCATCCCATTCGTCCTGTCAAATGTCAAGCACTTTTCCTCGGATGGCTTTGACGCTTACCAGAGGAATGCCCATTATATTTTGCACCATGTCGATGTTCTGTTTGCGCAGCCAGTAGAAGGCTGCGTGCTGCCTTATTATTAGGTCTAGTGGACATAGACCCATAATTACCAACAGTGCATCTGTTGGACTTGTGTTGAATGCTCCAATGCATCTCAACAGAACGTTCCTCTGTATTCGCCTGACAGCAGCGGCAGGCCGCACGAGAGCTAGCCTGTGGGCCCACACACTGGATGCGTGCCCTACTATTGGTGCCAATATACTGTTGTGATATATGTTTATTGCTTTTGACGGCAAATGAAATCTTCTTTGTCCAATTGATATTATCTTATTGAACAGAGCTAAGGACTTTGTCGTTATTTGCTCAATATGCGGAATGAAACTCCAATTCTCATCTAGATATACCCCTAGGTAACGCGCATATCTCTGTCGCGACACTGCCTGGCCATTAATTCTGACTGTTGGGTCCCTTTTTAACTTGCCTTTTAAGAGCATGTATTGCGATTTTTGTGGCGCAATAGACATTTTAGTCTTCTCACACCAATCTGTTAACAGACCAATAGCCAGTCGTGATCGATCTTCGATCACAATGCGAGTGTCACCTTCCACTAGAATTACGAGATCATCCGCATAAGCAACGACACCCAGAACTGCAGTCTCTCCCTGCAGGACGTTCAACAATGGTTCCATGTTGATATCCCAGAAAATGGGACCACACACCGATCCCCGGGGACAACCACGGGATACTCTCTTAATTACGACGGCTCCAGGAGCCGTTATTTTAGCGATTCTTCCATCACAGTAGGCCTCCAGACAGCCATATAGTAGCTGCGGGCACCCAATCTCTCTTAGGCGAGAGAAGAGTGCCGGCCACCACAGGTTATCGAAGGCCCCTGAGATGTCTATCATTATGCCCAGAACATACTTCGATGTAGCTGAGTGAACAATCCGGCAAACCTCATTGATCGCATCCTGAGTGGAGCAACCCTTTCGGAATCCGAACTGCCTACCACTCATGCCGTGCAAAGTTCGGTGACTCAGGAGTCGGTCAGCCAGCTACTTCTCAAATGCTTTGCCCATTGCATCCAGCAGACAGATAGGCCGATAGGATTTCGGCATCGTTGGATCTTTGTCAGGGCCTTTCCTGATAATTACAACTTCTGCAGTTTTCCACCTCTGTGGATAATAGCCCATCTGTAAACAGATGTTGTAAATACGACTTAATGCCGGGGCGACCAAGTGTGCGAGTGCCTGTAAGATCTCCACAGGGATCCCATCAGGACCAGGTGCCTTCTTCTTTGCAAAGGTGTAGATAGTTGCTTCTACCTCCTCTGCAGAGAAATGGCACACGTTTGTATCGTTAAGATACGGATTCGAGAGCGCCTGACGTATTTCCCGCTGCCCGTGCGAATCCTGGTCTTCGATGTCATCTGGAAGTACTGTGTCTAACAGCAGTCTTGCCGTTTCTTCCCAATTCTTGGTCGTGCCACCATCCCCAGCACGTAGTGTAGACAACATCAAGGGCGATCTAATTTTTTCTTGAACGATTTTGTAAGGAACTCCCCAAGGGTCTGTTCCCAGCTGATCGTTCACAAATCTTTCCCAGGATTGGCGCCTTGTGATGTCTAACTGATCCTTGTATCTCTGCTTCAGACGACGATAAATACGCAGGTGGTATTGTCGTTCGTCGTGGGCAAAGCTCCTTTGATAGTTGCTTCGCGCCCTTCTGACCGACCGTTTAGGCACAGTCAATTCAGGGGTCCATGGGTGGACTCCCTGCAGATGTATCTCGCTATTCGAGGTACAGTCAGTGTGATAGCTGTTTGCACGGAGCTTACAAGCTCCTCCACAGCTTCATCAATATTACCTATGTCCTCCCCGAAGGACATGTTTGGGGTATGCTGAAAGTCATCACACGCTTCGTAGCGTAAATAATTGCGCAGTTCATAGCAAGTCAAACAACCAGTAACGTAAAATACTCTAGCCAAGCGGAATCATAAAAAAACGGGACATTTGAACGTCCCCAAAAAAACTTTCGGGACAGTGGGACATTTTGGTAAAAAACGGGACTGTCCCGGGAAAAACGGGACGAATGGACAACCTAGGTAAAGGCCTGTAGTGCACACAGGAAGTATTATGTCTCAATTTTGACGTGATTAAATGTTGGTTTCTTCTGTTCACTACTTTCGAGTATGTAGACGTTCATTCGTCCAACAAGTCACTTCAAGTTTCTGTGGTGCACGTCTGGAAAGGGGGGCGGGGGTTGGGTAGGGGGGATACCCCGACCGTGCGCCGTGACAGAGCGGCTGGTCGGGCTGACGTCACGACCCGCTTTGAGCGTCCCATGTTGTGCGCGTCGCTCTGCCAGTCTGGGTGGGTATCGAGCGCATTGCGTCATAGCTGCGTCAGCCGCCAGCGGGAATTCCGGCCCGCCGCTCCCGCCTCCTCCCACCGCCGCATTAAGGCTCTTCGTGAAACGTTCGCGGGAGCCGCGCGCGGACGGGCAGGTTTATTCTTCCGCAGTCACGGCACCCACCCGACGGCGAGATGGGTTGGGTAGGCGCCGCTGATTTACTGGAATGTCGAGGACACGCTCTGCCGTGTTCACTGCGGGAGAGCGCTCTGGCCTTGAGGAACAGGCCGCTGTTTTGCAATATAGTGAGCCGAGCAGATACATCGATTTAAAGTCCACTGCGTAGCGTGTGTGAAGCCGACTGATGAAGTCGAACTGAAAAATAGTAAATTGATTTATTTATTTAACCTGATCGGATTAGGGCCATCAGGACCAGTGTTCCACACATGCAGATTTCACTCATTAGAGCTACATCATGACAATAGTTTAAATAAAAAAAGTAGATTATAATTTTAAACTTTTTTTTTTTTTTTTTTTTTTGCAGCGACAGCAACTGAAATTGTTTATGTAAGAATATACAGCCTACAGTTGCAGGTTAATTTTATCGTTTACCTAGATTACTCTCGTGACAATATGAATAAAGAGTAATGACTAAGACCTAATAAAGTAAATGCTGGCAGTATTTTTACAACAGGTGCTATACATACAAATAATGACAAAAGCAATAATAATAACAGTAAAAAAATCAAATAATAATGATAAACATGAGAAAAATTGACAATAGTAATGAGGATTTGTGCTGATGTACATTAATATCTTGGTGTGTAAAGTAGACGTTTACTAGTATTGCGAGTTTTGGGGAAGGGAGATTTAAGGAGGGGGAAAGAGGGAAGTAATGAGATGAAGTGCATTCATGTACAGAGGAAGGCATTACTGTTGCTTGAGTAGATACGTCATTGACTGTTTTTTGAAGCCGGACATGTTTTTAAGTTCTCTAACATAACGAGGGAGGTTATTCCAGAGTCGGGTTCCCGCTACTGTAAAGGACTTGGAGAAGGTGACTGAGCGATGCAGTGGAACAGAGAGGATTTTATTATGATGGGAACGTGTGTTTTTGTCATGTTGTTCCGACATAAGCGTTAAGGACGAGGGAGATATGAGGAACAGTGTACATTTATAAGGCAGTAGATGAGACAGAGTGTATGGAAATCTCTGCGTTTGTCTGCACGCAGCCAGGACAATTTTGCATATGCTGATGAAATGTGATCAAAAAGTCGAACATCATAGATATATCGGACGCAGGCATTCATGACCAGTTCCAGACGTCGCGAATTTTCCTGAGAGAGGCCTTGTAGGATACTTGCTTTACTTTTTCGTGTCCGGAGATTTGTTTCAAAGCCTTTCAGCCCAATGTCGGGCCAAGTCCAATGATTCTCTCTTCTCAAGCCATAGTTCGTCAAGGATACACCTTGATGGGCAGATTGAACACTGTAGAAGGTGTTCCGTATCCTGAACTTCACCACAGTCGCGTTTGTTGTCTCCTTCGTCCTTGAAGCCCCATTTGACTAGGTTTGCTTTAACTGGTGCTACGCCTGTTCTGATGCGGTTCAGTGTTCTCCAAATCTTCCAGCTTGATGTACTGCCGCTGGGTATTTCTCGTGAGGCAGGGTAGTCCTTCGGAGACTCGTTCACTTCACTAGTGAGAAATCTCTTGCGGGATTTAAGTCTGCTACGTCCACATGAAGAACCATGCAGCGGGTGGCGCTCGTCGAAAATCTGTTTAAATTTTTCTGTATGTTCGTGCGCAATTCTTCGGGATTCAGGAGATGAGAATCCAGCTGCTTTGTATATTTTCCCAAGTGGAGTGGGTTTCATGCATCCTGTTGTTAGCCTGCATGTTTCATTAAGGACTGTAGTGACTTTTTTGGCATGTGTGGATCGAGACCATACAGGGCATGCATATTCTGCCATGGAGAAGCAAAGTGCTTGAGCAGTTCGTAATACAGTCGGACTAGCTCCCCACTAACTATTCGTCAGTTTTCTTAAAATATTGTTCCTGGCAGCAACTTTTTGGCAGGTTTTTTCACAGTGATATCTGTACGTCAGTGATCTATCCAGCACGACACCAAGGTATGTTGGTTTGTCCGTATGGTCCAGTTTGTTGCCATTCCAGGTGACGTTCACCTTCCTGTTTGCCTGTTTTGTGCAGAGGTGGAAAGCGCTAACCTGTGTCTTAGATGGATTTGATTTGAGGGAGTTCTCTTTATAGTATTCAGACATTACGTGTAGCGAGCTTTCTAATTTCCCTTCTACTTTCTCGAAGCTATTCCCTTGCGCTGTAATGGCCAGATCATCGGCATACAAGAAATGGGTAGTACGTTCCGGTGTTGGTTGATCATTGGTGTATAGGTTAAATAGTAGGGGGGCCAGCACACTTCCCTGGGCGAGACCGTTCTTTTGTCGACGCCATCGGCTTTTTTTTCCGTCCAGCATTACATAAAAGTCTGTTTTGCAGCAGAGATTCAATGATTTTTGTGAACTGATGATCCTTAAATGTACAGTACAGTTTTTCCATGAGCTTTCTGTGGTTGACGGTGTCGTATGCAAAACTTAAGTCCACCAATGCTACACCTGTTATTTGTTTGTTTTCAAACCCTTCCTCTATGTGTTCTGTGAGTGCTAGGATTTGACTGGTGCATGATTTCCCGAGTCTGAATCCAGTCTGTTGGGGAATGAGCTTTTGGTCTGCGATATTTGCTATGCGGTTTAGGTTTATTCGTTCGTACAGTTTGTACAGATGGCACAGGAGTGCTATTGGGCGGTAGTTCTTCGGTTGACCTGCGTCTTTCCCAGGTTTTAGTAGCGCCACTACCTTTGATTTCCTCCATATCTTTGGGATCTTAAACGTTTTTAAGCAATGATTAAAGAGCTGCAGGATCCATTGTTTGGTACTAGGTCCGAGCTGTTTGATCTGTTCCACGCATATACCGTCGACTCCCGCTGCTTTCCCATTTTTCATTGAGTTCATTCCATGATTAAGATCTTTCATAGTAAATGGTATTTCGAACATGCTTGACTCTTGACTCTGAATTCTGCTGATTTTTATTTTCTGACATTTCTTGTTGGGTTTTCCATTTAGTAGGAGCTGATGGGCAATTTGACTGGGTGTTACTGAAGAGCATTGTTTAGCTGTCTCAAAGTCACAATTAAGTTTTTTTATTAAGTTCCAAGCGACTTTCTGCTGTGGGTCATATCCATTCTTTCCAGAGTTTCGACCCATTTCCTTTGTCTTGATTCACTAATCATTTCCATTAGTGTGTCTCCACATTGGACTACTCCTTCACTAAAGGGGTCCTGTTCGTAAAGCATTTCGTACTCCCTCAGGATGTTTTTTGATTCGTCAGAGAGACCTGGGATGAAATGCTCTTGCAGCCTCGGGGTATGTGTCTTCGAGAAATGTTTTGGAGGGTCTCTACGAAAGTTTGATAATTTTCTGGAATTGGGTGTAGATTTTTTATTTCTGCTTCCAGTTCCACAGCATATTTTATCCATTTAGCTTTTTTAAAGTTGAAGCGTCTGCGGAATGGTATTTTCGTTGTTCTCAAAGCAGCGTATATTTGGATTCCGATAGGTCGGTGTTGTGTTTTAGGAAGAGGTGCGTATGCAGTTTTTAAGCATCGGTCTTCCACGTTTGCGCTTACAAAACAAATATCAGGGTTGTATTCGCGCTTCCAGATTTTGCTGCTGATCGAGCATGGTAGCTTGGGATCATGGATCAGGGATAAGTTATTTATTTCCGCCCACTGCTCTAATTTATGTCCGTTGTCGTCTGTATGTTTGTAGCCCCATGATGTGCTGTGGCAGTTGAAGTCTCTTAAGATGAACTGTGTTTTCTGGTTGTTGAAGTTTGGCGGCAAAGTCAAGTTGAACTTCTCTCCGGGCGGCTTGTATACTGACGTTACGGTGAAGGTGCTACACTCGACAGTCAGTAATTCTATGTTATTGTATGTAGTTCTGTTAGTTGATATTATGGCCATCTCAGGTTTTGTGAAGACAGCGCTGCCATATTTAGGATGTGGATTTTCTATGGCTAATTTCATTCCTTCTATTTCTGGTCTTATTGCCCCTTCTTTCTTGTGTGTTTCTTGTATACACAGTATGTCCCATTTGTGCGTGGGGCAAAGTTGTGGTATGATTTGTTGTTTGTTTTTGGTGATACCCTCTACGTTTAGGCTTGCAATCGTCAGAGTTGGCTTTGAGAAGGGCCCATTCTTTTTTGCTTTTCCGGTGTTGGATGGATTGGCCGTTGTCTTTTATTGCAACGTTTCCGGGGGACGCCGGCATTATCTGGCAGATGATTCTCGGTCTCTTATCTCAGATAGTGCACGCGTGGACACTCCTTCCTTGTCCCCCCTTGTAGGATAATATCGCTGTAGTCAATGATTGGGAGTATAAGCATTTGAACTAATTTGTTTTTCTGATCAAAAGGGAAGAGTTTTTTATATTTTTGTAGGACATGAAGGGATGCTGATGCTTTTTTGCACACTGCAGTTACGTGCTCTGTCCAATTTAGATTTTCATCTATTATTACTCCCAAACTCTTTGCTGAGGGAGAGATTCCCGATGTTTTGGGCTAACGAGCTTAGAGTGACCAACAAGTACCGCTTGGGTTTCAGATGGGTTTAGTTTTAGTCCTACGTCCTGTGCCCATTTTGATAGTGCATCGAGATCAGTACTGAAATTTTCAATAGCTTTCTTAAGATCGCTTGGTTTCGCACTTAGATACAACTGAAGGTCATCAGCATACATATGATATTTGCAATAGGTCAGAACCGATGACACATCATTGACATGCAGAAAGAAGAGTATAGGACCTAATACTGAGCCTTGGGGAACGCCTGACACTACCTGCCGCCATTGTGATTTTATATTCCCAGACAGGACGCGTTGCTGACGAGACGTCATGTATGAGCGAAACCATTGCACTGCAGTTGGTGTGAAATTTAGACCGCTAAGTTTGGCTAGTAAGATGCCGAAGTCGACAGTATCAAATGCTTTGCTGAAATCTAAGAAGCAAATGATAGTCGCTTCTTGTCTGTCCATGGCAAGTTTCAGGTCATCTATCACCTTTATCAGTGCGGATGTTGTGCTTCGATGTTTACGGAAACCTGATTGGTATTCGCCTAGTAGGTTGTTAGTAGTTAGGTAGTTGGTAGGCTTGTCATGGACTATGTATTCTAAGGCCTTTGATAGTGCAGGAAGAAGGAAGATGGGGCGGTAGTCAGAGGGTGCTGTGGCGATGTCCTTTTTAGGCGCCGGCCGAAGTGGCCGTGCGGTTAACGGCGCTGCAGTCTGGAACCGCAAGACCGCTACAGTCGCAGGTTCGAATCCTGCCTCGGGCATGGATCTTTGTGATGTCCTTAGGTTAGTTAGGTTTAACTAGTTCTAAGTTCTAGGGGACTAATGACCTCAGCAGTTGAGTCCCATAGTGCTCAGAGCCATTTGAACCATTTGAACCTTTTTAGGCAGTGGCTTAATTTGTCCCAGTTTCCAGGCCTCAGGGAACACACTTGCGATTAATGAATCGTTGAAAATGTCTGTTACAGAGGGCAGTAGTTGATCAATATTAAGTTTTACCATCTGGATAGTGATGCCCATGTCCAGTAGATGCTGATCTAATCCGCATTATGGCTTTCTTGACAGTATTGCAAGTGACGTGCTGTAGATAGAATTTTTCTTTGCTACAGTCGTTCATCCCCATGAAGTAATTTTTTTTTTTTTTTTTTTTTTTTTGCGGTTCAATTGTGGTTGTAGGTAATGTGAAGAATCGGTTTAGTTCTTCAGATGGGACCATGGGATTTTCTGCAACTTTTATTTTGCCTAAACCAAGACTACGGAGGTTTTTTCACAGGATAGTTGGTCTACATCCATTTAGATGTTACACTTCTCTCTCAGCAGAAAAACTGAGTCCTACCTGCAGATCTCTTACTCTTTGATCGTGGCAGCTTCAGTGTTAGTCTCTACAGCAGATGTTTCCGTCAGAAAAAGTTAATTAATAAGGGACAATGGGAAGACCACAAACTCACAACAGACAAGGGGTAAATCAACGGAATATAAATATACAGTCGATACCCTTTATAGTGATATCGCTTTTAACGACGTAATGGTTACAACAGCAAACTCTAACGGTCTCGTCTAAATCCTTTATCAACACTATATTTACAGAATCGCTTAGTACGACTCCACTTATTGCGACTTATCGTATAAAACGACGTATTTTATTACATTTTCGGAGAAATATATCAGCTATAATTTCCAATGATCATTTTTACTTGTTATGTATTTGGGGTTTACTAACAACAATGTAACGCTTACTTTCAAACTCTTGTTTTCTGCAGATTGTTGGTTTCAAATCAGAGTTAAAATGAATGCATTGTTAATGCACATCTAAAAAACTGAACAAGACTGCCTTTCAGTGATTATAGAAAACAATAAAATTAAATTCCAACATGTGCTATTTTTTTTAAGGACAGAAGCAGAATAACAGTATATACGATATTGACTTTTGTGCTTTGTGTGTTAGATATTTTCAATGTGGTAGATATAGTCTGCGGCCGCTGTGGCCGAGCGGTTCTAGGCGCTTCAGTCCGGAACCGCGCTGCTGCTACGGTCGCAGGTTCGAATCCTGCCTCGGGCATGGATGTGTGTGATGTCCTTAGGTTAGTTAGGTTTAAGTAGTTCTAAGCCTAGGGGACTGATGACCTCAGATGTTAAGTCCCATACTGCTTAGAGCAATTTTGAGATTAGTCTATCACATTTGCACAACATTTTAAAGAAAAACATAGGAGAAAGTGTAGGCCTTCGTGTAATTTATGTACAGAATATTGTCTTTCCATTTTGCTACTGTTGATTAATTTTTGTAATACAGAAACTGAACGAATTTGTTGTTATTCATGACTCTTATACTATACAACACATACAGCAAGTTTTAAACACGCTCAGCATTATATCTACTTCATTATTTTAAGAGCGTGTTCAACATTATTGAACAATTTACATTATTTCCACTTCTTTATTCACTTTTTAAAGTTTTTGCATTTTGCTGCTGTTTTATTGGAGTCCGTATTGCATAAATATAAGAAAAATTCCTCTTTAGTTCCTCTCCACAAATACTATGTTATAAATACTGTAAGTGTGCTGTATTTCTGCTGCTCTTTGAAATGTTAACTCTATGACAACCTAAAACTTACAAATACGAAAATTTTATCAAAAAACAAAGCAAAAACCCTGTTTGTGCGACTATCGGCTACAACCACCATAAACCGTCGGTCCCTTCGACGTCGTTATTACCGATTGCGACTGTATTAATCTTCCGAAACAATGTTTAAATGCGAGGTAGCCTTGTTATACGAGGGCTATCCACAAAGTACGTTACGTTTTGGAATTAAAAATAAATAAAGTATTGAAATTTTTTTTATTATATACAGATGAAAGCCACACTTCAATACTACTTTTCTACATAGTTGCCATTTAAATTAAGGCACTTATCGTAGCGATGGACGAGCTTGGAAATTCCTTCGTCGTAAAATTCGGCCGCCTGCCCCTTCAACCACGTGGTTACCTCTTCTTGAAGCTGTGCGTCGTCATCAAAACGCTGCATAGCCAACCACTTCTTCATTGCTTGGAATAAGTGGAAGTCGCTCGGTGCCAGGTCGGGACTGTATGGCGAATGAGGAAACAACTCCCACTTAAAAGATTCGAGAACTTCACGAGTGGCCGTGTGGGCCCGGACGTTGTCGTGAATCAGCAAGATCTTTGAGCCCAACTTTCCCCTGCGCTTGTTTTGTATTGCTCTTCTGAGGTTGTGCAGAGTTTGGCAGTAACTTTGAGAGTTTATTGTAGTGCCTCTTTCCAGGAAATCCACAAAAATCGTATTTCTACCGGGTTTCTGATTAACCACGTGGTTGAAGGCGCAGGCTGCCGAATTTTACGACGAAGGAATTTCCAAGCTTGTCCATCGCTACGATAAGTGCCTTAATTTAAATGGCAACTATGTAGAAAAGTAGTATTGAAGTGTGGCTTTCATCTGTATATAATAAAAAAATTTCCAATTCTTTATTATTTTTAATTCCAAAACGTACTGTACTTTGTGGATAGCCCTCGTAGCATGGAACGACATCAATTCACAACTCTGTATTGCTTGTGCGATTGTCGATCGTCCGGAAGAAATGAAAGCAACGTGAGAAATCTATAGAAAGAGAAATGAAAGTGCGTCCATCCCCTAAATATTAGCAAATAGTGAGACGTAATAACGCATTATCAGCGCCATACCGGAGAAATTGTGACTCACCATGAGAGACGAATGATTCGGGTAGAAACGGCGATAAGTATGGCAAATAGTACCCCGCATCATTGAGCGGTGTGCATGCAGCTGATAAGGGAAGCTGCGCGTACGCACGATTTCAGCGGTCGAGATCAGCACGTACATACTCTCACAGTTTCAGCAGAATCCTATTGATGTGACTTTAAACCAGACTGATTCCAGAATAATGGAAATAAGCTTATGTTAACTGAAGATTCAGGCGACTTCCGAATTATGAATTAATAATACTGCAACGTATCAGCAATCAAATGGGCGCCATCTGATGTCTGCGTAAGAGCAAACTCGGAGAGCAGGTCTCCTAGGCTTTATTATCTTGGAAGAAATACAGTGGAATGCCTATTGCAGCACAAAACTAGTTTCTGTAGCCAATCATTCTGGGAAGGGTGGGGTGCATGGGGGACGGGGAGGGGGCAGGTCTGCCTGTTACAGTGGCCGCGCGAATGCTACGGTCGCAGGTTCGAATCCTGCCTCGGGCATGGATGTGTGTGATGTCCTTAGGTTAGTTATGTTTAAGTAGTTCTAAGTGCTAGGGGACTGATGACCACAGATGTTAAGTCCCATAGTGCTCAGAGCCATTTGAACCATTGTTACAGTGGATTTTGGTCGGAGCAGAGCGGGAAGTGTCCCTGGCTTTTAAGATGGCCATTCTGCGGTAGCGCCCGGAGCACAAGTCCCGCGGAAAAAAAAGGCCATTCTGTTAATCGCGAATTTGGACGCATGGCTCTGTCTTTTACTGATTTATGCCATCTTTAACTTTTTCCAATTAATCATTCGGCTGATATTATAATGGGTTCATCCCACCATCTCACGGGCTGGCATCAGGCAACATATTGGCGCCCAGAAGATTGAAGAAAACTGATATTATTACTGATATTTGTTTATTAAGTTTTTCGGCTTGTTCAGTGTTTATTAGGTCTGGCACCAGACAACATATTGGCGCCCAGAAGACTGAAGAAAACTGATATTATTACTAATATTTGTTTATTAAGTTTTTCGACTTGTTCAATATTTATTTGATTGGCCCATGATTACTGTCACTGATTTCGCAATGTGCCTCCTCTATGAATCTGTGATTGAAAATATTATTTCACAATCAATTAAACACTGTTCCTTTGTAAGACACTGGGCTACACAGCCACTGTTGCCTCTCCACATGTAGGTGATACATCGTGGAAATGTCTCGGGCTTTCGACCGCGTTGCCATTGTTGAGAGTGGGGATCCATTGATTCACTGTACATTATACAGGGTGAACTTGAGCTTCACTGACGAAAGTTTGGATGTTGTTCAGTGATATTTTCCGAATATTTTAGTAGAAACCCGTGGTCTCTAATGACTTGTTACAGAGTAATAATGTAATTACGATTTGTTCAGTTCGTTACCCTAATAACCTCTGTTTCCGTGAAAATATTTTTAATAACAGTGAAAGAGCATGTAGGAAGTCGGATGTTGATATCTTTTTTTGGGAAACTGGCTATTGAATCTGAGGTTGCTTGCGTATGCGGACTTTAAGTCTTTGACATTATTACCGCGAGTGGTAGCGAGCGAACAGTTGTTGAGAGCAGTCAGGCGCAGCCTGGCGTGAAGAGAAGCGGTCTTCACGACTGTGCTAGGGGCGCCAGAGGATATTTTTGTATTAATCGAGGATTTTTGTTAATTTGCCTTTTTTCTGCGCGTAATTGTTGATTACACGCGCACTGGAGGGATTTTGTCAGATTTGTGTATGCATACATTGAATGCAATATTCGTATCTTTGCTGTGGCCAGAGAAGTGATTATTGATTAAAGACGTTGTGGAATAATTAAAGTTTTTATTAATCAAACTGTCCAAGGAATTGATTGAAGAAACTGTAGCCGGCCGTTGTGGCCGTGCGGTTCTAGGCGATTCAGTCCGGAGCCGCGTTGCTGCTACGGTTGCAGGTTCGAATCCTGCCTCGGGGATAGATGTGTGTGATGTCCTTAGGTTAGTTAGGTTTAAGTAGTTCTACGTCTTGGGGACTGATGACCTCGGATGTTAAGTCCCATAGTGCTCAGAGCCACTTGAACCATTTGAAACACTTGAAGAAACTGTGTCGAGTTAACTAAATCATTATTGCTTCAAACTTGAAAGTAAAAACAACGTTTCGTGAGTACCTTCTCCGCATCATAAATAGTCAGATACGACGGAAGGGAGAAATATTCAGGTTTAACGTCTTGTCGACAATGAGGTCATTAGATATGGGGTTTGGAATATGGAAGTTCGTAAATAAGTTAGCATTTTTTTTGTTTTTTGTTTTTTTTTTTTTTGTTCGAGACCTCACTCATGAAACGCATACTTAACATCCACACGAGTAAATCATTCTATAGCCCCAGTTGTATCAGTCTATAATGTACACTTTTAAACATTGCTAGTCTGTTTTTAACTTTTCCTATTATCCTTTGATGCTCTGCACTTCAAGCGTACCTCAATCACAGTCACTTCGCAGCTGTCGCTGAACCGTAATGTGCACTCATGTTTCGCAAAATCACAAAACACATGGCGCTTTCTCCTACAATGACGCAGTTGTGACAGCAGCACTCCTAAATTACGCTACCTGTAACAAGGCAGCAAGGGAGAGAAAGAGAGAGAGAGGGTGGGGGAGGGGAGGGGGGAGAAGGAAAAGAAATCAGAAGAAGTGTATTCATAAAAACTTAATGAGTGACACTACCATTGGCAAAAAACCGCATAGACCTGTAGAACGAATTCATAACAATCTCTGTGTTACGCTATCATTTGCAACAAACCGTACAGGTCTGTCTAGCGTGATTCCTTCGAAATGATTCTTGTAACGATGGAAAGACTTCATGCTCACTTTCTAGAACTTAGCGAGAAATGGTTTGGTGGTTCAAAAACGGATCACAGTTGATACACTGCACATTCAGAAAAAACCGTTAACTTTTTTCTTTATATTGGGTGGTGAGAATCGGACTGAAGCGCTTGTAAGTGTGTTTCAGGCTACGTTGCGCTGAGAAATAGTTATTAAGAAAAAATTCGATACGTTGCGCCGTTTCCGAGTTAATTAGCGTTGGAGTTAGCCAATCAGGCCATCGCACGCGCAAATGCCTGTGACCCACCAGATAGAATTAGTATCAGTTGTTCTCAAAGCGTAGATGACAGCACGGGAGACTGCCCAGCCTCTCGCTCAGGTTCGACCCTTACTACTGTCTTACGTCCACTTTTTGTATCGCTCTGTTGTTCGGTTTTAGGAATCCAAACTAAGACCGAGCTTGGCGTCACCGTCTCTGGTGGACCGATTGAATTTGCGCGCGCAACAGTATCTCGAAAACGGCGCAACGCATCGAAGTTTTTTCTTAACAATTATTTCTTAGCAAAACGTACCCTCCAACTCCCTTATAAGCTGTTATGACTGTTTCTTTCCATCTTTTATGCATAAATAAAACCACTTCCACATGCAATAGGTTTTCATACCTTTTATAGAATATGTTGCCTCATAATCACATTAAAGATAATTGCATCCCTGACCATGGCTTTCTGGAGGTGTCAATTGGTTAAAGGCAAATGCTGGAACAGGAAACCCCTCTCAGATGTTCCGAATTGGGATCACTTATACTCTGGTACCATCTCTACTCGTATTTGGATGGAAAGACCCTGACTCTACATGGGTCATTCCTCGAACACCGGGAGAGAATCAAAAGCACAAAAAATAGTTGGCGATAGCTGGTATCAGAAGTCCCGAGGATGTCCTTCCGCAGCAGAATATCGCTACGCGCAAATCAGTCACGGTGCCCGCTAGAATCACACGCCATGGAGTGGCAGCCCCATCGGGTAGAGAGACGCGCGCTCAAGTAACAGAGCACGAGCGGAAAGTTGTCGACTGCAAGTTGTCAGCCAGTGCGAGTCTTGCCAGGGAGTTCCTGCAGAAGGTTCGTCGTGCATTCAAGTCTTCAGGTCGTCGAGTGAGATAGAAACAGTGGCTGATACACAGACAGTGGTTAGCCTTCTGTAGAAACAAAACAGTGAACAGAATTATCGTGTGTGGACAGAGAACGCCTGCCTATAATTTAACTGAATACTGAAACTTCCTGGCAGATTAAAACTGTGTGCCCGACCGAGACTCGAACTCGGGACCTTTGCCTTTCGCGGGCAAGTGCTCTACCAAAGGTCCCGAGTTCGAGTCTCGGTCGGGCACACAGTTTTAATCTGCCAGGAAGATTCGTATCAGCGCACACTCCGCTGCAGAGTGAAAATCTCATTCTGGTAACTGAATACTGTTAGTTTGAAAATGTTCTTTGAATAGGACATCAAGAGAGAAGATTAGTTTCCCTCCGACTTTAGTTCAGAGAACATAGCATACTGTACGTGATGTCCCTGCCAGGGGATGTTCAGAGAACATTACTTAGTTTGTGTTCGTGGAACTGTAGTCAACGCAGGACGGATAGGTTAAATCTGCATTCTACAATTACTGTAACCAGCGTTACCAAAGTTGAGTAATGTATTTTACTATTCACTATTTTGTGTTACTTTCATTGCGTGTGTGATGCCCGAAAACCCACGCATCAGTCCTCCCAGGACATCTTTATAAGCCTTTTTCAGCGGCAGCGAGATTTTCTTCAAAGCGGACACCACAGCCCACAGCACTATGGGATATCGACTAACGCACCAACACGTAGTAGCAGACTTCGACATCGAAAACATTATCAGCCAAAGATACACCCACAATATTGTCCGTTGCATTTTTCCATTCATAAAGGGTCATAACGTGGGTGTCTTGGCAGTATAAGACAGACCACACTTAAGAAAAAATAAAGAACAGAAATGGCGCATCTCTTGTGCTGTGAGCGGAAGTGAAATGCGTTTCTGTTGTGAAATGCGATAGGGACGAAACTTGCAGCCATATAATGCATTGTGTCAGTGTGGTCTACATGAACGTGTGCGGAGTTTACATGGTAATAAGCGCCCTGTGTAAGACTACCAATAGAAGTACGGTAATGTTTTATTGAAAGTCATGTAGAACGAATAATTTAGTCTGATGTTGCAAACTATCTCTGAAAACTGTGTTTCTCTTACAAATCTCTCATTGCCCGAAGCGTAACCAACGACTTATGTAAAGCATTTAGATACACTAAAAGTATCTATCTACCAGCGAACCACTGTCCCACTTCATGTAAAAGCTGTTAACATACGAAAGCCCATCACTACACGGAAAACAGCTGCTATGACAGCCGACAGGAGTGGCCGAGATGTTCTAGGCGCTTCAGTCTGGTACCGAGCGACCGCTACGGTCGCAGGTTCGAATGTTGCCTCGGGCATGGATGTGTGTGATGTCTTTAGGTTAGTTAGGTTTAAGTAGTTCTAAGTTCTAGGGGACTGATGACCTCAGAAGTTGAGTCCCACAGTGCTTAGAGCCATTTGAGCCGTTTTGAGCTGCTATGACACATACATCTAAACAAAAGAAAAGCGTGTGAACCCGCTAGCAAGGCACAAGCCCAGTACCTGTGAATGTCGGAAGTACGGCCTGGTATAATTCCGACACTTTAACGTGCCAGCAGGCGAAGAGCGTAACCAAACGGGAACTTTGACCGACAGAGGGATGAGTAGAGGTGGGGGAACAATCCTTTGTCAACCTCTCGCAAGGCTGACGATCTAAGCCCTTGATTTGCGGTCGTGCGAAAGCAGAGCTGATATATGGTCATAGGGGCTGCCGATACCTTCTGGTGCCCTGGTAATCGTACTCGAATCCGTGATGGATTAGGGTAGGTCTTCTTTCAAAATTAGAAAAGAGAACAGTGAACAATCAACGACACAAAATGAAGTGGGGAGTACACAAATCATTTGGCAACAGCTATGGTGCAAATACTTGCTGAGGTTGGCAGAGTCGCAAACCAGGTGGTTCACGCCCAACCTCCAACGGTAACTAGCACTCCCCCTTCAGGCCACAAGTGGCCTATCGGGGCCATCCGACTGCCGTGTCATCCTCAGATGAGGATGCAGATAGGGGGGGAGTGTGGTCAGCGCACCGCTCTCCCGGTCGTTACGATGGTTTTCTTTGATCGGAGCCGCTACTATTCGGTCGAGTAGCTCCTCAATGGGCATCACGAGGCTGAGTGCACCCCGAAAAATAGCAACAGTGGATGGCGGCCTGGATGGTCACCCATCCAAGTGCCGGCCACGCCCGACAGCGCTTAACTTCGGTGATCTGACGGAAACCGGTGTATCCACTGCGACAGGGCCGCAGGTAACTTACGCGACAATGATTCAAAACACCCCCACGCCCTTCCGCACTTAAACTGACACATTACAGTGTCTGTACCATACTGCTGACAGTCTATAACAAGACGTAAACAACTCACTTGATTCCACAGCAACAGCGTTTTCAGTGGCGGAGCTCTCGCCCATTTAAATAGGAAAAATTGGTCTGTACCACTAAGTAGGCGACAATCCCACAGAAAGATACGTCAAACACAGCTTCCAATCTGGTGTCTGTCAGCCCACTCTGTGCCGAGAATTTTGTACCTTTGGTCTCCGTGACGAACGCATGTTTTTTGGACGGCTAACATCTGGCAGTTTTGCATGGAAAATTACTGCAAAAGCGCACTTCGTTTTTCAAGAGTTCTTAGGATGCCTCTTTCTGTTCTGCACCTGGTGGTGAAAACGACACACAGGAAGTCCGTCAGACTGTTTCACTTGCTTTCAGACCGAGTGAAAAGATATATATCTGTAGAAATGGGTCCCCTACTCCAGTCAAAAATACAAAAAAGGTCAAAAGACAGACCGTGTCTTCGCGGATGAGCTGAATAGTACAGATAGTCACTCCTCTGTTGGGATGATCTGCTACAGTGCCGGTTTAATGGGGTACGAGCCTGCTAGCATTGTTATTCAACTGGTGAAAACCGGCCCAAGCCACACGGTGAAGCCACACCGGAATACATTTAAGGCCGCACGACACACATCAGTGACGTGAACGGCCCGTTACACCGCTAACGTGTGTCAAAGTATTATTCTGGGAATTTAAAGAGCAGTGTTCACACTCGCCCGTTGATCGACCGTGACAGTGGAAACAGCGCTTCCGCCGGCGTCATACCGTGAACATCGTATTTCTTGCTGCCGATATTTTCTCATTTCACGGCCGCGACACCGTAGGGTTGTTGCGTTGTTGTGCAGTAGTTCATCATCATAAACACGAATGACGGAAAGCTTATTGAATTAATGCGCAACTATCCCGTGTTGTATCATCTCTCCAGTCCCAAATACATGGACACAGAGTTGAAGAACGCACCCTGGAATAAAACAGGAGCAGAAATAAAAACAATTCGTAAGTACTTTGATCAGCCAGAATATCATAACCACTGTCGATACAAACCCGTCCAGGAGATAGCAGCGGTACCTGGCGAGGAATAAGTGCCTGACAGACACAAGCACGGTGCGTGTAGTATCAGTGAGAGTACTGTCCGTGTGCAGAATGGGCAAGGCGCACGATCTGTCCGAGTTTGACCAAGGTCAGATTGTGATGGCCCGGAGGCTCGGCACGAGCGTTTCGGAAACTGCACGACATGTCGGGTGTACGAGGGGTGCTGTGGTGAGTGTCTTCAACACGTGGCGAAACCAAGGTGAAGCCACGTCCAGGCGTCGGGGGGTTGGGTGCCCACCCCTCATTACAGATGTCGGACATCGTAGGCTGAGCAGACTGGCAAAACAGAACAGGCGCGAACTGTGACGCGGCCAGCATCAGTCTTTAATGCTGGTCAGCGAAAAAGTGTGTCTCAACACACAGTGCACCGAACGCTCCTAATGATGGGTCAGAGCAGCCGACGACCCATGCATGTGCCAATGTTGACACCTCGACCTCAGCAACTACGACTGAAATGGGTACGTGACAATCGGCACTGGACGTTGACGCAGTGGCAGAGCGTTGTATGGTCTGATGAATCACGATACCTTCTTCATCATGTCGATGGAAGGGCGTGAATCCGTCGTCATCTAGGAGAACAGCTCCTTGACACCTGTACTGTGAGACGGAGACAAGCTGGCGGTGACTCCATTATGCTCTGAGATATATTCACGTGGCCATCTATGGTTCCAGTTGTAACGGAACCTATTAAAGGCTTTACTTTACCGAAGTACGCGATGCCCTCCAAATTCAACCAGTTTAACGAGTATTTATGATTATAGAAAAGTTATTGTGTTATTTAACGATGATTGCATAACATGTCTCCATAAACAGTCAACCCATTAAATTATACTTAATAACTGACCCACACAAAAGTTAATATCACTTGATCACTGATACAGCAAATGTCATCATGTAAAAACACTAAGCTCATCTTAAATAATTAATATTAAGTACGATAAATAGTGGCCAACTTACGTATTTTGGATCTCCTTAAATAAAAATCACCCAGTGAAACCTATTTGTTCACTAGGACCGTTTTCACTCATTATTCACGTAAACACTCCTATTTTAGACGAAAACCAATGTAATTCTTAATAATTCATGTTATTTACTTATTTATGCAAATTAGAGAAGTCAATTGACAAACTTTTAAAAAACGGCCTTTTTGTAACAAAGAATTATTCTGTCAAGTCAACAAATCTGTCTGTCATTTTAATAACCTATTAAATAATGTCACTCGATATAAATTAATAACTTTTCTGCACAAATTACGATAACAGATGTACATGTAACTTATAAACTATATCTCTTTTTAGTAGTTCTTTGACAAGGTTATAAACACAAGCAGCAAGAAGGGTAGGGAGCGGAGTCTGAATGTCACTTTGGTAAAGTGTATGTGTGTTATTGTTCGAGGTGGATAAACATTGCAAAGAACATGTAAAAGAAGTGCTACTTTGTGTTGTGTCATTGTCTTTGGTGGACAGTGGAATTAAGATGGCCACCAGAGCAATAAATATTTGAAGTTTAAATATTTGTTGGTTTCGCTCATTATTTATCATCAAAAGCACATCAAAAACACGGGACCTCATCTTTTTACCCCTAGATAACCAGATTTGGAACCAGCATTAGCATCGAGACACAGCAGCGATCCAGCAAGCAGCAGCGATTACCACAATGCATTTGAATGGCGCCAACGTAACATCAAGTGCTAACAAGCTCCGTAAATGGGAGTGAAATAGTGCGATTATAGCAATATCTACGACTAGGCGACCATTATACAGTGGAGCGGTACAAGGTACCATGACGACCAACGTATATCGTACCCCTTCATGAGGATCATTCTCCCAACGGCAGTGACATTTTTCAACAGGATAATGCGCCATTTCACAAGGCCATGAGTGCGGTGGAGTAGGTCAAGGAACACAGTGGGGTGGTCGAATTGATGAGCTGGTCCCCCAACTCGTTAGGTCTGAATGCCATCGAACCCATCTCGGATGTAATTTAATGTGGCGCAGGGCTCATCGCCCCATCCCCGGAATTTGCGGGAATTAGGTGACTTGTGTGTGCAGATGTGGTGCCGGCTCCCTCCAGCCACCCATCAAGACCTCACTGCTTCCATGCCATGACGCGTCACCTCTGTTATCCGTGTCAAAGTTGGACCTACAGGCTATTAGGTAAGTGATCACAATATTCTGGCTGATTGGAGTACATATGCACATATTTTGGAAATGTTGTTGTGATGCCTCGTCTAACGAGGAGAAATGCGTACCATCACCTTTCCGACTTTGATAAAGGTCGGATTGTGGCCTATCGCGATTGCGGATTATCGTATCGTGTCATTGCTGCTCGCGTTCGTCGAGATCCAATGACTGTTAACAAAATATGGAATCGGTGGGTTCAGGAGGGTAATACGGAACGCCGTGCTGGATCCCAACGACCTCGTATCACTAGCAGTCGAGATGACAGGCATCTTATCCACATGGCTGTAACGGATCGTGCAGCCACGTCTCGATCCATGCGTCAACAGATGGGGACGTTTGCAAGAAAACAAGCAACTGCACGAACAGTTTGACGACGTTTGCAGCAGCATGGACTATCAGCTCGGAGACCAGGGCTGCAGTTACTCTTGACGCTGCATCACAGACAGGAGCGCCTGCGATGGTGTACTCAACGACGAACCTGGGTGCACGAATGGTAAAACGTCATTTTTTCCGATGAATCCAGGTTCTGTTTACAGCATCATGATGGTCGCATCCGTGTTTGGCGACATCGCGGTGAACGCACATTGGAAGCGTGTATTCGTCATATACTGGCGTATCACCCGGCGTGATGGTATGGGATGCCATTGGTTACACGTCTCGGTCACCTCTTGATCGCATTGACGGCACTGTGAACAGTGGACGTTACATTTCAGATGTGTTACGACCAGTAGCTCCACCCGTCATTCGATCCCTGCGAAACCCTACATTTCAGCAGGATAATGCACGACCGCATCCAGGTCCTGTACGGGCCTTTCTGGATACAGAAAATGTTCGACTGCTGCCCTGGCCAGCACATTCTCCAGATCTCTCCCCAATTGAAAACGTCTGGTAAATGGTGGCCGAGCAACTGGCTCTTCACAATACGCCAGTCACTACTCTTGATGAACTGTGATATCGTGTTGAAGCTGCATGGGCAGCTGTACCTGTACACGCCATCCACGCTGTTTGCCTCAATGCCCGGCCGTATCAAGCCCGTTATTACGGCCAGAGATGGTTGTTCTGGGTACTGATTTCTCAGGATCTATGCACCCAAATTGCGTGAAAATGTAATCACATGTCAGTTCTAGTATAATATATTTGTCCAATGAATACCTGTTTATCATCTGCATTTTTTCTTGGTATAGCAATTTTAATGGCCAGTAGTGTACAATGCAGGAGCTGGACGCTGCAAGCGTCACCACGCCCAGCCAGTAACGAACGACAGCAACTAGCCACCTGTTAACTGAGCTGCCACTGCCTTCTACAACCAGTTCCGGTCCTGTCTGTACGCCTTCAATCTCGCCCGCCATCAACCATCCATCCTGGGCATTTCTAAGTTATTATGTCTTGCGATTTCGACTTATTTTTGCAACAACTAACTTCCTGCCAATCTGAGTTATTCGACCTAATAGTATAATTTTGTTCACTCCCCTAGAGGGATTAGTTCAGTGCTAGCTACTGCACACTTGTTGAGTTAATGAACGCCGCCTGTACTGGTACAACTGACGTGACGGAAGTCATGGACAGCGATATGTACACATACAGATGGCGGTAGTATCTCGTACACAAAGTACAAAAGGGCAATACATTGGCGGAGATGTCATTTGCACTCAGGTAAGTCATGATAAAAGGTTTCTGACGCTATTATGGCCGCACGGCAGGAATTAGCAGACTTTGAACGCGGAATAGTAGTTGGAGCTAGACGCATGGAACATTCCACTTAGGAAATCGTTAGGGAATCCAATATACCGAAATCCACAGAATCAAGGGTGTGCCGAGAATACCAAATTTCAGGCATTACCTATCACCACGGACAACGCAGTGGCCGAAGGCCTTCACTTAACGGCAGCGAGAAGAGCGGCGTTTGTGTAGAGTTCTCAGTGCTAACAGACAAGCAGTACTGCTTGAAACAACCGCAGAAATCGTTGTGGGCCGAGCGACTAACGTATCCGTTAGGACAGTTCGGCGAAATTTGGTCTTGATGGGGTATGGCAGCAGACGACCGACTCGAGTGCCTTTGCTTACGGTACAACTTGCCTGCAATACCTCTCCCGCTCTGATGAACGTATCGGTTGGACGCTAAACGACTGGAAAAACGTGGAATGGTTTGATGAGTCCCGATTTCGGCTGGTAAGAGCTGATGGTAGGATTCGAATGTGGCGTAGACCCCACGAAGCAATGGACCCAAGTTGTCAACAAGTCACTGCCAACGCTGTTGGTGGCTTCATAATGGTTGTGGGCTGTGTTTACGTAGAATGGGATGGAGCCTCTCGTCCAACGGAACCAATCTTTGGATGGAAATGGCTATGTTTGGCAACTTGGATACCATTTGCTTCATGTTCCCAAACAACCATGGACTTTTTGTGGATGACAATGCGCCTTGTCGCAAGTCCAAAATTGTTCTCGATTGGTTTGAAGAATATTTGAATAAAGATGCTCTCTTCAGGGCGGCTCAGTATGCCATCGACACCAAAATTTAAGTACTCTGTCGTCAGTTTTATATGGTAAGTCCGTGAGTGTTGGACCACTGGGTGAGAAATACCATGGACTTATTTCAGCAATGCGCCACTGGAGAGCAGCTACCGCAACTTGCAAGGAAGCTCTTTTGTGAGCAAACGTGGTGCAGAAGTGTTGCTGTCAGTTTCGTGTTAGTTCTGGAGAAAAATCACATTATCTGTTCTGATAAGCCGAAACGTTTCATCTTGTAGTTACATGATATTAGTATTAAGGCTTACTTTTTTAAAATATTTATCAGTTATTTTAACTGTGAGCTTTATAAATGTGTAGGCATGAAACTAACCTAAAATCGGCACCGAGTTCGTTATCCACAGACAGAAGTCGGGGTTGTCTATCAAACTGTGTATACACATTTGCAGAATTATTAGAGGAGACAAAAATGAATACTTCTGCTATGCGACCCAAACGTCACGGAGGCGCTGTTTTCCCGCTATGGGTGCTCGAAAGGCTTGACTCTGTACGCCCCTTAGGCCAACGTTCATGATTGTTTTGAGTGCTTCGTACGCAACACGCTGACACTGGAAAGTGATTTTCATCACAGTTACTCCCTACTGCTAGGAAGAGTAAGTTTTCATTACTGCTAGCAGTCCACGGCCTTGGACAAATAACTACATTATAATCATGTTGTGCCGGCCGAAGTGGCCGTGCTGTTCAAGGCGCTGCAGTCTGGAACCGCAAGACCGCTACGGTCGCAGGTTCGAATCCTGCCTCGGGCATGGATGTTTGTGATGTCCTTAGGTTAGTTGGGTTTAACTAGTTCTAAGTTCTAGGGGACTAATGACCTCAGCAGTTGAGTCCCATAGTGCTCAGAGCCATTTTTTTTAATCATGTTGTGTTTACATCTAAGTTTCTGTTGATGTTTACAGATTATTGATGGCTGATAACACTTTGAAGAAGTTGGCTAACGTGCATCTCATTTATGAGGAGTCACGTAGAAACAGCTAAGCAGTAACGCCCCTGTATGGAGAACGATTTCAAGATGAAGCGGTTATAAAGTCGTGTAACATTTTAAAGACAAGCAGGCCGTCTTCGTGAAACAACATCTATTAAATCAGACCGACGGGAAACTGCTACACCTCGCAGAGTTGAGGATGACCCCAGCACCACCACACGATCAATAACTAAGCAACTAAATACTTCCAACGCCAGTGTGCGGAACGACCTGCACGAGACAGGCATGCATCTATTCAAGTATCAGAATGTACAAGACCTATACGTAGATGACTTTCCCCAGTGCGTGGAATTCTGCCAATGGTGTCTGTACCAAATTGTAAACATCCCCAGCTTACAACCGTGTATTTTGATTTTGTTTACTGACAAGTGTGCCTTAGAAAGGGAAGGAATATTCAAAAACCATGTCCGAGGAATATTCAGTAGCGTCTAGGAGTCGGAAAATCCTTAGCTAACTCGTATGTTGCACCATCAATAGATATTTTCCGTAAATGGTATTGTTCTCGACCACCTACTGGGTCGTATCTTCCACCTAACACGCTCTGTAGAGTATTGCTGGAGATGATGCAGAATGTGGGGAATGTCCCGCTTGTAATGAGGCAACGATTATGGTTCCATCATGACACGGCACTACTACACTTTTCCGTTTATACCAGAGAACAGCTAGACAATGTTTTCCTCAATTGTTTGATTGGTAGGAGTGGGCCAGTACCGTGGCCAACAGGTTATCGCGGCCTCGCTCCTTTACATTTCTTTTTGCGGGGAATATGAAGTGTTTTGTGTACAGCACAGCCATAGACACAGCTGAAGTGCTGGTTGCCCGTCTTCACCCATTATTTGTCAAATACCCGGTTGCTTTTAGCATTTTAGGCAATCATTAACCACAGATGCCAGTTGTGCATTAATGTAAAACGATGAAATTGTCAGGAATAACTCTACAACAATATCATTTGGCCGTTTGAACACCGTCTTTGAACATCACTAGGGCCAAAACCTTCATGGATCCCCACCGGGGTCAAAAATTTTGTATATTTAGTTTTTTTACACCTTGTATTTGGTTCACGTCCCTGGATACTCCCACAGTCGCGGTTTTGTGATGGTATGGCGTGAATTATACGGAGATGTTTACAGCTATACTTCTAGTTTGGCAGTGGTCATTACGAACCTTCCTTCTCCGCTTTGTCAGGAATCTTATGTTTCATATTCCGCTGTTCACTGTACCATTTCTCTTCTGGTATATGTGTGTTGGTTTGTCTGTACCACGTGCCCTTGTTCAGCTCTCACTCATTGTTGTATTCGGTTCTGCAAATTTGCTAATTATATCACTCACTTTTCCAGCTGGAATGAATCTCTCTTTTATTCAGTTCTTTACAGCGTTCCTTGACAGTTGATCGTCCTCCATTCATAATGATGAAGGTATTGACTGCGTGTTTATCTTTCAGAATTTCTTTCTTAAATCATAATTTTACTACTTTTACGCGCTGACCTTCCCTTCTTACCCGGTTAGGGGACATCCTGCCACAGTACGCGGGGTCATCTGGCAGCAGAGCGCCTGAGTGTGTTCCTTGCACACAACTAACGCAGTGTACAGACCCATATAAAAATATTTTCGCCAGTATCAGTAAATGTTTATTTATTTTATTTTTTTTCGTATGTAAACCTTTAAGTAAAACATGTTGCAGATATGTTAAGTGGAGGAGATAGCGGCTCGAAGACGGAAACCGACGAACAACAGCTGGGCGGAAAAGTATCACCCGACATGGCAGAGCTGAATGTCTAGAAGTGCAGAGACATACACAAACAGAAACTAATCTATTGTTACAAGTATTGAAAACGACAGTCTTTTGTCGATGGTAATGGTTCCAGAGCTTTATAGTGTGAGACTCAGCAGTGAAGCTGATAATTGGTCCTAAAACGACAATAGCAGAAGCGACATACTGAACCGTAATACATAGAAGCTGCGAAGACCAAAGGCGTAACTCAGATTCTGAGCACTCTTTTTTTTTTAAGATTGTACAGGTGAATTTGTGATCCTGTCTGTCAATTTAAGGAACTATCGACTGTCTATGGCGTTTCAGTCTCTTAATGGGCAAGCTGGATCACGTTACCACAATCTAACGTGTTAAATCGTTGGAGACAGTAGTACAGACAGAAGCCGACACCTGAAGAGGTTGAGATTTCCTAAATTTAATAACGGGTAGTGTTTAAATGGAGATAGCAATCTACACTCCTGGAAATGGAAAAAAGAACACATTGACACCGGTGTGTCAGACCCACCATACTTGCTCCGGACACTGCGAGAGGGCTGTACAAACAATGATCACACGCACGGCACAGCGGACACACCAGGAACCGCGGTGTTGGCCGTCGAATGGCGCTAGCTGCGCAGCATTTGTGCACCGCCGCCGTCAGTGTCAGCCAGTTTGCCGTGGCATACGGAGCTCCATCGCAGTCTTTAACACTGGTAGCATGCCGCGACAGCGTGGACGTGAACCGTATGTGCAGTTGACGGACTTTGAGCGAGGGCGTATAGTGGGCATGCGGGAGGCCGGGTGGACGTACCGCCGAATTGCTCAACACGTGGGGCGTGAGGTCTCCACAGTACATCGATGTTGTCGCCAGTGGTCGGCGGAAGGTGCACGTGCCCGTCGACCTGGGACCGGACCGCAGCGACGCACGGATGCACGCCAAGACCGTAGGATCCTACGCAGTGCCGTAGGGGACCGCACCGCCACTTCCCAGCAAATTAGGGACACTGTTGCTCCTGGGGTATCGGCGAGGACCATTCGCAACCGTCTGCATGAAGCTGGGCTACGGTCCCGCACACCGTTAGGCCGTCTTCCGCTCACGCCCCAACATCGTGCAGCCCGCCTCCAGTGGTGTCGCGACAGGCGTGAATGGAGGGACGAATGGAGACGTGTCGTCTTCAGCGATGAGAGTCGCTTCTGCCTTGGTGCCAATGATGGTCGTGTGCGTGTTTGGCGCCGTGCAGGTGAGAGCCACAATCAGGACTGCATACGACCGAGGCACACAGGGCCAACACCCGGCATCATGGTGATCGTCGAGGGGACGCTGAATCCAAACCGTCATCGAACCCATCGTTCTACCATTCCTAGACCGGCAAGGAAACTTGCTGTTCCAACAGGACAATGCACGTCCGCATGTATCCCGTGCCACCCAACGTGCTCTAGCAGGTGTAAGTCAACTACCCTGGCCAGCAAGATCTCCGGATCTGTCCCCCATTGAGCATGTTTGGGACTGGATGAAGCGTCGTCTCACGCGGTCTGCACGTCCAGCACGAACGCTGGTCCAACTGAGGCGCCAGGTGGAAATGGCATGGCAAGCCGTTCCACAGGACTACATCCAGCATCTCTACGATCGTCTCCATGGGAGAATAGCAGCCTGCATTGCTGCGAAAGGTGGATATACACTGTACTAGTGCCGACATTGTGCACGCTCTGTTGCCTGTGTCTATGTGCCTGTGGTTCTGTCAGTGTGATCATGTGATGTATCTGACCCCAGGAATGTGTCAATAAAGTTTCCCCTTCCTGGGACAATGAATTCACGGTGTTCTTATTTCAATTTCCAGGACTGTATTTCTTTTAGGATAGGCCACGTTATAGTATGAGAGCTATATAGCGAAACTCGATTTCAGCAAATGTGAAGACTAAGTTGAGCCGTGGTAAAAATCAGTGTTTCGAAGAGCGCGCCGCAGCGCGTAGTCTGAAGCAGTCGCCCTCTGTTTCTGGCGGGGGCGCCGCTGTGTCAATCGCAGCTTTGGTGTCTCCCTCTGGTGGGAAAGGGGAAAGGTTGCCTGTTCACGTTCATTTAAGGGGTGCTATATGCTCGCCAGGGGGTCAGTTGGTCAGCCAGGTCAGTGTGGGGCAGTCAGTGTCTGTCTGTCGTCCGGACTGCTAGTACGTGTTAGGCCGCCAGTCTGCTCCAGTTCGTTCAGGCAATGGGCATTGGCGGTTGGATCGATCGGTTGGTCAGTCGCGCACTGAGACACAAGATGACTAACTTGTCGGCCTTGAGCGTCGGTGCATGTGAGGTCGCCCCGTGAGTCCAATGGGCCGAGCCGTATAGCGAGGGGTAGTGGCTTCGCGGTCGACACGAGAGCAACAGGAGTCGACCCACGACATCGGGTTGGCCGGTGCGAGCTGTGACGCCGTGAGACGGGAGATCGGCGCACCTTCCTGCCTCCATTGAAGCGGCTGGCAAGGGACGGTTCGGGAGAGCGTTGGGGGTGCTGCGCCAGGTCTTCGCCAGAAATCGCAGTTTATTGGAAGTTAAGTGATTGGTGATATTTTGTTTCATTTACTTGTTAAATTCTACTTGTTTTCTTAGTGAGGTCACCAGCCGCTTTGTTTTGGGGTCGTCCCACCATTCTTTTCCGTTTGCCCACCCGCGGGAAGGTGGTTATTTATGAATTGGGTGGTCCGTTTTTCCCTTGTGGAGTAGGGGCGGGTTAGAGCAACCTGCGGTTCGTGTTGTTCAGTAATCCTCTCAATCTGCCATACATTAATAGCTGCCTCTGTCATGTTTGTCGGATTCGGTGTTAACGAATTTTTTGCTTGAAGTGCAACCGCCGAATTCCTGAAATACGTTTTTATCTTGCCTATCATCTTGAGAGGCGGTATATGTGTAATGTAGAGCATGTTTGTATATTTTATGTAAGACTGCATTTCATGGTTTTTTTTATTTAAATGGTCATTTTAGTATATAAAGTTGCCACCCTTCCACCGTAAGAGCTTTCTTTTAAAAACAAGTTGCGCTTTCGGTGGCAAGTAATTTTTTAATGTAAGTGTTTGGTACCATTTCCATCCCTCCTGCGGGTTGGATAGTTTGCGTGTTTGTGTGAGCTGTTAAAATTTTTAGTTTAAAGTAATCTGGTGTGTTGCAGATTTGAACCAGTGTAGTGTTTCAGAGGTTGTTGTGAGCGGTCGTGACTACGGCCGTGTCAAAAGGCAGCGGCAAGGTTCTCAGCCCGAAAGCTCATACTGTCAATATTTGTTCTTTCTGCCTCTGAATAAATTGTAACTTGATATTTAGAGGGTGCTTTCTGACTATAATTTTAAATGTTTTTTTTTTTTGTAAAAATAGGGCTTTTAGGAATAAAATTTCCATTTGTTGAAGAAATTTAATTTGTTTTCATCAGTTACCTACTGGCAACTACTTCCACGCTCACATAGTGTTATTAAATGTGTTAATTTTCTTGATGAATCGCTAGTAAATAAAGTAAATTCTTAAGAAAAGATTTTGAAAGTAAATTAACGGTTCATAAATGGCTAATAAATTTCGTTGAATTTATTGCTGTAAAAAAGCAAAAGACCTGTATATCATTTTTTTAGGAGTCGGCCCTAGTCAAAACAGTTTTAAACAGAATCCACTTTTAAAAGGAAAGACGAGGTAATACAATGGAAAAATATAAAAAATAGGGATTGTAGTCGGATTAATCATTAAATTACAATAATTCTTTTTGAAACTAAAAACAGGAAAGCCATATAACTGAAAAGAAACGCTGAGAAACGGGAGTAAAATAATTTCGAACGTTTTATGCGATATTCTCAGTTGTTAGAAAGTGACGGTGTGGTAATTGTAGCAGCTCTGACTGAAGAGCTGATAGATTTTTGTCTTATTGGGAGCTTTACCTGAATTTCATAAGATTTATTACGTGAAATTAAATATTTTATTTCAAAAAGAGGTATTAATGGCAACTTACGAGTCGTATATCACCGGGAAAGGGTGAGAACACACGTCACCATTTGGCTATCTACAATATATCAGCAAAAGTCAGAGATTGCTTATACACACTGCGCAACAGAATTATAGAATCACCTTTTAGAAATCCTGAAATTGCCCCCCACTTCGACGCATAAGTTTGAAATTTGGCTCAGAGGTGCCTACAACATTTATCAGTAACTGTGCACAACCGTGGCGCCCTGCAAAAGTACCCTCGGTCTAGGCAACACTTCAGACAGCAAGATATGTAGGCATGCGAGAAAAAGGCCGAAGTTCGGAAGTCCGTGTGAGCTGTAAGGTGGGCTAATGAGTCACATTGGCACCGAATTTCACCGTAGTTCTGACTGACGCCACCGTGGACATGTCACATGGTGAATAGTTCGTCACAGCCCCTCTTACGCGCATTTCACCACTTCCTTTGGTGTCTCTGGGGTGAAAGTCACAACCGCGACACTAAGCGTTGAAATCACGCAGCTTTCTTATAGTGGCAGAGGAAAACATTTCAGACACTCCATCGCTTAGAATTGGTACGAAAAGGACGCAGGGGCTGCCAGAAAGGGCATCAACGAAACCACACCTTTTCCTGGGGCGGTGGTTTCCACACATTACGCTGTTGGAACAACAGTTCACAGAGATGTGAGGAACTAGAATATGTTCTTGACAACCTTTGACATTGCTGGCACATTCAAACGTTTCAACCCGACTCTGACACTGTGGGGCTCCATCACCATTGCGCAATCGCATCCCTTTGGAGTACAGCGCAAACCAGTTTTTGTTCTCGTGTACAGGTTGGAACCACTAAGGACCGTTCGACGAAATTTGAACGTGACCAGAAGCAGTAAAGGATACTTTTGCTTTTTCAACCCTCCTGTTTTACTCCCTCCTGTGATGTGATCACAAGGGAGTGAGACATTAATATGCGAATAAAACGACAAAATGCCCCTCTAAGGCCCCTCCGTTTGGCAACATCCTTGGTGCCACCCACGTATCTTTGTCGAGAAAGTTAGAAATGTGCTACAAAAGCGAAATTTAACCTACAGGAAGAAGATGCTGCGATATGCAAATGATTAGCTTTTCAGAGCATTCACACAAGGTTGGCGCCGGTAGCGACACCTACAACGTGCAGACATGAGGAAGGTTTCCAACCGATTTCTCATACACAAACAGCAGTTGTCCGGCGTTGCCTGGTGAAACGTTGTTGTGATGCCCCGTGCAAGGAGGAGAAATGCGTACCATCACGTTTCCGACTTTGGTAAAGGTCGGATTGTAGCCTATCGCGATTGCGGTTTATCGTATCGCGACATTGCTGCTCGCCTTGGTCGAGATCCAATGACTGTTAGCAGAATATGGAATCGGTGGGTTCAGGAAGGTAATACGGTACGCAGTGCTGGATTCCAACGGCCTCGTATCACTAGCAGTCGACATGACAGGTATCCCATCCGCATGGCTGTAACGGATCGTGCAGCCACGTCTCGATCCATGCGTCGACAGATGGGGACGTTTGCAAGAAAACAAGCAACTGCACGAACAGTTCGACGACGTTTGCAGCAGCATGGACTATCAGCTCGGAGACCATGGCTGCAGTTACTCTTGACGCTGCATCACAGACAGGAGCGCCTGCGATGGTGTACTCAACGACGAACCTGGGTGCACGAATGGCAAAACGTCATTTTTTCGGATGAATCCAGTTTCTGTTTACAGCATCATCGTGGTCGCATCCGTGTTTGGCGACATCGCGGTGAACGCACATTGGAATCGTATATTCGTCATCGCCATACTGACGTATCACCCGGCGTGATGGTATGGGGTGCCATTGGTTACACGTCTCGGTCACCTTTTGTTCTCATTGACGGCACTGCACTGTGGACAGTGGACGTTACACTTCAGATGTGTTACGACCAGTGGCTCTACCCGTCATTCGATTCCTGCGAAGCCCTACATTTCAGCAGGATAATGTACGATCGCATGTTGCAGGTCCTGTACGGGCCTTTCTGGATACAGAAAATGTTCGACTGGTGCCCTGGCCAGCACATTCTCCAGATCTCTCACCAACTCTAAACGTCTGGTCAATGGTGGCCGAGCAACTGGCTCGTCACAATACGCCAGTCACTACTCTTGATGAACTGTGGTATCTTGTGAAGCTGCATAGGCAGCTGTACCTGTACACGCCATCCAAGCTCTGTTTGACTCAGTGCCCAGGCGTATCAAGGTCATTATTACGGCCAGAGATGGTTGTTCTGGGTACTGATTTCTCAGGATCTATGCACCCAAATTCCGTAAAAATGTAATCACATGTCAGTTCTAGTAAATATATATTTATCCAATGAATACCCGTTTATCATCTGCATTTCTTCTTGGTGTAGCAATTTTAATGGCCAGTGCTGTACCTTCAGTAATACCGACACCAATTCAGCCTGGCAGCTGCTGTAGCGCCTGAGGGTTAGGCGACCCCTTCGACACCCACTGAATGGGGTTTGCCTACCTTCAAGCGCTACAGCAGCCGCTAGCCTAAAGTGGCGTCGAGACTTCTGACAGAGCAGTATACACTGTCGAATATGGGGTACGTAGAATGATTAAGTTGTAGCTCCAACAGCACAAGCGATCAGAGGTACCATTACCGATAGTCGAACACCAACGTTAGTACGTGTTGTAGACCCCATGGGGTGCAATGCAGCCGCTTACTCTGGCATCCAGCCGCTCGTACAGATGGCCAGTACTGCCTGCATGACCTGTTCACGTAGTTCTGTAAGAGTTGGTTGACGAGTCGCACGAGTCACTTCTGGTCCCATCATATCCTACACGTGCCCGGTTGGAGACAAGCCCGGTGATTGTGCTGGCCAGGGAAGTTGCTGCACCTCTTGCAGAGCACGTTAAGTTTCACGGGCTGTGTGTGGGTGGGCAATGTGTCGGCGAGCATTATCCTGTTGGAAAAACACATCATGTTCCTGCTGCAGGAACGGACTAACAACATTCTGCACATACAGAGCGCCGGCTAGTGTGCCCTCCAGAAACACCAAAGGCGAATGAGAGTTGTGGCAGATTGTATCCTAGGCTATAAGACCTGAGGTGGGCCAGTGTTCAAAATGGCTCTAAGCACTATGGGACTTAACATCTGAGGTCATCAGTCCCCTAGACTTAGAACTTCTTAAAGCTAACTAACCTAAGGACATTACACACAACCATGCCCGAGGCAGGATTCGAACCTGCGACCGTAGCAGCAGCGCTGTTCCGGACTGAAGCGCCTAGAGCCGCTCCTCCACGGCTGCCGGCTGGGCCAGTGTGTCTTGTACCAATGCAATTCTTGGGCACAAGCTGATATTGTTAGCAAGAAATGACACAAAAGAATATATATATTGAAAGGCCAAGGTTCGCGAACTTACGCCATTTGTTGCCCGAAGCGCCCGTTTCCGAGCCAAAAATATCCATTGAAAATGGGAAGAGTTACCCCAAAATATAGTACCATACATCAAAAGCGAATGCAAATAAGCGTAGTAGACTACTGTCAGTGCCGAACCATAACTTACTTCAGAAACAGTTCTAATAGTAAAAATGGCAGCATTAAGTCTTTGAACAAGATCCTGAACTTGCATTTTCCACGACAATTTACTGTCTTTCGAACACCTACAAATCTGAACTGGTCAATTTCACCAATCATATACCCATTTAGTGTAATTATAACCTCAGGTTTGTTGAATTGTATGTTAGAAATTGTAGAAACTGAGACTTACTGTGATTTGGCATTAGTGTATTTCCAACAAGCCATAAACTTATGTCTTGCACAGCGCTATTTTAAACAGTGCCAGTGTTGTACACAGCATCCTTTACTACCAGCAACGAACAGAAATACCTTCGAATCACCAGTAATACTAAAAGGCATATGGCTTATATAAATACGGAACAGGAGTGGCCCCAGCACTGATCCCAGGGGTACTCCCCATAGAACTGTGCCCCACTCGGAACCTACAACATAGCCACTCTTAATAATGTAGAGAATGGCGTTTGGCTATCTATTCTTAAAGTAAGAGGTGAACCACTTGTGAACTACTCCCAGTATTCAATAACAGTCCAACTTCTGGAGCAATATTTTGTGATCAACACAATCAAACGCCTTAGTTAAATCAAAATAGGTGACTCTTAGTCAGCGCTCACTAGGTCTATGTACACTCCTGGAAATGGAAAAAAGAACACATTGACACCGGTGTGTCAGACTCTCCATACTTGCTCCGGACACTGCGAGAGGGCAGTACAAGCAATGATCACACGCACGGCACAGCGGACACACCAGGAACCGCGGTGTTGGCCGTCGAATGGCGCTAGCTGCGCAGCATTTGTGCACCGCCGCCGTCAGTGTCAGCCAGTTTGCCGTGGCATACGGAGCTCCATCGCAGTCTTTAACACTGGTAGCATGCCGCGACAGCGTGGACGTGAACCGTATGTGCAGTTGATGGACTTTGAGCGAGGGCGTATGTGGGCATGCGGGAGGCCGGGTGGACGTACCGCCGAATTGCTCAACACGTGGGGCGTGAGGTCTCCACAGTACATCGATGTTGTCGCCAGTAGTTGGCGGAAGGTGCACATGCCCGTCGACCTGGGACCGGACCGCAGGGACGCACGGATGCACGCCAAGACCGTAGGATCCTACGCAGTGCCGTAGGGGACCGCACCGCCACTTCCCAGCAAATTAGGGACACTGTTGCTCCTGGGGTATCGGCGAGGACCATTCGCAACCGTCTCCATGAAGCTGGGCTACGGTCCCGCACACCGTTAGGCCGTCTTCCGCTCACGCCCCAACATCGTGCAGCCTGCCTCCAGTGGTGTCGCGACAGGCGTGAATGGAGGGACGAATGGAGACGTGTCGTCTTCAGCGATGAGAGTCGCTTCTGCCTTGGTGCCAATGATGGTCGTATGCGTGTTTGGCGCCGTGCAGGTGAGCGCCACAATCAGGACTGCATACGACCGAGGCACACAGGGCCAACACCCGGCATCATGGTGTGGGGAGCGATCTCCTACACTGGCCGTACACCACTGGTGATCGTCGAGGGGACACTGAATAGTGCACGGTACCTCCAAACCGTCATCGAACCCATCGTTCTACCATTCCTAGACCGGCAAGGGAACTTGCTGTTCCAACAGGACAATGCACGTCCGCATGTATCCCGTGCCACCCAACGTGCTCTAGAAGGTGTACGTCAGCTACCCTGGCCAGCAAGATCTCCGGATCTGTCCCCCATTGAGCATGTTTGGGACTGGATGAAGCGTCGTCTCATGCGGTCTGCACGTCCAGCACGAACGCTGGTCCAACTGAGGCGCCAGATGGAAATGGCATGGCAAGCCGTTCCACAGGACTACATCCAGCATCTCTACGATCGTCTCCATGGGAGAATAGCAGCCTGCATTGCTGCGAAAGGTGGATATACACTGTACTAGTGCCGACATTGTGCATGCTCTGTTGCCTGTGTCTATGTGCCTGTGGTTCTGTCAGTGTGATCATGTGATGTATCTGACCCCAGGAATGTGTCAATAAAGTTTCCCCTTCCTGGGACAATGAATTCACGGTGTTCTTAATTCAGTTTCCAGGAGTGTAGTACGCACAGACATCCATCACTTGCGTGCAAACAGAATATGCTTTCATCGCTGAAGACCATGTCTTGTCATGTGATCCTCTGACGGCATCAGCCGAGCAGTCCACGTCGATGCTGTGGCGTGAGTGGAAGACGGGCCAGAGGTTTGCGTGTCTGTAGTCATCCTTCTAATATCTGATTCACAACAGTTCGTGTTGACACGTCTGGGCTTTATCTGTGCTGTTGTATCTGTACGATCTTTCTCTGCTGACCTTACAATACGACGATCCTGGCGGATGTCTGTGCTATGTGGACATCCAGAAACTCGTCTACCGGTGTAAGTATGTTCACACGACCACTGATACCAGCTTGCCACAACCGACGCAGCACGTCCAACGTGTGTGGAAATTCTCCGAGAGGACCATCGCGCCATTCGGAAGACCACAGTTCGACCCCTTTCACACTCGCTCAGTTGGCTGTAGGAAGCCCGAGTACGTCTCCATCGTATGGTTGCCTGCTTGCTTCACACGTTTGCACCACACAGAGCCTTCTGGCTGTGAGCATTCCCTACTAAAGGGTATACAAAGATGCGCTCTGGAAGCTATGCCGCTGCTATATCTGTTAGCGGAAGACGTTGAAACCATTTTCAGTACATATACTATCCCCGAGGAGGCTTATCACGTCATCTGATCAAAATCGACTCCTGCTTTCCACGTGTGCTAATTTTTTTGCGACAGTTTGTAATAATTTAAGTTACAAGTTGCCTGATGGTATGACAATATGCGAATAACCACAAGGGCTATCGACACAGCACCACCATTAAGAAACATTACTGAAATACGTGTGGAACAGAATATGTGAACGTATATTAATATTATCTGGCTCTAGAAGTTAACCCTAAGTTGACAACTTGTGATAAAGCAATAAGTGACATGAAGTATCCCACACAAGGTACATTCTCTATTAAAATTAGAAAGATTATTCATAAAACGATTAATTTATTATAATAAAAACACGTATCGAATATGATGTTCAAAGTAAATAATACAGAAAAACTGAACCAACCAAACATGTCTACATCACAATTATATCAATAGTAATGGTCGGTTGGCAAAGCTGCATGAAGGGATGGGATGCATCTATCTGTGTATCAACGGCCACACCTTACGTGTCAGTGATTGTGAACCACTAAACCGAAATGCTGTGCAACATGCGTTAACTGAGAAACGGTTTCCGCAGGTCAAAAGAACATGCCACTGAGGGTGTAAAGCCGAAAGGAAAAGTCCCCATGTGCAGGTGCTGCAAAGATGGTCACCACAGATAGCTGCCCATCGTGGGTGAACCTCATGCTCACTGCTGCGAAGAAACTGCAAATCCGCGACCAGGCCGCCCGTGTTCAGACTGGAACGTTGGACTTCGCTGGATGGCCACCAGTGGACGAAACTCACCTGCTCAGCGTCCCAAAACGAACTCTTCATCTCGGTGTCCTGGAATCACTCTTCAATGCATTCAACCTCCCATCCCTGAAGGACATCCCCACTTTGGTGTATCAAAATCAACTCTCCGATACATACACCACGCCGTCTCCGAATGGACCGCCGTCTTTTTCGAAATCTCCTCTTCACAATAAAAAAAAAAGCTCTAGGGGGAGCACCTCGAAAATCTCAACCGACCAACTGTATGCGGCAAGATTCCTCCACGCCAATAGCGTAACCAAAGTTGGCTCAGAGTCTTACGAAGAGAGCGCACATGAATTTTTTTACAGCAATCTGTCTGTCTGAGAAAATCTCTACAACTGGTTTAGCATTATTCAGAAGTTTTATGCCATCCACAGCCATTATGTTTCACAATTCACACTGCTTTCGTCGTCAAAATCTTCCATAGCAGCATAAACATGGTGACCAACTGAGTATGATCCTACCACGAACGGCAACACAGTGTTGTTGCTCGTCTGAGGCAGTAACAAACAGCAACCAGTAGGATTTTGGCAAGAGAACATTGTGGGTTGACCCGCGTTGTGACATTGCTCACTCATGGGTACAACAAACATGCAGTCACCCTTCCTTCACTACGTTACTCGAAATGTCGTTGGCAGGTGAAATTTTTCGTTCTATACTTCAAATTGTTTTAGCACCACCCAGCTCGATTTTACAGCAGGTCACGAAAACTGTAGTTTAGTGGACAAAATACAAGCTTACCGACAATCGCACCAGATTCGTGACTGGGTCCAGGACTGTCCATGCTGACAGCAATCAATATTTCGTTCTTAAAAAGACAAAATCGAAAAATGTAAAGGTAATTGTCGGAATACCCCAAAGGACAGTTGTAGGTACCGTACAGTGTGCAATATATGTAAATAGTGGATTATGTCGAATGGTCCCTAAGGCCGTATGCGGAAGTTGCTGCTGTCTGTAGGAAGGTTCCAACGCTAGAAATGTGTAGTGAAATGTAGGGAGAGGATGACTGTCTGATGCGGGGAATAGGAGTTGAAACTCATCGTAAATAATAATAAATGTACAAAGAAATCCATTAATTTCGATTACGCTATTAACGAGAAAGCATTGAAACCAGAACACCAAAAAATGCCTCAGAGTAGAACGACATTCGGAGCGACGTAAAGTGGAATGGCCACAGAAAACAAATTGTAGTACCAGATGCCTGGCTGAGATTCATTGGAAGAATTTTGTTGTTGTTGTTGTGGTCTACAGTCCTGAGACTGGTTTGATGCAGCTCTCCATGCTACTCTATCCTGTGCAAGCTTCTTCATCTCCCAGTACCTACTGCAATCTACATCCTTCTGAATCTGCTTAGTGTATTCATCTCTTTGTCTCCCTCTACGAATTTTACCCTCCACGCTTCCCTCCAATACTAAATTGGTGATCCCTTAATGCCTCAGAACATGTCCTACCAACCGATCCCGTCTTCTGGTCAAGTTGTGCCACAAACTTCTCTTCTCCCCAATCCTATTCAATACTTCCTCATTAGTTATGTGATCTACCCATCTAATCTTCAGCATTCTACTGTAGCACCACATTTCGAATGCTTCTATTCTCTTCTTGTCCAAACTATTTATCGTCCATGTTTCACTTCCATACATGGCTACACTCCATACAAATGCTTTCAGAAATGACTTCCTGACACTTAAATCTATACTCGATGTTAACAAATTTTTCTTCTTCAGAAAAGATTTCCTTGCCATTGCCAGTCTACATTTTATATCCTCTCTGCTTCGACCATCATCAGTTATTTTGCTCCCCAAATAGCAAAACTCCTTTACTACTTTAAGTGTCTCATTTCCTAATCTAATTCCCTCGGCATCACCCGACTTAATTCGACTACATTCCATTATCTTCGTTTTGCTTTTGTTGATGTTCATCTTATATCCTCCTTTCAAGACACTGTCCATTCCATTCAACTGCTCTTCCAAGTCCTTTGCTGTCTCTGACAGAATTACAATGTCATCGGCGAACCTCAAAGTTTTTATTTCTTCTCCATGAATTTTAATACCTACTCTGAATTTTTCTTTTGTTTCCTTTACTGCTTGCTCAATATACAGATTGAACAACATCGGGGAGAGGCTACAACCCTGTCTTACTCCCTTCCCAACCACTGCTTCCCTTTCATGCCCCTCGACTCTTATAACTGCCATCTGGTTTCTGTACAAATTGTAAATAGCCTTTCGCTCCCTGTATTTTACCCCTGCCACCTTTAGAATTTGAAAGAGAGTATTCCAGTCAACATTGTCAAAAGCTTTCTCTAAGTCTACAAATGCTAGAAACGTAGGTTTGCCTTTCCTTAATCTTTCTTCTAAAATAAGTCGTAAGGTCAGTATTGCCTCACGTGTTCCAGTGTTTCTACGGAATCCAAACTGATCTTCCCCGAGGTTGGCTTCTACTAGTTTTTCCATTCGTCTGTAAAGAATTCATGTTAGTATTTTGCAGCTGTGACTTATTAAACTGATAGTTCGGTAATTTTCATTCATCAACGAAAGAAGTGGCTTACAAAACACTTGTTCGATCAATTCTTGAGTATTGCTTATCAATTTAGAAACTTTGCTAGGTTTTAACAAAAGAAAAGATACAGAAGGTCAAATGATGGCCAGAGTGTTTCGTCATGGGGTCGCTTAGTCGGTGCGAGAGCATTTAAAAATGCTCAACAAGATCCAGTGTTTGTATTTTGGAGAGATTTCCTGATAAGATTCCGAGTTGGTACGTCCCAGAAAGTCAGGGGACATTATTTCCTCCCATATATGTCTCGCGAAATTACCACAGCGAAAAACTACACTACTGACCATAAAAATTGCTACACAACGAAGATGACGTGCTACAGACGCGAAATTTAACCGACAGGAAGAAGATGCTGTGATATGCAAATGATTAGCTTTTTAGAGCATTCACACAAGGTTGGCGCCGGTGCCGACACCCACAACGTGCTGACATGAGGAAAGTTTCCAACCGATTTCTCATACACAAACAGCAGTTGACCGGCGTTGCCTGGTGAAATGTTGTTGTGATGCCTCGTGTAAGGAGGAGAAATGCGTACTATCACGTTTCCGACTACGATAAAGGTCGGATTGTAGCCTATCGCGATTGCGTTTTATCGTATCACGACATTGCTGCTCGCGTTGGTCGAGATCCAATGACTGTTAGCAGAATATGGAATCGGTGGGTTCAGGAAGGTAATACGGTACGCCGTGCTGGATCCCAACGGCCTCGCATCGCTAGCAGTCGAGATGACAGGTATCCCATCCGCATGGCTGTAACGGATCGTGCAGCCACGTCTCGATCCCTGAGTCGACAGATGGGGACGTTTGCAAGACAACAACCATCTGCACGAACAGTTCGACGACGTTTGCAGCAGCATGGCGTATCATCTCGAAGACCATGGCTGCGGTTACCCTTGACGCTGCATCACAGACAGGAGCGCCTGCGATGGTGTACTCAACGACGAACCTGGGTGCACGAATGGCAAAACGTCATTTTTTCGGATGAATCCAGGTTCTGTTTACAGAATCATGATGGTCGCATGCGTGTTGGGCGACATCGCGGTGAACGCACATTGGAAGCGTGTATTCGTCTTCGCCATACTGGCGTATCACCCGGCGTGATGGTATGGGGTGCCATTGGTTACACGTCTCTGTCACCTCTTGTTCGCATTGACGGCATTTTGAACAGTGGACGTTACACTTCAGATGTGTTACGACCCGTGGCTCTACCTTTCATTCGATCACTGCGAAACCCTACATTTCAGCAGGATAATGCACGACCGCATGATGCAGGTCCTGTACGGACCTCTCTGGACACAGAAAATGTTCGACTACTGCCTGGCCAGCACATTCTCCAGATCTCTCACCAACTGAGAACGTCTGGTCAATCGTGTTGAAGCTTCATGGGCAGCTGTAGCTGTACACGGCATCCAAGCTCTGTTTCACTCAATGCCCAGGCGTATCAAGGCCGTTATTACGGCCAAAGGTTGTTGTTCTGGGTACTGATTTCTCAGGATCTATGCACCCAGATTGCGTGAAAATGTCATCATATGTCAGTTCTAGTATAATATTTTTGTCCAATGAATAACCGTTTATCATCTGCATTTCTTCTTAGTGTAGCAATTTTAATGGCCAGTAGTGTATGTCTCGCGAAATTACCACAACGAAAAACTAAGCGAAATTAGAGCTCATACCGAGCTGCTTCATCAATCATTCTTCCTACGCGACATTCACCAATTAAACACGGAAAGGGTGTTGGAGTATTGGTAATTGGTGGAGGAGGGGGGGGGGAGTTAGTAGCATCAGCAGTACTCCACTTTCACGTAACGTAATGTGGCTTGCGGAATAAGATGTACACTATCTGATCACAAGTATCAGTACACCTATTAATGGACAGTAATATGGAGTGTGTACACCCTTTGCCTTTACAACGGCATGAATTCTGCTGGGGACACTTTCAGTGAGGTTTCTGAATGTCTGTGGAGGAACGGCAGCCCATTCTTCCTCAAGAGCCGAAACCAGAGAAGGTAGTAATATTGGATGCTGGAGTATGGAGCGAACTGAGCGTTCTAACGCATTCCAGAGGTATTCCACTGAGTTCAGGTCGGGACTCTGGGCAGGCCCGTCCATTTCAGGAATATCATTGTCCACAAACTATTGCCTCACTGATGCTGCTTCACGACAGGGTGCACAGTCACACTGGTACAGTCTTAGTTTCCGAACTCTTTCTCTACTGCACGCTGTGCTTCACATGTGTGCATATCCTCCCAGATTTAGCGTTTTCTTAAGCACCATGAGGATACCACACTCTAACCACTAAATCACCCCCATTACCATAACACCACATCCTGTATACTTCACTGCTGACACTACACATATATGGCAGGTAACGCTCTCCAAGCATTCGCCATACTCATATTCCTTCCATCGGATTTCCACAGCGTACAGCGCGATTCATCACTCCATACCGCTCATTTCCAGTCATCTGCTGTCCAGTGGCGCCGCTCCATCACACCACTTTAAGCGTTGCTTAGCAATGACTGAAGAAATGTGTTGCTCATGAGGAGCTGCTCGACCACTGTAGGCGATTTTTTTTAACTTTCTACGCACAGTCATTGCGCTAGCTAGACTGCTGGTAGCATCTTGGAACTCACGAGTGATTCCCACCGCAATTTTTCACAGCCACCCTCAGCTATGCCAGACGGTCCCTGTCCTTCACTACATGAGGTGTCTCTGGTCTCGGTTTAGATGTAGTTGATCCTTCATGTTTCCACTTCACAGTCACATCACCAACACTTGACTTGCACAGCTTCAGAGGGTTTAAGTGTCACTGATGGATTTGTTACTCACAGTGAGATGACATCAGTTTTAGAAAAGGCTGTGTAAGACTGTAAGGATAATTGATCGTTTCATTTCACATAATTTTTGGGTTTATAAGTGGTTTAACAACGAAAGATACTACATTCTCTTTTCTCTATGAGGTACTGGATGGATTAAAGAAAAGGTTTCGAAAGCTAGGCACCTATTTTGATTTATCTAAGGCGTTTGATTGTCTCGATCACAAAATATTGCTCCAGAAGATGGACTATTATTGAATACTGGGAGTAGCTCACAGTTGGTTCACCTCTTACTTTAAGGACAGCCAAAGGACATTCTCTACATTATTAAGAATACCTGTGATGTAGGGTCCGAGTAGGGCACAGTTCAATGGAGAGTACCCCAGGGATCAGTGCTGGGGCCACTCCTGTTCCGTGTTTATATAAGCCATACGCCTTTTAGTATTACAGGTGATTCGAAGATATTTCTGTTCGTTGCTGGTAGTAAAGGATGCTGTGTACAACACTGGCGCTGTTTAAAATAGCGCAGTTCAAGACATGAGTTTATGGCTTGTTGGAAATAAACTGATGCTAAATCACAGTAAGTCTCAGTTTCTACAATTTCTAACATACAACTCAACAAATCTGAGGTTATAATTACACTTAATGGGTATATGATTGGTGAGATTGACCAGTCCAGATTTGTAGGTGTTCGAAAGACAGTAGATTGTCGTGGAAAACGCAAGTTCAGGATCTTGTTCAAAGACTTAATGCTGCTATTTTTACTATTAGAACTGTCTCTGAAGTAAGTTATGGTTCGACACTGACAGTAGTCTACTACGCTTATTTGCATTCGCTTTTGATGTATGGTACTATATTTTGGGGTAACTCTTCCCATGCTCAATGGATATTTTTGGCTCAGAAACGGGCGGTTCTCGCAACAAATGGCATAAGTTGGCGAACCTCTTGTCGACCACTGTTCATTAGCCTAGGTATTCTCACATTGGCCTCTCAATATATATATTCATTTACGTCATTTCTTGCTAACAATATCAGCTTGTGCCCAAGAATTAGCAACTTCCACTCAGTTAATACTAGGCGGAAATGCAAACTGCATTTCGATCGCGCTTCCCTGACCCTTGTGCGGAAATGCGTGCGGCATTCCGCCACATCCATTTTGAGTAAACTACCACAAGAATTCGAAAATCTTAACAGTAATCCGTGCGCTTTCAAGTCTAACCTGAAGAGTTTCCTCATGGATCACCCGTTCTATTCTGTCGAGGAGTTCCTTGGGAAAGTAAACTAATTCTTGTGTTACATTTTTGATTACGTTCACATAAATTTATAGTTTGTCGTCTTTTTAGATTTCATAAACATTTATTTTATATTATCTGTTATTACTTTTCTGTTGTAATTTCGTGTACTGACACGTTCCATGACCATGGAAATTTGCTTCTCAATTTGTTCCTACGGAACTAGATGTGTAAAATAAAATAGATAAATAAATCCAGTGACTAGTACACGTTCGAAGTCAATAACCTCTCCTGAAAGACCCATTCTGCTAGACCCATTCTGCTACAATTGCTTCTCTACTGACAACACAGTACTCTCTGCCTTCTCTTATTTTGGCAGGTTCGCCTCTAATGACATCGAGTGATCAATTACGCATTACATACATGTATCCGGATAGTGCAGAAGTAGATACTAGACGCCAGAGAACGAGGGCAACACCGGAACATCGTCTGCACGACGGAAGGTCACAGTAGACCGTCTTTTGTCAGCAAAGGTGGCATCAGTGGAAGGCAATTGCCGCATTGCGGTCGCCGAGGTCGAAGTTCGAGGTCGATTAGCAGTGCCCCCGGTCGCTTTCAGCTGCTCAAATGTTTTTTACAACACTAGCAGGCGCTTTGAAGTATTTGCATTAACGGAATTGTTCGGCCGTAATTAATAGAGACTCAAATTAAAAGTAACAGGTTAAAGAATACTAAGACGATCTATACAATTCCTCAACTGCTACACATGACCTATCGTGATTAATAGTGAAAACTGTCATGGATGAAAGCATATGAAAATACATGCAAAAACGTTCCACTAAACGAGACGAGATTTCTACGATATAACTGCGGTTGTGAGCTTACGAAGAGCTACTGATCTCAGTATGAAATATTATCCAGTTAGCATAAATGCGTTTTAAATATAAATTTTTCGATTAAGTCTACATCTAATTGGGCTAAGATTTGACGGAAACTCACAAGCTGTTGTAAGCTCTCCTTTTTGGAATTTACGGATATTATTGTTTATTTAGTTGATCGGTGATCAGATTTTTGAGCGAGACGACTTGAAACACATCACACCTACCAAAGAAATAAGCCGATTACCTGTTTGTTCGTCACGTACCTGTAATTAGTGACCATTTGTGTTGTCGTAATCACTTCATCTCATCTTCACCGCAAAGACGCACAAGTCTGCGAAGTGGCATCGAACAGAAAGACTTGAATTAGGCGGCGAACAACGTCAGATGTGTTCTTCCGGCTAACAACGCCATACAATCATTTCATATAATCGATTTGGTAAATACATGTGATAAGAATCTGTTAGAAATGACAACATGGTTTTTCTAAACTTACGTTAATGGTTGCTTACTAACAGCGTTGCTGCCTTTACCTTCCATACCCACACTTTTGTAATCAACGCTGATAATTTGTCATCCCATAGACGTCACCACTTAATTGATATTGCCTTTTTTTATCGATACTAGTTTCAACTTTCAGTCCAGTCTCTGTAGGTTGTCCGTTCACGTAAATTCCAACCAATAACTTCAATTCTACTCACACTAAAAAGGTACTCACTCCTTTCACTTAACTTTTATATATATGATTGTTAACTGATAACGACTCGACTTCTAAATGCAGTTCCTCCTTCCTCACAACTTTTATTGCAATTCATCCTCATCTTTTCTTCTTTTCCGGTTTTCACACAGTTTATTATTCATTTTGCTACATCGTTCTGCATCAGTTATGCAAGCCCAGAAATTTATTTCTCAAATTTCCACCTATGATTTAGACTAACAGATGCCTTCTGGAGTGTAAGCCTCCCTTTGCCTGTGCTAGCTTGTTTCTAATGTAATTATTTCACTTGTGATGCGTTATTTGCTTCCAGTGTAGCAGAATTCATCCTCATTATGTTCGGTTTGCTGCTAATCTCATTTCTGCTTATCCTCAATATTTTAATCATTCTTTCGTTTACTTTCAATCCATATTCTGTGGTCATCAGACAATTCATTCCATTCAATGTGTCTTGTAATTCTTCTTCGCTTTGGGACAGGCTAGCAATGTCACCACGCAGCGAATCGCTGATGTCTATCACTGCTGGCTTCCAATCACACACAAAATCTTTTATTTATACTTCGTAGCCTATTCGATATTCAGGTTGAACAGAATAAAAGAATGACACCATTCCTGCCTTGAGCCCTTTTTAATCCTAAGCTTCCATTTTCACAGTTCCCTCTTGATTCTTGTACGGAAGTGATGATCCAAAACATTATTGTCACCTGTTTAACCGCGAAATATAGCACCGATTCTGCGTCGCATGGATTGGACAAATCTTAGGTAGCGTTTCAGGCGTGTGTGACAACAAAAATGTGCTCACTGGTCACGCAATTCACATACATTATAGGGCAAGCGTTTGTGATCGTGAAGCTGATGTTCGATTGCGTTTCAGGTGAGTTTCATCGGATTCAGACTAGTGGTGATGATAAGATATCGATAAATAGGTATTTTTCCCAAAAAGTTTCGATAAATAATGGCGATATCACTTTTCCCAATATATCTATATATTGGTACCGAAGTGGCAATAGCAAGTACCGATATTTTTATTTTATATTACACTCTCTCAGGATTTGAAATTGTTCTTTTGGAATTATAGGACATAATTTTACTTTCAGTGTGTGGAGGAGTTTACTACGTTTTGAGCTTTTATCACGTCCAGTCTTTCTCTTTGACTGTGTGAAGCAAGTATGGGTGGCACAAGAAGAAGTCTGATCGCACTGGGAGATGGTGGTATGAATTCAATAACAAGATTTCCGATGTGGAGAAACACCAGAACAGTTCCGTTAAAAAAACAATCTTTAATGAGGGGGACTGCTGACATAATCAAGCTCGGCGCTGCTAAGATAAACTGCAACGTTCAACTTCACCACGCAATTTGGACACTACAGCTGCTAGGTCACTGGCGTTTGCAGAAATGAAAAATCAAGGAAATCGACATTAAGTGTTCCGGACAACTCCAATATGTGACGAAACCGAACGATGGTGACCTATGGGACACGTTTTCTTGTGCCACTCACATGCAGTTACCATTGTTAGCAAAGTGGTTGTCGCCAAACGTTAACATGTTTCCTTTTCCTTCCAATTCTTGCTCTAAGATGAATATGCTGGCTGTTACCTTGTTGATGTACAGAATGTGTAATATTAATCAGTACTTAAATATAAAGGTCTCAAACCGGGAGTATATTTACAATGTGAGCCAATATTTTTATAGGCCGGTATGTCGATATTATTTTGGTCGACATATCGATATTTTTTTGATGTACTGAAGGCAAATTTTGAGACTTTTAAATATCGATATGTCGGATTCCCGATGTTTTTGAAAATATCAACAGTCCTAATTCAGACCAGAGGAATCTCATGTCAAAGACAGCAACTCTCATGCTCCTTACGCCACTGTTACACAATTCTGTCCTTGTGACACTGGAAGATGCTGTCGCCGTAGGGAAGACATCAAAAATGAAATGGTGCAGATAGTACGCAATAATGTTCACGTGTTTCACAGCTGTCATGCCTCATGGAAGACCAGGTGGATGTGGTCCATAGCATAAAAATGCCCCCGCCGGCCTGCTTCCGTAGCGCGGTACGTGTTTCGAGCAATCGTTTGCCTAGACGACGGCGTACCGACAAACAACCGTCGACCTTACGTAACAAGAAAAGTGATTCATCCGACCAGGGGACACGCTGCCATTGATCGTGATTATCTCGATGATCCACAGCCGTCTGTGATCGTAATTATTAGGTTGCTGCATAACATCGTAGCGTTTTTCCATAACTTTCAAAAAAAGGCGATTCTCGTTGCGGCGGAATCTTCTAGCGATAGTTCAATCACCAACTTTTTCCTTCGAATGAGAAATTTTTTTGTTGATGCCGACCTACATAGGGAGGAACGATCATCATAATGAAATAAAGGTAGTCAGATCTCGAACGGGGAGATGTAAGTTTTCGTTTTTTGCGCGCGCTGTCCGACAGTGGGACAATAGAGAATTATTGTGAAGGTGGTTCGATATATCCTCTTCCAAGCACTGAAGTCTGATTTGCAGAGTCTCATTGTAGATGCAGATGTGACCAAAAGATACTTGTAACAGAGACCTTAGTCATCAGCAATATGCCAGGATGGTCCATTGATCGTGACTGGGCCAAATATCTCATGAAATAAGCGTCAAACGAAAAAACTACAAAGAACGAAACTTGTGTAGCTTGAAGGGGAAAACAGATGGCGCTATGGTTGGCCCCCTAGATGGCGCTACCATAGGTCAAACGGATATCAACTGCATTTTTTTTAATAGGAACCCCCTTTTTTATTACATATTCGTGTAGTACGAAAAGAAATGTGAATGTCTTAATTGGACCACTTTTTTCGCTTTGTGATAGATGGCGCTGTAATAGTCACAAACATATGGCTCACAATTTTAGACGAACAGTAGGTAACAGGTAGGTTTTTAAAATTAAAATACAGAACGTAGGTACGTTTGAACATTTTACTTCGGTTGTTTCAATGTGATAGATGTACCTTTGTGAACTTATCATTTCTGAGAACGCATGCTGTTACAACGTGATTACCTGTAAATATCACAGTAATGCAATAAATGCTCAAAATGATGTCCATCAACCTCAATGCATTTGGCAATACGTGTAACGACATTCCTTTCAACAGCTAGTAGTTCGCCTTCCGTAATGTTCGCATGTGCATTGTCAATGCGCTGACGCATGTTGTCAGGCGTTGTCGGTGGGTCACGACAGCAAATATTCTTCAACTTTCCCCACAGAAAGATATCCGGGGACGTCAGATCCGGTGAACGTGCGGGCCATGTTATGGTGCTTCGACGACCAATCCACCTGTCATGAAATATGCTATTCAATACCGCTTCAACCGCTCGCGAGCTATGTGCCGGACATCCATCATGTTGGAAGTACATCGCCATTCTGTCATGCAGTGAAACATCTTGTAGTAACATCGGTAGAACATTACGTAGGAAATCAGCATACATTGCACCACTTAGATTGTCATCGATAAAATGGGGGGCCAATTGTCCCTCCTCCCATAATGCCGCACCATGCATTAACCCGCCAAGGTCGCTGATGTTCCACTTGTCGTAGCCATCGTGGATTTTCCGTTGCCCAATAGTGCAAATTATGCCGGTTTACGTTACCGCTGTTGGTGAATGACGCTTCGTCGCTAAATAGAACGCGTGCAAAAAATCTGTCATCGTCCCGTAATTTCTCTTGTGCCCAGTGGAAAAACTGTACACGACGTTCAAAGCCATGCAATTCTTGGCCCATAGAAATATGGTACGGGTGCAGTCGATGTTGATGTAGCATTCTCAACATTCACGTTTTTGAGATTACCGATTCTCGCCCTATTTGTCTGCTACTGATGTGCGGATTAGCCGCGACAGCAGGTAAAACACCTACTTGGGCATCATCATTTGTTGCAGGTCGTGGTTGACGTTTCAGACGTGGCTAAACACTTCGTGTTTCCTTAAATAACTTAACTATCCGGCGAACGGTCCAGACACTTGGATGATGTCGTCCAGGATACCGAGCAGCATACACAGCATATGTCCGTTGGGCATTTTAATCACAATATCCATACATCATTACGATGTCGACCTTTTCCGCAATTGGTAACGGTCTATTTTAACACGGTAATATATCACGAAGCAAATACCGACCGCACTGGCGGAATGTTACGTGATACCACGTACTTACACGTTCGTGACTATTGCAGCGCCACCTATCACAAAGCGAAAATCGTGGTCCAACTAAAACATTCATATTTCTTTACGTACTAAGCGAATATGTAATAAAAAAAAATTGGGGTTCCTATTTAAAAAAACGCAGTTGATATACGTTTGACCTATGGCAGCGCCATCTAGTGGGCCAACCATAGCGCCATCTGGTTTCCCCTAGACGAGTTTCGTTCTTTGTAGTTTTTTCGTTTGATGCTTATTTCGTGAGATATTTGGCCCGGTCACTATCAATGGACCACCCTGTATATTTTGTTTCGCTGTTTACAATAGTCTGTCAACGCTGGGATAACTTTTCTATTGCGCGACTGCATAAACCACACCGTCTTGAGGCAAAGAACTCGTTGAGCCATGTACGGAGCGCATTTTACCAGGTTGGGAAGTTCTCTGTAGGTTGGTCGATAGAGTACGGAAAAGGTGAAAATATCGGGGTGCAAGATCGGGTGAATAAGGTGGGCACGGAATGACTTCCGAAGACAACTCTTGTATAGTGTGTTTTGTCAGAGTAGCAGAAGGCGGACGGGCTTTATTGTGGAGCAGCATCACTTCATGCAGTCTTCCTGGTCGTTGTTCTTGGACAGCGTCAGGAAGACGTCTCAGTTGTTCACAAGTCAGCAGTGATGGTTACATCACGGGGAAGCAATCCGTAGTACACCACAGTATCGCTGCTCCACCGCGTGCATAACATTGCCTTTTATCGACGCGCATAGGTCTTTGTACGTGGAGATGCTGCTTTGTTTGGACTCTACTATTCCTTTCTTTCGTTTATGTTAGCGTAAGGGCACCATTTCCCGTCAACTTTAACGATACGGTATTGGAATGGTCGACATTACCTACATCTACATTTATAATCCGCAAGCCACCCAACGGTGTGTGGCGGAGGGCACTTTACGTGCCATTGTCATTACCTCCCTTTTCTGTTCCAGTCGCGTTTGGTTCGCGGGAAGAACGACTGCCGGAAAGCCTCCGTGCGCGCTCGAATCTCTCTAATTTTACATTCGTCATCTCCTCGGGAGGTATAAGTGGAGGGAAGCAATATATTCGATACCTCATCCAGAAACGCACCCTCTCGAAACCTGGCGAGCAAGCTACACCGCGATGCAGAGCGCCTCTCTTGCAGAGTCTGCCACTTGAGTTTGCTAAACATCTCCGTAACGCTATCACCAAATAACCCTGTGACGAAACGCGCCGCTCTTCTTTGGATCTTCTCTATCTCCTCTGTCAACCAGACCTGGTGTGGATCCCACACTGATGAGCAATACTCAAGTATAGGTCGAACGAGTGTTTCGTAAGCCACCTCCTTTGTTGATGGACTACATTTTCTAAGGACTCTCCCAATGAATCTCAACCTGGTACCCGCCTTACCAAAAATTAATTTTATATGACCATTCCACTCCAAATCGATCCGTACGCATACTCCCAGATATTTTACAGAAGTAACTGCTACCAGTGTTTGTTCCGCTATCATATAATTATACAATAAAGCATCCTTCTTTCTATGTATTCGCAATATATTACATTTGTCTATGTTAATGGTCAGTTGCCACTCCCTGCACCAAGTGCCTATCCGCTGCAGATATTCCTGCATTTCGCTGCAATTTTCTAATGCTGCAACTTCTCTGTATACTACAACATCATCCGCGAGAAGCCGCATGGAACTTTCGACACTATCTACTACGTCATTATATATATATTGTGAAAAGCAACGGTCCCATAACACTCCGCTGTGGCACGCCAGAGGTTACTTCAACGTCTGTGGACGTGTCTCCATTGAGAACAACATGCTGTGTTCTGTTTGCTAAAAACTCTTCAATCCAGCCACACAGCTGGTCTGATATTCCGTGGGCTCTTACTTTGTTTATCAGGCGACAGTGCGGAACTGTATCGAACGCCTTCCGGAAGTCAAGGAAAATGGCATCTACCTGGGAGCCTGTATCTAATATTTTCTGTGTCTCATGAACAAATAAAGCGAGTTGGGTCTCACACGATCGCTGTTTCCGGAATCCATTTGATTCCTACAGAGTAGATTCCGAGTTTCCAGAAATGGCATGATACGCGAGCAAAAAACATGTTCTAAAGTTCTACAACAGTCGATGACAGAGATATAGGCCTATAGTTTTGCGCATCTGTCCTTCTTGAAAACTGGAACTACCTGTCCTCTTTTCCAATCATTTGGAACCTTCCGTTCCTCTAGAGACTTGCGGTACAAGGCTGTTAGAAGGGGGCAAGTTCTTTCGCGTACTCTGTGTAGAATCGAATTGGTATCCCGTCAGGTCCAGTGGACTTTCCTCTGTTGAGTGATTTCAGCTGCTTTTCTATTCCCTGGACACTTATTTCGATGTCACCCATTTTTTCGTTCGTGCAAGGATTTAGAGAAGGAACTGCAGTGCGGTCTTCCTCTGTGAAACAGCTTTGGAAAAAGGTGTTTAGTATTTCAGCTTTACGCGTGTCATCCTCTGTTTCAATGCCATTATCATTCCAGAGTGTCTGGATATGCTGTTTCGATCCACTTGCTGATTTATCGTAAGACCAGAACTTCCTAGCCAATTGATGATGAGCAAGCAGAGATGCACATACGGGTACCAGGTGTTTTTTGTGATTTTGGCTTAGAACATGCAGTACCCATACACCAGATTTTTCGACCTTCTCCACTGCATGCAAAATGTCTCACGATGGTGGAGTGATCAAAATTCATCAAATTTGCCACTTCTCGAGTACACTGCCGTGGATCATTGTGGATTAAAGCATTTAAACGACCACGATCGTCGTCGAACCCCAAAGGTCTTCCTGAAGGTGGAGAGTAGCGAATGTTAAAACGATCCTTCTTAAAACGAGAAAACCGTTTTCAGTCTCGCTCTGTCCTATGGAATTATCCCAGTACACGGCGCTCATGTTTCTGGCTGACTCGACTGCTGTCGCCTCTCTGTTAACCTCTAACAGAAGATTATCTCGGAAATGTTCTGATTTCTCGACTCGGCACTTCATTTTCTAGCATCCACACCTCCACTCAGTCTCTCTACGTGACGAACTGAGATTATGTAAACCCAACTAGCAACAGTGAACCACAAATAAAAAATTACAGTCGGTAAATAATCCCGTAGCAACCGGAATGTCAACTGCAAAACCAAAACGCCATTAACTTATGCACCTACCTAAAACAATGGGAAAACGTAGACGTTGTCTGCTGCGTATCCCCCACATTCAACAATGTGCATTGAACGGTGTGCTCCAAACTGCATCGGCGTTGTACTCTGTCTTCTGATTTCCCACAGACCGCCGCCTATCCTGCTTTTCAGAGCAAGCAAACCTCTAACTCTCACGTTCTGTCATGAGGCTTGGACGTCCAACACCTTGTGGCCTACAAGTGGTTTCACCGTCATTCAACCACTCCCCATAGAAGCTCACGACTGCAGCACGCGAACAGCCGACAAGCTTCGCCATTTCCAATATGCTTGTTCCCAGGCGCCGCGCCATAACAGTCTGCCTTTGTCACTCTCTTATGACAATGGATTTCGACGTTTGGGACCCATATGTCTCTAAAATGATTCACCGTTCGTCTCTGCTCCAATATACACTCATGCTCATAAATTAAGGATAATTGCAGAATGTGGTGCCACACAACGTGGCATTACACAAAACTGGCGCTGATAGCATAGGCACATAGGGAACACACACGACACAGATCTGTAAGTCCACGATATTGGTGATACGTTGAGAAAACCGTCCCGAAACACATGTACTACAAAACGCCACAGTTTCCTGCGCATGTACCCCGACATCAATATGGGATATGATCACCATGCACACGTACACAGGCCGCACAACAGGTTGGCATACTCTGGATCAGGTGGTCGAGCAGCTGCTGGGGTATAGCCTCCCATTCTTGCAACCAGTGCCTGTCAGAGCTCCTGAAGTGCCGTAGGGGTTTGAAGACGAGCAGCGATACGTCGACCGAGAGCATCCCAGACGTGCTCGATAGGGTTTAGGTCTGGAGAACAGGCAGGCCACTTCATTCGTCTGATATCTGCTGTTTCAAGACACTTCTCCACGATAGCAGCTCAGTGGGGCCGTGCATTATCATCCATCAGGAGGAAGGTGAGTCCCACTGCTTCCCTGAAAAGGCGGACATACTGGTGCATAATGACGTCCCGATACACCTGACCTGTTACAGTTGTCAAAGACATGCAGGGGTGTACGTGCACCAATCATAATCCCACCCCACACCATCAAACCACTACCTCCATACAGGTCCCTTTCAAGGACGTTAAGGGAATGGTATCTGGTTCCTGGTTCACGCCAGATGAAAACCCGGCGAGAATCACTGTTCAGACTATACCTGGACACGTCCGTGAACGTAACCTATGATCACTATCCCAGTGACCATGTACTGCGTTCTTGACACCAGGCTTTACGGGCTCTCCTGTGACCAGAGGTTAGTCGAATGCATCTTGCAGGTCTCCGGGCGAATAAACCATGTCTGTTCAGTCGTCTGTAGACTGTGTGTCGGAAGACAACTGTTCCAGTGGCTGCACCTACACACCTCTGCGTATGTGGACTGCTGCCAGCGCCACCGAGCGACGACCGCAGGTCAAATGCACCGCATGGTCATACCCCGAGGTGATTTAAATCTACAAACCGCCCACCACAGCGTTGTTTCACCATGTATCAGCATTATCCTTAATTTATGAGCATGAGTGTATTTCTTACCGCATCACGTATCCGCATAGTCACCATGCGTCGTCAGCCTCGTAGTGGGGCGTGGTCATAAGGTTTTGGCTTATCCGCGCACATTTCTAGCCTACAGTTTCTATAATGGAATACATAACTAAACGAAAGGTAGCTATCACAATCAGAATAACGGCATCGAATTCCAACATCATTGAAAGGAGTGTTGACACATATTTCAGTTTCGATCGCAACTACTGATTGACCGTAGAAGTTGCTGTCAGGATATATTTCTTGTTCTTCTTGATGTTAAGACGGCAATTTCTAACTTCGTCTATTGGCCTCTAACGGAACCACGGGAACCATTCTGCTCAACGTTTTCATCTAAATGACAGATCACCATCAATACTCTAATACACTAAGTGATCACAAGTATCCGGACACTTGGTTGAAAATGACTTACAAGTTCGTGGCGCCCTTCATCGGCAATGCTGGAGTTCAGTGTGGTGTTGGCCCACCCTTCGCCTTGATGACAGCTTCCACTCTCACAGGCATACGTTCAATCAGGTGCTGGAAGGTTTCTTGGGGAATGGCAGCCCATTCTTCACGGAGTCCTCCACTGAGGAGAGATATCGATGTCGGTCCGCGAGACCAGGCACGAAGTCGGCGTTCCATTACACCCTAAAGGTGTTCTATAGGATTCAGGTCAGGACTCTGTGCAGGCCAGTCCATTGCAGGGATGTTATTGTCGTGTAACCACTCCGTCACAGGTCGTCTATTACGTACAGGTGCTCGATCGTGTTGAAAGATGCAATCGCCAGTCTGAATTTATCTTCAACAGTGGGAAGCAAGAAAGTGCCTAAAACATCAATGTAGGCCTATGCTGTCATATTGCCACGCAAAACAACAAGGTGTGCAAGCCCTTCCATGAAAAACATGACCACACCGTAACACCATCGCCTCCGAATTTTACTTTTGGCGCTACATACGATGGCAAATGACGTTCACTGGGCATTCGCCATACCCACACCCTGCCATCGGATCGCCACATTGTGTACCGTGATTCATCACTCCACACAAGGTTTTCCCACTGTTCAATCGTCCAATGTTTACGCTCCTTACACCAAGGGTCGTTTGGCATTTACCGGTGTGACGTGTGGCTTATGAGCAGCCGCTTGCGCATGAAATCCAAGGTTCCTCACATCCAGCCTAACTGTAATAGTAATTGTACTGGATCCTGATGAAGTTTGAAATTCCTGTGTGATGGTATGGATAGATGTCTGCCTATTACACATTATGACCCTTTTCTACTGTCGGAGCTCTCGGTCAGTCAACAGATGAGGTCGCCTGTACGCTTTTGTGCTGTACGTGTCACTTCACATTTCCACTTCACTATCACATCGGAAACAATGTACCTACGGATGTTTAGGAGTGTGAAAATCTCGCGTACAGACGTATGACATAGGTGGCACCCAATCACCTGACCACGTTAGAAGTACGTGAGTTCCGCGGAGCGCTCCATTCTGTTCTCTCACGATGTCTAATGACTACTGAGGTCGTTGATATGGAGTACCTAACAGTAGGTGGCAGCACAATGCACCTAGTATGAAAAACGTATGTTTTTGGGTGTGTCCGGATACTTTTGATCACATAGTGTGTGAGGAGCTATGGAGAGGTTTAGTTCCCATCCCACACATTAGCGGAATATCTGATGTTGAGAAATTTCACTTCAGCACCATTTCCACGTCTTCCAACCCATGTAAAGCTAGATTTTTCCCCATATTTCTTATACTGGTTGCTTCGATTTTTCCGTGGCTAGGGTGTGCCTCATACACCTTGCACTTCAAAATGGCACACAGATATTCTACAGGAATGAAAATGAGGGTTGAAGTGTTTTCAAATCACTCAATACGACATCTGTTTCTTCAACAAGGTCAGATGTTTTACATAAAAAATCTTGTTTCTACTTGAAATTTAGTAAGTGTTTAATTTTTTTGAGCTATTTAAAATGAGCGATGTTTTAGACCGAATTTCTTTCCGAAACAGTTTCTATCTCTTATGAAAGCTAAACACACTCTGCCCTTAATAAATATTAAGTTTTCTACTCCTTTGTAATAATATGTTAAGTGTTTGTAAATGCTGTATAACGTTTTTAATAAAAGCCATATCTAACAACTACTCTGGATCATCAATAGATGAAAACTTTCATTTTTATTGCTTAAATTGTTTGATTAAATCTAATAACTGGACAAATATTGGCAGAACATTGCCAACTGATAGCTATCTCACTGAGCAATACTACGATACATCATCAATAATCTCGTTATCATTCATTACTTCAACAAAGGATTGTTTTAGCATTTGAGATGATATATTTGACAATTTTTAGAACTACCTGTGTTATATGTGATTACTGAAAATATTATGGTGCTTAATGTTCTTTGTTAACAATGCAAGGGACCGGTATTCATTGTTAATAGGCCTGAGGGCTCTTCCACCATTTCCCAGGTAATACACATCCAATAAATGCGTCAAGCTGTGGTTGATCTTGGATTTCTATAGATGCATCCAAAGCTACAAGGCGAGACTCGTTGATGGAAACAAGATTTTTTCGAAAATTACATACAATGTCACTGTTGATAACAAAAATCCCCTGTCCATTGAATGCCTAGCAGCGGGCGTTTGGTCAACCATTTGTTTAAGTTTCTTATTTTTCGAGCCTGAAACAGAAGCAACGTTCTTGGTTATAAACTTCCGCTCTGTGTAAGATTTCTTTGCTTCTGCATTATTAAAAGCCAAATCGAATAAAGCTTCAGTTGTTAAATCTCCTTCCTGCCATAACCCTACAGTAAATATTCAACTGACGTCACTTTTGTTTTCAGAATGAACAGAACGAACAACCCTGCAGGCAGTGGATAAGCGATGTTTCGCGTTATCCTTTCTTGTAGGAGCGCTTGCCCTGCAATTTTCACAGAAGAACTGTGAAATTTGTGTTATGACCAGACGAAACTACATTCATCTGGCTCTAACTGTGGGATCTTTGGTAGCCCTGGGAGATGGCTAATTGGAACTACAACATATGAAATATTAGTTCACTTTATTACATGAATGATAAAAATATTTACTTAATTTAATACAATTCTTTGCCACAGGAGTGCTTCACAATTTACAGCTGATATTGACTATTAAAGCATCACTTGATTTGAAACTTCCTGGCAGATTAAAACTGTGTGCCCGACCGAGACTCGAACTCGGGACCTCTGCCTTTCGCGGGCAAGTGCTCTACCAACTGAGCTACCGAAGCACGACTCACGCCCGGTACTCACAGCCTTACTTCTGCCAGTATCTCGTCACCTACCTTCCAAACTTTACAGAAGCTCTCCTGCCTTCACACACACACACACACACACACACACACACACACACACAAGTCACACTAGCCTTTGCCCAGTGGCTTCGTATATCAGGGTGTATACGTGGACAAGGTAGAGCACTTGCCCGCGAAAGGCAAAGGTCCCGAGTTCGAGTCTCGGTCGGGCACACAGTTTTAATCTGCCAGGAAGTTTCATATCAGCACACACTCCGCTGCAGAGTGAAAATCTCATTCTGGAAACATCCCCCAGGCTGTGGCTAAGCCATGACTCCGCTATATCCTTTCTTTCAGGAGTGCTAGTTCTGCATGGTTCGCAGGAGAGCTTCTGTAAAGTTTGGAAGGTAGGAGACGAGATACTGGCAGAAGTAAGGCTGTGAGTACCGGGCGTGAGTCGTGCTTCGGTAGCTCAGTTGGTAGAGCACTTGCCCGCGAAAGGCAAAGGTCCCGAGTTCGAGTCTCGGTCGGGCACACAGTTTTAATCTGCCAGGAAGTTTCATATCAGCGCACACTCCGCTGCAGAGTGAAAATCTCATTCTGGAAACATCCCCCAGGCAGTGGCTAAGCCATGTCTCCGCTATATCCTTTCTTTCAGGAGTGCTAGTTCTGCTTGGTTCGCAGGAGAGCTTCTGTAAAGTTTGGAAGGTAGGAGACGAGATACTGGCAGAAGTAAGGCTGTGAGTACCGGGCGTGAGTCGTGCTTCAGTAGCTCAGTTGGTAGAGCACTTGCCCGCGAAAGGCAAAGGTCCCGAGTTCGAGTCTCGGTCGGGCACACAGTTTTAATCTGCCAGGAAGTTTCATATCAGCGCACACTCCGCTGCAGAGTGAAAATCTCATTCTGGAAACATCCCCCAGGCTGTGGCTAAGCCATGTCTCCGCTATATCCTTTCTTTCAGGAGTGCTAGTTCTGCATGGTTCGCAGGAGAGCTTCTGTAAAGTTTGGAAGGTAGGAGACGAGATACTGGCAGAAGTAAGGCTGTGAGTACCGGGCGTGAGTCGTGCTTCGGTAGCTCAGTTGGTAGAGCACTTGATCGCGAAAGGCAATGGTCCCGAGTTCGAGTCTCGGTCGGGCACACAGTTTTAATCTGCCAGGAAGTCTCATATCAGCGCACACTCCGCTGCAGAGTGAAAATCTCATTCTGGAAACATCCCCCAGGCTGTGGCTAAGCCATGTCTCCGCTATATCCTTTCTTTCAGGAGTGCTAGTTCTGCATGGTTCGCAGGAGAGCTTCTGTAAAGTTTGGAAGGTAGGAGACGAGATACTGGCAGAAGTAAGGCTGTGAGTACCGGGCGTGAGTCGTGCTTCGGTAGCTCAGTTGGTAGAGCACTTGCCCGCGAAAGGCAAAGGTCCCGAGTTCGAGTCTCGGTCGGGCACACAGTTTTAATCTGCCAGGAAGTTTCATATCAGCGCACACTCCGCTGCAGAGTGAAAATCTCATTCTGGAAACATCCCCCAGGCTGTGGCTAAGCCATGTCTCCGCTACATCCTTTCTTTCAGGAGTGCTAGTTCTGCATGGTTCGCAGGAGAGCTTCTGTAAAGTTTGGAAGGTAGGAGACGAGATACTGGCAGAAGTAAGGCTGTGAGTACCGGGCGTGAGTCGTGCTTCGGTAGCTCAGTTGGTAGAGCACTTGCCCGCGAAAGGCAAAGGTCCCGAGTTCGAGTCTCGGTCGGGCACACAGTTTTAATCTGCCAGGAAGTTTCATATCAGCGCACACTCCGCTGCAGAGTGAAAATCTCATTCTGGAAACATCCCCCAGGCAGTGGCTAAGCCATGTCTCCGCTATATCCTTTCTTTCAGGAGTGCTAGTTCTGCTTGGTTCGCAGGAGAGCTTCTGTAAAGTTTGGAAGGTAGGAGACGAGATACTGGCAGAAGTAAGGCTGTGAGTACCGGGCGTCAGTCGTGCTTCGGTAGCTCAGTTGGTAGAGCACTTGCCCGCGAAAGGCAAAGGTCCCGAGTTCGAGTCTCGGTCGGGCACACAGTTTTAATCTGCCAGGAAGTTTCATATCAGCGCACACTCCACTGCAGAGTGAAAATCTCATTCTGGATCACTTGATTTGACTATTAAAGCATCACTTGATTCACTAGTTAACAAACTGTTCTCTTGAAGCACAAAATGTTCAACATTCGCAAAAGTATATTTCCATGTGAGACTTGAACAAAACTTTAGTTCTACTCAACGATGCTGACTGCTTTAGCTGGGGTCATGAACTGGGCAGAGTGCTGCCATGTCCGGCTCTATATTGACTTCGGGGTGAGGGCGCTGCCATACTGAAAGGTGTGATTTTCAGGAGCACCTCCCATTCGTTGTTGCGGAATCCAGCGAGTCCTCGCTAACGTGTGTGCTACTACTTTCGTGTGGCACAGTGACCTCTGGATGATACCACAGTTGGAGGTAGGAAATGAGGTACTGGCAGAAATAAAGTTTTGAGGACTGGTCCTCGATCATGCTTGGGTAGCTCAGTTCATAGACCACTCGCCTATGAAGGGCAAAGGTCCCGGGATTGAGTCTTGATCTGGCACACATTTATAACCTGCCAGTAAGTTTCACTTTTGCTTTCCTTAACAGAGGAGAAGTCCCAAAGGTTGTGGACATGTAATTATAGGAACTTTTCTTCTCTTTTTAGCCAATACTACCTCTTGTAGCAATATGTGATACTTCCAAATCCTGTCCTTGAAAGCAAAGCTTCGTTCTCCAGTATCGTCATCTCAGACTCAAACTCTACCCCACAAACCATCCATTCAGTAACGTCCAACAACAAAGCATTCCTCATCCGTAGAGAAGCTGTCGAGTTATCTTCAACAATGGTGTGCCATGCATAGATATTACCGAACCTGCCACCTACACTACGCAGTATCAGTTTGACTGCCATTAACGGCTTAATCACAAACACTATAGTGTCATGACACGCCTGCTGCATCACCTTCTCACGTAAATCTCTTTCTCCACAGTAAAATTAAGAGGCTAACATCTTCATCGTATTTGCTTGTTATCTACATTTCCTCTATTAGGGAAGGGTTGCAGTTGAGTCTTTGATTTATAAAGAATGTGATGTGGGTGGTAGGAATTAGGAGACGAGTAAGCCTGTTGTTAGAGAGGAAAACGGTGTATTGAAGCCTTCGTTTGGGATTGAATGTGTGGGATAGATTACAGCTGAAAGTGAGGGTAGACCTCAGGGATTATTTCATCTGGGAGAAAGAGCTCTTTAATGCTCCTTTGAGAAAGACTGTAGGATTGTTGGAGATCAATTAAAGTAGGATGTACTGCGGTGGAGAATTAACGTGCCATCGTTCCCAAAAATGCTGGACACAATAGGGTGTTAAGACTCAAGTTAACGGTAGATGTAGAACAGAGGAAGAGCTTGTAAGTGTCTGAGGTTTACATGCTGTACAAGCTGGCACAGGATGTTGGTAGATGATGTGTCACATCAGAAAAGTGAGGCAGCGCTTTGGAGGGAGTGATAAGACTTGAGTGAACTGGGGTTCGAGCGGAGATTTGCACTAGCTGAGAATGAGAAGCTCGTGAGTATGGACGATGATTCTCATGTTCTGTCAAATACTAATGTCAAGAGCCGTCAAGAGACCAAATATTAAAATGCTTTTAGGCAGAAAACTGGAAAATAAAATTGAGGAACTGTTACATGAAAGGTGAAGACACGAGAGAGGAAGTTCTGACGTTCCATTTGATAACGGAAGCAAGATTTAAGAAAAATCAAGACACATTCGTAGGATCTGTCGAACTAGGAAAAGAGGTCGTCATTGTAATATGTTGCAAGACGTTCGAAATTCGCACAGAAAACTAGAGAGAAAGACGGGTGATACACAACATGTACAAGAACCAAGAGGGATCAATACAACTGCAAGACCAAGAACGAAATTTTACGATTAAAAATGGTTGAGACAAGAATGCGGCCTTTCTCCCCTGCTGTTCAATCTGTACGGAGAAGAAGCAATAACGGATATGAAAGACATGTTCAGGAGTGGGACTAAAATTGAGGGTGATAGAATATCAACAGTAAGATTCGCCCATGACAGGGGTATACTCAGTGGAAGCGAGAATGAATTACAGGATATACTCAACGAAATGAACAGTCTGCTGAATACAGAATGTGAACTTAAGAGTAAACCGAAGAAAGATGAAGGTGATGATGAGTAGCAGAAATCAGATTAATGATGAACTTAATACAAAAAAGTGAACCACGAAGTAGATGTAGTGAAGGAACTCAAAATAACATATAAGGGCAAACCGAAGAAGACATAAAAAGCAGACTAACACAGGAAAAGAGGGCATTCTTGGCCAAGAGAAGTTCACTAGTTTAATAAATGAGCCTTAATTAGAGGAAGAAATTTCTGGAGTGCATTGTTGTGTGGCAGTGAAACACAGACTTACCAAAACCGGAACAGAAGGGAATGGAAGTGTCTGAGATGTGGTGCTACAGAAGAATGTTGAAAATTTGGTGAGTTGATAAGGAAGAAATGAGGGGGTTCTGCACAGAATCGACGAGGAATGAAATACGTGGAAGACACCGATAAGATAGATTTTCAAGATGATATGTGTCAGCGAATAGGTACTAGACTCTAGAGGGACCTGTAGAGGGTTATAACTACACTACTGGCCATTAAAATTGCTACACCATGAAGAAAAGCAGATGATAAATGGGTATTCATTGGACAAATATATTATACTAGAACTGACATGTGATTACATTTTCACGCAGTTTGGGTGCATAGATCCTGAGAAATCAGTACCCACAACAACCACGTCTGGCCGTAATAACGGCCTTGATATGTCTGGGCATTGGGTCAAACATAGATTGGGTGGCGTGTACAGGTACGGCTGCCCATGCAGCTACAACACGATACCACAGTTCATCAAGAGTAGTGACTGGCGTATTGTGACGAGCCAGTTGCTCGGCCACCATTGACCGGACGTGTTCAATTGGTGAGAGATCTGGAGAATGTGCTGGCCAGGGCAGCAGTCGAACGTTTTCTGTATCCAGAAAGGCCCGTACAGGACCTGCAACATGCGGTAGTGCATTATCCTGCTGAAATGTAGGGTTTCGCAGGGATCGAATGAAGGGTAGAGCCACGGGTCGTAACACATCTGAAATGTAACCTTCACTGTTCAAAGTGCCGTTAATGCGAACAAGAGGTGACCGAGACGTGTAACCAATGGCACCTCATACCATCACGCCGGGTGATACGCCAGTATGGCTTTGACGAATTCACGCTTCCAATGTGCGTTCACCGCGATGTCGCCAAACACGGATGCGACCATCTTGATGCTGTAAACAGAACCTGGAGTCATCCGAAGAAATGACGTTTTGCCATTCGTGCACCCAGGTTCGTAGTTGAGTACACCATTGCAGGCGCTCCTGTCTGTGATGCAGCGTCAAGGGTAACCGCAGCCATGGTCTCCGAGCTGATAGTCCATGCTGCTGAAAACGTCGTCGAACTGTTCGTGCAGATGGTTGTTGCCTTGCAAACGTCCCCATCTGTTGACTCAGGGATCGAGACGTGGCTGCACGATCCGTTACAGCCATGCGAACAAGATGCCTCTCATCTCGACTGTTAGAGATACGAGGCCGTTGGGATCCAGCACGGCGTTCCGTATTACCCTCCTGAACCCACTGATTCCATATTCTGCTAACAGTCTTTGGATCTCGACCAACGCAAGCAGCTATGTCGCGATACGATAAACCGCAATCGCGATAGGCTACAATCCGACCTTTATCAAAGTCAGAAACGTGATGGTACCCATTTCTCCTCCTTACACGAGACATCACAACAACGTTTTACCAGGCAACGACGGTCAACTGCTGTATGTGTATGTGAAATCGGTTGGAAACTTTCCTCATGTCAGCACGTTGTAGGTGTCGCCACCGGTGCCAACTTTGTGTGAATGCTCTGAAAAGCAAATCATTTGCATATCACAGCATGTTCTTCTCGTCGGTTAAATTTCGCGTCTGTAGCACGTCTTCTTCGTGGTGTAGCAATTTTAATGGCCAGTAGTGTAATAACTGTACGGGAAGGCCGAGAGTGGAGCATATGCAACAGATAATAGTGGGAAGTTGGGTGTAGTTGCTATCCTGAGATGAAGAGGCTGCCACAGGAGAGAAATTCGTGGCAGGTCGCATAAAACCAGTCAGATGACTGATAACCCAAAAACAGCACTACTATTGGTAACATGTAGATACACTAGATCTCGATCAGAAATGTTTCTCTAAGGGTTTACAATCCAAAAATGTTCCATTATCAAGTTGAAGGCTTGAAGGTGAGAATGCATTCTGAACTCTCGCAGTAGGCAATCAACTAGCGAGGTCAGAGCGGCACCTATTGATTCCGCCAGCAAATGAAGTTTCATCGTGCTAGCCAGCCATCGATTATCAATACGTGTGGCACGAACAGAGGGGCATAAATGTATGCACAGCGGCACGCGAGGGCAGGTATTGGAAGCTTAGGGCCGGATGTGGGGGCGGGTGTGGGGGTGTGGGGGCAGGCAAATTCCATCTCTGTCAAGGCCACACTCCAGCTCTGGCTCTCTGTTTAAGGCACGTCAGGAGAAAACAGGCAGAATTTACTGTTCCTCTCTGCGGCAATTTCCTCAACTTACTTTCGCAATTCACTTGTCAGCTTGGAATCCCATACTTTTTTAAAGTTGTACGGGCGTTTCTTTACCAGGACTCACTTTGTAACGGACCTACATTTCCTGTTAATAAAAATTCTTAAACGACACGTGCACCTAACCATTCTCTGTTGTTTGGGAAAGGCATCAGTTCCGAAGAATAATGAATATCCGGATAAGTGCAGATACAGACATAGCCGAATCGTTATCTAGCGACTACCTTTGCAAGATAGAGGTCGAAAGAAATTTTGACAAAAAAGGTAAAAATAACAGTTAGTGAAATTTGGAGCGAATAAACTGAATCTGTTATAATTTTAGATCACGGCCGCCGGCTCACTGTGTGAGCAAAAATTACTATATGATTACTCATTGTTTGTAGACTATAATTACGAACTAATCGCTCAGTTGTTATCAGGCGAGAACTGAATCGGAAACATTGGGTCGAGGTCAGATGTAAAAATACAGTTATTAGCATTACTTAAAGTTAGGCAGAAAACCAGCAAAATAATTTGTACTGAACACGTGCACGGAATAGTTAATTCTTTGCCAAGCAGTTCACTTAATAAATAGCTTCGCGTTACTCACTGTAATACTAACTATTATTGATTTTGGAAATGCACTTGTTTGCTATTATGCTATTATTTCTGGAAAATTCATCTTTCACAGTATTATTTATAATACCTTACATCGCACCAGAAGCAACTCATCAAAGTAAGGTCCGGCAGGTTTCGTCAAGGCTAGCCATCATTGTAGTTTTTCTTAATTGAATAACAGAGTGTTTAGTGCAGCAGCTGTTATATCATAAAGAACTTTACCTCAGTCATTTATCTAACATGATCCTACGCTATCGCTACTCGCTTTATGACGGACCTCTATTTTCTGTTAATTAAGATTTTTAAATGACGCGTGCACCTCTGTTGTTTGGTAAACATTATACAAATGTAAAGTAAGAATAAGTTGTTTTACACTACACTGTTACGTAATTTTCAAATGTGAGCAGTGTTTGCAATGCACACAAACATTCATTTAAATTATGCTTTTACTCTTTTACTGCGAGTCGTTATTCTTTTAGCAACTAACTGTTCTACCAAGCAACAAAGTTCACTTCTGTTAAAATACAGTTTTGGATAGTTCCCAATTTTGTAATTTGCGCTTCTTTATCTTAGTTATCGAAATTAAATAATCTCATCGCTTTCAATATTTTACTACTCTTCCACTGGTGATATTCTTGGAAGCGTAGGACCCTAATAGGTAAATAACAAAGGGAAAGTTCATTATGCTATAACAGGTGCTGCACTAAACACTCTGTTAGTAAACTAAGAAAAACTACTAAGCTGGCTAGCCTTGTACAACCTAAAGATGATACTTGTCGGATCTTGCTTTGATGATTTGCTTCTGGTGCGATGTAAGGTATTATTCGTCACAACGTGTGGCAAAACGTGTTCTTTGGCCCTATACAACAGCAAAATTCCGGGACTAGGACAACGGTTTTAATTTATCATAAAATTTTATTTTATAATTAGTTTCTTTGAATTAATTCTCTTAGATTTAATCATATGACAATACTAAACGAAATAATAAAAGGTACATATGACAGAGATTACATCAAATATGTGGCTGTAGAACTAATTACGCGAAAAAATTATTAGACGCTGTGTCGTTCTGTTCGTGCACCATCTTGTATCCTGGAATGAAAGGCGTTCTACAAGGAACACGTCATATTTGCAAATGAACTGAGTTTCGTTAACATCTCAACATTTTTTTTCAAACTTGCGGATGTAAATTTTTGTTATTTACAAATACATAGCTTCTGTTTCAAAATGTTTTTAAATTGTAACTAGTTTTTGACAATATTTTTTCTTAATTTGATTTCTCTTACTGTTTATTGTATGTAATAGATTAATAATGTAATATATAGACTATTAAACACAGTATTAATAAGGTTTCCTTGATTGTAACAGTTTTAAATTTAAATGGGATATTTATTCCTAGCTACATGACCCTGTTGTACCTTGTAACGGTTTTCCACATTTGGAAAAACCTTACTTTTCCGAAGTAATTTTTGTAATATGAGAGAAAGACTTCAGCACACACAAAGTGAATGTTATCATTTCAAAATGGAATAAGTAAATTTATTAAACTTCTATTACAGGACTGGCTAGAGGCGAAAGTTTGAAAAGTGTTCCAAGGTACAACACTCTACCCTAATTTTTACAGCAATCAGACAATAGCTACAAAAAAATTGAAACACTTGAAAGGAAAGTAGTGGTTGAGAGGGTAGTGAGAAAGGATTGTGATCCATCCCTGATGTTATTCAATTTGTACACTGAACAAGTAGCAAAGGAAAGCAAGGAGAAATTTTTAAAGAGAATGTATGTTCGGGAAAATGAATAAAAACTTTGAGGTTTGCCAATCACATTGTAGCTCTATTAAAAATAGCAAAGGACTTGGGAGATGAGTAGAACACAATGGACAGTACCTTGGAAAGAGGTTGCAAGGTCAATATAAACGAATGTGGGATATACTGATAAGCCAAAACATTATGACCACAGCCCACCGAGACGATGGATGGAGTTTACGGGCACGTGACCCTGTAACAAGAGTATGTAAGAGGAGGAGACACGAACAGTGGATCACCCTAGCGAAGCCGGCCGGGGTGCCCGAGCGGTTCTAGGCGCTACAGTCTGGAACCGCGCGACCGCTACGACGCAGGTTCGAATCATGCCTCGGGCATGGATGTGTGTGATGTCCTTAGGTTAGTTAGGTTTAAGTAGTCGTAAGTTCTAGGTGACTGATGACCTCAGAAGTCATTTTTTGAACCCTAGCGAAGATATGGGCTGAAAATGGGGAAATCCATTGAGACAAGCGACTTTGACAAAGGACAGATCATTATTACGCAGAGTCTGCGAACGAGCGTCTCGAAAATGGCGAAATCGGTCGAATGTTCACGCACTACTGTCGCGAGCATCTATGGAAAGAGGTAGAAGGACAGTAAAACTACCACTAGGCGCTAATCGTTGGACGTCCATGAACTTCACAGAACGTGAAGGCCTGTCTGCTCCGTAAAGTAGGATAGATGGTGAGCTGTGGCATCTGTACCAAAAAAAATCAATGGCCGTGCACATACAAGTGTTTCGTGCGCACCGTTCATCGTACATCGGTGAAAATGGAACTCCGCAGCAGACCACCCCAACGAGTTCACATGGTGACCCAACGAAATCGTCAGCCACGTTTGCAGTGGGCACGGGATCATCGGGATTCGGCCGTCGACCAATCGAAACGTGTCGGCTCTTCGGGGTGAATCACGTTTTTGCTGCACTAGGTCGATGGTCGTCTCCACGAACGCCGTCATCGAGGCGAACGGCGGCTCGAAACGTGCAGCGCGCCACAAACGCAGGCTGGTGGGAGCAATATTATGCTATGGTAAGCATTTTTCTGCGCTTGCATGGGACCTGTGCCACTAATCGAAGACACGCTGACAGCCGCGAACCACCTTCATCTCTTCACGCTTGATGTCTTCCCCGACGATGATGTTACCTTTCAGTAGTATAATTGTCCATGTCTCGGAGCCAGAACCGTGCTACAGTGGCTTGAGGTGCGTTATGGTGAACTCAAGTTCACGTCTCGGCGATCACCGCCTGATGTAAATCCTATGGAACGCATCTGGGCCCTAGTAGGCGCCATTACGGCGTGCCCAAATCGGCGGCAGTTATTTACGCGAATTACATGACCTGTGCGTAGGCATCTAATTCCATATACCTCCGCAAAGCTACCAACAAACTGTCGAATCCGTGATACGCAGAATCAGTGATGTATATCGTTCCAAAGACGGACAAGCAGGCTATTAAGCATGAAATGATAATTAAATCAAGACCCTAAGCTGTCGACAGACGTTGATATACATCAATGGGGACAGTTGAAAATATGTGCCCCGACTGGGACTCGAACTGGGGATCTCCTGTTTACATGGCTGACGCTCTCTCCATCTGAGCCACCGAGGGCACAGAGGATAGTGCGACTGCAGGAATTTACCCTTTGTACGCTCCCCGTGAGACTCACCTTCCCAACTTAATGTCCACACACTACACGCCTCTGCCCATTAAACTCATTACTCGCGGCAGACAATCTTACCGAGTCCCTTAAGAGTTCGGGCAATGCATGTGAATCCAGCACAGAAGAAGAAGGTCAATGGCCGGTTAGCCTTAACTCTATGAATATGGTATCTGTTCTTTCGGTCATGTCCGAAAGCATAGATACCATCTTCATATAGCTATTAAGCAGCTGGTCATAATGTTTTGGTTCATCAGTGTAAGGCTAATAGAATATGCCCTACTTAACCTTATTTTGATATTTGCGCAAGAAAGTAAATGACGATTGGCGAAATAGAGATGGTATCGCAGGTTCGAATCCTGCCTCGGGCATGGATGTTTGTGATGTCCTTAGGTTAGTTAGGTTTAACTAGTTCTAAGTTCTAGGGGACTAATGACCTCAGCAGTTGAGTCCCATAGTGCTCAGAGCCATTTGAACCAAGAGATGGTATGAAATGCAGAGTAGCAGTAGCAAGAAATGCGTTTCTGCAAGAGAAATTGTTATTATCGTGTTAGGAAGCCCACTCTAAGATAAAAAGAAATGACGCACCACAAAGGAGTTATGTAAATAGATCACAAATTTATATTCACACAGGTATTGGCGGAAAACGCAGAACTGTTTACTTTGGCGGCCGCTGGATGAATGTGTGGCGCTGCAGCACAGTTTCACTGTGCAGCTGGCGAGGATAGTAGACAGTCGGTGTTTCTTTGCGGATTTCATTCCATGTACTCAGTAGGACAGTGACTGCCTCGTAGACAGACCGGTGAGCAGCATACGCAGACGTGCAGCTGGGCTCAAAGAAGCCGGTTGGAGTAATCGGCAAATCGCTCGATGTTTGAACAGAAGCGATGCCACTATTCGGCGATGTTGGCAGGAATGGGAGAACCATGACCGAACACAGCATCAAGAAGGAAGCTGTCGACCTTAAGAGACGACCGAAGGAGAGGACCGGACAATCGTCAGAGAGGCATTCATCGTTATCATCGATCGTATGTGCAACTGGAACTTCGGAGAAAGGGGACTGAGTTCACAGCATCCCTTGCGCCGACAACCGTTGACCTCTGTACACTAACAAGCTCATTTCCAGTGATGTTGGGCACATTCGGCCTGAAATTTCATTGTTTGCAGTTCAACTGTCTTCAGCGATGAGTCCCACTTCGAACTGGGCCCCGATGACCACCGAAAACGCGTTGAAGATGCTCCAGGCAGCAGTGGTGTACCAACCCGACTGTCGCCCCGAGCACGGGGTCCTGGGTTCAATTCCGGGCGGGGTCAGGGTCTTTTCACCTGGCTCGAGATGACTGGGTGTTTGTGTTGTCCACTTCATTTCATCATTATTCATGAAAGTGGCGAGATTGGACTGAGCAAAGGTTCGGAATTTGTACGGGCGCTGATAACCGCGCAGTTGTGGGCCCCACAAACCAAATATCATCATCATCATCATCCGACTGTCGCCCGCCTGCTACCCATGAGTGATGGTGCGCGGTGCCATTCAATTTCATAGCAGGACCGCTTTTGTTGTTATCCGCGGCACCCTTACAGTACAGCCGCGATATTCTACGCCCCGGTTTTGTTGCCACTCACGGCAACTCGTCCTGCGCTTACGAGTACATTTCAGCAAGACAACGCTCGGAGTTACTTGCAAGCAAAATGACATCGCGACTGGCTTTTAACGTGCACTAAATTGAACGAAACAGCAGTAAATTAAGGAAAGTAATGAAAAGTATTTGATAGTCTTTCAAGCAAAACTACCACCCCACCTGTCCCACAGGCCGTCCCTTCTATCCTACCAAAGCCAATCACTTCACCGAGCGAGGTGGCGCAGTGGTTAGCACACTGGACTCGCATTCGGGAGGACGACGGTTCAATCCCGCGTCCGGCCATCCTGATTTATGTTTTCCGTGATTTCCCTAAATCGCTCCAGGCAAATGCCGGGATGGTTCCTTTCATAGGGCACGGCCGACTTCCTTCCCCATCCGCCCCTAATCCGATGAGACCGATGATCTCGCTGTCTGGTCTCCTCCCCCAAAAAACCAACCAACCAACCAATCACTTCACGTCCTACATGGAAGTCAACTTCACAATTAAGCGTGACCTTTAGTCTGACCATTCCACGAATCATTATATCCATGAAATAAGATAGGTGTCCGACAGCTCGTAGTAAATACTGGAGACACATGCATACTACCTGCCTTCCTCATCTGTCTGCTTCTCCCAGCCAAACTTCTTTCCCACATTTCTTTCTTTTTATAGATCACCTACAAATTTATTACATGAAACACAGTCGCAAAATGCAAAACCCTACCTACTAACCAGCCATCCAGGTACCTTCATTTGCACTACACCTACATCTCATCATTCATTTACTACCTTGCTTTCTTCATCCTCCCCCTCCACTACGTCAAACGACTTCCACTTGCAACTATGAAATTGGCCCCTACGTATACGTTTCCTACCAGCGATAGCCTACAACGCTCTATCTTAGCGCAGGATATCCTATCGTATTTTCCTCTTTCTCCTTGGTTCTTCCCTCCCCTCCTCTCCCACCCTTCCCCCGCCTACCCCGAGCCAAAAATAATAATAATAATAATAATAATATGCCTCCTGCAGTTCTTCGTGGTACCATTACTGTAAACACAAATTTTATCTCCATTTTTTGTGAACATGACTGTTTGTCATACCTCGCCATAGAGCGAGGTGGCGCAGTGGTTAGCACAGAGGACTCGCATTCGGCAGAAGGGCGGTTCAAACCCGCGTCCGGCCATCCTGATTTAAGTTTTCCGTCCAGGCAAACGCTGGAATGGTTCCTTTGAAAGGGCACGTCCGACTCCTTTCCCATCCTTACCTAATCCAATAGGACCGATGACTACCCTGTTTGGTCCCCTCCCCCAATTTAACAAACCAACCATACACCACCAGCACGACTATTATATCATATCAGCCGAATCATAGTCATCTGTGTTCACAATCTAATAAAAAAAAGGTGCACCACGAAGGGATTATCCAGATAGAAAGGAAATCGGTAGATGTGATGTATAGACCAACAAATGGTTTCAGAACACTTGGATGATTTATTCGAGAGAAACAGCTCCATAAATTGGGTAAGTCAATAATACGTTGGCCCATCTCTGGTTCTTATGCAAGCAGCTACTCGGCTTCGCATTGATTCGTAGAGTTGTTGCATGTCCTGCTAAGAGATATCGTGCCAAATTCTGTCCAATTGGCGCGTTAGATCGTCAAAATCCCGACAGCCCTGCCCATAGTGCTCCAAACGTTCTCATCTGGGAAGAGATCCGGCAACGTTGCTGGCCAATGCTGGGTGTCGCAGTCACGAAGACAAGCAGTAGAAACTCTCGCTCCGTGCTGGCAGGCATTATCTTGCTGAAATTGAATCTTCTGGGTTGCTTGTCATGAAGGGCAACAAAACTAAGTGTAGAATATCGTCGACGTACCACTGTGCTATAAGGGTGCTGCGGATGATAACCAAAGGGGTCCTGCTACGAAAAGAAATACCACCTCAAACCACTCCTGGTTGTCGGGCCTATATCGGATGACAGTCAGATTGGTATTCCACCGCTCTGACACGACTTCGGCCTGGAATCTCTTTGACTGGATTATAACTGTGTAACCTCCCCACAAAATAATTTTATTAATAAATAATAATATGATTCAAATTTTAGTGTAACCTCAGAACAAAATTTCTTTCCCATTTAACGTGCCCACAAAATTCTTCTCTCATTTAATGTAAGCTCAAAACAGAAAAATTCCTAAACCTCTCAACAGTGAAAATTATAATTATGTCGTTCACATTCATGTGTAACGTCCCAACAAAAAAAAATAAATTCAGTAACCTGGTAATAATACAATGTAACTGACCTCTCAATTAAATTGTCACTCACTTATGACTTTTCCATAATTGAGTGTGAATTTAACCTGGTAAATTTTGGACGTCAGCAGTGCTGCGTCATGGCCCTGAAAGATCATTCTGAATAAAAAAAGCGAAAAATTGTTACCTCAATGAAGTCGCCGGATAACGCATATATATCTGCTCTTAAAATAATGTTTTCTGGCACAGCCCTGTGCAATGCTGGCCGATAGATTTGTCATTTATGAAAGGAAGCAACTGATTTTTCTTTTGCAACAATCGGGATGATCATGGATGGGAGAAATTAGTAAATTGTTTAAATTGAAATGAATGGTTGTTAAAAGTTACTTTTTATGAGAAATATTATTATTACGAGATTTTTAATACATTTACATGGGACTTGAGATCACATTACTACATATGCGCGAGGCTGCTTTTTACCTTATACAATAATACTCAGGCTCCGGCATCGCTGCACCGCGACCGGCCACCCAACACGATACACCAGACCAGACCAGAGCAGACTCCAGACTAGACTTCATACTGCAGTCAACACTGCTCTCTGGTCAGTGATTCTCTTATACCTTGCATATCGCAGGCGGTGCATGAGCAATACATCGAAATTACATCTGCTCGGACCTCTTACTACATAAAACTACATCTGCTCGGACCTCTTACATAACCCTCCACTGGGGGGGGGGGGGCAAAAATTTGGCAGCGATGGTGAGTCAATTGGACTTGCCATGAGCAACAAATTTTTCCTAATTAACTAAGTTTATAGTCACAGAGTATATACATATATATAAGTGCAGAACATAAAATGAAATAGAGTGCACATGACACCAGACCAGACCAGAGCAGACTAGACTTCGTACTGCAGTCGACACTGCTCTCTGGTCAGCGATTCTTTTATACCTTGCATATCGCAGGCGGCGCATGAGCAATACATCGAAATTACATCTGCTCGGACCTCTTACATAAAATTACATCTGCTCGGACCTCTTACAACTGTCTTCAGTGATGAGTCCCGCTTGGAGCTGAGCCCCGATGACTAGCGAAAACATATCTGGAGACGCCCCATACAGTAGTAGGGTACCAACGTAGCTTTAGACCTCCATATGGCCCGACAGCAAGGTGTGATGGTCTGAGGTGCCATGCAGGAGTCCTTTGATTATCAGCCGCAGTACCCGTACAACGCACCGGTACATCGATGGTATTCTACGCCCCCTTTTGTTGGCCATCGTGGCAAGCCATCCTGGGCTTAAATTCCAGGAAGATAATTCCCGCTGGCTCGGCGAGAGTTTCTGCCGCTTGTCTTCGTGCTTGTCAAACCCTGCATTGGCCAGCAATGTCGTCGGATCTCCCCCTACTAAGAACGTTTGGAGCATGACAGGAAGGGCCCTCGAAACAGACCGGGGTTTTGACGATCTAATACGCCAATTGGACATAATTTGTCACGATATCCCTCAGGAGGAAATCCATCAACTTTATCAATGTCAAGCCGAACAACTGTCTGCATAAGGGCCAGATGTGGACTAGCGCGTTATTGACTTGCACAATGTGTGAAGCTGTTTCTCTTGAATATATCATCCAATTTTTCTAGAAAGAATAGAAGCTTCTAAAGATAGAAAATAATGCTGGAAAATAAATTTCAGAAGGCAGAAAATTTATGGCTCTACCTCTGTTGATAGAACATATAGTGAGGCATAATACAACAGTCAGTTCGGTAATCAATTGAACGTGTGGGTGATAAAAATTATATTGGGACAACCAAAGCTTGAGTAATGAACCAGGTTCCAATGTAGCTACGTTGCAGTAGTTGAGCAGAAGTGAAGCAGCCTGCGTAGGTCAGACTGGCGCGGACAACTACATCAGGCCAATCCTCGGATTGAAGATCGCAATAACAACAGTTAAAAACACAGCTTCGGTAACAGGACTTTTAAATACAGAAGTAATGCACTATAACTGGCAAGAACTTGGTCTGAATTCAGTCTGGCTACTATGATTTTAGATTTTAGTACTTCCACTTAACCGCTTTCGGAACATTCTGAAACATGGTTTGTCCAATGCATTCGCATATCCTCGGCACATACTGTACACAGTACGTGCTCAGACACTAATGGCCGCAGACTGAAAGAAGCTTCTCTACTCTATAACCGGAGGGTCCAAGATAACATTTTACTTCAAGAAACTTTTAACAGCTTAATGACACTGGTGACTTTGTGGCCACAGTCATGTAGGTTTGCCTGTTCTCAATTTCAAGTCTGCTTTTCTTTTAGATTACGTAGAAGAGCTCTATTTTGTAAATGATTGGCGATGAATAACATGACACTATTACAATTCCCTACCATTACTACCACTAATACCGTCATGAGTTTAACATGATACGTTCATTAATTCGAAGTGCTTATTAACGGTAGCTGAACAGACAGATCACCAGCCAGTCCGAGAAACAGGAATAGAGAAAGGATTTTCGCCATATAATGCCACCCCAACAGACACACCTAGTTGGACAATAGCGTAGTGGGTATCTTCCGGTAGATCATTGTAGATGCAAGTCTGAGGGACCCATCTCATACCTTTTTATTGCTCCGCAGAGGCAACAGCAGTACAATGGCGACTGTCGAAGCAGCCTGTAAAAGTGACAACTGGTCCGAACATGGATTTTTGGAAATATCAGAAAAAAATATAATTCAAGATGGCGCAAAACTACTCTCAAAGTGGACCTTCCTTTTGCGTGTGTATTTCCTCAAACGATTGAAAGGAGGACCTTAAAGTACTCTCAAAGTGAACCTTCCTTTTGCGTGTGTATTTCCTAAAAAAAAAGATTGAAAGGAGGACCTTATGCTACAACAATGGTCCAGTCCTGATTGTGGCGCTCACCTGCACGGCGCCAAACACGCATACGACCATCATTGGCACCAAGGCAGAAGCGACTCTCATCGCTGAAGACGACACGTCTCCATTCGTCCCTCCATTCACGCCTGTCGCGACACCACTGGAGGCGGGCTGCACGATGTTGGGGCGTGAGCGGAAGACGGCCTAACGGTGTGCGGGACCGTAGCCCAGCTTCATGGAGACGGTTGCGAATGGTCCTCGCCGATACCCCAGGAGCAACAGTGTCCCTAATTTGCTGGGAAGTGGCGGTGCGGTCCCCTACGGCACTGCGTAGGATCCTACGGTCTTGGCGTGCATCCGTGCGTCGCTGCGGTCCGGTCCCAGGTCGACGGGCACGTGCACCTTCCGCCGACCACTGGCGACAACATCGATGTACTGTGGAGACCTCACGCCCCACGTGTTGAGCAATTCGGCGGTACGTCCACCCGGCCTCCCGCATGCCCACTATACGCCCTCGCTCAAAGTCCGTCAACTGCACATACGGTTCACGTCCACGCTGTCGCGGCATGCTACCAGTGTTAAAGACTGCGATGGAGCTCCGTATGCCACGGCAAACTGGCTGACACTGACGGCAGCGGTGCACAAATGCTGCGCAGCTAGCGCCATTCGACGGCCAACACCGCGGTTCCTGGTGTGTCCGCTGTGCCGTGCGTGTGATCATTGCTTGTACAGCCCTCTCGCAGTGTCCGGAGCAAGTATGGTGGGTCTGACACACCGGTGTCAATGTGTTCTTTTTTCCATTTCCAGGAGTGTAGTTATCACATTTAGTAGGACAGATGCGTATCGTTCATGAGGATTGTGTACAATGTACGTAGTAATGCACGAAGGTAGTTCGAACACAGAAGCTTAATGTACAGTACAAGTAATGATTACATACAGCCACTAGCTAGCATAATGCCACATTACATACACAGCCATATTAAAGTCTAAAGGTTTCATTGTGATCCGTAAGTAAAAACTTTGTTTGTATATATGAGTCACATAGATAGGAACTCAGAAAGTAGCAATCCTACACTGAATATTAGTCTTAGTATATACACTGATGAGCCGAAGCATTAAGACCACTGCCCACCGAGAGGTTGAGAGCCTTCTGGTGGTGTTGAGGGTAGGTGACGCAGTAAGGAAAGAATGTGGCCGGAAGAGAGACTAATGGACAGTCATTATAGCGAGGATACGGGCCGCAAATGCGGAAATCCACTGATCGGTTTTGACAAAGGGCACATTGTTGTGGCGCTGCGGCTGGAAACGAGAATCTCTGAAACGGCGAAACTTGTCACCTGTTGGCGTACTACTGTCGTGAACACTTAAGCACAGTGGTCGAAGCATGGTGACGTAAGAAGTAGGCCTTGTGGTATTGGACGACTACGTCTAATCACAAAACGTAGGTCGGAGTATCCTCCACTGTGTAAACCAGCATAGGCAGCGATCTGTAGCGGATATGACGACAGAGTATAATACTGTCTCAGAACACATCGTTCAAAGGCCATTGTTGAAAATGGAGCTCCAACTCACACGAGCCCTACAGTGTGTAAACTTTTAGATGGCAGACCTCTCCCTAGTCCTGAATCGGTAGAAGTCGGTAAACGTCGGGAGGCTTCGGTAGGCACGCAGTTTAGACTGCTGCCAACATTACGTAGCTATGTTGTACAAGGTAGCCATTGTCGTCTGCTTCGTTATTGTTTTGCGCTGTACTGTTCTGCGTCTTTTTATTGTGCAGTTCTGCTAAACATTATCAAAATGAGTGAAGAGGCAGTTGCTGGCCCATCTCGGGAGTCGCCAACAACCCCTACCGGTAGGCCTACGGTTAGAAGAAGCCTTTTGTCTGCTTTCGTGTAAGCATGACGCGCAAATTATAGTGCCAGCACTGCAACTGGATGTGTGCCTTGTCCCCCCCCCCCCCCGCCCCCAAAAGGGTCCACTCCCCTCCCCTCGCCAGCCAATGCTTGCTACCTCCTCTCCCCGCACTCCCCTCACAACTCTGCCGTCTTACAGTTAACATACTGTACGTGTTCCTGTGTTGACCCATGACATCTTCATTACGATTGCAGTGGACACAGCATCACTGAGTTTGCACTGTGGATCAATAAAAAGGTGTCGCGTGTCGAATGACTCGCATTTCTTGTTACACCAGGTAGATGGTTGGATCGTCACACGCCGTCATCCAGGCAAATGGCTGCGCGAAACATGCACCTCGCCACAGATACAGGCTGGTGAGGGCAGAATTATGCTATGGGGTTCATTGAGCTGGGCTTCCATGGCACCTGTGGTGGTAATCGAAGGCATCATGTCAGCAGTGAACTACGTGAACATTATTGCGGACGACCTGCATCGTTTCGTGCTTCAAGACTCCCCCTCCAGCGATGACATTTTGTAGCAGGATAACTGGCCGTGTTGCAAAGCCAGAATCATGCTATAGTGATTTGAGGGGCGTTGTAGTGAGCTCACATTGAGGTCTTGTCCAGCAAATGCGCCTGATCTGTACCTATAGGTACACATATCAGGCGCCAGCTGCGTCTCCGTAAACCACCATCCCGTAATAAGAGGCAATTACTGGACCTATGCGTAGACATCTGCTTCCACGTGCTTCTGGAATGCTATCAAGGACTTGTAGAATCCATGCCAAGCAGAATCTCTGTTGTACTGTGATCATGTTTTGGCTCAGCGGTGTAACTGACACTTACGAAGCTGAGAAGTTACACGTAAGTAAAAGCATAAAATTGTAAACCTCAAGTAACCTGCAGATTCTCTTCCTCGCCGATACGAGGCCATTATCAAGTTTACAGACGGCGTCAAACAGTATTAGCGTGGTATTTCCTGTGAGTGAATAATTTTTTATCCGGTGTCCATAACACTCTCAGGGAAGGCAAGCAAAGATAAGTTGAACTTATTGGAGAGTGTCTTGAAAACAAGTTGTAAGATCATCAATAAAAGTAAAACGTAGATTAGAAAATGAGATGCTAAAATAATCGACGCGTTTTATTCAAATGGTTCAAATGACTCTGAGCACTATGGGACTTAACATCGGAGGTCATCAGTCCCCCAGAACTTAGAACTACTTAAACCTAACTAACCTAAGGACATCACACACATCCACGCCCGAGGCAGGATTCGAACCTACGACCGTAGCGGTCGCGCGGTTTCAGACTGAAGCGCCTCGAACCGTTCGGCTACGACAAGTTTTATTATTTGGGCAGAAAAACAACTGTGGTGGCAGAGTAACGGGGCTATAAAAGGGCAATTGCAAAAAAAGTTTGAAAAAGAAAACATATGTTAACATAGTATATAACGCAAGCATTACAAAGTATTTTCTAAGAGTATTTGTCGTAAATGTAGCCATATATATGATAGTACAATGTGAATGATAGGCAGGATAGACAAGAATAGAACTGTAAATTGTGAATGGGTGCTCTTGAATCAAATTAGAGAGAAAAGAGCTTTGTGGTGCAATCTCACTAACAAGGGGAAGCCGCCAATTGTGAAATTCAGATTGGATTCATACTGCGCATAATAAAAGCTCATGGCCAGAGGTGTAATGTGGCAAAGCACCAAGATGCACTTCTCAGCCGTTGTCGAGAAAATCGACAGTTAAAAGAAACCGTTCCGGTGAAATACTCTCTACCATTAATAGATTTCCACAGCGTCGTGGCGCAGCAGTAAGCGCTCGGGTTCGTGATCCGAAGGTCGCCGGATCAAATCTCGTGCCATGCAATTTTTTTTATTATTTGTTTTTTGTAATTCAAATATATATATATATATATATATATATATATATATATATATAATTGTAATTCATATATATATATATATATATATATATATATATATATATATATATATTTGAATTACAAAAAACAAATACTAAAAAAAAAAAATTGCATAGTGCGAGATTCGATCCGGCGACCTTCGGATTACAAACCCGAACCCTTACCATTGCGCCACGACGCTGTGGAAAGTTATTAATCGTAGAAAGTATTTCACCGCAACGGTTTCTTTTAACCGTCGATTTTCTCGCCAACGGCTGAGAAGTGCATCTTGGTGCTTTGCCACATTACACCTCTGGCCATGAGCTTTTATTATGCGCAGTATGAATCGAATCTGAATTTCACTATTGGCGGCCTCTCCTTGTAAGTGAAGGAGTAGCTTCATGGGACATATCCTGAGGCATCAAGGAATAGTTTATTCGTAATAGAGGAAAGTACGTTGGGGAAGGGGGGGGGGACGAATAAAGTGTAGAGCAAGACCACAGTTTAAATAGAGTAAGCAAGATCTGATGGATGTACACTGTTGAGCCAAAGCATTATGACACCTGTTTAATAGCTTGATTGTCCCTCTTTAGAACGAAATACATAACTGATTCTGCGTATCAGGAATCCGACAGTTTGTTGGTAGGTTTGTGGAGGTATGTGGCATTAGATGTCTACGCACAGATCGTGTAATTCGCTTAAATAACGGGCTGCTGATTTGCGTACGCATCTATGGGGCCCGAGAGCGAACCGGATGGGTTCCATAGGATTTATATCTGACAAATATGGTCGAAGAGATACCAACCTGATTTCAGCACGGTTCTGGCTCCGAGACATGGACAATTATACTGCTGAAACATGACGTCGCAATCGGGGAAGATATCAAGCATGAATGGATGCAGGTGGTTCGCAGCTGTCAGCGTGTCTTAGATTACTACCACAGGACACATGCAAGTGCAGGGGAATGTCTTCTATAGCAAAATACTGCTCCGAAAAGCTTGCGACCGTGGCGCGCTGCAAGTTTCGAGCTGCCGTCCACCTCGATGACGGCGTTTGTGGAGACGACCACGTATGGACCTAGTGTAGCAAACCTGTGATTCAAGCGAAGAGCCGACTCGTTTCCATTGATCGACGGTCGATTCCTGAAGGTCCCGTGCCCACTGCAATAGCAACTGATGATGTTGGTTTAACGTGTGAACACGCAGGGGTGGTCTGCTGCGGAGCTCCACTTTCAACAACGTACGATGAACGGTGTGCTCCGATATAGTTTAGCGTGCCCCAGCATTGTGCTCTTTCGGCGGAGGTGCCATAGATCAGCATCTATCCTGATTTACATAGCAGACAATCCTCCGAACCCCACTTTCTGTGAAGAGTTGTGGACGTCCAATCATTTACTGTCTAGTGTTAATTTCACTGTCCTACCTCTTTCCGCATATGCTGATGACCGTAGCAAGTGAACAATCGACCAGTTTCGCCGTTTTCCAAATACTGGCTCACAGACTGCGTAATTATAATCTGCCCTTTGTCAAAGTCGCTTATCTCAATGGATTTCGCCATTTGCAGCTCATATCTTCGCAAGGCTGATCCCTCCGACCCTGTCTGCTCCGCTTACATACTTTTATTATCGCGTCACATGCAACAATGCCAACAGGCAGCATCCATCATGGCGATGGGTAGTGGTTACAATGTTTTGGGTGATCAGTGGACGTTACAGTAGTTATAAAGAGATGTAAAGATCAACACAGGCTAGGCTAGTATGAAGAGCTACGTCAAATCATTCTTCGGACTGCATACTACCACAGTTAGTTAGTTAGTTAGTTACGTGTTCCATTGATCAATAGCACGGAAAAACCGTTATGATGTGGAACGTGTCAGATGCACAAGAAATGCACACGGGAAACTAGTTTTTTTTTTGTTTACATTATAGTGTTATACCTAAATATTTCTATTATCTATCCCATTCCCTTAAATGGAACAAAATGCATATATTATACCTCCAGATTTATTTACTCATAGTCAAGAATTCATCTATGGTATAGGAGTAGTTGTCAAGGAGGTATGATTTCAATAGCCACAAATACAACAGCAACAATATGGACACTGAAGAGAGAAAAACATAGTGTGTGAGGCCATACTATATATCATTACAGCTGTCGAACAAAGAAGATATAAGTACCAAGACGTTTTTAGGAAAAAGGTCGTACTTTACGGATAACAGTCGCACTGTGTGGCTGAAGCATTTAACAATCGGCGATTGCATGTGCGTGTAATGCAGAACACCGTTGGTGCTAAAGGGCCATTCATCTAAAGACACAAACCAAACAAGGCTCCACATTGCTTATCGTGACCATCGGTAAAAGAAGAGCATGAAATTAACGTTGTTGCCCCTTGTTCCGAGAACTATGCTTCCTGAAATTTTCGTTATTTTAAATTAGCCAGCGAAAGTACAGAAACTGCTCGTAAGCACGATCTTAAACTGAGCTCATAAAAGAAACAAATGTCTTCATCACACAATGTGCACCTGCTCCTGCTTTGTCGAGGACGCTCATTTCTGTTTCTGTTTTACTTTTTTCCTAAAATTTAATTGCTACAGTTACTTCACACTTTTCACGTTGCAGTAAACTTCTAATTTATTGCAAGCAGCTGTGTATTTTTTTGCTTGAGTAACGGCGCAAGAACTTCAATGAAGACACTTTTGTTACTTTATATACCGTTATAACATCACGTTCACATCACGTTGCCCATTCTGCGATGCAAAAATTAACGGAGGTCGACTAATGTACTACTTTTAGCCTGCATAACGTATATGGCGTCCAACGTTAAAATACCGGCTCATCCACGTACTTACACAGTACAAAGCGATGGTATTTAGGCGTTTAGAAGGTTAAACCTCCATTACTAGAAATACTACACAAGAACCCCTAAAAACGATCGGTATAAAACATAAAAAGGAAGATTAAAGATAAAATAATCATAGTACTTCATTTGCAGGCGAGTCTTTTTAAGCTAGTCCCTCTACCGATAAAGTAGACTAAAACGGAATGGCATGTGTTCTGCTGGATATTTTTCAGCGACGCAGTAACAACTACACGCGTGCACGGCCCATTTATCTTCCTCGAAGCCACATACCGCAGATAAATACAGAAGTAATTCGAGTGAGCACTTCGTGAATGTAAACAATAAATCATATAAATACTTAAGAAACAAAGATGATGTAAAGCTATACCGGGTAGCCCAGAAATACAAATTCCGTCATGAACATAAAAATAACGGTATGATGTAAGTTAGCTAAGTAATTGAAGGTGTTAAAAAGACTCTGTAAAGTTTCTGTAAAATTGTTTTGTGTCACCTGTAACCTGTTCAGTTAATGTATTATGATTCAAAAATGTGTGTGAATTCCTAAGGGACCAAACTGCTACATCTACATCCACATCTACATCCATACTCCGCAAGCCACCTGACGGTGTGTGGCGGAGGGTACCTTGAGTACCTCTATCGGTTCTCCCTTCTATACCAGTCTCGTATTGTTCGCGGAAAGGATTGTCGGTATGCCTCTGTGTGGGCTCTAATCTCTCTGATTTTACCCTCGTGGTCTCTTCGCGAGATATACGTAGGAGGGAGCAATATACTGCTTGACTCTTCGGTGAAGGTATGTTGTCGAAACTTCAACAAAAGCCCGTACCGAGCTCCTGAGCGTCTGTCCTGCAGAGTCTTCCACTGGAGTTTATTTATCATCTCCGTAACGCTTTCGCGATTACTAAATGATCCTGTAACGTAGCGCGCTGCTCTCCGTTGGATCTTCTCTATCTCTTCTATCAACACTATCTGGTACAGATCCCACACTGCTGAGCAGTATTCAAGCAGTGGGCGAATAAGCGTACTATAACCTACTTCATTTGTTTTTGGATTGCATTTCCTTAGGAGGTCATCGGTCCCTAGACTTACACACTACTTGAACTAGCTTATGCTAAGAACAACACACACACTCATGCCCGAGGGAGGACTTGAACCTCCTACGGGAGGGGCCGCGCAATCCATGACACGTTGCCTCAAACCGCGCGACCACTGTTGTTGGTTGGTTGTTTTTGGGGAAGGAGACCAGACAGCGTGGTCATCGGTCTCATCGGATTAGGGAAGGATGAGGTAGGAAGTCGGCCGTGCCCTTTCAGAGGAACCATCCCGGCATTTTCCTGGAGTGATTTAGGGAAATCACGGAAAACCTAAATCAGGATGGCCGGACGCGGGATTGAACCGTCGTCCTCCCGAATGCGAGTCCAGTGTCTAACCACTGCGCCACCTCGCTCGGTCCGCGCGACCACTGCGCGCAGCTGTATTATGATTCCCCAAGCTTTCTACGCCAACCTATAATTCTCTAGTAGATTCAGTTTCTTGCCTTTATCTTGTATATACAAAATTGCGAGATACACATCAATTTACAATTATGGGATGGCCGGTTTATGAATACGCATAGCTACGGCTGATTTCTCGAAACTGATAAGTCGAATAGCGTTCCTGTGTTTTTTGTACCTAACTTGAAGGACATACCTGTTTGGCCTATGTAGCTCGCATTGCTGAAGTTACACTGAACTTCGAAAATAGCCATTTCTCTGGTATTTGTCGATTTCATGCTGTAAATTGTTCCTTAATTTAAATCAAAGCGTTTTGCTGGTCTTAACAGTGTATCGACTTTAATTAGTACAACCACGCCCTCGTATCAGTTATGGATAAAATCAAATACATGTTGTTCCTTACTTCTGACAATGCGTAGTGATAATGCCACAAAATTCGCATCATAATGGAATTCCAGTTATAGACATATTACGGGTATCATACACGGGATGTCCCGAAACCTTTAGGATCGAAATTGTACAAAAGGTAGAGTATCGTAATCTGAATACTTTGGTCGCAAGTGAATAATTAATGTTTTTTGACACGAATAACTTACCTAATACGCCAGCTCTTAAATTCGTAATAACTACTCAAAGGGATGGCCAACAGTCTCCAGGGCATGCATTACAACGGTGCAAATAATTTTGCTGCAAACTTTCAGACAGCTAGTAACAAAAAGATATTTTTCTCACACGTAAAGGAACAAAACTTTTTATATGTACATGGATCCGGAAACGCTTTATTTCCATGTTAGAGTCGTTTTCTACTTCTCTTCACAGTCATAAATGGTTCAAATGGCTCAAATCACTATGGGACATAACATCTCAGGTCATCAGTCCCCTAGACTTAGAACTACGAGGGTAATCCCAAAAGTAAGGTGTTCTGATGACCGTAGCAGTTAAGTCCCATACGATTTCACACACATTTGAACGGATGACGCTTCGTTTCAAAGCTGACGATTACTGTGTTAAGGGGACCACACCGTGGTTCAGGTCGAAAAAAATCAATTTTCGGTTTTCATCATATTTCGATAGATTAAGGTTTTATTTAAGTACTCTGAAAGCGATTTTGCTGAAAACATTGTTTTTTTCGAGCATTTAAAGAGCATTTTCCTACCACGTGTGTTTATGTGCCACGCCCACTTGTCTGTCACCCACTTTTACGCATATATTTTAGATCTTTATATCCCTTACATTGCATGTTAGGGATTTTTTTGTTACTCCCGAGTATGTTGGCTATCCTTGAAATGCAACGGTCGGTATTCTTTTGTTTCTGCTGTTTGTAAACAACATGCTTTCAATCACGCGGTTAGTTTTGTTCAAGTGTGATTGCGAGTAGTTGTTATACTTACGTTTGCAGTGCTTGTTTACGTGTGTTTTGTCGTGTTTATTGAAGTGGCGAAGCGTAAAGGCATTTTCAAGAAACGACAATTTAGAGGAAACAAATTTAGAAAGCTTTCTTTACAAGAGGTTATGTCACCTGACAACGATGTTTGTAATTCTAATTCTTCAACAAGTGCGTCATCAAAGAAGCTCTCACCATTTCAAGAGAGTTACAACGAATTTACTGTAAGTGACAAGGAGTGCAATACATTATTATAAATTTGATAATATTATCAGATGTAATTTCTAAATTTGTACAATGCAGGCAGTGTGGTGAGTCACAGAGTGTGAAACTTTGTGAGAGTGCCAGTGGGAGAAAAGGCCTAGCAATTGCTTTGGATTTAATTTGCCCTAAACGCTCAGCTGTGACTTCATTTATGAGTTCTACAAAACCAGATGCAAGGGGCCCTTATGAAATCAATACTAGATCAGTTTATGCCTTACGATCCATTGGCAAGGGCATGGATGCAGGAAGAACTTACATCAACCACCAAATAAATTTGAAAAACTGACTGCAATATTAGAGAAAGCTGTATGTGAGGTCAGTGAGGAAAGCATGAAACTGGCTGCTAGGGAAGCAGTGGAAGTAAAGATGTATGTTCGGATATTGCAGTTGTACTTGATGGAAGTGGCAGAAAAGAGTACATACTTCTCTGAACGTAGTAGTGTCTGCCATGAGTGTAGACACCGGTAAAGTGTTAGATGTGGAGATAATGTCTAAATATTGCAAATGTTCTAAAGTCAATGAACATAAATAACACAACTAATTTTAGAGGAACAAGTGGTGGTATGGAAGTTCATGGAGTACAACAAATATTTCTTTGCTCCATAGAAACAAGAGGCGTACAGTACACCAAATATTTGGGCGATGGTGAGGCATACAACAATGTGGTGAACTCTAAGCCATATGGAGATGCCATTATTAGCAAAATAGAATGTGTAGGCCATGTTCATAAACGTTTGGGAACAAGGCTGAGAAAACTAACTGTTGATATGAGAGGAAAAAAATTAGAAGGTGGAAATTTGTTGACCGGACAGGGTCGGTTAACTAAAACTGAAATAGAAAACTTGCAGGTATACTATGGGCAGGAGAAATAAAGAAAATCTGGAGGCAGTGAAGAGAGATGTTTGGGCCATATTCTTCCGTAAGTCCTCTACTGATGATAAGCCATGTCATGGATTGTGTCCATCAGGAGAAAATTCGTAGTGCAAATACAATAGGGCTCAGGCAACTGGTGAATCTCATTCTCACCAGCATTCTCTTCCTGCTGCCGTTATTACAGCAATTAAACCTATTTTCAGAGACTTGGCTCATCCTGACCTTCTAAGGAAATGTCTGCATGGGCAGACACAGAACCCAAATGAATGATTCAACAGCATAATTTGGAACCACCTTCCTAAAACTGTATTTGTAGGCGTGCATACAACGAAACTAGGAGTTCATGATGCTGTTATTACATTCAGTTGTGGTAATACTGGAAAGTGTTGGGTACTGAAAAATCTGGGAATTAATCCTGGTGAAAATATGATCACTGGGCTGCAACATTGCGATAAAATGAGGATAGCCGATACAGACAGGTCTGCATCTGATATACAGACAGGTCTGCATCTAATATGGCCAAGAAAGCAAGAAAAACATCCAGGAAGGTGAAAAAGAAGCTGGAAGACCTGATAGAGGCCAAAGAAGGGCCATCATATGCAGCAAGACAGTTTTAATTAACTGTAAGTAACAAATTTCAAAAGTTTTTACTTTAAAGTCAATTTCCTGCAAACTAAAATTTTCAGTACATATGCCCCATTATATCAGAAACTATCATAAGTAAATGAATGAAATTTTTAGTGAGTCTGCATAGCATTAAAAGCCACCTCTGGTACTACATTCATTAATATTCCCCCATCTGGAAGTTCACAAAAAATATTTTCGGCAGAAAAAACTTAATATTTTTTGTTAGTAAATTTAAAAAAGTATTTCTTAAAAACTAAAAAATGGATAAAGTAGATTTTAGTACAGTTGACTCTATTAGCATCATGTAACATACAGAAAAATATTACAGTCCTGAAACAAATTTTTTTTTCAGAAATGCGTCAAATACTTGCCTAAATTAACATGGGTTAGATAGGCAGGGCGTCGTCGCCTTAAAGAGTCGTAGAAACTGAGCTCTAACATGGAAAAAGAGAATCTACTGGGTCATGTCCCTATTGCACATTTCATTTGTCTGTGTGTGAGGAATGTTTCCTGAAAGTTTGTCCACATCTTTTTGTTACACTCTCTACATCCCTACCGTCACTCTTTCACGTATCACAATAACAGCGAGATAGGAGCCAACCAATAAGCTCGTCTGTAGTTTCCATTAGGATTTTTTGACTGCCTGTAACCCCATGAGGAAAAAATCCATAACAATGAGATCTCACTGTTGCGCTGGAGACGGTACACGACCTAGTCTTCCCATCCAAAGACGTTCATTGCGGAGATATTACCATCGCAGTCGGCAAAGAGTGCAAGGAAACGAAAACTTAGACAACAACGCGGAGAGGAGGGTAAGCGGGAACTGAATTGACGTTTTTTAAAGAGACATAACTCATCATCTGACCAATTTTCTGTTTATCGCCATTTCGGAAACTCTTTGTATGAGACTACTTATTAATTTTAAAAAAGGCATTTGTAACGACTCAGGTTAAGCGAGAAACTCGGGGCAGAGATTGCAGCTGTTTTTTGAATAGGCGTATCGAGCAGACTTCTGCCTCTTCTAAATAAAAATCTGTTGGGAGCGCTGTTAACAGCTGTTTCATTTTTTCGGTTACTTTCTATCCTTTGATACACAATCTATGTTTTATCGCTCTACAGTTCACATTTAGTTCATATCAAATGATAAAATAAGTGATGCTAACAGTGTTTGTAGTGTTGATTGCGAGGACAAATCACGTAAAAGAAAACGCGATGAGCAACCTTCATTATATAAAGAACACAACAGGTCGTTGTTTTTTTACCTTTTGACTGATATTTTGAAATCATAATCAAATATCTGAAAAAAGTGATCTCGTCGGTCCATGAGGTTTTTCGTCATATTATAGGCAGCTCTTTACCAGAAAAGTTTGTAATGAAAGAAGTGGCTAGTAGAGATATCCTGGATTTCAAAAGCTGGTGGACTACAAAAGGTGTGCTATCGTTGAAGAGGCAAAATGCAAACCCAGAAACGGAGGAATTAAGTTTTCATCAGTAATCTTTATCACTTTGTCTAACCCCGTGAAAGAACGGGTTACGTCAAGCGGTATTCGACAATAAACGGTGTGATGTGCCGTACCTTCTTCATCAGCCTTAGTTCTACAGAAAGGCCGAGCGGGGACACTTCTACATGAAGTCAGGGTAGCAGCTGGGTACTGTGACACGTCTCTGTCGCAGTTAAAACACTGTCAAAGTTGTTGTTCCACGCCGGCCCCGTAGCCGATGCCTCATTCAGCTGCGTGTTGGATTCCAGCTGACGGCTGCCGAGTCAGCTCCTCGTCTGCAGGCCCAGGTGAAGAGTGAGTGACCTCGAAGCGGCGTTCAGCCTGCTCTTGCACTAGATGCTGTAGAGTGCTCGATGCCACTCTGAATTCTATGTTGAGCCTTGATGACCCATCCGCGATGTGGTGTTGTCGGAAGTCGTGTGGTCGGTCGATCTCCTTCCTATTGGCCAGGTAGGTTTCAGCAACCGGAACCTCCTAAGGCCGTGTCCTACGTGAGCGACAGACTGGATATGTGACATCCCAGCAACAAGCACCAACATCGGGCAAAAGCCTTGAGTGTCCTGCGTGCGAGCGACCACGTCGTGCTACAAGATGGCTACTTAGAGCCTACCAGCTGTTTCTATAAAACGGCGTCCTTAACCTGTGGAATACTGCAGCTGGAGAGTAAGGCTACAGAATTAGGTTTACTTAAGAAAATGAAGCGGAATGGAATGCTCTGCATGAAATTTACGAACGGAGAATTTCATAAGTATCATCAACTACGAAGATTACCAGACAAGTTCTTCGAATACACGTGAATGAGCAGAGGAGCATTCGACTATCTCATCAATAAATTAAATACGAATTTTTTTTTTACATGATCAAGAACTTTTAACAGCCAATAAATGCTGAGGAATGATTATTACATGACTAACTACGGTAGATACAAACATAAGAACAAGGAATGACATCTCTGGATAATAGGTAGCTGTGGTGTGGGGTTAACGTTTACAGTTCGTATTTCCATGCGAAGAGAAGGTTGTGAGTTCGATTCCCGCCTGTTGTTACATTTTTTACTGATTCAATTACGATTCTGTATACTAAGTTTTATGTATACTGTTTACAATCCATCGCTAAGTATATTTTAAGGTCTTTCCCAAGAACTTGATCTTCACACTGATCCCAGTATATCACACACTTTTAATTCCTAATAAATTACAATGAATCATGAAGTTTTACAGATATTTCATGTTCAAAAAGTGGTTCAAATGGCTCTGAGCACTATGGGACTTACCATCTATGATCATCAGTCCTCTAGAACTTAGAACGACTTAAACCTAACTAACCTAAGGACATTACACAACACCCAGTCATGACGAGGCAGAGAAAATTTCTGACCCCGCCGGGAATCGAACCCGGGAACTCGAATACCCGGGCGCGGGAAGCGACAACGCTACCGCACGACCACGAGCTGCGGACCTACTCCATCTTTTGAACGTATTTCATCAGCACTCAGTGTTAAGGCCAAGCGTTTCAATTACTCTAAATCGTCTGTAAAAGTAAAGCTCCCAAAATGTTTTAAAAGAAAGTCAAGTTTTGTGTAACGATTTGTCTAAAAGTATGAGGTAAAAAATATTATGGAAACGTTTGGTGCATCTCATTTTCTGTTCATGATTTCGAGCATCATTCAAAGGCAAGTATAACGTTTCTCTGATCTACTTATTTCTCTTACACAAATAATTTCATAAAATTTTTGAGTGATTTCTTCCATTTTTTTGAATGTCAAGTTTCACTCAGAAAGCATGATCTTACGGACTCCTCGTTTGCCTTCCTGACGTACTTGTTTCGAAGAAAGCCTTTTTGACATTTAAAGACCGCACCAATGTATCTTTTATATGCAAAATAGCTAAGTTTTTAACAGATGGCACTTTGACACTTCATTTAAAGCAGATTTACGTGAAATATTTCAATTTTTCCTCAGCTTATTAATTAAGTTTTCGTTCATTACTGTGATTACTTTCAAGCAGTTAAATATTTCCATGCCAAACTAGACTTCATGCTGGTCACTTTGATACCCCGTTTACCTGTTTCTCTCCCTTCGTTTGCCTGTTAAAATTTGGACAAAACCTCATGGTGTAAGTTATAGGGAGTCTTGTTTTCGCTCTGCTCACGCGTTTACAAAAACATATCGAGTGTTAATCATATGACAAAATAGTTCTTTCTGCGTGCTGTCATTTCCAAAAATCGTCGTTTCGATATTGTTGTGTACTTTCCCACTAGAGCGCGCCCCACTAAGCACAACAACGCAGGCGCTGCGCTCGTCCATCTCCGCACTACGAGATGGCGCTGTCTTAGCGACAGACCAAATTCTGCTTCCGCCGATCCGCGTATTAATATGTAACGCAGCCAATGAGATTGCTGCTGACGTAGAACCTTTTCTCCTTGCGGATCACACTCGCGCAGTGATACTTGAACGCTCGAGGTATTATAACGAGTGTACAGACCTCCGATTAGTCAGTCTGCATTAGTCTGTACCAGTCTGCATTAGTCTGCATTAGTCTGCATTTGTCTGTTCCAGTCTATAATCAAGTTTCAGTCTGCGCCTAATAAGATTACCATATTCCTGTACATAGCCATGAAGATAAATGAATAGACACTTTGTCAAGTATCAGAGATATGTGAGAATAAGATTAACGTACCAAGACCAAAGGAACTTCAGATTGTCAATTGTAAACAGCATACAGAATCAAGTTACGTAATGTCTATGCTTTTTATTATTTTAATAAATGTGTGTGAAAATTAATCAAGTTCTGTTTAAAGTTTGTCATCGTCAATCTGCTACTCTAAGCTTGCAAGTGGCATTTCTATCGTCTGACCTAACGGCAGAAGATAAACACGCCACGATAAGACCACGAGACATATTGCTGACACTCGCCTACTTCGTTAGATCGACAAGTCAAATAATCTGATGGTGTGTGTACCGAAGGTCTTACAGTACGCACACCACAGATATCTTGAACCTTTTATGAGACACGACGACTTTTACGACCACTTGATTCCCGTCCGCGGATATAACAACCAATACCTCAAGAATGAAAAGAGATATCATTCCGGTCTCAACTTTAAATACAATTTAGATATATTGGTTACATTTCATACGCAATAATGTATGGCCTTAAATGAACTATACGCAAAGTCTACACAATGTGATTTTACCTCTGCAAATTCTTAAAAATTTCGTGCAGTCATGTACGCAATTTCGTACTGCACAGTAACTGTGATGAATAACGAAAACAAATTCTATCCTTTATCATTTAAGGATATCAAGCTATAGGTTGCGGGAGAATCAAATTTTTTCACAGAACAGTTTTCTTAAAGTCGGATGATAAGTATTTCATTGCTGCCGTCGCGTCCGCTTCACTGTTTTGCCAAGAAGACACGCGGCTGTCGCTCCGTGTCGCGCGTGCTGCAGCGACAAGATTCAAACACGTTTGAATTCAAACGTCGCCAGTTGCAACAGGAGACAGGCAGCGACACAGATGTCGCTCACTTAGGACACTTCCGTAACTATACCTGCGGTTGTGTTTTGTCGCCTGAAGCTGTCGCGCCCTGTCGCTCGCTCCTGTCGCTCACGTAGGACACGGCCTAAAGCCGTCGGCACACGGACCGTGCATCCGAACGTTGAGCGTTGAGCGTGCCGAGTTTCTGACGTCGCAGCGTGGAATAGCACGTTCGAGAGTCTTTCCGAACGTGCAGAGCAGTATCTGGCATGTCAGATATTCTGAGCGTGCGTGTGAGCGTTGACCAATGAGATGGCACAACGCCACCTACGTCACACGCACGCCGTCTCCCTTCAGTACAGAGTTGTGAGGTGCCATTTTGGCATTCATTTCAAGCCTATATGTACATATGCCGTTTCTGAGCACCAGCAAATTGAGAATCATTGGAAAACCCGTTGTTAGTTGTGTGATTCGTTCCAATAAATTAATGAGAAACATCATATTCATGGCAAAAGAATTATTGTAATGAGCGTATTATGAGAGTAGGCTATTTGAAGGCAGCGACACACTGAAGAACCACCCAAAATGCATGGTTCTTCGTGCAATTTGTTATAATTAAATTTCAATTCATAACATAATTATCTACTATTATCGTTTTTAGCATGGCGTAAAACAATATTTTTAAAAACGTAGCCTTGTGTTGGTTTAGTGTAATGAGTAGCGTCTCTGTCCGGTAACAAGTTTTCATTGGGGCGGTGGTTCGCGTCCTAACACTCGCAAGTTTTTTTCCCTAACATTGGCATTTTTATTTAGTTCTGATACTTTATTATTAGTTTAATATAAGTATATGCTATAATATTTGATGTTATGTAAATATAAGTTCACCTTTCTTTGAGGGGTGACTTTGTTCGATTGGCTTAATTACAAAACAGCTTGCACCACTTGTATAAAGATATATTGCTCCTTTTTCTTTTACGCTTCGTAATTCACATGTTGCAAAGATTCTGCTACTGGGTAGGAACAGTGATAAAGTAAGACTGACCTTGGGGTTTTACTAAAATGTGGGAATGATGAAATGATGTTTATCCTATGCGGAGAAGTATTCCAAATTTGTACCGCACTGTTTTTAATGGAACTTTCATAAGCATGTGTCCTTATTGATTGGACATGGTACTTTCCTTTTCGTGGAGGAAATGTGCGTTTTAATAGAGCTAACGTGGGAATTTTACGCGCGCCCTTTGAGTAAACAGTGTGATTTACGAACTAGAAACATCCCCAACTGCCGCCGGACTGCGTTGCGATCGCGTGTACCACGTTGGGGCCCACGTACCGTATGCACAAGTCGCATCGTTCCTAAGCGTTCAGCAGCACGTTGAACTCGGCACGCTCAACGTTAACGTTCGACAGCACGGTCCGTGTGCCGACGGCTTAAGTGTTGAACGGGAAAGTGTACACTACGGGGCCCTGCCGCCGGTTTCAGCACTCTGCGATGTGATACTGTCGGAAGACAGTCAGCTCCTCCACCAGCAACGGTAGGCGGCGAGCAATTTGAAGATCATCAGTCGAAGACCGTCGTCTCAGGTATATCTTTGGCTAGTTCGTAGACTATACTGGAGTATCTAGGATACAGATTCGTTACAGTATCGTAACATGGAATCGAATGCTATTACTGTGAACGCCATCGATTCCAATGATCAACGCGTTGAGAGCTGGGGAGCTCGAGAATTTAAAGGGAGTTAACGTGAGACTCTGACGCGATGCTCGGTTCGTAATGACCGCATGTGTCCTCCTTATTCTGCTACAATCGCTTAGTAGGCTCCTAAGTAGTGCGCAGGTTCTGCGATACTACACTACTGGCCATTAAAATTGCTACACCAAGAAGAAATGCAGATGATAAACGGGTATTCATTGGACAAATATATTATACTAGAACTGACATGTGATTACATTTTCACGCAATTTGGGTGCATAGATCCTGAGAAATCAGTACCCAGAACAACCAACAACCTCTGGCCGTAATAACGGCCTTGATACGCCTGGGCATTGAGTCAAACAGAACTTGGATGGCGTGTACAGGTACAGCTGCCCATGCAGCTTCAACACGATAGTACAGTTCATCAAGAGTAGAGAGTGGCGTATTGTGACGAGCCAGTTGCTCGGGCACCATTGACCAGACGTTTTCAATTGGTGAGAGATGTAGAGAACGTGCTGGCCAGGGCAGCTATCGAACATTTTCTGTGTCCAGAAAGGCCCGTACAGGACCTGCAACATGCGGTCGTGTATTATCCTGCTGAAATGTAGGGTTTCGCAGGGATCGAATGAAGGGTAGAGCAACGGGTCGTAACACATCTGAAATGTAACCTCCGCTGTTCAAAGTGCCGTCAATGCGAACAAGAGGTGACCGAGACGTGTAAGCAATGGCACCCCATACCATCACGCTGGGTGATACGTCAGTATGGCGATGGCGAACACACGCTTCCAATGTGCGTTCACCGCTATGTCGCCAAACACGGATGCGACCATCATGATGCTGTAAACAGAACGAACCTGGATTCATCCGAAAAAATGACGTTTTGCCATTCGTGCACCCAGGTTCGTCGTTCAGTACACCATCGCAGGCGCTCCTGTCTGTGATGCAGCGTCAAGGGTAACCGCAGCCATGATCTCCGAGCTGATAGTCCATGCTGCTGCAAACATCGTCGAACTGTTCGTGCAGATGGTTGTTATCTTGCAAACGTCCCCATCTATTGACTCAGGGATCGAGACGTGGCTGCACGATCCGTTACAGCCATGCGGATAAGATGCCTGTCGTCTCGACTGCTGGTGATACGAGGCCGTTGGGATCCAGTACGGCGTTTCGTATTACCCTCCTGAACCCACCGATTCCATATTCTGCTAACAGTCATTGGATCTCGACCAACGCGAGCAGCAATGTCGCGATACGATAAACGGCAATCGCGATAGGCTACAATCCGACCTTTATCAAAGTCGGAAACGTGATGGTACGCATTTCTCCTCCTTACACGACGCATCACAACAACGTTTCACCAGGAAACGCCGGTCAACTGCTGTTTGTGTATGAGAAATCGGTTGGAAACTTTCCTCATGTCAGCACGTTGTAGGTGTCGCCACCGGCGCCAACCTTGTGTGAATGGTCTGAAAAGCTAATCATTTGCATATCACAGCATATTCTTTTTGTCGGTTAAATTTCGCGTCTGTAGAATGTCATCTTCGTGTTGTAGCAATTTTAATGGCCAGTAGTGTAGTTCTTATGAAACAGGTACAGTTTCTTTCGATATCTCTTACGGCCTTACGAATATACACGTTACGTTTCCTTTGGTTTTCTGTCCTGTGCTCTTTTCTGCTGAGCTCGTCATCTCTCTCTCTTAGCACACTGTTGTCACGTGCCGAGGCCTCACCCACTTGCGACACACAGCTTACTTCCTGCTTATTTCCTGGTTCTGTTTCTGTTTCTGACGTGACCACACTTTGCTTGTAGCAAGGTGAGTGAGCTTTAATAAAATTGTCTAATTTTCTACACCATACTATTCTGTGCCCTAACAGTTCTAATACACCATCACCACCGTCATATCATTCTGGAAACGTTCTCATTAAAAGAGCAAAAACCGAACTCCTAATCAAAATTGATAACTACGTACCTAATTGGTACAAGGATTTCTACACAGAAATAATTTCGTAGCCGACTGAGCATGAAAATGTCACAAAATAAGAAAAATTAAAACATTTAACATAGTTGATACCAGTATTAGTGTCGCATTATTTACTAATTATTGTGACTAAAACACAAACTATGGCTCTTAATAATATTTTGTATGTCGCTGAAGATTTATTAAATGAAATTCAAAAACAAAGCAAAACTCAGTTACTTCTGACCGTATTTCTTAAAGTTGTATATTTTTAAACGTCGTAAATCAATGTAATCTACAGTTCGATAAAACAGAGCATAATTACTTAGGGTGAATATCCGTTTGATATGATCTCAAATTCTAACTTAATCAAGCACATAAAACCACCAAAATGTACATATATTTATTACTTTCGTCTTGACATAGGTTTTTAGTGTTTCCTGAGAAATGTACTCGGCCTGACATACGATTCTTTAATAAAAGTCAATTCAACTAGTCTTTCCTCTCCTTCGTAGGTATGCCATACAGGGACGTAAGTAGCCTGGGGTAACCGGAGCGACATCGTAGGACTCCCAAGAATTATGAGCCCCTGGCCCCCTGAAGAAACGAAAAAAAGAAGCAAGGAGAAATTAGTACAATTGATCAGTCAAGTGGAGTCTTTCCCTGTTTTAAAATGATTGAAGTTGCTAGTGGAAATGCTGGCCGGTGTGGCCGAGCGGTTCTAGGCGCTTCAGTTTGGAACCGCGCAGCCGCTACGGTCGCAGGTTCGAATCCTGCCTCGAGCATGGATGTGTGTGATGTCCTTAGGTTAGTTAGGTTTAAGTAGTTCTAAGTTATAGGGCACTGATGACCTCAGATGTTAAGTCTCATAGTGCTCAGAGGCATTTGAGCTTGTGGAAATTATTTTGACTTGAAGATACGAGAATCATTTAGTCAACTGTCCGGGTTCGATTCCCGGCTGGGTCGGAGATTTTCTCCGCTCAGGGACTGGGTGTTGTGTTGTCCTAATCATCATCATTTCATCCCCATCGACGCGCAGGTCGCCGAAGTGGCGTCAAATCGAAAGACCTGCACCAGGCGAACGGTCTACCCGACGGGAGGCCCTAGCCACACGACATTTCCATTTATTTAGTCAACTTCACCGCAGGTGATACCAGGTGCAGTACGTCTATGGACTGAAAGCAGACGTCATGCAGTGTCAAAAGATCACAGACACGTTATAAGTAACTGCCCTCAGTCAAAGATGAAAGCTGAAGAGTCACCTTATTTAATTTTTCTTAAGCAGAAACAACAATTTCAAATTGTGTTTCATCTCGTTTATAAGACATCCATGATTTAAAAGCTTAATGTTTCAACTTCACCTATAACCGTTAGAAATTCTTAAAAATGCGTTATTTCTTACGATATGTGCATGGAAAAAGACGTTCCAAGACACCACGGTGACACACTTGACTTGAAGAAAAAAGTTTATACGTGCGAAAACAGAGCTCACTTGCACGGGAACTTCGTAGGACAATGTATGATAGCTAGTACGCAAATTTTTCTGTCATTAAAATATTTATAAACTTCATGCTTTTCAACACAAACTGCCTCAAACAAACCTTGAACAATCTGTAAAATCAAATTGCCTAGAATATAACTGTAGTGTCGAAGATCTCTACATCCGTTAAATTTTCATACCTGGAAGAATTCCTGTTACGCCTCCGCAAATACGCGCAGACGGTTTGGCGCCTGAGTTCTCCATGCAAGTGATCTAGTCTCAGAATTAACGTCTGCCAGGTAGGAGAAGTGCAAGTCCACACTACACGGGTTTCAGTCCACTCATCTGTAGAGCACTGCTGACAAGGTTCACTATAACAAGATGTTCCATTATAGGCTAAACGTCGTAAAGAAGAGCAATAACTAATCGATATCTGCCGCCATGACAGTCGCTCATTTGATCTATATGTATCTTGCAAGTGACCTTGGAAATTAGCAAGATGGCTTACCTTCTGACTGCTATTGTTTCCCTGTGTTCTTGCTGCACTTCACGTTTTTCTCAAGATTTTGCTGACTGGGGCCGGATACATTTTCGTTGCTCGTCAATCGTCTTGTCTAACTGTTGCTAAGCAATGGCGGGTGCAGCTGCAGAGAGATCTGTATTGTTGGGAAACACGTCGCGTCGCGATATGTTGTTTACCCCAGGAGGGTATGCGGTGAAAAGTAATCGCACAATTGAGGACACTAGCCAGCCATAGCAGCAAGGGATGGTTTGGGATGACCAGGGCAATATTCATGAGGATAAGATTCCTTTGGAAAGAAATAAAAATAGTAAAAAGTGAAGATAAAATTAGTAAAGTCGATTAGTCAAGAGAAGTCTCTCGCTTTGTTGAATCATTCTGATATAAAGATATACGAATCATTTACTCCGTTACTCAGGTCAAAAATGAAACAGCATTAGGATACGAGCTTCCATTAAACAAACATACAAAACGAAAGAGGCTACATGTGAATAAATTTTGCGACCAGAGATGTGACGGACCATCCACTATGTGTGGCGTATAGAGTGGTATACAAAAAATAATCGAGCCCCAATTTAAATTTAGTCCTTACTAGTATTGTAGAGATTAAAAGATTAATCAAGAAACATCCCTGTATTTCCAGATGCTTGAGAACATATACAAATTTCTTACTCACAACATGTTACAGTCGTAGGATTTAAAAACATGTTTCATGAGTACTTTCAGTCCAACGTTGATGTTGTTGAGGCTCATAAATATAATTCGTAAGAGTATGAAATGTGACAAAGTGTAACAATAGATCTTAAAAAAACATAATCTTATTCTTTTCAGATTCAGTAAAAACCAGCTGCAAGAATGACGAGGGTTGCCCAGAAAGCAATTCTTTTTCGAACATGGGAATTACATACACGAAAGAATGGTGTTTTATCTACACACCCTATTTTTCTATGTAATCTCCATCCCATTCTATAGCCTTCTTCCAGCGCGAAACAAGGGCGTGTGTGCCCTGTCGGTACCAATCCTTGTCCTGGTTCCAAAGACAGTGCTTCACTGTATGAATCACCTCCTGATCGTCCTCAAAATGTCTTCCACGAATGACATCCCGTAACAACCCACACAACTGGAACTCCTAGGGGTCAGGAGTGATGATAGCCGTGGATGGCCTCCCCGACCGCTGCAAATCGTGGAGCTCCGCCGAACCGCCTTCTGATGAACTCAGCAACTCACCCTCCGTGTCCAGCGTCTGTACATCTGTCGACAGCAGATGCTCCATAGACTTTGCACAAGTGTTTGTGAATATTCCCCACAGTTTCTTTCTCTGCAGTGCGAAATTCAAAGACGGCGGCACGTAGTTCGTAACATACATCACCTACAGACGCCATTTTGAAACTGTCCTGCAGCTACGCTATCTGTCGAAAGTGACAGAAACATGGCGCACGCATTCAGGAGACTTCAAATAATACACACGTATTCTTCCGCATTCCTTGCATTGTTCTCGGCTGAGAAAAAAATGCTGTGCATTACTCTCAGGGCAACCCTCATAAAATACTGTCTGAGACCTTGCAGTCTGCGAGCATGGACATTGCAAGTACATGAGACTGCTAGGGAAAGGCGCTGTCAAAAATAAAGATGGAAAATTAGGGTTTCACGCCAACATGACGAAGAGGGCATTAGAGACAGAGCGAAAAACCGGGTAGGGGAAGGATGGGTAAGGAAATCGGCCGTATTCGTTCCAAAATAACCACCCCGCCCTTTGTCTCATGAGACTTTGGGGAAATCGAGGAAAACTTCAGTGTAGATGGGTAATGAGAATTTGAATCGCGAGTCAAGTGTCTAACCCGTTCGAAATTTCGACCGGTTGCTATCAGAAATTGCTAGCATCAAAGGATTATGCAGGGTGTAAATTTTAAGTTGACAACCCAGAATAGCTCAAAAAATAAGCTTCACGCGGAAAAATGTGTAGAATCCAAAGTTGATTATTTTCGAGGGGGACGTCTGCTGGTGCTAAAATTAGCCCACCTCTCCAGACCCCTGGGGGTGAAGCGGGAGGCAACTTTAAAATCTGAAATGGGAACTCCCATTTTTTATTGCAGAATCAGATTCTACATTAAAAACTACGTACATTTTGTCTTAAACATTTGTTTTGATTCTTGGTAGGTGGCGCTGTAATTCAAGAAAATCCATGTTCTCATTTTTGCGTGGAAAATGGTTACGGATAAATAAAAAATACTTATTTACTTCGTAAATTTTGATTCGCTAAACCTAAAACTATCACACTCTCACCATAGGATGGGGTTTGAGAGAGAGGAATTAGAGTTTTACAAATGTTGACCCACATACATTAATTTTTTACGCAGATTCGGATAAGTTTTGTTTATTTCGTGGTCATGAGGCCACACAACTTTTAATCATCAAACAAATCATCTGACTAGCTAACCAACTAAGTAACCGGGTTAATTTTAGCACCAACACATGTCCCCCTCGAAAACAATCAACTTTGGATTCTACACATTTTTTCGTGGGAAGCTTATTTTTCGAGTTATTCTGGTTTGTCAACTTAAAATTTACACCATGTATAATAAGGTACTTGGCGAAACTTTGAACACCTGTAAAGGATAAGTTGTTGGGTGCAAATTGCCTAACAAAAGAGCTACAGCAGTAGAAAAGCACATCGACAAGCTTTGGGAGGGCAGAGGGTAACAGAGCTCCGAACTGGACTCAACAGTTTTTTATGCAATCACTGAAAATATTTATTAGCATCTAACTACCTAGTTTTAACGAATGGTGCATGTTATAGACGCGTACGTGACAATACAACCTTCTTTCGTATCTGCTACCTGATATTTTATCATGAAATTTGTCTTCTTTTCCCAGCACAGCTAGTGTTGATAAGAGCCTCATTTAAAGTACAAATGTAAATGAAAGTCTCGTATAGAAGACTTAGCAGAGCTGATATCAAGCTACCACGACCACGGCGTATTGGCACAGATTCCTGATGTGACAAAAAATAAAAAAAATCTATGACTGTTGCAATAACTGAGCATTCTCTTTCCAAGAAAAAATGTTTCTGAAAAATGCTTACTTTCAACATGGCAGTATTAGGAGAAAAATCTTAACTGGCAGAACTCGAATCAAGACCCCATACATCTCTCAATAACGTGCTTGAAAAACTCCAAGACCCATATTTCAACGCAGAAACAACGAATGCTCAGACCGCTACGTATCTGTCCCACAGAGATCGTGCTGATGAAATTAGGCTCCCAAAAAAGCAGTCATTCTCCATCTGCGAATGGAGCAGGAGCAGAGTTCAGTGTATGGTTCAGTGAAAGGTAGCCTCTAGCACGAAGTCTATAGCTATTTGCGCAATAAATGGTCCAAATGGCTCTAAGCACCACGGGACTTAACACCTAAGGTCAGCAGTCCCCTAGACTTAGAACTACTTAAACCTAACTAACCTAAGGACATCACAAACATCCACGCCCGAGGCAGGATTCGAACTTGCGACCGTAGCAGCAGCGCAGTTCCGGACTGAAACGTCTAGAACCGCTTGGCCACAGCGGCCGGCATTTGCACAATAAAGATGAAAATGTGGGTGTATAAATTTAGGTAGAAAATGACCGAACGCGAAATACTGACTTTTCTAAACGAACCAACTTGTACGTACGAGAAAGAGAAAAAACTCCTTTAACTAATTTTTGTTTTATGGGGAATAGGCTCCTTAAGTGACTAACGTTTCATCTCCTAATGCTGGAGAGATAGTCAGAAGTTGTTAAGATTCAGACAGCAATTTCAAAGTTAAATAAGCTCAACAAGCTGAACTGTTTTGGACTTACGGTAGGGAATAATGCGCGCTGTTTGCCTAATATGGCATTACAGCAAACAACTATGATTTCAATCCCTCAAATACATCAAAACAACCTGTGCAGAAAAGAATCCTTTAAGACAAAAGAATCATTCAAAATGACAAAAATAGCTTTGGCAGCGCCTATTCTTCTGAACTACAAGTTCCGCAATACACGTGATCTTAATGTTCGATTTCAGTGTGGTACCTGTGACGATACAAACCACATGGCAGTACGCACGTACGTGTCCAGTGGAAATCTTTGAATGTAACTGAATGAAACAGTTTCAAAAGTGACTGTGTAATCGTGTGACAGCAGATGTGCTACTTGAAAACGTTGCATTCAGTTGCATTAAAGGAATACCTTTGGACAGGCGTCTTTGGGAGGTGTTGCATTCAGTTACAGTAAATGAATGCCATTTCACAGGTGTCTTTGGCAAGCATTGCATTCAGTTACATTAAAGGAATACCATTGGACAGGTGTCTTTGGAAAACATTGCATTCAGTTACATTAAAGGAATACCGTTGGACAGGTGTCTTTGGAAAACATCAGTCACATTAAAGGAATACTTTTGGAGAGGCATCTTCGGAAGGCGTTGCATTTAGTTACTCTGAGAGAATGCCACTGCATAGGTGTCTTTGGAAAGCATTACATCCAGTTACATAAAAAGAATGGCTTTGGACTGGCGCCATGCAGCTTGCCTCGTCACAGGCCCAACATTGAAATTACGCCTTCAGACAATGGTCTGATGACGTCACGACCCTACTGTTTGTCTTGCTAGGGTTGATTAAGTACGAAACTGCTGTCTGAGTATTTAGAGCCTCGGAGGACGTCTCCAGCACTGGGAAACGAAATTTTAGGCTCAGAATAATGCTTCGGTCCACACCCTAATGTACAAAAAAAAGTGACCAAGGACATAAATAAGGACATGGTAAACTACACGGTATGATAATTTAAGTAAGACAAGAAGCATATACAGTTCATTAGCAGTTTACATTTTTATATTCATATTCAAACTTATGTACCTCTCTGAAATTATCTGTTCGTTCTCGTTTTGTCTTGCACTATAGGGTTAGATGTTATTTAACTTTTTGTGACGTTATCACTGTCGTTAGCCTTGCCTGCCTGTCGAAGTTTGAAAGCTACAGCATTGTGAAGACACAGACTCTGCACAAACACAAACATTGTTAACCATCAATGACGTATCCATGTGGCGGCAAGCTATAGTGACAACATAATATTTGTCTTCCTGTGCGGGAATCAAATTGTGGTAGCATAAGGATTGTGCCTATGTCAAATATGGAAGTTTTGATCAGTCCTGGAGGCGTACTCGGAAAGCCGAAGTGGTTACGGGGACTGCTCACGATGAGTGGGATATCCGGGTTCAAATTCAAATGCAGCACAAATTTTCAAGTGTCGCAAACAGCTTACTTCAATGCATAGTAACGGAAGGCGAATCTGTTTCATAATTTTTACCACAGCTGTAATCGTCAGTAACATGCATTCACATCCGAAGTACATTGTATTGTGAAGATACAGACACTGTATACCATAAACACAGACATTGTAACCATCAATGATTTAAATAATTAATATCTGAAATGAGGATGGAACAAAAGGAACGCCTGCTGTGTCGTAAAAAATTAATAATGGACGTGTAACAGCGGAATTGGTATATATCGTACTTTGAACTGTCCTCAGCACGACACTATCGTTCAACATAGTCGCCAAGCATTTGTACGTATTTGCAAGATCGTTAAGCCAGTTTGGAAAAATTCAGCGTTTCGCCTCCTGACGTTTCTTAAGTACGGCTGCAGATGTTTCGCTGTTTATTGTGAACTCTAACGCATCTTTCTCCTCAAATCACTTCGTCAGCACGTCCTCTATTGGCATCTGTGGCACATGTTGTCGGCCTGTCGCTGTCCAATTTATATGCAATTCTCTGTCACCAAACTTCTTTACACAACGCTGCATATTGCTGATGTCCGTTACAGCGTCCCCATACACTTTCATCACGAATGAGGTCCAAACAGCTTTAAAATGGCGAGTCAAGAAGCAAGAGTTCTGATTTCATCACAGGGTTTTAGCCTCTATCAACTCATGCGAGTCATTCAGCTCGCCAGACAAACCATCAACCAGAAAGACCATACAGTAAACGAGTACTGTTTGACGCAGCATCACATTCAACGCTGCCACACGTGCTAGTTTTAAAAGCTTCACTCCCATAGTTATCTTGCTTAAGTCGCCTGTCTCATTAAGAGCTTCAAGTGTCACAGCAAGTTTTCTCCAAACATAGAATCAACTTCCTGCCAAACTGTGCATAAGAAATACGGTACAACAGCGTAAGAGCAGTTCACTAAAAATCACCTTTCAATTTCATTTTACGCGAGTTCTGAGTCGCTGGTCTGTTGCAATGATTTACCGGACTCAGGTTCTTAATGATCTCTATGCTGTCTGGATATCGAACACCAGTTGTCTGAACAAGCCGACGAAAGATGGAATTTCGTTCTTGCCTAATTACAATATGGCTGCCACGAAGTGTTATGAGAATTCAAAATGTAAATACTTCCCGACTCTATCATCACATGCTGATATTCATGGCAAGAAATATGTAACGAATTCTTTATCAAGTGACAGGTCTCTGCAAATTTTGTTGCCGAATTACAACATGGCGAACTATACGGATGACAAGAATCTGCATGCACGTCGAAGTTCCATGCTCTGATACCAGAGATGTACACCCAGGTAGTATTGGGGTCACAACGTGCTCTCTATTTCTAATCACAATACAGTTCAATTATATTTCATCATAAAGATAAGAAAACTTTCGTCTTTTGCAGCTGAAATTTATTCTTGAGTGCCCAACGTGTTTTGTCTATTCATTTTAGGCATCTTCAGTGGCCTGCAGTACATGTAAATTTTTAAAATTGTACCATACATTCTTGAGATTTTTGCAGTTCATTTAGATCTAGCAATTTCTGTTTACAATTACATGTTGTTGCTTTTTACTTACATTCATTTCTGTGTTCTTTTCATTCAGCCATTTGTTGTCCTATACATAATATTGCACATAACCTATACTGTAGAAAATTGCGCATGTTTGACATGTTTACGCTGCTCTTGGTAACATGCTTTAGAGCTGAAGGATCATGGGAGATTGGAGTGGGATGCTGAGTTGGAGATGGAGGAAGGGTGGTGGTGGGGTATTGTCCCTCGTCTGCTTTTCTTTTTTGGAGTGTATGTTCTTTTCTGGAACATATGAGAATTTCATTGTTAGTTAAATGGAACCGTACTTGTTCTGTAGAAGTCTGTTCTGTAGTCTGAATTAATTTCCTTAGTGCAGCACACTTTTGGAACACTTGTGGGTTACTGCAATAGGTGGATTTGAAACATTGAAATGGTCATTTTTGCATGTCGTGAAGGCTCTAAATGGACTGAAATTAATGGTTTTGGTGATTTTGCTTAATTTCAAACCTGAAAAAGTTGTGTTCTGTTGAGGTCTGAGTCACTGTTGGGTTTTAACTGTGGAATGTTTGGTCGTTTCTCTACTAGTAATGATCATTTGCTTCTTGTTTGACACTAGTATGTGTATGATTTATTATTCTATCCTTTGGTGTGAATTTGGAATGGAGAACATTCAAGTGCCTGCACTGCATGTTGCTCCACCCTACACAGGTATAAGTATACATACAGAAGGCTTGGTTGCTTTGTTAGGGAAACATATAGGGGAGATTCTTGAGGCCTGTAATGAGAGAATTATAAACGAAGAGAAGGCTGCTTATGACAGAATAGGAGAACAAATGAGGGAGAGTAGTGAGAAACTGAAGGCTGATTACAAAATCTAGAGAGAAATATGTGGCCAGACAGAGTGGTCTTAAGGGATTGATAAGGGAAACAAAAAAGCAATGAAAACTGTTGTACGAGATGAGATTACAGTTCTTCAGGAGGAGTTTGTGGCTAAATTTGCTTATCACACAGTAGATAACAGACTGGAATTGAGAGATGAACCTGAGTTAGCATTGGTTGCAATAAATGTTTAGTATCATTTACGTGTAGATTTGATTGAGAAAGAGTGGGAGACCCCAGTAGTGATTAAATTACTAGTGAGAAGTGAGTTCACAACTACTGCAACCCTTTTGTTGAAAATGAGTGTGACTTTCTAAGTGATGTGCCAACAAAGGCCTAAGCTCCCAAACTTGTCGTTTACATTCTGAAACATATAATCTTCTTTCTTTCTGTTGGCAGATGGATGTGATGTAGTGTCCGATTTCAATCACTGTGCTGCTACCAAGAGAAGTGGAACTCTAATCTGTTTGGGAGTTGGTGAGTTTAACGTGAAAGGCTTCCAACACAAATCATGTTGCAATTCCCGTGATTTTGTCTTTATATGAAATTACTTTTCTGTAATCAAATTGCTTCACTGTATTTTTATTGTGTAACCAGGCAGCATCTATATATTGTATTTTATGTGCAATATATTTACTGTGTTAGGATCTTTAATATTAGTGAGGTATCAGTCAAGCATTTAGATAATTTTTTTTTTCCATTTGAGAGTCATCTATGGAATGAGAAATATTTAGTGTTCTTGAAGATTGGGGTTGATGAGATAGTTTAAGTGATTTTTCAGTTATAAGGGTTAATGAGGTCCTGTGTAGTGATCTTAAAAATGATAATTTGACTAGGAATGGGGTTGCCATATGTTCTGTATATTTTGTTACTTTTATTTTATCCATTGATAAGGTCATTATCCTTAAAATTTAGGTGATCTCTTCTTTGAGTGTCATGTCTTGTTTGATATTATACAGTGTTGTTCCATATGGTGGTTTTAGTATTGAGTAGCTGTAGGTGCTTCGTCACGTGCATTTCATGAACATTTTAATATAATGGTATCAGACATGTCTGAATATTGTATGATATAGTGAACTGATAATGTTTTTGGTTATTGTGCGTCTGGAACTGTTATATGTGATCATGAGTGGATATTCTCTGTGCAGTGGGGTTTGGTACAAGATGTGAATGAAATGCAGAAAAATTTATGCCCATTGGCATGTAACCTTTTCTTGATATTTTATTATTTCATTGATTTGATTAAGTTTTCCTGTGAATGAGTGAAAGCCTTCTTCAGTAGAGACCAGTCCTTAGACAAGATAGGTTAGCCATGATCTTACATTTTGTAAAACATTGTATTTTCTTGAATTAACAGTTATGAGTGAATGATTGCACAGTTGTTTCCATCAAGTTTGATAATGCTCTTGTACACTGACAACTGAGTTTTGATTTTGTCATTGGTTGTGTTTGGTTTGTGTGATCTATCTAGGTAATGTGAAAGAGGTTTTGCCACTTCTATGATTAACAAGTAAACTGTGACAATGAATGTGAAGCTGCTATGTAGTGAAGTTACTATCTTAACCCTGAGGGCACACGATGACTGCATATGTGATCCTTGTAGGGAGCATAAGGTTACACAAGCTGTGACAGTACACATTTCACCTTTTATTTTCTGTGACGTTGTAAGTAGGCTGTTTAGGTTTTCTTATTGGTAACGCCACGTAGTGCTCTGTGTGAGAATCACTGGCTGCATTTCACCTTTTATTTTCTGTGACGTTTACTACTTTGGCGCTGTCCTATGTCCATATGAGTATATATCTTTTATTATCACTACATTTGGTGTGAAAGTCTTTGGTTTAGTTGATCATCTGTGAGAAAGTCTATTATCCATGTGAAGTGAGAGTAAATTGATTAATTCTAGTTGTGTGAGCCATAAAGGATAATAGCAATTAAGATATTGATGTGGGGTTTTGCTCCAGTGACGTGTGATTATGTTTTATAATGGTTTCTCCAGATTGTGCTTGTATGCAAAGTTGTTTGTAAGGATGTTCAGAATTAAATGATGACGTTAATTCATTTGTGGCTGTATTGATTATTGCTTATGATAATATCGGTGATGGATTTTTGTATTTTCTCTAAGGTAGAGGATGAAACATTATGGTTTTAAGGTTTTATGTTGTCTTGGGATTAGTAGGAGGTGTAAAGATTATTGGTTTAACAACTGGCTGGAGACTGTTATTGGGTGACGCTTTTTGTTGTAATTGTAGTCTTGTGCAGTAGTCTGGAAGACTAGACAATACTGGATCTTGTAATTTTGATTAGGGATTTGTTTTCTAGTGTCTGACGGAATAGGACCAGGCCCATGTGAATTTATGATGATGTTTTGTGATTGCCTGTGAATGAAAGAGTAATTCTGTGTGCCATAGTGAGAACATTAATGTATTTTCTGCTGTCTGGAGCACTGCAGCCTATTTGTTGTTTGAAACAAATTAATAAGAATATTGTTGGTTGAATAAGGATAAAGCATTAAACTTTAACCTAGAGTAAGATTCACAGCTTATATGCAATCGGAGGTTTAGAAGGAAACTAACTGAGATTTAATTTTACAGAGATGAGAGACCACAGTCCATGCACAATGAAATATGCAGAGGAACTGATAAAAAATGAAGTGCAGACATTGTAGGATCGATTAAATAAGAGCTTGTGTGGAGATGGATAGTGGTGTGCTGGAATCTGAGAATGATAATTGTAAATTTTGTTTGCCTCCTTTTTCAGTGTATGTTAGTTAGGAAATGACCGTAAACATTCTACAGGTAACAAAGTATGCACTTCGATAAAAAAGTATTTCCTTTTATCTTAACTGAAACGGTTTATGTTCTTCAGTGGGACATGGATGTTTTGGGACATAATTGATGACTATATTTTCAATTTCTGTGAATAATTTTCTTCTTTCTTCTCACTTTGGTAGCTATAATTTGATGTGAAACACATAGTGAAACATGTGAGTTATGCTTCTTTTTCAGCTTTTTTTCCAAGTGTGGAATGAATGTCCCCCCATGAAAAATGGACCTTGCTGTTGGTGGGGAGGCTTGCATGTCTCAGCGATACAGATAGCCATACCGTAGGTGCAACCACAATGGAGGGTTACCTGTTGAGAGGCCAGACAAATGTGTGGCTCCTGAAGGGGCAGCAGCCTTTTCAGTAGTTACAGGGCCAACAGTCTGGATGATTCACTGATCTGGCCTTGTAACATTAACCAAAACGGCCTTACTGTGCTGGTACTGTGAATGGCTGAGAGCAAGGGGAAACTACAGCCGTAATTTTTCCCGAGGGCGTGCAGCTTAACTGTATGGTTAAATGATTATGGCATCCTCTTGGGTAAAATATACCGGAGGTAAAGTAGTCCCCCATTCGGATCTCCGGGCGGGGGCTATTCAGGAGAAACAAAACTGGCGTTCTACGGATCGGAGGGTGGAGTGTTAGATCCCTTAATCGGGTAGGTAGGTTAGAAAATTCAAAAGGAAAATAGATAGGTTAAAGCTAGCTATAGTGGGAAACAGTGAAGTTCGCTGGCAGGAGGAACAAGACTTTTGCTCAGGTGAACAGGGTTATAAATACAAATCAAATAGGGGTAATGCAGGAGTAGGTTTGAAATTAATAAAAAAGTAGGAGCGCGGGTAAGCTACTATGAACATCATTGTGAATGCATTATTGTGGCAAGATAGACACGAAGCCCATGCCTACCACAGTAGTACAAGTTTATAAGCCAACTAGCTCTGCAGATGACGAAGAGAATGAAGAAATGTATGATGCGATAAGACAAATTATTCAGATAGTGAAGGGAGACAGAAATTTAATACTCATGGGGACTGGAATTCGATCGTAGGAAAAGGAAGAGAAGGAAAAGTAGTAGGTGAATATGGATTGGGGCTAAGAAATGAAAGAGGAACCCGCCTGGTAGAATTTTGCGCAGAGCATAAGTTAATCATAACTAACACTTGGTTTAAGAATCATGAAAGAAGGCTGTATACATGGAAGAACCCTGGAGATGCTTAAAGGTATCAGATAGATTATATAATGGTAAGACAGAGATTTAGGAACCAGGTTTTAAATTGTAAGACATTTCCAGGTCCAGATGTGGACTCTGACCACAATTAATTGGTTATGAACAGTAGATTAAAACTGAAGAAACTGCAAAAAGGTGGGAAATATAAGGAGATGGGACCTGGATAAACTGAAAGAACCAGAAGCTATAAAGAGTTTCACAGAGAGCATAAGGGAACGACTGACAAGAACAGGGGAAAGAAATACAGTGGAAGAAGAATGAGTAGCTTTGAGAGATGAAATAGTGAAGGCCACAGAGGATCAAGTAGGTAAAAAGACAAGGGCTAGTAGAAATCTTTGGGTAACAGAAGATATATTGAATTTAATTGATGAAAGGAGAAAAAATAAAAACGCAGTAAATGAAGCAGGCAAAAAGGAATACAAACGTCTCAAAAACGAGATCGACAGTAAGTGCAAAATGGCTAAAAAGAGATGGCTAGAGGACAAATGTAAGGATGTAGAGGGATATATCATTAGGGGTAAGATAGATAAATCCTACAGGAGAATTAGAGACCTTTGGAGAAATGAGAACCACTTCTATAAATATCAAGAGCTCAAATGGAAAACCAGTTCTAAGCAATGAAGAGAAAGCAGAAAGGTAGAAGGAGTATATGGAGGATCAGTATAAGGGTGATGTACTTGAGGGAAATATTATGGAAATGGAACAGGACGTAGATGAAGATGAAAGGGGAGATATGATACTGCGTGAAGAATCTGACAGAGCACTGAAAGACCTATGTCGAAACAAGGCCCCGGGAGTGACAACACTGCATTTGAACTACTGTTAGCCTTGGGAGAGGCAGCCCTGACAAACTTTATCATCTGGTGAGCAAGATGTATGAGGCAGATGAAATACCCCCAGACTTCAAGAAGAATATAATAATTCCAATCCCAAAGAAAGCAGGTGTTTACAGGTGTGAAAATTACAGAACTATCAGTTTAATAAGTCACGGCTGCAAAATACTAACACGAATCCTTTACAGACGAATGGAAAAACTAGTAGAATTCGACTGCGAGGAAGATCAGTTTGGATTCCGTAGAAATGTTGGAACACATGAGGCGATACTGACCCTACGACTTATCTTGGAAGATAGATTAAGGAAAGGTAAACCTACGTTTCTAGCATTTGTAGACTTAGAGAAAGCTTTTGACAATGTTGACTGGAGTACAGTCTTTCAAATTCTGAAGGTGGCAGGGTCAAATACAGGGAACGAAAGGCTGTTTACAATTTGTATAGAAACTGGTTGGCAGTTATAAGAGTCGAGGGGCACGAAAGGGAAGCAGTGGTTGAGAAGCGAGTGAGACAGGGTTGTCCCCTATCTCCAATGTTATTCAATCGGTATATTGAGCAAGCAGGAAAGGAAACAAAAGAAAAATTTGGAGTAGAAATTAAAATCCATGGAGAAGAAATATGAACTCTGAGGTTTGCCGATGACACTGTAATTCTGTCAGAGACAGTAAAGGAGCTGGAAGAGCAGTTGAACGGAATGGACAGTGTCTTGAAAGGAGGATATAAGATGAACAATAAAAGAAAGAAAAACTAGGATAATAGAATGTAGTCAAACTAAATCAGATGATGCTGAGGGAATTAGATTAGGAAATGAGACACTTAAAGTAGTAAATGAGTTTTGCTATTTGGGAAGCAAAATAACTGATGATAGTCGAATTAGAGAGGATACAAAATTTAGACTGGCAGTGGCAAGGAAAGCGTTTCTGAAGAAGAGGTACTTGTTAACATCGAGTATAGATTTAAGTGTCAGGAAGTCTTTTTTCTGAAAATATTTGTATGAAGTGTAGCCATGTATGGAAGTGAAACATAGACTGTAAATAGTTTAGACAAGAAGAGAATAGAAGCTTTCGAAATATGATGCTACAGAAGAATGCTGAAGATTAGATGGGTAGATCACATAACTAAAGAGGAGGTACTGAGCAGAATTGGGGAGAAGAGGAATTTGTGCCACAACTTGATTAGAAGAAGGGATCAGTTGGTAGGACATGTTCTGAGGCATCAAGGGATCAGAAATTTAGTATTGGGGGCACCGTGGAGGGTAAAAATCATAGAGGGAGACCAAGTGATGAATACACGAAGCACATTCAGAAGGATTTAGGTTGCAGTAGGTACTGACAGATGAAGAAGTTTGCAGAGGATAGAGTAGCATGGAGAGCTGCATCAAACCAGTATCTGGACTGAAGACCACAACAACAACAGAATGCATGTAGTTTAACACCAATACTAGAATTAATATTGTGATGCTTTGTTAATGATGTCTGTTCCTTTTTAACGTAAGTGTCTTTGTGACTTGTATTGTAACATTTGCATATTTTTTGTGCTTTTGCCTTGATGATAATTCCTGTGCAGTGGAGCGGCCCTGGTGACTGTTGCATTACTGTCTTTGTGCACTTTGTATAGTCACACCTGCATTTATTTTATTTCTTTGTCTATTCCTAGGAACATATCACGCTGTCTTATCTTGCATTGCTTCATCTGTAGGAAATGAAATTCTTCATGGAATAACTTGGCTTGTTTGTGTCATAATTTAGCAGATGAAGCTTGAAACTTTCATCTCCTCTTGTATTTTCCTTAGCTGCAAGCGAAGAGGTTGTGCACATGCCACAAAGGTGGCGTGCCATTGTAATTTGTACTGATTAACATTTTATCTTGTTATATGCTATTTTTGATAGATGCAATGCACTCTATCATAAGATTAATTTTTCTTTTTTATGGTATGGATTATAAAATTTCTTTTGGTGTGAATCTTGTAGATTTGTGTAATCTGAAGGGAAACGTGAGACGCTTATTTTAGATATGTAAATTATGTTTAAGATTACAACAACTTTACTCTCGTTCTTACGTACCACAAAAAAAACTTGTTATAAATATGTAAATTATGTTATAGAGTATAATGACTTAACTTTCATTCTATGGTGGCGTGTAGAAGCTGTTCCCAAGGTGGAACATATGCAACTGCATTGTACATAAGTGGCAATCGGATTACTTTCCTTAGGTGAAGCAAATTAATTGTGTATTCATTTATGCAGGACACATTTTTGAATTTTCTCTAGTCAGTTAAACAATAGATTTCTAGATTTGAAAATCGGTTTCAAACGGCAGTTAGCTGTAGCTGGAAGACCACTGTGTTGCACTGACTTTTACCTCCACAGTAAGTTTTAGTTGTCTTTTACATGTCATTCTCAGTCTACAAAGAAGAAGTTTTCCTTTTGTATTTTACCATCTGTAACAAAAAATGAAAACAAAATAATAATTTCAACAAACTGATATACAAAATATTGAACCTATTCACGCTTGATGTACTGAGCTGATTCGCTGGAAATGCGAACAATTTTTTCCCTGAAGTTGGTAATGCTGCATGAGTTTATTACTGTGCTGGTTAACGCCGTAACATCTTCTCCAGAAAATAAACTTACTCTGCAACGAATACTTCACTTAATAAATTACTAAACGAATTGTGATTTATATATTCATTCGAACCCAAAGTTATATTACAAAGCAGATCATTTACAGAATTTAAAACGACAGCAAAATATTCACACACTCCAACTCAGCAATGAACACACGTAACAACGTTTTCTACATTTTCAACGTGATGTATAAGTTCAGCGGTTACCACCATATTGCAACCCAGGCAGGAAAGTGACACAAGTTAAAAAAACTGCAATTTTTAGTTTTTGCGACTGAAAAATAGTGCCACAATGTGCACGAAAAAGATCACATCTCTGTCTCGCAATTTGCCCACTTCAGGACAGTTGTGTGAGTTTTGTTGTAGGCTGCTTCACGGTTCACCACGACAAGAACAGTGTAACTTCAGCGTTGCTGCTAGCAAGTGTGCATGGGTCATTCACGAAGAGACGCACATTCTGCATGTAGAAGATAAGCTGAATGTAATTTTTAATATCAATGATATTTACAATGTCTGTGTTTATACAGTGTCTGTATCTTACATTATAATATCCTTCAGAGATGCACGCATGTCTGAAAGAGCGGAAATTGTTTTAAGGATTGCGACTCTTGTAAATGTTACGAAATTTCGTGCGTTGCAGAGTACGATAAAAACGACGAACATTTCTGTTATAAAACAGGTTCACTCTGAATCCCTTTTCTCGGCGAAAAGTATTCCTACAGTATATAAGCCCATTTATCATTCTGTGTTTTCGTAAATTAAAATGGCTATAAGCTCTATGGGACTTAACATCTGAGGTCATCAGTCCCCTCGACTTTGAACTACGTAAACATAAGTAACCTAAGGACATCACAGACATCTGTGCCCGAGGCAGGATTCGAACCTGGACCGTAGTAGCAGCGCTGTTCCGGACTGAAGCGCCTAGAACCGCTGGGCCACAGTGACCGGCTTTCGTAAATTACGTTCCTTAAATTGTACCTAATTGATGATCTTTATTACTCTGTATTCATTTTCATAAATTACAGTTTTGCATTTTGTACCTCTCTTATACGACAATTTCAATTTGTTATTCCATTTTTATTTCAACTGTAGTACTAATTTTGCCTCATGGACGTTCGAATGTCGTGTTACATTGCACTAAGTAAAAAAGAAGGAAAAGTGGCAAAAGTATTACTTGAGAGGTCATAACAAAAACAAAAAAAGATTTTAGAACATCAAGAAAAGTGACACAATGGAAAGAATTAATTAATAATTACCTGATAGCACCTATCATTTGAGGTGGTCCGTTCCAAAACTGGTCTTATCCAATTTTTTTTACGAAATGAGTGAAGCCTACTCCGATTTTCTTCTGTACCCGGCGCATTGACTGATTGGTCTATATTCACTCAAAAGTTGTTCTTTACCGTAGAAATCATTAGCTAAAAATCGGTCATCGTTCCAAAACTTGTCTTATTTACTCCAAGTGTCGTTCCAATAGTCGCCTTATCCTACCAGCCAATGAAATTCTTCATATTTCAGTCAAAGGAAACGCGCGATATTTTTCCCGCGTTTTTACAGCTGTCGTCAGTAAAGTCTGAAGACGTGTGCAGTTTTGTGACAAAATAGGTGTACGATGGAAGAAAGAATTACTCTAGCTCTAAAAGGCAAAGCAAATTGCCGTAAAAGTGATCCTGCGTTATGGAAGAAAAGCAAGGAAAAATATAGAAGGTAAGAAAGACGTAAAATTTGTTCAGTGTGTTTACACGACTGGTTTAGGCTGTGGTGTCAATGATCACTGAACGCATAAAGGTTAACAAAACGGCGGTGGTGGCTGCTGAAAATAAATTTTAGGTGTTCACAAAATTTTAGTAATACAATAGATTGTTTGCGCAGATAATTTTTTTATTTACGGTGACGAGCAGTTTCAAAACTCTCAGGGCTTTATCATCTGTAGTAGATCGGCCCAACACTTACTCCATACAAATTTTTTGATTCAGATAAACCTCAAAGTGTGAAATAGCATTTTTTGTAACAGTTATGATGACGGTCTGAACAAATTTATTCAGCTACAACCACTGAGAATAATAATATTAGTAATAATGGTAGTAAAAATAATTATTGGCATATTTTAGTAGTGCGCTACCATCTAGCGGGATTAAAGACGCAGAGAATTACCTACAAAATAATTTTGGATTGGAGTGGAAGGTGAAAGAAGAACTGGCTTTCAACAAGAATTTGTTAGCGTGCAATATTGAAGAAAAAAATTACTCCCCTGAAGAGACAATCAACGAATATTGTGAAACTCATGAGGATTTGACAGACTTAGTTATTTGAATTCTGCTCTGTGAGTAATTATGTAGAATGATTATTGTTTACTATGAACTGTGTTTTTTAAGTTCTAATAAATGAGTATAAACTGAATGCATCAGCACTATCACAAATGTACAAAAAAGTATATTCCTGAGTACATGAACCACGCACTTGCAGTGTGCTGCAACAAGACTTGTCTAATCCTGGATATAAAGCAACATAACCAATTTCTCGATGGGAATAATTACCTTCCCAATTAATCATGACTTTATTTATCAATATTAGGCATTCCTACCAGGAAAAAGAGTTCAGTTTCTGTCGGCATTAAGAAGTTTTTAGTGTTTTGTGTCTCCTGTAAAATTTCTTATTATGGATAAGGCAAGTTTTGGAACAGACTGCCTCATTTGGCAAGTACAGAACTACATGTGCATATTACTGTTACATAGACTATCATGGAATTTGCAGCCAAAACTACTTACTTGAAATTTAAATGACGCTTATACTATTTCAATTGCAGTTTTTATAATAAAATCTTCTCAAGTTGACAGCCGAATCAGTGCGCCAGAGAAGGACGCATTGACTCGGCTGTCAACCCGAGGAGATTTTATCATCGAGATTCACCGAGAAAGCCTACATCCCGGTATAAGTTTTATAGTATTCTTTAAGTCGATTTTTCTCAAGTATTGTATTTTTGCAGAATGAGATTTTCACTCTGCAGCGGAGTGTGCGCTGATATGAAACTTCCTGGCAGATTAAAACTGTGTGCCCGACCGAGACTCGAACTCGGGACCTTTGCCTTGCGCGGGAAGTGCTCTACCATCTGAGCTACCGAAGTACGACTCACACCCGGTACTCACAGCTTTACTTCTGCCAGTATCTCGTCTCCTACCTTCCAAACTTTACAGAAGCTCTCCTGCGAAACTTGCAGAACTAGCACTCCTGAAAGAAAGGATACAGCGGTGACATGGCTTAGCCACAGCCTGGGGGATGTTTCCAGAATGAGATTTTCACTCTGCAGCGGAGTGTGCGCTGATATGAAACTTCCTGGCAGATTAAAACTGTGTGCCCGACCCAGACTCGAACTCGGGACCTTTGCCTTTCGCGGGCAAGTGCTCTACCATCTGAGCTGCCGAAGTTTGGAAGGTAGGAGACGAGATACTGGCAGAAGTAAAGCTGTGAGTACAAAGCGTGAGTCGTGCTTCGGTAGCTCAGATGGTAGAGCACTTCCCGCGAGAGGCAAAGGTCCCGAGTTCGAGTCTCGGTCGGGCACACAGTTTTAATCTGCCAGGAAATTTCATATCAGCGCACACTCCGCTGCAGAGTGAAAATCTCATTCTGGAAACATCCCCCAGGCTGTGGCTAAGCCATGTCACCGCTGTATCCTTTCTTTCAGGAGTGCTAGTTCTGCAAGGTTCGCAGGAGAGCTTCTGTAAAGTTTGGAAGGTAGGAGACGAGATACTGGCAGAAGTAAAGCTTTGAGTACCGGGCGTGAGTCGTGCTTCGGTAGCTCAGATGGTAGAGCACTTGCCCGCGAAAGGCAAAGGTCCCGAGTTCGAGTCTCGGTCGGGCACACAGTTTTAATCTGCCAGGAAGTTTCATTGTATTTTTGAGTTGTGTCACTCTTCTTGCCGAGGTGCGATATGGTAGCACCTCCTTCACCAGTTTGCATGTGACGGTTAGAAGGAATTTTCTAGAACTGATCCGATCCATCTTCCAACCTGATTCGTCCGACCATAGTGTAAGTGAGACCATCAGATTTCGTACTGAGTCGAGAGGTGGTGGTGGTGTCGGCCACAGTAGGTGCCAGCATTACTTTGGCCCAGCCCTATGTCAGGGTTCAGGTCAGGCGCGTGGCCCACGTAAGAGCCCTGTGGCGTTAACCTGTGGCGCTCCCGGCACGGCGGCTGCCAGCTCTTGGGCAGAGCAGCAGGTGATGAGCCCCTTGCTGGGTCGGTTCCAGTTGCGCCTCGCCCAGCCCGCCTTGGTGCACACGTTTTCGGGGCACACCTGCGTCAGCACCTGCACCGCCTTGCACGTCGCGAATGGGTTGTTGAGTCCCACGAAGACTATCGCCGTGCCCGACCGCGGGTCGCGCACCAGCTTCCAGAAGAACAGCGGTACCGCAATGCGGCGGCCCCCCGCCAGGTACAGCTCCTCTGTGTCATCCAGCGACAGCATGCCGTGTGTCCCAGTCCAAACCTGCGCAATGTCAAGGAAAAAAGGTTTTTTCAGTGTAAAATTTATAGCATAAAACAAGTAGAGTAGCCAACTCCTTCCCAAAAGTGTCTTATCTACACTCATGCTCATAAATTACGGATAATTACAGAATGTGGTGCCACGGAACGAGGCACTACACAAAACTGGCGCTATAGCATAGGCACAGTAGTCCATAGTATCGGTGATAAGTTGAGAAAACCGTCCCGAAACACATGTGCTACAAAACGCCACTGTTTCCTGAGCATGTACCCCGACATTGATCACCATGCACACGTACACAGGCGGCACACCTGGTTGGCATGCTCTGAATCAGGTGGTCGAGCAGCTGCTGGGGTATAGCCTCCCATTCTAGCACCAGTGCCTGGCGGAGCTCCTGAAATGTCCTAGGGGTTTGAAGACGTGCTCGATGGGGATTAGGTCTGGAGAACAGGTAGGCCATTCCATTCACCTGATATGTCATGTTTCAAGGTACTCCTCCATATTGGCAGCTCGGTGGGGCCGTTCGTTATCGTCCATCACGAGGAAGGTGGGACCCACTGCACCCCTGAAAAGGCGCACATACTGGTTCAAAATGACGTCCTGATACCCTCACGTGTTACAGTTCCTCTGTCAAAGACACGCAGGGGTGTACGTGCACCAATCATTATCCCACCCCACACCATCAAACCACGACCTCCATACAGGTCCCTTGCAAGGACATTAAGAGGTTGGTATCTGGTTCCTGGTTCACGCCAGATGAAAACCCGGTGAGAGTCACTGTTCAGACTATATCTGGACTCGTCCCTGAACATAGCCCAGGACCACTGTTCCAATGACCATGTTCTGTGTTCTTGACACCAGGCGTTACTGGCTCTCCTGTGACCAGGGGTCGGTGGAATGCACCTTGCAGGTCTTCGGGCGAATAAACCATGTCTGTTCAGTCGTCTGTAGACCGTGTGTCTGGAGACAATCGTTCCAATGGCTGCGGTAAGGTCCTGGGCAAGGCTACCTGCAGTACTCAGTGGTCGTCTGTGGGCACTGATGGTAAAATATCGGTCTTCTTGTGATGTTGCACACTGTGGAGGTCCCGTACTGTAGCGCCTGGACACGTTTCCCGTTTGCTGTAATCGTTGCCATAATCGTGAGATCACACTTTGTGGCACACAGAGGGCCCGTGCTACGACCTGCTGTGTTTGACCAGCCTCCAGTCGCCCTAGTACTCTACCCCTCATAACGTCATCAATACGTGTTGTATGAGCCATTTTCAACACACAGTCACCATCAGCACATCTGAAAATGTCTGCACACTTACTCGTTGCACTGTACTCTGACATGCACCAACACAACTCTGCGTATGTGGGCTGCTGCCAGCGCCACCGTGCGACCACCGCAGGTCAAACACACTGCATGGTCATACCCCGAGGTGATTTAAGCCCGCAAACCGCCCACCAGAGCGTTGTTTCGCCATGTACCAGCATTATCCTTAATTTATGAGCATGAGTGTGCATCCATACTGTGTATACTACTGTGAAATGCGTGGCAGTGAGTACTTCAGGTTGCACCGAATATCCCAGTTCTTCCTTTCTCATTCATTTAACAAGCGTGGTAAGAATGATTGCTCAAGTTCCTCTGTGGGCTCTGTCGTACGTGGGTGGTGTGATATGTGTGGTAAATTTCCAAGAAAGAATGCAACGTTTTTGTTGCACCTTCATATTTGGTAAGTTTGATTATTACAAGGAACTTTTACAGAATTCCAACAATGTACAGCGCACAGTTCATTTTTGACATCTGTCATGATTGGTCAGTGTGGCGACTTGAAACATCTTAATAAAAATTTTACGCATTCTGAAATCTCTGAGAAGGTGAAACCTCTACGTTATTTAATTCTGCTGCCAAGTGAAACTGAATGCAAGTGAACCTACTTTCTTTTTACTTATTCTTTATCATGTCAACACTGACCCCAATATTCTAGCGCAACGCAATCGGACTGCTCAAAAAATGATAACCTGACTTCAAATAATTACTACAAAACAATGCCCCTGAATTAGAGGAAATCCTAGCAATAACCTACACATCACATAAGTCACTTACCTCACAAAAATCTTCAATACCAGAACTACAGCAATGCCGCAAGCATCATTATTGCCAGGTAAACGAAAGATTCTAACTACTGAGGGCTACTGATAGGCATGTGGTTAGCAAAGGAAAGATCTTGTAGCAAAGCAAACAATGTATTTACCTTAAGAATGTAACACCCAGTTCAAAAATTATGTGATCGTCCATGACATCCAGTTCCAAAAATTATATAATCATGAATAATATTCAGTCTCAAAGTCGGACACCTCTAGATCATCCGCAAGTGCTAATACTGCAAACCTCCAACACAGTTAATTGTTAGCCTCTAACCTCCATCACTGCTGACTACTCACTCCCAACGTCCATCACTGCTGGATGTTCACCTCCAACTGCGAGTCCGACCAGCCACAGAGAGTCTCTTACAGATTGCCACAGCGCAGTCAGAGATTTAATACAGAGCGCTACCAACATACAAACACATAAACAGCCTACTTACAGACTGCGATTGTAAATGGATAAAACAGAGTTTCTCGCTATTATCACTCATTTTAATTTGGAGAGCTAGATTTCCCATAGATCAAAACAGTTTGCACTATCACTGAAAACGATTCACTAATGAATCGACAAATTTAAACGTGGTCCAACAAGCACCAAAAGCGAAGCACGCACCGACCACCCAACTGAGGTCGCTAGAAAGGGAACCAATAACAAAATCCATGATATGATAATGCAAGACTGCTGAATAAAAATATATGAGAGTGCTTAGTTAAGCGAGTGCACAACACCCTGCACAGAGAATTGACTATGAAGAAGCCGTGTGTGAAATGTGTGCCGCAGTCGCTCACAGTCAAATGGTTCAAATGGCTCTGAGCACTATGGAACTTAACTTCTAGGGTCATCAGTCCCCTAGACCTTAGAACTACTTAAACCTAACTAACCTAAGGACATCACACACATCCATGCCCGAGGCAGGATTCGAACCTGCGACCGTAGTGGTCGAGCGGTTCCAGACTGTGGCGCCTAAAACCGCTCGGCCAGCTCGGCCAGCTGCTCACAGTCGACCAAAAGTTCATCTGGTACATTTCAACACAATATATGGCGATGTTTGATCGCAATCCTCAAGACTTGTAGCGCCGATTTATGACTGTTGATGAAAACTGGATACATCATTACACACGAGTCGAAACGGCGATCAAAATAATGCACAAAGGCCGCTTAAAGTGCACCGAAGGAAACAAAGGCCATTTTATCAGCTGATATGGCGATGACCATTGCTTTTTGGGACTCCAGAGGAATAACCGCCATAGATTATTGGGAAAAAGCAGAACTATAACTGGACCCTATTATGCTTCTTGTTCAACCGTTTCAAACTTACGTTAGCTGAAAAATACCAACGTTTGCACCCAAAAATTGCTCTTACACCATGATAATTCACCGTCCCATGCATCAGCAATAGCAGAGACGAAAGTGCATGAATTGGGCTTTGAATTGTTTCCTCATCCACCCTTTTCACCAGATTTGGCCACAAGTGAGTTTTTCCTGTTCCCTAACTTGAAATTTTGGATTGCTGAGAAGAAATTTTCATAAATTGAGAACATGATAGTTGAAGTCAACGAGCATTTTGTAGAGTTTGATAGAACCTATTTTTACGATGGGATGAAAAAGCTGGAGGATCGCTGGACCAAGTGTACATCCCTGAAAGAAGACAAAGTCGAGAAATTAGGCGGATTGTTTACGAAAAAAATTTTTTTACCAGTCGTATCAAACCACCTCGTACGCAAGGTGCTTGAAAACCAGCGTCATATTTTACTACAGGAGGTAATATTGATCAAAACTAGAAGAAAACATCCTATAAGAGTATGTCCAGAAACCAATACCTGTTAAGGTATGGCCTGTCGGGGTGGCCGAGCGTTCTAGGCGCGAATCCTGCCTCGGGCATGGATGTGTGTGATGTCCTTAGGTTAGTTAGGTTTAAGTAGTTCTAAGTTCTAGGGGGCTGATGACCTCAGAAGTTAAGTTCCATAGTGCTCAGAGCCATTTGAACCATTTGACTGTGAGCAACACATGGAAGACAACAGAGTCCCGAAGTTGGCAAATGAGTACCGCCCTCTCAAACGACGACCACTGGGAAGGCCCTGCAAAAGATAACGTGACTGAGACGGAAATGGTCGACAGGTCAAAACCTTGAAAAGAAAAAACGAGAAGATTCACTAACAAGGACAGTATCTGGTCTCGAACAAACACATGTACACAATCCCGTGAGGGATCGTTTAAAGGTCCCTTATTGCACTGGTGATATTCGTTTAACTGTTAACCTCTGCAGTCGTCCCCTGAATATGCTATGCCGAATTCGACGTTCGTCTGCCGCTACGCCAGTCGAGACCAATAGAGATGGTGCAGTGTGTATGTGAAGTTGCATTCTGTGAAGTTATCTGCGTAGCCAAGCGTCAGATTGGTCGGCGATTGGTAACCAATTATTCTAATGCATTTCAGCTGGTTGACATGAAGTTACGATGAACTCTTCTTCGTGAAAATCCTATTGATGTAGATGCATCATTTGTATGTCCGCCCCGATAGCTGAGTGGTCAGCGTTACGGATTGCCGTCCAACGGGCCCGGGTTCTATTCCCCGCTGGGTCGGAGATTTTTCTCCGCTCAGAGACTGGGTGGTGTGTTTTCTTCATCATCATTTCGTCCCCATCCGGCGCGAAGGTCGCCCAATGTGGCGTCGAATGTAATACGACTTGCACCACAACGGCCGGACCTGTCCCGTAAGGGGCCTCTCCCGGTCAATGACGCCAAACGCTCATTTCCATCATTCGTAGGTTTCCTGGTATCTAGCATAGTGCAAAAACATTATCACCGACTAGAAACGGATACTGTTGTAACACTAATACATAATTATGATGCTAGTGATGATAATGGAGAACACCTCACTGCAAGCGGTAGTGAGACGGCAAGTTCGAGAAGAGACGATGGAAGCAGTGAAAGTGGATTCCAACCTTCTCCTGATAAAAAGTTTAAAGTCGAAAGTGTCATCTCGGTGTCTGACGACAACACACTGAGAAACATGATGATTATAACGTCAAAAGTTTCAATGCAGGTGACAAGCTCCTGAAAAGATACTCTGAAGTGAAGGCTTGAAGCAATATTAAAAGCTTACTGGACAATGTGGCAAATAAAAGAGAAGGCAATACAGTTTTCAAAGGAAATCATATGCTGCAGTTCAGTATCATATTGCAGAGTGTAATGTCGAAGTTTGATGAAGCGTGAGAATACGGCTCTTCCGTTCATTGTTGGCACTGGACGTTATCAGAAATCGCGAGAGTATAAACTTTATACGGCACTGGGATTTATTACTAATTTGAAATAGGGGATTAACATAGCCGTATAAATAAGATCCAAGCATGAAAAAAGATAAGAACGACGAAGGAGAGATAATTCAAGGAGCCGAAATATTTGTTGTTGAAATGGATCTGTGATCAGAGCCAGTTCAACTATGGGCTTTCTCCCGAAAGAACGCTATCCATGAAATGGGAGAGAAGTCCTGTCTAGATGTTGCAATCAGTTAACAGTTTAACACTTAGCTACATTATCAATGTTGCTATATCAATGGATGGACGATTGGCAGACAAACTCTATCTATGCTTCCAAGAACTAAACAGAAATTTTGGACCCCGTGTGTCAAAGGAAATAAAAAATTGTGCCGTCCAGATGTCTTCCTAGATGCTAGTATGAGCGAGAAGATGCCGAAAGAACATCTGAAGACGTTTTTTCAGTCAGTTTTGTTTCCACATTTGACGACAAAGTCACTACCACTATGCGACTCCTGGTCCGGACGTAAGGATCAACAAGAGGTACTAGAAACCTCTGGAGGAAAAGATGTAGTTTTAAAAATTATTCCATCTAAAACTTACAAAATATGCAAAGCTCAGGACGTGTATTTTTTCAGGCAAGAGAATCACAGGCTCTAAATTACAATGATGGAAAATTGCCAGAAATCTAGAAAAGTGTTCATTTTGTGCAATATTTTGTGACGTTACTGTCACAATGCGACACTACTGTCACATATTGCTGGGCAATATTATTTCATTTTTCTGCGGCTATTTCGCAGCTGTATAGTGAGTATATTGGAGCAGTGTGTCTGAGAAGGCGGCCCTGCACTCTCCACAGTGGGTAGTGTGCCGCCGGGAACGTCTCTATAACTTCCCCTATGGGCAGAAAGACAATCGCTGAATCTCATTAGGTCGAGCGGGCCTACTCTGGGGACGGGGTGGGGGATGGCGGTGGGGAGGGGGGGGGGGGAGGGAGAGGGGCCTGGGAATGGGCAGGTAGCGGAACCCGGGCAGTAATCCAGTCCAGTACTACTGAATGCCAGGCTGGCGACCTAGCGAGATGGCATAGTGGTTAGCACACTGGACTCCCAGTCGGGAGGTCGCGTCCAGCCATCCTGCTTTACGTTTTCCGGGAATTCCGTAAATCGCTTCAGGCAAATGCTGGGATGGTTCCTTTGAAAGGGCACGCCCGACTTCCTTCCCCATCCTTTCCTAATTCGGCGAGACCGATGACCTCGCAGTTTGGTCTCCTCCCCCCTCCCCAAATTAACCCATTAACCGGGCTGGCGTCTGCATCTCTGGGTTCAATGGATCCCAGGCCACCCCACAGCCCCCAGAGAATAACTGAGCACGACATACTTTTCTGCGAGGCTTCGAAGGTTCAAATATCGTGGCACCATCTCACCAGCATCCGACAAATCTTTCGTGTTCGCTCTAAAAAAAAATTGGTTCAGCCAATAGTGTTGCGCCGCCCTGGACAGGTTCTTGGCACGTAAGACTGACCAATTATGAACGCGTTTCTTTGACTGATGACCAACTTCATGTTCCAAAATGTCTCTTGTGCGCAAAAATAGCTGTTTCGAGCGCTTTCCCAAGCTTTTCCAAGAACGTAGCAACAATACCCACCCGTTACATTGGCAACCGCATCCTCTCCACGTAGCGTTTTTTAGTGAGTAGAGAACTGAGGGCCGTGTACTTGGATTCTTGGCATTCTGTTCCAGACTGTCATGGAGAAAGTGTTCTCCATCAGGCCGATAGAGAGAGCGTCGTTTCCGGACGCCATTTGGTGCTGGTTGGCGCACGGTAGCTGTTTAGGGGAATGTAAGCAGTGCAACTGCGGTAGCGCGATCCACTTTTTGTGCAGCTCATTGCTAGCTTACTTTGCCGCGCTGCTTGAGTTGCTTCCTTCTGTCATATTTGTGGCTTCTTGTGCTGATGGCAACCTTGAGCTGGCCAGATAAGCAGATCTTGTGCTGCTAGCTCCACACTGTCTTCCACAGTGTTTGACACCTCCCACTACACTCTGTTGATATCATTGCGATTTGATCGCAAGGTTATAGGTCAACCGATCCCTCCACAGGAAAACACGTTTGATATATTCTATACGACACTGGTGACGGCATGTGCGTCACATGACAGGAATATGTTGTCGACACACCTAACTTGTACACTTGGCGAATGGGTAAAAAGATTCTTCTACCTTGCCCGATTTAGGTTTTCTTGTGTATGTGATAATACCATTGGAGAGGCACATCCTTTCGTCTACTAATCGCACAGTTTTTCGGTGCCGTCGCAAAACACAGACACTAAACTAATTACAGTGAACAGAGACGTCAATGAACGAACGGACAGATCATAACTCTGCGAAAATGAAGAAAGTAAAATTTTCACTCGAGGGAAGACTTGAACCAAGGACCTCTCGCTCTGCAGGTGCTCACGTTAACCACGGGACCACGGCACTCCTGAAATTACCCTGTCCTCGATGTTGCATATGTTGCACATGGACTACTCAGTTTGTATATTTTGCTTATTTTTTCATAGCTCCACACAACTTCTTCCTGTTTTCTCGATTGATCTGTGTTCATGTTTTCAAGGCCTATACACTGTGCCAACTTATAACTAAATCTGAGGGGGGTGCGATGGGGAGGTTCCCTTGTCAGAATCACAAGCAACGCTCCGCGCTACACACGCACCGCGGATCTTCACCGGGAATATCGGCTAGATACCATCTTGCAGGTATTCCAAAAACTCTCCACACGACTGTACAGAAACACGAGACACTCGCGTAACCCGTTTATCCTATCTTGGGTAACTGCGACCACAACCATAGATGGAAACATAAGAGACCAAAGACACTATCGGCACGAAACTAAACATCTATGGTCCATAGCACGCTAACACGACAATACTGGCGAGCCCCTTCAACACAGCTACTGTAATATTCGCTATTTTTGACTTCATTAAAACAGCAAATACGAGTAGTTAATACTTTCAGCCAGAAGGCAGATACTTGTTTGTAAATAATGATTAATGTATAATGAGGAGTCGCATGGCGACTGTGGAATTTTCTAAATAATGTAATTCGTCGTCTTTGGGCGGCAAACAGAAAAATACGGATAGATATGCGATCCTTCACTATTTTGTTCGCTGGAGAACAAATGAAGCCTGGAGCGCTAAGAAGACTTGTACTGTTTTTCTGAAGTAAGACGGACGCAGATTTGTGGCAGTCTGATCTAATTTTTACTAAATGTATAAAAACGTGTATGTCTGAGTTGAGTGAAGTGTAAAGAACTGTTATAACTTACCGTGACGACGCACGAGCGACTCAAAGAAGACAATGGCTATATAAAAGAGCGCTAAATGGACATGATACGGACATAAAAATCTACCGTCATTGTTGTATTAAGCTTAAGGTACGATATATGTTTTAGTTATAATAAATATTTGTTCTGGGAATACTGAATCATTTAGCAGTGCTCATTCCTATTATCTCCTCAGTATTATTTTCATTTTAATTATGCATTTTGCTAATATTACAGACACCAAGATCAGCAGTCTAATGTGCGTGTTACATTGATAAAAAGAAAACTGTTTTATCGTCTTCTTGCATCAGCTTTAATATCGAATTTCCCTTTTGTGTGATGTTACAGTTGTTTTTGCGCCCTTAAGAACTTTCTGGTCCCTTAGGAAATTGTTTTGTCATAACAATAACTTCACAACCGGGTATGATCGTATCTACGATCATGAAGTAATTAGAAAGACGATAACGCAATTTCTTAATCAATAGTACGCTAGTTGAGACTGCCTCAAGCCACGCGAAACTGCAAGTAGAAACTATTCACATCTCATAATGCAATATTTTATGACAATGGTCAATCCATGATTCTTACGCCAATTGCGATTGATAAAACAGTAAGCTAAATCTCAATTTACAACTTTCCATTGAATAACAACATCACTTTTATTTTGTAACATCACACTTGGCGCCCGAACAGGGACTTGACCAAAAATTAGTTCAAATACTTGGAAAATTTTCTATGTGCTTTTGTTAATAAATGTTCTGTCGTTTAATGTACACATCATCTCTCTGTGAGAATGACGTAAAATATGCTGGTCAATAACGCAGTTTAATTACCGAGAGAAAAGAAAAGAAAAGAGACGTGAATTTGCTGAGACAACATAGCGGTAATCAAGCCATCAAAAAGTAAGTCAGAATTTTGCATACGCAGTGTAGTGCTTCAGTAGCAACGTTGCTTTTCCAAGTCGATCCACATCCTTTCTATCTCCTTCCCGCTATAGAAAATCTGCTTTATTTTATCTTTCAAAGTAAAATTATTCGTAGTCTGATAATAGAAATTATTTCTCCCCATTGTTAGTATAGCTGTATTACATTTTCAACATGGTGGATAGTGTGTGCAATTTGCAGTGAAGAGCATCTTCATTCATTTGTCTGAAACGTTTAGGTTCCATCTTGTCTTCTCGCCAGATAGAATTTCATTTGTTGCTCACGCGAGAGCGGTGCTCTTAGCGGACTCACCACGTCACTGACAAACGACGAAAGCCTTGCGTAGCACGTGGTTTACTGACGAAAATGGCAGATAGTAAACAGAGACAGGTGACAACAGGAGACGGGAGTGAAGACGTTAATAGTATCCCATACCCTTTACGATCGCGAACGGTAGGTTCCCGTGTGGAAACTGAACTAACCATGTCTGTAACAGGGGAAAGTGACCCTAAAGTCCAAATTCTTCCCGCTGCAGCTACAAATGACCTCGGTGCGTTAATGGAAATGCTGAAACAACAGTTTGACGCAGTAAATGAGACTATAAAAACACAAAATGAGACTGTTAACGCCCGATTAGATGCTGTAAGCGAATCAGTAAAAACACAAAATGAGACTGTTAACGCCCGATTAGATGCTGTAAGCGAATCAGTAAAAACACAAAATGAGACTGTTAACGCCCGATTAGATGCTGTAAGCGAATCAGTAAAAACACAAAATGAGACTGTTAACGCCCGATTCGATGCTGTAAGCGAATCAGTAAAAACACAAATTGAGGCTGTTAACGTCCGATTAGATGCTGTAAGCGAATCATTAAAAACACAGCTAGGCACAATCAAAACAGATCTGCGTAAAGAAATTACGGCTGAATTAAATACCCATTTGGGTGAGGTGCAAACTAAGATCAGTGATCAAATTCAGAAAATGCAGAAACAGGTGAAAAGTGAAATAGCTGAAGTATCTGGAACATTAAACACAAAAATTCAGGCAGCTACCAAAGAAATAAACTCAGTTAGAAATGCAGTATCTGACATTGAAGGTGTAGTGGAGGATCTGTCGAGGCAGATAGACTCAATCAATATTGAAGAACAGGTTAAGAGCACCGTGAAAGCACACACGGAGGCATTGTCGGAACACTACGGTGAATGGATAAAGGGTAAAGATATTTTTATCGAAAAGAAGGTCAGGGAGGAGCTTAGGGAGACTGTCAAGGATGTAACTTATGAAATCTTAGCTGCTCCTGGTAAGTCGGGAGACACAGTGGTTTCTGAATTGGGACAGATTCGGAGGACACCTACACGGGACCTTCCCGAGTGGAAGCAGCAAGTAGTGGACGAAGTCAGAATGCTGAGGAACTGGGTAGAAAATCCGCACACGCATACGCAAACTATAGGGAACAACTCTTTAGACGGTGACGAATGTCAGTCAACTCCTTATCGTTCACCGCCTGATTACATGCAAAACGACAGTCCTGTTGAGTCCCGAGTAGGGAAAATAAATGATCCGCCCACAATCGTGAGTTTAATGCAAGAGGAAAGTGTGATTAAGCATCGCACTTTTCCTGTTTTTCATCCGCAGAAGCGAGAAATACACCCCATCGTGTTCCTAAAGAATTTTTCCGGCATATTTCCCAGGAGCTGGACAGACAGACAGCGTATTCAGTTCGTCACTGGCTTTATTTCTGGTGATGCAGCATTATGGGGAACGGAAATGGTAGACACGTGTAGGAATTATGAAGAGTTTGAGAAAATGTTCTTGGCAAAATTTTGGAGTAATGGGGTACAGCAAAGATTAAGGAAGGAGGTGTATGGTGCGGAAATTTTCAATGAGAAGCGTGGAAGTCTCCGGCGATACTTCGAGAAGTATCTAGCAAAAATTAAATTCTGGGATTCTCCGATTTCTTCCAAGGACGTAATTATGATTCTCAAAAGCAAACTCCCTGTGTCTATTAGAGAGAAACTAGTAAATGTGTCCGAAGAAGACACGGATGCATTCCTTTCTGTGCTGGATTCCTTAGATTTAATTAGCGAGGATGTGCGCTCCAAGGTTGGCAGCGGCAAATTCTTCCCTGGCAACCAGCAGAATGCATCGCACGCGGACAACAATGCGCCGAAGGAGAGAGCGAGCTACTGCGGCCGCTGTTGCCAACCTGCCAGCCGTTATGAAAACGCAAACGGCAATAACTTTAAATGGAAGCAGAAAACCAATTAAAGTAATCAGCAGAGATACCACCCAATTTACAACCACCAGGTACAACATCAGTACGGAAACCCACCCTTTAATTCTGCGCCTGAGCAGTATGGAAATTCTCCACAAACGATTGGTAATTTTTCAAATGGGCCAGTGTACAATCAAAGTTATAGGTCGAAAAATAGCAAGTGGCATGGGCAAGGCGGAGGCCACCCAGCACATCAGAACAACTTTTCACAGAATAGAGGACCGCGGAACAATTTTCAAACGGTACCAAATGCGAACTTTCCTTCACAAGGAAATGATTCTGCCGGCAACCAAAAGATCGGGCGACAGCAGCCGTCTCAAGTATTTTATTCACAAGTGAATGCACCCAGTGGATTTTACCCCTCTACACCGGCATTTGTACCACATAACCAGCACCAATATGAAACAGAACAAACACTTAAGGCCATGAATGACAAACAGGTTAAACATCCTGCGGAAAATTAGAGGCAGCACCTTTCAGCCTCCTAGAGGTCGCTGCCGGTTCCAGTGGGGGCACTAACGAATACTCTGATTCTGAGTATGTTAATGCGATACGGTACGACCAAGAGACCGACTTACGAGATGACCTTGCACGTGACTAAGAAGCTCAAGACATTAACAACATTTATGATGAACAGGTCCAGGCTTCGATTAAGATTTCTATTGCCAACATTCCTTTCACAGCCGTTGTTGATACAGAAGCAAACATCAATGTGATGTCATCATGTCTCTTCAGACAGGTGTCTTCTGTTTCAAAAGTTTTATCATTGCCGATTCAGGGCTGCTCCATATCGGGAGCGACTGGTCCATTGAAACAAAGAGTTAGTTTACAGACACAGCCTCAACTGCAGATAGAATCTGTTTCGGTTTCCTGCCTCTTGCGTACTGGAAATTTCCTTGTGTGAACTGTTAATAATAAGTATTGTGTTGAACAGCGCACTGACTACATGGTAACGGCTACTACATGTAAACTTTAAGTATTAAATGTTAAGTATGGAAAAATTGTTTATAGTGATGGACATTGAACTGATATTTCTTCAACAAGCTGAAGCAGGAAATTGGGGTTGCACCAAGAATTTCAATTTAATTTTAAGTTAGTATTAAGAAAAAAAAAGTGCTTGCGAGGCGATTGCCCGGAGCTATATAAATATGTAAAGGTGAGAAATGGAGAAGGATGCGTAAATAAGCACTTCTCTCAAGGTACAAGAAGATTTATAGATTTATTTTTAGTAATGTAAGTACTTGAAGTTCTGTTGTAAAAGCCCAAATTACCTGCTTAAAAAAAAAAAAAAAAAAAGGTACATGTTCAAACAGTCCAGACAGTGGACAGGAGTAGAAGAAATAGCTTAAAGTTCAGTTAAAGCGTGCTGTTGAATGGAAAAACAAATGGTAACCCGCATGTGTTCACGCAAGGAGACAATAAGCTGTAGTAAACTAAGTTAGGTGAAATACAGTACAAATAGAGGCAAACCATGAAGCATCAATAATGTAGCGTAAGTACTCCACGAGGCCATTAACTGCTATGAAAGTAAACTATTTCCCTGTGATCTGAGCCCATTGTAAAGAGTATATGAGGAATGTTAGCTGACGAATTGATTTCAGTAGAATCAAGGTACTAAATAACCACACAGCAAGCCCCCTGTATCATAAATAAGTCCAAGTAAAGATCTTCAGAAGATTTGTAGTGTAATCTAGCGACCATTCAATACCCTAATTGAAGGCTAATCCAAAGAACAAGCAATTCAGTGATATTTAAACTTAATACTGACTATAACCAGAGTAAGACGTAGAAGTAGCAAAGCATGCTGTAATGAAAGACGTTGAAATTTATATATGTGCCTATGTTTATTATGATAATTTTATTTACATGCAGATTTTATCGCAAAAATGTCTCCTAAGACACTCCTCTTATGAAATCCATTTTCCTTGTGCCGGTTCCTTTTGATCCTGGTTCATTAACCCAGACCAAGGGTCGACTTGTAAAAGGCACGTGTGCTTCGAGGCAAAGCAGTGCTTATGAGAAATGAGACACGTAGCGTGATGAACTTCGCTAGCTTTGGTAATGTTTGTTATGGACCGGTTGCGTAAACCCAGTGAACTGTCGGTAATTCCATTCATGCGAAAAACAAAGTAGACACGCGTTACCCTATTTTTTTTTTTTTAAACAGAGAACGATTGCTGAGTACATGAAGCGAAGAGGGAGACCTATTGTTATCCAGTCTGCCCTCAAATATATAAAAAAAAAAGATTCAGCGTTAAATGCATACTCGTTAAGTAGTAGATATTCTGCGTGGCAGTAGAAAATGATCTTGGGTGCACTAAAGAATAAATGCAACGAGTGTTGCGAAACCTGTAGTTCTCATAATGAGGAGATGAGCACTTAAAAGAAAGTTTGAAAGAATATTTTTAGGTTCACTAGTGAAAGTAAACCTTGAGATATAAAGAGTCCATTCATAAAGCAGTTGTTCACTGGACTTAACAAAAGGAGTGACCATTAATTGTAAATATTAGCTCGTAAGTGATCTTTTGTAAATAGTAGAATATAAGTCTTTCTGTACCAATGGAGGAAACCTGCAAAATTGGTTGTTTTGTAAATGAACTCTATCGGCGAAGGAACTAAGCACGAATGCTGTGTGAAGATGCACACTAAAGTGCGACGTGCATAATAAAAGTAACTGTTCACTGTATATTAGTGGTAGTGTTGTACTGCAAGTGTAAAAAGAAGTCAAGGTTACGACAACAGGAGCAACGCAAAGTTCAGTGTTGTTCTAAGTGCAGTGATAGCTAAAACATTCGTCGTCACTTACCTGTGAGCCTCATGGGAGGCAGTTGACAGAGAAGTATGGAGGCAGCTTCAGTGTCCTGTTCCTCCTATGAAAAACGCGTGCGAGGTGTTTGTATCGATGCACTCGTGTGATACGAAGTTTACACACAAAAAAAAGGAGCACTCGACGACCAGCAGATCTGTTACAGCCTGAGCGCGAACGGATACTGAGTGTTGGAGCTCACGCAACACTGTGCAGCCGCTGTGAGTGGCTGACGTGTGGGTGACGAAACAATCCAAACTTTAAACTGCTAACCGCCATGACTTCCATCGTACATACTGGAGGAAAGACATTTGTACACTTGTGTGACTACATTTTCATACGTAAATTAAGCAATTTTCTTGAGTTGAAGTTAAGATGAGTGAGAAGTAGATTGTTAAATTATTCAGACCTTAAAGCCATTAATACCGGCACTCCTGAACACTGCTAAAATGAATTATAATCCTGTCTCTTGATGGACAAAGAAAATGAATGTGCACTATAGGAAGACCCTAAACTCCAGACCAGTCCCGAACCTTAACAAATGTATCCAATAGGTTGTAAGTTATACTAATAATTTTCCACTTCTTCTGTTTCATATTGTAAATAAAAACCCGGGAAGCCACTTGAATTCCTGGCACCACAGTGGAAAGGACAGATGTACTGCATGATGAACGCCGTATCCAGCTAACACAGAAAGTGAAAGCATCACGAAGTGTAGTGCTACGTTATTAAACTTTAATTGAACCACAATGAGTCAACAGATGCTCGAACATTGTCCACTCAAATTAGTGAAAATAAGCACTCACTGTACTCATGTATCAGTTGTTAAGCTCAAGAGAAAGTAATTTCTGAATTCTATCCCCTGAAGAGCGAAATGAACGTTCACTTATTGTTATAAGCAAATATGAACCAAACTTAAATATGCACATAAATGTTAATCTTGGTATTATGGAATGAAGTGACTGATGAACAAAGAATGAAAAACTTTATTTTGAAAAATGATAAATATCTGATATATGTTTATAAATGCGATTTCAATTTATGTACATAGTACGCCAGTAACATTATGTAAATGTCACACCAAAAATCACGAATATCTCATGAGGACATGAGGATCGAGGTAATCCTTCGCCATTCCCTCTCTCCTCATGGGAGGCAATGTGATATTCGCTATTTTTGACTTCATTAAAACAGCAAATACGAGTAGTTAATACTTTCAGCCAGAAGGCAGATACTTGTTTGTAAATAATGATTAATGTATAATGAGGAGTCGCATGGCGACTGTGGAATTTTCTAAATAATGTAATTCGTCGTCTTTGGGCGGCAAACAGAAAAATACGGATAGATATGCGATCCTTCACTATTTTGTTCGCTGGAGAACAAATGAAGCCTGGAGCGCTAAGAAGACTTGTACTGTTTTTCTGAAGTAAGACGGACGCAGATTTGTGGCAGTCTGATCTAATTTTTACTAAATGTATAAAAACGTGTATGTCTGAGTTGAGTGAAGTGTAAAGAACTGTTATAACTTACCGTGACGACGCACGAGCGACTCAAAGAAGACAATGGCTATATAAAAGAGCGCTAAATGGACATGATACGGACATAAAAATCTACCGTCATTGTTGTATTAAGCTTAAGGTACGATATATGTTTTAGTTATAATAAATATTTGTTCTGGGAATACTGAATCATTTAGCAGTGCTCATTCCTATTATCTCCTCAGTATTATTTTCATTTTAATTATGCATTTTGCTAATATTACAGACACCAAGATCAGCAGTCTAATGTGCGTGTTACATTGATAAAAAGAAAACTGTTTTATCGTCTTCTTGCATCAGCTTTAATATCGAATTTCCCTTTTGTGTGATGTTACAGTTGTTTTTGCGCCCTTAAGAACTTTCTGGTCCCTTAGGAAATTGTTTTGTCATAACAATAACTTCACAACCGGGTATGATCGTATCTACGATCATGAAGTAATTAGAAAGACGATAACGCAATTTCTTAATCAATAGTACGCTAGTTGAGACTGCCTCAAGCCACGCGAAACTGCAAGTAGAAACTATTCACATCTCATAATGCAATATTTTATGACAATGGTCAATCCATGATTCTTACGCCAATTGCGATTGATAAAACAGTAAGCTAAATCTCAATTTCCAACTTTCCATTGAATAACAACATCACTTTTATTTTGTAACATCACACTACTACTGACAACCCCAGATGCTCGACCCTCCGAAAAACAGGCAATCGCAGGGAAATCGTACCGTACACACCACGCAAACAAGCTACACACACCCCCTACACTGTGAGCTGTTCTATGACCATCACCCACTAATGTATGACGACCTTGAACTGTTACGAGGACGCTGCAGCTGCAGCAGGCCCTACAACGAGCACCCGCAAAGGCAAAGGTAACGATGCACGATACCTCGCACTAACATAACCACACCTTGCATGCACTGTCGCAGATAGCAAGCCGCTACTGCCCTTACTACCCGTCGTACTGTCGCAGAGGTTTTTTTTTTCCCTTGGTGCTTGCCTTGGCACTTTTGTCCCTCTGCCCTTACAAACGGCTACCCTTCGATCGCTTTCGTCCACTTTCTGTCTCCCACGGAGAGCGAGGTATTTAGACGTGCGGTCTCCCCCCATCCAGTAGTCCTCGGGAGGCTGTGGTGGTCCGGCCACGGGCGAGCGGTGGTGGGGATAGCGGCCGCCCCGGCTGCCGCGTTCGTCTCTCGGTGTGGGCATTCTGTCTGCGTCTGCGGCAGAGGATGTTGGCGGCCGCTCTCCCGACGAATTGCCGCTATCGCAGGGTTCCATGCTGCTCTTAGTTGGTATCCTTCATCCCTGCTGACCAAGTTGTCGTGAAGCCGTATTTCTAAGGATTCTTTGATAAAACTTTCCCAGAAGCCAGATGCTCGGCACAGCACCTTCGTGTTTTCGAGGTTGAAGGTGTGTTCTTCCTGTATGCTGTGTTCTGCTATGGCTGATTTTTCTGTGTGTCCTAGTCGCACACATCTGATATGTTCTTCATAACGCTTATCGCGAGTGGCCACCTTACCGTTAGGCTATCTGTGCACACTTTCTGGACTTCCAGGCCTCCGTATGCCGTTAATATCTACACCCCCACTGCTCGCAACATAACTTCTATTCTCGCAAGCAGGTTTATGAGACAATCGTATTCAACGTTAGTATTATGATCGTCGATATGTCCGTATAGGTATGTAGGAGAGGCATTTGAAAAGTCCATGAAAAGTCCGAGAGATGGCACCACTGGCGCGTATCGAGGTCATGTTTAGTTAGTAGCATCTTTGGAAAGAACGCACACCAAGTTTCAGCCATAATGGTCTATTTCTTTGTGTTTGGCATTCGTGTGAATCAAGGAAGTCGAGTGATTGTCAAAAAATGGACAAAAAAGAATTTCGTGTGGTGGTTATGCATTACTTTATGAAAGGCAAAACGCTTCAGGAGACTAAGGAGGAACTTGATAAACATTACGGTGACTCTGCACCTTCTATTAGAACAGTTTATAAGTGGTTTCAAAATTTTTGGAGTGGCCATATGGGCACAAGTGATGGTGAACGTTCTGGACGCCCCGTGGAGGTTACGACTCGAGAAATCATTGGTAAAATACATCATATGATGATGGATGACAGAAGAGTTAAGGTACATGAGACTGCTAGTGCTATGGGCATCTCGAATGGACGGGTACATCATATTTTGAATAAACATTTGGACATGAGAAAGCTATCCGCAAGGTGGGTTCCGCTATTGCTCACGCTTGACCAAAAACTGAATCGTGTGAAGTGTTGCGAGGATGGTTTGCAGCTGTTCAGGAAGAATCCACAGGGCTTTAAGGGTCGTTTCGTCACTGTGAATGAAACATGGATACATTACTATACTCCTGAGACCAAAGAACAATCTAAAGAATGGGTTACCAAGGGAGAATCTGCACCAAAAAAGGCGAAGACCATTCCTTCGGCAGGAAACGTTATGGCGGCTGTCTTTTGGGATTCGCAAGGGATAATCCACATCGACTATCTGTAAAAGGGTAAAACTATTACAGGTTGATATTATTCATCGTTATTGGACCGTTTGAAAACCGAGCTGCAAGAAAAACGCCGGCGGTTCGACCGCAAAAATGTCCTTTTCCAATACGACAATGCACCAGCACACACGTCAGTAGTTGTGGTCGGAAAATTTATGGAAATAGGATTCCAACTCGTTTCACATCCCCCCTATTCTCCAGACTTGGCTCCCTCAGATTACTATTTGCTCCCCAATTTGAAAAAATGGCTGGTGGGACAAAGATTTTATTCAAACGAGGAGGTGATTGCAGGAACTAATAGCTATTTTTCATACTTGGACAATACCTATTACACTACTGGCCATTAAAATTGCTACACCACGAAGATGACGTGCTAAAGACACGTAATTTAACCGACAAGAAGAAGATGCTGTGATATGCAAATGATTAGCTTTTCAGAGCATTCACACTAGGTTGGCGCCGGTGGCGACACCTACAACGTGCTGACATGACGAAAGTTTCCAACCGATTTCTCATACACCAACAGCAGTTGACCGGCGTTTCCTGGTGAAACGTTGTTGTGATGCCTCGTGTAAGGAGGAGAAATGCGTACCATCACGTTTCTGACTGATAAAACTCGGATTGCAGCCTATCACGATTGCGGTTTATCGTATCGCGGCATTGCTGCTCGCGTTGATCGAGATCCAATGACTGTTAGCAGAATATGGAATCGGTAGGTTTGCAGCAGCATGGATTATCAGCTCAGAACCATGGCTGCGGTTACGCTTGACGCTGCATCACAGACAGGAGCGCCTGCGATGGTGTTCTCAACGGCGAACCTGGGTGCACGAATGGCAAAACGTCGTTTTTTCGGTTAAATCCAGGTTCTGTTTACAGCATCATGATGGTCGCATCCGTGTTTGGCGACATCGCGGTGAACGCACATTGGAAGCGTGTATTCGTCATCGCCATACTGGCGTATCACCCGGCGTGATGGTATGGGGTGCCATTGGTTACACGTCTCGGTCACTTCTTGTTCGCATTGACGGCACTTTGAACAGTGGGCGTTACATTTCAGATGTGTTACGACCCGTGGCTCTATCCTTCATTCGATCCCTCCGAAACTATACATTTCAGCAGGATAATGCACGACCGCATGTTGCAGGTCCTGTACGGGCCTTTCTGGATACACAAAATGTTCGACTGCTGGCCTGGACAGCACATTCTGCAGATCTCTCAACAACTGAAAACGTCTGGTCAATGGTGGCCGAGCAACTGGCTCGTCACAATACGCCAGTCACTACTCTTGATGAACTGTGGTATCGTGTTGAAGCTGCATGGGCAGCTGTACCTGTACACGCCAGCCAAGCTCTGTTTGACTCAATGCCCAAGCGTATCAAGGCCGTTATTACGGCCAGAGGTTGTTGGTTGTTCTGGGTACTGATTTCTCAGGATCTATGCACCCAAATTGCGTGATAATGTAATCACACGTCAGTTCTAGTATAATATATTTGTCCATTGAATACCCGTTTATCATCTGCATTTCTTCTTGGTGTAGCAATTTTAATGGCCAGTAGTGTATTCGGAAGGCATCAACGAACTAGAACAGCGTTGGACGAAGTGTATTACTTTAAAAGGAGACTATGTCGAAAAATAAAAAGTGTTTACCCCAAACACGTAAGTAGTTCTTATTTTTGCACCGACTTTTCAAACGGCCGTCGTAATAGCTATTGTACAATGTCTGTTCCTACAGACATGCACGCCTCTTTTGGTCATCGTTGGCTGGGCTATATGTGCAAAGTTTAGCGGTGTGACTCACCTGCAGATCCAGGGACAGGCGCTGAGCGTGGTTGCGTAGCGCCGATTCGACGGACAGCCAGTTCCCGTGATTGAATGTCTGCCACTGCGGCGCCGCGTTGGCGTAGAAGAAGGACGCGTGCTGCTGGGTGTTGAGGATGAAGTCTCCGGAGGGTGCGAGGTGGCCGCGGCTCAGCGTCGACTGCGAGAGCATCTGGCTGGCCGCCTCCCGCGACCCCAGTGCCGCCGCCAGCGTCTCCAGAACGGCAGAGGGCGAGTACACTTTGGGCGGCGAGACGCCCACGTACAGCGTCCCGGTCTCGCTGCCCTGCGAGAACGACGGTCTTGCCGTCTGCTTCCGCCGGAATCGCTGCAACGACCTGTGCATACAGTGAGGGGGGCTCCATTAGATCCCTTTCATATATACGTATATACAGGGTGGTCCATTGATCGTGACCGGGCCAAATATCTCACGAAATAAGCGTCAAACGAAAAAACTACAAAGAAAGAAACTCGTCTAGCTTGAAGGAGGAAACCAGATGGTGCTATGGCTGGACCGCTAGATGGCGCTGCCAAAGGTCAAACGGATATCAACTGCGTTTTTTAAAAATAGGAAACCCCATTTTTATTACATATTCGTGTAGTACGTAAAGAAATATGAATGTTTTAGTTGGACCACTTTTTTCGCTTTGTGACAGATGGCGCTGTAATAGTCACAAACATATGGCTCACAATCGTAGACGAACAGTTGGTAACGTGTAGGTTTTTTAAATTAAATACAAAACTAGGTACAGTTGAACATATTATTTCGGTTGTTCCAATATGATACATGTACCCTTGTCAACTTATCATTTCTGAGAACGCATGTTGTTGCAGAGTGATTACGTGTAAATACCACATTAATGCTATAAATGCTCAAAATGATGTCCGTCAACCTCATTGCATTTGGTAATACGTGTAACGACATTTCTCTCAACAGCGACTAGTTCGCCTTCCGTAATGTTCGCACATGCATTGACGATCCGCTGACGCATGTTGTCAGGCGTTGTCGGTGGATCACGATAGCAAATATCCTTCAACTTTCCCCACAGAAAGAAATCCGGGGACTTCAGATCCGGTGAACGTGCGGGCCACGGTATGGTGCTTTGACGACCAATCCACCTGTCATGAAATATGCTGTTCAATAACGCTTCAACCGGACGCGAGCTTGTTCAAATGGTTCAAATGGCTCTGAACACTAGGGACTCAACTGCTGTGGTCATCAGTCCCCTAGAACTTAGAACTACTTAAACCTAACTAATCTAAGGGCATAACACACACCCATGCCCGACGCAGGATTCGAACCTGCGACCGTAGCACGGACGCGAGCTATGTGCCGGAAGTCCATCATGTTGGAAGTACATCGCCATTCTGTCATGCAGTGAAACATCTTGTAGTAACATCGGTAGAACATTACGTAGGAAATCAGCATACATTGCACCATTCAGATTGCCATCATAAAATGGGGGCCAATTATCCTTCCTCCCATAATGCTGCACCATAAATTAACCCGCCAAGGTCGCTGATGTTCCACTTGTCGCAGCCATCGTGGATTTTCCGTTGTCCAATAGTGCATATTATGCCGGTTTACGTTAGCGCTGTTGATGAATGACGCTTCGTCGCTAAATAGAACGCGTGCAAAAAATCTGTCATCGTCCCGTAATTTCTCTTGTGTCTAGTTGCAGAACTGTACACGACGTTGAAAGTCGTCGCCATGCAATTCTTGGTCCATAGAAATGTGGTGCAATCGATGTTGATGTAGCATTCTCAGGACCGACGTTTTTCAGATTCCCGATTCTCGCGCAATCTGTATGCTACTGATGTGCGGATTAGCCGCGACAGCAGCTAAAACAGCTACTTGGGCATCATCATGTGGTGTCACCGCCAGATACCACACTTGCTAGGTGGTAGCCTTTAAATCGGCCGCGGTCCGCTAGTATACGTCGGACCCGCGTGTCGCCACTGTCAGTGATTGCAGACCGAGCGCCGCCACACGGCAGGTCTAGAGAGACGTCCTAGCACTCGCCCCAGTTGTACAGCCGACTTTGCTAGCGATGCTACACTTACAAATACGCTCTCATTTGCCGAGACGATAGTTAGCATAGCCTTCAGCTACGTCATTTGCTACGACCTAGCAAGGCGCCATTACCAGTTTATATTGAGATTATTATTGATGTATCAACAAGAGCGATGTTCTCCAATTATGGATTAAAGTTAAGTATTACATCAACTACGTACTTTATTTGCTACTATTAATTCCCTTAACTGTTCCAGACCTCACGCCAGTCTGCGTGAGCTAAACGCGTGCCTTTCGGCTACCTCCGAGTGGCTTGGCTGTCTTGCCGCCGCCTACAGAATTCAAGGTAATGAGCGGCAGCCTTTATTATTATCGTGTGTCGGAGTGTCCACCTACCGTGTGATAGTGAAATTATTTCCCCGACGCAATGTGGCAACGCTGTCCTATGACGAAATTTTTTCTGCGTGGGATGCATATTTCAAAGAATCAGTCAGTGTAGTTGCAGAAAGGTATACCTTCTTTTGTACAAAACGTATGGCCAGTCAGACTAATAATGAGTGGGTTGCAACCTTGCAAGGCCTTACTAGGGATTGTGCTTTTGAGTGTCAATGTGGACTCCCTTATGCAGATACAATGGTACGTGATGCAATTGCACAGAACGTTTCTGATGTTTGTATACGAGAACAGATTTTGAAACTAGTCAATCCCTCCCTTCAACAAGTGATGGACATATTGGATAGGCAAGACACACTTGACTTTGCTCAGGAATCATTTGCAACTTCGCCAGCCGTTTGTCACGTTAGCCGGAACGCCGGGCGCGCTGCACGGAACAGTAAACAGCCCTCGCGCCCGTCTGCGCAGCTGCCGCCAAGCTCTCCGCTACGTGTGCCGCGCAAGCAAGCAAATGCAGTGCTAAAATCATGTCCGCGGTGTGCCACTAGACATTCACGTGACAATTGTCCGTCACACCAAGCTATTTCCTTTTTCTGTAATAAAAAAGGACATGTTCAGAGTGTTTGCCAGAAAAAGCTCAGAACGGACACTCACAACCATTCCAGGCCCTCTGCTTCGCGCCGGAATCGGAGTCGAACCACGAATACTCCGGCTCGTGGACCTTCGCCCATGGATATTCATGTAGTTAATTCCGCTCCGCCCAGTGCCTCTTTCTAACAGTGACTGTGTTCGTCCCACAAATAGTGTGCGTCGACATCGCCGGAAATCCCGTCAAGTCGCAAGTGCTTCTGTACCAATGTCTGTTCACGTTGCACGAGACAGTCGCTCTTGTCGTCAGCAGGACAATAAACTTTTTGTAGATTTGGACATTCATGGCAACGTGATACCATTCCAGCTCGATACCAGAGCTGCAGTTTCACTAATCAATAAAGACACGTACAAACAACTGGGCACACCTCCGTTGCATGCCGCAAATGTTAAGTTAAATAGTTACTCCGGTCAGAATATCCCTGTGTTAGGACAGTGCAGCCTTCTTGCAACATACAAGGGACAAACAAAACTTGTGTCATTTTACGTACTTCGTTCTTCTTCTGCAGTGAACTTGTTTGGTTTACATTTATTTCAGTTGTTTAACTTGTCTATAGTTAATCAGGTCCTATCAGTGAACAAGACTGTGCCTTCAGCCAGTGTTTCTCGTCTATGTGAAGAATTTGCAGACATTTTTGCACCGGGCCTTTGTTGCACTACGAACTATAAAGCACATTTGGAACCAAAAGTAAATGCGCAACTGGAATTTTTCAGAGCGTGCAATGTTCCCCACGTATTGCGTGATGAGGTCGCAAGAACATTACACGATTTGGAATCACAAGGTGTAATTGAGCGTGTGCAGGCTTCTCTCTGGGCTTCACCCTTAGTAATTTTGCCAAAACCTTCCGGAAAATTGAGACCTCGTGTGGACTTCAAGGCTACGGTGAATCCACAACTAGTGATTGCAACTTTTCCTTTACCCCGCCCGGAAGATCTTTTTGACAAACTGTGCCCAGGTAAATATTTTTCTAAGTTGGACCTAGCAGATGCGTACTTGCAAATACCAGTGGACGACGAATCCCAGCGCGGCTTGGTGGTTAACACGCATCTTGGTTTGTATCGAATCAAACGACTGCCATTCGGGTGTGCATCCGCACCTGCATCGTTTCAGCAATATCTGCAAACCGTTTGTGCCTCGGTCCCTACTGCAGCAAACTATCTGGACGATATTGTGATTTCCGAAAAGACGGAAGAAGAACATTTAGCCAATCTCCGAACATTATTTCAGGTCTTGCGACAAAATGGTCTTCGCTTGCGAAAGGACAAATGTGTGTTTTTTGCTCGTGACTTAACCCTATCTGGGACATGTAATCAATGCCCACGGCATACATCCCAGTTCCGAGCACCTCCGTGCCATACAGGACTTGCCTTCGCCGCAGAATCTGAAGCAGCTACAGAGTGTGTTGGGAAAAATCAATTACTATAACAAATATGTGCGCCACGCCTCTTCCATTTCAGCTCCGCTTCATCGCTTACTCCGTAAAGGTGTTCCGTTCGTCTGGACGACGGAATGCGAACGCGCCTTTCGCCAGTTGAAATCGGCGTTGCTTTCCACTACTTGCCTTTCGCCATTCGATCCCCAGAAACCCCTTTTGTTGATGGTAGATGCATCGGATTTCGGGATCGGTGCTGTGCTTGCGCACAAAGATGGATCTCATGATCGCCCTATTGCCTTTGCGTCCAAATTGCTCTCGTCTGCGCAAAGAAATTATTCACAGATCGAGAAAGAAGCCTTGGCTCTCGTATTTGGTATTACAAAGTTTCATGATTTCTTGTATGGTCGTCACTTTACCATAATCACAGACCACAAACCTTTGACATCGCTTTTTCATCCGAACAAGCCTGTACCTCCACGTACAGCGCAGAAATTCATTCGCTGGTCTATTTTCCTCTCGCAGTACCGCTACGATATCTTGTATCGGTCCACTGCTAAGCACGGAAACGCCGATGAGTTGTCCCGTTTGCCTGTTGCTGAGGATAGAGCATTCGATTCTTCCGAACTTGCTTGCATGTTCATTCATTCGGAAACCGATGATGTGGTCGAATCATTTGCGATTGATTTTCGTCGTGTGGCTACAGCCACAGCTGCTGACCCTGTCCTTGCTACCGTTCTGCGTTTTGTTGCCACGCAATGGCCCTTGTCAACGTCACGGATCGAGGATCCGTTGGTTCGCCGATTTTTTGCTCACAAGGAGAGACTTTTTGTTCGACGTGGTGTTTTGCTGTTGCGTTCTGATAATGATCAGTCCAGGGTCGTGGTCCCACGTTCGTTACAGTGCTCTGTCTTACGGCTTCTCCACCAAGGACATTGGGGTATAGTGCGCACGAAACAACTTGCTCGTCAGCACTGAACTTGGTTCGGAATCGATGCTGCGATTACGAATATGTGCTCTTCTTGCATGGCGTGTGCCGAACAACACTCCGCACCACCGCGGAAATTCTTTGCATGGCCGAAAGCCACTACCCCTTGGTAACGCTTACACATTGATTTTGCTAGTCCATTCTGGAATGCTCGATGGTTGGTTGTGGTAGATTCATTCAGTAATTTTCCTTTTGTTGTCCGGATGTCTTCCACGACGTCTTCTGCCACCATCCAAGCGTTATCCGCTATCTTTTGCATTGAAGGTCTTCCACAGACTATTGCTTCCGACAATGGCCCACAATTCATGTCCGCAGAATTTCAGTCATTCTGCAAGCCCAATGGTATTCAACATCTGACATCCGCGCCGTTTTCGCCTCAGTCAAACGGTGCCGCTGAACGATTGGTCCGGACTTTCAAGTCACAGATGTTGAAGTTGACAGAGTCGCATTCTCGGGAGGACGCGTTGTTGCTCTTTTTGTCTTCGTATCGCTCTCAGCCCCGAGATGGTCGCTCGCCGCCTGAGTTGCTCCATGGTCGTCCTCATCGCACCTTGATGTCTTTGCTACATCCGCCGCATCAGGTTCCTGTGCAGCGGCAGCCACCTGCTTTTGTTCCAGGCGACGTTGTATACTATCGCAACTATCGCGGTTCACGGCGTTGGCTTGCAGGGCGCATTCTTCGCTGCCTCGGCCGCGCTATGTGTTTGCTTTTGGGGGCCTCTGGTGAGGTGCATCGGCATCTCAATCAGCTGCGCCTCTGTCGTCGCACGGGTTCTGCCGCTCCCCGTCTGCTTTCAGCGACGGTGCCGTCCGGTCAGCGCCCTGGGGACCAATCTACTGGCTCGCCTCATCCCCAGGTGTTACCGACGATGCCTTCCATTTTGCCCCATGGCGACGCGCCGCCGCCGCCGCCTGTTCTCCCGCCGGCGACGCCCGAAGTGGACGCTTCGCTGCAGCCGCCAAGCACCTCCCTGGGTCACGCGCCGCCGATCGCTTCCCGTGACCAGCTGTCCTCCGACATGGACCTCTTGCCCGCTCCGGACCACATGGCGTCTTCGCCCGTCGGGTGCCCAGCCCCGATGGAGATCGACTCTTCGGCCCCTCCTGTCTCTCTACGGGCGCATACACCGCATGTTGGCGTGCACCCTGGACTAGGTTTTCAGGCGTTTCCTAGCTCCCTCGGACCGAATGGCAGGGTGCGGGTGGCACAGCCTCGCCTGTTGTTAGGCTCCCCACCTCGTCGCATACGTCAACATGGGGTCCTCCCCACGGCGGGCGGAAGCCTTATAACACAACCGTACGCCGATTTGCGGGGGAGGAATCTAGTGTCACCGCCAGACACCACACTTTCTAGGTGGTAGCCTTTAAATCGGCCACGGTCCGCTAGTATACGTCGGACCCGCGTGTCGCCACTGTCAGTGATTGCAGACCGAGCGCCGCCACACGGCAGGTCTAGAGAGACGTCCTAGCACTCGCCCCAGTTGTACAGCCGACTTTGCTAGCGCTGCTACACTGACAAATACGCTCTCATTTGCCGAGACGATAGTTAGCATAGCCTTTAGCTACGTTATTTGCTACGACCTAGCAAGGCGCCATTACCAGTTTATATTGAGATTATTATTGATGTATCAACAAGAGCGATGTTCTCCAATTATGGATTAAAGTTAAGTATTACATCAACTACGTACTTTATTTGCTACTATTAATTCCCTTAACTGTTCCAGACCTCACGCCAGTCTGCGTGAGCTAAACGCGTGCCTTTCGGCTACCTCCGAGTGGCTTGGCTGTCTTGCCAAGTCACTACACATCATTTGTTGCAGATTGTGGTTGACGTATCACACGTTGCTGAACACTTCCTGTTTCCTTAAATAACGTAACTATCTGGCGAACGGCCCGGACACTTGGATGATGTCGTCCAGGATACCGAGCAGCATACATAGCACACGCCCGTTGGGCATTTTGATCACAATAGCCATACATCAACACGATATCGACCTTTTCCGCAATTGGTAAACGGTCCATTTTAACACGGGTAATGTATCACGAAGCAAATACTGTCCGAACTGGCGGAATGTCACGTGATACCACGGACTTGTACGTATGCGACTATTAACAGCGCCATCTATCACAAAGCGAAAAAAGTGGTCCAACTAAATCATTCATATTTCTTTACGTACTACACGAATATGTAATAAAAATGGACGTTCCTATTTAAAAAAAAACGCAGTTGATATCTGTTTGACCTATGGCAGCGCCATCTAGCGGGCCAGCCATAGCGCCATATGGTTTCCCCCTTCAAAGTAGACGAGTTTCTTTTTTTGTAGTTTTTTCGTTTGATGCTTATTTCGTGAGATATTTGCCCCCGTTCTTATCAATGGACCACCCTGTATATGTACATAGACAAGGTATTTCCGTAAGAGCGTGCAAAATGTAACACGGCTTAGAGAATGCTCCACTGAACAACTTGAGGTACGGAACATAGGGTCGGAGAAGCCAGCCTAAGAAGATATGGAAGTAGATCTGTCTCCCCCTTTGTTTAGAATTCCTGTTTTCCAGCTTATTTACAACTAACATGTGTACAAGTTAACACCCACTTTGCTGTTTATTCATATGTACATTCTTGGCCGGCCCTGTAGGCGACAATCTCATTGGGCCACATCTTCTACGTTGCCGTCTGAATGGCCACCTGTAGTTGAGTTTCGGGCAGAGAGTTCTACCAGAGTTGTTGGAGAACGTACCCTTGGCTGTGCATGGGAGGATGTGGATACACATGACGGTACACCGCCCCACTTCAGTGTAGATACCCACAACCATCCTAATGCTGTATTTCCTAGTCGCTGGATTGGAAGTGGAGGTCACCTGACCTGAGTCCCCTTGATTATTTCCTATGGGGATATCTAAGGTCACTTGTGTATGAAACCCCAGAGGATACAGAGACGGAATTAATTGCCAGAATTGAAGCTGCCTGTGGTGTGATTCGAAACATACCAGGGATATTTGTCAGGGTGCGTTACAATCTTGTTCGCTGATGCCATGCTTGCATTGAGGTTGATGGCCGTCAGTTTCATCACATTTTGTAAGATACATTACAAATAGTACGTTCATTGTGTCAATGATGGTATTTGCAGTTAACTGTAAATAACGTAAATAAAAAAGTACACAGTAAAGTGATTTTATTTCTATTATCTCCTTAAACTGGTTTCTCCGACCCAAGGTTCCCTATTTCAAATCGCTCAGTGGAGCATCCTCTAAGTCCTGTTAAATTTTTGCGCGCTCTTACGGAAACACTCTGTGGAGATCTTTATGCCTACATAATGGTATCTGTCACATGTGCGCCACTAGTCTCTCAGAACGAAGTGTGTCGTTCATATGGGTGTGTCTTTTCTTTTCTTTATTATGTTATAAATAAGTGGCCACCTGCGTAACCCCCACATCCTTGTTACAACATTTACCCTTCAGTGCATGACTGCAACGAGTGAATGTCAGTTTTCGTGAGAGTAGCCAGTAGCTGTCTGCTAAAGTAGTTTTTTCTCCACTTATGTCAACAGCTTTCGCGGATGTAGAAGGGCAGAGAGGTCTAGCTTGGTAGTCAGAGCTGGTACAACACCATACAAAAGAGTTAGGTTGGCGTGTAAGACGTCTGCACCTTTTATGCCCCCCTCCCCTCCCCACCACAGAAGTGGCGGAACCGGAGAGGGGGGAAGGGAAGAGTTACTGCATTGCTGGAGCCTGGTGAGTACGGACTGATATGTGGACAGTCCACAGATGAAGGCATTTGAATTATTTAATATTTGAATTTCAATCATTTTTATGTCAGTTCCTTTGGTGGTCAGGAGTAATTATGCTAGTTATCGTGGAAATAATTTCATGTGCAAATTTAATATCATTCTTGAGTTGCTGCCGTACTGCGGTCACGAAGTGGGGCCGAGGCTGTTTCCCAGATAAGTTATTGCAATATGACGATGTATTACTGTATTATAATTTTTAGTTTTTGATATTGTCCGTTAAGGACAAATCGTGGTTCCTTTTATTCTGAAGGAGGTTGGGTTATCCCAACTGAAACCTAGGTAAATCTAGGTAAACGTTGCAACTGAGGCTGTTGTTAATTTAAAATTAATACTAGAAATGTGGTTTGACATCCACAGAGTGCCTGAGTCGTATGTACAGCTCTTCCTCTCTATTTCTGTAACACACTTATGCTTCTTGTTCTGTTTTCTAGTGAGGTAGTTTCAAAGCGTGGTGCAACGCTGACATAATACAACATAAATCAGTGTTTCAGCAGTATCTTACGGTTTGGGTTTTTTGTCTTTACATCACTGGCTCAAAGCAGAGTAGCAAGGCGCTGAGATGCCACAATGAGAAATGGATCATTAGCCCCGACGTCATCGTTATATCGCTACATCTCCCTCGAAGTTTTGTGGGCAGGGTAGAAGAAAATCTGCCTAAGATAACATTCCGAACCGGCAAGAGCAGAAATATGGACTATTATAGAGTTTATAGCTCAAGGTGGAAGGTAGTAAAGCACCCGTGGTTAACTAAATACATCTGTAGTATTGGGGGACTTACGAAGGAAGATACGCACGAGTCGGACAGGAAACTGCATGCGAGAAAGAAAATATGGCGAGGGACAAAATGTAAGTGTCACTTCGCGTCACTAATGACTTACTCCACTGAGAATAACAAATTCAAGAAACTCAAAAAGTACTGAGCCGGGACTAACGTGCTGGAACGAAATGCTTCCGAGTCCACTGAACCAACCACTTGTAGGGGCTGGAGTTGGGTAAGAATTCCATGCAGGGAAGGGCAGATGTGAGTTACGAAACGTTTCAGGCAATAACAATACAGTACTTACGTCTCGTAGAATACTCATTACTCAGTAACGAATACATACGCTACGCAACAGCCCTAGAGTGAACCCAGGCACCGAAATGGACAGACTTGCCTACAATGGAACTCAGATTACGCCACATTCTCAGTTAGTACTGTGAACTCAACGGTATTAACTGGCGATATTACTCTCCTTACGATCAACAAAAAGTTGCCGAGGACGCTGGCACATTGTTTCCATAGTGTACACCGTAACTCTCCAACGACAGACTGGGTGGACCATAATACTACTTTTGAGGTAAAAAACTGCCTAGGAAATTCGTCGTCGCCCAGAAAGATTCTTGGATAATACTTAAAATGTTTTCCCTTAGACTGTGCGGGAGCTCCTCCTTTCAAGGGAGCACGGGAAGACGCCTTGGGTATTCGTTTTCTGGAAATTGTCTTAAATGATTAATTATGTCATTTTATGCTCCTAACATGCTTTTCCTCCTCTTGAATTTCAGTAATCTTCTATAAAAACGGAAATTAAATTCAAATAATTTGAAAGCCCCCTCAAACGCTCCATTCGAGTAGTGTGATGCCTGTGACGTCACTTGCTAGTTCGCTGTTCCTACTGTCATAATGCTAATTCACAGTGATGTCCTGGTTTGGGATTTGCGTTCCGGAAAATGGGTTACAAACGGTGTGTAGTACAGTACTGTACAAATACATCTATAGAAACTACTGAAAAGTTGTTTGTGACTGTTTCAGTGAGTGAGAAGATGCATACATTGTGGTTGCACTGTACCAGTAAGTTGCCAGCACGTCGACACACAAGTTAACTTACTTGAGACTGTGTTGCAATGTGAAGTTAACATTAACCTACCTCATAAATACCCTCTCCCATTGTTACAAGGAAGGACAGCGCCATTCAACGAAATTAAACTACTACTGAAAATTGTCGTTTTAATCCAACTACACCTCAGTTCTTCGGCAGCTGAGTTGTTAGAGCAATAGACCGTCGTATTTTATGAGTTGATCTCCATGGACCGCTGGTTCGAATCTATTGTCTACCATGGAACCACAATACTGGCTGCTAGTTGCAACACGGGCGGGACGGCAGGAATGGTGAGCACAGCATGAGACTACGGAACGTAGTAGAACTGCTTAGTCGACAAAGTAACTCACTACAGTGCTAGCGGTGTCCACACAAAGCAGAGTAATGGCAATGATGAACAAATCAAACATTGCACTTTATCTACAGCAATAGTTGCCGAAGTTGCCATTTCGTCAGGAAGGAACACGAGGAATTTCGCTGAGTGAGAAAGAAGTGGTACATGAAATGTTAGCGTTTCTGCAAGATGAGGCAGCAGAATGTGTGGTGTCGTATAGAGACGGGGGATCCGCTTCTGAACTCATTCATAGAGTTGAATCTTTCAAAGGAGTGAACAATCACTGATTCAGAAAAAAAAGAACGGTAGCTCCAAACGTTTCCCCACAGCAGAAAAGAGAGAGAGAGAGAGAGAGCGAGAGAGACGGAGCACATCAGCGGGGCCTCTGCTGGTCAGAGCACACTACACGCCACACAACACAGCCAGCGCCGGCCTCTGCCCTGCTTCTACCTTGGCTGCCTGCATTGTGCAGTGCCCCATTGGATTTTGTGTTTCACATATGCCCTGCTGTCTCTGTGTTTCCTCTGCCGCGTGCAGTGTCTGGCGCAGCTTAACTTAGCATCGCACTCCATCGGCGATCGTTTCAGTCGCACGTCCTGCCCTCTGGGCAGTTGATGCGAGCAACAGGACAGAGAGCCTCCTAGCGGAGAACATAAGAACTACTTGCAACAACCAGCTCACAAGAGAACGGACGATTTGTCTCGGAGCAGGTGACTGATGGCCGTTCACCGCTCCCCCCACCATCGGAACTCGCCCGCTCAACGCTCATCCCACCGTTATCGACTCTAGCCAGACCGTTGAGCAAAGCGACTCAGGTGTCACTCTGGTCTCTGCGGTCTTAGCTCACGCAGTAATACAGCTCGCGGCTCGACCTGCTTGACTCAGCGCCTCTGCATCGGAGTTCGTCTCTACTGGATATTGTTCTTCGTAGTAATACCGCTATGTATATTACATTATTATGTTATGCATACATCATTTGTTTTTATTTTATTTTTATTTGTTTATCTTTTCAGATTATATTCCTGACGACTCCTCTTACTATAGGATTTTTATTATGGACACTCGAATTTACGCTTTAATTATGAGCGAACCGATAAACGTATCGCAAAATGTGATACACCAATATTTTCCTTGTTTTATTCTGCGTAAGGCTATATGCAGCACTTTAGTCTTACAGTCAAATTTGTATATATATTTTTCTTATTCTGGTACGGATTTTGCAATCTTAGGCGTCTTCGGAAGGAAACGTTCACTTTAAAAATATATGGCTTGCGATGTATTTGTACGAGGTTAATGAAATTTTAATACATTATAGCCAAATATATTGTTAATGTAAATCTCAAGTTACAACATTTTCCGATCACCCAAAAACCACGATAGTGCAAAATAAATCAATAATCAAAAACTTTGTCATATCGTGGAAATCTCAATAAACAATACAAAATTCTTATTCATTATCTGTGTTACTTCAAAATAGGATCAAATAAGATCAAAATACAGGTATAGTACCGGAATAAACCAAGTTTAAAGGGCAATGTGCCTTCCATTTATTTTCTATTGTGAATGAGTGGTGAGTGATGAAAAAGAGCTAGTTCATTTCAGGGAGTGAACAGTTCTGATCCGATCTCTGAAAAGAACAGTTTTGCCCATCTCTAGTGTCGTATACGCTCAACTGTGTAGGCGATGTACATGAGGAGTACAATAATGAGAATACGTGCTTAACAAGTGAATGTGATACCGAAACAGGTGTCGAGTCATATCCACTCATGCTCATAAATTAAGGATAATGCTGATACATGGTGAAACAACGCTCTGGTAGGCGGTTTGCGCGTTTAATAACCTCGGGGTATGACCATGCGGTGCTTTGACCTGCGGTCGTCGCACGGTGGCGCTGGCAGCAGTTCACATACGCAGGTGCATGTCGGAGTACGGTGGAGCGAGTAAGTGTGCTGACGTTTCCAGACGTGCTAATGGTGACTGTGTGTTGATAACGGCTCAAAGAACACATATTGATGACGTTATGAGGGGTAGAATACTAGGGCGACTGAAGGCTGGTCAAACACAGCAGGTCGTAGCACGGGCCCTCTGTCTGCCACAAAGTGTGATCTCAAGATTATGGCAACGATTCCAGCAGACAGGAAACGTGTCGAGGCGCTACAGTACGGAAAGTCCACAGTGTACAACACCACAAGAAGACCGATATCTCACCATCAGTGCACGCAGATGTCCACGGAGTACTGCAGGTAGCTTTGCTCGGGACCTTACCGCAGCCACTGGAACGATTGTCTCCAGGCACATAGTCTACAGACGACTTAACAGGCATGGTTTAATCGCCTGAAGACCTGCAAGGTGCATTCCACTGACTCCTGGTCACAGGAGAGCCAGTAACGCCTGGTGTTGGGAACACAGTACATGGTCATTGAACAGTGGTCCTGGGCTATGTTCAGGGACGAATCCAGATATAGTCTGAACAGTGACTCTCACCGGGTTTTCATCTGGCTTGAACCAGGAACCAGATACCAACCCCTTAATGTCCTTGAAAGGGACCTGTATGGAGGTCGTGGTTTGATGGTGTGGGGTGGGATTATGATTGGTGCATGTACACCCCTGCGTGTCTTTGACAGAGGAACTGTAACAGGTCAGGTGTATCGGGACGTCATTTTGCACCAGTATGTCCGCCTTTTCAGGGGGAAGTGGGTCTCACCTTCCTCCTGATGGATGATAACGCACGGTCCCACCGAGCTGCCATCGTGGAGGTGTATCTTGAAACAGAATATAGCGAATGGAGTGGCCTGCCTGTTCGCCAGACCTAAACCCTTTCAAGCACGTCTGGGATGCTCTCGGTCGACGTATAGCTGCACGTCTTAAAACCTCTACCACACTTCAGGAGCTCCGCCAGGCAGTGGTGCAAGAATGGGAGGCTATACCCCGGCAGCTGCTCGACCACCTGATCCAGAATACACCAGCTCGTTGTGCGGCCTGTGTAAGTGCGCATGGTGATCATATTCCATACTGATTTCGGGGTACATGCGCAGGAAACAGTGGCGTTTAGTAGCACATGTGTTGCGGGATGGTTTCCTCAACATATCACCAATACCATGGATGTACAGATCTGTATCGTGTGCTTTCCCTATGTGCCTATGCTATTAGCGCCAGTTTTGTGTAGTGCCCAGTTTTGTGGCACCACATTCCGCAATTATCCTTAATTTATGAGAATGAGTGTAGTATACTTCATCCTTGTAGGACAGGGAGCCACAAATCCCGCCTGCATTGAAAAGTAGTAAAAGACAATCGTTCTCCAAGTGCGGGTGCTAAACACAATTGTGTAAATTGAAGATCATCCGCGTTATAGTAAAAAGAGTACTATAAACAGATTTCGTGAGAGTCCACAGCAAGATTAATGTGTAGAGCATAAGAAAAGCTAGGGATATTCAAGGGAAAACAAGGTGCACTTCTGAAAAGAACTGTTGTCTACTCGTTTCAAGGACTTCAGATATACGCTACTGGCCATTAAAATTGCTACACCACGAAGATGACGTGCTACAGACGCGAAATTTAACCGACAGAAAGAAGATGCTGTGATGCACATGATTGGCTTTTCAGAGCGTTCACACAAGGTTCGCGCCGGTGGCGACACCTACAATGTGCTGACATGAGGAAAGTTTCCAACCGATTTCTCATATACAAACAGCAGTTGACCGGCGTTCCCTGGGAAACATTGTTGTGATGCCTCGTGTAAGGAGGAGAAATGCGTACCATCACGTTTCCAACTTTGATAAAGGTCACATTGTAGCCTATCGCGATTGCGGTTTATCGTATCGCTACAGTGCTGCTCGCGTTGGTCGAGACCCAATGACTGTTAGCAGAATATGGAAACGGTGGGTTCAGGAGGGTAATATGGAACGCCGTGCTGGATCCCAACGGCCTCGTATCACTAGTAGTCGAGATGACAGGCATCTTATCCGCATGGCTGTAACGGACCGTGCAGCCACGTCTCGATCCCTGAGTCAACAGATGGGGACGTTTGCAAGGCAACAACCATCTGCACGAACAGTTCGACGACGTTTGCAGCAGCATGGACTATCAGCTTGGAGACCATGGCTGCGGTTACCCTTGACGCTGCATTACAGGCAGGAGCGCCTGCGATGGTGTACTCAACGACGAACCTGGGTGCACAAATGGCAAAACGCCATTTTTTCGGATGAATCCAGGTTCTGTTTACAGCATCATGATGGTCGCATCCGTGTTTGGTGACATCGCGGTGAACTCACATTGAAAGTGTGTATTTGTCATCGCCATACTGGCGTATCACCCGGAGTGATGGTATGGGGTGCCATTGGTTACACGTCTCGGTCACCTCTTGTTCGCATTGACAGCACTTTGAACAGTGGGCGTTACATTTCAGATGTGTTACGACCCGTGGCTCTACCCTTCATTCGATCCCTCTGAAACTATACATTTCAGCAGGATAATGCACGACCGCATGTTGCAGGTCCTGTACGGGCCTTTCTGGATACACAAAATGTTCGACTGCTGGCCTGGACAGCACATTCTCCAGATCTCTCAACAACTGAAAACGTCTGGTCAATGGTGGCCGAGCAACTGGCTCGTCACAATAAGCCAGTCACTACTCTTGATGAACTGTGGTATCGTGTTGAAGCTGCATGGGCAAGTACACGCCATCCAAGCTCTGTTTGACTCAATGTCGAGGCGTATCAAGGCCGTTATTACGGACAGAAGTGGTTGTTGTGGGTACTGATTTCTCAGGATAAATGCACCAATTTGCGTGAAAATGTAATCACATGTCAGTTCTAGTATAATATATTTGTCCAATGAATACCCGTTTATCATGTGCATTTCTTCTTGGTGTAGCAATTTTAATGTGCAGTAGCGTAATTTACAGAATGCGAGTGATAGTGACCTACTATGTTATGCACATCAAATTGCGCGCTACATAGATTACAGTGATTTCAAGTTAAGCAGGTGATGGTTGCATAACTTCAAACAGTGCTACAGAATTTGAAAGCGGAAGATAGCGAAATTGCAAACAAAGTGTCAAGTTTACGATGCATAGCAAACTGCGGAATCAGCCCGATAATTTGTAGATGAAATAAACAAACTTATTCCAGCGTTCAGTAAGGAATTTGTTTTCATCTCCGACCAATGGGGATTCGAAGGTCAAATGCATGTGAAAGGCACCCTGGAAATTAGAGGTACCAACAGATTTGTATCAAGATCGACTAACATCAATGCCTTAACGCATTCGCATATAATTACACCTACTGTTAATCTGTGTGGTTGGCTGGAAATTTATTTATTGATCTGTGAGAAGTTGCACGTACTCTGTCCCCTAAGATTCTATATCGTATGATTGCTCTAGCAAGGTCAGTAGGGAATATTTACGTCACAGCAAGCAAGAATGGGATAATGGCCGTGAGATAACTACAACGATACTATGAGCACTGCTTTTGGCCAATAGCTGGTTAAAATAACTTGCTTTTGCTTGATTCCATGTCTGCATACAAGAGTCATACTCCTTTAGAGCAAAATATCCTTAGTGAAAAATGTGTGACATTGCCTTTCCTACCACCTGGAACCACTAGACAAATTCAGCCTCTGGATGTTTGATTTTTTCCGCGCCTACAAAACACATTATCGTAGTATCTGCAGCTACGCCTTAAAGGATAGCCAATTTCACGTTAAGTTCTAGGAGAGACCGTTTCACATTCGGTTGCATGCCATCATATTCCATCAGTTCTCATCACCTCATTACACCAATATTATTCTATATGCAGTCTTTGAGACTGGATACCTAGCTGAACATCCTGTGCAGTTTGTAACACCCAAGGAGTTCGCCTTCGATCTTGGTGGTGCAAACCTATGTGAAGACTGTTGCGCACCATTTTACCCTGTGTTCATGGTGCAAGCTAATGGTTTGTTCTGAACATTTCTTGAATGTCAACGATGTCCATTTTGTGAAGTGTAATGCATACATCCCATAGAAAGTTTGTCTCTGCTCATCCAGTGCACTCATTTCCTGTCGCACTCCTGATGCACATGGTGAGTTATTAGCAGCTAATATTTTTCCAGTCACAATTGTTAACACATCAGTTTCAAATGAGCCTTACTAAAGGCTGACTTGCGACCTACCACTCAAGAGCTTCCTTGTAAGCTTTCGCATTCCCGACCGCAGGGCGACGAGTTGAGCGGGTGCACATTAGAGATGGGCAAAACTGTTCTTTTCAGAGATCGGATTAGAACTGTTCACTCCCTGAAATGAACTAGCTCTTTTTCATCACTCACCACTCATTCACAATAGAAAATAAATGGAAGGCACATTGTCCTTTAAACTTGGTTTATTCCAGTACTATACCTGTATTTTGATCTTATTTGATCCTATTTTGAAGTAACACAGATAATGAATTAGAATTTTGTATTGTTTATTGAAATTTCCACGATATGACAAAGTTATTGATTATTGATTTATTTTGCACTATCGTGGTTTTTGGGTGATCGGAAAATGTTGTAACTTGAGATTTACATTAACAATATATTTGGCTATAATGTATTAAAATTTCATTAACCTCGTACAAATACATCACAAGCCATATATTTTTAAAGTGAACGTTTCCTTCCGAAGACGCCTAAGATTGCAAAATCCGTACCAGAATAAGAAAAATATATATACAAATTTGACTGTAAGACTAAAGTGCTGCATATAGCCTTACGCAGAATAAAACAAGGAAAATATTGGTGTATCACATTTTGCGATACGTTTATCAGTTCGCTCGTAATTAAAGCGTAAATTCGAGTGTCCATAATAAAAATCCTATAGTAAGAGGAGTCGTCAGGAATATAATCTGAAAAGATAAACAAATAAAAATAAAATAAAAACAAATGATGTATGCATAACATAATAATGTAATATACATAGCGGTATTACTACGAAGAACAATATCCAGTAGAGACGAACTCCGATGCAGAGGCGCTGAGTCAAGCAGGTCGAGCCGCGAGCTGTATGACTGCGTGAGCTAAGACCACAGAGACCAGAGTGACACCTGAGTTGCTTTGCTCAACGCTCTGCCTAGAGTCGATAACGGTGGGATGAGCGTTGAGCGGGCGAGTTCCGATGGTGGGGGGAGCGGTGAACGGTCATCAGTCACCCGCTCCGAGACAAATCGTCCGTTCTCTCGCGAGCTGATTGTTGCAAGTAGTTCTTATGTTCTCCGCTAGGAGGCTCTCTGTCCTGTTGCTCGCATCAACTGCCCAGAGGGCAGGACGTGCGACTGAAACGATCGCTGACGGAGTGCGATGCTAAGTTAAGCTGCGCCAGACACTGCACGCGGCAGAGGAAGCACAGAGACAGCAGGGCATATGTGAAACACAAAATCCAATGGGGCACTGCACAATGCAGGCAGCCAAGGTAGAAGCAGGGCAGAGGCCGGCGCTGGCTGTGTTGTGTGGCGTGTAGTGTGCTCTGACCAACAGAGGCCCCGCTGATGTGCTCCGTCTCTCTCTCTCTCTCTCTCTCTCTCTTTCTTTTCTGCTGTGGGGAAACGTTTGGAGCTACCGTTCTTTTTTTCTGAATCAGTGATTGTTCACTCCTTTGAAAGATTCAACTCTATGAATCAGTTCAGGAGCGGATCCCCCGTCTCTAGCGCACACAGAGATCCCGAGGCGTCCAATTGCACCTTGGCGTTGTTCTGATGCAGTTATTTTGAGTTAGTGTCGCATTTAGCCCTTACACTACTTTCTGGTCTGTGAAACTCGGAAATGCGTAATTATTCAGCAATGGGAATTGTTCGGTTATTTATCACAGAAAGATTCCACTACAGAAAGTGCGACTCGATCTTCCCCAGTTTAGTAGTATTTGTGAGCTGCTCAGAATAGTCGTTTGATTTATCCTTGCAGCCCTCTTCGACATGAAAAATTCAAGTGCCATCGGCACATACAAGGATAATATATTCAGAATGGTTCAAATGGCTCTGAGCATTATGGGACTTAACTTCTGAGGTCATCAGTCTCCTAGAACTTAGAACTACTTAAACCTAACTAACCTAAGGACATCACACATATCCATGCCCGAGGCAGGATTCGAACCTGTGACCTTAGCGGTCACGCGGTTCCAGACTGTAGCGCCTAGAGCCGCTCAGACACCCTGGCCGACGGATAATTAGTAGCCCAGAATAACCACATACTGCCAACTGATGTCAATAATTTTTGCGTCACTGTAAGCCTATTAATGTTGATCTCGTATGCAACAATTTGCATTGAGTAATTAAATATTTCAACTGAACAAGAACAGTTTTAGTATCATATTTTCTTCCTTGCAACTAACTGATGAGGCATCCCAACAGTTAATAAATAACGACAGTACATTCCTAAACTATGGTCTTGCTTTGATGGTGTTTTTCCTTGTAGAACTGACGCCCTTATTAGGGACATTCCCAAAAGGAAGGTGATTCATAAAATTATTTTATTTTGAGCAACTGATGGCCATCTGCAAGTGAGCGATCTTTCATTGCCAATGTGTTTTATGCTGTCATTTTTCTTACAAGGCGCAATATTAAATACAATGTGTTCAGCTTGCAAGTGTGGCAGGCAACTTGGATTTACCACTGCCGAATGGGGATGAGCAAATTATAAATATCGATGTATATTTTGTGTCGATTTACGTAAAAGAAGTTGATATTACAGAGACAAAACAATCGATATTTTGAAATAGCGATGTGTTCGGCTCATCGCTACACGAGAAAAGGCTCTGCAGTGAAACACTTCTGATATGTGTTCTGTGCTTGAAATATTGTACTTACCATAAATAGACAACAAGAGTCCATTTTCCATCAAATATCAGCGCAATAGTGTGTGCGACTTTTGTGCTCAGTTTAAGTTACTTTCACAGTGCGTCTATTGTTTCTTGATCCAGGCACTCATGAGGTAAAGAGAGCACACATTCTGCCTCATAGTTGGAGCAGGGAGTGGTAATTTCCACCGTTCTCATACAACGCTGTCACCAAACGTGTTCGTTTTGCACCTCGTGCCTATAATTTGCAATGTTAGAAATGACACACGGAAGTAACAAACTTTGATGGATATGTAGTACAGACACATTCTACATCTGCATCTACATGGATACTCTGCAAATCACTTTAAGTGCCTGGCACAGGGTTCATCGAACAACCTTCACAATTCTCTATTATTCCAATCTCGTATAGCGCGCGGAAAGAATGAATACCCATACCTTTCCGTACGAGCTCTGGTTTCCCTTATTTTATCGTGGTGATCGTTCCTCCTTATGTAGGTCGGTGTCAACAAAATATTTCGGAGGAGAAAGGTGGTGATTGGAATTTCGCGAGAAGACTCCGTCGCAACGAAAAACACCTTTCTCTTAATGATGTCCATCCCAAATCCTGTATCATTTCTGTGACACTCTCTCCCATATCTAGCAATAATAAAAAACGTGCTGCCTTTCTTTGAACTTTTTCGATGTACTCCGTCAGTCCTATCTGGTAAGGATCCCACACCGCGCAGCAGTATTCTAAAAGAGGACGGACAAGCGTAGTGTAGGCAGTCTCCTTAGTAGGTCTGTTACATTTTCTAAGTGTCCTGCCAATAAAACGAAGCCTTTGGTTAGCCTTCCCCACAACATTTTCTATGTGTTCTTTCCAATTTAAGTTGTTCGTAATAGTAATACGTAGGTATTTAGTTGAATTTACGGCTTTTAGATTAGACTGATTTACCGTGTAACCGAAGTTTAACGAGTTCCTTTTAGCACTCATGTGGATGACCTCACACTTTTCGTTATTTAGGATCAAATGCCACTTTTCGCACCATTCAGATATTTTTTCTAAATCGTTTTGCAGTTTGTTTTGATCTTCTGATGACTTTATTAGTCGATAAACTACAGCGTCATCAGCAAACAACCGAAGACGGCTGCTGCTCAGATTGTCTCCCAAATTGTTTATATAGATAAGGAGCAGCAAAGGGCCTATAACACTGCCTTGGGGAACGCCTGAAATCACTTCTGTTCTACTCGATGACTTTCCGTCAGTTACTATGAACTGTGACCTCTATGACAGAAAATCGCAAATCCAGTCACATAACTGAGACGATATTCCATAAGCACGCAATTTCACTACGAACCGCTTGTGTCGTACATTGTCAAATGCCTATCGGAAATTGAGGAATACGGAATCAATCAGAAATCTCTTGTCAATAGCACTCAGAACTTCATGTGAATAAAGAGTTAGTTGTGTTTCACAGGAACGATGTTTTGACTGTTGACTGTGGGTCAATAGACCGTCTCCTTCGAGGTAATTCATAATGTTCGAACACAATATGTGTTCTAAAATCCTGCTGCATATCGACGTTAACGATATGGGTCTGTAATTTAGTGGATTACTGCTAATACCTTTCTTGAATATTGGTGTAACCTGTGCAACTTTCCAGCCTTTGGGTATGGATCTTTCGTCGAGCGAACGGTTGTAAATGACTGTTAAGCATGGAGCGAATGCATCAGCATACACGGAATGGAACCTGTTTGGTATCTGGACCACAAGACTTGCTTTTATTAAGTGGTTTGAGTTGCTTCACTACTCCGAGGATATTTACATTCATGTTTAAATCTAGTGTTCATTTTTATTACTGAATGTCAAATTAAATTAATCCCGTTGTAAGACATTTGCTGTTAGTATGCCACTATTGGTAGTAGCGGGAATTGGCAAGAAATCTGTCTATGAGAACTATACTGCCCACGAGTCAAGAAAAGACAGACGATAAAAAGTATGAAACTTCCTGGCAGATTAAAACTGTGTGCTGGACCGAGACTCGAATTCGGGACCTTTGCCTTTCGCGGGCAAGTGCTCTACCAACTGAGCTACCCAAGCACGACTCACGCCCCGTCCTCACAGCTTTACTTCTGCCAGTGCCTCGTCTCCTACCTTCCAAACTTAACAGAAGCTCTCCTGCGCAGGGGAGCTTCTGTAAAGTTTGGAAGGTAGGAGACGAGGCACTGGCAGATATAAAGCTGTGAGGAAGGGGTGTGAGTCGTAGTTGGGTAGCTCAGTTGGTAGAGCGCTTTCCCGCGAAAGGCAAAGGTCCCGAGTTCGAGTCTCGGTCCGAGACACAGTTTTAATCTGCCAGGAAGTTTCATATCAGCGCACACTCCGCTGCAGGGTGAAAATCTCATTCTGGGAATAAAAAGTATCACTTTCGATACACAATATTTGATACTGACGAATCAATATATCGATCATGAAGTGTTATCGGTATTGATCGATATTGTTATTAAAATAGCGATGTTTTCATACGTCGACATTTACTGCCCATCTCGACACCACAGCACTCATCTGCACGACACGTATAAAGCACCTAACAGGCAGCATACAACTACAAATCTATAAGCTACGGAATTTTCTTAGTGACTTGTCAGTCTCTGAAACAGATGTCAGCGCTGGTGTGAGCGACATACCCGAGCAACCGGTGGTGGGAGTACAAGGTGTTGGCAGCGTCGGTGTCGTGGCACACCTCTATGGCGGGCAGCCAGCGGCGGGAGACGTTGAAGCCCAGCTCGAACACGTGCAGCTTGCCCTCCGGGCCGCAGCGGCGTCTCGTCATATGGGCCACGGGCAAGGAGCGGCTCTCGCACCACAGGTCGCCAGCCGTAACTCGTTTGCCGGATACCTACAAAGGCAGCCGTCCTCACAGCTGAACGCGTTACAGAACATGGAAACGCAGCACCATGAAGCAGCGTACCGGCAAAGCTCGAAGCGTATACAGAGTTGATGGCTTTACGCACAGACGGTTTGACTCATACTTAACAAACATAATGCGAAAGGTTGTGCTGAATAATTCCGACAGTAAATTTCTCTATTATGGGCACTGCAGCATATATTATGTTACAGTAGGACATTACACAGAGAATTAGTAGACAGTATGCTGCTTGATACTTTATTTTTGTATATAAGCTCGTTTCGGCTTTGTTACCTTCGTCAGCGCATCTGTAAACCATTGCATATATATATATATATATATATATATATATATATATATATATATATATTAAATAATATACAAATTATAAAGGCTTTTTTATATTAGATGTTGTACTCACGTCCTAACGAGACGAAGAGGAGGCTTCGATACCAGTCGTTGGCTCTGGAGAGTGACTTAAAAACATGCGACAACAAAAAAAAATAACGTCGCCCAGCAAATACTTCGGATTATGAATATTATAATGAAAGAAACAGTTTTCAGAACGACAAGGGAATCGAGCAGGCCCTATCGTAAAGACACACTCTACCGCTATAATGGACGTCAGAAGGTTAAATATGACATGGAAAGAAATGATTCTGGGAAAAACTGAAACTATTCGAAAATACGATTCACTTATATATATATTCATTTTATTACGAATTAACAAACGCATTAGATGACAGCCGAGAACTATAATTACCAGTATCTGAGGAAAACGCCAGAAATTACCAAAGTAAGAGCTACAGATTAATTTTCTCAAAATACAGCCCACGTATCTGCAAAAAAACATGCTAAAGGAAAGAGTCAAAGCTATCATATAAACTGTAAACTAGAAATACAGTACAGACTTTTCCGAAGTCTGCTACTGTTGATGATGGCTCCCACGATTCTCAGAAACAATATTTGCTCCGCGAAAAACCGTAGCTAATATTACACTCGGAAACAGCGAAATACTTCTGATAAATAAAAATATGGCTCTAAGCACTATGGGACTTAACTGCTGTGGTCACCAGTCCCCTAGAACTTAGAACTACATAAACCTAACTAACCTAAGGACATCACACACATCCATGCCCGAGGCAGGATTCGAACCTGCGACCGTAGCGGTCGCGCGGTTGTAGACTGTAGCGCCTAGAACCGCTCGGTCACTGCGGCTGGCTTTGTTAAATAAAGTCATATTCAGAACTAAGCCAAACAAGCATCACAACAAACAAGCTCCTGACGTTAAATCATTAGTATGTGTTCAGCCTATAACAATACTCATTCGTAGGTAATATCAGCTGCAGATTTCTACTAATAACTCGTAACTGAACAACATAGTCGAAGTGTTCGCCAAAGTCGTAAATACAAGAAGGATATTACGAAGAGCATCATATGTCACGACATACGATATAGATCAACCACGCACCAAACATTCGCGTTGGCATTCGTTTCCTTCGAGACCTCAACGAAATTGGCACATTACACCCAACACTACAGGTGAGTCTCTTAATACATGTAGTTTTCTTTGGTTTAACGAGAAAAACCATTGAATTATAGCCTACCTAGACCTCAGGCTACGCAACAGATCAGTCTGTCACCACAGAAAGCTTTTCCGCCCTCACATTCGTTGCTTCGCCAACTCAAAACCAAACCGTTGCATTCCAACACAAGCTAGACCACAGGCTACGTTCCGATCTGTCTTTCACCACAAAAATCTTTTCCGCTGTTACATTCGTTGGCTTTGCCAGCTCACGATTGAACTGTTGCATCCCAAACTAACATAGATCTAGGTCTAAGCTGCAGATCAGTGTTGTTGTTGTTGTTGTGGTCTTCAGTCCTGAGACTGGTTTGATGCAGCTCTCCGTGCTGCTCTATCCTATGCTAGCTTCTTCATCTCCCAGTATGTACTGCAGCCTACATCCTGCTGAATCTGCTTAGTGTATTCATCTCTTGGTCTCCCTCTACGATTTTTACCCTCCACACTGCCCTCCAATACTAAACTGGTGATCCCTTGATGCCTCAGAACATGTCCTACCAACCGATTCCTTCTTCTAGTCAGGTTGTGCCACAAACTCCTCTTCTCCCCAATCCTATTCAGTACCTCCTCATTAGTTATGTGATCTACCCATCTAATCTTCATCAGTCGTGTGTCGCCACAGAAATCTTTTTCGCTGTCAGACTCATTCGCTCCGCCAACTCAAAACCAAACTGTTGCGTTCCAACCTAGCCTAGACGTAAGGTTACACTGCAGATCAGTGTAGCACCACAGAAATCCTTTCCCCTGTCAGATTTGTTGGCTTTCGCCAGATCAAAACGAAACTGTTGCATTCCAACCTAACCTAGACCTCAAGTCACACTGCAGATCAGTGTGTCACCACAAACAACTTTTCCACTGTAAGAATCGTTGGCTTTGCCAACTCAGATCCAAATCGTCACATTCTATCCTAACCTAAACCTCCACCTAAAGCAATCCATTATAGTGACATTAAGCTGTTCACCTGACTCACGAGGTAACCACTCTTTCAGAAATTCGTAACTTCTTCAATAATTTCAAAAAATACATCTCTGGTTTTCAGTCCACCTACTCTTTGACATGTACTCAGTTGCAAAATCGCTAACGCCAACGTCAAACAATTGCCAACATGAGCACACAATGCAACAACCTCCATACGGCAAGTCACTGTTAGACAAAACCAACATAGAAATGAAAATTACGGAAACAGGGTACGCACCAGTACTTTCCAATAGGAGATTATTGTCCCCTATACGCTGACGTCCAAAAAGTCAAGGCTATCTATGAACTATTAAAAAAATATCCTAATACTTCAAAACCAAACATGAAACAAAATTAACGATAGAAAACTAACGGCAAAAATTAAAATAAAAAAACTAAAAATGCACCTAATTCTAAAACAGAAACTTATCTCTCTTTCTTTGGCACATACATCCTCCCGGACATACTCATCTAAATGACTCTGTAGTACTGAAAATATCGTTTTTTTCTCTGCAAGTTGACACTTTTTGTTGCCCCCCCCCCCCAGTTCCCTTCAATTGTGTTTGTATGTGCCCGTGTTTTTTGTCCCTAAATTCAAAAAATGGCTCTGAGCGCTATGGGACTTAACTTCTGAGGTCATCAGTCCCCTAGAACTCAGAACTACTTAAACCTAACTAACCTAAGGACATCACACACATCCATGCCCGAGGCAGGATTCGAACCTGCGACCGTAGCGGTCACGCGGTTCCAGACTGAATCGCCTAGAACCGCACGGCCACCCCTAAATTCAACGGAATGATTCGCAGCCAAATGCATGTACCCAATTTCGTCTAATCCCTTATAACCAACCCACTCACCTAATGTCCTTGACCCATCTGCTACATAACTTTTTACTAACTGAAATATACTACAAGCTGTCCTATCCTTAATTAGCTTAAAATGGCCATCCGGTTCTAGGCGCTTCAGTCAGGAACCGCGCGACTGCTACGGTCGCAGGTTCGAATCCTGCCTCGGGCATAGATGTGTGTGATGTCCTTAGGTTAGTTAGGTTTAAGTAGTTCTAAGTACTAGTGGACTGATGACCTCAGATGTTAAGTCCCATAGTGCTGAGAGCCATTTGAACCATTTGAACCCACACCCATGGTCCAACAACATCATGGTCTTTCTCACCTCTTCTTTACGGTCTGTTTATGTCTCATGGGCAGAAAACCAAAGAGGAGATCTTAAACAAGAAAACGAAGAAAGTAATAAAATTCTTTTCATACAAAGCCCTGATTTCTGAAACCACGTCCCTCTACGAATAGACCGCCACACACGATCTTTTCCACAGCACCACATATAAAAATCGCTCATACGTTTTTTCGAAACCCTGCACAATGTCATATCATTGACACAAACACTACACTTAACAATAACAAGCAGTTAAATTGACTGCCTGGCAAAACTGATGACATTCATTGATTCCTTCAATTCATCAGCAGATTTCACGATAGTGAAACGAAGTGATGAGTATGTTGTCCCCCAGTCCCACTATTTTCCTCATTTTCAAAATCAGGAGCAGAACTTGGCCCCGCACTTGCCTCCATTATTTCGCGATGCTACTAATACTTAAAGCAATTTGAAAGATTAACTAATTACTTTCTGTATGAACCAACGAGATTGGATCGAGAGAATGTAAGGCTACAGAGAAATTCAGTTCAAAATACACACCAAAACTTGACCTTATAGCAGCCATTACGTCACAGGTCAAAGCCGACCGTTAGTATAGAACGTTCCTCTAGACCCGTAAATTGTTGCTGCTGTCCATAGTATTAAATGTAACATTTGCTCAATGATTTGACGTTGCGCTTATATTATAATTCATTTTTGTAATTTTGACAGTCGTAGAACTTCAAGTCTGATAGCTAGGTGTTTGCACAAAGAAATTTATGTTGTTGCGGGTCGTGTATCTATGGAACTGTTATTGATGTGTTTTTTAATTTCTGGTGTTTTACTTATTCGTTATTCCTATATAAAATTTCAAAAATGAAAAACATGATGTTGAGAACATTGAAAACGCACTACAGATCCTGCACAAAACCCCAAAAGGTGAAAACATGAATATTTCGGAAGAATTCGAAATATACAAACATACTAAAGATTATCCTCACTCGAACAAACCGGTTTACAGCACGCACAGTTCTTTTTAAAAAAAATTTCTTGAAATTTCATATAGGGATAATGGATAATCAAAATACTAAGGATTACAAAAATATCAATAACAGTTCCATAGATAATATACTTGCAACATCAAATCATCGAACAACTTTAAAATGTTACCAAAAAAATATTACATACAACAACTATGAACAGCAGCAATAGTTTCCTCAAAGTTGACCTACGTCGGTCTACAAAGTCAAGATGTGAGTGCATCATCCAGTGTACAAAAACTATATAAATTATACATTATGTAACATATACATAAATGTGGTGGTTTGCAGGTGTACTGATGAAGGCAATGAAGCCGAAATAAGCTTATTCATAAAAATAAAATGTCAAGCAGCATACTAATTCTCTGCATAATTCAGACAATGTCGGAAAGGTAGAAAATTTTAGTGTCTGGGAAAAAAAATAATCACAAAGTGAGTCCCACAGGGTTCAATTTTGCGTCCACTTCTATTCTTTATATATGTGAATGATCTTCCACTTAACATTCAACAAGCGAAATCGGTGCTTTTTACAGACGATACTAGCGTCATTATAGATTTCATTAGAGAGAAAGCAGCAGAAGAGTTGGTAAATGATATTTCCCAAAGAATAATTAGATGGTTCTCTGAGAATGGACTCTCCATAAATTGTGGAAATACATACTACATTCAGTACTGTACAAAAAACAGAGATATACCAACAACTGGTGTAGCACATAAACAGGAGTCAAAAAATATGGTAGAATGTTTCCAATTTTTGGATATACATATAGATGAAAACGTGAACTTACCGAGCTTCTCAAACAAATTAGTTCAGCTACTTTTGGTCTTTGTACAATTACTTATCTTAGAACCAAAACGTATCAACCTACTGACATATTCTGCAGATTTCCACTCAGAACCTTACGGAAAAGTTTTCTGTGGTAACTCATCACTTAGAGAGAACGTATTGACTGCATAAAAGTGAGCAGTAAGTATAATACATTTTCACCCACGCACGTCATGTAGATACCTTTAACTGAGCCGTCACAATACATATATTCGATAATGAAGTTCATCACAAATAATCCGTAACAATTTGAGTAGAACAGAGATATCCACAACTACAACACTAGAGGGAAAAGTGCTGTAATACCTCTTGTTAAATATCTCGGTGGCTCAGAAAGGAGTTCAGCATACACCAAAAAAAAAAAAAAAATTGTTTTTGATCATTTGCTCAATAACACAAAATGCTTGACAGCCAGCGAAGCAAGTTTTAAATTTAATTTAAAATAATTTCTGACAATATTATGAAAAGGATAGTTGCTACTCACCATATGGCGGCATTGCTGAGTCGCAGATAGGAACATCTAAAAGACTGTCAAACAAAGTTTTCGGCCACGGTCTTTTTTTGTGCCTATCTGCGACTCTGCATCTTCGGTGTACGGTGACTAGCAACTATCCTTTTCATAAGGTTGTCATTATTCCATCCTGGATTTTCAACTGTTTAAAATAACTTCTCCTAGACAAGTCCTTCTGTTCCATCGACGAATTTCTACTTGAAAACTGGCAGTCAGTAAAAAACGTGTGGTAGCATTAGTAAGAGTTAAAATAATTGTGTTCATTAATGTTAACAGTATCATGCACACATACCGTGAAAAATGACACGTTCTACATCATTTCGATAAAAGAATTGTTCAAATTATTGAAGGAAAATGTAACTAACTAACTAATTAACTCCAGAGCAATGATAGTGACCATGGGACTCAACAGAAATATATGCACTACTGGCCATTAAAATTGCTACACCAAGAAGAAATGCAGATGATAAATGGGTATTCATTGAACAAATATATTATACTAGAACTGACATGTGGGCCGGCCATAGTGGCCGTGCGGTTCTAGGCGCTACAGTCTGGAACCGCGAGACCGCTGCGGTCGCAGGTTCGAATCCTGCCTCGGGCATGGATGTGTGTGATGTCTTTAGGTTAGTTAGGTTTAAGTAGTTCTACAGTAAGTTCTAGGGGCCTGATGACCTCAAAAGTTGTAGCACAGTGCTCAGAGCATTTGCACCATTTTTGAACTGGCATGTGATTAGATTTTCACTCAATTTGGGTGCATAGATCCTGAGAAATCAGTACCCAGAACAACCACCTCTGGCTGTAATAACGGCCTTGATACGCCTGGGCATTGAGTCAAACAGAGCGTGGATGGCGTGTAAAGGTACAGCTACCCCTGCAGTTTCATCACGATACCACAGTTCATCAAGAGTAGTAACTGGCGTATTGTGACGAGCCAGTTGCTCGGCCACCACTGATCAGACGTTTTCAATTGGTGAGAGATCTGGAGAATGTGCTGGCCAAGGCAGCAGTCGAACGTTTTCTGTATCCAGAAAGGCCGGTACAGGACCTGCAACATGCGGTCGTGCATTATCCTGCTGAAATGTAGGGTTTCACAGGGATCGAATGGAGGGTAGAACCACGGGTTGTAACACATCTGAAATGTAAGTCCACTGTTCAAAGTGCGAACAAGAGGTGACCGAGACGTGTAACAAATGGCACCCCATACCATCACGCCGGGTGATACGCCAGTATGGCGATGACGAATACACGCTTCCAATGTGCGATGTCGCCAAACACGAATGCGACCATCACGATGCTCTAAACAGAACCTGGATTCATCCGAAGAAATGACGTTTTGCCATTTGTGCACCCAGGTTCGTCGTTGAGTACACCATCGCAGGCGCTCCTGTCTGTGATGCAGCGTGAAGGGTAACCGCAGCCATGGCCTCCGAACTGATAGTCAATGCTGCTGCAAACGTCGTCGAACTGTTCGTGCATATGGTTATTGTCTTGCAAACGTCCCCATCTGTTGACTCAGGGATCGGCCCGTGGCTGCGCGATCCGTTACAGCCATGCAGATAAGATGCCTGTGATCTCGACTACTAGTGATACGAGGCCGTTGGGATCCAGCACGGCGTTCCATATTACCCTCCTGAACCCACCGATTCCATATTCTGCTAACAGTCATTGGATCTCGACCAACGCGAGCAGCAATGTAGCGATACGATAAACCGCAATCGTGATAGGCTACAATCCGACCTTTATGAAAGTCGGAAACGTGATGGTACGCATTTCTCCTCCTTACGAGGCATCACAACAACGTTTCACGAGGCAACGCCGGTCAACTGCTATTTGTGTATGAGAAATCCGTTGGAAACTTTCCTGATGTCAGTACGTTGTAGGTGTCGCCACCGGCGCCAGCCTTGTATGAATGCTCTGAAAAGTTAATCATTTGCATATCACAGCAACTTCTTCCTGTCCGTTAAATTTCGCGTCTGTAGCGCGTCTTCTTCCTGGTGTATCAGTGTTAATGGCCAGTGGTGTACAAACCGAAATGATTGTAAAATTACCTTTAAAAAAAAAAAAAACAGAATGTTGAATAAAGTATCACATACTCCTACCGAAGGCAGCATTCGTCAAAACTAGAAGAAAGGTTCCTATAACGATATGTCCGGAAAACAGTACTTGCTGAGTATGAGCAAATTTGTCCTCTCATTGTCCGCCCCTGCTAGCTGAGTGGTCAGCGCAACGGAATGTTATACGTAACGCACCGGGTTCGATTCTCAGCTGGGTCGGAGATTTTCTCCGCTCAGGGACTGGGTGTTGTGTTGTCCTTATCATCATCATTTCATCCCCATCGCTACGCAAGTGGCCCAAGTGGCGTCAACTCGAAAGACTTGCACCAGGCTAACGGTCTACTCGACAGGAGGCCCTAGTTACAAGGCATTCTTGTCCTCTCATTGACATCTGTCCGTTATGTAGAAGTAGGCACTACAGGCAGTGTTGCATGTTGTTACTGCGAATTCTGTCACATCCCTAAGCCCGTCTTCGCAGTCAATCACCCACGCTTCGAAGCAAATTTGCACAAGTTTGTATTGCATCAGATGCTTTGGTCACACACACCTATTAAGTCTGCACATTTTCCATGGGTTGAGCATACACCTATAACTTTAAATGTTCCCACAGCCAGAATTCCGACGTAATAGGTAAGGCATGAGGACTGCTTCAATATCAATGTAAGGCCTGGAATTGCCGGTGATAGACTCATTCGCCCACGCAACCTACCAGACAGACTAGCGGGTGCTGAGTATCACTGACTGCTACGCGACGAATTACCAGAGCAATCGGAGAAAGTTGCCCTCGCAGAAAGACAACGACTATGATTTATGCTCGACGGGACACAGTCCTATTTTCTACTTTCTCAGTGCAACGTTTCATAGGCGGTGGTTTGGCCGAGGGTGTCCCGTAGCATGGCCTTCCCGATCACCAGACCTGATTGCAAGAAGGGCTTCTTTGCTTCAAAGATGGGCTGAAGGATGTGCCAGGATGCGTGGTAAACACTCGCAGCACTGTCTATAGTGTCTGCTTTTACTTAAGGGACGTATGGGAATGAGAGGACAGAAATATGTGCTCTAAAATGCGTAACTTAAAACCTATGAACACTTCTTCAACTTCGATAGTGTGAAACAAATCTACTCTACTGCAGGTTCTTTGCTTTCCATACACGCAGTAAACATAGGCTCTAAAGAACTATGAGGAATTGTTTATCTTCACTACTGTAAAATACAACTCTTCTACTGAAAATGCGCACTTAGGTCTTAAGGCATGCATTTTAGAGCCCATGTTTACTAAATGTATTAACTTCGAATTAATCTTTTCTATCGTATTCCTGAATATTGACCTTTTCTCCTGGAACATACTGTATGTGAATATATTCCGAATGATGAAACCTTGCAGTCGAGACTGTAGTACAGTTTTGGACGATTTTCGAAAATCAATGCACACGATCTACTGGTTCACCTAGGCCAACTACATGCTTTTCCCCCTCCAGTAACGACAGTCTGGGATCAAAGGATGGCTCAAATGGCTCTGAGCACTATGGGACTTAACATCTATGGTCATCAGTCCCCTAGAACTTAGAACTACTTAAACCTAACTAACCTAAGAACAGCACACTACACCCAGCCATCACGAGGCAGAGAAAATCCCTGACCCCGCCGGGAATCGAACCCGGAAACCCGGGCGTGGGAAGCGAGAACGCTACCGCACGACCACGAGATGCGGGCATCAAAGGATGCCTTACTATCCCGCAAAGGTGCGTTTGTGACATTGGTCTATAATTCTGCTCAAAGCTTCTTTTCCCCATTTTCTAGACGAGAGTAAGGTGCGCTCTTTCACGCGGAACTCTTCGGTGCACTTTCTGTTCTCGATAAATATGAGTTAGGAAAGAGGTTAATTCCGCAGTAATGTTAAGTCTGAAAAGAACTCGCTCTCGATCTGCTTTCTAGATCGTTTTGAGAAGCCTTTTCTTTCAGTGCATGTTGTAGTTGAACACTTGTGTGGCTGTATCCATATGGCGGGTGCGTTTAAAAACACTGAAATTAATAGTTTGGCTGTCTGTCTCATTACTTCAGCTTCAGCAGCAGGCTCATCCACTAGAACAGCGTTTTCTAATCTTTCCGGTAAGAGGAAGCCTTTTTAATGACCACTTTTATCGTGGAACCCCAGACTTGCTTCTGAAGCAATTTTTTAAAACAGCACTTGTAGCTGTTGCGATACATAAATCGATGATGAAGGGGAAATCAATTACCACTTTCTTATCAACAGGTAAATGAATTATTACCTGCATATCTTGTGCTCCTGATCGTGGCAGCATCGGACAACGATACAGACGGAGATACTGGGAAGGCCACAAAGAAGTAAGACGCAAGCAGGTAATTGATGGAATAATTATATACTGAAATTAAAGAAACATATTTGAATGCGAAGTAGTTTTGTTGAGCATGGATTACTTCTCGGATAGCCGGTAACAAGAGAAAATCTATTGAATAAGAAATAAAGATCGTCCACCGCCAAGAGAGTTCTAAATAGTGAAACTTGAGATCGAAGGAACGTACGTGAGATATAGTTGTTGACCTTGAGAGATGTGAAATACGTATACAAAGAGCAGCAAGTGCAGAAATTCTTACTTCGTGAACATCGGTGTGTGTGCTGTGCAGAGGGCTTGAGGTGCAAGCTGCATGCTCGCGTAATTACAGCAATTGAGGTAGGCACGTGCATACACTCACTGCGCGGCCGGTATTCTCCCGATGTGGTTTTACACAAGATTGATTCCAGAGTATTGCTAGTCAGTTCATTTTACTTAACGAGGACAGTGAGTTCCACACTAATGACCGATAATATTCTGCGTCTGTACCGCTCCGTCAAAAAGATGTTTCCGAGTGGACTCGTGTCAGAATCAGTTCTCCGTAGTTTTATTTTCTCGGAGGAACAACAGTGGAGTACCTGAGGCGAAAAAGGGATTCCTATGGCGAACCTTACCGAGAGATTGGGGAGGGGGGAATGGGCAGAACTAACACTTCCTTTTGCTTTTTTGCCGAAGGGCCAGTAATAATTCACGTTTTTTAGATTGGACAAGCTAAGATGGCGCCAGGAGGGTGACCCTCCATGAGAAAACAGCCTCCTTTCATTCTGGGGTCTCTGCCTCACCAATCTTAACACAATAACTGTTATTATGGCATTTGTGCCATCTTGTGGCTTTCTTAAATAAGTTGTTTGACTGATATTACAATTAATTCGCCCCCACAATCTGATGGCCCTGCATCCGGCAACACATCTGTGGGTTCCGAAGGCCGAAGAAAACTGATAATATTAAACAATTTTGCCTAGCAGGCTTTCCAATTCGTTAAATATTAACATAATCGGCCCATGATTACCTTCAGTGGATTTGTAATTTAACCTTCAGTATGAATCTGACAGGAAGCATTATTTGTCAATCAGTTTAGTACTCATCCTTTGCGGAGTATTGGACTATACAGCCGTTGAGGCCTCTCCTCATGTGTGCGTGACACATCGCGCACAAGTCTCAGGTTTCTACATTCTGTAAATAGATTATCTGCAACAAAAATGACCCCAAATAACGTTTATTTGCTTCGGAAGGTCATTTCTTAATCAACTCAAGTCTCTTAAACATACTTACATTTAACATAGCGCAATCAAAGAGCTCTGTTAAATTTGAATTTTAATGAAACCAGTGGTACTATTTCTTATTTTCCAGATATACTTAATATTAGACTTTATTGATGAAGATTGAGTTGTCATTGCACATTCGGCTTAGGGTCTGTAGCAGCATTTATTTTTGGTGACACATAAGCCAAGAACCCTGTTTCACACGTTGCAGTTCTTAAAAGTAGCGACATGGCCATTTGTGTCTGCACGTTAAACAAAGCCTTATCGCTAATGGCGTCGCATTCGTAACGACTATTTATGTTATTAGGTGCAAGCAAGGGTTAACTGTTATTCCATTTTTTTTCTTTCGTAGAGACGTTAATTTTTATTAAGTTACTGTCTGGAGTGCTACGAAAAAAGCGATGTAAGTTTCACGGGACCAGTGAATGATCTCCACTAACTCCAATGTTCTGCGGTAGGTAGTTTAAGAAGCGCTGGCTAGAAAATGAGTAGAGGGTTTGACCCGTTCAATAATTTTATACAAAACAAGAAACTTCTAGCACCTTCTGATAGATGTTTCGTCACCATCTGTACGTGAAATTATTGTTGGCTCCACGCATAGTCCTTCTTGTGGATGCATGAGATGGTATTAAGCTTTCTTCATCAATTTCCCTTGTATTTGTTTTTTATAGTGACAGTGGGACTGTCTCTGTTCAGCAGCAATAATGATTCACATAACACGGACATCTACAAAGGGCAAGGACAGGCACCATTACAGCATAGTGGTTAAATAACGCTGAAGAATTAACAACTGCTCGAAGGTATATATAAGTTTTATGAGGATGGAACATTACCATTGGGATTTTAAAAAGTAAAACAATTACAGTGCCTACAACAGGAAATGGTGGTAAGGGTTCAAGCAACAGAACCAGCCATTCCAATTCGATTCTTAAAGGAATTGTATTACACCCTGTTGTTGGTTGTTGTGGTCTTCAGTCCGAAAACTGGTTGTTGCAGCTCTCCATGCCACTCTATCCTTTGCGAACCTCTTCATCTCCGAAACCGTGCTGCAACCTACATCCTTCTGAATTTGCTCGCTGTATTCATCTCTTGGTTTCCCTCCACGATTTTCACCCCCCCCCCCCCCCCACACTTCCCTCCAGTAATAAATCGGTGATCCCTTGATGTCTCAGAATGTATCCTAGCAACCGATTCCTTCTTTTGGTCAGTCTCTGCCACAAATTTCTTGTCTCCCCGATTCTGTTCAGTACCCCCTCATTAGTTACGTGATCTACCAATCTAATCTTCAACATTCTTCTGTAGCACCACATTTCGAAATCTTCTATTCTCTTTTTGTCTAAACTGTTTATAGTCCATTTTTCACTTCCATACATAGCTACACTCCAGACAAATCTGTTCGGAAAAGACTTCCTAACACTTAAATCTATATTCGATATTAAAAAATTTCTCTTCTTCAGAAATGCTTTTCTTTCCATTGCAAGTCTACATTTTATATCCTCTGTGCTTCAGCCATCATGTTATTTTGCTGGCCAAATAGCAAAACTCATCCACTGCTTTAAGTGTCTCGCATCCTAGTCCAATTCCCCTAGCACTATCTGATTCAATTCGACCACATTCCATTATTCTTGTCTCGCTTTTGTTGACGTTCATCTTATATCCTCCTTTAAAGACAATGTCCATTCCATTCAGCTGTTCTTCCAAGTCCTTTGCTGTCTCAGACAGAATTACAGTGTCATCGGCAGATCTCAAAGTTTTTATTTCTTTTCTCTGAACTTTAATTCCTACTCCAATTTTTTTTGTTTCCTTTGCTGCGTGTTCAATGTCCAGATTGAGTAACATCGGGGATAGGTATAATCCTGTTTCACTCCCTTCTGAACCACTGCTTCGCTTCCATCCTCTTCGACTCTTGTTACTGCAGTCTGGTTTCTGCACAAGTGTAAATAGCCTTCCGATCCCTGTATTTTACCCCTGCTACCTTCAACATTTCAAAGAGAATATTCCAGTCACCATTGTCAAAAGCTTTCTCTAAGTCTACAAATGCTATATATGTGGTGAAGACTTACGTACTGTATGCTTCTGTGTGAACAGTACGCAAGTCTTCACCACATTTCCATTCTAATAACTTTAAAACCATTTCGTAAGTGATTTGATAGGGTTCACAACAAATAAATCCGTCGTAAACTTTACCAAGTAGTGAACAAAGAACTTTCTGACTATCCTAGTGCAGAAAACCAATACGGGATACAAAACGAGGCCCCATCAGGAAACCAACGCAGCGTGTAACAATAATCTGAAGAGTCATTGGTAAAAAATCCGAAACCGGTCATGCTTTGATCCAAAGAAACCACACTAAATCATACCTATGGCTGGTTGCTATTTCAATTAGAAATCTTATTGTACTACACATTGTTAAAATAGATTTGACTTTTTATTAACCAGTATTTACGAGAATACACGTTTCGATTTACGAAAGGAAGAGAAAAGAGATGCTACAACGGAATTATAAACTGCTTTAGAAATAAAAATTGAGATAAACAGCAAAAAAATGCAACAATTCCACAAAGAATAGAGTTGGTGACATTGCTCAGAAAATTAAACAAAGCTAGAATAGGAGGTGGAGAGGTAAAAAATTAATTCTCAATTTATGCAGGAACTAGAGTAAAAAAAGTAGAGAATCGCGTGGACTGATTTGGGGAACCACAAGAGACTATAATAAGAAGAGGCGTGCAAAAAGGCCGTTTCTTCTCACCATATTTATTTAATTTTCCTTTGTGACAGTAGAAGCAATGAAAAATCCAACAAGAGAGCGAAACTGATGATAAGTTAATATAGTGCATTAGATTTGCGATTCATTCTACAGTTTTAGCAGCACACTCGCCGTCTGATAAGAATTTTCACTGATGCCCTAAACAGGCGTAACCAAAGGACAATCATAAAACGGAAACAAACGTGGTAGAAAAACACGACATGGAAATGGGAGCAAACATTCAAATGGGAACTACAATTCTAAAACAATTAGTTCTGCTACTTGTGTAACAGAAAAACTGATGGTAACAGAAATTTTGACGGTTTTAAAAAGGGACTCGCACTCTTGGAAAAAATGTGAGAGGAAAAAAATTAGAAACGGCAGGGATGGAATATGAACAAGTATCACAAAACGTCCTGGACCCTAGGAGAGTCCAATAAGAGAGTAGCAAATAGATAGTCGAAAAAAGAACATTTATTAACACCTTAGAGAAAAGGAATTAACTAAATTAATTCGACATCCAGTTCCGCATAATGCATTTACAAAAAATATCTTCGAGAAAAATATGGTCGGAACAAAATAAAGATGCGTGTCTAGAATATCCGTACTGCAAAGGGTGATTAAAGTATTGAATCTGTAACAGTTACAAGCGAATAACACAGATGGCCACAAACAGAACAAAATGCCCCGATTAACAAGGCTTTAGTGGAAGATCAGCGACGAGATCGTTAAAACGGATAAGATGTTGAGAAACAGATAAACTAGGTATGTTCCTATTCAAAGGCGCTATCCTCACATCCGCTTTAATTGATTTAGCGAAATTACAAAGAGGGCTAAATATTAATCAGCTGGCGCAGATCTAAAGCCCACTCATTGCGAGTGAGATTCCTCTGTCCCAGCAATAGCGTCACACATGCAAGACGACCACTCCAAACACTCTTTGGATGTGGGGAATCGGTATGGTTGAAAACGAATACACGTTGTACGCCGTGATCAGAGTGTAGAGTATTTTATTGCTCCAGGATGATCGGTTTCAACAATCTTATGCTGCCATCATCTAATCTCGTATAACTTGCTATGATGTAAAACTGCCGTACTACGTTACATGAAATCAAAGCATAAAAGGTGCTCCAAATGTACACTTGTATTGATAAAAATCCAGTTGCTAAAATACACACAGAAGATTAAGTGCACTCAGATGATAAATTGCACACAGTTACAATCCTCGCATTGTCCATGCGTCCCGGTGGTGAACACGAGTCTCACAAGTTTGCTGCACAGCACTACGTTGCCTGCGGAGTGCTAACACATACCTTTATCTCAACAGTGCACGCACGGACAATACGAGGATGTTAACTGAGTGGTTTTTTTTTTGTTTTTTTTTTTTTTATCATCTGGCTGAATTTTCCCAATCGTTCGTATTTTATCAACTGGATTTTTATCAAGACATGTATACGTGTGGAATGCCTTTTGTGCTTTGACTTCACGAACTGTAATACGGCAATTTCGTAACAAGTTCCATTAAGACCAGATGTTGGCAGTATAAGACTGTTAAAACTGGTCATCTTGGTGAAATAAAAGTGCCTACACAGCGACCGCGGCGTACGAAGTGTGAGCATTTACAATTCTGTGGATGGTCATATACTGGTTGGAAATAGGTCAAACTCAGTAACAGATGACCAGTTGATAAAATGTTCGTCCTTCGTGTGGCCACTGACTTGAGTCCAATGAAATCGTATTTCACTGAGGATGATCGTACTGTGGTTTCTCCTTCAAATCGTCGCACGAACATCAAAATGCTGGGGAAGAAGTAACCACGGGATAGAAAAGCATTTGAGATCTCTGAACAGAGGAAAGGTCACTTGACGTGATGGAAAATCAGTACCATTCCACATAGAGTACGCGAAACAAATTGCTCCTCTTCTAGAAGCCATGAGCCATAGATCGTTGGAAGACTGAAGCACTCCTAGTGATTGGAAGAAGGCGCAAGTAATTCTCTTATTCAAAAAAGATGGTCGAACAGACACGCACCTCTGACGTGGATCTGTTTTACTTTTACTTCTTTTCTATGTCTTCTTATTTTTTGTTTGATTCTAGCAGTTACCACCAAGAAAGAGAGACGATGGCGTGTCCTCGATGTCCTTCTTCGCATGGGGCAGACATCGTATGACTCTTGGTAGTCACTACAGTGAGCTAAATCTTGCAAACGGATCCGATGAGACGCTGCTGTTAAACAGGGTGGTCAAAAACAGTATGAAAAGCTTGTAACGGTTTGACAGGGTAGGTTATGCTGAGAAATAATTGTTAACGAAAAATTTCGTTACGCTGCGCCGTTTCCGAGTCAGAAATGGTTCAAATGGCTCTAAGCACTATGCGACTTAACATCTGAGGTCATCAGTCCTACAACTACTTAAACCTAACTAACCTAAGGACATCACACGCATCCACGCCCGAGGCAGGATTCGAACCTGTGACCGTAGCAGCAGCGCGGTTCCGGACTGAAGCGCCTAGAACCGCTCGGCCACCGTGTCAATTAGCTTTGAAGTCAGCCAGTCAGGTCGTTGCGCGGGCAAATTCAAGTGGCCCGCCAGATACGATTAGTGCCAGTTGTATTCAGGGCGTAGTGACAGCGCACGAGATTGCTCAGCTTTTATTAGCGTCCCACTTCCAATTTTTGTATCGCTTTCTTGTTTTATTTTAGGAAACCAAACGAAGCACACGTTTGGTAACACTGTTTAAATTTTCGTTCTGAAATTGGCTAATTTCAGCGCTAATCAACTCGGGAACGACACACTTATAGAATCAGTTATTTCTCAACATAACCTACCCCGTAACACCATTACTAGTTTTTCAGACTGTTTCTGACCATCCTGTATATTAACCAACAGAGAGCACAAATTCAGAAGCTCATCATGCACCACAATGGAAAACGTGCAGAACTGAAAATAAGAAAAATGAGGGCTACAATCATGTCGTATCATTGTCATCTGCTATGAAAATCTTTATTATTGCTACGCGTTTCAGTTGTTACTATTCGTTATCAGCTACAAGAAATTTTTGAACTACAGTATTTTTCTGGATGCAAAAATGAAGTCCCATCCCACTCTAAACAATGTCAGAAACACGAACTGGACAACAGAACTTAGTACACTGTATTTGACATAGTTAAAGTGGGATGGTGCTTCATGTATGCATCTATACAGATAACGTAGATGAAATATGGGGTGTTCAAAAAGTCTCTTCTCAGTGCCGTTTGATTGTCTGCCTGGGTTACTTCCCTTCAGGTGGACTCTCACTGTTTCGTTTATCTCAGCCAGAGTCAGTAGTATCGTTGTTGTGTGTCGTTACGTGTCGACGTGAACGTTTCAGTTCCTTTGTTCGTTTGTTTCGTTTTTGCCAGTGTTAAAATGCTAACCATTGAAGAACGTGTGTTTTTAGTCGAACAAGTGTTCAAAGCTGGCGGTAAATACACAGTTTCGGTTCGTCAAACATTTGATTCAGCTTTCCCGGAGACAACACTCCCCCATCGCGATACTGTGCGAGATTTGATTAACAAATTTTGAAGTACGGGTTCAGTGACAGATGCACCGAGAAGTGGTCGTCCTAGTGTTTTGTGTGAGGATAAACTACTCGATATTTCCGATAAAATGTCCATGAGTCCGAACACGTCAGTAAGAAAACTCGCCCAGGAAATCTATGTTACTGTCGGAACGGCCGATACAGCTGTAAGGAAAAAATTAGAACTTTTCCATACAAAGTGACAGTCGTGCAAGAACTGAAAAATACTGATCATGGCTAGAGACTGCATTATTGTTAATGGTTCAAAAATTTCGTTCAACAAAATGGAAGGGATATTCATAACGAAACGTTTTTCACTGATGAGGCGTGGTTTCATTAATCCGTGTGCATGAACTCGCAAAATTCTCGTATGTGGAGTACTGCAAATCCATTGTGTATTCATGAGAAACCACTTCATTCTGTGAAAATAGGAATTTGGATACCAATTTCTAGACGTCGGATTGTGGGTCCCATATTTTTCAACGAAACAATAAACGCACAACGATACTGCAGTTTCATTTCGGTATATTCTCTGCGGCCTACGGCACGGGCGGCTAAAAATCATACGGCACTGCGGAGAGACTTTTTGAACACGCCGTACTTTTTGAGCCAGGAACTGGTAGTGATACTGTTTTCGTGGCACCTGAATGTGGTACATCATAATTTTCGACAAAAAGCTGCAAGCAAGCAGTGGGGTAGCAACTACTTAAAATATAAATGAGAACATTATGTTTGGCACTTCCCTGCGTCAACAAGAAGAGCCAGTTACGTTAACTGGCCATACGCACCTGACGCAAAAATGTGCCGCGCAGACAAGGTTACGCTCTTTTATTGCAGTACACGTCATGCCCACCTGCTTTAATTGCTGCGTTCATTTTATACCTGTCGTCACTATACGTGCACCTTATTGATCTAGTGGCGAAACCAAAACGGACACCGGCTTCTTTTTTTCTGAAGAAACACAGTTCATTTGGAATCATAGAAACAACTCGTACTGGCTATCGTGGCAACGCTATCGAGGCAGAGCGAATATTTAGAACTGGCGTCACTTCCCGACCTTCACTGGAGGCAATATTTCTTCAATTAAGCAGCTGGTTCCATGAGACCGATTGAGAAGAGTTAAAGGGTGCACAGGATCAATTGTCGCAGCGGATAAGAGACTGGGCTGGCATTTGGGAGGACGGCGGTTTGAAGGTCCGTACTGCCAACCATATTTTGCCTTCCTGTGGCTTCTCTACATCGCTATATGTACGTAGACAAGGTTGGTAACACAAGCCTGTGCTATGGCACTAGATTCACATCGATTTTATTGCTATAGGAGTAGTCATTACCTTGTAAAAATATTTAGCTTTGTATCCTTTCTTGTTACCAAGCGTTCCTTTACTTATTTAATTTACGAATGATGTCGTTTTCATACCCGTAGTAATATCGCAGTTTAACAAATAAAAGTGTGACATCTGTTCTATTGATTGATCATCCTGTACTGTTATGGAGCTTGCTGTAGATGTAAATTGTCCTTTGAAGGCCATTACTTTAGTCTTTTTTTAACTAAAATGTTTAGATGTTAATTCTTACAAATTTCATTTAGACAATATATTGAGAATTGTCTTCTGAATTACTGTATTATTGTTAGGTAATCGGCAAACAGCATAGTACTTGTGTGTACGTGTGTCCTGGTATTAAACTGACAATTTTTTTTAATTTCCCGTTTCCATTGAGCAACAATGTTGTCTAAGTATATACTTATTATAGCAGGTGAAATCGCCACACTCCTCGGTTGATCTTCATTGGTCCTGCCGTCTCTTTCCCTGTATCTCTTATAAACTCCGTCCGCTGATACAAACTCTTTATTACTTGTATTGAAAATTTCAAATTCCCTCATTTCTTCATGATTTTCCAGAGCTTGCTTGTGCTAACTCTAGCAAAAGCCTTTTCATAATCTATTAATGCGATATAGGTCTCCAGTTTGTATTTTCGTCGTTTTTCAGTTAACTGTCGTACGACAGTAATATCGTCACTTCAAGTTCGCCCCTTTCTAAGGCCAGATTGTTCCTCCATTAGGAGGGCATCAACTATCTTTCTCATTCTGTTTTTAATAATTCTTGCCTAGAGTTTGTAAGAAGCATAGAAGGCTTATTCTTCTATAGTCTCACTGACGGTGCCATCCTAATTTTCCAGCAATCATTTGAGAGGTATAAAAATCTCCGTTTGAACATTAATCCTCCATATTTAAGAAGTTCTACATTGACTCCATCGTCCTCCATCTCATCTAGTGTATTGTCATTTTCCTGACACATAAGTGGATCCCCTTAATCCTCTAAAGTTGTTGTTTCTCTTTCTCACCTTCTTCAGCTCATAGTCCTTAGTAGGTTATCTGAATCTATTTATCTACGACATTTATTCTTGCAACATCTTTCTTCCATATTTAGTTGTTTCACGAATTTATATTCCACCTCTGGCCTACCATGCATGTCATTTTCTATAGTTGATATTAATCTGTCGCACGATTCTAGTTGATTTTTCCTTACTACGGTTTCGTTCAATTTGTACCTTCTTACCTGCGTCCCTCGAATCTCTTCTGCATTCTCGCGTAAATTTTTTAGGTACGATTTTTGCTTTTCTTTAACTGTATTTTCTGTTTAATCCTTCCATATTATGAGACCATTCTCCTTTCCTGAATTTCTTCTTTCTCCTTAAAACTTCCACTCCTGCCCTGTTAATAAGTGACTGGATTTTTACCTTTCTTTGTTTACATTGCTCTGTGTAATTTCGTTCTGCAGATATTGTGCGAGTCGTTCTTGGTACAGATAATTTATGCGGTTTTGTGTGTTTTATACGATTTTGTGGGCTTTATTTATTTTTTTCTTCCACCTAGCCAACCTTTACGAAGTGTCACATGGAGTGAAAGCATGTGACATTGTTGATGGTAATTTAAGCCCGGTGTCACCTTGGTGCTATGCGAGAGGAGTAGACTTTCCCTTCCTCCATTATTACACAAAACAAACATGTTATCACACTATACATACATCTATCATAGTCATCTACACTTAAAAGACAGACTTAAGACACAATTTTCACGTACCACGAGGAAAGTGGCCATTGTGTACGTGGGACGAAAACCTTCGCTGATTAGGCGACAATGCCAGACAGTTCTTTCTTCCTTTTTGCGTATTGCTTAATCTTTATTTTGTGATAGCCATCATACAACCACAATATAAAGTCAGTCTGAACATATTACAATGCTTGACAATTGCTAAAGAACAGAGACATTCTTGGACAAGAATAATAATCACAGGTAATGATGGACGACATGAAACACAGTACATACGTAATACAGGTGGAGTGGTACATTCATAACGAAAAATGGCACGGGTTTCATCTCATGAGAAAACGGAATATTAGACTTAAGTAACGATCATATCTGACACAGGTCAGACTCCCAACATAAAGGTCAAAATCGGACTCTGAGTAAGAAATGTGCCCATTTTACACCTGTTATTCTTGCTGATTACCAAACTGTTGATGATTCCTTGGTGGATATTGTCCTACTCCTCAATCAAGGCGGTTTTCAGTTCTTGCATGGCTCGGGCAGGGGGTGTTCTGTGAGAAACACGTATGCCAGGAGTATCCCATGCATGTGCTATAATGTTTAGGCTCGAAAAGTGCGCAGGTCACTCCGCACGTTCGATCTTCACTTCGGGTGTTTTCGACAACTCAGCGGTCCTGTATGGGCGGGTATTGCCATCCATAAATAGAAAGTCGGGACCTACTACATCCCTAAACAGAAGAACATGAAACAATTTCCCAGCAGTGCCACTATGCTATAAAGGTACCTCGCGCAAAGATACGCAGCGGTGTTGGGCCCTTGGCATAATGCCTATCCACACCATAACGCCTAGGCCATACCGATATAACGCCTAGGCCACACCGATGAGGTTCATGAATATTCTTTGATGTGTAACGTGTTTCTCTCTCTCTCTCTCTCGCTCTCTTCACACTAACTGGTGGCCAGAATGACTTTCCACAGTGGCGCAGGATTTGTCGTTGAACATCACTATGGACTACTGTTGCTTACCCCCACAACATGCTCCCTACACCAACGAACCCTTTATCGACGATGGAGCGGTTGAAGTGGGATGCATTTAACAGATCTCCGAGTATACAAATCAGTCTGATTTAATCGCCGCGAAATGGTTCAAGATGTCTGTTCCTTTTCACCACTCGGGTAACGTGTCGACGCTCTTACGGTGTGATGGTCTGTGTTCGACCACCATCATGCTTACGTATAACATTCCCAGTTTCAGGGGTCTTTTTCAGTCGCGAGATGACACTTCTGGATGCACCCATTACTGTGGCCACAGTAGTGACATTCCGACCAGCTTCTAGCCGTCCAGCAGCTCGTCCACGGTCGTAAGCACTCAAATGATGTCTTCCTGACGTGCTGTACTACACGGAATGTCACACTAAACGGTTCCAAAACACTCTTCCTCAAACACTGTACTGCATGAACTGTCGAATGCATACAGAGCGTTTATGCACAGGCGTCGGTGGAGTTAACACGTCTCCCCTCTACATTTCCTTTTACTACATCGATGGAAAAAAATCGCAACACCAAGAAGGAGTTGTGTGACACAAACGAGAGTCGGTAAGCGGGTTTATACATCTGAAAAGTGTTATCTAAATTTCGTGCCAAACACATAAGAGTGGCGCAAGTAGAGCCACTATGAGGATGGAACTTAGGTTTGCTTTAAATACACGCTGTAACGCTCATAAGCGTTAGTTACTTTTGAGCCGGCCGGTGTGGCCGAGCGGTTCTAGGCGCTTCAGTCTGGAACCGCGCGACCGCTACGGTCGCAGGTTCGAATCCTGCCTCGGGCATGGATGTGTGTGATGTCCTTAGGTTAGTTAGGTTAAAGTAGTTCTATGTTCTAGGGGACTGATGACCTCAGATGTTAGGTCCCATAGTGCTCAGAGCCATTTTTGAGTTACTTTTGAGATTGGACGTAGTAAGTTGAAGTTAGTCGAGAATGCCTTTAAGGTGACAAAGGCGCCGTTGTTAACACCTCATTGAATTTGAACGAGGTCATATAATAGGGCTACGAGAAGCTGGATGTTCCTTCTGTGATATTGCCGAAACACTAGGCAGGCATGTAGCCACTGTACATGATTTCTGGCAGCGGTGGTCACCAGCATGTACAGTTGCGAGAAGACCGGGCTCCGGACTGCCACGTGGCACCACTGAGAAGGAAGACCATCGTGTGTGGCATATGGCTCTGGTGCATCGTACCGGATCTTCAGCAACAATTTAAGCAGCAGCTGGCGCCACAGAGGCACAATGAGCTCTTGCAAATCGGTTACTTCAAGGACAGCTCCGAGTCAGCGGCCCTGTAGTCTGCATTCCACTGAGCCCAAACCTCCTCCATTTGTGTCAAGCAAGAGCTCATTGGAGGGCAGGGTGGAGGTCTGTCGTGTTTTCTGATGAAATCCGGTTCTGCCACAGTGCCAGTGAAGGCCGTGTGTTGTTTAAAGGAATCCACTTGAGGCCCTGCAACCACCTTGTCTGCGTGGTAGAAGCACTGGCCCTACACCTGGAGTTATTATCTGAGGTGCGATCTCATATGACACTAAGAGCACTCTTGTGGTTATTCCACGCACCCTGATTGCATACTCGACATGTTGTGCTGCCATTCACGAACAAAGTTCAAAATGGTTCAAATGGCTCTGAGCACTATGGGACTTAACTTCTGAGGTCATCAGTCCCCTATAACTTAGAGCTGCTTAAACCTAACTAACCTAAGGACATCAGACAAATCCTTGCCCGAGGCAGGATTCGAACCTGCGACCGTAGCGGTCGCGCGGTTCCAGACAGAAGCGCCTAGAACCGCTCGGCCACACCGGCAGGCCTACACAGTTCCAGGGGGTGTTTCCCTACAGCATAACCCTCGCCTGCATGCCATTATTGTAACCCAACATACTTTACAGAGTGTCGACATGTTGCCTTGCCCTCCTCGATCACCAGATCTATCTCCAATCGAGCACATACGGGACATCATTGGAGGACAACTCCACCTTCATCCACAAACGGCATTTACCGTTCCTTTATTGCCCAGTCAAGTGCAGTAGGCATGGAACACCATCCCACAAGCTGGCTAGCACCCGTGTAACACAATTCATGCACGTTCGCATTCTTGCATTCAACATTCTGGCGGTTACACCAGTTGTTAATGTACCAGCATTTCACATTTGCAAGGCCTATCTCTTGGTTACATTAACCTGTGATCTTACAGTGCTACTCACTTAAATATGTGACCTAAGTAAATGTATTCCAAAAATGGCTCTGAGCACTATGGGACTTAACGTCTGAGGTCATCAGTCCCCTAGAACTTAGAACTACTTAAACCTAACTAACCTAAGGACATCACACACATCCATGGCCGAGGCAGGATTCGAACCTGCAACCGTGGCGGTCGCGCGGTTCCGGACTGTAGCGCCTAGAACCGCTCGGCCATAAATGTATTCCCGAAATTTAGTTACCCTACATTAATTATTTTTTGGTGTAGCGATTTTTTTCCGTCAGTGTACCATTGGTTGGGTGTTATATAACAGTTGCTGGTTGTTCTGTAGCAACTGGCAGTTGTTCTTCAGCAAGAATCTGTTGTTCCTTAGCAATTGTCAAGCAGTTAAATATTTGAGATACGGACCAATCTGTGCTGTTATTCTCGTCTTTCTGTTACATGGTAGAAGACGCTATAGGCAATGCTGCATGTGGTCACCACGCATCCAGATATACCCATGATCCCTTATCCTCAGCGAATCATACAGTTTGTCAAATACACGTGTTTCCGCTCGGATTATGTCGCATGCATTGATCACGTGCTCCTGTAACACATGCAAATTGTTAATGGTTTGAGCATGCACCAATGCCCACAAATCTCCCCACAGTCAGAAATCCAAGGGATGCAAGGCTGTCCTTGACCAATCCAGCACTCATGAAACATTGACGTGAGGCACTGTCGTCGCACGATCTGTAGAAAATAAGATGGTGACATTGTTCATAAACAACATTCGTTGTCTCACTACAAGGATAACCTTCTCCAATTGCGTTGGTATTCATCATGAAGAATTCTGTTTGGTAAAGCGTATGGTCTTAAGAGTCTATCACAGACAATTCATGCCCATACACTGATACTGAAGCAATCCTGATGCCTCACCTCCATGATTGCTCGAGGATTTGCATCTGCTCATACGCGTATATTGACGTAGTTTGCTATAGCATCTCTTGCGAATCATGCCGACACCACAATATTGCACATTACTCGTGAAAAGTAAGACGTCCCATAGCACAACAGGTGTTGGTTTCCAGATATATTTTTATAGGGAATTTTCTGCTAATTTTGATTGTGGTACCGCCTCCAGGAATATGTGACATCTTTTTGAAACATCTTGTATACTAAATGAAATCATTGTGCGTTATTATAATCTTTTATGAGCTAGCATGTATTCCGTTTGTTTTTACACAAATTTGTTTTAAATAAAATGAAGAATTACAAAAAAATAGGAAGAATGTCTGTAGAGAACAAGTTCAGTAGAAGGAATAGGGACATTTGCTATAACAGGTAGAAATAGTTAACTGCTTGGTGGAAGCAGAACTAGAAGACTGGAGATAGCCAGTGGTAGAAGTCCATTGTATTAGATGGATATCACGGCCGCTAACGCCTGCAGAGGGGAGCCTAAGCAGAAAAGCAGTGTGAAGATGGCCAGCAAGACACGATAGCTAATGACCATCTAAAAGAGTAGCCAGCTGGAGGAGACAAAGCAGAAGTCCGCGCACCAAAATGGCGGAGGCAGCCTGGTAGAGTCTGCAACCTGGGTTTGTAGCGCTTGCTGTCAAATCAACACAGGACATGGGTTTCAGTGTGGATGAGCGGATAGGGCTAGCCTTGTGAATCCAAGGAACGTGGTGCTGCCGGGACACAAGCTGTTATTAGCTGCTGGGTGTATTCGGCTATGACAGTTAAAGGAGGATTGCTGGTTGTCTCCAGTGAAAACTTTTATGGTATCGTGCAGCCAGCTATGTCTGGCTCGAAATTTTTAAATAGTGCAAGAGATCACACGGAGAGGCCACGGTAGGTGCTACTGTGTTAAACCCCAAGAATTGGTACTATTTTGCTTATTGTGTCCTGTGAAGTTGTGATCTGTTTTACGCTGGCGTCGACTGAATTGCCCTCTCATTTATTGTGACTGTGGTTAGAACTAGATAATCTGGTTGTCGTGCTTTATTGATTATGCTATGGTTGGCATTCTTTATTAATTATGCTATGCTAGTTTTAATTTAGGGTTGAAATGGCTCTGAGTACTATGGGACTCAACATCTGAGGTCATCAGTCCCCTAGAACTTAGAACTACTTAAACCTAACTAAACTAAGGACATCACACACATCCATACTCGAGGCAGAATTAGAACTTGCGACCATAGCGGTCGCGCGGTTCCAGACTGAAGCGCCTAGAACCGTTCGGCCACAACGGCCGGCCTTAATTTTGGGTGCTACCTTTGGTGGGACATATTTTGAGATATTGTTTTTGGGGTCAAGTGATAGTTCTTGTCATACTTTTACTGTCGCCCTGCTATTTACGTTATATTGCTTTGTGCCCTCTTATCGAAAAGCTAAAGATAATCTGAGGAGTACAGCATTTTATCAAATGTGTTATATTGTGCTTGATAGTAAGCTGATATTTTGTAAATTGTGCGCTGGATTATTTGTTTATCATCAGCTTAAGCTCGCGCTCGGGTTTGTTGAGTCTGATTAATAAACGTGTGGAAAACTACTCCCACCATTTCCTGTGGGCAGTTGGCTTTCACAGGATAACAGGCTCTCTTTTCAAGAGCCTGTCGCTTGAGGTTTTCCAACATTTCCGTGACACTCTATATTTCCCTGAAACTCTATACTGCATTTCCTTGACATTCTATATTTCCCTGAAACTCTATATTTCCGTGACGCTATATTTCCGTAGCAGTCTCCTGTGAAGCGAACAAACCTGCAACTATTTGTGCCACCCTTCTTTGTATGTGTTCAGTATTTCTTAGTATTCATATCTGGTATGGGTCCTACAGTCCGTCCCTGGTAGCTGAGTGGTCAGCGCAATGGAATGTCATACCTAATGGCCCGGGTTCGATTCCCGGCTGGGACGAAGATGGGAATTAGTGTGTGGGCGCATGGTTTTGCTTAGCGACGAAGCGCACGTTCATTTGGGGTTCGTTCGTCATAAAATAAAGCTGGCGCGTTTGGGAGACTGGGAATCCGCATTTGCCGGCCATGGTGGCCGAGCGGTTCTAGGCGCTACAGTCTGGAACCGCATGACCGATACGGTCGCAGGTTCGAATCCTGCCTCGGTCCTTAGGTTAGTTAGGTTTAAGTAGTTCTAAGCTATAGGGGACTGATGACCTCAGAAGTTAAGTCCCATAGTGCTCAGAGCTATTTGAACCATTTGAATCCGCATTTCGCGATCAAGAAGTCTCTTCACACTCAACGGGTGGCTGTGTGATGTGCAGTGTCCAGTCGCGGAATAATCGGTGCGATATTGCTTGATGGTACGATGATTACCGCATGGTACGTGATGGTTTTGGAAGATGATTTCATCCCCATTATCGAAATCGACCCCGATTTCGACACGATGTGGTTCCAAGACGAAGCTCCGCCCCATCGAAGCAGAAGAGTGTTTGATGGAGCAGCATTTTGGGGCCGCATTCTGGCTGTGAGATACGCAGAAGCCACTGGTATGGGCCTCGACTGACCGCGACTTTCTCCGGATCTGAACACATAGATCCCTTTTTGTGGGGTATATTAAAGACAAAGTGTGCGCTCCCAGCAGCTGCATGGCCAGCGTGACGTGTTGTCAATCCTCTGGACCCGGGTTCGATTCCCGGCTGGGTCGGGGAATTTTCTCCGCCCAGGGACTGAGTGTTGTGCTGTCTTCATCATCATCCTATCATCCTCATCGACTGCAGGTCGCCGAAGTGGCGTCAAATTGCGAATTGAAAGACCGGCACCCGGCGAACAGCCTGCCCGACGGGGGGCCCTACCCATACAATCTTAAAATAAAAAAAAATTTAAAAAAAAGAAAGACAACGTGTACAGCAATAACCCCAAAACCATTGCTGAGCTGAGAGCAGCCATTCAGGAGGTCATCGACAGCATAGATGGTCCGACACTTCAGCAGCTCTTGCAGACTTTCGTTATTCGTCTGCGCCACATCATCGCCAATGCTGGCAGGCATATCGAACATGCCATAATCTAAATCAAAATATCTAGTGACGTTTACATGCAGAATAAAGTGTGTACACGCCGTAGTTTGTAACTAATTTACGTTTTTTTTCATACAGTTCCATAATTGTCTCTTTAACGAGTTTTACAGGCAGAGGTCAGTGGCAGCAACTAGGGCAAGGCGAGGAGAGTGGTACCTGTAAGGTGCCGGCCGACGTGCAGGTGGCGTTGGCGTGGCGGAGTCCTTTGCCCAGCTTGAGGCTGTTGCCGGCCCCAGGACAGCCGGCGAGCACTGAGCCACCACTGGGCAGCAGCAGCTGTCCCGTCTCGTGGTCCGGCAGGGCCAATGCACCACCCACCGCCAGCACCGGCTCATGTCGACTCTTCACGCGCCACACGTCCACTGAACATCCCTCTGCAAAACATCACACTCACCACCAACACCATAATGCGATTAAAATTACTTGATAGTTGACATCTGCCACCTGCCGCTACAATGTTGCCACATTGGCTCCCGGCTACCACTCAATTATGGGTGAAAACAAACACGGCAGGTCATCTTACGTCCACAGTGGAAGTGCCCCGAATCCTCCTTCACCAGGATATTGAACTGTTGTCTTCAGAGTGGCCTTTTCCCTCCACAGTGGAAACACACAAAGCTTATTGTGATCCCAAAGCCTTCTAAACACCCTACCATACCTACCAACAACAATCTCATCAGCTTTTTGAACACCAAGGTCCTGGAGTCTCTCATACTTAGGGTGAGCAGATGCAATTGTTTAAAAAAGAGGACAAACAGATTCAAAAAGGAGGACAAAAGAAAAAAAGAGGACACATCGAAGGGGTCAACTGCAGATGAGGATACCAGCCGTCAGCTTTGGACAAGTCACGTGACTGCCGGGTATTACCGGTAAAACTATTAGTTAATTGTTGCTGATGGTCAGGTGATGGTTAACTGAGCAATATAAAAAAATTAAAAACATTGATTGTGGTGACAGTGTGGCGTCAATTGTTTTGTTATGTCATCAACATGGAATTGCTTACAAAGCGAAAAACGTAAGACCACTCACCTCCCTTCATTCGACGCACCGCTACCAACATCTACAATTCAAGCAGCAGCTGACGACATGTAAACTTCCGAATACAAATAAATTGAATGACTATGAAACAATGAAATAAAACCATGAGAGTTAATCTGCCGAGTTATTTCTTACCTTTATTGGCCAATGAGACGTACGTTCCAGCTCCACATATCTTATATTTCGCTTCAAATTCATTTCTCCCTTTCTTAAAGCCGGATATTTGTAAGAAAGGACATCAGAAAATGTACACTTTCGTTTAGGCATAGCCAAATATTTTACGTAACTCACTCGGTTGAAAAATACACTCACAAATCACACGTGTACTACAGGAAGCCAAGCCAATACAAAGCGAAGATACGAAACGAAAATTTTAAATAATCGATATTTGCATTCGCTTATAGGTCGATCAACGATAACATCGACGATCCTGGTGCCACCTACTAACACCGCCTTCGTGCGTGTTTATCACGAAGGCTGTGCCAATAGTTGAAGTACTTAAGAAAAGATCAATAGAACGGGACGAATTGTAAATTTAACTGTATTACGCTCAACTTTGGGAAAAAGCCGGACACAATAAAAATCCGCTCGGACCCAGGACAAAGAGCTAAAAAGGAGGACATGTCCGGATTAATCCGGACGTCTGGTCACCCTACTCATACTCCACCGCATTTCCCAGCCTCTGGCGGCAGCTGGGACGATCCGTCCAAAACAGTTTGGGTTTACGTCCCACCTGTCCGCTGACTTGCAAGTTCTCTGGATCACGGAGCACATCAGCAAGGGTTTTAATTCCAGCATGTCGACGGCAGCTGTCTTCTCGGACGTGCCGAATGCTCGTGATAACATTTCGCAGGACAACCTGGTTTATAAGATGCTGACATCTACGTTAAGATCGTGGATTATTTCCTTCACCAGATGACCTGCCTCGCTTCTCAGCGGGGAGAGTGCTGCAGTGTACGCCACATGTCATTGGGTACCCCTCAGGGCTCTGTGCTGTCCCCTTTTTAATGTCTATATCAATGACATGCCCGTCATCCGTCACTGCCATTTGGCGCAATATACCGATGACACAGCGCTTTATACGACTGGCCGCAATCCTGATCAACTCATTGCTCGCCTACAAAGGCAAGTGGACGCAACAGTCACCTGGTGTCGCTCCAATAAAATGGCCCTCAATGCCGCCAAAACCATGGCTGTGTATTTCATTAAACGGCGTCCTATACTCTCTCATTCGGGGGCGTCCAGGTCCCGTGGGCCCAAGCTACCAAGTATCTCGGGGTCTGGTGGGATAAGAAACTTTTCTTCCACCGCCACGCAGAATACGTCACCCATAAAGGGTTAATGTTGACAAAGGCCTTGTACCCGCCCTTCTCCAGCCGAGAGCTGAATTTAGATACCAAGCTACGGCTGTATCCCTCCGTTGTCCCACCCTCACTAACGTACAGTTCCTCTGCGTGGGCCCCGATTAGTAAGTCCCGGATGCTGACGCTCCAGCGCCTACAGAATAAAGTTCTCAGGTGGAGTCTTCACGCCCCTCCGCTCACCAGGATTGTCACTCTGCATGAGGAGACAAATACAGCCCTTCCCAAGACGACCATTCGCCGTAAGGCTCACCAACTGTACAGAAAACTGGACGTCCTCCGTGAGACAATCGCTGGACTCCAAACCATCGGTACTACAGTTCCACTGCGCTGGCACGGGCACCCCGTTCCGCTCACCATCCTGGAGGACTCGGATTCGGGCTATGACTGGCGATAGGCCCAATACGTCCACGTTTTTCTGCCCGTTTCGTACAGTCACTAGCAGTGGCCTCTTCCCGTCCAGGTACTTTTCTCCTTGACCATATGAGTTGGCACGCTGCTGCACCCCTCCTCTGTCCTTCCTTCCACCGTCGGAGGGTGGCACAGAACTTAAAGTTCCACCGCCACACCTTCAAAGTGCTATGCTCCGCTGTTATTCAGCCGTTGCTTTGAGTCTCCTTTTACTTGTACGCCGGACAGTTGGACCGGATCTGAACCGGTGACGCTGTGTCTTAGTAACATGCAAAAAAAAAAAAAGGCGGGTCACTTCACACTATCTGTTCATATGCAATGCAGAGCAACATTGGAAGTACCCACCGCGAGGTTTGTCGGAAATGCGAAATGCTCTGCTCGACTGCTGATTTTAAGCGACCGGCGAATGAACCGTGGTTGACGACGTGTTTTGTAGCCCTGAATTTAAACTCACTTCCTAAGCTAACCACAACCTTGCGATGTGGAATAGAGCCGAGAAAAAGTTGGTCAGCAATATGCGGGACTACTACTCACGATCGCTTTGTTGGTGGTGATGAAGGCTAACTTTTACGAGCAAATTCAAGACAGAAAATATTCAGTTTCAGCAAAAGCAAACTGTTATTTCTCGCTATCATCTGTTACCTGAAACCATCCTCACACTGGCTACATGAGCTGCGGCGTTACCAACCGATGACCAGTCCTTGTTGATGCTTGACTGCGCACTGAAGACTACACAGATAGATCCCAAACAAAAAACAATTAGGAAGAAAAATAAGAGCAAATAAAAAAGCCAATATAGTAACGAAAAATGACCCGAAACGGAATATAAAACAAAAAATTACATTTAAACCAATTAATTGAATAAAAATAATAACAAACTATTTTGGTTCAATTTAAAAATTCACAGAATTGACTAGGTTCGAACCTACGGCCTAGAAATCATGCTAATATGATAACCATCGTGCTACACTTCATCACTACATAAACTCATTATACTCTACTGGCCATTAAAATTGCTTCACCAAGAAGAAATGCACATGATAAACAGGTATTCATTGGACAAATATATTATACTAGAACTGACACGTGATTACATTCTCACGCAATTTGAGTGCATAGATCCTGAGAAATCAGTACCCAGAACAACCACCTACTCGCCGTAATAACGGCCTTGATAGGCTTGGGCATTGAGTCAGACAGAGCTTAGATGGCGTGTACAGGTACAGCTGCCCATGTAGCTTCAACACCATACCACAGTTCATCAAGAGTAGTGACTGGCGTATTGTGATGAGCCAGTTGCTCGGCCACAATTGATCAGACGTTTTCAGTTGGTGAGAGATCTGGAGAAAGTACTGGCCAAGGCAGCAGTCAAACATTTTCTATATCCAGAAAGGCCCGTACAGGACCTGCAACATGCGGTCGTGCATTATCCTGCTGAAATGTAGGGTTTCGCAGGGATCGAATGAAGGGTATAGCCACGGGTCGTAACACATCTAAATTGTAACGTCCACTCTTCAAAGTGCCGTCAATGCGAACAAGAGGTGATCGAGACGTGTAACCAATGGCACCCCATACCATCACGCTGGGTGATACGTCAGTATGGCGATGACGAATACACGCTTCCAATGTGCGTTCACTGCGATGTCGCCAAACACACATGCGACCATCATGATGCTGTAAACAGAACCTGGATTCATCCAAAAAAATGTTTTGCCATTGGTGCACCCAGGTTCGACGTTGAGTACACCATCGCAGGCGCTCCTGTCTGTGATGCAGCGTCAAGGGTAACCGCAGCCATGGTCTCCGAGCTGATAGTCCATGCTGCTGCAAACGTCGTCGAACTGTTCGTGCAGATGGTTGTTGTCTTGAAAACGTCCCCATCTGTTGACTCAGGGATCGAGACGTGGATGCACGATCCGTTACAGCCCTGTGGACAAGATGCCTGTCATCTCGACTGCTAGTGATACGAAGCCGTTCGGATCCAGCACGGCGTTCCGTATTACCCTCCTGAACCCACCGATTCCATATTCTGCTAACAGTCATTGGATCTCGACCAATGCGAGTAGCAATGTCGCGATACGATAAACCGTAATCGCGATAGGCAACAATCCGACCTTTATCAAAGTCGGAAACTTACACGAGGCATCACAACAACGTTTCACCAGGCAACGCCGTTCAACTGCTGTTTGTGTATGAGAAATCGGTCCCGGCGGACGTTCGAGTCATCCCTCGGGCATGGGTGTGTGTGTTTGTTCTTACGATAATTTAGGTTAAGTAGTGTGTAAGCTTAGGGACTGATGACCTTAGCGGTTAAGTCCCATAAGATCTCGCACACATTTGAACATGTTTTTTTGAGAAATCGGTTGGAAACTTTCCTCATGTCAGCACGTTGTAGGTATCGCCACCGTCGCCAACCTTGTGTGAATGCTCTGAAAAGCTAATCATTTGCATATCACAGCATCTTCTTCCTGTGGTTTAAATTTCGCGTCTGTAGCACGTCATCTTCGTGGTGTAGCAATTTTAATGGCCAGTAGTGTATTTATAAGTGTGGTGACCCAGTCACAATAATGAATTGCAGCTTTTAAAAACTTCGACTTCAGGCAATGCCCTACAGAGCTTATTTAATCTAAGCTGATCTCTGTAATTATGATAACTCTGTATGTGCCGCTGAATAGGAACTTGTGCGGAAATTTCCGGTAGTGTTCGGTGAGTGCAGTGTATGGACGTGTGTATTTCATTAGCATCATTCTGTCTGCGTGTGTGTGTGGGGGGGGGGGGGATGTTGTTTCTGGTATGGTTATTATGTGTGATGAAATACGAAATAAAGGTACTGGACCCATCATTCGGGATCCAAATACATCAAGAAATAAAGCCTGACAAGAAACTGGAAACGGATTGACCAGTTGTTGTGACACTTTGACAGCGGGGAATGATTCGGGTGTGACGTTAAGCACTCTGATTGGAGAATACCAGCTGCAAAGCGTGAAGCGTCAACTATCAAGTAATTTTAATAGGTCTATAGAGTGTGCGCAAAATAAGCTAGCAAAGAACAGCATCTCGGGATGAATACCCTTCTTTGCACGTCTGCCTTAAACAACTTCGTAACCACTGTAGCTAACGGAGACATTTTATGATTGGTACCAATTCAGGAAAACTTCTCAGTTGACGAAAGGACCAAACGTTGCATCGATTCAACAGTACATTCCGAAAACACCATGGTATTCAAAGTTAAAACTTTCATGATGATACGCAACATCCATAACAAGAATGCAATATAAACATACCTACATAACCAAAGTTTTAGCGCCTCTATATTGCAAATATCATCCCTCAAAAGCAGCAGAACTAAATCAGCTTCTGCTTGGCTGTTCCCACCATGCCGATCAGCAGGCCAAACTTTATAAAGCAATCGTCAAACTGGAAATTCACCTACTCACAAGAGTCATGAATCTAGCCCGATATCCGTAAACCTATATCCACATCACAATATGCTTTCAAAAGATGGTGCCTTGGCGTGCGGTGTAAAACATTGAAGCTTCTAAGTCACTGCAGTCGAATGATACTGCCATTCATGTTACATATTTTAACACTCGAAAAGTCATTCATTGAAACCTATAGGGACAGACTCATGAAATTTGATAAAAAAGGTTTCACAGTACAACTAAAGGGAAAAATTCAGAAACTGTAAATTTTTAATCATATTACAAAAAAATGTTCAAATGGCTCTGAGCGCTATGGGACTTAACATCCATGGTCATCAGTTCCCTAGAACTTAGAACTACTTAAACCTAACTAACCTAAGGACATCACACAACACCCAGTCATCACGAGGCAGAGAAAATCCCTGACCCCGCCGGGAATCGAACCCGGGAACCCGCGCGTGGGAAGCGAGAACGCTACCGCACGACCACGAGCTGCGGACTACACGAAAAAAATGTTTCATCAGTTGCTATTTGTCTGTCTCTCTGTCTGTGCATACGTCTCTTAAGAGCCATTTTCCTCATGTTGAAGTTTATGTCACATACTCATGTCTACGGTCTCTTGCCGGTCTAAAAAACTGAAGTTTTTAAGTCAACGCTGTCGAAAGATACGGTCATTTATGTCACATATTTTGACACTCGCTAACTTACTCGTTAACACCTAAAGGGCACTTCCCGATGGCCTAGAATCATGAAATTTGACAAGATGCAAGGGTGCACAGTACAAGTAAAGGAAAAAATCTGTAATTATTTCAAACGAAAACAAAATTTATTTCGTCATTTGTTATCAAACGTACGGTAATATATATCACGTTTTGACACTCGCAAACTCAGTCACCAAAACCTATAGGGTACGTCCCGATAGTCTAGAATCATGCAGTTTGGCAAGAAGACACGGTTTCACAGTACAACCAAAGGAAAAAAAATCCGAAGACTGTGATTTTGTAATTATATCACAAGAAAAAATAGTTCTTTTGTCATCTGTTCTCCAACGTCAGACTTGAAATGGAAACAATCGGTAGTTTGCATTCAGGCCGACTGGATCGCAATGATAAAAGTCAAACATCAGGCAAGGAATAACTTTATTGCTCATATGATGCATTTCGAAATTTATCCATCATCAGATATCCAGGAACGATTACTGCACGTAAATATGGCTTTCAAGTTGTATGTGAAACAAACATTCGTAGACTAGTCCGCAAATGCTTATTTCACATACAACTTGAAAATCTGTATCTACGGGCAGTAATTTCTCCTGGATATCTGATGATGGATAAATTCCGCAACGCATCATATGAGTAATAAAGTCATTCATTGCCTGATGTTTGACTTTTACTACTGCGATCCAGTCAGCCTGAATGGAGAGCTACTTATTATTATAATAATGGTAGCCTGTCGCCTACATGACTATGTCAAATTTTTATTACTGAAATTAAAACGATCTCGAAAATTTTGGAATCCCATGGGCCGATCTCTTGCCAGCATCAGTGTCGATAAAAGACAAAAACGGTCGAGATTCTCGATTCCAGGAATGGATGAGCTGTCTGTATACATAATTAAATTTGTACGGAACCCTCAGTGCGCCAGAGCTAATTGAACCTGGCCATTTTTCTTCATTTTTCTTTTTTGCATGGAAAGAAGAGATAGCCACTGAAATTTTTAGGCTTTGTGATACACTTGCTCTCATTTCCAATTCTCTGTTTTAATAAACTAATAGCGAGCAGCCCGGCTTCTCACAGAGAGTACAGTCTATGCACGGAAGATTTATTTGGCGAAGCGTTAATGTTGTTTACGACCCACTGTGTAGAGTTATGATTAAATTTCAGAGAACGGCATTAGGTAACTGAAAATCATCACTTTCATACCATTTAAATGATGTAAGCAGGGTACGCCAGGAAAGTGTTCAGGAAACATACGTTTTTCATATTAAGTGCATTGTGCTGCCACCTACTGCCATGTGCTCTAATTTTTTTTTTTTTTTTTTTTTTTTTTTTTTTTCTTTATTGTATTTCAATTCCCCTATCGGGGCGGGCTGGCAGCAGCATATGCGCTGCTCTTCAGCCGAAAGACATAGAACAAAACAATAGAAGACATTTAAAAACAGCAAAGGAGAGAAGAAGGCGAACATAGATATAAAAAGGGAGAACATCATGGAAGGCAATATACAAAAAACGGGGTGACTGTAAAATGGAGATAAAAAACTGTTTAAAAGTAGCACACACAAAAAGCCACACACTGCGACGATTAAAAGAAACACAAGGCACAGTATGACTGGAGCATAAAGGTGTTGATGGCTGGCATAGCACACAGCGTAGCACTGACGGCGAACCTCAAGGCAGCACACAATTAAAATCACACCTCTTGACGCACACGAGAAAAGCACGAAACACAACACTGACGTGGCACACTGATGTTGATCAATACAGAGGATCTGCCAGGTTCAAGGAGATGAGGGAGACCTGAAGAAGGGAGGGAGGGGAAGAGATGGGGGAGGGGAAATGGGGGGCGCTCGGAAGAGGGCCAGGTAGGGAGGGATGTGGGAAGGAGAGAGGCAAGTATGGGGTGCAGGGTCTCAGGGGAGGGGGGGATGGAGGAAAATCCGCTCTGGGAGAAGGAGGAAAGAGGAGAAGGGGGCCCTGGGGAGGGGGGGGGGGGAACAAGGCCGGGTTATAGTTGGAAGGAAGGGTATATGTCACGGCGAAGTTCGTCATCCGGGAGGGGGAGGCGTTGGAAATTGCCCTGATGAAGGAGATGGAGGGTGTGGAGGTGGAGAGAGGGAGGGATACAGCGATAGAGGTGCGGCAACGGGCGGGGGGTGGAGAGGAAGGAGGAAACCAGAGGGTGGGGGGGATCAACCCTGCGAACAATGTAAAGGATGCGGAGATGTTGGAGGAACAAGAGGAGGTGGGGGAAGGGGATCAGTTCATACAGGAGCCGTGTGGGGGAAGGAAGGCGGATACGGAAGGCAAGGCGGAGCGCATGGCGTTCAAGGATTTGGAGAGCCTTGTAAAAGCGGGTGGGGGCGGAGATCCAGGCGACGCTGGCATAACAGAGGATAGGACGGATGAGGGATTTGTAGGTGTGGAGGATGGTAGAAGGATGCAATCCCCATGTCCGGCCGGACAGGAGTTTCAGCAGGCGGAGGCGGGAATGGGCTTTCTGCTGGATGGTCAGGAGATGAGGGGTCCAGGTGAGGTGTCGGTCAAGGGTGAGGCCAAGGTATTTCAGGGTGGGGGTGAGTTGGATAGGATGACCATAAAGGGTGAGGTAGAAATCTTGGAGGCGAAAGGAGCGAGTGGTACGGCCTATGATGATTGCCTGGGTTTTGGAGGGGTTGAGACGGAGGAGCCACTGGTTACACCAAGTGGTGAACTGGTTAAGGTGGGTTTGGAGGGTACGTTGAGACCTTTGAAGGGTAGGATAGAGAGCCAGGAAGGCGGTGTCATCAGCATATTGGAGAAGGTGAACTGGTGGGGGTGGCTTGGGCATATCAGCTGTATACAAGAGATAAAGGAGAGGGGAGAGGACAGAACCCTGGGGGACGCCAGCCGTGGGATAAAAGATACGGGAGTTGGTGTTGTGGAGGGCGACATAGGAAGGACGGTGCGAGAGGAAGGAAGCGACCAGACGGACAAAATTGATAGGCAGGGCGTAGGTTTGGAGTTTAAAGAGGAGACCGGGATGCCATACACGGTCATAGGCATTTTGGAGGTCAAGGGAAACAAAAATGGCGGAGCGACGGGAGTTGAGCTGGAGGGACAGAAGGTGAACAAGGTTGAGGAGTTGGTCATCAGCAGAGAAGGAGGGTCGGAAGCCACACTGGGTAAGGGGGAGGAGGTGGTGTTGAGCAAGGTGCCGATGGATACGGTGGGAGAGGATGGATTCAAGGACCTTACTGAAGACGGAGGTGAGGCAGATGGGACGATAGGAAGAGGCGGCAGAAGGGGGTTTGTTGGGTTTGAGGAAGAGGAGGACGCGGGAGGTCTTCCACAGGTCAGGGTAGAAGCCAGTAGAGAGGATGACATTATAGAGATGGGCGAGGACAGTTAGGAAGGAATAGGGGCTTTCTCGAAGGTGACGGTAGGTGACACAGTCGTGACCAGGGGCCGTGTTGCGTTTGGACTGGAGGAGAAGTTTAATGTCTTGTGCTGTGATGGGAGTGTTGACGTCCGAGGGGGGCAACTGCCCCAAGTACTGGAGACTAGGAGCAAGTGGAGCGACTGAGGTATCAGCACGTTCCATGACGGTGGGGAAAAGAGAATAATCAAAGTGGGGATCATCGGGGATGGAGAAGACCTCGGAAAGGTGGGAAGCGAAGTGGTTGGCCTTACTGAGGTTGTCTGGAAGGGGGCGATCGTTATGGAGAAGGGGGTAGTGGGGAGCGGAAAGGGAACCAGTAAGACGATGGAAGGCAGACCAGTACTTGGAGGAGTTGATAGGGAGGGTGGCATTGAGTCGTGTGCAGGTCTGGCGCCAGTCCCGGCGTTTCGTTGCTGTAATAAGGTTCCGTACGTGTCGCTGTATTTGCCGGTGGCGTTGGAGTGTATCCCTGTCACGAGTGCGGAGGAAGGAGCGATAGAGGCGGCGGGATTCACGGAGGAGGAGGACAGCCCGCGGAGGGAGAGTGGGACGGTGTGGGTGGATGGTTTTAGTAGGAACATGGGCCTCCACGGCGTCAGTAATTACCGTCTGAAGGAAGGACGAGGCGCGGATGATGTCGTCAGGATGGCGATAGGTAAGAGGGTGGCTTTCGACCTGGGTGGAGATGGAGTCCCGGTAGGCAGCCCAGTTGGCACGGCGATAGTCATGGACGACCTTGGGAGGGGGTGCAGGTTGCGGAGCTGGAGGGGGGCGGTTTGCAGACGTTATGGTGAGAAGGACAGGGAGGTGATCGCTACCTGTGGGGTCAAGGACGGCGACAGTGATACGCCCAAGGAGGTTGGCGGAGGCAATGACAACATCGGGGGTGGTGTTACTTTCGGGTCGGGTGTGCTGGGGAATGGGAACAAGGTCACCCTGGATTGTGGAGAGGAACTGATGCCACCGCCGAAGGGCAGCAGGAGTGCGGCTATGGACGTTGAGGTCGGCGGCAATCACATAGGTGGAGAAGGTGTGATCAATGTGTGAGATGAAGTCATAAGGAAGAGGAGCAGTGGAGCGGACATAGATGGTGGCACAGGTAATGGTGAGGGAGGGGAAGAAGACGCTAAGGATAAGGTGTTCAGTGGGGTCATTGAGGAGAGGTTGTGGCCGGACGGGGATATGCTTAAGGTGGCCAATCGCGACTCCACCCTGCGCACGAGGACCAGGAGCATCAGTGCGGTGGAGGATATAGGGGGAGGAGCGGACAGAATGGTGGGGCTGGAGAAAGGTTTCATTCAGGAGGAAGGCGTCGACCTGGTGGTGGGAGAGGGTGTGCATGAGGAGGTATTTGTTGGAGCGGAAGGAGCGAATGTTCTGGAAGAGGATGCGAGACTCGTGCCGCGCCATGACGGGAAGGAGGGGGGGAAGAGAGGGAAGGGAAGAGACTTAAACTAGGGTGTCGAGGCGGGTGAAGGTGAAGTGGGCTTGGTTGTGGGAGTAAGTGGCGAAGGTGTTCAGGTGGAACACAGAGCGAGCAGCAAGGGATATTTGTTGGAAGGTGTGCGGGCGCTGAAAAGGGTGAATGTTTTGGAGTACAACGGTAATGAACCGGATGATGTCCTCGGCCGTGGGGGGTGGACGGAGGGAATTGTTAGGATGGACAGGAGGATCGATGGGACGAACTGGGACTGTAAGTTCAGGGGTGGCTGGAGGGGGTTTAGCTTTACACTTGTAGGAGTATGTGGGATGGGGGCCATTGCAGGTATTACAGGAAGGAGGAGCAGCGAGGTTGGGGCAGTTCTTGAGAAAGTGGGAGGCCTTGCAATGGGGACAGGTGGGGGGGTTTTTGCAGTTGGGAGTCAGGTGGTCATTGTACATCAGGCACCGTTGGCAACGGTAGGATTGGGGAGGGGATTTGGAGGATTCAACAGGGTGGCGACGGTGGTATATCAGGGCACCCTGGGTGAGGAGATGGTCTATGGACGGGGCGGACTCTGAGAATACCCGCATGAGGTAGGTGGGACCAGAGGCATTGTGGATACGGCGAGCAGAGCGGATGTCCAAGTCCGGGTGGGAGTTCAATTCTACCAACACTTCATCCTCTGTGATCACCGGGCTGAGCTTGGTGATCACAGCGGTGTAGGTGGGGGGGCGACGGGGAGGCTGGGGCTGACGAGGAGTGGAAGCGGAAAGGAAGGGTGTCAGAGAGGCGTGGGGGCCAAACATAACTCGTGGGAGTTTTCGCAGGAGGTCTGTGTGAAATGATGGGGATGGGGACTTGATAAGGACTGAGTCCCTGCGGGGAATGAGTTGGGAGATGGGAGCACCAGGTAAGTACTTTCGTATTTCCTTGGTGAGGGTACGAGCGTCGAGGAACTTAGGATCGGGAGTGGACAGGACAAAGGTGTGGAGGGTGGGGGCCAAGGTAGGGGTGGCAGGAGGAGGGGTGGTGTCCATGGTGACGGCAGGGGGAGGGGGAGGGGGAGGTGGCGTTGATTTTTTGTGGGAAGTGGCGGGAGCAGAGTCGGTAAGGACGCGCTTTTGGGGTTTTTTGGAGACTGGAGGCTGGGAGGAGGGGAGAGGGACGGGGAGGAGAGGGAGGTGGCGGGTGGCAGATCCCTGCGGCGTAGTGGAGGCACCGGGAGAAGCAGCTGGTGCAGTGGTGGCGATGGTGGCTCGGCGCAACGTGATGCGTGCGGGAGATGCAGAAGACGAAGCGACGGGGTCGGTGAGAGAGGGGAAGCCAACCACCTGAGGGGCGGCAGCAGAGGCGGCAACAGAGGCGTACGTGAGGGCGGGGGTAGTAGTGGGAGCTGTTGAGGGTGTGGAGGCTGGAGGAAGGGTGTAGAGGTGTGGGTATACAGCAGGGGAGGAGATAGGGGGGTGGGTAAGTGGAGGAAGGGAAGGGGAGGTGGAAGGAGGGAGGCCAGAGGCGGCACTCCAGGAAGTGACTGTGGGAGAGGGGGAGGGGGAGGTGTAGATGACGGTGGAGGTGGGAGTACTCATTGCAGACGAACGGCGACGGACAGACGGACGTGCAGCAGGCGGCGTCGGCGTCGGCGTCGGCGATGGGCAGCGGCGAACAGCAGGCGGCGTCGGCGTCGGCGTCGGCGTCGGCGTCGGCGGCGAACAGGCGGACGAACAGCAGGCGGCGGCGGCGGCGGCGGCGGCGGCGGCGGCAGCGACAGCGGTTACGACGACGGCGATGGACAGCCAGCAGGCGGACGGACGGACGGACGGACGGACGGACGAACGAACGAACGAACAGCGACAGCAGCGGGCAGACAGACAGACACACACAATCTTCGAAGACGGAGATTCCACCCTGAGAGTAGCCCAGGCTTTGCAATCTGACGCTTTCGAAGGAGGGGATCCAACCCTCTAGATGCGTGTGCTCTAATCAGCAACCTCAGTAGTCATTAGACATCGTGAGAGAGCAGAACGGGGAGCTCCGGGGAACTCACGGACTTCGAACGTGTTCTGGTTATTGGGTGTCACTTACTTCATAGGTCTGTACGCGAGATTTCCACACACCTAAACTGTGGTATCGATAGCTAAGATGCCACAACGTAGGTACGCTCTGCTAAGTTGGCACTACGAGACACCGACGACAGCGCCCTCTAGCCGGCGCTGTGGAGCTCTACGAGCTCCGCTCCAGATTCTGCCCATTCTGATCAAGAGCAGACGGCCGGGACACTTCGCTTCAGCTTCGCACCTCAGGACAAAGTTATGTATTACTGTGTTGCTAAAGCAAATGTGATTTTAATTCACACTGCAGTACCGAGAGATTTTCACCTTTTCCTGCTCCTACCCACGCGCCGCCTTCCAGGCGGGATACAAAATAAACATCCATATGTCCACTGTTTCCGATATTATAGTGAAGTGGAAGCATCAAGGAACACGTACAGCACAAAAGCGTACAGGCCGACCTCGTCTGTTGACTGAGAGAGATCGCCGACAGTTGAAGAGGGTCGTAATGTGTGATAGGCAGACATCTATCCAGACCGTCGCATGGGAATTCGAAACTGCATCGGGATCCACTGCAAGTACTATGACAGTTAGGCAGGAGGTGAGAAAACTTGGGTTTCATGGTTGAGCGGCTGCTCACAAGCGACACATCACGCCGGTAAATCCCAAACGACGCCTCGCTTGGTGTAAGGAGGGTAAACATAGGACGATTGAACAGTGGCTCTGAGCACTATGGGACTTAACATCTATGGTCATCAGGCCCCTAGAACTTAAAACTACTTAAACCTAACTAACCTAAGGACATCACACACATCCATGCCCGAGGCAGGATTCGAACCTGCGACCGTAGCAGTCGAGCGGTTCCGGACTGAGCGCCTCAACCGCGAGACCACCGCGGCCGGCTTTTGCGTGTCACTATCACAGCACATGCCTGCATTGATGTTTTAAGCACCTTCTTGCTTCCCGCTGTTGAAGAGCAATTCGGGGGTGGCGATTGCATCTTTCAACACGATCGAGCGCCTGTTCATAATGCACGGCCTGTGGCGGAGTGGCTATACGACAATAACATCCCTGTAATGGACTGGCCTACACAGCGTCTTGACCTGATCCTATAGAAGACCTTTGGTATGTTTTGTAACTCCGACTTCGTGCCAGGCGTCACCGACCGACATCGATACCTCTCCTCAATGCAAGACTCCCCAACAAAACTCAGCACCCGATTGAACGGATGCCTGCGAGAGTGCAAGCTGTCATCAAGGCTAAGGCTGGGCCAACACCATGTTGAATTCCAGTATTACCGATGGAGGGCGCCAAGAACTTTTAAGTCATTTTCAGCCGAGTGTCCGGATACTTTTGATCACATGGTGTACGATTTAATAGAGAAACATGATACACAAAGCTTCTTCGCGAATTCAGTATATTTATTAGTGAAAACCGTATCGAAACCCCTACAGTAGTTCTTGAAATTAGCCTTCACACACACATACACACACACACAAAAAACTCGTCAAACGCAAGTAGGCCTCGTCTGACTAGTCTGTGAATCTTTGTTTCACACACAAATAAATTCGGAAACGCATCACATGAGCAATAGAGTCATTCCTTGCCTGATGTTTCACTTATACTATTGCGATCCAGTCAGGCTGAATGCAGAAATACTGACTGTTTTAATTTCAAGTCCATCTGTTGCATAATTCGTGTTTCTGGAAGTAACCAACTCTTACTGGAGCAAACATCTTGGCCACTTTATCCTACGAATACTGTGGCTACTTTTCCCGAGCGGACGCCATGTCGGAATTGGTCAACAGAAGAAACTATCAGACTGAAATAAATAACAAGGAACTTAATTTGTAGGCCAAAAGACGTTGTTTACTCGTAAATACTGATATGGTTAAAAGTTATTACTTCCATACTGAAGTAACAATAATAATATAAAGACAACTCAAACATAAAAAAAATTAGTACTAAAAAATAAGGGAACAAGCTTCCTCTGTCAATCTATTGACAACAATAGTGACGTATGTAAGAACTAGTCCGCCCGCTTCTCGGCAGGCTTCAGCGCTGTTTCGGGGAAAAAAACATGCAGTGGCCACTTTTCCCGTCCTGGCCTATTAACTACACCTTCTCCTACCCATCTTACTATTAATTGGTGGCCTCCATAAATTAATATGTTACATTAATTAATAACAGTTATTGCAATATGAGACACTATCACAAATGTTTACTAAATGTTCCGAATGCATTTTTGGAAATTTGTGATAAGCTCCTATGGGACCAAACTGCTAAGGTTATCGGTCCGTAGGCTTAGACACTACTTAATCTAACTTACGCTGAGGACAGCACACACACCCATGTCCTAGGGAGAACTCGAACCTCCGACGGGGGGAGCCGCGTGAAACGTGGCAAGGCGCCTCAGACCGCACGGCTACCACGCGTCGCAACGTCATTTTTCTTTTAGTCATTTCATTGTACTACAATAGCCTTAATTTAACTGCATATTACTTGCTACAAACATGAACCACGTTTGAAGATGACCGCCTGTACAATGTGCACTCACGCATCCTTGTTACTTCCGTTTGATATTCGTGCCATACTGGCTGATCGGTGTTACTTCTGCACGCTCGTCAGTTGTCAGCATTGGAAGACCAACAGTGAAATATTCCCCCCTCTCACTTCCATTCACGCAGCAGAGGCCGTGCTACATGCCACTCTGCCCCTGAGGTGAGCGGCCAACTTAACTTACCTCACGCTTAATTTGCCAATGTCGATTAAAATTAAGCATATCTTAACACATTACTGTGTCTGAGTATTTTTGTTTATTACTGTGCAAGAAAAATATACTCTTGAGAAGCTCTACGCGGGCCGCACGAATACTTGCTTTCTGCATATGGCCCGGGGGCCAAAGTTTGACCAACCCTGCTATAACGGTTCCGTTCAAATGGCTCTAAGCAGTATGGGACTTAACATCTGAGGTCATCAGTCCCCTAGACTTAGAACTACGTAAACCTAACTAACCTAAGGACATCACACACATCCATGCCCGAGGCAGGATTCGAACCTGTCACCGTAGCGGCCGCGTGGTTCCGGACTGAAGTGCCTAGAACCGCTCGGCCACAGCGGCCAGCACAAAAATATGGTGAGTGTCCTAAATTTATAATATGTAGTGATGCAAAGGTGATATCGCGAACTGATTTCCTAGTGCGACCACGTGAATGTGTTCCGAAAAGCAACGAACTGGGGACCACGACATGTAGCAACTTAACGAATAATTACTTACACTAAGAAATATTTTAGAGATGAAATTCTCCCGTTCTTACTTTGTATTATCATATTTTAGATTTCAGTTCATCCTTAGGGAAACTAAAACATTATATTCCACGTCATAGGTAAAAGTAGTGTAGTTTCCTATCGTGACCATTTTAAAATCACGACAGTGGTTTGGAAACTGTGTACTGTGCAGGAACTGAACCAGACCGTCGTAACTTTCACCTGCAGATGGACATTGCTCTAAATGCGTATTCAAGACACCTACGCTACTACAGGGTGATTCAAAAAGAATACCACAACTTTAAAAATGTGTATTTAATGAAAGAAACATAATATAACCTTCTGTTATACATCATTACAAAGAGTATTTAAAAAGGTTTTTTTTCACTCAAAAACAAGTTCAGAGATGTTCAATATGGCCCCCTCCAGACACACGAGCAATATCAACCCGATACTCCAACTCGTTCCACACTCTCTGTAGCATATCAGGCGTAACAGTTTGGATAGCTGCTGTTATTTCTCGCTTCAAATCATCAATGGTGGCTCGGAGAGGTGGCCGAAACACCATATCCTTAACATACCCCCATAAGAAAAAATCGGAGGGGGTAAGATCAGGGCTTCTTGGAGGCCAGTGATGAAGTGCTCTGTCACGGGCTGCCTGGCGGCCGATCCATCGCCTCGGGTAGTTGACGTTCAGGTAGTTACGGATAGATAAGTGCCAATGTGGTGGCGCTCCATCCTGCTGAAATATGAATTGTTGTGCTTCTTGTTCGAGCTGAGGGAACAGCCAATTCTCTAACATCTCCAGATACTGTAGTCCAGTTACAGTAGCACCTTCGAAGAAAAAGGGACCAAAAACTTTATTGGCTGAAATGGCGAACAAATGTACAACTAAATGAAACTTTATAGCTCCCTTAATTCGCCGACAGATAGTGCTTAGCTCTGCCTTTTGTCGTTGCAGAGTTTTAAATTCCTAAAGTTGTGGTATTCTTTTTGAATCACCCTGTATAATTTTAAATTTATGTAGCACTTGTCTTCGTTATGCTGTACCTCGATATGAATCAGCATATAAAGCGCCTCTTACTAGAACCTTCCAGGTAAAGTAGCCTCCTCCCGTGATGAATTTCGATTTGCATCCGTAACAACAACAATTCAGCACCACTGTTGTGTAAAACCAGGACAAATAAGTGTTGCATTAATGTTTGGGTCGTAGCGGAAAATGTAAACATCAGCGCCGTACCGACATCCCGTGGCTACTTCGGTTTGACGTATTCTCAGTACTACTGCATGAAACTGAACAAAGAGCAAGTAACACCTTATCAGCATCTGACCTTAGGAGAAGAACACGCAATGTGCCATAACCCGATTCCTCAGAAACATCACTCAGTGTCTCGGCGTTTCCGTAGACAGTCGTCCGTTTCTGAGATAGGGAAGTTCCAAGTTTTCAAGGTACTTCACATGCCTTTTAGCGGGTAAGTTGTTCAGCCGAAGTGGTGGCACAGTGGCTAGCAACGTGCGTCCACGCTTTTGCACCCCATGTTCCTGTCTGTAGAAAACTACTACACTCACAATCAACGGTAAACGCCTGATTTTGGTAAAGTGCTATGTTATGCGTGATTTGCCGCGAAATAATTGCCAACGAGTGAATCTCCAGCAACGCTAAAGCCTTTTCATTCCTGAGTGAGTTTCAGACGAAGAAATGCTGCGGCAAATCTGCCTTCGCGCGATGCTGGTGGTGTTCAGAACTTCTACATCTACATCAACACCAGGTGAAACGTCCCCTTTGAAAAATTAAAGAATGACAGTGCTGGAAAACTTCTACGTTATTTGATACAGAAACAGCTAAGTAAAACTGAACGTACTCAGACATTTCTCTCTTTACTTCTTCTGACCATCACTAAACTGACACACAATATTTTTAGCGCAACGCAATCTGACTTTCAATAATCCCTACCAAAAATGGCCCTGATTAACAATGCCCTATACCTTTCATGAATCACTTACCACACAAAAATCTTCACTACTCGAACTACTGCAATACAGCGAGCGCCAATACTGCCAGCTAAATAAAAGATTCTAACTACTGAAGGCAATAACTACTGATAGGCATAGTTAGCAAATGAAAGATTTTGATAGAGAACAATGTATTTACCTTAATAATGTTCAACAGTCATATCAATTCATGACATTCATCTTTACAAACTTCCTTTTTCTGGCGGACACACGTCCAGATCGTCCGCTTATAGTAACCTCTCAGAACTCTAGTATCTCTCTCTCCACATCCACCACTGCTGGCGGCTCACCTACAAATGCCCAACGCTACGCGCTGTTCACATCCAACAATGAGTCCAACCAGCGCAGTCAGCGATTTTCATACAGAGCACTTCGTGGCGTTACCAACATAAACCCTAAACAGTCTACTTACACATGCTCCGCAAGCCATCTAGTTGTTTGTGGCGGAGGGTACATTTTGTATCACTAACTGAGCCCTCCAACCCTGTTTCATTAGCGAATAGCGCGTGGGAAGGGCGACTGTCGGTGAGTCTCTGGATTGGCTGTAATTTCTAGAATTTTCTCCTCATGGTCATTGCGCTAGACGACTCATCCCGGAAAGTGCTCTCTCGAAATTTCAACAGTAAATCTCACCCTGATGCACAACGTCTGCCAATGGAGTTTGTTGAGCATCTCCGTAACGCTGTCGTGCCGACTAACCGCTCCCGTGACGAAATGTGCAGCTCTTCGTTGGATCTTCTCTATCTCTTCTATCACCTCTATCTAAAAGGGATGCCAGATAGATGAACAATAAGAATCGCTCGAACAAGCGCCCTATAAGTCACTTCCTTCGTGGATGAGTTCCATTTCCTTAATATTGTTCCTACAAAAAAATCTGGCATCTGCTTTTCAAACGACTTCTTTCATGTGGTCATTCCCCTTAAAGTCGCTTTGCATAATTGGTTATTCCTAGATAAAAGATAATTAATTGAACCCTCAGCTGCCGACAAGTGTTGTTGTTATATCTCGATGGGGACAGCTGAAAATGTGTGCCCGGACTGGGGCTCGAACCCGGGATCTCCTGCTTACATGGCATATCCTCTATCCATCTTTTTTTTTTTTTTGTTTTTTTTTTTCGTTGCCACTTTTTCTTATTTTTTTATATGATTACATTTAGGGAGCGTGTACAAATGAGAATTCTAGTAACTAAGTGTTACAAGTAAGTGTTACAACAACAAAGGTGGCATAAAAGAGTAATCAAAAAAATAAAAATATAAACCACTGATGTAATTCTAACTAAAAGGTTCTTCAATAATGTAAGTGGTTCCACTTGGAGCCTTGCCATCGTTATCTGAAATCTCCAATAGCGCCTTTGAAGGGCATCTGCAACGGAGGCACTCTGCTTCGCTAGTGCCTCAAGGAAAACAGTAGCCTTGCAGCAGCTTGTCTCTTCCTTTGGTCATGGCTGACAAGGCAGAGCGTTGAGCCGTTAGTGTGATGCGGCACAGCACATTAACCACAGCCTGGCACTCCCCAGCTGAGTGGGGGGTTAACGAAAACGCTGCGTAAATAATTTGCGAAGAGCGTACGGTATTTCGGTGTGCGTTCGAGGGCATTGTGAGCATTTTGTAGGAACCACCAGTAATCAAGCTGCTCTTTCTCTCCGTCGCTAAAGATGTAGGCGACGGTAAGTCCCTTGAACCATGTAAGCGCATGATATTTTGCAGCCGGAAAGTAAGTTTCATCGGGACAGAGTAGGGTCTGCGGGTCAATCATATCAGGTGTGACCCGGAGGTAACAAGCCAGTATCTTCTGTGTTAGTCGCCAAACTCCGGACGATGATGCGCAAGTAAAACGATGTTCATCTGTATCCAAAAGGTGACAATCTGGGCAATAAGGGGAGTCTGCCAGTCCGATAGTGTGAAGTCGCTGGCGTGTGGCATATTTTTTGTTGGCGATCTGATACCACTTCGAACGCACCGTGGATGACAGAAAGTGGTGGTGTATCGTTTTCCACACTCTTGGCCAGTGAACCGTAGGGTACTTGTTTTCCACCACGTTATGGTGAACAGCCCGCAGAAGGTTGGTATAAAAATCTTTCGCCTTCGGTGGACGTGTGGCGGAGAGGTTCAAGCTGACATAGCTGTAATCAAGAATGAAGGTCGACACATGGGAGAGCTGTGGTGCGACGTGGGCAACCGACACCGGCGGGACGTTAGAGGCTGGCATCAGAACCTGTAGTAAACGACCCGTGAGAGAGGTATATTGACTTTTCCATCGTTTCCTCATGTTGCTCATGTAAAGGGCAGCTGCTCTCGCCCTGACGTTGACCAATCCCAGCCCTCCTTTGTGCACTGGGAGGGTAAGAGTGTCGTATCGTACTTTAAAGATATGACCTGCGGAAACGTAGTAACTGAAGGCCGCCTGAAGCCGGCGACCTATCTGCAGCGGTAGTGGGAGGACCTGTGCCACGTGGTTGAGTTTGGATGCTACGTGGAGGTTCAAGTATTCAACACGTTGTAGCTGATTCAAGTCCCGGAGCAGGTTCAGTCGCACCATTGCACGTATGATCTGTAATAACCGTCGGTAGTTTGCTGCAGCTGTTTGACGTACATCTTTCTTGAACGTGATGCCCAAATATCGCAGATCAGAAACTGGTGGGAGGGGAGCGAGGGCTTCCGGTCCGAGACCACGCCCAATGTCCAACGCCGCCGACTTGGTGATGTTCAGAAGACTGCCTGCGGCCTGTCCGTATCGCTCAATCCAGGTTAGTACGCTTTGAACTTCGTCATTGGAACGAACCAGCAGTAGCAGGTCGTCAGCGTATGTCCTATAGCGAAAGGTGACGTCCCGCAGCGTGATACCAGATAGGCGGTGGTTAAGGCCCCCTAGGAGTGGCTCGAGTGCGATTGCATAAAGGTAGGTAGAAAGGGGACAACCCTGTCGTAGAGACCTCTTAATGGGTACTGGTCCTACCGTCCTTCCATTGACCTGGACGTGTGAGCTGGCTGCGGTCCAAAGACGCCGTAGGGTGTCGATGAGGCCCGGGGGGAATCCCATACAGTCCATCACTCGTAGGAGGAAGTTTTGGTGCACTCTATCAAAGGCGCGGTTGAAATCGACGGAGACGATCGCCGCTCTCAGACGGCACGCAGAAGCGATCGCTATTAAGTCCCTGCAGTCACCGGTGGCCGTGTGTATGTTGGCTTCTCCCCCCTGCGACGTCTGTTCTGGAGCGAGGATCATCGGCAAAGTCGTCTTAATACGGCTCGCCATAATCCTGGTGAAAATCTTGTAATCGGCGTTCAACATTGTAAGCGGCCGATAGTCGTTAATCGATAGCCCTCCACCTGGCTTGTGTACTGGTATGAGGAGACCTTCTACAAACGCTGGCGGCACAACACAGTCTGGAGACATAAGTTCGCGGAACATTATAACCCAGCGAGGCATCATGAGGTCACGGAAAGTCCGGTAGAATTCGATGGGCAATCCATCAGGTCCAGGAGATTTATTGGCCGCACCTTTGTCCACGGCGTCTTCGACTTCTTCGAGTGAGATTTCCTCTGTTAGTGCATTCACGGTAGCCTCGTCGATAGTACGTGTTATCTGCTGTAACACTTCAGTAGTGGCCTCGTCAATGACGGTTCTTTCCTCGTAAAGATGACGAAAATGATCCTCCACCGCCTTTACTATGGTTGCTTGGGTCGTACATAAGCGACCGTCGTGTGTCCTGAGTTGTGTGATTAAATGTTGACGTTGTCGGCGCTTATCCGCCACAACGTGGTGCATAGTGGGTTCCTCTGCAACCGTTCGGTCGTGCCGTCGCGAGCGGACTACTGCACCTTCTAGTCGACGCTTCGTCAATGATAGTATGTGAGCCTTGATTCTGCTTTGGTCATGTTGTCTCTCCGGGGAAGGGGGTAAGGCGTCGAGGTCCCTGAGTGCCGCGTAGTAAAAATCGAGGGTCTGTCGATGCCACGCAGTCACGTCCTTGCCATATCGCATAAGTGTCCTACGGATTGCTGGTTTGGCACAGAGGAGCCACCACTCCAGGGTCGAGGTGTATCGTGGGTGGCGGCGTTCACAGTCAGTCCACGTTGCTGCAACTTGCCGACGGCAATCCAGGTCCTGGAGATGAGTTATGTTGAGCTTCCAAAAGCCATTGCTGCGCCAGACTTGTTGGGGGCGTAGGTGTATAGTGCAGATATAGGCACTGTGATCGGAATAGGCTTGAGGCCATAATTCGGCGTCCACCACACCTTGTGTGAGATCTTGTGACACATATATGCGGTCAAGTCGGCTGGCCGAATGACTGGTAAGATGAGTGTGGCCAGAGCGGTTACCGTGGACTTTTTCCCACGTGTCGCAAAAGTGAAGTTCTTGGATCATCGCACCCAGTTCCGGACAAGGCATGTAATGTGGGATTTGGTCCTTGGGATGAAGTACGCAATTAAAATCGCCGGCGAAGACGCTGTGGTCGTATCGTCCAAGGAAAAGGGGAGCGACATCTGTGGAGTAGAATCTGGCGCGGTCGTGACGTCTTGTGGTACCCGACGGCGCGTAAACATTAATGAATCGGGTGTTGAGTGCCGTAAATGCTATTCCCCGCGCGGAGGGAAGAAACGTGACGTCGGTAACTTCAATACCTTCACGCACTAATATCGCCACTCCGGTGTCTGCAGGGCTACCGGGCGTCACATGTGTGGCGTAACCGTAAAAGTGCGGTAGTGCAGTCGGTTTCACTTCTTGTAGGAAAGCAAAGTCAACTCCCATGGCTCGTATGGTTTCTTTCAAAATTTGGATCTTGACAGGAGAACTGATCATGTTGATATTCATTGTCGCCAGGCGGTAAGCCTGGCAACGCGTTGTTTGGGCGAGGTTATCCATGTTGAAGTTGGAGAGAAGCGAACATCGGAAGTAATGTCACCCCCCGCCAAACGCGGTCCTCCCTGCGCTGCTTATGCTGCATGATCCGGCGGCGCCTCAGCTGGCCGCGGGTCGGGATCTTGTGTCTCGACGTCCTCGGCCCACGAAGCGGGCGCGGATGTCTGTTCATGTTCCATAGCCTCGGAATGTTTGGTAGTAAGGGACCGGGCGACTTCGCTGCCTGCACTGGTACCTTCCCGCTGCTCACTGTTTCTGTCAATGGGATGATGTTCGGAAGCTGCATGTTTTTCTGTCTGTTCTGCAAGGTTGGAGGCAGTGGAAACAGCCCCAGCTTCGCGGCTGGCTTCTTGAGAGGTCAGTTGTTCTTCCCCGGCCGAATGCGAACCGCTGTGTTCCGACACGGTCCGACGACGGCGCTTTCGGCGTTTCGGTGATCGCTGTTTCCGTACATGGCCTTCATTGTCAGAAGACGGCACTGACTCACGCTCCGCCGGAACAAACGCTTCGGTCGGTACAATAAGGGAATCAATTGCCATCTTGCCGGCGTCAATGTCTGTCGCGTTCGGTAGCTCCAGAGTCGTAGTACTATTTTCCACCACTGGCCAGGTCGGCGGATCATCCAGGTTTTTGTCCGTGGAAAGTGATTCTTGTACCGCTGAAGCGGTCGGCCGTGTCTGTGGTGTGGAGAACGTCGTGAGCGCCGCCGCGTAAGTCACGGGTAGAACAGTCTTCGCCGCTGGTGGTGCAACGTCCTTCGGTGGGAGTTGTGTGATCCGACGCTGGAGGCACTCGGAACGAAGGTGTCCTTCTTTGCCGCATCCGGAACACGTCTTCGGCTGGCCGTCATAAATAACTATGGCCCGGCATCCTCCTATCTGTAGATAGGATGGCACGTGTCGTTGGAGATCTATGCGCACTTGGCGTACTCCATTGAGTACGGGATACGTCTTAAACTGGGTCCATTTTTCAGCCACGTGTTCGTGTACCGTGCCGTAGGGGCGGAGCGCCGCTACAACTTCTGCCGCCGGGAGTTCAAATGGAAGTTCGAATATGCGGATAGTCCGCAGTCCCATTGCGGCATGGCCAACCTCGACGTTGCCAACATTGCCATCTGCGTGGCAGAAGCGGAGTTCTTGTTTCATCTCACGAAGCACCTTGTCGCATGTAGTTTCGTTTATGAGCTTTACGTAGACCGTGCTACTGACGATCGAAAAATGAATGCCGACAATGTCGGCAGCCGGGATCTTGGCTTCCTCTTTTAAAAAGCGTTCGACTTCGAGCGCCTTTGGTCGGGTAAAGTCGTTCCGAAATGTGAATTTCAAGGTTGATCTTCTGTATTGGTTTGCCATGGTCTTGTAGCGCTACGGCGTCACGTTAGTGTCGGCCGAAGAAAGTAAACAAGGCGCGCGGGCTCTCTCTGACAGCGGAGAGCACACACCGCACGTCTGCTTCGCTCGGCTGCGAGAGCCGCACTGAGCCACCAAGGACACAGATGAATCGCGCGACTGCAGGGACTTATCCCTTGCACGCTTCCCGCGAGACCTACATTCCCAACTGTCCACAATCTACATGCATAATGTACCTAATAGATATTTGCCCATCCACTAATTATTCGTGCACACTAAGGTGACGATTCCCGTTAGAGTTCGGGCAACCTGTGCGCATTTTCAGCTGTCCCCATCGAGGTATATCGACAGCACCTGTCGGCAGCTGAGGGTTCAATTAATTATAATTTATTCTAGAGAAGTTGCACGGTCATCAATGGTATCTGTTCTTTCGAGAACAGTTACTATTTTCATATATTACTCCTAGATATTTTATGACTGATACTGTTTCCAGCGGTTTGTCATCAATAATGTAGCTATACGGTTGTGGATTTCTTTTCCTTTGTATGCGCAGTATGTTACATTTATTTGCATTCAGGGTCACCTGCCAGAGCCTGTACCACTCATCAATTCTCTGGAGGTCATTCTGCAAATCGTTACTATCTTCTGGAGTTGCTGCTTTGTTACAGACAACCGCATAATCTGCGAACAGTCTTAGAGTGCATCCGACGCTTTCAACTACATCATATATATATTGTAAACAGTAACGGTCCTATCACGCTTTCTTCGGGTACTCTGGAAATTACGTTTACCACTGTCGGTTTTGTGGCCGAGCGGTTCTAGGCGCTACAGTCTGGAACCGCGCGACCGGTACGGTCGCAGGTTCGAATCCTGCCTCGGGCATGGATGTGTGTGATGTCCTTTGGTTAGTTAGGTTTAAGTAGTTCTACGTTCTAGGGGACTGATGACCTTAGAAGTTAAGTCCCATAGTGCTCAGAGCCATTTGAACCATCTGTCGATTTTGCTCCGTTAAGAGCGACGCGTTGCGTTCTGTTTGCAAGAAAGTCTTGCATCTAGTCGCACATCTGCTCCGATACTCGATAAGCTCTTATTTTTTCACTAAAAGAAAGTGCGGAACGGTGACAAATGACATTCTGAAGTCAAGGAACATGGCGTCGGCGTGAACGCCGTTGCCTACGGCGCTGTGGACCTCATGGAGGGACAGAGCAGCTGAGTTCCTGTTTGTGGAATCCATGTTCATTTTAATAGAGATTTTCCTTCTCCAAGGACGTCATAATTCTTGAGCATAAAACAGGTTCCATAATTCTTCAACAGATTGACGTCAACGATATAGGTCTACAATTATGTGTATCTGTCCTACGGCCCTTCTTATAAACGGGAATGACCTGCGCTTTCTTCTAGTCGCTAGGTACCCTTCGTCGCTAAAGCGATCTACCAAACTTACTGCTGGAGGGGAGGCGGCAAGTTCTTTAAAAAATGGTGCAAATGGCTCTAAGTACTATGGGACTTAACAGCTGAGGTCAGCAGTCTCATAGACTTAGAACTACTTAAACCTAACTAACCTAAGAACATCACACACATCCATGCCCTAGGCAGGATTCTAACCTGCGACCGTAGCAGCAGCGCGATTCCGGACTGAAGCTCCTAGAACCGCTCGTCCACAACGGCCGGCGCAAGTTCTTTCGTATAATCTTTGTAGAATATTATAGGTATCTCAGGTGCTGATGCCTTTCCACTACTAAGCGATTCTAGTTGTTTTTCTACTTCGCAATCGGTTATTTCAATATCTGCCATTTCGTCGTTCATACAACGATTGAAAGGAGCGACCGTATTACGATCTTCCGCGGTGAAGCCATTTCGGAAGACCCAGTTCGATATTTCGGCCTTCTGTCTGTTATCTTCGTTTCGGTGCCAGTATGGTCACTGAGTGAATGAATAGATGATTTTGACCTACTTACTAATTTTACATACGACCAAAACCTCTTAGGGTTTTTACTCAGATCGGCTGACAAAGTTTTACTTTCAATGTCATTGCTCTCCTTACGATCATTTTCGCTTCGTTCAGCTTTTGTTTGCCAGCTAGGTTTTTTACTTCTCTTGAATCTGAGATGAAGTTCTCTTTGTTTAGATAGCAATTTGCTAACACGACTTTTGAACCGTGGTGGGTATTTCCCATCCCTTAAGACCTTACTCGGAACATAATTGTCTAGGTCACATTGCGCGATTCCTGAGAGTTTTTTCCATTTATTCTCCACATCTTCGTCCTCATTACCGAATATTTGTTGTTGACCGCTCAGGTAGTCCGAAATTTGTATCCTATCACTCTTGCTAAGCAAAAACAACTTCCTACCCTTCTTGCAATTCTTTGTCAGACCCGTAGTCATACATGCTATCACAGGCTTTTGATCACTGATACCTTCCTCTGCGTTACCTGATTCGATAAGTTCAGGTCTGTTTGTTGCCAGGAGGTCTCAAACTTTACCCTCACGAGTTGGTTCTCCAACTATCTGCTCAAAGTAATTTTCGGACAAGATATTCTCAACGACGACACACGAATCCCTGACTCTGGAACCAATTTTGGTAGCATGACACTCCCAATTTATACCAGGCAAGTTGAAGTCACCCTCTATTACAACGGCATGGTCAGAAAATCATTAACTATGTTATACAAGTTTGTCTGAAGAGCTCTATAACTACAGATTCTGACCCAAGTGGTCTATAAAAGCATCCGATCACCGTTTTTTACCGTTCTTTGATATTCAATTTCACCCACATTAATTCAAATTCGGAATCCGTGTAATCTCGCTAGATTTTATCGAATTCCTTACTCCAATAAAGACGCCGCCACCATTGGCGACTAACCTATCACCGGCGGCTGTGGTCGAGCGGTTCTAGGCGCCTCAGTCTGGAACCGCTCTGCTGCTACGGTTGCAGGTTCGAATCCTGCCTCGGGCATAGATGTGTGTGATGTCCTTTGGTTAGTTAGGTTTAAGTAGTTCTAAGTACTAGCTGGAAATCTCTAAGATCTACAATTACTTCTTGACAAAGTCGCAGAAAAAAGTGAAGAATTTGGCTTGACTCTTAACGTAAGCAAGACTAAGTTCATGGTGATATCTAAAACACACCAACAAGAAAATCTTACAATCAATAGGGAAAGAGTCGATCAAGTACGTAAATTTAAATATCTCGGAACAATTGTAAATGAGGAGAATGAAAGCTCAGAAGAAATTAAATCGAGAATAGGACAGGCCAGAAGTATCTTTAATAAGATGAAAAATGCATTCTGTTCGAGAGACATTTGTTTAAACACAAAAATGAGGTTGCTAAGATGCTATGTATTCTCAAAATTATTATACGGAATGGAAGCGTGGACATTGAAAAAGAAGGACATGAACAGTTTAGAAGCTTTTGAAATGTGGGCATATAGAAGAATACTTAGAATTAGTTGGGTGTCGAGGATTATTAATCAAGATGTCTAAGAAGAATGGGAAAGGAAAAAGAATTAATTAAAATTATTAAAGTAAGGAAGCTACAATATTTAGGCCATGTTATTAGGGGAGTAAATTACAAAATATTGCAAATAATACTAGAAGGGAAAATTTGTGGGAAGAGAACGAGGGGTAGAAGACGGACATCCTGGATTGACAATTTAAAAAATTGGTACAACTGTTCAACGTCAGAACTCCTTAGATCAGCCAAATCCAGATCAGAAATTGCCATGATGACAGCCAACCTTCTTAGAGGAGACGGCACATGAAGAAGAAGAAGTTCTAGGAGACTGATGACCTCAGATGTTAAGTCCCATAGTGCTCAGAGCCATTTGAACCATTTTGAACTACCCTATCCTTACGATAAATATTCCAATATGAACTTAGGATTTTGTTGTCATTAACGTCTGGTTTCAACTAACTTTGTGCTCCTAATTCTGAGACCTATCTTTGGATACTCCTGCAATTTAGTAAAATCATATTAACCTTTTCTATCTCTGATCTGCGACGCCGAACGTTCTCTGAGCACAATGTGGCTAATTTATCAGGCAAATCACCTTTGATCCTAACGGAGGCTTTCTCTAATCTAAAAAAGTTACATGTACACGCCACAGTATTCTGATATCCTATTAGCCGCTTCCTGTGTGTAACCACTAATCTACACAGTAAATACACGGGTGTTTTTGCAGAAGCACGTGAAAAAAAAAGAAACGAAACTAAATTACTGTGTATCAGACAGCTACTGCTCTGCTACCGGTGCTGGTGCGTCTGCCGGTACACACCATGTTTCGAATGTTTTTACGATCGGTAGAATCCAAGGGATTGTACCAAATATTCCTGGAGAGTAAACATAAGAATAAAATTGATGTAGGAATGAAATACAAGAATATGAGAATTTAAAAAGGTTGTAACGGTTGAAGATACCATACACACATACAGGGTGTAAATTTTAAGTTGACAAACCAGAATAACTTGAGAAATAAGCTTCACACGAAGAAATGTGTTGAATCCAAAGTTGATTATATTCAAGGGGGACATCTACTGGTGCTAAAATTAGCCCACCACCCCAGACCCCTGGCGGTGGGGCGGGAGGTAACATTAAAATTTCAAATGGGAACCCCCATTTTTTATTGCAAATCAGATTCTACATAAAAAACTACGTACATTTTGTCTTAAACATTTGTTTTGATTCCTGGTAGTTGGCGCTGTAATTCAAGAAAATCCATGTTCTCATTTTCTGGGTGGAAAATGGTTACGGTAAATAAAAAATACTTATTTACTTCGTAAATTTTGATTCGCTAAAACTAAAACTCTCCTTCTCTCCCCACAAAGGGGGGGTTTGAGAGAGAGGAATTAGAGTTTTACAAATGTTGACACAAACAAAACTTATCCAAATCTGCGGAAAAAAATAATATTTAATAACAAAACTTATCCAAATCTGCGGAAAAAATTAATATTTGGGTCAATATTTGTAAAACTCTAATTCCTCACTCTCAAACCCCACCCTACCGAGAGAGATGGATAGTTTTAGTTTTAGCGAATCAAAATTTACGAAGTAAATAAGTATTTTTTATTTATCCGTAACCATTTTCCACGCAAAAATGAGAACATGGATTTTCTTGAATTACAGTGCCAACTACCAAGAATCAAAACAAATGTTAAGACAAAATGGACAGAGTATTTTTATGTAGAATCTGATTCTGCAATAAAAATTGGGGGTTCCCATTTGAAATTTTAAAGTTGCCTCCCGCCCCACCCCCAGGGGCCTGGGGTGGCGCACTAACTTTAGCACCAGCAGATGTCCCCGTCGAAAATAATCAACTTTGTATTCTACACATTTTTTTCGTGTGAAGCTTATTTTCCGAGTTATTCTGGGTTGTCAACTTAAAATTTACACCCTGTGTATCACATAATGAATGTGCGGTACTTATTGTGAAATCCAGTTGCAATTTTACAATTAATTTAGCGGCTTTGTATCCCCTAACTTGAAAAGAAATATTCGCGCAGTAGCGTTCAACAGCTATGGATAGATAAATGAAAAAAATAAATAAATAAATAAAAGTAATAACCAGGTTTCAAACATCGAGCGGGAAAGTAATATGCCGCGATGCTGGCCACAGCGCCACCATTCCAGCTGAAGTTACGGCTCGCGTGGAGGCATATAAATCACGTCGCAAGCTTTGAAAGTCGTTTTCTCAGAAACGGACTAGCCGGGACACGCGTTCGCTCATTTTCACTCCTCTCCCACTGAGCTAAGTTTCTGAGCAAACTGGTTATGGCGTTTTGAGTGTTACCCTTGTAGTCCTGTGCGCTACCTACGCAGTTATCCTGTGAACACAGTAGTGTACAGTTATTTCTAGACAGTCGGAGTGGGATCGAATTAACGTGATTGGAGGCAGCAGCTGGTGAAGAGACTGGTGTGCAAGTGGGAGTGGGACAGAACTGGAAGAATATTGTTTTCAGTGTGTTGAATGTTGCTGAGCTGTAACTCTACTTACCGTAACGCTGTGCGTGCGCGAAGTACGTCAGGCAGAGCGACAGCAAGTAGCAGACGGCGGGCATCTCGTAGCGGTCCGGTGGTCGGCGGCGCGGAACAGGTGTGCACGAGTGTGTGCAACAGCGACCGCGGCCGTGGCAGCAGTAACTGTTTTTAATGTTGGACGTGCGGCCTCACTTCAATGGGAACGTTTCCGTTCCCCCTCCCGCCCACCATTCGCACTCTCGCAACTCACCTCTCGGAGCAAGCCAGTCTCTCCTCTCATTTTCGCGATAGCCTGCTTCGTAGAGTAGACGCGGAGTTTGCTGGCGAAATGAGCATTCCCCGCTTCGGAGACAGAGCGCACGAGATATGCTCCCACCCAGGCTGATCCCTGATCATTACCACCCGAGAAGGGAAGATGAGAGAGGTGACGAGCATCTCAAAGGAGACCAGCGATTTTCTGAATATCAAAAATTAGGAAGACAAAATGGAGGCAAAAGTAGTGGAAAATTTTCCTATCTAGGAAGCAAGATAAGACGTAAGATGGCCGAAGCGAGGCGGTACACTCTAACTACAAGGTGTTAATAAATTAATATCGGGGTTTTAACGCTGTATAATACACTACTGGCCATTACGATTGTTACACCAAGAAGAAATGCAGATGATAAACGGGTATTCATTGGACAAATATATTATATTAGAACTGACAGGTGATTACATTTTCATGCAATTTGGGTGCATAGATCCTGAGAAATCAGTACCCAGAACAACCTCCTCTGGCCGTAATAACGGCCTTGATACTCCTGGGCACTGAGTCAAACAGACCTTGGATGGCGTGTACAGGTAGGTACAGCTGCCCATGCAGCTTCAACACGATACCACAGTTCATCAAGAGTAGTGACTGGCGTATTGTGACGAGCCAGTTGCTCGGCCACCATTGACCAGACGTTTTCAATTGGTGAGAGATCTGGAGAATGTGCTGGCCAGGGCAGCAGTCGAAAATTTTCTGTATCCAGAAAGGCCCGTACAGGACCTGCAACATGCGGTCGTGCATTATCCTGATGAAATGTAGGGTTTCGCAGGGATCGAATGATGGGTAGAGCCACGGGTCGTAACACATCTGAAATGTAACGTCCACTGTTCAAAGTGCCGTCAATGCCAACAAGAGGTGACCGAGACGTGTAACCAATGGCACCCCATACCATCACGCCGGGTGATACGCCAGTATGACGATGACGAATACACGCTTCCAATGTGCGTTCACCGAAATGTCGCCAAACACGAATGCGACCATCATGATGTTATAAACACAACCTGGATTCGTCCGAAAAAACGACGTTTTGCCATTCGCGCACCCAGGTTCGTCGTTGAGTACACCATCGCAGGCGCTCCTGTCTGTGATGCAGCGTCAAAGGTAACCGCAGGCATGGTCTCCGAGCTAATAGTCCATGCTGCTGCAAACGTCGTCGAACTGTTCGCGTAGATGGTTGTTGTCTTGCAAACGTCCCCATCTGTTGAGTCAGAGGTCGAGACATGGCTGCATGATCCGTTACAGCCATGTGGATAATATGCCTGTCATCTCGACTGCTAGTGATACGAGGCCTGGGACCCAGCAGGGCGTTCCGTATTACCCTCCTGAACACACCGATTCCATATTCTGCTAACAGTCATTGGATCTCGACCAGCGCGAGCAGCAATGTCGCGATACGATAAACCGCAATCGCGATAGGCTACAATTCGATGTTTATCAAAATCAGAAATGTGATGGTACGCATTTCTCCTCCTCACACGAGGCATCACTACAACGTTTCACCAGGTAACGCCGGTGAAATGCTGTTTGTGTATGAGAAATCGGTTGGAAACTTTCCTCATGTCAGCACGGTGTAGGTGTCGCCACCGGCGCCAACCTTGTGTGAATGCTCTGAAAAGCTAATCATTTGCATATCACAGCATCATCTTCCTGTCGGTTAAATTTCGCGTCTGTAGCACGTCATCTTCGTGGTGCAGCCGTTTTAATGGCCAGTAGTGTATTTACTATATTAATCTTACAGTTATAAATGACATGTAAAATGAAAGAGCAACTCAAACAGTTTTACCAAGAACCTTATAAATGTTCAATGTGAGCACCATTTGTCACACGGCACACATGAAGTCTATAGCAGAGTTCTTCCCAAACGTTGATAAGTGTGTCTTCAGTCACTGTAGCAACAGCTGCTTCGCCGGCCGCGGTGGTCTAGCGGTTCTTGGCGCGCAGTCCGGAACCGCGCGACTGCTACGGTCGCAGGTTCGAATCCTGCCTCGGGCATGGATGTGTGTGATGTCCTTAGGTTAGTTAGGTTTAAGTAGTTCTAAGTTCTAGGGGAGTGATGACCACAGATGTTAAGTCCCATAGTGCTCAGAGCCATTTGAACCATTTTGAACAGCTGATTCAATCCTGTTTGCTACGGTCGCAGGTTCGAATCCTGCCTCGGGCATGGGTGTGTGTGATGTCCTTAGGTTAGTTAGGTTTAAGTAGTTCTAAGTTCTAGGGGACTTATGACCTAAGATGTTGAGTCCCATAGTGCTCAGAGCCATTTGAACCATTTTTCAATCCTGTTTCTTAATTCAGGGAGGTCTGCAGGTAGCGGAGGCACGTACATACGATCCTTGATGAAGCCCCAAAGGAAAAAATCGCATGGCGTTAGATCGGCTTAACGTGGAGGCCATGCAAAGCAAGCCTTGTCACTGGGCCCCTTGCGGTCTGTCCAGCGCTTAGGTACAGTGAAGTTCAACCAATGGCATACTTCGCTATGCCAGTGAGGTGGCGGACCATCTTGCTGGAAACTGAAGATCTCTGGCTCATCTTCTTCCAACTGAGGGAAGAGCCATTGCTCTAGTGCATCAAGATAAGAAGTGCCACTTACAGTAGGTTCACCAAAGAGAGTGAGAGAGAGTCGTTCACTCGTAGCCCAAAGAAGTCCGGAAGTCTATTCGTGAATTGCAAGTTCCCGTGTCGACTGTTCGGAAAGTTTTAAGAAAACGCATACTGTACATCTACGTCCTTACCGTTTGCAGTTATTACAGGCTCTAAAGCCGGCAGACCAAAACCCATAAACTTTCTGCCGGGATACAGCACAAAAAACAGTCACTTTAGGGGCATCTCGTTACATTTGTACCACTTTGTGAGGAATTTCTGAGCCCCAGATGCGCACATTGTGAGTGCTAACATGTCCACTAAGGTGAAAGGTCGATTCATCACTGAAGACAATGTTGGTGTTGTTGTGGTCTTCAGTCCTGGGACTGGTTTGATGCAGCTCTCGATGCTACTCTATCCTGTGCAAGCTTCTTCATCTCCCAGTACCTACTGCAACCTACATCCTTCTGAATCTGCTTAGTGTATTCATCTCTTGGTCTCCCTCTACGAATTTTACCCTCCACGCTGCCCTCCAATGCTAAATTTGTGATCCCTTGATGCCTCAAAACATGTCCTACCAACCGATCCTTTCTTCTAGTCAAGTTGTGCCACAAACTTCTCTTCTCCCCAATCATATTCAATACCTCCTCATTCGTTACGTGATCTACCCACCTTACCTTCAGCATTCTTCTGTAGCACCACATTTCGAAAGCTTCTATTCTCTTTTTGTCCAAACTAGTTATCGTCCATGTTTCACTTCCATACATGGCTACACTCCATACAAATACTTTCAGAAACGACTTCCTCACACTTAAGTCTATACTCGACGTTAACAAATTTCTCTTCTTCAGTAACGATTTCCTTGCCATTGCCAGTCTACATTTTATATCCTCTCTACTTCGACCATCATCAGTTATTTTACTCCCTAAATAGCAAAACTCCTTTACTACTTTAAGTGTCTCATTTCCTAATCTAATCCCCTCAGCATCACCCGATTTAATTTGACTACATTCCATTATCCTCGTTTTGCTTTTGTTGATGTTCATCTTATATCCTCCCTTCAAGACACTGTCCATTCCGTTCATCTGCTCTTCCAAGTCCTTTGCTGTCTCTGACAGAATTACAATGTCATCGGCGAACCTCAAAGTTTTTATTTCTTCTCCATGGATTTTAATACCTACTCAGAATTTTTCTTTTGTTTCCCTTACTGCTTGCTCAATATACAGATTGAATAGCATCGGGGAGAGGCTACAACCCTGTCTTACTCCCTTCCCGACCACTGCTTCCCTTTCATGTCCCTCGACTCTTATAACTGCCATCTGGTTTCTGTACAAATTGTAAATAGCCTTTCGCTCCCTGTATTTTACCCCTGCCACCTTCAGAATTTGAAAGAGAGTATTCCAATTAACGTTGTCAAAAGCTTTCTCTAAGTCTACAAATGCTAGAAACGTAGGTTTGCCTTTTCTTAATCTTTCTTCTAAGATAAGTCGTAAGGTTAGTATTGCCTCAGGTGTTCCAACATTTCTACGGAATCCAAACTGATCTTCCCCGAGGTCCGCTTCTACCAGTTTTTCCATTCGTCTGTAAAGAATTCGCGTTAGTATTTTGCAGCTGTGACTTATTAAACTGATAGTTCGGTAATTTTCACATCTGTCAATACCTGCTTTCTTTGGGATTGGAATTATTATATTCTTCTTGAAGTCTGTGGGTATTTCGCCTGTCTCATACATCTTCCTCACCAGATGGTAGAGTTTTGTCATGACTGGCTCTCCCAAGGCCATCAGTAGTTCTAATGGAATGTTGTCTACTCCCAGGGCCTTGTTTCGACTCAGGTCTTTCAGTGCTCTGTCAAACTCTTCACGCAGTATCTTATCTCCCATTTCATCTTCATCTACATCCTCTTCCATTTCCATAATATGAAGACAATATGATCCAGAAAATCCTTATTGTCATGAAACAACATTTCGTTTGCGAAGTTGGCATGTAATCCATGGTCTGCCGGCTTTAGAGCCTGTAATAACTGCAAACGGTATGGACGTAGATGTACAGTATGCGTTTTCTTAAAACTTTCCAAACAGTCGACACGGGAACTTGAAATTCACGAATAGACTTCCGGACTGATTTCTTTGGGCTACGAGTGAACGACTCTCTCTCACTCGTTCAACAGTCTCTTCACTAACTCATGGTCGTCCTGCACTCTTCCCTTTACAAAGGCAGGCGGTATCTTCAAATTGATGTTTCCATCTACGAATGTTATTATCACTTGGAGGATCACAACCGAACTTCAGCCACAACGCACGTTGCACAGTTACTACAGATTGCAAACTGCAAAACACAAAACGCTTTCTGTTCACTAGCCGCCATCTTCGCTACTACCGATGTCTAGCGGATTGAGGCGGAAACATTGCGCGCTATGCATGCACACTGGTGACAAACACAACTGTTAGAGTTGCTCTTTCATTTGACATATCATTCATAACTGTAAATTTAATGAATATATATTATAAAGCATTAAATCCCCGGTATTCATTTATAAACAGATTGTACATTGGCGCAAGCTATGGTGTCCCAAATTCTGACAAGAAATTGTAGCGTAAGGACATCTGCAGCACAGCTCGGTTGTTGTTTTTGTTGTGATCTACAAACCGAATAATGGCTTAATGCAGATTTCCGTGCAAGTCATGCTGTGGATTCCTCCTCATCTCTGTATAATTACAGCAACATCAATCCACTTGAACCTGTCTTCTGTAGTCAAGCTCTGGTCCTCCTCTACAATTTTTAGCCTCTACAGCTCCCTCCATTACCAAATTGAAGATCCGTTGTTGCTTCAACAGGTGTTCTATCAACAGATCCTGGGTTTTAATCAAGTCTCATTCTTCTTGTTGGTGTTCAATTGAAAAGTTTCCGTAACAAAAAGAAAAGCAATAATATTCCTACTATGTCTCAAGTAACTGAAACTGACTGGGATCAAATACTTGAAAGTCAGTTAAAGCACAGAACTTTATAAAATTACTGAATTACGTTGAGATAATGCTGTAACAAAAATTCTTCAAGTTATTCAGTTAAATAACAGTATCTGCAGAAAGCGAATCGGTAGATGAATTCGTTGAACATTTACCTGTGTGATCTGCGTCGAAAGGATGTCTTTTGCTGTAAAAAAAGAGTCCAAATCTGGGTATATCAGCAACTGACAAGAGTACCAAATTGCTGACATTAATTAGTGCCACATTTTTGAATTTCGAAATAACGTTTTTCCGTCTTGAAGTTATCCAGAGTAAGCAACAGCACAACTGAGCTAAATTGGCACAATGTGTGCCTTGAAGAATCGTTGCATATTTACAAATCACACCAGCACAGTAGCCACTTCTACAGTTCGAGCAGAACTGATATTGAACAACATTCAGCTACAATCTCGTTGATTGTTAAAATCTGAAAATTAATGAAATAGAATGAAATTTAGCATACATCCCAACAGAAAATGCAGTATGATTTGTGAAATAAAATGTCATTATGCCCATACTTGGCTATGCTTCGGATTACTGTTGATATGTTATTAGCTTTTCAATTAATCAAATGAGAGCGAGAATCTGGCGGTAATACACTTTAATGAAGTGGAACAGTTCCCAGGTGTTACGTTTCAACCTTGAGGTTGGTTTGCACAAGTGCACCATTCTTCTCTTTTGTCCGCATTCCCTTTCATTTTCTCATACGTAGCAATCTGCTGCATGTATAACATCCTTAGTCGTCTCTGGCGATTTCTTCCCACAATAGCATCATCTGCTGCTGTTCCAGTGACCCTATCGTGTCTTAAAATGTGTCCCACGAGTTTGTCTCTTCTTGTTTGGCGGTTGATCCAGGCACAACTGACTTCCTGCAATCTTCTCAGCACCTCCTCATTGGTAACTGTCACTCGAACCTTCTGTAACACCAAATCCCCAGGGCTTCCGACCGCCTTCTCTCTGGTTTTCCTATCTTACAAGTTTCAAACCCTTACAGGGCCACACTCCGAACCAATACTTTCTTGATCCGTTCTTTTATTTCCATACTGATGTTCTTGCTGGTGAGTAAGAGCTTAAGATCTTTATCATATTAAACGCAGTTTTGACCTGCTGTATTCGGCTCACAATTACTTTCAGCTTCTACATTTGCTTGTGTTCCTGTTTCTCAAGTAAGTAAATTCCACTATCAAATGGTTCAAATGGCTCTGAGCACTATGCGACTTAACTTCTGAGGTCATCTGTCGCCTAGAACTTAGAACTAATTAAACCTAACTAACCTAAGGACATCACACACATCCATGCCCGAGGCAGGATTCGAACCTGCGACCGTAGCGGTCACGCGGTTCCAGACTGATGCGCCTTTAACCGCACGGCCACACCGGCCGGCTAAATTCTACTATCATTTCTAACTTATCAATCCCAAATCCTACTCTTAGACATTCATATTTTTCTTCAATACTGCACACCATCACTGTACTTTTTCGCGAGTTTATTCACACCATCCTCATCACTGAAAATCCTTTCCATTGTGCTGAGCCGGCCTCTGTGGCCGAGCTGCTCTAGGTACTTCAGTCCGGAACCGCGCTGCTGCCACGGTCGCAGGTTCGAATCCTGCCCAGTTCACGGATGTGTGTGATGTCCTTAGGTTAGTTAGGTTTAAGTAGTTCTAAGTTCTAGGGGACTGATGGCTTCAGATGTTAAGTCCCATAGTGCTTAGAGCTATTTGAACCATTATGCTGAGGACCTTCTCTAGGTCTTCTTTCGTTCCCATCGGCTTAAGACAGTTTGTCTATCTTGTTGTTGTTATGGTCTTCAGTCCAGAGTATGGTTTGATGCAGCTCTCCATGCTACTCTATCCTGTGCAAGCTTCTTCTTCTCCCAGTACCTACTGCAACCTGCATCGTTCTGAATCTCTTTAGTGTATTCATCTCTTGTCTGTCTTATGCCCACTTGATTCCAATACCAGTAGGTTCACGAAACTGGTCTCCAGATTCCTAGATGTTAATTTAAAATAAGAGAAGAGACAGCTCATCTTGTCAAGTAGTGCCATACATTTCTTTCCTCCCTATTTCGATTCAGTACCTCCTCATTTGTAATCCGACCTACATATCTAGCACTAGTTTTCAAAATCTTCTATTCTCATCGTGGCTGACCTGTTTACGCTCAGTGTTTGACTTTCGCGAAAGGTTACACTCAAGACTAATTAATTCAGAAAAGACTTCCCAACATTTAAAATTACACTGAGGTGACAAAAGTCATGGGATACCCCTAATATCATACCTGACCTCCTTTTGCTCGGCGTAGCGCAGCAACTCGATGTGGCTTTGACATAAAAAGTCGTTGGAAGTCCTCAATAAAAATATTGAGCCATGCTGCCTCTACAGCCGTCCATAATTACGAAAGTGATGCTGGTGCAGGATTTTGTCCACGAACTGACCTTTCGATTACGTCCCATAATTATTAGAGGGGATTCATGTCGAGTGATCTGGGTGGCCAAATCATTCGCCCGAATTGTCCAGTATGTTCTGAAAACCAATCGCGAACGATTGTGGCCCGATGGCATGGTGCACTGTTATCCATAAAAATTTCATCGTTGTATGGCAACATGAAGTCCATGAATGGGTGCAAATGCTATCCACGTAGCCTAAAATAACCATTTCCAGTCAATGATCGGCTCAGTTGGACCAGAGACCTCAGTCTAATCCACGTAAACACAGCACGCACCATTATGTAGCTACCACCACCCTGCACAGTGCCTTGTTGATAACCTGGGTCCATAGCTTCGCGGGGTCTGCGTCACATTCGAACCCCACCATCAGCTCGTACTAACTGAAATCGGGGCTTCCAATCGTCTAGGATCCAACCGGTATGGTAACGAACCTAGGAGAGGCGCTGCAGGCGATGTCGCGCTGTTAGCAAAGGGACTCGCGACCGTCGTCTGCCGCCATTGACTCCAGATTTCGCCGCACTGTAGTGGCGGATACGTTCGTCGTACGTACCACATTGATTTCTCCTGTTATTTCACGCAGTGTTTCTTGTCTGGCAGCACTGACAACTCTACGCACACGTCCCTGATCTCCGTCGTTAAGTGAAGGCCATCGCATGCCTGAAAATTATGATCTCTGCACACTCTTGACACTGTGGCTCTCGGAATATCTAATTCCCTAACGATTTCTGAAATGAAATGTTCCATGCGTCTACCTCCAACTTCCATTCTCTGCTCGAAGTCTGTTAATTCCCGAAGTGCGCCCGTAATCAAGCTGAAAACCTATTCACATGAGTTACCTCAGTACGAGTCCGCCCCCGGTAGCTAAATGGTCAGCGTGACGGATTGTCAATCCTCTGGGCCCGGGTTCGATTTCCGGCTTGGTCGGGGAATTTTCTTCGCCTACGGACTGGGTGTTGTGCTATCCTCACAACCATCCTATCATCCTCATCAACTGCAGATCGCCGAAGTGGCGACAAATTGAAAGAGCGGCACCCGGCGAACGGTCTGCCCGGCGGGGGACCCTAGCGATATGATTAAATTAAAAAACCTCAGTACAAATGACAGCTCCGCGAATGCACTGACCTCTTATACCTTGTGTAAGCGATACTACCGTCATCTGTTCAAATGGTTCAAATGGCTCTGAGCACTACGGGACTTAACATCTGGGGTCATCAGTCCCCTAGAGCTTAGAACTACTTATACCTAACTAACCTAAGGACATCACGCACATCCATGCCCGAGGCAGGATTCGAACCTGCGGCCGTAGCGGTCGCGCGGTTCCAGACTGACCCTAGAACCGCTCGGCCACAGCAGCTAGCCCGTCATCTGTATATGTGCATATCGTTATGTCATGATTTATGTCACCTCAGTGTATACCTGCTTTTTATCGCATTGAAGTCGGTTTTATTTTTTGTATGCACTTCATCATACATTTATTTACACAGATACTTGTTCACGCCCTATTTGTTGTTACCGTCGTTTTGATTTGTCGTTGTACAGCTTTGTAAGTACTGTTGGTGACTCTGTTTTTATACGAATGGCTCTGAGCACTATGGGACTTAACTGCTGAGGCCATCAGTCCCCTAGAACTTAGAAATAATCAAACCTAACTAACCTAAGGACATCACACACATCCATGCCCGAGGCAGGATTCGAAACTGCGACCGTAGCGGTCGCGCGGTTCCAGACTGTAGCGCCTAGAACCGCTCGGCCATTCCGGTCGGCTCTGTTTTTATACGAACAATATTCATATTTTTATTTGACTTTGTATACTATATATATATATTTTGCTTTATTTTATTTTGTTTTACTTCCAGTCCTCCAGTGATGGTGCTTGTAATAAGAGAAACCTGTTGAGAAATAAAGTTTCACAGGTACAGTTGACGGCTCTAGATGTTTTACATTAGACATCTGACGGATGTAAGCGATTATCTTTTTTAAAGTTCTTGCAAATAATGAGAGTGCGGCAGGCGAGCGTCTGAGGCGCGGCCAATCGCCACGGCAGCCGCCGGAACGATCAGGAGGTTGTTGTGCCTATGACGACGCTGCGAAATGTGTCTGCGCCTACGGTGTGTCGTTTGCGGCGAAACAGCCAACCAAGAAAGCTAGCTGCGCCGCCAACACATAACGCTCGTATTTTTGCGATCAGCATTTTGTTGACCCTGACTTTGTAGGTGTTCTTTGTTCCGTAGCATTGTGTCCCTGTAGGCAGGGTTGTTATAAAGTTCTGTTGAGGCCTTCACGGCTGCTGCAGCGGCCACGCGCCCGCAAAGATCCCACCACACTTCACACCCTACAGCAGTCCCCTCCTTTAGCATGCGCCTTTATTTTTTCATGTCAGTTTTAATTATACCTCGTTCCTGAAACAGAATCTTGAACATACTACCGAAGTTCTTTTGTTGGCGTTTTTAGTTGTATATTTTTGTCCATTAGGCCTATTATTTCCGTTTTTTTTTGTTTGTAACATAACGAATATGATTTCCTAATATCGACAATAGTACAAAAGCATATGTTTGCATTTCTTCTGTCGTCAAAGATAAGTTGTAAGGTCAAGCCGGCTAGTGTGACGAGCGGTTCTAGGAGCTTCAGTGTGGAAGCGCGCGAACGCTACGGTCGCAGGTTCGAATCCTGCCTCGGGCATGGATGTGTGTCATGTCCTTACGTTCGTTAGGTTTAAGTAGTTCTAAGTTCTAGGGGACTGATGACCTCAGATGTTAAGTCCCATAGTGCTCAGAGCCATTTGCACCATTTTTTGTAAGGTCAGACAATCATGTCATGTTTCTTTATTTCTCCGGAACCCATACTCATCTTTCCTAAGTCCAGCTTATATCATTTTTCCCTTTCTCTTGGAAACAATTCGTGTCAATATTGTTTTACTCATGACGGCTCGATGATATTCGCACCTGTCATTACCAACCTTCTTTGGAATTGGAATTATTTCTAGGGGCGTTGAATAAATAAGATCACGAAAACTGTCAACGGCCAGGAGAGCGATGTTCTGACTTAATGCCCCTCCTTCTCCTTATCCTGTGACGCCTATCGGCTGAAGTGTGTGTGAAATCTTATGGGACTTAAGTGCTAAGGTCATCAGTCCCTAACCTTACACACTACTTAACCTAAATTATCCTAAGGACAAACACACACACCCACGCCCGAGGGAGGACTCGAACCTCTGCCGGGATCAGCCGCACAGTCCATGTCTGCAGCGCCCCAGACCGCTCGGCTAATCCCACGTGGCTATCGGCTGAAGATGACATGGCGGTCGGTCAGTGCCATTGGCCCTTCCGAGGCCTGTTTGGACGGAGTTTACTTTTTTAGCTTTTAGTTTAACTGAATAAGCAACGTAATTTTTTTTTTTCTGAAAGCAGATTAGTCTTATACAGGATTCTAATACACCATATTATTCCGCACTCTTTTGGCTACAAAACCCTATTTTTCAACATAATCTCAGTTCACTGTAACGGCTTACGCCACTTTACTGGGAAAGCCTGTATGCCCGCGTGGTACCACTCTACTGGTCGACGTCGGAGTCAACCTCTTGCTGCAACAATAACCTCCCATTCATTCACGAATTGCTTCCTGGCGAGCGCATCCTTCATTGGGCCAAACAGATGGAAGTCGGAAGGCGAGCTGCCCAGCAAGCACACACCTTTTAGTACCCAATCTGGTCGACGAGTGTGTCAGTACTACCAACAGAGACGCCCAGCTGAGCAGCGAGGTGTCAGATTGGGATCGGTCCATCACCTCGAATGAGAGTGTCCGCACGTTCCAACGTCCCAGGAGTCACAACTGTGTGCAGCCGGCCGGCGTCCAGGAGATCGGACGGGCTTACACAACCTTGTTGGGATGATGAAGGACTCCTCGCCCAACGACTCACCGTGCTTTTATTCACTGCCAGGTCTCCGTAGATATTCTACAAGCGCCAATGATTATCCGCGGTGCTCTGGTTTTGCGCGAAAAGGAACTCAGTGACAACTCTCTGCTTGGAACGCACCACCGCTACAGACGCCATTTTGAAGGCGCCGCCACCTACCGGAACTTTATGGAACTGTAGGAGCTGAAACTGGAACATCCCACGATGTCCCACAACCAATTCCACATTTTTTCAACCGAAATGGACCGAGGAAGAACATACGTTGCATTACGAGGTTTGTCCGGAGAATACGTATAAAAGTTGAATAATGTCTTTATGTTACAGGTTGCAGTCACCACCAGGTGAGACTACTGCTGTAATCAATCCCATCAACGCTCAGTCCGAGTCAGAGCACTCTGCGTGAAGGTGGTAGTGTGCGGCAGCTTATTGACAGTTACCCTTTTTCGCTTGCCGTCGGTATGGAGCTCTCTCTGATTGAGGAACAGCGCGTCAACATCAAGTTTCTTGCAAAGCTAGGCAAGAATGGCCGTGAGATTTTTGAGTGTTTGGAACAGGTTTACGGTGACAATTCTCTGAAGGAACCAACCGTGAACAAGTGGTTAAAAAGGTTCCGGGATGGCCGAGAAGAAGTGAACGATGACCCTCGCCCAGGACGCCCATCGACATCGCGTTCCGATCCAAATGTTGAACGAATTCGGGCTTGTGTTCTTAAAGACCGTAGATTGACAGTCACAATGATTGCTGACGAGCTGTCAACCCCCAAAACAAACGTTCACGAAATTCTGACACAAAAATTGAAATAAAGAAATTGTGGGCGAAAATCGTGCCGAAGCTCTTGACGCCAGAACAGATAGCAAAGAGGATTGAGTGCTGTGAGGATTGGTTGGAAGCAGAGGAACGAGGGGACATCCTCAACCGAGTCATCACTGGAGACGAGTCCTGGTTTTACGAATTCGATGTGGAGCTCAAATCTCAAAGCAAGGAATGGAAACTAGCAGGAGAACCGAGAACAAAAAAGTCGCGAAAATCAAGGTCCAATGTGAAGACAATGTTGATTGTTTTCTGTGATTCTAGGGGCATTGTTCACAAGGAATTTGTCCCTCCCGGCCAGAGAGTTAAGTTCTGACGCGTCTCAGAGCTCGTGTGGCCCGAGTTCGACCGGAGTTAACCTAGGTGGCAGTATTACAGGTCCTAAAAGATTACCCACTCTTCCCGCCCAAATGTTTACGGAGAACCTTGGTTGGTGCGTTCTAATAGCAACAGAATGCTGATGTGGCTGTTCCTGCTGTTAAAATACCCGTGACCTGTAAAGAAGGCCTCATCTGTAAATAAAACATGTGTGTGGAAGGCAGCATCTTTGGTGTACGAACCAGTGCACAAATTGCATACGATGTAGGTAGTACTGCATACGATGTAGGTAATCAACCGGTCCTAAAACCTGCACCCTTCGAAGATGCTCCCCAAATGGATAACTGACCTCACAAAGTGCGAGCCATAGAATAACTGTCAGACACGCGCGCGCACACACACACACACACACACACACACACACACACACACACACACACACACAAGCACACACACACAAAAACAACAAAGAGACCTCTGAAAGATTCAGAACAACCGCCAGGAACACCTTCAACTGTTCCACTGTCAGCCGTCTTATTTTTTAAACCTTCAACTGCTTCACTGCCCGCTATGTTTGTTTTTACAGCTGGTAAACAGTGCAACAGTATCAGTGCCAGTGACAGTGGAAACTCAATATACAGGGTGTTACAAAAAGGTACGGCCAAACTTTCAGGAAACATTCCTCACACACAAATAAAGAAAAGATGTTATGTGGATACGTGTCCGGAAACGCTTAATTTCCATGTTAGAGCTCATTTTAGTTTCGTCAGTATGTACTGTACTTCCTCGATTCACCGCCAGTTGGCCCAATTGAAGGAAGGTAATGTTGACTTTGGTGCTTGTGTTGACATGCGACTCATTGCTCTGCAGTACTAGCATAAAGCACATCAGTACGTAGCATCAACAGTTTAGTGTTCATCACGAACGTGGTTTTGCAGTCAGTGCAATGTTTACAAATGCGGAGTTGGCAGATGCCCATTTGATGTATGGATTAGCACGGGGCAATAGCCGTGGCGCCGTACGTTTGTATCGAGACAGAATTCCAGAACGAAGGTGTCCCGACAAGAAGACGTTCGAAGCAATTGATCGACGTCTTAGGGAGCACGGAACATTCCAGCCTATGACTCGCGACTGGGGAAGACCTAGAACGACGAGGACACCTGCAATGGACGAGGCAATTCTTCGTGCAGTTGACGATAACCCTAATGTCACCGACAGAGAAGTTGCTGCTGTACAAGGTAACGTTGACCAGACCACGTCACTGTATGGAGAGTGCTACGGGAGAAACAGTTGTTTCCGTACCATGTACAGCGTGTGCAGGCACTACCAGCAGCTGATTGGCCTCCACGGGTACACTTCTGCGAATGGTTCATCCAACAATGTGTCAATCCTCATTTCAGTGCAAATGTTCTCTTTACGGATGAAGCTTCATTCCAACGTGATCAAGTTGTAAATTTTCACAATCAACATGTGTGGGCTGACGAGAATCCGCACTCAATTGCGCAATCACGTCATCAAAACAGATTTTCTGTGAACGTTTGGGCAGGCATTGTTGGTGATGTCTTGATTGGGCCCCCATGTTCTTCCACCTACGCTCAATGGAGCACGTTATCATGATTTCATACGGGATACTCTACCTGTGCTGCTAGAACATGTGCCTTTACAAGTACGACACAACATTTGGTTCATGCACGATGGAGCTCCTGCACATTTCAGTCGAAGTGTTCGTACGCTTCTCAACAACAGATTCGGTGACCGATGGATTGGTAGAGGCGGACCAATTCCATGGCCTCCACGCTCTCCTTACCTCCACCCTCTTGACTTTCATTTACGGGGGCATTTGAAAGCTCTTGTCTGCGCAACTCCGGTACCAAATGTAGAGACTCTTCGTGCTCGTATTGTGGACGGCATACAATACGCCATTCTCCAGGGCTGCATCAGCGCATCAGGGATTCCATGCGACGGAGGGTGGATGCATGTATCCTCGCTAACGGAGGACATTTTGACCATTTCAACATAACAAAGTGTTTGAAGTACACTGGTACGTTCCGTTGCTGTGTGTTTCCATTCCATGATTAATGTGATTTGAAGAGAAGTAATAAACTGAGCTCTAACATGGAAAGTAAGCGTTTCCGGACACATGTCCACATAACATATTTTCTTTCTTTGTGTGTGAGGAATGTTTCCTGAAAGTTTGGCCGTAGCTTTTTGTACCACCCTGTATAGAGTTTGACAGTGCTGAAGATGAGGAAAAAGAAAACGTAAGTGTAACATTATGTAAATAGACAGACACACACACACATACACACACACACACACACACACAACATAGAACTAATTAACATCAGCCATAGAAATAACAATTTCAAATCGTAATTTTGGCTTAAATAATTTATCTACTTTAAGGTGTAAGTGGTTGCAGATGACAAACTTTGGAACAAAACAGTCTCTTAGAAACACAACACATCAGAAAAACTACACCATGTGGTAAAAAGGTACGAATTCATAATTTATGTCTTTTTTTTCAAATATCTGTAATTACGATTTAAAAACTAATAGTTACATGTATGCAAACAGTAAAGAGCATTCTTTATCTTTAACAGACGAGAAATAAAAGCCCACTGAAGATGCTGCAACTGCAGTGAAACATGTTAAGGGTTAAAAAAACAAAATTGTGTTTTGCTAAAGGCGCACACTATCCAAAAACATACGTATAGAACCCCTGTTGCTTGAAGGTTCATTGATAAATCTACGAATCACGTTATCCTCAAAAACTAGTGTTCTCACGTCTCACCTACCACCAGCAACATGCAGAGGACGCAAACTCCCCGTTCCTGCTAACAAGGGAACCTCCCCATCGCACCCCCCTCAGATTTAGTTATAAGTTGCCACAGTGGATAGACCTTGAAAAACTGAACACAGATCAATCGAGAAAACAGGAAGAAGTTGTGTGGAACTATGAAAAAATAAGCAAAATATACAAACTGATTAGTCTATGTGCAAGATAGGTCACATAAAGGATAGACAGAACTCATGTGCGCCGTGGTCCCGTGGTTAGCGTGAGCGGCTGCGGAGTGAGAGGTCCTTGGTTCGAGTCTTCCTTCAAGCGAGAAGTTTAATTTTTTTAATTTTCAGACAATTATCAAAATTCAGGCACTCACACATAATCAACTTCGCTCTCCAAAACTCCAGTACAAGTTCAGATTTGCTTGGATATGTGCAGGATTTGACGGTCTACACACGGAAAAATTTGAAAACCTTAAAAAAAAATATGTTTTGACAGAGCACAGGGAAAAGTGTGCGACTGTGAGATTTTTGGATTCACTTGTTGCAGTTTATGTGAGAAACTCTTATGTTTTCATCACTTCTTTGGGAGTAATTATCACATCCACAAGAAAACCTAAATCGGGCAACGTAGAAGAATCTTTTTACCCATTCGCCAAGTACAAGTTAGTTGGGTCGACAACATATTCCTGTCATGTGACGCACATGCCGTCACCAGTGTCGTATAGAATATATCAGACGTGTCTTCTTGTGGAGGAACTGGTTGACCTGTGACCTTGCGATCAAATGTTTTCGGTTCTCATTGGAGAGGCACCACCTTTCGTCTGCTAATCGCACGGTTTTGCGGTGCGGTCGCAAAACACAGACACTAAACTTATTACAGTGAACAGAGACGTCACTGAACGAATGGACAGAGCATAACTTCGCGAAAATAAAGAAAAAATTTTCGCTCGAGGGGAGACTTGAACCAAGGACCTCTCGTTTCGCAGCTGCTCACGCTAACCACAGGACCACGGCGCTGCTGTTCGCTAACCGTCCTTGATGTTGCCTATGTTCGCGTGGACTACTCAGTTTGTATGTTTTGCTTATTTTTTCATAGTTCCACACAACTTCTTCCTGTTTTCTCCATTGATCTGTGTTCAGTTTTTCAAGGCCTATCCACTGTGCCGACTTATAACTAATTCTGAGGGGGGTGCGATGTGGAGGTTCCCTTGTAAGTGTCCTTGAATTGCAGCAAAGGTGCCGTGGCGCAGATGTCTTCTGTTGGGAATCGATTTTCGCAGATAAGAAGAGCTGCTCCTCTGTTTCCCCTTGACTAACTGTGACACTTAATCTAATCGTTCAACGAACTCGTTAAATCCATACTCCATGTTGAGTACTAACAGCAAGAAAACCTGCATTTAGGACTAGTAAGATGCGTGACTCTGAAGCTGTAATATTACATCAACACGAGCTGCACAGAATAAGAAGCTCCCTAGGAGCTGTGCAGCAAATGAGTTGGTGTCAGTGCACATCATGACCATGTGGATAACTCATAAATGGAAGACCAAAACGGATATGTTCCTTAATGGAAAGTGATCGTATTTGTGTGATCTACCAAACCTCGAAGTTTGTTGTGGGGTCCTGAACCTGCTTATACATCGCAAAAGCCAGTGTAGCGCATATGAGTAGTTACAGTTGAGTGGCAACACGTATCATAGACCTCATTCTTTCATTAATCGCAGTTCATAGAAAACGTGGCCACGTAAGTGCTATCCGCGAGCCTTGTTACACTTTCCATGATGCGAGCTGCGAACTTGCATCGACTTGTTATCCGGACTTGTTCTTATGTGGTCTCACATACAGGTAATAAAAGATTACAATGGAAAATAGTACATGATGTTGCTGCTAAGGTGTCCAAGCCTGGACTAACGTTTACTTTACTGGTTTATAAACTAACGCGTCTCTACTGAAATCATAAACTATCCTTGGTTCAAATGGCTCTGAGCACTATGGGACTCAACTGCTGAGGTCATTAGTCCCCGAGAACTTAGAACTAGTTAAACCTAACTAACCTAAGGACATCACAAACATCCATGCCAGAGGCAGGATTCGAACCTGCGACCGTAGCGGTCTTGCGGTTCCAGACTGCAGCGCCTTTAACCGCACGGCCACTTCGGCCGGCCCTGACACAGCAAGTCCCGATCTTCAGTCCTATTCCCATCCAACTCTAAACACGTGCGCTTAAACTGTAATGCGCTAACCAAAGCTCCCAATTCAACTGCTAGTTTTTTATGATGATATTCCAAGGCCAAAATGCCCAAATCCGCAATCCGATTAGTTAAATGCATTAACTGCGCCCACACCCTATCCAGCTGACCGTCACCAGGTTGGGTTCCTTCAAAATGGTTCAAATGGCTCTGAGCACTATGGGACTTAACATCTGAGGTCATCAGTCCCCTAGAACTTATAACTACTTAAACCTAACTAACCTAAGGACATCACACACATCCATGCCCGAGGCAGGATTCGAACCTGCAACCGTAGCGGTCGCGCGGTGCCAGACTGTAGCGCCTAGAACCGCTCGGCCACTTCGGCCGGCTGGGTTCCTTCCAAACCACAAATAGTGTACTCAAGGCCTCTAACAGCCTTAAACAAAAATTCAATGGCCGCTCCTGTCTCATCACCACCGCCGGCGTGACGTCAACCGGATGAAGAACTGCAGCGCGCAAACGAGATACTAAATCCGGAACACTGCCCTCAATAGGTTGGCGCCTTATTGCCAACTCGTAAACTAGATGGTCCTTCCTGAGCAGGCCGATCCCTGGACACTGTCTGACCGCCATTAGAATACATCTGAAACAATCAACAACCAAAACAATACGGTGCCATAGAACAGAAACAAGGGTGAAACTGACAGTAAATGGAATGGCAAGTGCAAATGTAATCATGCCCTGCTACCAGTGAAATGCCTGGGCTAGCAGGACAGAGCGGATTAGGTTGTGGAAAGGGGCCAAAATGAACTCCTGTCAGTTGCATTCAACATGCAAACTTTATTTATCAACACATAATATTACAACAAGGATGCAAAACACTCAAAACTTTAATCGACCTCCTTTGATTAACCTTAGATCGGCTGAAGGCCACATTCAAAATTCAAGACACAAGGCTTAAGCAAAAGTGAAATACAAGGTTCTTCTGGAGGTTTCATCGAGGAATATTTTGTAAATCTTCAATCTAATCGGCTGAAGGCCTTAGCAATTTAATTTTAATGGAACTAGGCTGGAGGTCGCATATTAAGCAATAAGAGGAGTTTCAATCAAAAGGCACAAGGCCTTATCTGAAAACATTTCATGCAAATCGGGCTGAAGGCCACATTCAAAAGTATAACAATATTATGAATTAAGGGCAAGAGAAGATGATTGATTTAATAGATATTAAAACTCAGCTGAAGGACGCTCACCGACAAATAATTTAACGGCTTAAGCCCTAGCAGAAGAGTTTGAATTTTAAAGGGCAGAAGGCTGTATCTTAAAACATTCCATATAAAATACAGAATAACAAACTTATATTTTAAAGGCAAGACAAGGACACTAATTTAAAAGATAATACTCAGCTGAAGGCCGTTTAACGGCCTAAGGCCTAAAAAGAGTTTCAATATAAAGGGCAGAAGACCTTATCTTAAAACCTCTCCAGTAAAATTCGGCTGAAGGCCCCATATAAAAATATAACAATCTCATGCCTTAAGTGGTTGACAAGAACATTAATTTAAGAGATACTGATTCTCAGCTGAAAGCCACACATCAACCAAATAACTAAAATCCAAACAGGGAAATTACTACATAACACACAATGAACTGCGCTCAGAAGTCTCCAGTGGCTGGCCAGGAATTGGAACACTAACGCCCGTTTAGGTGAGACAGGCAGCTCTCCAGTGATTTCTTAATCTGGAGGTAACCCAACCGACAGACAGCTGACTGATCAATCAACCAAATCAGTTCCTCTCCACGCAACCAGCAAAACGACCACAAGATTTCAATACACGGCACACACAATATTGGCGCCCACAGCGCCTCAGTTGTCGAACTACACACCGCACTGGTCAGCAAACAACAGGACGAGGAAAATACACTGCCTAAAATGACATCAACTTCTGCCACAAGGCAGAAGATACCGCTGGTGAACTTCCACAACAGGGAATAAATTAAGTTAAATTTCACAGGAAGACAGCTGGAATCTTAGCCGACTTAAATACACACTTTGTTGCTCGCGGGAATGTCCCAAAAGCGACGACCAGGATCCAACGAAGATATGTAAATAGTTGAGGCTCGATAGTAACTTAAGTGACGACTCGACTTTCATGTCCAGGACGACATACTTCGTAGCACTCGCAAGCGGCACCTCACACTCCAGCCGCCAGCTGCTGCTGCCCGACTCCGCGCGACGAGGCTTACTTGCTGCTCTACGCCAACTGACCGACTGGACTGCTGGTCCGTCCGAGACTGCTGCTCCGTCGCGACTGACCACCCGACGCAGACGCAGACGCACAAGACCGAGGGCTGAACCCTCTGCTGGGGGCGAAGTACTAGCGCTTTATGCGCTTCACCTTCTTAAATGATGGGGTGAAGATGTGGGATAACATGGTGGGTGTTTTTTTTTTTTTTGTTACTTGACGTTTGTGCTGGTGGATATATATATATATATATATATATATATATATATATATATATATATATATATATATATATAAAGAAAGATTAAAGGACAGTGAGAGGGACAGTGAGAGAAAGGGAAAACGAAAGGCCTAAGTGACTGGCCGGTGGTTATGGTGAGTCTCCGCTACGCTTGATGGTGGCTTGTGTGTGTTCATTTCTGAACTTGGCCCTGTGATTTCAATTTTTTCCTGACAAATATGTCAACGGGGAGCTTCTTCTCTCTCCCACCCTACCGGGCCTCTTCCCACACCCACGATTCTATGACGTCGACCAGGTTGTCCCATTGGGGGGGGCGTAAATATTGGGTAAGAGTTGATGATGTCTAACTCTTCGTCCGTGGCTGCTTCCGCTAGTATGGTACGCCATCTGTATGTCCGTAGGTCGAGCGGTTGATGGGGGAGGGGAGGCTTAGACTGGCCGGGTGGGGTGTAGGGGTATGGGAGGTGTGATTGGGGGTACGACCCGCTCTTCAGTGACGAGGCAGTGTACTTGAGGATTTCCTGCACATCCTCCATCCTTGGGAATGGTAGCCGCACCTTCCTCCTCTTCTTTGGTTGCTCGGCTTGCGAGCAGTCAGGTGGCGCGTCGGCACCCTTGCTTGTGGCTGCCACCTTGGAGGGGGGCAGCCCGGGCGGCAATTCCTCTGTTTCCATGGGCGCCACCTCCTGCATTGCTGCAGGAGGGGGAGCGGTGGTTTGCGTGGCCGCGTCGACCCCCATCGGACGACTCACGGCGGGGTTGGCGGCGGGATCTGGCGGCTGCTTCTTGATAGCCCGCAGCTCGTCGCGCAGCTGCTGGAGCTGGCGATGCACAGCTGCGAGCTTGGAAGCCGGCCATAGCTTCGTCGGTGGTGGCCTCAAGGCGGCGCGGCTCGCACCCCTCGCTGAAGCGGGGGGGCGGGGCAGCCGTCGAGGCGCTTGACGTCGCCGCAGGGCGTGGTGCGGCGGGTAGACGGCGTGACTCGCGGAGGTAGCCACAGCTACGCGAGTTGGCGGCGTGTGGTCCGCCGCAGTTCGCGCAGACGCAGGCTACCCCACGTGGCTTCGTGCAGCTGCGGGTGTCGAGGGCCGCCGCGCACTTCAAGCACGCGACGGCGTTCTTACACCCGCGCGCGGAGTGCCCCAGCTGCTGACAGTAGTAGCACTGGAGCATCGTCCTGTCCCGCTGCGTTCGCCTACGCCTTGGCTGCCGTTGGTGGCCACCGGTGAACCCCATCGCGTGGATGAGGGCCTCCAATGCGGCGGCAATCTGTTTCCCAGCCATGGCGTTGCGTGCGCGGAGACGATGTGAGTCGCAGCGAGTCGAGCAGCGGAATGGCGTGCCGTCTGACCACCCGACACATGACGACCCGGAAATACTATCGGTCGCTCCAGAGATGGTACGACAGTGCGCTTATCGATGCGCGCTGCTGCTGCCACTCACGGGCAAACAAGGCAGGAAGTTAGTGACGCCAGTAAATGGAATAAGAAAACGAGGCGGCACTACCGTAATAGAAGATGGCAAACAATTAATGGGATGAACACCAGCCGTGCACAGCTTACATGCAATATGTTTTACCAGATTCAGTTGAAATGCAACAGGAAAAAATATAGTTACTGATAGGAGTACAGCAGTAGCATTGGAGAGCTTCGAACTTGCTGTGTTTCGAATGCTAATGGAATGTATAAAGAATTTTCAAGGTAGATTTAGCACGCATCAGTATGTCATAGTTTTAGTACAGTGTCATATGCAGAACGAGGTCTCATGCAGCAGGACCACAAGTGAAGACAATCACTGCTGGACACATCGACGAATAGGAGACGTCGGCATCGACACACTGCCATGTGTATCCTTACACTGCCACAATCTGGAAGTTATCTGTGTCTGAGTGCAGTCCCTCTCACAACAGTCCGTATGTAATCAGCATTAGAGGGGTGAAGAGAGAATGAGCACAGTTTGCAACAATGCAAATTTACTCAAGATGGCAGACCCTCCCCTACCCTGCCCCTGCCTCCCGGTGTAAATGTGTCAACAGTGCACTGATGACATCATGGTTTTTTCCCCATTCTCCTTCACCACCACATTCCACCCCACCCCTCACCTCCCTCATCAAAACTGTCAGAAAAAGTCGCTCTGTATTGAGCTGTTGTTGTGGAAGGCATATGGTGTTTTTTCCTTTACATTGGGTGTTATCCTGTTGGAAATTGGTGTGCTAAATTGATGAGGTGTTGGTGTTAAACAGAGAGGATTTTAATAACTGTATTACCAGTATGCATTCAAGGAAGGACTGTGTCCATAGCAGCCAACATGAGGATTGGAAATGGAAGATTATGGAAGAATGTTATGATATTTTTTTTTTAGTATTTGTATTTTGATTAAATTATTATTCTCTTGTGAAGATTCAGAAATCTGTTGTGAGTTTTGCACCACTTCTTGGCGGGAAGAGCAAAGACTTTTCAAAAACTTAAGTACTGTATGTTATAGTTGATATTTCACCTGAAATCGTTTGCAGAAGGCGTAGCGTTCTCAATATTAAGAACAGAGTTCGCATTGCCACTTAATTTATTTGTGTCGTGATCATGTTCGATCACGACCGGGTATGAGACAGCTATTACGAACAGAGAAACCTAAGGGACCAGACAGAGCTGGAAATTTTCTTTGCTATACTACACCACACGTTAAAAGAAATTGGATTTAAATCACTGACAAGGTAAATGGCAGTGCGCCTTCTGCCTTAACTACGACGTTTGCCGACATGCAGTCGGTCCCTGGTAGCTGTATGAAAACTATAAAAACACCATTATTTCTGTTGCCATTAGTAGGAGATGGATAGCATAGAAATACTTTAAGTAATAAGCAGGCACTACAGCATTTGAGAACATAATAACGAATTTAATTACCTTAGTCAGTATTGCTAACAATAGGCTCCGTACAATTTCAATTTTCTATCTTGCTGGCTGTTTCTTTAAAGAAAGTCCTTTAACATCTTCCATATTTCATCTTAGATGCACACATAAATTCTTACATAGCACTGAACAATAGCAATATTTTACAATAACTAATTAGTGATTGCGGACCGCGCCACATACGCGTCCACCATCTTTAAAAAATATATCAAGACTGTGGTAATAGAAGAGGATTACAATTATTCAGCTGTCAAAAAATAAGAAACACGAAATATCGCTATCGATACAATTTATGAACAAGCGCCGTGGCGCGTAAGATAGTCTTTGAAATATCAAGTGGTCGCTGCTCAGCGACGATCTAAGACATTTATACAAAAATTGTATGACAAGCATGGTTAGATTACCGAATGTAAGTTTATTTAAGCTATCGAAACGGCAGATACTAATATTACACTGCCACGCATGAGGAGGGGAGGAATACCGGAGGTATTACTTCCGTCCTCATGTCACTCGTGATATTAGTGGCTTTCAATACATATCTATTGCTGAAATTGAGTAGTCATATAGTACTATACACTTGGCGTTTCATGAAGTTAGCGTAATAGAAGAACTATTCATTGTTATGACCATTAGTAAAAATTGTCTTTGTGCAGTTCATCTACATCTGTGTTTTGGTCACAGGGTTTGTTAACATCTACAACAACATGGAAAGTATTACTATTCACAATAAAAAGCTATATACATTAAGTGGAGATGACAGGCATTGTCGCAGAGAAAAAAAAATACACATACATAGAAGTACCTACATAATCCTAAAATGCTTACAAACTATGAAACTGACATGACATTTTCATTATTCTTTCACATGTTTTCCAAATTTTCAATGTCTCTACAAGCTCGATAGGCTTGTGTTTATTTCATCGTAATATTCCTTCTTATTTTACACACATTGTAGATTCGTTTGTGGACACACTGTGCCGTCGAATTGTTTGTCAAGAACCGCTCACGATGGGAGTCCTTTTTCTACCACTTCACTGAATGGAATTTGCCATTTTCCGTCAACTCATGGAATATAGAACATAAATAGAGAATACTCTGCATTAATATTACTTAAAATTATCGGTTTATTTACAATGGGTTCAGGATGGGTAAGGTTCATTTCTTTCTTTCTTTCATTTCGCACTGATTTCTGCTCTTGTTTATGACAGCGGTTAAGCAAATATCAACTTCGTTCTGACCGTGTCAGAAATTTATTCTAGTCGTGACCATTTTATTCTTTGCTTAATACAAATCGTTCTCTTTCAGTCTCTAAAATATGATGTTAGCTATGTACATATACGACAATGTCTTTCAAAATGGTATGAAGTCTCAGTTATTGTCGGAGCGAGCCACGCGGACCCGGCCATCAAAGTTTCAAATATCCATTATTTCGTCATACGCCGCGGCGCGGAAATGTTGACAGACCAGCACCGGCCAGTATCGCGCGCGCAATCGTAGATTGGATGTGTGCTGTGTTGTCCGCCGATAACGTGCTGCGGTTAAAGCATGTTGTTTGAGGATTGCTACTGTTGCTTCACCGAGGGTGCCTGCACGAAGTCATCTCGTCGTACCACTTGTCAACTGTCCGTAAAGGACTCACAGGTAAGTGAAAAGAAGTTATTTTGCTGGCTTGCTAGGGCTGCATGGCGAACGATACTTATTCACTGACCGTTGCACGTGTTAAAAATAAAACTAATACACACAAGGTTTGATATAAAGAACCGTGACACAGACTCGCATTTCGACGCACAAAGTTTCACTTTAACTTTGATAGGCGTTCGTGAACTAAACGCCGTGTTTCATCTCACTTTCTCTTTGCAAAAATAACACTTTCACAGGAGGATAACAAGATACCTTGACTAATAATACAGGGTGATTCAAAAAGAATACCACAACTTTAGGAATTTAAAACTCTGCAACGACAAAAGGCAGAGCTAAGCACTATCTGTCGGCGAATTAAGGGAGCTATAAAGTTTCATTTAGTTGTACATTTGTTCGCCATTTTAGCCAATAAAGTTTTTGGTCCCTTTTTCTTCGAATGTGCTACTGTAACTGGACTACAGTATCTGGAGATGTTAGAGAATTGGCTGTTCCCTCAGCTCGAACAAGAAGCACAACAATTCATATTTCAGCAGGATGGAGCGCCACCACATTGGCACTTATCTGTCCGTAACTACCTGAACGTCAACTACCCGAGGCGATGGATCGGCCGCCAGGCAGCCCGTGACAGAGCACTTCATCACTGGCCTCCAAGAAGCCCTGATCTTACCCCCTGCGATTTTTTCTTATGGGGGTATGTTAAGGATATGGCGTTTCGGCCAACTCTCCCAACTACCATTGATGATTTGAAACGAGAAATAACAGCAGCTATCCAAACTGTTACGCCTGATATGCTACAGAGAGTGTGGAACGAGTTGGAGTATCGGGTTGATATTGCTCGTGTGTCTGGAGGGGGCCATATTGAACATCTCTGAACTTGTTTTTGAGTGAAAAAAAACCTTTTTAAATACTCTTTGTAATGATGTATAACAGGAGGTTATATTATGTTTCTTTCATTAAATATACATTTTTAAAGTTGTGGTATTCTTTTTGAATCACCCTGTATTTACATAGTTTACTTATATACACATATACATTCTTAATCTAATGGTCACGTCCTGTAAAGAAGTGCTGTCGATCATTTTCTTTGTCGCTCTCTTTTGCCTACCAGTTAAAATTTACATCTTCCACTTAAGACTCAATCTCCTCTTATAAACTCAGCTACCAGTTTCATTTATTCTTTACCGTCAAATTCTTATTACATTTTTAATTGTCCCAAAGACAAACTAATTGACCTCCTCTTTGATAACACGCCTCTTTTTATCACTCTTTTCATTATTGGTCCATTAACTTGTGCTTATTGTGTTATTTAAATTGAGGACAGCCTCCAGACGGAGATACTGCCTCCTTTCCATGCTGAATACTATGCGCTTAAAAATACACGGGTGATGACTAACTAATCGCGCGTTACGAAGACAACAAACTCAATTGCATGCCAAGTAAGTGGCTTGACTCTAATTGGCTTCAGCAAGCAAAATTTAACTGATCTCGTCGCGAACCTGCGCGCTTTTCATATGAGCTGCTTCGCCCAGACAGTACAAGTAAACCTTTACGAGCTGATCCTTGGAATAGAATGTTTGAAGGATTATCAGGGGTCGGTATTTTGGATAAGATTTTATAAAGAAACACAAAAGTCGGCCTTTCAATAATCTGGACATTATAAAAATTATCATGCTAAACAAGAAACACTTATATGCGAGAGCTTATGCTGCTGCAATTGCTTTTTGCATTTCATTCACTTAGTCACTTAGAAAATATAATTGATTCATTTACATGCTTCTATGCATGTGCTTGTTTGACCAATTATTTACTTGGTTACTTGACTCTGCAGCCTTCTACAAGAAGCTGTCATCCTTTTTTTCCCCTTAATACTGTTGTGAGTTTTGCATCACTTCTTGGCGGGAAGAGCAATGACTTTTCAAAAACTTAAGTACTGTAAGTGATAGTTTATATGTCGCCTGAAATCGTTTGCAGAAGGCATAGCGTTCTCAAGATTAAGAACAGAGTTCGCATCGCCTTTTAATTTATTTGTGTCGTGTTCATGTTCGATCACGACCGGATATGAGACATAGCAACTACGAACAGAGAAACCTAAGGGACCAGACAGAGCTGGAAATTTTCTTTGCTATACTACACCACACGTTAAAAGAAGTTGGATTTAAATCACAAACAAGGTAAATGGCAATGCGCCTTCTGCCTTAACTACGACGTTTGCCGACATGCAGTCGGTCCCTGGTAGCTGCATGAAAACTATAAAAACACCATTATTTCTGTTGCCATTAGTAGGAGATGGATAGCATAGAAATACTTTAAGTAATAAGCAGGCACTACAGCATTTGAGAACATAATAACGAATTTAATTACCTTAGTCAGTATTGCTAACAATAAGCTCCGTACAATTTCAATTTTCTATCTTGCTGGCTGTTTCTTTAAGTAAAGTCCTTTAACATCTTCGATATTTCATCCTAGATGCACACATAAATTCTTACATAGCACTGAACAATAGTAATATTTATAATAACTAATTAGTGATTGCGGACCACGCCACATACGCTTCCGCCGTCTTTAAAAAATATATCAGGACTGTGGTAACAGAAGAGGATTACAATTCTTCAGCTGTCAAAAAATAAGAAACACATCGATACCATTTATGGTGGTCGCTGCTCAGCGTCGATCTCACAAATTCTTACACAAATTGTATGGATTTTATGAGCCTGCATGGTTAGATTATCGAATGTAAATTTATTTAAGCTATCGTTTAAATTTATCGATTTTCAAGTAGGAGAAACGAAGGCATATACTCTACTGGTTCAGTACATAATTAAAATATAACATGTAAGCAACCGCCAGCAATTTACTCTAAAACTATGTCTACTTCATTTGATTCCAATGGGTAACTTCTCTGACAGCCCTTATTCGCGTGTTCATATTGCTGCACAACCTTGAGTTCCATAAATTCATTTGCCGTTGCAGTGACTATGTGTTATTACAGTGTGATAGTTCTCATTTTTTTGTGTTGCAAAAGCGAATCGTAACCGATAATTGCTGTTTCAGCTACGGATACACAGAAATTATGGCCTTTCATAAAAAGAGACAAAACAGATGACGAAGCATTCTGCAAATATGGTTCCTTTTATTTTTCAGTTACGTATGGTGGGAAATCTGTCATAGGTCGTATTTTAAGACCCAAAAGCACAAAAGAAGAGCTCAGGGAGAAGCATCCAGTACAAGACTCACAGACTTTCTTTTGTAAAGCTGGATACAATAAAGCAAATGCTCAATGTTACCGCTGAACTGACAAAAGCATTTAAGTCACTTGATTACACGACCAAATAGTGTTCAGCTTTTTGATTGCTAAAAAGCAAAGTGTTGTAAGAATTGAAGTCACAGCAGTTATCAAACTTTTTCTTGCTCCTCATCCTGTATCCATTTGAAATCTGGACTTGGAAAAAAAAAGTCGTTTCAGGGACTAGCAAATTATGGCGTCAATCATAAACCATTGAAATTATTTCCTATATTATTCAGTATTTTGATGCAGATGAAGGGATAAAACCTAAAATAATTAAGCTCCCTTCTGTACAAAATGAAACACCAGAGACAATATCCAACTTACGCATTTCAGCTCTCACAGATGTTGAAGTTAATTTTAACAAATGTGTAGCATTTTTCGGCGACAACTGCAATGCCAATTTTGGGGGTTGAACCGCAGAGGTGAAAACAACATATTTGGTCTTTTAAAAACGAAACTCGGGAAGAACCTGCGAGGAGTGGGCTGTTAACCACACTCTGATGCAATTTTATCAATCGATATCGAGTTAATAGTGATAAACTTTTAAACTACTTTTCCTGTACACAATCGAAAGACGTAGCGAAGGAGGGAATCCAGGGACCGGGGCACCCTACACCTAAATGAAATTACACACCACCTAGTTGCCGTATAGAGAAACTGAAAGATATTTTGATTTTTATACTTATATGGAGATGGTGTCTGTTATTTCGGACATGTCCGAAAGGACAGGCACCATCTCCATATAAGTATATAATTCTGACAATACCGGCCGTGACCTCCGTATTCTGTGCGGATGCACTCATATTCCCTGAACTCTTACTGGGCTTGGTAAGAATGTCTTCCACGAGTAATGAGTGTGTTGGGGTGGGACGCTACGAATGTAGTGTGTGGACATAGAAAGTGAGGATGCCGATTCTCAGTCCCCCAAATTCGCCAGTTTTGCTTACTGACGAATCCGTCCAAATGAAAGGGGCTTCGTCGCTAAACCAAACCACACATTGCATACTAATTTCCACCATGCTCCATGGCCAATAGTGCAGTTTGAAGATTCTAATGCAAACCATTCAGAAGTTATGACGATTTTACGAGGCGCGTTTTTTTTTTAAAATTGGTTGAGAGGCATGATACGTGTTTGAACAAACTTGGTAACTATGTCGAAAAATAGAGTGAAGTATGTACTTTCTGAAAATAAATTTACTTTTTTGAAACAACTTTTCATTGTGTACTTGTGTTCAAATGGACCTTACTTAAAAAAAAAAAAAACACGCCTCGTATTTCATACTGTTCAGTAACTGTCGCCATGCATTTTCGCGCGGTCGCAGCGCCGTACTGCGTTCGTCACAGTTCGCTCACGGAGGACGCCGCCTAACACACGAGGCACGACAAACAAGTGATGTGACACGTGGTGCGTCAGACACGTGGCGATGACGTGTCACGTGCGTTACTCGACACTAAAAGAGGAGAGAATAGTTAGTAACGTGCCACCACATCTTCTTCGGACGACGAAACTTTCCTGACTTCGATCAACTTCATTAACAATGATCAACAAATGTTAAAACTTATTGTTAGGTACATTCTTTCATTAATGTTGGAAGGTATGGCTGCAACAGTGATGGGAGAGTATTAAAAGAAATCTGTTCTGAAGCTATATTACATCTGTATTATGGTGTCAGTTCGAAAGTGTCCAGGTGTGTGCTTTATTTAACTCAAAAACACAACATGTTTGGAAAGACATGATCCCTTATCAAGTTCTTAAAAATATTACGCGATGCTGTAATCATAATGGAATCATGTCCCTCCCAATCATCTTGTGACTTGAAATGAAATAAAGCACACATCTAGACAACTGGTGCGTCATATTTTCTATTCTGATAAAGTTCTTTTGGTAAAGTCTTGCTTACGGGTGAGAACACACTTCCAGATCCTACGCCTTTGCAGAAAGAAGATTTGCAAATTTCCTTGTTATTTTACTACGTAAAAGCTTTTGGTCTCAAAAAACGCAGTATGGTAAGGACAGAACCTCATAGACAATTAACTGATGAAAGGTGAATGTTTAATGATACATTAGCTAGAGGAGTATATACAGGACGTCCCACATAAAACCGGTACGCCGGACCTACCAGTGAATCACCTCTGGTCGAATTGCTTGTGAAGTGGCAACGCTGTTTCGAAAGTTGGCTACACTGCATTTTATCAGAAAGTTGAGTGCAGCTGTGTGCTTGTGCGACAGTTGTTGTGAAAAGCCCAAATTGTTACAGAAATGGAGCAGATTGCATAGAACAGCGAATTGATATTGTGGATTGTTACATAAACACAGGCACCGTCAAGAAACGTAACGAAATGTTTCAAGCGTACGATCCTCATAGGAAACTCCTCACGACCAGGACTGTTGAAGAGCTATACAAAAAATGGAGGGCTGTAGGACCCGTTTAGAACGTGCAGAGAAATACGCCACCGACAGTGAGGATCCTGAAACTATAGAAAAAGAATCGTATTGACATTACGAGAAGTCTCCGCAAGTCGCTAAGGAGGTTATCACAGCAGGTTGGTGTATCTTGTACATCGTGCACTAAAAGATATTAAATTAAAAGCGCATTTGAACAGCCAATGTACCGTGGTTGTGTGGCTACGGTGTTGGACTCCGAACTGTAAGATCTGTGTTCAAATCTCTGTCGTGCTCCATATTCTTTTTAGCAAAATTATGACCGAGCGAGGTGGCGCAGTGGTTAGCACACTGGACTCGCATACGGGAGGACAGCGGTTGAATCCCACGTCCGGCCATTCTGATTTAGGTTTCCCGTGATTTCCCTAAATCGCTTCAGGCAAATGCCGGGATGGTTCCTTCGAAAGGGCACGGCCGACTTCCTTCCCCCTTCTTCCCTAATCCGATGAGACTGATGACCTCGTTGTGTGGTCTCCTCCCCCAAACCAACCCAACAAAATTATGAACTGTCCGCCAAGTCAATGGCATGTCTACTAGATGTATTCAGATATGCATCTATGTTGTCGTGTAACGTCCGTTTGCAACAGCGAGTTGTAAAGAAGGGATCTCCTATTTGTTGTACGCAGGTACCACATGTTATGATCCTTGCGTTCCGTTATGGAAGTTTTGATTCTTGAATTCCTTTGTTGTAACTTAGTTCACACCCATTTATTTGTTATTTCTATTTCTGTGAGAGGTCTATGTGGCATTTCGTCTGCTCTCACTAATCCCCACATCTACTTGCAACGGTAATATATTCTTACCACGTGACTAAAATTTATAACCAATGCATAGTATGACAACTGTCAAGACTACAGAAGGAGCACCGACACGACACTGAGTTGACGGACAGTTCATAACTTTTTGAAGAAAAAAAAGGTAGGGGTAAGAGGGAGAATTGAAAAGAGATCTCCCCTTTAACAGTCAAACGTCGTGACCACATAACTACGACCACATTCCTACACAGGCCTGGTCAATGTTGCACATCTTATGCTTTGACCATTCACAGTTTCCCTTTTGCTTCTGTTTTCACAGTTCAATACACCTTCTTCCTGTCTTCATGCTTCATCTGTGCTCATTTTTTGACGGACTATCCACTGGGCCATCCTACCACTAGATCAGAGGGGGGTGTTTCCCTTGTGAGTACGCATAACAGTCGCGACACTCCATCTCATCTTCGTTACCCACAGCGATAGCAGCACCCCAAGCAGCCAGTAAGCGACATTTCTGAATACGATATCGGATGAGTGTGAATACCAAGTTTATAATGATATGTAACATAGCTTTTACCATAGGGAGTATATGTAGTGCTATAAAAATAGTCAACAACTAAAAAAGTCACCATAATTTTGTTGTTATTCTTTAGTTTCTTACTACAGAAGGAGCACCGACACGACAGTGAGTTGACCGACAGTGGAGGTGCGAAACAGTACATTACGGGACAGTTTATTACGATTCTCTTGCAACGTACAGATTTAATGAATAATGTCGTTTCTCTCTCATAACAAAAAATTGCTAGTAAATACCAGAAGACATTACGTTTTGCACAAAGACGTCGTATATCCACACAACAAAGTGGAGTTTTGTTTGCTAAACTTCGAGCCATATCAGTGACTGTGGAAAGTAGGAAAACTGTATAGAATATAATACCTACACTGTTTAACTTACCAAATAAGCTACCACACAAGTAGCTTAAGGAGAAACCATGCAAACCTGATGTAGAACGTTAAAAGCAATAAAACTATTTCCCAAAACAAAAGAACCAATTCCACAATTGTTCCCTAAATCTGAGCCACAAACGGCAAGAATCTTAAATACATTCGCTTCTGAAGCAAAAGGAATTACATTTATAAAACTATTAGTGTATTAGAATGTCGAGTGAAGTGCAAGAATGGGCGAATCATTAGACTCTCCAAATCTTTTTTAATGTTACAGGAAGTGTCTATGATAACAATTACTGACAAGAAGAGAAATATTAACTTCTATGCATGTAATGTGCGTTTACCTTCTCTTTTTTCCAGCGGAGTAAGCTGCAACTATACACATATTCGAAAGGAAATTTCCTCAATATTAAGTTGTATACACTGAACCAGTGCGATTCAGCTGTTTTTACGCGTATTTCACGATAATTCATGTCTTTTGGTAATTTACTAACCCATAGACCGCAATAATATAACGACTATTTCGCTCATTAAGTAGAAAATAATAACAAACGATATCACGTGACTGTTTATTTCTCACCACATGGAGAGCTAGTGTCGCTCCAGCTTTCAAACGGAACAACTTCCACAACAGAGTGTGTCGTGACTGCATGTACTAGGCTGTGCTACACCACAGGATACATATAATGCGACCGGTTGGCACGAATCTTGATTGACACTGTGACTCGTGTAGCATGACCTACATCAGTCCCTTTCGTGAAAGCGGAGTGTCATCTTGGAAACTGGCGGGAAAATATCCTAACCAGGTGGAAGAGGTTGTGGAAGCATGTCGTCGTTTTATGTTGGACAGTTGTTGCAACCCCGATTGATGGTTCAAATGGCTCTGAGCACTATGGGACTTAACATCTGAGGGCATCAGGCCCCTAGAACTTAGAACTACTTAAACCTAGCCTAAGGACATCACACATATCCATGCCCGAGGCAGGATTCGAACCTGGGACCGTAGCGGTCTCGCGGTTCCAGACTGAAGCGCCTAGAAGCGCTCGGCCACAGCGGCCGGCCAACCTAGGTGGAGGCTGTGGCGCTGGTGCGGGCAGACGCTGCGGTCTCGAAGCTCCCACGGTTGATGGTGCTTCGTAAATACTGTACACAGGATTCACGCGGTCGATTGACATAGTTGTGGACTTGTTTACGGCAATGTCTAGCAAATTCATATCTTTTATTAAGAACGACACAGGCCAGGATAAGGATGTTGCAAACGTCGCTCTCGCCACCATCAGTCCGGAACATTAAGTGCGAGTTGCTGTCTAGATCGCTGTGCACGTAAGTGGTCAGCGCACTGTTCCTAGAAGTCCCGGACACTAGCATCTGAGCGACAGTCTCAAAACTGATGTAGTGACTCCGGCTGATCTCTGTAGAGAATTGGCGTCGATAAATCCTCCAGGAAGACGCAATGTTTCGTCACAGACTAATTCTGCGGCCAAGGAGTCGATGTCGGACTCGCAAGTAATTTTTAGTCCGACGAGAACCGTCGGACGGACCGACGTCCAGGAAGTTCATCAGTATAAGCCACCAGGCAATGAAACCAATGCTCGATCGTAGCACTACTCACAGGACGGTAGCTGGTGATCTCGTGACGTATGTACCCACAGAACTTTGCCTGCTGTGCGTACAGATCAGATCTGAATGGCCGGCCGCAGTCAGTACGTGTTGCGAGCACCCGAATATTCCAGAATGAAATTTTCACTCTGCAGCGGAGTGTGCGCTGATATGAAACATTCCTGGCAGATTAAAACTGTGTGCCCGACCGAGACTCGAACTCGGGACCTTTGCCTTTCGCGGGCAAGTGCTCTACCAACTGAGCTACCGAAGCTGCAGAGTGAAAATTTCATTGTGGAAACATCCCCCAGGCTGTGGCGAAGCCATGTCTCCGCAGTATCCTTTCTTTCAGGAGTGCTAGTTCTGCAAGGTTCGCAGGAGAGCTTCTGTAAAGTTTGGAAGGTAGGAGACGAGGTACTGGCAGAAGTAAAGCTGTGAGTACCGGGCGTGAGTCGTGCTTCGGTAGCTCAGTTGGTAGAGCACTTGCCCGCGAAAGGCAAAGGTCCCGAGCTCGAGTCTCGGTCGGGCACACAGTTTTAACCCGAATATTGCTAGCCACGCTGATGTGAATGTGCGGCTAATGATTCCGCAGAGGTGTTTCCTCCAGACAGTACGTAAAACGATCTGTCGTGATGAGGAAATACTGCTGGCCATGTAACAGAGGAAACAGGCCTACAACATCGTGGTGTTCACGTGCAAAACGTGTAGTTGCATCTGGAAAATCATCAACGTCTACATGCGCGCACATGACGTGACACGTTACATGTCCGTGTCCACTCCCAACAGTCTATCTCCATCCGAGACCATACAAAACAGTGCGACACTAAGCCGAAGATTAGACGCACTCCAGGGTGGGGCAGATCGTGAAAATTGTCGAAAACTTGCCGTCGAAATGCGAGTCGGTAGGAATACGCGCAATCTTCCTTGCGAAACTTCACAGTGTATTTGGACATCTTCACCACGAGAGTTGACAAGTTATTAACTTCGTACCTGACGTGGCATCTTTGATGAAGGTCTGGAGCTATTGGTCACCCCACAGAGCCTTGGCCAGTTCCGAAAAGTCAATTGTACCTAGCACACTGTTGACACGCGAGAGAGCCAGCTGCTGTGGCCGAGCAGTTCTAGGCGCTTCAGTCCGGAACCATGCTGCGGCTACGGTAGCAGGTTCGAATCCTGCCTCGGACATGGATGTGTGTGATGTCCTTAGGTTAGTTAGGTTTAAGTAGTTCTAAGTTCTAGGGGACTAATGACCTCAGATGTTAAATCCCATAGTTCTTAGAGCTATTTGAATCATTTTGAACACGCGAGAGACAATCAGCCGCTACATTGTCAGTGTCAGAAGAGTTACAAGATGCTACTCCTAGCGGGTGTAAAATGAATGTGCACAACGGAAATACGGAACGCGAAAATGAAGATTTGGCCGTGTTTGACTACCCCCTGAAGCAGATCTGAGGATCTTTTAATGGTGATTATCTCCTCCTTCTTGCACTTTAACATGTAAATTACAACATAAACATAAATGAATGATTAGGGAACTAGTAGCTACCAAATTATAAATGCTGTTTCCGCTTATACATTTATTGTAGATTAAAACCCCTTTATATTACAAGTGTTTATATGTCTATGTCCAATGGACATAAAGGGATATAAATTAATTTCCTAACTAATGTGATTGATCAATTGCCCAAATCTGCCCCTTTCATGGCCACGTGATCTAATATAAGTAACGCGAGACGACTGGCATCATCTACATACCAAGCACTAGAAGACACTACTTTCAGAGATGATCTACAGTGGTGTGCAACCTCAGTGGGAATAAAATTTTCGTGATCACAGCTGTTTAGCTTTATAGTCCTAATAAGCCGAAGCAATTAGCAATATCACCATATGTACTGCGTCCGGTGCGTAGGAGCGATGGTTCTCGTACACGTGTGCGACAACGGAAGAACTCCAGCCACAAAATATATAAAAAAAACTAATTTAAACATTAGTACGGGACAAGATGGTCCTCTGACTAGTATAATCTAATACTGTCTTCTCCTCTCTGTGTTCTACAGACGAGAAACGCAAACTCGCAGCCACAAGGACAGAGTTCAGACAGCGTCTCAACGTGAGTACAGGCAGAAGTAGTGCTCTCAATCACTGAACGCTGCGTACTCAACGACGACTCCCAACCCGGAGTCCAGAATCGTATAAGTTAGCAACAGTACAGTGCCTAACTGTTCTAACTGTAAAATATTCTGAGAGCCCATCTGTACCAACAAAAGCTGATGCTGAGCGACTGTCCAACACGGACGCTCAAAAGACCTGTCCTCTCTTCTCCACGGCTGGCTTCGCAGCAAAGCTCGGGTCCCCTCCCCCCTAACTCAGAAGGTGAATCTTATTCTCGAAACCACAGAATATTCTCCCTCTCTACAGATTCTTCCGAACGCCGACCAACTATCTTTTAGTCTCTCGTCGTCCAGCGCGGAGATTTTGCGAGGAAATACCTATACTCGTACAATGGTACGCTTCTCAGAGTAAAAAGTCCTCGGAAATAGCCCAGCCTGTGATTTGTGAGGTGATCTTCGTTCCTCTCTGCTGCGTCCAAGATTTTCAGTTTCCAAAGTATTTTCCAGTTATCCTTCCGGCCCCACTACAATACTGGCCGGCCGCTGCTGCATTGTGCTTCCGCGCTTAGGTGCCCAGACCGTCCACCTTGGCACTTCCTGTGTGAAGCAGGTCCAACACACCTGTGCGGGCTTTTCCACCTAGGACTTGAGTTACGCCTGCCATTTCATTTCCACTGGCTTTACAACCTCTACTAGTACAAGCAATCATTCATTACGCCAGTTTGATAATAAGCGTTAGCAATTATTTACGAGGTATACGTAGCAATGTCAGTCTTCTTTAAATATTCATATACACGATGTACAACCTACCAAATGATACCTAATTCTGGTTGTAAAGCACGGCAAAGTATGTAGATGAGTGCTTGTAAGGTGCGAAATTATAGTCACCATACAGTATGTCTAATGTTCGTAGTGAATTGGCTTATAATCTCCAGATGTGATGAACTCTTCTCGTGTGGTCAGCTGAGTGGTGGCGTCGTCTTGTCGACCAAAGTCCCTTTAGGCTTACAGACACCAGGCATCTACAGTATTGAGTGTGAATGTGGAAGGCAGTACATGAGACAAACACAACAGTGTGTATCACAGTGCTGTACGGAGCACATCAGAAACGTGCGCATAGGACAAATAAGCAAGTCTGCGGGAGCAGAGCTTTGCGTTAACAAGGGGCACACCTTCAACATTGAGGAAGCGAAGAAGGTATGCAGTGCTAGCGGATTCTGGGACGTCTGCCCAACAATCTGGTCAACCAGGATAGCGGATTTCAACTTAGCGCAGCGTGGGATTCCACAGTTGAGAATGTACGTCAGTAACGCTCTGCTATGAAGATGGCGGCGTCCGCGGACAAAATGGACAGCGACCAGGAGTTGACGCCCGGACCACAGCAGCGCCGTCATCTCCCACCAACGGCCGCTCTGTGATCCGCTACTACCGGCCGCGCCGCTCGGCCCTCGGTTCTGGAGGCGCGTGATTGGTCCGCCTGCAGAAGAGGACAGCGGTCAAGTAACTATATACACATGTGGAGCACATGGCTGGCCGCTCATTCCGGCATTCCCGGCATTCCGGCATTCTCGCTCGCCGCGCCAACATGTCTGGACGCCAGGGAAGACGAGGAGAACAAGCTGCCGCAATCGTTAGCCTCCTGGGCCAAGCGCTTGGACTGGACAGCGAGCAGAAGAGGAATAAACCTTTACAGTGCTTCCGCTGTCAGAAGTTGGGGCACTTCGCCGTGGACTGCACAGGAGTAGTCGCGTGTTTGAAGTGTGCAAAGCCGCACCTCACTCGCGACTGTAAGAAGCCCAGGGAAGCCGCTGCTACATGTTGTAATTGCGGCGGTTCCCACGCCGCCAACCACCGTGGCTGCAGTTATCTTAAGAGCCGTGGCCGCGGGAGGGAGCGGAACACACACCGACGGCGAACCACTGCGCAAGAAGAGGTGACAAGGAATCAAGAAGCGGCAAAATCTCTACCCGCGCATCACGCCACTGGCACTTTTGCCGGTGCTGCCGCGGGTGGAGGGCTGTGCTGCTGCAATCCCTACAGCATTCACAAGATCGACGATGCTGTCGCCAACGCAGTTGCTGCTCTCAAATCTGCCATGGCAGGTGAGAGGGCCGCACTTCGGGCCGATGTGGACGAGGTACGCCTCCAGCTCGCGCAGCTTCGCGAGTTGCTGGCCTGTAAGTCTCGCAAGGGGCGAGAGGTTACGACTGCCACCATCGCCACGCAGACGGACGCTCCCCCGGCTCCTGCGGTAACGCAGGGCGCTGTGGGGGTGCCCATGGAGGTGGCAAACAAGATGTCTGCCCCCTCCTCGAAGGAGGAGGCCCAGCGGAAGCAAGATTCCGAATCATCTCCACCAGTAATACGGGATGACGTGACCAAAGGCATCGAAACGCCTGCCTGCCCTTCCGCGGACAAGGCGGGATTGCCGCTGCTGGGAGAAGAAGTCACAACAGCTGCGCCCATCCAAGACCTGGACACAGAAGAGGTAGTCTACACGCCGCCTGCAGAGACAGAGATCACTGCGCCTGAACTGCTGAAGATGGTCGCAAAATCATTGCGTAACAAGACGTTCGCGCATCACAATACCCCGTACCCCTTTACCGCCTCCAATGTTCCTAAACCACCTCTACCCCATAAGCCTTATGATTTCGGATGGGCAATTGCAAATCTGACCGCCGTCATTCCCAAGAGGGACTTGGACCTTATAAACCGCTTCCCTATTTTTACCGATTATGACTGGCAGCGTATAATCGCTGTTATTCCGAGAGTTAAGCAGAAGAAGAACAAACATTCCTCTTCCTCTCGCCGCTAGTTTTCTAGCACTCTTTGTATTTTATCCTGCCGAGCTCAGACAAGTTTTAGCAAACCCTTTTTTATCCCAGCCAATTTTACCTTTATACTTGTGGAGTAAATGTCAATTGACAACAGACTCCAATATTGTAGACCACCTCAGAGGAGGTTATCCATACCAGAGAGCTGCAAGCAAAATGGCTGGCCGCTGCCTCCAAGATGGTGCCTGTTAAGTCTTGTAGCGCTTGTTCTACTGTTTCGGCAGTAGGTGGCGGAGCGGGAGCGATATCAGATGCGACAGTTTCTCGGTATCGCTCACAGTCTGTACGTTTGTAAGATGTCTGGTACCATGGGAGTCCTACCCATTCTCCGACATCGACCTCTAGAATCACTGGGTTGTGGTCGGAGGACATTCTATTGATTTTCCTTGCGGCCACAAACCTTGCGATCCTCCTAGTGAGAGCTATGTCTAACACGTCGGGCCTGCCTCCACAAAGGGGTGGCCCACCGCCGCAAATACAGCTCGCGGAACACTTGCTAGCTCAAATTCGACATAAGAACAGAGTGGCAAAAGAGTGGAAGATCACCAGAAATCAGGCCACCGGAAAGCTGCTCAATCGTCTACAGAGAGAACTGAGGGTAGCGCTCAATGAGTACAGAAACCAGCAAAGGCAAAACCGCCTCACAGCTCTCAAAGTAGACGATCATACACTATGGCAAGCAACCAAACAGTTCACAAAACGACGCGCTACGATGCCGCCACTGCACGGCGAGCGGGGTCTGGCCTACAGCCATGCTGAGAAGGCCAACGCCCTCGCCGACTCCTTCGAGAAGCAGTTCCAAGAGGCAGACCCTCAGGATGAAGAGCATGAAGAGGTAGTCAGTCGTCAACTGGCTGTCCTCCTCAATGCTGAGGAGGACCCAGAGGACGAACCCACACTTTTCGCCCCCGAGGACGTGGCAAAAGTAATTAGGTCAGTCCCCACAAAAAAGGTGCCAGGACACGACAGTAGCACCAATCAGTTAGTCAAAAATCTCCCACCCACGGCGATCACACACCTCGCGAACGCCCTCAACGAGATTACTCGATCCCGCGAGTTTACAGCTTGCTGGAAACATGCGGAAGTGGTCGCGATTCACAAACCAGGGAAAGACCCTCTATTCTCCGTCAAAGTAGAAACTACCACCTCCACCAAAAGGCGTAATCGTGCTGGGATGCCACAGGGGTCGGTCCTGGGGCCCGTTTTGTACAGTCTGTACACTGTGGACACACCAAAGGCCCCCCTGGTGCACACTGCACAGTATGCAGACGACACAGCCTTCTACACAAGAAATGCGAACAAGGACCTGGTCATCCATAGGCTACAAAGGGTTTTAGGTGACACAGAAACTTGGCCCTGTCGCTGGCGTATCACAGTCAACTCTGAAAAGACACAGGCTATCCTGATTACCCGCAGGCTCGGAAGGCGCGAACCTCCTCAACGCCCCCCTCCATCTTCACCTAAAATGAACCCAGCCCCCTGACGCAGAACCTCCAAGTACCTTGGCGTAACCTTGGACTTCACCTAAAATGAACCCAGCTCCCCTGATGCAGAACCTCCAAGTATCTTGGCGTAACCTTGGACTCTCGTCTTACGCGGAAACCCCACATAGACGAGGTCCACAGAAAGGTCTGCGGCAGAATGTCCATCCTATACCCAATCCTGAACTCAACCAGCTCCCTTCCCTACCCACTAGCAGTAAATGTGTAACAGGCCCTGATCTGGCCGGTAATCGAATATGCATGCCCCGTCTGGGGATACGCGTCAAAGCAGCATCTGGACCACCTCCAGAGGCTGCAAAACCATGCCCTCAGGAGGGCACTGCACCTACCTATGGAATTCCCCACTGATGATCTGCACGCCGCTGCCGAAATCCCACTCCTCAAAGAAAGATTCCAAAATCTGGCAAGGGCTTTCTACGAGAGCTCCTCCAGATGTGGAAATAACCTCATCCACTCCTTAGGTCGGTATGACATGTCCCGCGACAAGCACAAACGCCCTATGACGATCTTCGACGACTAAGTCGAAGAGAACATCCCTATATCCAAATCCTAATCCTCTTCCCGCCTCCAAAATAACAATCATCTTGCCAACCTCAGGCCAGTACCAGACACAAACAGAACATTCATCACATTTCACAGACACAAAAAAAAAAAAAAAAAATAAAAAAAAAAATAAAAAAAAATCACAGATAAATTTACACACACAAGTACACAGAGGAGTAAAAGCCGCAAGCCTACAAATTCGCCCACAGGCTTCCCCAAAGAGGGGAAAGTATTAGATGAGAGCAGCAGTGGCTGGCGGAGGCAAGGGAGACGAAGCCAAGGAGAAGTCAGGATTCCGCCTTCTCGCCGTCCTACTGGAGCATCTGGCTGATGAAGTGCGAAGCGGAAAGAAGAGCGAGAAGAAGAAGAAGATGCAGCAGTGCTACAACTGCCAACTTCTAGGCCATGTAGTAAAGTCCAGTGGCAACGTGGTCGCATGCATGAAATGTGCAAAGGCACACGATACACGCGACTGCAATAAGCCGCGAGATGCTGCTCCGAAGTGCGTCAACTGTGGTGATGCACATCCTGTAAATCATCGTCGTTGTAGCTATATCAAGAATTGGAGCAAGGAGAACAAGAAGACTGGGGCCATTAAACCTGAAGAGGTGGCCCAACAAGACAAAGCGGCCGCCCCGCCCCCTATCCAAGAAGGGGAAGCGGGCCGTGCCGCCGCGAAGAAGAAGACTACTACGATAGTTTTCGTGAATCATTACAGAAAGCCACAGACGATGCCGTCGCTGCGCTCAAATCCGCCATGGTGGAGGAGAGGGCGGCCCTGAGGGCGGAACTGGAAGAGGTGCGCAGTCAGATGTGCCAATTGACGGAAGCCTTGACTCTCGCAACTCGCAAAGGAGAAGTGCCGACCCTCACCAGGAAAGGGATAGATGCGGAAACCCAGATGACGGCCTCCCTGGCCGACGCTGAAACGCAGGTTGCTGGAGAGGTGGTCGAGGAAACAGAGGAGGAGGCACAGCAGCTGGAAGAAGAGGGCGAAGAAGCAGCACAAGTCGTTGCTACGGTTGAAGAAGAGGCTTCCAAACGCGACCACCTGCAGCTGCCGGTAAACCCGAAAGCAGCGAAGATGGTGACGGTCATGTTAGCGAAGTCACTGCGAGGTGGTACGTACCTGCTGTACCTCAACCTTCCATACCCCTTTACCCCTCTCGATGCTCCCAGACCCTCTCTTCCCCACCAACCATACGATTTCTGTTGGGCAGCCGCAAACCTGCACAACATCGTTTCCAAGGAAGACCTAGCCCTGATCAATTCTCATCCCATCTTCACGCCCCGGGATTGGCAAATCTTGGGTGTGGTGCCAAGAGCGAGGACTAAGAAGAAAAATCGCAAGTCACACTAGCACAACCACTTATTCAATCCTGCCTTGCTCAGGCAAGTTCAGTCTTTTCCCTAGTCCCAGTAATTATCCTCACCCCATCATTTTTGGAGTAGATGTCAAATGACAAAGGCTGCACATTTTAGGCAATCTCTGGGAGGCTGTCAGTCATAGAGAGCAAGGAGGAGCATGCCAACACCTCGCCTAAGGATGACAGGTATGAAACTCATCGAAACGTTGCGACGACACCACCACTCGGCTGATCACCCGAGAAGAGTTCGTTACTGGACTACCTTAACAAAGCCTGCAATCGCATTTAAACTCTAGATTGTCATATTGCATAGGAGTGCAGTTGTTGGTGTTACGCCTGAAGGTGTATATTAGCGGCTTGGGGTGCATCTAAAACGTGAATTCTCTCGCTTCAGTCCGTGACCGGAGCTATTTAACTATCTAGTAAGCGGCCAGGAGTTCATGGACATACACTCCTGGAAATGGAAAAAAGAACACATTGACACCGGTGTGTCAGACCCACCATACTTGCTCCGGACACTGCGAGAGGGCTGTACAAGCAATGATCACACGCACGGCACAGCGGACACACCAGGAACCGCGGTGTTGGCCGTCGAATGGCGCTAGCTGCGCAGCATTTGTGCACCGCCGCCGTCAGTGTCAGCCAGTTTGCCGTGGCATACGGAGCTCCATCGCAGTCTTTAACACTGGTAGCATGCCGCGACAGCGTGGACGTGAACCGTATGTGCAGTTGACGGACTTTGAGCGAGGGCGTATAGTGGGCATGCGGGAGGCCGGGTGGACGTACCGCCGAATTGCTCAACACGTGGGGCGTGAGGTCTCCACAGTACATCGATGTTGTCGCCAGTGGTCGGCGGAAGGTGCACGTGCCCGTCGACCTGGGACCGGACCGCAGCGACGCACGGATGCACGCCAAGACCGTAGGATCCTACACAGTGCCGTAGGGGACTGCACCGCCACTTCCCAGCAAATTAGGGACACTGTTGCTCCTGGGGTATCGGCGAGGACCATTCGCAACCGTCTCCATGAAGCTGGGCTACAGTCCCGCACACCGTTAGGCCGTCTTCCGCTCACGCCCCAACATCGTGCAGCCCGCCTCCAGTGGTGTCGCGACAGGCGTGAATGGAGGGACGAATGGAGACGTGTCGTCTTCAGCGATGAGAGTCGCTTCTGCCTTGGTGCCAATGATGGTCGTATGCGTGTTTGGCGCCGTGCAGGTGAGCGCCACAATCAGGACTGCATACGACCGAGGCACACAGGGCCAACACCCGGCATCATGGTGTGGGGAGCGATCTCCTACACTGGCCGTACACCACTGGTGATCGTCGAGGGGACACTGAATAGTGCACGGTACATCCAAACCGTCATCGAACCCATCGTTCTACCATTCCTAGACCGGCAAGGGAACTTGCTGTTCCAACAGGACAATGCACGTCCGCATGTATCCCGTGCCACCCAACGTGCTCTAGAAGGTGTAAGTCAACTACCCTGGCCAGCAAGATCTCCGGATCTGTCCCCCATTGAGCATGTTTGGGAGTGGATGAAGCGTCGTCTCACGCGGTCTGCGCGTCCAGCACGAACGCTGGTCCAACTGAGGCGCCAGGTGGAAATGGCATGGCAAGCCGTTCCACAGGACTACATCCAGCATCTCTACGATCGTCTCCATGGGAGAATAGCAGCCTGCATTGCTGCGAAAGGTGGATATACACTGTACTAGTGCCGACATTGTGCATGCTCTGTTTCCTGTGTCTATGTGCCTGTGGTTCTGTCAGTGTGATCATGTGATGTATCTGACCCCAGGAATGTGTCAATAAATTTTCCCCTTCCTGGGACAATGAATTCACGGTGTTCTTATTTCAATTTCCAGGAGTGTATATGCCCCTCTTTTGGTGTGATGGTGACAATTTCTGCGAGATGTACGAAAGTGGTAGCCACGAAACATCTGACAACTGCTGCAATGTCCCACCGATAGGCGTTTGGCTTGAGTCTACCACCAACGCCAAGTGTGCATCAAAACTGAGGTGTGCGTGAAGTGCTGTGTTCGCCATACCCTGCTTTGCGGCTTCCAAAGCAGAGCACATCTTCTCAGACCACTGCACTAGGTTACTGCCTCTGCCCTTTAGAGCGGTAAGTGCCGCATTTAATGGTGCCTGCAGCTCCGCTGAGTGCTGTAGATGGTTGCAGTAAAAGTTTTACCATCCCTCGCAGATGGTGTAATTATCTAATTGTGGTCGGACTTGGTACCTGCAGAATGGCTTCCACCTTGTATATTAACGGTGGGGAGCCTGTAGCAGATACCCAGTGGTCTAGGAATGTGATTCGGGTTGGTCAAACATGTACTGCTGCTTAAATACCTCTTTAAGATGCTAGTTGTGTTGATACACGTTAGCCAAATACACAAATTGTCACTGGCTACATGACATATGGATTATACCTTCTCGAACATTGTCTCAAATTCAGCCTTGGCAATGGCCAGGTGGTCGGATGCCGAGTGCCTAGGTCTGCAGGATATCGGCAGACCATCTGTAGTTCTTACAGGCTGAATCAGTTAAAACTTCCAGCTCAAATATTTCAGGAATGGAAAGTGATACAGATGTGCCGTTTTCACAGAATGTATTGGTAATCTGGGATTCGTATTGTTATCCAATACACAGATTGTAATAATTCTTTGAAAGTGTATTTTTTGTGCAAACACACATTTTATAAATGGAACAATGCCTCTTGACATTAACAAACTAAAAGTAGGGTTAATTCGAATGTCAGTAGTGTTTGTTGCAAGATTATAGGGCGAGTAGTTTACGAGATATAGCATTTTGAAAAAGTTTTCACACTGACACTTGTTTGTGCCACTCAACCTGCGCAGTTGCTTGGTACAATGTTGTTACTCGTATGTTTGCTTAAAGTGTGCTTGTGTGTTCCGTGAGTGCATTGTGAGGGGCTAGTCAGTTAATATGTGACAGTCCTAGCAGTAGGTCGTGAGTGGACGAGGGGATTTACCAATGCAGAAGGAGCTGACTTAGTGATTGTATATGGAGAGTATAGGAAGAATGTAGTTCATTCTTGTACGTTATTGCGGTAAGAAATACTAATAGACGTCAACCATCTCGGCTGTTATTTGTCAACCACTTCTATCAGTTACGTGAAAGTGGTACACCTGGACAAGATAACAGAAGGAAACACCTAACGACAGAATAGAGGGAAATTAATGTTCTTGCTGCTGTTGCAGTTGATCCCCACGTTAGCTTCCAAGTGACATGAATGAGGCAAGTGTCCTATGCATTCTCCATCAACGTAAATTCTACCCCTATCACATCTCTCTCCATCAGGAGCTATATGGACACGACTATGAGAATCGTGTTAACTTCTGTACAAGGGCACTAAGACATGACAACCCAGACGTATCATGTATCTTGTTTAGTGATGAAGCCACATTTACCAATCATGTCCAGGTAAACAGCCGAAATATGCACAATTGGTTTGTTGGCAATCCCCATTAGCTTCGTCAGGTGGAACATCTGTGTCCAAGAATTGTAAAAATTGTGTAGGACGGTGAACCATCAGCTTACAGGGTCGTTTTTCATAGAAAGAACACTGAATATGCAAACGTGTTGCAGCATCCTTACAGACGATCTTCCACGGATGCAAGAAGACATTCCTATGAAGACTAGGAGGAACATGTGGTACAAATATGGTGGCTGTCCAGCCAATAGTGCACGAAGTACTACAGCATGTCTTCGCGAACTGTTTTTAAATCGTTGGATTGGACACAGAGGACCTGTACCTTGACCAGCCCGTTCTCCAGATTTGATGCCTGTAGACTTTTTTCTGCGAGGAAAACTGGAAGACGTCATCTACAAGGACATGTCAACTACTCCCGACGATATTAAACGAAGTTTTACTGCTGCCCGCTGGAACATCTTCACTGAAATGCTGGCAAGTGTGCAGTAGTCGCTCCATACTAGTCAGGAAGCATGTATTGCCGCTGATGGTGGTCATTTTGAACACAACCTGTGGTGGTCAATTGTCTCGTTACTGGTCAGAATAAACATAACTAGTTAACTAGTGTATACACTTGTGTTGGTCTTTAGTACATTATGTGATCAGAAGTATGCGGACACCCCCAAAAACATACCTTTTTCATATTACTAGGTGCATTGTGCTTCCACATACTGCCAGGTACTCAGTATCAGCGACTTCAGTAGTCATTAGACATTGTCAGAGAGCAGAATGGGGCGCTCTGCGCAACTCACGGACTTCGAACATGGTCAGGTGACTGTCATTTTTGTCATACTATACGCGAGATTTCCACACTCCTAAACATCCCTAGGTCCACTGTTTTCGATGTGATAGTGAAGGGGATACGTGAAAGGATACGTACAGCACAAAAGCGTACAGGCTGACCTCGTCTGTTGACTGACAGAGACCGCCGACGGTTGAAGAGGGTCGTAATGTGTAATAGCCAGACATCTAACCAGACCATCAGACAGGAATTCCAAACTGTATCAGGATCCACTGCAAGTACTATGATAGGCAGGAGGTGAGAAAACTTGGATTTCATGGTCGAGCGGCTGGTCATAAACCACACATCACGCCGATAAATGGCAAACGACGCCTCACTTGGTGTAAGGAGCGCAAACATTGGACGATTGAACAGTGCAAAAACGTTGTATGGAGTGACGAATCACGGTTTACACTATGGTGATCCGGTGGCAAGGTGTGGGTATGGCGAATGCCCGGTGAACGTCACCTGCCAGCGTGTGTAGTGCCAACAGCAAAATTCGGAGGCAATGGTGTTAAGGTGTGGTCGTGTTTTTCATGGAGGGGAATTGCACCCCTTGTTGTTTTGCGTGGCACTATCACAGCAAAGGTGGTTACACGATAATAATATCCCTGTAATGGACTGGCCTGCACAGAGTCCTGACCTGAATCCTATAGAACGTTGGCGTCGTCCCGGGCCCCACCAACTGACATCGATACCTCTCCTCAGTGCAGCACTCCATGAAGTATGGGTTGCCATTCTCCAAGACACCTTCCAGCACCTGATTGAATGTATACCTGCGAGAGTGGAAGCTACCATCAAGGCCATCATGGGTGGGCCAACACCATATTTTATTCCATCATTACCAATGGAGGGCTCCACCAACTTGTAAGTCATTTTCAGCCAGGTGTCCAGACACTTTTTATCACATAGTGTATATGCCGCACAGGTATTATACAAGTGTCAGTGTGGGAACTTTTCAAAATACGATGTCTCGTGAACGACTCGCCCTAGAATCCTGCAACGAACACCACTGACATTCTTATTTATCCTAATTTTAGTCTACTAAAGTCAATAGACATTATTCCGTTTAAAAAGGGTCTGTTTGCCCAAAAAATACGCATCTAACTGTTATTACCATCTGTTTAGTGCCTAACAATAGGGTGCCTGACTGGAAATCCATTCTGTGAAGACTGCACACCAATAGCACTTTCCATTTCCGCAATATTTGTGGTGCAAGTTTTAGTTGATTCACCCTGTGTATGCTGCACCTTATTGTCAGACACTTGCATAGGTGCACCTACAGGTCTGGTAAACACAGGCCGGCCGCGGTGGTCTAGCGGTTCTAGGCGCGCAGTCCGGAACCGCGCGACTGCTACGGTCGCAGGTTCGAATCCTGCCTCGGGCATGGATGTGTGTGATGTCCTTAAGTTAGTTAGGTTTAAGTAGTTCTAAGTTCTAGGGGACTGATGACCACAGATGTTAAGTCTCATAGTGCTCAGAGCCATTTTGGTAAACACAGGGAACAATCTTCATAGGGAGGTGTACCCCTCATCATATGCCTTTATCAGCTTGGGAGTGTGCACAGTTGCATCACGATGGAATCCTACAGCCGTCAGTCCATGACGCTATCGACCAGCCGAGTGTTGGCCACCTCAGGTACGAGGTGGTAAAGTGACAAGAGATCAGCTCCTATAATGGCCTCCACAATGTCCGTGAATATGAAATCCCACATGACTGGGTGGCGTCATCAAAAATTTAGTTCAATCCACTGTGTTCCGTACATAGAGTTGGAGGAGTTATTAGTGGTGGACAAACAGAATTCTGTCAGCGGTCTGTAACTATGCACTGAAGTGTGAGGTAAGATGTTCAAGTCTGAGCTGCTGTTTGTTAAGTAGTTCTGTTTGCATCTGCTGTCACTGATGAAGAGTGTTGTGATTTAATCAGTTCCACCTACAGCTGACTGACTGCTGCTGGCGTTTGGGAATCAGCAGGTTCTTGTACATTTCTGTGCCTGTTCACCAAACATATGGTGATACTAGCAGGTAGGTTGTTCTATGTTACACAATGTACCCTTGGATGCTGAATGGCTCTGGGAAATCCAACCCCTAACATTTCCAGAAGTGTGCCACTATGCATGCATAACAACTCCATGTTTGACACAAAGGAGTCCAAATATGCACGTGTGACTGTGGCAGCCACTGCTCTACTACCACGTACCATTAACCTGAGCAGGTGCAATGCCCTCTCAGATGCGATCTGCGAGAACCGCCACGTCGTCCAATGACTGCTCCGTTTGAGATGCCACGATTGCTTTGACTTGTGCTGGTAGTCGACTGCTCCACAGGGTAGTTAGTAGCTTGTCTGGAACAGTTACCATGTCTACCTTGCATCGTAATTGGCGTAATTATTGTGACAGCTTGCGATCACCCGTGTTCTCTTGCTTCAGTACCTGCCCCATTTCAGCCTCTTGTGATGCTCTAACTCACCAGATTAGTTCGGATTTAAGTTTCTCGTATGAGTTTTCTGGTGGTGACACAGTAATGACTGCCTGAATGTCTGCGCTCACGTTGAGAGCAAGTTTCGTCAAGTCAGCCTTGATTCTCGCCTAGCAAAGGATTGCTTCCATTTGTGGAAACAACAGCACCAGCTTGTTAGCCCAGAAGGGAGGCAAACGGACCGATACTTTGGACATCTTTGATTCGCAGGCCATCTCGATAACTAGTAAATTCAGTAGTGGTTTAGCCTTCTTCAGCTCACATTGTTTAGCTCCATTCACATTAGGTTCACCACAGTAGTGGGACAAAGTATGTGTCACCCCACTCTCCACTGTTGCCAGGTGTATCCAAGATGGCGGTGATGACGTCATCCATGATGGCAGCCTGTAGAGTTGGCAACAGCCCATGACGTCATCCAAGATGGTGACCGTGACGTCAGCTGATGATGCGAGTACTGTTAACCAGAATGGCGGCTTTTGGTGGAAAGTTTGAATTTTGGCAGGAAGATAGGTCAGTTGGGCTCCCTCCACTAACCTAAACCCCTCCCCTCCCCCCCCCCCCCCGCAGAAAATGGCGGGCTGTTCAAATACTATCAGTACAATACAACACACCTCTACTAACCTAAGAAAATGGCGAGAAAATAGGTCACTTGGGCTACCCCCACTAACCTAAGTCATCCGACCACCACCTCTTCCTAGGAATAGGCAGGAAAAGGACTCAGCCTGTGCTGTACGTAAGTCTTTTTTTATGCAGTCTTTATTTAAACAGTTAGAGGCAGTACCAGTATCAAGTGTGTTCACCAGGGTGCCCAGAGTCCAACTGACCTAGTACAGAGTACCACCACCATAGGGTGCTGTTATCCATTCCATGACAATCCAAGATGGCGATCTGGGGTGGGGGGAAATGGCAGGAAATCTAATTTAAACAATTAGAGGCAGTACCAACATCAAGTGTGTTCAGCACAAGGTCCGGAGTCCAATTGACCTAGTACACAGTACCACCTCTAGAGGACGCTGTCATCCTCCCATAATGTAATCCAAGATGGCGGTCCGGGATGGAGGAAAAATGGTGGGTCACGCCACTGCCGAAGGCATGTGAAAGTCACGTGTACAGTTAAAGTTCTTCGATTGTTATACTGACGTCACATATGTATCTAAATAAGTGCCAAGTCATCCTCTGGGCCAGCTGTGAACCCAGCACAGGAGGCTGGACCCAGAGTCTGTTGTGATCCAGCCCCCTCCTCTCTCTCTTCACACTACAAGACAAAATTCTGCTGTTGTACTGTAATGAGGAGATGGAATTAATAATGCAAATTTAACATACATACGAAAATTTACACTCAAAATAGAAATTATTTACTCATTTGGTAATCCTGTCTCCAGAACTTCCCGCTACACTCTGAGGTGTTGCTGCAGCTATCTCTCTTCATCTTGTGGAGAGAAAAGAACTAGTAAACACACACAGACACGATGGAATGCACAACAAGGCAGACAGCAGTGGACTCAGGACGATGGAAGTTGATTGTGGGTTTATATAGACTGAGGCGGCCGGTGAGAAGGCTTATTTGAATGTACAGCCAATGAGAAGCTATTAGCGAACGTCACTATTTCTGAAAGGGGTAGTCTGTCTCTCTCTCTATATCTCTCTCCCCCCCCCCCTCCCCTCTCTCTCTCTCTCCCTCTCGCTCTCTCTCTGAGTAAAAAGAATGCTTTTATGATTAACTGTATTTTCGCAACTGTGGATATTACGATTTCTCGTGATGGCTCGTTAGGACCATCAGGAAGAATGTAATCGGTGTTATTCTGGGCTATTTTCATGAACAGGTCCTGTTAGGATCGCGATGGATAGAAAGTAGTTGATCAGATTTCTATAGTGCAGGCTGTGATGTCAGTATCCACAGGTTTCATGCACGAGGGCTAGACCAGTTCGCTTGTCCTGTTAGTATTGCAAGGGAGATAAAGCAGTCGATAAGATTTCTACACCGCGGTCTTTGATGTCAGCATACAAAGGTTTCATGTGCACTGGGTAGACGCGTCTCGTATGTCCCATAAAGATCACAAGGCAGAGAAAACAGTCAACCAGATTTCTATAGCGTGAGCTGTGACCTCAGTATCTAAAGGTGACGCACACGCAGTCTATACACGTCTCGCATGTCTCGATAGGATCGCAATGGAGAGAAAGTGGTTGAACAGATTTCTATAGCGTCAGCTGTGACGTCAGTATCCACAGATATCGCGTCAGCAACGGTAAACACACGCTTGTGTGACTCAGAGGATGGTTTGGCGCTTATTTAGATAGACATGTGGTGTCAGTATAACACTGAAAGAAATTTAACTGTACATGTGAATTTCACATGCTGTCGGCAGCAGCATGACGGCCATTTTCCTCCACCCCAGACCGCCATCTGGAATTATGTCATGGAAGGGATGACAGCACCCTCTGACAGCAGTACTGTGTACTATGTCAATTGGATCAATTGGACTCTGTACCTCATGGTGAACACATGTGATAGTGGTACTGGCTCTAATTGTTTAAATAAAGACATACGTCCACCACAGGCTGAGTCCTTTTCCTGCCATTTTCCCCCACCCCAGATCGCCATCTTGGATTACGTCATGGAAGGGGTGACAGCACTCTCTGGTCGCAGTACTGTGTTCCAAGTCAGTTGGACTCTGGAGCTTGTAGTGAACACAGTTGATTGTAGTACTGCCTCTATTTCTTTAAATAAAGACTGCATGCAAAACAACGACTTATGTCCAGCACATTCTAAGTCGTTTTCCCGCTAATTCCTAGGAAGACGTCGCAGTCAGATGACTTAGGTTAGTGGAGGTAGCCCAAGTGACCTATTTTCCCGCCATATCCTTAGGTTCGTAGAGGTAGCAGTGATGTGTTGCATTGTCCTGACGGGATTTGAGCTTCCCACCATTTTCTGGTGGAGGGGAGGGAAGGGGTTTAGGTTAGTGGAGGTAGCCCAATTGACCTATCTTCCTGCCAAAATTCAAACTTCCCGCCAAAAGCTGTCATCTTGGAAAATGGTACTTGTGCCATCAGCTGATGCCACATCCGCCATCTCGGATGACGACATGTGCTGTTGCCAAGTCTACAGGGCGCCATCATGGATGATGTCATCGCCGCCAGCTTGGATACAGCTGGTAACAGTGGAGAGTGGGGTGACACATACTTTGTTCCACTACTCACCATTTGTCGGGATATGAGTACTGTGAGACGACCGAGCTTTGTAATAATGTATTCCATTTGAGACTAGAAACTGAGCTGGATTTAAATTCTTTGTCGATGAATAACTGCGTCTATTTACTAGCTTGCAGAACACATCATTACAGGAGACGTGTAGAATATCAGAAGCACTTTACTGGTAGCAATAACAGTCCTGAGCACAATAATATTTCGTGACAAGCTTCATACTCGTTACTATCAAATTTCGCACGTGAAGGAATAAATAACACATAGAAATCATAAGAACACATACGCAACACAGCACCCCTGTGGAAACTGCCTGACAGCGGTTCAATTGTCATCATGCATACGTGACACTACACCACTGAATACACAGAATGTCATTGGTTGGCCCGAAACTTGATTGACACGGTGACCTGCATAGCAGACATCTACTAGGGAAATGTTGCAATCAAAACCTGATAATTACATCAGCTTTCTGCAGATCGACAGTAAAACTTTTAATAGCTTGTGTAGAGCTACTTCGCCATCACATTGAGAAAGACAGCACAAATATGCGAAGATTCTCTTCTACTTGGTCGTCTAAAGATAGTTCATTATAATACCACAATGTAGGAAGATATGGCGCACATCATTTGTGGAATAACCGGATAATTTCGATTTTTATTTTTCATTGCATTCCTGCTTATATGTAATGCATAGAATATGGTTGGGAAATATGTGACACCTCTACCATCTTGGTAATTGCCAGTGCTGTTTCGATTCTGTACCCGATCGTAATTTCCATAGTTGTGATAACTCGCAATTCAGAGAGGTACATTGTAAAAAAAAAAAAGTCTTTCACTAAACCTATGCGGCGAAACATCTACGCAAACAAAGTGTGCCATCTCTTCACACTTTCAGAGAGTCAAAATTTGTCTCAATGAAAGGTACAATCAATTTCTGTACCTTTTTAGACACAGAGAACAAACGGTTGCTTGGATACAATATTAGGTAGGTGGTCTTGATGGCAGTAGTTGAGAGAGTTATGCAAATGTATGGACCACTAAAATTATAATTTTGGAGTGAAGGAAAATGCCTAAAAATACGTAAGACTTTTATCTAATCAAATCCATGCTCTGAATTTCTTATGTTTTTACATAATCAGGAATCAACTTTTCAGCAGCAGCATTGATGGTTGAAGGATAGCATGTTACATTTGTAGAGGCTGGAGAAGCACTTAGTGATTTAAGAATGAATATTACAGGAAAATGAAAAACCATATTCATGCCACACCTTGTATTAAAAGTGCTTTAAGGGGCTCCGGAAATGTTCAAAATCATGAAATATTCAATTTTTACTTTTCTGTATTTTAAAAATGTACAGACTTTCACCTTTCGATTGATAAATAACTTATTTAGCTCAGAAGACCATTTCTAAAATATTTTTGAAATATGTTCTGTGGCTGTTTAAATGCCGTTTAAATGCTGCGAAATGCTGTACTCATGAATATATGCTCATCATGTACATTTTAGTGATGCAAGAGAAGGTAAATGTTACAAAATAAGTGTTGTGCCTAACCTGTGGTAGTTCGATATACATCTCTCGCTCGATTGTCGTGTGTTTCACGTTTATTTGCTCTTTGGTAATCCTGAAAATATTCGTAATGAATTCCGTTCATTGAAGTCTCTGTTTTATTGAAGGATAATTATGGATAAACAAAATGACTAGAAACCCTCTGAAGGCTTTTAAGAAAAGGAGAAATTTTGGGAAGCCAATGGTAGGTGTTATTACCGTAAACAATAAAGACGATAACCAAGTGTGTGAACCTAACATTGTTGGTACACCTGCCCATTGCAGTGAAAGTGAGAAAAAAAAGTACTTCACAGAGGAAGCTTGGTTCAGTTAGTGAAAAGTACGAATGTTTTATGGGCGAATCGGATGTGAATGAAATATTTGATGCGTCAGCTCTCAATGGTATTTTTGCAAACTGTGTTAAGTTGTGTTCGGTGTAGTGAAGTCTCTCTAGAACACTCTATAAAAACCCATGTAGGACTTGCCAGTGAAACGGAACTGAAGTGTGGTAAGTGTTCATACATGACCACCTTTTGGAACAGTGTTGCAGTAACTCCAAATGAAGAAAATGGTAGCAAAATTACATTAGTTTTGTTTATGCCTTGCGTACAGTTGGTAAGGGTGCTACTGCAGGTGCAGTTATCTGTGACATGATGTATCTTCGAAATCCCCCAACCAAGTTTACGAACTGTAATAGATTTATAGGCTCTAAAGTAGAAGATACCTGTATAGAATCAATGAAGAAAGCTGTGGAAGAGGCAGTAATAGAAAACAGTGGTAACCGAGACTTGACTGCAGCATTCGATGGTACCTGGCATAAATGGGGACTCACATCTCTTTATGGTGTAGTATCTGGCACCAGTATGTATACAGCGACAGTTTTAGATGTAGCAGTAATATCTAAATATTGTAGCTGTCCACTAAAACAATAAAGGTACATCTGAAAATAGTTGCACAGTTAACTATAGTGGCAGTAGTGGAGGAATGGAAGTGGCTGGTGTTGCTAGTATATTTCAACGTTCTGTTCCATGTGATAAAGTAAGATATTTGAATTACCTTGGTGATGGTCATTCTGAATGTTTCAAACATATTGAAGAACTGAACCTATGGTGATGATGTTGTAGTTGAGAAATTTGGGTGTATTGGACACATATAAAAACGAATGGCATCAAGACTTCGGCAACTGAAAGTTCCTTCAAACACAAAAACTCAGTCATGGTAAAGGGTTGGATGGGAAGGGAAGGTTAACTGATAGTGTAATTGACAAAATTAAGAAATTTTATGGAATGGCTATTATGCAAAACATATGCAGTGTCGATGAAATGAAGAAGGCTGTTTCGGCTATTTTTTCACACTTTTTCAACGAATGAAAGTCCCCATCATCACTTGTATCTCAAAGGAGACAACAATAAGTGTAAGTACAACAAGGGATTGCTCACTGGTGAAGTGCACACTCATAAACGTAGTCTGGCTGATCCGTTAATGGAAGTTATAAAACCTGTTCCCAAAAATTTAGCAGCAGCTGAACTGTTGAAAAAGTGTGTTCATGGAAAAACTCAAAAACCCAATGAAAGTGTAAATAGGAGTTCTATAGTGAAGACCCCAAGACTGTGTTTGTTGGAATAGAAACACTTCACTTTAGTGTGTATCATGATGTTACTATTTTCAGTAATGACAATGTAGAGTGCAAAGTATTTCGAGATATGGAAACGAAGATAGGTTTCAACATGGTACGAACGATGCTTGCTTTACATAAGGAATGTCTTCAGGCTGCTGACAGAGCTGTAAATAATCTAGAAATACAAGCCACAGTAAACAGGAGGAGGACAAAGAAGAAGTTGGAGGAGGGGTTTGCAGAAAGTTAATCCTAACTTTGTCGCTCGATTCCCAAAAGTTTTTATTTTTTCATATAAATTACATTTTTTCTCAGGATCTACCAATTCAATTTGCTTCAAATTTTCAGTCCCTTTTGTGTAATTTGACTTAGGCTTTCTCCACAAACCTGAGTACTGTTGATCTTATAAACAAAAAGTGGCACAAAAAAAGTGTATTTTCATCACAATAGAAAAAAATAATCTCTAATAACCGAATTCAAATTTTTAAAAATCCCCATGTTAAGTTGGAGCCAATACTCCAATAAATAACTTGTAAAAATTTCAGCTTCCTAGCTCAAATACTTTCTGAGAAAACATGTAATTCATAAGCTCGGTTTTAACTTTGGAAAGATACGGCTTTCTGGAGCCCATTAAGTAAACTTGAACAAGAGTGCAATATAAATGTTACTAAGTTCACTAAAACAGTCTGTGAATTTTATGATAGCTGAGCAAAATACTCTGAGAAGTGGAGGGATATCATGTTAATGCCTTATCAGACTATAATTAGAGCCTTATGAACAATATATCTACATGGGATGAGGTACAAAAATGCTACAAGTCTCTTAGAAATGTGTTACCAAATTGCACAAGTAATGACAATGACTAGTTTCAAGAGTGTGTTAATATTCAGCAATTTGTCACACCTCAGCAAAAAGAGAAACGAAGCATAGAAAAAACTGTCATCAATATATACTAGGTAGGAAAAGGTCCACCCATATATCTTATGAAAATATTTCTAAATTATGGAATTAATATTATTTCTTCCCATTACAAATGCACAAGTCGCGTGTGTCTTTTCTTTGATGAATAAGATATGGACTTCTAAGGAAAGTCAAATGAAAGTAGAGAGTTTGAAAGCAATACTTATGATGAAAATTGTTTGAAATACAGTTGTTCAGAATTCTACGACTTCTTAAAGGGAAAGAAACGTTTTCTGAATCAAATTCGTCCGGCGCAGAAGTCAAACAAGTGTGAAAAGCTGTGTATCGTTCCCTAAGCAAGTGTTTTATCCTGTTTATTAACTTTTAAGATCAAAACTGAGCCAACTTTGGCCCTTTGGCATAACTTTTTCCCACATACAGAACTAATATAAATTTTTTTCTCCAGAGATTATGCTGAATATGTTTGAACCTGCTGCTCTATACTTGTTGTTAGTAGGTATAATCTCAGTTTAAGTCCATCACACTTATTTTCAAGCCTGTTTTCATATTGGAAACATTGTTACAAGGGACACGCCTCTTTTTCAGATAAAAATATGAGAATAAATGAGCCAAGCCCAATTTTACTCTGTTTTGGAACTGACTAACGTTATTATTTTCTGATCTCATAAATGTACTTTCCTTGTTTGTGTTACACTCATATGTATAGCATTTTCATTCAATAAAGTATGCAACTTAGTACCAGTACATTACTTTAACCGTCTTTTTTCTGCCTTACTTTATCTTACAGAAACTGCGTTAACATTATTTCTTCATTACATATGTAGAATATTGACTAACTGATCAAAAAATATTTACCGAAGCATAAAACTGTAAATGAAATAAAGTCGTCCTACAAAGAGATAACATTAGCCCATTTAGGAGTACAATTTTTTCAATCATTAATGACTAATTATGCTCTGTATCTTAAAATGTACTCAGAAAACCGTCACTTTTTCCACAGAATTTATTTGCATTTTTTGGCAAAAATGTAAGACATAATAAACTGTAATCTTCAAAAACCGGGAGAAATGGGCAAAAGCTGGTCTATTCTACGGTATTATAATCATACAGTGACTGTGCATGTGCCTATGATTTGTATTACGTTTGTTATATTATCAATTGGCGCCTGCTGTTCATTTCATTTAAGCTTTAGTAATGTAATGTAATCCAATAACAGAGCATTGTTGCATTACGAGTAAAAGCAGTTTTAGAATTGGCGTCAGTTTCGACTCCTAGAAATATAATCACCATGCATGTAGTCTACAAATGCTGGTTTGTAAATCTAATTCGAAGATTATCGCTACACATCCGTACTTGCTGCATGATGTATCTATCGGTGCTGAATCAAGTTAATGAAGCGACAGAGCAAACAGATAAGCGCACTAAGACTTCTGTATGCAAATGATTATGCCATAGTGTTGCGAACATTGACAACAGCGATCTGTCGTACTGCTGCCACAGTGTAGACTGCACCGCTGTTCTGCCATCTGTTGACCAAGCCGAGCAACTGCTATACGGCATTCCGTTCGATTGTATCCAAAGGCGGTAGTTAATTTTAGTTTCTATTTTGAAGTTTTTTGTGACCATAAATGAAGTAAGACTCATACCCACAACTACAGGTACCTTGGTCGTTTATGGAGTGGCTATAAATTAACGTGTATCCGAAATATTGATGGTGAATATATTTCATACTCACTTGACGTTTATCATAACGATTGTTAGGCATCTACTTTCGTTTAATTGGTGTCGTGTGCAATGAAATAACTTCTGAGTATCAATTTTTGTGGGGAGTATTTGCCGGACGGCAAATGAACTCTCACAACATGCGATTAACGCGTTACATGGAGATACGATGATGGGTGCACGTGTTGCTAGATTGCGTGACGGATTGTAGTAAATCTGGAGAAGTGCAATTTTAATTCAATTAATAACGGTGACGGACTCCGTCGTGCCCACTACGCAGCCGAGCTATAAATAACTCCGCACTAAGAGAAGGTGCGAGAGGAAGTCGTCGGGATTTGCCAAATTTACTGGAGCTTGTTCACATATAGCTAAAAGGCCTAGGTAGTCGGACTGCAGCCTTCGCCGCAGCATCGGCAGCTTCATTCCCCGATGTGACCAGGGACCCTCATGAACATCAGCGAGCGAATGGAGGAATTCGTGGATTCGTTGTACTAAGGGGTGGTATGTGTACAGTACATATAGCCTCTGGGGGACACTACAGAAGATCAGATCATAATACACAATATTGAGAAGCCTGTGTCGTCGGATGTACTGGGTGGACTGGTAGAGAGCGGAAAGCTCTGCAGTAAAAATCGAGCACTGGTCTAGAAGCCGGAATCTAAAATGCTTGCTGCCAATGACAAATGTGCATCCAACACCATAGTCTGTGTTAGAGCATTCAGTATAGACGAAGGTGCTGTCTCCAAGTTGTGTGTAACGTTCGAGAAAATTAACAGCGATAGATCGAATCTAGAGTTGGGTCTTTGGGAAATGAACTAAGTTCAAGATGAATGCAGATCTCTGCACGAAACCAAGGCGGTGAAGGGCTCTCACCCATCGGGAACGTGGCGGGTAATGTAAGGTTAGGCGTCGAAAGCAGTATATGAAAGCGAACTCTGGGAGGCAGCAAACAGGCTGCGCTTACTCCGTATAGGTGGTCAAGGGAATTACCAAAAACGGTTGCTTGATTTGAAGAGTTTGGTTTGCCAATGGGTAATCCCGCCTTTACAACATGGTAAGTCTGTGACAAAAAAAATTTTTGTTGGTTATGTGAGCCTTTACTGAAAGAGAGGATGAATTGTGGAAAAAAGATCTGAAAGAAAACAAGTATCTCCGTGATAAGAAAATGCTTGGTTAACAATGAACTGCATTTGTTATTATACAAGTAGGTTCACCATGTGGAGGGTCCGACTTGAGTAAAAGAATTTTTAAGTTTTCAGTTATTTACCAGACATGATTTGCTGAAGTTTCAGCATCATCAGCGGGCTGTCATTATCTCTTTCTATAACAGGCAATCTACCAACAGACTGACCCATTGTCTTATGTGGAGAGAGTGTGGATCTCATACAAAAATTGGTATTTGGTCTCTCTGTCAGCGTTTTCGGAAATTCAATTGCTGAGAGGGTAAAATAGTGGGTGAAAAGTTTTTTTGAAAGCAAATCAGTATTAAAGAAGTACTAAAGCATTTTTAAAGTTGCATCTATGAAAATTGGTGCTTGACTTCTGGGTTAGGGATAAAATAATATGTATTTCAATGTTTTTGAAAAGTCATCTCCTAAGGGGTTGAAATAGGGTATGAAAATTTTTAGGAAAATATTTCGTTGTCTTAAAATAACTTTAATGCAAAATCAATGAAAATTGTTACTTCAATTCTAGATTAGATATAAAGAAATATGTGTCAGGAAAAGAAATTTTCTATGGAAATATCACCACAAGAACGCAAAAGGTATGATTAACAAAAACCAGAATCGCTTTTTTGGTCAGAAGTACATTCTGGAAAGACGATGCTTCGGTGGCCTTAATTAGCCTGAAAAGCTTATACAGTTTGTAGTTTGTGGGAAAAAAAACATAAAAATTCGATTACAGAGAAACAAAAAAGGTCTGTGCACACGATGTAGTCTTTGCGAGTGACGCAGTGGGCGCTAGGCTTTCTATGAAACAGGAAAAACGCTCTTTAGTACTTCCATACATTGAAATTTGAGTTTTTACGACAATGTTTGCAAATTTGAAAAACAAAGTTTTGTATATGTACCTCGTTACTACATGCTGAAGTTTTCATGATTTTTTTTTTTGCTACTAACAAGGTACGATATCTATACAAAACTTTGACTGTTCTTCAAATTCGTAAATACTTTCTTAAAAATTCAAATTCATGTGCGTGCAAGTAGTATAGAGGAAAATAAAGGAAAGATAAAAATATGGATTTTGGTCAAGGCAGTCCGTCTCCAAAAACAAACCTTTTGTATGATTGTTGATTTGTAAATTCCTGTAAAAGGACGGCATGTACCTACGTAAATATTATTATATTTTAGTTGTATGCAGGTGTTCTATGATTTTTCTGTTGACACATTCCTGGTCATAAACGAGCAAACTCGTTTGTCAAATACACCCTTACCTAGCTGCGGATTTGTCAAACACGCTTGTACTCGTTCATATAGGGTTGTCAGTTTTAACTTCACTTTGAAGCAGACGCTGCTCGTGTTCCTGAGTACTTCGACAGTAGTGAGAATGGCCACAAATGCAGGCGCACTTTTGGCATTGACTTTGGCAAGAAGAGGAAGAAGAAGAAACAAGACTCTGGTCCAGGGACTGGCTTAAAATAAGAGAGAGATTTACTCATAAAGTATAAATATCTAAAGAGAATACTGTACGCGACATCTGCAGCAGATGAAGTCACGTTATTTTGAGACAGCGCATTTTAGGCCATAGAATGCTTAGCGTATTTTGCTCTTATTACTTCGCTAGTAGATATACGTCACCTTCAGAAGTACCGTGAACTTTTTATGTGTTTTATAACATAATAACATTTCCTGGCAGATTAAAACTGTGTGCCCGACCGAGACTCGAACTTGGGACCTTTGCCTTTCGCGGGCAAGTGCTCTACCAACTGAGCTACCGAAGCACGACTCAGGACCGGGACTCACAGCTTTACTTCTGGCAGTACCTCGTCTCCTACCTTCCAAACTTTACAGAAGCTCTCCTGCGAACCTTGCAGAACTAGCACTCCTGAAAGAAAGGATATTGCGGGGACATGGCTTAGCCACAGCCTGGGGGATTCTCATTGGTTAAAAGAACGATTTTACAAACTACGGCTTTGTATCGCAATGTCATTGCGCTAGCGCAGGCTAGTAACATAAAATGTGGACTGCTTTTCATAGACTTCCATAAGGAATTTGATCAAATTAATCACAAATACCTGATAGAGATAATGCGCCGAATGGACTTCCTGCCAAAAACCATCGACATCATCAAGAACATGGCTATGGGTGTTACTGCACAAATCTCCGTTAACTGTCAACTGACAAAAAAAATTGATTAAAAGGGGGTGTTACCCAAGGAAGTCCCTTATCCATGCTGATGTTCGTTATATCGCTGGAACCTTTCTTGAGACAGCTACAGCACAGGCTGACAGGCATTACCATTCAAGGAACAAAGACCGTGGTTGGTGCTTACGCGGACGATGTAGGCGTAATCATCAGAGACCAAACAGATGTGACACAACTAGAGATGATACTTGCAAAATACTGTTCCGCATCAGGTGCGAGGGTAAATGAAAATAAAAGTAAATTTCTAAATATAAAGCGGCTTGCTAACTTACGCATTGAGTGGGCGAACCATGTTAATGAACACAAACCTCTTGGAATGGCATTTACAACGTCCCTTTTAAAAATGATAGCAATAAATTGGCGGGAGGTGGCAAGAAAAATCAAAGGAGCTTTGATTGAAAACTGTCAACGTAGCATAGACCAGTTCCAGAGAATACTATTTATCAACACGTATATTTTATCCAAGGCCTACTACATAGCACAGGTTCTCCCCATTCCATCAATGGTGGCGAAGACGATCATGTCCACCTTAGCAAAGTTCTTGTGGAAAGGGGAATTGTTTCGAGTGCCTGAAGACAGCAGTTTTGGATCCAAGCAATGGAGGAATGGGTCTAACAGACATCAAGTCTAAAGCGATGGCATTGTATGTCAAACGAACATGGAGCATAATGTGTAATGATCCAGGGTGCATTACAGCAAAACTATACGATATTGTCAGGCCAGAAAGTGTAGAGCCGCCGATAAATATACAAAAAATAAGTTTTAAGCTGAAACACATTAGGGAGTATTATCTTGAACTAAGTTATCTCAGCAAAAAGATTTTAAACTTCAAAAACGTTACAGCAAAGGCGATTTTCGCTGAAAGACGGAAACATGAAAGGAAAAATAACATAGAAGCCAAATATGCTGGAATAGCATGGAATGTGGTCTGGAAAAACATCAGTTGTGATGTTCTTTCGTCTGACGTGAGAACAGCGTGGTTCAAGGTAGTCAATAACATCATCAGCACTAATGAGCGTCTCTTTGCCATCGGCTTAAGTGACACAAACCTCTGCAGCAAATCCAACCTCGTTGATAGTGTGCCTCATCGTTACACTTGTGGAGATCGGATTATCAACTGGAGGTGGACCAGGGAGAAAATTGCTCAAATAACAAGAACTTCAGCAAACAATGTACCGACTAACATTTTCTTCAGACCAGAGGAAAGTTCCTACCCTCAGGCAAAAAATAACGCAGTGATTTGGTTAGTGGGCAAATATACAAGTTATGTTTTTAACAATATTGGGAGCGATGAACATATTGAATACAAGATGCATATGGAAAATGAATTCGAGAAAATACTCAAATATCAGAATCACAATAAGAAATATGGTAACATGCTCCGAATTGTCTTCAACCGAATGGGTATAGGTTAGGAACTGGATTCGTAGTAGAGAGGGAATGGATTGGGCCACGTTCCCGACCCTAACCTCACATGCAAGTTACACATAAAAAATAAATCAGCAGTACAGCAGATACAAGAATATGGCGAGAAACATCTGGTGTTTGATATAAAGTAAGATCTTGAACTCCCTATAGATGCGTTTAGAAGGCTGGGACTGACAAAAATAACAAGGCAGTGAAGTATTTTGCGATGTCGCTGTTCGGGACTGCCCTTCTGTCCACGTAATTTACCCTGGAAGGAACACACATCAAGGATTTACTGAATGAGTAATTTTGGTCTGGGAAATGATGATGAGGAACCGGCTGCAGAAGAAGAAATGTGCATGCTGAACTGCCACCAGTTGAAGGTGACAGTGAAGGTGCTAAATCGTGCTACTGCTAAAGACTCCTTTTTTGAATGCTGTAATTTATGACTGCAATTATCTGTCACCTTATTTATGTCATTTCATTGTAGCCATTTTTGTTACTGTTTTTTGGTGAATAAAATAATAAAAAAAAGTTCGAGTCTCGGTCGGGCACACAGTTTTAATCTGCCAGTAAGTTTCATATCAGCGCACACTCCGATGCAGAGTGAAAATCTCATTCTGGAAACATAATAACAGTTTGGTACCTGGAACTGAAAAGCGATTCACGTTACCTAACATGTCAAAACAATCTTCTCCGAAGTGTTTAGAGCACAGTTTTGAATATGTTTGTAGGGATAAAATTCTTCCTTTTTACTTTGTGGAGCAATATTTTGACTTTTTGTTCATCTTTCAGGAAGCTAGACTACAAAAACCACGTAATGTAGGGAACTGTCTCATGGTAGAAGTACTGAAATACACACAACGGTTTGAGAACATGCATAAACTGGAGAAAACTAACCAGACTATCAAGTATAAATTTTATCTGTATATGAACGTAGCTCGAATATGTATACGCTGACTGCCAGTTTTTCAAACACACTTGCAAATTTAAATAGCACTTGTCTCCTAAACACATGGCCTAAAAATCCCAGAAGTTAGCTCTCTACAATACAAGGCTTTATAATACCGTGTCTCGGTATTTTTCAACATATTAAGTGCCTCATATCAATACGACATTTACAACTATTCATTTGTTGTACATACCTATGAAAAGTAACTGGACCTCCTTTCACAAAATTCTCTTTACACCAGACAACGATGCACAATAGCTGTAATTGATGTTCAAGCGTGCAGGAACGTAATATAATACAACGCAGATAAGCGTAATGTTCAAGTTTTGCTGTTAGCGCAAAATGACGACAAGCAGCGTATCCCAAAATCACGTGACAAGCTCGGTTTGATGCTGAGAACATGAGCAGTAGGCTATGCTCACTCCGTAGATGTATATAGCCTGTGGATTTACCCAGTGACCTCCGTACTGTTTGGATGTCGAACTCCAGCTGTCTGAGCATGACGGCTAAAGAAGCACATAACACATTTCTTGCCGAATTACAACATGGCTGCCACGAAATGTCACGAAAGCGCAAAATGAAAATATTTTTCGATTCTGTTTCCACATCAACCTATTACATTGGACGTTGATATGAAGTGGAAAGCTAGAAATAAGTAAAGAATTATCTGTCACATACAGCGATGGAAGTCTTTTGGCCTAACTACAACATGGTGGGCTAAGCAAAGGCAACTTTCTGCAAGCACGCCAAAGTTCCATGTTCTATGATCATAGTTCTAAATCGAGGTACTATAGAGATCACAGGATTTACCCACGAAAATCTAAAGGAAACATTACGCTCAGAAACGAATATTTACATCAGCTTTCTTCGAATGAGCAACGAAACTTTTAATAACCTGTAAAAAATCGTAAAGCAGCAAACTTGTCTGTCAAATTCGATCATATGCAGCCACGGGTGTATCAAATTAGCTCGTATACATACCAACAAAGCTTTCTGTTTAACCTTACATTTGAAGCAGATCCTTTTCGTGTATTCTGTATTTGACACTAGTAGGAAAGGCTACAAATGCAGATAAAGCTCTCTGGCACCGCGATTAAAGAAAAACAAGAAAACAAGGCGCTAGTCCAGGGAATTGTTTAAAACGGTATAAAAAAACACACATTAAAACCTGTCAATGGTTTCGGGATCTGCGTAATTTGGGTTGACCGACCTTTGAAATAGCGTATTCCGTCTGAGACTAAGAATTGAGCTGAATTTAAACTCTTTGTTGATGAGTTACTACATTTGCTTACTAGCTCGTACAACAGATTGTTACAGGAGACAAGTAGATCAAGAACACTTTACCCACAGCAATAACGTTGCTTAGCTTAAGAATATTTCGTGAAAAGCAGGCTACTTGTTATTATTGAAACCAGGGGAGTAGTAACCCGGAATAATACTAAGTACAGAACAAATAAACATGGAATACACAAAAACATATAAAACTCATATGTAGATATCCTGAGAACATAAACAAACCTCAGCACTCTGGTGGCTTGATCGGAAACTATTTGACGTCCGCAGCTCGTGGTCGTGCGGTAGCGTTCTCGCTTCCCGCGCACGGGTTCCCGGGTTCGATTCCCGGCGGGGTCAGGGATTTTCTCTGCCTCGTGATGACTGAGTGTTGTGTGCTGTCCTTAGGTTAGTTAGGTTTAAGTAGTTCTGAGTTCTAGGGGACTGATGACCATAGTTGTTAAGTCCCATAGTGCTCAGAGCCATTTGAACCATTTTTGAACTGTTTAACAGTTCCGATTCACTTGCCTTTGTGCACACGTGACGCAACACCACTGACAAGGGAAATTCCCCATCGCACCCCTCTCAGATTTAGTGGTAAGATGTCCCAGTAGATAGCCCGTCAGATACTGAACATACATGAAGCATGATAACAGCGATAAGGTGTACTGAAGCAAAATAGAAACAGTGAACGGTCCAAGGTGTGGACGTGCAATATCAAGCGCACTTAAGCAACCACGGTCTCCTGCTTCTGTGGTCACGATGTTGGACTACGAATGGTCCCTAAGGTCCGTGTTCAAATCTCACTCGTGTTTCATTTTTTTTTTCTTTTTTCACAAAATTATGAGCTGTTCACCCAGTCATTGATCTATCTGTTCTCTATATTCAAATTTGCGTCTGTGTCGTGGTGAAATGTCCGTGCCGGGGTGGCCGTGCGGTTCTAGGCGCTACAGTCTGGAACCGAGTGACCTCTACGGTCGCAGGTTCGAATCCTGCCTCGGGCATGGATGTGGGTGATGTCCTTAGGCTAGTTAGGTTTAAGTAGTTCTAAGTTCTAGGGGACTGATGACCTTAGCAGTTAAGTCGCATAGTGCTCATAGCCATTTGAACCGTTTTTTGAAATGTCCGTTTGCAACAGCGACGTGTAACGAAGGGTCTTCCTATTTATTATACACAAGTACAACATGTTATGACTCTCGCGCTCTCTAGCGTCATCTCGTTGTCACTGTAGGCTTGTAGCACAGGAAGCAAGGAGAGGGAGTTGTTGGTGGCCAGTATCCTCTTTCTATAACACAACTGCACGCATATATTAATAGAATTCTGTATTCATAAGAATAAGAAAGCTAGTTGTTGTTGAACAAGTTCTTCCATAAGAGTCCACTTTAGCGTCATTGTTGATGAAGTACACGTCTCGCTATGCACACTACTTTTGTCGCTAGGTACTGACTGACTCCGAGCTAGAGGCTGAGCTAACTGTGTCTGCGACTCCCACTAGGCTGCGTCTGATGCCTCAAATCGTTGACTCACTGGATGACTGACTGGGCCCTCCGGTCCGCAGTGGCGATTTAAATACTGGCGGCCGAGAGGACACTGGCGGTGCGTTTCTTACGAGTCTGTCTTTGGCCTCTATCGATCTTCTCGCAACCTCTTTGCCGCCTGATGTGCTGGCGACAGCTTGGGCCAGCACATTCCTCCCCCACGAAATGCCTCGCCATTGTCGTGTAGTGAGGCTGTGAATGACAACAGGGAGGGAGACCGATTGCTGGACATAGAGACGAGCCGGGAACCGTAGCTGTGGAGGACGACATACTCCTGACCGTACCCTACCATCTGGCTTCTGAGCCAACAGGAACATCCTCTGGAAAACTGCTCCAGAGCATACGTCCAGATCTGAGGATACGTCGTGGGGCAATGACGGCAATGGCAATGGTTGGTCCAGGTCCATTGGGTTGGCGAGTGGGGACGGCAGTGGCGAGCGCACAACGTCCATCCAATCCTCCTGGTGGCACCAGTGCGGGGGGGAGGGGGAGCTGCGAAGGCCGCACAGTCCTGTGAGGCCATGAATCAGGGTTTAGAGAAGCAGCAGAATGACGGGGCAAATGAAACGCACGAATTTCCTTCTGGTGTCAGTGGTGCAAACCATTGGGACCTGAAATCAAATACATAGAAGAGCCAGTGATTCTGGTTCAGACCTCTTTCCCAGCGCCCACCGTTGCCATGAAACCTGGAAAGAACAAGATCACATGGCACAAAACCATACCTGTGAACCATTGGTGGCGCCAGATGCTGCAGTGGGCGTAAGAAATGGAGCAGTGTCCGTAGGAGGGCCATGCAGAAGTTTCTCCAGTGATGGTCCATCTCATAGGTGGGAGCGATAGGAGGCGAGAAAGAGTTGCATCGCCTTTTCCCGTGTGTGGGAGGTGTGAAGTTTTGTCATCTTTTATTTGAAAGCGCATACTAAACGTTCTGCTTCTCCGCTGGTCTGAGGGTGAAATGGAGCACTTGTGAGATGGCGAATGTCATTTCATTCACAAAACTGTTCAAAATCATGTGAAGTGAGATGTGGTCTGTTGTCTGTCACAAGTACTTCTGGCAATCCTTCTATGCAAAGTATGAAGAACAACGCTTGAATGGTGCTATGTGACGTGGGAGGAGGATATTGGTGTTTAACGTCCCGTCGACAACTAGGTCATTAGAGACGGAGCACAAGCTCGGATTAGGGAAGGATAGGGAAGGAAGTTGGCCGTGCCCTTTCAAAGGAACCATCCCGGCATTTGCCTGGAGTGATCTAGGGAAATCACGGAAAACCTAAATCAGGCTGGCCGGACGCGGGGTTGAACCGTCGTCCTCACGAATGCTATGTGACGTCGTCAAGTTCATAAGCACCGCAAATGGGAACTTGCTACAAGAGTCTACCACTATGAGCCAACGAGTATTCCAAAATGGTCCTGCAAAGTCAATGAGCACTCGTTGCCATGGCGATTGAGTCATAGGCCAAGTTGAGAAGGTCTATGGAGGAGCTGATTGGTTTTCCGCGCATCCGCGACACTGTGACGTCATCTGTTTAATGTGGGCGCACATGTCCAGCCAAGTACAGTGCCAGCGCGCTAGCTTTTTAGTGCGAACCATTCCCCAATGTCCTTGGTCGAGCAATCGCAATACATCCTTTTGCCACACTTTGGCAATAAGCTTACGTGATTTTCCACTGTCATTTTGAACTAGAATCACCCCCCGTTGAACTGAAAGGCTATGCCGACGAGCAAAGTATCGGTGCGCAACTGAGCTCTGGATACTGTTCAATGAACGAGGCCAAGACGTGCGAATGTAATGCAACAAAATCTTGAGGTCTGGGTTTGCTTCCATTGGAACTTGGAAACTTAAGGTAAGGTCTTATGGAACCAAACTGCAGAGGTCATCGGTCCCTAAGCTTACACACTACTTAACCTAACTTAAACTAACTTAACACTAAGAACAACACATACACCCATGCCCGAGCGAGGACTCGAACCTCCGATGGGGGGAGCCGCCTGGGCCGTGACAAGACACATCAGAATACGCGGCTACCTCGCGCTGCTTCCATGGCTTGTGCAATTTTTCTGTAGCACAAGGGAAAAGTTTCCGGCAATTCAGATCCCTGCGCATCAATTTGGCAACGAGATGCGACAGATGCATCAAAATCAAGAGTCTGGGCCAATCGGAAGGCGAGATAGGGCGTCTGCATTGTCATGCTTTGTCGTAGGCCTGCACACAATTTCATACTGATACTGTGAAAGCAACACAGCCCAGCGTTACGATTTTTGAGCTGTGCGTGTAGGAACTGGCTGTGACGGAGGAATCAAGGACTGCAAAGGCTTCATATCTGTCACTAAATAGAATTTGTGACCGTACAAATAGTCATGGAATTTGGTCACAACATACAAAATAACGAGGGCCTCTTTGTCTATTTGAAAACAATTGCACTGAGTTTCCGTTAAGAACTTTGAGGCAAAAACAATAGGTCTGGCTTTCGTAGGAAGGAGCGTCGACTTGCAAAACTACCGGCGTGGCAGGGTCAAAATGCACTAAACATCTGTCACTAACCAAAGCATTTTCGAATTTCTGAAATGCGTCTTGACAGCCGTTAGTCCACATAAAAGGTACATTTTTGCGACGCAGGCTACGCAATGGAGCCGCGATCAGAGCGGTTTTCGCTATGAAGGTTTATATACGATAACATTGTCCTATGCCATAGGTGCCCAATTTCAATTAAATACACACATATAACACATCAGCCTCAGCTGCGAATAGAAACCAATCTTTACCTAGGTTTCAGCCAAAATAATTTGGCTTTCTTCAGAAGCTATTGACACTAAACTACTGCATGCCAAAGTTTGGCCATGTCAAGTATAAAACTATAGCACCGTAGTAACCACTCATAAATCTACAATAATCTGAGGAGAAACAGCAGGCCCCACTGCGCGGACGAGGTCGGTAGGCCGCGAAAACTGCGCCGAAACTAATAGCAGCGAGCAGCTGTGTACCGAGCACCGGTGACAGTCATGCTCATGCACGTGTGGAAATGTAGATGCATAACAGTAGTTAGAGAACATATACCCAGGAAACATGGTGATGGCACGCGTGGTTTAGTGTCAATAGGTTCTGAAGAAGGCCAAATTATTTTGGCTGAAACCTAGCTAAACATTGGTTTCTATTTGCAACAGAGGCTGACATGTTATATGTTTAATTATCACAGTTGCTGACAGAGCTCCACGATGTTAAAAATTCTTCAATTAAATACGCTTACTCATGGAGCAAAACTGTAAATCGAGAAAAAATCAAGGACGTGTTTCCAAGATTGCTTAACAAGCCATGACAGAATGTCTTCAAGATAAATAAGAAAACAAGGCTTCAGGTTTTGAGAAAGGTTTCGACCCAAATGGAGTTTTGGAAAGAGAACATAGCGTTGAAAGGTATGCGAATGTTGAAAATGCCGGTGAAGAGGTCTTTGAAATGGGAATTAGGTAAGAGAGCAGAGGCTACACCTGTTGTAAGAAGAAAAAGGAAATTGGTAACCGTGGAGCCTGGAAAGGAATCATCCCTGCTCACTTGCATGCAAATGCTTGATTCACATGAAAATGAGAAGATAAAGAAGGTGGCAAGGCCAACAAAAATTTGCTGGTGTGTCAGCTGCCCTAGTGAGGAGTCTGACTTCAGTGTTAATGATTCTGCAAGTGATGGCCTGGAATGTGACTGGAGGACTGTGACACTGATGAGAACACTACTCAAAGAGAGGATCAGTTGTGGAAAGAAGACCTGAAAGAAATCAATTATGTTGCACTCATTTGTAAATGACTACTCTATCCAGCAAAATTGTTGTTTTTCTGACAGCAGAGGGATCTAAGAAAGTTATAATGATGTGTGGAGAAAACTATGAATTTTTGGAAGTGTCCAACAGAAGGGAAAGAAGACGTAGTGACCTACGATTTTTCAGATGAAAATATGACAATAAATGAGCCCAGCCCCATTATGAGACGATTTTACTCTGTTTTGGAACTAGCTAACGTTACTCTTTTAAGATCTCATAAATATACATTCCCTATGTGACTTACACTCCTATGTATAACATTTTCATTCAATAAAATATTCAATTTAGAACTAGTTCATTACTTTAACTGTCCGTTTTTTGCCTTACTTTATCTTTCAGAAGTTGTATTAACATTATTTCTTCATTACTTATGTAGAATATTGACTAACTGATCAAAGAATATTTACCAAAACATAAAACTGTAAAAAAAATAAAGTCGTCCTACAATGGGATAACATTAGCCCATTTAGGAGTACAATTTTTTTCCAATCATTAATGATTAATTATGCACTGTGACTTAAAATGCACTCAGAAACCATCACTTTTCCCACAGAATTTATTTGCACTTTTTACGCAAAAATGTCGGACATAATAAACTTTAATTTTCAAAAACCAGGAGAAGTGGGCAAAAGCTGGTCTATTTTATGGTATTATAATCATACAGTGACTGTGCATGTCTCTATGCTTTGTACTATGTTTGTTATATTATCATTTTGCGCCTGCTGTTCATTTCGTTTAAGCTATTAGTAACGTAATCCAATAACGGAGCATTGTTGCATTACGAATTGTAAGCAGTTTTAAAATTGGCGCCAGTTTCGACTTCTAGAAATTTGGCCGTCTTGCATTTAGTCTACAAATGCTGGTTTGTTAATCTAATTTGAAGATTATGGCTGCGCATCGGATTTGCAGCATCTATCAGTGTTAAATCACGTTAATGAACGGACAAACACAGAAGTCCACTACAACATCTATTTGCAAATGATGGTAGACTGCACCGCTGCTCTGCCATCTGTTGACCATGGCGAGCAGCTGCTGTTTCGCATTTGGTCTGATGTATCCAAAGGCGGAAATTAATTTTAGTTTCTATTTTTCAGATCTTTGTGACCATAGATAACAGACTCATACCCATGACTACACGTGCCTTGGTCGTTTATGATGTGGCTATAAATGAACGTGGAACCGAAATATGGATGGTGAATATATTTCATACTCGCTTGACGTGTATCAGAAAGATTGCTATATATGTACCCACGTTTCACACTTGCGCTGTATGAACCTGCAAATATAGTGTTATTTTTGTAGGGTTTGGTTGCTAATAAGCAAATCAACCCATGAAATGTGTTGAAAGCGTAATATACTCGTCATTGATGATTGAAGGTGTAAAAGGGGTGTGAGTTCGTGTATTGTAAGTTTCAATAGTCGGTTTCAGTAAGCTCAGAACGGTGCAGTCTCCAGTTAAGAAATAGCTGTGACTGCACCGCAGTGACCAACACGCAGCCGAGCTAAAAGTATCTCCGCACAAAGAGAGGTGGCGAGAGGAAGCCGTCGGCAAGTGTTTGGCTTCCCGGAGCTTGTTCCCATACGAAGAAGACCAGCGTTCACACCAGAGTATCAGAATGCTCGAGGTTGCAGCGACATAGAGATCATCTGAAGGGACAGAATAGCTAATAGGCCTAGGTAGTCGGACAGCAGCATTGGCAGCTTCATTCCCCGACGTGACCAAGGATCCACATGAACATCAGCGAGCGAGTAGAGGCATTTGCGGATTCGTTATACTAAGGGGTGGTACGTGTATAGTACAGAGAGGCTCTGCAGGGCACTACAGAAAGATCAGAATATGACACACAATATTGAGAAGGCTCTGCCGTTGGATGAACTGGGCGGACTTGTAGAGAGCGGAAAGCTCTGCAGTAAATATCGAGCACTGGTCTAGAAACCGGTATATAAAATGCTTGTTGTCAATGACAAAGGTGCATACAACACCACAGTTGCTGTTAGAGCATTCAGTATAGACGAAGGTGCTTTCTCCAAGCTGCGTGCAAAGTTCAAGTAACTTAACAGCGATAGATCGAATCTAGAGTAGGGTCTTTGGGAAATGAACCAAGATGAACGCAGACCTCTGCACGAAGCCACGGCGGTGAAGGGCTCTCACCCATCGGAAACGTGGCAGGTAACGTAAGGTTGAGCTTCGAAAGCAGTATACGAAAGCGAACTCTAACAGTCAACAAACAAGTTGTGCTTACCCCGTATAGGCGGTCGAGAGAATTATCAAAAATGGTTCCTTGTTTGTGGAGGGTTCTGTTTGTTAGTGGGTAACCCAGACTTTAAAACGTGGTAAATCTGTGATAAGAATATATCTGTTGGTTAAGGGTTTGGTTTGTCAATGGGTAATCTTGGTTTTCAAATGTGGTAAGTCCATGATAAGTAAATGGTTGTTGTTTAACTATGAACTGCGTTTTTTACAATACAAGGGTTTTCGCAATGGGGAGCGTCCGACTTGAGTACGGCAATTTTTACGTTTCCATTTATTTCTCAGTCATGATTCGCTGAAGTTTCAGCTTCATCAGTGGGCTTTCATTATCTGTCTCTATATGTAAAAGCAATGTACCAACAGGCTGGCTCACTATCATTGCCCCGCCAAAACCACTAAGGATAGAAACTTCAGATGTGCAGAGGGTGAGAATCTCATAAGATAGATATCATGTAAGAAGAGATTGTCGAAATTCCTCTCCTAAGGCTATGAAACACTTTTTTAATATATGTCGCTATTAAGGCACTTTTGAAGCTAGAACTACAAAAACTGGTATTTGGTTTCTCTGTTAAAATTAAATGAAATACTTTTTGAGTATTTTTGGCAATTAAATTGCTGAGAGGGTAAAATAGTGGGTGAAAAGTTTTTTTTTAATAAATCAGTATTCAAGAAGAACTATAACATTGTTAAAGTTGCATCTATGAAAGTTAGTATTTGACTTCTAACTTTGATATAAAATAATATGTATTTCAATGTTTTTGGGAAGTCAACTCCTAAATAGGTAAATTATGGTATGAAATTTTTTTAGAAAAATATTTCGTTGTATTAAAATAACCTTAAAGCTATCATCATCATCAGTGTTCTGCCAAAAGGCAGTTTTTCACATAGTAGTTCTCTGGGCTGTCCGGTCTTCTGCCATCCTCTTCAGGTCTGCATAATTTCCCCATCCATTTATGTCATCTATCATCTTGTATCTCCTTCCTCTCAGTCTTCCCCCACAAACCAATCCTTCCAAAGCATCTGGTAGCATTCACTCCCTTCTCAATGAACGTCCCAACCAGTTCTTTTTCCTTCCTCATACAGCCTTCAGCAGACATCTTCTCTCACCAACCCTTTCCAATACTCTTCCATTGCTCACTCTTTCCAGCCAGCTTATTCTCTCCATTCTCCTCCTCATCCACATCTCAAATGCTTCTAACCTTCATTTAATCCTCTCGTCTCAGCGTCCATGTTTCTGCTCCACATAGTGCCACACTCCAAACAAAACATTTGCCAAGCCTTTTCCTTATACCTTTATCTAATTTGCCACAGAAGTCTCCTCTTTCTTTTGAATGCCGCCTTCGTTATGACAGTTCGAGTTTTCACCTCCTGGTGACATCTCAAGTCTTCAGTTATTGTGCTTCCAGGATATTTAAATGCACTTACTTGGCTAATGGTAGATTGTCCTATTTTAATATTGGACAGTCTGCGTCTTGTACTGATGACCACACTCTTTGTTCTTGCTGTGTTTATTTGCATCCCATATTCCACACAATCTTCATTCAAATCTTTCAGCTTGTTATTCACTGTTCTGCCACTAATACCATGTCATCAGCAAATCTTATACATTCTATTCTCTTTCCACCATTACATATTCCTCTTTTCCCATCTAAGCCCTTCGCAATAATCTCTTCAAGGTATGTTTTAAACAACAGTGGGGAAAGGCAACAACCTTTTCTAACACAACCAATGCTACTTCCTTCCGACATTTAATTCCCAATCCTTATCCTTACTTTCTGGTGTAAATATAGATTATGTACCAGTCGTCTCTCTTTCCAATCTATTCCTTTCCTCTTCAAAATATCCATCAGCTTGTTCCACTGAACTCTGTCAAAAGCCTTTTCAAAATCTATGAAAACAGCAAAAATTTCTCTACCTTTTACCGCATATCTTTCCCCTGTAGTTCTTAACAGGCCAATAGCATCTCTTGTTCCTTTTCCTCTTCTAAATCCGAACTGTTTCTCTGCAATTCCTCTATCCAGCTTGCCATATAGCCTTCTATTCAACACTCTCAGCAAGACTTAAGCTGCATGAGAAATTAGACTGATGGTCCTATGCTCTTCAGAGTTTTTAGTGTTTCTCTTTTTCTCTATTAGTATCATAACTGTTGCAAGGAAGTCCTCAGGCCATTCCCCTTTGTCATATATCTCGTTACAGAGGTAGACTACTTCTTTTCTTGCCTTGTTTCCCAGACTCTTCAACAGTTCTGAAGGCAAATCACCAATTCCATATTGCTTCCTATTCTTCATCTCCTTCAGCGCCTTTTCTACTTCTACTTCTATGATGGTGAACCCCTTTCCATCTTCTGGCACATATTGCTGCTCGTCAACCTTAATTTCGGTTTTTATTTCATCCCCCTTATACAGACATTCAATATATTCTTACCATCTGTTCAAAACCTCCTGTGGTTCTTCTGCTAGAGTACTATCCGCTCTTTCTATTTCCATGTTACACTCCTGGAAATTGAAATAAGAACACCGTGAATGCATTGTCCCAGGAAGGGGAAACTTTATTGACACATTCCTGGGGTCAGATACATCACATGATCACACTGACAGAACCACAGGCACATAGACACAGGCAACAGAGCATGCACAATGTCGGCACTAGTACAGTGTATATCCACCTTTCGCAGCAATGCAGGCTGCTATTCTCCCATGGAGACGATCGTAGAGATGCTGGATGTAGTCCTGTGGAACGGCTTGCCATCCCATTTCCACCTGGCGCCTCAGTTGGACCAGCGTTCGTGCTGGACGTGCAGACCGCGTGAGACGACGCTTCATCCAGTCCCAAACATGCTCAATGGGGGACAGATCCGGAGATCTTGCTGGCCAGGGTAGTTGACTTACACCTTCTAGAGCACGTTGGGTGGCACGGGATACATGCGGACGTGCATTGTCCTGTTGGAACAGCAAGTTCCCTTGCCGGTCTAGGAATGGTAGAACGATGGGTTCGATGACGGTTTGGATGTACCGTGCACTATTCAGTGTCCCCTCGACGATCACCAGTGGTGTACGGCCAGTGTAGGAGATCGCTCCCCACACCATGATGCCGGGTGATGGCCCTGTGTGCCTCGGTCGTATGCAGTCCTGATTGTGGCGCTCACCTGCACGGCGCCAAACACGCATACGACCATCATTGGCACCAAGGCAGAAGCGACTCTCATCGCTGAAGACGACACGTCTCCATTCGTCCCTCCATTCACGCCTGTCGCGACACCACTGGAGGCGGGCTGCACGATGTTGGGGCGTGAGCGGAAGACGGCCTAACGGTGTGCGGGACCGTAGCCCAGCTTCATGGAGACGGTTGCGAATGGTCCTCGCCGATACCCCAGGAGCAACAGTGTCCCTAATTTGCTGGGAAGTGGCGGTGCGGTCCCCTACGGCACTGCGTAGGATCCTACGGTCTTGGCGTGCATCCGTGCGTCGCTGCGGTCCGGTCCCAGGTCGACGGGCACGTGCACCTTCCGCCGACCACTGGCGACAACATCGATGTACTGTGGAAACCTCACGCCCCACGTGTTGAGCAATTCGGCGGTACGTCCACCCGGCCTCCCGCATGCCCACTATACGCCCTCGCTCAAAGTCCGTCAACTGCACATACGGTTCACGTACACGCTGTCGCGGCATGCTACCAGTGTTAAAGACTGCGATGGAGCTCCGTATGCCACGGCAAACTGGCTGACACTGACGGCGGCGGTGCACAAATGCTGCGCAGCTAGCGCCATTCGACGGCCAACACCGCGGTTCCTGGTGTGTCCGCTGTGCCGTGCGTGTGATCATTGCTTGTACAGCCCTCTCGCAGTGTCCGGAGCAAGTATGGTGGGTCTGACATACCGGTGTCAATGTGTTCTTTTTTCCATTTCCAGGAGTGTATTTCTCTTTCTTTTACGTTCAAAAACTATCTCACTAGCTAGTCTATACATCATTTCATACTTTCCCTCTTTCTCCATATTCTCTATTTCGTCGCATTTCTGTTTCATCCATTTATCCCTTGCTTCCTCAGTTTCTTTTCTTAATTCATTATTCAGTTTCCTGTACCTCTTTTTGCCTTCTTCAGTTTCTACATCTTTCCACTTTCTCCACTCTTCCATCTTTTTCAACATGTTTTCTGTTATCTGTTCTTTCCTGGTACTTTGGGATACTCTAATTCCTAGTACTTCTTTGGCAGAGTCCATGAGACCTTCCCTCATTTTTATCCATTTGTCATTAACACTTTCATCAAAACTACCTCTTTCCCATTTTTCCATAAATCTGTTTTCCAAGTCTGATGCCTTTCCTACCTCTTTAGTCTTTCTATGTTTAGTCTTTCTTTTGCTTTACCTCTCCAGACTTTTTTCAACTTCGCTTGTATTTCTAGGTTGTGGTCTGAATTTATATCCGCTCCTGGATAAACTTTGGCATTCTTCAACCCTAAACCTTTTTTTGTATCAGGATGTAGTCCAACTGATATCTTTCCCTATTCAAATTTGATATCCATGTGCAACGTCTCCTTTTGTGGTGTTCAAATATTGTGTTACCCACTGCTAATGAATTTTATTTACAGAAACTAATTAGTCACTCACCTCTCTCATTTCTTATTCCTAACCCAAATTTTCCTACTGTATCTTTATCTCTTCCTTCACCCATGACTGCATTCCAGTCCCCCATGATGATAATGCAGGCATTTCTATTTTCTTTCTCGATGAGTTCTTGTCTTTTCTCTTAATATTCATCCACTTCCTCATCTCTATGCTGGCTGGTTGGCATATATACCTGTATTAACACAAAATGTTTTGCATTACCCTTCAGTTGTATCATCATTAGTCTTCCATCAGTAGATCATACTTTCATTACCTTATTTTTCAGCTTTTGCCCTATCAATATTTCTACTCCGTTTTCACTACTCTTGATTTCCCCTGAGTAAAAGAGCTTATAATCTCCACTTTCTATCTCCACATTCTCTCCTCATCTCATTTCACACAAACCGAGGACATCTAATCTGTTCCTTTTCATGACCAGTTCTGCATTCTCTAGCTTTCCGACTTGCAGTAGTGTCCTCACATTCCATGTTCCAATACTTATCTTTCCTTCCTTCACTGTCTCTTTCTTCCTTTGAAATATGTCCGCCGCCCGAAGTGGCCGTGCGGTTAAAGGCGCTGCAGTCTGGAACCGCAGGACCGCTACGGTCGCAGGTTCGAATCCTGCCTCGGGCGTGAATGTTTGTGATGTCCTTAGGTTAGTTAGGTTTAACTAGTTCTAAGTTCTAGGGGGCTAATGACCTCAGCAGTTGAGTCCCATAGTGCTCAGAGCCATTTGAACCATATTGAAATATGTCAACTCTCAATGTGTTCCCCTCCCATAGATCCGAATGAGGGGAAGTTTTAACTCTGGAATCTTTCACATGGGGAGACATACCATGTACTGCTTGGGAATGTAATGTGGTAGTTTCCCGTTACTTTCCAAATAGGCCCAGCCTAAAATCGGCCGCTCACTGTGAGTCAGACGCTGTCTGTAGCCGCCTCTCTGGGGTACAGTCGCTACTTGTACTCTTTTTGTGAACAAAGAGAAAAAGTGCCTCTTCCGCCAGCTTCACCGTTCCGAAAGACTCTTTCTCCGCTGTCCCTGCCGTTGAGGTCTTATACATATAACAGGAAATGACAGGAAAAGGACATGGTGAGGATAGGCTTGGGATAGGAAAGGGGGAGCGATAGGCCGTTGTGGGCCAAAAAACCTTGCTTTGCGAAACAGCACAAAAAAAAACATTCACTTTTGGTGAATCACGTTTGTATTCAATTGTTTCATGAGAATTTTCGAGCCCTCATATACGGATATTATGACGGTGAACCTTACTGCTAACATGGAAAGTTGCCCCATCGCTGAATATCAACCATGACAGAAAAGTGTCATCTTCCATGTCATCTAGAATAGCATTGCTAAAGTCCACACGCTTCACTTTGTCAGTATCTCGAAGAGCTTGTACCAGTTGTAATCGGTATGGTTTGAGGGCTAAACGACGCCGTAACACACGTCTCACTGTCATGCGCAGTAACACAAGTTCTCGACTAGCACCACGTGTAGACTTGCAGGGGCTCCGCTCAAATGCTCGTCATATTTGTTCCATTGTCTCTTCACGAACTCGTGGCCAGCCAGGACTTTTGCCTTTACACCCTGTTTCTTCAAACTGTTTATACAACCATTCAATGTTCTTTGGTGACGGTGGTTTAGCACGAAATCGGGTATGAAACGCCCACGGAACTGCGATCACTGATTGAGTACGACTAAATTCAATAACACTACATGCCTTCTGTTGCGCGGACGCCATATTGCGCGAGACTGGCTGCACGTTCCAGGTTTTTTTTTTTTTTTTCTTTATTGTGTTTCAATTCCCCCCGAAGGGGGCGGGCTGCCAGCAGCTTACTACGCTACTCTACAGCCTACAGACTTTTTTTAAATAAGGAAGAAGAAAGAAACAAGGAAAAATAGGCGATAAAATGGTGATTTAAAGTGTAAAATGGCGTAAAATTGCGGAAAGTTAAAACAGAAAGCAAAAGGGGTGCGCAATGTAGATAAAAGACACAGGAATCAGACAAGTAACATAGTAGACACACAAGTAAAAAACATGGCGACAGTCTGGTTTCTGTTCGCAAGACCCAGCGACAGTATGATGGCCGTTCGCAACAAGTCCCAAAAAACACAACACGGAACACTCACTGTAAAACATGCACTGTAGAACACTGCACGAAAGTGGCAGCACAAAGACGACACTCCCAAGCCAAAGGCAGATGGGGGGGGGGGGCGACCTGCAGGAGGGGGAAAAACAAGGAGGGAGGAGAGGAAAAAACGAAAAGGGGGGAACCAAGGAGGGAGAGGACTAATAAAGGGGGAGAAGGGCAGACGCGAGAGGGAATGAGAGGAGGCAGAGGAGGGAGATGGAAAAGGACGCGGGGGAGAGAAGGGGGCAAAGAGAGGGGAGGTGAGGAAGAAAGAGGATGGAAGGGGGGAGAGGGAGCCCGGGAAAAGGACAGAGGAAAGGAGGGGTAAATGGAGGGAGAGAGGGCATCATCTGGGAGGGGGAGTTGATGGAAGCCACCTTGGGAAAGGAGATGTAGGGTGTAGAGATGGAGGGTAGGGGGGACACGTTCCAGGTCATAGAGAGCCTACTATATAGGCTCTCTACAGGTCAGCTCTCGTAGCGACATCTAGGGGATATTTTCTGAAACTAGACCATGCCGATTACAACTAGCGCTATTTGAGGCACATAGTGACATTTGTCTCAATATTATTACAAGTTAAAATCTTTTTGGAACACCCTGTATTCTGTAACTGGTTCTGGTGTAGTACATATTGATATTCGCTGCTTCTCGTCTAAATGATGGTGGTGCAGCATTACATAATACATGCATCCATGGAAGTGGTGTTCATTTAGTAGTGCCACTAATTGTTCTCATAGACTCATTTGTACAGTGTTGGCATTCTCTTGCACCTGCTGCTTCTCGTCTAACTGATGATGGTGCAGTATTAAATAGTATGGAAGTAGTGTACATTCAGTAGTGCCAGTAATTACTGTCATTGCCTGATTTAGGTTAACATCAACTTTGCTTGTACAGGGTGTTTCAAAAATGACCGGTATATTTGAAACGGCAATAAAATCTAAACGAGCAGCGATAGAAATACACCGTTTGTTGCAATATGCTTGGGACAACAGTGCATTTTCAGGCAGACAAACTTTCGAAATTACAGTAGTTACAATTTTCAACCACAGATGGCGCTGCAGTCTGGGAAACTCTATAGTACAATATTTTCCACATATCCACCATGCGTAGCAATAATATGGTGTAGTCTCTGAATGAAATTACCCGAAACCTTTGACAATGTGTCTGGCGGAATGGCTTCACATGCAGATGAGATGTACTGCTTCAGCTGTTCAATTGTTTCTGGATTCTGGCGGTACACCTGGTCTTTCAAGTGTCCCCACAGAAAGAAGTCACAGGGGTTCATGTCTGGCGAATAGGGAGGCCAATCCACGCCGCCTCCTGTATGTTTCGGATAGCCCAAAGCAATCACACGATCATCGAAATATTCATTCAGGACATTAAAGACGTCGCCCGTGCGATGTGGCCGGGCACCATCTTGCATAAACCACGAGGTGTTCGCAGTGTCGTCTAAGGCAGTTTGTACCGCCACAAATTCACGAAGAATGTCCAGATAGCGTGATGCAGTAATCGTTTCGGATCTGAAAAATGGGCCAATGACTCCTTTGGAAGAAATGGCGGCCCAGACCAGTACTTTTTGAGGATGCAGGGATGATGGGACTGCAACATGGGGCTTTTCGGTTCCCCATATGCGCCAGTTCTGTTTATTGACGAAGCCGTCCAGGTAAAAATAAGCTTCGTCAGTAAACCAAATGCTGCCCACATGCATATCGCCGTCATCAATCCTGTGCATTATATCGTTAGAGAATGTTTCTCGTGCAGCAATGGTAGCGGCGCTGAGGGGTTCCTGCATTTGAATTTTGTATGGATAGAGGTGTAAACTCTGGCGCATGAGACGATATGTGGACGTTGGCGTCATTTGGACCGCAGCTGCAACATGGCGAACGGAAACCCGAGGCCGCTGTTGGATCACCTGCTGCACTAGCTGCGCGTTGCCCTCTGTGGTTGCCGTACGTAGTCGCCCTACCTTTCCAGCACGTTCATCCGTCACGTTCCCAGTCCGTTGAAATTTTTCAAACAGATCCTTTATTGTATCGCTTTTCGGTCCTTTGGTTACATTAAACCTCCATTGAAAACTTCGTCTTGTTGCAACAACACTGTGTTCTAGGCGGTGGAATTCCAACACCAGAAAAATCCTCTGTTCTAAGGAATAAACCATGTTGTCTACAGCACACTTGCACGTTGTGAACAGCACATGCTTACAGCAGAAAGACGACATACAGAATGGCGCACCCACAGACTGCGTTGTCTTCTATATCTTTCACATTACTTGCAGCGCCATCTGTTGTTGAAAATTGTAACTACAATAATTTCGAAAGTTTGTCCGCCTGAAAATGTACTGTTGTCCCAAGCATATTGCAACAAACGGTGTATTTCTATCGCTGCTCGTTTAGTTTTTATTGCCGTTTCAAATATACCGGTCATTTTTGAAGCACCCTGTATGTGCACTGTGCTTCTATACCAGAGCACAACTTGAATAACTGCCAACGATAATTTCAATCGCCATGATCTATTATAAACATACCAGTCCAGAATGTATCCGATACCAAGATTTCATCTTTCGGTATCCAGTTTTACTTCGTGCTTTTAAAAATCATCCGCAGGTATGGGCTCTGCAGTGCCTCTAGCCCCTTGGCGATTGTTCTGCACCTCAGCTCGGACGCTCTTTGCAGCATACATGCAACAGATTTTCACAAAATTATTAATGAATCGCTCAGAAACCGACCTAATAAAGCATTCGATAACTGGTTTCGGTAAGATTACGTTACCTCTTCAGATCTGCAATGAATAGAACTAATTTGACAGGGTAATAGGTTTTCAAGTCATGTGTTAGAGTGTACAAAATTAATGTGCATACATTTGGAAAAGTAACATACCTTACGCCCTAGAAATTCACGTCACTTTCTATGTCTGTGCTATGTATTGGGTCATATCACGAATAGGCATGTGAAGTGCATGAAGACCACTAGACATCGGCCTGTAAAATTTAAAGTAAGCAATATGTGTGCCCACCCAGCTAGCCACGTGGTCTAAACGCGCTGCTTCCCGAGCAGGAAGGCGTGCCGGTCCCCAGCACGAATCCGCCTGGCGGTGTGTCAAAGTCCGGTGTGCCGGCCAGTCTGGGATGGTTTTTAAGGCAGTTTTCCATGTGCCTCAGTGAATGAGGGCTGGTTCCCCTTATTACGCCTCATTTACAGTATGTCGCTGATTGCTGCGCAAACACTGTCTCCACACACGTGCACACCATAATTAATCTACCACGCAAACATTTGGGGTTACACTCGTCTGGTATGAGACGTTCCCGGGAGCTGATGGGGAGGGGGGGGGGGGGGGGGGCGCTGGTGACCGAACCACACAATAACCCTGGGTTCGCTGTGGGGCGGCGGTGGGGTGAGTGGACTGCCTATTGTGGGGTTGTGAACCACTGAGGGCTACGGCAGGGACAAAGCCTTTCCGTCGTTTATCGGTCCTCAGTTCAATACACAATACACACACAATACAAGCAATATAGACAAAGATGACAGTGTGCGGAATACAAGTGCTTATACTCACACAACAGCTAACCAGAGACAGAGATGGAGAGTAAACACAACTAACCCACATGCCCACCAGGTGGCTCTGTGGTAGCACAATTTGGAATCGTTTTGTGTCAAGTAAAGACATTAATATACAATACCAAATAATTGTTAATATACTAATTGAAAAAAGAGCTTCTAAAACAACGTTGTTTATATACAAAGCGTAATCCAAATCAGAAATCATAGTGATCTTAAAACAACATTTTTTTTTAAATAGAAGACTCCATTTTATTAAAATGTAAAGACTAGTTTACATAATCAATTTATGGCGTAATCCAGTAAGTAATCAAGCCAAACATTCATCATAGTCTATAACATACATCGATAAAACAGGTTCCAAATTTGTGTTTGGGACAACAAATTCAGAAACTAGCTTGTAATCCTATTACCCTGTCAACTTGGTTCTATCCACCGCAGATCCGAAGATGGTAACGTAGTTTTACCGAAACCGGTTATCAAAATAAATTCTTTTTTAAGTTTTTCTCCTCCGTTTGTTACACTTCAGATCGCACCCAACCTGGCGCAATGTCAGGAATATGTAACTCAGAAATCGTTTAAGTTTCGCTATCTTCGATTTGACATTTTAAATTAATGTTTCAAGAGGGAATTATGAAACACCAGTTACATTCCAGTTAGCAGCATATAAACTTTTTTTTTCGGCTACTCTTGACTTTACGAAGAAACTGATTTCTTATGATATTTCATTCTGACAAGCAACCTGTAGGTTATCGTGTAGAGCAGTAGTTTGCCGAGCAGGAAGTTTTAACGCAGGATTGTATCCATTTGTGGAATTAACAGCATTGATCTGCTTACACTCATCAGCCTGAGTGCAGTCTGTTACGACCATCTAAGCAAACGTCGGCTGATTCCCCTATTTTATGCCACAAAGACAACACAGAAACAGTGATAATATGAAAACGCACTATTCAAACGCTACACGATTCGAAATTAGATGGCGTGCATACGTTTAAGCCATATTTCCGGTTCGTTTGACGTTGTTGCAACGGGAACGACTACCGACCACAGAAATAAAATAAATGCTAGATCCGAGCCGACGATTCTCATCATGCCCGGACCTGAAGAAACAGGAATGACGCCACAGAAGTTGGCGTGACTTTCCATTGTCAGATGGCAATATTGGCCACGTGAGATTACGAATGCAGCAAGAGGTGTAACGGGACGCAGCGACGCGACGTAGACTGAGGTACCGTTTATTTCCTGCCCTCTCTCGCACCATCTGCGCAACTAATGCTTTCACTTAGCATTTCGTACTTACGTTGGCACGATAACGTCCGCAACACTTACTGCACAGTTAAAAAAAAACATTTCGTAAACAAAGCAGAGTATCCGTGTATCCGTGGGAAGCACCGCCGTACGACATGATACGCCGCCTTGAGGAGGCGTTATTAAGACTCGGAAAACTTCTGCGGACGCTGCTCTTGCAAAAGCCGAGACATATTACGCAGCAACGCGAACCGTACAACACGCCGAAGGGATGGGGGAACAGCTTCGTTGGTCACGTGGTTAGGTACAGCCTCGCCTCAGAGTAGCGTGTGTACAGAAAAGAAAGCAGAGGGCGCTTCCTTTGATTTGTATGAAATCAAGCGTTGACCTCGACGCCATATTGAAACCAAGTAAACACGTAACGAGATGCTAGTAACAACTACGGTTCGAAATTGACATTTTTACGAAACGGAATTAATCTAACCGGTTAAATCAGAACTTTCACGACAGGGAACGCTAACGTAGTCTACGATTTGACCAACTCAAGGTAAAATAATCCATTTCCTACCTCAATGGAAAGCTTAGTGACAAAAACAAAGTGCAGAGACGTAAACTAATTTCTTACCAAAGGGAGCGGAAGACAGTCAGACTTTTACGAAAGGGAACGTCCATTCCGCTCCCCTCCATTTCGCGACCGGTTCTTGCACCAAGTTTTGATTCATAGTAACCTGTACATCGAATTTAGCCTTCATACGCTCTTGATTTATTTAACTGGTCCTAACCTTAGGTGTTCCCCTCGCAGTGATACTGCCTTTGGTGGATACAGTGTATTGAATGATACTGGAAAAGCATCAGGATTCAATCGATTTTTGAATAGGTTATCGAACGTGGGAGCCGGCCGCGGTGGTCGAGCGGCTCTAGCCGCTTCAGTCCGGAACCGCGCGACTGCTGCGTTCGCAGGTTCGAATCCTGCCTCGGGCATGGGTGTGTGTGATGTCTTTAGGTTAGTTGGGTTTAAGTAGTTCTAAGTTCTAGGGGACTGATGACCTCAGATGTTAAGTCCCATAGTGCTCCGAGCCATTTGAACCATATCGAACGTGGCCTATTAGACGGTATGCGTGTACCTGCAGAGTGCAAGACTTGCCCTGTCTTGTCTATATTGTAGTTTCTCACTGTCGTCGTCCGACATAAGTTGGTATTACAGAACGCCACCATCCCTAGTTAGCAGTATTTTATGAAGCGCAAAATTAGTGAAATGCAATGCTCCATTTGCTTTAAAAGATTAAAAACGGGAGAAGCCACAACAAACTTGAGACATAATATTAGCAGAAAACTTAAAATTTAACAGTTTAGCCATACTGCTTGTTGACTTCTGTCTCAGGTTCTTCGGCCAACGTTCGTCTTATGGTTTTTCTGACGTTTCGCTAGCACGAGTGGCTTGCATTGTCAAGTTTCTCCGTCCGTTGCCGGTGGTGGACTGGAGCCGAGCTCACAGCCGCAGACTGTATCTGGCGCACCAACATCCCAAGGGCTTCTCCGCGGTCATTCCCGTTGCGGTTCTCTTGCTACCTGCGACGGTCGTTCGCTACAGCATGGGAAGCCAGGATCCGTTCACCTTTAAGCTTTCTTCTTTGCCGTTGAAACTATTATCGTGTCTGTGTATTTCTGTGCCTTTTCTGAACAAGCAGGTGTGATAGTTCTTCTCTACAGCCAGAACTTCCGTGTCGGCGAATTTTACTACATGGTCGGTCTCACACAGGGCGTGCTCTGCCAGAGCAGCGTCAGTGTCCTTTCACTGAGACAGCACTGTGTAATTGTGGCTCTCGAAGGCAAAGCTCAGAATTGGTTGTTGATTGCCACTCAAGAACAGGTGTTTATTGCATGACATCTTTAGTTGCAGACTTCCTTCATTATGACAGACGTCCTTGGTTGCTGTCATCACTGGAAGTGACATCATTGTTGCAGGCATCACGTGGTGTGCATTTTGTAATTTGTTTGTGCCCTGGCAGATCCCAGTTACTTGGTACTCTAAAAACAGAAAATACTTATCGAAACAACTTTACAAAAAGTTTTACACATTCCTGTAAACATAAGTGATAACAGTTAAGTAAGTAACTGCACATGCAGTTTATATGAATGAAAGTTTGTAAATTGTTTCATATGAGACACAAATATATTAACATGAATCTAAAATTATTGTACATCAAACTCATATGTGTATCATTATGAGAACTGTTTGATTACTAATTAGGATGTCTGCTCATGAAGCTTATTAAGGTAAACATATAAAGTGTTAATCAAATATTAAGTAATTCTGCACAGGCAGTGTTTGCTTATAATATAAACATCAAAGAAAGTGTCATACAGAAAATGAACAAAAAAAATTTATATTGCCCAAGAAATGCTTTGCATATTGCAGCGTCATACACGAAATGGCACAAAAATATTATACTGCGTAACAAATGCTTTGTATATATGGACATATGATATGCTGCTTGATGCAGTTATACGCAAGAATGCTAGAAAAATATTGTTCTGCACAGTCAGTACTTGGTGCATATTGATTAAAAATCTTAACAGTGACATACATCACTGTTTTACTTAAGTAACCTTGATGTCTTAATAATCATATATTGAATAATATCGTACTGTTCTAGCAGTTATTTGTATGATCAGAAGTATACTTTTCTCGGGGAATGAAAGTACTATCCTACCATCACCCTATCTACCACAAAACACACAGGAATCTATACTACACATAAACTGGATTCATCTTTTTACAGGATACGTATTGTAGTTACGGCATAGTCAGCTTTTTCATTCCTGTATTCACTGTGGAATACTGTTTAGTATAATGTTCTCTGTTGTCTTCTCATCTGAAAAAAATTGATTAGTTCTTATACTAACAGTAGTATAAATGTTACATAAAATTCTCTTTTCTTATGGGACACGTCTTCTCTCTCTGAGCTCTCGACCAACACTACTGAAATATTACTCTCGGTCTCTCGCAGACAAACCTCGTCTCACAACAATGCTTAGAATCTCGCTCCTATGTTTCGCCCTCAAATTGTTGCGTCGATATCTGAGTGCTTATTTATTTCCATAGAGAACCGTAGAATCTTAGTCAATGCAATGAATAACCTAAAGTTGGCTATATTGTTTTCGATACACAATGTAATATTTAATCGATGTAATGGAGAGTTCTGATACACTCGTTACATTCGTAAATGAGTGTCTGTGCATTGTGCTTGAAGTAAGATTCTAGAAGTTTGCAGTGAATCTCTGAATCACAACTGTAAGCCTTCGTATGTAAGATTTAAAGAGTCTAGCAGGAGATGCTGGCTAGCGCCGCGAAGTCATTCTCGAAACGGGTCTGTAGTAACAGATGGTGCGAGTAAGCACCGAGCTCTTAAGAATGCGAAGGGCAATGCCTCAGCTGTATGTAAACAGTGGATACAGCTCTGGTGAAAACGGAGACAATGATAAACCACTCTCGTGGTAGGATGGAAACAGTAGTCTTGTTTTAAACAGCCAAAATCAAATAAAACACCTAGTATCATGTATTAATGTTGTAATAGTATATGAAAATGTGTTTATTTGAATTTTGTTTAAACTTATTAGCAAACTAATTAAAGGCGTTATTTTACTGTTACAGGGAATCGTGCTGGAGCTGTACGCTGGGGTTGAACGTGGGAGAATGGACTGACTGCTGTTAAACTCAGCTCCAGATGGGAAAGTCTGGACAACAGAATCATCAGTATGAATTGCTGTTATGCCCTGCTTGCGTACATTCTGATAAAAGGTATGAGCGTAATATCTGTCGCAACGTGTTTGAGAAATGTATAGGTGATGTGTTTGTTTTATTTGTAACCATGTGAAGTGGACATCTTTAAAACACATTCAAATATAAACAAGTTTAAAACAGCATGGTGACGGCAAAGTATTAAGGAAGAGTGTAACGTGTAGAAAATGGCACGTTAAAGGCATCTGATGATGCAAATGTTTCTTCGAATTGAAAGCACGGCAATACGCCAATAGTCATTGTATATCATATAACACATTATGACGAATATTTTGTTCAATCTAGAGAACGGCAATGCGTAGATAGTAATGTTATAGCAATTCACTTCTCATGAGAAATATTTTGTTGAATTTAATGGTAGGCAATGCACCGATATTAACTTAACAGCAGTACAAAATTTTGTGATTGAAACTTGGCTTGGAGCTAGTGTATTGATACGGAGTATTCTAGCAGAAATGATAGACTGAAAGTTAATGAAAGACTACCATGAACATAAAGGTGCAGAAGAATGCTACTTTGAAAATCTGTACTATGAACAGAATGATGCAATTAGTATAGAAAATGTAACTAAAGATTAATGATTTTAGATACAAGGTTTTAAAAGAATTCACTGATGGTAACAATTTGCTTTTCTAATCATAAAATAACGAAGTCTATGATTGTATAAGTTAATTAATAATTTGAGAATGAAAAATAAAGCAGAATCAATTTTTGAAAAACGTAATAGATCACAAATATAATGGAATTACTGATGATAACTGAAAAATTTATAAGAGCTTGGTTATTTCCAAAACTGATTGCCGTCTGCGAGATTTCAATTTCTGGTAATCTCAGAAGGAAGTGGATGTGTAACATTTCTGGCTTTACAGCTATCATACTCAGCTACAAGAAGCTCTTCTTAGAGCAGCTGAGAAGGCAGCAGTGGCAAGATGACGTAATTTTGTGTGAGGTACCGATGACTGGTGGTTTGTTCGATACGGGCATCGTGAGAAAGACCGCTTGGATTGTGGTCCTCCTCCGCGATTGGCTGCTGCGTTCGGAAGTTGCACGCCAAAATGATAAACTTTGTAATTAATATTAGAAAAACTAAAAAGGGAATTTACTTGCTTTTCATATAAAAGCAGCTCTCAATAGCAGGCCATCATTCCGTTATTCCAAAAGTATTAATTACCAGCAGAATAATAAACAATTGCGAAACGAAAAGGCAGATGAAGCACATCGGAGATCTTCGCCCACCATCGCTTGGATGTTGGGGGAAGTGGTTCGGCTTAAGATCAGAGCTGATTCGGCAGTCTCGGACGACAGACATGTTGTACGCCTTGGTCGGTATCGGTTAAGAACTTAATTAGCAATCTCTTATTATTTAGATATGTAACTGAGAACAGTTTGATAGTAATTATGGCTAAACGCAGTTCATTATTTTATTTATTTTCCATGAAAGTGTGAAGACTGTTATTATTTGTGAATCATAAAGCGAAAGGTAATTGTGCAGTTTCTCGTATTCTGCTAATAAAAAGCGAATGGCATCCCGTTTAAAGAAACCTGTTCAAAATGTAATTACTTTCACAATACCACTTCCTCGCTAACTGTTTATTACAGCCTCAAGATAACGGACTCACGACCTACGTGCTGTTTTCTGCGCAGGGGACAACACCTGTAGTAAACTGCAGGTTGGTGAAAATTTATCCGGAACTCATGCATCCCACACAGGGCGGTGGAAGCAACTATGCACCTCGCATGTAGTGCAGTGTTAGTACATATGAGATCAGTGACACATCATCTGTGGGTACACAGAGGAAGTATGAAGGAAGGAAATTTTCAGGGGAATGGATTTATCATACACACGTAAATTCCTCTCGCAGTTAATACCACTCTCTCTTTCACTTTCAATAATATCAGAGTAGCATTTACATCCAATGTTGCCGATTATTTGTTCGATGTATTGCGATTCCTATATTCCCTTACAGTGTTTCCCTATGCAGCTCCCACCATGCCAACGATGTCTATACGTACGTAATATCATCCTGCCTCTTCTTCTTGTCGCTGTTCTCCGTCGATGCTGTGGAGAACATCCACATCTTTTATCACTTATATTTCAGCATATTCTGGTAACACCATATCGAAAACGCTTCAATTCCCTTCTTTTCTGGTATTTCCGTAGCCCATGGTTCACTTCCCTATATCGCTGTGCTCCAGACGTTCGTTCTCAGATATTCATTCCTCAAACTATGGCCTGAGTTTGATACTAGTAAACTACTTTTAGCGAGGAATGACCAGTTTCCCCATGCCAATCTATTTCAATTTCCACGTTTTGCCCGACACGATTAATTCTGCTTGCAAGCAGAAATCCTTCACTTCTTCTGTTAGACGGCTCGCAGTCAAGAAGTTATTTTTATCGCTAATCATATTTCTTCTGCGCCCCCGTACCTTCGTCTTTTTTCTTTCAATCCATATTCCATGCTCAGGCGACCACTCATCCCATGCAAGAAGTTTTGTAAATCTCAGTTTCTCTGAGGATGGAAATGTCATCAACGAACCTTACCATTAATGCCGTTTCAACAAAAATTTTAAAACCATCTTGAAACTGTATTTGTTTCCTCATTGCTTCTTCATTGTACATGTTAAACAAGAGCAGAGAAGGAATGCGACCTGCCTTACGCCTTTTTTAATTCGAGCTCAATTCCATTCTTATTGTCCCCTTTTACTTCTTGTACATATTGTATATTACCATTCTTTCCCCGTAGATTATATTTAATTCTCTGACAATTTCAAACGCGTTGCACTTGTTTACATTGTCGAATACTTTTTCCAGGTCGACTAATCCTATGAATGTGTGTCGATTTTTTTAAAGTTTTGTTCCCATTAACAAGCACAATGTCAGACATGCCTTTCTGGTGCCTTTACATAAAAGCAGAACTGCCTGTGAACTAACAGACTTCCAATTTTGTTTTCCGTTCCTATGTATATCATTCTTGTCATCGACGTGAATTCCTGAGCTATTAAGCTGACTGAATTGTAGTTCTTGCAATTATTTGCTTTTCGTATCTTCGGGATTGTGTAGATGATATTGTTCCTAAAGTGTGATGGAATATCTCCACCATAATATACTGCACACATCAACTTCACTAATCGTTGATTGCCGCTCACACCATGATTTTAGAAATACCTAAGGAACGTAATCTATCTACTTTGCCTTATTTGATCACCAAGTCTTCCAAATCTCTTTCAAATTCTGACTCTAATAAATAGATCCCCTATGTCTTCTACATCGACACTCATTTCTTCTTCTTTCACGTCGGTAGACAGTTCCTCCACTCTACATCCACATACATACTCAGCAAGCAACCGTATGACGCATGGCGGCGTGCATCTTGTACTACTAATAGTTATTTCCTTTCCTGTTCCATTCGCAAAAAGAGCGAGGAAAAAATGACTGTCTATATGCCTCTGTACGAGCTCTAATTTCTCATATCTTCGTGGTCCTTACGCCAAATGTACCTTGTCAGCAATAGACTCGTTCTGCATTCAGCTTCAAACGCCATTTCTTTTAATTTTTTCGGTAGTGCTTCTCAAAAAGAAGTCGTCTTCTTTCCGAAGATCTCCATCTGAGTTCACGAAGCATCTCCATAATACTTACGTGTTGATCGAACCTACAAGCAGCAAATCTAGCAGCTCATCTCTGAATTGCTTCGATGTCTTCCTTTAATCCTACCTGGTGGTGATGTCAAACACTTGAGCAGTGCTTAAGAATGGGTAGCAGTAGTATTCTATATGCGGTCTCCTTTACAGATGAGCTAAAGTTTCCTAAAATTCGCCAAATAACCTGAAGTCGACCATTCGCCTTCCATACTACCATCCTTACATACTCATCCCATTTCATATCGCTTACGTTATGTTTTACTTTATGTCTTAGGAATTTGATTGACATAACTGTGTCAAGGAGCCGTATTACTAATTCTGTATTCGAACATTAAAGGATTGTTTTTCCTACTCATTTGGATTAACGTACATTTTTCTACATTTAGAGTCAGCTGCCATTCATCACATCAACTACAAATTTTGTCTGGTTCATCTTGTATCCGCCTACAGTCACTCAACTTCGACACCTTCACGTACACCACCTCTTCATCAGCAAACAACCGCAGATTGCTGTCCACCCTGACCGTCAGATAATAATAGAGGTCCTGTCACACTTCCCTGAGGCACTCCTGACGTACACTTGTCTACCTCACATCACCACCCTTTCTCCTTTCCCACCCATTCTCTCTTGCCTCCATGTTTAAGTGTGAATGTCGACACACTTGCTTTTAATTTCATTGGACGTTATTTTGGCTTTCCTGTAAGGTAAATCTATCCGTTTGATTTCCCTTTCTATTTACTCTCATTTTTGCTTGTAGTCATCTTGATTTCGTTCGTAATTAGCTTATAGCGCTATATTTCTTTCTTTCCTACATGTATTTGCATTTTATTCTTTTATCGAAAAATTGAAGTATTTCTTGTTATTTGTACATTAAGCCAAAACGCTGCTTTCTGTAGCAGTTGTCAGTATTTCGACTTTATTTTCATTGGCTATAGGCCTATTTCGGCTCAAAGGCCATTTTCAAGCACTCTGCAACATATAGTACGGTATTTAGATCATATATCTGTCCGTTTTCGTAATAAATAATTATTTTGTACATTTGGCGTAAAACTTACTTCCATATTACGTCGTTGACGCTCTTGCTGTCAGATATCTTAACTTGGTGCGTTTTTAAGCGAAGCAAAGGCGAAATTATAAATTACTCGCTAAGTAATGTCTCAGCAGTGGAATTTATCTTTGTTGGTCAGTATTGTTAAGATCTTGTTAACATTTTGCAAGTTTGACAGCTTCGAGCTATGTCAGATATGTTACATGGTTACAGATTTGTTTTTATAAATCTATGGAGTTGTGTGATAGTAAAATCTTTGGAGCTGTATATTGGTGTTCGTTTTATGAAATTATCCGCAGATTGCTGTCCACCCTGACCGTCAGAATACGAGAAACTGCACAATTACCTTTCGCTTTATGATTCACAAATAATAACAGTCTTCACACTTTCATGGAAAATAAATAAAATAATGAACTGCGTTTAGCCAGTACAGTTATCATAATAGTTTTTATGTTTTAAATCGGTTTGTTCGCTTAAAATTTGTTTTGGATATTTGCGGGTGTGTATATAGATTTCTATCTCTTTTCGAAAGTTCAATATCGGGCCTTTTGGTGTTATGTGCAGAATTAGCATCGGATTTTCAATCTGGTCTATGTTGTGATTTTCAGTTTTTACGTGGTTAAATGATGTAGATGGGTTTGTGTCACTGTTTCTGGTATGTTCTCGGTATCTGATTTGGAAATTTCTGCCTGTTTGGCCTATATAGAATTTTTCGCGGTCATTATAATTAATTTTGTATACGCCAGGGTATGAATCTACTGCTAGTTTCGTATTCCCGGAGGTAATTTGTGTCTTTAGGTTGTGTACAGTGCGGTATGGAAACCTAACTCCGCTGCCACATGTACGCATCTGGATGGCAAAAACGCGGATTGTCACACAAACATCTGCTTCTATGACTAAGCATTAAGTCAGACCAAGCTACATCTACAGTGTAAACACAGTAGAGATACCGAATAAAGGGGAAGACCCGGTACTTTATAGGTCAGTGGTAAGACACACGGTTCATGACACACGTGGAACTTCAAATTCTAAACTGGCAAGCACGAATGAAGTAAACTGCTCAAAAAATTTCCAAAAGTCTTTCAGAATCATACATCACCTGGTTATGACGGATACCCAAAATACAGACGATAATCTCTTGAAAAATGTTAACAAAAGACTGCCATCCGAAACTACGAAATTGTGAACAGAAGGATTCACAATAAATTTTACTTAAAGGAATTGACGCGCAAACAAATGTGGAACTCTATAGTTCTGTGAAATCGATAAAATATGTCAGAAATTAGAGGGTGGCTGTAATTAAACTTCCGCTACTTGCGCCTGTGCAGACGGAAAACTATTTACCGTAAGGGTACTCATCTTTGCAGGAATGAAGTTTAGACTGCGCTGCAGGACTTGCATTGTTAGTAATGTTAGTGTCATGATTTACCATTAGGCGCCTCTCCTGGCACGACGACGTACGGTTGAAACACAAGCATCAGCGTGCATTACGGTTGCAGATAGTCAACATGGGTCTGGACAACGTGAGCAGGGCTTTACTCGCAAAGCTGTTGAAGAACATGACTCGGAAGTTCAAATTTTCTAGTTGCTTGGGAATTGCTACTGGGAGGTGCCGACGGCCAACTGCGCCACATATTGTTGAAGAAGTTACTGTTGCCATGGTTGAGAATGCTGGATGCAATGTGCCATCTTCAAGCAGTGCACGAGCTCTGATCAAGTTACGTTTAGCTTTCAATCGACCAATGAACTAGGGCAATTTCAGTCGAGCCGCTACATCATTTTGTAGTGAAGAGGCAGTTTGGCGGATTTTATCTTTTAATGTACACGAAAAAGTGTCAGCTATTACCCATCCTGCTATTTATTTGGAAACTGACCACAGAATGTACACCAGCAAAAGCTTAACGTCGAAACGGGCAAGGTGCAACATATATCTTATTTCGATTATAATTTACCATGTGCCTCTTATCTCAATAATATCTATAGTAGTTCTGTGTGTTAAACATTAAAATTCTGAATAATGCATGATTTAGCTTATATTAGTAATGATTCAAATGCGATACGGTAGTAGTAGTAGTAGTAGTAGTAGTAGAGGGGTTTTGTGGGCGCACGACAGCAAGGTCTTCAGCGCCCGTTCAGTAACATAGTGAGACGGGTGTCAAGAAAAAAAACTCATAACATTTACATAAAACGGAACATAAAACACGGGGAACAATCATTGAAAAATAAGTGCTCACCCACACCGAAGCGTGGGATGAAGCAGGGCGTCAGCAGTAAAACATGGACAACACAGGAAGAAAATGGTAGAGGGAGCTAAAACAATGTAGCAGATGGAAATGGCTGGCTGACCGCAAGGAAAAAAGGGAGGAGTCAGCCACTCTGCAATACACTAAAACCTCCAGCCTAAAAGTTTAGGCCAGAGTCCAGACACATCACAGAACTTAAAAACCCTAGACACACACGTCTCATCGTTAGCTAAAACACAAGGCAGATCCCCATCAACTTGTGCTTCTGCCCTTGCATCACGGTATAAAATGCAGTCTGTTAAAATGTGCCGGACAGAGATGTGCACACCACAAGCGTCACAAAACGGAGGATCCTCCCGCCGTAATAAATAGCTATGCGTCAGAGGACAGTGCCCGATCCGAAGACGTGTGAGGGCCACCTCTTCCCGCCTGAGCAACTGGCAGGAGGAACGCCACGGCCGAGTGGTTGACTTTACCGACCGCAGTTTATTGGCCGTCACCGCCAGCCATTCTTCCTCCCACAACTCCATGCACTTCCTGTGGAGTGCAGCGATGACTGACTGCAAGGGGATAGGACACTGGACCACATCCTGCTCTCTGCAGGCCTCCTTGGCAGCCCGATCAGCCTGTTCATTGCCCCATATGCCGACATGACCAGGCACCCAGCAGAAGGATACCTCTTTACCCCGCCGGTGGAGCAAGTACAGTTGGTCATGTATCAACTGGACCATCGCCTCAGTCGGGTATAGGCTCTGCAGTGATTGTAAGGCACTAAGAGAATCGGAGCAGAGAAGAAATCGATCGCCCCGAACACGATGCGATACGATACGGGTTAGGCACAAAAACATAATCAAATTCCCAGATGATGTTGATAACGTCCTTCTAAAACGTATTCAATGTCTTATGAGTAAACTGTAGCAGCAGTTGCTCCTTCAAATCGTATGATGTATGAGGCACATCGAAAGAGTGCTAATGTGATCTTTAGTGACATCGATATCACTTTCCTACATAACAATCAGGTAATCGCACTCAAGTTTTTTTTTTTTTTTTTTTCGTTCCAGAGCACACTCGTTCAAATTTTTCCCAACAGCAAACATCCCGAATGCCCCTGATGCCACGAAAATAGTAGAAGAAAGCCGCATCCGCCAGAACTGTCACACCTCTGACGAAACAGAGACGGTCCGCGGTGAAAATATCCTGCATCTTGCTTCACGGTAGCAGGAATTTGGCAACTGCTTCCCGTCAGAATCCACCGAAACGTACAGCTCTTCATATTTCATCGCGTCAATGCTACATCCAGTTCTTTTCTATTACTGGAACTATCATACGCAAAAGTACCCAAACGATCTTAATTGTGATCAGCACGATTCCTGTGTAACCTGCATAATACAGCTTCCATGCTGGTTTTCTAGCCACTTGGTGGTGCTGTCGTATGCTACGCTAAACTGGTACCACAAGATACTCGTTGGGAATACTGCACCATTTGATTTTATTTTATTTTACACTAAATTGAGGGTCGAATATTCATGGTTATTGTACGAATCAGTACATGAAGTTAACATCATAAAAGAAATAACACATAGTAAAATATGCACAAATGCTAATCAGACCACAAGCCGCGAGAATATAACTAGCATAGCCAACAACATCACATAGGAATTAGCTTAATGAGCTTTTTTAATCCTTGTGGTAGATTGTTAGAAGTCGATGCAGCTGAATACTGCACGCCTTTCTGCATCTGTCCAGTACCAACCGAGTGGAAGCCGATATTTCTTGGGAATAAGCACATATTGTTAACAACAAACGACGTTAAAGAAAGTACTAGGGTAAGTAAATTATTATCCGCAATTTTGTTATATTTTTGTTTATTTTGGTAGTGCTGTCGTTTTACGTTGATGACGCATGCTTAGTTTATTTGTTGTTATATCTTTGCAATTTTCAAGCTGCTAGGTTAGTTTCTTTATCGCTGCCGTGCTGTTAATCATGGCTGATCCGCTGTCTATTTGCACCAAAGAAGAGCAGCGTTCAGTGATCCGTTTTTTGTGGTCGGAAGGCGTACCAGGGGCCGAAATTGATCGAAGACTTTCGGTACAGTACGGGAACGGTGTTTTGCTACAACGGAGCGTCCTCGAATGCATTGAAAAATTCCGAAATGGTCGTAAAAGTGTTACGCACGACGAAGGAGCCGGACGACCGTTTACCACCACAAATGAAGAAACCACTGAACTTTCACGTGAAATGATTATCTTATACAGAAGACGAACTATTGACGAAGTCGCACATCGTCTGCAAATTAGTCACAATTCTGCGTACGAAATCATCACCTACAGACTTGTGTTTCATAAAGTTTGTGCAAGGTGGGTCTCAAAACAACTCACACAGTTGCATAAACAAACGCGCTTGGACATCTGCATAAAACATTTGGATCGCTATGGTAACAAAGGGGACAACTTCTTAGACAGGATCGTTACTGGTGACGAAATATGGATCCATCATTACGAGCCGGAGAATAAACAGCAAAGTATGCAATGGAACATCCAAAGTCGCCGTGCAAGAAAAAGTTAAAAGACCCAACCGTCCGCAGGAACATTGATGCTTACGGTTTTTCGGGACGCACAAGGTCCAGTACTGTAACATTGTTGGGAAAAGGGCACAACAATAAACAGGGTACGTTACAATGAGATGCTTACTACCAGGCTAAAGTCTGCAATTCGAAGCAAACGCCAAGGACTGCTGTCAAAAGGTGTTGCGTTGATGCACGACAATGCCCGTCCGCATACTCCTGCCCACACTGCTGAAACGCTCCAGAAACTCAAATTTGAAGTACTGGATCATCCTCCATATAGTCCCCATCTTGCCCCTTCTGACTATTACTTGTTTGGTCCACTCAAACAGGTATTAAGGGCCGTCGATTTGCCTCGGACGAAGCAGTGAAAGAAGCGGTACATTCCTGGCTCGCAGCTCAAAAGAGAACCTTCTTTTATGAGGGCATCAGGAATCTTGTACAACGATGGACCAAGTGGGTTCAAACGCAAGGAGACTATGTCGAAAAATGATGTTGTAAGTTTCCTATTTGATTACAATAAAATTTTATATCTACTTTGCGGATAATAATTGACTTACCCTCGTATATATTGAGAGCCCAATGTCAGAATTCCCAGACCCTTGAACAGGAAACAGGGAACTCACACCAAATATTGCTCGAACTGCACATTTCTGAGCCAAAAATACCCTTGAAAATGCGCTGTCCTTGAAAATTTACTGTCTATCTGAACACTTAAAAATTTGAATTGTTCAGACTCACTGATCATATGCCCATTCTGTCTCAGCGAAATGTCATTTTTAGTTGAACTGTGTGTCAGAGACTGTAAAAACAGTCTTACTGTGATTTAGCCACGAACTTACGTCTTGAACTTATGCCTTGAAGCCATGAACGTATGTCTTGAACTGCACTACTTTATGCATTACCTATGTTGCACTCAGTATCCTTCACTACCAAGACAGTATCATTGGCAAACAGATATGTTTTAGATTCACGTGTCATATTAGCAGACATACATTTATACACTACTGGCCATTAGAATTGCTACACCACGAAGATGACGTGCTACATACGAGAAATTTAACCGACAGGAAGAAGATGCAGTGATTTGCTAATGATTAGCTTTTCAGAGCATTCACACAAGGTTGGCGCCGGTGGCGACACCTGCATCGTGCTGACATGAAAGTTTCCAACCGATTTCTCATACACAAACAGCAGTCGACCGGCGTTGCCTGGTGAAACGTTGCTGTGATGCCTCGTGTGAGGAGGAGAAATGCGTACCATCACGTTTCCGACTTTGATAAAGGTCGGATTGTAGCCTATCGCGATTGCGGTTTATCATATCGCGACATTGCTGCTCTCGTTGGTCGAGAGCCAATGACTGTTAGCAGAATATGGAATCTGTGGGTTCAGGAGGGTAATACGGAACGCCGTGCTGGATCCCAAGGGCCTCGTATCACTAGCATTCGAGATGACAGGCATCTTATCTGCATCACTGTAATGGATCGTGCAGCCACGTCTCGATCCCTGAGTCAACAGAGGGGGCGTTTGCAAGACAACAACCGTCTGCACGAACAGTTCGACGACATTTGCAGCAGCATGGACTGTCAGCTCGGAGACCATGGCTGCGGTTACCCCTGATGCTGCATCACAGACAGGAGCGCCTGCAATGTTGTACTCAACGACGAACCTGGGTGTACGAATGGCAAAACGTCATTTTTTCGGATGAATCCAGGTTCTGTTTACAGCATCATGATGGTCGCATCCGTGTTTGGCGACATCGCGGTGAACGCACATTGGAAGCGTGTATTCGTCATCGCCATACAGGCGTATCACCCGGCGTGACGCTATGGGATGCCATTAGTTACAAGTTTCGGTCACCTCTTGTTCGCATTGACGGCACTTTGAACAGTGGACGTTACATTTCAGATATGTTACGACCCGTTGCTCTACCCTTCATTCGGTCCCTGCGAAATCCTACATTTCAGCAGGATAACGCACGACCGCTTGTTGCAGGTCTTGTACGGGCCTTTCTGGATACAGAAAATGTTCGACTGCTGCCCTGACCAGCACATTTTCCAGATCTCTCACCAATTGAAAACGTCTGGTCAATGGTGGCGGAGCAACTGGCTAGTCACAATAAGCCAGTCACTACCCTTGATGAACTGTGGTATCGTGTTGAAGCTTCATGGGCAGTTGTACCTGTGCACTCCATCGAAGCTCTGTTTGACTCAAAACCCACGCGTATCAAGGCCGTTAATACGGCCAGAGATGGTTGTTCTGGGTACTGATTTCTCAGGATCTATGCACCCAAATTGCGTGAAAATGTAATCACATGTCAGTTCTAGTATAATATATTTGCCCAATGAATACCCGTTTATCATCTGCATTTCTTCTTGGTGTAGCAATTTTAATGGCCAGTAGTGTATGCACTGATGAGCTAAAACATTATGAGCACCTATTTAAAAGTGTTCCCAGAGGTTTATGGCACCAGATTCCTACGCACAAGTCCCACACTTCCAGTAATTTACGGGCGGTTGGTTTTTGGCCGCGGATCTGGCGTCCGATAGCATCGCAGTTGGATTTCATCGGATTCAGGTAAGCCAAATTTGATGACCATAACATCAATTCGAGTTCACTATCACGTGCCTCCAACCATCGCAGCGCGATTCTGGTATCCTGGTGCAAAATGCCATCGCTGTTGACGAAGACATCGAGCATAAGGGGTTACAGAAGGTCCCTAGTAATGTTAATCCACAGTTGTCATGGTGCCTTCGATTACTACTGTAGGTCCCATGGACGCCCAGATGGATGTCCCCCATGACATAATACGGCTCTCACCGGCCTGTATACATGGCGCGCTGCATGTTCCGAGTCGCCGTTCACTTGGATGACAGAGTATCCGGACTTGACCATTGACCTGGTTTAACAAAAAACGGGATTTATCCGACCAGGCAGCATGATCCCATGGATTCGCGGTCCAGTCTCGCAATTCCCGCGCCAATTGTAATCATAACTTGCAATGTCGTTGGGTCAACATGGGAACACGTAGAGGTCCTCTGCTGCGGAACACTATATTCAACACTAAGCTCTGAACGATGTGCTACAAAACACTTTGTTTGTGACAGCACTGTACGCTGTCGTCAGATCTGCCACAGATCGCCGCTTATTCTGCTTTAGAGAGCGGGGAAGCCTCCAATCCCTATGTCCTGTGATGAGGTATGGTCGTCCAACTTCTTGTCACCAGCTCGTGGTTTCAGCATTCTTTAACCACCTTTCGTAGTTTCTCACAACAGTAGCACGCGAGCAGCCGACTAACTTCGACGTTTCCCAGTACCTCACTACAACAATATGGCTTTTCTCAAAGTGCTTTTGTCGGTGGATTTCCGCATTTGCGCCACTTATCGTTGCTAGGATGATCCCCACTCGTCTCTGCTCCGTTCACACACTTCTCTTACCGCGTCACGGGACCTCAGTGCCATCACGCAACATATAAACTCGCAGTGGGCAGTGTTCAAGATGTTTTGGCTCCTCAGTGTACAGGGTGTTTCAAAAATGACCGGTATATTTGAAACGGCAATAAAAACTAAACGAGCAGCGATAGAAATACACCGTTTGTTGCAATATGCTTGGGACAACAGTACATTTTCAGCCAGACAAACTTTCGAAGTTACAGTAGTTACAGTTTTCAACAACAGATGGCGCTGCAAGTGATGTGAAAGATATAGAAGACAACGCAGTCTGTGGGTGCGCCATTCTGTACGTCGTCTTTCTGCTGTAAGCGTGTGCTGTTCACAACGTGCAAGTGTGCTGTAGACAACATGGTTTATTCCTTAGAACAGAGGATTTTTCTGATGTTGGAATTCCACCGCCTAGAACACAGTGTTGTTGCAACAAGACGAAGTTTTCAACGGAGGTTTAATGTAACCAAAGGACCGAAAAGCGATACAATAAAGAATCTGTTTGAAAAATTTCAACGGACTGGGAACGTGACGGATGAACGTGCTGGAAAGGTAGGGCGACCGCGTACGGCAACCACAGAGGGCAACGCGCAGCTAGTGCAGCAGGTGATCCAACAGCGACCTCGGGTTTCCGTTCGCCATGTTGCAGCTGCGGTCCAAATGACGCCAACGTCCACGTATCGTCTCATGCGCCAGAGTTTACACCTCTATCCATACAAAATTCAAACGCGGCAACCCCTCAGCGCTGCTACCATTGCTGCACGAGAGACATTCGCTAACGATATAGTGCACAGGATTGATGACGGCGATATGCATGTGGGCAGCATTTGGTTTACTGACGAAGCTTATTTTTACCTGGACGGCTTCGTCAATAAACAGAACTGGCGCATATGGGGAACCGAAAAGCCCCATGTTGCAGTCCCATCGTCCCTGCATCCTCAAAAAGTACTGGTCTGGGCCGCCATTTCTTCCAAAGGAGTCATTGGCCCATTTTTCAGATCCGAAACGATTACTGCATCACGCTATCTGGACATTCTTCGTGAATTTGTGGCGGTACAAACTGCCTTAGACGACACTGCGAACACCTCGTGGTTTATGCAAGATGGTGCCCGGCCACATCGCACGGCCGACGTCTTTAATGTCCTGAATGAATATTTCGATGATCGTGTGATTGCTTTGGGCTATCCGAAACATACAGGAGGCGGCGTGGATTGGCCTCCCTATTCGCCAGACATGAACCCCTGTGACTTCTTTCTGTGGGGACACTTGAAAGACCAGGTGTACCGCCAGAATCCAGAAACAATTGAATAGCTGAAGCAGTACATCTCATCTGCATGTGAAGCCATTCCGCCAGACACGTTGTCAAAGGTTTCGGGTAATTTCATTCAGAGACTACGCCATATTATTGCTACGCATGGTGGATATGTGGAAAATATCGTACTATAGAGTTTCCCAGACCGCAGCGCCATCTGTTGTTGAAAATTGTAACTACTGTAATTTCGAAAGTTTGTCTGCCTGAAAATGTACTGTTGTCCCAAGCATATTGCAACAAACGGTGTATTTCTATCGCTGCTCGTTTAGTTTTTATTGCCGTTTCAAATATACCGGTCATTTTTGAAACACCCTGTATGTAAGAAACAGTAGCGGTCCCAGCACTGACCACTGAGGCACTCCTCACTTAACCCTGCCCCAATCAGACGTCACGTCGTATCCGTTCTCGTTTCTATGTAGAATGAATTTTTGCTGTCTTTTCTTTAAGTATGCACAGCTTTCCGTTACCTGTACAGTGCAGCGCATTCGCTCATCAACTGATTCAAATGTAATATCGTTTTTCATGTACATGGGCACTCCTCCACTCCACAGAACTCGAAAAAAAAAAGCCAGCTAATCTGTATCCCGGTATATGAAGCCTCTGAATTGTCAAGGGGTTTAAGTGGTGCTCTGATATACCAAGAAAGTCGGAGCCAACATAAACAAGCAGTTCAAGAACACTATCTCTAATGCGTCTTAAATTTTGATGAAATATGCAAATTCCTTCATCACTTGGACGTCTGACCTCTTTTTGAAGGTTGAAACAAACCTTTGTGAAGTCAGCAATGAAGCTGTATCTCATCACACGAAATATAATTCAACGCTATAATTATTGAAATTACAATTAAATCAGTACCATTAGCTGCTGACGGTCGTTGATATACATCGATGGAGACAGTTGAAAATGTGTGCCCCGACTGGAACTCGAACCCGGGATCTCTTACTTACATGGCAGACGCTCTATCCATCTGAGCCAACGAGGGCACAGAGGATAGTGCGACTGCAGGGACTTAACGCCGGTACGCTCCCCGTGAGACCCGCATTCTCAACTTATAGTCCACACACTACATTCGTAGTGCCTCTGCCATTATACCCATTATGCCATGCCTGTTCTTTCGGATCTTCACATCGTTAAGGGTAACCGGCTGACGACCTTCAACAATGCGGATGCACACGAATTGCCCGAACTTTTAACGGGACTAGGTGGATTACCTGCCGCGACTAATGGGTATAATGGCAGGGGCACTAAATGTGGGTCTGACGGGGAGCGTACCCGCGATAAGTCCCTGCAGTCACACAATCCTCTGTGCCCTCGGTGTCTCATATGGATAGAGCGTCTGCCATATAAGCAGGAGATCCCGGGTTCGAGTCCCGGTGGCAGCACACATTTTCAGCTGTCCCCGTTAATGTATATCAACACCCGTCAGCAGCTAATGGTATTGATTTAATTGTAATTTCATTCTAGAGAGCTGCACGGTCACCAATGGCAGCTGTTCTTTCGGACATCTTCATATAGCTATATAATTATCTGTGTTCATGTTTATGACATACGAAGACGGCGTAACTGTCTCCTTCTTCCGGCTTGAGCCTCGCTGCGAGAAGGTCATGTATTAAAGTGATGAATCATTTATCGGTATATTTTTCAGCCTTTTACGAGAGGCGTTCAATAAATAATGGAACGCAATTTTTTTCTCGGTTCGTTCCGGTTGAAAAGATGAGGGTTTGTTGTGGAATATGGTGGAATATCCCCTCTTCAGTCCGTATAGTTTCCCGAAGTTCCGATGGGTAGCGGCACTGTACGTAGCCTTCAAAATGGCGTCTGCAACGGAGGTTCCAAGCAGAGAGGTGTCGTTGAGTTTCTTTTGGCAGAAAACCAGAGCGTCACAGACATTCATAGGTGTTTACAGAATGCCTACGGAGGCCTGGTAGTGAACAAAAGCACGGTGAATGGTTGAACGAGGCGTCTGTCATCATCGCAACAAGGTCGTGCAAACCTGTCCGATCTTTCGCGTAGCGGCCGGTCGCACACAGCTGTCAGTCCTCCAATGTTGGAACGTGCCGACACTCTTATTCGATTTTTTTATTAAAATGAAATTCCTCCAGCTGTACTTAAGATTTATTATTTACTTCGCTACTAGTTTCGGCGTTGCGTCAACGCCATCTACAGGCCCGCCATCCATGTGGATGGTTCAAATGGCTCTGAGCACTATGGGACTCAACTGCTGTGGTCATCAGTCCCCTAGAACTTAGAACTACTTAAACCTAACTAACCTAAGGACATCACACACATCCATGCCCGAGGCAGGATTCGAACCTGCGACCGCAGCAGTCGCACGGTTCCGGACTGCGCGCCTAGAACCGCGAGACCACCGCGGCTGGCCATCCATGTGGAACACGTGTTGATCTCACTGCGGACTTCTAGACTGAGCCACACTCAACTGATTTCATCAAAGTTTACGGGCCTGAAGATATCGTTCACGCAAAGCCGAAACTTGTAGCGAAGTAAATAAAAAATCTTAAGTACAGCTGGAGGAATTTCATTTTAATAAAAATTATACCAGCTGTGTCTCGCCTTCATCCAGTTTAAATATGGATGTACGAAGACTATTGTTCGAAGTGATCAAATGTTCAAATGTGAGTGAAATCTTATAGGACTTAACTGCTAGGGTCATCAGCCCCTAAGCTTACACACGACGTAACCCAAATTATCCTAAGGACAAACACACACACCCGTGCCTGAGGGAGGACTCGAACCTCCGCCGGGACCAGCCGCACAGTCCATGACTGCGGCGCCTAAGACCGCACGGCTCATCCCCCGCGGCTCGAAGTGATCGACAGATCACAATGAAACACCTCACTGCACAGCTGGAACGTCTCTGTCGGTAGTGCTGGCATCGTCAACCACCCGTTGGGTTATTCAAAGCTGTATACCAGCTGGATTCCTCCCAATCTAATAGAAGATCATAAACAGCGACGAGGGGTGATCTGTGCGGAATTGCTTACGCGTTACGAGGCTGATCTTGACACTTTTTTGTCGAACACTGTCACAAGCGACATAACATAGGCCCATCAGTTCGAACCAGAAACTAAACGGCTGTCCATGCAGTGTCGCCACACCACCTCTCCTCCGAAGAAAAAGTTCAAAGCCGCACCCTGAACCGGTAAAGTCTTGGCATCGGTATTCAGGGACTTTGAACATGTTACTGACGCCCTCCCTCATGGTGCAACGATCAACTCTGAAGTGTATAGTGGTACTCTCAGGAAACTGAAGAAACGACCTCAGCGTCTTTGTCGCCATAAAAATTCAAACCAACTTCTCCTTTTCCCCGCGACAACGCAAAGCCTCACACAAGTTTGTGCACTCAAGAAGAGCTCACAGAAATCCTATGGACTGTTCTTCCTCATCCATTCTACAATCCAGATCTCGCACCTTCCGACTTCCACTTATGTGGACCAATGAAAGATGAACTCCGCGGGAAACGGTACGTTGATGATGACGTTATTGATGCAGCAAGGCGTTGACTCCGACGTCGACCAATAGAGTGGTAGCTGCGGATCCCCGGGCCTCCCAGTAAAATGGCGCAAGGTCGTCGCATTGAACGGAGCTTACGTTGAAAAACAGAGGTTTGTAGTCAAAGTAGTGGGGAACAATAGGGTGTACTAGAATCCTGAATAAAACCAACCTGCTTTCAGAAAAAAATGTGTTGCATTACTTATGAACGATCCTCTTAAATACATTGGAAGTGGACGGTTTGGTGGTGCATTGTTTGCGCGTTTTAAGCACGTTATCGTTCATGCATTTCAGTGCCTGTATGTTGACCCTGTAAGGAGCATTATTTCTCCTATTATGCAAGCCATTCCTCTGTATTAAAATCTGACAATACACAGTTTTGTCTCACCAAACTTACCGTGTACCAACAACGATATCTGGCTCCGACGCAGTAAAACCAGTTACACAGCAAAATGAATTGAACTTATTTCAATTCATAATTTCTGTGCAGGACAGCTGTACATATTTTCACCACTCTTGTTGTTGCCAATGGTTGCGTCTTTTCTTCGTCGACGTTTTACCTTCTGATTTACAAATTAAAATAAAATACACATCGGTACGAACGATGTAGCAGTACATGATGGGTCCTTTGTTAGTGAGACTTCCCGTAAGCGGGGATAACCATCAGCTGACTTCAGTCTAAAAAAGGTGCATATGGCAATCGATTCATATGTAAATGTAAACATTAGGTAACACGTTGTTAGAGGAAAGATAGTCCTTAACGCCTGTAAAATCAGTTTTCTTACAAACAATGGCATTTCAAACATGTTATTACTCTGATTAGAATATCCTGAAATAATACCTGTAATTCTATCACATCAACACTTCAGGACACTTAGTCAACACAGTTTTTTATTTTGAATAACAGATTTTGAAAGAATATCTGTCCTCCCAGAAGCTCTACGATAACTCGAAATACTCTTTCTGTTTAAAAGTTCCAGCCACTTTCACTACCGTTTCGGTTCCATGCGGGAACAAAATTCTGCACCAGACTTTTGTTACATGGTATTTTCATATTGTTGGCTTTTTGACGTATTCATACAGTTTAAGAACCATTTCATCTTCATGCTTTATGTTTCTTTTGAATTTTTGCATCTGATGCAGAAAATATGTATTCTTCCTATTACTTTTATGTTTATTGCGTATTTCCATTTTACATTATTTGATCCACTTAAATTTATATACTCACATTACTTTGTATTCCACATGTATTTACGTTTATTGAAATGTTGAAGACTATTTTGTGTCTTTTTTGTGCATTCAATCTTATTTATACGTGATTTTATACTTTATTTCATTCTTGTTGTTGTGAAATATTAATCACAATTAGAACTGTACAAATTTGTACAATGTGATTTGATAATCACATAATCGTTTAAGACAACTTCCTAGGATCTGGCATGTTATCCTTATTTGTCTCCTAAGGTGTCTGACTTGCTTTGCATTCAGCTTATAAGTTAATTGCTGTCACTTTTCCACTCAATCCTCATGTTAATCATCGGTTTGGTCAAATTCGTTGCAGAAGTCGATTCATATAATATTTTCAGATTTTAGTGTCAGTTCATGTATTCCTCGTTAACTTTATCTGAAGACATATATGACATATGATACATCTGTAATATTTTTCGTATTTGTTTGTTACTACATTGTCTGTGGATTTCATGTTTTATTTTCATTGTCACATTTAGTCTGTTTGCAAACAAAATTATTTTAGACAGCATAGTGTCATGCATTTCTTGAAGTTTGTACATGATGACTTTCGCCTAAGCAAAATGTTCAACGAGTAAAGAGTACCGTCTCACTACAAACAAACGAGGTAGCACAGTGGTTAGGACACCGGAGTCGCATTCGGGAGAACGAGGTTCAAATCCCCGTCCGGCGACCAAGATTTTGGTTCTTGTGGTTCCTCTAAATCGTCCCATGCAAATGGCGGTATGGCTCCTTTGGAAAAGGCACGGCCGATTTCTTTCCCCATCTTTTAATAATCCGAGCTTGTGTTCTCCGACTCTAATGACCCCACAGTCGACGGCACGTTAAGCTCTAAACTTCCGTTTTCCTTCCTCTCTGTACCATTCGCAACTGGCTTTACCACAAGAGACATATAACACAGGACCTAATCCAGTCAAACTCTGTTGCTGTCTTCAGTTCATTCCACTGCGTAATGACTTCATAAAATAAGTTACACATGTTGTCCAACACCAAGACGATTGCGTAACAAGAATAACCAGGACAGTACGTTCCTCTGGACAAAAACACTAAAGTGCACAGCAAAATTCTGGCGGTATATGGACCAAATGTAATGTAGCGTCCTTCCGTAGTGAAAGTGTGCCGGCCATTTGACCAAGACCGCACAGACGTGGACGATGCTGATCAGGATGGAAGGCCACCGTCATCGAATTCAAACGACGATATCCAGGAAATCGAGGAACTCATTCGCAACAATCGCAGGCATTGGTGAGCAGATGCTCATCCGAGATCGTCTTATTTTGGCGGTTGACGATATATCGATATTTTTTCGAATACGTATCTAGCATGACGACGACATTTTTGTAACCGATCTATTGTTATCGAAATTGCAATATCAAGTGTCAATTTTTTCATTTTATATTATATTTTTTCGCAATTTTGGGCAAATTTATGAAATTGTTCTTTTGAAACTGGAGTAGAACATAATTTTACTTTCACTGTGTGAAGGAATCTTAATACAGAGTGACACACGGGAGACGGACGGTTTTGAACTGCGTAGTACTGAGGGCGCGATGGTGGGAGGTGGTCGTGGTGGGGATAGTTCCGATCCACACAAGACGCCATTTCATTTACTCAGTCCCTATGGGGCAGTGGGACTTGCAACGTCGAGTGTTTGTCTATGATAGTTTCGTGATTGTTCCGTGCGCGGTTTAATGTCAGTCGACATGGAGCTGTTCCGAGCTGTAACACAATCCTCAGATAGGTGGAAAACTTCAGATCAGCTGGAAACATGCTGGATAAGAAGCATCCTAGTCCGAGACGCAGAGTAACGACACCAGAAAATGTTGAAAGGGTAAGGCAAGCGGCAGTCAGAAGCCCGTGACGGTCAGCTAGACGTGATGCTAGTGAGTTGGCTCTGAGCACTATCAGTCCCCTAGAACTTAGAACTACTTAAACCTAACTAACCTAAGGACATCACACACATCCATACCCGAGGCAGGATTCGAACCTGCGACCGTAGCAGTCGCGCGTTTCCGGACTGAGCGCCTAGAACCGCTAGACCACCGCGGCCGGCAGTGAGTTACGAATCAATCGTGAATCGGTTAGACGAATTTTGCATAAAGAATTAAAATTCCATCCCTACAAAATGCTCATTGTCCAACAACTTAAGGAAACTGATTTAGCTGTACGAGAAGGCTTCGCTTACAGAATGCAAGTGATTTTGGGATCGAATGAAAATGAAATTTTATTGATGAGCGATGAAGCTCAATTTCATTTAAACGGGTCCGGGCTCCAGAGCATCCACCCCTTATCCACCAGCGTCCTCTACACTCAGAGAAAGTAACAGTCTGGCGTGCTCTTGGTTCTGTTGGCATTATTGGACTTTTTTTTTTTAAGAGAACGGGGCCACTGTTACTGTTAATTCGGTTCGTTACATTCGTAGGCTTGAAACATTCCTGAAATCAGAACTAAGAAGACGACGAATCCCTTTAAAACGCGTTTGGTTCCAGCAGGATGGGGCAACATCGCACACCCCAAACACTTCAATGACAGTTCTTAGACGCATGTTTCCTGGCCGGATTATCTCACGTTTTGGCAATGTTCCTTGGTCTCCCAGGTCTGCCGACTTGTCAGTATGTGACTTTTTTCTGTGGGGATATCTTAAGAACTGTGTCTATAACCACGAAATTTGGACGAGCTGAAGAATGCAATCATTCAAGAAATTGCTGCCATCCCTGCAGAGATTTTAGTCCGTGTGATGGAGGATTTTGAGAAGAGACTTGGGTCCTGCATTCGAAATGATGGACATCACCTTGACGACATTATTTTTCACAAATAACTTTCTTAATTAAAATGGTAGATAATGAGCTTTGATTTTGTGTAAATAAACATGCATTAATTTTAAAGTTGGCTGAGTATTATTTCATTAAAAACCGTTCGTCTCCCATGTGTCACCCTGTACTTCTTGAGCTCCCATCACGTCCAGTCTTCCTCTATGACTGTATAATGTAAGTACAGATGACGTAAAGAAGAAGTTCGATTGCACTGGGGTGGTGTCGGTGTGAATGGAACAAGATTTCCGATATGGAGAAATGGCACACCAGTTGCATTAAAAAACAAAATTTTGAAGCTACTAGTGTGCTATTACTTAACATCGGCATTCTACAAAAACAGTTTCTGAAAAAGATGACCGTAATGCAAATGACAAGATTGGTTTTTGCGGTGGGCAAAGAAGTGTGACGTAAGCGGCGCTCGGCGCTACCAACAGAAACTCAACGTTTTAAGTTCAGCACACAATTTTGACACTACAATGTTAGGTCGCTTGCGTTTGCAGAAATGAAGAAACAGGTAAATCGGCATGAAGTGTTCCAGACAAATCCGATATGTGACGAAACGTAACGACGGATCCTTTCGACATCTTTTATTGCGCCACTTACGTGCAGTTACCATTGTTAGCAAAATGATTAGAGCCAAGCGTGAAGGTGCATCGTTTTCCTTTCAATTCTTGTTCTAGGGGGACAGGCAGGCAGCTAGCTTGTTGACGTACAGAATCTCCAACTATACATCAATACTTAATTATTTAGATCTAAGGTCGGCAACATAACTACAATGTGCAACCGATATTTTCATTGGCCGGTACTCGATACTTCTTTCGTCGACATATTTTTTAAATATCGATTCATCGGGTTCCCGATATTTTTAAAAAGTCCTAGACTCTGCATTAGCAGAAAGCCGTGCTCACGCTGGGTTTCTACATTACAGACACCTGCGAACAAAGGCATGTGCCGTGGAAATTTAAGCAAAGGCATTATTCTCTGCACAAGAATGAAGCACCACACACGGCGCGCACTATTTGAGCTTTGCTGTGGCCGTGCGGTTAAAGGTGCTTCAGTCTGGAACCGCGTGACCGCTACGGTCGCAGGTTCGAATCCTGCCTGGGGCATGGATGTGTGTGATGTCCTTAGGTTAGTTAGGTTTAATTAGTTCTAAGTTCTAGGCGACTGATGACCTCAGAAGTTAAGTCGCATAGTGCTCAGAGCCATTTGAGCTTTGCTTGAGTGTTTTCGGTGGGAGGTCTGGAAACATACGCCATACCGTCCAGATCTTGCACCAAGCGGTGTCTTTCTCTTCAGCAATCTGAATTAACATCTGTGGGGGAAGGGGAGGGGGCAGGGCAGAGAGTTTTCCAGCGTTGAATGGCTCTGTCTATGACCAAGGAGCGGATTCCTACCTTCGAGGGACTGAACGATTGATACAACGATAACGATGCGACCGTTGTACAAGACTCTACAACTGCTGGAAAACAGTGTCATCTATACATGTTAGTTGGCCTGCAATATTAATGTGTAACTCTCTTTTCAAGTTTCCTCGTATATTCAAACAGCGTAATGTGTAGAAGTGCTCTTACAGTGAATGAACATGACCAAAAAACTTAAGTAAAATGCTTGGATATCACTGTACACGAAAAGAAAAATATCGCAAACTGTAACAAATGAACAAAAGAAGTTTAGTGCATTTAGATATGGTGCGTTCTCAAATTCTAGGTTCTACTTACTATGTCGTAACTATTGGTAGGTACCGGTAGCATTTTAGAGAGATTTTTCGACAAGTAATACCATTCCGTACTTCGCAACCTAATTGTTTCAGAGAATTGGGAATTTACTGAGATCGATTTCTAAATAAGAATCAGAAAACTACTACTTACCCGAAGTTACCAAAATTTACGTGGGTCCGCCTTGATGCAAACACTTTTGTTTTGTTTTTATTTTCGTCCACAAAGTAGTTTCAGCGACGTCTCCATCGTCAGAGGATTATTCTTTTTTTTAAATAAAACATACGAAATTAGCATCGTTACAAACATTACAGAACGTAACGAAATAAATCTCGGGTGAACAGCCTGGTGTGAGTGTACAAAGGACACAATATTTCGGCAATCGACCTTGTTGCCATCATCAAGTGTGCTGAGTACATCAGGGAGAGGGTATAGCCCCCCCCCCCCCCCCCCCTCTTGCCATCGACCCTGATCTTACGTCCATCCTTACCTTCATCCATTCTTTTAAAAAGTCACCCATCATGTTCGGTAGATGTGTGAAGCGCTTCAAAGGAGTACTACTGTTTTTGACAGTTAATTCTTTACTAACGTAGGTGAAAAAGTACAAAAGAAGTACTATTCGTCCAGCATCACGGGTTCTTCTGACGCGCTTGCCAAGTTACTAAAATGGGTGGAGAAAACTTCTCGTCACTAAAAATTTTCTTTTCGTAGTATTAAGATTTTTCTAGAAGTAGAAATGTACAGCGATTCTCTTATTTTTGTTGCTCTAAAGACGTTCCATAGATGGTAACATATTACAGCCGATGTGTTATCACAGAATTTTGGCTTACACAAGTACCAGCGCGCTCAACAATGCTTCACAATTGCTAAATATGTACGGGAGCTGAATATTTCCTCCTAATATGGGATATTGCTGGGAACGGTGTCAGTGCGCAAATTTCGGCACTTCGTTGCGAATTGTTCCACTTTGAAGATATGGAACTCGTATTTATAGTAAATTAATTAGAATGTGAATGAAAAGGACTCTTTTGTTTTCGTTTTTTGTGTTTCTTTGTATTCAAATTTTTGTACACAATACAAACTCAAAACTTACGAATATACATCATTTCTCGCTTTTTTCGATACTGTATGTTACAAGTATGAATCAGTTCCAAAGTATTTAAATGCCCAACCTTGAGTGTTCTCTATTGCTGCTGCAAACGAAAACTTGATTCGCTGAAACTGAAAGAGTAAATCGGTTGGTATCACTGGTAAAAGAATATTTCTCACCCGCCATGTCGTCTCACCCGCCATGTCGTGAGATTTGGCGTGTCATGAATACATGTCAGGTGTGTTGCGAAATTTTTAATGTCTTCTAATCTTCTGCAGATGAGATATCTATGACAAAAAGTTTATCGCCAAATCGTTTCTATGAGTAGCCCAATTTGCAATAAATTGTCCATCATTGTATGTAATTATGCACATTTAAACATGTATTTATCATAATAACTATATATATTTTTTGTATTCAACTCCAAAACATTGACTCCCTCATTCCATACATAATCTTCACCAAAAGAAGCTCCATATTTGCCGCCGTCGGCACCTTTTCATCTTTATCGGCAAGGGGCCGTTATCTTTGACTCTTTGACGCCGTGGTCGGCTGCGTCAGTAAAAAACTAGGGTGGATACTCAAAGTGGATTTCCGGAAATTCTGAATTATCCCTCTTTCAGTTCGCTTTGTCGTTTTATTTTATGGTAATCAGGCAAGCACGTCATTTGTTTCGCTTTTCGGTGTAATTTTGTACTAGGTTTAGTAGTTTCATGCGTTTACAAGTTGCTAGTGCGCTCTTTTCATCATGGACAGATCTGTAAAAAGAGTTAAGAAAGCCTCAGACGTCGACACTTCATCTTCATCTCAGGAAAGTGGAGATGAATATACCAGAATTCGAAAGGAAATAAAAATTATGCTCTCTTCCTCACCTTCTATACAGAGAAACAAAACCAGGATAAAATAAGGTCGAACATAACAGCTAATATAGCAGCAGCAGCACTCCGTCTTCAGACAAGTGGCCCATGACCATCCGACCGCCGTGTCATCCTCAGTGAGGATACAGATAGGAGGGGCAGATGGTCAGCACACTGTTCTCCCAGTCGTTATGATGGTTTTCTTTGACCGGAGACACTACTATTCGGTCGTGTAGCTCCTCAATTGGCATCACGAGGCCGAGTGCACACCGAAAAATGGCAACAGCGCATGGGCCCGGATGGTCACCAATCCAAGTGCCGTCCAACCTCGACAGCGCTTGACTTCGGTAACCTGACGGGAACCGGTAACCGTTAATATAAAGAATACTAATTATATAAACTTCGGATTTATTTGGCTAGGCGAAAAAGGCAAACCTACACGGAAATGTTTGGTGTGCGACACAGTTCAAATGACTCTGAGCACTATGGGACTTAACTTCTGAGGTCATCAGTTCCCTAGAACTTCGAACTACTGAAACCTAACTAACCTAAGGACATCACACACACCCATGCCCGAGGCAGGATTCGAACCTGCGACCGTAGCGGTCGCGCGGTTCCAGACTGTAGCGCATAGAACCGCTCGGCCACCACGGCCTGCTGCGGCACAATGTTGTCAAATGAGTCCATTCTACCTAAAAAGCTAAAAAGGTATTTGGAACGAAACCACCACCACAGCGTCTTTCAAAAACCGCGAGAGTATTTTCAACGTCTGTATATTTCCATTTAATCATCTACTGTCATGATGCAAACACCTATAAAGCCCTCAGATAAAGCCCCTTTGGCATCCTTCAAAAATTTTGAAATATTTGGGGAAACAAAAACATTATCACATCCGAGAAGAGCTTTATTTTACAGCATGTAAAGAAGTTGTTGCTACTATGTTGGGACCGGAAGCAGCTCAAAAGTACCTCTGTCAAATGATAAAGTTCATTAGCGCATTATGAACATGTCAGTTGATACTCAAAGCAATGTTACAGAAAAATTAACAAAAACCCACTTTGCTCGATAGGTAGATGAAAGCGCTGACATTTCCGGAAAAGTTCAGTTATTAACTTTTGTGACATTGTCTGCGGATCAAAAATTATTGAGCAATAACTGCCTTGTCGAGAACGTTGAGAGGTTCTTTCACGATAACAGCCTCAAGTGTTGCATTGCTATTAATGTTGTGATGCCGCTGCTGTAAGGACAGGTTCTGTGGTCTTACAGGTTTACCTCGAGTGGCGCTATAAAACCATTACTAACCAGAGGAACTCCCATCGCAACCCCTTCAGATTTAGTGGTAAGATGGCCTAGTGGATAGCCCGTCAAAATCTGTACTCAGATCAAGCATGAAAACAGAATAAAGGTATAATGAACTGTGAAAAAAAGAACACTCAAAACTGTGAACGGTAGAACACTAAGATGCGCAACACTGACCGAGCGCATGGAGCCGTAGGCTGGTCGTTATATTGTCACGATGTTGGATTGCGACGTGTTGAAATCCTCCTCGTGCCCAATAATTCTTTATTTACAATATTATGAACTGTCCGTCCCTTTTGCAACAGCGAGGTATAAGGAAGGGACCTACAGACGTACGTACCTCCTGTTTGTTCTACACAAGTGCCACATGTTTTTAGAAGTTTTGATTCCTGAAGTGCTTGGTTGTTCCATAGTTCACCTCCGATTATTTGTTGTTTTCATTTCCGTGACAGATGTATGCGATCTCTCGCCTGCACTCACTCTTCATCACGTTAACTTGCGACGGTAATATATTGTTACCACATGACTCACATTTTATAAGCAATGTACAGTATGACAACTGCCAAGACTACGGAAGGAGGACAGAAACGTCAGAGGCCGGGCGGAAAGTTTACAATTTTGTGAAAAAAAAAATCCCCAGCACAAAAGAGATTAAAACATGGTTCTCCCACTTTAAAGTCCAACACCGTGACCAAACAATCGTGCCGCCGGGATCCTTGTAATGAACTCAGTGTTGCAGATCTTGAGCTTGGCCAGTTCACTGTTTCTATTTTGCTTCTTTTTTCACAGATCAGTACCCCTTCTCCATGTTTTTATTCTTGATCTGAGTTCATTTTTTGATAGGCTAGCCACTGGGCCGTTTTACCACTAACAAGGGGAGGCCGCCAATTGTGAAATTCAAATTCGATTCATACTGCGCATAATAAAAGCTCAAGGCCAAAGGTGTAATGTGGCAAAGCGCCAAGATGCACTTCTCAGCCGTTGTCGAGAAAATCGACAGTTAAAAGAAACCGTTGAAGTGAAATACTCTCTACGATTAATAATTTTCTACAGCGTTGTGGCGCAGCGGTAAGCGCTCGGCTTCGTAATCCGAAGGTCGCCGGATCGGATCTCGCACCATGCAACTTTTTTTTTTATTATTAGTTTTTTGTAATTCAAATATATATATATATATATATATATATATATATATATATATATATATATATATATACTATTAATGAATTGCTTATGCATGTTGGTGAAGGCGGATCGCTCTCCAATTGTACCGCCTCCATTTTTCCCTTTTTTTTTTAACAGGGTTTACCAAAGCTCTCCCGCCCGCACTGATTTTCGACGATGTTGTAAGTTGCGCTAGGGACCGCATCTACCTTCTTTCGGAGTTAGCACGCAACTACGCTGTTATGCGGCGGCACGTATCGGCCCATTCAACATCTGTCCTTCAAGTGTAACGAGCGAGTAACGGAGTTTATATTTCATACCTGCCACAGCAAATTTGTGTTCGTGGTGTCTCTATTCTAATTCGAACGTTTGACTTACGCTATACATATTCGTTTCGGAATATCGTTTCTACGTCTTCCGTCAACTATACGTGGATAACATTACGAAGATAATTAAAAACATTTGTGAAATACAACTTTGTTTGCGGAAAACATAATGATGTTCGAAGTCGCCAGTTTTTCCACGACAAACTACTTTCAACAACTTATCATATGCATAATTGTTGCAACTGATTGCCGAGCGCTCGGGTTCGTAATCCGAAGGTCGCAGGATCGAATATATATACGTATATATATATATATATATATATATATATATATATATATATATTGAATTACGAAAAACAAATACTAAAAAAAAAATTGCATGGCGCGAGATTCGATCCGACGACCTTCGGATTATGAACCCGAGCGCTTACCGCTGCGCCACGACGCTGTAGGAAATTGTTAATCGTAGAGAGTATTTCACCGGAACGGTTTCTTTTAACTGTCGATTTTCTCGACAGCGGCTGAGAAGTGCGTCTTGGTGCTTTGCCACATTACACCTCTGGACATGAGCTTTTATTATGCGCAGTATGAATCGAATCTGAATTTCACAATTGGCGGCCTCCCCTTGTAAATCTGATGGGGTGCGACATAGAGTTTCCCTTGTAAGGAAGTACACAATGTTGATCTCCTCTGCTGTAGCTCGCAGACAGATAAAAGAGACCCATTTACGTAGTTTCATTTATTTAAAATCATACAAATTTAATTCACGTCACTCAACTCTCAAAGAACTTCGTGCACCGAAAAGCTTGGCAAACTACAAAAAGTAAGTTGCAAAGGAACAAACAGCAGTCATGAAAACGTACGGGGCTAATTCGGAAAGTAAGATTACAAGAACTTTTTGAAGTACAGATGAATTTATTTTAATAAAATTCACATGTATTGTAGTATAGGTGCCGGCCGCGGTGGCCGAGCGATTCTAGGCGCTTAAGTCCGGAACAGCGTGACTGCTGCGGTTGCAGGTTCGAATCCTGCCTCGGGCATGGATGTGTGTGATGTCCTTAGGTTAGTTAGGTTTAAGTAGTTTTAAATTCTCGGGAACTGATGACCTCAGAAGTTAAGTCCCTTAGTGCTCAGAGCCATTTGAACCATTTTCTAAATTCAAAATGTAAAGCTGTTTTTACACCAACCAATGCAAACACTTTTAACCCATACTTTGCTGGTTTGCTAGGGATATACTGCCTGAATGCAATGGGCAGTTTCCTCTAAATGCCAAAAGCTTTTCGTCAACAGTAAGATATTCACTACGTAAGAAATATTTTATTATGAATAGTTCAAGTACCTTTCTGATAGGAGCCAACTTGTCAGTCTCTCTGCGAACACCTCTATCATGGATATTATCTAACCTAAGGCACCTCAACAGAAACCTGAATCGGTTTTCACTTATGCATTAATAACGTGATTCAAGTCCGTTTCCCTTTGAGTTATCCCACAATTTCGATATACTCTTCCTAGATCATCTCAAAGATCCACACATATAACAAACCAATGAAAGCTCTGATATCTATCGCATCTGTTTCTTTAGCATCGCTTTCCCTAGAGAAGTTACCACGAACTTCACTGATGGATATATTAGCGCATGTTGCGATAATGCTTATCGTGTTTTCATCCAAGAACAAATTCAGAATTTCTATTTCTGTCTTCTTTATACGAGCTTGATGTTTTGGTCCAGGCAAGTGCGTAACAATATTACAAGATCTGCTTCTACCAATGGTAGGATATTTATTTTTCCTCCGTTTAGTTATTCCACCTTTCCCTAAAAGAAATGCATCCTTTTGAGTTACGTCGTCCTGTGACTCATATTCATCATTCTCTGGCACTTCTTGTTCTGTTCCTGAATTCATGAACACAGTCCTCAGTCTCTGGGTCAGCGCTATCACTGTGAGCATCACTCAGCTCACTGAACCATTCCAACCATACATTAGGATCTCTACTAAACTCCGTCCCAGGTTTTTTTTGCTTTTGACATTTCTTCCACAATCTAAAAATATAGAGAATACTAGGTAACTGCAGTCAGTTTCATTAAGTCCAAATTTACGCACATGAAAGATCGATTGAATCTAGGAAAGCAATAAAGTAATGCAGACTTACTTACTTACTTTGTTTCAGACTGTGGCAGCAGAGCTCGCGCGGATGACTAGTGTCCTCCAGACAATAATAATGTTTTATAAACAATGTATCTTTCGTAACTGAAACCAACAATAATTGGAGCTAATTGCTGGAGAGTTAACAGAAAGGTACTGAAAATGGCGCGATCTCAATCCTGCCCTGTCAGACATAAGTGAGCGGGAAAAATTAACCTAAGGACATCACAAACATCCATGCCGAGGCGGGATTCAAACCTGCGACCGTAGCGGTCGGGTGGTTCCAGACTGAAGCGCCTAGAACCGCTCGGCCACATCGGCCGGCTCATGAATGAAAACCTTCACACAAGTCACTTTATTCGATAACAGAGACTAGCAGTTGTCAGGAAACAATTCTGTAATAATACTTAACTATCTATAAATGGTTATGTACTGTTTTAGCTTATGCACGCTGAACTGAGCACGTTAAAATTAGATATTCTGTGCCTGTTATGCATTGACACTTCAGTTTCATGTCAGTATTTGGTATCAGTATCGCTTGCGCCAACACAGAGGTCTAGTGCGGACTGTAATAATCGTATGGGAGCGAAATTTGGTAGTATTTGTACCGCGGAACTGATTTACGTTGGAAAAGACTAGTGTTTTTGTCTTTTCCACCAGGTGCAACTCTGGCGCTGTGAATGAAAGGAAGACCTGTAGAAACATTTCCACAGGTAATGCATTGCGAGTGGGACTTGGGCAGGAAAGGTCAAACAAGTGAGAAAGGCGTAATGTTGATTTTCTTATTAACCACTGCTTACACAGTTCGTTCTATATGAACACGGAAACGTCGACGATGTGCTGTACAGCGCCATATTTGCACATGGTGACAAAAATTAGAACTAATTTTTTCCAGCGTAAATCGGTTATATATTAATGCATTAGCATATCTATCAAGTTTCGCTGTCGTATGGGAATTACAGCCCACATTGGACCTCCGGTAATGCTAATGTATCCTAGTTCCAGATTTCTTGCACCCGAACTTGTAAATAGTTCTAATTTTCGTCCACCAAAGTACAGTAGCGGACAGAACATTCAAGAAGCAGATCAAGAGAATGATTTTGTGAATTGTTCTGTCTATTTCTTGAAGGCTTTTTTAGTTTATTTACGTTTGTACAGTTTTATCTATGTTTTTAATGGTGTGAATGATGCGTGAATACGGTCTAAAGTAAATGTGTAGATCATTGTTATAACGACAAACGCTGTATGAACTACCGTGAGAAATTTTTAAGACAGTGTGAATGCAGACGATTGGGAATTTTGTTTCAGAACATGTTAAGTAAGTTTATGGTAAAAGGAAAGCTGATTCGAGTGCAAATGAAAATAGTTAATAACGTAAAGTATAAATAAAACATCAGAATGTTAAATATTTATTTCATGGAAAAGTACAATTCGAAGATATATTATATGTTGATTGGTTAGTCGCGAAAAGCGCGGGCTAACGCGAGAGAATAATATTTTTCTATTGAACTTAAAGAAAATTGACCAATCAGAACGGAGTATTCTTCGCGCGTCTTTTCTCTATGAGATTGAGAACGCTTATTGCACTCTAAAGAGTCGGAGCCCAGCCTTTCAATGGTACAGTCGTGTGTAGTATGAATTGTAGTTTGCCGGTGTTAAGTTGTGCTACATGCCTCAAAAGTGCATTAAAGATAAGGCATATTTATTATAGTGTGTTTTTTAGAAAGTACGGATTTTTTAAGTAATTTTGTGTATGAGAAAAGACTGTAATTCCGTGTGGCATATTGGGAAGATCGGTGACAAAAAATTTGAATGCATTAGTCACTGATAAACTTAATAGTATAGCGGGCATTTTCATTTAAGAACAATCCGTGCTTAGTAGCTGTTCAGATTTCGAGAAATACGTTACCATAAACTTCCTAACGTGAATGAAAGGGTTTGTGCATGACTGTGTTACGATTAGCACTGGCTTGGCAGCGAACTTGTAATTCTAAACTTCAGAATATACCGAAGTTTTGCCATTATTTCCATCTTTCATTCAAAATAAACATCTCCCGATTTTTTGAATGCAGCCTGGTGCGAGTTGCAGTACTGTTCGGCGATCTGCTGCGACGAGTTCACAGGTAGGAGCTGGAGGAACCGCGCCGCCGCACCTTCATCATCGCATATCCCGCGGTATTGATCAGGGAACATGTCAAACGAAAACGGACCTTGCGCCCACTGTTTCTGGTGCGAGGAGTGCTCATTTTGCCAGCCAACTACACATCTGTTCAGCCAGGCAGGCTCTCGCAAAATGAGAGGCGAGACCAGCTCTCGCGAGAGATCGAGTCATGAGGCTGCGAGGGTCGGGCGGGGAGGGGGAACGGAAAGGTTCCAGCCGAGGTGACGCGGGCGGCATTAGTACAGCTGCCGGCGCCACGGTCGCGTCGTACTCTTTCGCATGAGCATATCTCTGTCTCGCTCTACTGGCTGCCAGACCAACCGGCGATATGCGCGCTGTCACCTGTTTGCTGTCACTGTGCTTCACGTACTTCGCCCACGCCCAGCGTAATGGTAAGCCGCGTTTACCAACTTTCAGCACACTTAAGTAATGTTCTCCAAACACAGTAAACGCGTTGTGAGGGTCAACGCTCTCGCCGCCGCTCTGACAGTGTTCTATACATGTCACAAACACTTGTAAAACACGCATAGTAGCCGTAGTAACACAACATGTGTTGGACAAAAACTTTTCTGTTTACTATGTAACAATGTACTTCTGTCCCATTTGCCAGTCTCATCACAACTGGCGCTTGCGCATCGGTTTACGTCAACCTCATCACCTATTGCACCTGATGCCGAAACCACCTGGTGCCAACACAAAGCGTCTAGCAGAAGCAGTGTGCGACTGTGCTTTGCTAAATCCTGTGTATTCGGCGCACCAGACTGAAAACACATGTTGTTCAAGTGATTACTTGCGGTTTGTCTAGTTCCAAAGATACTACTACACAGCTTGCAGTTCTTCTGCTCCCGTTATCTGTTACATCTGCGAAATCCGAACATACCATTGTTTTGTCTTCGCGTTTACAAAAAAGGCCTGTAAAACCGTTCCAGATATCTAGTATTTCTCTATCCTGCTAACGTGTTCAGCACGTATCTGTCCTTAGTTTCATGAATAGTCATTTCGACTGCGTCCAGTACGTCAAACTTTTTTCATTTCCTTTCAAAGAGCAAAATTTACAAGTATTTCTGTAACAGTGTAGAAAAGTGCTACAAAACGGAGACAGATGCTCGGCTAGCTCTCGACAAGTAGGAACTTTGCTACATAATCCCACTTAAAAACATTTAGACATTAATGTAGGGAGGCATACGATCTGCTTCTAATGAAGACACTGGCAACACAAAAACAGTAGCAATAATCTAGTTACTAGTTTTAGTAAAGTAGATACTGACCCAATGTTTTTGTGTGTATGACCGTGTATGGCAAATGATTCCGTTCCCTTTAACAGTTGATCAGATGTGTACACGTGATTAGCTATTTTGACCTGCAATAATTACATAGCCTGGAGTTGACAGTACGTTCCCTCTGTCTGGTCGAGAACGCCTTCACTGTTTGTCCAATATATCTTCCGCTGCACATTGTACACTGTATACACTTGAGTTTTCATACTAAGTCCTCCTACTTCCACTTATTGTTCTGTTTCATTAAAATGTTCTGCTGTAAAAATATTTCAACGTTGTTCGGCTTGAAGGTATTTGATCTCCTTGTTTTTTTATTGTTATCTACATCTACATCTACGTGATTACTCTGCTATTCACAATAAAGTTCCTGGAAGAGCGCTCAATGAACCACCTTCATGCTGTCTCTGCCGGCCGAGGTTGCCGAGCGGTTCTAGGCGCTACAGTCTGGAACCGCGCGACCGCTACGTACGCAGGTTCGAATCCTGCCTCGGGTATGGATGTGTTTGATGTCCTTAGGTTAGTTAGGTTTAAGTAGTTCTAAGTTCTAGGGGACTGATGACCTCAGAAGTTAAGTCCCATAGTGCTCAGAGCCATTTGAACCATTTTTTTTTTTTTTTTTTGCTGTCTCTCTACCGTTCCACTCTCGAACGGCACGCGGGAAAAACGAGCACTTAATTTTTTCTGTGCGAACCCTGATTTCTCTTATTTTATCGTGATGATCATTTCTCCCTATGTAGGTGGGTGCCAACATAATGTTTTCGCAATCAGAGGAGAAAACTGGTGATTGAAATTTCATGAGAAGATCCCGTCACAACGAAAAACGCCTTTGTTTTAATGATTGCCACTCCAATTCACGTATCATGTCTGTGACACTATCTCCCGTATTTCGCCATAATACAAAACGAGCTGCCCTTCTTTGTACTTTTTCGATGTCATCCGCCAGTCCCAGCTGATGCGGATCCCATACCGCACAGCAATACTCCAGAATAGGGCGGACAAACGTAGTGTAAGCAGCCTCTCTGGTAAACCTGTTGCGCCTTCTAAGTGTTCTGCCAATGAATCGCAGTCTTTGGTTTGCTCTACCCACAATATTATCTATATGATCGTTCCAATTTAGGTTATTTGTAACTGTAACCCTTAAGTATTTCGTTGAATTTACAGCCCTCAGATTTGTGTGATAACTTTTTAAGTTTTTTCCTGAGCTAGTTCCTTCGTATCCTTCTTCCTATTCCTGTGGATTGCTTGGTTTACAATGTATACGTTATTGCCGGTCTGTTCATGTTCACAGATCAACGATGTCTCCACTGATCGGCCGAATGTCGTTAGAGGGCAGTGTCTGTGATGCCCACAGTCGACTACCGTGCACTCTATGCGCTGCATTTGCCTCCTACAACCCAGGTTGCCGCACGGTCAAATCGGCCTTGATATCATTCGTTGAGTGTCTATCGCCGGTATGCCTCAGCCGTGGCTACGTGACGTCAACACTTGCAGTCGTCCTGTGCTGTGGTTTACGCATTATCTGTAGGATGTTGAACAATCATTCCACCGTGTCTGGATAGCCGAGCGCGTTAACGCGCAACTTGCGAGATTCGGGGAGACGAACGTGCCCCGGATCGAACTAGCGATAATAGCTGGTGCAGCCGGCTAGCTTGGATGTGGCTTTTAGGTGGTTTCGCACATCCACCTAAAAGGCTGGGTGGTTTCGCACATCCAACTAAAATGCTGGTACCTACCTTCCGCATCAAACACAAGTTACACAATCATTCAGAAAACGTTCTCACGCTTCAGCATGAGATTTTCAGTACACGCAGACAATCCCGGGAGGGATTGGGGTAAGGGGAGAGTGGGTGGCACCAGAAACAACATCCAGGGACGAGCAACCTAGGCCGCCTTCCCACGGAGCCACAGAGAACTTCCCAGCGCTGGCAACCATTGATTTAAATGGGCACTTTCAGACGGCTGGCGGAATATTGCTTCAGATCAGCGGCCTCAACACGACGCCAGTTCGGTGGTGCCGTTGACCGGCCAAGCAGCGTAACGCCGTTTGTTAACAGTCGCCTCGTGACGTACTGGGATTGCTGCTCACTGTTATTTGGTAGTACGGCCGTGTTATCATGCTTCCACTATTGGCCAAAGATGAAAATCAATACAGAAGACTGAAATTAAAATTTTCACCAGATGACGAACGCAAACGTTCTTCAGAGAAGACGTCCATTGACGAGCGTTACTCACATTTCTTCCCGCTTGTGTTGGGTCTGTTGACATGTAACGTAACATACAGGTATGCAAAGTGTCCTCAGATCTGTACGTCTCGATCACGAACAAAAGTGTGCAACACACAACAAGGTTTTGTAATATCATCAGCAAATTATGGAGACACATTCGGAGGCCGATCAAAAATTCTGCACTCTTTAGCAAGAATACCAAAAATACATTCAACTTGTCTTCCAGCCCTGCAGAGACTGTGCCTGAAAAATTTTTTAAAAAGAAATTGCCGCTCTATAAACGCAATTAGAAAGATGACAAACCGAAAGCTTAATCACCAACAGGAAAGAAATGACAGCCGTCACGTAACAGCCTGCTTTGGAGAAATTAAGTTTCATTGTCAGTAAATTTCTTCGGATGCTATCAGTTCTTGATCACAGATCAATCAGGCGATCTTCTGTTGCCTCAACGTCAGTGAACATGAGTTGTGGGAATCCCATATGACCAATAACACTATCGAGAAAATGTTTATGGTGTAATAAAATGGTTCAAATGGCTCTGAGAACTATGGGACTTAACATCTTAGGTAATCAGTCCCCTAGAACTTAGAACTGCCTAAACCTAACTAACCTAAGGACATCACACACATCCATGCGCGAGGCAGGATTCGAACCTGCGACCTTAGCAGCCGCGTGCTTCCGGACTGAAGCGCCTATAACTCGTTCACCGCGGCCGGCTATGGTGTAATAAAGCGACCCACAGTCAACTGTCTTCATGACGAGTATACTTTTATCATTTGTACCAAAGTTGGGTAAATTGGATGCCTTTCTAATAAACCTTGAACACTTCTTCCTTCGAGAAATGGTGGCACCCAGGATTTTCTTTCAAATTATCGCTTTTTCATTTTTTTGTTCAGTATGAGAAGTAAAATAGAGGCATCGTGCTGATCAGGCTCCATGATGGAACCGAAACACGGAGACGCGGCAGACCAAAGCGGCATAGCGCGACGACGAAAGTAGCCGCTATTCCTTGCAGTAGCGCTACGCCGCCAAGTGCCGTGTGAAGGCCCCGTGCGTCGCTGGAAAGCGCTTCTCGGTAGCCTCGAGTGAATGGGTCCAATGCTTTGTCGGCCATATAACAATGCTGGACCGTTAGAGAAACAGGAAGAGACTAAGAACAAGTGGAAGAAGAAGATTCACACTAGACAGTGCTGCCTTCGGGAACCGCATTTCTTGAGTAATCTTCGAAATGCGATGACGTATGCGTCTTGTACCAATTATCACGCTACGTTCGAAGTCTGTTAACTCTAGACACCTGCCATGCTCGGTACACGCCTGTCTGAAACAAGCTGCTCAGATACCTTACAATACTCTCCAGTATCTTAGTTTTTTTTATCAGTTCAATGTATAGGTCTTCTACACTTCTTTCTCTGACTGGTAAATAATTCATTATTTGTGTGTTGATTGACATTCTCACTCTTCGTAACCTGCTTCAACTTTAGCAGTTTTGTTACGTTTAAATAAATCAACCGAATAATGGAGACACACTGGAAATGTAATTAAAGTGTCTGGCGGGTCTTTTTCTGTTTCCACTACAACAGCCGGGGTTGGTAATCTAGTATGGTACTTTATATTTTAAAATTGTTTTTAATGATTTCTTATATCAAATTCCGTAAGTGTTTTAAAATTTTCAGTAAAATGTAACCCAAAAATTTAAGTCTAGTAGTAACTGTGACTTTCCGCAACAAATGTCGTCATATTTTAAGGTTTAGTTCCCTTCTTACACATCTACTGAATTTTAAACTCTATGTTGAGAATGAAAATGAACGAAATTTATATAGTTTTTAAATTTTTTGTGGTGGTCATAAAGTACCCATGCACTCGGTTTAAACATTGCGTAAAATACGTTGGCTCGTGATTAAAGGTACTTTCAGGTTCTGTACCCCACTTACAAAATTCTAAAATAAGAACTGGGTCTCTTTCCCAGCAGAAATATTAAGCCATGCTGCCTCTATAGCCGTTCATAATTGCGAAACTGTTGCCGGTGCCAGATCTTGCACAGAAACTGACCTCTCGATTACGTCCCACAAATATTCGATGGGATTCATGTCGGGTGATCGGGGTGGCCAAATCATCCGCTCAAATTGTCCAGAATGTTCTTCAAACCAGTTGCGAACAATTGTGGCCCGATTACATGACGTCATTATTCGGGAACATGAAGTCCATGAATCGCTGCAGATGGTCTCTTAACCCTTAACTGCCCGAATTTTTCAAAATTGGATATTTAAATTTATTTTCAGTTTTTTGACTTCTTGTGCATCTAAGTAGTGCATATAAGCTATTATTTGACTCTTCTCTCTCTTAGTTTGTCTGTAACATAACGTGTCCATATGGACACGCTGGACACTCAGATTCATATTTGAAATATTTTCTGTGGTAGTGAAATACATTTGAAGATATGTTTTATTAATCAGATTTTTAATACAAGTAAGGCAAAATTTGAACAAAATAATCCTTACAAACCAATTTATAACACCATACACAAAATAATTCACAATCATTTGTTTTACTGACTTTCATGGTACACTTCAAGCATTCTAGACAGAGTCCTACATCACATTTCCCACATTTTGAGTGAACATCTGATGATTTCTGTTTGCAGTACAAACCTACACATCTTCTCTTCTTCTCAGTTTTCTTGATATAGTGCTTTATACCATAATATCTGATATCACTTGGAACACACGATTTGTATCCACACATAGGACTGATGGACGGCCTGCCTGCTCCTTTTACATGATTCATATATCTTTTTAGGTAAACTTGAACAATTTCACTTCTGAATTCAGGTTGAGTAGTCGTAGCTCCCGTTCCTTTCTTCAGCTGCCACGCATTATGTACAGATACGTCAATCAGCCAAGAAAGTAAATCCCAGTACCACTTCTTGTTTCGAATGTTTATTCTGCACTTGGCAATGTTTTCATCCATACTATCCACTCCTCACATGTGTTTATTATAGGCTGTGATAATTTGAGGACGTTGTACCTGAACTGGCTCAAATGGCTCTGAGCACTATGGGACTCAACTGCCGAGGTCATTAGTCCCCTAGAACTTAGAACTAGTTAAACCTAACTAACCTAAGGACATCACAAACATCCATGCCCGAGGCAGGATTCGAACCTGCGACCGTAGCGGTCTTGCGGTTCCAGACTGCAGCGCCTTTAACCGCACGGCCACTTCAGCCGGCTGTACCTGAACTGTCTTCTTCTCTTTTGCGGAATATCCTTTTACAAATGATACAGGTTCAACTCCTTCACAGGTAGAAGCTACAGTAACCACTGAATTGTCCACCCATTTTGTGACTATAACACCATCGTCCTTCCAAAGTGAGGATTCAAAATACCCCCTTTCCTTTTTAACTAGCGCTTTCTTTGAGGAAATTGGGCACGATTTGGGAACTCTGTTTTCTCTGATACTGCCTGTTGCTCCATAGCCCTTTTCTCTCAGGTATGACAGAAGAGAAAAACCTCTAAATAAGTTGTCAAAGAAAAAGTGGAATGGCAGTAGCTTTACATCCAGTGTCAAATCATTCATCATCTGAACGAGTGGGTCAGTAGCCTTACCAAACTGTGCTTCATATACTGTATTTGGATTGTGTGATTTTCCTTGATAAAAGGAAAAATTTACCAGATATCCAGAAGCAGTGCATAAACACCATGCTTTATATCCAAGTCGTATCGGTTTCCCCCTGATAAATTGCTTGCAAGAGTGTCTCCCAAAATATTTTATCATTGTTTCATCGTAAGACAGATGTTGCTGAGAAACAAACAGCTTATTAAATTTGTCTCTTACTATTTCAATAAAGGGTCTAATTTTCCACATCTTGTCCTTTTCATCAAATTTGTTATTGTCGTTACAGTGTAGAAATCTAAGAATTTGTTCAAAACGATTTCTCCTCATGGCATTGCATACAAAATCGTTTCGTGTGTCTAAATTGGAATCCCAGTATAACCTCTTATTAGGGAGAGAGTTATAACTATTTAGAATGAGGATCCCCAGAAAGCACCTCATTTCTTCACAAGTTATGTTAGGATTTGGAAAGTTCTTGAAAAGTGCGTAGTTGTTTGACTCATAAACTAGGAATTGTATCAGATCGTCATCAAAGAATAATTCGAATATTTCCACTGCAGACTTATCAACATACGTGTCAAAGCATGGATCAGGAAAAGACTTCAAATTTGAAATTAGTGCACCATGAACCCAGGTCTTTTGCATATTTCTGTTCCTGTAATCTATATATCTGAAATCTTTTTCTGTGTGTGTGTGTCTGTTAATCTTATTTCAGCTTCAGCCCGGAGTTGTCTAGGATTGATATTATCTGCTATTCCTCCTTCATCCTCATCAACCGAATCCTCATCCGTGAGGACTGCTGGATCAGGGATCGTGATGTAAATTCCATCAGTCTGAGGAGCATTTGAATCCTCAAACAGGATGTCTAAAACATCCTGCACAGTCAAACCAGGCTCTAAAGATTCTGCCAGACCTCTGTTATGATATGAAAAGAGAAAAAGAAACGAAATCATTTTTGACCCTGCAACTGCCCAGCGTGTCCATATGGACACGGCTGAAATAATCACTTCATAAACAGAAAGTGAATCGATGGATAACAACTTTTCTCAAATGAAAATCTCTATAAACATATTTAGATATACTACAAACAGTTTCACATGCCAGAATGAAGAAGTTCTTTACGAAACATTACTTACTTTACATCAACATGCTCCATTGCGGATGTCAAAGAACTCCCTGAAATACAGGCTGTCACAATCACAGTGTAAATGGTAACAATGAAGTGTTAAGACAATGTACGTAAAATTCAAACTCTCCCTGAAAACAATATGTGACCGCCTACGCTAAAAATAATTGTAAGCCAACAATGAAGTAAAAACAAAACTAGTCAACAATTGTGTCCATATGGACACGATGGGAAGTTATGTGTTAAGTAGTCGAACATAACCACTTCAAGTCAGTTATCGTATCATTCCTACCACCAACTCTTACCAACTGAATTAGGTACTCATCTTATCAGGACACGGTTTTCCAGTACTCTAGGATCCAACCGATTAAGTCACCAGCCCAAAAGAGGCGATGTGATGTTAATAAAGGCACTCGCGTCGGTCGTCTGCTACCGTAGAATATTAACGCCGGATTTCGCCACACTGTCCTAACGGGTATGTCCGTCGTACGTACCACGTTGATTTCTATGGTTATTTAACGCAATGTTGCCTGTCTGTTAGCACTGACAACACAAACACCGCTGTTGTCGGTCGTTAAGCCGGCCGCTGTGGCCGAGCGGTTCTAGGCGCTTCAGTCTGGAACCGCGTGACCGCTACGGTCGCAGGTTCGAATCCTGCCTCGGGCATGGATGTGTGTGATGTCCGTAGGTTAGTTAGGTTTACGTAGTTCTAAGTTCTAGGGGACTGATGACCACAGATGTTGAGTCCCATAGTGCTCAGAGCCATTTGAACCATTTTTTTGTCGGTCGTTACGTGAAGACCGGCGGCCACTGTGTTGTCTGTGGTGAGAGGTAATGCCTGACATTTAGTTTTCTCGGCACGCTCTTGACACTGTGGATCTGTGAATACTGAATTCCCGTACGATTTCCTAAATGGAATTTACTAAGCGTCTAGCTCCAACTACCAATCCGCGAAAAAAATCTGTTAATTCCCGTCGTGTGGCCATAATCATGTCGGAAACCGTTTCATATGAATCACCTGAGTGTCAATGCACTGCCCTTTTATACCTTGTGTGCGCGATACCAACGCCATCTGTATATTTGCGTATCGCTATCCAATTGCTTTTGTCACTACAGTATAAGTACCCGATCAGCGTCTGCGTCGTCATCCAGATATTTGAGCTTCCGACTCGATGAGTTTGCCGAGTCGGCTTCACGACACTTTGGCGGCGAAATGTGTCAACATCGCTGCTTATTTATTCAAGCAGCTCCTCATTTGGCCTCATGTGGGCTAAAGCACTCAACTACAGATCTCCTCGTTCCAGATACATCAGAAGTAGTCGGCAGGGACAGAACACACAAACTCTTCGTCAACAGCGAGTAAAGCCGGTTCCGTTTCAGCCGCGCTCGCGAGTGGCCGCTGTTAACTGTTGCGCTGCACTTCAGTGTTTACATCGCTGTACTTGTGCTTCGCCGAGTTCCGTCCGCCCGTTATTCTCCGTGTTCGTTCCTGTTCCTTGTGATCTGATCGCTCTTTCTGGTCTTGCTGCTGCTACTTGGAATTTCGGTTGATTAACCGAAATTGCTTCGCTGGATTAACCATGGCTACAAACCTCAGGAAGAATACTCTGGTATTTGCTTTTGACAAGGAATCCCGTCCTGTTCAGCCGACATCCCTGGAAATAGATGACTGGATTACACAGGTAATTGGTCTAAATTCTGAAACCGTTCATACCTGGCAACTGGATCAGGAAAAATACTGTGTTTTTGTCAAGTTAATCAGTGCTTCGACTGTTGATAAAGTGTTACGAAAGTGGGGCTATGAAGTAGATTTTGTGCATAGAAATGGTTATAAAAGTAAGGTTTCCATCTATAGAGCGGACATTCATTACAAAACCGTTCGTGTCTTGAGTCTTCCCATTCAAATTGAAAATGATAAGATTAAGGAAGCTCTTTCAAACTACGGAGACGTTAAATCAATTGCAAATGAAAGATGGTCGCCTCGCTTTAAACTGCAGTGTTTTAGCGGGGTCCGCTGCGTAGAGATGGACGTTAAGACGAATATTCCGTCTCACATAACTGTTTGTGGATATAAGGCACAAATTGTTTATACAGGTCAGGAAGCTACATGTCATATATGTAACGAAACCGGCCACTTCAGACAGGAATGTCCGCGGCGAACTGTTGTTCTTAAAAGTAATTTGATACAGCGTCAGAAGCTTACCTTAAATAATCTGTTACCATAGAATAGCCCGGAACAACTGGTTGAGGATGTTAACGCAGCGGGCCAAGCTGATGTCTCCCTTCACGATAACAGTCAATTTCCCCCGTTAACAACAAAAGGAAACCCTGTTGCCACTACTCGTGAAACTGAAACGCAACCGAAAAAACGACCTCTGGAGATAACTGATAGTTGTTCAGAGGACGAGCTGTCTTGTCCCACTCCCTCACTTCGCAAGCAAAAACAGTGCGATGAGGAGGCAGAGGAACCTGAAGGCAAAATGCGAATGGAAACTAATGAACAGAAAGATAATACACATACGGTACCAGAAAATGAAGGGGGTGTAAGCAGCATTAATTTGCAAGAAACAACAGGTGCAGTTGCCGATTGCAAAGATCAGAATTTATCTGTTAATAAACAAATTCAGGGAGAGGTTGCAAAACTGCAGTCTCCATTTGTTTCCCTCGATCAGAAAGTGAGTGAAATTAATAAAGAACGAGGAAGTGGTGGCCAAACTGAAATCACGGTCAACACCTCAGGGCAGGCGCCGGCAACCGAAATTGCGAAAGCGTCTGCTGCTGCTCCAGATAAGCCGCGAAGTAAAATACCGACGCAACCAAATGAGAATGTAGCTCGTAACCAAGGGAAGGGAAAATCCGGTAGGGGCGACCCAAACCCAAAGAATTTTCAGTCCGAAACGGTCGTACACGAATCACTGGAGGAAAAATCAGAAAGTTTTCCAGGAAATCAGTCTGCTTGCGTTACAAGAGAAAACATCAGAAGTAGAAAAAAAACGGGACAGTAACTAATAAACTGATTAAAGTGTTATTCCATGTTCAGCCTTCCGAGAAAACTGTTACAGCTTAACTGAATCCTGAACCACAGGAAACTAAATTAGTTCATCAAAACAACTACATAGTGACTGCATAATGACGCAGTCTTATTCTGTCACCACTATAAACATAAATAAAATCACGACCGGTTTGAAATTATCAGCCCTTAAGGAATTTTTGTACGAATCCGCGACTGATATTGCCCTGTTACAAGAAGTTCTAATTTCGGATTTGGTAATTCCCGGTTTTGTCAGTGACATAAATGTGTCTCCCGAAACAAGTGTTGGAACAGCTATTTTGGTGAGGGAAGGGATTACAGTAAGCGAGGTGGAACGACTGGAATCCGGAAGGGGAATAGGACTAAATATCTATGATGTGACTATCATCAACTTGTACGCCCCTTCAGGAAGTTCTCATCGAGCTGACAGGGCACGTTTCTTCAAAGATGACCTGATATACTTGTTAAGGAAATCGCCAAGACAGTTATTACTTGGAGGTGATTTTAATTGTGTTTTAAATCGAAAAGATCAGTTACCTAATTTTAATTTCTCAAGTGAACTAAAACAACTAGTTACTGGTTTAGAATTAAAGGATATATGGGAAATCAAATACCCCTCCACTGTTGAGTTCACTTATGTCATGGCAACGTTACGTAGCAGAATTGATAGACTATGTATTTCTAAAAATCTTGAAACTTCCGTGACAAAACTAGAAACCATTCCTACGTACTTTTCAGACCATTCAAGTGTCTTAGCTTGCATAAATCTAACAAGACAACCGGTTCGCCGATTCAAGAATCAGTGGAATTTGAACACTTCCTTGTTAGTAAATCATGATTTAGAAGATCTGATTAAAGAAACATGGGCAATATGCCTGCGAGTCCGTAGTAGATATGCCACTGCTATTGACTGGTGGGTTAAAATAGCAAAGCCAAAGTTGAGGAAAGTTCTTATTCGATACAGTGCCCAGAGCGCAAGGGAAATGAAATGCGCTATAGAGTATTACTATTCTGTTTTGAGAGATCTATATGATCAAGTCTCAGCAGGTTCCTCACTTCGGATAGCAGACATCAAAAAAGTCGAAGCCAAGTTACTTAATATCAAGAGAAGTCAAATGGAGGATTGACAATAAAATCGAAGGCAAATTCGGTGTCAGCAGATGAAACTACTTCCCTATATCATTTAGTGAAGCATACGAAAAACAGGAGAAGGACTTTTATTGATGAAATTCGAACAAAACACGGTACGATTCTCAGAACCCAGCAGGATATCATGGACGAGATTTATCGCTATTATTGCGAGCTATATTCTGTACATCAAAGTAGAGATGCTTCCTTGGAAGAATTCCTTGACATTCTAGCCACACAGCTGACAGAAGATGACAAGGAAAATTTTCTCGAGGTTGTCAGTAAAGAAGACGTGTATGAGACTCTGTGCGCCTCACCACCAAAAAAATCCCCAGGACCGGATGGTCGGCCACCAGAGTTATACATCCGTTACTGGCCAATAGTAGGTGCGAAAATCACGGACATTGTAAATGAGGTTATTCAGGGTAAAATGATTCCGGCTGAGTTTAAGGAGAGTAAAATTGTTCTGGTGCCAAAAAATAATGGAAACAAAGATTTAAATAATTTTCGTCCATTTTCACTGCTGAATTCTGATTATAAATTAATAGCTAGAATAATAAACAAGAGAATTTCATGCCTTACAGATAAAATTATTAGTCAACATCAGAACTGTGCGCAAGTCAGAACGATTTTTCAAAATCTAGCGGAATTCAGAGATATCATTGCAATAACTTCTGTAACAAATATAAAGTGTGCTTTATTGTTTTTGGATTTTTATAAAGCTTTCGATGTAGTAAATCATGAATATCTTCCACAGACATTGAAGAAAATAGGTTTCAACGATAGGGTCATACAGTTGATTAAGAACATAGCAACTGGAATAAATGCTCAAATAGCGGTGAATTGTCAACAATCCATGCCGATGCAAATACAACGAGGTGTTCCTCAAGGAAGTCCTCTGTCCATGTCGCTCTTCGCAATTTCGCTGGAACCTTTCCTCCGACATGTCCATGCTACATTAAAAGGCTTAACATTATCAGGAAATAAAACAGTTATAAGAGCCTATGCTGCCAATATAGGGGTCATTATAAGGAATAGTGACGAGGTAACCACGCTAGCAACAGTGATTGATTCGTACTGTAGAACATCTGGAGCCAATGCAAACGAAAAAAAAGTAAGATTTTAAATCTCAGAGGTTTTGATAATATCAACGTCGAGTGGGCAAATTTAGTCCGACAACATCAAACACTTGGGATCACCCTGACAGCACGCCCTATGAAAATGACGGCTTTAAATTGGAAAGTTTCAGCAGATAAAGTGCAAGGAGCCATTGTAGAGAATTTAACTCGATATATGAACCAAGTTCAAAGAACACAGTATATCAACTCATGCATCCTTGCTAAGGCTTATTATATTGCCCAGCTGTTTCCAATACCGAGAATGATAGCGAGGAGAATAATGTCCAAAATCACCAACTTTTTGTGGAGAGGTGAAGTGTTCAGAGTACCTGCTAACGTAGCCACTTTAGATCCCAAAAATGGTGGACTAGGATTAACTGATATAACGGATAAAGCCTCTGCTCTTTTTATCAAAAGGCAAGTTAATAAGAGACTCGCGAGAAAGCATAACCAGCCAACTTTTCGAGATCATTAAACCTCCAAGCCTGCTTCCCCCGACTGACATGCAGAATATCAACAGTCCCTTACAGCACGTGAGGATTTTCTATGTAGAGTTTAGTTATGTCAGTGTCAAACTCAGGCAGTCCCGACACTTAACATTGAGAGCCATAATGCGGGAATGAAAGAGAAGCGAAGGAAGAAACAAAATAGAACGACAGTTTCCAAACATTGAGTGGACTGAGATTTGGAAAAACATTAGTTCTAATGTCCTCACGTCTAATATAAAAACGTCATGATACAAGACAGTAACAACATAGTTAGCACCAATGAAAGACTGCACGCAGTCGGACTCTGTGAAACAAATTTATGTCAACAATGCCATCTAGTTGACAGTAATTCATAGATATACTTGCAGTGGTCACATGAATAGTTGGAAGTGGATCCGGGAGCAAATAGCTCTGATTACAAGGACATCCCCTGAGTATACATCGCTGTCATTGATACACAGGCCTGAAGCACGCTATTTCCCAGAAGCAAAAAATAACGCTGTGTACTGGTTGCTGGGAAATTTTGTTAACTACGTCCTTAGCAAATTAGGATTTGATAGCATCATAGAGTTCAAGGTACACATGCTGTGTGAGTTCCACAAAATTAGAAGCTATTCGAATCACAAGAAAAAGTTCGGTAATATGTTAAAAATTGTATTTGAAAGAATGGGCGTTGGTTAATATAAAAAAGAAGACTGTGTTGACAGTGATGTATTGTAGTTACCTTAAGGATACTATTTAAGATTTTACAGTATATTTATGATGTGTGCCTTTTCTACTTCAGAGAGTAGTTTTTGAAATTTATAAGCTAATGAACAGAACTTACGTGACATTGAGGTTGAGTGTCTAATAGTGTCAAAACACAAAACATTAAAGGTGCATTATTGGCTTATACTAGAAATTTGTAAATAGACAGTTTTTATAGAAATGTCCTTGTCTATTGGTTAAAACCATAATTCTATCTGATAAATGTAATATTCAATGGCTGGCACATTGCCCTGTTCATTTTTGCACTGTGATGTGTAAGTCAGTTTCGCAGTGAAATACTGATTATATAGATCTGATCACTTAAGATACTTAAGATTCAATTAATGTCCAGAAAGTGTAGTTGGAAGGCTAGTCAACTTTATTATATATCTCCTTTCCGCCATTCTCAAGTATTTCAGAAATTGTCTAATATGATTATTAAATTGTTTTATATTTAAAATTATCCCACCAACTTGCTGATATCCATCATAAAGAAATTATGCTTCTGTAAAGATTGCAGCTCATGTAATTCAAAGAGAAGATTTTACTTCTTCAGGTTGAAGTCTGAATGTCTTTAAAAAATTTTTTCTTGATGTTTAACTCAATTCTTTCTGGTAATTAGTCAGTAACACAATCTTCTGTTGTCTTTCCTTAACGTCAGCGTAATTGAAATGATCAAACCGTTTTGTTTAAATAACTTCATGTATGTATAACTTAGTATGTATCTGGAATGTGTAACATTGTTTTTTTTAATAAATGTTTTATGAAAAAAAAGAAAAATGCGGTTCTAGGCGCTTCAGTCTGGAACCGCGTGACCGCTACGATCGCAGGTTCGAATCCTGCCTCGGGCATGGATGTGTGTGATGTCCTTAGGTTAGTTAGGTTTACGTAGTTCTAAGTTCTAGGGGACTGATGACCACAGATGGTGAGTCCCATAGTGCTCAGAGCCATTTGAACCATTTTTTTTGTCGGTCGTTACGTGAAGGCCGGCGGCCACTGTGTTGTCTGTGGTGAGAGGTAATGCCTGAAATTTAGTTTTCTCGGCACGCTCTTGACACTGTGGATCTGTGAATACTGAATTCCCGTACGATTTTCTAAATGGAATTTCCTAAGCGTCTAGCTCCAATTACCAATCCGCGTATAAAATCTGTTAATTCCCGTCGTGTGGCCATAATCATGTCGGAAACCGTTTCATAAGAATCACCTGAGTGGAAATGACAGCTCCGTCAATGCACTGCCCTTTTATACCTTGTGTGCGCGATACTACCGCCATCTGTATATTTGCGTATCGCTATCCAATTGCTTTTGTCACTACAGTATAAGTACCCGATCAGCGTCTGCGTCGTCATCCAGATATTTGAGCTTCCGACTCGATGAGTTTGCCGAGTCGGCTTCACGACACTTTGGCGGCGAAATGTGTCAACATCGCTGCTTATTTATTCAAGCAGCTCCTCATTTGGCCTCATGTGGGCTAAAGCACTCAAGTACAGATCTCCTCGTTCCAGATACGTCAAAAGTAGTCGGCAGGGACAGAACACACGAACTCCTTGTGTGCCGCGAGTACAGCTGACTGCTGATTCCGTCTGGCATTGTTGATGCAATATTCTGATTTGTGAAACGCCCATGCTCTGCGGAAGGTGTTATAGTCCGATCCACGAACGATGGCGCTTCGCGCATGTCGAGGTACGGACGGGGATGACGCTGTTGACGATTCCATCTGAGGTCATCAGTCCCCTAGACTTAGAACTACTTAAACCTAAGTAACCTAAGGACATGACACACATCCATGCCCGAGGCAGGATTCGAACCTGCGACCGTAGCAGCAGCGAGATGGGCATGCTTTCCGCTTGAAGGAAGCGTACGTATATCCTGCAAATTATGTCTCTCGCTTGCCTGTACAGAATTTGTTACTTACCGCCAACATCAGCGATAACAACTCGCAACAAATGAAACAGAAATCCACGAAACAACTCGCTACGATCACGTTTAATGCTCGTATTAGCTACGGCTTTCAGAAGAGAGCTCTCTAAATGCTATTGAACGCTCATGGGCTGTCGGAGTAAGCGTGACGTAGGCGCGCGGAACAACCATAAACTCGACCGTCATCGTTCGTGTAAGAAAGTGGTTGTTGAAATCTCTAATTACAATTATAACTTCAAAACCAGGAGAAAACTGAATTATACAGAAAGCTATTGCAGTATTCGGCTGTTTACTTTATTAAGACATATATAGAGCAGTGAAGATTGTTCACGCCTCGAATAACAAATGGTGTAGCTATTACAAAAGTGATAGTTGGAAATATTTCTTTAAAGTAGTTGTCAATCGAAGTGGTGTACATACAGTCAAAAAATTAAAAAAGTAACTTTTATTTCCGTAGCACCTGGATGCATAAATCCGAACAGTTTTCTCTCTCATTTTCTTTTATGCTGGCCTGAGTATTACCGCATTTCTAAGCGGATGCTTGCATTATCTGAAACGTCCTGAACGGTGTCGCCCATCAGATGTTCTGGTGGTAACGAGACTGGAATTTTTACACATCGTTATGCTACTGCAGCGATAGCATCATCGAAAGATAAGACGCCCTGTAATTCCCCTAATTCTGAAGTTAGCTTGTAATCTGAACCGATGAGTCATGTGACTTTCTACGTCATTCCAATCACGTGATGCAGATACTCCAAAGCACTGGAATCGGGACTTCACGTCGTTCTATCCCAGTATTCCAAGAAATTCCCTGTGAAATAATGAGTAGGCAAGAGATTTCAACACTAACTGATAAGAAAAGTCCTTTTGTGACATTCAAGATGCCAATTCTAATAATTCTGACAGATAACTGACTTACATGTTATGGTTTAATGAAAACTACTCTCAGAATGAGCCGGTACGTAATTTCTAGATTATACGATGGTTATTATGAAATGATCAAAGCTGTGGGTTATCCTTATCGAGGTGAGTACGCCGAAATGCCTGGTGTAGATGATCCGGCAACTGTTCTTTTCGAACACAGCGACAGTAGCAGTCAGGAACACCTTTTCGTTCATCTTTTGTAATAATGAGGTCGCAAGACAAGGTTGCCTCTCTCTCCATCATTGTTAGTTGTACAGGGTGATTCAAAAAGAATACCACAACTTTAAAAATGTGTATTTAATGAAAGAAACATAATATAACCTTCTGTTATACATCATTACAAAGAGTATTTAAAAAGGTTTTTTTTTCACTCAAAAACAAGTTCAGAGATGTTCAATATGACCCCCTCCAGACACTCGAGCAATATCAACCCGATACTCCAACTCGTTCCACACTCTCTGTAGCATATCAGGCGTAACAGTTTGGATAGCTGCTGTTATTTCTCGTTTCAAATCATCAATGGTGGCTGGGAGAGGTGGCCGAAACACCATTTCCTTAACATACCCCCATAAGAAAAAATCACAGGGGGTAAGATCAGGGCTTCTTGGAGGCCAGTGATGAAGTGCTACATTTTCATCACTCGTTCTTGGCCGTCCAGAACTTTTCCCTTTGCACAAACACCCATTCTCTGTAAACTGTTTATACCAACGTTTAATACACCACCTATCAGGAGGTTTAACACCATACTTCGTTCGAAATGCACGCTGAACAACTGTCGTCGATTCACTTCTGCCGTACTCAATAACACAAAAAGCTTTCTGTTGAGCGGTCGCCATCTTAGCATCAACTGACGCTGACGCCTAGTCAACAGCGCCTCAAGCGAACAAATGTACAACTAAATGAAACTTCATAGCTCCCTTTATTCGCCGACAGATAGTGCTTAGCTCTGCCTTTTGTCGTCACAGAGTTTTAATTCCTAAAGTTGTGGTATTCTTTTTTAATCACCCTGTATATAGTGAGCACGTTAAAGACGTGCGCCCTCATAGCTAATGGGTTAGCGCAGCAGAATGCCATTCGCGGGTCTTGAGTTCGAGTCCCGGCCCGGTAGAAGCTTTTCTCCGCTCGGGGACCGAGTGTTGTGTTGTCTTTATCATCATTTCATCCTCATCGACACGCAAGTCGTTGAAGAGGCGTCAGCTAAAAAGACTTATCGCAGGCGACCGGTCTACCCTACGGGAGGCCCTAACCACACGTACATACCACTTCATTAATTTATATGAGGGAGCTTCTTGAGGACAAGCATGACGGCATCGTTGTTGGTGGCAGAAAAATTATCAATCCCAGGTACGCAGACGACACTCTGATAATTGAAAGAGAACAACATCTGGAACGAAGCAGAGAGTATGGTCTTGAAATCAACAACACAAAGCCTGTTGTGGATCTCCCTAATGACAACAAACCTGACATCACAAAAATTGCTGGCTAAGAGGTCGACAGTCGCTTCGAGTTTTTAGGGTCTGTTGACACTGATACTGCAGTGAGATCAGTAGAGCGCTTCTCGATTGCGTGACATTCCACAAGAAAACTTGCTCGCATCTGAAAGGAAACCTCCACGACAATGCCCACCCTCGTCCGAATTCTATGCAGCAGAAACTTAGACAATGAAGACGACGGATCGTCATCGGATTGATGGTCTGGAAATGTGGTGCTATAGAAGAGTGTTTCTCAGTCGTTCAGTATTCGCGACCAAATTTTCAGTCGTAATTTCATCGCACCTTGCGCCCTCCCCCACTTTTCCTCGTGCCATAATAAAATATGTATATAGAGTATTTTGTCGCTAAGGATACAGGGTGTTAATTATTGAACTATATTAAAAAAACGTAAATTATTTACAAACTACGGCTTGGATAGACTTTATTCAACATGTAAACCTCACAACAGATATTCGAATTTAGGTCATGACATGTTCAATATACCTGTCATTATTGGCGAGGATGTGACGCAGACGAATAGCGAAATTCTGCATGACCCTCTGAAGTGTCGGAACATAGACGCTGTCGATGACCTCCTGAATGGCTGTTTTCAGCCCAGCAATGGTTTTGGGACTATTGCTGTACACGTTGTCTTTAATATAGGCCCACAAAAAGGAGTCGCATGTGTTCAGATTCGGAGTATATGGCGGTCAATCGAGGCTCGTACCAGAGCAAGAATTCGGTCCCCAGAGTGCTCCTCAAGGACATGAAAAACTCTTCTGCTTTGATGGAGTCGAGCTCCGTCTTGCATGAACCACATCTTGTCGGAATCAGGGTCGCCTTGGATAATGAGGATCAAATCATCTTCCAAAACCTTTACGTACCGTTCGGTCGTAGCGGTGCCATCAAGGAATATCGCGCCGATTATTCCCTGACTGAACATTGCACGCCACACAGTCACCCGTTGTGTGTGAAGAGACTTCTCGATCGCGAAATGCGAATTATCAGCCCCCCATATGCGCCAATTTTGCTTATTGACGAACTCATTCAAACGAAAGTGGGCTTCGTCGCTAAACCAAATGCGGACGGGAATACTAATTCCCATCACGCCTTGCGGCCTACCGTGCAGTTTGAACGTCCTAACTCAAACCGTTCAGGAGTTACGACGATTTTGTTTCATATAGTTCAGTAATTATCACAAGGTACAAAGCTTACAAACCGAATATGCAAGTTTGTTGCCATTTCGCAATACCGATCCGGTACATTAACAACAGGATCAGTGTACCTCTGTTGCTCTGCGAGCAATAGCCGAAGAACAAGTCTTCATAGACTTCATAACAATTAGGGAAATCAAAAGACTATTTAGCAATTTAAATCACTGGATTTTGGGCAGGGATGAATTGATGAGTTTTCTGCACTGAAAACAAGAGCATTTCGTGTACCGTTACCATTTTAGAAATCATATCTTTGCCAATTTTCTGCGTTGTCTGCTTTACAGACAAAGTATAGCTCTCAGCTAAACATGGAAAAAGAACTCAAGAGTATCTATTTCTAACATTAAATCCTCCTTCGAAAATCTTTGCTCTGCTTGCCAGGCCTAGAGAGTCTCTAGTAAGTACAAAACTAATTTTTGATTCAGTATTGAAAAGTTAATTATTAAATTCATTGTGCAGTATTGATTGAGGCCTATTTATAAGTGGATTATATCAGTGTAAATGTGAATTTTAATTTATTATTTCAGAATGCATTTTGTTTTGCTTTCCTTTCACAGTAAATTAATGAATTTCTCAATTCGTATTGTTTTCTTTTCAGAAAGCTCTCCCCTCCCCCAATTTAGTGTTAAAATGCCCCCCGCCCCCACCCCCTCAGGGGAGAGGGCGGAGGCGTGTGGTCCTCTACAGTCGAGTCAACATCAGTAAATCTCAGACCCCTTACAGCGCTTTTGACAGCTTTCAATTGCGAAACGCAACCGGCTGTAGGTGAAAACAATCGATATTCATAGGGCTATGTAGAGACGGTGTCATAGACACGCTTACAAAATCGTGTTGTAGAAAGCAGCTGCGTCAATCCTACAAAAACTGTCCGGGATATTACACTGCAAACACAGCTCATATTTGTGTTTTTGTTTCTAACAGGAAATTAGCAAAATGAATAATCCGGCAAAGCTGCGTTTGTCAGCTACTTTCAAAATGAAAGAAGAGCCCTACCGTTGGAAGTAGCGGGGTGAGGCTCACACACGGGCAAGAGTATGCTATCAGCCAGTCCCAAGAGAGATGCAACAAGAGCAGCCTGTCTCAGCTGCCAACACCCACCACCACCACAACATCACCTGCACTATCCTTCAAGCTCAGACAGCGTGCTGTTCTGTGACATCGTTCGTTGCACACTGTCGTTTCATTTCATTTCTTACGATTGTAGGACCGACTGACAAAAAACTAAATTATGTCATTACGATTTCACAAACGCAGCTAAGTCAGATCGTTTTATTCGTTACAATAGGCCTATTTCGGCACACAGCCATCGCCAGATTATCTGTTAGTAAATGACACATAATTCTTGTACAATATTTCTAATATTACAGGTAAATATTAATTAGAAAATGCGACTATAAAATTTGTTACGTATGTCAGATGGGTTTGACATCCATATATTATCGTGGTTCTGTGGGTGTCTCTTGTTTTAATTACACTCCATTAGCGTTCTTGGAGGAATAACAGTTGGTTGTACTAGATACGACATGTTATCTGATATAATTTTCAGAACCGTGGCAAGACGCTGAGACCGCGCGGCTACCCTGCGCTGCTCGTTTTCTTTAAGGGCTACAAAAATGTTAGTTGGTTTAGTTTTCCTTGAAAAGGTTACGCAGGTAAAATTGCCCTTAAGTAAAGACGGTATTTGGTAAACACAAACAAAGGTCCCGAGTTCGAGTCTCAGTCCGACACACAGTTTTAATCTGCTAGGAAGTTTCAAACACAATCCTCTTTATAACGATCGCAAATGCACTTTTAGTAAGCAATTGTCTTCTGGTCAAAGACATGCTTGGATCAGTTTACCCGTGGTACTACAACAATTTTCGCGGTGTCAAACAGCTGGGCATTAATTGTAAACAAGGAACCGGTGAAAGACTTTCGAATTTTTACAGTTGTAAATAATGACAGTATCTGGAAAAGTGCAGTCGTTGGGATAAGGGTAGCTGGCAACAATGACAAATATGTTTGCCGTTTCGGAAGGTATATTCGTTAAGAAAAGTACGACGGGCAGTAATAATGGACTACCGCAGTGGTCACGGTTATTATCTGTGCCAATAAGGTATACAAATTATCCTGTTAATAAGTACCTTAACAGAACTAAAATGGTATTTGTAATAAGACAATATGAAAAGCGATTAATGAGATAGTTTCGTAAAATATGCCCTTTTGCCTGTAATACATTTTGTTGTTAAAATTCTCAGCAAATAGTAAGTTTTAGCGCAAAATCGGTATGCAATGTCAGAAGACGGTTAAAAAGTTACAAAAAAACCTTTGTAATGATACCTCATTCATTCCTGTACGATTAGTATGTGTTGAAAAAAAAAATGTTGGCTTGATAAATGTATGATCCACTTCGCCTAATAAAGCAGAATATTCGATTTCGCCTTCCAGGCCATTGAAAACATCGTTTCGTCGAAATTACCAATGTCAAAAGTATTTAGAGCGCGAGCGCTGGGCTAACAAATACACAGGAAGCAGAACGAAAGCAGTCAGGGACACAACACAGAACATAAATAATTTAAAGCGTCTTTGCGAAGCGTAGTTACTTCAGAATCCGAAAACTGCTTGGTAGGACAATGCAAAGGCCCTTTCCTGTGCAGTATACGTGGCTACCAACAGAGGACAGGAGGCATAACGTTGGATCCTATTTTTCTCGCCCGGCACGAACAGGGCTCCGGCGCCGACCTTCCGGATAACTGCTTCACTGAGTGCTGCAACATCTCAGATGGAATACCACGAATTTCGCCTTGAAGTCTTTGTTTCAATTCAGCCATTATTCTTGGCCGAGTCGTGTAGACTCGACACTTAAGGTAGTCCACAACAGAAAACCACAAACGGACGAACCCGGTGATCTTGACGGCCAGGGAATGTGACTGAACCTTGGGATGACACGGTTACTAAACAATTCTCTGTCTGCTGCCATTTATTCCCTTGCAGTGCATGATGTCGTAACACGCTGTTGAAACCACGTCTCGTGAAGTTGTGTTATATTTTTCAATGCAGGTTGTGGCTCAAATGGCTCTGAGCACTTATGGGACTCAACTGCTGAGGTCATTAGTCCCCTAGAACTTAGAACTAGTTAAACCTAACTAACCTAAGGACATTACAAACATCCATGCCCGAGGCAGGATTCGAACCTGCGACCGTAGCGGTCTTGCGGTTCCAGACTGCAGCGCCTTTAACCGCACGGCCACTTCGGCCGGCAAAAAATTACATTATTATTGCCAAAATTAAAATTTGCACCAGAGGCCTGCCCACTACCACCAACTCATTCTGCGATACTAACACATTCCAAAGAGCTTGCAAAACTAAAGAGTTTAAAAACTTTCTTAACAAAAGAAGAATCATCACTAAGTTATATCATTGTTTTTTAAAAGAATCCAGAAATAAATTTAATAATTAACGTTAGATTGTGCAATTAATTGAGTAATATGAATTTTAAGTATGCCAGATATCTCGTAATTTCAAATATTTGTAAAAGAAGAATAATTTTAGCTATACAAACAGAGCTAGTAACAAATTAATTTCTTTTTATACATTTTAGCCTGAAATACAACACATCGTATACAAAATCATATGAAATTCTTTCAGAGAAACAGCCGAGATAATGTTCACCTATACGAGATTCGAAAACATCCCTTGTATCGGCTATTTCTATAAAGAAAAGTAATGTCAGAGGAGGGTGTCCCATTACAAGGTGCAACAAAAGATGGGAACTTTCCAAAATACGGATCCGAACTGGCATTCACTGTGATTCGTTCTTCATTTACGAAAAAGTAAGGCCCGATGACCACGTGTGACGAAACTGCGCACAAACTGTCACCTTGTAGACCTGTGAATGATGATCATGAACTTCATTAGGATTGCTAACGGAGGATCTGTTTATTCACGTTACTTGTGAGATGAAAACCCGCCTCATCTGACATCCATAGCATGTCCAGAAGTCCGCAGTCCTTGTTTATGTTTGTTATAACTTGTTGAGAGAATCTTAATCGCAACGGGTAATCGTTCTCCTTCAGATGCCGCACGATACGCAACTTGTGAGGATGGAATTTTGATTAAAAATGGAGTATTCGGCGAAGTCACTTCCGGGACACACTGCCCGGAGCTGCTTGCCTACCACCTACACTTCGTGGTCACCGTGAGACTGAAACGCCTACAACTTCGATATTCTGTGGCGTATGAACACATCTCGGGCATCCTGTTGGTTCATTTTTTTACAGCAGCTCCAGTCTCTTCAAACTTTTTAACCCAAGATCGAATCCGACGATGAAGCCCTAAGTTGAAAAAAACGTAGGAACTCCCTCTGTACAATTTCAAAACTATCAAAACATTTTTATGCAAAAGCACGCTGTTGACCGTTCTACTGATCCGTGAATACTAGAGTGGCCATCACAAAATTACACACCTCAAGGTCACACCCGCGCCGGCCGTGGTGGCCGAGAGGTTCTAGGCGCTTCAGTTCGGAACCGCGCGAATGCTATGGTCTCAGGTTCGAATCCTGCCTCGGGCATGGATGTGTGTCATGTCCTTAGGTTAGTTAGGTTTAAGAAGTTCTAAGTTCTAGGGGACTGACGACCTTAGATGTTAACTCCCTTAGTGCTCAGTGCCATTTGTCACACCCGCTGCCTGTAGTACATAGGCGTTAAGCGCTGTGATTCGTCCGCCTCAAAGTTTCGTTGCCGTATGTTCACTTAACAGTGCAGTGGGTCAGCGCCAGGTATGCGTTCCTTGTTTCCGCCGATATCGTGTGTACACGTGTAGTTTCAGTCTTCCGTGGAACGGTGCATTGGCTTGTTTGGTGCTTTAGTACTGAGCGAAATGCACTAGTAAGTAAGTGCCTGCATTCGGTAGTGAGCGAAATGCAGAAGCAACTGAAACCTGGTAGTCAAGGAAGACAGGATTCGGTTACAATTGTGGACGGGGCGGTAATCAGTTACCATTGGTTGCCTTTTGCAATTACACACATTTATTTTAAAACGACAATTCCAGACTCAGCAATAAATAAAGATGTCACACGCTATTGATGAAGGAATAAACAACTGTGTAATTAATAGTGATTTCAGTGCGTTACAATTTACTAGGTGAGAATAAAATACAGACACAGCAAATAATGTTTTAAAAACAAGCCAATGTGACCAAAGTAACCAAGGTCACGGCTGAAGGCCTTTAACGCCAAGAACGGCAATTATAACAAAATTTTGCAAACATACTGTAAAACACCAATGCAAAGGTTAATTTAAAAGGACAAGCAGCTGATCACCAAACAGGTGAGACAAAATGGTGGTAAACTTGGTAGCACAATCATTTAAACCTGCTGTAACGCCAAGAATGGTAATTATATAAAAAATTTAGAAACATACAACAGCAAATACAATAATAAAACACAAGGGCCAGTCACAGACGGTGCACCAGGAATCGACCTCTGAATAGGTCCGGCAAAAAAAAAAAAAAAAACACTTTTGCGAGGATGAGATAGGCAGCCAAGAGTTGCATTCACTTCACAAGATGGTAACTCAGATTAGTGGCAGTCTAATGAATGACTAATGATAATATTGCTGAGGGTACCTGACATCCAATAAACTAAATGCAAAAATGTAAAAATACGCCAAAGCCGGAACTGGCAGTCTGGACTCCGCCCGCAGAATACTGTGTTTAGAGCGCCCGGAACGAGAAAGGAATCACTGCCACCAGAGTAGAAGAATCGCCAACCAACCTACAATCAAGAAAACTGTGAAAACTACGCGCCTCACCAGACAGCAGTGGCAAGGCGAGAAAACGTACACTGCCGTTATATACACTAACCCCCAGCGCAGGAAACTGGGGCGTTAGCGGCCACGGGGCAGGAAAAAAATACCGCAGGTTGGACCTAACAGATAGTAACAAACTGAACACAATAAATAGTCATTACAAGTCCAGGAAAGCTGCTCCACTCGCTGGTCCTCGCCTCGGCAACACTACAAGCTGCAACACGAACCCAAGTCACTGGTGAATCGCAAGATCTCACAATGGTGGAGGTTTCTCTACTTGAATCCAAATGCACTCATCTTAAAGCTTGCAGGATCCGATTTACGACGAGGTCGTGCATCCTCGTGACCACACGCCTTCGATCCGGCAGTCCATGCGCGTTGCCAGCAGTCCCAGCGTGTTCTCACACTTTGTGGACCTGGCTCCTCCTCCTGAGTCCCAAACCAAACTGAACACTGACAGGACCAGGAATAACCACGACGTCGCCCCAAAGACAGGGCTACAGTTACTACATATCGATAACCGCCGCTGCTGCCACTAGCAGACAGGCAACACTTGCGAAACCAAGTGGCGCCAGTCAACACGAGAAGACGACAAACAACCGCAACCATGCCGACTAAACGATACGGTGTGGCCGCCAACAGAGGACAGAAACCTACAAAACAGCACCAACGCCAGCCGCAGCATGGCTCAGCAACTGCCTGCATAGAGGGCGAAAAGGACGTTCGAAATTAATCTAAAATTGTTGTATTTTACTGAACTGGCTAACAGTGCAGAAACTCGGAATAATATAAAATTTTCTGCATCTACATCTACATGGAAAGTCTGCAAATCACATTTAAGTGCCTGGCAGAGGGTTCATCGAACCACCTTCACAATTCTCTGTTATTCCAATCTCGTAAAGCGCGCGTAAAGAACGAACTTCTGTATCCTTCTGTACGAGCTCTGATTTCCCATATTTTATCATAGTGGTCGTTTCCCCTTATGGCGATCGTTTCCCCTATGTAGGTCGGCGTCAACAAAAAATTTTCGCATTCGGCGGAGAAAGTCGGTGACTGGAATTTCGTGAGAAGTTTCTACCGCAACGATAAATTTTGCGTTAAGTTCACGAAATGACAACAAAACGTTTTGGTATATCGGGAGCGGCTGTATTCCACATTAACAGTGCTGTAACGTTGGCAAAACCTCTAGATTTGAGCTTGTGTTTTGAATCTCCAAGAAAGGGATGTAAACGAAAACGGAAATCTATGGAATCTGACAATTTTGAGAAAACGTTTTAGTTCGTAAAACTGTACCTAGATACCACGATGAGACTACCCGACGGCTACAAAGATAGAGAGTGATCTCAGTGAAAACAATTGTTCTGGTTCAGAGACCTCCGTACTTTGTCTTCTCCGCTCACATGGTTTTTGAGTCAGAAAGTATTATGGTGGACGAAAATTTTCAATGGAATACAGAGACACTGCAGCTGCAAGAACGAAGTTTTGCGTAAAATGCACTTAACTGCTTGCTGAGAAGAATAGTCTTCTAGTGTACTTTGAGGAATCAGGGCTTTCAGAAAAGCAGACGCACAAATATATTTTGGTCTACATCAAACGGAAGTAGCGGCGCAGTGACGAAGTGTTAGTAAGAGCCGCAAATAATACATTTTCGGGAGGCAAGGGAATATTCACTGTTGTATTAAGACGAGCCGTCGGAACTAAAGTCCCACAAAAGTACTTGGCACTGCCGCGCATTGAGTCTCATGCGAACAAAATGTGTTCATACACCGAAGAGCCAAAGAAACTGGTACACCTGCCTAATATAGTGAGGGCCTCCGCGAGCACACAGAAGTGCCGCAACACGACGTGGCATGGACTCGACTAATGTCTGAAGTAGTGCCGGAAGTAACTGACACCATGAATTCTGCAGGGCTGTCCATAAATCCGTAAGAGTAAGAGGGGGTGGGGATCTCTTTTGAACATCATGTTGCAAGGCATCCCAGAAATGCTTAATGATGTTCATGTCTGGGGAATTTGGTGACTACCGGCCGTGTTTAAACTCAGAAGAGTGTTACTGGAGTCACTCTGTAGCAATTCTGGACGTGTGGGATGTCGCATTGTCCTGCTGGAACTGCTCAAGTCCGTCGGAATGCACAATGTACGTGAATGGATGCAGGTGATCAGACAGGATGCTTACGTACGTGTCACCTGTCAGAGTTGTATCTAGACGTATCGTAGGTCCCATATCACTCCAACTACACAGACACCGCACCATTACAGAGCCTCCGCCAGCTTGAGCAATCTCCTGCTGATGTGCAGGATTAATGTATTCATGAGTTTGTTTCGACACCCGTGCACGTTCATCCTCTCGATACGATTTGAAACGAGGCTCGTCCGACCAGGCAATATGTTTCCAGTCATCAACAGTCAGTCCAATGTCGGTGTTGACGGGCCCAGGCGAGGGGTAAAGCTTTGTGTCGGGAAGTCATCAAGGGTACGTGAGTGGGCTCTCGGCTCTGAAAGCCCATTTCGATGATGTTTTGTTGAATGGTTCGCACGCTGACACACTGCAGCAGTTTACGGAAGGGCTGCACTTCTGTCACTTTGAACGATTCTCTTCAGTCGTTGTTGGTCCCGTTTTTGCAGGATATTTTTCCGCTGCAGCGATGTCGGAGATTTGATGGTTTACCGGATTCCTGATATTTACGGTACACTCGTGAAACGGTCGAACGAGAAAATCCGCACTTCATCGCTACCTCGGAAATGCTGTGTGCCGTCTCTGGCGCGCCGACTGTAACACCACGTTCAATAACACTTAAATCGTGATAAACTGCCATTGCAGTAACCGATCTAAACTGCGCCAGACGCATGTTGTCTTATATGGGCGTTACCGACCGCAGCGCCGTATTCTGCCTGTTTACACACTGGACTCGCGTTCGGGAGGACGACGGTTCAATCCCACGTCCGGCCATCATGATGTAGGTTTTTCGTGATTCCCCTAAATCGCTCCAGGCAAATGCCGGGATGGTTCCTTTGAATGGGCACGGCCGACTTCCTTCCTCGTCCTTCCCTACTCCGATGCCACCGATGACCTCGCTGTCTGGTCTCCTCCCCCAAAACCAACCGCCGGCCGCGGTGGCCGTGCGGTTCTGGTGCTGCAGTCCGGAACCGCCGGACTGCTACGGTCGCAGGTTCGAATCCTGCCTCGGGGATGGGTGTGTGTGATGTCCTTAGGTTAGTTAGGTTTAAGTAGTTCTAAGTTCTAGGGGACTTATGACCTAAGATGTTGAGTCCCATAGTGCTCAGAGCCATTTGAACCATTTTTGAACCCAAAACCAACCAACCCCTGCCTGTTTACACTGTATCTGAATACGCATGCCTACACCAGTTTCTTAGGCACTTCAGTGAGATGACACGATACAGTAATGATGCCTTAGACGTTACCAAAGTTAATTTTATAGTTTTGTTGACAACTTACAGACGAATGGAAAAACTAGTAGAAGCCGACCTCGGGGAAGATCAGTTTGGATTTCGTAGAAATGTTGGAACACGTGAGGCAATACTGACCCTAAGACTTATCTTAGAAGCTAGATTAAGGAAGGGCAAACCTACGTTTCTAGCATTTGTAGGCTTAGAGAAAGCTTTTGACAATGTTGACTGGAATACTTTCTTTCAAATTCTGAAGGTGGCAGGGGTAAAATATAGAAAGAGAAAGCCTATTTACAATTTGTACAGAAACCAGATGGCAGAAGAAACGACGGGCATGAAAGGGAAGCAGCGGTTGGGAAGGGAGTGAGGCAGGGTTTTAGCCACTCCCCGATGTTATTCAATCTGTATCTGAGCAAGCAGTAAAGGAAACAAAAGAAAAATTCGGAGTAGGTATTAAAACCCATGGAGAAGAAATAAAAACTTTGAGGTTCGCGGATGACATCGTAATTGTGTCAGAGACAGCAAAGGACTTGGAAGAGCAGTTGAACGGAATGGATAGTGTCTTAAAAGGAGGATATAAGATGAACACCAACAAAAGCAAAAAGAGGATAATGGAATGTAGTCGAATTAAGTCGAGTGATGCCGAGGGAATTAGATTAGGAAATGAGACACTTAAAGTAGTAAAGGAGTTTTGCTATTTGGGGAGCAAAATAACTGATGATGGTCGAAGTAGAGAGGATATAAAATGTAGACTGGCAATGGCAAGGAAAGCGTTTCTGAAGAAGAGAAATTTGTTAATATCGAGTATAGATTTAAGTGTCAGGAAGTCATTTCTGAACGTATTTGTATGGAGTGTAGCCATGTATGGAAGTGAAACATGGACGATAAATAGTTTGGACAGGAAGAGAATAGAAGCTTTCGAAATGTGGTGCTACAGAAGAATGCTGAAGATTAGATGGGTAGATCATATAACTAATGAGGAAGTATTGAATAGGATTGGGGAGAAGAGAAGTTTGTGGCACAACATGACCAGAAGAAGGGATCGGTTGGTAGGACGTTCTGAGGCATCAAGGGATCACCAATTTGGTATTGGAGGGCAGCGTGGAGGGTAAATATCGTAGAGGGAGACCAAGAGATGAATACACTAAGCAGATTCAGAAGGATGTAGTTTGCAGTAGGTACTGGGAGATGAAGGAGCTTGCACAGGATAATATAGCATGGAGAGCTGCATCAAACCAGTCTCAGGACTGAAGACCACAACAACAACAACTACTTTCTCCCTGGGGAAGTTTCTACAAGCTCCAACAGTATGCAGGTTCATCAGCGACGACATGTTTCGTTAACACAGGCGGAACAGTTCCACACCTGTTACGGTATTTTATTTTTCAGCTCGGTATGCTTTTGTAGTGCCACGATAAAACATGTATCAAAAAAATGGTTCAAATGGCCCTGAGCACTATGGGACTTAACTTCTGAGGTCATCAGTCTCCTAGATCTTAGAACCACTTAGACCTAACTAACCTAAGGATTTCACACACACCCATGCCCGAGGGAGGATTCGAATCTGCGACCGTAGCGGTCGCGAGGTTCCAGAATGTAGCGCCTAGAACCGCTCGGCCACTCTGGCCGGCAAACATGTATCATATGCATCTATAAAATTTCCGAATGTTATTACATTTTTTTTCAGTCCAAATATGTCGGTGGTTGTGTCTTAATCAACAATTTGAATCAAAAATCTATTTTCCTTAAAATCTCTTGTAAAATTATTTTTTATTCTTTTCGTAGCAGCTGACAAAAATTTTCTTTTAGGAAGTACTGCATCACATTCTAGAGTAAAAATAGAGGCATCTAAAAATGTTTCGGAGTTTTTAAGAACTTCTGAAATTATCACTAACTAGCAGTGCTATAAGAGGGAAAGATTGTGAGGTGCCTATTTTCATGCGGCCACTATAAATGGCAAAGTTGTTTACACCTCAAGGTCCCAGTTCCGCAGTGCTGTCAGCTGTATATGGCGGTCACTATGCACCTCATTAGTTCCCTGTGTCACCCTCTAGTTCACTTTTGCCTTCTTGTGGTTGATGATGACCGTGAATGTGAGTCACGTCCAGTGTCACCTTTTCAGGATCTAGAGCGCCATTTGCATTTGCGTCTTGTGTAAACACATTAACTAGTGCGCAGTGCGCCTCTAGCGAGAAGACGCCTCGCGCGGCAAGTCAGTGACCGGTAAGGAGATCAGTGGCGTGGCGAGATAACGAGCAGCCCGCTCGCAGCTGTTTGTGCGGGTACCGCTATGGCAGACAGGGTCCCCGCGCTGGTCACGCCAGAAGCTCGCAGCGGGCACGCAGGAACTGTGGCCTGCGGGCGAGTCGTGTGAAGTTAGCACCCCTTTTTCGAGAAATATACATTTTTTTCAGAGTTCTTGATAGATATGGCATAGTTCTAGAGTTCTTTGTACAAAATTTCAATAGTTCTGCAGAATTTAGCGAAGAAAACAACAATATTCGAAAAAATTTTCGTATCGAAAACGTTCTTTGGCAATTTCCGCAAAATGTAAATAAGTACAAGAGTTCTGAGCACAGTTCTGAACAGAGCTCCAAGAGTTCTTTCGAAAATCCCAGTAACATTTTTTTGTGCAGCTAATAGTTTACGAGATAATTGCATTTTAATGAGAAAATCTTTTCACTTACTGTGAAGTTGGCACCCTTTTTTTTTAGAAATATATATTTTTTTCAGAGTTCTTGATAGATATGGCATAGTTCTAGAGTTCTTTGTACAAAATTTCAATAGTTCTGCAGAATTTAGCGAAGAAAACAACAAAATTCGAAAAAATTTTCGTATCGAAAACATTTTTTGTCAATTTTCGTAAAAATTAAACTTGTACAACAGTTCTGAGGACAGTTCTGAACAGAACCCCAAGAGCTCTATCGAAAATCCCAACAACATTTTTCTATGGCGATAATGTTTTGAGATAAATTGATTTAATATGGGACACACTTTCTTTACGGATAATATAAATATATTCGTACAACAGTTCTGATGACAGTTCTGGACACCACGTGAAGAGTTCTATCGAAAATCCTAGTGAAATTTTAATGTGCAGGTAATAGTTTAAGAGGTAATTGCAACTTAATTAAGAATTCCATAAGAACTCCTACTGTGAAGCTGGCACCCTTTTTTTCACAAATGTATACTTTTTTCAGATTTCTTGACAGATATGACATAGTTCTAGAGTTCTTTGTACAAAATTTCAATAGTTCTGCAGAATTTAGCGACGAAAACAATATTCGAAAAAAATTTCGTATCGAAAATATTCTTCGTCAATTTTCGCAAATTGTAAATAAGTACAACAGTTCTGAGCACAGTTCTGAACAGAACTCCAAGAGTTCTATCGAAAACCCAAGTAACATTTTTTTGCGCAGCTAATAGTTTACGAGATAATTGCAATTTAAGGAGAAAATCTTTTCACTTACTGTGAAGTTGGCACCCTTTTTTTCACAAATGTATACTTTTTTCAGATTTCTTGATAGATATGCCATAGTTCTAGAGTTCTTTGTACAAAATTTCAATAGTTCTGCAGAATTTAGCGAAGAAAACAACAATATTCGAAAAAATTTTCGTATCGAAAACGTTCTTTGGCAATTTCCGCAAAATGTAAATAAGTACAAGAGTTCTGAGCACAGTTCTGAACAGAGCTCCAAGAGTTCTTTCGAAAATCCAAGTAACGTTTTTTTGTGCAGCTAATAGTTTACGAGATAATTGCATTTTAATGAGAAAATCTTTTCACTTACTGTGAAGTTGGCACCCTTTTTTCAGAAAGATATATTTTTTTCAGAGTTCTTGATAGATATGGCATAGTTCTAGAGTTCTTTGTACAAAATTTCAATAGTTCTGCAGAATTTAGCGACGAAAACAACAATACTCGAAAAAATTTTCGTATCGAAAACGTTCTTTGGCAATTTCCGCAAAATGTAAATAAGTACAAGAGTTCAGAACACAGTTCTGAACAGAGCTCCAAGAGTTCTTTCGAAAATCCAAGTAACATTTTTTTGTGCAGCTAATAGTTTACGAGATAATTGCATTTTAATGAGAAAATCTTTTCACTAACTGTGAAGTTGGCACCCTTTTTTTCACAAATGTATACTTTTTTCAGATTTCTTGATAGATATGCCATAGTTCTAGAGTTCTTTGTACAAAATTTCAATAGTTCTGCAAAATTTAGCGACGAAAACAATATTCGAAAAAAATTTCGTATCGAAGACATTCTTCGTCAATTTTCGCAAATTGTAAATAAGTACAACAGCTCTGAGCACAGTTCTGAACAGAACTCCAAGAGTTCTATCGAAAACCCTACTAACATTTTTTTGCGCAGCTAATAGTTTACGAGATAATTGCAATTTAAGGAGAAAATCTTTTCACTTACTGTGAAGTTGGCACCCTTTTTTTCACAAATGTATACTTTTTTCAGATTTCTTGATAGATATGCCATAGTTCTAGAGTTCTTTGTACAAAATTTCAATAGTTCTGCAAAATTTAGCGACGTAAACAATATCCGAAAAAATTTTCGTATCGAAAACATTCTTCGTCTATTTTCGCAAATTGTAAATAAGTACAACAGTTCTGAGCACAGTTCTGAACAGAACTCCAAGAGTTCTATCGAAAACCCAATTAACATTTTTTTGTGCAGCTAATAATTTACGAAATAATTGCAATTTAAGGAGAAAATCTTTTCATTTACTGTGAAGTTGGCACCCTTTTCTTCAGAAATGTATATTTCTTTCACAGTTCTTGACAGGTATGCCATAGTTCTAGAGTTCTTTGTACAAAATTTCAATAGTTCTGTAGAATTTAGGGAAGAAAACAACAATACTCGAAAAAAATTTTCTATCGAAATCATTTTTTGTCAATTTTCGCAAAAATTAAACTGGTACAACAGTTCTGAGGACAGTTCTGAACAGAACCCCAAGAGCTCTATCGAAAATCCTAATAATATTTTTCTATGGCGATAATAGTTTGTGATAAATTGATTTAATGTGGGACACACTTTCTCTACAGAAAATATAAATATATTCGTACAACAGTTCTGATGACAGTTCTGGACACCAAGTGAAGAGTTCTATCGAAACTCCTAGTAGAATTTTTTAGTGCAGGTAATAGTTTAAGAGGTAATCGCAACTTAATTAAGAACCCCATAAGAGCTCCTACTGTGAAGCTGGCACCCTTTTTTTCAGAAATATATATTTTTTTCAGAGTTCTTGATAGATAAGTCATAGTTATAGAGTTCTCGGTACAAAATTTCAATAGTTATGCAGAATTTAGCGAAGAAAACAACATTGTATAACAAAGCTGATTCAGGAACCCTTTCCTTTTGATACAATTCTTCCTGTTGCCACAATAAATCACTTGTGCATAGATTCCAACTGTACTGATCATTACAAAAATACAACCATTGACCAGCGGCGCACATTTCTTGCAGCGTTGTACAAAGCATTCGGCTTATCCGCTGTGAAAATACCACACTTAACGCTATTTTAAAATTTACGGTGGATGGCTTCCGTTTATCTACAATGTCAGCATCTATCGAATTATCTTCATGCAAACGTGATGCCTGGATCACTCACTTCCCCTTTTAGGTACGGAGGAAACTAGAGTTCAGTCTTGTGGAAGTCAAAAAAGGAAATGTGGGCAGCCCTTCTTTTACTGATAGCAAACTCTAGAGAAATCTCCACACTTGTTTTTCTTCATCATGCCAACAAAAGAAAAACGCTCCCTTCATAGCTCTATTATCATTCCAGTACTAGTAAACCAGTTGTCCGCTTTCACATTTCGACCTGACTGATATATAGGTTTACACAGTCACAGAACAACATCAAATTGTTTATTGCTCAGTTGGTGAATCCTTCTGGTTGCAACACAGCGTATATTTCCAAATTGTACAGATAAAATACTTAAGAATCCACACTTAAGAATCCATACTCGTTTGTTTTGATTGATACATATTGGCGAAAACTGTACCTTCCACAGAATCCTTCCAGCTTCTTGCCTACTGTAACATTTTCTCCAAGGGTGTAAGATTTGTGGTAGTTGCGTACAAACACAGTAAATATTTCCCGAATAGCTGTTAGCTTGTCTAATTGTCTCCTTTCATCACGAATAGCGCGACTGTAAAATCTAAGTCTCTCCAGAATAAATTTGAAACGTTTTATGTTCGTTTGCGAGGTGAAATTTTTCAATGCCATCACCATCAGTTCCACACAGATCATCCAGGCTTTATCTGTTACTTTTGTTAACAACAATTAAAAACAAGAGACTGATGAAGGCTTTCAATTCAATATCATCTATTGATTTTACCCCTCTCTCACGCTGAAATGAGTCTTTGATGCTCTCAAAATTCTGATTGGAATACAAAACTACAATAGACAAATATCGTTATCTATGAGGTAATTACAGCATCACAAATGCTGCTTTGGCTGCGCCTATTGGTACAGGTAAATTTCGAATAATATTATGCTCTTCGAACAATATGCTTCGAATTTCTTCAACATTATCTAGTACTTCCCACTTAAAATAATAAAATTCCTATAAAATAACGCAACCACGCGCAGTGTATTAATCTGATATTTGACGTTCAGACAGCGGACACTGACTATTAAACAGTTCAAACAGAATTTAAGTGCAGTTTACATTCTGGATTAGCTTTGTACTACTTACTACGTTGATAAACAAATAAACTAATCGCTGAAATGAAATACGAAAGGGCACAGTGGATAAAAACGAGCAATCGGCTCATATCTCATCAAGAGAGCATTAGCGTCGATACTGAATCATACATACAACAATGAAAGGCACACATGAAGTGTATATTTTTAGAATCAGGAAGAACCAGATGAATTTTATCACGTAAAACAGTAATTGTTTTGAACTCTCATGACATCCAGGACCCACTAACAGCTAAAAATATGCCCAGGACCCTCATGGATGAAAGTTATATTGCAACATCACCAGCCGCTAGGATACATAAAAACATGTGCTGTGTGTAACGAATAAATTTGAAATTGATGTCGTTAATATTGTTGCAAACATTTGTTCTAGTTAGAAAGGAAGTGTGGAAGATTGATGAGTTACACTACAGCGAGAGTTAAAAGTCTTTACAATGTATAGAAATGTAAGTATATTTACTGAATATATCGTACAAACGAACTAAGTAGTATGTTTAAATCCTAATTCAATACATGACTGATAGAGGTGTTATAATGTTGAGGGGATACAGTATTAAAGTTAATAAGAAGTTCGAAATTTGTAAATAAGAACCTCGTTTATTTGGTCCTCAATAATCCGGATTTCCGGTTTATCCGGATTCATATTTTGTGTCCCTTGGTATTTTTCTCTTTTTTTTCTTATAACACGAAGATGTGTAGTCGGTGAGGTACATAGGCTGCTTATCACCAGGCCGGTAATTTAGTCTAGTACTGAGTGATAAGGAACTCGGAGTGTGTGAATGACATTGTTTCTCAAGTATTGTACATTAATATAACGGTGTATTGATTCCCATCAAGTAAGTTGCATAGTAACCACGCCAACAGCACTCCACCACAGCTCATTGTACCTCTGGCGCGATTCTCGACAGGTGTGACACCATCTGGTTAGTGGCGCGTGTGAATGTATCTGCTCTCTCTGCCATCTGTTTGTTTTGCACTGACGAGCCTTCTCTCCTTGAATCATCTAAGCGTGCACATCCCACGCTTCCACCTACAGTTACTACAGTCAGTCTTAAGAAGGTGTACTGGCATTTGTATAGTGCTGAACATTTAGACTTTTTGTATTTAGTAGAATATACATCCGGTTTTCGATTTTCGGTTTTCCAAAATAAAAGTGAGAATTTACGATCGTACTCATAGCTGTACTTCCAGCAGTACTTCATCTCCTGCGTTCCCAATTTCGTAGAAGTTGTCCTACGAAAATTGCAGAAGAAGCACTCCTGGACGAAAGGATATTGTGACGATATTCTTTGGTCACAGCCTGGGGTTAGAGACCCGGTCCGGCACACAGTTTTTATCTGCCAGTAAGTTTCACATCGGCGCACACCCACTGCAGAGTGAACACACCATCTATTTCATAATCTACTGGCACCATAAAAATGTTATGAGGGTTTTTAAAAGAACTCTTTCGGTGCTATCCAGAACTGGCAGCAAAAGGGTTGTGCCAATTTATTATAATGTAGACCAAGTGGGTCTCTCGAAAATGCTATTATCTCATTAACTGTTATCCCCACAAAAAATGTTATTACAGTTGTCGGTAGAACTCTTAGGGTCGTATTAAGAAATGCCGTCAGATCTTTTGTACGAATTTATTACTTTTACATGACAAAAGTGAGTCCCACATTAATTATCTCATATAATGTCATCGTCACAAATAATGTTATTATAGTTTTTGGTAGAACTCTGTGGGTGATATTCAGAACTGTCATCAGAACTATTCTACGAATTTTGCTATATTAGATAAAGTGAGTATCAGATTAAAACAATTATTGTATAAACTATTATCGCCACAAAAATGTTCTTATCATTTTCAATGCAACTCTTCCGGTGCTATCCAGAACTGCTAACAGAACTGTTATACAAATTTATTTTTTCCAAACTGACAAATAATTTTTTACCATACCAACATTTTGCCGTGTTATTGTTTTCTTCCCGAAATTCTGTAGAACTATTCGCGTTTTGAGCAGGGAAATCTAGAACTATTGCATATATATCAAGAACTGTGAAAAAAATTTATATTTATCGTAAAAGAGGTTCAAACTTCACGGGAAATGCTCATAAGCATTCCTTAATAATGGCAGTTACTACGTAAACAATTACCTGCACAGAATATGTTACTAGTTTTTTCGATAGAACTCTTACAATGCTATCCAGAGCTGGCATCAGAGCATACGAACAGACATAATTTTTTTTTTTTGAGTAAGAGTGCCCCACAATTAATCAATTACCATACAAACTATTACAACCACAAAAAATGTTATTATGATTATAGATAGAAGTCTTGACGTGTTAACCAGAACTGTTCATCAAAACTGTTGAACGAATTTACTTTTTCTGTGGAGAAACTGGGTCTAACATCAGAGCAGTTACCGTATAAACTATCATCGCCACAAAAAGATGTTATTAGGATTTTCGATAGAGCTCTTGGTGTTCTGTTCAGAACTGTTGTACGAATTTACTTTTTGCGAAAATTGACAAAGAATGTATTCGATATGAAAAATTTTTCGAGTATTGTTGTTTTTTTCGCTAAATTATGCAGGACTATTCAAATTTTGTACAAATAACTCTAGGACTACGACATTTCTACCAAGAACTCTGAAAATATATATATATTTCTGAAGAAAAGGATTCCAACTTCACAGTAAGTGAAGAGGTTCCCTAATTAAATTGCAATTATATCGTAACGTGTTAGCTGCACAAAAAACTGTAATTATGATATTCTATAGAACTATTGGGGTTCTGTTCAGAACTGCCCTCAGAACTGTTGTCCGAATTTACTTTTTGCGAAAATTAATAACGAATGCTTGCTATACGAAATTTTTTTCGAGTATTGTTGTTTTCTTCGTTAAATTCTGCAGAACTATTGAAATTTTGTACAAAGAATTCTAGAACTATGCCATATCTATCAAGAACTCTGAAAAAAATATATATTTCTAAAAAAAAGGGTGCCAACTTCACAGTAAGTGAAAAGATTTTCTCATTAAAATGCAATTATCTCGTAAACTATTAGCTGCACAAAAAAATGTTACTTGGATTTTCGAAAGAACTCATGGAGCTCTGTTCAGAACTGTGCTCAGAACTCTTGTACTTATTTACATTTTGCGGAAATTGCCAAAGAACGTTTTCGATACGAAAATTTTTTCGAATATTGTTTTCGTCGCTAAATTCTGTAGAACTATTGAAATTTTGTACAAAGAACTCTAGAACTTTGGCATATCTATCAAGAAATCTGAAAAAAGTATACATTTGTGAAAAAAACGGTGCCAACTTCACAGTAAGTGAAAAGATTTTCTCCTTAAATTGCAATTATCTCGTAAACTATTACCTGCGCAAAAAAATGTTACTTGGGTTTTCGATAAAACTCTTGGAGTTCTGTTCAGAACTGTGCTCAGAACTGTTGTACTTATTAACAATTTGCGAAAATTGACGAAGAATATTTTCGATACGAAAATTTTTTTGAATATTGTTTTCGTCGCTAAATTCTGCAGAACTATTGAAATTTTGTGCACAGAACTCTAGAACTATGGCATATCTATCAAGAAATCTGAAAAAAGTATACATTTGTGAAAAAAAGGGTGCCAGCTTCACAGTAGGAGCTCTTATGGAATTCTTAATTAAGTTGCAATTACCTCTTAAACTATTACCTGCACAAAAAAATTTCACTAGGATTTTCGATAGAACTCTTCACGTGGTGTCCAGAACTGTCATCAGAACTGTTGTACGAATATATTTATATTATCCGTAAAGAAAGTGTGTCCCATATTAAATCAATTTATCTCAAAACATTATCGCCATAGAAAAATGTTGTTGGGATTTTCGATAGAGCTCTTGGGGTTCTGTTCAGAACTGTCCTCAGAACTGTTGTACAAGTTTAATTTTTACGAAAATTGACAAAAAATGTTTTCGATACGAAAATTTTTTCGAATTTTGTTGTTTTCTTCGCTAAATTCTGCAGAACTATTGAAATTTTGTACAAAGAACTCTAGAACTATGCCATATCTATCAAGAACTCTGAAAAAAATATATATTTCTAAAAAAAAGGGTGCCAACTTCACAGTAAGTGAAAAGATTTTCTCATTAAAATGCAATTATCTCGTAAACTATTAGCTGCACAAAAAAATGTTACTTGGATTTTCGAAAGAACTCTTGGAGCTCTGTTCAGAACTGTGCTCAGAACTCTTGTACTTATTTACATTTTGCGGAAATTGCCAAAGAACGATTTCGATACGAAAATTTTTTCGAATATTGTTTTCGTCGTTAAATTCTGTAGAACTATTGAAATTTTGTACAAAGAACTCTAGAACTATGGCATATCTATCAAGAAATCTGAAAAAAGTATACATTTGTGAAAAAAAGGGTGCCAACTTCACAGTAAGTGAAAAGATTTTCTCCTTAGATTGCAGTTATCTCGTAAACTATTAGCTGCGCAAAAAAATGTTACTTGGGTTTTCGATAGAACTCTTGGAGTTCTGTTCAGAACTGTGCTCAGAACTGTTGTACTTATTAACAATTTGCGAAAATTGACGAAGAATATTTTCGATACGAAAATTTTTTCGAATATTGTTTTCGTCGCTAAATTCTGCAGAACTATTGAAATTTTGTACAAAGAACTCTAGAACTATGTCATATCTGTCAAGAAATCTGAAAAAAGTATACATTTGTGAAAAAAAGGGTGCCAGCTTCACAGTAGGAGCTCTTATGGAATTCTTAATTAAGTTGCAATTACCTCTTAAACTATTACCTGCACATTAAAATTTCACTAGGATTTTCGATAGAACTCTTCACGTGGTGTCCAGAACTGTCATCAGAACTGTTGTACGAATATATTTATACTATCCGTAAAGAAAGTGTGTCCCATATTAAATCAATTTATCTCAAACCATTATCGCCATAGAAAAATGTTGTTGGGATTTTCGATAGAGCTCTTGGGGTTCTGTTCAGAACTGTCCTCAGAACTGTTGTACAAGTTTAATTTTTACGAAAATTGACAAAAAATGTTTTCGATACGAAAATTTTTTCGAATTTTGTTGTTTTCTTCGCTAAATTCTGCAGAACTATTGAAATTTTGTACAAAGAACTCTAGAACTATGCCATATCTATCAAGAACTCTGAAAAAAATATATATTTCTAAAAAAAAGGGTGCCAACTTCACAGTAAGTGAAAAGATTTTCTCATTAAAATGCAGTTATCTCGTAAACTATTAGCTGCACAAAAAAATGTTACTTGGATTTTCGAAAGAACTCTTGGAGCTCTATTCAGAACTGTGCTCAGAACTCTTGTACTTATTTACATTTTGCGGAAATTGCCAAAGAACGTTTTCGATACGAAAATTTTTTCGAATATTGTTGTTTTCTTCGCTAAATTCTGCAGAACTATTGAAATTTTGTACAAAGAACTCTAGAACTATGCCATATCTATCAAGAACTCTGAAAAAAATGTATATTTCTCGAAAAAGGGGTGCTAACTTCACACGACTCTGCGGGCGGACGGCGCTGTCGCAGGAAGCTCTCTGGCCCTCTTGACCTCGTCCCTGCCGCTGTCGGCACCGAGGACATCCGGGCAGAGCGTCCGTTTCCGTGCACGCCATACGCTGATCACGTGCCATCCTCTCAGGGTAGTTTCGTACACCCAGGGCCGTTGCTAGGTATATTGCCACCATAGGCGAGAACTGATAAATGGAACACTTTTTTTAGTTCAATCGGTCTCCCCGATACCCCCACTCTCCCCTCACCACCACCAACATCCAACCGCACAGCATCGCAACTCTTCCAGTCATTAACCTAAGGTCACCAGAAGTCATCATTTTCTTGGGACACTCAGATGGAGACAGACTTACAGAAACCGACTCATTTCTATGTATGGAAATGATGAACTGCACTTACCTTTTACTCCTTTTAGATATGTTGAAAGAGAAGTACAAAACCTAGCTTGTGAATACGCGATACATTGTCTACAAGATATAATAGTGGAACTAGAAACATGAACAGAACCATTCAATTCAACTGACGCGTGACCGTTAATCTGCAGAGACAAAAGCAAAAAAGGGGCTGGTATCAAATAGAGCTGTTCTCCAGGATACATCGCTATATGACGGCGTTATATTTTCTACCGATATATCGATATCGAGATAGCAATATAGAGTGCCGATATTTTTATTTTACATTTTTTTTTTCGAAATTTTCGGGAAATATTTGAAGCTCTTCTTTTGAAATTGTAGTAGAATATAATTTTACTTTCACCGTGTGAAGAAGTTTTACTACGAGGGTCACTCCAAAAGAAACGCACACTATTTTTTTTTTTAAATCCATCTTTTATTCTACAGTTTTACAGTGTGTAGATACATCCTTTAGGATCAATATTTTCATTTCTGCACATAATTTCCATCCCTCTCAACTGCATTACGCCATCTTGGAACCAGCGCCTGTTTACCCGCACGGTAAAATTCTGGATCAACCTGTTGGAGCCATTGTTTGGCAGCGTGCACAAGTGAGTCATCATCTTCAAACCTTCTTCCACGAAGAGAGTCTTTCACTTTCCCAAAGAGATGATAGTCACATGGAGCCAGGTCAGGACTGTAAGGCGGGTGTTTCAGTGTTGTCTGTTGTGACTTAGCAAAACAGCCAAGTCACAACGAGAGGAAGCCGAAAGGCACGCGTTAAGCTCACGCAGATTGGTGTGAGGTCTGGAACAGTTAAAAGGAAATGAGAACTTAGAAAATGGACGCAGTTGCTGTAATACTTAACTTTAATCCACATTTGTAGAACATCGCTCTTGATGATACATGCTTCACATAATAAATATCAATTGAATACGGCGCCTTGCTAGGTCGTAGCAAATGTAGCTGAAGGCTATGCTAACTATCGTCTCGGCAAATGAGAGCGTATCGGTCAGTATAGCTTCGCTAGCAAAGTCGGCTGTACAACTGGGGCGAGTGCTAGTACGTCTCTCTAGACCTGCCGTGTGGTGGCTCTCGGTCTGCTATCACTGACAGTGGCGACACGCGGGTCGGGCGTATACTAATGGACCGCGGCCGATTTAAAGGCTACCACCTAGCAAGTGTGGTGTCTGGCGGTGACACCACATTGTCCATCCGAGTTTTGTGATCGCTTCCATGGTTTTGTGACTGACAAGTGGCCGTGCATTGTCGTGCAACAGCAGAACATCCTGCTTTTGCCGATGTGGTCGAACACGACTCAGTCGACCTTGAAGTTTCTTCAGTGTCGTCACATATGCATCAGAATTTATGGTGGTTCCACTTGGCATGATGTCCACAAGCAAGAGTCCTTCGGAATCGGAAAACACCGTAGCCATAACTTTTCCAGCGGAAAGTGTGGTTTTGAATTTTTTTTCTTGGGTGAATTTGCATGATGCCGCTCCATTGATTACTTCTTCGTCTCTCGTGAAAAATGATGGAGTCATGTTTCATCACTTGTCACAATTCTTCCAAGAAATTCGTCTCCACCATTCTCTTTCTGTTCAGAAGTTCGCTGCATACCGTTTTTCTTGTTTCTTTGTGAGCCACTGTCAGCATCCTGGGAACCCACCTGGCACAAGCCTTTTTTAAAGCCAACACTTTCAGTATTCTGCAAACACTTCCTTCCCCTATCCCAACGTAGCGTGACAACTCGTTCACTGTGAAGCGTCTGCCAGCAGTCACCAATTCGTTAACTCTCTGCACATTGTCTGGAGTGTGTGCAGTACGAGGCCTGCGGCTGCGAGGACAATCCTCAGTATTGCCGTGCCCGCTTTCATCACGTAACCTGCTTGCCCACCGACTAACTGTACTGCGATCGACAGCAGCATCTCCATACACCTTTTTCAACCTCTTGTGGATGTTTCCCACTGTTTCATTTTCACAGCACAGGAATTCTATGACAGCACGTTGCTTCTGGCGAATGTCAAGTGTAGCAGCCACCTTGAAGACATGTTGTGACGGCGACACTCACGAGAACAGGTTGAACTAAGTTTGAAAACAAGCGGGAAGGATGTATCTACGCACTGCAAAACTTTCACACATGAAGAATGAAAACTGTATTTTTACAAAACTAATGTGCATTTGTTTTGGAGTGACCCTCATACTTTGTGAGCTTTCATCACGTCCAGTATTTCTCTTTGACTATGTGAAGCAAGTGCAGGTGGCACGAAGAAGAAGTCCTGTTGCCCTGGCTGTGGCTATATAAGTGGAACAACAAGATTTCCGATGTGAAGAAATAGCGCGCCAGTTAACTATAAAACAATTTCTATCGCAAGTAGTGTGCTATTTTTGCAGATCTGAGTTCTTCAAAAACACCAAAATGATGAACAAAAATCTAAATGACAAGCGTGGCCTCTGCGGTGGGCGGAGACGTGTGAGAGGGAAAGCTGACGTAATCAGCGCTCGGCGCTCAGCGCTACCAACAGAAACTGCAACGTTTAAGTTCACCACGCAATTTTTTTTGACACTACGGCTGCCAGCTCGCTGGCGTTAAAAAAAAAAAAACAGGGAAGTCGATATGAAGTGTTCCAGACAACTTCGATATGTGACGATACCGAACGAACGATGGCCCCGCCGTATACCTTTCATTGTGCTATTTACATGCTGTGTTACCACTGTTAGCAAAGCGGTTATCGCCAAGCGTGAACGTGCATCGTTTCCCCTTTCAGTTATTGCTCTAAGGGGCATAGGCAGGCTGCTAGCTTATTGATTTACGGAATATCTAATAATAAATCAATACTTAAATATACAGCTCTAAAACCGGCAATATATTTACAATGTGCAGCCGATAATTTTGTAGGCCTGTACGTCGATACTTTTTTCTGTATCTCGAAAGCCGATAATGATATGTTTCTAAATATCGATATATCGAATTCACAATATTTTTAAAAGTCTCAATAGTCCTAGTACCAAGTCGCAACATGGTCGCAAGCCAGCGCACGTTGTCCGCTTCACCGCTTCATCGAGATGAGTCAGTGTCATGTTTGTTTATGTTCCGTACTCAGTAGCACCTGCTTTAGTTTTAAGGTAGTTTGAGGCATTGTGTTTACTTTCGTCAAAGTGAGTAAAGACTTACTAAGTAACTGTTTCGTATGCTTTTGAAAACAATTCAGCGTTTGAATGTTTCCTCATTTTCATTTTCTTATCCTCAGTTTTTTCAATGTTTGTTTCAAAAATGGCTCTGAGCACTATGGGACTCAACTGCTGTGGTCATAAGTCCCCTAGAACTTAGAACTACTTAAACCTAACTAACCTAAGGACATCACACACATCCATGCCCGAGGCAGGATTCGAACCTGCGACCGTAGCGGTCGTGCGGTTCCAGACTGTAGCGCCTTTAACCGCTCGGCCACTCCGGCCGGCAATGTTTGTTTCAGAATTATTTTTTTCCGCCCTTAAAATTTTATCGCCCTAGACGCCAACCTAGTCTTGTCTAAAGGTACAAACGGCCCTGCGTACACCCGACGTCTAAAGGGGCTGGGGCAACACCGCCATGTTCCCAACATGGGGGCAGTTACCCACTGTGGGGTAAAATGAAATTTTCTGAGGGGTAAAAGCGAAACTGGTCACTTGTTTTTCGGCCACAAAACTAGTTTTTGTAAAAGCTCATAGCTGTTTTCACCATTTCATAAGACTGTGGTTCTGAGTACAGAAGTTACCAGTAATTACATTTTTATGATTCCGTACCTCAGTCGGTAAAAACGGAAACTTTATAGGACCACCTCGTGGTCCGCCCGTCGTCTTTCTGTCTGTCTGTCCGACTGTTAAAAACCCTTTTTCTCAGGAACGGGTAGACGCACCTGAAGTTGAAATTCATGTTATTTGCTGTCCCTTAGTGGTGTAAAAAATGTAGCCTTCTAAGTCAGTTACAATCAAAAGGTAACGGCCATTTATGTCATATATTTTCATACACGCAAACTCTAGTATTTCATCCGTCCTCAACAACTGTAGTGGTGTATAATGAAATAATAAGCAACTATGTGATTCTTGAGTTTCTCCCGGCGTATTTGATAATCAAAATATCCACGGGTATGCTGCCGGTCTACAGTGTCCAACGGGCACAATATTTCGGCGATCAAACATGTCGCCATCATCAGGTGAACTGACGGACTGAGCTCCTGTGAACGTGCCGGCACGGAGATCCGTACGCTATGGCTGCTCAGAGGGAAAAGGGTTCGGTCGCGGCGGCGGCCGATTTAAATACCCTCCGCCCGCGGCGCGCTCCCTCCGCCGTCCGCGCCCAGCGCCACGGTCGCGCGGTGGAACAGATTGCGACGGCGTCTGAGATGACGTCGGTGTGATGGCTCTGTCCGCCGTGGTCGTCACAACAACTTGCTTTTATGCAACTGGTTGCTTATTATTTCATTATACACGCAAACTCACCCGTTAAAACTTATAGCGTACTTCCCGTTGAACTAGAATCATGAAACTCGACAGCAAGCAAAGTTCACAGTACAAGTAAAGAAATAAATCCGAAAATTTTTAGTTTGTAATTATATCTCAGCGAGACAGATAGCCGTACCGTAGGTGCAACCATAACGGATGGGTATCTGTTGAGAGGCCAGACAAACGTGTGGTTCCTCAAGAGGGGCAGCAGCCTTTTCAGTAGTTGCACGGGGAACAGTCTGGTTGATTGACTGGTCTTGCCTTGTAACATTAACCAAAACAGCCTTGCAATGCTGGTACTGCGAACGGCTGCAAGCAATGGGAAACTACAGCCGTAATGTGAATTCTGAAATTTCCCCGGCGTTTATCTCGTACCAGTAATTTTCGGGTTTGCAGCCGGTTCCCATCAACATCATGCCACGATATTTCGGCCCAGAGACGTCCGGCCATCCTCAGGTGAGTAGACGAAGTACTGAAGAGACCAGATGCAGTCGTGGTGTTTATAGCGAATTCCGCGCATGCGAATCGTACTGGCGGTTTACGGAGCATGCGTTAGGAGGTCACATGCGCGAGGCATGAAGCAAGAACAAACTAATCGTTGAGTATCCGCCACACACCGTTGGGTGGCTTGCGGAGTATCAATGTAGATGTAGATGTAGAAAACGTCGATTCCGTTGTGAACCCATAATTTTAATAATTGGATTCAAATTTTTATTCAGCTGAAAGCCGTTATCACGATTCATTAAATTATCAGCAAGACGTATTTCCACGGATTCTTTAGTTACAGAGTTCCAGAAGCTGGAAACCACTGCTAAAATTATTATATTCCATTGAATGTCCCATGAAAATGCAATGTTCTGCTACTGCTGATTTCAAAGCTGTGTATTACAGTGCATTCCTGGACGGTTCCTGTCGTTTGACCTGTATATGCAGAGCCACACTCACGGGGAATTTTATAAACACCCGCCTTCCTCAATGGTAAAGCGTCTTTAACGGCTCCGACTAAGTCCCTGGTCTTTGCTGGTGCACGGAAGATGGTATCAATATTATTCTTCCTAGGCAATTTGCCTATTTTAGAAGACACGTTCACCGGCACATGGAAGGAACGCAGTTGATTTATAGTCGTCATCAGTCTCCTTAGAGGGTTGCTTCTCGTTATTATAATTGTGGATAGCCTTCCGTATTTGATGCGAAGTACAGTCCTTCTCTTTAAAAACCTTCTCCAGATGCGCTAATTTTTCGTGAAAGCTATCAGCATCCGATATTACATGCGCCCGATAAACGACGTAAGAATGATGGGTCTTCGGGACGTTCGGTGTATAGAAACCCCACACATACAGATCTGTATCTTCAGGCGTCCAGCTGCCGTCACCCCGCACAAACCGCCGGTGTTCTCAGTACTTTAATTCAGTTCTAAGCAAAGAAGGTAAAGCAGAAAGGTAGAAAGAGTGTATGGAGGGACTATACAATGGCGATATACTTGAGGGCAGTATTATGGAAATTGAAGAGGACTTAAATGAAGGTGAAACGGGAGCTATGATATTGCGTGGCCCTGGGAATAGAAAACGTTCCACTAGTACTACTGATGGCCTCGGGAGAGCCAGCCATGACTCTACCATCTGGAGAGCAAGATGCATGAGACAGGTGAAATACCCTCAGACTTCAAGAAGAATATAATAATTTCAATCCCAAAGAAATCAGGTGTCGAGAAGTGTGAAAAGTACCGAACTATCAGTTTAATAAGTCATAGCTGCAAAATACTAACGCGAACTCTTTACAGATGAATGGAAAAACTGGTACAGGCCGACCTCTGGGAGGATCAGTTAGGACTCCGTAGAAATGTTGGAACACGCGAGGCGATACTGACCCTACGACTTATCTTAGAAGATAGATAAAGGCAAACCTAACATTTGTAGACGCAGAGAAAGCTTTTGTCAGTGTTGACTGAAATACTCTCAAATTCTGAAGGTGGCAGGGATAAAATACAGGGAGCGAAAGGCTATTTACAGTTTGTACAGAAACCAGATGGCAGTTACAAGACTTGAGCGGCATGAAAGGGAAGCAGTGGTTGGGAAGGGAGTGAGACAGGGTTGTAGCCTATCCCAAATGTTATTCAATCTGTACATTGAGCAAGCAGTAAAGGAAACAATTGAAAAATTTGGAGTAGAAACTAATATCCATGGAGATAAAATAAAAACTTTGAAGTTTGCCGATGATATTATAATTCTGACACAGACAGCAAAGGACCTGAAGAGCAATTGAACGGAATGGACAGTGTCTTGAAAAGATAATATAAGATGAACATCAACAAGAGTAAAACGAGGATAATGGAGTGTAGTTGAATGAAATCAGGTGATGATGAGGGAATTACATTAGGAAATGAGACATTTAAAGTGGTAGATAGGTTTTGCTATTTTGGGAGCAAAATAACGACGTTCGAAGTAGAGAGGATATAAAATGTAGACAGGCTATGGCAGGGAAAATTTGTTACCATCGAGTGTCAGGAAGTCCTTTCTGAAAGCATGTGCATGGAGCTTATCCATGTATGGAAATGAAACATGGACGATAAACAGTGTAAACAAGAAGAGAATAGAAGCTTTAGATATGTAGTGTTACAGAAGAAAGCTGAAGATTAGATGGGTAGATCACGTAACTAATGAGGAGGTACTCAACAGAATTGGGGTAGAAGACGAATTTGTGGCACAACTTGACTAGAAGAAGGGATCGGTTAATAGGACACATTCTGAGACATCAAGGGATCACCAATTTAGTACTAGAGGCAAGCGTGGAGGATAAAAATCGTAGAGAGAGACCATTAGATGAATACGCTAAGCAGATTCAGAAGGATGTAGGTTGCAGTAGTTACTCGAAGATGAAGAAGCTTGCACAGGATAGAGTAGCATGGAGAGCTGCATCAAACCAGTCTCTGGACTGAAAACCGCAACAACAACAATTATGTCTCACGAAAAACACATTTTTTTTATCAATTGGTATCCGACTGTCTGTCTGCCCAGCTGGTAAGAGCCCTATTTCTCAGAAACATATAGACATGTCTAGTTGAAATTCGTGTCACATACAAAGGTCTGCGGTTCTTTGGCGGTGTATGGAATTTAAGGGCCGGCCGCTGAGGCCGAGCGGTTCTAGCCGCTTCAGTCCGGAACCACGCGACCGCTGCGCTCGCAGGTTCGAATCCTGCCTCGGGCATGGATGTGTGTGATGGCCTTAGGTTAGTTATGTTGAAGTAGTTTTAAGTTCTGGGGGACTGATGACCTCAGATGTGCCATAGTGCTCAGAGCCATTTGAACGAATTTGAATCTAAGGATCTAAAGCAATGCAATCAAAAGAAGCGGACATTTAATTCTCTTAGAGCACTTCCCATTGACCTACAATCATGATATTTGGGAAGAAGCAATGTTTCACAGTAAAAGCAAAGGAAATATCCGAAAATTAATATTTTGTAGTTGTATCACAGGAAAAAATATTTTTTTGGTCATTTGTTATCTGAAAGTCTGTATGTCCTTTTTTTAAGACCCATTTTGCTGAAGAATGTGTAGGCGTATATCTTGTCTTTATTGTTATCGGGGAAGGACAAGAATGTAGAGATTCTCACTTCACGGGGTGGGTAAGTTACCTATGCACATAATTATGGAACCCTCCGTGCGCGAGCTCTACTCGCACTTATCTGGATTTTTTTTTCAAATGCAAGCATTAGCACATGAGACTGTAGTAGAGATTACAGCGCGTGAAGAGAATGTACGAATATTTTCCGCACACAGTCCACGCAGTACACACATTCTCTGTACCATGCATCTATGACAGTAAACATACACAGGGTGTCCCAAGAGGAATGATCAATATTCAGGCGTATGACAGGAATTATAGTTCGAAGTAAAACGGTGTAGTAAACATGGGTCCTAAAATGCGTACCTTAAGAGCTATTAGCGTATGAGCTCTTGTTCAGTTCAAGAGTGTGTCTCAGAGTAGCGAATGTGAACAAGTGTTCGTAGATCTTAAAGTGTGCACTTTAGAGCCAATGTTTATCCCACATCTTCTTGTTTTAGAATTATGTATTAATACCTTCAGCTGTTGACGGGCGTTAATATATATCGACGGGAACAGGTGAAAATCTCCGGCTTACATGGCAGACGCTCTGTCCATCTGAGCCCCCGAGGGCACAGAGGATAGTGCGACTGCAGGGACTATCTCGCGCACGCCTCCCGCGAGACCCACATTCTCACCTTATAGGTCCACACACCACATTCGTAGTTAATATATATCAACGGGAACAGGTGAAAATCTCCGGCTTACATCGCAGACGCTCTGTCCATCTGAGCCCCCGAGGGCACAGAGGATAGTGCGACTGCAGGGACTATCTCGCGCACGCCTCCCGCGAGACCCACATTCTCACCTTATAGGTCCACACACCACATTCGTAGTTAATATATATCAACGGGAACAGGTGAAAATCTCCGGCTTACATCGCAGACTCTCTGTCCATCTGAGCCCCCGAGGGCACAGAGGATAGTGCGACTGCAGGGACTATCTCGCGCACGCCTCCCGCGAGACCCACATTCTCACCTTATAGGTCCACACACCACATTCGTAGTTAATATATATCAACGGGAACAGGTGAAAATCTCCGGCTTACATCGCAGACGCTCTGTCCATCTGAGCCCCCGAGGGCACAGAGGATAGTGCGACTGCAGGGACTATCTCGCGCACGCCTCCCGCGAGACCCACATTCTCACCTTATAGGTCCACACACCACATTCGTAGTTAATATATATCAACGGGAACAGGTGAAAATCTCCGGCTTACATCGCAGACGCTCTGTCCATCTGAGCCCCCGAGGGCACAGAGGATAGTGCGACTGCAGGGACTATCTCGCGCACGCCTCCCGCGAGACCCACATTCTCACCTTATAGGTCCACACACCACATTCGTAGTTAATATATATCAACGGGAACAGGTGAAAATCTCCGGCTTACATCGCAGACGCTCTGTCCATCTGAGCCCCCGAGGGCACAGAGGATAGTGCGACTGCAGGGACTATCTCGCGCACGCCTCCCGCGAGACCCACATTCTCACCTTATAGGTCCACACACCACATTCGTAGTTAATATATATCAACGGGAACAGGTGAAAATCTCCGGCTTACATCGCAGACTCTCTGTCCATCTGAGCCCCCGAGGGCACAGAGGATAGTGCGACTGCAGGGACTATCTCGCGCACGCCTCCCGCGAGACCCACATTCTCACCTTATAGGTCCACACACCACATTCGTAGTTAATATATATCAACGGGAACAGGTGAAAATCTCCGGCTTACATCGCAGACGCTCTGTCCATCTGAGCCCCCGAGGGCACAGAGGATAGTGCGACTGCAGGGACTATCTCGCGCACGCCTCCCGCGAGACCCACATTCTCACCTTATAGGTCCACACACCACATTCATAGTGTCCCTACGCAACACACTCATTACTCGTGTAAGACATTCATACCAAGTTCCGTAAGAGTTCTGCACAGAAGAGGAAGGTCATGGCCGGTATTGGCGGAACTATGTACTTGTATGGATATGGTGTTTGTTCTTTCGGACATGTGTATTGGGTAGGGATACTATGAATCTAGTGTGTTGTGTGGACATATAAGGTGAGAATGTGGGTCTCGCAGGAGGCGTGCGCCAGATAGTCCCTGCAGTCGCACTATCCTCTGTGCTCTCAGTGGCTCAGATGATAGAGCGTCTGCCGTGTAAACAGGAGATCCTCGGTTCGAGTTCCGGTCGTGGCACACATTTTCACCCGTCCCCGTTGATATGTATCTACGCCCTTCAGCAGCTGAAGGTATTAATATATAATTCTAATTTCGTTCTAGCTGGCTGCTGGTCATCAATGGTGTCTGTTCTTTCGGACATGTCCGAAAGGACAGACACCATGTAAGTATATTTTCTTGTTTTGCTGCATAATATAACCTCTTAAAATATGGATAGCAAAAAGCTTGCAGTAGAAGAGGTTTGTTTCATTGTGTCTAAGATGAAAAAGTTCTCATAGCTCTTAATATATGCGTTTCATAACTCATGTTTACACTTTTACTTGGGATTTAATGTCATATACCTGATACTGACCATTCCTCCTAAGACATGTTGCGTATCACATATGTTTAAATCTCTTCAAATGGTTTAAATAGCTGCAAGCACTATGGGACTTAACATCTGATGTCATCAGTCTACTAGACTTAGAACTACTAAAACCTAACTAACCTAAGGACATCACACACATCCGTGCCTGAGGCAGGATTCGAACCTGCGACCGGAGCAGCAGCGCGGTTTCGGACTGAAGCGCCTAGAACCACTCAGTGACAGCGGCTGGCTTAAATCTCTTATGAAAAATGATTTCTCGTAGTTGTAGAGATTTCGCACATAGGATCGGATTTGTTTTAATTATTTATTTGGTAACAATAAAGCAACAAATTGACAGTACAGCACAGCAGTAACTACATAATGGCCACTACACTGTTGTAGGACCTACACAGCATTATTACGAGAGGCGTGCCATAAGTAATGCGACACATTAAGCAGATTGATTTTATTCAGAATTCCAATACACCAAATCATTCCCCATTCTTCTGACTACAAAACTCTATTTTTTTAACATAATCTCCATTCAGTGAGACCGCCTTACGCCACCTTGCTGGGAATACCTGTGTGCCTACATGTTACCACTCTAGTGGTGACCTTAGAGCCAACGTCTTGCTGCATTAATAACCTCCCCATCATCCACGCACTGCCTCCCCTGCAGAGTGCATCCTTCGTTGGACAAAATAATTGTAAATCAGAAGGCGAGGGACCCAGCGGGCACACAGTTTTGAGTACCCCAACTCGTGGACGATAGTGTCAGCACGTACCAAGAGAGACGTCCAGTGGGACAGGGACGTGTTTGGTTGCGATCCGTTGATCTTTTCGAACGAGAGTATCCCACATTCCAACAATGCAGGAGTCACCAGTGTGTGCGGGCGGCAAGCCCGCGGGTGATCAGACACGTTTGCGCCACCTCGTTGTGATGATGACAAACGGCTCACCGTGCTTTTGTTCTGTGCCAGATATCCATAGAAATTCTGCAAGCGCCTAAGAATAGCTGCGATTCTCTGGTTTTCCACCAAAAGAAACTAAATGACAGCTCTATGCTTGGAACGTACCTGCGGTACAGACGCCATTTTGAATGCTACATATAGCCCCACCATTTACCGGAACTTCATGAAACTGTTGAGGCTGTCGCGGAAATATTCCACGATGGCCCACAGCAAATTCCGCATCTTTTTAACCAAAACTGGCCGAGAAAAAAAAAGGTGTTGCATAGTGTACTGAACCCCCTCGTATTGCTATTATTATTATTATTATTATTATTAGTGGTGATAGTGGTCAGACACAAAGCATCGGCAACCCGAAGTCTTCCAGTTCCTTTCATTTCAGAAGTAATGAGGCCAGATATCGGGTGATTTGCAAACATTAAGTATAGTGCAAACGTTTTAATTTGATTCATTTTAAATAGAGGTTCTAAGAATACCACCACTTGCAAAGTAGGTTAGAAATCAGATTAATAATGTTGCTCACGCAGCATATCTTCGCTTTATCGGGCAACAACAAAGTTATTGACTGTGGATGGTATCGTCAGAATGGAAATAATGAAGTCACCGTAAAAAAGTATTAATTTTGGCACTTATCTTGAATAGATGCCCACGTAGATTTCGTCGAAGTTGTTATGGCTCATCTTGTTGATTCTAGGGTGATTCCACTTTGATTGCTAGAAGGTCCAGATCTGTATTTTAGCAATATTTGCAGACCTGACAAATGCGTTTTTCAGGAAATTCTTAATGATCAAACAATCCCAGATCAGAACAATGGTATGGTAGAAATAATTTTTGACTTGATGTTCACGATCCACATTTTTATTAACCTTCTTGTAAATTCACATATACTCCTTCTTAATTGTCACATCATCTAGAAAACAGTTTTGTATCAATCTTCATATATTTAATTTCCACTTTAACCAGACACAAGACTTGACTGTTCTTTCTCAAAGCGAAATAACAACTTAACTTCTGCAAAGTGAAACAAAGACTGCTCTGTGCGCATTCGCGCCAAAACGGTTACAAGTAAGTCAAAGGTTATGACAGTCTCACAGAAATGAATACACACAAGAACCATATCACTGTAATACATCGATACATCGGAGTACCTATACATTAATAAAACCAAATGAGAATCTTGTCACAAAAATATGTCTGTTACTTCGCAGAAAAGTAGTACAATACTACTGGTATCGAGAACTGGGGTTGGAGTGCCGTAATGGTCACGTAAATAAAGAACCATTACAAAGTGCAACTTGTAGGTGAAGCAAGTGTACCTAGGGAGACTAGTGCCGCAGAGTAAACATGTTTTGTAAGTGGAAAGACGAAAAGGATTTCCGGTCAGATGAGTTGCGGGTAATATCAACAGCAGCAGAAAATGGTATAACAGGTGTAGGATTCGTTATGAATAGGAAGGTAGGGCAGAAGGTGTGTTACTGTGAACAGTTGCATGGGGGTTTAATTAAATAAAATGCAAATATTTAGGTAGCTGTTTTTCCGATTACGCTGTGTCTCGTAAAAGTTGGCCCTGACTAGTATTATTACGCAATCTGACTGCATAGAACAACAACAAAGAATGAAATGAAAATTTTCTGTTAACACAATTAATTAAGTCCCCAGCAACTATAAAACCTACGAAACCAAAGCACAAGTGTAATTGTTCTGTGTGTGGGAGTGTGACTCAACGTACACATCTGGCACGGTTCTTCTTCAACAAGACAAGAAATTTTAAATATCATTTATACTGAAGTAATTAAAAAAATAGAAATACTATAATTGCGCAAGAAACCCAGAATTACACTCTAATACAAGAACACACGCCAGATGCTTGTTGACTGAACCTGTAATGACGCATTATTCATACACTGAAATAATGAGAGAGAAAAGAAAAAAATTTTTTTTTTTTACCTTCGTTTATATTGAGGAAAAGCACTCTAGACATTACAATCTCTCCACACCGACTCGCTACTATCACATCTCAACAAGAACTTTTTAGTATCACATCTCAGCAAGCACAGACTCCCACGAGTTCTCCCCAAGCACTGACTACTACGAGACCTCGACAGGCACTGCCAGTGGAGGCGGCTGAATAATACTCTTTGGCGCAATCTCTGGCGCTGTGGCTCAGTGTAGCCACCTTTCATATGCCCCTCCTCCACGGGCCAGAATTTGATGGTATTTTTGCCAGCATTGGTGGTGAAAATACCACCAAATTCGTTCACAAAATACAGACAAAAATAAAAGATAATATTAATACCTAAATATCACATAATTAGTTAAAATTTTGGCTTTGCACTGACCTTTCAATAACCTAATATATAAAATACAGTAAGCAATACAAATTCTTTCATACATGTGGCTTTACATAATAGTTCACACAATACACAAAAAATCAGTTTATACAAATGTTCACATAAAATGCTTTCAATGATTAGTTCCAGTAGTAGCACCCAGCGATGGTCAACAGGTGCAAACACCAACAAGTGACATCATTTTAGTAAAAGCAGTTTCATCAGTGGCACCCAGCAATGTTGAACAGGTGCAGACAGCAACAAGTGACATTATTTCAGTAGAAACAGTTCCATCTGTGGCACCCAGCAATGTTGAACAGGTACACACAGCAACAAGTGACATCATTTCAGTAGAAGCAGTCCATCAGTGGCACCCAGTAGTGTTGAGCAGATACACACAGCAACAAATCACATTATTTCAGTAAAAAAAACAGTCCATCAGTGGCACCCAGTAATGTTGAGCAGGTACACACAACAACAAGTGACATTATTTCAGTAGAAGCAGTTCACCAGTGCACCCAGTAAAGTTGAGCAGGTGCAGACACCAACAAGTAACATCTTCTCAGTTGAAGCAATTCCATTAGTGGCACCCAGCAATGTTGAACAGGTGCAGACAGCAACAAGTGACATTATTTCAGTAGAAGCAGTTCCATCTGTGGCACCCAGCAATGTTGAACAGGTACACACAGCAACAAGTGACATCATTTCAGTAGAAGCAGTCCATCAGTGGCACCCAGTAGTGTTGAGCAGGTACACACAGCAACAAGTCACATTATTTCAGTAAAAAAAAACAGTCCATCAGTGGCACCCAGTAATGTTGAGCAGGTACACACAGCAACAAGTGACATTATTTCAGTAGAAGCAGTTCATCAGTGCACCCAGTAAAGTTGAGCAGGTACAGACACCAACAAGTAACATCTTCTCAGTTGAAGCAATTCCATTAGTGGCACCCAGCAATGTTGAACAGGTGCAGACAGCAACAAATGACATTATTTCAGTATAAGCAGTTCCATTAGTGGCACCCAGTAATGTTGAACAGGTGCAGACACCAACAAGTGACATTATTTCAATAGATGCAGTCCATCAGTGGCACCCAGTAATGTTGAGCAGGTGCAGACAGCAACAAGTGACATTATTTCAGTAGAAGCAGTTCCATCTGTGGCACCCAGCAATGTTGAAGAGGTACGCACAGCAACAAGTCACATTTCTCAGCAGAAGCAGTTCCATTAGTGGCACCCAGCAATGTAGAACAGGTGCAGACACCAACAAGTGACATTATGTCAGTAGAAGCAGTCCCATCTGAGGCACCCCGCAATGTTGAACAGGTGCAGACACCAACAAGTGACATCATTTCAGTAGAAGCAGTCCATCAGTGGCACCCAGCAATGTTGAACGGGTGCAGACACCAACAAGTGACATTATTTCAGTAGAAGCAGTTCATCAGTGGCACCCAGTAATTTTGAACAGGTGCTGACACCAACAAGTGACATTATCTCAGTAGAAGCAGTCCATCAGTTGCACCTAGCAATGATGAGCAGGTCTAGAGAGCAGTTCATGATATTCACCATCACTGATCACACTGTTCATCAGAGTTTATAAGCAGAAATTAAACATGTCCTAGTGGCACCAATCATGTAGAAAAAGTACAAGTAACAGTCCATAATATTCACTATCACTGATCACACTGCTCATCAGAGTTTATAAGCACAAATTAAACATGTCCTAGTGGCACCAATCATGTAGAAAAAGTGCAAGTAACAGTCCATAATATTCACTATCCTAATCACACAGTTCATCAGCAGAAATTAATCATTTCTAAGTGGCACCCATTATGTTGAAAAAGTGCAGGTAACAGTCCATAATATTCACCATCACTAATCAGACAGTTCAGGCATAAACAATAGTTTGAATGCACATATAAATGCTTTTACACTCTAAACATATAAATTCTAATAAACACACAAATGATATCAGATAATTGTCATATTAACTATTACAAATACTCAAATATCAGTAAACCTATGATATTTATGGGTGTCAGTGCAAGCCACTACAAACAAGTAAAATAATATTTAGGAGATAGGTTGGGACTAATTATTTGGGATTAGGAAAGGAAAACACACAAAACACACTCACTTATCTTTCATCCACATTAAGTACTACTGTGTAATTGAATAGTGTTAACTGTGTAAACGCAATTCTGTCAAAATTTGATGTTCATCATGTGTATCAAGTAGTAGTGGCAGCAATGTATACAGTCAATAATAGTTAAGTCAACGTCATAGTCATCATGTCAAGACCAATGTTTGCCAAGCCAGATCAAAATGTTCGGTTGCTGAACAACTGTCAGTGAGCCAAGATATGCAATTACTTCCTCTCTCCAAAAAAAAAGTTATATGCTGCTTAGTGATTTAACAAAGTGTGTGTAGACAATCTTCCTTCCACTTTAGTGTTCTAGTCTGCTATCTTCATCCTCCTTGTTCCGTATAGACCAACAAAAAAAAAAAAAAATATGCTCCTCACTTACTTTACCTCTTATCCACAAAAACTCCAATAATCATCAGCATCACGTAATCTCAATACTTCAATAATACCTCTTACGTCGATACATATAAATCTTATCATCAATATCATTTACCTTACCTCTTGTCCACAAAAACTCCAATAATCATCAACTTCATATAATCTCAATACCTCAATAATACCTCTTCAATACGTCGACACATATAAACCTTATCGCCAATATCATTTCACTTCCATAACAACTCTTTCCTCTAGTCAGTCTCCTCGAATAAGTACAGATAAAATCCTAATGCAAAACTAATCATCCCATACAATCCGAAGACACACTGTCAACACACAACCTCTGTGTAATCCATCTGAGCCAAATCTTCTACTCATTATGAATTATAAACAAAGAAATGCATACATGACCTCTAACAGACTTAGTTCGAATAATTCTCTGTAATTAAGTACGATTACGGAGTGTGAATGATCATAATATTTCACAGTGTGTACACCACTTCAAGAATTATGGCAAACAGAAGCAAACATGTGGAGTATTTCTTGTGTCAAGTGTCACTTCCTATTTCAATTGCTCACAAAAAATGCAGTGTAATAACTGTCAATGGTCTAAACCTAGTTTCGGTATGTCATGTCGTTAGCTTCCTTCCTATTAGCATAAATTTATACAGCTTTCATAAAACCTCCAGCTCATGTGACTTCTATGAAGTTTCTTGTACTAATGTCGTTCGTCGGATTATAGCAGTTCATTTTCTTATCTTAAAAATATAAGGCACTGAGCGTAAGCAAAACATGCAGTAGCGAGTAAATATACCAGTAGTGAACAGAATGTCAACAAGTGGATGCAGCACAATTCTTACAACGAGGCTCTGCCAAGCGAACAATCTGTAACCTATACCATGGTGTAACCTAAACTCTATGTTCGTACACTGTACATCAGCATTGCTATATACCAAATTAAAGAGTAGTTGTGACGACAAACAGAAATGTATAAATATGCAATCCACACGCATAGCAGTAAACATATATCTTACATAATAAACAGGTCATTAGCATCATATCAGCATAAGCAAATAAATGTTCATATGTCATCTTAATAAGTAAACATGAAGGCGCAAGCAGATAAATCACAAAGTATAACTTACATACATATCAGCACAACTAATCAGGTGACAATTATAATTTAAATAAATAAGCACAGCAGGCACATAATAAAAAAAATATGACATCAGTGAAAAAGCAGCGCAGCCAAGCGATGCATAATATATACAAATAACAACCCTGTTCATTAATAAAACATTGACAAAATCAGCAAATGTACGCAAGCACGTCGCTTCACAAGTAAATTCATAGAACATAAAATTAGCACAAAGTATGAATCACGTAATTGCGAGCAGCAAATTACGTCTAAAGTACGTACCTAAGTGGAAAAATGTTACCTGAAAAAATAAACTCAATTAATAGTTACCTTTTTTAGTTTATTAGTTTCTTCTTGGAAATTACATTCTTTCTGAAATTTTCTCGATAGCAAGTCCTCTTAACGTTGGAGACACACAGAATTTACCTGAAGTTCTTAAATATTTTATACAACCGTATCCTGAAAAATACTGAATGTTAATAACATAATTCATCAAGTCGCTATAGCTTTATACTGAATTTAATCGGAGAAATTAGACTGTGTATTTGTTTACGGCTGTCAGTGCATTCGCACTGGGCGCTCGATCAGCTGTAGGCGCGTGACGTAGGAAGCAATTGTTTGCGGTCAACGACTGCCCTGTGCGGCGCGCAGACTTGACTGTCGCTTTGAGTATATGCCGCCGCCAAAACACAGCGCGGTATCCTTGTACTCTCTGCGTGTTTACATGTAGCTGTTAGTTTCTCACAAGTATGTCATTCCACAAAAATTTTAACGTTTGATATATGATGTATTCCCTTAGAGCGTCGGGATTTAAGAGTTTCTACTTCGACAGTGTTATCATGAATAATTTTACGAATTCTATATGGATCGTTATAAAGCAGAAAAAATTTGCGACACAAGCCTTTTCCCTTGTGAGACAAACGATGAGACTTAATTAATACCTTTTGGCCAACTGAAAAAGTTTTTAAACGACCAGGACATTTTGCTGATTTCTCTGTTCTAGCAGCCGCTGATGCAATATTTTGTAGAGCCAGGTTGACAACTTCAGAATGCCGCAGTTTCCGTGAAGGCGGAAAAGGAACGATTTCAGAAATGCGATTTGTCGGTGCTTTGTTTTTTAATATCAGTATAGGCGGTAAAGAAGTTGAATCATTAGGAAGTTCATTCAGAATGTTTTGAAAAATATGAAGATACTGATCCCACGTTCTGTGATTCTGATGACAATTAAGACGACACAATTTATTGATTTCCTTCATCCATCTCTCTGCAGCGTTAGATTGAGGGTGAAAAAGTGAAATGAAAATTGGTTTAATTTTACGACGCCGTAGAGTACGAAGCCAAATTTTAGAACGAAACTGTGATTCATTATCTGATATAACCTTATCAACATGACCCACTTCTTTAAGAAAATGTTTGATGAAAGCGTTAGATACTGAACGAGCTGTTGCTTTGCGTAAAGGTGTAAGACACACATATTTTGACGTCAACTTCACTGCTACGAAAATGTATGCAAAACCATTAGTAGAACGAAACACTGGACCGAACAAATCAACTGCAGCCATCTCCTTTAATTTCGCTGGAATAATAGGAAACAACCGTGCTCTGTGAGAAATTGTTGGCGGCTTAGCCTTTTGACATAATTTGCATTTCGCCAGAACCGATCGAATACGTTTTTCCATATTACTGAAGTAGCAATTGTCCCGTAATTTGTGAAAGCATTTTCTGGGACCAAAGTGTGCATAACTGAAATGTGTATACCAAATCAGCTTATTAACCCACTCATCAGGAATACAAACTAACCAAACAGAGTTGTCGACCGATTTTCGTTTAAAAAGAATGTCATTGCGAACTAAATAATGCTGTCTAATCGCTACGCTTTCCTTTCTCCTCCACTTCTCCTTAATGTCCTTCCAGATTGGATCCTTATTTTGCTCCTTAGCGATGTCCTGGAGCGAAGACGAAATAAAGTTCTCAAACGCAACACCTTGAATATAAATCAAACAATAATTGTTTTCCTCGCAGTCCTCTTCAGCAGTTTGTTTCAAACCCATAGGTGCACGTGATAAAGCATCAGCAACAATATTTGAAGAACCCTGTATGTAAACAATACTAAAATCAAACTCCTGTAGGTACAACGCCCATCGTGACAATCTGCCGTGAGTTAATTTTGTTGACATAAGAAATTCCAGAGCTCGATGATCGGTGTAAACCTTAGTATGTCTGCCAAACAAAAATGTGCGAAATTTTGTGAAAGCCCAAACAACCGCCAAAGCTTCAAGTTCCGTTATCGAATAATTCTTTTCTGATTTAGAGAGAACACGACTTCCAAATGCAATAGTTTTCTGGACTACAACGCCGTCTTCTTCTATCTCTTGAAATAAATGTGCACCTAGGCCTTTGTATGATGAGTCCGTCGCCAAACAAAAATCTTTAGATAAATCCGGATGTGAAAGAAGTGGAGCAGCAACTAAAGCATCACGGAGTTGTTCAAATTCTGATTGAGCTTCCTCATCCCAACACCAATTAGATTTCTTTCCTGATAGTTCACATAAACGAGATGTGGCCAAATCGTCCAATTTAACAAAGCGTCTAAGAAAATTACAGACACCAAGAAAACTACAAACATCACGTTTTGTGGTAGGAACAGCATAGTTACGAATAGCGTCTAATTTTTCTGGATCAGGAAGAATACCTTCTGTAGAAATAATGTGACCGAGAAATTTCACCTGAGAACGACCAAATTCAGATTTCTCCAAGTTCACAGTAATGCCAACTCTTGCAAAGATACGTAACAATGAATCCAAAATTTTGTTGTGCTCACTCCAAGAATTTTTAGCAATAAGAATATCGTCAACATATGAAGTAATGTTGTCACGAAGATAAACAGGTAAAATTTCGTTTAAACTACGAATGAATGCTGCTGAAGATACAGTAAGTCCAAATGGTAATTTCCGAAACTGGTAACAGTTACCAAAGGCTAAAAAGGCAGTATATTTTCTACAATCAGGGTGGAGTTCTATTTGCCAAAAACTTGCGCGCATATCAATCGTGGATAAAGCTTTAATTCCATGGAAATGTTGAAGAAGTTCATCTAAATGTTGTGGACGGTCAGTTTCAGGAATGATGATATTATTTATCTGTCTGGAATCCAGAACCAAACGAATTGACCCATCCTTTTTAAGAACGACATGTAATGGGCTAGTATAAAGACTGACTGCAGGCTCAATAATGCCCTGATCTAACATGTATTGAAGTTCATTCTTAACCTTGTCTCTGTAAGCCAAAGGAATGGCGTACGTTTTCCCGCGAAATGGTGTGTGTTCTTTTACTTTAAATAAATATTGTAAGCCTTGTATAGTTCCTGTGTGATGACTAAATACTGTAGCATGTGAAGTCAAAATGTGGTGCAGCTCTTCTCTTGCAACGTCATCTGGCACTTCAGCTTTCTTAACCTTTTCATTAATTAATTCTTCGCTATTAATTATATCATCCATCGCGTCTCTGTATCTATTGTCATTGTCATGAATAAACACACTGTCGTCATAATGCTCAACGAAAACATCAGAAGTAAGAAACCTTAAACATTTTGTATCTGACTCAGATCTTGTTAAACACTCGAAAAATTTCAAACATTTCGGCATTCCGGCAACAGTCAAATTCACACTTCTTTCTTTAAAGTTCAAAATTGCCTTATGTGCATTAAGAAACTCCATACCTAATGTAATTTGTGTACTGAGTAATGGAACAATAATAAAATTAGCAGAAAATTCGTATCCCTGACAAATGAAATTTAAATTGGTCTGTTGTTTGACTTCCACACTTTTTCCAGAAATCGCTCCTCGAATTGTAGTTTTAGAAATAGGTAACACAGGACAAGCAATAGTTCTTACACATATACGAAAAACTGATTCACTAATGACATTCAATGGGCTCCCAGAATCTAAAACTGCAGTGAACTTATTCTTACCCACACATACTTCAATAACAGGATGTAAAAATGCGTCTACATTATTTTCCTTTTCGTCTAGCAAAATGTCTCTCATGTCTTTCAGGCGTACGTAGTGTAAAGTCGTAGTGTCATTACTTTCTGAACCGTCTATATTGCTGCCAGAAGCCGAAGCTGCAAGTCATTGTCGATTGTTTGCGTCACGTCTTTGATTATTCGCGTCATTTCGCGGATCAATTTCTACGATTTGCACTTGTCTCTCTGAAGTTCTGTCACGTGGAGGATGCCAATTAGGTCCTTCCTGTCTGTTAGATGCAAATTCTTGGTTGTGTCTGTTATTAAAAATTCTGTTTTCCTGTCTGTCTGCATAACTACTTCTTGTGTAATTTCGACTGTCACTTCTGAAATTATTGTTGTATCTACTACCCTGATTATTTCTGTAGTAAGAATTTCTATTACTGTTTGAATAATTTCTGTCTTGATGATACCGATTACTGTTGCCGTATGATTGATCATTCCGGTACGAATTACCGTTATTATAATTGTCTGTGTAATTTCTGTTAGAACGTCTGTTATTGTCATAAGGCTGGTATCTATTGTCCTGTCTGTTACATCTGTCATTCTCAAAATTACCCATATAACGCCCGTTCCGATCACTATCCCTTTTCTCTGAACATCTATTGTAAATACTGTTACTGAAAAAGTTACAAGAAGTCCCGTCGTCGTTGTCATACTCAAGTTCTTGCAGCAAACTCTTAAAAGTCTCTATGTCGTCTTTACATCTTCCAGCCAGAGCAATTTGTCTTATGGATTGTGGCAGCTTAGTTAAACAAATGCGGATTAATTCAGTCGGGCTGTAAGGGTTGGACAGGAACTGATTCTTTCGAATCATGTCTTCAAAGTATTCTGCCGGCGTGCGGAACTCAGACTGTTTAAAATTACGCTGCATAATCAGACTATCTTTGACTCTATCTTGCGTGTTTTCGGACCAATATGCCGATAGAAATGCATGATAAAAATCATTTAGATTATTACAATCTCTAATGAGTGCACGCATCCGCGTCGCCGGTTCGTTTTCTAAATATCCACACATAAATTCCAGTTTGTGACTTAGTGGCCAATTTGGTGGAAGTGCGTACATAAATTGATCTAACCATGAACATGGATGTATGTCATTCTTAGAATTGCGGAAGATCTTAAATTTCCGAACAGTCAAAAAGCGTTTATAGTCAAAGTTTTCGCCTCGTGGCGACAAAGACCTACCGCGCCTGTCCCTGTCCCAATATCGATTATTGTCAAGTTCGCGCGCCTGGCGCTCTCTTGTTGCTTCTCGTAAATGAAATAAATTACTTTCTTCAAACCCCTCTGCTATCTGTGATTTTAAACTTCTTCTACTGTCTTTTCCTACAATTTCGCCTTCAATTTGTTTGACTTGCTTTTTTAATGCCTCAAATTCCCTTTTCACGCGTTCATTAACTTTTCCCTGATTTTGAACATGCTTATTTATGTTCTGGTACTCTTCGGTTTCTGCAAATGGTAATGCAGCTGAATCATCCGAATCTCTGTCCCCATGTAAACTAAGATTTGTCAATTTGTCTGAAAGCTCCTCAACTCTTTCCGCTAAATCACCTATTTTTTCTTTCTGTTTATTTACGTCTTCCGTAAGTGTCGCGACTCGGGTTTCAGTATTGACACATTTGGTAGTTAACTGTTCATATTGTTGTGTTAGATTATTTATTCTGTCATTTGGTACGGATTCCTCGATTCTCTCAAATATTTCTTTCTTATCGTGTGCACGTTGTAAATTTAACTCTGAAAATTTTTGTACTATCACGCGATCTCTTTCTTCCTGTTCTCTATCCTGTTCCCTTTGTCTAATCTCTACTGCAATTAATCTACACTCCTGGAAATGGAAAAAAGAACACATTGACACCGGTGTGTCAGACCCACCATACTTGCTCCGGACACTGCGAGAGGGCTGTACAAGCAATGATCACACGCACGGCACAGCGGACACACCAGGAACCGCGGTGTTGGCCGTCGAATGGCGCTAGCTGCGCAGCATTTGTGCACCGCCGCCGTCAGTGTCAGCCGGTTTGCCGTGGCATACGGAGCTCCATCGCAGTCTTTAACACTGGTAGCATGCCGCGACAGCGTGGACGTGAACCGTATGTGCAGTTGACGGACTTTGAGCGAGGGCGTATAGTGGGCATGCGGGAGGCCGGGTGGACGTACCGCCGAATCGCTCAACACGTGGGGCGTGAGGTCTCCACAGTACATCGATGTTGTCGCCAGTGGTCGGCGGAAGGTGCACGTGCCCGTCGACCTGGGACCGGACCGCAGCGACGCACGGATGCACGCCAAGACCGTAGGATCCTACGCAGTGCCGTAGGGGACCGCACCGCCACTTCCCAGCAAATTAGGGACACTGTTGCTCCTGGGGTATCGGCGAGGACCATTCGCAACCGTCTCCATGAAGCTGGGCTACGGTCCCACACACCGTTAGGCCGTCTTCCGCTCACGCCCCAACATCGTGCAGCCCGCCTCCAGTGGTGTCGCGACAGGCGTGAATGGAGGGACGAATGGAGACGTGTCGTCTTCAGCGATGAGAGTCGCTTCTGCCTTGGTGCCAATGATGGTCGTATGCGTGTTTGGCGCCGTGCAGGTGAGCGCCACAATCAGGACTGCATACGACCGAGGCACACAGGGCCAACACCCGGCATCATGGTGTGGGGAGCGATCTCCTACACTGGCCGTACACCACTGGTGATCGTCGAGGGGACACTGAATAGTGCACGGTACATCCAAACCGTCATCGAACCCATCGTTCTACCATTCCTAGACCGGCAAGGGAACTTGCTGTTCCAACAGGACAATGCACGTCCGCATGTATCCCGTGCCACCCAACGTGCTCTAGAAGGTGTAAGTCAACTACCCTGGCCAGCAAGATCTCCGGATCTGTCCCCCATTGAGCATGTTTGGGACTGGATGAAGCGTCGTCTCACGCGGTCTGCACGTCCAGCACGAACGCTGGTCCAACTGAGGCGCCAAGTGGAAATGGCATGGCAAGCCGTTCCACAGGACTACATCCAGCATCTCTACGAGCGTCTCCATGGGAGAATAGCAGCCTGCATTGCTGCGAAAGGTGGATATACACTGTACTAGTGCCGACATTGTGCATGCTCTGTTGCCTGTGTCTATGTGCCTGTGGTTCTGTCAGTGTGATCATGTGATGTATCTGACCCCAGGAATGTGTCAATAAAGTTTCCCCTTCCTGGGACAATGAATTCACGGTGTTCTTATTTCAATTTCCAGGAGTGTATTATTGTGAGAATTCAAAATCGGTTGTACTTCTTCTCTGATTTCTTTCTTTAACTCATCTTTCATATTTTTGAAACATGACCCTATTCGTGAATCTAACCGTGTTTCCAAAGTTCCCATCTCTGTTTTAATTGTTCCTATCTGTGATCCCTGTGAGTCTAACCGTGTTTTTAATTCAGATCCCAAATTCAATATTGCACTCATCAACTGCTCCGTATGAACTAGTTCAAAATTCCTTTCGCCCCTAACATTTCCCACAAAACCAGCTTCCTTCGTCATAGCTGTAAGGCCATCTGTGTTCGATACTATTACAGGATCTTCTGTCGTTAATCTCGTATTCTGTGAACTTTCTGATTGAGAAAAATTTTGAAATGGTTCCGGACTATTTTCCCGACTTATTAAATTGTTTTCCACTTCATCATTCATCACACTGTTCTCCTGTGTTGGCGAGTTCGCCATGTAAACAATTTCGTCATTCTCACTATTCATCATTTTTGCCTTTTTCATTGATCGCGTAATCATTTACAAAATATACAAAACTCCTCACTATATGAAAATTGCACACAATGACACTTTAGACACTTTATCTCCAACAATACCATTCACACGAAATGTTTCCTTCAAACACGATTAACGAACAATTGAAATAATTGCACTAAATTGTCAAACGCGTATACAAGACAACAAATCAAATTCTGAGAAAAAATACCATTAGAAGAATGACAATTACCAAATCTACACATGCAAAATAGACTACAATTACTAAAGTACAAATTACTGCAACAATACTACTGTCTACTATTTTTACAATCAGAAGAATTCCAAGGGACGATCCTGGCAGGGTCGCCACGTGCATGGGGGCTTAATTAAATAAAATGCAAATATTTAGGTAGCTGTTTTTCCGATTACGCTGTGTCTCGTAAACGGTTGGCCCTGACTAGTATTACTACGCAATCTGACTGCATAGAACAACAACAAAGAATGAAATGAAAATTTTCTGTTAACACAATTAATTAATTAAGTCCCTAGCAACTATAAAACCTACGAAACCAAAGCACAAGTGTAATTGTTCTGTGTGTGGGAGTGTGACTCAACGTACACATCTGGCATGGTTCTTCTTCAACAAGACAAGAAATTTTAAATATCATTTATACTGAAGTAATTAAAAAAAATAGAAATACTATAATTGCGCAAGAAACCCAGAATTACACTCTAATACAAGAACACACGCCAGTTGCTTGTTGACTGAACCTGTAGTGACGCATTATTCATGACACTGAAATAATGAGAGAGAAAAGAAAAAAAATTTTTTTTTTTTTTTTACCTTCGTTTATATTGAGGAAAAGCACTCTAGACATTACAATCTCTCCATACCGACTCGCTACTATCACATCTCAACAAGAACTTTTTAGTATCACATCTCAGCAAGCACAGACTCCCACGAGCTCTCCCCAAGCACTGACTACTACGAGACCTCGACAGGCACTGCCAGTGGAGGCGGCTGAATAATACTCTTTGGCGCAATCTCTGGCGCTGTGGCTCAGTGTAGCTACCTTTCACAGTTCAGTGACCGGGTTGTTCTAATCAGAATCGACAGCAGACCAACACCGACAACGATAGTTCAGGTATACATGCCGACGTCGCAAGCTGAAGATGAACAGATAGAGAAAGTGTATGAGGATATTGAAAGGGTAATGCAGTATGTAAAGGGGGACGAAAATCTAATAGTCATGGGCGACTGGAATGCAGTTGTAGGGGAAGGAGTAGAAGAAAAGGTTACGGGAGAATATGGGCTTGGGACAAGGAATGAAAGAGGAGAAAGACTAATTGAGTTCTGTAACAAGTTTCAGCTAGTAATAGCGAATACCCTGTTCAAGAATCACAAGAGGAGGAGGTATACTTGGAAAAGGCCGGGAGATACGGGAAGATTTCAATTAGATTACATCATGGTCAGACATAGATTCCGAAATCAGATACTGGATTGTAAGGCGTACCCAGGAGCAGATATAGACTCAGATCACAATATAGTAGTGATGAAGGGTAGGCTGAAGTTCAAGACATTAGTCAGGAAGAATCAATACGCAAAGAAGTGGGATACGGAAGTACTAAGGAATGACGAGATACGTTTGAAGTTCTCTAACACTATAGATACAGCAATAAGGAATAGCGCAGTAGGCAGTACAGTTGAAGAGGAATGGACATCTCTAAAAAGGGCCATCACAGAAGTTGGGAAGAAAAACATAGGTACAAAGAAGGTAGCTGCGAAGAAACCATGGGTAACAGAAGAAATACTTCAGTTGATTGATGAAAGGAGGAAGTACAAACATGTTCCGGGAAAATCAGGAATACAGAAATACAAGTCGCTGAGGAATGAAATAAATAGGAAGTGCAGGGAAGCTAAGGCGAAATGGCTGCAGAAAATATGTGAAGACATCGAAAAAGATATGATTGTCGGAAGGACAGACTCAGCATACAGGAAAGTCAAAACAACCTTTGGTGACATTAAAGGCAGCGGTGGGAACATTAAGAGTGCAACGGGAATTCCACTGTTAAATGCAGAGGAGAGAGCAGATAGGTGGAAAGAATACATTTAAAGCCTCTATGAGGGTGAAGATTTGTCTGATGTGATAGAAGAAGAAACAGGAGTCGATTTAGAAGAGATAGGGGATCCAGTATTAGAATCGGAATTTAAAACAGCTATGGAGGACTTTCGGTCAAATAAGGCAGAAGGGTTAGATAACATTCCATCAGAATTTCTAAAATCATTGGGGGAAATGGCAACAAAACGACTATTCACGTTGGTGTGTAGAATATATGAGTCTGGCGATATACCATCTGACTTTCGGAAAAGCATCATCCACACAATTTCGAAGACGGCAAGAGCTGACAAGTGCGAGAATTATCGCACAATCAGCGTAACAGCTCATGCATCGAAGCTGCTTACAAGAATAATATACAGAAGAATGGAAAAGAAAATTGAGAATGCACTAGGTGATGATCAGTTTGGCTTTAGAAAAAGTAAAGGGACGAGAGAGGCAATTCTGACGCTACGGCTAATAATGGAAGCAAGGCTAAAGAAAAATCAAGACACTTTCATAGGATTTGTCGACCTGAAAAAAGCGTCAGACAATATAAAATGGTGCAAGCTGTTCGAGATTCTGAAAAAAGTAGAGGTAAGCTATAGGGAGAGACGGGTCATATACAATATGTACAACAACCAAGAGGGAATAATAAAAGTGGACGATCAAGAACGAAGTGCTCGTATTAAGAAGCGTGTAAGACAAGGCTGTAGCCTTTCGCCCCTACTCTTCAATCTGTACATAGAGGAAGCAGTGATGGAAATAAAAGAAAGGTTCAGGAGTGGAATTAAAATACAAGGTGAAAGGATATCAATGATACGATTCGCTGATGACATTGCTATCCTGAGTGAAAGTGAAGAAGAATTAAATGATCTGCTGAACGGAATGAACAGTCTAATGAGTACACAGTATGGTTTGAGAGTAAATCGGAGAAAGACGAAGGTAATGAGAAGTAGTAGAAATGAGAACAGCGAGAAACTTAACATCAGGATTGATGGTCACGAAGTCAATGAAGTTAAGGAGTTCTGCTACCTAGGCAGTAAAATAACCAATGACGCACGGAGCAGGGAGAACATCAAAAGCAGACTCGCTATGGCAAAAAAGGCATTTCTGGCCAAGAGAAGTCTACTAATATCAAATACCGGCCTTAATTTGAGGAAGAAATTTCTGAAGATGTACGTCTGGAGTACAGCATTGTATGGTAGTGAAACATGGACTGTGGGAAAACCGGAACAGAAGAAAATCGAAGCGTTTGAGATGTGGTGCTGTAGACGAATGTTGAAAATTAGGTGGACTGATAAGGTAAGGAATGAGGAGATTCTACGCAGAATCGGAGAGGAAAGGAATATGTGGAAAACACTGATAAGGAGAAGGGACAGGATGATAGGACATCTGCTAAGACATGAGGGAATGACTTCCATGGTACTAGAGGGAGCTGTAGAGGGCAAAAACTGTAGAGGAAGACAGAGATTGGAATACGTCAAGCAAATAATTGAGGACGTAGGTTGCAAGTGCTACTCTGAGATGAAGAGGTTAGCACAGGAAAGGAATTCGTGGCGGGCCGCATCAAACCAGTCAGTAGACTGATGACCAAAAAAAAAAAAAAAAAAAATGACCAAAAAAAAAAAACCTCCCCCTTGGCAGTTCCCTCCCGGAGATCCGAATGGGGGACTATTCCGGAATCTTTTGCCAATGGAGAATTGTCTACTGTCAGTGTGCATTAGTTAGCTTTCCTTTCTGAGAATGAGTTAGGTTGCGCGCTGTACTGACAACTGCTACAGCAGTCAATCAAAAAAGATTGACAGAAATAAACAATACCAATTGTCTCAGTGATTCATTAGTTGCAGCAATTACTGCGCCCTGCACTCTCACTGGGCGACACCACATCAGTGGATGTTGATTCATCTGTAGCAGTTTTCAGAAAATGGTTCAAATGGCTCTAAGCACTATGGGACTTAACATCTGAGGCCATCAGTCCCCTAGACTTAGAACTACTTAAACCTGACTAACCTAAGGACATCACACACATCCATGCCCGAGGCAGGGTTCGAACCTGCGACCGTAGCAACAGCGCGGTTCCGGACTGAAGAGCCTAGAACCGCTCGGCCACTGCCGCCTGCTGTAGCCGTTTTCGATCGTTCCAACTTTCCGTTTGTATGCGACAGAGTCTGTTTCACAGAATTCCGCGAGAAGTTTCAGCACCATAGTATGGGTAGTGCGTTGTCTTGGTAATGTGGTTGAAATCCTCTGGGATAGCATGGGTGTTCCTCTCTCTTAGTATCAGGACGATCTCAGTACACTCGGCTTGTCGCCAGCAAAGAAGAAACATCAGCCATAACTCGAGAATGAATGAAGCTATATTCAAATGAAAGACACCACTTTTTTTCTTGTAACATTCTGTAAATATTTGGTACGTCACTTTACACACTTTCCATTTGAAAATTACAACTTACATCCAAGATTAAGTCTTCCATAATGGGTGCTATGTTGATACCCTCTCACATTTTAGATTATGTGACTTTAAACTTCCGTTTATCCAGCTGTGTTTTCGCTTTAGAAGGGTAGTGAGCTAAAACATTATGGCCATTTGCTTAATAATGCGCTGTTTCAGCTTTCAGCGGTATTTGTCATAGCATGGATTCGACAAGTTTCCAGACATATATGTGGCACCAAATGTTTTCATAAGTCTCGTAAGCTGCAGGCCAGTGGTTTGTGGACGTTGAGATGATGCGTGATACTGTACGAGATGTGTTCCAACGGATCTATCTATCTATCTATCGCTTGCGCCATATCCCGCGGTGACGCAGGATTGGCCATGGTTAAACGGATTTGGCATGTTAATGGTAAGGGGTGGCCGGATGCCTTTCTGCCCGCCAACCTGTACCACCCAGGACGGAATTAGTGTACCCAGAATGTCCGTGTCTAGTGTAAATCGTGAAATACTGCTAACGTTGAAACGTCCCCTTAGAAAAATTTATACATGACTGTGCTTAAAACTGACACACAATATTTTTAGCGCAACGCAATCTGACTTTCAATAATCCCTACAAAAGAATGGCCCTGACTAACATTAACCTATACCTTTCACAAATCATTTACCTCACAAAAATCTTCGTTACTCGAACTACTGCAATACAGCAAGCGCCACTACTGCCAGCTAAATAAAAGATTCAAACTACGGAAGGCACTAACTACTGATAGGCATAGTTAGCAAATGAAAGATTTTAATAGAGAACAAACAATGTATTTACCTTAATAGTGTTGAAAAATCATAATATACATAGGAGTTCATGACATCAAGTCTTAAAAATTTCCAAACTCCCCCATTTCTCTCCCGACATCCACCACTGCTGGCGGCTCACCTCCAACTGCGCAACGCTACGCGCTGTTAACAGCCCAGCTGCCCAACACTACAATGGCAGACAACAATGCAAACTAGCCACAGCCTGCACACAGCACAGCCAGTGATTCTCACACAGACCACTACATAACGTTGCCAATAAGAAAACATAAACAGCCTACTTACAACGTATTTTCAAATGTCTGTGATGCGTGTAACTGAGGCGGAACGTGGGGACCAGCCCGGTATTCACCTATCGGGATGTGGAAAACCGCCTAAAAACCACACCCAGGCTGGCCAGCACACCGGCCCTCGTCGTTAATCCGCTGGGCGGATTTGGTCCGGGGCCGGCGCGCCTATTCGAGTCCCGAGCCCAGGAAGCAGCGCGTTAGTGCACTCGGCTACCCTGGCGGGTTAGAGGTGTTCCAACGCATGTGGTGGCCAAAACATCAGTACGAATGCAATGTCGTGCTCTTCAAACCATGATCGACCTTTCTGGCGTAGGGACACTGACAGTTATCCCAGTGCAAGATGCCATCGTCGTCAAGGAAGACATCATGCGTGAAGGCATGCAGGGTGTTTGCACTAATGTTCAAGTACTCCACAGCCTTCATTGTGCTTTTTATTACTAGCACATCCCATAGGGACCCAGATGAATGTCCCCAGTACGTTCTGAGTTGCCAATCGACTAGGCAATGGTGAATCTGAACACAATCATCAGCCTGGTGTAGTAACAAAAGTGATTTATTCGATCATTTGAACTGGTCCATTGTCCAGTCTTGATGACCTGTGCCAGTTGGAATCTGTGCAGTTGTAATTGATGATGTCATTGGACCAGTATGGAACACATAGGGATCACCTGATGTGGTGCCCATGTTCATGTGCGCTGAATGGTGTACTCCAGAATACTTGTGCCTGCACTCTATTGTACTCTATCCTCAGATCCGCCACACATCACACCTGTCACGCTTTACAGAACAGGTAAGTCACCAATCTTCCCAATGGGTGAGTTCACCATCCTTTGACCACTACTATAGATGCTCATGACATTGGCCTTTTCCGAGATAATCGTTTCCAGTTTACCATTCTTACTACGACACATGCATGGAGTGTCACAATGTGGGATTCAAATTCGAGACAGGCAGTGGTCTGGGTTATCAGTGTAATATGGCTCGGCTCCTCAAAGTTATCACAAAAATACAGGATGCACCATTTCCAGAACGACCCTTGCACACTGAGGAAGATAGGCTCTGTTTCCTGTATAGTCTGGTGAGAGCAGGAGGCATATGAGTGTTGATGGTGTGTGTGTTGTGTTGCAGCGGGCTGCTCGGTGGACGTGTGGCGCGTGAAGAGCCGACACGAGCCGGTGTTGGCGGTGGGTGGCGCATTGGCGCTGCCGGATCGCGAGACAGGACAGCTGCTGCTGCCCAGTGGTGGTGTCGTGCTAGCCGGCTGTCCCGGGGCCGGCAACAGCCTTAAGTTGGACAAAGGACTCCCCCACGTCAACGCCTCCTGCACGTCGACCGGCTCCCTACAGGTACTATACTGCTCTATCTGCTGGTGCCACACCGCTGCCTATTCAACAACTGACTGAGCAAGGTGGCGCAGTGGTTAGCACCCTGGAGTCACACTCAGGAGGACGACAGTTCAAATATCCGCCAACTATCCAGATTTAGGTTTTCCATGATTTTCCCGAATCACTCGAGGCAAATGTTAGAATGGTTCCTTTCACAGGGTCATGGCTGATATCCTTCCTCATCCTTTCTTAACCCGAGCTTTTGCTTCGTCTCTAATGGCAGCGCCGTCTGTAGAATGTTAAAAATCCAATCTTTCTTCCTTCCTTCCTTCCCACACTGTGCAATGTACACGTGTGTCAGATGGCTTCAAAAAGGGTGAAGCAATCATAAACAGGAAAGTTTCTTTGTACACTAAAGTATTTTATTATACATCATTGTATCGGAGATGGTATGCCCTTGTCTTCCTCCAGCTTTCAAAAAATGGCTCTGAGCACTATGGGACTCAACTGCTGAGGTCATTAGTCCCCTAGAACTTAGAACTAGTTAAACCTAACTAACCTCAGGACATCACAAACACCCATGCCCGAGGCAGGATTCGAACCTGCGACCGTGGCGGTCTTGCGGTTCCAGACTGCAGCGCCTTTAACCGCACGGCCACTTCGGCCGGCCCTCCAGCTTTGGTCTGACTTACCCTGCGATTTATAGGAGCACCTGCAGATTAATGAGGACTCTTAATCATCTTGCACATGGACATTTTTCACATTAGCAAACATGTGGGATATGAAATGGAGTGACCACATTGGCTCAACTGTAGGTAATGCCGTAGACAGACGTCGGCTCATTGCCAGGCTACTGGCAAAATGGTGTCAAAGAAGACCACTCGCAATAAGACGTTGGTACTTAGGGAAAGGCATATTTTGGTGTGGATTGGGCCTTACTCAGTTGCCGTTGGTTGCTCAGTTTTTCTTCTTCTTCTTTTTTTTTTTTTTAATTGCGTACACTTTATTTGGAACGAATTGCATATAAGGTTGGCAATAAGGAACAATTATCAATTTTGATTGTTAAGACAATATCTAATTAAAATTCTTTAGACAAATTGCGTTCACAGCTGAAGGCCTCATTGACCAGAAATTCAAATTATTTGTCAGCTGAAGGCCTCAATAGTAATAACCCAAAAAACAATTTGACGGCTGAAGGCCAAGATAGCAAATTCTTACTAAAATATTATAAAAAAGGACGATCATATTAAGAGAGAATATCAAATTAAAAATTTTTAAGACAAATTGCATTCACAGCTGAAGGTCTTATTGACAATCGTCACAATCTGACCAAATCAAGAGAGAAGTGGGCCTCAGACAGAGCTCCAAAGATCGACCTGGGAAAGTCGCTCAACTTCGTAAACGATGGGACAGGCAGCCAAGAGTTGTATTCACTTAACCAGATGGCAACTCAAACTAGTGACAGTTTAAACGCCTCGAACACTCTTGCAACTTCTATCTAATGTCTGATATCCATCACAATGACGGAATAACCCAGGCAAAGCGGAATCGGCGGACAGCACGGTGTGTTCTGAATCCAGTGCTTAGAACATCCAGAAGCAGAAGGATCCACTACGACCAAAGTAGTCCAAAAGAAACAAATATCCGAACCAGAATCAAGTTGGCTGTCTAACTACACACCTTACTGGACAGCAGTGGCGAAGCAAGGAAAGGTACACTGCCGCGAAAATAAGCTAACCTCCAGGGCAGGTAACTGGGGCGCTAGCGGCCACTAGGCAGAAAAATACCACTGGTCGAACTTCATCAATAAACACAAGGAATTCAATGATTAATAATAAAAGGTGGACGACAGCTAATTAATTTCCACTCTTTGCTCTTCGTCTCAGTGACCCTGCGAGTAGCAACGCGCGAACAAACAGCATGACCTCAAAATAGTGGAGGTTTCACTATTAGGTTAATGTTCACTCAACTCAAAGGTCCTGGGTCCGGTGGACTACGAGGTTGTGGCCCTCGGAACTACAGCCCGTCGATCCGGCAGTGCCTGCGTGCCGCCAGCAGTCCCAGCATGTCCTCGCGCTGCCGAACCTCACTGCTGCTCCGTAGAGGAGGAGATTAGTGTTTAACGTCCCGTCGACAACGAGGTCATTAGAGACGAAGCGCAAGCTCGGGTGAGGGAAGGATGGGGAAGGAAATCGGCCGTGCTCTTTCAATGGAACCATCCCGGCATTTGCCTGAAGCGATTTAGGGAAATCACGGAAAACCTAAATCAGGACGGCCGGAGACGGGATTGAACCGTCGTCCTCCCGAATGCGAGTCCAGTGTGCTAACCACTGCGCCACCTCGCTCGGCGCTGCTCCGTCCCAACCCAACTACCAACACACCCGACCCAGAAAATACTTGACGTCCTTCCAAAGATAGTACCATGGTACTACATATGGATAAACGGTGCTGCTGCCACTCGCAGACACACACAACGCTAGCAAACGTAGCGGTGCCAGTAAACACAAGAAGAAAACGAGACGCCACTATCCCTATTACATGATGCCAGCCTACCAACGGCACCAACGAGAGCTGCACACGGCTCCCACAAATCACTTGTGCATCCAATTTAAAATACTGTTCTAATGGGTGCAATACCATGTAAATAGGTCTAACAGGGGATAATGGACATACGGTGTCTGATCAGAACCATCCAGACACTCCCATGTAATGCGCTATTGACAACTAGATGTCACGTGAGTTGGACCCACCAGTATAAAAGGAAGCAATGAGAATTATGTTGTCAGTAGAGAGGCAGTCAGGAGAACTCGGTGAATTCGAACGTGGACTAGTCATTGGCTGGCACGTGAGTAACAAATGCCTCTGGAACATTTCAACCCTTTTAAAACTGCCCAAGTCGACTGTTGGCGATGTGATTCCGAAATGTAGGCACGAAGAAAAAAATACCCAATTAAACGAAGACCAGGCACATCTTACGTACTGACGAACAGGGGCCATCGAGCATTGTGGAAGGTGGTTGTAACAAATTTCTTGAAATAAGCAGAGAGAGTCTCTTGTGAGTTTCAGAGTGTTACCAGCAGTCCAGTATAATATAATAAAATAATGGAATAGATGATAATAAAATGTTGAAATGCGTGGCTTTTTAAAAATGTATTGAATTAATGAGATTAACTTTTCGGCATGAATGACAAGCACAATAAGCTGAGCTATGCCTGGAAATAAGTTCGTATTAGTTCATATTATTTTGCAGGGCGAAGTAGTTTCTTTCTCCGCTGTAGATTTGTGCTTACCATTCTTTATAATGCTACTTTTGGTCGCCGTGTTCACCTTTGAAGTCTTGACCGTGTTCCCATTAAGCTTATCGGATCTTCGTAATTTTCCAAAGTACACAGGTGGGCTTCAGTTCTTGTAATTATTGTACTATTTGAAATAACAACGCACACGACCTTTCTGTTAATAAAACAATACTGTATTTTTCGAAACGGTGCACATATGAAATACATACTCCTCATTTATTCATAGCGACCCCAAAATGGCGGTCTACGATTACTCGCTAAAAATGGCGTGCTTCTCACTCGTTCACTAGCTGAGCGCGAATCCTTCCTTCCTCCTACTAGTACCAGAAAAATCCTCTGTTTTTTAACAACTGAAAGTCATAAAATACATGACGGTAGGCATAGGCATAGGCTCTATGATGGGCTACCGCTTCATCTTCTCTCTTTGCCTTTAAAGAAGACGAAAACATAAAGAAAATGCAAAAGGTTTATCACACCAGCTAGCTCAGTGACTGTGCGTTGAAAATTAAAAGAATAGGGTACAATATTTGGGGAGCTCATCCTAAGCCACACCTTTCTGTAGTCGGTGCTAAGTGAGGCTTGAAGTGGTCATTGGTCCCTTAGTTCTTTGTTTGTCAAGCCAGGAATAGTCCCCAGAGAGAAAGAACACAAAAGACAAATCCCAAAGGACTCGACTGTATCTGAGAATAGAGATAACCAAGAGATAGAAGCAAGTTGAAGTGAGAGCATTGTAAAAGGGTGAAGCTGGGAATGGATGGATGGATGGACTGATTGATTGATGAGGTTAAAGGGACCAAATACTATATGGTCATTGGTCCCTTAGTTCTTTGTTTGTCAAGCCAGGAATAGTCCCCAGAGAGGAAGGACACAAAAGACAAATCCCAAAGGACTCGACTGTATCTGAGAATAGAGATAACCAAGAGATAGAAGCAAATTGAAGTGAGAGCTTTGTAAAAAGGTGAAGTTGGGAATGGATGGATGGATGGACTGATTGACTGATGAGGTTAAAGGGACCAAACTACTATATGGTCATTGGTCCCTTAGTTCTTTGTTTGTTAAGTCAGGAATAGTCCCAAGAGAGGGAGGACACAAAAGACAAATGCCAATGGACTCGACTGTATCTGAGAATAGAGAGAACCAAGAGGTAGAAGCAAGTTGAAGTGAGAGAATTGTAAACTGGTGAAGGTGGGAATGTTGTCCAGCCCAGAAGGCAGATGGAGTTCCCCAGGACATGTTATGCGACCAGTGCATTGGGCCAGTGTTTCTATACCCTCCATTACCACAACAAAACTAGCAACATGAACAAGATAAAATATCAGGAGAGAGAACAGTGATGATGAGTCTGTCAACCAACGATAGATGTAAAAGAATAAGAAGAATTAAAAAGGTGTGAAAGACAAAATTAATCACACTATACCCTGTGACCATCAGAGGGAAGGGTTTGGCTTTGACGAATGCCTGTAGAACATTACCAGCTGTCATGCATGGCGCCAACAATGCAGTAAGGAGGATGTGGTCTTTTGGTATGATGATGCTTTTCATGGTTAGAGTGTGGCCTCATTATTGCGCTTAAGAAAACACCTAAATGCGAAAGGATATGAACAAAATTTACAGAATTGTGTTCTGCGTACAATAGAGTAACTGTCTGGAGACGTCCTGCATTACTAGCTCCTCTGGTCTTGGGGGAAGAAGGGCTGCCATTCTTCTCCTGATATTGAGATAACTCACCGAAAGTGTTCCAGCACTGTCAGTGGTTCACAAAGGAGTTCAATATCTAACAATAAAAAATTTTTATGATTTTCCCAATAACATAAAATGTCTAACAGGTAGCGAAGGAAATTTAATCTAAAATCATTTCTCCTCGACAGCTCCTTCTATTCCATTGACGGATTTCTACTTAAAACTGGTAACAACAACCAAACTTGTTTTTAAGTGTAGTTTTATGAGTAGGAACAAAATTATAATGTGTTCATTAACTTTAACACTAATTAATAATATACACTCCTGGAAATTGAAATAAGAACACCGTGAATTCATTGTCCCAGGAAGGGGAAACTTTATTGACGCATTCCTGGAGTCAGATACATCACATGATCACACTGACAGAACCACAGGCACATAGACACAGGCAACAGAGTATGCACAATGTCGGCACTAGTACAGTGTATATCCACCTTTCGCAGCAAACATGCTCAATGGGGGACAGATCCGGAGATCTTGCTGGCCAGGGTAGTTGACTTACACCTTCTAGAGCACGTTGGGTGGCACGGGATACATGCGGACGTGCATTGTCCTGTTGGAACAGCAAGTTCCCTTGCCAGTCTAGGAATAGTAGAACGATGGGTTCGATGACGGTTTGGATGTACCGTGCACTATTCAGTGTCCCCTCGACGATCACCAGTGGTGTACGGCCAGTGTAGGAGATCGCTCCCCACACCATGATGCCGGGTGTTGGCCCTGTGTGCCTCGGTCGTATGCAGTCCTGATTGTGGCGCTCACCTGCACGGCGCCAAACACGCATACGACCATCATTGGCACCAAGGCAGAAGCGACTCTCATCGCTGAAGACGACACGTCTGCATTCGTCCCTCCATTCACGCCTGTCGCGACACCACTGGAGGTGGGCTGCACGATGTTGGGGCGTGAGCGGAAGACGGCCTAACGGTGTGCGGGACCGTAGCCCAGCTTCATGGAGACGGTTGCGAATGGTCCTCGCCGATACCCCAGGAGCAACAGTGTCCCTAATTTGCTGGGAAGTGGCGGTGCGGTCCCCTACGGCACTGCGTAGGATCCTACGGTCTTGGCGTGCATCCGTGCGTCGCTGCGGTCCGGTCCCAGGTCGACGGGCACGTGCACCTTCCGCCGACCACTGGCGACAACATCGATGTACTGTGGAGACCTCACGCCCCAAGTGTTGAGCAATTCGGCGGTACGTCCACCCGGCCTCCCGCATGCCCACTATACGCCCTCGCTCAAAGTCCGTCAACTGCACATACGGTTCACGTCCACGCTGTCGCGGCATGCTACCAGTGTTAAAGACTGCGATGGAGCCAACACCGCGGTTCCTGGTGTGTCCGCTGTGCCGTGCGTGTGATCATTGCTTGTACAGCCCTCTCGCAGTGTCCGGAGCAAGTATGGTGGGTCTGACACACCGGTGTCAATGTGTTCTTTTTTCCATTTCCAGGAGTGTATATCCTGTAAACATCATTTCGATAAAAGAATCGCTTAAATGATCTGCGGAACATGTAACTAACTATCGCCCATTTTGAAAGATTCATGGTTGATTACAAGTGCTGAACTGTCACTTATGTTCAATTCATACGTAACGTTATCTGTTCTGGCATGCCGATCATCATGAATCATTTGCTCCTCTGTTTCGATGTTCTTTCGAAGTCAACTGTGTACCAGAAGGCACTTCGTTGGATATAGATGCATGTCCAGTTTTAAAGAGAGTTATCCACTTGTAAATTTTTATTTCACGAAGACAGCGTTCACTACACTGCAGCTGCGTTCTGCAAATAATTTCTGCATCTTTAGCCCCTTCAGAGTACCGGTACATAAAATGAATCACGTCCTTCATCTCTTCTTTAGTGCATATGGAGCATGGGGCACTTAAAATTAAATGCAATGAACTTTCTTCGAACAGACCTTTTTTTTTCTTTATTGAATTTCAATTCCCCCCGAAGGGGGCGGGCTGGCAGCAGCTTAGTATGCCGCTCTTCAGCCTACAGACTTTGTTAAAAAGATGAAGAGAATAAATAATAAAAACAGGCGATAAAATCGGAGACTTAAAAACATGGCGAAAAAAAATCGTGGAACTTAAAACAAAGAACAGAGGGATGATGATGCTAATAAAATACATACGAAGCAGACAGGTAAAACAATAGACAGACAATTAAAAAAACACGGCGACAGTCTGGTTTCTGTTCGCAAAAGACATAAAATTCACACCCAGCGACAGCATGGTTTCTGTTTGCAACACGAGAAAGACGAACAACACTGAACAGTCACTGGGACACTGCACTAAAATGTTGGCAAATGTGACATACCACAGCCAAGAGCAGGTGGGGGGGCAACTGGACAGATGATGGGAAAATAAAAAAAGTGGGAAGGAGAGGAAAAGCGAAGGGGGGGAGGCGGGAAACGAGCTGGTGGACGATTAGGACCCATAAGAGGGGTGGGGGGGGGGTGCTGGGCAGATGCGACAGGGAGTGGGGAAGGCAAAGAGAGGGAATACGAAAGGACTCGGGGGGGGGGGGGGGAGAAGGGAGGTAGGGAGAGGTTTGGTGGGGAGAAAACAAGATGGAAGGGGGAGAAGAGGGAGCCCAGGGAAAGGACGGAGGAAAGGAGGGGGGGGTGGGGATCAGAGTTGATAGGAGGGATAGATGGAGGGAGAGAGGGCATCATCCAGGAGGGGGAGTTGATGGAAGCCACCTTGGGAAAGGAGATGAAGGGTGTAGAGATGGAGGGTAGGGGGGGGGGACAATAGTGAAGGTGTGGCAGGGGGCAGGGATGGGAGAGGAGTGGAGCAACCAGGGGGTGAGGGGTATCAGGGCGGCGGGAGGTGTAGAGTATGCAGATATGTTCGAGGAACAGGAGCAGATGGGGGAAAGGAATGAGGTCATAGAGGATCCGCATGGGGGACGGGAGGCGTATATGGAAGGCGAGGCAGAGTGCATGAAGCTCAAGGATGTGGAGGGACTTACAGAATTGGGGGGGAGGGCAGATATCCAGGCAGGACTGGGGTAACAGAGGATGGGATGGATTAAGGATTTGTAGGTGTGGAGGATGGTAGAAGGGTGCAACTCCCATGTCCGGCCAGAGAGGAGTTTGAGAAGTCAGAGGCGATTGTGGGCTTTGGATTAGATGGAGCGGAGATGGGGGATACAGATGAGGTGACGGTCAATGTTGAGGCGAAGGTAGGTGAGGGTGGAGGTGAGGCAGACAGGACGGGCACAGACAGCAAGGGAGAAATCCAGGAGCCGGAAGGAGCGAGTGGTACGACCTACAATGATTGCCTGGGTTTTGGAAGGATTGATTTTCAGGGGCCACTTGTTACACCATGCGGCAAAAAGGTCAAGGTGATTCTGGAGAAGGCGTTGGAACTGTTGGAGGGTAGGAGCGAGGGCGAGGAATGCAGTGTCACCGGCATATTGCAAGAGGTGTACTGGAGGGGGGGGAGGGGTTGGGGCATATCTGCCGTGTACAGGATGTAGAGGAAAGGGGATAGGACAGAGCCTGGGGCACACCTGCAGAGGGGTAGAAGGTGTGGGAATTGGCATTATGGCGGGACAGGAAGGAGGCCATCAGACGGATGTAGTTGACAGGAAGGGCGTAGGTGTGGAGTTTAAACAGGAGAACGGGATGCCAGACATGGTCGTAGGCCTTTTTGAGGTCAAGGGAGACAAAAATGGTGGAGCGATGGGAGTTAAGCTGGAGGGAGAGGAGATGAGTGAGGCGGAGGAGTTGGTCATTGGCAGAGAAGGAAGGTCGAAAGCCACATTGGGTGTTGGGGAGGAGGTGGTTTTGGCGGAGGTGGTGATGGATGCGCTGGGAAAGAATGGATTCCAAGAGCTTACTGAACACCGATGTGAGACACATAGGACAATAGGAAGAGGCATCAGATGGATTCTTGTTGGGTTTGGAGAACATCAGGATACGGGAGGTTTTCTACAGGTCGGGATCAACAGATCTTTTCATTTAACCTACGTATGTAACGCACAGAAACAATCGCAAGGTTAACGCATTTCATTGTTAGGTGAGTGCTGTCAATCCATGGAGAAGAAAAAAGAGCTGCTTCTACAAATTGACTTGGCCTCTTAATCAGTGTTACTTATAACCTGACATCAATAATAGAGACCGGGCCAAATATCTCACGAAATATAAGCATCAAAGGAAAAAACTACAAAGAACGAAACTCGTCTAGGTTGAAGGGGGAACCAGATGGCGGTATGATTGGCCCGCTAGATGGCGCTGCCATAGGTCAAACGGATATCAACTGCGTTTTTTAAATAGGAACCGCCATTTTTATTACATATTCGTGTAGTACGTAAAGAATTATGAATGTTTTAGTTGGACCACTTTTTTCGCTTTGTGATAGATGGCGCTGTAATAGTGACAAACGTATAAGTACGTGGTATCACGTAACATTCCGCCAGTGCGGACGGTATTTGCTTCCTGATATATTACCCGTGTTAAAATGGAGCGTTTACCAATTGCGGAAAAGGTCGATATCGTGTTGATATATTGCTATTGTGATCAATATGCCCAACGGGCGTGTGCTATGTATGCTGCTCGGTATCCTGGACGACATCATCCAAGTAGACATGCAACAAATGATGTTGCTCTACCAAGTAGGTGTTTTAGCTGCTGTCGCGGCTAATCTGCAGAGAAATTGCGCGAGGTCGGGAATCTCAATAATGACGGTGTTGAGAATGCTACATTAACATCGATTGCACCCATACCACATTTCTATGCACCAGGAATTGCATGGCGACGACTTGGAACGTCGTGTACAGCTCTGCCACTGGGCACAAGATAAATTACGGGACGATGACAGATTTTTTGCACTCGTTCTGTTTAGCGACGAAGCGTAATTCACCAACAGCGGTAACGTAAACCGGCATAATATGCACTATTGGGCAATGGAAAATCCACAATGGCTGCGACAAGTTGATCATCAGCGACCTTGGCAGGTTAATGCATGGTGTGGCATTATGCGAGGAAGGATAATCTGTCACAAAGCGAAAAAAGTGGTCCAACTAAAACATTCATGTTTCTTTACGTACTACACGAATATGTAATAAAAATGGGGGTTCCTATTTTAAAAAAACGCAGTTGATATCCATTTGACCTATGGCAACACTATCTAGCGGGCCAACCATAGCGCCATCTGGCTTCCCCCTTCAAGCTAGACGAGTTTCGTTCTTCGTAGTTTTTTCGTTTGACACTTATTTCGTGAGATATTTGGCCTGGTCACGATCAATGGACCGCCCTACACATAGTGAATCACCTAAAACTTGCACCGCAAATATTACTGAAATGGAAAGTGCTATTGATGTGTGGCTCTCACAAATTGACTGGTAATTAGGGGCTTATATTGTTAACCACTCAGCTGATTGTAATAAGTGAATTTTTGTACAAGTATACACTTTTATAAAATGGAACAATGCATACTGACATTAAAGAACTGAAAACAGGGTAAATTAGAATGTTATCTGTGTTCGTTGCAGGATGCTAGTGCGAGTCGTTTACGAAATATCATATTTGGAAAAGTTCGCACAACGGCACTTGTACAATGCCAGTTCAAAAAAAAAATGACTCTGAGCACTATGGGACTTAACATCTTAGGTCATCAGTCCCCTAGAACTTAGAACTAGTTAAACCTAACTAACCTAAGGACATCACACACATCCATGCCTCTAACTAACCTAAGGACATCACACACATCCATGCCCGAGGCAGGATTCGAACCTGTGACCGTAGCAGTCGCGCGGTTCCGGACTGCGCGCCTAGAACCGCGAGACCACCGCGGCCAGCGTGTACAATACCAGTGACAGAACATTCTACAGAACAACACAAGTCCATACACAAGTTATCTGGATTCTGGCCATTAACGAGACAATTGACCATCACAGTTTGTGTTAGAAATGACCACCGAAAGCGGCAGTACACGCTTCCAGTCTGGAATGGAACGATTGCTGCACACGTGCTAACATCTCAGCAGAGATATCCGAGCAGGCAGCACATCATCGGGTGTGGTTGGTATGTCCTTGTAGACAGCGTCTCTCAGCTTTCTCAACAAAAAAAGTCTGCAGGCGTTAAATAGTCTTTAAAGTTTCTCCACAAAAATCGTCTACAAGCTTCAAATCTGGGGAACGGTTCGACCAAAGTACAGATCTTTTACGTCCAATTCAACGATTTGGAAACGTTTCGTGAAGACATGCTGAAGTACTTCGTGCACTATGAGGTGGACAGCCATTATATTGGTATCAAAGTTTCCTCCTAGTTGCTAGTATTCTAGCATCAGTGGGAGATGGTCCTTTAGGAGGTTGTGCGCGCTCAGTGTTAAGTCTATGAAAATGGAGCCTGTGAGGTGATGGTTCACTATCCCGTGTACAATCCACGGACGCTGATGTTCCACCTGATGGGGCCAGTGGGGATTGTCAGCAGTCCAATAGTATGTGTTTCGGTTGTTTACATGGCCAAGATTGGGAAATGTGGCCTCATAATCTCTTCCGTGTAGCTTTGACGGAGTGATATGTGACAAGGATGGAACCTATCTCGACGGTGAATGTGTAGGAAACTTACCTGACTCATGCCGCTTCTTCATGCGACAGCGCGGGAACTAACGTGCGGATCAACTGCTAGAGCGTTAATTTCCCCCTCTTCTGTCCTCACGTTTCCTTGTGTCACATAGTTTAGGTGCTACCCTACCACTATTCTGTGACTGGTTGAAGAGGCTGATTAATAGTTACCGAGATGGTTGACGTCTGTTAGGATATCTTGCCGCATACGCTGTTCAAGAACGAACTGCATTCTTCATACGGTGTCCATACATCATGAGCATGTCGGCTTTTTCTACAGTTGTAAGTCCCATTTCCACTCACTACCTACTGCCTGGACTGTTACACACTAACTGACTAGCAAGTCGCACTACACTCAAGGAACACACAGGGAAACTTTAAGCACACATGACTACATCGTACCTAGCAACTACGCATGTTGAATGGCATAAACAAGCATAGGAGTGGAAATTTTTAAAAATACGACATCTCGTAAACGACTCGCATTAGAATCTTGCAACAAACGCCACTGACATTCTAATGTACCCTGCTTTTAATTTGATAATATCAGTATGGGTTGTCCCATTTAAAAAGTTTAAGTTTGCAGAAAAGTACCCTTTATATTATTACAGTCTGTTGATTGGCTAACAGTACGAGCCTCTGACTACCAAACCATTCTGTAAAAACCGCACATCAATAGCACTTTCCATTTCTGCAATATCTGTGGCACAAGTTTTAGGTGATTCACACTGCATATATGCCATACCATAGAATACAGACGGTGCGTAAATCTCACCACCGCGGGAAGCACATTCCCAATTAATGTACAGCCAACAACAAATATTAACAAACGGCTTTCACGGGTATGAACGTACGGCAGGGGGCTCACGAAAGTAAATACAGGGTGTACATGAAGTCCGGGAACATTTTCAATTATTTATTGCACAAGAACTAAACACTGTGTCGATGTCATACATATTGCATTTTGTAGAGAAACTCTCAAACTTTTATTTTACAAACATTCGATATGCGAACCATGCATGAGTGACCCAGCAGACGTCAACACGGTAATCGAATTCTTGCCATACCCGATCCAGCATGTCATCGTCGACTGTGACAGTCCTTTCCCGTATTCTCTCCCGGAGTTCTGCTACATCACATGATAGAGGCGGTACAGACACCAGATCTTTAATTTGTCCCCACAGAAAAAAGTCACACGGAGTGAGATGTGGTGATCGGGGAGGCCATTTCACGAAACAGCTCGCTCCGCCCCTGAACTGGCCATGTTTGCGACTAGCGCTGACTATCCGCAAATTACCAAACTACGCTACGATAATGTGTAATAAAATCCTCGGATATTGTAATTAACATTTTATTTTCAGTGTAACTTGAACATGACCTTTTGCATTTTACTACAGTAGACGAAAGGGCATACATATTCACCGTTAAAGAAATACACTCCTGGAAATTGAAATAAGAACACCGTGAATTCATTGTCCCAGGAAGGGGAAACTTTAGTGACACATTCCTGGGGTCAGATACATCACATGATCACACTGACAGAATCACAGGCACATAGACACAGGCAACAGAGCATGCACAACGTCGGCACTAGTACAGTGTATATCCACCTTTCGCAGCAATGCAGGCTGCTATTCTCCCATGGAGACGATCGTTGAGATGCTGGACGTAGTCCTGTGGAACGGCTTGCCATGCCATTTCCACCTGGCGCCTCAGTTGGACCAGCGTTCGTGCTGGACGTGCAGACCGCGTGAGACGACGCTTCATCCAGTCCCAAACATGCTCAATGGGGGACAGATCCGGAGATCTTGCTGGCCAGGGTAGTTGAGTTACACCTTCTAGAGCACGTTGGGTGGCACGGGATACATGCGGACGTGCATTGTCCTGTTGGAACAGCAAGTTCCCTTGCCGGTCTAGGAATGGTAGAACGATGGGTTCGATGACGGTTTGGATGTACCGTGCACTATTCAGTGTCCCCTCGACGATCACCAGTGGTGTACGGCCAGTGTAGGAGATCGCTCCCCACACCATGATGCCGGGTGTTGGCCCTGTGTGCCTCGGTCGTATGCAGTCCTGATTGTGGCGCTCACCTGCACGGCGCCAAACACGCATACGACCATCATTGGCACCAAGGCAGAAGCGACTCTCATCGCTGAAGACGACACGTCTCCATTCGTCCCTCCATTCACGCCTGTCGCGACACCACTGGAGGCGGGCTGCACGATGTTGGGGCGTGAGCGGAAGACGGCCTAACGGTGTGCGGGACCGTAGCCCAGCTTCGTGGAGACGGTTGCGAATGGTCCTCGCCGATACCCCAGGAGCAACAGTGTCCCTAATTTGCTGGGAAGTGGCGGTGCGGTCCCCTACGGCACTGCGTAGGATCCTACGGTCTTGGCGTGCATCCGTGCGTCGCTGCGGTCCGGTCCCAGGTCGACGGGCACGTGCACCTTCCGCCGACCACTGGCGACAACATCGATGTACTGTGGAGACCTCACGCCCCACGTGTTGAGCAATTCGGCGGTACGTCCACCCGGCCTCCCGCATGCCCACTATACGCCCTCGCTCAAAGTCCGTCAGCTGCACATACGGTTCACGTCCACGCTGTCGCGGCATGCTACCAGTGTTAAAGACTGCGATGGAGCTCCGTATGCCACGGCAAAATGGCTGACACTGACGGCGGCGGTGCACAAATGCTGCGCAGCTAGCGCCATTCGACGGCCAACACCGCGGTTCCTGGTGTGTCCGCTGTGCCGTGCGTGTGATCATTGCTTGTACAGCCCTCTCGCAGTGTCCGGAGCAAGTATGGTGGGTCTGACACACCGGTGTCAATGTGTTCTTTTTTCCATTTCCAGGAGTGTATTTGAAAAATAAAATCATGCCATCGGTAACTTGTATTTTATCTTTTCCTTTTCACTATAGTAGACACAAAAGGCATAAATAGTCACCGTTAATATGTGAAAAATAAAATCATGTCATCGGCCCAATCAAAAGAAATGGTTTTCCTCATTGAGCCAGGCACTTTCCGTGAATGGTGTGTAGTGTGATAGCTATTAAATACTATACATATCTAATTAAGTGTCAATACACGTCATATATTTTATTTTTAGAGGTTTTTCGTTGGCACCTGAAACCGAATAATATGTTTTGGAAGGAGGCTAAAAGTAGAAGCGTCGTCTTCGCAGGTAACAAGCAAAAAAAGTCTGATTATCAAAACGCAAACTCTTAAAAAGCATATAATGAAATCAATATTTAGCTTTTGTTCATAGTAAATCATTTAGACTGAAAATTAAACAAAATTCGAGGTGGCTCATTGAAAGCAACCCACGCACGCTGCATCGCTTAACACCTAGTCTACGTTCGCAGAACGTGATTTTAAATTGTGAAAATAATAAAATGATGTGATCTTCTAGTACTTTCCAATGATGGCTGCAGAAATGTTATCACAAATACCATATTACTACGTCTTTACGGCGTCATTAATACTAGTCACCTACAAGAACATTGTGCAAAACTTATATTTTCACTGCCTTTTTGGGTCTTCGTAAAACAACTCGCCACTCAGATGACGAATTTTTGGCCACTTGGGGTACACTTAATGGGCGCTAGAATGCGCCTATTGTCAATATCCACAGAGAAATCAAGCCGTCCCATCGATGGAGTCAGCCCATGGATAGCAACCTTCTCCTACTTGACCATCAACTACACCTGTGCAATTTTACAGTTCATTGCAAGTGTCAGTAGTGGTCAGAACCGTGCTCTTTGTGTAGTTGTTGGTGGATTGTGTAACAGATAACTGAATTCGAACGTGGGCAAGTTGCTGGTGCCCTTACAGTAGGTGCTTCCGGAGCCAAGGCAACTGAAGTGTTTCGTGCTGCAAGAGGCACCGCATGGAGGTCTATACCTCATACAGGTAAAGCGGAAAACATCATCCGCTAAGTCACCATGTGGACGGTCACTGAAGAGGATCGTGACGAAAAATTAAAGAACGACACTTCAGAATTGAATGTCGCACTCTCGAACGTTGTCAGCACCAAAACAACACGAAGGTAGTTCCAAAACGAGGGAATTGCAAAGCGAGCTGGAATTCCAAAACTACTCATCAGTGATGCAAATGCTCGTAACAAAAAACGTGGCACCGAAGCTATAAAGCGTGGTCTATGGAGCAATGAGGGAAAGTCATTTGGTGGAATGAATCTTGTTTCACTCTGTGTCCGACCTGTGGCTGAGTTTACGTCCCACAAATGAAACATTGCGGGAGTTCGGTGGTGGTTTGGGCACCCATATCGCTTTATTCCATGGTTACTCTGCAAGGTCCCAACATTACCAAGGATCATACACCATTTTGAGTGATCGGGTCCATCCCATGGTACAGTGTTCGTTCCCTACTGTCTGCAGCTCGTGCTCTGGCGGTCGCGTTCTCGCTTCCCGGGCACGGGGTCCCGGGTTCGATTCCCGGGGTCAGAGATTTTCACCTGCCTCGAGATGACTAGGTGTTTGTGTTGTCCTCATCATTTCATCATCATACATGAAAGTGGCGACGCCGGCGGCTGTGTCCGAGCGGTTCTAGGCGCTTCAGCCCGGAACCGCGCTGCTGCTACGGTCGCAGGTTCGAATCCTGCCTCGGGCGTGGATGTGTATGATGTCCTTAGGTTAGTTAGGTTTAAGTCGTTCTAAGTGTATGGGACTGATGACCTCAGATTTTAAGTCCCATAGTGCTTAGAACAATTTGAACCTTTTTTTTTTTTTTTTTTTTTTTTTTTTTTTTTTTTAAGTGGCGAGATTGGACTGAGCAGAGGTAGGTAATTTGTACAGGTGCTGATAACCGCACTGTTGAACGCCCTACAAACCACACATCATCATCATCATCATCATCATCATCATCATCATCATCGTTCCGTACTGGTGAAACTGTGTTCCAAGACGAGAGGGTCCCCTTTCACACAGCTCGCATCTTCGAGGACTGGTTGTACGAGCAGGATGACGAATTGTAGCATCTCCCCTGGCCACCAAAGTCACCAGATCTCAGTATTATTGAGCCTTTGTGATCTACTTTGGAGAGAAGCGTGTATTATCACTCTCCATCTCCAGCATCGTTACCTGAACTTTTCATTGTTTTACAGGAAGAGTGGTGTAAGACACTCTTTAAAACCGTTTAGAACTTTGTATTTATCCATTCCGAGACGACTGGAAGGTGTTTTGAATGCGAACGATTTTCCTTCGCCGTAATAGACGTGTTTTTGGTATTTCCGTATTTTTGTCCAATACTCGTGTAGTGTTTTGGCGAAAACACAGAAAATCAAAATATGGCTGGCCAGACCGGAATTAAAAGCACCGTCCTCCTGAATGCAGGTCCAGCCTCTTAACCACCGCGAAAGCTTTGTCGGTGCACCCTTTGATTTGATTCCAAATATTCGGCTTCCCTTCACAACCAGTTCGGGTTGTTTACAAGATTTCAAATTATTTTGTTTTGTTTGCGAAAACCAAGGAGTCGCCGTTGTTTTCGTCGCAGATCAGTGACGCAAGCTATAAAACGAACAGCCGGCCGGTGTGGCCGTGCGGTTAAAGGCGCTTCAGTCTGAAACCGCGTGACCGCTACGGTCGCAGGTTCGAATCCTGCCTCGGGCATGGATGTGTGTAATGTCCTTAGGTTAGTTAGGTTTAATTAGTTCTAAGTTCTAGGCGACTAATGACCTCAGAAGTTAAGTTGCATAGTGCTCAGAGCCATTTGAACCATTTTTTTTATAAAACGAACACAGCTGCTCACAAGTGAGCATGACACACACGGTAATAAAACAAGAGTAACCTTGGGTGCGCGTCATATGTTTGCAGCAGGTGCCTGTGACCTGTTTACGTGACTGGCTCTTCCTATCGATGCAGGTAAGTTCCAAAAACGCTGAATTTTTTCACTTTCTTCTCTTTCTTTTGCCAGCACGGTCTTCAGTTAGATGAATGTATGACTAAACCCTATACATAGTTTTGTTTCTGGATCTTGTGCTCGCTATGAAATTAATGTATAACAGCAGCGTTTCTTCGAAAAGACTTCAGATTTCGCTGATTGTAGTGACTGAGAAGAGTTAATACGGTCAGCGCGTATGAAGCGACCCCAATGCTTAGATAGACACCATCTCTCTGTCTTCGGTATACATGCAAGAATCAAACAGAAACAAAGAAGAAATAAATCGAAAGTAGTGAGATTAGAATGCATCGACAGGCTGTGACCTTGTTCAAGGGCCCGGTTGACTTCCATATAAAATGATTTAGGGAAGCTGTCGAATACTCAATCGGGGTGTATACAGGTGGATTGGAGATATGTACACGTAGATTGGAATCCGGCTCCTCTCATATGAGTCTAGTTCTTATCCACTTCTCCGTCTCACTCATGCGTGAGGAAAGCCAACGACAAATAATGTATATTAAGATTGTTAGAATAAGCTCATCTGGGAGGACGACGGTTCAATCCCGCGTCCGGCCATCCTGATTTAGGTTTTCCGTGATTTCCCTAAATCACTCCAGGCAAATGCCGGGATGGTTCCTCTGAAAGGGCACGGCCGACTTCCTTCCCCATCCTTCCCTAATCCGATGAGACCGATAACCACGCTGTCTGGTCTCCTTCCCCAAACCAACCAACCAACCAACCAATAAGCTCATCTGTGTCTAAGATATGTTGCTTGCTACATAGCGTTGTGTCGTAAGAGCAAAAGGGCGAGATACTACGGTTGATATATCTCTGCTATCTTTTTTGTTCTCCCCATTACACAGAATCTGTGACGAAATTAACGACAATCGCCTAGGTAACTGTCAGTCTGACATAATTTCAATCTTTGTCCGTCCAAATGAGGCATCGTCCGAGTGAAGTGCCACCACGGTTGAGACACTGGACTTGCATTCCTATAGAGTGCAAGCGGGGTAATCGGAATAAGTCACGATCTCTGTTCTTACCAAATCTTCGCCCAATTCAGAACTTGTACTCCGTTTCCAGTAGCCCCGTCACTGATCGTTGATGAAGGAAGGCATGTCTGTCTCTTGGCATATGTACCATTCAGTCGCAGCTCGTTAAATTAATCGCAATACTGATTCTCTGGTCCCACCTCTCGAACAACTTCCCTTCAAAGGTGCTGCCTCCTTCTACATGGCAGTGCCGTCTGCAAACAACCTTACAATGCTGAGGTATGTAATGTTATTTATACAAAGTGAGTAGTATGTGAGGAAAAGTACGAGCGGCGATGGAAACGTTTATGTTTGAGGGCTTTGCTGCAGCGTACATGAAACTGTTGTGGCGTAGCAAGACAGCCACGCCACTGAAGTAGCCGAAAGGCACGCGTTTAGCAGGCAAGAGATAGGTCTGTAACAGGATACGTAATGAATGCTATAAAGAAAAGTACGTAGCTTCAGGAATACTTAACTTTAATCCATCCTTTTGGTACATCTGGAGATTGTGGCGATACAAGTGAGACTCTTTAGATACATGCAATGTTACTAATGGCGCCTTGCTAGGTCGTAGCCATGGACTTAGCTGAAGGCTATTCTAACTATCTGCTCGGCAAAGGAGCGAGGCTTCGTCAGTGTAGTCGCTAGCTACGTCGTCCGTACAACTGGGCGAGTGCTAGTCCGTATCTCGAGACCTGCCTTGTGGTGGCGCTCGGTCTGCGATCACACAGTGGCGACACGCGGGTCCGACATGTACTAATGGACCGCGGCCGATTTAAAGCTACCACCTAGCAAGTGTGGTGTCTGGCGGTGACACCACAGAAACATAGGACGATTCCGATGCAGGTATAAAAGCACTGAATGTAGGCGTGGAATTAATGTGGCATTCGCGTCTTTCCGACATGTGTACGTTAAATGCGAAAACCGGCGCTGCTAGGTCCGTCAGGGTAGGCTGCGACCTCTCCTGACGTATGGCTTCTCTCCAAGCCAGACTGCGTCGGACTCCTCTCAACAACTGTTTGCTCGCTAGCACTCGCGATAATACAGTGTGTTTATAAACGAATATCGCGGTTTTAACGCTTTATAATATTTATTTCATTAAACTTACAGTTATAAATGATATGTCAAATGAAAGAGCAGCTCAAACAGTTGTGTTTGGCACCAGCGCGCTGCCGCTGTCGCTATATTGACGGGACTGCCTTGGCCCGAGGTGTAGGAGTTTAAGCTTGACTAAGCTATTCCTCCTCAATTCCTCCTGCGCGTGCGCAGCACGCAATGTTTCCGCCGCAATCCGCTAGACAGCGGTAGTAGCTAAGATGGCGACTAGTGAATAGAAATCGTTTTGTGTTTTGCAGTTTTCAAAGACCGAATCTGTAGTTACTGTGCAATGCGAAGTTCGGTTGTGATCCTCCGAGTGATAATAACATTCATAGATGGTATCATCAATTTGAAGATACCAGCTGCATTTGTAAAGGGAAGAGCACAGGGCGACTAAGAGTTAGTGAAGAGACTGTTGAGTGAGTGAGAGAGTCGTTCACTCATAGCCCAAAGAAACCAGTCCGGAAGGCTACTCGTGAATTACAGGTTCCCGTGTCGACTGTTTGAAAAGTTTTAAGAAAACACGTACAACTACGTCCTTACTGTTTACAGTTTACAGGCTCTAAAGTCGTCAGACCAATGATTACGTGTCAACTTCGCAAACGAAATATTGTTTCTTGACGATGAAGGTGTTCCGGATCACGTTGTCTTCAGTGATGAATCGACCTTTCACCTTACTGGACATATTAACACTCACAATGTGTGCATCTGGGGCTCAGAAAATCCTCACGAGGTGGTACAAAGCAACGAGATTCCTCGAAAGTGACTGTTTTTTGTGCCATATCCTGGCAGAAAGTTTATGGGCCTTTCCTTTTTTGGTGAACCTACTGTAACTGGCACTTCTTACCTTGATACACTAGAGCTATGGCTCGTCCCTCAGATGGAAGAAGATGAGCCAGAGAACTTAATTTTCCAGAAAGATGGTGCGCCACCTCACTGGCATAGCAAAGTACGCGATTGGTTGAACTTTACGGTACCCAAGTGCTGGATAGGCCGCAAGGGGCCCAATGAAAGGGCTTGCTTTGCAAGGCCTTCACGTTCACCTGACCTAACGCCAATCAGTTTTTTCCTTTGGGGCTTCAGCAAGGATCGTGCGTACGTGCCTCCGCTACCAGCAGACCTCCCTGAATTAAGAAACCGAATTGAAGCAGCTGTTGCTACAATCACTGAAGACATACTTATCAACATTTGGAAAGAACTGGGCTACAGACTTGATGTGTGCCGTGTGACAAATGGTGCTCACATTGAACATTTATAAGGTTCTTTGTAAAACTGTTTGAGTTGCGCTTTCATTTGACATATCATTATAACTGCAAGTTCAATATAATAAATATTATAATGCGTTAAAACCCCGATATTCATTTATAAACACCCTGTAATATCTCAGACTCAGAGTTTTTGTATGCACGCAACAGCAGCATCAGTAGCCAACTTTCCAAAAAATGAACATCCAACTTTCAACTTCGACTAGGAAATCTCATGGCATAAAGCATGGCTGTTAGCTTGACATTATGTCGGCGTTCGTCGAAAGCCGAAGACCGGCAACATACTCCTTGGTTATATACGCCATATTTATTCCACTTCAACAGCCATGGAAGACTGAACATAGTTTGTTTCTGCATTCCAACCTTCCTTGTCATTTCAGTCCCGGGTTTCGTGCAATACGGTCGTGTTATCTGTCCACTCCAAACAGTCACGTGGTATTTACTTCCAGCGAGCGTCTGAAGCATTCATTTTCATTAAAGCGTGTTTAATGGTGTGTTATACGCACACTGTCAGCTGAAGGGATGGCAGATCTTCCTGAGACGGTTCAAGTTATACGGGCAGTGATAGTAACCTGTTACTAATTATAATATATCATGCATCGTCGAGCAAAATATGTAATAATATGTCGCCTGTTCTGTCTGATGGTAAGCGGGGTAAAACAAATTGACTTTCGCGATTTAAAAATGAAAACTTTTATCTATGGAAACTATCTCGAAGTTGCAGATTCTTAAATCAGCCGTAATAAAAAAGATGATGCAAACAGAAACCGAATGCATCTAAAATGATATTATACTACTCTTACTTCTTTCCTGCCGTGATCTCTAAAGATTTTTTATTGCTATACTTCATTTATACATCAGTGGCTGGGATTGGTTTAAACTACATAATTTGAGTCAAATTATTTGAATTATTGCTGGAGGATACAATGTCGTAATGGCAGTACGTTTTTCTTTACCAATAAATCAGTTCAAGAAGATCGAACCAAAAATGGAGTTTAGTAGTGGATGACAATTACTTTTATATTTTCTTATTTCAGCTAGTAGAATAGCGACAGAGAGTTTTAAACGACCAACTGGATCTTACACGAACCATCAAAGGTAAAGATATCACTAAGTATGCGATCTTTATAAGACAGAAATGCGATCTAAGTAAGATACGTCACACAGGCTCCTCTAAAACAAATTACACTGAAGTCAACGGTAGCAGTGCAACAGCAACAACAGCCGCCCTTGCAGATTCTACAACAGCAACAGGAGATACAGCTACACAATCTGCTCCACTTGCAGCAGGAACAACATTTATTACTACAAGACCAACAAAAGAAACTGCAGCAATAACATCATATGCAGTTAACAGCGCAACAATCATGTCAGCAGCCCAGTCCAAAAAAAATTTAAGCGCCCTGAAAGCTGCACATGCTTATTGCCGAATGTAAGTGTAACTATAATAGTGCAAAACGATACTGAACCAGAACACAAACATATTTGTACTGCACCTAATGCATAGTCTCATGTAGATGTTGACATAGCAGAGACAATTGATACACATACTGTAGAACGTAGTCCATTGTAGTATTGGCTCAAAAAGTCAGTAAGCAGGTTCGAGTTCGCGAATCACATCCAGTACAAAAATGCATGAACGTAGACGTAATAACAACAGACACAGTGCAACGGATCAAGGGCCTTTCATTGTGTTTGTGGAAAGCCTAGACAAAAACTTTGGAAATTTTCTTCTTGTGTCAATTGGTAAATTGATGCATTCGGACAGCGCCCACCTCAAAAAAAGATATTAGTCTGTCGGGCAGAAACAGAATGAAAATGAAACATAAGCCAGCAATTGCTGCGGATGATCTACTGGAGTTATCTACATGCAAAGGAAGAAACCTGATGTGTCTACCCCCAGTTTCTTGTTATATACATACGGGATCATACACGGTGTTGATACAACTCTAACAGGCAAAGAGATCTATACGGAAATACTACGTGAATACCCAGTTATTAGCGTCACTCGATACACACGGAAAATTGGTACAGACCCAGAAAGAAATGTGCCACTAGTGGTATACAAGATTGCATTTAAGTCACAAATCTTAGCACATCAAGTGATAATCTTGGGTATGAGATGCTTGGTACAACCCTATATTGCTCCACTCAACAATGCAGGAATTGTTTACTATATAACCATCTCGCCCCGCAGTGCAGAACTAGATGTAGTAAAGGTGGCGGACCGAATTCAGTCGATGTTTGCACGCAAAAAATGCCAGTGTGGCGACATTTATTCTGCCGCGTCCCATGCCAATAGGAAATATAAGACGGTTTGGCCCAATGTACGACAGCGGAAATAATGAGAAATAAATTCCAACAACAGAACACATGACTGTAAATAAGCCTACTGCATATGACAGTTACCCGGAATATCGACCCCTACAGTCACGTGTGTAGTAAACAATGAGAGCATCTGTAGCTCAACATCGTACGCCTGACGTAGTGCAGCCAATAACACAACAGAAACGACGACAATTACAGCAAATACAGCATACCGCACGATAGCCAGGGCAACAACAGCTGTGGAGCGATCGTGGCGACCAGTAATCCCTAGAAACCAGCCTAAATCACTCAGCTGTAACAGAGCCTGGCGCCAGGATTGTGCACAGATGAATCAAGAAATATATATGCCACATCGTCTCCCCATACGCCCTACCTTACGTAACCAATATGCACCTCAACCTCATAACCTCACGATCTCACCGAATAGGAGCGAATCCTTTGCATACAAAATACAGAGTTTATAGTAAATATAATTGTAGAAGCTGGGCAACAGCCTTGCCGCAATGGATACACTGGTTCCCGTCAGATCACCGGGCGTGGCCGACACTTGGGTGGGTGACCATCCAGGCCGCCATGCGCTGTTGCCATTTTTCGGGGTGCAATCAGCCTTGTGATGCCAATTGAGGAGCTACTCGAGTGAATAGTATCGGCTCCGGTCACAGAAAACCATCATACTGACTGGGAGAGGGGTGTGCTGACCACACGCCCCTCCTGTCCGCATCCTCAGCTGAGGATGACACGGCGGTCGGATGGTCCCGATGGGCCACTTGTGGCCTGAAGACGGAGTGCTGCTGTTGATAATTGTAGAAGAAGTCCATGCCATCGCCGGACGGAGTGGCCGAGCGGTTCTAGGCGCTACAGTCTGGAACCGCGCGACCGCTACGGTCGCAGGTTTGAATCCTGTCTCGGGCATGGATGTATGTGATGTCCTTAGGTTAGTTAGGTTTAAGTAGTTCTAAGTTCTAGGGGACTGATGACCTCAGAAGTTAAGTCCTATAGTGCTCAGAGCCATTTGAACCATTTTTTTCCATGCCATCAGGAGCCATTCACACCCGACGATTGCTTGCTAACTTCTTATCTACAACCAAGGAAACGTATTAATTATGAAATACAAAATTTGGCGGTGAAATGCTCGTTCGGCAGGTGCAAATAAAGATGCCATGCGTCGTGAATAGTGGGTGAAATCTTATGGGAATTAACTGCTAAGGTCATCAGTCCCTATGCTTACACACTACTTAACCTAAATTATCCTAAGGACAAACACGCACACCCATGCCCGAGGGAGGACTCGAACCTCCGCCGGGACCAGCCGCACAGTCCATGACTGCAGCGCATCTGACCAGTCGGCTAATCCCACGCGGCGTCGTGAATTAATTGCAAGAGAGATATGTGTCTAATGTGATTCAAGTTCGGATATTCGGTTTATTTCAGAAGCTTATGTGTATTTAGAGGTGATCGGGAACATACTACATACATACTAAGGTCGCATTTGCCTTGAAATAAAAATCGATTTCTAGATCATTAATAGTCTTCAAGCTGTGAGGACCAGAATAGTCGACCAAGAAATATCCGTAGTATTAATGTATTGCCTACAGAGAACGGCTATCTCACGAAGTGAATAGCACAATTTAATGCGTTATTTGTAACTGCCCTCAGTTATTTGTAAAGATTTTAATGCTCACAGCTATGCTTGGGGATGTGGTTGCCAAGACTGTAATGGGGCATCTTCACATAATGGGTGACTTCGGTTTTGATGTTTTGAATGACAGAACGCCAACATTGATTCCGAAACCAGAAGAACGGCTATCCGCTATCGACATAATCCTGTATTCACCAAGGCGGTGAATATTTGCGACTAACCCTTGGGATCAGGTCACTATGCCGTAGAGATACAAACAACTATAAGGGGGTTTGTGTCCTCGCCCAAAGACCCCACGTGCTATTTGTCGGAATTAGGCATTGGCCGTGCGAGGGAGCCTTCAACCGTTTATTCCCAAAAACAGTTCATAGTACCGCGCACGCTACACCGACCATCAGTCTCTGTCGTCCTAGCAGCGGATAATTACGGACTCGTCGAGAAACGCTCCATTATGAGCCGAGAAGACACGTATTCCGCGTCCGTGCCACGCTAGTGATCACAGCTTTACCGCGAGCAGGCGGCCAGTGACTCAGTGTGAAGGCAATGCAGTTAGTCAGCATTTCGAGATAGCGACAGCTTGCGCGCGTGTACGCGCGAGCCTGCGGATAATCTTCTAACCCTTAACACAGCTCAACATTACCTTCGAATGACCAAGAACCCATCACGAAAGCGGAGAGTAACTAAAACACACAGGGTCAAATATCAAGGAACTACAGAGGACCGGTTTAAGGCGCTAACCACCTCATCGTCATCATTGGCAAGGTATTATAAAATTTTAGTATTATCTTGATGCAGCAACAGCATCAATGCCTACCCTAAAAGCAACCTACGAGGGGCGTTTGAAAAGTCTGTGCAAAAATAAAAACTTCTTACGTGTCTTTGGTAAACTTTTATATTTTTCGACATAGTCTCCTTTTTTAGACTTATACACTTCACCCAACGCTGTTCTAATTTGTTGATCCCTTCCGAATAATAGGGATTGTCCAAGTCTGAAAAATAGCTGTTAGTTGCTGCAATCACCTCCTCGCCTGAATAAAATCTTTGTCCCGCCAGCCATTTCCAGAAATTGGGGAACAAATAGTAGTCCGAGGAAGCCAAGTCTGGAGAATAGGGTGGATGTGAAACGCGTTGGAATCCTATTTCGATTAATTTTGCGACCACAACTGCTGAGGTGTGTGCTGGTGCATTGTCGTGATGGAAAAGAACTTCTTTGTGGTGCAATCGCCGGCGTTCTCGGTTTTCAAACGGTCCAATAACGATGAATAATATGTACTTGTAATAGTTTTACCCTTTTCCAGACAGTCGATGAGGATTATCCCTTGCGAATCCCAAAAGATAGTCGCCATAACCTTTCCGGCCTAAGGACAGGTCTTCGCCTTTTTTGGTGCAGATTCTTCCTTGGTAACCGATTGTTCAGATTGTTGTGTGGTCTCAGGAGTATAGTAATGTATCCATGTTTCATCCACAGTGACGAAACGACGCTTAAAGTCCTGCGGATTCTTACTGAACAGCTGCGAACCATCCTTGCAACACTTCACATGATTCCGTTTTTGGTCAAGCGTGAGCAGTCGCGGAATCTGTCTTGCGGATGGCTTTCTCATGTCCAAATGTTTATGCAAAATATTATGTACCCGTTCATTCGAGATGCCCACAGCACTAGCAATCTCACGCACCTTAACTCTTCTGTCATCCATCACCATATCATGGATTTTATCAATGATTTCTGGAGTCGTAACCTCCACAGGGCGTCCAGAACGTTCAGCATCACTTGTGCCCATAAGGCCGCTCCAACAATTTTGAAACCACTTACAAACTCTTCTAATCGAACGTGCAGAGTCATCGCAATGTTTATCAAGCTTCTCTTTAGTCTTCTGAAGCGTTTTGCCTTTTATAATGTTTAATCACCACACGAAATTCTTTTTCGTCCATTTTTTGACAATCACTCGACTTCCTTGATTCACACGAATGCCGAACACAAAGAAATAGACCGATATGGCTGAAACTTGGTGTGCGTTCTTTACAAAGATGCTGCTAACTAAACATGATCCCGATACGCGCCGATGGTGCCATCTCTCAGACTTTGCACGGACTTTTCAAACGCACCTCGTATTAGAGAAATAGGACAAGCTTCAGTACAGAGCAGTGAAAACATATCCGGTTGCATGTCGACAGCGCCGACCAATACACTCCCTGTAGGGGGAAAAAAAAGAAACCGCACAAAGGCCACAAGAACGTGACGACCAGGAAAATCCAGCAGTTACATCAAATCCTCCAGCCCAAAAGTAAAAAAATAAAACCATATGCATAGAGCTCCTCTTCTTATAACTATCATCAGCTTCGAGCATTATTCCAACGAGACAACAGTAAACTAGAACACAGCCTTGGGAAGCGAAAACGGTTGGCTAAATTAAGTCGAAATCTACATGCACCGCTCCAAGACACCAGAAGTTGCTTTCTACTGCCCATTAACAAACACTTCAGTGAGGCTATGCTGTACCTAGTGAAGCATCCATTTACACTGCTGAAATATTCGCAGTTCGCGAAGTGGCTGCTCATGGTAGGTTGGTTGGTTGGTTGATTCGGGTTGAGGGGACCAAACAGCGTGACCATCGGTCCCATCGTATTAGGGAGGAAATGGGAGGGAAGTCGACCGTGCCCTTTCACAGGAACCACCCCGGCATTTACCTGAAGCGATTTAGTGAAATAACGGAGACCAAAATTAGGATGGCCGGACGCTTGTTTGAACCGTCGTCTTCTCGAGTGCGAGTCCATTGTGCTAACCACCTACCTATGGGACAAGGAACGCATTTCAAACAGTTTTGTTCGTAACTGACTTTGAAAACACCTCCCAAAGGATATAAATTTATCGGAATGTGACCACTCCCCATTATATACAGTATAAGATACATTCAGTTTGATTCATACTAGAAGAAAAGTTGGCATTGACGTTAACCTCCTGTGGTTCAGGGGGCATTCAGGCATCATTGGGAACGAAATAGCAGAGAGATATGCTAAAGGAAGGTATATTCGAAGGAATTAGATACCCCTGTAGTGACCTTATAGGGAAAATGCGCCAACAGTCTTAAAGGAATAATGGAACAAGGAGATAAGGAATGGATGAAAACCCCAAGAAACAAAGGAAGATTTTACGCCCGTATTCATCCAGAACTGCGGGTGGAACCTGCCGAGGAAACCGTGGTACACCAGAATCAGGATGAGTAAACGGTACCAGGGCTACGAATGCGGTTGGGACGTGTATGTTACCTTAGTCGCCTTTTTCAAATAAAAGTTGTAGCTTCCCCAGTGCGTGGTTGTTGCAGTGAAAAAGAAGACGATTTAAACATGTAATAGTGGCATGCACACAGCAAGGGAAATTATACCGCGAGCTGAAGGTGTCAATACGTACAACTATTACTGTCCTCCTAAGTACGAATGATGTAAGAATATCTCACATAACAGGAATGTCTCGAAACTGAAAATTTAATCTGATTTTGTGTCGATGTTTATATATGTATACGTGCAATGTATATATGTTTATCACATCAAAGGAATCTAACTAAATGACTCAGACATCAATATTTAATTTCATATTTGTTTTGAATATTTGTATCTGTATATGTAACCATGTTCGATGGGCCGTGACCCGCCATAAAGGTCCGCAGCTCGTGGTCGTGCGGTAGCGTTCTCGCTTCCCGCGCCCGGGTTCCCGGGTTCGATTCACGGTGGGGTCAGGGATTTTCTCTGCCTCGTGATGACTGGGTGTTGTGTGCTGTCCTTAGGTTAGTTAGGTTTAAGTAGTTCTAAGTTCTAGGGGACTGATGACCATAGATGTTAAGTCCCATAGTGCTCAGAGCCATTTGAACCGCCATAAAGTAGGCCGGTGTGAGGTGGAGCGTCAACCATTAAGTTAAGTAGTGGTTTTGACTTTGTACGTATGTACTGTTTGTCTTTTCCTTTTCTTTCTCGTTTAAAAATGTATAGCTATGGTGTTCTTTTAACCATTGACAAAGGTCTTCTTAGGCACTTGTGGGTTTTATTGTTGCTCTGAAGGAGGTGCAGTTATCTACGCCGAAACCTGGGTTAACACTTAACACTAGGTGCTTTTTTCGCAATCGAGGCGGCTTTTTAGTTTTTTAATATATTAACCAACGATTGCTGACGCGCTGCGATGTTGAAGGTTCTTACATTTGTGTTCACGTAGCAGACCCCTTAAATGTGATACTGCCTAACACTTGCTCTCCATGCCCACTCCAAACTTTGCAGGTACACTCCGTGTTGCATTTGCATTTTCCCATCCGCGTAATGCGCTCAGAGGAGCTGTGAAGATGACTGACACTTTGCAGGCGCCCGGCGGCCGCGTTACGGCTGGTAACCTGTGGTGCGAGAACCGCCCCTTGGCCGAGGCCCACAAGACGGCGCGGCGGTGCGGTCCGTCGGGCAAGCTGCGCGTCTTCGAGCTGGGCTTCAACGTCTCCCGCCAATGGCTGCCCGTCATAGAGGCGTGCCACGACGCCGACAAGGCCAGCACCTTCTACTCGCACCACCAGCTGCTCGGGTACGTCGCTCACGCAACACTGGATCCCGATATAAATAAAATGAGAAATCGCTATGCACATACTGTAGATTACATCTATTAAAATAACACGGGCTATTACGCCGTGCTCGAGCCGCGTGGAGTGGACGCTCGGTTAGAGGCGCCATGTCACCGATTGCGCGGCCCCTCCCGCCGGAGGTTCGAATCCTCCGTCGGGCATGGGTGAATGTGTTGTTATTACACTACTGGCCATTAAAATTGCTACACCAAGAAGAAATGCAGATAATCAGCGGGTATTCATTGGACAAATATATTATACTAGAACTGACATGTGATTACATTTTCAAGTTTGGGTGAATAGATCCTGAGAAATCAGTACCCAGAACAACCACCTCTGGCCGTAATATCGGCCTTGATACGCCTGGGCATTGAGTCAAACACAGCGTGGATGGCGTGTACAGGTACAGCTGCCCATGCACTTCAACACGATACCACAGTTTATCAAGAGTAGTGACTGGCGTATTGTGACGAGCCAGTTGCTCGGCCACCATTGACCAGACGTTTTCATTTGGTGAGAGATCTGGAGAATGTGCTGGCCAGGGCAGCAGTCGAACATTTTCTGTATCCAGAAAGGCCCGTACAAGACCTGCAACATGCGGTCGTGCATTATCATGCTGAAATGTAGGGTTTCGCAGGGATCGAATGAAGGGCAGAGCCACGGGTCGTAATACACCTGAAATGTAACGTCCACTGTTCAAAGTGCCGTCAGTGCGAACAAGAGGTGACCGACACGTGTAACCAATAGCACCCCATACCATCACGCCAGGTGATACGCCAGTAGGGCGATGACGAATACACGCTTCCAATGAGCGTTCACTGCGATGTCGTCAAACACGGATGCGACCATCATGATGCTGTAAACAGAACCTGGATTCATCCGAAAAAATGACGTTTTCCATTTGTGCTCCCAGGTTCGTCGTTGAGTACACCATCGCAGGCGCTCCTGTCTGTGATAGAGCGTTAAGAGTAACCGCAGCCATGCTCTCCGAGCTGATAGTCCATGCTGCTGCAAACGTCGTCGAACTGTTCGCGCAGATGGTTGTTGTCTTGCAAACGTCCCCATCTGTTGACTCAGGGATCGGGACTTGGCTGCACGATCCGTTACAGCCAAGCGGATAAGATGCCTGTCATCTCGACTGCTAGTGATACGAGGCCGTTGGGATCCAGCACGGCGTTCCGTATTACCCTCCTGAACCCACAGATTCCATATTCTGCTAACAGTCATTGGATCTCCACCAACGCGAGCAGCAATGTTGCGATACTATAAAGCGCAATCGCGATAGGCTACAATCCGACCTTTATCAAAGTCGGAAACGTGATGGTACGCATTTACGAGGCATCCATCACAACAACGTTTCACCAGGCAACGCCGGTCAACTGCTGTTTGTGTATGATAAATCGGTTGGAAACTTTCCTCATGTCAGCACGTTGTAGGTGTCGCCTCCGGCGTCAACCTCGTGTGAATGCTCTGAAAAGCTAATCATTTGCATATCACAGCATCTTCTTCCCGTTGGTTAAATTTCGCGTCTGTAGCACGTCATCTTCTTGGTGTAGCAATTTTAATGGGCAGTAGTGTAGTATAAGTAGTGTGTAAGTCTAGGGACCGATGATCTCAGCAGTTTGGTCCCTTAGGAATTCAAACACATTTGAACATTTCTTATGCCGCGCCCGAATTAACTTGTTGCAGCAGCCCAAAGCTTCGTCCCCATCTTTGGGGAACGTGTGCAAGTGGGATTATAGCTGCTGTGAAGCTCCGGTTTGGACCCTGGCTCGCTACTGCCTGAAGTAAACGTTCGTTACTGCGAGTTACCGTGCAGACGGGTGACGTCACAATTCTTTAAAATGGTTCAAATGGCTCTGAGCACTATGGGACTCAACATCTGAGGTCATGAGACCCCTAGAACTTACAACTACCTAAACCTAACTAACCTAAGGACATCACACACATCCATGCCCGAGGCAGGATTCGAACCTGCAACCGTAGCGGTCGCGCGGTTCCAGACTGTAGCGCCTAGAACCGCTCGGCCACCCTGGCCGGCTACAATTCTTCAAAACTCGAGCACAGTTAGTTGAAACCAGCAGAAAAGCATTAATTAAGCTATTCATTGCTTAACACCAGATGGTTATAATTGAAGTGCAGCTACTGACGGAGTTCCAGTGCGCGCTGGAAGTATTGTATGGTAGCGAAGCTTAGTACGAAGATAATGCCAAAAGTAAGTTCTCCTACTTTTTTTATAAGTACATGGACCTGTTTATTTCTACAATGGTTTACATCAGTTTACAGCTTGAACATTTAGCTATTTTTCGACATAATCACTATTTCTGTCGATGCATTTTTGTAGACGCTGTGGCAGTTTTTGTGTGCCCATGGCCGGTCTGTGTGGCCGAGCGGTTCTAGGCGCTTCAGTCCGGAACCGCGCCACCGCTACGGTCGCAGGTTCGAATCCTGCCTCTGGCATGGATGTGTGTGTTCTCCTTAGGTTAGTTAGTTTTAAGTAGTTCTAAGTTCTAGGGGACTGATGACCTCAGATGTTAAGTCCCATAGTGCTCAGAGCCATGTGAACCATTTGTATGCCAGTGTCATACCAGCTTGCCGCCATGCTGTTCAGAAAGTCATGAACCTCTTCTTTCACCTCGTCGTCGGAGCTGTATCGCTGGGACCACAATTAACGCTGACAGGTACTGTGAGACTCTGCAAAAACTCAAATGGGCAATTCAGAATCGGAGAAGAGGAATGTTGAGCAAGGGCGTACACATTCTCCTTAACAATGCTCGCCCAGACATCGCTCGGCAAACCGTTGCCCTCCTGCAACAGTTTCAGTGGAACACAATCACCCACCCACCCTATAGTCCTGACTTGGCGCCCAGTGACTATCACCTGTTCCCTAGGTTAAAAGAACATTTGGCCCGAAAGCGATTCAGCTCCGACGACGGGGTGAAAGAAGAGGTTCATAACTTTCTGAACAGCATGGCGGCGAGCTGGTACGACATGTACATACAAAAACTGCCGCAGCGTCTACAAAAATGCATCGACAGAAATGGTGATTATGTCGAAAAATAGCTAAATGTTCAAGCTGTAAACTGATGTAAACCATTGTAGAAATAAACAGATCTATGTACTTATAAGAAATAAGAGACCTTACTTTTGGGATTACCCTCGTAGATATTCTAATATGTTAATGTGGAACCGATTTATGCTGTAAAAAAAATTAGTTCCAGTTTCGGCCACCAGATGCAAATATGGCTCTTTACACCGTTTGTATGACAGTGTGACATCCATGCTGTTATTTGACAAGCCTTAACCATTGATAATAAAATCAACATTATACCTTTCTCACTTGTTTGACCTTTTCTGCCCACGTCACGTTCCTAGTCTATTAGATATGGAATCATGTCTATATATCTTTCTTGCTTTCACAGCGCCAGATTTTCAACTAGTGGCCAAAGTTATAACTAATTTTTTCCAGCGTAAATCGGTTCTGTATTAACGCGATAGAATATCTTCCAAGTTTCGCTACCACATGAAAATGATAGCCCACACAGGAGTTCTGGGAATAGCTGTACGTCTCTGAATATTTCGAGATACACAGATAAAAATATTGCAAGAGTTATCAATATCAGCGATTATACAACCACTGTTGCTCCCTCTAGACTTTTCTACGCATAAAGGTCCTCTATGCTTCTGCACGTTGTCTAATATCTTGGAATCCAGCAAGAAACGCTCTTGGTCTGTCCTCCGTCTATTCACCTGGATACGTGTGCCAGCACACCTCTGTTTCACTTTCATTGAAGCCTTAATAACTGTCTCTGAGTCATTTGCTTGTCTTCCTGTCTCCAGTTTGCTGCCAACATTTAATGCTTCATTGTTTGCTCAGCAGAGTGAGGTGGTGCAGTGGTTAGCACACTGGACTCGCATTCGGGACAGTCTCTTCGTTATTCCTGCGTAATCGGTTCGCTAGACAAACAATCAGACAATTTGGATTAATGAGTTTTATTACAATAAGATAATTACAATACTTAACTTTGGTAATTACACAGATGTGTTGCAAGCAAAGGGCGACATACGAAATAATCAGTCTTTGCAGTGACCGCTGATCTCTAACTGACTAAAGTCTGTTCTAAACTGCTGTCGAAGTCGCTATCGTTAACGCTGCTATCCAAGTGGCTAATCTTGAAGCTGCTATTGAACTGGGCCGCCAACAATTTCTTTTTTCTTTCTTTATTGTCATTTTGAAATCTGATACAAAGTAGGCCGGCAGCGGCAAAACAACGCAGCTCTTCGGCCACAGATAATACATTCACTACAAGAGGAGACATTGGAAAGACGAAACAACACGGCGCATAAACAACAGTAGACACACAAAGTTAAAATACATGAAGTCGTTCACAGGTACAGTGTCCAATTAAAAAACGTCCAGCACTCCGACACTAACAGAGACGACAGAAATGACACACGTGAACGAAGGAGCACAAACGACGAAACACTGAATCACTAACACGATGGCACACAAACACTGGCGACGCTCTCCGGCGCGCGAATGTTCACTGTATGTGTACGAGTCTGGGGATCTACCAAAAGGGCAAAAGGTGGGGAGGGGGGGGGAGGGAGAGGGGAGGGTGTAGATGCCAGATGGGAGAGGGAGGAAAGAAGGTAAGGGGGTAGGGGAAGCCCGGGGGAGGAAGGAGGGAGAGAAGGGAGAGAGGGTGCCCTTGTGAAAAAACACAGGCGGTGGAAGGGGAGGATCAAAGTTGGCAGGAGGGGTAGATGGAGGGGATGAGGGCATCATCATTGAGGGGGAGTTGGTCGAAGCCACCTTGGGCGAGGGTATGGAGAGTGGAAAGATGGAGAGCAGGTGGGACGTGGGAATACAGGGGCAGTAGCAGACGGGGGTGGAAGAGGATGGGAGAGACAAACGGGTGAGGGGGATCAAGTTTACGGGAAGTGTAGGGGATCCATATCCGTTCGAGGTAAAGGAGGAGGTGTGGGAACAGAATGAGGTCATACAGGCCGCCAACAGTCGGGCATGGGGCTCATGTCCTCTTCACCTAGGGCCCGCTGTTGTCGCATTGTCGTCCTGGAAGGGAGATTGGTCAGCGTGCGATTGGCTGACCCCTTCTCACAGTCTTCTCTCCTCTATCATTCCCCGAGTGGCGCGGCGCTTGACTTTACGCCGTAACATGGGAGGTTCAAACCTTCATTCGGCCATCCTGATTTAGGTTTTCCATGATTCTCCTAAATCGCTTCATGCAAATGTTGGGTGATTTCTTTTAAAGGGCACAGACGACTTCCTTTCCCATCCTTCCCTGATCCTATGGGACCGATGACCTCACTGTTTGGTCTCCTTCCCAGATCAACCAACCACCCAACCATTGGCTGCTCAGCAGCTCTCAGTTTTCGAATTGTTATCGCATTAAAAGTCCGTGCAGTACATCACTGAGATGTCAGTATTGGAAATCTGCACTGATCGTGAACTTTCCATTTAGACACATTGGAATATTCGTTTTGAAAACTCTATTTAGTTGGCATTCCAGGTCACTTTTACTCTTGTGTTTATTTCTTTTGTTGTCCATCTATTTGTTTTCGACTGTCCTACAGACAACAATAGATTCTGTAACTTTGTTATTCATTTGTGATATTTTCTGCTTATACGTCATTTTACTTTTTTAAATGTCATTTTATGGCGTACTTATAAATTTGCACTGTTTCGCTGTTGTACTTTGTTTGCGCTAGAGACAACAGAGCGGTGTCGCAAGTAGACGCAGAAGTGATTCGGAGAGGTTTTATTAGTATATATTCCTACTCACTTTTCCCACCTTTAGGATCTGGGGATTTCTTCTAAGACCAACAAGACCACTGTTGATGAAACAGACTCCTGACTCTTTTCAGCTTCCAAACGCTCTTGTTGCTTGGTTGCACTAGTCACAAGCAGCGCGATGTCATCAGCAAGGCTCAAGTAGTTCAGATAGGTTAAAATACCATTTTCGTTTTCTCGATTTAAGGATCTGAAAAATTGTTCTAGCTGTGATGATAGTAAGTTTACTGATATGGACTACTGACTCATCTGTCAGTGATTATTTACACACCATCCTGATGAATCGTATGTTCTTCGCTCTACTAACATGGATCGACTTACTGACTTATTTCCGAACGACTGTTAGTACACAAATATATATTTCCTAGATCTTTTGTGGCAAGCCGGCCGCGGTGGTCTAGCGGTTCTAGGCGCGCAGTCCGGAACCGCGGGACTGCTACGGTCGCAGGTTCGAATCCTGCCTCGGGCATGGATGTGTGTGATGTCCTTAGATTAGTTAGGTTTAAGTAGTTCTAAGTTCTAGGGGACTGATGACTACAGATGTTAAGTCCCATAGTGCTCGGAGCCATTTTTTGTGGCAAAATACTGGGATAATTGTTCGCATAAAGCTTCGGTTGAAGGCCCCTCTTCCTTCTCCCTTGCCCCCTCCCCCTCCCGTCTTTCACGTTCATATGAAATGCTGCTCAGTCTGCACGGACGTCAACGGGAAATTAAGTTTGAATCATCTTTGCCTCCTTCCTCATACCCTTTAATTAAGACGTCATTTCCTGTCATCGCCGGAAGTAACTTATCGATTACAATTGACAGTTTGTCCTGGCTCAAGATGAAATCGCGTGAACTGGCCGGAGTCGTACAGTACGTTCATCTGTCAGTGTTTCCCAACTTACTTTACAGTTGATCCGTCCTAGTTGGCTCACTACGGTTTTCTAAACAGGGACTACTGTAAGGCGCGTGGCAGAATGTGTGACTTGCTGTACCTGTAAGCGGTCTAGATGAAACCATACAGTGTGTTTATAAATTAGTTATACAGAAGTAAGCTTTAATTGTGGAAAGTGTAAATAATTTACAGAAATGTTTGATAGAGCATTGAATTCAGTGTATTTTGAAGTTTTATTTCCGCCTAACACAGTTCCTGACGTTCCCGCTAGGTGGCGTGCTCAAATCAGTTAGTCCACAGTCATCGTGGATACGATACTGCAGTGCCCGTGTTATTCAGAAATGCGATGGCAGGTTCCTTCGGACATGCATGCATGTCTCGGAAGTGTTCCTCTACTGTACTCAGTAGGCAGAGCTGTACATATTCTTCTGAAATTTTGCGTTTTCTTAACCTCAATAAGGCGAACTCCGTAACTACGAAAAATACTCCCACGCCGCAACACCACCTCCTCAGTGTCTCACTGTTGGACTACTCACGAAGACAGGTAACGTTCCCCAAGCATTCGCCAACCCATCCACCTTTCATCGGAGTGTCACAGGATACAGCATGATTCATCCCTCCAAATCATTCGTTTCCAGTCATACTCAGTCCATTGGCGTCGTTCTTTACATCACCTCAACTGTCGCTTAGCGTTGACTGCAGAAATGTTTGGTTTACGAGGACCACTGTACCCCATTTTTAGTTTCCTGCCCACAGACATCGTACTAGCTGGACATCTGCTAGCAGTGTGGAACTGACGAGTGACTCGTTCTGCAGATTTCATCCGATTTTTACAACCACCTTGCGCAGTGCACTTTGGTCTGCGTCTCTCAGTACTTTAGGTCTTCTTGGTCTTGATGTAGCTGTTTAGCTTTCCGTTTCCACTTCTCAATCACATCGCCAACAGTCGGCTGGAGCAGGGTTGAAATAAGCCTGATGGATTTATTTGTTACTCAAATGACGTCCAAGAGCTAGTCCACGTTAGAAATCAATGAGCTCTCATGACCGACCCGTTCTGCTGTAATTGCTATGTTATTGTCGACAAAACGCGCCCCGACTCTTTTTATACCGACAATGGTGTTGCCATCCATTGCATTATGTCGGGAGCCTTACCATTATGGACCTTTTTGTCCCAGCCTCCAGACAAGACCCAGTTTTGTCCAGATTTGGCAAAATACTGTTATCAGCTTGGCTCAGATACTGAAGTAACGACATCTGTTCGCGCAACATGTAAATGTTTATGTCTCACAGATAGCGTTGCATGTTGCGTATTTGTTATCGACGATGCAAGCACGATCTATATCTAGCGCCGTCATTCGAGAAAATACCAGACTTCTCCAGTACTGAGGGGCTGTAACTACGAGGGTAGTCCCAAAAGTAATGTCGCCTACTTTTTTATAAGTACACAGACCAGTTTATTTCTACAGTGGTTTACATCAGTTTACAGCTTGAACATTTAGCTATTTTTCGACATAATCACCATTTCTGTCGATGCATTTTTGTAGACGCTGTGGCAGTTGTTGTATGCCCATGTCATACCAGCTCGCTGCCATGCTGTTCAGAAAGTTATGAACCTCTTCTTTCACCTCGTCGTCGGAGTTGAATCGCTGGAACCACAATTAACGCTGACAGGTACTGTGAGACTCTGAAAAAACTCAAAACGGGCAATTCAGGACCGGAGAAGAGGAATGTTGAGCAAGGGCGTACACATTCTCCATGACAACGCTCTCCCACACATCGCTCGGCAAACCGTTGCTCTCCTGCAACAGTTTCAGTGGAACATAATCACCCACCCACCCTATAGTCCTGACCCGGCGCCCAGTGACTATCACCTGTTCCCTAGGTTAAAAGAACATTTGGCCGGAAAGCGATTCAGCTCCGACGACAAGGTGAAAAAAGAGGTTCATAACTTTCTGAACAGCATGGCGGCGAGCTGGTATGACATGGGCATACAAAAACTGCCACAGCGTCTACAAAAATTTATCGAAAGAAATGGTGATTATGTCGAAAAATAGCTAAATGTTCAAGCTGTAAACTGATGTAAACCATCGTAGAAATAAAGAGATGTATGTACCTGTAAAAAAAAATAGGAGACCATATTTCTGGGATTACCCTTGTATTTAAGTTGCGCCACCCGCAAGAATCGGGCATTTCCCATTTGATTAGCGATGCGATAAGACGGTTCTTTCTAAACCTAATACAAACAACGAGGGCAAGTCAGTAATGTCTGAAGTGTTTGCATCGGGTGTATAGGGCGTGAAGTGTATAGTGACGTCTACTTCGATGATTTGAGTGTTATTGTCGATTGTTTACTTATGTTATTATAGTTTACTAACTTATCTTGTTATAGCTTACAAAAATTTCTAAGGATGGAAAGGGAAACTGTCACGTTTCGGATGATTGCACAAAAGAGTGGTCTTTTGTCAAGGCCCGACGTACGGATCAGGAAGCGTTGTGTGAGATTTGTACATGTTTCATCTCAATAACTCACGGAGTTGAGGCAGATATGAGGCAACACATTTCTACGAAGAATCGTACAAATAGATTCGCGGTAGTGTCGACATCAAAGCCTATTGCTACATTCGTTATTAAAGAAGATAACCAGGAAGAATTGCTCGTTGCTGTTGCAAAACTATCAACAGCTTATAAAGTTGTCAATCACCGTAAAACTGAATACCGCATTGCATCCTGACTCCAAAGTCGCCGCAAAGCAGTCTGCAACCAGGACCAAAGCTACAGCGATTGTGGAAACATCGCACCACACTCCGTGTTCGAATGCATAAAACAATTGCAAGAAGTGACATTTTACGGCATAGGAACCGACGCATCGAACCATAAGAATGAGATGATGTTTCCTTTAGCTATTCAATACTTTACTGAAAGTGACGGAATCCAACAGATAGCTGTCGAAGTTTGATTTGCTGAACTACGAAACATCGGAGACAATTGAAAAGTTTTGTCTGGATTCTTTAATACAACTTCAAATTCCATTAGATAAATTAATCGCTTTTTGTGAAGACAAAAGCAGTACCAACTTCGGAGGACTTCATCGACGCGGCCAGCGGAATGTGTTTTACAAAATTAAAGGAGAAGTAAGAAAAAATATAGAAGGAATTGGATGCCCTTCCCATATTCTCAATGCTATATCAAGCGCTGTTCGAGTCTTAACTGTCAAATAATCGTCATGAAAATATTTAACTATGTTTCAATATACACGGCAAGGAGTTCTGCTTATACGTTTTCGTCGATCATTAGACTTTTCATCTCACTCAATTTCTGGAGAGGGTCCGTGACAGCGGAAATACTGACGTGTTTGTTGCTTAGCGCTCCTCGTGCCGATGAGCTGCTATCTCGTAAGCTACAAACTGCGCACAGAAGTAACATAGATCCTGGTACCCGAATTACGAGACAATCGTTTTCAAATGCGGTACCTATTTGTAGCAAAAAGCGTAAATTAAAGTTGTTGTAATACAACGTAGTGATTAGAAGAAAAATGGCCACTGTTGAGGAAACTATGACGCTATATAGTAACAATCGTGAATACAAGACGATCGACGCGAAGTGCTCCGAATCGGTCCGACAATCTACGCGAAGTGCTCCGAATGGGTCCGGCGTGCGATGACCCAAACCAAGGGACCATCAGGCAAAATTTAGCGCGTCTACTATTATCTCTACACCATTGTTACTTCCACAATTACATTCTTAACTTCTGCGGCGACTCTGTCTTTTTTGTGTGATCACATATTAAAATTAAAGGTTGCACAGCCCGCATAGATCAGTTCAGTTCCTTTGGCCTGAACATATGCTTCTATAGTTTCTTTTTTTGGGATGCGTAACTATAGTATTAGTATTGTTTTATTATAGATTCGGCACCGAAAAAGAAAAGAGGGTTACAAAAGAGAGAAAGTCAAAGCCGAAAACAGGAATTGAGGGGTGTGTTACACAAGAAAGAAAAATTTAGAGGGTGGTTAACTGTTGATCCCAGCCGGCCGAAGTGGCCGTGCGGTTAAAGGCGCTGCAGTCTGGAACCGCAAGACCGCTACGGTCGCAGGTTCGAATCCTGCCTCGGGCATGGATGTTTGTGATGTCCTTAGGTTAGTTAGGTTTAACTAGTTCTAAGTTCTAGGGGACTAATGACCTCAGCATTTGAGTCCCATAGTGCTCAGAGCCATTTGAACCATTTTTTGTTGATCCCAAGGATATTCATCGTGCTCATTAGTTTGTGTGCTGGAAGAAGCGAACTTCTGAAACAGGCAAATAGCGATCCGCGCAAAAATCTAGTGTCACAATATAATAAACATTCAGTGCTTTCGTCGTGGGTGCATCAACCTATTACGTGCACTGCAAATCTTAAACTCGGAGAGGACACCACAGCTGCAGAAATATGATTCGCGACCCCAGTTGTTGAGCGTTCACTATCTTTGTCAACAACAGATCACATACTCTGATCAAAAAATGGCTCTGAGCACTATGGGACTTAACATCTATGGTCATCAGTCCCCTAGAACTTAGAACTACTTAAACCTACCTAACCTAAGGACATCACACAACACCCAGCCATCACGAGGCAGAGAAAATCCCTAACTCCGCCGGGAATCGAACCCGGGAGCCCGGTTGTGGGAAGCGAGAACGCTACCGCACGACCACGAGATGCGGGCACATACTCTGATCAGCCAGTACATTATGTCCACCTATTTAATAGCCGGTATGTCCACCTCAGTCGCGGTAAACAGCGGCGACGGGTCGTGACACGGAAGCAATGAGCCCATGGTACGTCACTGGAGGGAGCTGACACCACATCTTCACACGCAAGTCACCTAATTCCCTTAAATTCCGGAGTGCGGGGCGATGAGCTCTGACGCCACGTTCAATCACATCCCAGATGTGTTCGAGCGGGTTCAGATCTGGCGAGTTGGGAGTCCAGTACGTCAATTGGAACTCACTGCTGTGTTCCTCGAACCACTCCACCACACTCCTTTCCTTATGACGTGGCATATATTGAAAAATGCCACAGATGACAAGAGACATGATCGTCAAGAAGGGGTTACGTGGTGTGCAACCAGTGTATGATACTCCTCGATCGTCATGGTGCCTTGCACGAGCTTTACTAAACCCATGGTTCCCCATGTGAATGTTCTCCAGAACACAATGGAGCCGCCACCAGCTTGTCTCCATCCCAAAGCACAGGTGCCATGAAGCTGTTCTCCTGGAAGACGACGGATTCGCGCCCTCCCACCGGCATGATGAAGAAGGAATCGGACTATGCAACCCTCTGCCACTGAGCCAACCTCCAATGCCGATGGCCACATGCCCCTTTCAGTCGTAGTTGTCGATGTCGTGGTGTTAATATTGGCACATGCATGGATCGTCAGCTGCGGAGGCCCGTCGTTAGGAGTGTTCGGTGCACTGCATGTTCAGACACACTTGTATTCTACCCGGCATTAAAGTGTGGTGTTAGTTCCGCCACAGTTCGCCACCTGTCCTGTCTTACCAGTCTGCCCCGCCGACGACGTCCGACATCTGTCATGAGGGGTGCCGCGCGGTCTAGGCCCCATGCCATGGTTTGCGCGGCTTCCCCCGTCGGATGTTCGAGGTCTCCCTCGTGTATGGGTGTGTGTGTGTGTGTTGACCTTAGCATAAATTAGTTTAAGTTAGATTAAGTAGTGTGTAAGCCTATGGACGGATGACCTCAGCCGTTTCGTCCCATAGGAAGTTACCACCACAATCAGAACAATCATGAGGGGTGACCGCCCAAATTCACTACGTCTGGGCGTGATTTCACCTTGGTTTCACTACTTGTTGAAGACACTCACCACAGCACTCCCCAAACACCTGAAAAGGCGTGCAATTTTCGAAATGCTAGTGTCGAGCCTCCAGGTCATCACAGTCTGTCATTTGTCAAGCTCATATAATAATGTGTGTGAAATCTTATGGGACTTAACTGCTAAGGTTATCAGTCCCTAAGCTTACACGCTACTGAACCTAAATTATCCTAAGGACAAACACACACACCCATTCGTAGGGAGGACTCGAACCTCCGCCGGGACCAGCCGCACAGTCCATGACTGCAGCGCCTCAGACCGCTCGGCTAATCCCGCGCGGCATGCTCAGATAGATCGCCCGCTTTCCCATCTACACACGGACGACATGCTCACTGATGCTACCGCGCACGTGTCTGAGTAGCAGAGATTCATCGCCAGGTGACGCTGCTATCGCCTGGGCGGATTTATATAAATAGTAGGTCGGTGGACATAATGTTCTGGCTGATCAGTGTAGATGATTTCATAAAAGACATTTTCGTCGATTCTAAAATTGCTCAAAATGCTAACGGCAGTATGCTTTCCTAATTTGTTTGAAAATAGGACTGTTGGCTCTGAGCACTATGCGACTTGACTTCTGAGGTAATCCTTCGCCTAGAACTTAGAACTAATTAAACCTAACTAGCCTAGGGACATCACACACATCCATGCCCGAGGCAGGATTCGAACCTGCGACCGTAGCGGTCGCTCGGCTCCAGACTGTAGCGGCTACAACCGCACGGCCACTCCGGCCGGCAGGACTGTTCAGTGTACGTCATTAGATCCTTTTTTGTCGTAACTGTACAAGATTTTTGCGCCGTCAGGCACTTTCAGGTGAGCACGATGTATGAGACAGGCGAAATACCCTCAGACTTCAAGAAGAATATAATAATTCCAATCCCAAAGAAAGCAGGTGTTGACAGATGTGAAAATTACTGAACTATCAGTTTAATAAGTCACAGCTGCAAAATACTAACGCGAATTCTTTACAGACGAATGGAAAAACTGTTAGAAGCGGACCTCGGGGAAGATCAGTTTGGATTCCGTAGAAATGTTGGAACACGTGAGGCAATACTAACCTTACGACTTATCTTAGAAGAAAGATTAAGAAAAGGCAAACCTACGTTTCTAGCATTTGTAGACTTAGAGAAAGCTTTTGACAATGTTAACTGGAATACTCTCTTTCAAATTCTGAAGGTGGCAGGGGTAAAATACAGGAAGCGAAAGGCTATTTACAATTTGTACAGAAACCAAATGCCAGTTATAAGAGTCGAGTGGCATGAAAGGGAAGCAGTGGTTGGGAAAGGAGTGAGACAGGGTTGTAGCCTCTCCCCGATGTTATTCAATCTGTATATTGAGCAAGCAGTAAAGGAAACAAAAGAAAAATTCGGAGTAGGTATTAAAATTCATGGAGAAGAAGTAAAAACTTTGAGGTTCGCCGATGACATTGTAATTCTGTCAGAGACAGCAAAGGACTTGGAAGAGCAGTTGAACGGAATGGACAGTGTCTTGATAGGAGGATATAAGATGAACATCAACAAAAGCAAAACGAGGATAATGGAATGTAGTCAAATTAAGTCGGGTGATTCTGAGGGAATTAGATTAGGAAATGAGACACTTAAAGTAGTAAAGGAGTTTTGCTATTTAGGGAGTAAAATAACCGATGATGGTCGAAGTAGAGAGGATATAAAATACAGACTCGCAATGGCAAGTAAAGCGTTTCTCAAGAAGAGAAATTTGTTAACATCGAGTATAGATTTATGTGTCAGGAAGTCGTTTCTGAAAGTATTTGTATGGAGTGTAGCCATGTATGGAAGTGAAACATGGACGATAACTAGTTTGGACAAGAAGAGAATAGCTTTCGAAATGTGGTGCTACAGAAGAATGCTGAAGATAAGGTGGGTAGATCACGTAACTAATGAGGAGGTATTGAGTAGGATTGGGGAGAAGAGAAGTTTGTGGCACAACTTGACTAGAAGAAGGGATCGGTTGGTAGGACATGTTTTGAGGCATCAAGGGATCACAAATTTAGCATTGGAGGGCAGCGTGAAGGGAGACCAAGAGATGAATACACTAAGCAGATTCAGAAGGATGTAGGTTGCAGTAGATACTGGGAGATGAAGAAGCTTGCACAGGATAGAGTAGCATGGAGAGCTGCATCAGACCAGTCTCAGGACTGAAGACCACAACAACAACAACAGGCACTTTCAAGGTGAACATAGGTACTTTTCACATGTCGTGTAGGGACATGTTTGGAAATGAGTTGGCAACACTGTCCTCAGGTCGCTGCTGCGGTTCCGGCGACAGCAGACGCAGCCGCGACCGACATTCACCCAGGGCTGCGAGTCGGGAGAGCTGTTCCTGGGCGTGTCTCCTAGCAACGCGTACTCGCCGTCCGCCGTCCAGCAGACTCTATCGACGACGCTGGGGTCAGAGGAGAAGGCGAGGCAACTGCTCGCCCAGACGACGCTGAGCCGCGGCCACCTCGCGCCCTCCGCAGACTTCATCCTCAACACGCAGCAGCACGCCTCCTTCTTCTACGTGAACGCGGCGCCGCAGTGGCAGATATTCAACGAGGGCAACTGGCTGTCCGTCGAATCGGTGTTGCGCAACCACGCACAGCAGCAGTTACTGGATCTGGAGGTGAGTCACACCGCCATACATACACTTCCGGAATAAAAATTATTACACCCTTTTAGAGATTTCCCATGCACTCAAGATTTATTGTTTTAACAGTGCATATGAAGTACATCGAACGATGACGTTTACAGATCAATAGCACTACAGGTAGCAGGTATCGATCCACGTAAAACACAATACTAGCACGTGATGTAGCCCCCACGGGCGGAAGTGCAGGTGCTGACATACTGTCGATCGGACAGATGGCAAACATTCTGGGATTCGTTATGCCACGCCTGCTCGAACTGTTCACGTAATTCTGAAGAGTTGGTTGGTGAGTCGCGCGAGTCACTTCTCAACCCATCATATTCCACATATGCTCGATGGGACACTAGAGTGGAGATCGTGCTGGCCAGGGAAGTTGCTGCACGTCTTGTAGAGCACGTTGAGTTTCACAAGCAGCGTGTCATGAGCATTACCCTGTTAGAAGAGCACAACAGCTTCCTGTTGGAAGAACGGCAAAAGAACGTGTCTAACAACATTTAGCACGCACCAAACACTGGTTAGCGTCCCCCAGTAACGCCAGAAGTGAACGAGAGTTGTGGCTTATCGCATCCCAGACCAGAAATCCTTGGATGGGGCCTGAGTGTCATGGACTTTTGCACTCTACGAGACAGAGTTCACCAGGTGTACGTCGTACGTGCAAACGACTATCACTTGCTTGCAGGCAGAATGTATTTTCGTCGCTGAAGACTACGGTGCGCCATTATATCTTCCAAGTGATCCTCTGACGAAACGTCGAAGCTGTGGCGTGAGATGAAGACGAGATACAGCTGTTCTTGCCCGTAGTCCCACTGCTGGTGACTGTATCGCTACTCGTCATGTTAACACGTCTGGGCTCTCAAGCCCTCTTTCCTGTGCTGTGGTAACTGTACGATGTGCCACTTCACCCTATTCAATACGGTGATCCTGGCGGGCTTTTGTGCTGCATGGGCGTCCAGAATCTCGTTTATGGGTATGAGAATGTTCACGTGACCGCTGATACCAGCATTCATTCGTTCACGTGATCAGGCCCAGTGGACCCAGGCCACGACAGTTAGAGCTCTCCATCCGTCTCTGTCTTCTGCTATCTGTCTCCAGTATTCCGTGACTCCCAGCTGCAACAAGTCTTCTCTCACTCCACCGATCCACCACTTTCTACCCACTGGCCTGCTGTCTGACGGGATCTAGTCCATTGCAATTTTGGGCCACCTTGTTGCCTCCATTCTAACTACATGTCCAGCCCATTGCAGTCTTTCGCTTCTCATCACTCCCAAGATGTTGGAAATTAGCGTTTGGCGTCATTGGCCGGGAGGCCCCTTGCGGGGCAGGTCCGGCCGCCTTGGTGCAGATCTTATTACATTCGACGCCACATTGGGCGACCTGCGCGCCGGATTGGGATGAAATGATGATGAAGACAACACAACACCCAGTCCTTGAGCGGAGAAAATCCCCGACCCAGCCCTGAATCGAACCTGGGCCCGTAGGACAGCAATCCGTCACGCTGACCACTCAGGTATCGGGTCGGACACTCCCAAGATGTTAGGCTCGTTGTACAGCTCTTCTAATTCTGTGTTATGTCGTCTTCTCCTATCTCCAGTAGTCTGATCTCGGACTGGTCCAAATATTTTCCTGAGGACCTTCCTTTCAAATGTAAGCAGTCGATTAAGGTCTTGTTTTCGAGTAGTCCAGGTTGGTTCAAATGGCTCTGAGCACTATGGGACTCAACTGCTGAGGTCATTAGTCCCCTAGAACTTAGAACTAGTTAAACCTAACTAACCTAAGGACATCACAAACATCCATGCCCGAGGCAGGATTCGAACCTGCGACCGTAGCGGTCTTGCGGTTCCAGACTGCAGCGCCTTTAACCGCACGGCCACTTCGGCCGGCAGTAGTCCAGGTTTGAGAAACATAAAATACTACTGGCATTATTAATGTCTTATACAACCGTAGTTTTAGTTGTCGAGAGACGCTTCTACATTTTAATATAGGGTCTAGATAGTGATAGCATCTGTTTCACACCTGCAGTCGTGCTTTTATCCCTGCTTCGGTTGATTTTACTTCTGTAAAAATTGATCCAAGATATTTAAACTCTTTCACATGTTTATACAATTAAATCTTGAGAGTTTTGAATCTTTCTTCCTATGGTCATATACTCAGTCTTTTCAGCTGCTTTGTAGACCGAGCCTAGCTGCCAATAACTCCAAGGTCTGTATACTTATTTTCAGATCTTCTTGTGTGCATGCTAATAGTGCAATGTCGTCTGCATAGCCCAGATATGTAATGTATTGCCAGTTTGAATGCCCTGGAAGTTTTCTTTGTTGAAAGTCCGCATTTCCTTCTCAAGTGCCAGGCTGAAGAGGACAGGTCATAGCCCATCTTCTTGGCGTAATCCTATTACAACTGGGAAGCTTTCTGCCTACCTTAACCTCAGGTTTTGTGTCTTTTAGGCATACCTCTACCAGATTGACCAATTTCTTTGGTATACCAAACTCTGTCATAGTTCTAATCAGGTCTATGTATACTGTCGTAAACCTACTTGAAGTCTGCAAACAGGAGATGTATCTCTATTCGTACATTGTTTCTCAGACCTGTTTTAGGACAAAAATCTGGTCCGTGGTTGATCGTCCTGCTTGAAAACCTCCTTGGTATTCTGCAATTATCTCTGTTGCTAGAGGTTTTATTCGTTCTAATAGGCAGTTGGAGAAGATCTTATAACAGCGCTATGCTCCTATAGTTGTCACATACTGATTTATTTTTATATATGGAGCATATCACAGCTACCTTCTATTCCTCTGGTATTTCGTGTTTTGCCCAAATTTGCTCGATTAGCTTGTGGATCTTGAAACAGAGGTCTCCAGCGTTGAGAAGTTCAGCGGGAATTTCGTCCTCTCCTGGACTTTTACCATTCTTAAGGGGAGTAATAACTATAAAATGATAAAGGTTGTTTCTGCTTGTACATTTATTGTAAATTAAAACCTCTTTATATATTACAAATGTTTATATATCAATGTCCAGTGGACATAAAGATACACAAATGAATTTCCTAACTAACTAATATTAGTGATCAATTGTCCAAATTTGTCCCTTTTTATGGCTACGCGATCTAATATAAATAACGCGAGATGACTGACATCATCTATGTACCAAAAATTAGAAGACACTACTTTCAAAGAATATCTACAGTAGTGTACAACCTCAGTGGAAATAAAACTTACGTGATCACAGCTATTTATCCTTATAGCCCTAGTAATAATAGCATTAGATATTATAGCAATATCACCGTATGTACTGCGTCCGGTGCGTCGGAGTGATGGTTATCGTACACGTCTGCGACAATGGAAGAACTCCAGCCATAAAATAAACTATTTCGAACGGTAGGACGGCAGAAGGTGCTCCTCTGACTAGTATGATCTAATATTGTCTTTTCCTCTCTGTGCTATACAGACAAGAAACGCGAACTCCCAGTCACCAGGACGGAATTCAGATAACGTCTCTACGTGAGTATACACAGAAGTGCTCTCAGTCACTGAACGCTGCGTACTCAACGACGGCACCCTACCCGTAGGCGAAGTACAGAATCGTATAAGTTCGCCAGTACAGTGCCTAACCGTTCTAACTATAAAATCTCCTGAGAGCAAGGACAGCAAGTCCATCTGTACCAACAAAAGCTGATACTGAGCGACTGTCAAACTTGGGAGCTCAAAACTGAAGACTTCTTCTCTCCACCGCTGGCTTCCCAGCAAAGCTCAAAGTTCTTTATACATATTTCCATGAAAGGCTTATTGAGCTTCCTTCGTGGTGCTTTTCACATATTTCCTCTTTGCTTTCCTCAATGTGGCTTGTGTCTGCCATTGTATTTCTTCGAACTTTGATTTTTCTTGTTCCTGCATATTACTTTGTATCCACAGTGTCTAGCCCGTTGTCTCTCCCTGATAGCTTCCTCACACTCCTCATCGAAACACACTCTTTTTCCCTTAGTTCGCTTTGGGATTACTTCTTGACTGTTTCTTTAATGGTCTCTGCAGTCGCCTCTGAGCTACCACAGTATCTCCTTCGCCTTCATTCAAAGCCTCAAAACGATTTGTCAGTGCTACCTTGAAAGTTCTTCTTATGTTATCTTTAATCAGGCTCTCCAGGTCACATCAAATGACTCTTTGCATTCTTTTGTACTTCCTGGCTCTCCGTATTGTTTTCATCCTTTCCATGACAAGGAAGTGGTCTGATCCACATTCCGCACCTGTTGCTGTTTTGACATTTTATATCCACTTCTTTATTCTCGTCTCTACAATTAGGTGGTGAATTTGGTTCACTGTCTTTCCATTCGGAGACACCCAGGTTTCTTTATATATTCTCTTCCTGTCGAAATCAGTACTACTTACAAACAAGCCTTTTGCATTCGCAAAGCTAACCAGCCTAGTGCCGTTATCGCTGCTCACATCATGTAAACTGACCCTCCCGATGGTCCCCGTGCAGGCTGCTTCTTTCCCTATTTTCGCATTAAAATCTCCAAGGATGATTTTGTAATGTTCACTTGGCACATTGTCTAAAACCGTTTCTAGTTCCTCATAGAAAATGTCTTTATTGATGTCATCGCTTTCTTCGGTTGGAGCATGACAATTTATATATGAGGGCTTGTGTTTTCCTGTGTCTATGGTTAGGAGTGAGATTCCGGGGTTGATTGATTTAAAATCTATGAGAGTGTTACAGATGATTTCTTCACTATTTTGGTCCCTTTGGGTGATGTTTACAAGGAAGTGAGTTGCTATGTTGCTTGGAACTTGTGGCGGAGTGGTTTACCTGGAGGGCAATCTGAGATTAGGCTGGTGTGGTAGGGGGTGCTGATGGCGAAGTTTATGTAGCTGAGGCTGTGGTGAATGAAAAGGAGAAATGAAAATTAAAACACCTGGACCCCTCTTTATTGCATTTAATTTATTGATGGAACTAGTTCCGGTGTTTGATCCCACGATATTTAGGTCCTTTGACCACCGTAATTTGGGAGGAATTTAATCTCATGTACAATCTTAACAGAAAGAAATATTAAATAACCAGTGCGCGTAAATCTCTGGTTTACAACACAGTATCCTTTCATTCATCAACTGAAGACTCAGGATATTGTTTGATGAACGAAGGGGGTAGTGTCATGTAAACCAAAGATCTACAGACGCCGGTTGCTTAATATTGGCTCGTGATTGCACACGATATTGGATTCCTCGCAGTTTACGTTGGTCAAGGGACCTGTAATGGAACACCCAAACTGGTTGCGTAAATAAGTTAAATACAGAAGAGACGGCTGCACATGTTTTAATTTTCATTTTATATTGAACATCCGAAGAGGAGCGAGGGGAGGGGAGGTAAGGGACATCCCAGTTGTTAGGAAAGTGGGAGATGTGGAAACAACCATTTGGGATAATGACTAGTGGATAAATGTGGTTGTGGGAGTGGGATTTCGATTCAGGTGAGTATAGGCGACAGCGAAAGTGTTGGGTGCTGGAACACCCATATTGATCAAGGTGGTGTGAAATACGAGCTAATAAATGGTTCAAATGGCTCTGTGCACTATGCGATTTAACTTCTGAGGTCATCAGTCGCGTAGAACTTAGAACTAATTAAACCTAACTAACCTAAGGACATCACACACATCCATGCCCGAGGCAGGGTTCGAACCTGCGACCGTAGCGAGCTAATAAATGACTGACTGAAAGTGCTAGAGGGCAATGAAGACGACGGAGATGAGGACGGAATGAGAACTGACGAGATGAAAGACGGTGAGAAAGGCGGTACGAAGACTGTGAAGATGACAGGGGACTACGACGTTGGCACGAAAACGCCGTTGACAGTAGTCGACACAGGGCTTTGGCGATGGGGAAGGTGATGGCAGGGAGCTTTTTCCAGATCGTGAATGCAAGTCCGGGAGCATCCCAGACGCTTGTATTCCCGATAGGAAGGGAAAGTCCAGTCCTCGGATGCCAGTTATTGACCTAGCACTAGAATGTTGGTCTAGCCAGCCCAGCCAATAACCCCCACAGTGGATGAATGCGTGTTTCATATGACAAGTTGCGAACCGAGATATCCATATATCAAAGCAGAGTGAGAGTCGTAATTGCAATGTAAGTCGAATACTGAACTTGAGGCGAAAACCACCGTAGTGCGTAACAGTGTGCTTCACACGCGTAAATGAACGGGTGTTGTGCGTCCACGGCTTTAAAAGGATACGCTCACCAAGGAGTCTCCCCGGAGCAAATATTTACTCTTTTGGGGCCTCTGCAGCTGTTTGGTGGCCGTTTGATTACTTCACTTTCTGAATCACTTCTCGGCGGGGGATCTACACTCTGCCAACAGCAACGTGGTGTAAACAGTATCATTTTACCGCTGTACTACTTCATTCGCGGATGGTGCACGGAATGAATGCTGTTGCTGCACCTGTCTATAAGACAGAATTCCTCTAACTTTATCGTTATGATCAGTACGTGACGTGACTGCGTCTCTTGACTCGTCTCGAAACGAGAGGCTCGGTATTTTTAACGTTAAACTTTGATGTGCCTCACAGTTTTTTTCCTACAGCGTTTCCTACTGGTTGATCATTTCTGTGCCGTTCTAACGTTGTTTAAGTAACAATGTGACGAGGAAAAGTGTCCTTTTTCGAATTTTCTGTGCCTCTACCGTTAACCCAGCTCGTTATGGATCCCCCCACTGAAACAAAAATGATTAATCGAAAGAGCTGGTCCTTTTTAAACAACCTTCTATGTGGATAAATATTATTGTAATTTCAATGAATCTGCCTCTCAGCCGCCACTTACGCGTAAATTTTCGTACTCTTTCTGTCTTAAAGTATCGGATCAAACGTATCTGGACAGCTTTCAGTGGAAATAAATATTTTATATGTCCATCCTTCGCCTTTATGATGGATTGAACTCTGTTGGGGGCACTTGAACGACGTGTCTGGATGTTTGTGGAGTAATGGCAGCCCAGTCTTCCTCAGGAGCCGGAACCAGAGAAGGTAGTGATGTTGGACGCTGGGATGTGGATGAAAGTCGACGTTCTAATTCATACCAAAGGTGTTGGATTGGGTTCAGAATGGTAATTTGAACAGGCCACTTCATTTCAGGAATGTTATTCTCCACAAACCATTGCCTCACAGATGTTGCTTTATGACCAGATGCGTTGTCATTATGATATGATCAGTAACTCAGAGCTGTTCCTCTACTGTACGTAGACATTAGACATGGGATACCTCCTGCCCGCATCTCGTGGTCGTGCGGTAGCGTTCTCGCTTCCCACGCCCGGGTTCCCGGGTTCGATTCCCGGCGGGGTCAGGGATTTTCTCTGCCTCGTGATGGCTGGGTGTTGTGTGCTGTCCTTAGGTTAGTTAGGTTTAAGTAGTTCTAAGTTCTAGGGGACTGATGCCCATAGATGTTAAGTCCCATAGTGCTCAGAGCCATTTGAACCATTTTTGGATACCTCCTAATATCGTGTCAGGCCTCCTTTTTCCCGGCATAATGCAACAACTCGATGTACCATGGACTCAACTCGTTGAAAGTCCACTGCAGAAATATTGAGCCATGCTACCTCTACAGCCGTCCATAATTGCGAAAGTGTTACTGGTGCAAGGTTTTGTGCACGAAGCGACTTCTCGATTATGTTTCATACTTGTTCGATGGGATTCATGTCGGATGATCTGGGTGACCAAGTCATTCTCTCGAATTGTCCAGAATTTTCTTTAAACCAAGTTCCAACAGTTGTGACCTGGTGACATGTTTTGGAATATGAAGTTTATAAATGTTTCCAAATGGTCTCCATGTAGCCAAACATAACCTTTCCAATGAATGATTGGTTCAGTTGGACCACGAGACCCAGTCCATTACATGTAAACACAGCGCACACCATTATGAAGCCATCACCCGCTTGCACAGTGCCTGGTTGACAACTTGGATCCATAGCCTCTTGGGGTTTGCGCCACAGTCGAACCCTACCATCAGTTCTTACCAACTGAAATTGGAACTCATCTGACCAGGCCACGGTTTTCCAGTCGTCTAGCCTCAACACGATGTGCTCACGAACCCAGGAGAGGCAGTGCAGGCGGCGTCGCGCTTTTAGCAGAGGCATTCGCGTTTGTCGTCTGCTGCCACAGCCCATTAACGGCAAATTTCGGCGCGCTGTCCTAACGGATACGTTCGTCATACGTCCCACATTGATTTCTGCGGTTCTTTCACGCAGTATTGCATGTCTGTTGGCACTGAAAATCTACGCAAACGCCGTTGCTGTCGGTCGTTAGCCAGCCGGGGTGGCCGAGCGGTTCTAGGCACTACCGTCTGGAACCGCGCGACAGCTACGTTCGCAGGTTCGAATCCTGCCTCGGGCATGGATGTGTGTGATGTCCTTAGGTTAGTTAGGTTTAAGTAGTTCTAAGTTCTAGGGGACTGATGACCTCAGAAGTTCCCATAGTGCTCAGAGCCATTTGAACCATTTTTGTCGGTCGTTAAGTGAAGGCCGTCGGCCACTGTGTTTTCTGTGGTGAGATGTAATGCCTGAAGTTGGGTATTCTCGGCACACTCTTGACACTTTGGATCTCGGGATATTGAATTTTCTAACGATTTCCGAGATGCAGTCCCATGCGTCTAGCTACGACTACGATTCCACGTTCAAAGTCCATATTAATTCCCGTCCTGCGGTGATAATCACGTGGGAAACCTTTTCACATGAATCACCTGAGTACAAATGACAGCTCCGCCAATGTATTGCCCTTTTATACACTCCTGGAAATGGAAAAAAGAACACATTGACACCGGTGTGTCAGACCCACCATACTTGCTCCGGACACTGCGAGAGGGCTGTACAAGCAATGATCACACGCACGACACAGCGGACACACCAGGAACCGCGGTGTTGGCCGTCGAATGGCACTAGCTGCGCAGCATTTGTGCACCGCCGCCGTCAGTGTCAGCCAGTTTGCCGTGGCATACGGAGCTCCATCGCAGTCTTTAACACTGGTAGCATGCCGCGACAGCGTGGACGTGAACCGTATGTGCAGTTGACGGACTTTGAGCGAGGGCGTATAGTGGGCATGCGGGAGGCCGGGTGGACGTACCGCCGAATTGCTCAACACGTGGGGCGTGAGGTCTCCACAGTACATCGATGTTGTCGCCAGTGGTCGGCGGAAGGTGCACGTGCCCGTCGACCTGGGACCGGACCGCAGCGACGCACGGATGCACGCCAAGACCGTAGGATCCTACGCAGTGCCGTAGAGGACCGCACCGCCACTTCCCAGCAAATTAGGGATACTGTTGCTCCTGGGGTATCGGCGAGGACCATTCGCAACCGTCTCCATGAAGCTGGGCTACGGTCCCGCACACCGTTAGGCCGTCTTCCGCTCACGCCCCAACATCGTACAGCCCGCCTCCAGTGGTGTCGCGACAGGCGTGAATGGAGGGACGAATGGAGACGTGTCGTCTTCAGCGATGAGAGTCGCTTCTGCCTTGGTGCCAATGATGGTCGTATGCGTGTTTGGCGCCGTGCAGGTAAGCGCCACAATCAGGACTGCATACGACCGAGGCACACAGGGCCAACACCCGGCATCATGGTGTGGGGAGCGATCTCCTACACTGGCCGTACACCACTGGTGATCGTCGAGGGGACACTGAATAGTGCACGGTACATCCAAACCGTCATCGAACCCATCGTTCTACCATTCCTAGACCGGCAAGGGAACTTGCTGTTCCAACAGGACAATGCACGTCCGCATGTATCCCGTGCCACCCAACGTGCTCTAGAAGGTGTAAGTCAACTACCCTGGCCAGCAAGATCTCCGGATCTGTCCCCCATTGAGCATGTTTGGGACTGGATGAAGCGTCGTCTCACGCGGTCTGCACATCCAGCACGAACGCTGGTCCAACTGAGGCGCCAGGTGGAAATGGCATGGCAAGCCGTTCCACAGGACTACATCCAGCATCTCTACGATCGTCTCCATGGGAGAATAGCAGCCTGCATTGCTGCGAAAGGTGGATATACACTCTACTAGTACCGACATTGTGCATGCTCTGTTGCCTGTGTCTATGTGCCTGTGGTTCTGTCAGTGTGATCATGTGATGTATCTGACCCCAGGAATGTGTCAATAAAGTTTCCCCTTCCTGGGACAATGAATTCACGGTGTTCTTATTTCAATTTCCAGGAGTGTACCTTGTGTACGCGGTACTACCGCCATCTGTATATGTGCATATCCCTATTCCATGTCTTTTGTCACCTCTGTGTATGTTCGTGTCCTTCCGCACTTAGCGTTATCTTAAGCGTAGTAGGCGGATCTCACTCTAGCCGCGAAAAACACCCCTATACCGTAACACTACCTCCTCCGTACTTCACTGCTGCCACTATAAATGATGGCAGATAACGTTCTGCAGGCTCTCACCAAACTCAAACCGTTCCAGCGGATTAGCACAGGGCATAGCGTGACTGATCAGAATGAACCACTCGTTTTCAATCACCCACTATCCGGTAGCATCACTCTTTACACCAATTCAAGCGTCTCCTATCATTGTCTGTATGAATCATGAGGAGCTGTTCGACCTGGAATGCTTGTAGCACTTTGCAACTCACGAGTGATTCCTTGCGCTGACTTCATGCGACTTTTTTCAATCCACACTCCCAAAGCTTGATGGTCTCTGTCTGTCAGTGCATGAGGTCTACCTGGTCTTGGTTGAGTTTGTGGTTGTTCTTTCGCGTTTCGACGTCAGAATCACATCAGGAGTCGATTTAGGCAGCTGTAGAAGATTTGAAATGTCCCTGATAATTTGTTATTCAGGTAACATCGAATCACCAGTCCACGTTCAAAGTCACAGACCTCTCCCGATTGTCTCATTCTGCTATTACTGCTTCTGTAGTGACACCACGATATTCAAATGGTTCAAATGGCTCTGAGCACTATGGGACTCAACTGCTGAGGTCATTAGTCCCCTAGAACTTAGAACTAGTTAAACCTAACTAATCTAAGGACATCACAAACATCCATGCCCGAGGCAGGATTCCAACCTGCGACCGTAGCGGTCTTGCGGTTCCAGACTGCAGCGCCTTTAACCACGATATTCCTCACCTCGTTTTATACTGGCAGGTCCGCCTCGCGTGTCATTTAGTGGCCAGTTCCACGTTTCATATGGATTGCCAGGATATTTTTCGTTAGATGTTGTATGTCATCCGTTGGTTTTTGGGTATGGACGATTCCATTGTATGCTCGGCGCTACTATCACCATTAATCACGGGACTATTTGTCTGCGTACACATATGACATGATTTTTGGATGTTTATAGTTGCAGGTCTTTGGAAAAATGCTGATCTCTCTTGATAAAAGAATATTCGTTTCAGTTTTGTTGCGAACACAAGAGTTCAGAATGTTAATGTTTCTAAATAATCGAATGTAATATTCAAAAACTGTCTAAAACTGAATAAATTACTCACACCTCAAGCCAGTTGAAGTAATATTAGAACCGGTCCAGTGGGAACTGCTACGTGCAAACGGTAACTACATACTGATGTCAGGCATCTGGAAACGAGCCTTCAAGCTTCGAAACGCATAGTGCAGCTTGATACAAACCTCGATTTTCTACTGGAGTCAGATATTTTTTCCGGTTTATTTTACGAATTAAACTCAGGCATGGCCCCAACAGGAAATTTTAGTACTTGTAATATGTTGCTTCATTACCTGGTGCCTAAATGACGATCATTTGGCGAGAATGCTTTCAAATTATCGACTTTGTTTTGGAATTCAGCCATGTGAAAAGTGGTGAAATGAAATTGACAGTCCTTTAACTAAAGGTACATGCTGCGTAGTTGCCCTTCCCATTGCATAATTGATTCGCTGTTAGCCGTTCTTTACCTCCTTTACAAAAAATGACCGTCACAGTATCTTTGCGGTAGTGTACTCGGCGTGCGCCTGAGTGTTTACATCTCTCATGATAGCAGCATGTAGCAAGCAAGTGACCCCAAATGAAGATGACGCACGAGCCTGGCGCAACACGAGTGGAAGCCGAGTAAGTTAGCACGTGTATCGCTAATGAGCCGGTTGTAGGCTTCCTTCTCTACTCACACTGGTAGCCGGGGAAAAAAAATAAAAAGAAATATTATACAGGTACTTAATCAACACAATACTGATATACAAGGTGAAAATTATTAAAAGCAACAAATGCAGGGACAGATTCCTGACTGGAAATGAGGCAGAAAAGGTTCTATGAACATGTGTTCCGAAATACATCTTTGCCATGGTAGATGGCACCGACGAATGACCACGTGCCGTGTATTGCGGGCTGTGTGATTCACCCAGCGTACTGTAAGCAACAGAATGGTCCGGTGTACATGTCGGGAACAAACCGAAATGGTGTTTGTGTGCGGGCTAGCAGATGGAAATGGCCGAGAGGCAGCACAGCTGTATCAAAACAATTACCCTCACAGATACCAACCACATGACGCAACATTTCAAATCCTTTTTGGGAGTTTGTGTGATCATGTGTCCTTTCAGACAGACAAACGTGCAGCGAGGCGGCGGACTGTACGTGCAACAGATTTGGAGGACAGGGTTCGACAGGGTATTGAGACGAACCCTAGTACAAGCTCCAGGCGAGTCGCCTATCTACATAGTGGAAGCCAAAGACGATTATGTGTATCCTGCATTACATTGCATCCCATAGAGGCCACTTCGAGCACCTTTCGTGAGATGGATGCGATGCAGCTCTGTTCTGTGTTCCGGGACGATTTGTTGTCGTTGCTCGCACGCTCTCCATTTCCGAACACATGTTCATAGGACCTTTTTTCTTCCAGTCAGGAATCCGTCCTTGCTGTTTGTCGGTTTTATTGATGTTAACCCTGTATTTTGGTTTTATCTCATATAATTGAAACATTTGTAAACGGGTACGTTATTCTCTATCAAAGATGTTACGCTAAATGTGACATTTCCTTTTATGAACTTCTGGTCAGAGTCCCTCAGTGTAACTTTGAGCTTTTATTTGCTTGAACATTTATCAAGAGAAACACATTAGTGAGATATACGTAAAAGAAATCTCCTTCTCCCACGTCAAGAATTTGGCTTGCCGACCATTTCCGGCTCAGTCACACCACCTTTTGCGGGATCTTCTCAGTGGTCGCCGTCCGACAGAGCTGTAATCATACGTCAGCCTCGGGATTCTGGAGGCTTCCATGTGTAACGTATGAGTCTTGCACTTATTCTTATACCCTTCAGTCATAGCGCTAACTTTTAAGACTCTGTAACCGTCGTGTTCTGTTTGCTGTTTTTCCTATATAATACTCCTTGCTCCTCTCTCTCTCTCTCTTAATTTTTTTTATTTTATATTTCTCTATCATTTGTTTAAACGGCTTCGACATGGCTTCATGTACAAGAAATACTATAAGATCTACACTCATGCTCATAAATTAAGGATAATGCTGATACTTGGTGAAACAACGCTCTGGTGGGCGGTTTGCAGGTTTAAATCACCTCGGGGTATGACCATGTGGTGCATTTGACCTGCGGTCGTCCCACGGTGGCGCTGGCAGCAGTCCACATACGCAGAGGTGTGTTGGTGCATGTCAGAGTACGGTGCATCGAGTAAGTGTGCAGACGTTTTCAGACGTGCTGTAGGTGACTGTGTGTTGAAAATGGCTGAAACAACACATATTGATGACGTTATGAGGGGTAGAACACTAGGGCGACTGGAGGCTGGTGAAACACAGCAGGTTGTAGCACGGGCCCTGCGTGTGCCACAAAGTGTGATCTCAAGATTATGGCAACGATTCCAGCAGACAGGAAACGTGTCCAGGCACTATAGTACGGGACGTCCACAGTATACAACACCACAAGAAGACCGATATCTCACCATCAGTGCCCGCAGACGGCCACGGAGTGCTGCAGGTAGCCTTGCTCTGGACCTTACCGCAGCCACTGGAACAGTTGTCTGCAGACACACAGTCTACAGACGACTGAACAGACATGGTTTATTTGCCCGGAGACCTGCAAGGTGCATTCTACTGACCCCTGGTCACAGGAGAGCCCGTAAAGCCTGGTGCCAAGAACACAGTACATGGTCATTGGAACAGTGGTTCCAGGTCATGTTCACGGACGAGTCCAGGTGTAGTCTGAACAGTGATTCTCGCCAGGGTTTCATCTGACGTGAACCAGGAGCCAGATACCAACCCCTTAACGTCCTTGAAAGGGACCTGTATGGAGGTCGTGGTTTGGGATTATGGTTGGTGCACGTACACCCCTGCATGTCTTTGACAGAGGAACTGTAACAGGTCAGGTGTATCGGGACGTCATTTTGCACCAGCATGCCCGCCTTTTCAGGGGTGCAGTGGGTCCCACCTTCTTCCTGATGGATGATAGCGCACGGCCCCACCGAGCTGACATCGTGGAGGAGTACCTTGAAACAGAAAATATCAGACGAATGCAGTGCCCTCCCTGTTCTCCAGACCTAAACCCCATCGAGCACGTGTGGCATGCTCTCGGTCGACGTATCGCTGCACGTCTTCAAACCCCTACGACACTTCAGGTGCTCCGATAGGCACTGGTGCATGAATGGGAGGCTATACCCCTGAAGCTGCTCGACCACCTGCTCCAGAGTATGCCAACCCGTTGTGCGGCCTGTGTACGTGTGCATGGTGATCATATCCCATATTGATGTCCTGGTACATGTGCAGGAAACAGTGGCGTTTTGTAGCATATGTGATTCGGGACGGTTTTCTCAACTTGTCAGCAATACCGTGGGCTTATAGATCTGTGTCGTGTGTGTTCCCTATGTGCCTATGCTATTAGCGCTAGTTTTGCGTAGTGCCACGTTGTGTGGTACCACATTCTGCAATTATCCTTAATTTATGAGCATGAGTGTATATTAAAAGATTAAATATTGTAACAATAAACTCGGAAGACACTGTTTTAGTTAATACTCAAGCTTCACTGTCATTTACCGAGATGGCAATGCTATTGTTCTACAGATTTTTATTTGTGTTTTTCTTATTTTATTTTTGAGTGATTTCGCGTCATGCCACCAGTGTGTTGAATCCTGTGTGTCTGATTACGAAGGCGTGCCGGTAAGTAACCCCTTCAAAGTTTTTATGTGAAAACTCTTACAGGTTTTTAAATGAAACAAACGTTACTAAAATTCTACATCTTTATTCTTGACATCTGTATATTTGCAGATCTCTGGCGCTAGAGGGCTCCGAATTGTAATCTGTGACATGGCGGTGTGGAACGTAACGATGTCGGTGTGTGAGAAAAAGTATGTTGAAACCTTAGTTTCGGATTCGAAAAGATCGTCCACACATGGAGCATCCTCTCCTCCAGCACACCATACACAAGTGCTGCGACATCCGTAACAATCCGACTCCCTGAGTTCACTGTCAACCATGATCCTCCATACAGTCCTGGCGTGGCTCCGTCCGATTTTAATCTATTTCCAAAACTTAAAGAACACATTCGAGGACTTCAATTTGATCGTGATGCAGCGGTACAAGCAGAGGCGAGGTTATGCCTCCGTCAGCAAACATTCTACAGCGACGGTATCAACGAACTCGTCTCATGTTGGGAGGATGATCATTTTGAGAAATAAATATCTAGACATCAAGACAAAAGATGTGGAATGTTAATAACGTTTGTTTTATCAAAAAATTGGGAATTTTTCACATTAAAAATCGCAGGCATTACTTTACAGCACGGTCTCGTAATTACAGTCTGACTGCTGTCAAAAATGAATAATTGCATCTTCTGTCCTGCTTTGCCAGAGGCTTATATATGAAGATTTTACTTATTGTTGACTCTGTCTTTTGAAATACCACGATCTTCGTTTTGTGGACTAAAATACCCAGACATTTTTTGCTGACCTGAACAGTTGGTAGACCATCTTCTTTATCCTGCAGTTTAGCAAGATCGCCCGCAAGTACTAAAAACTTGAGAAACGTATCTAGATAACTTTTATACCTCTAGTAGCCAACATTTTGCATCTGCATACATGTTAATCTATATACAGGGTGGTCCACTGATAGTGACGGGGCCAAATATCTCACGAAATAAGCATCAAACGAAAAAACTACAAAGAACGAATATCGTCTAGCTTGAAGGGGGAAACCAGATGGCTGGTGCGGCATTGTGGGAGGAAGGATAATTGGCCCCCATTTTATCGATGGCATTCTAAATGGTGCATTGTATGCTGATTTCCTACGTAATGTTCTACCGATGTTACTACAAGATGTTTCACTGCATGACAGAATGGCGATGTACTTCCAACACGATGAATGTATGGCACATAGCTCGCGTGCGGTTGAAGCGGTATTGAGTAGCATATTCCATGACAGGTGGGTTGGTCGTCGAAGCACCATACGATGGCCCGCACGTTCACCGGATCTGACGTCCCCGGATTTCTTTCTGTGGGGAAAGTCAAAGGATATTTGCTGTCGTGATCCACCGACAACGCCGGACAACATGCGTCAGCGCATTGTCGATGCATGTGCGAACATTACGGAAGGCGAACTACTCGCTGTTGAGAGGAATGTCGTTAAACGTATTGCCAAATGCACTGAAGTTGACGGACATCATTTTGAGCATTTGTTGCATTAATGTGGTATTTACAGGTAATCACGCTGTAACAGCATGCGTTCTCAGAAATGATAAGTTCACAAAGGTACATGTATCCCATTGGAACAACCGAAATAAAATGTTCAAACGAACCTACGTTCTGTATTTTAATTTAAAAAACCTAGCTGTTACCAACTGTTCGTCTAAAATTGTTAGCCATATGTTTGTGACTATTACAGCGGCATCTATCACAAAGCGAAAAAAAGTGGTCCAACTAAAACATTCATATTTCTTTGCGTACTACACGAATATGTGATAAAAAATGGGGGTTCCTATTTAAAAAACGGTGTTGATATCCGTTTAACCTATGGCAGCGCCATCTAGCGGGCCAACCATAGCGCCTTCTGGCTCCTCCCTTCAAGCTAGACAAGTTTCGTTCTTTGTAGTTTTTCCGTTTGATACTTATTTCGTGAGATATTTGGCCCGGTCACGATCAATGGATCACACTGTATATATTAAATAATGTCGTGGGCAGTACTGGAACCTTATCACCGCACATGCTATGGGTGTCTTACAGTTTCTCCTTGATCATGGTATCAAACGCTGTAATTAAATCACTATAAGTAAGCTGTTTCCAAATTTAATTCTTACATTTTTTATTAATTTGTTTTATGGTAAACACGTCTTCCATATAGGATCGTATTTTTGGTGTCCTTATTGTCCCTCGATTATTTAGGCTTGCTAAGGAACCCTGGCCTCTGTCGTCCGCTATGCAAAATCTCGTCACCTTCATAGTTTTGACGGTCTAAAAAATGGTTCAAATGGCTCTGAGCACTATGGGACTTAACATCTATGGTCATCAGTCCCCTAGAACTTAGAACTACTTAAACCTAACTAACCTAAGGACATCACACAACACCAAGTCATCACGAGGCAGAGAAAATCCCTGACCCCGCCGGGAATCGAACCCGGGCGCGGGAAGCGAGAACGCTACCGCACGACCACGAGCTGCTTTTGACGGTCTCTTATATTGTACAAATATGCAATCCTGATTTCTGTACCCGGACGAGAATGCGTTCTTACGAGGCATCGATGGCATGTTGTGCGCACGGAGGGTCACAGTCGAGCGACACAACAACGACCGATTTGGTTCAAATGGCTCTAAGCACTATGGGACTTAACTACTGAGGTCATCAGTCCCCTAGAACTCAGAACTACTTAAACCTAACCAACCTAAGGACATCACACACATCCATGCCCGAGGTAGGATTCGAACCTGCGACCGTAGCGGTCACGCGGTTCCAGACTGAAGCGCCTAGAACCGCACGGCCCAGCGACCGATTTCCGTGGAACAAATGTACACGGCTGTAGGCCTTTATCGTTGAGGTCAGACTGCTGCTGAATTTTGGAACTCATTTTATGGTCTGGTATAATGACGTCCCCGGAGGCCAAGATCTCAGTAAAAATCAACATGGTTGCCGCAAACGATGAAATCCTGCTCGTTTCGTTTCTTCACGAAATTATCAGTACAACAGATGCCGGAGCCCGGATTGATGTCGTATTCCTTGACTTTTGGAAGGCGTTTGATACAGTGCCGCACTGTCGCCTAATGAGTAAGATACTTGCGTACAGAATATCAGACCTGCTTTGTGAGTAGAGCGATGAATTCTTTGGAAATAAACCACACTGTGTCACTCTTAAAAGAGAGAAATTTTCAGGCCAGCTGATTTGTCTTATCAGGAAACGGGGAAGTGATCTTCACGGATGTGATATGCGAGTTTGGGGTAGCAATCATATGAACAAAAGGGTTCTTCGTTGCGGCGAGACCTTTTCATGAATTTTAACTAGTGACTTTCTCATCCGAAATTCAATATTTTTTCACTCCCACCCACATAGAAAGAAATGATCATCGTAATAAAATAAGAGAGAGTTCGTATGGAAAGATAGAGGTGTTTGTTTCTCTCATATGCTATTCGTGAGGGGAACGGTAGATAAATGTTTGAAAGTGATTATATGAACCCTTTGCCAGATGCGTAAGTGTGAGTTGCAGAGTAATCATGTAGATGTAGATGTGTAGATAAAGTAGCTTCAGGCATACTCCAAGAGACTGTTACAGGAGCAATACTGTTTACAAGATCAATAAATAAACTACTGGATAACGTCGGAAGTTGACACCATTTCAGTATATTCACTTCTGGCTTTTATTCTTGAGTACAGCACTGCTGATATTGACACATAATTACACACTGCAGCCAAGATCGGTAATATCACAGAATTATACAAAAACTTGAAAAGAAGACGTATATATGTTTATATACTGAGTCTGGAAACCAATTACAATATGTTATTAGGAGATACGGTAGTATGAGCCTAAAAATTGAAAGACTTGAACATGTATGTGAATATTAGCCAGTTTTCTGTTTAAATTTTACACGGTAAAAAATATCTCTCTACAACAGCTTGTACAGGTATGAAGTTGCGCATTCTTATTCAGGTAATTTTAATAGAAATGTAATCTCCATTAAGTTACGCTGATTTGATTTTTATTAGAAATTTACCAACTTTTTTGCGAGAAAACAATGAAATTAAACAGTTTTTAACTATTGTACACTGAGGTGACAAAAGTCGTGGGACACCTCCTAATATCGTGTTGGACCTCCTTTTGCCTGGAGTAGTGCAACAACTAGATGTGGCAGGGACTCAACAAGTCCTTGGAAGTTCCCTGCAGAAATATTGAGCCACCATTGCGAAAGTGATGCTGGGGCAGGATTTTGTGCACGAACATACCTCTCGATTATGTCCCATCGATGGAATTCATGTCGGACGATCTGAGTGGCCAAATCATTCTCTCGAACTGTCCTGAATGTTCTTCAAACTAATCGCGAACAGTTCTGGCATGGTGGCATGGCACATTCTCATTCATAAAAATTCCGTCGTTGTTTAGGAACATGAAGTCCATGAGTGCCAGCAAATGATCTCCAAGTAGCCGAACATAATCATTTCCGGTCAATGATCGGTTCAGTTGGACCAGAGGAGCCACTCAATTCCATTTCACATGGAAACACGATCAGCTTGCACAATGCCTTGTTGACAACCTGGGTCCATGGATTCGTGGGCCACACTCGAACCCTGCCATCAGCTATTACCAACTAAATTAGGAACGCATTTGACGAGGCCGCTGTTTTCCAGTCGTCTAAGGTCCAACCGAGAAGGTCACGAACCAGGAGAGGCACTGCAGGCGGTATTAGCAAAGGCACTCGCGTCGGTCGTCTACAGCCAGAGGCCATTAACGCCAAATTTCGTCGCATTGTCCTAACGGATACGTTCGCCGTACGCCCCACATTAATTTCTGCAGTCATTTCATGCAGTGTTGCTTGCCTGTTGGCACCGATAACTCTACACAAACGCCACAGCTCTCGGTCATTAAGCTAAAGTCATCGGTCTCTGTGTTGTCCGTGGTAAGACCTAATGCCTGAAGTGTGGTATTCCCGGCACACTCTTGACACTGTAGATATCAGAGTATTGATGGATCTCGGGATATTGAATTCCCTAACGATTTCCGAAATGGAATATCCCATGCGTTTTGCTCCAACTATCATTCCGCGTTCAGAGTCTGTTAATGCCCGTCGTACGGACATAATCACGTCGGAAGCCTTTTCACATGAATCACCTGAGTATAAATCACAGCTCCGCCAGTGCAATGTCCGTATATAATGCGTATACGCGATACTACAGCATCTGTACACAGGGATATTACTATTCCGTGACTTCCGTCGCCTCGAAGTATCTCATGTATAACAAATAGTTTAATAGTTTTCAGCATATATAAAGCCAAAATATGAAGTGTTGAAAATTGTAAAATGACAATGTCGTAGTAAAATGGCAATTTTAGAATAATACAATTTTTTAAATTACGAGGTATTAAACAAATGCAGACAGAAACGGTAATAGTTGTGATTCTGATAGCCTCTAAATTTATTGAAAATGTCTATTTTTAAGCAATCTAATCTTTGTCTTCCTGTACAGCTTTTATCTTATACCGCTCCCTGTAATACCTTGGAAGTTATTCCTTGATGTGTTAGAGCACAGCTGCGGACTACTGTTTGTCACAGTAGTCTGCAGCTGTGGTCTAATTCATGTGTGACTAGTGATGGGTTAATGAACATGTACATTTACAGATTATATTATTTTACACTGTTTGTATACGTGTGCTCGCACTATGTAACAACGACACGAATGTATTTAGCAGGATTGCCAACGACACACAAATGTGTCAGCTTACATTACGTTTACATGGCTTAAAGCCGCAATATCAGCACTTGATAATGGCCTAAGGCCGAAATTGCAATAGTGTAATAAAAACGTATGACAGTCACTGGCGTAAAGATGATGTCTTTCGTTGAATGGTTCGTACGCTGACACTTCTTGATGAGCCAGCATTGAAATCTGCAGCAATTTGCGGAATCGTTGTACTTCTGTCACGTTGAGCGATTCTCTTCAGTCGTCGTTGGCCCCGTTCTTACAGCGATGTCGGAGATTTGATGTTTTACCGGATTCCTGATATTCAAGGTACACTCGTGAAATAGTCGTCCAGGAAAATCCCCACTTCATCGCTACCTCGGAGATGCTGTGTCCCATCCCTCTTGCGCCGACTTTAACACCACGTTAATACTCACTTAAATCGTGATAACCTGCCATTGTAGCAACAGTGACCTATCTAATAACTGCGCCAGGGACTTGTTGTGTCATTTAGGCGTTGCCGACCACAGCGCCGTATTCTGCCTGTTCACATACCTCTGTATTTGAATACGCATGTCTGTACCAGTTTCTTTGGCGCTTCAGTTTAGTTCATGAGATACGAGGAAAAGAGATGGACAGAGGCAGGAGAAGGAGGAGATGGAGAGAGAAATGTGAGAGAGGAGGGGATGGACAAGAAGAGAAGGAAGAGGAGGTGTTCATGGAAATAGGAGGAAATGGACAGAGAGTGGGGAGAAGGAGATAGGCAGGGAGAGGGGGGGAGCAGCAGCAGACAGGCAGAGGAGCAAAGGAGATTGACAGAGAGAGTGGGAAGTAGAAGATGAACAGAGAGAGGGGGAGGGGGAGGGAGAGGAGGGAGTAGCAGGTGGATAGAGAGAGGAACAAAGACAGAAGAGATGGACCAACAGAATTGAAATACACACATACCAGGGAAAGGCTGGGTACTTAGCTGGTGTCTAAATCTTTCTTTCTTTCTCGGGCCTTTGTCCCGCTCCAACGCGGGCTCGGTTTTGTTTTATTACGGATTTGTCAGTGTTAACTGCAGAGGGTGGCCAGATGCCCTTCCTGACGCCACCCCGAACCCCTCTGGGACGGAAGTAGTGTACCCCAGCTGTCTGCGGCTAGTGTAAGTCATGAAATAGTGCGAACGTTTTCAAATGTCTGTGAGTCGTGTGTCTGAGACGGAACTTGGGGACCATCCCAGTATTCACCTAGTAGGATGTGGAAAACCGCCTAAAAACCACATCCAGGCTGGCCGGCATACCGGCCGTCGTCGTTAGTCCGCTGGGTGGATTCGATCCGGAGCCAGCGCGCCTACCCGAGTCCCGGAAGCAGCGCATTAGCGCTCTCGGCTACCCTGGTGGGTAGCTGGCGTCTAAATAAAGATGGCGAATTTTTCTTTGTGTTGTGCAGGTATGGACAGGGACGCACGGCGTACTGACGCTGAACGACACGGAGGGCCGTCAGAAGGAGCTGTACCTGGCGGAGGGCGAGCGCATGGCGGTGCCGCTGTTCTTCTGGAAGCTGGTGCACGACCCGAAGTCGGGCACGGCGATCGCCTTCGTGGGTGTCAACAACCCGTTCGCCGCGGGCACGACGGCAGAAGCGCAACTGTGTCCCGACGTTTGCGGCGACGCGGGGTGGGCGAGGCGCAAGTGGAACCGACCCAACAAGGGGCGCGTCACGTGCTGCTCTGCCCAGGAGCTGGCCGCCGCGGTGCCGGGGGCGCCACAGATCCACGCTTCTGGGCTGCTGGCTGGGCCGCGCGCCTGACCTAGCCACAGTACTGGCACCTACCATCACCTATAGGCGAGACTGATGTCCTCTGATAGCATTTTGGGCGAATTATTTCCATCAATAACGTCCCGCGTACCACTATCCTATTATGGCCTCACTGTACAGCCGACACGCAGTGTGAATAATGTATTACTAGAGCTGCATTTTCACCAGTATGAAACAGTTTCACCATCTATTGCCGTCAGTAGTCTAAACCGAGTCTGACGTACTTCACAGTCGATTCAAGATACCCTTATCTAACGTCAGTGTCCACATCCACCCCAATATCAAAGTACTCCATCGCTCGTGTGGTTGGTCCCATGATGACATGTTAGCCGGCCAAAGAGCTTCAGTTCTACAAATCATCTATACGTTTTGAATTAGTAAAGCTTGTGAGTACTTTCCATCAAACCAATGTGCAATCATCCACCACTCACCACTACTTGGCTGCTCTGAGTGTTGTGTGCAAGACTCAGCGTCCAACATGCCGTGTGATCTAAATATTGCTGACACCTACTTCATGCAACACTACCATCAGCTCTACACCGACGTCTTCTAATGATCCCACGAAGGAACTAATTCTGGCAACAATATAATGTGACATCTGTACAATATGAAACTGTTTCACAAGCTGCTTCCCTCGGAACCGCTAGTATCTCTACGTCAAGTCTAATCCCCTTAATGGTCTCTTGGAGGAACTGCTCCACCGATAACATCTGCCATACCACCACCCTGATGTGGACTTCTTGCACAACCAGTGCTTATCGCGAATGACACCAGAGCCTGTCATTGTTATGCACACTAATGTGAATTCTTCCAGATCTATTGAACTTAGATCTACTCTGACATTTAGGCTTAATTTTTGATTAAGTGTAAACCACCACGTGACACCTCCTTAAGTATCATCCTGTAATAACCTACTGAAATACAGTGTCACATCCATGAAAACAAGAAATTACTACAGTATGTATTATATACAACACATATAACAATCTTTGGGCTCAAAAAGAAATGTAGTACTGGTCTCTCAGTGCAACACTGAAATTTACAGACATGCCGCATGACTGGAGTATGCAGATCTACATACATATATTTTCATTTATATGAATTATACCAGTGACGAAGAAAAACACTGTGATATGCATTTTGGTCTGCCTCTCGTTAAAATGGTTTCATTTGTTACTATATTCATCGCTACCATTACCAGTTTTTAAAATACTGTGACTGTGTAGTGACATCCACACTAATTATTTGCAACAGTCCACTACTGTAGTGAACATCAGATCATCTTCGGGTTGAACTTGATAAGCATTATTAATGTCTACAAGGAGCCTCTTATATCTACAGCATCTACTTCAAAGGGGAAAACTATTTCAGTGAATGTGCAGCGAATAAAAAAGTACACCACCATGAAGTTACATCAGTTTTTTTCTTCGCTGTCTCACTCAACTACCTGTTGGCCACGCCAAGGACAAAACTCTCAGCATTAGCCACTCAAGAGTTCTATCCATTACTACATGGTCAGAACCAGAAAGTTCTGCCCATCCATGTCCACCCTTATACACAATGTCTCACTATTGCTGAATACAGGGCTACTGTGATCTCTTAGATTGCATTGTGAATCTTCACAATATACTTCTGCTTCATCATCTACTAAGACACAAAAATATTTCAAATGCTGTATTACCATACTCATGTTCACGTCAATACGAAATTGCTCCAGATTGGGATAATCTCAGTTAATCGGAAGATCTGAGCTACGGCCTAGACGCCAGATCGGCGGCACTGAGATTTAAGCACTTCTTCATAACTGGAGCTTCCAGTAATACAATCCTATCAATACAGTAATGTGAGAAACATTTTAGCTGACACTAAACTCAACACTGTCATGCTATCTTATTTGTAGTTGATATTGTCTACCTTCAACTTGTAAAGCTACTGTACAATCACGAATACTGAAAAGTGAAATACGATTTCCGCCCTGGGAAATAATTTTAAAGCCCGCTATGCAGAATGCCCTTGACATCTCTAAAACTCTCACAGTGTGTTTTGGCTTCTGTGCCAATGATCAGAATGAGTTTAACATCCATCCAATAGAGCTCCCACAGCTCTTGGATACTACTTTTGGCCATACCATCTAGTATACAGCAGAATGTTTCATCACAATGGTAGCTGAATATGAAACCCATTTTATCAACTACTGTTTACAACAGCACCACGACCGTTTCACAAAGAATATATTACCATGAATATATTCCTGCTGCAAATTTATTTTCAATATGCACTTCAAGATTAATGGGCTGAATCATCATGTCAGTTCACACTCACACTAGTGTGCAATAGTTACAGTGACAAATTGAACCACATTAGCTTTTCATGTTTCTAAGAAGCATTGTGGATCCAAGAATTCACTTGAAGTGTTAATGTTTAATTGAAAATCAAGACATTCCAACAATAAAAAGCAACTGGTGCGTAAAGTTCTACTCTATACAACATTAATGTGAAATGGTGCTGTCGACCCTAGCAGTTTCAGCTCAGACCTACATAAAAGTAGAAACAAAATTTATCCAACGAGTACTGAATTCGATATTGCTGTACAATAAGCGTCTCTCCAAATGCTCACTCTGAACTTTTGCCTGTATTCCAGGATCAGAACGTCAGTCTTACCTCTGTACCAGAACAAAACTGTTTCATCAGCAGCAAAGCTAATCTGAAGAATGATCTCTAACTGCATCTGACATGCTCAGTGACCACACCGCACTCAGTGCACAGTAATAGAGGATAGTAACACCACAGACGTACACTAAGCTGTTATTGGACTCTGATTTTTCGTTAGGACGCATCGTGAGTGTCCTAATTAGATGATTCGGAATTTTATGGCTTTTGTAGCATCAACGCACCCTACACCAGTATAAAATTGTCGAAACGTCTTTTACCTAATGCCTTCAGATTGATGTATCGATTTTATTGGACTACAGAATTGTCCCAAAATTAGTTCTATAAGTTCTGCTCTATTCAACATTAATGGAAAAGGTTAATAAATATTTCAGATCATAAATAATGAGTTCTTCGTTTGAATAGGTAGTTAACCTACACACTCATAAATTGCAAAGATCCTTGTGACTTTATTAAGGTTGGTAAGAACTATTGCAAAATAATGTACCACATCAATATACTTTATGTTTACAAACAAGCAAGAAATGATAACTTCTCTTTGTGAAACTGAAATATCAGTTATGTGAAACATAATAAATAATAAAAGTTTATAGGGCACAAGCTTCTCTATATCAATTATTCTACAATTTAATTGTTTGATTACATATATTTTCACATTCTCCAATAATATTCCTTCAAGTATGTATACTGTTGTTAATGTGGTCCGATCAGGATCAAGGTTCAGTTAGGACTTAGATACATCCAGTCTGTTAACATGAATATATCAGTAGTACAGGACAAAGAAGTCTCAACAAGTATCCACATATTGCGTTAATTGGCGTCTCAGATTGACAGCATTGATCACGTAAGTCATAGATCAGAGTGTGAGTCATTGTCTGACACTAATTTATCAAAAGGGTTCAACACCTAGTCCTATTTGAGAATGACTGTAAGAGCAAGAATAAAACACTTTTCATGAAGCTACAATGCTTTCACATTAAATAACTGTGGAGATGCATACCTTCTAGCCTTCAAAAGTCCACAGTTAAATGAGTTTTAAGTTGGATGTGTGGCGAAATTATTTCCATATAGAATTTGGTTCATTAGACATAGGGCATCCACAATCATAAAGTGGGCTGTCCAGTCAGATCGCTTTACCATTGTGTTTCTTTGATTTCCTATTCGGATTACCCCCTCAATTATGAAGGATACAGGTTCGTACAGAATGTGGATCATTGACTTAAAAACATATTCCAAAGTAAATTTGTGTTGCTGGTGAAAACTAGTTGAGACTCACACTGGGATTTGAACATACTCCTTCAGTGTTCTATATTTCTTCTTGAATAACTATACCAGAAAGTCACACTTGAATGTAGCAAATCATTTTGTATCCTTTCATGAACCAAAGCACAAGAAAGAGATTGTATGTTCCACTGACAAACATCCAGCTCATTTTAATGGTACACCCATTGTGTAATCAGACATACATATATGGGCATATTGAGGACAGACACTGACCCGTATCCAAGATGTGATCCAAATCCACGATTCCCTTTTTCTAATAATTAATTAACTTCATTTTGTCATCTACTGCTATTTTAAACATAGAGAAATGGCATTTTACCACCGTAAACGACATTCTGGTGAATATCCTCTGAATTTTTACAGATTTTTTTTCTTTTGCTCTTTTAAGAAACATATTTTTGAAGGTCTTCACTCACCAAATGAACTTCCTTTTAGGATACAACTTACGCTACAATTCTGAAATGGGGTGCGCTCACAACTACACAAAACACTGTTTTGACCATGACTGACACTTGAAACGTTATGAGGAATCTGCACAGGTGCCGTCCATGGTCAAATAGAATAGAGCATATACAAATCATTATGTGTATTGTAACAGTATTTGTTTAGTGTAGTTAGTTAAATAAAACTAAAATTTCTGTTTTTTAATAAAAACGTAACCAAACGTGTGTACTGGGTGCTAACATGCAGAAAGTGAGTCGATATAAGCAGCACTCGGGATAAAAAATATTTGTGGATTATTTTATCGTGGCACATGTTATATTCGCTGTTTGGGCCATCTTTCTCGTCTCAAAAATTCTATATGACCTTCGTAGTGGAAGGAAGATAAAATTCAAAAGTTTCAAGACCAGGACATTTTAAGTGACGACAGAACCCACACAACCAAGCTAACAACCTTCTGGATGCATGTTCCTCGACTAGCTGAAAAAGCATTGCGTGAACTCCAACTAAATGAGTGAAACGTTGATTATTTTTGTGTGTGTATAAAGAAATCTTTGGTTGCCACACACCACAAATCCGAAAGGAAAGCATATTAAAAGCCTACATACTCGGGAAAAAGTTGTTCCTGTCGCTTAAAAACGTTTTTCTACAACCTCATTTATAAAAAAACTCAGAACACTTGTTTTTGTTAGAAACATAAAATTTACCAGTTTGTGATCGATTTCCATTACATTTTTATAGGGAAGTTTAAAATACGTATTTGAAATGAGATTATTTTTGCTTTCATGTATTCAGTACCCAGAAAAAATTGGAAGACTCTTATACAGGACCAGGTCCCAAATTTCATGACAAGAAACTAATCCACACCACAAACGAAATCCTTTACCAAACAACTGAAAAACAGACTCAATGAGGGCCGGCCGGGGTGGCCGAGTGGTTCTAGGCGCTACAGTCTGGAACCGCGAGACCGCTACGGTCGCAGATTCGAATCCTGTCTCGGGCATGGGTGTGTGTGCTGTCCTTAGGTTAGTTAGGTTTACGTAGTTCTAAGTTCTAGGGGACTGATGACCTTAGAAGTTAAGTCCCATAGTGCTCAGAGCCATTTGAACCAGACTCAATGAGGAAAAGAAGAATTGGTTTTTATGATACATCCGCAGAATGAACTTAAATAGACTAATCAAATAAAATGTTTTGACTACTTCTGGAAAAGCAACCAAATTATTTTAAGAAAACTAGAAAAAAAGGACTAGAAAAAGAGGTTCCAATTCAAAATCAAAACCAAATGAACGACACAGATCTCTGAAGAAGAACCGAAAGCAAGAGCAGAAAGAATGGAACAATACGTGGCTGACGAGGGAACGCACAGAACATTAAAAAGTGATTGATCTAATGTGCCCCAAAGTCGGCTGCAGCGAAGTAAGATGGAAATGGATTATACACATAGCAATAAATTTATATTTCATTCCTCGAACTATTCAAGATCATTTATTCAATATTTGGTGTATAGGAACAGTTACATGCAAATTGTTTCATACACTGTAGGAGACTGTGCTCCATGTAAGCAATAACACATTATTCTTAAGGTTCAAAGAAAACACATCACCTACCGTGTCGGTTGGGCAAGAATACAAAATAAGTTCTGCCGTGGTTTTGCTGATCATACTATATAACCGTTGTCTTGTTGAAAAAAAATTGGTAACGTATCAAACGTCATTTAATGACTGCACAAACTGCGGGCAACACTATTAATCGGAAAGTAGATGCTCGGCTCTCACGCTTGCAGTTATCACTTAGCCAGATGGAAATTTCTCTGTTCTTACAGTTAGTAATTTTCAGATACCTCTGTCAGTCCAGCTATAAGATTTTGAAACAGAATTTCATCTGTGATGACAACGTGTATATTGAAAATGAAATCAGTATTGCTTAGGTACCAAGCTAGCCATAAAATAATATTGAGATCTGGTGACTGTGGTGTCCAGGGGAGATGCGACAGTTCATCCTCGTGCTCACAAAACCAGTCCTGGACGATGCTAGCTGTCTGAACGTGGGTCCTGATGTCTTGTAACACAGCATCACCATTGGGGAACAAACACTGGTCTACAGAATGGGCCTAAACAACCAAAATTGTCATATAATCGTTGGCTGGAATGCGAATTTGCAGGCTACCCAAGGGGTACAAGGAATACCACTATATGGCTGTCCAAATTATCACGGATTCCCCGCCATCTTTCACTCCTAGGAAGTAAATTCGGCGAGAAGTTTGAAACAGAGTGAAACAAGTCTCGTCCTCCAAACTAAATTTCTTCCATTGCTTCATAGCCCAGGTTTTATGACTGCGGCATCACGTTTTCCTCTTACGGGCATTAGCATCATTGAGGAATGGTTCTGGAATTTCAGCTCGCCGTGCAATTTCCTGCTTATGGAGCTCCAGTCGTGTTGTTACAGCTATCGTCCTCTTCTTTTTTTAGCACAATCCTCTTCAATGACCACCTGTCACTATCACTCAGGACACACATTCGGCTGTGTTGTGACTGAGTGGATGATGTTTTTCCTCTTTCCCTGTATGCAGTATAAATCTTCGATATATATGACGATAGTATCTGTTCCTGAAAGAACAGTTACCGTTGATGACCATGCAGCTCTGCTAGAAATGAAGTGATAATTAAATGGGCACCCTAGCTGCAAACAGGCGTTGATGTACTTCATTGGGGACATGTTGAAAATGTATACCCCTACCGGGACACGAACCCGGGATCTCCTGCTTACATGGCAGACGCTCTATCCATCTGAGTAACCGAGGTCACAGAGGTTAGTGCGTCTGCAAGGATTTATCCCTTGCACGCTCCCCGTGAGTCCCACATTCCTAACATATCCACACCACTACATTCGTAGTGCACCATTCGTAGTTTGCCCATCATGCTCATTACTCGTGGCAGATTAACCCAGCAAGTCCCATAAGAGTTCGAGCATAGCGTGTGCGTTTGCACAGGAAAGTCAGTGGCCAGGAAGCCATACTTTAACTATATATGACGGGCAAACATCTGTTAGGCGCACTACGAATGTAGTGGTGTGGACATGTTGGGAATGTGAGTCTCACAGGGAGCGTGCAAGGGATAAGTCACTGCAGGCGCACTATCATCTGTGCCCTCGGTGGCTCAGATGGATAGAGCGTCTGCCATGTAAGCAGGAGATCCCGGGTTCGTGTCCCAGTAGGGGCATACATTTCCAACATGTCCCCAATGAAGTACATCAACGCCTGTTTGCAGCTAGGGTGTCCATTTAATTATCATTTCATAAATCTTTGATGCGTTGTCCCTTGAAACTCCAAACACATCGGGTACCTTGGTTACAGAAGCACCCACCATGTGAGCACTAATAATTTGTTCAGGTTCCAATTCACTTAGCTCGGACACAGTGCACTCACAACTACACAAAACACTGTTCTGACCAGGACTGACACATGAAAAGTTATGAGCAAGCTGCACAGGTGCCGTCTGTGGTCAAACAGAATAGAGCAATCTGCAGTTTTGCAAGCATCTGCACTCATGTTCAAGCATCCATTACTGGCGGTATTTTCACATTTGTAGCGGCAACTTCTGCCACTGAATGTGTCAGGATGACCAAATGTAGCGGGAAGAGGTAGAAGGCACCATATTAAGACACGTCCGGTTTCCAAGTGATTTATTGTTTCCGAGTACAGAGCCCTCGTACACCTCAGTCTGCGTCACAGGGCCCCGCAATGCTGAGGAAGCACCCCAGCGGCCTGTGCAATGCAATGCAGTGCCGAGCCGGCCTTGGCCACCTGCGGAGTTCCGATGGCGTCAGGATGCACCAGCTGCCGACTCAGCTGTCCCCGTCCTCGTTGCCTCAGCGCCGCTCCAAGGAGCCGCCGAGCGGCAACTGCAAGATGGTCTGCGCCGTGTTCCCTCGCCAGCATGGCTTAGGACACGGCGACAACAAGCGCCCGTGATGCGCCATCTGAATCAGCGGCGCTAGCCTCAGGATGCATCCAGTGTGTGTTGGAAGCCAGGACACCTGCCAGTGGTAGTAAGCCGTGGAGTGGCTAGCTACGGACCCCATTTTGGCCTCAGAGGGTCGAACCAGGGACCCACTGTGGACTGGAGCGCTGGCGCCCCATCTGCTGCTGCGTACGCCCTGCTGTCCAGAAGAGCCGCCACACTTGAATGAATCTCGTTAGAAACCTGCACCTATTTATACACAGCTGCGTGCCTATGTTTTTCCATACACGCCGCTTCTCATTTCATACTCAAAACACGCTAGATTGGCCTGTGGGCTCCTTCTGCCTGTGATTTGCGACATGCAAAACCGCTATGTATACTCTTTCAGCAATTTGATGGCCCTGTGGCCTCTATTCCACTTCGCAACTGTTGGTATGTGTAACCCAATGCAATCCCGCCCACACCTGGCTGTAACTTGTGCTCAGAATATTGCGCAAAACTAACTTTCCCTATCCTAAACGGTGGTGCCGCCACACATTTTTGTCCAACCATTGTACATTCGTCACTCATTCCCAGATAAAAGGGAAAAGATGGAAAACAACTTACCTGATACATTTTGACTTCAGAACCAAGTATGACCTGACAAACTGTTGTCAAAATAGACAACATGTAAAACCCAAAAGTTAAGACAATCTTCCTGAAAGATCGAAATGGATGTCCTATTGAGACAAACACACTGACCTGCGGAACAGTGGTGCTAGTAGCGCTGCTATGAGGATGCAAATCAGGTTTGCTTCAAATACACGCTGTGAAGGTCATGAGCGTTAGTTGCCTCTGAGAGTGGACGTGGTGAGTTGATGTTAGTCAAGAATGCCTTTAAGGCGACAAAAACGCTGTTGTCAACACTTCACTGAGTTTGAAGGAGGTCGTGTAATGGTGTTACGAAAAGCTGGATGTTTCTTCTGCGATACTACAGAAAGACTTGGCAGGAATGTAGCCACTGTACGTGATTACTGGCTGCGGTGGTCACGAGAATGTACGGTCGGAAGAGGACCAGGCGCCGGACAACCATGTGAATCATGTTCGGCGTATGACTCTAGCCCATCATACTGCATCTGCAGAAACATTTTTGAGCAGCAATTGGCACCACAGTGATACAAAGAACTGTTACAAATTAGTTGCTTCGAGCCAGACGCCCTGTAACATGCATCCCACTGACTCCAAACCACCGACCGCCATCTGCGACTTCAGTGGTGTCAAGTGAGACCTCATTCCAGGACAGGCTGGAAGTCTGATGTGCTTTTCTGATGAAAGCTGGTTCAGCCTGGTGCTAGTAAGGGCCGTGTGATGATTAGGAGGAGGTCAGTTGAGGACCTGTAACCATCTTCTCTGTGAGTTAGACGCACTGGACCTACACCTAGAGTTATGGTCTGTGGTGCTGTTTCGTATGACAGTTGGGGCACTCACGTAGTTATCGCACGCAGCCTGACTGCAAAATTGTATGTCAGTCTGGAAATTTGACCTATTGTGCTGCCACTCATGAACAGCACTCCAGGGGGTATTTTCCAACAGGATAACGCTCGCCCACTTACCGTTGTTGTAGCCCAACATGCTCTACAGAATGTCGACAATTTGCCTCGGCCTGCTCTATCACCAGATGTCTCTCCAATCGAGCACATATAGGACATCATTGGACGTCAACTCCAGCGTCATCCACAAACAGCATTAAGCGTCGCTGTATTTACCAAGTGCAAAACGCGTGGAACGCCATCCCAAAATCTGACATCCGGCACCTGTACAACACAATGTATGTACGTTTGCACGCTTACATTCAGCATTCTGGAGATTACACCGGTTATTAATGTGCCAACATTTCACATTTGCAATGGCTTATCTCGCGTTTACATTAACTAGTGATATACAATGTTAACCACTTATATATGTTACCTAGAAAAATGTATTCCCAAAATTTCATTACTCTATATTAATTATTTTTTCGTGCTCCAATTTTTTTCCTTCGGTGTACATTGTCCGATTTGCAGTTGGTGCCTGTACGACACTGAGGGCAACATTAAAACTGATATGTCATGCATCACTTAAGATACCATGTATGTTAGACTAAAAAGTAGCTGCTCTTACACATTTCATATTAGTTAACACTTAGTAAGTGTTTGCTTAGAACGTTCGCAATTTCGGTCATCAGCTGTGGCATGTATGATCAAATTTTCTTTAAGAGGCGCCTGCATTGCTTACGCCATTTGATTTTACGAATGACACATACGTAAAGGTTTGGCTAATACAGTATATAATGTATCTATTTCTGCTGCATCTCATGTCTTTTTTGCACCTCAACAGAATTTGTGAGTACTTTTATGTGGATGAAAGCGGAATTATCATTCTGATCGCACTAGTATTTTGAAATGATACAGTGGAACTGTCTCCTTGGTGAACTACATTTGACATAGTCTAGACTGTTGTTCTCCAGAAATCTGGAACATCCGATGTAAGAATCTCGCATGGTACAGAATCGGAAAGCTTTTCCTTCCGCATTTTGATGATACTCCACAGCCTCCATGTTGAAATTAAACAAAAAATGAAATATAAAGATTTTGACCAGCACGATCAGACGGTAGCAGTCCCACATTCACATTAGATAGAGATAACTTAAATCAGTGATAAACAAGACAGCAGCAGATAGTCGATAATCAGAAGTAGTGGTTTATGTCACCCTTTAATCAAGACGAACACGTATAGTAAAGTTCCTGCTAGTTTAGAGCTGGGATTATCTGAAATTCAATGAGACTATGCCCTGATATAAAAATTATGCTCTCTCATACACAAAATCTGGATGCATGAATTATATTTAGGAACTCAAGGACTGCGCAGAGATTATAAGAAATTACGTAGGTGTCAACAACTACTTTGTTATCGCAACGATCAATAGTGGAGATAGCATAAATAAAATTGAATTTAAGTGAGTGTGAGTAATCGTATCAGATATTTCACCAAGCATAAAAGTGTTTAAGCAACGGTACTTACAGCCATTTTCAAGGCAATGGAAATGGAAAAATTTGGAAATTTGTGGTATGTTCCTGTATGATCAAAGTGCTGACGTCATCGGTCCCTAGGCTTACACACTACGTAATCCAACTTCAACTAACTTACGCTAAGGACAATACACACACACCCAAACCCGAGGGAGGACTCGAATCTCCGACGGGGGGTAGCGGCACGAACCGTGGCAAGGCGCCTCAGAACGCGCTACTACCCCGCACGGCGCAGTAGATATTGGCTTAGAGTTTATGGTAACGCTATACAAAATATGATACATCGAATAAACACACTTTCTGTAGCAGAATGCACCAATACCCACCTTTTCTGCTGCAAACATGCACAGAAATGTGAAGTACAATATTCGACTGACTATTACTATTGTTGACGTGAACTGTATTGAGATAGGTAGCCAAGTAACACGTTTCAAATCAAGTTACTGTATATCAAGTGTTGAGTACAAATTAGCCACGTCGGCTTAAATGAAAGGAGAAAGATTTGAAATAATGTTTAAATGTAAATTCAAATAACTGATCTCAGAAGAATGAATGAGTCACAACGACACAGGTATTACTTGCGATTAGAGAACACGTGACTCACATATAGGCAAAATGTAAAAAAATTTAACAAAAGCGTGATCCAATATAAACTGCAGAGCACTTGCAAAGATTTAGTAATAGAGATTGACTAAACTGACAGTATCACTGTTCGGATGAATTAATAACACGCAGATTCTGTACTGAGCCCCGAAACACACTCGCCTCACAAAGCCGTGCTAAAATAAAAACTACTTACGTGTTTGGGCTAAACCTTTTTTATTCTTCGACATAGTCTCATTTTAGACTCATACACTTCGTCCAACGCTGTTCTAATTTGTTGATCCCTTCCGAATAATAGGAATTGTCCAAGTCTGCAAAATAGCTGTTAGTTGCTGCAATCACCTCCTAGTTTGAATAAAATCCTTGTCCTGCCAGCCATTTCTTCAAATTCGGGAACAATCCGAGGGAACCAAGTCTGGAGAATAGGGGTGATGTGAAACAAGTCGGAATCCTATTTCCATTAATTTTGCGACCACAACTGCTGAGGTGTGTGCTGCACTGTCGTGATGGAAAAGGACTTTTTTGCGGTCCAATCGCCGGCGTTTCTCTTGCAGCTCGCTTTTCAAACGGTTTTTTCGTGTGATATTTTTACAAATTAACAGTTTTCGGATTTTTTCTTTAGTTGTACTGTGAAACCTTCCTTCTTTTCAAATGTCATGATTACAGGTCAACAGAAAGTTCTTTATATGTTTTGAAGAGTGAGTTTGCGAGAGCGAAAATATGTATAATAAGTGGCCGTATCTTTTGATTGCGTTGAGTTAGAAACTTCAATTTTGTACCAAGCCAAGAGAGCTTAAGCGGCATAACTTTCAATGTGATAGTTCTACCCTTATGTGAGAAAAAGAGTTTTTAAAAGCCGGACAGACAGACGGTTAGACAGACAGACAGACAGACAAACAGACAGACGTACAACGAAGTGATCCTAGAGCTTCGTTCTTAGCGATTGATGTACGGGATCCAAAAAATTGTAGTCAGATTGTTGATTTCATCCATCAAGTGTATTTACTGTATATTATAGTTAGAATATTTGCTGTTTATTGCAGTTAAAAACTACCTCCGATTTTGTTCTCGGGATTTTTACTCTTATTAGGGTAATTCATTTTTAAGGATGTCTCTAAAGTAACAACACTACACAAAAGCACTTACCTGCAACTGTCTATTCTTGTTCAACGATTTTCTGTTGAAACTTTTCGCATATGGTTGTAAACCATGTATTACCTGAGTTACTTCTTGTATTATTTACATTTGGATTCGCTGCCTCCATTCCGTAAAAAAAATGTTGTGAAAGGTGTTGTCAAACTGTTTCCTAACTATGTAGTTACCGCAATTCTTTTCAAACTGACCTTTCCCTTATGGAAAAATGACGTGTAAAACTTAGGGACGAAAGTAACTTTCGCATGTTGTGTTACTAACAATTAAAATACCTCGATTAAATTTGAACCATAAATGGAAAGAACTGGTACAGTATAGTACAGAAGGTAGCTGAAAGAAATATACAGTGAGGTGAACAGAAATGAAACTTTAATTCAATTACTGTTTATGGTGTCCCCTGGACGTTAGACAAGGCGGGATGTGGTTATTAATAGGGAATTCATGCTCAGCAGCGTGCTACCATGCGGGCCGCAATGTTGTGGAGGAATCCTTGTGGTAGGCCGTTTCACTTCTCCATCAGGTCGGTAGACAGCTGTTAGATGGTCGTTGGTGCATGTGGACGTGCTCTAGTGTGTCTCCCAAACACATCCCACAGGTGCACGATAGGGTATAAGTCGGGGAAACGGGTAATCCAGTCCGTTCGCCGAATATCCTCTAGCTCCAAGAGCTGCTTCACCTGCGCTGTCCGATGCTGTCACCCATTCCATCCATAAAAATGGAGTTGGAGGATGCACACACACACATGTAGTTTGCTCTCCGAATCACAACTCCTATTTAACCCCCGCCTCTATCTAGGAAATAGGCCAATCAGACGGCTCCTAAGCCGACACACGTACATACTATACATACATTTCATACTCCCAATCACACCTCTGTATTTCACCGCTGTAAAAATATGAGACAGCCTTTGTATCTTCACTTGACGCCGAAACCTAACAGTTTTTCGAGCTTACTATCTACTTCGTGAAAGGCACAGTGAAACCTCAGATTGAATGTCACACTTCATTTCTCGTTTAAATTGTCTGTATTATTGATCAAAATATGTAGAGATTTGTTCAGTATCAGTACAACACATAGGTGGCTCACTTCATTGGCACCACTGCTGTATCTTACAGTTTAAGGCACACTTGGGGTAAAAACACAAAATGTGTTTGATCTTCGTACCAAACTAAAATAGCACTTTACAGAAACCAACAATTGTTTCCATTGTTTGTCAAAACATAAAGATATTGCCCCTGCTGTTGTAACTTACAAGTTAGGATACACATGTTGTCAAAACACTATAGTTTGATCTTTGTATCAAAGTAAAATAACACTTTGCTTTTGTAACTTACGGGTCAAGATGCATTTGGTTTCAAAACATGACTATAGTATGATCTTTGTACCAAAGTAAAGTAAAACTTTAAATAAACCAAAAATTGTGCATGTTATTTATCAATATACATGAATATTTGTTCTATAATAGTACTAAACACGCATGACTCACTTTATTAGCATTACTGTTACATCTGTGATGTTAAGGTTGCGGGCGCTGATAACCATGCAGTTGAGCGCCCCACAAACCATACATCATCATCATCATCATCATCGTTAAGGTTGCATGAAAACATGACTATGGTTCTATCTTCGTATCCACTTGGTGCTTACTAGCCATAATGGACCCCCAAATTAAATATGCAGTACAGCAAAGCACTGGTCCACAGTATACATGCTTAGTACCATACCGTTCTTATTACACACCAGCGAATAGAGGTGGGTTTCACGTTCGGGTGCTGCAGTTCGTTGCTACGAAAGCGAGTGAGGAAGCTTCCACTGGTCAGTGCAGCAGTGGGAGGTCAGGTTGCCCTGCTACTAGCGATATGTTCAAAAGTATCTGAAGGACCTGAATTGTGTAAAGTGCCACAATACTCAGAAGTGTCTGAATGACCTGAACTGCGTAAATTGGCACCTTGTTCAAAGATATTGGAACGAGATAAATTGGATATACTGGCGCCATGTTAAAAAGTATCCGAATGGCCTGTATTGCATAAATTGGCGTCACGGTCTAAAGTGTGAAAACGAAGTGAATTATTTATCAAAAACATGTGAAGATATTGACAATATTGGTGAAATTTACATTACGTATTTCCACGTCTAAAAGTCAGGATTATTTATCAGACATACCTACGACTACATCTACTCCTATACTTCAGAAGTCACCTTACGGTGCGCGACAGAAGACACTTTGTGTACCAGCGTCCCCCTTTTCCTGTTCTAGTCTCGGATAGTTGGCGGGAAGACCGATTATTGGTACGCTCCCGAATGCACTCGAATCTCTCTGATTTCACGATATTGGTCTTTTCAGGGGAATTCAATATAATGATTGACTCTTTTAGAAAGGCACAGTCTCGTAACATTAACAGTAGACCATACGATGATGCAGAATTCTCGTCTCGCAGCGTCTGCCACTGACATTCCCTGAGCATCTCCGTGACGCTTTCACCCTTACTCAGTGAACCTGTAAGGAAAAGTTCTGCTTTTCTTCGGATCTTCTCTATTTCCCCTGTCAATCCTATCTGATATAGATCCCAAAGTGACGAGCAATATTCAAATACCGGGTGCTCAAAAAGTCAATATGAATTTTAAAACTTAATAAACGACGGAATAATGTAGATGGAGAAGTAAGAATTGACACACATGCTTGGAATGACATGGGGTTTTATTAAAACAAAAAAAAAACAAAGTTGACAAAATGTCCGGGAGCTGTATTATCAAAATGGGGAATGTGCTAGTTCAGCGTTACAATCACATCGCCATAGGAAGGGGATTCGCACGGGTAAAGGTCCGTTGATAAATGCAGCTATGGCGAGAATGATTTCGAAGTTCGAAGCCACGGGTTGTTTAGACGATAGACCCCGTAGTGGCCGACCGAGCACAAGGCGTAATGCTGCTGAGACAGTTCAGGAAGAAATGGAGACTGTAGCGGGTTCGTCTATGCACGGGGAAGTCAGCGCTCGTGCAGTCGCACGTTGCACCGGCATTCCATACACTACTGTTTCGTTGGCACTTAGGCGTACCCTCCAATGCTATCCGTACAAAATCCAGCGGCATCATTAACTGTTACCTGGCGATTTAGTGAAGCGGAGGGCATTTGCGGTGTGGGCGTTTCAAAAGATGGCGGAAGATGACGATTGGTTGAGTAACGTGTTGTGGACTGACGAAGCTCATTTCACGCTCCGAGGGTCTGTCAACGCCCACAACTGCGGAATTTGGGCTACCGAAAATCCTAGAACTGTCTTGGAAACTCCATTGCACGACGAGAAAGTCACGTTATGGGTTGGATTTACCACATATACCGTTGTCGGGCCTTTTTTCTTCGGGGAAATGCGTGATTCTGGTTTTGTAACTGCTACCGTGACGGGTGAGAGGTACGCCGATATGTTACAGAATCGCATCATCCCCAGCCTGGCTCATAAACACCTGCTGGAACGTACGATGTTTATGCAGGATGGCGCTCCACCCCATATTGCTAGACACGTGAAAGATCTCTTGCGCGCATCGTTTGGTGATGATCGTGTGCTCAGCCGCCACTTTCGTCAAGCTTGGCCTCCCAGGTCCCCAGACCTCAGTCCGTGCGATTATTGGCTTTGGGGTTTCCTGAAGTAGCAAGTGTACCGTGATCGACCGACATCTCTAGGGATGCTGAAAGACAACATCCGACGCCAGTGCCTCAGCATAACTCCGGACATGCTTTACAGTGCTGTTCACAACATTATTCCACGACTACAGCTATTGGTGAGGAATGATGGTCGACGTATTGAGCATTTCCTGTAAAGAACATCATATTTGCTTTGTCTTACTTTGTTATGCTAATTATTGCTATTCTGATCAGATGAAGCGCCATCTGTCGGACATTTTTTGAACTTTTGTATTTTTTGGTTCTCATAAAACCCCATGTCATTCCAAGCACGTATGTCAATTTGTACCTCTCTATCTACATTATTCCGTGATTTATTCAGTTTTCAGATTTATACTGACTTTTTGATCACCCGGTATTGGTCGAACGAGCGTACTGTAAAGTACTACCTTTGTTGTTGACGGACCACATTTCCTGAGGATTCAATAAATCTCAGTCTGGCATCTGCCTTCCCCGGGATTAATTTCATGTGGCCGTTTCACTTCAAATGGCTCTACGCATACAATCGTAGATGTTTTATGAAAGTAACTGCTTCCAGTGATAGTTGTGCAGTCGTGTGATTATACAACAAAGAGTCTTTCTCTCTATGTATTCGCAGTACACTACATTTGTTTATGTTGAGAGACAGTTGACACTCCCTACGCCACGTGTCGATCCTCTGCAGGTCTTCCTGCATTATCTACAATTTTCTAGAGTCGCGACTTCTCGGTATTCAAGAGCAACATCCATGAAAAGTCTCATGGAACGCCCGATGAAATCTCTTATCTCATTTATGTATATTCTGGAATGCAGTGGCTCTACAACATTCCTTTGCGGCACATCCGAAGTTACTAATACCTCTGAAAACTTCTCTCCGTTTAAAATGACTTGTTACGTTCTCTTTGCTGGAAACTCTTCACTCAAGTCGCAGAGTTGGTCTGATGTTCCTTACCCTCGCATTTTGTTCATTAGACAGCACTATGGAACTGTACTGAACTTCCCCCAGAATTCCAGAAACAAAGTATCTATCTGAGTGCCTGTATTTACTGCTTTTTAGGCCTTGTGCACAAACGGAGCGAGCGAGTTTTCGCACGTTCGTTGTTTTAGGAACCCGTGTTGATTCCAACAGGGCAGATTTTCGGTCTGCAGAAATGTCATAATATGAGAGCATAAAACAGGCTACAAAATTCTATAACAAACTGACTTCATCAGCAACACACACACACATATACGATATTTATGTTGTCACAAAATTGTTTCCACATTACTTATTTCCGTATTACTTATCAAAAACCCATGATTGAAATATCTATATTGTTAATCAAAATAGAAACAGGACTCCGTCTTCAGGCCACAAGTGGCCCATTGGGACCATCCGACCGCCGTATCATCCTCAGCTGAGGATGCGGATAGGAGGGGCTGTGGTCAGCACACCGCTCTCCCGGTCGTTATGATGGTTTCCTTCGACCGGAGCCGCTATTGTTCGGTTGAGTAGCTCCTCAATTGGCATCACGAGGCTGACTGCACCCCGAGAAATGGCAACAGCGCATTGCAGCTGGGATGGTCACCCATCCAAATGCCGGCCACGCCCAACAGCGCTTAACTTCGGTGATCTGATGGGAACCCTTGTATCCACTGCGGCAAGACCGTTGCCTAAAATAGAAACAGGCAGTCTGCATTTCTGTTGTGCACATGTGACACTACTACTCTAGCTTACAGTTTAAGTTGCTCTTGACAACGAGCAAACTTCGATATTTGTACCAAACTATTTGCAAGCCACAATGAAGCCCCAAATTAGATATTTCCACGTCTAAGTTATTTGTATTACTGTTCTATAACTGTATTAAAAAAGATGTTAGCTGCAGTAATATGCTGCGCAGGGAAGGCAGTGATAGTTTACGGTTTCAAACTAGTAGGCAGTCTGCGCTATTGTTCTGCAACTGTGCAAAACACAAAATGGTTCAAATGGCTCTGAGCACTATGGGACTTAACATGTGAGGTCATGAGTCCGCTAGAACTTAGAACTACTTAAACCTAACTAACCTAAGGACATCACACACATCCATGCCCGAGGCAGGATTCGAACCAGCGACCGTAACGGTCGCGCGGTTCCAGACTGTATGACCTAGATCCGCTCGGCCATACAAAACACATGTTGGCTACAATAATATGCTAAGTGGGCAAGATAGTGACAGTTCTCAGTTCAAAACATACAACTACGTAGTCTATATTATTGTTCTGTAACAGTGTCTTGAAAGGAGGGTATAAGATGAACATCAACAAAAGCAAAACGAGGATAATGGTTTGTAGTCGAAATAAATCGGGTGATGCTGAGGGAATTAGATTAGGAAATGAGACACTTAAAGTAGTAAAGGAGTTTTGCTCTTTGGGGAGCAAAATAACTGATGATGGTCGAAGTAGAGAGGATATAAAATGTAGACTGGTAATGGCAAGGAAAGCGTTTCTGAAAACGAGAAATTTGTTAACATCGAGTATAGATTTAAGTGTCAGGAAGTCATTTCTGAAAGTATTTGTATGCAGTATAGCCATGTATGGAAGTGAAACATGGACAATAAATAGTTTAGACAAGAAGAGAATAGAAGCTTTCGAAATGTGGTGCTACAGAAGAATACTGAAGATTAGATGGGTAGATCACATAACTAATGAGGAGGTATTGAATAGAAGTGGGGAGAAGGGGAATTTGTGGCACAACTTGACTAGAAGAAGGGATCGGTTGGTAGGACATGTTTTGGGGCATCAAGGGATCACCAATTTAGTACTGGAGGGCACCGTGGAGGGTAAAAATCGTAGAGGGAGACTAAGAGATGAATACACTAAGCAGATTCAGAAGGATGTAGGCTGCAGTGGGAACTGGGAGATGAAGAAGTTTGCACAGGATAGAGTAGCATGGAGAGCTGCATCAAACCAGTCTCAGGACTGAAGACTACAACAACAACAACAACAGTACAAAACTCATGTTTGCTAAAATAATATAATAGGCAGGCAAAGCAATGATAGCTGACAAAAAAATAGGCATTTAGGACTGAAATAGAATTCTAATATGAGAATCTGACAGGTGGGGTGTCAGCTGATGAAAGAATGCAATGTTGTAAAATTTATGGGTTAAGATACGTTCAAATGCTTCTGAGCACTGCTGTTAAGATACGGTACAGTTTGCCCATAAAACGTGACTATTGACTCTCAAACTAAGTGCCCCAATACTATTTCCAAATCTAAATTGTTTACATTGCTGTGCTGTAACGGTATGAAACAAATGTGGTTAAAATAACATGCTCAGCGGGCATGCAGTAACAGCTGAATGAAACTATGCTTCTAGTGGAACAAAACGAACTATTTACTGGCTAGCTGATAAACACTAAAGTGACAAAAGCTATGGGATAGCAGTATGCATACACACAGAAGAGCCGGAGAAATTGGTTCACTTTACTAATATCGTGAAGGGCCCACGCGAGTACACGGAAGTACCGCAAAACCGAACTGGCATAGACTCTAATATCTGAAGTAGTGCTGGAGGGAACTGACACCTTGAATCCTGTAGAGCCGTCCATAAATCCTTAAGAGTACGAAGGGGTGGAGATCTCTTCTGAACAGCATGTCGCAAGGCACCCAGATATGCTCAGTGATGGTCATGTCTGGAGAGTTTGATGCCCAGCGGAAGTATTTAAACTCATAAGAGTGTTCCTGGAGCCACTCTGTAGCAATTTTGGACGTGTGGGGTGTCGCATTGTCCTGGTGGAATTGTCCAAGTCCATCGAAATGCACAATGGACAACAATGGATGCATGTGATCAGACAGGATGATTACGTACATGTCATCTGTCAGAGTCGTATCTAGATGCATCAGGGATCACATATCATTCCAACTGCACACGCCCCACACCATTACAGAGCCTCTACCAGCTTGAACGGTCCCTTGCTGACATGCAGGGTCCACGGATTCATGAGGTTGTCTCGATACCTTTACACATCCACCCACTCGATAAAATTTGAAACGAGACTCGTTCGACAAGGCAACATGTTTCCAGTCAACAGTCCAGTGTCGGTGTTGACGGGCCCAGGCGAGGTGTAAAGCTTTGTGCTGTGCAGTCATCAAGGATACACGAAAGCCTATATCGATGATGTTTCGTTGAATGGTTCGCACGCTGACACGTGTCGATGACCCAGCACTGAAATCTGCAGCAATTTGCGGAAGGGTTGCACTTCTGTCACGTTGAACGATTCTCTTGAGCCGTCATTGGTCCCTTTCTTGCAGGATCTTTTTTCGGCCTCAGCGATGTTGGAGATTTGATATTTTACCGAATTCCTGATACTCACGGTACACTCGTGCAATGGTTGTACGGGAAAATCCCCACTTCATCGCTATCTCGGTGATACTGTGTCACATCGCTCGTGCGCTGACTATAATACGACGTTCAGACTCGCTTAAATCTTGATAACATTCCATTGTAGCAGCAATAACCGACCATTGTAGCAGCAGTAACCCATCTAACAACTGCGCCAGACACTTATTGTCTTACATAGGCATTGCCGACGGCAGTGCCGCATTCTGCCTTTTTACATACTGCATCTATATTTGAATATGCACACCTATACTAGTTTCTTTGTCACTTCAGTGTTTATGGATGGCGGTAGTATACCGTGCACAAGGCATAAAAAACGCATGCATTGGCAGAGCTGTCATTTGTACTCAGAACACATGTGAAAAGACTTCCAACATGCTTATGTCCGCACCATGGGCATTAACAAACATTGAACGCGGAATCATAGTTTGAGCTAGATGCAGGGGCTCTGAGCACTATGGGACTTAACATCTGAGGTCATCAGTCCACTAGACTTAGAACTACTTAAACCTAACTAACCTATGGACATCACACACACCCATGCCCAAGGCTTGATTCGAACCTACGACCGTAGCGATCGCGCTGTTCCGGACTGAAGCGCCTAGAACCGCATGGCCACACCGGCCGGCAGATGCAGGGGGATATTCCATTTCGGAAATCGTTAGTAATTCAATATTCCGAGATCCATAGTGTCAACAGTGAGCCGAGAATATCAAATTTCAGGCATTATCTTTCACCACGCACAGCACAGTGACCGATGACTTTCACTTAACGACCGAAATCAGCGCCATTTGTGAAGAGTTGTCAGTTCAAGCAATACTGCCTGAAAGTACAGCAGAAATCAATGTGAGACGTAAGACGAAAGTATCCGTTTGGATACGCCGTGAAATTTGGCGTTAATGGGCTATGGCAGCAGAGGATCGACGCGAGTGTCTTTGCCAACAGCACGACATCGCCTGCAGGACCTATCCTGGTCAAGTGACTGTATTGATTGGACCCTCGACGATTGGAATACCATGGTCTGGTCAGATGAGACCCGATTTCAGTTGGTAAGAGGTGATGGCAGGGTTCGAGTGTGGCGCATACACCATGAAGCATGGATCCAAGTTGTCAACAAGCTAATGTGCAAGCTGGTGCTGTACCCATAATTGTATGGGCTGTGTTTACATTGAATACACTGGGCCCTCTGGTCCAGTTAAACCGATCATTGATTGGGAATGGTTCAAATGGCTCTAAGCACTGAGGTCATCAGTCCCCTTAACTTAGAACTACGTAAACCTAACTAACCTAAGGTTCAAGTGGTTCAACTGACTCTGAGCACTAAGGGACTTAACATCTGAGGTCATCAGTCTCCTAGAACTTAGAACTACTTAAACCTAACTAAGGACATCACACACATCCATGCCCGAGGCAGGATTCGAACCTGCGACTGTAGCAGTTGCGCGGTTCTGGACTGAAGCGCCTAGAACCGCTCGGCCACCACGGCCGGCTAACTAACCTAATGACATCACACACACCCATGCCCGAGGCACGATTCGAACCTGCGACTGTAGCAGTCACGCGGTTCCAGACTGAAGCGCCTAGAACCGATCGGCCAAACCGTCCGGCCGGCCGAGTGATTCTAGGCGATTCAGTCTGGAACCGCGCGACTGCTATGGTCGCAGGTTCGACTCCTGCCTCGGTCATGGATGTGTGTGATGTCCTTAGGTTAGTTAGGTTTAAGTAGTTCTAAGTTCTAGGGGACTGATGACCTCAGAAGTTAAGTCCAATAGTGCTCAGAGCCATTTTTTTTAACTATATTAAAAATAGGGTGTTTTGGCGATGTCTTTAATGTACTTAAACAGCATATAAATTGTGAGTCACTGCTACATCCCTTTCATTTCGTAACGGTTACAAATATCGGAACGAGGTTTTACTCAATTGATAGTATGCTGAGATGCACGTAACGTTTTGATCAGATAATGCTCTGAGATCTGGTATCAACCGAAATATTGAAACAAGCATGGTTTTTTTAATGGAATCGTACGCTTTTCGTAGCTGCATTCAATAGCTCTTGGAAAGACTATTACAATGACATTGCGCTTGTTAATATTGACGTTGAACTCTTTCGTAAAAGAGTCAGAACCAAAGCGCACTCTGGTAGGAAGTTACATAGGCTTAGTCTTGTCATGTGACACCATGCAAGCGGCTTTCTTGCCAGTTATGAGGTTAACGAGACAAGGACAACTCAACACCCACTCACCAGCAGAGAAATTTTTCAACCCGATCAGGAATCGAACCCAGATCCTCTCAAAATAAATACTTTTCATAAGGAAACGTGGTTTTACGCTTTACCTAAATATTTTGTTTACCATCGACTGCAAAGCACATTCGATACTGCCATTCGAAAAATAGATGAAACCTGACAGTACATTATGCTCTATGTCGTTGCGTGCTGTGGGGATTCGACAGTGCATATCGTCTGGCGTAGTTGGGGCTTTATGATAAGACTGCATTTCACTATTCCCATAGAAAGAAATTAAGAAGAGTTAAATCAGTGGACCTGGCTCTTCATTGTACTGCAGCATTCCGTCCTATTCAATGGTCAGGAAACTTTTCATTCAGTATTTGCTTTGCAACCTGGGGAGTGTGAGCTGAGCAGCCGTCATGTTTCAATCACATACACCGTTGCAAATCCAGTGGCACTTCTTCTAGAAGAACAGGTACAATGTTCGTAAGAAAGTGTGAATGTGTATTTCCATTTAACACTCCTGGGATAGTCCGCCCCGATAGCTCGATGGTCAGCGTGACGGACTGCCGTCTAAGGGACTTTTCAGAGTCACCAAAACATTATAGCGGCTCAAGTGCATTATAGCGGTTTCAACTATCCACTTTCAAATACACTTCAAAGTCAGCCAGATGTTATGTAAGTAGCCCGTTTGTATGTCTGTATGTTGGCAGTGCTATAGTCTGCATTACTATCACTGACAGCGCTGTGCGCCTTCACTAACAATCTATGTGGCTGGTTGGACTCGCAGTTGTTCAATAGTTAGCAGTGTTGGAGGTTAGCAGTGAGCGATTGGACGGTCTGGACGTGAGTCCGCCACGGAGACTTAGTGTTGGTTGGAAATGGATTGTAAAACGATCACTGATGTATTTGCCAATGCTTGGATAATGGAATTATTGACGATTATATAATTTTTGGAACTGGATGTCACATGAATAAGGTAAAATCTGCTAAATACATTGTTTCCTCCGCAACAAAATCTTTCCTTTGTTAACTACATGCCCATTAGTAGTTAGAGCCTACAATAGCTAGAATCTTTTATTTAGCTGACTGTAGTTGCTGCTTGCTGTAATTGCTATAGTTCGTGTCATGAAGATTTTCTGTGAGGTAAGTGACTTATGAAATGTATGGGTTACTGTTAGGATCCCTTCTAACTCAGGGCCATTCTTTTGCGTTAACTATTTGCAGTTGGACTGCGTTGTGTATAGTTTGGGTCATAAACGAATAGGATAAGTTTGAGTCTTCCTTGTCAGGGAAAATTCTGTGGGTCAGTGCTGAAATAATAGAACCAAGCAAAGAGACAGTAGGTTCAGTTGCACTCAGCAAATTCATCTCGTGGTAAAGACTAAAAAGGTTCAGTTTCATTCAGCAGTTTCAGAATTAAACGTAGAAGTTTCAGTTATAGTAAACTCACTCTGGGGTTAAAACTTTATATTGCAGTACAAAAGTTTGTCATCTTCTGCTGATAATGCTGTGTTATGTGGTTGCACAGTAAAAACTATATGACACTTCAATGAAATGACGTACTTGACAGTGGTTTTAACATGTGAATTTAATACACATTCAGTGACACTGCAACATCTAGCCTCCACAAAGTGGTAACAAATTGCCCCACATAGCGCCATACGCATGACATGGGGTAGCACGTTACACTGTAACAACTAGCTCCAGCTCCTATTCCAATACCAAAAGCTAACAGGGAACGGGATATAACCTCTCAGCTACTGGATCTCAAATAGTGTTCTAACACCATAAACTGACAGTGCACGTTTGCCACAACCTGACAGTGGATGTCAGCTACTGGATCTCAAATAGTATCACCAGGTGGGGTGATGCATTGATTAGCACACTGGGTTTGCATTTGGGAGGACACTGGTTTAAATCCATATGCATTCATCCATATTAAGGTTTACTGTAATTTCCTGAAATCACTCCAGACCAATGTTCAAAAAAATGTTCAAATGTGTGTGAAATCTTGTGGGACTTAACTGCTAATGTCATCAGTCCCTTAGCTTACACACTAATTAACCTAAATTATCCTAAGGACAAACACACACTCTCATGCCCGAGGGAGAACTCGAACCTCCGCCGGGATCCGCCGCATAGTCAGACCAATGCTATAGTGGTTTCTTTCAATGGGCATGAGCGATTTCCTTCCCCATTCTTGCAACTATCTCAGCTTATGCTCCGTCCCTGATGACCTCAATGTCGGTGGTATGTTAAACCCTAATCTTTTTTCCTTCCGTCTTCAAACGGGGTTCTAGCACCTGAATCTGACACCCCAACTAGCCCCAACCAAACTGTAAAAGATTGCCACGTACATTACCACTTTATGTTTGGTTACAAAAAAATGGCTCTGAGCACTATGGGACTCAACTGCTGTGGTCATCAGTCCCCTAGAACTTAGAACTACTTAAACCTAACTAACCTAAGGACATCACATACACCCATGCCCGAGGCAGGATTCGAACCTGCGACCGTAGCAACAGCGCGGCTCCGGACTGGAGCGCCTAGAACCGCACGGCCACCGCTGCCGGCATGTTTGGTTACAGATAAGTATCAAACAACTACCCCAGATTTGCCCCATACGACACCGTCTTTGACATTACGGATCACGCTTTCCCTAATTGTCTTTGCCAGTGATTACAGAGCTCTGGGCTGCAAATATATCAAGTACGGTCGGTAGCTGTCAGACAGGAGGCAGATATGTACTAGTGCACTGCCAAGAATAATTAGTGAAAAGAGTTAAAATGCAGATGCATATTTTATACACCCACACAAGGTAACGGGGTAAAATTACGACGATAGTAGTAGCACTTGAAAATGTCACAGTACTTTAATGAGCCAATCACGTAAAGTAAATGACAGTGGTTGTATAACAGGCAAGTTGGAAAATGATATAGTCTTCTAATAATGTTTTGTAAAGTAAAGATCAACTCAAACATAAAATGCATCTATAGTCCTGCAACCTTGGACAAACCAATAATCACAAATTAATATTTGTTTTGTAAATAATTTTGTGCTTGCTGCGGAGGATGGCCACCCAAACAAACTTGTTAACCGCAAAATAAGTTTATCCACAGATGTCTGCGATTTGAGAATCCCTGATGGGGTTTCGCTTTTTGTAAACAAAGGAGCAAAGAATGAATTTTCGTTGTGCAGCGGAGTGTGCCCTGATGTGAAACAGTTTTAATCTGCCAGGAAGTTCCAAAAGCCGCGCGGGATTAGCCGAGCGGTCTAGGGCGCTGCAGTCATGAACTGTGCGGCTGGTCTCGGCGGAGGTTCGAGTCCTCCCTCGGGCATGGGTGTGTGTGTTTATCCTTAGGATAATTTAGGTTAAGTAATGTGTAAGCTTAGGGACTGATGACCTTAGCAGTTAAGTCCCATAAGATTTCACACACATTTGAGCAAGTTTCAAAAGAGCAAAGCATAAGTATATCTCATGCTCTGCACTATGACCTGTTGCAGGCTGTGGGAAATGAGAATATCATGGTAAATGTGGGGTTCTGTGATGAGGCAACATTCTACACCTTTGGGCATGTGAATAAACAATTGCGGAATCATAGTGAACGAACTACCACACACACGCTACAAGAGTGGTAACGTGACACCCCCAAAGTGCATGTGTGGTTAGGGATGACCAGGACCTCCGTCTAAGGGTCCTTTAAGTTTGTTGTAAAGCAATAGCAGTGGTCACATATCTTGGAAATTTTTGTGGAGCCACAGTTGGTACAAGATGGAATTAAGGGCTCAGTCGTTTTGCAGCTGAGGGTAATTACCCGGCTGCAGTTTTTTCCCAGTAGGTGGGTTTGACATGATTCTCAAAGACTTCCACCCCTCACTCTTCAGGACATACCTACACAGTCTTCTTTCCATAGGGTTTATTAAGTGCAGACTGCAGCAGGTGAAGATTAACAGCATTCCAGAATTGAAACAACGAATCAGAGACGCTCAGCTGATCAACTCTCTCCACCTTTGTTGACCAGAATGTTTCGGTCTGTGGACAAGCACTGGCAGCCACGCCTGTAGTTGGAGGGCCATCACACTGAGATGTACCAATTTGTGGTTCTATTATGATGTATGCAGTATTATAATTCCAGTATCGCACATGTTTCATAATCTTGTGTATCCACAGAAAGATACAGAGATTTTATGTTTATCCTGCATACTTAAAAAGCGTTTATCAGACATGTACTGGAATAGGGATCAGTCCAAGTGGACCACGCGATACCGACCTGCCATATGGCCTTCTTCTGTTGCGGTTTGGTAGGGCACGGGGGCAGCATACCACTCTCCCAGCCGTTGTCGGCTTTCAGACCTTGGAGACGCAACTCCACAATGAAGTAGCTCTTCAGTTGACATCACGAGACTGAGTGCAGGCCATCCAATTCTCGCAACAAATAAAATCCCTGGCAGTAGCGGAAACAGCATCCATGTCCTCAGCATTGCAGTTACGCAAGCTGTCCAACAACCTATGGTACTGAACAACCTGCTTTTTTCCTGATATTGGAGCTATTCAGGGTACAACACTTGTAACAAAGAGGTTGCCAATAACTTTTCCTTTAACCCTCGTAGCAGACAATCCACACTATTGTCAATTGAAATTCCAGTATCATGAAGATGAAATGTAACAATCATCAAACTGGCATGACGTGTACTATATGCTTGGGTATGTACATACTATGCATTTCAGTACAACCGTACAAGTTAGTTAGAACCAATGACATTTTCATTCTGTACATAAGGAAAGATTTTACAGTTAGTTTCTCATTCCGAAATAGCATTTGAATGTTGGTTGTTTCTGAGAACAGCCGGCCGAAGTGGCCGTGCGGTTAAAGGCGCTGCAGTCTGGAACCGCAAGACCGCTACGGCCCCAGGTTCGAATCCTGCCTCGGGCATGGATGTGTGTGATGTCCTTAGGTTAGTTAGGTTTAAGTAGTTCTAAGTTCTAGGGGACTGATGACCACAGCAGTTGAGTCCCATAGTGCTCAGAGCCATTTGAACCATTTTTTTTTTCTGAGAACAGTGTGATACGCCTGCTTGCAGAAGGAGAAACTTCTACCACCAAATGCCAAAATTTGACAATGGCAGAGTCGTGGCCTGCCCAGACGACGGTTTATCGTTCCTCGATATTGTTGCATTTGTTGTCAGAGGTCACACAGCGCTCATGAGAATATACAATCGATAGGTTCAGTAGGACCATACTCAGCACCATGTAGGTTATCAGTGGCCCCGCGCAACTAGTGCACAAGAGGACAGCCATACAATTTGCTCAGTCATGCAGTGTTGTACATCGACGTGATAATCAGGAAGTGGAGTTGTGTGCAGCAAGACAAGTATCCATACAGACAGTGCGACAGCATCTGGAGAATCATTGGCCATCAGTAAGGTGACCACTTTTGCGGCTTCTCTTGACATATAAGCAGAGAGAGGTGAGCTAACAGTGATGGGCCCAGCACCGACACTAGACTGAAGAGTGGCACGACATTGTCTTTTGAGATGAATCCTGGTTCTTCGTACAGAGTCACGATTAGTGTACGGTATCTATATTTGGTCCCGAGGGAAACGAATATTTCCAGGCTGCATTCGTTGTCATCACATGGCCCCTGCTCCTGGTGCAGTGGTATGAGATGCCGCTGGGTACACCACAAATCACCTATAGTTCGTATAGCCAGTAATATGGACCACAGGGGTCACATATGTGCTGTGGTAAGGCTAGTGGTTGTGCCCCATTTCAGAGGCCTCTGTAACGTTATCTTTCTACAAGGTAAAGCGAGACCACATGTAGCCCATGCTGTCCTGACCTACCTCAACATAGATGGTATCTGACCATTGCTCCACCCAGACCATTATCAAGATCTTCCATCCAAAGAAAACATGTGCTCATGAGTTTCCGAGACGCTGGTACCTCTCCACTCGGCAGTCACGACAATTGACGAACTGTGGGACAGAGATGAAACAGTATCCATAGACTTGCCGATATCTGTTATCCAATCTCAGTTCAACTCGATGCAGAGCTGGGTTGGAGCTGTTGTAGCTGCCAGAGGGGCCGTCTCCGTGTACTATATTTCGTACTCTCCATCTCCAAACCATCTATAAATTTAATCACTCATTATTCCTACTATGCTGAAGACGCACATCAAGAAAAATTTAGTTGCTTGTTGCCCTTCCTGGTGCTGCAGTTTCAATGGCCAGCAATATGAACAAACGTAGGAGGGAAGTAAAAAGCGTCAGACACAATCCACTTAAAAAGGGAAATATTTTATTACGATGAATACATTTAAATTCACAGTTTACAGCAGGTGCCTTCCAAGGTGTACACTATCTGATCAAAAGTATCCAGACCACCTACGTAATACGGAATTGACTGCTAGACGTCACGAGAAGCGGACCCACCAGAAAGAAAGTAGAGAAGCAGTGACAGTAGACTGGGTCAGTCAGCACGGCTGTGTGACTTCGGATGTGGACCAGTCATTCGATGTCAGTTGGGTAACAAATCCATCATGCACATGTCAACTCTTCTAAAGCTGCCGATCTCGACTGCTGGTTTTGTGACTGCGAAGTGCAATCGCAATGGAACAACCACAGCTAAACTAAGACCTAATTGATCTCTTTTACTGACAGACACGGATAATTGTGAATGGCATGAAATCAGCAGAAGGAATAACTTGAGAGTTCCAAAGTGCTATCAGCACTCTAGCTAGTACAATGACTGTGCACAGAGAGTTAAAAATATTGGCATATCATGGCCGAGCAGCTCCTCACAAGTCATACATTTCAGCAGTCAGCGGTAAGCAACACAATATGGTGCAAAGAGTAACGCCAGCAGACAGTGGTAGATTGGAAACGAGTATTTTGGGATGGTCAATGACACTTCGCCCTGTGGCAGTTCGATTGCTGGGTTTGACTTTGAAGAATGCCTGCAGAATATTACTGTGTATCATATGTAGTGCTAACAGTGGAGTATGGACTATGTGATGTTAAGGTGTGGGCTTGTTTTTTGAGGTTAGGATGTAATCCACTTACTGTGTTTAAGAAAACGCTAAATGCGGAAGGATATGGGCACATTTTAAAGCACTGCGTAGTGTGTACAGTAGAGGAGCAGTTCCGAGAGGACGATTGTCTCTATCTGCACTACAATGGACCCCATCATAGAACAGCAGCTGTGAGGCAATGGTTTGTGGACGTCGACATAACCGAAATGGACTAGCCTCCCCAGAGTCCCAATCTGAACCCAAGGGAACACCTTTGGGGCGAGTTAGAACTACTTCGCTCCAGACTGCAGCATCCAACATCACTGCCGTCTCTGGTTTCGGATCTTGAGGATTAATGGACTGCCTGTCCTCAGCAGACATTCAGACACCTCATTGAAAGTGTCCCCAACAGAGTTTGCCGTCATAAGAGCGAAGGTTGGACAACCCCATATAATCGTCCCGTAATAGATGTCCATACACTTATGATCAGATAGTGTACATCGGCTGATATTTATTCCCACACTCCAGCCACACATAACCCATACACACACACACACACACACACACACACACACACACACACACACACTATATGTGTATCGACTTGATGAAGTCCCACACGTCATCAGCCAGCACTTTGGGTTCCTCGAATGCCGCGAAAAGTCCACCCTTGAAGACGTTGTAGCGTACCAGGTTGGGGTGGGCATCATGAGCCATCGACTCGGGGGTGAATAAGAGGTCGTTCTCGAACTGCGCCACGGCTGTCGGCGGGTACTTCTCGATGCTGGAACACAAGAGTACACGCAGGCTGTCAACCCAGTATTGGACACTAATACGCTCACCGCAAACGATCATTAGAGGACGCAAATAGAAATGCTTCAGTATTAACAAGGGGAGTTAAACAATGTCCCTTTCTCATTTCCTTCATACTTTGGAATTTCAAGGTCAGTGTACGCTGTCAACTTCCTACAGCAGTACGAAGCAGTACTAAAAAAACTCGAGAAAAACGCCTTTCAGGATTAGAAGATTTCCCAGCTCTGTTAAAATTTCATAATTAGTAATGGAATTCGTCGGAAGCTGAGAAAAACTCATTAGCTTAATCAGATTGTAACATCAAGGTCTTTGGTTCGAATTTCATTAGCAACATTCATTGTTACTTGAGTTCAATGTTTATTAACAAATGGAAATGTTAATTAATAAAGAGGAATCATAATTTTAAATAAAAATAATTTTTTTCATTACTGCTTGCATGCAAATTGAAAGTAAATTAAAATTTGGTATAAAAAATAAGAAACATCAAATAGAAAATTAATTACTTTCTATTTTTAGAGACTCAACAGTATTACTGATGTATGCATTTAACAAAAAGGCATTTCGCGAGTCTGTATCAAATTTTAATCTATGTTAGCACAACCAGTAATTTCAAAAAGATGCTATTTCTGTTAAAAAGCTGAATTTATATCTGTTAAATTAGTTACAGTCGTTATTAAATATAGAATTTTAAAAAAAAGTAAATAAGAAGACTCCGACTGGCAAGATTCGAGCCAGTGGTCTATTGGTTACAACCAGATTAAGCTACGCTGTTTTTTTTACGTTGCTTTACTTTTTTCAAACAATTTACATTGGAATATACCAATTAACAGAAGTTATTGGTGCTGAGATACCGGCGAATGCCTCAACCGAGTACAGAATTTTGATGCTTAATAACGCTCGGAAATATTTAAGCTTGGATGGCGGCTTTTTCGCGTTTCTCATTCTGCGCATTACGCAGAAACAGAGGCGCCGTTGCCAACCTTTAAAGTCTAATATTTCACAGTGTATGAGGTTTACAACGGTGAAACCAAGTCTGCCATCTTTAACTGTACCTCTGGTTTTCATTTCTGTATGAAAAAATAGCCATATGCATTTACTGAACCTAAATATGTGTTGAAATTGATGTTCGTTGATATTTATTGGTTATGCAACCCTGCCCATTGTGTGAGCTCTTCACATAGGTGCATTACTGGCCAATTGCATTTTTCACACTTTGTTCCTTTTCGGAAATATGTGAGGTTTCAGAGCTGAGTGGGATTCCCCGTATACTGGGTGGTCAGAGGCAGTCTGAAAAGCTTGTAAGGGTGTTGCAAATTGTCCTGCAGAGAAACAATTCTTAAGAAAAGAATTCGACACATTCCACCGTTTCCGTGGTAATTAGCGCTGAAGTGAGCCAATCAGGACGGTGTGCGAGAAAAACCAAGCGATTCGCCAGTGACGGTGCTGCCAGAAGTGTTCTTCATTTGGTTCCTAAAACCAAAAAAGAGAGCGACGGGATATAAAATGTAAACTGGCAATGATAAGGAAAGCAATTCTGAGGAAGAGAAATTTGCTAACATCGAGTATAGAATTAAGTGTTCGGAAGTCTTCTGAAGATATCTGTCTGGAATGTACCCATGTGTGGGAGTGAAACATAGCCGGAAAACAATTTGAAATATGGTGCTACAGAAGAATGTTAAAGATTAGATGGATTGATAGCGTAATTAATGAGGAGGTACTGATCAGATCTGGGGAGAAATTTGTGGCACAACTTGACTAAAAGAAGGGATCGGTAGGTCGAACACATTCTGAGACAGAAAGGTATGAGAAATTTAGTATTGAAGGGAAGTGTGAAGGGTGGGGGGTGAAAATTGTAGAGGGAGACCAAGAGATGAATACAGTAAGCAGATTCAGAAGCAGGTAGGCTGCAGTAGTTATTCGGAGATGAAGTGGCTTGCACAGGGTAGAGCAGCTGGGGTGCTGCACTAAACCAGTCTTCGGAATAAAGAGCGGCACAACAACAACAACAACAACATAGCACACTTGTCTGCATGTCAGAACAGTGAGATACTCAAGATTAACAAAACTTGTGATCAGCTCGTATGTACATTTCCTTTTAAATTTTTATCCGACTTTCACAGATTTCATCGACGGAGTTTCATTTATTGTGTGATGATTAATATCTAACGAGTTACTACTAGTTGTTAATCAATTGAACTTCCATATTCTTTGACTGCAAGATCAAGAGTCATTCTTGTGTTGAACATATCATAAGCCAATTCTACTATTATTGCGTCTGAAGTGTGTGAAATCTAAATAGCTCCGTAGTTAGCAAGAGCGCGTAATCTGCACTTGAAAATAGCCGTTCTGTATCGACAAAGAACAGAAATGGGCCAAGTTAAGGTGTCTGAAGAAAGCCATACTTGACGTTCCTCAGTTTTGAGTTTTACATTATTACTGCTGTGCTTCCCGTTAATTGGACTCTACATTTCCCGTTACGTAAACAGGACTCGACACACGTATGAGAGACATAATCTGTGTCACAAAATTGCAGCTTTCCTAAAAGAATGTCATCCCCTGTACAATCAAGGGCCTTGGCTAACCAGAATATACATCTCGTTTTTAGCTACAGAAACACGTTTGGCAAGAACTAACATTTGTAGAGAAGTCTATTCGGAACCAAACGTAGATTCCGTTAAGACTTTAGTTTCTCAAAGTACCTTTATTCTCTGTCACAAACTACACTTTCAAACGGTCTTAGGAAAAGGGATCAGCCTTCTGTCAAAACTCGTACGCTTACAGCTGTCCTTATGGACAAATAATACAGGGTGACACAGAAAAAGGGGAACATTTCCACATTCCAGTTAAAACTAGAAGCCATGAAGGAAAGAAATTTCATTCATGGTAATTGAAACCTTACAACTTTGCCATTTACGAAACATTGATGACATTTATCATTTTTTAGAAATTACGTCCTTAAATGCCGTCCTCCTGTACGAATACATTCGTGAAATCTTCTGTTGAGATTCCTCATTGACCGCTGCAACATCTCAGCCGGGATGCTGTGGATTTAACCCAGAATTCTCTGTTTTAACTCATCCAGGATTCTTGGTCGAGTCGCGTAGATTTTGCTCTTGAGGTACCCCCACAAGAAAAAATGACAAACGGATAAATCTGGCGATCTAGCTGGCCAGGGAATGTTACCGAATCTTGAGATCGCACGGTTGCCAAACAATCCTCGCACATATGTCATTGGTTGCCGTGCAGTGTGTAATGTCGCTCCGTCCTTTTGAAACCCGGCTTCTTCAGCGTTTGGAAAGTTGTTCAATGCAGGTGTAACGATCGGCGTTGACATTTATTGTGTTTCTCTGTCCATTTGCGAAAAAATACGGTCCGACAATCCCATGTGATGAAACGCCACATCATACTGTCTCTTTACTAGCATGTAAAGGGCGCTCATGAACGTCATTAGGATTTGTGTTTGTCCAGGAACGATAGTTCTGTTTATTCACATAACCTGTGGGATGAAAATGTGCCTCATCTGAGATCTACGACTTGTGTAGAAATTCATCGTCATTGTTTAATTTTATCATTTGTTGACAGAATCCTAATCGTAACCGGTAATCGTTGTCCTTCAGTTGTTTGTATGGATGAAATTTTAAATGAAGATGAAGAATTCTGCCAACACTCTCCGGCGACATTCCAACCACTGCCGCTTGCTTACGAATTGAACGCCGTGGGCTCCGTAAGACAGACTCACGTACAACATCAATGTTCGCTGGAGAATACACATTTCTTGGTCGTCCTGTTGGTTTCTTCTTGAGGGCAAATCCAGTCTCTTCAAAGTTATTAACCCAACATTTTATCGCGTGTGTGGACGGAACGGCATCATGACGTCCTAAATTATAAAAACGTCGAAATTACCTCTGCGCCGCTACCAAACTATCATTTTTTTAATAAAAAATTCGTATGGCTAACGCACGGTGTTGTCCGTTCCACTGGTCCATGATTACTGACATGTCGGACTGTTTACTCGCTAACTGTCACGAACCCGCAGTGCTGCCGCCTACCCATGGATGCCACTACTCATTTCAAACATTCTCGTTATTCCGTGTCACCCTGTATTTGGAAAATCGTAGGTTCGAGTTTGGATACGTGCAAGCACAACGTAGACGAATGATTTTCTGCCTTAAGGTGCTTCACAAAAGGGTAATAGCAATACTCACACTCTCTTTCGGCCGACTCTTGCTGCTTTCCCATAGAATTCAGAGTACAATCTTACGGCGGTGTTAATTGAATTGGTGACCCAGTAGATCATAACGTTATCCAGCAGGTCCGTCAGGTCGTACTTCTTCGTCAGACCTCCATCGGGTAGAGTCTTCCAAGATGGGTCTGTCCAGGTGGAGAATTTCTCCAGGATGTAGGCGGCCAGGCCAACAGGCGTAGTCTGCAGTACAATCCCTGGGGACACCACTAGTTTTGAGTGGGCAGTAAAATATGGAAAGAACAGGATAACGACAGCGGTGGAAAATCAAAGTAGAGCAAATAAATAAAGAAAGTGAAATTAAAGAAAAAAGAAAACAGAGACAAAAAGCCAAATAACAAATGAACGCAAATATCTTGACAGTGGCAAAGGAAATTTACATAATGTAATTCTCAGGATAATAGAGATACTGTATTACTGGCTATCAGCAACAATTACTGCAATATATTCAGAAAAGTATTTTCACGGTACATGAATATGCACATCAAGACATATCTTAGAAACGCCAACAATATAATTAAAATTATCTGGAGCGGATTGAAACGACAGGCAGGAAACCCAACCACTGCACAACATACGAGGTGCATTCAAGTTCTAAGGCCTCCGATTTTTTTTCTAATTAACTACTCACCCGAAATCGATGAAACTGGCGTTACTTCTCGACGTAATCGCTCTGCAGACGTACACATTTTTGACAACGCTGACGCCATGATTCCATGGCAGCGGCGAAGGCTTCTTTAGGAGTCTGTTTTGACCACTAGAAAATTGCTGAGGCAATAGCAGCACGGCTGGTGAATGTGCGGCCACGGAGAGTGTCTTTCACTAGGAGGCAGGTCAGGTGAGTAGGGAGCATGAGGAATCACTTCAAAGTTGTTATCACGAAGAAACTGTTGCGTAACGTTAGCTCGATGTGCGGGTGCGTTGTCTTGGTGAAACAGCACACGCGCAGACCTTCCCGGACGTTTTTGTTGCGGTGCAGGAAGGAATTTGTTCTTCAAAACATTTTTGTAGGATACACCTGTTACCATAGTGCCCTTTGGAACGCAATGGGTAAGGATTACGCCCTCGCTGTCCCAGAACATGGACACCATCATTTTTTCAGCACTGGCGGTTTCCCGAAATTTTTTTGGTGGCGGTGAATCTGTGTGCTTCCATTGAGCTGACTGGCGCTTTGTTTCTGGATTGAAAAATGGCATCCACATCTCATCCATTGTCAAAACCGACGAAAAGAAAGTCCCATTCATGCTGTCGTTGCGCGTCAACATTGCTTGGCAACATGCCACACGGGCAGCCATGTGGTTGTCCGTCAGCATTCGTGGCACCCACCTGGATGACACTTTTCGCATTTTCAGGTCGTCATGCAAGATTGTGTGCACAGAACCCACAGAAATGCCAACTCTGGAGGCGATCTGTTCAACAGTCATTCGGCAATCCCCCAAAACAACTCTCTCCACTTTCTCGATCATGTCGTCAGACCGGCTTTTCGAGCCCGAGGTTGTTTCGGTTTGTCACACGATGTTCCGCCTTCATTAAACTGTCGCACCCATGAACCCACTTTCGACACATCCATAACTCCATCACCACATGTCTCCTTCAACTGTCGATGAATTTCAATTGGTTTCACACCACGCAAATTCAGAAAACGAATGATTGCACGCTGTTCAAGTAAGGAAAACGTCGCCATTTTAAGTATTTAAAACAGTTCTCATTCTCGCCGCTGGCGGTAAAATTCCATCTGCCGTTCAGTGCTGCCATCTCTGGGACGTATTGACAATGAACGCGGCCTCTTTTTAAAACAATTCGCATGTTTCTATCTCTTTCCAGTCCGGAGAAAAAAAATCGGAGGCCTTAGAACTTGAATGCACCTCGTACTACAGAAATGAAGCCGAATGATTATAATACGACTGATAATTCACATACTGCATGTATGTTTAATATTTCTTTTTTCTACATTTGTTAGCAGAAACAGGATCAAATAGTTCATTTGAGGAAGCAGACGGATACGATGAAGACAATCCAAATTTTAAGCAACTAGAATTAGGACCAATCTCTTTGAAAAATTAATAACATTTATTAAATATTCCATCGGTAGTTGGAGCAAGGCACGCGGCACCTTCCGCCGGAGGTTCGAATCCTCCCTCGGGCATGGATGTGAGTGTTGTTCTTAGAATAAGTCAGTTTAAGTAGTAAGCAGTTTGGTCCCTTAGGAATTCACACACATTTTGAACATTTGAACTTGGAGCAACATAGATATATTAAAAACTGAAATACACATTATTGGTGTTCCACAATAATATATATTTTGTAGTTCGATATGATATAGTTTTCGGCTATCCTCAGACAACGTAGGACTAAACAGATGTGCCACGTAACACCAGTGAAAGTTTATAGCAGTAGAAAGATCGTTTTTCCATTGATGTGTGACCTTTTACGACTGTGGTTTAATAAGAGGAACACAAGCATGTTGAAACAAACACAATAAGACGAATATGTTCGTGTTTAAAGGAATCTGTCTGAAAAGTGGGGTACCAGCTGCCTCATTCTACCCTCGTCAGCGCCCTTAAAAATTTTTCCAAAAATTTTGGGATGCGAACAAACTCGTGCTCTTTTTAACATACAGCTCGCATCTCATTCCCACGAGCACCACTAATCGTAACTCGTCACTAAAACACTGCGTAAGTCTCTCGTACTCATCTACTCCCACTTACCCATTCTCACTCACTCGTTCAGTTCAACTCAATGTCATTCTATCCTTGTGTTTAAGTAACTGTCACCGTCTCCGTGTCAGAGTCACTATCTCCTCTCGTTGTCGCTGTCTTCCTCTTGCGTTATCTTACTGTTGCTACCTCATTCATTCCTTCCCACTGCTGCTGTCTCTTCTCACTGTCAATATCTCTTCCTCCTCGTTGTCATTGCCATAGGCTGTATCTCATCATCACTGGCTCTCACCTCTCACTCGCTTCCAATTTCTCCTTCTCTTTTATCATGTCTCACTGACACTGTCTTCTTTATTCTTTTCGTAGTACTGTTTTGTCATTGTGAGCTATATTCCACTGTTGTTGTTTCCCTTTCTTTCTCTCGCACTACCATTGTCAACTTCGCTCTTTCTACATCGCAATTACTGTTTACTATCTTATAGTATTTACGACTTTTCTGTCTCTTTCCCTCTGGGACTGTTTCCATATCAGAGTAAAAAGGCGCGAATATGTTCGTATGCCAAAATTTTTCGGAAAATTTTTAAAGCTGCTGAGGAAGGTAGAATGAGGCAGCTGGTATCACACTTTTAAGTCAGTCTTTCAGTAAACATGAGCATATTCTCCTTTTTTATCCTCCGATAGGACCTTTTTCCCGCTGGTTCCCTTCTTTTCCATGCCACGGCAGAGCATGTCACTTATATGAGAACATCATCGGTCAGTAAAATTCAGATTGTTTGCTTACGTGAATCTGAAATAACGCAAAACTAATTTTACACCACAGACCGGATACTACAATCACAAAAATTTTATTTGTACTTCAGTACTGCAACATGGGCGTCCCGGAACCCTTGTGACAATAACAAGCACTTTACAGCATTTTTCTCCGTGCTATGTCATTTCATAAGCTGCGTTTTCTCCTCACACCGTATTTTACGTGCGTATTTTACGCCTACAAATAGGGTTCATTTGAGCCTATATATCTCGGAAACGGACAAAGATATCAAGAAAATTTTCAACGTTGTTAGAGATCGGGGTCTTAGGAATATATCGTAAAAATTACACCCATTTGCTGTGCGTAGCCGTTACGAAATCAGCGGCTCGGTTTTGGTACCCAAAAACTATGTTTTTGGGGTGTTTCTCGATAGCGGAAAAATATTTTTGATAACGAAAAGATGTCACTTCTAGATAAATATAACGTGAATGTTGCACTCTCTTTTTTCTGCGGTTATTTATTATTTAGATTTCGACTCACACCGGATTTTGTGTGCTTATTTTATGTGTACGTGTAAGGTAACTCTGAACCTCTGTAGCTTGGAAACGGATAAAGACATCGGTAAAACTGTCAAGATTATTCGAGATCGGGATCTTACGAATTTAAGCGATTTGTTGTGCATAGCTGCCTCGGAATACGTGGCTCGGCTTTGTTACGAAGAAATTGTAAAAATTCCGTTTTTTCGGGTTTTCTAAGGCACCACCCGTGGACTAATGCTGTCTCTACCTTAGACCACATCAAACGCAAAAAATAAAAATAAAAATTTTCTAAGAGGAGGAAGAGTGCAACATTCATATTTCGAATCTTTACTGTAGGATAGTGGCCCTAAGACGATCCTTCTATTAAGTATACAAATGATCCCAACCCCAAGGGCTATCCAAAACATTTAACTCTACCTTTCCATCACCAACAGAACCCGAGGTACGAGTTCCGCAAGGATCCCGTTTTTATGCGCGGCGTTTTGGAACATATACTCATTAGACAGCGCAAGCTGCCTCGTGCGTACCGATACATGAGGGAGCTATGGTAAAATTAACCTTGTATTACATTACACTAAGAAGTTAAAAGTATAAGAATGGAGAGGCCAAAACAGTACACAAGTGAGTACTGTTGCAGACTACTAGACTACTATGATATGTGGAAATAGATAAAAGGGGGGAGGGCAAAGGGGAGGGAGGACTCATAAGAATGCGGGTGAGGTACAGTTGTAGTATTTAAAACAAGCATCACATGGTAAGAAAAATATTTACTAGGTGCTGCTACGTTAGTAAGCGCAAATGATGAAATGTATTTGTACCGAGCGGTTATAATTAAAGTGAAGCTACTCATAGAGTTACAGTGTGGACTGTAGCTATCGTATGGCAATGAAGCTTAGTAGACATTCTAACGCATTAATGCGGAATCGATTTACGTTGGAAAAAAAACATTAGTTCCAGTTGTGGACACCAGGTGGAAATTTCGCTCTGCGAATGCAAGAAAGACGTATAAAAAATTTTCCATGTGAAATAGATTAGGAACGGGATGTGGACAGAAAAGGTCAAACAATTCAGAAAGACATAATGTTGCTTTCATTATTAACCAGCGCTTACAAAATTTGTTCAAAACGAACGCCGAAGGCGTCGACGACCTGCAATTGCGAAACGAAGTGATCGACAACTGCTCGCAGCACTTCTGGTGGAATCGGAGCAATGTGTTCCTGTATACTGGGCGTTGGATCAGATAAAGACCGAACGTGACCCATGTAAACACGTTCTTCTACGAATCCCAGGGGCCAAAATTCACACCGAGTCACACCAGGTGATCTACCAGGCCATGCCAACCTCTGCATAAAACACGTTCGTGGAAGGTTGCATTAAGCAAATCTTTCACTGGACGAGCGACTTGAGGTGTGGCCCCACCTTGCATGAAATGAATGGTATCCACACAGCTGCACTCTTCCAAAGCAGGAATCACTTGCTGTCCAAGGGCTTGTGAATCCTCACCACACAGTCACATACAGCGAGTGCAATGGCTCTTCGTGCACTACACGCGGTTTAACAGTACCCCAAATACAGGGTTATTACAAATTATTGAAGCGATTTCACAGCTCTACAATAACTTTATTATTTGAGATATTTTTACAATGCTTTGCACACACATACAAAAACTCAAAAAGTTTTTTTAGGCATTCACAAATGTTCGATATGTGCCCCTTTAGTGATTCGGCAGACATCAAGCCGATAATCAAGTTCCTCCCACACTCGGCGCAGCATGTCCCCATCAATGAGTTCGGAAGCATCGTTGATGCGAGCTCGCAGTTCTGGCACGTTTCTTGGTAGAGGAGGTTTAAACACTGAATCTTTCACATAACCCCACAGAAAGAAATCGCATGCGGTTAAGTCGGGAGAGCGTGGAGGCCATGACATGAATTGCTGATCATGATCTCCACCACGACCGATCCATCGGATTTCCAGTCTCCTGTTTAAGAAATGCCGAACATCATGATGGAAGTGCGGTGGAGCACCATCCTGTTGAAAGATGGAGTGGGCGCTGTCGGTCTCCAGTTGTGACATGAGCCAATTTTCCAGCATGTCCAGATACACGTGTCCTGTAACGTTTTTTTCGCAGAAGAAAAAGGGGCCGTAAACTTTCAACTGTGAGATTGCACAAAACACGTTACTTTTGGTGAATTGCGAATTTGCTGCACGAATGCGTGAGGATTCTCTACCGCCCAGATTCGCACATTGTGTCTGTTCATTTCACCATTAAGAAAAAATGTTGCTTCATCACTGAAAACAAGTTTCGCACTGAACGCATCCTCTTCCATGAGCTGTTGCAACCGCGCCGAAAATTCAAAGCGTTTGACTTTGTCCTCGGGTGTCAGTGCTTGTAGCAATTGTAAACGGTAAGGCTTCTGCTTTAGCCTTTTCCGTAAGATTTTCCAAACCGTCGGCTGTGGTACGTTTAGCTCCCTGCTTGCTTTATCGTGAAACTTGCCCGCACGCGTTCAACCGTTTCTTCGCTCACTGCAGGCCGACCCGTTGATTTCCCCTTACAGAGGCATCCAGAAGCTTTAGACTGCGCATACCATCGCCGAATGGAGTTAGCAGTTGGTGGATCTTTATTGAACTTCGTCTGAAGTGTCGTTGCACTGTTATGACTGACTGATGTCAGTGCATTTCAAACACGACATACACTTTCTCGGCTCCTGTCGCCATTTTGTCTCACTGCGCTCTCGAGCACTCTGGCGGCAGAAACCTGAAGTGCGGCTTCAGCCGAACAAAACTTTATGAGTTTTTCTACGTATCTGTAGTGTGTCGTAACCATATGTCAATGAATGGAGCTGCAGTGAATTTATGAAATCGCTTCAATCATTTGTAATAGCCCTGTAGTTCCGTGTATTCACGTCATCCTGTAGTGTAAAATGTGTCTCGTTAGACCACCGAATACTGCCCGACCACATTTCATCAACTTCGATCCCTGCCAGAAATCGAAGAGCAAATTCAGAACGTTGCTGCGGATCATGAGGTTTCAGTTGCTGCACCGTCTGGATCTTGTTGGTGGTTGATTGATTTGGGTGGTGGGGAGGAGGGAATGGGACTAAACAGTAAGGTCATTGGTCCCATTGGATTAGGAAAGGATGGGGAAGGAAGTCGACTGTGCCCTTTAAAAGCAACCATTCCGGCATTTGCCTGAAGCGATTTAGGGAAATCACGGAAAACCAAATTAGGATGGCCGGACACGGGTTCGAACCGTCGTCCTCCCGAATGCGACTGCAGTGTGCTAGATACTGCACCATCTCGCTCTCTCCTGGATCTTGTATGTGTTCCAGTGTAAAATAGACTGCAAACCTTTCCGTACTGTTGATCATGGGATGTACAATTCTCATAAAGCTGCATGAGCGCCAGCACTATCCGAGGCATGCGTTGCGCGGTCAGTTGTAGCAGTCAGCGGGATGCCTACCTCTTCCAGGCGCCACACCAAGCTCACCAGTGTTTTCGAATTTCATTATAATCTTCTTTAAACAATTTAATGTCATCGGCCCTCTTCTCAGACTTTACAGTCGGCGGTATTCTCTCAGTACAGCACTGTAATTGCATCCGTTTACATAAAACAGTTTCACACGGGCTCTCTTCTCGATAACCATACTGCTCACTCATGTTATGGCTTGGCAAATGGCAGCGTGGGTGTCATACCGTCATACAAACAACGATCAACGCCAGCTCTGCACCTGACGACCACAAGCCTAAATTGGTACCCCATTAACGCATTAAGCATATTATCAAGTTTCTGTGGCACACGATAATTATAGCCGACACAGTATTTGATGATTAAAGAGTCAGTCAGGATTCTGGGATTGATGTTTGTTGATAGCTAGAATTTCAGGTAATGTTAATTTTCTGATTTCACTTGCTCTGCGGAGAACACCCCCCAGGTTAGCCAAGAGCACTATTGCGCTGCTTCCTGGACTCGGGTAGGCTCGCCGGCCCTGAATTCAACCCGCCCGGCGGATTAACGACGAGGGCCGGTGTGCGGGCCAGCCTGGATGTGGTTTTTAGGCGGTTTTCCACACCCCACTAGGCGAATACTGGGCTGGTCCCCCATGTTCAGCCTCACTTACACGACTTGCAGACATTTGGCAACGTTCGAACTATTTCCTGGCTTACACTAGATGCAGACAGCTGGGGTACACTAACTCCATCACAGGGGGTACAGGGTGGCGACAGGAACGTCATCCGGCCACCCTCCGACACTAACATCGCCAAATCCATAGTAACAAGGCCGACCCCGCGTTGAAGTGGGACAAAGGCCCAAATCAAATGATGAAATGATGATTTGCTCTATGGAGATCATCATATTTAATCCAGAACAGTACAGAACTGCGATTCATCACTGAATACAATAAGACACTACTTCTCAACGGACTCTACTTACCAGTCACGTAACCACGCCACACAAAGAGGTTTGTGTTGTGGTGTTAACACCAGTGTATGCATGTGATGGTACAGCCACAATCCGACTTCTGCTAGTTTTCAAACGATGGTGCGAGATGACAAAGAATGTTGGAAGGAGTTCATTACTTGCACAGACGTGATGGAATTACGACGTGCTTGGTGCACAAATACGGCGATTCTCTGCCAGCTGTAGATGACGCAGTCCCACAGGAAAACATGGTATCTCCGTATCCTTCACAGGGATCACTTAAAACTTGACGCTGTTCACGGCCCTTCTGCACCCTACCAGGCGTGTTAACAACACCGAACGCGGCCAACACTAGTGCAGAATGAAATTTTCACTCTGCAACGGAGTGTGCGCTGGTATGAAATTTCGTGGTAGATGAAAACTACGTGGCGGATCGAGACTCTGCCTTTCGCAGGAAAGTGCCCTACCGACTGAGCTACCCAAGCACGACTCACGACCCGTCCTCACAATTTTGATTCTGCTAGTACCTCGTCTCCTACTTTCCAAGCTTCACAGTACCTCTCCTGTGAACCTTGTAGAACAAGCACTCTTGGAAGAAAGGATTTGCAGTTGAGCACTTGCCCGTGAATAGCAAAGGTCCTAAGTCCGAGTCTCGGTCCGGCACACAGTTTTAATTTGCCAGGAACTTTCACTAGTGCATTCTGATGACTGTTCTACATGCCACAAAGAGTTTTTGAAACTTTAATCACTTTAATTTTTTATCTTTTTTTCGGGCAGTGTATATCCAGACGGTAATAGCTGGTTCCGAAATATCTACCTTACTGTTATATAATCAATCTGAAGCTTTCTGTTGTCTCCAGGCCTCTTCCATGTATACAACCTTCTTTCGTGATTCTGAAATCAAGTGTTAGCGATGATTAAATCATGCTCTGTGCAAAATTCTTCCTCTTTAATTTCTTTCACCCAGTCCACATTCATCTATTATTTTTTCTTCTCTTCCTTTTCCTACTATCGAAGTCCAGCCCCACATCACAATTAAATTTTCCTCTCTCTTTACTAATCGAATAGTTTCTTTTATCTGATCAGAAAGTTCTTCATTCTTTTCATCTGCGGAACTAGTTGGCATATAAACTTATACTACTGGGACAGATGTGGACTTTGTGTCTATCTTGGCTACGATAATGCGTTCGTAGTAGATTACCCGCGTTCATATTTTCTTGTTCATTGCTGCGCGGAGTGGCCGCGCGATTAGAGGCGCCATGTCAAGGATTGCGCGGCCCCTCCCGCCGGAGGCTCGAGTCCTCCCTCGGGCATGGGTGTGTGTGTTGTTCTTAGCATAAGATAGTTTAAGTAGTGTGTAAGTCTAGGGACGATGACGTCAGCAGTTTGGTCCCTTAGAAATTCACATACACATCTTGTTCATCATTGAACCTACACGTGCATTACCCTTCTTTTGTGTTTATAAGCCTGTATTCTCCTGGCCAGAAGTCCTGTTCCTTCTGCCACCATCTTCACTAATTGCCACTATATCTATCTTCATCCTATTCATTTCCCTTGTCAAATTTTCTAACCTACCTGCCAGATTAACGGATCTAACATTCCACGCTCCGAGTGTTTTTCCTGACGACGACATCCTTCTGAGTAGTCCCCGCCTAGGGATCCGAATGGGGGACTATTTTTCATCCGGAACATTATACTCAAGAGGACGTCGTCATCATTTAACCATCAGGTCCTCGGAAAAAATTACGGTTGTAGTTTCCCCTCGCTTTCAGTCGTTCGCAGTACCAGTACTGCATGACCGTTTTGGTTGATGTTACAACGCCTGAACAGTCAATCAAGCAGACTGTTGGTCCTGCAGCTATTGAAAAGGCTGCTTCCCCTCTTCAGGAACCACACGTCTGGCCTCTCAACAGACACCCCTCCGTTGTGGTAGCACCTAAGATATCGCTGAGGCACGCAAGCCACCCGACCGACAGCAAGGTCCATAATTCACGCGGGGGAGGGAGGTGGGGGGAAGAGTGGAACAAAAATAGCTACACATAACTAATGGCGTCTCGATTAAATGCCAGAAAATACACTGTCTGACAAATTTCCTACATGTACTCCCCATCGGTGAGCATGACAGGTAGAACACACACAGAGTGCATTAGCGGTGCTTGTGTTTAGCCTTTTAACGAGGCATAATAGGGTATATACGGCTCATGAACAGTGTCAGATGTAGACTGATCACTATGAAGGATACAGATAGGGCACATACTTGAGTGACACAGCGCCATGAGCACCTAACGGAGTTAGAAAGGGACCTCACTGTGGTTCTCTGTTTGCCCACCTGGATAAATCGTGCAGTATCAAGATTTGTGTGGCGCTCAGAGTTGGATTGCAAGGGGATGAGGGCTGACATACTGGTCGTCAAGGTTCTGGTCGATCACATCTGACCACCTCAAGGAAGGATCGCTGTATGTGCGCCAAACACAACGTAACCCCATCACATCTACTTCTGCTTTTCCAGGACAACAAGTGGACTGTCTGCAACACTGTGTGTCACCCCGGACCATAGATCGGAGTCCAGCAGCCGAAAGAATAGGAAATTACCGTCCCACACGTAGGTTCAGCGATGAATCGAGGTTTTGCACCGCCCTGGTTGTTTGTCGCCAGCGAGTACAGTGGCAAACTAGGCTGAGGACCCATTCTCCCAATGTTTTGGGGAGGGACAGCGGTGTTACTCGTGGCGTAATCATGTGGAGAGCCGTACGATTTGATTTCAGGTCATGGTTGGTAGCGATTGGTAACAGTGATGGCACAACAGTACGTCATGGGCATCCTGCGATCTCAGGTGTTACCGATACCTCCCATGTGCCAATATCGTGGTGCCACTTGTCAACTGGACAGTGCTCGTACATACACGACACATTTTTCTTTGAACAGTCTGCGTGATATTGAGGTACTCCGGCGGCCAGCAAGGGTGTGAGGCTTGCTCGGTCACCTAACCGAGGGAGGTGGCGAAGTGGTTAGGACACTGGACTCGTATTCGGGAGGACGACGCTTCAAACCCACATCCGGCCATCCTAATTTAGGTTTTACGTGATTTCGCTAAAACACTTCAGGCAAATGTCGGGATGCTTCCTTTGAAAAGGCACAACCGACTTCCTTCCCCATGCTTCTCTAATCCGATTAGACCGATGACCTCGCTGTTTGGTCCCCTCCCCCAGATCAACCAATCAACCAATCGGGCGCCACCTCCGTCCCAGTGCTTCATCGAGGATATCGAGGATCAGTTAGAGGAGTTGTGGATCAGCGTGTCTCAGGAGAGAGTACAACGACTTTATGACACCTTTCCCAACCGAGTCAGTGCATACATCCAGGTCAGAGAGGGTTCGACGTTGCACTGATAAGTGGGCTCATACTGCCAAATTCTTCGTAATTTGTTTCGATATTGTAATCACTTTAATAACGTCACATACCTTTTCAACCCGTGAAGTTTCTTTTGGTCACGTCCTCTCCTTTTGGGAGTTTGACTTTTTTTGTTGGGCAGTGCAAATATATGTAGACCTCAGCGTGAGAACTTTGAGAAAGGGAAAACGAATCGCCAAAGTCAACTGCGGTGGCAAACGGCGTGTACATCACAGAGGCGCTGTCGACTGCTACTCACTGTATGAGTGAATATAAGGACCACTTGTCGATTCGAAAGTGAACAACAAAAATATCCGGTGAAACTGTACCATCCACAAGTACGTCCTCCGCATGGAGTAGTTATTGTGACATAATTAAGTGGACTGGGCAGTATACTAACGGTTGTTCGAACTCATTTCATCATGATGGAACAACATTGCGCAGAACTGTTAATAAAAGTGTGAGAGAAAGAGTATCAGTACAAAAGTGGACCACCCGCTACGAATATTAGTTCAGACGACTTATCTAGTTCGTACCTCCAAATACACTCTCATTCCTGTCATTTGTAATTGAACCTCTGCACGAACATACGCAGACACATAGCAGCACCACATTTAAAACTCGTGCGAGTGCCTGAGACAGAGTTCGAACCCGCTGCTGCCAATACACAAATGCAACACTATGACGACACCATGAGGACTGTCTATGGAGTTAGTTGTGTGACGTTTGTAAATTGTGTGCAGTAGCGTTACAATTACAGTAATGGCCAAGGAGTACCTAGAATTGAGAAACGACTAAATTTGCTACAATTTAGCGAGACTCCAAGTCCCGATGGCATCTCTATCAGATTCTATGAAGAACCTACGCCTGAGTTGCCGCCTATTTTAATAATAACGTGTCGTAGATCCCCTAAACAAAAAACCGTGCCCATTAGTTGGAAAGAGGCAGAGATCACACCTGTCTTCAAGAAGACAGAAGTGATTCACAAAACTACTGTCCAGTGTCAATAACATCCATCTCTTGTCGAATCCAAAAACATTGGTCATGCGAGACAGTACTTGTGTTTTTCTCACATGGGGTCCTGAAAGCAATGGATCAAATAAATCAGGCGAATGCATTATTTCTTGAATTCGAAAATCGTCAATCTTTAATAACAAAAGTACAATACTACAGGGTATCAAACAAAATCAGTGACTGGATTGAGGATTTCTTGGTAGGGAGTACGCAGCATGTTATCTCAGATGGACAGTCATCGACTTATTCATGTACAGGCACAGAGCATTAATAGAAGCCTCAGATATTTTACTGATGATCCAGTCGTCTATGATGGTGGCCTATTTGAAAAAAGCTGCACAAATATCCGATATGATCTTGATAAGATTTCGATTTGGTGCAACAATTTGCAGCTCGTTTTATATGTAGAGAAATGCAAAATTGTGCACTTCAGAAAAAGAAAAAAAACTTAGTATCTTGTGTAACCTCCCAACAGTTTATTATTCCCCCAACAGTTTATTATTCCGTAACCTCGCTATAATAATGTTTGACTAATCTCTCAATAAAATTGTGGCTCACATATAACCCTTCAATAATTAACTGACTGTGAATCTAAACTGGTAAATTTGGACGTCAGCAGTACTGCGTCATGGCCCTGAAAGATCATTCTGAATAAATTGAAAATTCTTACCTCAATGAAGTCGTCGGATAACGCGTATATATCTGCTTCTATAAGCAATTTTTCTGGCACAGCCCAGTGCAATGCTGGACGTTAGCTTTGTCATGTATAAAGAGAAACAACTGATTTTTCCTTACGATAATCGGGATGACCATGGATTGCAGAAATTAGCAAATTCTTTAAAATCAGATGAATTATTGTCAAAAAGTTAATTATATAAAAAAGATTATTATTAAAAGATTTTTTGAAACATTTACATGGGACTTGATATAACAATAGTACAAATTTAGCTTAACAAACGACATATGCGCGCGGGTGATTTTACCTCATATTACATCGCTCAGGCACCGCCATCCCTCCCCACGACCGGCCCAGCCAACTCCATGCACACGACTGCTAGCTACTACTTACTGCTACTGACACTGCTCTTACTGCAGCCAACACTGCTCTCTGGTCTGATTCTCTTATAGCTTACATACCGCAGGCAGCGCGTGAGCAATCCATCGAAATTACATTTGCTCGAGTGCGCTAGCAATAAATTCCTTAGTCATGGACCTCTTAACACTTGTAACTACATTATCAATGATTCTCATTTAGAATCAGTCAATTTGTGCGGGACGTAGAATGGAATGGTCACGCACGCTCAATCGTAGGTGAGGCAGGTGGCAGACTTCGGTTCATTGGTAGGACACTAGGAAAATACAGTCAGTCTGCAAACGAAAATGTTTACAAGTCACTCACTTGTGCGTCCATCTTACATTTTTGGTCAAGTGGGTGGAACCGATGTGCTATAGGATATGGGATATTGAACATATAGAAAGAAGGGGCCACGAATGGTCACAGGTTTGTTTCCCTCACGGGATCGCGGCACGCAAATGTTGAAAAACTTGAATCGGCTGAGTCTTGAAGACACACGGCAATTATCCCTCGAAAGCCAATTTACAATTTTTAGGAACGAGTATTAAGTGAAGAATCTAGAGGTATCCTTCAACTCAGTAAGTATCACTCTCGCAGCGACCATAAAGACAAAAATAGATTAATTTCAACATTCTCAGAGGCACTTACGCATTCATTCGCTCCATGTGAGATTGGTACAGAAAGGGATCTTAATATGTGAGAAGTACCACGCCCAGTACTCTGTTCAGTGTATTTCACAGTGGTTTGCTGAGTATGTGTGTAGTTGTAGATGTAGATGGAAATGATGGAGCTACCTGCTAGCTGATAGCCGGTATGCTCTGGAACAGAAACGTTTTGCTTACCTATGGTGTCTGGTTTGGAAGCTTGAAGGTGCAAGTAGCCCATCTCCTGCAGAACCATGTTGAGGATGTTCGTCCAGTAGGGTAACGCTTTGTGTGCGTAGCGGCGTTCCACGAACAGAGTCGGCCAGAAACTGCCGATCGTGCCTTTGATCATGGGCATCAGGCCTTCAGCGGGGCACGTGTTTACATGTAATGCCAGTACGCTGTAACATACACATAAGCAAATATGTTATTGTTCCAATCAGTCAATTACATTAGCTGAAAAAATTGGGTCTGAAGTTCCCTTTTACACTGTCTGGTCAAAATTGTCCGGACATCCCTATGACTAGATGTCGAGAGGGCCATTCATGTCAGTATGAAAGAAGACGGGGAGTATTGTGTTGCCAATATAGAAGCAGTAACGTCAGAATGGTTCGGTCAGGAGAACTCAGACACTTCAAATGTGGACTAGGCATTGGATGTAACATGAGTAACAAATCCATCAGGGACATTTCAACCCTTTTAAGGCTTCCCAAGCTGACTGCTGTTATTATGAATGTGAAGTAGAAACGCGAAGGAACCAGCAAGTACTAGACCAAGACCAGACTGACCTCATCTCCTGACGGACAGGGACCACCAAGAATTCCAGGGAGTAGTTGTAAAAAATCGCATGAAACCAGCAGAAGGAAACACTTGTCAGTGCGAAAGTGCTACCAGCAGTCAGCAATCCATCTACCACATTGATGTGGGTAGGGAGTTAAAAATAATGGGGTACAATGGTCGTACGCTCCTCATGAGGGTTGGGTTGATTTGGGTGAAGAGACAAAACAGCGAGGTCATTGGTCTCATCGGATTATGGAAGGGTGGGGAAGGAAGTCGGACGTGCCCAGTCAAAGGAACCATCTCGGCATTTACCTGAAGCGATTTAGGAAAATCACGGAAAACCTAAATCAGGATGGCCGGACACAGGATTGAACCGCCGTCCTCCTGAATGCGAGTCCATTGTGCTAACCACTACGCCACATCGCTCGGTCCTCCTCAGGAGTGTCACATTTCTGTAGTCAATGCTAAGCGACGCTCAAGATGGTGTAAAGAGCGGCGCCACTGGACATTGGATGACTGGAACGAGTGGTTTGGAGTCATGAATCATGATATACCCTGTGGCAATCCCTTAGAAGGACTTGGGTTTGACAAATGCCTACACAACGTTACCTGCTATCATGTGTAGTGCCAGCAATGAAGTACAAAGGAGATGGTGTAATGATATGGATGATGGGTGTGTTTTTCATGGGTTGGATATGGTCCCCTTATTGCGCTTAAGAAAACGCTGAACGCTTAAGTATATTAACACATTTCACAGCATTTTGTACTGCGTACAGTAGAGAAACTGTTCGGATGTGATGAATGTTTGTATCAGCATGTCATTGCTCCCTGTCCTAAAGCAGCGTTTATAAAGCAATGGTGTGCGGAGAATAACATTGGTGAAATGAAGTTGCCTGTTCAGAGTCCAGACCTGTGCCCAATGGAATACCTTTGGGATGAGCTAGAACGTCGATTTTTCTCCGGATTCCAGTGTCCAACATCACTACCTTCTCTGGTTTTGACTGTTGAGGAAGAATGGGCTGGCACTCTTTCATAGACATTCAGACTCCTCATTCAAAGAGTTCCCACCAGAGTTCAAGACTTCAAAAAGTTGAAGGGTCAACACACGTCATATTAATGCCCACTAATAGGCACATGAATACTTTTGATCATGTCTCTTTGTATGTCCACCTTTTCAGAGATGGTTCAGGACCTTGGCTGTTTAGTACAGAATGTCAAATCAAACACCTTTCAGCAGTCTATTTCCAAACCGTTATTTTATTGGGGTACCAGTTTCAGCGAATTATTACGCCACTTTCAGACCCCCTGACCGACGTGTAGGAAGATTCCAACCTCGGTTCCAGTCAAAATAGGGGCCAGCATTCAAAGACAGGAATCTGTAGATTTTCGTTGCAGCGATCACTTCAAACAGCGTCTGCCGACTCTGATGATGTGTGAAGTGATTTCTGTAACGAAAATCTACAGATACCAGTCTTTGAATGTTGGCCCCTATTTTGGCCGGAACTGAGGTTGGAATCTTTCTACGCGTCGGTCAGGGGGTCTGAAGGTGGCCTGGAGATTGCCAAAACTGGTAGCCCAGTAAAATAACAGTTTGGAAATTAGACAGCTGAAAGGCGTTTGATTTGACATTCTGTTTCGATCACATAGTGCATACCTGCTTCGACAGTCTTCACAATTTTGTTGAACATCGGGTACAGTTATCAAATACTGCCCATCACAAACGTTAAAGGTAATAATTACACTTGACACTTTTAGGACTAACGCTAATGATAGCAGTAGTAATAACCTCACGGGACAAAATATCGTACCAGGCGATCATGTCACTCGCCACTGCTGTCGTAAGCCGTGGCAGTGAAGAGGTGTCTATGCACCAGTCACTAGCGAGGAATCAGTGCAAGATGATGGGTCGACTTGGACGTATGACAGAAAGGAGATATCGTCTTTGGTTGTGTACAAGACAACAGCGCGAACTAAGTTGCTCTATTTCTTGGTGGATCAACACTGGCTGTCCACCGTCTTTATGGGGAATGTTGCATCGCTCGCAACGGGAGAATAGTGGTCCAAAAAAGGCCACAAGCGTCAAGGACTGGAGACGGGCTTCACGCCTTGTGAGAGTTGACTCAAAACCAGACAGGAAATGCTGCTTCAATGAATGCGTGTCCGTCTCAACCAGTGAACATTGCGAAGGGAACTGCTACATTGGACGTTCGCAGTTGAGTCGAGAAGGCCGCGTGTGTTTGCCAGCCAGCAGCTCCGCAAGTTCTGGATTCTCCAACATGAACAGGAGGTCACAACAGAAATACCGTCTACTCGCTTCAGGGAAACTCTGCCCCTGGTCTCAAGCTGCCGATTCGCTGTAACGTGCCAACCACCTGTCATAGAGTGCCACAGGCAACAGGCTACCGCACAGCCACCCATCCACACGTACCTTCCTTTCGAACTGTCCAGGGAAGTTGAGGGAAGTGATACAGGCTGTCACGTGACAACCGAAATGGAACGGTGTATTAAGGAGACCATGTGCTATACTGGAGATATTCAAGAAACTCGCTACACGACTCTACTCGAACTCGAGACATTCGAAAAACCCCTTCATCAAAATCTGGAAATTTCTCTCGCCACCATAGGGGGAAGGATAACAGATCAAAGACACATTAGCAGTGGCAACTGAACACCTATGGACAATTCAAAAACTGAGATAGACATCATAACGGCGAGCGACTGTACCTCAACAAGGCTGACTGGTTCTGACACCTATACAGTCGAAACAATCAAACAACTGATCACACAGGGAAACTGGCAACACAAAAATCACAAACAAATTTCGCACGATAATTTACATTGAGAGGCTGATTTTGTAATCAAACTGACCACTCTGATGAAGGCCTTGGAATTTTACAGGATCGAGACCCCTACAGTTGGTCAAGGAGACGTCGTCTGCGCAGAGCAATAACCCTTGCACACTGAATGGACTGTCAATGTTAGCAGTACATGTCCACCGACAGTCCTACCATCCGTCCAGAACGTCGCAGAGGTTTAGTCCACGGCTCGCCGTGGCACTTTTTACCATCTGTCCTAAACTACTACCTTCAAACGTTTCTGCATGCTGTATCACTTACAGGACCATATTAATGGATCACCACATCAGACGTATGGGCAACATTGCAAACGTGTATTCTGCGATCCCCCGATTCGCAGAGGAGTCAGAGAGAGCTTTTTATGATGGTCACATGCAACCATGCAAGTGCAAGCCTAGAGGGGCTCCCCCTAAGATATTTTAAATGGGCGGGGGGGGGGGGGGGGAGGTAGCAGTTAGGGCGCCTTGTGTACAACCGATTGTCCAAAAGTCTGTTTTTCTAATTGTTTAGCTTTCAAATGATGCGGCCCAATACATAAAAGGACTTTATTCAAAATAAACCACCATCTTAATTTCCACAATTTCGTCGTCCAAGCATCGCCCTCTCTTCTGTACCTTCATAATGGGCACCCTATGGACAGTCCCGTCTTCCAAGAACACAAAAGCCGTGTTCGCAAAGCTGGGTGCATACTTTCCAGATTTGACAAACACTCGGGCCTGCTAAATCATACGATCTTGTCGCCATAGGAAGTGTTACGGTCTGCTTAGAGCAGTGGGTGGAATGTGTTTGTGATACTCACTACTTGCAACAGGCGACTAAATGTATCTACTACGCATTATACAAATTATATTAAGTTATTTTTATGTTCTACTAAGTGTTAAATGTATATTTGCTGTGCATTTACAGAAATTCTGTTTTTTATTTTCAAATAACGACTGACATTTGGGAGAATGCGTGATGCCTCTGAAGACCGAACTATGCTGTCGATTGGCTGATCACCATATGCAGTGCGTCAATGGCCGTCGCTCCTCAGAGAAGAGCTCGTGTATTAGCCTTGTCACCTGTGACCTCCGATCATCGTCGTAGCACCAGAACAACGGCAATGAAACTTCCTGGCAGATTAAAACTGAGTGCCGGACCGAGACTCGAACTCGGGACCTTTGCCATTCGCGGGCAAGTGCTCTACCAACTGAGCTACCCCAGCACACTCATGCCCTGGGCCGTCAGTAGTGCTTGGGTAGCTCAGTTGGTAGAGCACTTGCCCGCGAAAGGCAAAATGAAAGCGAAATCAGTCCTTTCAATCAATGGTTAGCGTACTGAGAAGAAGCAAGTTTGAAAGCAGAAATTACATACGAGGGCTGCTGAAAAAAATCCGGAACATTCACAATTTCACGCCAATGGTGTGTTGGAGCGAAATGCGGTTGGCATCCCTGCGCACGCCTGTGTTTAATATGTAACTGCCGAAAGTTTTATTGTTGTATGTTTGTTTGTTGTTGTTCTGTGCTGTATTAAGTAGAATGTTGTATCACACAGTTTGCGAATTTCGCGTTCGCAGATTTAGAGAAGCAATGAGCCTGTATTAAATTTTGCGTGTAACTCAAGAGACAAACCAAATGATGCAGGGAACCTACGGAGATGAGTGCTTAAGCCGTAATCGGTGTTACGAACGGTTCACACGGTTTAGAAATGGCCGGATGTAAGTTGAACATGACCCTCGTTCAGGACGCCTTTCGACGTCTACAGACGACGCTCTTGTCAAGAACGTCAACGAAATTGTGCGTGGAAAACGAAGACTGACTGACCGAGAGATTGCAGAAGAATATACAGTACTGGCCATTAAAATTGCTACACCACGAAGATGAGGTGCTACAAACGCAAAATTTAAACGACAGGAAGAAGATGCTGTGATATGCAAATGATTAGCTTTTCAGAGCATTCACACAAGGCTGGCGCCGGTGGCGACGCCTACAACGTTCTGACATGAGGAAAGTTTCCAACCGATTTCTCATACACAGTTGACCGGCGTTGCCTGGTGAAACGTTGTTGTGATGCCTCGTGTAAGGAGGAGAAATGCGTACCATCACGTTTCCGACATTGATAAAGGTCGGATTGTAGCCTATCGCGATTCCGGTTTATCGTATCGCGACATTGCTGGTCGCGTTGGTCGAGACCCAATGACTGCTAGCAGAATATGGAACCGGTGGGTTCGGGAGGGTAATGCGGAACGCCGTGCTGGATCCCAACGGCCTCGTATCACTAGCAGTCGAGATGACAGGCATCTTATCTGCATGGCTGTAACGGATCGTGCAGCCACGTCTCGATCCCTGAGTCAACAGATGGGGACATTTGCAAGACAACAACCATCTGTACGAACAGTTCGACGACGTTTGCAGCAGCATGGACTATCAGCTCGGAGATCATGGCTGCGGTTATCCTTGACGCTGCATCACAGACAGGAGCGCCTGCGATGGTATACTCAACGACGAACCTAGGTGCACGAATGGCAAAACGTCATTTTTTTGGATGAATCCAGGTTCTGTTTACAGCAGGGTCGGCCAGAAATTCTGCACGCGTGCGGTGCTCCTGCAGTCCTGCACATGTGCAACTTGCGGGTCATAGCGTACACGCCGCAGCCGTCATCGTTCATGTAGTGCAGATGTCGCTTTATCCACTTGCTAGGATACTCCGTACCGGCGCATTCTAGTGCTCTTCCCACAGCTTGCAAGCCAACCATGGGAAGGTATTTCGCGTATTAAACATTTAAAATACTGTCACACTCTACTCATTCAGACATCTACTTTTATGTTAACAGTTTAACCCAGCAAGACAAGTAATACAGTTAACAACCGTGGGTTTTTATTAAGGCAGCTTGACTGACGGCTCGTAAATACGCAGAATGTTTTTGATTTAGTATTTAAGAAAGAGAGCACTTAGCGACTTCCAACGAACCTTATTCATGATTTCAAATAACATTAAATTAATGCAAGGTTTCCTATAACTAATTCTCGGTGCCCTCAGTTACACCCACATAATTTCTGTCTCACTGACCTCCGAACAGAATGATAACCGCAGACCTCTCGATGATAACCTGTTATTTCAAGACCATTAGTGCTATATCTTTCATCACTTCCGTCTGAAATCTGCATAATAATCGACAATTAGATGAATGTTACGTTTTATCGACTTCAGCTGAGCGTAGCCCTTCACACATTTAAAAAACAAAAGCAACCTAAATGTAAGTATACATTGGAACAATCGGTTTAATGACCAGTTTTCCTGATAATAATGTAACATGGAGCAGAATGAGGCAGTAATGCACAGTTAGTAAACAATAATTTTTAATTATGAAAGGAATAAACCCAACAACGTTTATCATTGGTCATGAGAAATGATATACACTCCTGGAAATTGAAATAAGAACACTGTGAATTCATTGTCCCAGGAAGGGGAAACTTTATTGACACATTCCTGGGGTCAGACACATCACATGATCACACTGACAGAACCACAGGCACATAGACACAGGCAACAGAGCATGCACAATGTCGGCACTAGTACAGTGTATATCCACCTTTCGCAGCAATGCAGGCTGCTATTCTCCCATGGAGACGATCGTAGAGATGCTGGATGTAGTCCTGTGGAACGGCTTGCCATGCCATTTCCACCTGGCGCCTCAGTTGGACCAGCGTTCGTGCTGGACGTGCAGACCGCGTGAGACGACGCTTCATCCAGTCCCAAACATGCTCAGTGGGGGACAGATCCGGAGATCTTGCTGGCCAGGGTACTTGACTTACACCTTCTAGAGCACGTTGGGTGGCACGGGATACATGCGGACGTGCATTGTCCTGTTGGAACAGCAAGTTCCCTTGCCGGTCTAGGAATGGTAGAACGATGGGTTCGATGACGGTTTGGATGTACCGTGCACTATTCAGTGTCCCCTCGACGATCACCGGTGGTGTACGGCCAGTGTAGGAGATCGCTCCCCACACCATGATGCCGGGTGTTGGCCCTGTGTGCCTCAGTCGTATGCAGTCCTGATTGTGGCGCTCACCTGCACGGCGCCAAACACGCATACGACCATCATTGGCACCAAGGCAGAAGCGACTCTCATCGCTGAAGACGACACGTCTCCATTCGTCCCTCCATTCACGCCTGTCGCGACACCACTGGAGGCGGGCTGCACGATGTTGGGGCGTGAGCGGAAGACGGCCTAACGGTGTGCGGGACCGTAGCCCAGCTTCATGGAGACGGTTGCGAATGGTCCTCGCCGATACCCCAGGAGCAACAGTGTCCCTAATTTGCTGGGAAGTGGCGGTGCGGTCCCCTACGGCACTGCGTAAGATCCTACGGTCTTGGCGCGCATCCGTGCGTCGCTGCGGTCCGGTCCCAGGTCGACGGGCACGTGCACCTTCCGCCGACCATTGGCGACAACATCAATGTACTGTAGAGACCTCACGCCCCACGTGTTGAGCAATTCGGAGGTACGTCCACCCGGCCTCCCGCATGCCCACTATACGCCCTCGCTCAAAGTCCGTCAACTGCACATACGGTTCACGTCCACGCTGTCGCAGCATGCTACCAGTGTTAAAGACTGCGATGGAGCTCCGTATGCCACGGCAAACTGGCTGACACTGACGGCGGCGGTGCACAAATGCTGCGCAGCTAGCGCCATTCGACGGCCAACACCGCGGTTCCTGGTGTGTCCGCTGTGCCGTGCGTGTGATCATTGCTTGTACAGCCCTCTCTCAGTGTCCGGAGCAAGTATGGTGGGTCTGACACACCGGTGTCAATGTGTTCTTTTTTCCATTTCCAGGAGTGTAGTTAATATCTGGCACAAAAGCACGGCTCATTGACGAACGCAAGCAGTTACGAAGATTTTCATCATCACTTATGCTTGATCGAAACCTTGATTTATTCATTTTCATCACCGAGAAAAATCTTTCAAAAACGTATGTCGACCCGAACAGGGTCATAACTCTCGCGGCTTCTCGGCGCAGACGTGGAAATTCTTGTTGTGAAAAATTTTCGTAGAATTCTTTTGTACTTCACACTGAAAAGAACTTGTCCTTCAGTCTTGTATTGCACTGTAGGTCGATCAGTTCCATCTGTAGATCATTCGGAGCATCTTCAACTGACGACGAGAACGGTCGAGCAAAGAGGCGAATGACAGGAGACAAACTCGTAACATCTGCAAATCGTGCTCGAAATTGTTCCTTAATTTTTACAATTATTGACACGTATTCTTCAAATCTAGCACATTCATGGACCAGTCCAAGAGTAGGGAAATGTGCACTGTTTTCTGGCTCTCCCGAAGCGCAAGCTTCCTTTCAAAGGCATTAACTTCTTCCAACATGTCAGAAATTAAATTATTTTCACCTTGCAAACTGACGTTCAGGCTGTTCATATGAGACGTAATGTCCACGAGAAATGCAAGGTCTGATATCCAACAAGGGTCTTCCAACATAGGTTCACTTTTTCCCTTCTCGTGTAAAACTGTTACTATGATCAAACGTAAATAAAAAAAATATTTTCAGCGTTTTACGTCGACTGAGCCAGCGTACTTCGGTATAATAAGGTATGTCGCCGTACTCCGCTCCTAATTCCTCCAAGAACCGCCGAAACTGGCGATGCGTAAGCTCATGTGCCTTCAGATAATTTACAGTCCGCACAACAACTTGCATGACATTTGCTAACGTTACTGATTTTGCACAAAACGCCTCTCGATGCAGAATGCAGTGAATTCCGTACAACGTCTCGTCTGTGCGCCCTAGCTTTTTGCGCATCCGCGCTACGAGTCCTCTCCGATGGCCTTGCATTGATGGTGTTCCATCTGTGGTCACTGAAACTAACCGATTCCAGTCCATACCGACATCATCAATCGCTTGCTCGACAGCTTGGAGTAAGTCCGCACCTGTAGTAGTCCCTTTAAGTCCAAAACGTCCTCTGTTACACAAAGTGCGTTATCGACACCTAGTATGTATATCACAACCTGGGTTGTATCTGTAAGATCTGTTGCTTTATCGAGCGCAACACAGAAAGCAACAAAGTCTTTAGCCTTATTTATTAGCTGCCTGTGCACATAGCCGACCATAGCACTGATACGTCTTGTCACTGTTCGTTTGGATAGACTGATTTCTTGACATCTGCTAACGTTCGTGGGACACACAAGTTCTGCAGCATCAGTCAGACATCCTTTCACAAACTCCCCTTCGGAAAGGGTTTCCCAGATTGTGCAATTCTTAATGCGATTTTAAAACTTGCTCGCAGTGAAGATTTAGTGTGGTTGTCATTCTGGAAAATTGAAAACCGTACATTGTACAGCGTACAGTAAAATAGACATAAATGTAACACAAGAAACTAAGAGTTCAAGAAGTATCAGTTACTTTGACGTACAGTAAAATCGAGTTGATATGTCTCATCCATTTTCTTAAGGACATTTAATTTTGCTTGCCGTTCTTCACTGTTGAGTACACTACACTCGTCTTTGTGATATGCATTGTAGTGTCTTTCAATTGAAAACTTACGCTGGCCGCCTATTATTCGGCGGAACAGCAAACACTGTGAGTTTTCAGCAACGTCTATAAAAAAGAATTGTAGTTCTCAGTCGTTTTTAAACTACTGAGAACATAGATCTCCCGTCCTTTGCTTTTTCACTGAAGGCCTACCTGCCATTTCTCAATCCCTCTCTGTTAAGGTTACGGTCACCAGGGGTAAACGAGACTGGGTACGTTGCGCTCTTGCTTGTACTACATAAACAAGGAAGTGGAGCCGCCGCTGTTCATTTAGGACACATGTCTAATAACAGATGTCACTGTCGCACACGTGTGCGCATGTGCAGCATTTCCGCACGTCTGCACACTGTGCAGCGTTTAGCCGGCCCTGGTTTACAGCATCATGATGGTCGCATCCGTGTTTGGCGACATCGCGGTGGACACACATTGGAAGCGTGTATTCGTCATCGCCATACTGGCGTATCACCCGGCGTGATGGTATTGGGTGCCATTGGTTACGTGTCTCGGTCACCTCTTGTTCGCATTGACGGCACTTTGAACAGTGGACGTTACATTTCAGATGTGTTACGACCCGTGGCTCTACCCTTCATTCGATCCCTGCGAAACACTACATTTCAGTTGGATAATGCACGACCGCATGTTGCAGGTCCTGTACGGGCCTTTCTGGATACAGAAAATGTTCGACTGCTGCCCCGGCCAGCACATTCTCCAGATCTCTCACCGATTGAAAACGTCTGGCCAATGGTGGCCGAGCAACTGGCTCGTCACAATACGCCAGTCACTCCTCTTGATGAACTGTGGTATCATGTTGAAGCTGCATCGGCAGCTGTACCTGTAGACGCCATCCAAACTCTGTCTGACTCAATGCCCAGGCGTATCAAGGCCGTTATTATGGCCAGAGGTGCTTGTTCTGGGTACTGATTTCTCAGGATACATGCACCCAAACTGCGTGAAAATATAATCACATGTCAGTTCTAGTATAATATATTTGTCCAATGAATACCCGTTTATGATCTGCATTTCTTCTTGGTGTAGCAATTTTAATGGCCAGTAGTGTACCATTTCAGTTGGATCATGTCGTGAAATCCTAACACAGCATCTTGGAATGCGTCGTGTTGAAGCCAAGTTTCTTCCACGGCTCATGAGCCACGACCAGAAAGACCTTTGCCTTGCAATCTATTGCACATAACAAAACAAAAAAACACAAAAAAACGAAACCACTGTTTTGCCTCATCCTCCGTACTCTCCAGACCTGGACCCTGCGGACTTTTTTTATTTGAAAGGACGAAGATTTGCAACGATAGACGAGATAAAAGAAAATTCGCAGATGGCGCCTCGCACATCCAGGAGGAGACGTATCAAGAGTGCTTCCGGAAGTGGAAAGGGCGTTGGGACCGGTGCAGCACTTGTGGAGGAGAGTATTTAGAAGGAGTCCATGCACAACAAGTGAAAGGTAAGCGCAGAAAAATTTTGTGGACAAAGTCCCTGGGTTTTTTTGAACAGACATCGTATAACTCAACTGAGTTTTGAGCCAACTGAGAAGAATTTGTGGGTTATGGAAGTACACAGTCAATCTAAAATCTGAATTTATATTCACTGCCTGACAAAAACAGCGCACGGTACACATACACACCACCGGCGGCTGTGTGAATAACAAGAATTGCATTTCTGTGACAGAACGGCCACCAGAGTGTATAAATTGTGTTCGTCGTCATTAATGTTACCACGCCTAATATGGTATATAAGAGGCATGAACAGCGTCGGATGTTGGTTGACCACTGTGGAGGACACATACTTGTGTGAGACAGCGTTATCAGCACTTAACATTGTTTGAGCGAGGCGTCACAGTGGGTATCCATTTGGCCAGTTGGTCGAATCCCCCAATGTCCGGATTTTTGTGGCGTTTGGATGTGACACTAGCCCAGTGTTGGACTGCGTAGGATCGTGATGCATGGCATACTCGTTGTCAAGGTTCCCGACCATGGCGTGGAGGGGGAGGGGGGGGGGGGATCACTGTATGATGCACCAACGATAAGCCATCCACATCTGCGCCTGCCATCTGAGAATGGGGTTTGGACTCCCTGCAACATTCTGTGTCGACCTACAGAGCGGGGTAGCGCAGAGGTTAGCACACTGGACTCGCATTCAGGAGGACAACAGTTCGAACCCTCGTCCAGTCAACCAGATTTAGGTTTTCCATGATTTCCCTAAGTCACTTAAAACAATAGGCGGAATGCTTTCTTCGAAAGCACAGGACCGCTTTCCCTTTCTATCCTTCCCTAATCCGAGCATGTGCTCCTACTCTGATGACCTGAACTCCTCGTCCTGTGTCAACTTGCACCATCGGTCGGAGATTAGCAGCAGATGGACTGGGAAATTACTGTCAACAACACAAACGGCTGCCGTGACCGGGAAGCTTGAACTGCTGACGATTGGCCATGCAGTGTATTTAGTAACGGATCACGTTCCTACTGTACCTCGGATGACCACTGTCGGCGAGCATGGCGGCGACTCAGTGAGAGGTCCCAATCTTCCGATGTTTTGGAGAGTCAAAGGGTTTTACTCTTAGCCCCATGGTCTGGAGCCCCTTTGGGTATGATTTCAGGTCAGGTAGTGACTGAGGGAAATCAAACTGTACAGTGGTATGTGACTGACATGTTGTAGCCGGCTGGGGTGGCCGAGCGGTTCTAGGCGCTACAGTCTGGAACCGCGCGACCGCTACGGTCGCAGGTTCGAATCATGCCTCGGGCATGGATGTGTGTGATGTCCTTAGGTTAGTTAGGTTTAAGTAGTTCTAAGTTCTAAGGGACTTATGACCTCAGAAGTTAAGTCCCAGAGTGCTCAGAGCAATTTTTTTGACATGTTGTGTTCTCATGTGTTACATCTCCTGCGAGAATATTATGCTGGTACACAAATGGCGCTTCTCTTTACGAACTGTCTACATGATGTTGAGGTACTCTTGTTGTAAGTAGGCTGTTTATGTTTTCTTATTGGCAACGTTACGTAGCGCTCTGTATGAAAATCACTGGCTGTGCTGTGTGCAGTCTGTGGCTAGTTTGCATTGTTGTCTGCCATTGTAGTGTTGGGCAGTTGGATGCGAACAGCGCGTAGCGTTGCGCAGTTGGAGGTGAGCCGCCAGCAGTCGTGGATGTGGGGAGAGAAATGGCGGAGTTTTGAAATTTGTAAGACTGGATGTAATGAACTGCTATGTATATTATGATTTTTCAACACTATTAAGGTAAATACATTGTTTGTTCTCTATTAAAATCATTCATTTGCTAACTATGCCTATCAGTAGTTAGTGGCTTCTGTAGTTTGAATCTTTTATTTAGCTGGCATTAGTGGCGCTCGCTGTATTGCAGTAGTTCGAGTAACGAAGATTTTTGTGAGGTAAGTGATTTTTGAAAGGTATAGGTTAATGTTAGTCAGGGCCATTCTTTTGTAGTGATTTTTGAAAGTCAGATTGCGTTGCGCTAAAAATATTGTGTGTCAGTTTAAGCACAGTCATGTATAATTGTTCTAAGGGGACGTTTCATATGTCGACCCTTAGCCGAGGATACCTCACTGGAATCTTCTGTTTTTTTTCTTGTAGTTTGTGTAATTAGGGTAGCTTTTGTTTATTGCTAGCGCGTAATTGTAGAGAGAATCTCCTTTGTAGTTGCAGTCTTTCATTGTTGTTGTGGCATGCATGTAGATTTGCACCAAGTATTTCGCAGCTGCGCTTGCAATTAACTAGATATTATTTTCAGTGCTATGTTAATGTGTTTTCTTATTTTACTCTTCCAATTGTGTTTTTCTGTGTTATTGTGACAATAATGGCGTGTGAAAAACATAATACTAGGCTCCAAAGTAAACTGAGAAATGACAGTGAAGACGAAAGCAGTGTGTTAGCGCCACCGAGTAATGAATTAACTAATGTTCAAAGTAGTAATTTGGTAATTGTGCATAGGGAAATGGAGCGGGCGGCAAATAATGGTGTAGACAGTGAAACAATTAGTGAACAGGGAAGCGTTATCGATCGATCGGTCAGCAACAATTCGCCTCAGGAATCCGAAATGACAGGACACAATCTTGCAAATACTGTAAATTCAGGTTTTGGGTCGTCACCGTTTTCTCAAATAAGTCAAGACACATTTTCTGCTTGTCAAAATTTGAATGTTGCCGGTGCAACTTCACTGCCGAAAAGCACTGAGGAACATGTTTCAGACACCAGTGCATTGTTATTACAGTTAATGCAACAAATGGGACAAAGGCTACAAAAGTTAGACACAACGCTTGAACAAAATCAGAAACAAATGGGACAAAATCTTCAAAAGTTAGACACAAGGGAACAACACCAGAGACAAACACAGCAACAGTTAGACGCAATGGAATAAAATCTTCACACCACGCTTGAACAAACACGTGAAGATTTAACTACTGAGTTACGTAAAATCGTCAAAAAGTCTGTAATGACGTAAAAACATAAATTTGTGAGCATTTCCAACCTATTTTTTCGCGTCATGAAAATGCATTACAGAATCACGAAGCAGCCACAAGAGAACTGCAAACTATTGTTCATGAAAATCATGAGACCTTGCAAGCTAAAATTGACTCAGTTGCATCTACCGATTCGGTTACGCAACTTGCAAAAACTCAGAAAAACTTAAAGGACACAGTAGATACTCTGAAAATTGGTTCAGAAAGACACATGGAGGAAATTAGTTCATTATCAGACAAAGTAGTTGAACTTTCCGATCAGCTAAATAATTTATCTACGAAGGTAGATGATAATCTGGATGACACAAAACTGGTAGTCTTTAATGACACAGAAGAGTGCGAACAAATTAGGAAATTCAAACAAAATCAGAATCAAATTAATACGCAACACCAAAGAGAAACCCGGGAAGTACAAGATCAGCTGACACAGGTAATACAAGAATTACGTATTTCAGAGGACACTCGCGCCCAAATACGGGAAGACGGACATAGAAATACGGAACAGCCACAAAATAATAACACAGCGCATTTCGGAAATTATGAAAAAAATTGGCAAGGTGCACCGAATTTTGAAATGGAACCGCCGAAACGACGTAACAATGACCGATATGCGACTCGCCGACATGATGATTTTGACTATAAGCTGTTCATTACTTCACGTAAATTTAAAACATTTAAGAATTCTGGCAACGACATTCATCCACAAGCATGGCTCCATCAATTCTCTCATTGTTTTCCTCCCAACTGGTCATTAGAGCACAGATTAGAATTTATGTGTGGCTATTTAGAGAATGAACCAGCTGTAAGAATGCGATCGGTCATTCACGATTGTCACAGTGAAGGAGAATTTTACCATGCCTTCCTCTCAGCATATTGGTCTCAAGCTACACAAGACTGGGTAAAACATAGCATCATAATGATGAAACATTTCGAACAATCTGAATTTTCCAGTCTTGTGAAATATTTTGAAGACATGTTGCACAAGAATCAGTACCTGTCAAACCCATACAGCCCCTCAGAACTCATCCGCATTTGCTTAATCAAATTACCTGAACATTTACGACATATTATTTTGGCAGGACGTTGCAAAGACGACATTGAAGCTTTTCAGGGACTCTTACAAGAATTAGAAATTGACACTGACAATCGCGGAACGCGAAAACAGGAACACAACAATTACAGGTCACATCCGTCGCAATTCCGCGATGAAAGAAATAATAACTGGACACGACAAGGCTATTCTCACAACACAAATCGTGACCAAAGCAGACACCACCCGTATGACAACTGTTGGCAGAGTAGTTATAACTACAGGGAAAGACCACCTCTCCGCAGTAGTGACTATCACAGAGACAATCAGGGAAACAGACAATTTGGGAACCAAAATAATTATTATCAAGGGCGACACAATAACTTTAGACGCAACGGTCCAGCGCGCAGTAACGATTCAGGGAAAAATTCTCCACCACGTGACCGACAAGAAAGAAACTATGGAATCTACCAACATGACGACAGATGATATGATCGTAACGACAGAGCTGAATTGCATCAGAATTGGCGGGATTCAAACAGAGCAAGGCCCTCTCGACAAGGTGAATTTGTGGAAGTTAGGTCTCCTAATCCCAATAACGACGCGCGCCAACAAAGGAACAGACAATGACTTGCACCGCAGGCAGCCGCGTACGCCGGCTGGCTCAGAGAAAAATAACATAGGCGCTAACCTTGAGAAAAACTCCAGTATTCTTTACCAATGTATACCACATGATAATTGCGTTGAAGTTGAAACTCTGCGTACAAGGAAGAGTAAAGGTTTACACCACATTTCACATGTAAGGCCGTTTATTGAAAGATAATCTGTTTCTTAACTTTGTCTTTGCCATAAAACTTTTCACTTCACATTTCTAGTATGCTTTGTCAGACTTAAGAAACTGTTAACATGCAACAATGTTTGAAGTTAAATATCCAGTCTAGAACCTAGGGAAAATTTTTAAACAGAAATTACGAATGCATTGTTATAGTGAACAGACGACACAGTGTTATTGTGTGTGTACATTCTTGTTTGTTTGTTGCACGATTACGTAACGACTATAAGGCTTACATACTTAGAACATATACTGGTACTGCTAATGAGATTTTAATGCTAAATTTTGGTTTACTTGTAAATACTTTCTGGATTTAAAGTACTTTCTGTGAGATACCAGATGACACAGTGGTTAGTTTATGTGACAGCTACACGATTTTATCACGACGCTATTAATGAGTGACAATTTACAATGTTGCTTTTGCGGTGATTCTGTTTTATATCTGCACAGTTTTTCTGTATTATTCTGGAAAGTAAAACATGTTTTAGTAGTAACTTTTGTGGTATAGCTACAAGGAGACAGCCTTTTCCGTAGCACAACAATACGCTACAGCACAGTACTTTCTTCATCACGGCAATAAGCGTAATAACTAAGGTATCTATACGCAAAGCATTTCACTTTTGTTTATCATGAGGTAAGTACATTGACTTTTGCGGAACTTAGCTTTCGGAGGACGATAACTACGACACTTCCACAGAGATTATCTTACAACAAGACGCACAGTTTAGCACCACAGTACACGTATTTGAGTGATTAATTTTGTACTTAAAACATTAATTTTTAAAGATATTTAAAGTACAATGATACAAAGGTTTTCCGTGATACATTTCATTCCATTGCTGTAATCTGTAACACCTGAGGGTATAATTACATTAATCCTCAGGGGGGTTCACGCTTATTTTGTGTACCATGTGTTTGGCAAGCACAAGGAGCCCTAGCTAATATGGTATTGGCTTATACAACTTTACACATCAGTACCATATTTCTCTAACACACAAATTACACAGCTATCTGATCATTTAACTGAGAGATAAACATTTTTTTACTACATCAGTGACACATGTTTACGCAATTACACAGTTGGGTAACTTCACACTTATGAAATTGTGTTTTGTCTGTACTTTGTGAACTGTTCATATTTTTTCGGAACCATTCTGATATTATGAGAGCTTTGAATGATGTATTTGGTAAGGGAGCATGATTTTAAAGTACGTTTGAGGTAGATCACACTATTGAAATGAGCAAAGAATTTTTTTTAGGTTTTGAAATTATTGGAGGAAGCTACCATGATTTTGAAAATTGACTGCGATGTTACGATATTATTACGACGACGATGTGTATTATGCTGTTGAAATATGTTTATGATCAATAAGATGATGCTACCGTATGTGAGGAATTTGATTAGGCTACGTATTTCTTATGATGAAATATTGAAGAAGTGTCTACGAATATGTATATGTATAATAAGGTAAGGAATAATGAGTAGTGGTTAGGGACTCTGATTTGTGGAAAAGGATGTTGGAAACCGAGAATCGTGCTTTAAGAGTTATGAAATGTGTGTATATGCGTGAATGTATCACTATGCTGGCGAAAATTTTTTGACACTGTTATATTTATTGGATTTTGTTTCTACACATTCGTAACGCAAATTCTCGACCTCTGAATTTTTTTTAATATGAGACTGTCACTGTAGCGCAAACTGCTGTCGTAAATATTTCAGTAAGGAAGCTAAGTGACCTAGGTGTCGCCCAGGTGTGCCAGTTGCCTGGAGAAAAAGCCATTAGTGTGTGCCTTTCAGAGGCACAGGTGCAGTAAAAAGGAGGCCATTATCAAAGGAATGTCAATAGACATTCCTTTGCAGAAAGCATCGCAAATATGACCCGCTCATTACTTGGAAAGATACTTACATCTGCACACCTGATTATGACAAGCGTCTTTCCACGAGAGTTGAGAGAATTTCTACTAACTTATGAAATGTCACATGACTATTGAATGATATTTTCATGCTTTGCTTTTTATAGTTGCTTATTTCATTTGATATCTAGTTTCCAGCTGTGTTGCAGCATTGGTTTTATAAAATAAACTTAAATGCATTTGCTAATGTGAACACTTTCTGTCAACAGATCTATTAAGTAATTATTTTATGATCCACATTCTTCGAAAAAGGAGCTCTTGGAATGGAAAGAACAATAAGAAGGGACTAATAACAGTAACTGCATATATAATTTTCTTTTCAAGTACTTGGTAATTTTTTGTAGAATTAGCTTTTGTGGTGCACCATTTTGATTACGGAGACATTAAGATGTGATTATACATTTCCCTTATCTGCATTGTTGTCTTTAGTGTGCTATTTTTTCTGCTTGAGCTTTGTCATGTTTAGGTATAAGTTATTTCATTTGCTGCTGCTGTTTGCCAGGCATAATGTTACTGAATTTCACTTTGTATTACTCTATCAAGCCAGTTTTACTACGGATTTATTTTTCATGTTTGCTGCACATTGCCTTATATTAGTTGTAATATTGCAATTGCTTTGCTAATTTATATATACTGCAGCTTGCTTTGCCAATTTGAATTTTTTGTCATTGCTGTTTGTGTTAATTGTTTTGTGCTGCTGCATTGCCTTGTCCCTTAGTTTAGCATCTGAGCTCAGTAGACTTAAGTTAGCTTAAGAGGGGGTAGACTATATGAGAAACTAACCATGATGAATTGGAAGAAATGCATTGAGAAGCTATAAGAAAATGGTTTCGCCAAAAAAGTAGTGCACAGTGGAGAAAAACTATTTTTGAAAGAGGGTGTGAAGAATACAGAAAGCATGCTTGGATAGGATTTTTTTTTGGTGGAAACAAATGTTGAAATAAGACGAAAGATCTATGGAATGAAGTTTTGGGTTGGACTGCAGTACCAAATGCTACACTGAAAACAAACCCTGTCCTTTTCTCCTGTGTTATTCTGCTATGTGTTTCTGTACCCTTGTGTATTTGTCTTTTTCCTGTCTTTATGCATTTAGCTAATAAGATTTATGTTGTAGAATTTTTCAAATACTATGTTATTTTCTTTGTAAAGATGTTTAGACATTATTTATTCTGTTCTGTTTTAATGCTCATGTGTGAAGTTGATGTTTCGAAAGTTATTCTGATCTTTTATGTATGTACTCATGTCATAATTTCTGTAACACTGATGTATATGTTATTTCTATTCTTTTGTAACGCCCCTATTACTACAACTGTTATCTGTATTGTTATGTTCTTTAATGATGTATTTTGTACCTTTGTAATTGTATTCTTATGTTATAAAATTGTAATTGACACCAGTTCATCAAATTAAGTAACTTGTAAGTTCCATTTCACTGCACACGTTTCTGTTGGTCATAGTATATGGACAATATGTGAGAAATAGGGACTGTTAGTGTTTGCACGTGTGTTAAAAATTCAGCAAGGGACTGGATAACAGCATTGCTGGTTCTAAGGACAATTCCAAAAATTTTGTGAGTGCACAAGTGGTGGTTATGGACTTGCTATATTGTCTGCAAGACTCTTCGATGGTGATTGTGCACCTGCACAGTCGCAGCAGATGGCTGCTGGCCATTTCTACAAGGACTACAGTGGGTCTACACCTTTGCTGACTCACCAGTACCATTATTTCTACCAGGACTACAGTGGGTCTGCACCTCTGGTGGCCCACCAATACCATAATCTCTCCCAGGACTACAGTGGGTCTGCTCTGTGATGACCTACCTACCAATATTCTTCAAAATTTCGACTGACTCTGCTGTGGGTTTGCTCTGTTGTGGACCAATACCTGTCTGCATGTCAAGAGTCAGCACTGTCTTTCCGTTGGAAGGACAATACTACTTCTTCAAGACTGCATGGAAATCCACTACTTCCGTGTGCATTTTCATTTACTGCTCAGACTTTGAGAAAAACACTGCTATTTTACTGTGATGAACGATCAGGACTGTCTTTATGGACTGTGAGAAAATTTTAGCTTTTGACCAACATTGTATCAATAAGTGTGTGCATTTGATATCTTTGTTATTGTAATTATGAAAAATTTTATCAAATCATTATTGGCCACTGCCTAAAACAATTTGTAAATTTTTTTGTGGGGAGCAAGGGAGCTATATTAGTAGGCTGTTTATGTTTTCTTATTGGCAACGTTACGTAGCGCTCTGTATGAAAATCACTGGCTGTGCTGTGTGCAGTCTGTGGCTAGTTTGCATTGTTGTCTGCCATTGTAGTGTTGGGCAGTTGGATGCGAACAGCGCGTAGCGTTGCGCAGTTGGAGGTGAGCCGCCAGCAGTCGTGGATGTGGGGAGAGAAATGGCGGAGTTTTGAAATTTGTAAGACTGGATGTAATGAACTGCTATGTATATTATGATTTTTCAACACTATTAAGGTAAATACATTGTTTGTTCTCTATTAAAATCTTTCATTTGCTAACTATGCCTATCAGTAGTTAGTCGCTTCCGTAGTTTGAATCTTTTATTTAGCTGGCAGTAGTGGCGCTCGCTGTATTGCAGAGTTCGAGTAACGAAGATTTTTGTGAGGTAAGTGATTTGTGAAAGGTATAGGTTAATGTTAGTCAGGGCCATTCTTTTGTAGGGATTTTTGAAAGTCAGATTGCGTTGCGCTAAAAATATTGTGTGTCAGTTTAAGCACAGTCATGTATAATTGTTCTAAGGGGACGTTTCATTGTGTTCAGCAAGATCCCCACATATGTCCCCTATAAAACACACGTGGGAACAGCTCGGACGTTAGCTCTGCCCCAGCGTCAGTATCCAGGTTATCAAGGACCAGTTTCCAACAGTTGTGGGCCACCTTGCCTCAGGGGAGGGTGCAATGGCTTTATAACACCTTCCCCAAATGAATAAGTGCGTGCATACACGACAGAGTGCGTGCAACGCCATACTAATTAGTGGGCTCGTACTGCCAAGTTCTTTGTAAATTTGACTTAATATTGTAGTCACTGAAATTACATCGCATTCTGTCTCAACCCATGAAGTTTCACTCCATTTCCTCCTCCCCTTCCGAGTGATTTTTTTTTGTTAGGCATTGCATATACAACACCATAGTAGCATTCGTCACCACATTTTGATGGCTCTATGGTAATCATCATTGACTGATTTCATTTGGGTATGGCATACCTACGTTTCTATCATTTGTAGACTTAGAGAAAGCTTTCAAATTCTGAAGGTGGCAGGGCTAAAATTCAGGTAGCGAAAGACTATTTACAATTTGTACAGAAATCAGATGGCAGTTATAGGAGTCGAGGGGTATGAAAGGGAAGCAGAAGTTGGGAAGGGAGTGAGACAGGGTTGTAGCCTCTCCCCAATGTTATTCAATTTGTATATTGAGCAAGCAGTAAAGGAAAATTCGGAGTAGGAATTAAAATCCATGGAGATGAAATAAAAACTTTGAGGTTCGCCGATGACATTGTAATTTTGTCAGAGACAGCAAAGGAGTTGGAAGAGCAGTTGAACGGAATGGACAGTGTCTTGAAAGGGAGGGTATAAGATGAACATCAACAAGAGCAAAACGAGGATAATGGAATGTAGTCGAATTAAGTCGGGTGATGCTGAGGGAATTAGATCAGAAAATGAGACACTTAAAGTAGTAGAGGAGTTTTGCTATTTGGGGAGCAAAATAACTGATGATGGTCTAAGTAGAGAGGATATAAATTGTAGACTGGAAATGGCAAGGAAAGCGTTTCTGAAGATGATAAATTTGTTAACATCGAGTATTGATTTAAGTGTCAGGAAGTTGTTTCTGAAAGTATTTGTATGGAGTGTAGCCATGTATGGAAGTGAAACATAGACGATAAATAGTTTAGACAAGAAGAGAATAGAAGCTTTCGAAATGTGGTGCTATAGAAGAATGCTGAAGATTAGATGGGTAGATCACAAACTAATGATGAGGTATTGAATAGAATTGGGGAGAAGAGGGGTTTGTGGCACAACTTGACTAGAAGAAGGGATCGGTTGGTAGGACATGTTCTGAGGCATCAAGGGATTACCAATTTAGCACTGGAGGGCAGCGTGGAGGGTAAAAATCGTAGAGGGAGACCAAGAGATGAATACACTAAGCAGATTCAGAAGGATGTAGGCTGCAGTAGGTACTGGCGATGAAGAAGCTTGCACAGGATAGCTGCATCAAACTAGTCTCAGGACTGAAGACCATGACAACAACAACAACAACATGGCATACCTGAAGAAACTTGTGGACTCTCTTCCATGCCAAATTGAAGTCTTCACCAAAATTAGAGATGGTGTTATATAGTACTAGCGTGATGCCTCATAGGAGTCTCTGATTTCTTGTGTGGTGTTAATTTCATCTTCTGTGTGTGAGCGATGTGTCATAACAGTTCGAATATACAGTTTGCTTATATTCTCTACAAACGATAGAACAGAGCTGCACTCTTGTGTATCTGTGATAGTACTTACGAGGTCGGAAAGTACTGCGCCAAAGCGGTTCCTATGATGGCTCCCCAGTTTCCAGCCTGGATGTAGAACTTGTTATGGCCGAGTCTCTCCATCAGCCTCTTCATAATGGCGGCCATCTGTACGATACCAAGACCTGGCTTTGCCGCGCCCTGCGAGAAGCCGAACCCAGGCAGAGAGGGGGCCACCACCTCGAAGACGAAGCCCTCCCCCTTCCTGGGGGTGGTCAGCAGGGGGATGAACGAATAGAACTCCCTCACGGAGCCAGGCCATCCGTGCATCAGCAGCAGCGGGACCACCATTGTGCCCTGCGGGACCTCGGCCGGCTTGACGTGGATGAAGTGCAGCTCCAGGCCGTTCACCGTCGTCTTGAACTGCGGGAACTGGTTCAGGAACTTCTCGCGCTCCCTCCAGTCGTACTTGGTCCGCCAGAACTCCACCACCTCCTGCATGTAGTTGGAGTTGAAGCCATACTCGAATCCGACACCCTCCAATGGCGGCGTCAGCTTTGGTGTGGTTTTTAGTTTTTCGTGCAAGTCTTCAATCACCTACATGAAAAGAGCAATGTGATTAAAATAATGCAGAAATTCAAAGGCTGCTTCCTCACAGTACTATTACAGTGAGTTTGTGAAGGATTCAAGGTTACTTTTTTGCAGCTGATACAAATATTGCAGAAAACAACGAGCAATGTGATTAAAATAATGCAGAAATTCAAAGGCTGCTTCCTCACAGTACTATTACAGTGAGTATGTGAAGAATTCAAGGTTACTTTTTTGCAGCTGATACAAATATTGCAGAAAACAGCAAATCAAAAATAGATTAATCAAAATATCCTTTAATTTCATTGGAATATTACGAAATAACAGCAAATTCCTCAAAATGGCTGCAAAGAACAAAACCGACGCAGTGGCTAGCACACTGGACTCGCGATCGGGAGGACGACGGTTCAGTCCCGCGTCCGACCACCCTGATTTAGGTTTTCCGTGATATCCCTATATCGCTCCAGGCAAATGCCGGTATGGTTCCTTCGAAAGGGCACGGCCGACTTCCTTCCCCATCCTTCCCTAATCCGATGAAACCGATGACCTCGCTGTCTGGTATCCTTCCCCAAACAACCCAACCCAACAAGGAACAAACACTGTCAATATTTAAACAGTTCTGTATTAAGTTATCTGTCGTCATCCGACTGGGAATTAATTGCATACAGTGTCCTATCAGTTTCCCTCTTAAGGACTTGCTTTTCCCTGTGTGGATTAATAACTTTCCATCAATGACATTACCGGATCCCAATTTAATTTTGCTTACAGATGATACACACATGGTAACAAACAGAAAAGCAAGTGTAGTTTCACAAAGGCCAGTTAGCGAAAGTTTCTTGGGCACTAGTAGATGGTTGCTAATCTACTCTTTGTCATTAGAATTTGAAAAGGCACACTCTACACATTTCAGAAATTGTAAGTGGTTTCTTCCTGGCATATGTCTAAAGGATGATGACAAGTACATTGAAGAGGTTAACTGACTTAAATTCTTGGGAATACAACTAGATAATGTATTTAGTTCGGGGGAGCGTACAAAGAAATATTTCACAGCCTAAACAAAGATCTGATTACAATTTAGATGTTTATAAGCAGATTATAGTATTGCTTCCTGACCAACCGCAGTATCGATAGTCGCTTCTCTCGAGAGCGTGGAGACTAATTGTTTTAGTGAGCTGTATGTCAACCTTGGCGGTGAGTTTCACGTGTTGTGCTGGAGACGTGGCCTACAGAAATGCAATTGCTGTAATTCATAATAACCGTTAAAGCTTTCATCGCAGAAGGTGTGTGTTTTACATCAGTTCCAATATCAGTGAGTTATTATGAAAAGCGAAAATTCTGCATCCATGTTTTGCGTCATCAAAGTAACAATGAACAACGTCACGATGGCTACAGACGTAACAAACGTGGACTTGATCTCAATTCTGGGATTATTCGAGTTGAGGGAGAGTCGTAAGCTATGTAACTAAAACTCACAAGTGGAGGAACTTCATTCGCATATTGTGTCACAAGGACAACAACCAGTCGTAACGTAGAATGGTTACACTTGCACTCATGAAAATCATCGGTAGCTTCGTTAGGATGAACTACGTTAATTGTGAGAAATTCGCTAACTATTGCAAGCAGAGCAAACTACCTGAACGGTGATTTTTAGTGCTAGTACTCGAACATAGCAACTAAACAGCATGATAATAGGTTTCATTGTGCTCCAAACAGACAAGTGGCTGAAGTACTAACTATAACTTACATCTGTTGTGATGAAGCTGGCTGTGAACAGTGCAGCCAACATTCTCGTGTTTTACTGGTAGGACAAGCGTGTCCAATCATTGGACCTAACGCGTCTCCATTGTAAACTTCAATTGTGAAACTTTTATCTAGTGAATGACAAAGATTGCGAAAGTGATGATAATGTGGTAACTTACGTTAATGTTGATTTCTTTAAAAGGTGTATTGGCAAATTTAGAAAAGTCACTTTACAAAAGGATTCTTCATTCTAATCAAGAATTGCAAAGAAATAATAGACTCTGAAAATACTTTGAAGTTGTTTGTTCAACAGTTTCACGTTCATTGAACTATTACAAGTAATATATGTTCATCGTAGATTACACAAGGTTGCGTTAAATGAGTTAATCTTTCCTGAATTGTCGCAAACGTTACCTAATTAAAAATAGGGGGAGAGTTCAGCTTTGTATACTGAATTGTTATAATGGTGTGCAGGCAGCAGCTCGCTCGCAATTAATGCAAAGGAAATTAATTATTAACTTATTATGAAGTCCTCAACAAATCAATCAAAAATCTTTCTCTTTCGCAGTAACAATATCAGAAACTATATTACAAACTTCATCAATAAACATAAATTCTCATGATTCTTGGCATGCCACTCTCCCGGCTATGGCTCACGTCACGATAACACGATGCCGATTGACACTCTGCGAACAGCATCCACTAGGAGCGGCCGACGCAGAGATGATACTGCAGACCAGCAATGTCGCAGATGACATTGCGCGCTGTCTGATAAACAAAGTAAGGGCCACTGCCGCCTGTGTATCCAAGATATAAGGGAAGCTGGTAGTGAACACCCCTTTCAAACTTTGTGTTCGTTCTTCTCCACGTGTTCAGCCTTCAATGTGATACTTTACTTTTCCAAATCAACAAACCGCTTTGCGTAGACATTGGGTGTAGAAGTCCGCATTTTCGCTGTTTGGGAAAAATTTCACCTCATATTAATTTCATAACTTTTACCTTTCGAAGTGATAGTTAAAACTTCGTGACTACCTCTTTTAACTGGGTGGCTGACTGGGAAAGTGTGTTAATTGCTATTCCTTTTCCAGCATGCCCTTTTGCAGTTTGCAGTGGTTGCACAACATCAATAAAACATGGCTATGCCTTGCTACACACTCTGTTATAGCGAGAGGCACTGCTGCAGCTGTAGGGTGATGGTTAATGAACTACATGAAAAGAAAGGTAGAGTAGTTACAAACTACGGCGTGGGCACAATGTATTCAACATGTAAAACTCACTAAAAATATTCGGATTTAGATTATGACATGTTCGATATGCCTGCCATCATTGGCAATCATTTGGTGCAGACGAATAGCGAAATTCTGCCTGACCAGCTAAAGTGTTGGAACATTGATGGTGGCGATGAACTCGTGAATGGCTGTTTTGAGCTCAACAATGGTTTTGGGGTTATTGCTGTACACCTTGTGTTTAATATAGCGTCACAAAAAGGAGTAGCATGTGTCTGAACATGAGAATATGGCGGCCAATCGAGGCCCATGCCAGTGGCCTCTGGGTACTAAAGAGCCACAATGTGGTTCCCAAAGTGCTCCTCAACACTGTCCTGCTTCGATGGGGGTCGAGCTCCGTCTTGCATGAACCACATCTTGTCGAATCCACGATCACTTTGGATAATGGGGATGAAATCATCTTCCAAAACCTTCACGTGTCATACGGTAGTCACCATGCCATCAAAGAATATCGCGCCGATCATTCAGTGATTGGACGTTACACACCACAGAGTCACCTGTTGAGGGTGAAGAGACTTCGCGAAATGCTAATACCCAGTTCCTCAAATGCGCCATTTTGGTTATTGACGAGCGCATCCAAATGGAAGCGGGCTTGTCGCTAAACCAAACCAAACTAATTCCCATCAAGCCACACGGTCAACCGTCCATTTTGAACGTCCTAACGCAAACCGTTCACAAGTTATGACCATTTTATTTCATGTTCTTCAATAATTGTCCCCCTGTACTTACGCTGTCTGGGACGGCGATGGTGAATGGCCGGACGGACTCGTCCACCTCCTTGGGTTCTCCGGGCCCCCACCACGCTTCCTCCAGCCGGCGCGGGTTGAACGGCTCCTCCTCTGCAGCCGTCAACTTCTTCCAGACCAACACGGCCAGGACAGCGGCCAATACCAACAACAGGAACATCTCCGAAGACCACGAGAGCGGCAGCTGCTGTGTATGCTGCAAAGAGTAAGAAGGGCATCCAGAGGTAAGAGTCAAGTGTTATATCTACAACTACAGCTACAGCCATACTCTGCAGGCCGCCTTACGGTGTGTGGCGGACGGTACTTTGCATACCAATGTCATTTCCTCCTTTTCCTGTTCCAGCCGAGAATGTTCAGCGGGAAGAACGAGTGTCGGTAAACCTCTGTGTGAGCTCGTTTCTCTCCAATTTTACCTCTTTCTTTCTTTCTTTTGCGAAAGAGAATTGTTTCGGCACAGAATAGCAAGAGGTAGAATTTAGAAAAAAATTTATTAAAACTCACTCACACTGCCCCAGCAAAAATCCGAATCATGCCAGCGACGGAGGTTTCAAGCAAGAAGTGAGCGATTATGTCGCAGTTGGGTTAGGTCAAGGACACTGTCCGCCGAGTAAAGAATAAACATTCAGCAGAAAACAGGACGGAAAACCAAAGAAAGAGAGACATGCATATTCTTTACCTTGTAAGGCATGTTGCAAGAAACTTTATCTATTTCATAAGAGCACATAGCGAGGGACCGACCCAGCTTTTAACAGCCTGTTAAGTGAATATAGCAGAAAAAGGACACATTTGGTCATTACGAACCGAACTTTGCATGATAACCTCATGATATCTCCCTCTAAATACTCCATTCCTGCAGCTTTTGTCATGTGTTGATCATTGGGATCGAAAGCAAAAATATTCACAGTAACAGCACTCGATTTCATGATTTCGATACTTTGGTGAATCTATGTACTAGATGCCCCAGCACAGTCTGTGAACTAGCCGAATATGTACTCAAGATTATGGCCTTCACCAGATGAATTTCATGCTGCTCGCCGCCTAATATCTGCTGATGGAGAAACTGTCTTCCGACAACATCACATCGCAGAGCGCTGCCAATACCGAAATTCAACGTGGATGATGATGATGATGATGATGTTGGTTTGTGGGGCGCTCAACATCGTGGTGATCAGCGCCCGTACAAGTTCCTAATCTTTCCAGTTCCAGTCTTGCCACGTCCCGAATGATGAAGAGATGCGGACGACAGAAACATCCAATCCCAGGCGGAGAAAATCCCTGACCCGGACGGGAATCGAACCCGAGTCCCCGTGATCAAGAGGTAGCAACACTAGCCACTAGACCACGAGCTACGTACACTTCAACGTGGAAGACAGTAACAGAGCCTCTTGGGGCCCACGTTCCTTTTCAGCACTTAGGCGCCTTCGGGTGCTGAAACTTACCAGGACGGGGAGGAAATCAACCGACCATACGACTAGCGGTACATCGCGGATGTGTCATCAAGGGTCATCCTAGAATTTGGAGTGGGACCGAGTGCACTTCGCAACGGGCGCGAGGCAGCTGTCGCGTCGCCTGGGTCGCTGACATTGCATCCCGGGCGTGCAAACGCTGAGCAGACTCGACGGAAACCAACCTGCAGCTGAATTAGCAACAACCGATACTGCTGCAGAAGAATGACGGCTTGTAAACAATGCGAATAAATAACTGAAGTCTAATAATGTTTTACTGGCGTCGTTGATGCTTAGCAGTTTCCCAACAGCTACCTTGACTTCACGCAGTCGTGTCTCCTCTGTAGATGGTACAGGAAACCGCGTATTGGTTGACTCTTCTCGGAACTTACACTCTCGGAATTTTAACAGTTAACCACGCCGTGATGCACAATGGTTCTGTTTTAGCGTCTGCCATTGGAGTTGGCTGATTATTGTGACGTAATGAAGCTTAATCCGCCTTACGATCTGTCTGATACCAATGGGTATCGACAATTTTATTTATAAGACAATAACCTCGTACAAAACCATTTGTACTTAAATGTAATATTTTGTGGGCTACTGCTTACATTCGATGTGAATAGAAACGTAACGATAAATTTGATAAAGTTCTACATCTATGTCTACATCCATACTCCGCAAGCCACATGACGGCATGTGGCGAAGGGTACCTTGAGTACCTCTATCGATTCTCCCTTCTATTCCAGTCTCGTATTGTTCGTGGAAAGAAAGATTGTCGGTATGCCTCCGTGTGGGCTCCAATCTCTCTGATTTTTCCTCATGGTCTCCTCGCGAGATATACTTAGGAGGGAGCAATATACTGCTTGACTCCTCGGTGAAGGTAAGTTCTCGAAACTTCAACAAAAGCCCGTACCGAGCTACTGAACGTCTCACTTGCAGAGTCTTCCACTGGAGTTTATCTATCATCTCCGTAACGCTTTCGCGATTACTAAATGATCAAGGGACCGATGACCATCGCACTCTGGTCCCTTCAATCTCACAAACCAACTAAATGATCCTGTAATGAAGCGCGCTGCTCTCCGTTGGATCTTCTCTATCTCTTCTATCAAATCTATCTGGTATGGATCCCACACCGGTGAGCAGTATTCAAGCAGTGGGCAAACAAGTGTACTGTAACCAATTTCCTTTGTTTTCAGACTGATTTTCCTTAGGATTCTTTCAATGCATCTCAGTCTGGCATCTGCTTTACCAACGATTAATTTTATATGGTCATTCCATTGTAAATCACTCCTAATGCCTACTCCCAGATAATTTATGGAATTAACTGCTTCCAGTTGCTGACCTGCTATTTTGTAGCTAAATGATAAGGGATCTATCTTTCTATGTATTCGCGGCACATTACACTTGTCTAGATTGAGATTCAATTGCCATTCCATGCACCATGCGTCAATTTTTTGCAGATCCTCCTGCATTTCAGTACAATTTTCCATTCTTACAACCTCTTGATATACCACAGCATCATCATTAGTTACAACATTTCCAATAAATTTTGTTAATGTTTACATACAGGATAAACGTAAGTGAATTTGGATGCTGGTTTTGTCAGCGATGTGAATAGTTAAATTCTTTGTCTATAAATGAAACGCTGTTCTTTTTCCCTTGGCGGGATGAGTAGTTGTGGGAGAGAGTCATGTGAAGTCGTTCCTAAAGAACAGACATGTACAGGGTTATTACAAGTGATTGAAGCGATTTCACAGCTCTACAATAACTTTATTATTTGAGATATTTTCACAATGCTTTGCACACACATACAAAAACTCAAAAAGTTTATTTAGCCATTCACAAATGTTCGATATGTGCCCCTTTAGTGATTCGGCAGACATCAAGCCGATAATCAAGTTCCTCCCACACTCGGCACAGCATATCCCCATCAATGAGTTCGAAAGCATCGTTTATGCGAGCTCGCAGTTCTGGCACGTTTCTTGGTAGAGGAGGTTTAAACACTGAATCTTTCACATAACCCCACAGAAAGAAATCGCATGGGGTTAAGTCGGGAGAGCGTGGAGGCCATGACATGAATTGCTGATTCTGATCTCCACCACGACCGATCCATCGGTTTTCCAATCTCCTGTTTAAGAAATGCTGAACATCATGATGGAAGTGCGGTGGAGCACCATCCTGTAGAAAGATGAAGTCGGCGCTGTCGGTCTCCAGTTGTGGCATGAGCCAATTTTCCAGCATGTCCAGATACACGCGTCCTGTAACGTTTTTTTTGCAGAAGAAAAAGGGGCCGTAAACTTTAAACCGTGAGATTGCACAAAATGCGTTAACTTTTGGTGAATTGCGAATTTGTTGCATGAATGCGTGAGGATTCTCTACCGCCCAGATTCGCACGTTGTGTCTGTTCACTTCACCATTAAGAACAAATGTTGCTTCATCACTGAAAACAAATTTCGCACTGAACGCATCCTCTTCCATGAGCTGTTGCAACCGCGCCGAAAATTCAAAGCGTTTGTCATCGGGTGTCAGGGCTTGTAGCAATTGTAAATGGTAAGGCTTCTGCTTTAGCCTTTTCCGTAAGATTTTCCAAACCGTCGGCTATGGTACGTTTAGCTCCGTGCTTGCTTTATTCGTCGACTTCCGCGGGCTACGCGTGAAACTTGCCCGCACGCGTTCAACCGTTTCTTCGCTCACTGCAGGCCGACCCGTTGATTTCCCCTTACAGAGGCATCCAGAAGCTTTAGACTGCGCATACCATCGCCGAATGGAGTTAGCAGTTGGTGGATCTTTATTGAACTTCTTCCTGAAGTGTCGTTGCACTGTTATGACTGACTGATGTGAGTGCATTTCAAGCACGACATACGCTTTCTCGGCTCCTGCCGCCATTTTGTCTCACTGCGCTCTCGAGCGCTCTGGCGGCAGAAACCTGAAGTGCGGCTTCAGCCGAACAAAACTTTATGAGTTTTTCTACGTATCTGTAGTGTGTCGTAACCATATGTCAATGAATGGAGCTGCAGTGAATTTATGAAATCGCTTCAATCATTTGTAATAGCCCTGTATTTAGTTGCCATCTGTAAGTCATGGGAGCAGTTGCAAATTATTTTAGTCAATCAGTTATTTGAAATGTTTAAGTATGCTCAAGTTAAAAGTGTAAATATTTATTACCGGCAATGTTTCACAATTGCTAAATAAGAACTGGAATTGCATATACGTCCTACTCTCCTTCTCTCCCTCCCCCCTCCCCCCTCCCTCCCTTCCTCTCTCTCTCTTCTCTCTCTGTTCACCTCCTTCTTCCCTCTATCTCTGTGCATCTCCTCCTCCTCCCACTTCTCTGTCCATCACTTCCTCCCACCCTTTTTCTGCCCATCTCCTCCTGTCCCCTACATTCTTCATCTCCTCTTCCCTACCTCTCCCCTTCAGACTTAATTTTTGTTACAGAACAACACCTTGATTGGGAACTGAAGTTGCTTAAAATGAGTAGGTAAATCGGCTGTCTCATTGGTATAGAGCGTATGAGGTAAACCTCACTAGCAGTTGGGTCTGTAAGGATAGTAGCTTCAGTGACAGTGTTTCGGTATGATTCTTCAGTTTCTCCCGGCGTATTTCTTGCTCGAATAATCCACGGGAGTACTGCCGATCCATAGTGTCCAACGGGCACAATATTTCGGCGATCAGAGATGTCGCCATTGTCAAGTCCGCTGACGAACTGAGCTCCAGTATTTGCAAGCGGATAGCTGCCACCACCCTGCACAGAGGAACGGGGTGCTAAAAACTGGTGCACAGAGCGTGCACCATCTCTGACACAGAGTGTCTGCCCCAAGAGCTGCAACACCTCAAAACTGTATTCCGGAGAAACTGGTACTCGGAATGGCCGATCAGACGTGCTCTCCGCGCCACCTCTACAGTACAGCATGTGGAGACGGAAGGAGTCACAGAGAAGAGATAGCCACTGCCTATGCACCGTATACTGGAGCACTATCGGGGAAAATAGGACGAATATTGAGGAAACACTGAGTAGGAACTGTCTTTTGTCCACCAAATAAAACGCGAGCATTATTGGTAAGTGTCAAAGACGATCTCGGTTTGCGGAAGATCGGCATATACCAGATTCCGTGTCCATGTGCGAAGACTTATATTGGACAGACAGCGCGCACTTTCGAAGATAGTTGCCGAGAACATCAGAGGCACACTGCACTTGGGTACCGCAACAAGTCGGCGGTCGCAGAGCACTGTTTGTCCGAAAATCACGAAATGGACTACCCTCATACCAGGGTCTTGGCCCAGACATCTGAATACTGGGACAGGTTAGAGAGGCTATCGAAATTCGTACCAGGGACGGACTCATAAACCGAGATTGCGGCTACAACCTCAGCATGGCATGCGAACCAGCATTGAGTCTAATTAAAAAGATGCTCAGCAAAGGAGCGAAAGGGCGGACGAGGCAGTTACACCGACGCCACCACAGACGCCGACGCCAGCGTCTCACGGACCGCTGACGCGCGGGCGCGGACCGCGGAGAGAACGCCTCGCGAGGGGAGGGGATTTAAGACGGATTTAAGACGGCCGCCCGCCCACAGGAGCTCAGTTCGTCAGCGCACCTGACGACGGTGACATGTCTGCTCGCCGAAATATTGTGCCCGTTGGACACTATGGATCGGCAGTACACCCGTGGATTGTTCGAGTATTTCGGTAGTTTTAATCTGTCAGCTCGTAGGATTACAAAATTTCTGACGATACAGATTCTGTAGTAGTATTCTAAACATAAGCCGGCAACCCACAAACCCGGCGTTGCTCATTCATTTATTTATACACTCCTGGAAATGGAAAAAAGAACACATTGACACCGGTGTGTCAGACCCACCATACTTGCTCCGGACACTGCGAGAGGGCTGTACAAGCAATGATCACACGCACGGCACAGCGGACACACCAGGAACCGCGGCGTTGGCCGTCGAATGGCGCTAGCTGCGCAGCATTTGTGCACCGCCACCGTCAGTGTCAGCCAGTTTGCCGCGGCATACGGAGCTCCATCGCAGTCTTTAACACTTGTAGCATGCCGCGACAGCGTGGACGTGAACCGTATGTGCAGCTGACGGACTTTGAGCGAGGGCGTATAGTGGGCATGCGGGAGGCCGGGTGGACGTACCGCCGAATTTGCTCAACACGTGGGGCGTGAGGTCTCCACAGTACTTCGATGTTGTCGCCAGTGGTCGGCGGAAGGTGCACGTGCCCGTCGACCTGGGACCGGACCGCAGCGACGCACGGATGCACGCCAAGACCGTAGGATCCTACGCAGTGCCGTAGGGGACCGCACCGCCACTTCCCAGCAAATTAGGGACACTGTTGCTCCTGGGGTATCGGCGAGGACCATTCGCAACCGTCTCCATGAAGCTGGGCTACGGTCCCGCACACCGTTAGGCCGTCTTCCGCTCACGCCCCAACATCGTGCAGCCCGCCTCCAGTGGTGTCGCGACAGGCGTGAATGGAGGGACGAATGGAGACGTGTCGTCTTCAGCGATGAGAGTCGCTTCTGCCTTGGTGCCAATGATGGTCGTATGCGTGTTTGGCGCCGTGCAGGTGAGCGCCACAATCAGGACTGCATACGACCGAGGCACACAGGGCCAACACCCGGCATCATGGTGTGGGGAGCGATCTCCTACACTGGCCGTACACCACTGGTGATCGTCGAGGGGACACTGAATAGTGCACGGTACATCCAAACCGTCATCGAACCCATCGTTCTACCATTCCTAGACCGGCAAGGGAACTTGCTGTTCCAACAGGACAATGCACGTCCGCATGTATTCCGTGCCACCCAACGTGCTCCAGAAGGTGTAAGTCAACTACCCTGGCCAGCAAGATCTCTGGATCTGTCCCCCATTGAGCATGTTTGGGACTGGATGAAGCGTCGTCTCACGCGGTCTGCACGTCCAGCACGAACGCTGGTCCAACTGAGGCGCCAGGTGGAAATGGCATGGCAAGCCGTTCCACAGGACTACATCCAGCATCTCTACGATCGTCTCCATGGGAGAATAGCAGCCTGCATTGCTGCGAAAGGTGGATATACACTGTACTAGTGCCGACATTGTGCATGCTCTGTTGCCTGTGTCTATGTGGCTGTGGTTCTGTCAGTGTGATCATGTGATGTATCTGACCCCAGGAATGTGTCAATAAAGTTTCCCCTTCCTGGGGCAATGAATTCACGGTGTTCTTATTTCAATTTCCAGGAGTGTAGCTGTGCGTCCACGCCAGTACCAAGCAGCGCCTGGCCTTGTGCTAAATGTTTATCACGTCATATCTCCTGAAGTATGCGTCGTACAATGATATAATTTTGTAGGTACATTTTGCGGTATATGTGGATACTGTCTTAAAATTTATTGCAAATAGAGTTAGTATCAAAGAAGTAACCAAATTAAACGTCATGTGTGATGCATCAGTTTTTCACGCATCTCATTCTTTATGACGTCATATCTCCTGAGCTACGTGTCGTGCATTGATATAACTTTGCACTTAGAAGATTCATTGGTATACGTGCATATTATCTGTAAAATGTGTCGCGAATACAGTAAGTAGTAAAGAAGTGATGAATTATAACGTTATACCTCATGCGGTAATTTTACTGCATGAACAGCGGAAAAGCAGTAAGCGATCAACACATTTGCCTTCACCATTCTCTTGGGGTTGTCACCGAGAAAAAATTTCGTAATTTTTTGAAATTCAGTATAAAGTTTGTTACAAGTCACGAAGTTCTCGCCGGCCGCTGTGGGCGAGCGGTTCTAGGCGCTTCAGTGCGGAACCGCGCTGCTGCTACGGTCGCGGGTTCGAATCCCGCCTCGGGGATGGATGTGTGTGATTTCCTTAGGTTAGTTAGGTTGTCTAGGGGACTGATGACCTCAGACGTTAAGTCCCATAGTGCTTAGAGCCATTTGAATGAAGTGCTCATTCTGAAATACTGGATGAATAAAGCCTGGAAATTCACGCGTCGTTTCCTACGCTTCTCACCCGCACAGTAATTGTCACCTGACAGTAAGGTATACGTGTACCAAGTTAGGTTGAAATCGGTCCAGTAGATCAGGAGGAGATGTGTGTGCGCGCACACACACACACACACACACACCTTTATTACGCGTATGGGTATATTAACAATATGTAGGCTCTGTTCGTCTGAACGTTTATTATCACCCAAAAGTTTCAAGTAAATTGGTTAAGAACTTTTCCTGATATCTATATGGTAACAATGTTAACAACGATTGTCTTTATACGGTAGTGTACCAGGTAGATATATTTATATGTTATTTATTTAAAAAAACGTAGCCTATGTCCGTCCGAACGATTATTAGAGTATCGTGTAAGAATCTGAAGCAAATCAGACTAGAACTTTTAGAGGTTTCTGTTAACAACGTTAAACAACGACTATTATTTATGTAGTAGTTTAGATTTCGTAGTTGATGATCTATCGAATTTTTACAATCCTTAAAAGTCTCGGATTTCTTCGTACAAGAAAATTCGGAGTCAACAATCACACTCCGAAGACAAGGAAGCCAACGTATAAAACCACCTGAGTAGCAGATACGAAAACTATTTAATGCGAGCGGATACGCTTTTAAAATTCCACAAATTCACATACTGTACATCTGTAGTTAGATTTGTCCGTAGTGGTTTGACCTGTTACAGCATCTCCATGACGCTCTCGTTCTTGCTAAACGTAGCTGAGACAAAACGCGCAGCTCTTATTTGGATCTCCTCATTTTCCTCTGTCAGTCCTGCCTGGAACGGGTACCCGATACGCAAGTCTTGGTAAATCAAGGGATCTGTAAACAACCTCCTTTGCGAGTGGGCTTCATGACCTGAGATTTTTTCCACTGAACCTGTCTCGTGTTTGCCTTTCCTGTGAAGAGTTTTATCTAGTCGTTCCACTTTAGTTTACTCCATAGACATATTCGTATATTTGTGATCGGTGTCACTGTTTCCAACGTTCCGCGATCGTGTAATAATGCAATAACGGGTATCTCCGCCTGTTTATAAATAATACGTTACATTTGTTTATTCTGAGGATAAACTGCCAGTCCTTGTACATGCACAGGATAGGTCCTGTGCGTGTCTTCCTGCATTTCGCGACAATTTTCTAGCGTTGCGACTGCTCTGTATTTTTGGTCTCCACAAACGACTTCATAAGCGAGCATAAAACGTTTTCTAAAATTCTACAAGCGACCGACGTCAACAATACAGGCCTGTAGTTTCGTGCGTTCGTACGACGACTCACCATGAAAACGCATTTTTCCGATCACTAGGAACGAGCAAGTTCTTTCATATATTGTGTGTAGGAAGGTACTCGTATCCTATAAGGTTCAGTCGCCTTGCCTCAGCTGAGTGTTTGAGTTGATTTAGTAGCTCATGGTCACTCATTTCGATATCTGTCATTTTAACGTTGATGCATCGACTGAAAGGAGAGACCATAGTGCGTTCTTCCCCAGTGAAACAATTTCGTCAATAAGTAAATTTTGCAACGTCGAAATCTGGTTGAGTTCTCTAAACACAGTAATCATCCCTGCAGAACAAAGCAAATAAAAGTTTTGACTGGGAGCAGTCACCTTAGAAACAATAGAGTTTCTTTCACAACATCAGCCAAGAAACATATCCTCACAACGATTTCTCCGCATGACATGACAGCTGTGACTCACATTTGTCTGATTCTTTGTTCGGTTGCAGTTTTCTAATAGTGCTACAAGATTCTGTGAAGTTGTGTGAATAACAACAAAATGAGAGAATAATACCACATTCTGCTTAAGCCTGCGATCACGGTGGCTGGCACGACTATCTATCTATGATCGTCTATGTTAATACTTCACGGTGTACACTCTGGGCCAATAAAATTGCAACACAAAAAAATATAGGGAGAGAGCCGTGCTGCGGCTCGCGTTGGTGCTGTTTGTAGGTTTCCACCCTCTGTTGGAGGCCAGACCGTATCCTTTAGTGGCATAGTTGCCGTCGTTTGTCTACTTCTCGTCTTGACTGGCGCCACTCGTTTCGCAAGCGTTGCCTGTCCGCTAGTGGCAGCAGCGGTGGTTATCGATTTATCGATATGTAGTAACTGTTGCCCTATCTTTGGGGCGACAACGTTGTTTTTCCATGTCATGTGAGTGTGGCATTTCGGTTGGGGATTCCGGAGAGGCCAGGTCCACGCAGTGCGAGGAACACGACGGGACCACTGGCGGCCTGCATGGACAGCCAGATAGAAAGGGCTGTGGTCACGAGGGTGCACGACCTCGTTGTAAACCGGATCCTGCAGGCTTTAAGATGAGTGCATTTCAATCCAAGTAGAGGAACCTCCACCATTCTGACGTCTCGCGATTCTCCAGTGACTTGGATTCGTGCAGCCGCTCGTAGTGTCGCGAGGCGAAGAGCAACGAGTGGAGTGCTTGGGGAAGGCGGATCTTATTAGCTTTCCTCGACTTCTTATTATTACACTCCCGGAAATGGAAAAAAGAACACATTGACACCGGTGTGTCAGACCCACCATACTTGCTCCGGACACTGCGAGGGGGCTGTACAAGCAATGATCACACGCACGGCACAGCGGACACACCAGGAACCGCGGTGTTGGCCGTCGAATGGCGCTAGCTGCGCAGCATTTGTGCACCGCCGCCGTCAGTGTCAGTCAGTTTGCCGTGGCATACGGAGCTCCATCGCAGTCTTTAACACTGGTAGCATGCCGCGACAGCGTGGACGTGAACCGTATGTGCACTTGACGGACTTTGAGCGAGGGCGTATAGTGGGCATGCGGGAGGCCGGGTGGACGTACCGCCGAATTGCTCAACACGTGGGGCGTGAGGTCTCCACAGTACATCGATGTTGTCGCCAGTGGTCAGCGGAAGGTGCACGTGCCCGTCGACCTGGGACCGGACCGCAGCGACGCACGGATGCACACCAAGACCGTAGGATCCTACGCAGTGCCGTAGGGGACCGCACCGCCACTTCCCAGCAAATTAGGGACACTGTTGCTCCTGGGGTATCGGCGAGGACCATTCGCAACCGTCTCCATGAAGCTGGGCTACGGTCCCACACACAGTTAGGCCGTCTTCCGCTCACGCCCCAACATCGTGCAGCCCGCCTCCGGTGGTGTCGCGACAGGCGTGAATGGAGGGACGAATGGAGACGTGTCGTCTTCAGCGATGAGAGTCGGTTCTGCCTTGGTGCCAATGATGGTCGTATGCGTGTTTGGCCGCGTGCAGGTGAGCGCCACAATCAGGACTGCATACGACCGAGGCACACAGGGCCAACACCCGGCATCATGGTGTGGGGAGCGATCTCCTACACTGGCCGTACACCACTGGTGATCGTCGAGGGGACACTGAATAGTGCACGGTACATCCAAACCGTCATCGAACCCATCGTTCTACCATTCCTAGACCGGCAAGGGAACTTGCTGTTCCAACAGGACAATGCACGTCCGCATGTATCCCGCGCCCCCCAACGTGCTCTAGAAGGTGTAAGTCAACTACCCTGGCCAGCAAGATCTCCGGATCTGTCCCCCATTGAGCATGTTTGGGACTGGATGAAGCGTCGTCTCACGCGGTCTGCACATCCAGCACGAACGCTGGTCCAACTGAGGCGCCAGGTGGAAATGGCATGGCAAGCCGTTCCACAGGACTACATCCAGCATCTCTACGATCGTCTCCATGGGAGAATAGCAGCCTGCATTGCTGCGAAAGGTGGATATACACTGTACTAGTGCCGACATTGTGCATGCTCTGTTGCCTGTGTCTATGTGGCTGTGGTTCTGTCAGTGTGATCATGTGATGTATCTGACCCCAGGAATGTGTCAATAAAGTTTCCCCTTCCTGGGACAATGAATTCACGGTGTTCTTATTTCAATTTCCAGGAGTGTATTTACTGCGTTCAGCTTGTTATAATTTGTTAAGTTCAGCCACTGGTATTTTTTCCTGCCTGGTGGCCGCTGACGCCCCAGTTACCTGCCCTGGGAGTTAGTGTATGTAATGGCAGAGTACGTTTCCTCGCCTTGCCGCTGCTGTCCGGTAATGCGTGTAGTTTTGACAGCTTTCTTGATTGTACGCCGTTTGTGATTGTTTAGTCTGGTAGTAGTGATTCCTTTGTCGTTTCGGGCGCTCTAAGCACAGCATTCTCGAGGTGTAGTGCATTTCGACGGTTCCGGCTTTGACGTGTTGTTCCATTCTTGCATTTGGTTTATTGGACGTCAGGCAGCTTCAGCAAGATTGTCATTAGACATTCGTTAGACTGCCACAAGTCTGAGTTACCATATTGTGAAGTGAATGCAACTCTTGGCTACCTATAACATCACTTGCGTAAGTGTTTGTTGCCGGACCTTCTCAGAGGTCGATTACTGGAGCAGCGTGTGTCACTGGTCTTTGTGTTTTATTATTGTGTTATTTATTACCATACCTTGTAATGCCTACATTAAAGGCTATGGATGTCTAGTTAATAGTTCCGGCCGCCTTTTGGAATAAATCTAGCAGTGTAAGGGCTGTGTTACAAGGTTACCATCATCTCGTATTTCATCCGTTTGGTGGTCAGTTGCTTCTTGCTTTTAATTAACCTTTGCTTGTATACACTACTGGCAATTAAAATTGCTACACCACGAAGATGACGTGCTACAGACGCGAAATTTAACCGACAGGAATAAGATGCTGTGATATGCAAATGATTAGCTTTTCAGAGCAATCACACAAGGCAGGCGCCGGTGGTGACACCTACAACGTGCTGACATGAGGAAAGTTTCCAACCGATTTCTCATACACAAACAGCAGTTGACCGGCGTTGCCCGGTGAAACGTTGTTGTGATGCCTCGTATAAGAAGGAGAAATGCGTACCATCACGTTTCCGAGTTTGATAAAGTTCGGATTGTAACCTATCGCGATTGCGGTTTATCGTATCGCGACACGGCTGCTCGCGTTGATCGAGATCAAATGACTGTTAGCGGAATATGGACTCGGTGGGTTCAGAAGGGTAATACGGAACGCCGTGCTGGATCCCAACAGTCTCGTATCACTAGCAGTCGATATGACAGGCATCTTATCCGCATGGCTGTAACGGATAGCGCAGCCACGTCTCGATCCCTGAGTCAAGAGATGGGGACGTTTGCGAGACAACAATCATCTGCACGAACAGTTCGACGACGTTTACAGCAGCATAGACTATCAGCTCGGAGACCATGGCTGCGGTTACCCTTGACGTTGCATCACAAACAGGAGTGCCTGCGATGGTGTACTCAATGACGAACCTGGGTGCACGAATGACAAAACCTCATTTTTTCGGATGAATTCAGGTTCTGTTTACAGCATCATGATGGTCGCATCCGTGTTAGGCGACATCGCGGTGAACGCACATTGGAAGCGTGTATTCTTCATCGCCATACTGGCATATCACCCGGCGTGATGGTATGGGGTGCCATTGGTTACGCGTCTCGGTCACCTCTTGTTCGCATCGACGGCACATTGAACAGTGGACGTCACATTTCAGATGTGTTACGACCCGTGGCTTTACCCTTCATTCGATCCCTGCGAAACCCTACATTTCAGCAGGATAATGCACGACCTCATGTTGCAGGTCCTGTATGGGCCTTTCTGGATACAGAAAATGTTCGACTGCTGCCCTGGTCAGCACATTCTCCAGATCTCTCACCAATTGAAAACGTCTGGTCAATGGTGGCCGAGCGAGTGGCTCGTCACAATATGCAAGTCACTACTCTTGATGAACTGTGGTATCGTGTTGAAGCTGCATGGGCAGCTGTACCTGTACACGCCATCCAAGCTCTGTTTGACTCAATGCCCAATGCGTATCAAGGCCGTTATTATGGCCAGAGGTGGTTGTTCTGGGTACTGATTTCTGAGGATCTATGCACCAAATTGCGTGAAAATGTAATCACATATCAGTTCTAGTATAATATATTTGTCCAATGAATACCCGTTTATCATCTGCATTTCTTCTTGGTGTAACAATTTTAATGGTCAGTAGTGTAATAAGGCCTTCAGCCGTGATTGTGGTTATTTGCTTAGAAAAAAAAAACGATATTTGTATTTTAGCAGTAAGCCTTAAAATCTCATTTACTGCCATTCCTGGCGCCTGATACCTTCTGCTGAGTTTGTGGCCACTTACTTTTTAGTATTTTAATACCTGTAAGTTGTAATTGCAGCGAGTTCTTAAACATTCTTAATCTATTGCCATGATCTCAGTGGCTTTTTTTTACATTATCTGTATTTTATGGCGATTTGCTAAACTGTAATGCAATGAAAACACTATTATTTACACAGTTGTTTATAACTTCATTAATAACGTGTGGTAATTTTTTTAATTTATTGTTGAGTCTCGCATTAGTGTTTTAAAAATAAATGCGTGTAAATGTAAAAGGCAACCAATAGTAACTGATTACGGTCCTGTCCACAATCGTAACCGAATCCTGCCTTCCCTTGACTATCGGGTCAGGAGGTAATGAAATTTTTTCTTACTGTGCGCCTACAATATACGAGGGGCGTTTAATACGTCCTGCAACTCATTTTTTTTTCGGTCGATTTATGTTGAAAAATGCTGAATTTGTCATGGGGGGACCTCGTGGAATATTCTCGCTTCAGTCCCTATAGTTTCAAGAAGTTCCGATAGGTGGCGGCGCTGTATGTAGCCTTCAAAATGGCGTGTGTAAAAGAGGTGCGCTCCATGCAGAGAGCAATCAGAATGTCTACGGAGACCTGGGATTGAATAAAATCACGATGAGTCGTTGGGAGAGGCGTGTTGGATCATCGCAGCAAGGTCGTTCAAACCTGTTCGAACTCACGCTTGCCAGTCGGCCACACAAAGCTATGACTCTTGCAATATTGAAACGTGCGGGGGCACTCTCGTTCGAGTTGATAGACAGATCACAATCAAACACTTCGGTGAACAACTCGAGGTCCCTGCTGGTTGTGCTGATACATTCGTCGCCCAGTTGTACTCAAAGGTGTGTGCCCGTGGGTTTCTCGCCGCGTAACGGAAGGACCATTTGTGAGGAACTGCTTGCTCGTTACAAGGCTGATCGTGACAATTTTTTGTCGATCAACGTCACAGGCGATGAAATATGGGTTCATCACTTCGAACCTCAAACAAAACGGCAAATCGTGGATTGGCGCCACGCAACCTCTCCTCCGAAGGAAAAGTTCAAAGCCGCACTCTTATAGCGACGGTCTTCTGGGACTCCGAAGGGATCATTGTGTTTGATGTGCTCCATCATGGTGCAACGATCACCTCTGAAGTGTATCGTGCTACCCTCAGGAAATTGAAGAAACGACTCCAGCTCCTTCTTCACCAGAAAAACGCAAACGAACTTCTCCTTCTCTATGATGACACAGGACCTCACCCAAGTCTGCGCACCCGAGAGGAGCTGACAAAACTTCATTGGACTGTTCTTCCTCATCCACCCTGCAGCCCGGATCTCGCAACTTCAGACTTCCGACTGATTATCTGAGTGAAGGATGCACTCTGCGGGAAGAAGTACTCCAGCTGATTGTCTCAATGAAGGATGCACTCTGTGAGAAGAAGTACATGGATGATGATGAGGTTATTGATGCAGCAAGGCGTTGGCTCCGACGTCGACCAGTAGAGTGGTACCATGCAGGCATACGGGCTCTCCCAGTAAGATGGAGTACATTCGTTGCATTGAATGGAGATTATGTAGAAAAATAGGGTTTTGTAGCCACGAGAGTGGGGTATAATATGAAGTAGTGGAATCCTGAATAAAACCAACATATTTCTAGGAAAAAAATGTGTTGCATTATTTATTGAATGCCTGTCGTAGAAGGAAGACTGCATGAAAACTATGTAGATGATTTGGGAGTGTACAGGTTCGAAGTTAAGTATACAGCCTCTGTCAGCATGAGCGGCTCTAATTCTGCTGGGCACGAATACAACTCAGATTGTATGACAGAGTTTTCGATGAGCGAGACATCTGGAGAATGTGGTGTCCAGGATGCCTATTCTGTATCTTTGCGCCATTGTGCCGATCGTTTCGGTAATCAAGAGCACCGAACGGTCTGATACTCGAATTAGAGCCCCTGCATTATTCAGTATGCATTTCGGTAGCGATACCGTTCGGGTCTAGACAACCGAAGCGCTGTTGTCGGTTCGCGTCGCGCAAGTCAATCAAAGGCAAGCGGCTGCAGATCCGCGCATGCACATTACAGCGCCACGAACACAAAGCGGCTAGCAGACGACACAGGCGCGCCATTCTTCCAAGTACCAAAAATTGCGTTTACGTTGCCATAACGCATGACGCCGCATACCATCGAGCTGATGTGCCCGCCTTCATCGCTCTTGCCTCCTCCTTAACACTATCAGGCGCAATATATCCATTTCCATGATTCTCAGCTGAAATGCATAGAAATTTTTACAGTTTCCCTGACCACATGTTTCTATGCATGCATAATAACGATAGCGTTTTTTATATTGGTAACGCCACATAGCGCTCTGTATGAAAATCACTGGCTGTGCTGGGTGCAGTCAGTGGCTGGTTGGCATTGTTGTAATACTCGCCATTGTAGTGTTGGGCAGCTGGATGTTAACAGCGCTTAGCGTTGCACAGTTGGAGGTGATCCGCCAGCAGTGGTGGATGTGGGGAGGGAGATGGCGGAATTTTGAGAGCGGATGATCTGGAGGTGTGTCCATCAGAAACAGTACATTTGTAAGAATGGATGTCATGAACTGATATATATATTATGACTTTTGAACACTATTAAGGTAAATACAGTGTTTGTTCTCTATCAAAATCTTTCATTTGCTAACTATGCCTATCAGTAGTTAGTGCCTTCAGTAGTTTGAATCTTTTATTAAGCTGGCAGTAGTGGCGCTCGCTGTATTGCAGTAGTTCGAGTAACAAAGATTTTTGTGAGGTAAGTGATTTGTGAAACGTATAGGTTAATTTAGTCAGGGCCATTCTCTTGTAGGGATGATTGAAAGTCAGATTGCGTTGCGCTAAAAAATATTGTGTGTCAGTTTAAGCACAGTCATGTATAATTTTTCTAAGGGGACTTTTTTACCCTTAAGTAATGACAGAGATTATGTTACAACAAGACGCACACTTTAGCGCTACAGGACACGCATTTGAGTGATTAATTTTGTACTTAAAACATTTATTTTTAAAGATTTTTGAATTACAATGATACAGAGGTTTTCTGTGATACATTTCATTCCATTGTTGTAATCTGTAACACCTGAGGGTATAATTACATTAATCCTCAGGGGGGTACACGCTTACTTTGTGTACCATGTGTTTGGCAAGCACAAGGAGCCCTAGCTAATATGGTATTTGCTTATACAACTTTACACATCGGTACCATATTTCTCTAACACGGAATTGCACAGCTATCTGATTATTTAACAGAGAAACAAACATTTTTTTTACTATGTCAGTGACTCATGTTTACGTAATTACACAGTTTTATAACTTCACACTTATGAAATTGTATTTTGTCTGTACTTTGTGAACTGTTCATATTTTTTCAGAACCATTGTGATACTATGAGAGCTTTGAATGATGTATTTGGTATGGGATCATGATTTTTAAAGTACATTTGAGGTAGATGACACTATCGAAATGAGCAGAGAATTGTTTTTAGGTTTTGAAATTATTGCAGAAAGCTACGACGTTTTTGAGATTTGACTGAGGTGCTATGATGTTGTTATTATGATGACAATGTGTATTATGCTGTTGAGGTATGTTTATGATTAATAAGCTGATGCTGTATGAGGAATCTGATTAAGCTATGTATTTATTATAATGAAATATTGAAGAAGTGTCTACGAATATGAATATGTGTAATAAAGTAAGGAATAATGAGTAGTGGTTAGGGACTCTGGCTTGTGAAAAAGGATGTTGGAACCAAGAATCGTACTTTAAGAGTAACGAAATGAGTGAATATGCGTGAATGTATCACAATGCTGGCGAAAATTTTTGCATACTGTTATATTTATAGGATTTTGTTTCTACACATTTGTAATGCAAATTTTCGACCTGTGAAAATTTTTATAAGAGACTGTCACTGTTTTGCTGTCGTAAATATTTCAGAAAGAAAGGTAAGTGACCTTGATGTAATGCGTTTTGGGCGCCCAGCTGAGAGATACTTGTCTGACAAAAGATAGCCATTAGGTGGAGAAAAAAGGAGACCATTAACCTCGCTATTGACATTCCTTTACAGAAAGCATCGCAAATACGACACGCTCATTACTTGGAAACATATGGCGTGAAAACATATGATTACACTGTGGAGTTCTTAATCTATGATATTTACTAAAATGCCTAATGAAATGATGAGAAACATTTTACATCTATTGTTTTTCTAGTTGAGAGATTTTTTACTGCCTTTGGAGACGCCATTTGCCTAGTGAATGACGTTTCATGCCTTCCCTTATGTATTTATTTGCTCATTTTGTTTAATATCTAGTTTCTAGCTGCACTGCAGATTGGTTAGAATAAAATTTAATAGATGTATTAATATAGATATTTTATGCCTACAGACCCAGTAAATAATAACTTTATAATCTACTTAAAAACAAAAAAAACTAGGGAGCACAAAAAGACATTTCCTCTCACAGGAATTGCATACATAATTTTTGTCAATGACTGGTAACTTTTTAGTAGTGTAAGTTAAGGTGATGCATCACTCTAGTATTAATATGTGACGTAGGTATTAAACATGGCCATTTTTACTGTAATATTTTGTCTGCTTGAGCTTTGTCATGTTTAGGAATAAGTTATAGCATTTGCAGCTGCTGTTTGCCGGGCTTAGTGCTACTGAATGTCACTTAGTATTACTCTGTTAAGCCTTTTTTACTACTGATTTATTTTTCTTGTTGCTGCACATTGGCTCATATTAGTTGCAATGTTGCATTTGCTCTGTTAATTTATACTGCTGCTTGCTTTGCCAATTTGCATTTTTTGTCATTGCTGTTTGTGTTAATTGTTTTGTGCTGCTGCATTGCCTCGTCCCTTAGTTTATGCATCTGAGCTCAGTAGATTTAAGTTAGCTTAAGATGGGGTAGGCTATATAAGAGAATGAGTTGTGATGAATTGGAAGAAATGCATTGGGAAGCTATAAGAAAATGGTTTGGCCATAAAAGTATTTTGAAAGAGGATATGAACAAAAAAGTAGGGTTTATAGACAACAGGTTTAGGTAGGATTTTCTTGGAAATAAATGATGAGGTAAAATAATGGAAAATAAATAATGAGGTAAGAAATATGTGAACATATAAATACAGAAAGCATGCTTGGATAGGATTTTTTTGGTGGAAACAAATGTTGAAATAATACGAAAGATCTATGGAATGAAGTTTTGGGTTGGTCTGCAGTGCCAAATGTTACACTGAAAACAAACCCTGTCCTTTTGTCCTGTGTTATTGTGCTATGTGTTTGTGTACTCTTGTGTAGTTGTGTTTTTCCTGTCTTTGTGTGTTTAGCTAATAGATTTATGTTGTAGAATTTTTCTAGTACTAAGCTACATTCACTATGATGAGGAATACTATTATCCTCAAATATAATTTGCATTAATAATATGTCATTTTCTTTATAAAGATGTTTACACATTATTAATTTTGTTCTGTTTCAATTCTCATGTGTGAAATTAATGTTTCGAAAACTATTCTCATTATTTTATATATTTACTTATATCATAATTCCTGTAACACTGATATATATATGTTTATTTCTATTTTTTTGTAAAGCCTGTGTTACTACAAATGTTATCTGTACTGTTATGTTCTTTAATTATGTATTTTGTACCTTTGTAATTGTATTCTTATGTTATAAAATTGTAATTGACACCTGTTCATCAAATTAAGTAACTTGTAAGCATTCATTTCACTGCACACGTTTCTGTTGGTCACAGTAATGTACAATATGTGAGAAGTTGGGATTCTTAGTCTTTGCACATGTGTTAATAATTCAGCAAGGGACTGTCTAAGGACAATTCCAAAAACTTTGTGAGTGCACAAGTGGTGGTTTATGGACTTGTTATATTCTCCGCAAGTCTCTTTGATGGTGATTGTGCACCTGCACAGTCGCAACAAATGGCTGCTGGCCGTCTCTACAAGGACTGAAGTGGGTCTGCACCTTTGATGGCCCACCAATACCATAATTTCTACAAGGACTGCAGTGGGTCTGCATCTCTGGTGACCCACCAATACCATACTCTCTACCAAGACTATAGTGGGTCTGCTCTGTGATGACCTACCTACCAATATTCTTCTAAACTTCGGCTGACTCTGCTGTGGGTTTGCTCTGTTGTGGCCCATTACCTGTCTGCATGTCACAAGTCAGCACTGTCTTTCCGTTGGAAGGACAACACTACTTCTTCAAGACTGCATGGAAATCCACTACTTCCGTGTGCATTCTCTTTTACTGCTCAGACTTTGAGAAAAGAAACACTGCAACTTTACTGTGATGAATGATCAGGACTGTCTTTATGGACTGTGAGAAAATTTTAGCTTTTGACCAACATTGTCTCAATAAGTGTGTGCATTTGATTTCTTTGTTATTGTAACTATGAAAAAATTTTTCAAATCTGCATTGGCCACTGCCCAAAACAATTTGTAAAATTTTTTGTAGGGAGCATGGGGGCTATGTAAATAGGCTGTTTAGGTTTTTTATATTGGTAACGCCACATAGCGCTCTGTATGAAAATCATTGGCTGTGCTGTGTGCAGTCAGTGGCTGGTTGGCATTGTTGTAATACTCGCCATTGTAGTGTTGGATAGCTGGATGTTAACAGCGCTTAGCGTTGCGCAGTTGGAGGTGAGCCGCTAGCAGTGGTGGATGTGGGGAGAGAGATGGCGGAATTTTGAGAGCGGATGATCTGGACGTGTGTCCATCAGAAACAGTACATTTGTAAGAATGGATGTCATGAACTGATATATATATTATGACTTTTGAACATTATTAAGGTAAATACATTGTTTGTTCTCTACCAAAATCTTTCATTTGCTAACTATGCCTATCAGTAGTTAGTGCCTTCAGTAGTTTGCATCTTTTATTTAGCTGGCAGTAGTGGCGCTCGCTGTATTGCAGTAGTTCGAGTAACAAAGATTTTTGTGAGGTAAGTGATTTGTGAAACGTGTAGGTTAATTTAGTCAGGGCCATTCTCTTGTAGGGATGATTGAAAGTCAGATTGCGTTGCGCTAAAAAATATTGTGTGTCAGTTTAAGCACAGTCATGTATAATTTTTCAAAGGGGACGTTTCATAGCGTATTTGACTGTATTCTGCAGATTGTCGTAAATGTCGCATTATGTCATCTTATTCTAATTCACACTGATATCGTATTTTGGATTTTAGGTTTCGGCAAATGAGTTAGGAATAGTGTGTAGTACCACATTGTACTGACACATCTATAAAAACACCCGAAAAATTGATTCTGAGAGTTTCAAAGAATGTGGCTATAGCTCGCTCCTAGAGATCCAAATGATTAAGTAGCCCACTTCCCTATATGATACATCAACGATTTGGGTCTTGAAAACAAAATTGAAAAAACACATTTTCGAGAGCCCCTGCAGTTTGTCGAAGTTTATAACATGCTTCTCATGAATGAAAATGTTTCGTATATGGTGCTACAGTCTAAAAATATTACGGCGGAGATCTTTCGTGTCTGCTGTTGTTGAGGATTCGATCGTTGATAGACAGTTGTGACAAGCAAGATTATGAAGATGACTGCTGCTAGTAACATTCCCAGTAATTTAAGTTGTGCTCTTAGATTCCTGTATAACTGCAACTCCGAAATCGCTACATATTGGGAAAAAAATGGTGAATTATTTCTGACAAGAAAAAATATAAAGGTCACTGTTGGTTGTTTCAGTCACTGCAATTTCATCTCCAGCAATTTCATATTTCGTTTTTTAAACACACAGAAATCACGAAATCATTACTGAGGAAGTGCGCTCTTTGCGGTCGCAGGTTCGAATCCTGCCTCGGGCATGGGTGTTTGTGATGTCCTTGGGTTAGTTAGGTTTAAGTAGTTCTAAGCTCTGGGGGACTGATGACCACAGCAGTTAAGTCCCATAGTGCTCAGAGCCATTTGAACCATTTTGAAGTGCGCTCTTACATGTAAGTAATTACGAATATTCCCTTGAGTATGTTATTCCCGCGGGCAAACCACTTGGCCACGCCAAACAACAGAGACATTGCGCTCTATTCTCGTACAATTGTGCAGAGGAACGTAGGCTGACTTCGTTTCCAAACGGTGCTGCGTAAGTCATAAATGAGTGATAGTTTGGAACGTTCCCAATATTAGGCTTCACATAATTGGTTTCCATTGTTAACTGAAAGTTGTAAACACGTTTCGATAATTACTAACTAAACCATTTGTTGGCAAAAGTACACGAAGTCACTAGTAACGTCAGTTCACACTCATGTAATATACGTAAGCAGAGCCGATGTCTTGATATTTAATGATCTTTAAACTCTAATTTGCATAAAAAATAACACGTATTTTGAGAGGATATTGACCGAAAACTTTTTTTTATGTAATCATTCATAGTAACAACCTAACCTAACCATAGTTCTAACAAAGGAAAATGGTCTATTATGAACTCAATTTCCAACCATATGTGTCCTCTGGTGATTCTTTAGTAACACAATCACTAAATCCAAAGCTAAAACCGATAAATATGTTTAAAATAACAAATTATAGGTGTACATAAACCACAGCTCACCGATCGACAGGGCTACACCAAAATCCAAAACCTCTCGGTACAATTGTCGTAAAATCGGTGAAGGAACCGTTCGGTAACAGGTCTCAGAAGCTTACTGAACAGGATATTTCGATAAAGAACCGAAAATGACGTCTTTCTGAGACTAACCTATTACACCGATCGGTATGAATGAAACAGAATAGGGCCCCAGGGAAACAATCGAGGTAGGTCAGGACAGCATCGGAAACGTACGGCTTGCGTTGCATTGTTAAAAAAAAAGCGTCACGGAGATCTCGAAGATAGAGCACAACCACTGGTATGGTTCAATCTGATAGGCATCTGTCAAGTGGCCACTTTCAAATTTTACTCACGTTCTTTATCTCGCGGAGTAGTATCTGCAATAATGTTTCTGTAAGGAGCGTCGACTACAGATAACTGTAATGTTTGGGATGACTGTCTTTGTGATGCTTTGGGAAGCCTTCTTCACGCGTTTCCGGGGAACAGACCAATCAGCGCTCAATCAGTTGGGAGACACACTGCTGAGCTGCTTTCAAAACACACGCTCGTTCGAGGAGCCGCGGGGAGACAACTTAGTTGTGTTAGATAAGATCACCACGACTTTACAGTTTTCTTTGTGAGATTGCTGCGATTAGTGCGATATTCGAAGAGACCGTTGGTGTGTAACAGCGTGCTATTAAAACTTTCGTAAGATGTTCACATGCTACGGCTAGATTTTCATTAGCCTGGTACTGCTTAAGTGAATTATGTATTCATATGTGTTATGTTGCTAACGTTTCATTCTTTGTAGGTCAGTAGATGCTAATCTGGTGGGAAAATCGAACTTTTGTTACTCAATGTTGAACATAGTATAATAATTTCAATCATTCTTTCTCCCAGTTTAGTTTAGTTAATGATTTGTTGCTAGTCGTTTAACGATCAATGATTTGTTGCTAGTTGTGTACGAAAGTGATTTTATGCAATTCTACTGTACTTGACTTTTCGGATCAGGTGTCTTTGTATGGTCAAGGGCCAATGTTCCTTAGTGTTCTTCTGATTTTGGATCAACTATACAATTTAAATTGAACTACAGTATCTTATTTCTACCTTCCCGTGTTGTTTACTGAGTCTTTAAATAAGAATTACCACAACAATTCGTGCTCCATTATTTCGTGATCGCATGTTATCAAACGCAACTTTTCCCTCAGATTACTACTGCAGTTGATGAGTATGGCTAAATATTTCACTTCTCAAATAGTATTCCACTCTTTTAGTAGTAAATATCCCGTGCTAACGCTTGTAATTTCATGTTTCAAGGTAGGTTGTGACGACGAATACTGTCATGATTCTACAAAACTATATTTATTTGTGTCTCATAAGCTATTTCAAGCAGAGTATTATCAACATGTGTTTAGTACGAGTGGGTAAACCGTGCTTACTCAAATCTTTCGAAATGTGTCATAATTTAACCGATTTTAAGTCGTATTACTAGTAATTGTTCCGTGTTTCATATTTGACGATTTTGCCTAGCATACCGCGTTCATATTCCGTTGCACAGTGAATAAGTGTAACCTAGATATTACCTCACTTTAAATGTTATTAGGATCTCGTGACTATTCATGTTCGTTATCATACGCATTCTTGTAATATACCTGATATCGTCCCGCTGCAGATTTAATGTGCTGCTCATGTAACATTCTTTTCTCTTATCGATATCAGATTGCGTTAATAGATATGTTGTTTGAGTTCTTACTGAGCTGTTGAGGCATATTCCAAGATAAGACAGGTTTACTTGCGAGGAGTTAAACCATTTGCGTAGCAGAGCACACCGCTTGCGATTTCAAACACTGGTTTGATGCAGCTCTCCCCGCTATTTTATGCTGTGGGTGCCACTGAATCTCTGCATAGCTACTGCAACCCAAACCATTTTAGTCTGCTTACTGTAGTCAAGTCTTGGACGCGCTTCCCAGTTATCAGCTCCCGTCACTTTGCTCTGTTACCAAATTGACGATTCCTTGAAGCCTCGCCACGTGTGCTTTCTACCAGTGGAACGACGCAATGGAATATCCGAGGACGCGACGGAAAAGATGTGAAGTCGAGAAGAATGCTGCAGACAGCTGGTAAAATTCTATTGATGCACTACCGGTTCCGCGGTCTAAAGCAGCATCGTCAGGTACAGCCTACATGGTGTAGAGTAATATACAGGGTATCAACTTAGTGGATATTAAAATTAGTAAATCTAATATCTAAAATACACTCACAATGTTAAAAGGGTCATAGGTGTACCCATAGCGCCTAGTCAAGATATACACTCCTGGAAATGGAAAAAAAGAACACATTGACACCGGTGTGTCAGACCCACCATACTTGCTCCGGACACTGCGAGAGGGCTGTACAAGCAATGACCACACGCACGGCACAGCGGACACACCAGGAACCGCGGTGTTGGCCGTCGAATGGCGCTAGCTGCGCAGCATTTGTGCACCGCCGCCGTCAGTGTCAGCCAGTTTGCCGTGGCATACGGAGCTCCATCGCAGTCTTTAACACTGGTAGCATGCCGCGACAGCATGGACGTGAACCATATGTGCAGTTGACGGACTTTGAGCGAGGGCGTATAGTGGGCATGCGGGAGGCCGGGTGGACGTACCGCCGAATTGCTCAACACGTGGGGCGTGAGGTCTCCACAGTACATCGATGTTGTCGCCAGTGGTCGGCGGAAGGTGCACGTGCCCGTCGACCTGGGACCGGACCGCAGCGACGCACGGATGCACGCCAAGACCGTAGGATCCTACGCAGTGCCGTAGGGGACCGCACCGCCACTTCCCAGCAAATTAGGGACACTGTTGCTCCTGTGGTATCGGCGAGGACCATTCGCAACCGTCTCCATGAAGCTGGGCTACGGTCCCGCACACCGTTAGGCCGTCTTCCGCTCACGCCCCAACATCGTGCAGCCCGCCTCCAGTGGTGTCGCGACAGGCGTGAATGGAGGGACGAATGGAGACGTGTCGTCTTCAGCGATGAGAGTCGCTTCTGCCTTGGTGCCAATGATGGTCGTATGCGTGTTTGGCACGTGCAGGTGAGCGCCACAATCAGGACTGCATACGACCGAGGCACACAGGGCCAACACCCGGCATGATGGTGTGGGGAGCGATCTCCTACATTGGCCGTACACCACTGGTGATCGTCGAGGGGACACTGAATAGTGCACGGTACATCCAAACCGTCATCGAACCCATCGTTCTACCATTCCTAGACCGGCAAGGGACTTGCTGTTCCAACAGGACAATGCACGTCCGCATGTATCCCGTGCCACCCAACGTGCTCTAGAAGGTGTAAGTCAACTACCCTGGCCAGCAAGATCTCCGGATCTGTCCCCCATTGAGCATGTTTGGGACTGGATGAAGCGTCGTCTCAGGCGGTCTGCACGTCCAGCACGAACGCTGGTCCAACTGAGGCGCCAGGTGGAAATGGCATGGCAAGCCGTTCCACAGGACTACATCCAGCATCTCTACGATCGTCTCCATGGGAGAATAGCAGCCTGCATTGCTGCGAAAGGTGGATATACACTGTACTAGTGCCGACATTGTGCATGCTCTGTTGCCTGTGTCTATGTGCCTGTGGTTCTGTCAGTGTGATCATGTGATGTATCTGACCCCAGGAATGTGTCAATAAAGTTTCCCCTTCCTGGAACAATGAATTCACGGTGTTCTTATTTCAATTTCCAGGAGTGTATTATTCAGTGACTGTTGTCTACTTTAACACAGGTGACCGATGGATGGCAAAATCACTGGTGGTGCATCATGTAGACCCTTGTTTTAAAATTTGCCTGCATCTAAAAGAAGAAAAACTATTTTATAGTGAGAGGAAGCTATTTTTTTTAAATAGCCGAATTGGCAACAAAACAGTCATGTGATTAGACGGGACACAATGCAAATTACTCTGTGGAATGGTATAAGTTGGCACCTTTTTACTGCTGCGGCGACAGGGCAACGCAGTGTAGAATCGGCCCCCACACAAGCGAGTGAGACGGACTAAAAAACAGGCTGGCGGAACGGAAACGGTGTGACGTCATGTACTCATGACTAGAGGCGCTGCGTCGTTACCGTTACAAGCCAGAATAACAGGCAATTTTATTACATACTAATACTTAATCGTGAAAACAATCAAAATTAGCCGGAACACTATCGTGCTTTAATTCTAACTGGTCATTCAACGTGAACTGTGCATTTTCTTTTTTGTATCTAAAATTTTCTACTTCCTCTAACAGATTCAAAATACGGCTTTTTACTTTTCTATTAAGTATTTTTAAATTTTTCAAAGGGGTTGTGATGCTGTGCCCCGCTTCGCGTAAGTGCGTTTTAATGCACATCAGAGGTTATTTCAGAAATGGTTCAAATGGCTCTGAGCATTGTGGGACTTAACTTCTGAGGTCATCAGTCCCCTAGAACTTAGAACTACTTAAACCTAACTAACCTAAGGACATCACACACATCCATGACCGAGGCAGGATCCGAACCTTCGACCGTAGCAGCAGCGCGGTTCCAGACTGAAGCGCCTAGAACCGAGAGGTAATTAAAGTTAAAGTGTTAGTGAAATCTTTTTTGAAATGATCTGGGTAGTGCAGTTAAGAAATGCCCACCCCTACCACGAAGACGAATGCAATATTTCGACTTCTGAAATAAACAGCCACTATAACGTATAGTTTACGCAATAATCGATTGTTAGCACTCTTCTTCCAACATTTCAGTTCATTTCATCAGTGATGTTAGACGTTTCTCTTCGCAGTCTGCAAAATGACTTTATCGAATTGTGGAAGCATATGTGAAAACAGGTTCGATTAAGGAAACTCGCGAAATTTTTGGGGTCGAGCATCCAGTTACAGGACTACCAGCAAAGAGAGCAACACAGAGTCTGTATAAAAATTGACGCATCTACAGATCTGCGCAAAAAGTGAAACGATAATGAATTCCTTCAGTTCGCACGTCGGAAATTATCAGAGCCTGAAAAAGTCCACACATAGATCCACCCAACAGGCCCACATAAGTTCCAAGGAATTGCCAGCGGATTCTGAAAAGTCTTAATTTGAAGCGATATCGTGTTGCAGTTGTGCAGCAGTTACGGGAGGGTGACAGTCGGAAACGTGTAGATTACTGCACGTGGCTTTTGAATAACATCAACGATGGTTTGTTAGACCCTTTCCATTACATCACGAGTGATGAAACGTTGTTTTATCTTTCCGGTCATGTGCATTCACAGAACACCAGGTACTGGGCAACGGCGAACACTAAAATTGTGTGCCAGCAATCAAATCATGATGAAAAAACTCGGCGTTTGATGCGGTGTAACAGGACCACGCATCACTGGACCGATATATTTTTATGCTACCCCCAAAACGGTTGCTTATATGGAGATTTTTGATATTTTTGTGCTCAACTCACTCAATATGAAAGACAGTACTGCTTTTTACACCAAGGTGGGGCAACATGCCGCATGTCTAAGGTATCCATTCACTGAGGAATGAATTGTCAACAAACATTTATGGCCACAACGTCCGCCGGGTCTAACAACATGTGATTTCCTTCCTGTGGAGACACTTGAAGAGCAAGGTCTATGAAAAAAATCCACACACAACACAGGAAATGAAAGACATCAGCCGTGCAGCTGCCGCAGTTGACATCCGGACATATAAGCCGGTTGTATCTGAATATGCTTAGCCGTGCACAACTGTGCTGAGGTTGCAGGAATCAGTTTCGACATTTTCTATAATGTATTTTTGACTGTATTATTCACTGCAAATTAATGGTGAGTCCACTTCAGCTGTTCCGCGCGGTTTGAGGCGTCATGTCACGGACTGCGCGGCCCCTCCCGCCGGAGGTTCGAGTCCTCCGTCGGGAATGGACGTGTCTGTTGTTCTTAGCATAAGTTAGTCTAAGTAGTGTGTAAGTCTAGGGATCCATGATCTAAGCAATTTGGTCCCTTAAGAATTCACACACAATTGAACATTTTGTTCAAAAATGGTTCAAATGGCTCTGAGCACTATGGGACTTAACTTCTGAGGTCATCAGTCCGCTAGAACTTAGAACTACTTAAACCTAACTAACCTAAGGACATTACAAACATCCATGCCCGAGGCAGGATTCGAACCTGCGACTGTAGCGGTCGCGCGGTTCCAGACTGAAGCCCCTAGAACCGCCTGGCCAACATTTTGTTCGTTTCTGTAATTTCACTGCATTTCCTTTATACAGGGTGACACACGAGGGACGAACGGTTTTGAACTGCGTAGTACCGAGGGCGCGGTGGTGGGAAGTGGTTGTGGTGGGGATAGTTCTGATCCACACAAGACGCCATTTCATTTACTCAGGTACTATGGAGCACTGGGACTTGCGACGTCGAGTGTTTGTCTATGACAGTTTCGTGAAAAGTGGGGAGTGTATTATTGCTACGCAGCGATTGTTTCGTGTGCGGTTTAATGTCGGACGACACGGAGCTGTTCCGAGCCATAACAAAATCCTCAGATGGGTGAAAAACTTCAGATCAACTGGAAATATACTGGATAAGAAGCATCCTGGCCGGAGACGCAGAGTAACGACACCAGAAAATGTTGAAAGGGTAAGGCAAGCGACAGTCAGAAGCCCAGGATTGTCATCTAGACGTCATGCTAGAGAGTTACGAATCAATCGTGAATCGGTTAGACGAATTTTGCATAAAGAATTAAAATTCCATCCCTACAAAATGCTCATTGTCCAACAACTTGAGGAAACTGATTTTGCTGTACGAGAAGACTTCGCTTACAGAATGCAAGTGATTTTGGGATCGAATGAAAATGAAATTTTAGAAGACGACGAACCCCTTTAAAACGCGTTTGGTTCCAGCAGGTTGGGTCAAAATCGCACACCGCAAACACTTCAATGACAGTTCTTAGACGCATGTTTCCTGACCGGATTATCTCACGTTTTGGCAATGTTCCTTGGCCTCCCAGATCTCCCGACTTGTCAGTATGTGACTTTTTTCTGTGTCTATAACCACAAACTACGAAATTTGGACGAGTTGAAGAGTGCAATCATTCAAGAAACTGCTGTCATCCCTGCAGAGATTTTAGTCTGTGTGATGGAGAATTTTGAGAAGAGACTTGAGGACTGCATTCGAAATGATGGACATCACCTTGACGACATTATCTTTCACAAATAACTTTGTTAACTAAAATGGCAAACAATGAGCTTTGATTTTGTGTAAATAAACATGCATTAATTTTAAAGTTGGCTGAGTATTAGTTCATCAAAAACCGTCCGTCTCCCATGTGTCACCTGTATTTACGTGAGCTACATTTATCTGCGCTACCCTGTACTTCTTAGGGCAATCGTTGCACGTAACGCAGTACATAGCCGCTTCATTATATTTGATTACCACAGACTTTTCCTTATGCCCGAGTTTACTACCTTCTTCTTCGGATCTAGGTAGCAAACTCAGGCATAAGGAAAAGTCTGTGGTAATCAAATAGAATGAAGCGGGTGTGCACTGTATTGCAAGCAGATTCGTCCACAAGATAATCTCCGTTTCGCTAGTCTCTTAGTGCGTCTTAATCGTTTGTGGGGCCGCTTCTACGGTAATCTCCCCAACACCTGGCTGCACTGCAGTCACACTGGTAAGAAACCGCCACCTTATACCACCTGCACAGTGATATGCATATTGTCCCAACTAATCACGTTAGTAGTGACTATTTTTATTGCCAATCCTGCTTTTTTTTAAAAAGTTAGCGTTTCTTCACTAAACTATTTTTTGCAGTATTACGAAAAGAATAGTTGCTACTCTTGCGGATGATGAGATGAGCGTATGGCATCGTTGGCCGGGAGGCCCCTTCCGGGGAAGTTCGGCCGCCAAATGCAAGTCTTATTTCAGTCGACGCCACACTGTGCGACTTGCTGATGATGAGGATGAAATGATCATGAGGACAACACAACACCCAATCCACGAGTGGAGAAAATCTCCAACCTGGCCGGGAATCGAACCCGGACCCGCTGCACGGGGGGCAAGCACGTTACCACCCAGCTAAGGAGGTGGAGATCCTGAGTCACAGGAAGGTACATCAAAAAAATTGTCGGCAAGTGAGGTTTCCGACACTCTTTTTGTTGTGCCTATCTGCGACTCAGAATCTCCGCAGTATGGTGAAGAGCAACTACGCTTTTCATAATATTTTTACATTTCATCCCGGATTTTCCATTGTTTAAAAATATTTTTCTTCTTTTAGATGAGGGTGAATTTTAAAACAAGGGTCTATACCTACATGATCCACCAACCAGTAATTTTTTATGATATATTTGGATCGCATACTTGTCGCCCTTCATTCGCCAATGTAAAGTAGAAAGTATTCACTGAATAATATATATTGACTAGGAGTGATGGGCACACCTATGAGCTTTTAACACTGTGAGTGCATTATAGATATTATCTTTATTAATTTTAATATCTACAAAGTCGAAACACTGTACATTACACTCTACCACGTAGGCTGCACCTAACGATGCGGCTTTAGGCCGCGAAACTGGTGGTGTATCAATAAAACAAGGATTTTTCCAGCTGTCAGCGGCATACTACTTAACATCCTGCCTTTCAACAGCTTCGGGTCCCCAGAATATAAAATACTTTGTGACGGAAGAGTCGTTTCAGTACTCCCAGAAACTGACATCGAATATGTACACTAATGACCATTAAAATTGCTACACAAAGAAGATACGCAAATGGTAAACGGGTATTCATTGGACAAATACACTCCTGGAAATGGAAAAAAGAACACATTGACACCGGTGTGTCAGACCCAACATACTTGCTCCGGACACTGCGAGAGGGCTGTGCAAGCAATGGTCACACGCACGGCACAGCGGACACACCAGGAACCGCGGTGTTGGCCGTCGAATGGCGCTAGCTGCGCAGCATTTGTGCACCGCCGCCGTCAGTGTCAGCCAGTTTGCCGTGGCATACGGAGCTCCATCGCAGTCTTTAACACTGGTAGCATGCCGCGACAGCGTGGACGTGAACCGTATGTGCAGTTGACGGACTTTGAGCGAGGGCGTATAGTGGGCATGCGGGAGGCCGGGTGGACGTACCGCCGAATTGCTCAACACGTGGGGCGTGAGGCTGGGCTACGGTCCCGCACACCGTTAGGCCGTCTTCCGCTCACGCCCCAACATCGTGCAGCCCGCCTCCAGTGGTATCGCGACAGGCGTGAATGGAGGGACGAATGGAGACGTGTCGTATTCAGCGATGAGAGTCGCTTCTGCCTTGGTGCCAATGATGGTCGTATGCGTGTTTGGCGCCGTGCAGGTGAGCGCCACAATCAGGACTGCATACGACCGAGGCACACAGGGCCAACACCCGGCATCATGGTGTGGGGAGCGATCTCCTACACTGGCCGTACACCACTGGTGATCGTCGAGGGGACACTGAATAGTGCACGGTACATCCAAACCGTCATCGAACCCATCGTTCTACCATTCCTAGACCGGCAAGGGAACTTGCTGTTCCAACAGGACAATGCACGCCCGCATGTATCCCGTGCCACCCAACGTGCTCTAGAAGGTGTAAGTCAACTACCCTGGCCAGCAAGATCTCCGGATCTGTCCCCCATTGAGCATGTTTGGGACTGGATGAAGCGTCGTCTCACGCGGTCTGCACGTCCAGCACGAACGCTGGTCCAACTGAGGCGCCAGGTGGAAATGGCATGGCAAGCCGTTCCACAGGACTACATCCAGCATCTCTACGATCGTCTCCCTGGGAGAATAGCAGCCTGCATTGCTGCGAAAGGTGTATATACACTGTACTAGTGCCGACATTGTGCATGCTCTGTTGCCTGTGTCTATGTGCCTGTGGTTCTGTCAGTGTGATCATGTGATGTATCTGACCCCAGGAATGTGTCAATAAAGTTTCCCCTTCCTGGGACAATGAATTCACGGTGTTCTTATTTCAATTTCCAGGAGTGTATATTATACAAGAACTGACATGCCATTTCATTTTCACGCAATTTGGGTGCATAGATCCTGAGAAATCGGTACCCAGAACAACCACCTTGATACGCCTGCGCATTGAGTCAAGCAGAGCTTGGGTGGCGTGTACAGGTACAGCTGCCCATGCAGCTTCAACACAATATCACAGTTCATAAAGAGTAGTGACTGGCGTATTGTGACGAGCCACTTGCTCGGCCACCTTTGACCAGACGTTTTCAATTGGTGAGAGATCTGGAGAATGTGCTGGCCAGGGCAGCAGTCCAACATTTTCTGTATCCAGAAAGGTCCGTGCAGGACCTGCAACATGCGGTCGTGCATTATTCTGCTGAAATGTAGGGTTTCGCAGGGATCGAATGAAGGGTAGAGCCACGGCTCGTAACACATCTGAAATGTAACGTCCACTGTTCAAAGCGCCGTCAATGTGAACAAGAGGTGACCGAGAAGTGTAACCAATGGCACCCCATACCATCACGCCGGGTGATACGCCAATATGGCGATGACGAATACACGCTTCCAATGTGCGTTCACCGCGATGTCGCCAAACACGGATGCGACCATCATGATGCTGTAAACAGAAACTGGATTCATCCGAAAAAATGACGTTTTGCCATTCGTGCACCCAGGTTCGTCGTTGAGTACACCATCGCGGGCGCTCCTGTCTGTGATGCAGTGTCAAGCGTAACCGCTGCCATGGTCTCCGAGCTGATAGTCCATGCTGCTGCAAACGTTGTCGAACTGTTCGTGCAGATGGTTGTTGTCTTGGAAACGTCCCCATCTGTTGACTGGGGGATCGAGACATGTCTGCACGATCCGTTACAGCGATGCGGATAAGATGCCTGTCATCTCGACTGTTAGTGATACGAGTCCGCTGGGATCCATCACGGCATACCGTATTACCCTCCTGAACCAGCCGATTCCATATTCTGCTAGTAGTCATTGGATCTCGACCAACGTGAGCAGCAATGTTGCGATATGATAAGCCGCAATCGCGATAGGCAACAATCCGACCTTTACTAAAGTTGGAAACGAGATGGTACGCATTTCTCCTCCTTACACGAGGCATCACAACAACGTTTCACCAGGCAACGCCGGTCAACTGCTGTTTGTGTATGAGAAATCGGTTGGAAACTTTCCTCATGTCAGCACGTTGTAGGTGTCGCCACCGGCGGCAACCTTGTGTGAATGGTCTGAAAAGTTAATCATTTGCATATCACAGCATCTTCTTCCTGTCGGTTAAATTTCGCGTCTGTAGCACGTCATCTTCGTGGTGTAGCAATTTGAATCGCCAGTAGTGTCCTTAACAATCTTCCTTTCAACGGCTTGGGGTCCCCAGAATATAAAATACTTTGTGACGGAAGAGTCGTTTCAGTATTCTCAGAAACTGATGTCGAATATGTAGATAACGGGTACATTCTCCACAGTGAGCGTGGTAACGGTTTCCCCCCTCCTGTGACCATGTTGCATCAGCTTCGCAAGTCACAACAGGCACAACTCGCAGCCGTGGGAGATCAGCCGAGCTGTAAGGTGAGAGCCATCAGCAGCCAGCTTCCTGATAAGGTATCGCAACGTCCGCTGGTGGGTGGCCGGTACTGGGAACAAGGTCCCGTCCCAGCTTCTGATGCGGTCTCCAGCCAGTGGGCACCGTATGTGGTTGTACATCGACATCTGTATCTGCGTCTAGATGGCTACTCTCCACATTTCACTCCAAAGGGTTTCGCAGAGAGTTCACAGAGCCACTTTCAGACCATGTCTTGACCAGTCCTTACTCAAATAGCACATGGAAATATCAACACCTGATATTTCCGTGGAACGGTACAAATGTTACTAGAAATAAGCGCGCCAGCAGTCTATAGTCGTATGAAGGGCTTATTTCAATAGTGGTACAAGTCCATTACCTCCACTTTTCTGCCTATAATGCTCCTGAAATTAATGATGCATACAAACAGAGAGAAAGGTTCATCTCCAGCAAGAAGCCGCATGCTTGAATATTTGTGGTATCTCAACTGCAGATTTTTCAACGCTCATTTAACTTTAGGACTCTGTACCTCAAAATGAACAAAAATCGACTTTTACCACTATTGAAATAAGCCCTTCATATCTATGTTATTATATGACAAATTAGCCGGCCGTAGTGGCCGAGCGGTTATAGCCGCTACAGTCTGGAACTGCACGACCGCTACGGTGGCAGGTTCGAATCCTGCCTCGGACATGGATGTGTGTGATGTCCTTAGGTTATTTAGGTTTAGGTAGTTCTAAGTTCTAGGGGACTGATGACCTCAGAAGTGAAGGCCCATAGTGCTCAGCACCACTTGAACCATATGCCAAATTACAACATCGGGAAGCCAGTGAAAGTTTTAAATTTCGGTGTTTGATAATGTTTTAAAGTTTTGACTTCATTTTACGTAAATACTTGCTCTATGGCATGACGTAAGCATTAACGTATTTTTGTGTTCGAGGTGGTATATATACGTAATGATAATTAGTTTAACCACACCGACAAAAGATATACAATAGTGAGATACCTTGTCCCCGACACTTATCGATAGGTGGGATGTGCCGGGCAATGATAACTCTTTGTCGGTATATCTTTGAACAGCTGTTTACTATAAACTGGTCAGTATCGAATCAGCCCGGGCAGGACAATGTTCGGCAGTGAGGTTAGTTTTATGTTTATGTACGTACACCACTACGCAGTAGTTATTTAAAGTGTTGACGGCTATAGGACATTGTTCTCGCCCGTGGTTTTAAGAATGTGTACTTGAAAATGGACAACAGCCGAAGTCGCACGACAGTGGTGTAAATAATGGCAGTGATTTTATAACATCCAGATGGGAAGTGGAATTCTCCATTTATGGAATATTTGTTTGATGAAAAGGAATCAGCGTAAATAGTGGCACTCTATTTATAACGAAAGTTTTCGTCTTTAGGAGAGGTAAATACACTGGCAGGCAAAGCGGTGTTCGCATCTGCATCTACATCTGCATATATACTCCGCAAGCTACCATACGGTGCGTGGCGGTGGGTATCCTGTACCACTAATAGCCGTTTCCTTTCCTATTCGACTCGCAGATATAGCGAGGGAAAAACGACAGGCCGAGCGGTTCTAGGCGCTTCCATCTGGACCGCGCTGCTACTACCGTCGGTTCGAATCATGCCTCGGGAATGGATGTGTGTGATGTCCTTAGGTTAGTAAGGTTTAAGTACACTACTGGCCATTATAATTGCTACACCAACAAGAAATGCAGATGATAAACGGGAATTCATTGGACAAATATATTGTACTAGAACTGGCATGTCATTACATGTTCACGCAGTTTGGATGCATAGGTCCTGAGAAATCTGTACCCAGAACAACCACCTCTGGCCGTAATAACGCCCTTAATACGCCTGGGCAATGAGTGAAACAGAGCTTGGATGGCATGTACAGGTACAGCTGCCTATCCAGCTTCAGCACGATACCACAGTTCATCAGGAGTAGTGACTGGCGTATTGTGACGAGCCAGTTGCTCGGCCACCATTGACCAGACGTTGTCAATTGGTGAGAGATCTGGAGAATGTGCTGGCCAGGGCAGCAGTCGAACATTTTCTGTATCCAGAGTGGCCCGTACAGGACCTGCAACATGCGGTCGTGGATTATGCTGCTGAAATGTAGGGTTTCGCAGGGATCGAATGAAGGGTAGAGCCACGGCTCGTAACACATCTGAAATGTAACGTCCACTGTTCAAAGTGCCGTCAATGCGAACAAGAGGTGACCAAGACGTGTAACCAATGGCACCCCATACCATCACACCGGGTGATACGCAAGTGTGGTGATGACGAATACACGCTTCCAATTTGCGTTCACCGCGATGTCGCCAAACACGGATGCGACCATCACGATGCTGTAAACAGAACGACCCTGGATTCATCCGAAATAATGACGTTTTGCCATTCGTGCACCCAGGTTCGTCGTTGAGTACACCTTCGCAGGCGCTCCTGTCTGTGATGCAGTGTCAAGGGTAACCGCAACCATGGTCTCCGAGGTGATAGTCCATGCTGCTGCAAACGTCGTCGAACTGTTCGTGCAGATGGTTGTTGTCTTGCAAACGTCCCCATCTGTTGACTCAGGGATCGAGACGTGGCTGCACGATCCGTTACAGCCATGCGGATAAGATGCCTGTCATCTCGACTGCTACTGATACAAGGCCGTTGGGATCCAGCACGGCATTTCGTATTACCCTCCTGAATCCACCGATTCCATATTCTACTAACAGTCATTGGATCTCGACCAACGCGGGCAGCAATGTCGCGATACGATACACCGCAATCGCGATAGGCTACAATCCGACCTTTGTCAAAGTCGGAAGCGTGATGGTACGCATTTCTCCTCCTTACACGAGGTATCACAACAACGTTTCACCAGGCAACGCCGGTCAACTGCTGTTTGTGTAGGAGAAATCGGTTGGAAACTATCCTCATGTCAGCACTTTGTAGGTGTCGCCACCGGCGCCAACCTTGTGTGAATGCTCTGAAAAGCTAATCATTTGCATATCACAGCATCTTCTTCCTGTCGGTTAAATTTCGCGTCTGCGGCACGTCATCTTCATGGTGTAGCAATTTGAATGGCCAGTAGTGTAGTTCGAAGTCTAGGGGACTGATGACCTCAGATGTTAAGTCCCATAGTGTTTAGAGCCATTTGAATGTCCCAGTCTATCCGGCAGGTTATAGTTGCCTCCGACTAGTATTACATAATCTGGGTACTTACGCACTACTGACCGTAGCCTTCCATTCAATGACTCCAGAACTGTCAAACGGAATCAGGTGGCCGATGAAAACATTCTACAATTAACTTGGTCTCACCTAGACGTGTTATACGAGACCAGATAACTTCACTGTTACACTCAATTTCAACCTCAATAGACAATATTTTTGTGAATGCAAGGAACACTCTCCTTCCAATGTCATCTAAACTGTCCTGCCGATAAATATTATATGACTCGCTAAATATCTCAGAGCCTTCTACTTCGTGTTTTAGCCAGTTCTCAGTCCCAAGAACAATCTGAGCGTGAGTACTTTATTACGAATACTTCGACAGTTTACTGATAAAATTTAGACCGTCGAAGTGTCTGAACGAGGTCTGATTTTCCCATCTGCGTATCGACTGGCGAGTGTTCATCAGAGTACCTCAAATTACCAACTGGCCTAAAAACTACGCATGTGCGCACTCAATAGTGCTCTGCTACCCGAGTAGCTGCTTCCGCTGCGTAGTGCACCACCGACCTATCAAGGGGAGTCTTACAATTCCCCACCGAGTAATGCAGGTCTAGGGACCTTGAGCCACAGGGTAAACGAAGCCTTTGGCTGAGACCCTCCACTCGACTCCAAGCCAAAGGACCCCGATCAACTCTGGGAACGTTGCAGCAAATTGCGAGCTCTTATTGCACTCCACGCTAAAGGCCAGCAACGGCAACGTTCACCACCTCCACTAACCGCCTGAATGAGAATGCTATCAGAATCCATGCGACAGACGTCGTGGTGCCTACGCGAGCCACAAGCTGCAGACAACTACACCCCGCCCGATCGATAGCCGCAGACAAGGCCGCCTCCACATCACGGACGAGCCTCCTCCCCCCCCCCTCCCCTCCCCCAGCAGACACAGCGGGTGCAAATTGGCCTTCTTTCCAGCCTTGAATGCTATATGCTGTCTTGCAAAGGAGCTCCATAACGTGCCTCACGTTGGAGCTCCCGTTAACTAGCAAGCTTCTGCCCATGTGTGCCTGCTCGGACCTGCTGAAGGAACGGACCACTTGTTCACTCAGCCGGCCGGTGTGGACGAGCGGTTCTAGGCGCTTCAGTCTGGAAACGCGCAACCGCTACGGTCGCAGGTTCGAATCCCGCCTCGGGCATGGATGTATGTAATGTCCTTAGGTTAGTTAGGTTTAAGTAGTTCTAAGTTATAGGGGACTGATGACCTCAGATATTAAGTCCCATAGTACTCAGAGCCATTTGAACCATTTGTTCACTCACATGGCGATTAGGCGAGGCCACACGCCCAGCCTCGAACGGAGCGAAAGCGTTACCACTAGAGATGGATCGTTCGCGAACTAACGGGTCCAAAGGAACGGTTCCTCAACACAAAAACAGACATAATGTCTAATGGGATAACCGCAATTACTGGTTTTTCCAATGTTATTTATAATCCGTCTTGATTGCAAAAAATATTTATTCGCATGACCGGTTTCGGTTCATCTAGAACCATCTTCAGATCTGTAACCATAACGATACTAATTTACTATTTCACAAATGCAAACCTTTTTCATCCTATCCAGTCAACATCAAATGCCCAGAAGGTACCTGCAATTTCGGTTACAAGAGTAACCCGTTCATACACAGCAACCTACACATGCTGCGTCACAAAAAATTGGTTGCAGAATGCACGTCATTTATATTAATTATGAAACTATTACTGACAGGTGACGTCTGGTACATTTGTTGCATTACATATGCAGATACTGCATTAAGTAGATTTTTGATAATTTACTTTTATCTCTAAAAATACTTAATTAAAATCTGTAGATGTCAAGGTAAAAATCTGTACTTGTCAAAATTAAAATACACAATAAAATTACCATTTTTGTACGATCGAAAACAAAGCGCGATTTCTATATCCATGGTGCTGGTGTAGACTTGTTTTCCTCCATGGTTTGCTTCCGTGGTTCCCGTCATTTCGGTGTTGTGCCGCGATCCGCTCAGTCGTGTGATGACCATCGCCGCGGGCAAGAGGGCCCCACAGGAGGGCCCCGTCAACGACGCCAGGCGCTGCACGCATCTTCCAGCTTCCCCACCATGCCCCATCTCTCATCCCTCGGCCTGGACCTCCACAGGCAACAGTTGTCATCTCAGTAAGTCGTCATAAATACTAAAATAGGCGCTATGATTGAACTCGCTTTGCTCCTTGAGGATTAAATCCGGATCTTTCTTTTTGTGGGTGTATATTTCAATTTCTTCCAAACAACACGCTAAAACTGAAGCTCCGGCACAAAATATGTAATAGTAGAAATAAATTTCAGGATTGAGGTGTATATAAGATCAAATGTTATGACTGCTGTAAACAATATATAGGGCAGACTGGTAGGAACTTTGAGACCAGATCCAGGGAGCACACCTACTCTCAAAACCAAACAGCGTTTGGGGCGCATATGGTTGCCTTAAAGCACTCAGTCACGAACATTGAACAAAATTTAGACATCCTGCATAGAGATCATAAGGGACTGTTTCTTAAAATATAAGTAAATTACCAAAAATTTGCTTAATACAGTATGTGCATATGTAATGTAACAGATGTACCAGACACCACCTGTCGGTAAGTTTTATAATTACTATAAATGACTTGCATTCTGCCAACCAATTTTATGTGACGCATCATGTGAAGGTTGCTGTGTATGGACGGGTTACTCCTGTAACCGAAATTGCAGGTACGTTCTGGTACATTTGATGTTGATTGGATAGGATGAAAAAGGTTTGCATTTGTGAATTAGTAAATTAGTATCATTGTCGTTACAGATCTGAAGATGGTTCTAGATGAACCGAAACAGGTCATGTGAATAAACATTTTTTGCAATCAAGACGGATTATAAATAACAACGGTTCACCAAGATGAATGGAACGAGCGAGGAACGGTTTGTCTGACGAACCGGTTTCAGGCTCTGTCTCAGGCTGATACTGATCTTCGGCCTGACATGGCTCTGTTCCAGAGGTTGCCCCTCAGTCTGCAAGATCCGGGCAGTCGCAGAGGGTGGGCTTACTGGTAGTTGGGAGCTCCAACGTCAGGCGCGTAATGGGGCCCCTTAGGGAAATGGCAGCAAGAGAGGGGAAGAAAACCTATGTGCACTCCGTGTGCATACCGGGGGGAGTTATTCCAGATGTGGAAAGGGTCCTTCCGGATGCCATGAAGGGTACAGGGTGCACCCATCTGCAGGTGGTCGCTCATGTCGGCACCAATGATGTGTGTCGCTATGGATCGGAGGAAATCCTCTCTGGCTTCCGGCGGCTATCTGATTTGGTGAAGACTGCCAGTCTCGCTAGCGGGATGAAAGCAGAGCTCACCATCTGCAGCATCGTCGACAGGACTGACTGCGGACCTTTGGTACAGAGCCGAGTGGAGGGTCTGAATCAGAGGCTGAGACGGTTCTGCGACCGTGTGGGCTGCAGATTCCTCGACTTGCGCCATAGGGTGGTGGGGTTTCGGGTTCCGCTGGATAGGTCAGGAGTCCACTACACGCAACAAGCGGCTACACGGGTAGCAGGGGTTGTGTGGCGTGGGCTGGGCGGTTTTTTAGGTTAGATGGCCTTGGGCAAGTACAGAAAGGGCAACAGCCTCAACGGGTGCGGGGCAAAGTCAGGACATGCGGGGACCAAGCAGCAATCGGTATTGTAATTGTCAACTGTCGAAGCTGCGTTGGTAAAGTACCGGAACTTCAAGCGCTGATAGAAAGCACCGAAGCTGAAATCGTTATAGGTACAGAAAGCTGGCTTAAGCCAGAGATAAATTCTGCCGAAATTTTTACAAAGGTACAGACGGTGTTTAGAAAGGATAGATTGCATGCAACCGGTGGTGGAGTGTTCATCGCTGTTAGTAGTAGTTTATCCTGTAGTGAAGTAGAAGTGGATAGTTCCTGTGAATTATTATGGGTGGAGGTTACACTAAACAACCGAACTAGGTTAATAATTGGCTCCTTTTACCGACCTCCCGACTCAGCAGCATTAGTGGCAGAACAACTGAGAGAAAATTTGGAATACATTTCACATAAATTTTCTCAGCATGTTATAGTCTTAGGTGGAGATTTCAATTTACCAGATATAGACTGGGACACTCAGATGTTTAGGACGGGTGGTAGGGACAGAGCATCGAGTGACATTATACTGAGTGCACTATCCGAAAATTACCTCGAGCAATTAAACAGAGAACCGACTCGTGGAGATAACATATTGGACCTACTGATAACAAACAGACCCGAACTTTTCGAATCTGTATGTACAGAACAGGGAATCAGTGATCATAAGGCCGTTGCAGCATCCCTGAATATGGAAGTTAATAGGAATATAAAAAAAGGGAGGAAGGTTTATCTGTTTAGCAAGAGTAATAGAAGGCAGATTTCAGACCACCTAACAGATCAAAACGAAAATTTCTGTTCCGACACTGACAATGTTGAGTGTTTATGGAAAAAGTTCAAGGCAATCGTAAAATGCGTTTTAGACAGGTACGTGCCGAGTAAAACTGTGAGGGACGGGAAAAACCCACCGTGGTACAACAACAATGTTAGGAAACTACTGCGAAAGCAAAGAGAGCTCCACTCCAAGTTTAAACGCAGCCAAAACCTCTCAGACAAACAGAAGCTAAACGATGTCAAAGTTAGCGTAAGGAGGGCTATGCGTGAAGCGTTCATTGAATTCGAAAGTAAAATTCTATGTACCGACTTGACAGAAAATCCTAGGAAGTTCTGGTCGTACGTTAAATCAGTAAGTGGCTCGAAACAGCATATCCAGACACTACGGGATGATGATGGCATTGAAACAGAGGATGACACGCGTAAAGCTGAAATACTAAACACCTTTTTCCAAAGCTGTTTCACAGAGGAAGACCGCACTGCAGTTCCTTCTCTAAATCCTCGCACAAACGAAAAAATGGCTGACATCGAAATAAGTGTCCAAGGAATAGAAAAGCAACTGGAATCACTCAATAGAGGAAAGTCCACTGGACCTGACGGGATACCAATTCGATTCTACACAGAGTACGCGAAAGAACTTGCCCCCCTTCTAACAGCCGTGTACCGCAAGTCTCTAGAGGAACGGAGGGTTCCAAATGATTGGAAAAGAGCACAGATAGTCCCAGTCTTCAAGAAGGGTCGTCGAGCAGATGCGCAAAACTATAGACCTATATCTCTTACGTCGATCTCTTGTAGAATTTTAGAACATGTTTTTTGCTCGCGTATCATGTCATTTCTGGAAACCCAGAATCTACTATGTAGGAATCAACATGGATTCCGGAAACAGCGATCGTGTGAGACCCAACTCGCCTTATTTGTTCATGAGACCCAGAAAATATTAGATACAGGCTCCCAGGTAGATGCTATTTTTCTTGACTTCCGGAAGGCGTTCGATACAGTTCCGCACTGTCGCCTGATAAACAAAGTAAGAGCCTACGGAATATCAGACCAGCTGTGTGGCTGGATTGAAGAGTTTTTAGCAAACAGAACACAGCATGTTGTTATCAATGGAGAGACGTCTACAGACGTTAAAGTAACCTCTGGCGTGCCACAGGGGAGTGTTATGGGACCATTGCTTTTCACAATATATATAAATGACTTAGTAGATAGTGTCGGAAGTTCCATGCGGCTTTTCGCGGATGATGCTGTAGTATACAGAGAAGTTGCTGCATTAGAAAATTGTAGCGAAATGCAGGAAGATCTGCAGCGGATAGGCACTTGGTGCAGGGAGTGGCAACTGACCCTTAACATAGACAAATGTAATGTATTGCGAATACATAGAAAGAAGGATCCTTTATTGTATGATTATATGATAGCGGACCAAACACTGGTAGCAGTTACTTCTGTAAAATATCTGGGAGTATGCGTACGGAACGATTTGAAGTGGAATGATCATATAAAATTAATTGTTGGTAAGGCGGGTACCAGGTTGAAATTCATTGGGAGAGTGCTTAGAAAATGTAGTCCATCAACAAAGGAGGTGGCTTACAAAACACTCGTTCGACCTATACTTGAGTATTGCTCATCAGTGTGGGATCCGTACCAGGTCGGGTTGACGGAGGAGATAGAGAAGATCCAAAGAAGAGCGGCGCGTTTCGTCACTGGGTTATTTGGTAACCGTGATAGCGTTACGGAGATGTTTAATAAACTCAAGTGGCAGACTCTGCAAGAGAGGCGCTCTGCATCGCGGTGTAGCTTGCTCGCCAGGTTTCGAGAGGGTGCGTTTCTGGATGAGGTATCGAATATATTGCTTCCCCCTACTTATACTTCCCGAGGAGATCACGAATGTAAAATTAGAGAGATTAGAGCGCGCACGGAGGCTTTCAGACAGTCGTTCTTCCCGCGAACCATACGCGACTGGAACAGGAAAGGGAGGTAATGACAGTGGCACGTAAAGTGCCCTCCGCCACACACCGTTGGGTGGCTTGCGGAGTATCAATGTAGATGTAGATGTAGATGTAGAACGGAAAGAGCGAGGAACAAATTTTAATGAATGGTCTTTCATAGTTCACTTCGGTCGTGGCTTTCTACTTGTAGTTCCCGGGAACGGGAAACGGTTGGTCTCGTTCCCGCAACGACACGTCGGCCGGTCTCGTTCCAGCCTCGGTCCCGTTACCGTCGTCTCGGTCTCGGTCTAGCTCGGCCGGACTCGTTCTTCTTCGCGTGGCCACTCGTCGCAGTTCCACTGCCGACTGCTCATAGTTCAGTATGGAGTTGTTCGTTTCGTTTGCTGTACGCGCTCATTCTAGATCTGTTTCAGACCTTTTTTGAACTCTGAACTTCTGGTTCTTTTCGTATATCCATTCAGCGTCCATGACCGGTAATTAAAATGTGTTTTATAATTACGTACATTACATAAAAATTACGTGGTATGTAATACATACATCTTTTCAGGTAACAAAACATCATATCAGCTTACTTCACTATTTCGATAAACAGCAGAAGAAATACTTATAAAAAGGCAAGTTTCTTTTTTCGTTATTACACATGCGAAGGAAGTCGGCATGACACCCACGAGTGGCCATTTTCAGTCTTTTTTTTTTATCCAAGGTACAGCAGCATGTTCATTGTATGGAAGGTAGACCAACTTACAACCGAATGAAGCCCGCGCTCCATAATCGAGCGTCTGGGGTCACATTTTGTAAAGAGAATATGGTAACTTCTAAAATATTATTTCAGTGGTACAGGGTGGCGCACGAAAAATCGGCCGCAAGTACTAGACTGCTCATTGTTGCCCACCAATCGTCATCTATTGTTTCGAAGTTGTCGTTTGCATTAGCTTATTTGTTATTTCTTCACTGCTAATTATTACATGTTTATATATTCTGCTCGTAGCGGTCAACAAATCGTGCGTAAATGGCGAGCAGTCTGTACTCGGGGCCGGTTTCTCGTGCGCCACCATATTATTTCACAGCGGATCAGCCACATAACGCTACAGTTGGCTAAACGAAAGGTTTTGCAGAATCCCGAAAATTACAAGTGTGTGAGAATACGGTTACGAATAAAAGCTCCATACTCCAGAGGGGAGGCAAGTGCCTCCTCTTGGTGCCTTCCATCTTCAGTCCCTATGCTACTAATTTTCAGTTTTTCATAAGAACGATATACCAAGCACAAATGAACGGTGAACGAGTAAAAATGAGCGATCACCAGAGAATTAGTTCCCAAGAATGAACGAGTTCTAGTTACCACCTGCCTCACCTTGCTGTGAGGGTGGATCCACCGAGTCGGGTACACTATAAGACGCCTCGGCAGCAGAGCCGGTGGACGAAACAAGTGACACTTGAGGTGTCCCATGCGACGCACTGGATTCTCGGCCACCGCTACATCCCGAGACAGTAGCCTGAAGGCGGCTTACCGTAGGCAAAATTACATTCAACTGTTCGCGAATTGCGGCCACCTCCCCCAGCGTCCGCATGCAACATGCTCACATCCTACTAATGTTAGCAAGACTGTGAAGAAGTAACCTACAAAAACTGACAGGTACCTACGAGGGTCGTCCACAAAGTAAGTTCCGTTTGTATCAGCGACAGCGCTACGATCGCAGTTCCGCGTATGCGCGGCAGTTACTTTGATTCAAGGAGAAGACATGTACGCCATTTTCAGATCGCTGCTGCCGACGTGTGCTTTGTAGTGCTTCTTTATAATGTCAGCCGTAATTGAAAATGCCGCCGCGCGGCGTAATTTCTTAATGGTCTCGCAGTAACTATGTGCATCGATTGTTTGCCCTCGTGGAAAGAAATCAATCAGCAAAATGCCTTTTCTGCTCCAAAAAACGGTGCACATGACTTTTCGCGGTGTCAAGATTTGCTTAGGCTTAACCTTCGTTGGGGGATGAAATGTGCCATTGATTGCCGTTCTGTTTCAGGGATGTCGTACGATACCCTAGTTTCATCCCCCGTGACTGTCCAAGAAAGAGAACCATCGCCTTCTTCATTGTAGCGTGTCAGAAACTGAAATGCACTGCCCATCCGTTGTTTTTTTGTGTTGTTCAGTAAGAATTTTGGGTACCCAACGTGAGCAAAGTTATCGAAAATTCAGTTTTTCAGTAACAATTTCATGAATTAGTGATCATGAGATTTGCGAAACTTCCGTAGCAAGGGCACTAAGTGCAAACTTACGGTTGTGCTTAATCACTTCAACTGTGTGAACCAGTTCATCAGTAACCACAGAGAGTGTCCACTTCGTTCTTATCGAGCACTTGATCACGTCCCTCATTGAACAGTCTGACCCATCATCTAACCATTGAATCACTCATAGCATTTTGTACGTAAACCTCGCAGATTTGCCGATGAATTTCCTTTGGTTTAACTTTCTTTGCATTTATAAAACGAATCACAGATCTGATTTCACACGCGGCGGCATTTTCAATTACGGCTGACATTATAAAGAAGCACTACAAAGCTCACGTCGGCAGCAGCGAACTGAAAATGGCGTACATGTCTTCTCCTTGAGACAGAGTAACTGCCACGCATGCTCGGAACTATGATCGTAGCACTGACGCGGATAGAAATAGAAACGGAACTTACTTTGTGGACGACCATCGTATATATGCAACATTTTACCTTCCTGACATGTCAGCAATTGACACCGATAATTTAATGAACTGTGTAACTGACTATTCAGAAGAAATGACAATTGAGCTACAGACTGCCTGAATATATAGTTACAAAACGCAAGATTAAACGTCTTAAATACAAAAATACGCACGAAATGTAAGCAATATATCCTTGTAAGGAAACACAGGAAATGCTAAATACATTACTGATCATTAAAATTCCTACACCAAGAAGAAATGCATATGATAAACGGGTATTCATTGGACAAATGTATTATACTAGAACTGACATGTGATTACATTTTCACGCAATTTGAGTGCATAGATCCTGAGAAATCAGAACCCAGAACAACCACCTCTGGCCGTAATAACTGCCTTGATACGCCTGGGCATTGAGTCAAACAGAGCTTGGATGGCATGTACGTGTACAGCTGCCCATGCCGCTTCAACACGATACCACAGTGCATCAAGAGCAGTGACTGGCGTATTGTGACGAGCCAGTTGCTCCGCCACCATTGACCAGACGTTTTCAATTGGTGAGAGATCTGGAGAATGTTCTGGTTGGTTGGTTGGTTGGCTTGGGGAAGGAGACCAGACAGCGTGGTCATCGGTCTCATCGGATTAGGGAAGGATGGGGAAGGAAGTCGGCCGTGCCCTTTCAGGAGAACCATCCCGGCATTTGCCTGGAGTGATTTAGGGAAATCACGGAAAACCTAAATCAGGACGGCCGGACGCGGGATTGAACCGTCGTCCTCCCGAATGCGAGTCCAGTGTCTAACCAAGAATGTTCTGGCCAGGGCAGCAGTCGAACATTTTCTGTATCCAGAAAGGCACGTACAGGACCTGCAACTTGCGGTTGTGCGTTATCCTGCTGAAATGTAGGGTTTCGCAGGGATCGATTGAAGGGTAGAGCCACGGGTCGTAACACATCTGAAATGTAACGTCCACTATTCAAAGTGCCGTCAATGCGAACAAGAGGTGACCGAGACGTGTAACCAATGGCACTCCATACTATCACGCCGGGTCATACGCCAGTATTGCGATGACGAATACACGCTTCGAATGTGCGTTCACCGCGATGTCGCCAATCACGGTGCGACCATCATGATGCTGTAAACAGAACCTGTATTCATCCAAAAAAATGACGTTTTGCCATTCCTGTACCCAGGTTCGTTGTTGAGTACACCATCGCAGGCGCTCCTGTCTGTGATGTAGCGTCAAGGGTAACCGCAACCATGGTCTCCAAGCTGATAGTCCATGCTGCTGCAAACGTCGTCGAACTGTTCGTGCAGTTGGCTGTTGTCTTGCAAACGTCCCCATCTGTTGACTCAGGGATCGAGACGTGGCTGCACGATCCGTTACAGCCATGCGGATAAGATGCCTGTCATCTCGACTGCTAGTGATACGGGTCCGTTGGGATCCAGCACGGCGTTGCGTATTACCCTCCTGAACCTAGCGATTCCACATTTGCTAACAGTTATTGGATCTCGACTAACGCGGGCAGCAATGTCGCGATACGATAAACCACAATCGCGATAGGCTACAATCCGACCTTTATCAAAGTCGGATACATGATGGTTCGCATTTCTCCTCGTTACACGAGGCATCACAACAACGTTTCACCAGGCAACGCCAGTCAACTGCTGTTTGTGTATGAGGAATTGGTTGGAAACTTTCCTCGTGTCAGCACGTTGTAGGTGTCGCCACCGGTGCCAACCTTGTCTGAATGCTCTGAAAAGCCAATCATTTGTTTATCACAGCATCTTCTTCCTGTCGGTTAAATTTTGCCTTTGTAGCACGTCATCGTCGTGGTGTAGCAATTTTAATGACCAGTAGTGTACGTAAGCTGCTGTTAAGGGTGAAAGATGGAGCTTCACTCACTGATGTCACTTTAGCTAAATGAAAGTTGAAGCATACCTAGAAACAACTATTACAGTACAGTGCAGTACAGAAGGTGACTGAAAGAAACACGCAGTGAGACAAACAGAAATGACACTTCCATTCAAAGACAATAATTACACTGAAGACACTGCAATTCAAAATGGTCGCCGCAACAAAAGGCTCGACATTGTTCTTAACGGGGTGTGTGATGGCCACGGACGGCAGTGTATGTTTTGCAATTTGCTCCCATGCTCGCCACAAGCTTGGAGAGATATTTGTTTGGCAGGGCGTTGCATTCCACTACGGGAGCGGCTGACAATTGTTCGATGGTCGCTGGTGCATGTAGACTTGCTGCAATACGTCTTCCCAATTATAAAATCTTCTTGGGGTGACAGCCGAGTCGGTGCGTCGTTCTCCGGCAACGTTTCAGCAAGTTTGTTATTTGCCATCTTCACGTGGAAGAAACTTGCTGAAACGTTACCGTAGAATGACGTACTGACTCGGCTGTCATCCCAAGAAGATCGAGATTGGCCACGAAAGCCTGCATTCTCATATAATGTCTCCCCAACATATCCACAAGCGCTGGATGGAATTTAAGTCGGGGGAACGAACACGCCAGTCCATTCACCGAAACCTCTCTCCTTCCAAACATCCTCTGTGGTGTCACCGCCAGACACCACACTTGCTAGGTGGTAGCCTTTAAATCGGCCGCGGTCCGTTAGTATACGTCGGACCCGCGTGTCGCCACTGTCAGTGATTGCAGACCGAGCGCCACCACACGGCAGGTCTAGAGAGACTTACTAGCACTCGCCTCAGTTGTACAGCCGACTTAGCCAGAGATGGATCACTGACAACTACGCTCTCATTTGCCGAGACAATAGTTAGCATAGCCTTCAGCTACGTCATTTGCTACGACCTAGCAAGGCGCCATAGCATTTGATATTGACATTATAACATGTACCGTCAAGAGCGATGTACACCAATTGTGGATTAAAGTTAAGTATTATATCAACTACGTACTTTATTTGCTACTATTAATTCCCTTAACTGTTCCAGACCTCACGCCAGTCAGCGTGTAATTAAACGCATGCATTTCGGCCTCCTCTAGCAACACAGTGTTGGCTCTTCTGCCAACACTACATCCTCCACCAACACAGCTAGATCCAGTCGCACATTGTCACCATAAATGTTGGCCAGGTGCGAGTAGGGCTCACTCTGAGGACTCTTCTGTTCTTTATTGTTATTTTAAAACCTTGTACAAAAGGTAGGCCGGGAGCGGCCTATCTACGCCGCACTTCGTCCACAGAAACCCATAGAACAGATAACATGTAGGCAGATATACAGAAAATATGAATATGAAAAAACAAGTGACAACACATAATGATAATTACGAAGACGTTCGAACAGAAGACACTGAATTGCATAAGCAAGTGCAACTGTACATGAAGGCAGAATGAGTACACTGTCGAACGGTGGAGGACACTGAAGAGACACAATTGCGCTGGAATGGAGAAACACTGCACAGAAAACATTGACGATGATCTTCAACGAACTGCACACGCTATTGCACGAAGAAAAGGGAGAGGGGGCTGCCACAGGGAATAGGGGAGGGTAGGAGGGAGGTGGGGAGGACGCCAGTGGGAGAGAGGAAGTGAGGCAGAGGGGAGAGGGTAGGGCTGACTGTGGAAGCCCAGGGGGGGGGGGGAGGAGACGGAGAGAATAAGTTAGGAGGGAGAGAAGGTAAAGAAGGAGTACTGGAGCAAAAACTCATGAGGAGGAAGGAGAGGATCAAATCTGGTAGGAGGGGTAGATGGAGGGGACGAGGGGGAGTTGGCGGAAGCCACCTTGGGCAAGGGTATGGGGGGTGGTAAGATGGAGAGCGGGTGGGATGCAGGAGTACAGGTGCGGCAACGGATTGGGGTGGGAAAGGACGGGAGAGACAAGCGGGTGAGTGGGTTCAAGTATACGGGAGGTGTAAAGGATCCATATCCGTTCAAGGAAGAGGAGGAGGTGTAGGATAGGAATTAAGTCGTAGAGGAGCCGTGTGGGGGATGGGAGACAAATGCGATAGGCGAGGTGGAGTACATGGCGTTCCAGGATTTGAAGGGACTTGTAGTAGGTAGAAGGGGCGGACATCCACGCGGTATGGGCATAACAGAGGATGCGGCGGATGAGGGGTTTATAAGTGTGGAGGACAGTGGAGGGGTCAAAACCCCTGAGCAGCCAGAGAGGTGTTTGGGGAGGCGGAGTCGGGAGTGTGCCTTGGCTTGGATTGTCCGGAGATGGGTGGTCCAGGAAAGGCGACAGTCAAGGGTGACGCCAAGGTATTTGAGGGTGGGGGTGAGGTTCATAGGACGGCCGTAGATAGTGATATAAAAATCAAGGAGACGGAAGGAAGGGGTGCTTTTGCCTACAATGGTTGCCTGAAGATTGACCTTGAGCAGCCACTGGTTGCACCAGGTCGTGAATCGGTCAAGATGGGATTGGAGAAAGTGCTGGGAGCGTTGCAGGGTGGGGGCGAGGGCAAGGAAGGCGGCGTCATCGGCGTACTAGAGAAGGTGTATGGGGGGGGGGGGTGAAGACGGCGGCATGTCCGCCTCTGAGGGCTCCGTACAAACTTAATTACGTATACTGACAGTTCATCAGTCCCAGGAGTCGAGAATCTCGACTATTTTTGCCTGTTATCGACACTGGTACTTGCGAGCTATCGGTCCCAGCCGTTCCAAAAATTTCGAGGATGTTTTAATTTTAAGACTGAAGTCGAAAAACAAACAACAAAAGAAATAGTTGTGTGTAATATAACTACAAATTAACAGTTTCCTTATTTTTTACTCTATTTGTACTTTGAAACCTTTCTTTTTCCAACTTTCATAATTCTAGGACAACTGGTAGTACCCTATAGGTTTTAATGAGTGAGTTTGCAAGTATAACCATATACAGGGTGATTCAAAAAGAATACCACAACTTTAGGAATTTAAAACTCTGGAACGACAAAAGGCAGAGCTAAGTACTATCTGTCGGCGAATTAAGGGAGCTATAAAGTTTCATTTAGTTGTACATTTGTTCGCTTGAGGCGCTGTTGACTAGGCGTCAGCGTCAGTTGATGCTAAGATGGCGACCGCTCAACAGTAAGCTTTTTGTGTTATTGAGTACGGCAGAAGTGAATCGACGACAGTTGTTCAGCGTGCATTTCGAACGAAGTATGGTGTTAAACCTCCTGATAGGTGGTGTGTTAAACGTTGGTATAAACAGTTTACAGAGAATGGGTGTTTGTGCAAAGGGAAAAGTTCTGGACGGCCGAGAACGAGTGATGAAAATGTAGCACGCATCCAGCAAGCATTTGTTCGCAGCCCAGGAAAATCGACTCGCAGAGCTAGCAGAGAGCTGCAAATTCCACAATCAACTGTATGGAGAGTCCTACGAAAAAGGTTAGTTATGAAACCTGAACGTCAACTACCCGAGGCGATGGATCGGCCGCCAGGCAGCCCGTGACAGAGCACTTCATCACTGGCCTCCAAGAAGCCCTGATCTTACCGCCTGCGATTTTTTCTTATAGGGGTATGTTAAGGATATGGTGTTTCGGCCACCTCTCCCAGCCACCATTGATGATTTGAAACGAGAAATAACAGCAGCTATCCAAACTGTTACGCCTGATATGCTACAGAGAGTGTGGAACGAGTTGGAGTATCGGGTTGATATTGCTCGAGTGTCTGGAGGGGGCCATATTGAACATCTCTGAACTTGTTTTTGAGTGAAAAAAAACCTTTTTAAATACTCTTTGTAATGATGTATAACAGAAGGTTATATTATGTTTCTTTCATTAAATACACATTTTTAAAGTTCTGGTATTCTTTTTGAATCACCCTGTATATTTTAAATTTAAACGGACACAAAGTCTCCAAATTGTCGATCTATTACAGAAGCTCGAACTTTAGCGCGGACTTCAATGCGAGATGCTTCTAATAGTTACGACAAAGAAACCTGACAGAAAATCCAAAGAGATTATGGTCGTATGTTAAGTATGCTAGCGGCAAGACACACTCTATGCCTTCTCTGCGCGACAGCAATGGAAATACTATAGGCGAGGTACTGAACGCAGCCTTCCGAAATTCCTTCACCAAAGAAAACCAAGTAAATATTCCAGAATTCTAATCGAAAACAGCTACCATCATAAGTTAGGTAGAAATAGATATCCTCAGAGTAGTGAATCAACTTAAATCACAACAAAAGCAAGTCTTCCGGTCCAGACCGTATACCAGGCAGGTTTCTTTTAGAGTATGCTGATACAGTAGCTCCATACTTAACAATCATATACAACCGTTCGTTCGATGAAAGATCCGTACCCGAAGACTGGAAAGTTGAACAGGTCACACCAAATATTCAAGAAAGGTAGGAGGAGTAATCCACTATGTTACAGGCCCATATCATTACTGTCGATATGCAGCAGGATTTTGAAACATAAATTGTTTCGAATATTATGAATTACCTCGAAGAAAACCGTCTGTTAACACGCAGTCAACACGGATTTAGAAAACATCTTTCTTGTGAAAAACAACTAGCTCATTAGTCGCATGAAGTGTTGTGGATTCCAGATTGATTCCGTATTTCTGGATTTCCGGAAGGCTTTTGACACAGTACCACACAAGCCACTTGTAGTGAAATTGTATGGTTATGGAATTTCGTCTCAGTTATGTGACTGGATTCGTGATTTCCTATGAGAGAGGTCACAGTCCGTAGTAATTCGCGGACAGTCATCCAGTAGAACAGGAGTGATTTCTGGCGCTCCCCAAGGGAGTGTTATAGGTCCTTTGCTTCTCCTTATCTATATTAGCCATTTAGGAGACAATCTGAGCAGCCATTTTATGTTGTTTGCAGGTGATGCTGTCGTTTGTCGATTAGTAAAGTCATCAGAAGATCAACACAAATTGCAAACGGATTTAACAAAGATATCTGAATGGTGAAAATATTGGAAATTGACCCTAAATAACGAAAAGTGTGAGGTCATCCACATGAGTGCTAAAGGGAAGCCGTTAAACTTCGGTTACGCGATAAATCAGTCATATCTTAATGCCGTAAATTCAGCTAAATACCTTGGAATTACCAGTATAAACAACTTAAATTGGAACGAAAACATAAAAATGCTGTGGGGAAGGCTAACCAAAGACGCGTTTTATTGGCAGGACACTTAGAAAATATAACAGTTCTACTAAAGAGACTGCCTACACTACGCTTGTCCGTCCTCTTTTAGAATAGTGCTCCGCGGTGAGGGATCCTTACCAGATAGAACTGAGGGAGTACATCGAGAAAGTTCAAAGAATGGCAGCACATTTTGTATTATCGCGAAATAGGGTAGATTGTGTCACTGAAATTATATAGGATTTCCCGTGAACATCATTAAAACAAAGGCGTTTTTTGTTGCCGTAGAATCTTCTCACGAAATTTCAATCACGAACTTTCTCCACCGAAAGTGAAAATATTTTGTTGACGCCGACCTTCATAGAGAGAAAGGATCATCATAATAAAATAAGGGAAATCAGATATAGGTGTTCAACTATATATGTAGATAGTAACTGTTCTCGAAAGAACAGCTACCACTGATGACCATGCAGCTTCTCTAGAATAAATGATAATTAACTGAAACCCTCAGCTGCCGACAGGTGTTGTTGATACACCTCGATGGGGACAGCTGAAATTGTGTGATGTGTGCCCCGACCAGGACTCGAAACCGGGGTCTCCTGCTTACATGGCGAACACTCTATCCATTTTTTTTAAAATCTCAATCTATTCTATATTGTTCGTTGGCTTTGTTCGTGACGGACGTCCAACGACCGTCATTCAGGTTGTTCGTTGATCCGTTCACTCAGTTTTTTTTATTACAGAGGGTAGCTAAACCCTCTGACAGAACACGCTGAGCTACCGTGCCGGCTCCATCTGAGCCACCGAGGACACAGATGAATAGCGCGACTGCAGGGTCTTATCCCTTGCACGCTTCCCGCGAGACCCACATTTCCAACTGTCCACAATCTACATACGTAATGTCCCTAATAGATGGATAGAGCGTCTTCTGTCCCCACCTGTCCGCAGCTGAGGGTTTCAATTAATTATCGTTTAATATAGGTGTTCGTTTTTCCCGCGCCCTGTACGACATTGGGGTAATAGACACCTGTTATGAAGGTGGTTCGATGAACTCTCTGCCAGGCACTTAAATGAGATTTGCAAAAAAAATGGCTCTGAGCATGTAAGGTGTCAGGCAAATCCAACACCTTCCATGAAAACCCTGACATGATAAGCAAATCCAGTAGTATGTCACATAGCTCCGAATAAAGCGTGACATTAAATTAACCAAAGTAATACGAGTAACGAGTGAGCAAATGGAATAACAGACTAACACAAGAATGCCTAAATGCATGTCATACCTTCCCACCGTGAAACAGACGCAGTTCCGAGGGGAGAAACGAGAACAGAAGGCGAGAGCAGAACCGTGTTAAGCGAGAAGGCCCTACGATAAGGGACGGACGGACACCCACGTCGCCAGCTAACTGCTAGGACCACACCACCCGCAAGTTTTTTAGCGTGAGACTTTTTCGCGTCTCTGTTACGTCAAGACCACCCCCCAGCCCATGTTAAAAGCTAGAGCCCTTCAGAAGAACAGTATAGATCTCACGATAACACAAAAAGGGCCACACCAGCTGCAAGTTTTAGCGTGAGGCCTTTTTCGCGTCTATGTTACGTTAGGACCACCCCCCAGCCCATGTTAAAAGATAGAGCCCTCCAGAAGAACAGTATAGATCTTACGATAACGCTAAAAGGACCACACCAGCTGCAAGTTTTAGCGTGAGACTTTTTCGCGTCTCTGTTACGTTGCAAACTTTAAAAACATTGCCCCACCACGAAAAGCATAACGTTTGTCATTGGATAGACAGAATTTTTGTAGGGAGAGCTTAAGGTTAACATTGAGACCCTGATTGGTCAGATGAAAACACAGCCAGATAGTTTTTTTTAAACCAACTTCGGTAAATTGTAGTAAGGAGAAGTTAGGAGAGAGTTGCTTCGGAGACGGGGAGGTGAGCGGACCTGTGCTGCCTGCCGCCCCCTGACGAACACCGACAAGGTAATGAACGCACGCGATGCCGCATTTTTGAGCGCATAAGGCTTCACTCAGAACTGCAGAAGTCTCATCTGTTACATCCCCTTTTTGCGTAATACTAGTGTCGATCGTCAATTAAAGCTCATGGTGTTCACATTTGCCACTTGAAGTAAAAATCTGAAACTCGATGATTTTTCTGTTATATAGTTATTGAGAAGCCACATCAGCCACTGTAATTTACGACAAGTTAGATAAGTAATTAAAGATAATTGAGGGTCACTGTAGACCATTTTGATAGTTTTCTCTCTTGTGAAACTTAATTTAAACCTAGATTATAGATGTGATATGGCATAGGTCATCCTTCGATCCATTGTAGAACTTGGAAACCCATTCAGGGAATATTCGTTCACATTTTTGTTGAACGCAGTTGGTTTTTACCATCCTGTATTAAAACATTTCCTTTTATCAATAGTGCAATTTATAAACGATGTTTTGTGAGTAGAATAAAATTTCCAATGGTGAACTTAACTGCTTTTTCGTCGTTATTTTACCAGCTAACTAAAAATAGGAAAGCCTTGAACCCCTTCCACTAAATTTAGTAAGTATTAAGATTCTTTTACAGGGAGTGCAGTGGAGCTGACGCTGAAATCATTAAGTATTTGGTTATATCATCGCTAGTCTCACCGAACTCTTCTGAATTCTACATGTCATGTGTGGTCTGGCGTCTCCTTACCAGCAACAGGTCCCAGTTTCAAACTAGTCAATTCCCTAAAAAAACACGCTCAGAGCGTCGTTGCGCGAAAGTGGTAGGGAGACACGATATAGAACAAACAGATACCACGCAGAATGTTTAGAAGCACTATGGGACTTAACTTCTGAGGTCATCAGTCCCCTAGAACTTAGAACTACTTAAACCTAAGTAACCTAAGGCCATCACACACGTCCATGCCCGAGGCAGGATTCGAACCTGCGACCGTAGCGGTCGCGCGGCTCCAGACTGTAGCGCCTAGAACCGCTCGGTCACTCCGGCCGGCGAGATTTGCAGAGTATCCATGTAGATGTAGATAGGTTCCGTTTTTAGAGACTGCGGTACGGAACCCTATAATGGAGTCAGGGTAGAATGCACCTCTCAAAAGACGTACATGGGAATGAAGTACAAAGTTACAATAACGTTAACGGTGAATGTACCGTGTTCATATGTTTGGAGGTCAGTACGCCCATGGAACATAATGTCTGTCCACGCCCTAACACCTGGACCACCAAAACGATCATGCTCGACAATGTTGGACGTACTCTCATATGGCGAGATGTGGAAACACGTAATGCAGCCAGGAACGTTGTCGAACATAATGTTTTTGGTGGTCCAGGTATTGCAGTGTGCGGATGCACGATGTTGCATGGACATTCTGATTCCCAAACCTTTGAACAGGGCACACTCACTGGCCAAGGTTATTGTGTCACTGTACGGCTTCCCCATGTGCGTCCTTTCAGGGGTGCATTCGGCACTGACTTCTTTTTTATAGATGACAAAGTGCGACTGCTGGAACTGTGCAGGTAGAGAAGGTCTTAGAGAGAGGGGATATTTGGCGACTGGAGTGGCCTGCCCGTTCTTCCAACTTAAATCCTATCATCAATTTGACCTATATCTCTAACGTCGATCAGTTGTAGGATTTTGGAACACGTATTATGTTCGAGTATAATGACTTTTCTCGAGACTAGAAATCTACTCTGTAGGAATCAGCATGGGTTTCGAAAAAGACGATCGTGTGAAACCCAGCTCGCGCTATTCGTCCACGGGACTCAGAGGGCCATAGACACGGGTTCCCAGGTAGATGCCGTGTTTCTTGACTTCCGCAAGGCGTTCGATACAGTCCCACACAGTCGTTTAATGAACAAAGTAAGAGCGTATGGACTATCAGGCCAATTGTGTGATTGAAGAGTTCCTAGATAACAGAACGCAGCATGCCATTCTCAATGGAGAGAAGTCTTCCGAAGTAAGAGTGATTTCAGGTGTGCCGCAGGGGAGTGTCGTAGGACCGTTGCTATTCACAATATACATAAATTACCTTGTGGATAACATCGGAAGTTCACTGAGGATTTTTGTGGATGATGCTGTAGTATATCGAGATGTTGTAACAATGAAAAATTGTACTGAAATGCAGGAGGATTTGCAACGAATTGACGCATGGTGCAGGGAATGGCAATTGAATCTCAATGTAGACAAGTGTAATGTGCTGCGAATACATAGAAAGAAAGATCCTTTATCATTTACCTACAACATAGCAGGTCAGCAACTGGAAGCAGTTAATTCCATAAATTATCTGGGAGGATGCATTAGGAATGATTTGAAATGGCATGATCATATAAAGATGACCGTCGGTAAAGCAGATGCCAGACTGAGATTCATTGGAAGAATCCTAAGGATATGCAATCCGAAAACAAAGGAAGTAGGCTATAGTACACTTGTTCGCCCACTGCTTGAATATTGCTCAGCAGTGTGGGATCCGTACGAGACAGGGTTGATAGAAGAGATAGAGAAGATCCAACGGAGAGCAGCGCGCATCGTTACAGGATCATTTAGTAATCGCGAAAGCGTTACGGAGATGATAGATAAACTCCAGTGCAAGACTCTGCAGGAGAGACGCTCAATAGCTCGGTACGGGCTTTTATTGAAGTTTCGAGAACATACCTTCACCGAGGAGTCAAGCAGTATATTGCTCCCTCCTACGTATGTCTCGCGAAGAGACCATAACGATAAAATCAGAGAGATTAGAGCCCACACAGAGGAATACCGACAATCTTTCTTTCCACGAACAATACGAGACTGGAATAGAAGGGAGAACCGATAGAGGTACTCAAAATACCCTCCGGCACACACCGTCAGGTGGGTTGCTGACTATGGATGTAGATGAAGATACATTGGGTTGGGGAGACGTCCTGCAGCACCTCGACTTGCAGCAACGACCATCGAATAGTTGTCAACCGTGTTGATGAAGGAATGGAACGCCCTATCGCAAAAAGTCTTTACCAACTTTGCTGTAAGCATGGGGCACGTTGCAGAGTATGAACTGCCATCCGTGCTGATCACAAACATAATTAAGAACCATGTCCCGCGCTTTGTCCAGGGGACCATCTTGAATTGTGGGGGCTTTAGTGCATTACTGTCTTTGAATAAGAGTGCCAGTTTTATTCGTCTCATTGCGTATTTCTTTCAATTACCTCCTGCTTATTACTGTAGCAGTTCTTTATATAAGATCCTAGTTTCACCTAGCTGTGTTACTTGGCAGTGACACGTCACACGAAAGCTGCTTTCCGTCTTAATTTTTGCACACCATTGTACAAGGACCATAGAACCGTTTGAATAATTTTCTAAATAAATCTGACGAAATCGCAGAATCACAATGAGTAACGCACAAGATGTGCCGTACGTTCAATGCTCAAGACGTCCGCCCCAGGTAGCTGAGTGGTCAGCGCGACAGAATGTCAGTCCTAAGGGCCCGAGTTTGATTCCCGGCTGGGTCGGAGAATTTCTCCCCTCAGGGACTGGGTGTTGTGTTGTCCTAATCATCATCATTTCGTCCCCATCGACGCGCAAGTCCCTGAAGTGGCGTCAAATCGAAAGACTTGCACCTAGCGAACGGTATACCCGATGGGAGGCCCTAGTCACACGACATTTACATTTAACGCTCAAGACAACACCAACGTGATGTCAATAAAGACTGTGACGAGCAGGAGCCTTCTCTAGAGTCGGTTTTCGTGCTACCGAAGGCTTCAGTGCCTTGGTAATTATACACTGAAGCGCCAAAGAAACTGCTATAGGCATGCGTATTCAAATACAGGGATGTCTAAACCGGCAGAAGGCGCTGCGATCGACAACGCCTATATAAGACAGGAGTCTGTAGCAGTTGTTAGATCGGTTGCTGCTGCTTCAATACAAGGTTATCAATATTTAAGTCAGTTTAAACTTCATAGCCGAAGGCCTACTCGTATACCCTTGATGACTACACAACACAAAGCCTTACGTCTCCGCTGGGCCCGTCAACACCGACGTTGGACGATGACTGGACACATGTTGTTTGCTCTGACGAGTCTCGTTTCAAAATTGTATCGAGCGGATGGACGTGTACGGGTATGGAGACAACCTCATGTATACAAGGACCCTGCATGTCAGCAGCGGACTGTTCAAGCTGTTGGAGGCCCTGTAATGGTTTGGGGCGTGTGCAGTTTGAGTGATATGAGACCCATGATACGTCTAGATACGATTCTAACAGGTGACACGTACGTAAGCATCCTGTCTGATCACCTGCTTCCTTTCATGTCTATTGTGCATTCCGACGGACTTGGGCAATTCCAGCAGGACAGTATAAACTCCACACGTCCAGAATTACTATAGAGTGGCTCGAGGAACACTCTTGTGAGTTTAAACACTTCCGTTGGCCACCAAACTCCCCAGACATGAACAGTATTGAGCATATCTGCGATGCCTTGCAACGTGCTCTGCAGAAGAGATCTCCACCCCCTCGTACTCTTACGGATTTATGGACGGTCCTCCAGGATTCATGGTGTCAATTCCTTCCAGCACTACTTCAAACATTAGTCGAGTCCATGTCACGTCGTGTTTCGGCATTTCTGCGTGCTCGCGGGGGCCCTACACGATATTGGGCAGGTGTACCAGTTTGTTTGGCTCTTCAGTGTACGTTGTTGATCCAAAATATTCCAATAACTACGTAAGAACCGTGACCTCCCCTCCGGTCACAAAAGAAAAATTTTAGATTGAGATAAACAGTTTTATAAGTTCAATCACGTCCGGTTTCGGCAGTTATAAACCCATCTTCAGGTGAACAAGAACATTATTCGCGTGGCCACCGCTCACTAGACACCAAACTGCGCCAGGTGACAGCTGCACATGAGGCCGAGATAACCGTATCTCGGCTTCACGTGCATCCGTCACCACCCGCAGTCTAGTTTCTAGGGTGTGGTGGCCACGCGAATCATGTTCTTGTTCAGCTGAAGATGGGTTTATAACTGCTCGAAACCGATCGTGATTGAACCAAAAAAACTAGTTCCAACTGGAGCGGTTTACTGCCTGAATCCACGATGCTCAGTTGCGGACGTTGTGTCAACCAAATTTTATGAAAAATTTTAGATAGACCAAGACGAACAAAATTCTTACCTGACTGCAAGAGCTGCGTCGTGCGTTGGAGTCCAGCCGTGTCTGGGCCAAGTGCAGCGTCATGCAGCGTATTTATTGTGGAGAAATGCGCCGTCATCTCAGCACAGATAGGAGGCTCCGCTCCCAGACGACACCTGTCCCTGCTCGCGCCCGTTACGATAAAGCCCGCCGCTTCCGATAGCCGCAGGACCTCGTATGCGGGATCCACGATCTGCGACGCTTCTTACTACTTACCAATACTGTCTTCTTGTTTTCTGAGACCTTTCTTCAACAGTTTATAAGCAATATGGGAGTCATGCCGACTTTTGCGACTGTGTAACTCTTACGAGAATCGTTCAATACATAATGCTCCACAATTTTTTTTCTCAGATCATGTGTATTTTTAAGAGTTAGAATTTGAGATCATACGAGTCAACATTTCTCTTACAAGTACTATTTTTCTACGTAGTCCCCATCATACATTGAGGTGACAACTGCACACATCATTAGAAATTATTTACATCAAGGGTTATGGAAATCAGCAGTGCTGCTTTTGATAATACATCCATAGACACATCAAGAATCAAAAACCATTGCGTAAATAGGTACCGTTAAACCACAAGATTAATGAATTAAAAAGGAACTGACGGGTTATAAATGGATTACAAATTGTTCACTAAGGTGACAAAATCCATGGGATGGCGATATGGAAGTATACAGATGGCGACAATGTTGCGTACACAATCTATAAAAGGGCAATGCATTGGTGAAGCTGTTCAAATGGTTCAAATGGCTCTGAGGACTATGGGACTTAACATCTGAAGTCATCAGTCCCCTAGAACTTAGAACTACTTAAACCTAACTAACCTAAGGACATCACACACATCCATGCCCGAGGCATGATTCGAACCTGCAACCGTAGCGATCCCGCGGTTCTAGACTGTCGCGCCTAGAACCACTCGGCCACACCGGCCGGCGGTGAAGCTGTCATTTGTATGAGGTGATTCATGTGAAAAGGCTTCCGACATGATTATGGCCGCACGACAGGGATAAACAGACTCTGAACGCAGAACGACAGTTGGAGCTAACAGCACCGGACATTTCATGTCGGAAATCGTTAGCGAACTCAATATTCCGAGATCCACGATGTCAAGAGTGTGCCGCGAATACCACATTTCGGCAGTGGCCGGCGGCCTTCACTCAACGACCGAGAGCAACGGCGTTTGCGTAAACTGTCAGTGCTAATAGACAAGCAACACTGCATGGAATAACCGCAGACATCAATGCGGGCCGTATGGCAGCAGCCTGTGGCAGCAGATGACAGACGCGTGTGCCTTTACTAGCAGCACGACATCGCCTGCAGCGCCTCTCCATATTGGCTGAATCCTAGACCACTGGAAAACCGTGGCCTGGTCAGATGAGTCCCGATTTCAGTTGGTGAGGGCTGGTGGTAGGGTTTGAGTGTGGCACAGACCCCATGAAGCCATGGACCCAAGTTGTCAACAGCGCACTGTGCAAGCTGATGGTGGTTCCATAATGGTGTGGGCTGTATTTACCTGGAATGGTCTGGGCCGTCTGGTGTTCCTGTGGAACACCTATCAGACAGGTGACATGACAGAAAAGTACCAAGCTGAACCACTGGGAGCCACTGTTGGGACACTGAGGTGTGGCGAAGAATGCTGGTGGGCCTGGAAAACGAGGACACATGTAGTAATCCTCAGCAAGACAACACGTCATTGACTCAGATGGACAGATCCAGGCTTGCAAGCCGATATTCCATTCAGTTACAATGTAGGAAAATCTACGACTTCTATGTGGAGCCGGCCGGTGTGGCCGAGCGGTTCTAAGCGCTTCAGCCTGGAACCGCGTGACCGCTACAGTCGCAGGTTCGAATCCTGCCTCGGGCATGGATGTGTGCGATGTTCTTAGGTTAGTTAGGTTTAAGTAGTTCTAAGTTCTAGGGGACTAATGACCTCAGAAGTTAAGTCCAATAGTGCTCAGAGCCATTTGAACCATTTCTATGTGGAAAATCAGTTTCAGCACCAGCAGCCATATTGGAAAAGTTGAAGATTGAAGTGGAAGACTTTCCTGATATGAATGAAACAACCTTTGACGTGCTATTTGGAAATTCGGCTTCAGATACAAAGAGGTCAACTAGGAACTTGGACTGATGGATAATAACCAAGTAGCAGGAAAAAGGGACGATTTCTTGTGGGAAATAAGAGACTTGCGAAAGCAATGGATGGACTAAGTCTTTATGTTGATGACAGCTGGTGTGGTGTAAATCATTCCAGAAAGTTTGGATGGCAGGGGCAAAAAGTGCTTCATACATCAGAAAACGTATACGATTATCACAAAGGAAGTGTTCAAGAGTCTACTCATTCTTGCGGCATCGTATTGTGCTGTGAGAATGACGAAGTGAAGCAATAACTTCCGGGGTGTGGCATATTATTTGCAATCGGCTCTCTGCCCATTTGTTTTCTGGCTGCTACATGGCGTGCTGGTCTGGCCTGATTTGGCTCTCGCTGAAAACTTTGAGGAAATTTTGCATTTAGCCATGGTATCTTTCTGCGGCACAGCAGGTGGTTAAGGCCTTAGGGACTGTGAAACAAGTTAACAAAGCTACCAGTGCAGTGTGTGGAACATTGTTTATGACATGTTACAGCATAAATGATCGTGGTAACGACGTACTTACCCCTCACCCCGTCTCCCCACCGCAATGATATTTCCACGTTTGGATTTCAAAGAGCATATGATATGAGGTACACTTGCTGGTACATTAGATCTTCCAGCATAAGAAGTCACCAGAAGTCACCCTCTTCCTGCCTACGGCCTCGTCAAAGGAAGCGGAGGAGTAGACAGAGGTTCAGGGCACTCTCTTGTCATTAAGGTGGGAAAAATCAGCAATGAACAACGGCATGAGGGTGCAGAAGGCAGTGGAAATCACTGCTCTAAAGACACTTATTGTGTGTCTACAGGACATGTGGTCTGAAATTGAAAAAGTGGCATGATGATGCTCTCCATCGGCAAAAGATTCCAGAACAAACTCCATTCGGGATTTCCAGGTGGGGCTGCCAAGGGGGAGATAAACATGAGAAAAATATTGAGTAACCAACGAAAGGATAACGCTCTACGTGGCGGGGCGTGGAATGCCAGAAGTTTGAACGTGGTACGGAAGCTACAAAATCTGAAAACGGAAATGCAAAGGCTCAGTCTAGATACAGTGGGTGTCAGTGAAGTGGAAGGAAAGAAGGATTTCTGGTCAGATGAGTACGGGGTAATGTCAATAACAGCAGAAAATGGTATAACGGTAGTAGGATTCGTTATGAATAGGTAGGTATGTCAGAGAGTGTGTTACTGTGAACAGTTCAGTTATTGAGTTGTTGTCATGAGAATCGACAACAAATCAACAACCACAACGATAGTTCAGGTACACATGCCGATGTCGTGAGCTGAAGATGAAGAGATAGAGAAAGTATATGTGGATTTGAAGAGGTAATGCAGTATGTAAAGAGAGATGAAAATTTAATAGTCATAGGGGACTGGAATGCGGTTGTAAGAGAAGGAGTAGAAGAAATGAGTACGGCAGAATGTGGTATTGGTACTAGTAATGAGAGAGGAGAAAGGCTGAGTTCTGTAATAAATTTCAGCTAGTAATAGCGAATACTGTGTTCAATCACAACAGGAGGACTTGTATTTGGGAAAGGCCGAGAGATACTGGAAGATTTCAGTTAGATTACATAATGGACAAACATGGTTCCGAAATAAGATGCTATATTGTAAGGCGTACCGAGCAGCAGATATTTCTATGATACGCATATAAAATATCAGTCCATTTTTAAAACTTCGATGTTTTGAGGCAAAAATGTATTTCAATGATCGTCTTCATGTCAGTTACTTTCGGATAACTTTCTTTTCCTCGCAATAGAAATAGAAATTATGTTTGTGGTAAGTACTTACTGGACGAACTTCACAATATCTGCACTGCAATTTTACATTGTTTTTTACACTTAGCAAACTACTGCACTGAATAGAAGTTCGCCTTCCCTCTCCTCAATTCAGTAGCCGGCTCATTGTTTATCGCACCTGTGAACCGTATGATATTGGATTGATGCTGCTTAAATCAAAGGCTGCTATGCTTAGAACAGCTTTCTTCATTATTGTGAAGTTGTGATTCTTTGCTGGTGTCACCTACACTGCAACAGCGTCTCCAGTAAAACTCTCAACTGCGTATATGTATGCTGACAAGCCCGGAAGGCACACCGACAGAGCTTTAGTTTGCTTTGTTGTGCTTTTTAATTCAGTCAAGTAATACATTTTCATGGGATATTAAAGTCTATTTCTTAGTTCAAGGCAAATAATTTTTCTTTAATAAACATGGTTCAAATGGCTCTGAGCACAATGGGACTTAACATCTGTGGTCATCAGTCCCCTAGAACTTAGAACTACTTAAACCTAACTAACCTAAGGACATCACACAAATCCATGCCCGAGGCAGGATTCTAACCTGCGACCGTAGCGGTCACGCGGTTCCAGACTGAAGCGCCTAGAACCGCACGGCCACACCGGCCGGCCTAATAAACATGGATTTTAATTCTTTTCTATAGTCAAGAAAATAACTAGAGAAAAGGCCATACTTTCGGACGCCAGATAAATCACTGTTTTGCCAGCTAAACTGTATTAAAAATAAGCCAGAGTGAGTTCTAAAAAAGCTAATTTGGCAAAACTGGCCAAACGCATATTAGTTCCATTCCCAGCTCGCATAACTCTGTGAACCAACAATCCCCTAGTAAAGTAGCAGCACAAACTCGATTGTTGAACAGGATGGAGTTGTGTAGGCAGCATCTGTGCTAACCGGGTGTACTGTTTCCACATTACCGTAACGATATTAGTGACAGACAGCTGTTCGATAATACTCGTTTACTTATGACGCTACTGTGACGAAGTTTCACAGACAAAAAAAAATCGGGTTTACAGTCGCAGAGAAAAGCTTTTTCTCTGAAGTATAAAATAGTCACACGAGGCGAAAGAGAACTCACGTACTTCTCCCGGTTAGTTCTTAAACCGTCTTTCTTTGTTTGTTGTTTCCGATCAGTTCTTACAGCCCGTCTTTTCTTGAGCCTTTGGTGGGGGCCTTTCTCGCCTTATCCTCGTACGGCCTTGTCTATAACAATACGCGAAACAAGGCCTCTTTTGGCCTCAAGTTACTCCAACAGTTCATGTGAAATGGGTATTCTTTAACTTTTGTAGTCTCTTATGAGCATTCGTGGAATCCTCTTGAGCACATCTTCGAATGCCCCAGAATCTCAGTCATAATGTGCAATTCAAATGCTCACCTATAGCTGTGGAGCCAACTGACGAGTAGTGGTGTCCGGGTCTACACGAATAATGGCATCTACATCTACATCAAAGTCTATACTCTGAAAACCACCGTGAGGTGGCAGAGAGTACGTCCTATTGTACCAGTTATTAGGGTTTCTTCCCGATCCATTCACGTATGGAGCGCGGGAAGAACGATTGTTCAAAAATGGTTCAAATGGATCTAAGCACTATGGGACTTAACATCTGCGGTCATCAGTCCCCTAGACTTAGAACTACTTAAACCTAACTACTTAAACCTAACTAACCTAAGGACATCACACACACCAATGCACGAGGCAGGATTCGAACCTGCGATGGTAGCAGCAGCGCGGTTCCGGACTGAAGCGCCTAGAACCGCTCGGCCACAGCGGCCGGCGCGAACGATTGTTCGAATGCCTCTGTACTTTCTATAATTATTCTAATCTCATCCTCGCGATCCCTATGTAAGCGATACGTACGGATTGTAGTGTATTCCTGAGTCATCATCATGCGATTTTACATTTCTAGAAGTGTCTGCGACAGGACATCCCGAAAGTGGCCGATCGTGGAGCTCAGTTTCTGCATTACCTGAAGCATCATCCAACAGTGCTGCTAGCAGTTGCAACATTACCATGTACTGAACACGTACGTTTGTGGGTGTTCACCACTGATTTTTTTTTCCACAACCAACAATTCATTTACAACATGTTGTCACAGCAATCGAATCGAAGTAGCATGGCATCAAGGAAAGGAGAGAAACTTTATCAAGAGTAGTATTTAAGACAGGAAATCAAAAAGTGGGCCAGCGCTCTGTATGAAGCCAGACTTGTTGACGGGAAGCAGCTGTGTTGTAATAATTGGACGAGGACAACAGCCAGAATGTTCGACAACCTTCTGATATGTGCTGTGTATATTTCAATCACTGAGAAAACCTTCGGAAGAGTTAGAGGGAAGCAAAGCTGCGAGAAAAACTCATCAGAAAAGTCCCTTAAGAATAGCATGTAAGCAACTAGCATACAGGGCCAAGTCAGTCGGTACCATGGATTAGGAGGAGTCGATACCGCGAACGAAGCAGTGGATGGTGGAGAGAAAGCAGTAATCAACAGGAAGCAGCTATAAGAAATACAATAACTGAGTCGTTGGGAGCAGTCACTGTTGAGTAACAATTTGATGCTGATGAAATAGAAACTGAGCAGTCTCAACACATTTGAGGAAGACCAACTGAGTTTCCGATAAGTATCCAGCAACAGTTACTACCATGATTTTTCTGCCTGTTAGAGAAGAATAAGCTTTCTAGAGTTTGTCTTTAACCGTAATGACGAGTATCAGAATATGCAGGAAAACAATCGCTGGTTCAAACTTGTCTCGCACTGTGGTTAAAGTATTTAAGTGTGTATTTTTGGAGCACACTTCTGTGATAGCAAACAGTAGAAATAAGAAACTGGGAGTTGCTGGAAATGACTGCCATGTAGAGTGGCAGGGTTTAATTATTGATTTGCAAAGACATAAAGCCACTGTAAGACACCTCTTCAAATAAGGGTGAACTACTGGGAGCTAAATTGTTCGTAAATTGATTCTGTAAGAATTTACACACTTATTCACTTCGTACCAAGTGTGCTATTTCTTCTCACCATTCCAAAATCATTTTTGCTAAGCATACTAGGATACTTTCTCCCTCTCACTGTGTTAAAGGTAATTTAACAGACTTCAGCCCACATTGTCAGCAACGTCCTGATTGCGTCACACACGCCACACCTTCTTCCAAAGCTGATGAACGGACCTGTGCCATTACTTATAACGAGTGTCTTGCTTGGACGCCATTTTGACGGTTCACAACGGCTGTGCCATCTACCGGAATTGTTTGAAACTTCACGCACATGCAAAAGAAACATCAAATTTGAAGCACCTAAAAGGACATTTTCCTGTGGATGATCTTCAAATATTATGGAACAATCGAGCAATAGGAATACCACGATTTCTCATCCGTCGAGTGGTGTTCCCAAGCAAGAGACACGTGATCTATTTTAAAATGTTCCCGTGATGCTCTGTGGTGAATCCAGTTCCTCTCCAAACATCGCATAAGTTACACCACAGAAGAAACTGTTTTCATAGTTTGATAAAATTTCTGGAGGTAAGTTTTAAAAAGTATGCAGTAGTTATTGAAAGTGTACACTAACGATTAAAACTGTGGAGTTTATTAAGTAAAAGAGTTGTAGATCGTCATGTATTGCTTCATTTTTATCTATAGATGTAGTTGGTTCTTTTATACTGTGGTGGCAAGTTCAAGATGGCCTGTTTGGCAATACCGAATATGGAGTTTTCCATAAAAACCATTTTGACTGTGCAGCTGCTGAGAACGAAGATTATTAAATTTGTGATTTATGCAAATATATGAACTCAAAACGAGTCATCTCTACTACATATACCGATAATTGTTTCAGAATTCTGTGTTGAAGTTAATAAACTTAACAGAATTGTTATCGAATCAAACTGTTTTTTCTATTACTTATAAGTAATTCTTTTAAGTGTTTAAATTAAGAACAATATCAGAGTTGTATTTTGTGTACATAAAATAATAATTTTACCAAATTTGGACGACTATCTCCATGTTTATACCTCTATTTCATATTTCCTGACTTCAAGTGGAACAGTTTTAAAATTATTTTTCGATGATAAGGTTTTTTAAATTTTGTCAAGAGAAATACAAATACTTCTTGCTAAACAGGTGAAGTTTATGATAAAGTATATTTGATAGCTAAGTATTAGTTCAGTCTGGAGATATAACTACAAATGTAAATGATGGTCCATTACACTCGAACTTTATGTATTAACGGCAGCAAAAAAGTGGTGTGTTACTTATTAAACTGTCCTCATATTTGAACCAAACTCGTTTCGCTTTATTCATAGCAATATCAGTCATCACAACAACAAATTTGGCTTTTCTTCGACTTTGTTTAATGGGATCATAAGCAGTTCTCATGTTTATAATTACTTTTTTATTACTTACGATTCTTGGTCCTACACTGTATCCCAACAGCTGTGTATAGGGGGATGAATGTAAACAACGGGTGAGTCAAAAAGTTGGAACAGCTCCCATATTACCTGTTACTCTCAAACGCTGCCATAGGATGTTTCACATTTCTGCATCTGCATCTGCATCTCGTAGGTATACCTTCCTGGAATCTTGAACACAGAATTCATTTTTACTGCAGGCTTCTCACTAATTTCTAGGAATTGTCTGTCATTCTGTTATGATATGATGATGCTGTAGTGTGTGACGACACATATGCCCAAAAACAGACAGAAAAGTGTCACATCACAATACTAAATGAAATGTACCATTGCACCGGGTTGTTCCTAGAAGGACCAAGCAAAGCCGAGACAGGCTGAGCGCTGCCTGCACGCGGCCTGCACATCCAGCATGTGTGTGGTTTTTCACGCCATGGACGGCCCTTATGTACATAGTAAAGGTACCAAGCACATGAAATATTTCTGGAGCACTAAATTTTGTGTTACCATTTGCTGGAACAAAACCACAAGAGATACTGTAAACTTCATAGCATTCGAAACAGTTATTCAACTTATATACCCCTCTCCTAATCCATAGAAACGAGTTTGGAGACTATCCGACCAGCCTTCTTAGAATGCTTCAGATGATTCTGTCATTTACCATCTAGTAAAGTCATGAGAAGATCAAAACCAATTGCAAAATGATATCTGTATGGTGCGAAAAGTGGCAATTGAATCTAAATAATGAATAGTGTGGTGTCATCCACATGAGTACTAAATCGAATCCATTAAATTTCGGCTGTATGATAAATCAATCAAATGTAAAGATTGTCAATTCAGTTAAATACTTCGTGATTAAACTTAGGAATAAGTTAAATCGGAACGATCAGTGGATAATGTTGTGGGGAAAGCCAAGCAAAGGCAGCGTTTTATTGGCAGAACACTTAGAAGATGCAACAGGTCTACTAAAGAGACTGCTAACACTATTCTTGTCCACCCTCTTCTGGGGTATTGCTGCGCGGTGTGGTATTTTTATTAGATAAGATTGACAGAGGACATCGAAGAAGTTCAAAGAAGCGCAGCTCGTTTTATATTATAACGAAATAGGGGAGAGAGTGTCACGGATATGAGTCTCGAGCTGGCTTGTCAATCATTAAAAAAAGACATTTTTCGTTGCAGCAGGATCTTTTCACGAAATTTGAATCACCAACGATCTCCTATGAATGCGAAAATATTTTATTGGTGACTATCAAGGTAGGGAGGAATGATCATCATTATTAAACAAGAGAAATCAGAGCTTGTACGAAAAGATTTAAGTATTCGTTTTTCCCGCTCGCTGTTCGAGAGCGGAACAACAGAGAGATAGCTTGAAGGTGGTTCGATGAACCCCCTGCCCGCCAGTTAGGAGTGAATTGCAGAATGATCAGGGAATTTAGATGTATGGATCATGAAATAAGATCTATGATGTGAAAAGAGTAAACAATCCTTAATCACCTACAGATCAGTCTAAACGTTTTGCCCAACTACAACATAGCAGTTGATGCGATGCGCAGGGAACAGCAGCCATGTGGATGTTCTTTCTTCGCAGATCAGAGTTCCATATCCAGGTGTAGTGTAATGATAACTGTGACCATATGAAGGAAGAAAATATTCTTTTGTTAATGTTTACAATCTTATTTACTATAAAAGAAAAACATGTATGGGCAATTAATACTATTTGGATTGTTAACGAGGATTTATAACTAACAAATTATTGAAGGAATGAAAAAGGGTATCTGTGTGGCGTTGGAAACTGTTGAGAGCTATAATAATATCTCAGAGTTGACATAACAACGAATTTATCTGATATAAAGTTATGTCTCTCTTACTTGTTAACAATCAGAGTCTTCTGACAACAAGCATACAAATTTTTTGCACATTCTTCATTACTTTTATTTCAAAAAATGATTTACAGATTCAGTCTCGGAATTAATACTGTTGGCCTGTGAGAATACTTCTTTTTCTGTTTTCTCTCTGTATTAAACGAATATTTTCGTTAAATATTTGTAACCTGAATATTATCGATGTATGTTTGCAATGTATGTTTTAAGGTATTTGTAATCCTCGCAAATTAATTCTGAAATTTACGTGAGTGTGTTTGCATAAGAATGTTATAAATATCTTTTATAATTATAACTTTTGTTGTGCTATGTTACAGATGCAGCATCACGGAAGACCAAATAAAGTAAGTTAAAATAAAATAAAAAAAGACCTTTAAAAGTATCTCCAAGCTGTCGTAACGAAGGATTTAACCAAGGAGGTGTAATAAGGGGAGGTGGCGCTACAGACGTAAGCTTACATTGCTTTGAAGCAGCGCCGGTGTATTCGAAGCCACTGAACTTTAGCAGACTACTGTTTACAATTGCTTCTTGTTCTAACATTTCAGACGCTTTTCTGGTCTTAAAGGTATATTTGATCTAGTAATATGAAGAATTTGCCCTCGTTAATGTAACTTTCTTATTGTTACACGTTTCGCATAAGCAAGAAGCGAAGTATGTGATGTGAAAAGGCTGCTTTCGTAGCACAGCATTTTCAACTAAAATTCATGAAATTTATTCTCAGTTGGAACGTTGTATAGTTCTTCTTAACACAGGCACTGCCAGTATCACAAATAAAATACATGTACGTAAAAGGAAATGTCGCATGAACGAGTCCATTTACGTATGAAATTTTTCTTAACAGTTCAGACTATAATCGGGACGACTAGGACAGATTGAAACGTCCCCCTGGAAAAATTATAAATGACAATGCTGGTAAACCTCTTACGTTATTTGATTTTCAAACAGCTGAGCAAAACTGAAAGTACTCAGACATTTCTCTCTTTACTTATTCTGATCAACAGTAAACTGACACACAATAATTTTTTTTTTAGCGCAACACAATCTGAATTTCAATAATCCCTACAAAAGAATGGCCCTGACTAACAATAACCTATACCTTTCATGAATCACTTAGCCTACCTCACAAAAATCTCCGTTACATAAACTACTTCAATACAGCGAGCGCTGATACTGCCAGCTAAATAAAAGATTCTAACTACTGAAGGCACTAACTACTGATAGACATAGTTAGCAAATGAAAGATTTTGATGGAAAACAAACAATGTATATACCTTAATAGAGTTCAAAAGTCATAATATATATATCGGTTCATGACATCAAGTCTTACAAATTTACTTTTTCTGACGGACACGCGTCCAGATCGTCCGCTCTCAAAACTCTTGCCATCTCTCTCCCCACATCCACCAGTGCTGGCGGTTCACCTCCAACTGCGCAACGCTATGCGCTGTTCACATCCAACTGCCCAACACTACAATAGCAAATATTCCAACAATGCCAACCAGCCACAGACTGCAAACAGCACAGTCAGTGATTTTCATACAGAGCGCTACGTGGCGTTACCAACATAAAAACCTAACCAGCCTACTTACAACCTGTAAATGATGCAAGCTGGCACTTTTTATCAGAACACTTCCACCGGAAGCTAATGTTTGGGGCTACGAATATGGCGGACGTCGTTTTCACGTTTGTGACGTCATGACCACTCACAGTATCATGACCCCACGGATATAACAGAGAAAAGGAATATCTAATGGAATTAATTTAAATAATTATTCAAATGTTATATAAATCAGTCTTCTCGTTTCTCCAGCAAACAATGAAAAACCGCAATCAATATTATCTTTAGTTTATCAAACAAAAGCATTGCTTATGATGGCAGTTAATTAAGAAACAGCACTCAAATTAAGCTGTGTTTTGACAATCCGGAGGGGCGAATAAAATCGACCACTGTTGTGGATGTGCCATAACCTAACTTATAGGACTAGAGTCCGCCATAGTCTTCATAGTGCATCACAGAAACTAGTTTCCAATGCCAAAGCACTATAGGAGAAAATAATTCCACCCTCTACGACTGACCGCGACGCTAGTGAAGGAAATATTCCGTCAATCTCCTAAAGTTCTTTACAAAAATCTTTGCAGAAATACAAAGAGTTTCAGAAAGACTCATCAGATTTCGAAGATGCTATCTTCTAAACGAATGAAGATAAAAACAGTGGACACGTTTTAACTTATTCGTAGGAGTACGAAGTCTTGTTTATTTAGTTGTTTTTCAAGAGAAACATCCGATTTCACAGCTCGCAGCTTGTGTCAACTGTTTAGTATCGCTGCCTCTAGATCACGGGGTTCGATTCCCGACCGGGTCGGAGATTTTTTTCACTTGAGGACTGGGTATTTGTGTTGTCTTAAATCGATTTTACATAAATTGTATTCGCAGTTGTGAATATGGACAACCATCAGCTGTATAATGGAATGAAGACAATGAAAATTTGTGCTGGACCTGGACTCGAACCCTGATTCCCGCTTATATTGAGCCGTCGCCTTACCTTTTCCTTTTTTACCACTATGCTAACCGAGCACGCTTGCTGCCACATCCAGACTCCCACATTTCGTCAATCATGTGTCTACAATTTGCACTCGTACATCCATTACGTATATTCCCATACAGGGGAGACATTTTTATTGAGAGTCACTTGTCTCGTGTCGGTGGATAAATACGATACTGCGGTGCCTGTGTTGTTCAGAATTACGATGCAATATTCCTTGGGACATGCATTCGTGTCAGCAGATGGTCGTCCATATTCGCATCCACGAATACATTTCATGTATTTCATTACGGCTGTAGTCGCCGCACTGCCTATTCTGTCGAACATGCATGCATGTCTGAAGGAATATTACACCGTACTTCTCAACAACATAGGCACTGCAGTATCGTACATCTTTTAGTTGCATGCTGATTCAACCTTGGGATACATCTTACAATTACGTTCAGAATAAAATATTTCATTTGCCTTACACCAACAAAACATTCATATGTACTTTACGTCCTATTGTATTGTATGTTAACCCGGGATCCATAAACGACGGAGAGGCTCCGTCCCCGCCGCAGCCGCAGTGGTCCACAACCCCACGACGACTACCGCAGTCCACTTCACCCCTCCGCCGCCCAACACCGAACCCAGGGTTATTGTGCGGTTCGGCCCACGATGGGCCCTGGACACCCCCCCCCACCCCCCCCCCCCCCACCCCCCCAGGGAACTTCTCACACCAGACGAGTGTAACCCCTGTGTTTGCGTGCTAATGATGGGTACGCGTACCTGGAGAACTTGTTTGCGCAGCAATCGCCGACATAGGTTTTACGGTGAAGTTTCTGTTTAAAACCATACAGAATTCAGTTGCTCTAATTCCTTAATGATGGTAATAAATAGTGTCTTGCAGACTTTCGCGAATTTACTCTGGGCGTAGGGACAGAAGACCACAATTTCTTTCACACTTAGGGATCAGTGATACGGCTATGTTCCATTTAAGTGGACAAGTGAACAGCCACATTGTAAGAATGCGGGGGGACACAACAGCCATATACGAGAGATGCTGTCCCAAGCTACTTGTTTTTTGTGCGTCAAGTCCCCTTTTTTATTTTTGCGGAAAATAGGGTTACAGGAACTATGGCCGGCCGGTGTGGCCGTGCGGTTCTAGGCGCTTCAGTCTGGAACCGCGTGACCGCTACGGTCGCTGGTTCGAATCCTGCCTCGGGCATGGATGTGTGTGATGTCCTTAGGTTAGTTAGGTTTAAGTAGTTCTAAGTTCTAGGGGACTGATGACCGCAGATGTTAAGTCCCATAGTGCTCAGAGCCATTTGAACCATTTTTGAACAGGAATCATGTACCAGAATATACACGGTTCAGTCACTTTATTGTGACCAATATCAAAAGCTTGAATTGACATATTTTGCAGCACGCTGCGGAATGCTTCGAGATGTGGGGGCGCCATACTCCCGACGAAAAGTACTCCTCTCAGTTGCAACAAAATTCAGCGAGCACCCATAACCAAACTGTACAGGTATTGTTGGACAAATTTAAGTAGTAAACGTAACCAGAATGAAAGTCGTAGCACGAAAAAGTGAATATATCCTGGGTAGTGTTACGGATGTAGGAACTAGCTTTTCGACTTATCTGGCGGCTTCAAACACATCTTGACTTATTCGCTTGTTATTTTCCTGTTGCAGATGCACTCCCACTCACTGATACTTCCTATTGTAGATGAATCCCACTCTCTAGAAACATATACAATCATGTGCCAAAACTTTGTGATCACGTGCTTAATAGCTTATTTGTTCGTCTATGGAACGAACTGAATCACTGATTCTGTGTATCAAGGATCCGACAGTTTGTTGGTAGGTCTGTGGAGGTATGTGGCATTGGATGTTACGCACAGGTCATTAATTCGCGTAAATAACGGGCCGCTGATTTGCGTACACGGTGGTGGTGCCCGATAGCGACCCAGATGGCTTCCCTAGGATTTACATCAGGCGAGTTTTGTCGCCGAGACATCAAGGTGAGTTCACTATAATGCTGCTCAAACCACTGTAGCACGGTTCTGGCTCCAAACCAAGGACAATTATACTGCTGAAAGATGACGTCGCAATCGGGGAAGACATTAACCGTAAAGGGATGTAGGTGGTTCGCGGCTGTCAGTGTGTCTTCGATTTCTATCACAGGTCCCCATGCGAGCGTAGGACAAAGTCTCCCGTAGCATAATACTGCTGCCACCAGCCTGCGTCCGTGGCGCGCTGCATAGTTCGAGCCACCGTTCACCTCGATGAAGGCGTTTTTGGAGACGACCATCGACCTAGTCTACCAAAAATGTGATTCACCCAAAGAGCGACATGCTTCTATTGATCGACGGTCGATTCCCTACGGTTCCGTGCTCACTGCAATAGTAGTTGACGATGTCGTTGGGTCAGCATGTGAACACGTATGGGTGGTCTGCTGCGGAGATCCATGTTCGACAGTGTGCGATGAACAGTGTGCTCCGAAACGCTCTTGGGTGCACCAGCATTTTGTTCTTTCGGCAGAGATGCCACAGTTCGCCATCTGTCCTACTTTACCGAGCAGACAAGCCTCAGAACCTCACGTTCTGTGAAGAGTTGTGGACGTCCAAGTGGTCCTTCTAGGGTAAATCTGGGAGGGGCGCCGCATACGGTGTAGACTGCGCACGCCTCGTAGTTTCAGCTATTACGATACAGTGTGTGCGTTTTGGCACTGCGATTGCTCAGTGAAGGCCAGGCCATAATGAAAATGTATACTATACGATCGAGTACGTTTTATATATACCCTGAAGGAGTAACTGAGATATGTCTATAAATATCCCGTAAGGACATTTTCGGCGTCTCGATTAGTTCTTAGTCTGTGCTAAATACTCAAATATATCCAAATGTTAGAGTAGTTGTATGAACAGTAAGTTCCATTGGGAGTCTTTTGATTGTAGTACAGCAATCTTAGCTATCAAGACCATGAATTTATAAGGTGCGGGAAACATGTCGCAATAAAATACGGTACATACGCCGTACATTTTTCGTTAGGGATACATCTAAATCTATATCTACATGGTTACTCTGCAATTCACACTTAAGTGCCTGGCAGAGGGTTCATCGAACCATTTTCATACTATTTCTCTACCATTCCACTCTCGAATGGCGCGTGCGAAAAAGGAACACCTAAATCTTTCCGTTCGAGCTCTGATTTCTCTTATTTTATTATGATGATTATTTCTCCCTACGTAGGTGGGTCTCAACAAAATATTTTCGCATTCGGAAGAGAAAGTTGGTGATTGAAATTTCGTAAATAGATCTCGACGCAAAGAAAACCGTCTTTGTTTCAGTGACTCGCGTATCATATCAGTGACACTATCACACCTACCGTGCGATAACACGAAACGAGCTTCCCTTCTTTGCACTTTTTCGATGTCTTCCGTCAATCCTACCTGGTAAGAATCCCACACCGCCCAGCAATATTCCAGCAGAGGACGGACAACTGTAATGTAGGCTGTCTCTTTGGTGGGCTTGTCGCACCTTCTAAGTGTTCTGCCAACAAAGCGCAGTCTTTGTTTCGCCTTCTCCACAATATTATCTATGTGCTCTTTCCAATTTAAGTTGTTCGTAATTGTAATTCCTAGGCATTTAGTCGAATTGACAGCCCTTAGATTTGCGCGATTTATCGGGATACTTGCTGCACATATCAAATAACAGTTTTAAATAAGTGATAACATTTCAGTTGTGTTTGCATTTTCATTCAAATGACTTAGCACGCATTTTTAAGATGTTCACACAGTTTCATAAAGATTAATGGGCAATATTATTCAGTATTATCGAATATGTATTGCATATTATCCAATTACTTAAAATTTGTTCGCCGGATACTGACAAAATAAGAATACGCAATTTATAATTAAAATTACGTTTTTGGAGTAAAACACGTAAATAAAGTTTGTAAATATTACTTCTGTTTTTGATTTAATATTTCACTAGGAATTTTTGAGTGTATTGACTAAAAATAGGCGAATTATATCTCTTAGTTTTAACGTTTTCAACTATCGGTAACTAAACTTGTTGTCTAAATCAGTGAACTACATAAATATAGAAATACGATATCATTAAAAAACTATTATCAACACTTCATTGTTTTCTCTTCACTCCACAACATATTTATAATCAGAAATGTATTTATAAGTATATATACAGGGTGGTCCATTGACCGTGACCGGGCCAAATATCTCACGAAATAAGCATGAAACGAAATAACTACAAAGAACGAAACTCGTCTAGCTTGAAGGGGAAAACCAGATGGCGCTATGGTTGGCCCGCTAGATGGCGCTGCCATAGGTCAAACGGGTATCAACTGCGTTTTTTTTTAAATAGAAACCCCCATTTTTTATTACATATTCGTGTAGTACGTAAAGAAATATGAATGTTTTAGTTGGACCACTTTTTTTATTTTGTGATAGATGGCGCTGTAATAGTCACAAACGTATAACTACGTGATATCACGTAACATTCCGCCAGTGCGGACAGTATTTGATTCGTGATACATTACCCGTGTTAAAATGGACCGTTTACCAATTGCGGAAAAGGTCGATATCGTGTTGATGTATGGTTATTGTGATCAAAATGCCCAACGGGCGTGTGCTGTGTATGTTGCTCGGTATCCTGGACGACATCATCCAAGTTTCTGGACCGTTCGCCGGATAGTTACGTTATTTAAGGAAACAGGAAGTGTTCAGCCACATGTAAAACGTCAGCCACGACCTGCAACAAACCATGATGCCATAGTAGGTGTTTTAGCTGCTGTCGCGGATAATCCGCACATCAGTAGCTGACAAATTGCGCGAGAATCTGGAATCTCAAAAACGTCGGTGTTGAGAATGCTGCATCAACATCGTTTGCACCCGTATCATATTTCTATGCACCAGGAATTGCATGGCGAAGACTTTGAACGTCGTGTACAGTTCTGCCACTGGTCTCAAGAGAAATTACGGGCCGATGCAGATTTTTTGCACGCGTTCTATTTAGCGACGAAGCGTCATTCACCAACAACTATTGGGCAACGGAAAATCCACGATGGCTGCGACAAGTGGAATATCAGCGACCTTGGCGGGTTAATGTATGGTGCGGCATTATGGGACTGAGGATAATTGGCCCCATTTTATCGATGGCAATCTAAATGGTGCAATGTATGCTGATTTCCTACGTAATGTTCTACCGATGTTACTACAAGGTGTTTCACTGCATGACAGAATGGCGACATACTTCCAACATGTCTTGTTGCAACCCTTGTCCACAGTATGAGCAGCCCTTAGCGGCTCGCCATCTGACAAGTGTTCATGACGTCGCCTTTCCGGATGAGATCTTTTTTAAAATGTGACTTGTAAGTACTGCATCTTTTCGAGTCATTACAAACTTTAATTTTATTAATGTACTATATACCTAATGTTTTAGTACAGTTAGTCTAATTCTGAAGACGACGCTCATAGTAGCGTCGAAACCAGGTCAATTTTTGACTTAACATTTGTGACCGAGGGCTTATTTGTTACAATATAATTCTGACACGGTCACTGAACCTTAGCAGCTATGTTCAAAGTTTTACTTCCAACATGATGGATAGCTCGCGTGCGGTTGAAGTGGTATTGAATAGCATATTTCATGACAGGTGGATTGGTCATCGAAGCACGATACCATGGCCTGCACTTTCACCGGATCTGACGTCCACGGATTTCTTTCAGTGGGGAAAGTTGAAGGATATTTGCTATCGGGATCCACCGACAACGCCTGACAACATGCGTCAGCGCATTATCAATGCATGTACGAACAAAATGGTTCAAATGGCTTTGAGCACTATGGGACTTAACATTGTGGTCATCAGTCCCCTAGAACTTAGAACTATTTAAACCTAACCAACCTAAGGACAGCACACACATCCATGCCCGAGGCAGGATTCGAACCTGCGACCGTAGCGGGCACGCGGTTCCAGACTGTAGCGCCTAGAACCGCACGGCCACAAGAGCCCGGCCATGTGCGAACATTATGGAAGGCGAACTACTCGCTGTTGAGAGGAATGTTGTTACACGTATTGCCAAATGCATTGAGGTTGACGGACATCATTTTGAGCATTTATTGCATTAATGTGGTATTTACAGGTAATCAAGCTGTAACAGCATGCGTTCTCAGAAATGATAAGTTCACAAAGGTACATGTATCACATTGGAACAACCGAAATAAAATGTTTAAACGTTCCTGCGTTCTGTGTTTTAATTTAAAAAACCAACCTGTTACCAACTGTTCGTCCAAAATTGTTAGCCATGTGTTTGTGACTATTACAGCGCCATCTATCACAAAGCGAAAAAAGTGGTCTATCTAAAACATTCATATTTCTTTACGTACTACATGAATATGTAATAAAAAATGGGTGTTCCTATTTTAAAAAACGCAGTTGATATCTGTTTGGCCTATGGCAGCGCCATCTAGCGGGCCAACCATAGCGCCATCTGGTTTCCCCTTTCAAGCTAGACAAGATTCGTACTTTGTAGTTTTTTCGTTTGACGCTTATTTCGTGAGATATTTGGCCCGGTCATGATCAGTGGACCACCCTGTATATATAGATTTCGACTTAAAAAAGAGGTTAGTTTTACGGTTTTGTAAGATGTGATACATAGCCCATAGTGTAAGGGATGAACACCGCAATGTAACGATGTTTCCATGGTCAAATATTATGTTTAAGAGTTACATCGAAAAAATCAAAAAACAATATGTCAGGGAAAACTGGTGTGTTTAGTGATACAAAAAAATTTTACTTTAAGTGCACCGAGGGACTTCATATAAGCGACTTTGAAAATGTGCGCAATCCCGGATTTACCCGACCTCTATCCGTACCTACTCACAACAGTAGCATGAGAACGTTCGATCATCTTCGCCGTTTTCGAGATATTCGTTCACAGGCTCTGCGTAACAATAATCTGTTCCTTATCAAAGTCGTTTTTCTCATTGTATTTCTGCATTTACAGCCCATATCTTTGTTCTGCTTACGTATTTTTGTTCCCGTGTCACGGGCCAGTAACGTCGCGAGGAGGCATCAAACGTCGATGTGGGCAGGGTCATAATGTTTCGGCTTATCAGTGTAAATTTGTGTCTGTTTGTTCTTGCACCTCTCATCGTACATCTTACAGGGGGTGGGTCTAAAGAGCTCACTGCGCTGGGGAAGTCGGATTAACACGCAAAAAGAGCGAATACAAAAGGTGGTTTTGCTTAAATGTGTTTGAAGCTGCCAGATAAGTCGGAAAGCTGGTTCCCTTCTTTGATATCCCTGTCTCTGCCCAGGAAATATTAGCCTTTTTGTGCTACGATAAGAGCATTTTTTATTCTGATTCCCAACTTTTACTGTGCAATAATTTTGACATTAAACTGTCATAGCTCGGCAACCGATGTAAATTTTCGTTCACTCGGATTACGACTGATCCGGTATAGGTTTATTGTCTTTTGACCCACGTTGCTCACATCATGGCAACGGATAAAGGTTTCACAAAACGGCATGATAGCCATTAATTACATGTATTTGTTACCTTTCTAGAAAAGTTGAATCGATTCACACAAGTTGGAAACATAGAAATGGCATGCGTAAAAGAAACACAAAAAAGTGTTTTTTGCTCGTAATATCCGAATGAAGCTAGAGTTGCGAAAGCGAGGGTTGAATTTTATCGAAAGAACGCATTTTTTTATCTGTTTTACTGTAAACCGTTTCCTTGCGTTCAATAAATGTAGAACGATTTTTACGTGCTATGTTCATCTCGATCTGAAACCATCGTATCTCGACAACGGATAAAGATTACCGGATAAGAAAATTGCGCGTTGACTTTATTCGTTTCCCTACCCACGTTCAAAGTTCGAACCTATTCGTGCAAGTTTGAAGTATAGATGTGGTGCACTTCAAAAACCTCCCAGAGAAATGCAAAACCTTGGTATCTCGACAGTGGATCAAGATTAGAGGATAAAAAAAAATGTTTTGACTTCATCCAAGGTGCGACACACTAGTGGAGCAAATTTGAACCCTCAGTCTCATTCCAAATGGTTCAAATGGCTCTGAGCACTATGGGACTCAACATCTGAGGTCATCAGTCCCTAGAACTTAGAACTACTTAAACCTAACTAACCTAAGCACATCACACACATCCATGCCCGAAGCAGGATTCGAACCTGCGACCGTAGCGGTTTCGCACAATTTGCCTGGGTGCCAGCTCCGGTTCGTCGTTCAAACTCTGCTTAATGTACTGTAACATAGCTACAGTAGGACAGGTATTTGGATGGCTTTACAAATGGCCATCGGTCTAAGCTAAACCAAAAACTTTGTACCCTATGTTCCTAGTTGAAATACGAACGGAGGACTTAAACCCCCCCCCAATCGGGCATATGCGCCCGGTCTTTTCAGAGATATTTGTTACAGCGCTTCCGCACGTATAAAGTCACATTTTCTTTAAAGATTTTCTTTTTTGTATATGTTGTGAATAAAAATAGTGCAGTTTCTTTTTCTGGGATGATACACGAGACCGCTCGTTTTGAAATTCTAAATGTACACATATCAGGCTGGCGCTAGACAAGTCTGACCAAGTGTGGAACGGTTTACCTAAATACAGCGGAATCTTTCGAAATCTTCTCCCCAACAATCTGTAGATTTTAGAAATCGGCAGGGCTCTTTCTCAAAAATTTTCTGAAATCCATACTATCTTCTATGTAGTTGTAATTTTTCGAGAAGATTCATAACAACAGTAATATTTCCCTAAAATACATTTCTCCTCCAGTAACGTCTACCCTATTTTTCTCTTTAATAATATTAAATTAGTAAGACACAAATTAAACGCGCAGAGTACAGTTTCTAGAGATATTGCGTTCAGATATCTGTAGTGTAACTGATTCCGAATGTGTGGAAGTGCGAAACGGGATCGATTTACATCGCATTTGTTAGAGATGTTTTGCCTACCCTGTTGAATGGTGTGCCACTAAATGTTCGGATGGACATTTGGCTGCAACACGACGGGGCTCCGGCACACAACGTCGCATATCCCAGTCGATAGATTGGTAGAGGTGGACCAGTTCTATGGCCAGCACAGTCGCCAGATCTGACACCCCTCGATTTTGGGGTAGTGTGTAGAGTAGCGACTGTCGCGATATATGTCTTGCGACCGTCCGAATACAAAGTCGCGCGACTTTGTCGCTAGGTGCGTACGTGCCGTAAGCAAACACTCGATACGGAGGAGACGACTACTCAGCATGACTGGCGCGGAGACGAGTCAGCGTGACAGGCGAGAAGACCAATAAAGGCCCTGGCGAAGTTGCTCGTACTCGGAATCCCTCGTCAGCTCGCCGATACCGATACGGTCCACATCTGAAAAAAACAACACAAAAGCGTCTCCGGAGTATGGACTTACACAACTGATGCAACATTTCGTCATCGGGATATGTGTACGGAATTTACATTCGGAAACATGAAGGGCAGTTTTCGTTAAACACGGATCAATACCATGATCATAAAAAAGAGGAAGAAAGCTATAGTATTAGATTCCAAGATGGGTGCTAAGCTCTTGTAGTGTTTCACATCATTTATACAGGGTGTTTCATAATTAATAGCAAAAAATGAGCCAGGAGAAATTGTACCTTAACATAAGCAAAAATTAATATTATTAATATTTGAAGAACAAGCAGTAAGGGAAACAAAAGAAAAATTCGGAGTAGCAATTAAAATCCACGGAGAAGAAATAAAAACTTTGAGGTTCGCTGATGACATTGTAATTCTGTCAGAGGCAGCAGCTGAACGGAATGGACAGTGTCTTGAAAGGATGATATAAGATGAACATCAAAAAAGTAAAACGAGGATAATGGAATGTGGTCGAATTAAATAGGGTGATGCTGCGGGAATTAGATTAGGAAATGAGACGCTTAAAGTAGTAAACGAGTTTTGCTCTTTGGGGAGCAAAATAACTAATGATGGTCGAAGTAGAGAGGATATAAAATGTAGACTGGCAATGGCAAGGAAAGCGTTTCTGAAGAAGAGAAATTTGTTGATATCGAGTATAGATTTAAGTGTCAGGAAGCCGTTTCTGAAAGTATTTGTATGGAGTGTAGCCATGTATGTAAGTGAAAGGTGGACGATAAATAGTTTAGGCAAGAAGATAATAGACGTTTTCGAAATGTGGTGCTACAGAAGAATGCTGAAGATTAGATGGGTAGATCACATAACTAATGACGAGGTATTGACGAGAATTGGAGAGAAGGTAAATTTGTGGCACAACTTGACTTCTTCCTCATTTGTATTTCAATCATTTTTATCTTTTAGATAAGAAGCGTTTCTAACCAAACATGTTTCTCTTATTCATGCAAGGCATCTTCAGTTGTCTATAACATAAAGAAATTTATTTAAGCTACGTAAATAAAAATATAAATGTCCATATCTATAAAATCATAAATCTCCGAAAATTGTTCAGCGATTGCTTTGAAATTTTGTCGCAACATTTCATTCGAATACGCGCGTATTTCTATATACCTACTAGAATTTCATACAGTATATATATATATAGGGTGCCGGCCGTGGTGGCCGTGCGGTTCTAGGCACTTCAGTCCGGAACCACGCGACTGCTACGGTCGCAGGTTCGAATCCTGCCTCGGGCATGGTTGTGTGTGATGTCGTTAGGTTAGTTAGGTTTAAGTAGTTCTAAGTTCTATGGGACTGATGGCCTCAGATGTTGAGTCCCATAGTGTTCAGAGCCATTTGAACCATTTATATAGGGTGTCCCAGCTATCTTGTCCACCCAAAATATCTGTGGAACAATAACAGCTATTGGAAAACTACTTTCACCGGTATCAATGTAGGGCTGGGGCCCATGAATGTACATATTTGGAAACATTCTAAAACGAAAGCATATGTGTTTTTTAACACAAACTTATGTTTTTTTAAGTGGACCTCCTATATTTTTTCTTCAGCAATCCATAGCATGACAAAGCACACACACAATGGCGTTGATTGCATCGCAATATTCCCATTACATCCCGAGATATTAAGACGCGAAGTTGACGCTTGAAACACCCGACATGCGCTGCTAGCCCACGTCCTGAGGCTCAGGCGTGAGATCGGGCAGGCCACCTAACTGGGCCACCTCGTCCAATCCACCTACCAGGGAACTTACTGTTCAGAAGTCGTTGTGCTCGTAAGGCGTTATGTGCAGGGCATCCGTCATGCTGATACCACATGACCATTCTCCGGTTCAGACGTACGGTGTCCAAGAGAACAGGAAGATTGTATCGTATAAATCTGGAGTATTGTCTGCCATTTTGGATGCCATTTATAAAGAAAGGTCCGATAATGGTATCGCCAATAATCCCACACCAAACATTAACTTTCCACAGACGTTGATGCTCTACCTGACGGAGCCATTTTGGATTGTCTGCGGACCAATAATGCATATTCCTCATATTGACAATTCCTTTGTTGGAGAATGATGCCTCGTCGGTAAAGAGAACATCTGCAAAAAAATTTGGATTAGTCAGAAGTTTTTGCTGAGCCCACCGACAAAATGTTCCCCTATTGCGGAAGTCATTTCCATGAAGATCCTGGTGTAAATGAACATGGTAAGGATGAAATTTATGACGTTTAAGAATACGCTGTGCACTTCATTTCGACACACCAACTTCACGTTCAATTTGACGTGTGCTGCACAGCTATGGTAGCGAGCACAGCAACTTCAGCACATTCATCTGTGCGTGTTCTAGGACGATGTCGAGGTCTTGGATTTAAGCTCCCCGTTTCACGTAGACGAGATGTGAGACGACCAAACATCCGGCGTGAAGGCGATGGCTTGTCAGGGAATCGTCTTCTGTACAGTCGTTCTGCCTGAACAGCATTTCGTCCACCTACAACAGGATACAGTACAGGTATGTAGAGTAGGGTAGAAAACAGACATATTAACTTAATAATCATAATGTTCGCTAACAGTACTATCAACAAACAAGCAATCTCATAACGTATTTCCCGTCAACGCACATTCTCCATAGATCAGCAGCATTTCTACCAATCTTCATGTGTGTACATTATACTGTACAGTATAAGTTCCACAGCACAACGTTTATTCACAATGTGTACTACCTCCGTGCTTTCACTAGATTACTCTGATGCACGACTACACTGGCAAGCGGTATACTGCACACCAAAGCAACAACAAATGGGATGCTCGGAGGGTGGTGGAGTACAGGAGTTTGCATGAGTCGCAAATCATAAACAAGGCGAAGTGGTAACTGTGGCAGTAGTGGGAACTACGTTGGACACTTGACTAGGTAGAGCCAGGCCCTGCGCGACAGGCACAATGGGTCATATAACGCATTAGATAAGCCTTATTTTGGGTGTGCAGGATAAATAAGACAACCTGACGGGTGTACACCGATCGGTACTGGTTCATATTGTGTACGTAGATACGTAAAACGTGCAAGAGGGAAACCATTATGTGCTTATGAGAGTTGATGGCAGCAGACCGTATTATTGGTTTCGGACCTCTTGATAAGTATGGAGGTGTGATTACACGTGTCAATCACATCGCGATTACGGGCAGCATGGGGTTCACGCCTGAGCCTCAGGACGTGCGCTAGCAGCGCATGTCGGGTGTTTCAAGCGTCAACTTCGCGTCTTAATATCTCGGGATGTAATGGGAATATTGCGATGCAATCAACGCCATTGTGTGTGTGCTTTTTTATGCTATGGATTGCTGAAGAAAAAATATAGGAGGTCCATTTAAGAAAACATAAGTTTGTGTTAAAAAATACATATGCTTTCGTTCTAGAATGTTTCCAAATATGTACATTCATGGGCCGCAGCCCTACATTGATACTGGTGAAAGTCGTTTTCCAATAGCTGTTATTGTTCCAGAGATATTTTGGTTGGACAAGATAGCTGGGACACCCTATATATATATATATATATATATATATATATATATATATATATATATATATATATAGTTTGCCGCTCTATTAGGTACATAAGACACACGTATCCGAATGCAACGTTGTGACAAAATTTCAAAGCAATCGCTTAGAACACGCATGTTTCTATATACCTACCTGTATAAATATGTATTGCATACATAATAAATTTTATATACCATTTGGCGCTATAATAGGTACATAACATGCACGTATTGGAATGAAACGTTGTGACAAAATTTCAAAGGAATCGGTGTAGAACTTTCGGATGTTTAAGGTTTTGAGCAAATCAAACACGAAATTTTTGTTAACAACGTATCTCCTTTGTGTATTGTATACAGGGTGAACATTAGTAAAACCGACAAACTGCAGGGACGGACTCCTAACCGGAAATGGAGGAAGAAAGATCCTACGAACATGTGTCCGGAAGTGTATCGTTGCCACAGTAAATGGAGCTAAACAATGACCGTTTCTCTGACCACGGGCCGTGTGTTCCTTCTATGTGGCAGCGTACTGTAAGTATGAGAAAGTTATTCACCGATTGCTTCGAAATTTTTACACAACGTAGCATTGGAATATTCGCGTTTTTCTATATATTTATTTTTTATATATAGAAGTAAATACGTAATATATCAAGAAAACCGTAATTAACAACAATCTCGAAAATTTCTTGAGCGGTTTACTTTCAGCTTTTACGCAATACTCTAATGAACATTCGGACGGACAGAGAAGATACATTTTTAATATACACTCCTGGAAATTGAAATAAGAACACCGTGAATTCATTGTCCCAGGAAGGGGAAACTTTATTGACACATTCCTGGGGTCAGATACATCACATGATCACACTGACAGAACCACAGGCACATAGACACAGGCAACAGAGCATGCACAATGTCGGCACTAGTACAGTGTATATCCACCTTTCGCAGCAATGCAGGCTGCTATTCTCCCATGGAGACGATCGTAGTGATGCTGGATGTAGTCCTGTGGAACGGCTTGCCATGCCATTTCCACCTGGCGCCTCAGTTGGACCAGCGTTCGTGCTGGACGTGCAGACCGCGTGAGACGACGCTTCATCCAGTCCCAAACATGCTCAATGGGGGACAGATCCGGAGATCTTGCCGGCCAGGGTAGTTGACTTACACCTTCTAGAGCACGTTGGGTGGCACGGGATACATGCGGACATGCATTGTCCTGTTGGAACAGCAAGTTCCCTTGCCGGTCTAGGAATGGTAGAACGATGGGTTCGATGACGGTTTGGATGTACCGTGCACTATTCAGTGTCCCCTCGACGATCACCAGTGGTGTACAGCTAGTGTAGGAGATCGCTCCCCACACCATGATGCCGGGTTTTGGCCCTGTGTGCCTCGGTCGTATGCAGTCCTGATTGTGGCGCTCACCTGCACGGCGCCAAACACGCATACGACCATCATTGGCACCAAGGCAGAAGCGACTCTCATCGCTGAAGACGACACGTCTCCATTCGTCCCTCCATTCACGCCTGTCGCGACACCACTGGAGGCGGGCTGCACGATGTTGGGGCGTGAGCGGAAGGCGGCCTAACGGTGTGCGGGACCGTAGCCCAGCTTCATGGAGACGGTTGCGAATGGTCCTCGCCGATGCCCCAGGAGCAACAGTGTCCCTAATTTGCTGGGAAGTGGCGGTGCGGTCCCCTACGGCACTGCGTAGGATTCTACGGTCTTGGCGTGCATCCGTGCGTCGCTGCGCTCCGGTCCCATGTCGACGGGCACGTGCACCTTCCGCCGATCACTGGCGACAACATCGATGTACTGTGGAGACCTCACGCCCCACGTGTTGAGCAATTCGGCGGTACGTCCACCCGGCCTCCCGCATGCCCACTATACGCCCTCGCTCAAAGTCCGTCAACTGCACATACGGTTCACGTCCACGCTGTCGCGGCATGCTACCAGTGTTAAAGACTGCGATGGAGCTCCGTATGCCACGGCAAACTGGCTGACACTGACGGCGGCGGTGCACAAATGCTGCGCAGCTAGCGCCATTCGACGGCCAACACCGCGGTTCCTGGTGTGTCCGCTGTGCCGTGCGTGTGATCATTGCCTGTACAGCCCTCTCGCAGTGTCCGGAGAAAGTACGGTGGGTCTGACACACCGGTGTCAATGTGTTCTTTTTTCCATTTCCAGGAGTGTATATTATATACCGTGTGATCAAAAAGTCAGTATAAATTTGAAAACTTAATAAACCACGGAATAATGTAGATAGAGAGGTAAAAACGGACACACATGAATGACATGGGGTTTTATCAGAACAAAAAAAAAAAAAAAAAAAGTTCACAAAATGTCCGACAGAAGGCGCTGGACAGCAAAACTGCTACCGTGACGGGTGAGAGGTACGCCGATATGTTACAGAATCGCATCATCCCTGGCCTGGCTGATAATCACCTGCTGGAACGTACGATGTTTATGCAGGACTGCGCTCCACCCCATACTGCTAGTCGCGTGAAAGATCTCTTGCGCGCGTCGTGTGGTGATGATCGTGTGCTCAGCCGCCACTTTCGTCATTTGGCCTCCCAGGTCCCCAGATCTCAGTCCGTGCGATTATTGGCTTTGGGGCTACCTGAAGTCGCAAGTGTATCGTGATCGACCAACATCTCTAGGGTTGCTGAAAGACAACATCCGACGTCAATGCCTCGCCATAACTCCGGACATGCTTTACAATGCTGTTCACAATATTATTCCTCGACTACAGCTATTGTTGAGGAATGATGGTGGACATACTGAGCATTTCCTGTAAAGAACATCATCTTTGCTTTGTCTTACTTTGTTATGCTCATTATTGCTATTCTGATCAAATGAAGCGCCATCTGTCGGAGATTTTTTGAAGTCTTGTATTTTTTTGGTTCTAATAAAACCCCATGTCATTTCAAGCATGTGTGTCAATTTGTACCTCTCTATCTACATCATTCCGTGATTTATTCAGTTTTCAAATTTATACTGACTTTTTGTTCACCCAGTATAAATATACACATAAAATATATAATAGTGAAACGTTGTTAGCAAACAGGAAAGTTGTATTTATGGCTTATTGGCTTATGATTAGAATACTACTACAGAATTTGATTTTGCAGTAACAATAAGCAAAACTCAAGGTTAAAGGAGGAGAGGGGGAAAACGAGATGGATACAGGGGTGAGTGGAAATGGACGTAGGAAGTGCAAAGGAGAAGATGGACAGAGAGAGGGGGCAGGAGGATATGAGGAGGTGAATAGAGGAGGTGAGGAGAAGATGGACGTAGTAAGGGGGAGGGATGATCGACAGAGAGAGGGGGAGAGAAGGGGCATGAGGAGATGGAGAGAGAAGTGAGTGGAGGGTGGACAGAGAAGAGAAAGGACGATTTGGTGGACAAAGACAGGGGGAAGAGAAGATGGACAACCACAGAGGGGGAGGAGATTATGACGTATATCCAGTGCCCATACGCATTAGAAACGTGTGCTTCCTGTTTTCTTTATTTTCCATTTACCCAGACTGAAGCACCGCAACGTGTGGCCAGAAACAGCTAGTTTACATGTTTGTTAGGAGATCTGTAGTGATTCTTAGCAGCTCATTTAAGTAATCAGACTATTTACAAATATATAGTAGACATTTATCACTTACTTTTGTTTTTCTGTCCTTTTTCATGTATCCCTGTGTTCTTCTGCAGGTAGTAGATGCACTCAGTACAGGTTTCCAGGAAAGGTTACGTGTAGCGAAATGTGTAAATGTTACCTATCAGTTGGAGATCTATACTGTGTGCCCTGTGCATCTGTTACCAATAGAAGAACACAAGGATACACGAAAAGGATAGAAAAATGAAAATCACTTATGGTACCTTGCACAAGCTAGTGAAACACGTTAGTAAATAAAAACAACAGTGTTGTGTATGCTCCCGTAGAACATATTTTGTTTATCTGTAGACATTATAATGAAAATCTTATTGTACACTGCTAGAAAAAGAAATTCGTTCACCGGGAAAAACGACATCGATTTTGATGCGATGATGGCATATGCCACTTGGAGGATAGTAGATTACTTATAATACTAGTCAACAGCCATTTTGCATCTGGGATGTGGTACATCAACTAGTATGTATTTTGGTGTGTAGAATCCGAATATACCTTTCAAAATGTTTTAGCACGTACAATTTTTGAGTTTTTACAGGTCTTTTATTTTTCGTATCAGTATTTCGCATTTTGCTGTTCTTCTGACATGATATTTTTTTTGTTTTTGATTTGCAGAGGAGATCTAGAAGATCTACAAATCGCCAGTAAATGGTTGGTGTGGTAATACAGCGGTGTGAAAGATCCTCAGTGAGTGTTTCCCGTGAAAGATAGTGCAAACTTTTTGTGTTTAAAACATACACTAAGAAAAATGGCAACTAGTAAATCTCGTTGATGTCTAACTCCCCCCTACAGCTTTTGTTATGTATGTGGGAAATTCACTCCAAAAGCCCAAAGAAAACCAACCACTGATTTAGTTAAGAAGGCATACAAATTGTATTTGGTGATAAAGATGAAATTTTTGCACCTCATACCCCAAAGAAAACCAATCACTGATTTAGTTAAGAAGGCATACAAATTGTATTTGGTGATAAAGATGAAATTTTTGCACCTCATACTGCCTAAATAACCTGTACTGCAATCTTAACCAACTTGAAGGAAAACGTCGAGCCATGCCATTCGTTGTTCCGATGGTGTGGTGTGAGCCTAGAGGCCAGTATTCAGACTGTTACTTCATTCTTAAAGTACTTCGGGACATTCAAGCAAAACTAGACATAAAATAAAATAACCAAATGTATCTTCAGAGCATTTGCCTGTGCCCCATGATGAGGGGTTGCCTGTTCCTGTCTGTAACTTGAAAGCCACGGAACCAGACACCCTGTCAAGTGAGTCAGAAAGCATCGAACATATAGAAGAGTACTGCCCTCAATACCATGACACTTCACCTCAGCTCTTTAATCAAAAGGAATTGAACGAATGGTTCGTGATCTAAAACTTTCGTAACAGCAAGTGTCCTTTTGGGGTTGAGACCGCAACAACGGAACCTTCTAGTTCCAGGGACAAAAACTTCTGTTTCAGATCAAGAGGTGCTTCCTTCGCTCAATATTTCGATACGCAGACTTCAGTGTGTGTATATAGAGATGATGATGCAGCTACGTGTACAACATAATCCACAGGAGTGGCGACTCCAATTAAACCAGCTTGAAAGCAGCACTACTGCATAATGGCAATGCATTTACATTCGTACCTTTGGCCTACGCAGTAGATATGAAAGAAACTTATGAAACCATGGCTTTGTTGCTAGAGGCAATCAAATATAAGGATCATGAATGGCAGCTTTGATGTTATTTTAAATGTTGTTGCATTCCTTACAGATTTACAGGCTGGATTCACGAAATACTGCTGCTTTTTCTGCCTTTGGGACAGCCGTAACTCCAACAACCACTATACAGTTAAGGAAAGGCCTATAAGGAAGTCATATGTTCCTGAAAACGTAAATGTGAACAATACCTCATTGGTTGAGCACGATAGTATCATTTCGCCTCCCCTTCACATGAAGTTGGGCCTTATCAAGAACTTTGTAAAAGTTCCGGATAAAGAAGGTGAGGCCTTCAATCACGTAAAAGAAAAGTTTCCCAAATTAAGTGGGGCAAAGCTGAAAGAGGGTATATTTGTTGGACCACAAATAAGAAAATTTCTGAAAGATCCAACCTTTGATTCCAAATTCACAGATATCCAATTAGCTGCTTGGTCTTCCTTTAAAGCAACTGTGAAGTGCTTTTTTGGGTAACAGAAAAGACAAAAACTATGTTACCATTGTGAATGATCTGTTGGACAACTCTAAGAACATGGGGTGCAGAATGTCGCTTAAAATTCACTTTTTACATTCTCACCTTGATTTCTTCCCGGATAATTTGGGAGTCGTAAGCGATGAGCATGGTGAACGCTTTCACCAAGGCATTCTTACCATTGAACACCGTTACCAAACCCATTGGAACTCTTCGATGATGGGTGACTACTGCTGGGGTCTTGTTAGCGAGAGTGATGAAACGGCATACAAAAGAAGAGCTCCGTCGTCGCATTTATCAGAAACCAAAGACAATTAAAAGTGAAAATATCTTCTGAACTAATTTGGATCTTTTATTGGCATCATGCCCATATGTTGTTGTTGTGGTCTTCAGTCCGGAGACTGGTTTCATGCAGCACTCCACGCTACTCTATCCTGTGCTAGCTACTTATCTCCCAGTACCTTCTGCAATCTACATCCTTCTGAATCTGCTTAGTGTATTCATCTCTTGGTCTCCCTCTACGATTTTTACCCTCCACACTGCCCTCCAATACTAAACTGGTGATCCCTTGATGCCTCAGAACATGTCCTACCAACCGATCCCTTTTTCTAGTCAAGTTGTGCCACAAACTCCTCTTCTCCCCAATTCTATTCAATACCTCCTCATTAGTTATGTGATCTACCCATCTAATCTTCAGCATTCTTTTGTAGCACCACATTTCGAAAGCTTCTATTCTCTTCTTGTCTAAACTATTTATTGTCCACGTTTCACTTCCATACATGGCTACACTCCATACAAATACCTTCAGAAACGACTTACTGACACTTACATCTATACTCTATCTTAACAAATTTCTCTTCTTCAGAAACGCTTTCCTTGCCGTTGCCAGTCTACATTTTATATCCTCTCTACTTCGACACTCATCAGTTATTTTGCTCCTCAAATAGCAAAACTCCTTTACTACTTTAAGTGTCTCATTTCCTAATCTAATTCCCTCAGCATCACCCGACTTAATTCGAGTACATTCCATTATCCTCGTTTTGCTTCTGTTGATGTTCATCTTATATCCTCCTTTCAAGACACTGTCCAATCCATTTAACTACTCTTCCAAGTCCTTTGCTGTCTCTGACAGAATTACAATGTCATCGGCGAACCTCAAAATGTTATTTCTTCTCCGTGGATTTTAATACCTACTCAGAATTTTTCTTTTTTTTCCTTTACCGCTTGCTCAATATACAGATTGATAACATCGGGGAGAGGCTACAACACTGTCTCAGTCACTTCCCAACCACTGCTTCCCTTTCATGTCTCCCGACTCTTATAACCGCCATCTGGAGTCTGTAAAAATTGTAAATAGCCTTTCGCTCCCTGTATTTTACCCCTGCCACCTTCAGAATTTGAAAGAGAGTATTCCAGTCAACATTGTCAAAAGTTTTCTCTAAGTCTGCAAATGCTAGAAACGTAGGTTTGCCTTTCTTTAATCCATTTTCTAAGGTAAGTCATAAGGTCAGTATTGCCTCGCGTGTTCCACCACTTTTACGGAATCCAAACTAATCTTCCCCGAGCTTGGCTTCTACCAGTTTTTCCATTCGTCTGTAAAGAATTCGCGTTAGTATTTTGCAGCTGTGACTTATTAAACTGATAGTTCGCTAATTTTCACATCTGTCAACACCTGCTTTCTTTGGGATTGGAATTATTATATTCTTCCTGAAAGCTGAGGGTATTTCGCCACCAGATGGTTGAGTTTTGTCAGGACTGGCTCTTCCAAGGCCGCCAGTAGTTCTAATGGAATGTTGTCTACTTCCGGGGCCTTGTTTCGACTTAGGTCTTTCAGTGCTCTGTCAAACTCTTCACGCAGTATCATATCTCCCATTTCATCTTCATCTACATCCTCTTCCATTTCCATAATATTGTCCTCACTACATCGCCCTTGCATAGACCCTCTATATACTCCTTCCACCTTTCTGCTTTCCCTTCTTTGCTTAGAACTGGGTTTCCAACTGAGCTCTTGATATTCATACAAGTGGCTCTCTTTTCTCCAAAGGTCACTTTAACTTTCCTGTAGGCAGTGTCTATCTTACCCCTAGTGAGATAAGCCTTTACATCCTTACATTTGTCCTCTAGCTATCCCTGCTTAACAATTTTGCACTTCCTGCCAATCTCATTTTCGAGACGTTTGCATTCCCCTTTGCCTGCTTCATGTACTGCATTTTTATATTTTCTCCTTTCATCCCAATTGCACCTCACTGGCACAACATTGTCATAAACAGCCAAGGCTTATCTGATGCAAGCGAGAAAATTATATTTACCGATACTGCATTTGTTGCGTTCACAAATAGTTGGTGTTTTATCATGAAATTCTCTACAAACATAGCAACACAGAAACTGTTCAAATATGTAAAATGTGTCATGAGTCATAAAATTGCGCTATGGTTAGCACATAAGTATCTCGAAATATATTGGAATGACCCTGGGGTGCCTTATGAAGATATGATGACACGGCTGCGAACTTTTGGTTATATAGAAACGAATGTGTGTGTCAGTGCTGGTGAGAAAATTCAATGGATATGTCAGATTTACAGAAACGCTGCAATCAAAAACCTAAAATCTTACAGCTGTCCACCAATACACTTTCTGAAGAAGAACGTGCTTCAGAATTTTCTGTGAGTGCATAAGATAATGTATAACTACTATTACAATGGACGACTTTTTTTAAACCAGTGTCTTGTATATTGTGATATATTACATCTTACCTTCTGTGAGCAGTTGCCTGCAGGGACAGCACCCCCAAACATATTTTAAGCATGCATCTGACCTCAGTGGCACCTTGTGTATGAGCAAGCGGCGCTTACACTCTTCACACTTTCTATGGTCTAGATTATTTAAGTCAGACGCACAGCCATGTCTGCACCATTGTACAACCAGCCGTCATAATGAAGCATTGTAACAGCAAAATCATCAGCAGGTCTGGTGAAGAAGTTTTCAGTAGCCATTGAAGACATCTGCATCTCAATGCTGCTGCTAGCCTACAATTGCTGGCATTCCGGCATTCCACGTAAGGACTGACTGAAAAATTGTGTGTGTGTGTGTGTGTGTGTGTGTGTGTGTGTGTGTGTGTGTGTGTGCGCGTATGTGTGTGTGTGTGTGTGTGTGTGTGTGTGTGTGTGTGTGTGTGTGTGCGTGTGTGCACCTGTGATTATGGCACCCTGTTGCCCTCGCTAGTGGAAGAGGCTGATGCATGCTTTTTAAGGGAACAAATAGTTGGTCCAGAAGTGGGGGTATGCATGAAATTTGTCAAAGTATTCTAGATAACCTATAATGGGCGTATGTGTACATATCAGACTACAAATGGTGATGTTTATGATGGCTCTCGATCTTCCACCATAACTGAGTCCATCAACATGAGGTGGCAAATGTGAGGTAGCAAAGGAGGTGGAAGCGTGGGTTCTACTATGCCAAGACTGCTTGGTAGCTACAACAGCAAAAACAAGTAATTAGCAGGAGTAAAAAACAAGGAAGTATTTACTACTTAACTTTGTTGTAGCACATGATCTGTTGGTGGACAATTATAGAAGACGTGGCTAGATTAAAAGTCTGCAAAATGACATAATTTACAAGTCACAAATCTTGCAGTGACGAATTAATCTCTCGCAATCTTGAATGTCGAATGCGGTGAATTTGAAGACTAACTTGGAATTGCGCTACAAGGACTTGATGGCAGCAATGACTGAGCTGCAGACGATGACTAACTTCGGCGCTGGATGACCACAGAGGGTGGCTACGTACTGTAGACTGGCACAACTGCACTACACTCCTGCTACACATGAAGTGGCCTAACGGCGCCTCTCGGCGAGCATAAGTACTGCGACTGGCTGTGTACTCTTTGGCTAGCACAGCCGTTCTTCTGTTGCGTTTATCGAGAGAATCGTATCCGGCGCATCGATCTCTCAGGCGGCGGTGTGATCGTATGGCTGACATCACAGTTTAAGAAAAGTTATTTACATGATGCTTATCCATTCTTTTTCTGTCTCTTCCCTTAGTGTTTAATGACTTGCTGCTACCAAAGGGTCCAGCCCACTGTCAACGCCTAATCTATGCACACCCAAGAACTTGTGGGGTACAGCAGACAGCTGTATGTGTAAGTACGAATAACATATCTCTCACACACTATATATCGTCACAGCACTTCCTCTGAAAAGGCCATGTGCAGGATACCGGGTTTTGGGTGTGGTGTATGTCTGCGTGTGTGTGTGGGGGGGGGGGGGGGGTCTCTGCGCTCGGTTCCTCTTTGAGCTATGAACATGGAGTAAAAAGTTTTTAATTTAGCCCGGACCAGCAGCCATTTGTATAGCTGTTCGAACATCTGTCTTACTGTAGCTACGTTACAGAATATTAAGCAAGGTTTGAAAAACAAACTTAAGGAGGTGCCCTGGCATTTTGCAATTAAATTAATTCCTTTGGTAAGAGATTTTAATTGGACTGGAATTAATGTTCAGCGAATGGCATCATTTGAATGTGTTTCATTCGGATTTTATGTACAAAAACATGCAAAAAACACATTTTTCTGGTAGATTTTTCAAATGTGCCACTTCTATACTTTAAACGTGTACTAATCAGTTCAAACTTTGCAAGAAGGTAGGTAAATGGATAAAGTCAAAACCAACGTTTTTATCCAATATTCTTTATTGTTTGTAGAGATACAGCGGTTTAAAGTCAATCTAAATGTAGGACACGTTTCTCTGGAAGGTTTCTCAAGCGTACCACTTATATACTTTAAATTTATACGAATCAATTCAAACTTCGCGCGAATGTAGATAAATGGATAAAGTCAAAACGAATTATTTTATGCAATAATCTTTATTCGTTTTCGAGATATGATGGTCTAAAGTAAAGCTAAATGTTGCACGTAAAATTTGTTCTTCCGTGTATTGAATGCACGGAAATAGTTTAATCTAATAAATCTAATAAATTTCGTCAGAAGGTAGACAGATACATCCTATTGATGGTAGTCTTGTTGTTATGTGAAAGGTGTGTAAGCAATATGGTACGAAAGACAATCAAAAAACATATATAATGTCGCCCCATTCAACAAAAACCTACATTCTACATTGGTTGCCAAGTTGCGGCGATCTAATGTCTACTTACGCTAACATAAAGGTTGGGAACCAGAATGAAAAATGCTCCTTTTATAGGGTTTTAAAAAAGGGGTACTAGCTCTTCGACTTATTTGGCTTTTCAAAGACATTTAAATCAAAACATTTTGACATATTCACGTTTTTTTATAAGTGAACTCTACTTCCACAATGCAGTGAGCTCTCTTAGCTGCAAGATGTTGGCACACCTGCATCTTGCAATTTATATTCTAAAGTCTCTGATATCCTGTGCGCAGAATCCAGAAGATCCACCAGCCATAGTAAACAATATATAATATAATATGGCTGAGGAGCGTACATGTAATAGATAATAAAGTTTTCTGAAGGGACAAAATTTATAAGGGTGTATTTGTTCCTTGGGAGATAGTAAAACTTTTTTTTTATTTGTGGGTGGGGAGTTGATTTTTTTTTCCCGAGGAAACCATTTCTCTCCCAAAGCGCATCCCCTGTTACATGTATGGTAAGGAGTGTAATAACAAATAGATACAAATTTATGTGCATCTAGAGAGTTGGATGCATCTGCAATAGAAAGTAACCAAGAGTGGGTGTGCATCTATAATACGAAGTATCCCAGAGAGCGAATGCATGCATCCTAAACTTTAACGACATGTTGTTTAATATTGCGCGACGTGGCAAATGGCATGTTGGATGACATGATGTTATGTGTCATGTGATACAATATGACACATATTGTATTACTTTACTTGACACAATGCATTATTCTATGTGACATGAATACTTACGCTGCAAATAGAAAAGCACGATTGTGCCAAGATGTTTTGATTGGAATGTCTTTGAAGCTGCCAGATTAGTCGAAAAGCAAGTTCCCTTTTTTTACATCCCTAACTGTGTCCAGGACATATTCGATTTTTTTTGTAGGGCACAAAACAGCTGAGTTCATAAGCGCCTGTGTCATAACTTTAAGTGGTCAATTACCGAATGACTTTGAAGCCGATAACTCTCAGAGCCTAATCGAATGGAGTAGAGGGATAGCTAAAACCGATCACTTCCTCTTTAAGGAGGATGCCCAAATACTTGAAAATTATATTTCCTTAGTCGTACTACTAGAACGAATAAAAAGTAAAACTTCACAAATGACACTCACTGAAACGTCAATGCCCACATACGCAGCCCAGCTAAAAGTACCACCTCATGACGAGAGGAGTGAGAGGAAATGGTCCAAGCCATGGGGAGGTGTTTAATTTCCCAGAGTTTTATCCCATATAGAGAAGACTGGTGTTTATGCCAGAGGTACACAATGTTCCTATATGTGGCCACACAGAGCTCATCTGAAGGGACAGAGTAGCTAAAGACTAGGTAGCCGGACTACAGCATCGGCTGCTTCATTCGCCGACGCTCTGACGTGACCAGGAACCCAAATGAACATCATGTTGGCTACATCATCTATGAGAGGGTGGACGCATTCTTGGATTCTATGTACTAACGGGTGGTAATTTTATAGTACACAGAGGCCCTGGACGGCGCTAAGTGAATAGGAACATAATACACAATTGAGAATCCTACGTTTTAGCATGACTGGGTGGCCTGATAGAGGGCGGAAAGCTCTGCAGTAAAAATCGAGCACTGTTCTGGTAGCTGGTAACTAAAATGTTTATTACAATGACAAAGACACATCCGACACCACAGTCGGTCTTAGAGCCATCAGTGTAGGCGGAGGTGCTGTCTCCAGGTTGAGTCAGAAGTTCAAGAAACCTGCATCAATGGGTCGAATCTAGAGCAGTGTCCTTGGGAAGCGAACTAAGTCCAATTTGAATGCAGACCTCTGTACGAAGCCAAGCCAGTGAATGGCTTTCACCCACCGGGAAGGTGGCAGGTAAAGTAAGGTTAAGTTTCCGAAGCAGTATATGAAAACGAACTCCAGGAGCCAACAAAGAAGTTGCCTTTACCTCATATTGACAGTCAAGGCCGTCATAAAAAAAGGGCGCATAGGATGGATGGATGAAAATGACAGACGACATGGATATCTGCTAAGGAGAAAGATCACACCGGTATGAAAGTGATAGTTTGGCGGTGTCTGCATAAAGACTCATACCTGTGATAATCTAGAAAGCTCCACTGGTCAAACATATGCCTTGATAGTAGACTGTTCTGAGACGGTGTAAAATAGACGGTAGTGCATGTGAGTAAATGAGACACCCATAGTCCATTTTTGATTGGACAAAAGAATGGTGTAAGTGAAGGAGGATTTTCCTAACCGTTCCTCATGAAGTATTATTTAAAGTACATAGGATGTCTAGGGATTGGGTTCAGCGTGTTGCCAGATAAGATGTGTGGAAGGACCAACGGAGTTTCCTGTCGAGCATAAGCCCCAAGAATTTGGCGGTTTCAACAAATGGAAGAGCAATGGAACCAAATGTGGGGACAGTGGAAGAAACTCCTTACGCCGCCGAAAGTTCAGACGGACAGTTTTTTCAGTGGAAAAGTGGAAGCTGTTGTCGATGCTCCACGAGTGAAGACAGTCGAGACATCGCTGAAGTTGTCGCTCAAGTAAACAGATCTGTTGAGGGCTGCAGTAAATCTCAAGTCATTGACGAAAATAGAGCCTGAGATACCTGGTGGGAGACAGTCCATTATAGGATTAATTGCAATGGCAAGCAGGGCTACGCTCAGCACAGAGTCCTGATGCGCCCTGTTCGCCTGAATAAAAGTGTTCGACAAAGTCAAACCCACATGTACCTTGAAAACCCGGTCTTCTAAAAACTCCTGAATAAAATAGAGTAGGCAACCTAGAAAGTCCCACATGTGCATTGTATGGAGCATGCCCACTCTCCAGCAGGTATTGTAAGCCTGCTCTGAAGCAATAAACTCTGCTGCAATCTGACATTTCTGCAGAAAATTGTTCATAATGTGGGTTGACAGGGTGACGAGATATCAACTGATGAGCAGAGGTTATTGAATCCACACTGTGCATTTCTTAATAGATCCCAAGCCTCAGGCTACCATACCAGTCAACCACTGATCTTGTGATCCATCACCTTGCAGACACTGCTGGTGAGGGAAACTGGGTAGTAGCTGAATGGAAAATGTTTGCCCTTACCAGACTTGGGCATGAGGATTACACTGGCTTTATGACAACATCTGAGAAATGCCCCGTCCGTCCAGATGCAATTATACATATGAAAGAGAGTGTTTGCCATCAAGAGATAAGTGCTGCAACATCTGAATGTAGATATCGTACAATCCTGGAGGTGGAGGATCGTGACGAGCTGAGCGCATGTTCGAGCGCCCTCATAGTAAAAACGGTATTGTAGCTTCCGCGATTCTGAGAGAAGAAAGATATGTCCTGGTCCTCCTCTGCTCGTTTCCGTGGTAGGAAGGCTGGACTGTAAAGGTGGAGGGGTGGATTGCAAGGTATCGACCCAAGGTGTTGGAAATATCGATAGGGTCCACAATGCCATCGTTCGCTTAAGTCAGGCTAGGAATCGGAAGCTGTACCTTATTTCCAGAAATCCGACGTAGGTTACTCCAAACGCTTAAAAGAATTAGTAAAAGAAATCCAAACAGCTTTTTCGCTCTCTCTGATTATGCGACACTTCGCGCTCAACTGTTCATAACGAATACAAAATGGTGTTCAAAGACACAGAGTGCACGTCACAGTGGTCGAACCGCGTTGCAGTATTCCTCAGTCCACCAGTAAACTGGTACATGTCACAGTAGGGAAGGTATTCAAGAGATGGAACATTCTGCAGTGGTAAGGACAACATTCATAAGGTACTCTACCTGCTCATCGCTTCTGGGAAAATGTTGTTCGTCGAAGGTTGAAAGCGAAGAATAGAGCCTACAGTTAACTTTAGAAAGCTGCCAGTTAGTCTTGTGCACAAATGGAATATGAGTTAGAAGACGAATTATACGTGGGAGGTGGTCCCTCGAGTATGTGTATGAGAGGACGGACCGTTCTAGATGGACGACAAGCTGTGCATTACAGAATGAAAGATCCATGCGCGAGGAGAAAGCGTGGTGGAATGTGGTTCATCAGTGTTGAGAGAAATGAGAGTACGCTGGTTGAGAACATCTGCCAGGAGACAGCTTCTGAGGTAGGTTCTCAGAGAGCCCCAAATGGGATGGTGGGTGTTGAAGTTGCCAAATAGCAAACAGAGTTGAGGTAACTGAGCAGTAAACTGCAATATATCTGCCCTGGTGAGATCAGATGAGGGGGATATGTCGACATTACAAAGAGAAAAGGTATAAGTGGAGATAGAAAGATAAACAGCTTGTAGCTGGGTGTTCACTGAATTGTTTTGGTTATCGATGTCGTCCTGAATGAGCGTCATCGCGCCCCTGTGAGCTGGAGTTCCTTTATCGTAAGGAAGGTCGAAACTTCCTGGAGTGAAGCATAAGAGGTCAAAGTGGTCTTGAGGGCGTAATTTCGTTTCCTGGAGGCATAAAGCAACTGGGCATTGCGATCGCAGTAGCAGCTGTAAGTCTGCACTGCGTGATCTGATTCCACGAGGGTTCCATTGAAGAACAGTTATTTCTCTTATTTCTCTTATAAGAGGCAATTATTTCAGTGGCTGCTAAATGCTAGATTTCGGCTGCGTACTACTACAGAGTTCTGAGGCAGGAGGATCCTCTTTCATTATTTCCTTGGAGGTACCAGTAACCTCCCTCGATCGGTCAGCTGACTCTAGGGTGGACAACCAGTTCGTGATTCGCACCGGTGAAATGGAAGTCGGCCAGACAGAAGTTTCGCATGGTATCACTGTTGGAGAGTATCTCTGAGTTAGAGAAAGGGAAGCACTTTATCTTTGTTCGACGTGATAGTACCTTTGCGTTTGTCAGACGTGGATCCAGACGTTTACTGATTTGAGGTGCACAAAAAATCAGACTGGGAGAATTCCTTCTTAAACATCTGCTCTTCTGGTAATATCACAAGTGACTTTACCAGTGTGGGCAAAGGTTTATTGGTGTGTTGAGCAACTGTAGTGGATGGAAGGGTGAGAATGTCACCTTAGCACTAGGGATTTCACAACCTTAGCGCTGAACTAGAGATCACAGGTCTGTGTGGCCGTATCTTTCGTGAGTTGTGACGTAGCAACAACGGTACTCTAACTGCTGGATAGTGGTATTCAAGGCTTTTGGCTAGCTAACATTTTGCGAGCAACGTTGAGAGCACCTTTTTATTCACCCATATCTCCTGAAAGACTCGCCCATCGAAGTACACAGGGCATTCACAGGACGAAGTGACATGGTTGGCAGTGCAGTTGATGCAGTGGGGAGAAGAAGGTGGGCAATCTCCCTCATGGACATTCTTGCCACAAGTTACACTTTTAGCTGCCTTTTTACAAGATATTCAAGTATGGTTATAATGTTGCCATTGGTAGCAACGCACTGGTTCAGTATTTAGGGTCTGATGTTGATGACTTTGTAGCCTGCTTTAATCTTCAGTGGGAGCTCCTTTCGATCAAACGTTAAGAAAAGGGTGTGGGTAGACACTAATTCTGCATCAGCCCTCTTCATAACCCAATGGACTGTGGTTACACCCAGATCAGAGAGATAGTGTTGTATTTTTCCAGGCGGCCGCGGTGGCCGAGCGGTTCTGGGCGCTTCAGTCCGGAACCACACGGCTGCTACGGTCCAAGTTCGAATCCTGCCTCGGGCATGGATGTGTGTGATGTCCTTATGTTAGTTACGTATACTTAGTTCTAAGTCTAGAGGAGTGATGACCTCGGATGTTAATTCCCATAGTGCTTAGAACCATTTGAACCATTTTTTATATTTTTCCCTCAGTCATACCCGCAAGCAGCCAGGTGTGTATGACACCACGCAAAGAAATCTGTGTTCGATGGGCCTCTATACGAAAAAGGTATCTCAGGAGGAACGTAGTTTTAAGCAGTTTTTGGGCTTGAAAGGGACTGTTTGTCTCAACAAGCAAAATTCCATTGTGTAAGCGAGTGCAGGACTTTAGTGGGCTTCTTTCTGAATGACGAACTGGATCACCGTACAAAAGTTCTAACGTGATACCACGATGCAGCGAGGTGTAGCCGGAAGATCTGTCGTGTATTTGGTCTCATTCCATTCACTTTTATTTCAAGGAGGTAGTGCTGAAGGATCTGATGTACTCATTATAGTGAATCAACCATGACTGCCAGCAAATCCGACGCCATGCTCCTTCCTTCTGGGGGCTCCCACAGAGGGGAGGAGTACACCTGCCTTAGGTGATTCTTCACATCTCAGGTCACACCTCCTCAACTACACACGAAGGGACCAACCAGCAATTGCGACGGTAACAGATGAACAGATCAGGCAATCGCCCCTGCCTGGGCGAGCCGTATCTGTCGACCCATGTGCTGGGAGTTACACAGTACCTAATCGCCCTTTATGTATCAAACGCATGAGCTGACCTTCAGGAATGCACCGGGAGGAAGAAAGATGAAAAGGGAGATCTCAAACGCCGAATCAGAGGAAGGACAGGAGAAGTGAGAACAAGAACGGAGAGAAAGACAAAAATTAAATTAAGCTAAGTCTTCCAATACTTTCACAAGTTTCGGTTTCCCTATTACGTAAAAGACAGGGTTCCCAAGGAAGGTGAGAAAGAATAGCATGAGGATAGACACGCAGTACAGACAAGGAAGGAGTACTCAAAGTACAGTGGCCTCACCTGTGCCAAGCATGTGTTCACAAAAAGAGTTGTGAGTTCCCTGGGGGGTGTGCTTAAAGGGAATGCCTCCTATCCTAAGACACTTGATTGTGACCACAATCGTCAGCTTACAGTGAAAGAACCGACTGCAACCAATACAAAGAGATTCCCCTCCCTGCTACTAAGTGAAATTCCTAGATCTGGCAAGACATAATTTATTCAATAAGTGAAGTTAATTATTTAACAGTGAAACAAAAATGAATTAATACAGAAGAACACAGTGTCGCCACCAGTTGAAGTCACGGGACAACTAATATCCAAATATCCGTAACTAAACAAGTGGTGCTACATTAGAGTTTATGAATAGATGATTGAATACAAATAACAGAGGATAAAACCCAAAATTGGGATGTTATGGAAAAGAAAGACAGCTTTCTTTACCATCAATAACTTCTTGGCTGTCTCGACCATTAATTAATAACGTGAGTGATTATTCAACCCATTACTCTCACAGAAAGAGAAACAGAATAAGATTGCCCTTGCTGCGCCACTGATGTTGCACAGTGTATACACTACTGGCCATTAAAATTGCTACACCACGAAGATGACGTGCTACAGACTCCAAATTTAACCGACAGAAAGAAGACGCTATGATATGCAAATGATTAGCTTTTCAGAGCATTCACACAAGGTTGGCGCCAGTGGCGACACCATCAACGTGCTGACAGAAGGAAAGTTTCCAACCGATTTCTCATACACAAACAGCAGTTGACCGGGGTTGCCTGGTGAAACCTTGTTGTGATGCCTCGTGTAAGGAGGAGAAATGCGTACCATCACGTTTCCGACTTTGATAAAGGTCGGATTGTAGCCTATCGCGACTGCGGCTTATCGTATCGCGACATTGCTGATCGCGTTGGTTGAGATCCAATGACTGTTAGCAGAATATGGAATAGGTGGGTTCAGGAGGGTAATACGGAACGCCGTGCTGGATCCCAACGGCCTCGTATGACTAGCAGTCGAGATGACAGGCATCTTATCCGCATCGCTGTAATGGATCGTGCAGCCACGTCTCGATCCCTGAGTCAACAGATGGGGACGTTTGCAAGACAACAACCGTCTGCACGAACAGTTCGACGACGTTTGCAGCAGCATGGACTATCAGCTCAGAGACAATGGCTGCGGTTACCCGTGACGCTGCGTCAGACAGGAGCGCCTGCGATGGTGTACTCGACAACAAACCTGGGTGCACGAATGGCTAAACATTTTTTCGGATGAATCCAGGTTCTGTTTACAGCATCATGATGGTCGCATCCGTGTTTGGCGACATCGCGGTGAACGCACATTGTAAGCGTGTATTCGTCATCGCCATACTGGCGTATCACCCGGAGTGATGCTGTGGGGTGCCATTGGTTACACGTCTCGGTCACCTCTCGTTCGCATTGACGGCACTTTGAACAGTGGACGTGACTTTTCAGATGTGTTACGACCCGTGGCTCTACCCTTCATTCGATCCGTGCGAAACCCTACTTTTCAGCAGGATAATGCACGACCGCATGTCGCAGGTCCTGTACGGGCCTTTCTGGATACAGAAAATGTTGGACTGCTGCCCTGGCCAGCACATTCTGCAGATCTCTCACCAATTAAAAACGTCTGGTCAATGGTGGCCGAGCAACTGGTTCGTCACAATACACCACTCTTGATGAACTGTGGTATCATGTTGAAGCTGCATGGGCAGCTGTACCTGTACACGCCATCCAAGCTCTGTTTGACTCAATACCCAGGCGTATCAAGGCTGTTATTATGGCCAGAGGTTGTTTTTCTGGGTACTGATTTCTCAGGATCTATGCACCCAAATTACGTGAAAATGTAATCACATGTCTGTTTTAGTATAATATGTTTGTCCAATGAATACCCGTTTATCATCTGCATTTCTTCTTGGTGTAGCAATTTTAATGGCCAGTAGTGGAGATATGAGGAGACGCCGTGAATTTAACCATTCTAACAAAAAGACCCATCTCCAAACTATTCCTCTCTTCTGCACCAATATCTCGCATTGCAGTGCCTCCTTACCACCGTTGGATTGCGTGTGTGGCGGTCAACTGTGCGTCTATGAGCTCTGCTGAAGTGTTGAATTAGGTGTGGGCAGATTGCCCGTACAGTGGTGGGGCTTGCAGACTCCGCACACCATCAGAGCAGATGCTGTTCCGAAAGAAAAATTTAAGGCTCAGAACACGAAAGGCCAAGTCAGCTGCCATCCTGGGACAAGACTGTCCAGTTCTCACTTATCTGGCTTCCCATCTAAACTTGGAGCAGCGCTCATATTTCTCCCATGCAGCCAATCATACAGCAGCCCTGAAAGCTCTTCCAATAACATCAAGTTACAATGAACGTTTACCTCCCACCAGAATGGTAACTGAGGGCCAACCAGTCAGCAACCTCTGAATGGTCACTGGCAGCTGCCTCAATTTCTACGATACGGGAGTCGTTTGCCCTGCTTGTGAGATTGTTGGAAATTGGAATGGGAAATTTTAAGAGTCTATGTTCCCATGGAAGAATCTGAGTCTGTTTTTCCTGGAGTATTCTCGAGACGATATTATTTTGATTATCAAGCGGTGTCCCGCTGCCTTCCAGCACAAAGTTAGCTCTTCAGGTCAGCAGTCACAAACTCAACTTTCGCTCTGGCTAACAGGGATGACTCGCCTCGCCCTGCCTTCACATGTGGGTACTTTACTGTGCGGAATGCATCTCCCTGAAACTGGAACCATAGGCTCAGGTACAAGCCATGGGCCAGTGAGCGCCAGACTCTTTGTGTCTCGCCCAAATGTCGCCTGCCGAAAGGATATTATGAAGGTCCACCTGTGTCAGACACAACAGAACCGCAAGTTCAGAGGCCCCCACACGTAGCTACAGACACAGCTCCCACATGCAGAGATGTTAGATAGAAAAAACATAGTACTGAAAACAGGCTAAAGAAGGTTGCAATCAGAATAAAACCCAATGAATCTCATAATCACTCAGTTCCACATTCTCATTAAAAACAGAATGCAAGAGTGAATTGTTTAGATACTATGTGATTCTACGTTGATTTGTGGATTTGATGTGAGGACAAAGCCAAGATGAGACCAGCGCCTCACAATAAATTTAGATACTGAAAAAAAATACGTCCATGATGTGTGCTTTTGATAATGGTGTTTACAGAAAGACTAATTTGATTCTTGTTAAGATGATGGAAAAACTAGGAAATATTATGGTACCAAATTAATCAGTTGTTCAGAGCAGTGTTGTGAAGCGAGTCAGTGAATCATCAGGGCAAAATTTAAATAGTCTCCTATTTGCTACGAAGAATTTGTGGATCTAGAGAGGGTGAAGGTTGAAACACCGTTCGTGAAATCTGTTTACACAGTATGTATGTATTGGACCTATCAAAGCTCCACACGTAGTACAGTTTTCATTACATTCATTACATTTATTTTGGTGACCCATAGAGTCTTTATATGCATATAGCGCCATTTATTGTGTGTAGGGCTGTGATCCATATGAGGTGCCTGTGACATGTCTGGATATGAAGCCAATAACCCTTACGGTGTAAAGCCTGCAAATGCTAAGGTTATTGTCTTCATGGGAGAGGAAGAGAGTGCCTCAGAGATTGTGGTGTAAGTGGATATACAGTCCAAAATGTATGCATACCATACTGAATTAGGTGCTAAAGGTGTGCAACATGCAGCCACATGGTCTCTTACAGTTGAAGATTGTGTGGCTTGCCTGTGTGGTGGTACAAATGATGTTCAACATGTGATGAGCCAGGTAAATTTTCAGTCTAGAAGATGTGTCATCTGTACAGTGGTGCAGCTGAAAATCCAACTGAATCATCATGATGCTAAGTGGGTCATTTCTGGAGGTATAATTGAAACCTTACCATACTTGTGCTATTCATTGAAGTAAGAGAGAGAGTAAGAAAGGACGCATGTGTTGTACATAACAAAGATGTATGTGTGTGTTTATGTGGAACAGTATGGCCTGTTTATCTTAATGTATGCATGAACTAACTGTTAGATATATAGGTAGGTAGGTAGGTAGGTAGGTAGGTAGTTAGTGTTTAACGTCCCGTCGACAATGAGGTCATTAGAGACGGAGCGCAAGCTCGGGTTAGGGAAGGATTGGGAAGGAAATCGGCCGTGCCCTTTCAAAGGAACCATCCCGGCATTTGCCTGAAACGATTTAGGGAAATCACGGAAAACCTAATTCAGGATGGTTGGAGACGGGATTGAACCGTCGTCCACCCGAATGCGAGTCCAGTGTGCTAACCACTGCGCCACCTCGCTCGGTTGTTAGATATATGTATACTGCATTGTACATATGTGCAAATTTTATACCTATCACATACTATGTGTGCATGAGTTAGCCACATGCTTTGTATGTGTATGATTATTAAATGAGTTTGTGGCACCATGTGTACATGTGAATTGTTAACATGTGATCTTCACACTATGTCTATGTGTGTGCAAATTATTAAGCAATATTTTTCACATTATATGTGAATTACTTGTTGTACCATTTTGATTCATCCAAGGTAAAAAAATTTTAGTTTTAAGTCTTATCACATATTTCCCAAGTAAGAAAAAGCCTGAACTATTAAGTCTCTTTCTAACACTGCAACAACTGCTAAATTTCATCTTTCATATATAACTCTCTGATGTAGCAACAAGTGAAAATGTATGAAGTGCTAAGACTCTCTGATGTAGCACAACTGAACTGCTGAGATTCGTGAAAGCTATGTATGATGGAAATAAAACGTACTACAAATTGTAAAAGCTGTTATTCATTAGTTTTAAAAAATTTTGTATAATTTTTATACATTGTTAACTGAAAAAATATACATTTTTATACCTTGTTAACCATGAAAATAAATCTGAGTTGTTAAAACATTTTTATACTATTTCCTAGGTCAGCTCCAATCACCATCCTATAATATTTTTCAAATAACATTTTTATGTGACTTAAATCTGTCACATACGAATTCAAGCCTATTGGAACAATGACAGATGCAGGTATACCAACCATAAACTTTATAGTCTGGAATTTCTGTTTATGGCGGTAATACTAGCTGACTTAGGTGTAACAAACATACATGCACTTAAACGCTGGTCTAACTTTTATAATCCAACTTGAAGTTAGTGTCCTCAAACATATTGACAATGGATATCATTCAAGGAAACTGTTAATACTCCATCACCATCAACACTCTCACTCAATCACAGTGAACTGCAGCTTTGCACCCCAACAAGCATTCTCCACTTCTGCTACAACTTTGAACTCTGTCAGGTGTTCTGCTGATGTTAATGCGTTTCAACTCAAAGTTGGTCAATTTATAAATATTGGCAAACAGCAGAATTGTAAAAGAAATTAGCTAGATGGGTGAACTCCCTTCCATGTTGACTCAGAGTGGTGGTGGGTTCAAAAAAAATGGTTCTGAGCACTATGGGACTTAACATCTGTGGTCATCAGTCCCCTAGAACTTAAAACTACTTAAACCTAACTAACCTAAGGACATCACACACATCCATGCCCGAGGCAGGATTCGAACCTGTGACCGTAACAGTCGTGCGGTTCCGGACTGCGCGCCTACAACCGCTAGACCACCGTGGCCGGCGTGGTGGTGGGTCCCAGTATCATCCAATCATCCTCTAAATTGTTTATGTACTGGGTGCAGTGACAGTTTTTCAAACAGTAAGTGTGATGAATTTTCCACAACTTTCTGGCTCCAACGTAAGGTTAGGACTTTTTAAATTTTATGCCGTTTTAAACTGTGCACAAGTGGGCTTTCTGAAGTCAGAGAGATGGGGAGAAAACTTTGCCTGCACCAGTTCCTTCCTAGGGGGTGGGTAAAGTCCAGTGAAAATAGGTCATTGGAATAGTTTGAGGTGGGAGAAGGGGGAATCTGGCAATTCTGTGTGACACAATAGCGGAGGGGAAAAGTAAGTCAGGAAAAATCTGGCAACAATGTGGGCTGCGCCAGCTCTGCCTTCTATCCTCTACATGTGAAACATCAGATTCACTCAAAAAACAAGAGTACAGATTATTTTCGATTCGCTGGTGCATGTCGATGGAGATCATTTAATAATACACAATATGAGACACTTAGAAACAAGAGAATTACATTATTTGTCATTTGAAACTAAACTCAGTTAAAAAGATTGCACAGCACAAGATATTCAAATTTATGCTGAAATTCTGAGGGCTACCAAAACCTATAGATAAATTTATCTCCCCAGTAGAACAGTGAATTCCAACATATGCTAAAAGTGTGTTAAGGATTCAATAGGCAGAAGTGGTGTATCATCATTGGGAATTGATGAAATCCATACTGACTTGGAAGTGTACAAGTGTGGAGGGAACATGACATTAAAGACTGGAAGTCGGCCTCCAATGAACCATCAGTACATATCGACTACATCCACTGAAATAATCAAAAGGAACTGGTAGAGTTATTACTTTTCTTGTTAACAGCAAAAATGGCGGGCAATAATGTACATGGCAATGGAAATGAACAGGAATTTTGGGAAGTGGGAATTATTGCTTGAAGTTTAAGTTTTGAGAACAAGAATGGCTGCAGAAAATGAAGTAAAAGGCTAAAATTCAGAATGGAAAATTACATTTGATAACACCCCATCAGTTGAAAGACTGTCACAAGAGGTGCGATTTGCAAATCTGAAACATATGAAAACGGTACACAAAATTATTATGTGGGATTTCACTTATCACACAGTGTGCTTAGGAACCTAGGAATAGGTAGCAAAAGACTGTATGCGACTTCAAAGCAAGTTAGAACTTATAAACAGAGACGTAGAGATGGTACTACAAACCCATCACAGAAGGTAATTGTCAGGTTTTGTTTGTTGCGTCAGGAGATGTGTGCTTTGTCTAAATGTGAGTTGGCTGCTGTGTGTCTGTCTTATCTTGCCAATGATTACCAGCTGAGCTGCACATGGATGCATGTCGACCTGTTGCTCCAATGTGCATAGCACCAGACAATTACACAATTTTCGTCGCCACTGGATGAAAATAATGTCATTTCTCACCCTGAAAATTTAACACATTTGTTGTATACGCTTCATGATAATGTAATTGTAACATACATGTTGTAGATGCATTATGAAAATGAAAATTTAAGAATTGGTTGTAAATGTATAATGAAAATGTAACTCTAATACACTATTTATGCAATGATGGTTTATGAGAACGTAACGAATAACTTCCACAACATATTATGAGCTAAATATCTCAGTGCTTTGCTTGTGATCTACACCTATCACGCCTACTTGAACCTACAAGGCGGACACTTACACAACTGCCATCATCTCTGAACAAGTATGACGTCTTGACCCGCCCATCTTTACCACAGAAAGTCCTCTGATTGCCTGTTTCACCTTCCATCTGAGCTCCGATTGCGAGATCTAAATATGTCCAACACAAATGGCTAAGAAGCTCCCTTATTCTCCTGTCTCGAAGAAATTTACGTGGCTTAGAGAAGACATTGCAAATTGCGAGTCTGTGGACTAATATATGGCAGTAAAACGCTGAGCTGTGATTAGGGGAGCTCTATGGCTGGCCTGTTTCCAAGAAAGGAGCATGGTTTCCGAAAGACCTGAAAAAATGTGGTTGGAGAGTAAAATACTAGTTTGTATTGTGGGAGCTAAATATGTGTGCTGACTTAGGTACGCTCTGATTGTCCTATTTACAAGGAAGGGGAGTGGCTTGGTAGAGAAGATGGAAGGGGAAGGGACATGGCTAAGGAGTGGGGGAGGGAGGACAGGTGATGAGGGGGAGAGGAGGGCAGAAGGAAGGGGGAATTGGGGGTAATTGGAAAGGTATGAGGGGTGGGAGGGGTATTCAACGTCATAATTTATCCAGATTAGGCACTGTATTCCTAATGCCCCTCTATAGCTCACATATTATTACGTTATAGGAGACTGAAATCTCCTCTGTCGCAATCAGCATGAATTCCTCAAACAATGATCCTTGAGACCCAGAAGGCAATAGGTGCATGAACCTAGGTTGATGTCACATGACCTGACTTCCATAAAGCCTTCTATACAGTTCTACACTACCACCTAATGCACAAAATATGAGGGTACAGAATATCAGACTAGCTTTCTGATTGGATTGAAGAGTTCCAAACAAAAAATATACAGCATATCATTCTTAATGGAGAAAAATCTTCACATGTAAAAGTAACTACAGGCATACTGCAAGTGAGTGCAAGCCCGTGTCACGAAAGAAGGTGCTTCGGCGCATAGAGATGGAGTGATAGGGAAGTGGAGAGGAGACGAGGTCTGCACATGAGTGGCATCAGAGAGAGGGCAAACCAAATCCGCGTTACCGAACTGTGTTGGAGACAACAACAATCAGGTTCACTCACCATGTTGTACGTTCCAACAAATGAGGGGAATAATACATTTGAAGACGGAATTCGATCAAATGTCTACATGAGAGAAATTGTACTTCACGTCTTGACGTTGCATCACAGCTATAGTCCTTGTGACGTCAAAAGATGAGAATGGCTGCTGCAGCATTGTGAAGACGTCAAGTACAATTTTTCTCAAAATAACCATTGGCTAACGACAAGATCATCGAAGCTGGTTGTAATAATCATCATTAACTGCGATTTGGACTGTATTATAAGTTAAGATATAATACATAACAAAGTTACCTTCAAACTCAAACCGAAAACATTATAACTGCTTGACAGCTGCTTTAACTCCATATCTTTTTAAAATGTGTATATGTGCACGTTGTTGTGCTTGACTGTAGTTAAATCACAGGGTGTAAAAAACAATTACTGGTAGCAAAGACTATTGTAAATAATTGTCAATATGTTATCATATTCTTCTCTGTCAATGGGCATTATGAGTGTAAATTAACTTGTTCGACATTATGATCCATGGAACAGGTAAACAATGAACCACTTCTGTGAACAGCTTGAGATACGGCTGGCCGATAACGTCGAAAAACGCGGATATCACGACAGGTAACCCTCCACGTCATTTTAAGGCATTTTGCAATTTGTGCACTGGCACTAGTTTACTCGGTCGAAATACCGGAGTTTTTGACGAATTTAGAGCATATAAGACGCTGGGAAAAGATAAACTTCTTGAGCAATATGTTGAACATAATAGTTTGCATACTTCATATAATACAAATTTCTAATCAATAAGGGCTAGGAAGATGTCATATCCTACGTATCCAATTGATATGTCGACAAACACATTTTTTAATCCACATGTCTTTAAAACCAAGAAATATTAGTACTTTGCTTTGTTCCAAAGGCTATATCGTAATACTATCATCACTGCTATCTGAGTCTGTGTCTGTACCATCTGATTGTAAATTTAGGCTGATAGCTTCAAGTTTTATACCCATATTCATCTCTCAATAAAAGGCTTCTTTCTGAAGCTTTTCAGTGTGCAGCACACAGTGTGCTCTCATTGATGGAGGGATATCGTCCATTGCCTCATGCACAAGAGATTCAGAGTCTGTTTATCTTAAATGTTTTGGATTTTTCCGCCAAATATTCTTTAACTTGCGCCCAAATTAATTATATCAGATTATACTGATATTGATGCGAGGGGAAATGCAAAACTGTGTGAACTCATTCACATGCAAGAAAGCCATATTTGTACATAATGACACATGATTTTATAATTAACAAGCTACAAGAATTTGGCACGAGTCTGACTTGTACTGCGCAGAATATTTTTATTTGTAAGCCAGAGTACAACATCCGCTTTTCCGGTGTTTGTGCTAGGTGTTTTCTATGTAGCAGTTGAATGATAAATGGCATGGTAGGCCAAATTACAATGACCGACTTCGAAGCAAGGTATAGCAAGAACTGCATAGCGAACCATTTCTTGAAACTGACTGCGTTCATTTTCGAATGGTAGTCACAGCTGTTATCTTACACCCAAATACGAGTTTATTCGTAGGAACAGAAGCAGAAGATGAGCAGCATGCAAAATAATCGTCTGCGAACCTTTTTCTAAGGGAACTTTAAAACAGCCAGTATCATCAATCATTTTCCATTAGTTACTCATGGAACGATTCTGATTCACCCATGTTTCAACAACGTAATACATTGTTTAACTACTTCCTTCTGTGGTATCGTAGGCCCTACACCTCTAAAATTCTTAGCATGGACGAAGCACTACCTTTGAAGCCAATTTTTTCATATGTACTTGTAACAAGTTTTTGTAATGTCGGGTATTCGCTACTTATACATTTCAAACGCGGAACTCCGTAGAACATCGTTGTCAAAACCATCAATTTGTGTTAATGGTTTCTTGCAATTTCGATGATATTCAGGCGAAACAAAACAAAATTTTCTTGAGCTTTCTATAGCTGTGACACTTTCGTTCACTTGCCGACACATGCTTCTGACGTTCGTTCATGTCTCTTCAAAATGTCAAAAACAAGAGCCCCACTTTCAGATTCCCGTTCGAAAAGTTATAAATGCAGTAAATAAATCTACTCCCCTGCTTCTGAACCACTTCATGTTAATTTCTCTTGGGTGGCGTATTTATTTGTAAATCGCGCTAACACATTTACACATACACATTCACAGCTATATTGCTAGAATAAAATAACATCAACATTTGAACGAATAATTGGGTCGCTCTGTGAATGAAACTGCATTGTCGCGAAGTATGGCAACAGCACAGCATGAGATGACTGGGTGTTGTGTGTTCTTCAGCATCATTTCATCATCATTGACTCACAAGTCACCGAAGTGGCGTCAACTAAAAAGGACTTGCAATACGGTGACCGAACTCCCCGAATGGGGCCTCCCGGCCAACAAGGCCATACGATCATTTCATTTAGCACAGCATGAGGGTGAGGTATTCTCGTAGTCTAGTAGTAACTCGCAGCTATCTGCTCAGAGAGAGAATGAATCTTATAGGCTGCTGGCAATTAATGGAGGGAGGATGCGCAGCATGGCGTAAAATTGGGACACCTTCCTATATGATGGGAACTATAAAGAACCATTATATTTCACTATATACATAAATGACAAATGGACGATGGTAGGGGTCCCATGTTGTGCTGCAGAGATGACACAGAGAAGCTGCAAGCTACAAAATTATAGCAGAATGCAGGAAGACTTGCAGAAGACAGACGCTTAGTGCAGAGATTGTCAGCTAACATTTAACACAAATAAATGTAACGTACTGCACATAAATAGGCTGAAAGACCCATTATTGTATGGGATTGAAGTACAAGCTCTAGAAGCGGTACATAGGTTAAATATCAAGGAGTATGTGTATGGAGCAAATTAAGATGGAGTGACCACACGATCTTAATTGCAGGTAAGGCAAATAGCAGACTGAGACTTATTGGAAAACTCCTCAGGACATGTAGGCCACCCAAGAAGTAGGTAGCTTACGTAACCTTCATCCCACCGATTCTGGAGTATCGCTTATCAATCTGGAATCTGAGGCAGCTGGAAAATATACAAGAAATAGAGAAGATTCAAAGAAGAATATCACATGTAATCTTTCTAGTGTCAAGCTCGTTAAAGTAATGTACTTCTAAAATAGCGAAGAACGTTTTCTAATTTATTTTATGACCATTACATGGAGTCATAGGAGCAAGGATGTACATGGCATAATTCACCACTAAAGAATCGTCCATAAAGTAAGTTATAATGCGCCTAGTATATCTATCTTACAGAATCTAATCATACACAATGATTATCCAATTATATATACTCAGTCCTCACCAAGTTACCGTTTCGCATCTGAAGCTGCTGCGTGACATTGACATGTTTGTAGACATAGTATAATTATTACTAAATATATCAGTTTAATGACAGAATTGCTAATTATGTTTGAGTGTAAATAGTACAGTCGACTTCTAACAAAAAACCTTGATTACTAATCAAGAAAAAAGATTTTAATCTTACCTGTAAGAATTTCCATTAGATTTAGTAGCCCAATAATTGCTGTATTTATTGCAACAACTCAACAAAAAAATTAATCAGTGTCTGAGGAAAAAGCTACATTTTAAAAATGGACTTGGTCCTAAAACTACAGCTCAAATAGCTTCTCTTCTGGTTCTCTTGAATTTCTGTTAAGTTTTTTCGTTTATAATATAGAAATCACACTAATTTTATCAATGCAATCATTATAAAAACTTCAAATAGTATAATATATATAGTATTCAAAATATTTTAACATGGTGCTTTTAGGAATGAAATTAAGTAGTTTTGTAATAACCAAAATTAAGGGTCCTAGTACTGATATTAATCGATCATTTTTACACTGCATAAGAAATGACTAAGTAGAGTCAATTTCCACATTGAAATTTCGTAAATACCTTTAAAATATTCACACTTCTGCAGTAATGTTAGCTGCAACAAGTCGATACTCTAAGTTATACTACATAGTATTATTAAAATGGTAAGACTATCATGTGATACCTGTCATTTTGTTTAGCAGAAATTCACAGAGTGAAATAAGCTCAGAGTTAAATAACATAATTGATCTTTATTAGAAACCAAATGTGACACAGTAACAATGCAACAAGGAAACCAAAGAACATGCTACATAATGTCTTAGGATGAGTGCATGTAAGTGCCCTCTGTCATACTCCTAATCGTCGACAGAGCATTCCTGTTTGATATGAATTTCTTTCTAATTATAGAGGTTTCTAAAAAATCAAGTCTGCCAATTCTTTGGCAGAACAAATGTAACAAACTTCAGTCTCATTATTTTCAATGTATTTACATATGTGATGGTATTTAATATCTAAGATTTTTTTACATTTTAGAGTTCTGCATTTTTAATCAAGCAAATAGCACTTTGGTCATCAATACAGAGTGTGGTCGATATTTCTAACTGAAAATCCAATTTCGCAGAGTAAATTACACAACCAAAGAACTTCATTAGCAGCATCTCAAGCCACCAAATATTCAGCCTTCATTGTTGATCTTGTTACAAATTTCTGCCAATGTAAACACCATGACACAGGCCCAGCTGCTAGCAAACTCTCATAGCCTGCAGATGATGGATGGATTTCATTGTAACTAGCAAAACTGGCATTAGAGTAGACCACCAGTTGGTTGCGTCAGCTTTGTATCTTATGACTGGATCCTTGGTCCCCTATGGATGCTTCATAATTCTTTTAAAAGTATGTCAGTATTAAAGGCCTTGAATATATAAAAACCTACTAAATGTGATCACAGTGAACCTGGTATCTGGCTGTGAGACAGGGGCTGCAAATATTTAGCTATTGTCTGCCCGTCAATAGAGGTTATCCATGAGCTTTACTTCATTCTGAACTTCTGAAGAAGGCAGTTGATGTACTCTTGCTGACTTACATAGATTTCTTTTGCAAATTGTTGTGTTCAATTTCCATTGCACAGAAGCATTTTCCATTGTACACAGTAACTTCAAAAGATGAACTCAGTGTTACGAAAAGTTTTCCTGTATTTCTGGAGACTTGCAGATGGATTAGATGTAGTCCTCATAAAGTGCGAGGTAGGTATCCAGATCATCTGTTAATACACTGAAAATGCATTTGTCTGCATCAGTTGCTCGAATCCAAACACTGTCAGAAAAGGTACAAATTTTTGATTCCTGCAATGCAGTGATGTTTTAGCTTGCGTAGACTCTTCTTCAAATGGCAAACAAAATTTGAGTCCTCTAAGACAAACCATTTTAGGTGCTCTGTGTAAACTACTTTCAAATTCCTATTAAGGAATGCATTTTTAACATCAAATCACCTGATTTCCATATCATGTGAAGCTGCTAGTGCTGATAAAACTGTAATTGATTCATATGGGACTACAGGGGAAACAGTCTTTTCATAAGCGATACTTTCTCTTGCAAGTAATCTATTGTAAATAATCATGCTTTACATCGATCAGCTTTCTTTTAGAATCTGCTTCATATGCTAGATCCATTTACATCCAACTGTCTTTCGATTATATACTAATGGTCATAGACGTGCACAAAGCCTGCGCGGCCCAACTGGTACTGCAGCCATGACTGCCAGGTGAGCTTGACCCGTGCTGCCCCGTCAGCCAGTGCAACTGCACCAAAGCCTGTCAGGCCACACAGTGACCCACCACTGCCTGGATCCGCTCAAGTGGCCTATGTGGGTTAGCTGCTGGATTGCTGTGAGTACAGGCACAAAACAAAATCTCTGAGGCCCATTTGCAAGTAGTTTCTTACTTTGCCCAGTATATACCAATACAGCAATTCAGAACTGATCTCTTGTACTGTGGAAGACTGTATCGAATTGTTTATTAAAAATTTTGAAGTTTTAGAAATCTGTTTAAATTCAAGTCAAATTCAGTATTTCAATACCATTCGCTATTTCACAGTAGAAGTTCATCTTACTTTGGACGAAAATATCAAGAACATAATTAAAGAATATTTGAAGGGACTTGGAAAACTTTCAAAGATTATTTCCCTGATTATTCTGCACACCATCTTCTTTAAATAAGACCTCTTATTCAGTTCTGGGTGTTTAACATATTTAACAAAAATTTAAATTTTGACTGTCGATAAATACATCCTTTTGCATATATGGGGGCACTTACCTCATCCTTTGCCACATTCTCAGCACAGGTTCCCTATATGTGATACACCCATGTCTCAAGCAACTGTCAGCTTCCATAGTCTTGAAATACTTCAAGAAGTTAAATTAATTTGTCAGCTACCTGCTAATCCCTGTTATCAAACAAGTTTATTTTCCCAAAGTCAGATAAAATGTTATCAGTTTGTTTATACTGCATGGACATGGATTTTAGCATGACTCACGAAATATACCAGCAAGTCTCAATGTGCTGCCTTATGGTAAACTGCGACTGTGAGTCTTTCACATGGCCACTCCTTTTTGAATAAGTTACGACATTTTTCATTGCTTCCAACGATGCACAAACATCAGGATAATATTTTTGCAACCGTTTATTATCGAGGGTGTGGCAAAGAACAGTGCTAAGTGATTTGTTGTTGCAGGGAATGTGACAATAGTTCTCAAGTGCCCTTTTCACATTTTCCCCCACTCAGTAACGAATGTAACCCTTTACAGATGGCTTGTAAATATGCCTAACTCGTTCATGTTAGCTTCAGTTTCTTGCCATATATTTGCAGCACTTTTCTCAATATCAGACAGGAACTCTGCAACACATGGGAGCAGATTTTATCAGTACAGTTCTTGTAAGATTGAATATGTAATCAAATAATCCATCTTAGCATACAAAATTGGACATATATCAGTTTTATGTATGCACTTACCAACTTCCATGTTCTGCAACACTTGGGCGGCCATAGTCACATAGTATTTGTCTCACATGTGCAGATTTTTACAGCAATGGGCCAGACCCTATATAGGAAGTCCATGGGTTTTACTGTGGTTTTCACATATCAGCAAGTTATAGTTGCATCCAGTTTGGTAAAGGAATGGACCACTAACCACATCGAAAAACTTATGAAATTGTACCACAAAAGACCTTGCTTGAGAATAAAGACCCAGGAACATTACACAAACAAGAATATAAAAAACTGGGCGCACAAAGAAATGGCTGAAACATTTCTAGACTACATTCCAACTGTGGACCAATGTGTAATAAAATCCTAGCTACAAAATTTGAATTCAAGATTCAGAAAAGAGCTCAGAAATGTGGAGGCCTTAGAAAGAAGCAGAGACAGGAAAGAATGAATCGTGTAAACCAATCTATAGTTTCTTGTACTTTGTTCATTGTTTTGTTATGTATTATTGTGTTACACCCAATATTTTACATTACGAGTTGTTTCTCTTTACAAAAGATCAAAAACGCGCTCTCCTATGTTATCAGACCTTCACGATTCTCAAAGGAGTACTGACGATTCAGAAAGCAAATTTGCCCTTGTGTTGTCTCTCATTCCTGCCTTCCCAGTGCTGCCTGTTTCCCTGTTGCACCAAACCCTGTTAATGCTCAGGTATGGCCGGATACTCGAATGAGCCATTGGCCTCAGCAGTGCTTTGCAGCTCATGCTCTCAGTACGCAGTACAGTTGAGCTTGACTACCTACAGTGCAGAATGGAGCAGTCGGCTGCAGGCAGACTTAGGTGGGTAAATGTGGTGGAATGCACAGTTCTGGTAACGGTACCAAATCTCGAGTTTCATTCTTCTTCAAAGATGCCATTTTTTTCTTCCATTGTTTGCTTCCATTTTGATGATACTTGTAACAGCATTACTTCCAAAAAAGTTGAGGTTGAAAGATAATGTCAGAGTGAGCTCTATCTAGGTGTTGAAAATGTACAGGTGCTTACAGATTAGATCGATCATTCAGGTTCATCCTTGACCTGTTTACCATTATCACACCCTTCAGTTTCCTCTTGAACTTCTACAATGCCCTGATCACCCAAGTAAAAGTTAGTGTATTTATGTTTCATGTTTAAGGCATGGGTTTCTTCGTCATTGAAAGAAGCATTGAAGGAGATCGTAATTTTGTTTGATTCAGGGTGGTACTCATAGAACTGATAATTGTTATTACACAAATCACAGCCAACCATTATTGACTTCTTTAATTTACTATCTCATTTTGATCTAAATTGTCCATGAATGTGTACATATGCTCTTATCCAAACTTCCTCATGTCTTTTAAAGATGGAGGTATTCCAAATCATTTTTCATACAGTGTAAAATTTTGTGTGCTTTTCACAATCGTTCATATATGCAGTACAGTTTGCTGCCTCCGCCCACAATTCATGAGACAAGCCTGTAGTCAACAACATGCTGCATGCATACTCAACAATACACCCATTCTGTCTCTCAGTATGGCCTTTTGCTGTGGTGTATAGGGTTCGTTTTCTCAGGTATTATTCCATTTTACTTGAAATAATCTTCAAATATTTGATTCATGATTATTACTAGTATCAGCAAGCTACATTGATCTTTAAATCGTTTTTATTTTATAAATCATTCACGATGACTCCATTTTGTCATATTGCCACCATTATGTGCTCTGTCAACACATAAGTATGTGATGGTTTTAATATAAAGGTTTGTGACTACAATCAAAAATGTTATAACACATCGTTAGGCATTTTTGCCTTGCATGTAATATCTGTTGTTTTTAGTATTATTAGTTTCTTTTTCTTTTGACAGCTTGGATGATAGTGGATCAGCGATATTACATGTTTAAGTAGTTACCATTATAAAAAAGTGATGTGTGGAAATTCGGTTGTTTTTTATTATTTGGTTCTAATTATGTTTTGATCTGGACTTCGTTTTAGTTTTCTTTGAGATTTTATGTTATAATTTCATTTTCTCGTAATAATTTTGTTATCGTCTATGATTTCTGATATTTTCTTGGTGTTACGTCTTTGTTTTATACTCTTCGTGTTTCTATCACTGTTACTATGTGTATGTGTTATGTAGTGTCTCTCATTTATTACATTACCCATTTTCTTGATTTATAGGGTGAATAAAGTTTTCTATGTATTTTTTGTGCTTTAGTTCAGTTTGTTCATTCTCTGCTTTCAGACTTGATCAAAGTATTCGACTTTGTGTCACACAGAACTATGTTAATAAAATTAGCTTACTATGACATAAGAGATAAATCATTGAGTATATTTAGAACCTGTCTAGTGACAGGCTAGAGGAGGTATATACAAATAATCAGGCTTCACAGTTGTTGAAAATAAAATGTGGAATACCACAGAAGGATCAGTTCTCTTACTTTTTCCCTTTGTTGTTTATATAAATGATTTCTCAAGTCATGTACCATATGTGAATGTGCTCTGTGCTGACACCACACTGATAGTAACAGGTGAAAACTTACAAAATGTTCTAAACTTCAACAAAGAAGACATCGAGATGCCCGATCACTGGTGTTTGACCAACCAGTTATCCGTTAACAAAATAAAAACAGACGAACTATATTTCAGTCTCAGAGCAATGAAGTCTGAGAGTAGGAATGTGAAATCAATTGGACTCATGACTAATAAAAGACTATCATGGGATGGATGCATAAATTACTTAAGGAGTAAATTAGTAAGAGTATTATTTTTGTTATATAAATTAAGACAAAATGTCTGTAAGAATCTACCACCATACTTTTATTATGCATTCTTCCATTCACGCAAGCGATATGGAATACTGTTGTTGGGAAATGCACAAGAATCGACCTATATTCTTCAATGACAAATGAAAGCCATTAGATATATACTAGCTTTGCCTCTCAGAGAAACTTGTAGAAGTCAATTCACATCACTTAAGATTTACATTTATAGTTCTCTTATTTATGCCAAAGAAAATTCAAACAATCTGAGACTACGAAATAATATTCATTTGCAAAGTACAAGAAAAAGCTGCACGATAAATTTACCATGCTCAAGACTTTCTCACACAAACCGTAGCCGTAAACACATGAGCCCGAAATTCTTCTACAAACTACCAAAAACAGCTCATTTAACACCCCTACACAAGTTTAAAGAAGTTTTAGAAGCTTTACTAAAAGAGTGACATTTTTGTACAAAATGGCCGGCCGAAGTGGCCGTGCGGTTCTAGGCGCTACAGTCTGGAACCGCGTGACCGCTACGGTCGCAGGTTCGAATCCTGCCTCGGGTATGGATGTGTGTGATGTCCTTAGGTTAGTTAGGTTTAACTAGTTCTAAGTTCTAGGGGACTAATGACCTCAGAAGTTGAGTTCCATAGTGCTCAGAGCCACTTGAACCATTTTTTTTTTGTACAAAATGGTTCATATGGCTCTGAGCACTATGGGACTTAACTTCTGAGGTCATCAGTCTCCTAGAACTTAGAACTACTCAAACCTAACTAATCTAAGGACATCACACACACCCATACCCAAGGCAGGATTCGAACCTGCGAGCGTAGCAGTCGCGTGGTTCCAGACTGTAGCACCTACAACCGCTCGGTAACTCCGGCCAGCAGATTTTTGTACAGTTGATGACTTCATGGAAACTGATTTTCAAGAATTGTGCTTTGAGTAAGTGTACTTTTAAAGAAAATTGTATCTAATAAGTATACAATTAGAATCATTCATTTATATACCTGTGGCTGAACGTACTATTGTCTTTGCTCCAGTAGCCATTGATAATTATAAATTGTAAATGTAGGTAATTAATATGTAAATGTACGTAATTAATATACAAACGTAATTAAGCATTTATATGTGTGAGCAAACAAGTATTTCTGTAACTACACAGCGGTGTTAATAAGTGTTCTGTTGTATTAATTATATTAATTGTACCTCGCATATTGACAAGGTCAATTGTATCAAAATGTGTTGAACGGCTGATAATAAAGTTCTAAACGATTCGCTTACTCTTTCGCAAGATCTCGCCAAACTCAACATTATCACTTGCTGGCCGCTTGTAGCACTGCTGTCGCAGTGGGTAACAAAGAGAGGACAGATTGTCACGACTGTTATTTTAGATTGCGAGAATAACATTCATTACAACAAGCTTATTTTTACAATATGTGTTTCTTTAATGTTATTCAGTGGTGAAAGGAAATTGTTGCAGGCTGGAATGAGATTCCCATTTCAGTGTTTCAGAATATTTACCGCTTTACAAAGTATTTATTTTCACAGCTGAAAACAAAGCTCAATTTCTGCGTTGACGTTAACTATTCCCTTACAAAACAAACGTCTCAAGGCCTGTACTGTTGAACGAACGATTGCAGAGTAAGAGCAGCTGCTGAAGTTCTTGGACGCTGATAGAGGAAAGTGTATCAGACCTGTACGTTAAACAGCGTTTTGGGGATAGGCATATGCTTGTTTTCTTTGTGTGTGGAAACCAAGGAAGTCAGAATCTCCTTGGTGGGTGGAGGTGGGAGTGCAGCTTACATGGAAGTGGTAGCTTCACTCAAATCACTACACTAATGACTAAAGTCACCTTTGATGGCATAGAGAATCTTTGGACAGTATGTTTATTATTTTCCTTCGAAATTGTGGGATAATAACAGCTGTTAATGTTGTGTTCCCGTACATATGATAAAATTACAGTTACATTTGCCGTGTAATTATGGATAGTCAGGTATCAATTGAAGGAAGATTTTTGGATATTGTTGATGATGCATGGCGTGAAGACAAACTTCCATGTGATGACATAGAAGTTCCGCCGTTTGAATTACCTGATCCCGAAGCAGACAACGGTGATTCACATCTTACACTGAAAGAACAAGAACAGAAGTGGACCGACCTCGGACTAACTGTACCAACCGAACATAGCCAAGGATTTCCAAATTAAAGCAAGTTTTGTACAATGTAGAAGTCTTATGCAGATGAGAGGTAGCAATAATATTTTGGTCATCTTCTGGTCAGTTGAGTGAGTTGTTTTAAATGTATACTGCGATGTCCGTAGCCCATGGATCAATTCGTGACTGGCTGATGTGCACAAATTTCATAAACGTTTACATAAAGCGAATGTCTTTCTGTCTGTTGGTTGCAGAAACGCCTTAGTACCCAGAATACACGTCTTTGTATCTTACTGTTGTTACATACCTACAGAGTGCTCTCCATTATGCAACAATAGTTTGATTTGTGTCAAATAACTAAATGAAAACCACATAGAACCTGTCACAGCAAGTGCCAACTGCAATAGAAATTAATGTTATGTAACCTTGACTAAAACTTAAGAATGAGGGAAGTTGTGTCAGCACATACAAGACAGGAGTGTAATAAAATGAAGCCTAAACACTCGTTAGAATAATTCCTTTGAAAATAACACGCCTGATTTCCTTGCCCATTCTGATCCTTTGCCCCCAGCTGAATGAAATTGTGCTCAGTAGCATGTTAAATTCTTTATTTGTCATCTTTGGCAGATTGCAATTAAGAGAAATTAAAGAATGTTATGAGCTGCATATCTTGTCCATCATAAAATATCATCCTCAAAAGAGACTATAAGAGCAGCCCTCCTGATAGATTCAGATCAGAACTGAAAACACTTAACAATAATAGGACATGACAGGGTACATTATTCAGAATGTTTGTTAGCATAAGAAGGGAGGGATGGAATTTAAAAAGTTGTATCTTTATTTACTGAACAAGCAACTGACAGTTTAAAATGTAATAAACTGTGTATAATGCTTATTGAAACATTTTCACCTTATTACTGCTCCATGGATCACTGGAAAATTTAACTGAAGGTAGTGTTAATGGCTAAGCATTTGGCAGTTGTTTCATAAGCACTGTAGCAGGTGTTGGGATGGCTTAGGTGCTAATAATCTTGTTGTAGGTTGCAGTGCTGATGCAGAATGTTTGGTGGGGCAGCAGGTATGTAAAGTTAGGGGAACTGTTGTCATAAAGCCACAAAAACCTTGAGAAGACAATTGCCCAATTATTCATTACACACAGTACAGCAGTTGGGATGACACCTTGCACGGTCAGCACCCATCGATGCATTCTGGCTCCAGCCAGTGGTGTGTACTTTGCTCAATACATCGCCTCATGTTTCAGCTGGCTCATGGAGTTTCTATGCTGGATATGCATACTGAAATGAAGTTGTGATGCCAGCACCTTGGCAAGTGTAGATCTGTGTCATGCATGTGCAGACAACAGGCATACAGTGACAAGTCAGTCATGCACAGATGCAGATCAACCTGTGCTGGGCTCAGTGCAGAGATTATGTGTACATGCTGGGAACCAAAAATCACAGCATAGGATACAGTAACCTGTGGACACCAATATGTGGTGTAGGCAAGGTAGATAGCAGCAAGGCAGGTTCAGGTGCAAACCCTGGAACCCTGTTTGGCCCTCCATAGTCAGCCGAAGTGAGCTGGCAGATGGCCCACAGCTGGAAGGCTCCAGTTTGGCTTCTAGTAGCTGTAGGCTGGATGACCAATATCAGTTCTACAACTGTCATTGGGAACCTCATGGAGCTGGCTGCTAAGAATGACAGGTACTGTTGTGGCTGGAGCGAGTGTTATTTATGGTTGCTCGAACCTGCCCTGTTTTAGCAGAACATCATTTTCGGTCACATAGGGGCCAGAAGTAGTGCAGTGCCAGGCTTGGTCATGGCATAACCTGGGTCACCACTGTGACAGTCTGGTTCCTGTACAGCACTGTGTCAGCACCAATTTGGGCTGGACATGTGGTAACTAGCCTTGCTCTAGGGGCAGGGACGTGGCTTCTGTCATGTCAGCATGGCCTGTCTTTAGCTTGTTTCTCAAAACGCAGTGACTACTTTGTTTGCTTGGTCACAGGTTACAGCTGCCAAGTTGAAAGGCAGTGGTGTAACATGATGTTTATCATACCTCCTGGCTAAGAGTGTCAGCCTTCATAGTTAAGTGTATTTTGCAAGTACTCAAATAAAACTGATATAACAACCTATGTAAACAAGAATAGTTGGGAGTCAAGAGGAATGTTCGATATGAGTCATTGGATTTGGTGAGTGATGTAATTATAATGGCTGCTGTCACATCAACCTCTGATGGATATATTTACAGTTTTGTTGTTTCTTGGACAAGCAAACAAATGTAGGAAAAAAGGAAGAACAACTGGTTGTTGTAACACATTGATCTGTAGCTTAGCCCAAGGTGTAGGTTAGGTTGGAAGGGAACAGTTTTGTTGTGAATATGTGTGTGTGTGTGTGTGTGTGTGTGTGTGGGGGGGGGGGGGGGGGGGGGAGGGACAAACTGATAAATAACTTAACTCATGAAAAAATCACCAGTACTATCACATTATAGTCGCCGTACAGTTTACGCGTTTACCTCAAGTTTCCTATGTCATTGGTCAAAGCAGATAACACATATTGAACATTCTTCTACATTTGAATATTTATAGTCTAAGCTAATTGCAGTCTTTGCCACAGATATGTGACTGAGTGAGGTGGCGCAGTGGCTAGCACACTGAACTCGCATTCGGGAGGACGTCTGGCCATCCTGATTTAGGTTTTCCGTGATTTCCCTAAATCGCTCCAGGCAAATGCTGGGATGGTTCCTGTGAAAGGGCACGGCCGACTTCCTTCCCCGTCCTTCCCTAATCCGATGGGACCGATTACCTAGCTGTCTGGTCTCCTTCCCCACACAACTAAACAACAGATATGTGTCTATGAAACTGTTGATTTTCTGCTACTTCATTCAGTTGTTGAGTAACTAGGTATGCTAAGCAGTGTACTCCAGTGTACATTTTTTGTAGTATCTGTGCGTAGTGTGTCAAAAGAAAGTGTAAGAAATGAACAAAGATAACAATTTGTGAGCTTTTAAGATCCAAGAATGCCCTTTTTATGACAGCTGAAAAGTTTAAAATACGGTGTGAGTTCGTTTGAAAATTCTCAGTTTTTAGTGACTTACAATTTTCCCAAGGACTGGTGCAGAGCAAATAAAGGCCCTCAGTGTTTGAGGTGGCAATTTGAAACACTTCAAAATTCAGTTATAATCGTATATGTATGTAAATATTGTCATTGGGAAAACATGTGAAATGGACCTTGGAATAGTGTCTACACTATTCTGGGATGTAGTAATTTTACTTATGCAGACTTTGTTTGTTTTAGGTAACTGCTGTACACTATGGAGTTGCCACACGTAGGGAAGCAATGTGCTCATACAGACTGCAAACAGCTTGATTTTCTTCCATTCCAGTGTGAGCACTGCAAGCAAATATTTTGCAATGATCATTACCTGCCAGATAGACACAACTGCACTGAGCAGCGTGGCACTGAAATTTCAGCAGTGCCTGTTATCTCATACAAGTGCTCTATATGTGGCAATTCCAGTGCTGTCCAGATGAACTGCCCAGTGTGTTGCCAACATTTCTGCCTGCAGCATCGTCATCACGGTTGCTTGGATGATGATGATGGAAAGTTAAGACAGAGGGATGTAAACATATGCAAAAAACAATATGAAATGGCAAAACAAGAAGCAGACATACAGGTACTGCAAGATTTCATGTATTATATATGTTTTTAATTTTTACTGTGAAAAGTACTTATGTTTCTCATTTTTCTTCCTCTGTTTTTTCATGTGTTACTCCTTAATTTCAGCATTACATGAAACTGTATGAATAACACAGAAATCTGTATCTGAATAATAAAGTGATTGGCAGATAATTGTTTACAGGACAGCTAAAACCACAACTCAAAGAATGAACTTGATCATATCCTTGGTTCTTTTCAACTTGGTTGTATTGTTTGCTGTTGCCACTGCGAGTTGCAAATGACAGTTGCAGCCACCAGTGTACCTATTGAGATTCATTTACATTTTTCCTTTGTTTATATGTCGAACATGATATCTGTGAAAGCAAACAAACAAAAGGTTATTTCAATCCTGCAAATCATACTCTATACTGCACTTTCCAGGATAATTGTTTTAACATATTCAGCATGATGTCACATATCTCTTATTAGTACACTGGTACTGTGCCTATGGCTCTTCATGAATGTCCTTCAGTCACTTTATTATTCTGATCAGTCAAAAATGAAGTTTAAAAGTAACAGTAAACAATCAGCTATACTTACTGAAAACTTTGCTCTTCGTTTCATTTAGCATCAAACCTCTAGCGTAAAAGAGCAGAGGCTCCTTCACTGAGAGTAGAAGGGGAAAGGGAGAGAGAAAGACTCTCTTTCAGGGGGAATGTAAGGAAAAGGAAAGAAGGTGTAACAAAAGACAAGGTGTCTCTGACAGCACTGAATCTGGAAAAGTGTTAGGCACAGTAAGAGAGGATGGAAGGAAGGAAGGAAGACATACAGGTTAGAGGTCAATATCCTGCTGATCTGAGTTCATGTATAGAGCTGTTCGCTCAGTTGGATAAGAGAATGAAAGTACTGTGGTCTTCAAAATTAGTCATCATAACATTTAATTGAAATGATTCATGAAGTCTTAATCTGCATAACTCAGCAGGGATCAGAATTACACTGCCCTCAGTTGTTATTAATTTCTGTTCCACTTCATTAGGCTCACCACAGAGAGAAATTCAGTTCAGATAGTGCATTGCAACAGAGGAGATTAAAACCCACATATTGCACAACGGAAAACAGTTGATTGGTTGAGAGACAGGAAGGAACACATCTATTCATTAGAGTGTTCGTTACAGTCATAAGAAGACAGAAAATGGTGCTCTGCAGACACGAGAAATTTGGATCAAGGAGGAAGTGGAGAGAGGAAAAAGCAGAGTAAACAGAGAGTAAAGTGAGGTGTAGGGAATTAAATAGTAATTGAATATTTTGATGAGAGGGCATGAAAACAGTTGTAAAGGGATATGTATCCCAAAGTGAGAAAGTCACATTCTGTCCAGATTCTGAATAATTAAAAACCTAGTGCAGACCAAGGGCCAGTAAAGTCTTTCCAGTTTTGTGAGGAAGCATTACTAACTGGTTGTATCTGTGTGTTGTATTGTTAGTGATGCAGGTAGCAGAGTTTAATTAGTAAGTATAGTGTAATGTAGGCCTTCACTAATTGTGTGTTCATTCCATTTGAGTATATTGTAGTTATCATGGCAAATCAGAATGATTTTGTCTTGTTGGTCTCATGTTTTCCTGTATCTATAGAGATTACATGTTCGCAGCAGTGTTTCTTCTTTGGGTCTTATTGAAGGATATTGAACTATTTAAGCAAATCCAAAGAGTGTAGTACTACACTTCGGCTTTGACCTGTAACATCATCAAGTTGGTGACTACCCAAATTAAAATGTGTACAGTATGGTAACCGTGACATCACACATTAAGCATGCACACCAGCACAAACAACATGAAAAATATTTAATTGCAGAAATAACATTAAACTCACAGGACAAGTGCATGGAATTAGGGGTTATGAATGGAGACAAACTCAATGCTCGACAACTCTAATAATGACGACACATCAAAACAAATATTAATGTAAAAATCAACCATACTAAACCTTGGCAATCAACAAAATGACAATAACAAAAAATGGGTATTGGAAATTTTGCGTGACCTAAACAATTCAAATGATGCCCATAATCATAAAGAACCACAACTAATGGAACTATTATCAAACCCTAACCGACCAAAATAACTACAACAAACTCCCCATGATATCCACCACTATAAATTTTAAATATGAATTTCAACAACCGAGCCAAACTACAAAATCATAAAAAAATTACTCCAACACAACTTTTGATAGCTTTTGATGAAAATCGTATACATTATAAACAAACCCAATACACTTGGTACATTAGAAAAGCAAAAAAAATAAATAAAAATGTACTAACCACCCAAAGTCAGCTGACAGATAAATCTGCGCTGACACACGCCTGATGCCCCCCCCCCCCCCCCCACACACGCGCACACACACACTAGAAAACAAATCACACAGGCTATGTAACTGGAGACAGCCTGGGGGATGTTTCCAGAATGAGATTTTCACTCTGCAGTGGAGTGTGCGCTGATATGAAACTTCCTGGCAGATTAAAATCTGCCAGGAAGTTTCATATCAGCGCACACTCCGCTGCAGAGTGAAAATCTCATTCTGGAAACATCCCCCAGGCTGTGGCTAAGCCATGTCTCCGCAATATCCTTTCTTTCAGGAGTGCTAGTTCTGCAAGGTTCGCAGGAGAGCTTCTGTAAAGTTTGGAAGGTAGGAGACGAGGTACTGGCAGAAGTAAAGCTGTGAGTACCGGGCATGAGTCATGCTTCGGTAGCTCAGTTGGTAGAGCACTTGCCCGCGAAAGGTAAAGGTCCCGAGTTCGAGTCTCGGTCGGGCACACAGTTTTAATCTGCCAGGAAGTTTCATATCAGCGCACACTCCGCTGCAGAGTGAAAATCTCATTCTGAGAAGAGGTTATGTTTGCAATTCTTTGTTTCAAACAAATGACTCCGTATGTCCCTAACATTGCCGATTTGACCCATAAAAAGTTTTACCTAATAATTTTCTGCTAACACAGTCTGTCTCCTAAAAGTATTAAATTTGGTCACAACCCACTTTGGTATACTTGAATTTAGTTGTTAATCTACGGGGCACAGGATTGCAGAGAGCACTTAATAGTATGGAAAAAATTAGCCTGGTTTACATGACATGAACATTTGTTTGTAAATATTTCCACATCTTTTCTTGAAGGACACTGAATAACATGGATACAAAATTCTTACTGGCCATTGTTTCTATTAAAGTGAGAGTATTTTAATACTTTCCTAAGACAGAAAAACACTCATTCCTTATTTTCACCACCTACTGAAAAGTGGCAAAGCGTTGATTGGGTTTTGTCATGTAGTATTGCCAACCATCCCTTTTCAAGGAAGACAATGTGAACTTCAGCAGAGAGAGAAACTATTACTTTTATACTATCTTTTGGCTGAGAGGGTTACTTTCCTGGTGGATGATTACTGATGTGGCTTCTTTGTAGATTTTGGTGTCATTGGCAGTTACTAGAGGGTGTGTGAGCAACTGTATGTCAGTGTCTACTGTAGCAGAAGGATAATTCTCTCCATGCTGTGGTATTTGGTGAGCCACACGTCTGTTCGATCATGGTGTATGGTGATTTCCAGGGGAACTCGGCCAGTCTTGAGTAGATATGAGTTTGATGAACCTTAGATTGCCTGAACTGAAGGCTGATTTACACCAAGATTACTGGACAGAAGATTGGGCCAGTGTGTTTAGTAGCAGGCAAGCATTTTTACATATCGTCAGTGTCAGGAAGCAATGATAGTGCAAGACATATTATCTCCTTGGTGTATTACACTACTGTACTTAAAAAGTCATTAATTTATGAGGTCTGTAGGTCAGTATAATAAATTATGACTACAACATAAATGTACGTATATTGGGATAGAATGTTACTACTTACCCCATGTACTTGAAACTCACTCTCCAGTAATGACATGATTGAAACTAAACTTTACAAGCCTTCTTAGCACATATGATGCATTTGTAGTATATGACACATCCTCTGGCTGCAGCATAACTCTTTCCAATTATTTTTGTGATTGTATGTAATGTTTTTTTCTTTTATTTTTCTTATCAGGTATTCTTTATTGGCAATTAGATGCTCTCTTGAACAATTTTATTGATGCCACCATCTCAATTTCCAGCTGTACTGATATGTGTTGTTGAAATAAGTAAATAATGTAAAGATTGAGTATGAAAACTCTAGGTTTGATCTTTGGTGACAAATCCTCTGAATCTTTCCAATGCCAGAGATTCACACCCACCACTATGGCTTGTAGTGGTATACCCACCAACAGCAAATATCAGTCAGCATCACATGAAACCGGACTCCATGTAAATTGTCTTCAAAATGTGTTAACTTTCAGTGTGTATATCCTGGTTGGAGCAGAGAATGACTGTGTATATGCTGAGAAGTAGAAGATTCAGCAGCTTACAGTAACTTACAGCGAAGGAAATCATTGTTCAAGACTATGCAGCCACCAAGTTTTATGATTCTCTTTGCTACAGCTCTGAAGCAACCTGTAATTAAACTAATTCTGCTACTAAACATAGTACTGAGGATGCCATAAATATCCATCCCTGAAAATTCATATGCAAGTACTTAAATGTTACGTTGCCCATACTTGTTTCCAAACTACGGCATGTGCAACATATTCTAAGCAAGATGATATGACAGGATTATAGGTAAGTAGTGGAAAAACATCCAGTTCAACTCACACAGCAACTCATAGGAGTACAGTGAAACACACAGAAAAAATCAAGGAAAAGTAAAGATAGAAAGTTTAAAACTGCCATACTGCTGAGTGCTCTTGTTTCCCAAAGTGAAGATAACTTTGTAGAGATCAGTGCTTTAATGGACAGCTCCTTCTTCTCCCTCTAGTAGCTGCTGTACTTCATTTAGGCAATGAGAAAGGAGGGAAAGAAAATGCTCATCAAAAATTATATCTAATTCTTCAGTTGAACACAAATAAATACAGAACGCAAATGGAAGAACAATCAATAGGCATATACCTATTTCAGGAAATACATTTCAAATGTTCTGATACTCCTGTGATAAGAATCTATGCCCTCTACAGAAATCATGTACTTAGTAGTGAGAGATCACAAGTTGATGTGGCTGTGTTAATTACCAAACATACCATTGTATCCCACTGTCACTCTATTCACCAATTTACAAGCAGTGGTGTTGCTATTCATGTGTCATTGAAGTTTTTGTGTATCATCCACCACATGGCTCGCTTGACAATCTCTCAGTGTGTTAATTTAGGCACATCTTAGGCAGTTTCTATTTTCTATTTGGGTGGCCACAAACATGTACTCCAAGGACCGAGAACTCAAAGGGCTCATTTTGTCAGAGGGAATTTTGAATGAAGATCAAGTGAAGCACCAAAATAGACAATGCTGTGATAAGAAAGTAGATTTGTGTTTTGGAGAACAGCAGTTCAAATTCGGATTTAGGTTTTTTTGTGCTAAATTGCCTAAGGTAAATGCCATCTTGGTTCGTTTTGGAAAAGCCCAGCCCTTTCCCTTCCCCAGTCTAAGTACATCTAATGACCTTGCTGATGAGACATCAAACTCTCTGAGATTCCTTTTGCCAAATGACACACTTTGGTTCAGTAACATGGCCTTTCTCTGCCTTTTTGAAATGGTATGCCTCATCTCGCATGCATGAGGGTGTGTTAGGGATCTGGTGAAATGAAGTTAAGTTTCAGAAAGTAAATACATTGATGACTCCTGCATGAAGGTGAGGTATGATTTGGATTCAGAAAACAGAGCAGAACGATATTGTGGATGAACTGAAATGTGGTTAAGAATTATGAATAATCATGGACAAAAAATCCTAACTTTGAAAAAAAAAAAAAAAAAAAAAAAAAAAAAAAACCTATGGAAAGGGTTTGTATTGTTTTGCTGCAGATGGCCTAGACATGAACCTCAGTTTTTTTTCCATAAGGAGAGGATCTGCATAGTAGAATATTTGTTTGCTCTAGATTACTCATTGTCAAAAGTGCACTTTTAATAAACACTAACTCCTACAGATAAATACTGTAAAGAGCTCTCATTAAGGTAGATACTGGGCATTGACTGTCTGTGTCAAGTGACTATTGTTGTCTGTGATGTGACACGGGGAGTCCATCAACATCTGATTAAGAAGCTTTCAGACTACAATAACAGAAGTAATGGTATGGGTAGCAATTTTACTGCTCATTACATCTACATACACACTCCGCAAGTCACCATACAGTGCATGGAAAAAGGTATACTGTGCCACTACTAGTCATTCCCCTTCATATTCCACTCACATAGAAAGAGAAAAGCAACAGTCTATATGCCTCTGTACGATCCCTAATTTATCATATCTATGTGTTTCCTACGTGAAATGTATGTTGGTGGCATTAGAATCGTTATGCAGTTAGCTTCAAATGCAATTTCTCTAAATTTTCTCAGAAGCATTTCTTGAAAAAGAATGTCACCTTTGCCCATTTAGGTTCCCAAAGCATCTCTATAATACTTGATGAGAAGTTATACAGTGAAATCATTCCAGAGAACTTAGATTAAGACTCTGAAAGCATTACAGGAAATATTAGGAACTGGTGCAGTTGGATGGGAAAGTGACCACATATAAGGGCAGGAAACATATAACATCTGTGAGCTTATGAGATCATATCTCAAACTGGAGAATCAGCACCCACCCTATAGCACCAGTAATGAGTACTGAGTAAGTCGGTCAGTACTGAAAATTTGAGTTACATGTCTAAAGCACCAAAAATCTGTATATTATGTACCTACCAACTTCAGAGGATTACTCTGTGCACCTCTCTCTTGCTTTGGAATCAGAGCAGAAGCTTCCTCAAAATTCTAAATCTTGGAACACACATTTGATACTGCTGTGATATTTCAGTTTGTTGTAGCCATTTCTCTCAGATGTACTGAAGTATCATTGTGTGGCATATTTTGATGCATGCTGCTTATTCATGAGCTGTGTTATGACAACTATCAAAATACTGTCACATCAGAACTTAACTATAACTAGCTGAAACCAGTTAATGTGCATATTGCACTGTTTGGTGGTGACAAAATAAAAATATTTGTAACTGTACAGACTTGTCCATGTGCTTGAATTTTGATGAGCTCATCTTTTCACATTGCTTAGTAAATTCTTTATGATGTACAACAGTTACATGTTATCTTTATTTGCAGGTTGAGCGGAGACTTTCACTTGCAAAGAAAAAGAACAACAAGACAGCATTTAAAGTTCAGCTAATGAAATTGAAGAATAAAGCAGTGGGCAACAAAGGGATTCCAGCTGCAGACAGAGTTTATTTCATGATATTTCCACCACTGACTCTCTCAAAACAATCTGTTCCTGTTTTTGTTTCCAGACATTGGACTGTTGGAAGAGCTATTGACTCCATTTCTGATTTGTGTGGTGTTCTTAATCGAAATAATGATGCTACAGCACCAAAGTTGAGGTTGTTTCATTATGAGGGTGGACAGCTGCTTTGCATGCAGGTGGATAAGAAACTTAATGATTTAATACAAGAAAATGATCTAGTGGATGGTGAATCTTTAATCTTGGAATATGTGGACGATGTGAGTGATCCACATAAACATTTGGAAAATACAAAACATTATAAAGTTTCATATGGTCTCGAAAAGTAATACTGTTATGTTTTACACAGATGTATGAAGAAATACATTCACCATTTTCTAGCATTGTAAAAGTCCTGTACTCATTAGTAATAAATTTATAATTGCTTGCAGGATGGTGTCTTAGTGCTTTTGTGCCACACCCAAGACTGTTAAATTACTTACCACAGACACTTGAAAGAAAATTTGATCAAGACTTTCCCAGAGTATTGAGTAAAATGATACTCTCTGTAGAAGGCACTTCATCTAGTGCTGTACTGCTCTTAGAATTCGGATCTATTATTATATTTACAGTACAGAATATCTTAGTAGTGTATGTATAAGCACATTGTAGGATGGTGTGTTTAACTTAGCAGTAATATGTGCATCATGGAATTGGGATATGGCCTGGCACAGCAGAGAATTCTCTCTCTCTTTGTCTAATCAGGAATAATAATCGTACTTCCAGGGCTCTCATGATCAAATATCATGGCAAGGGAATTTCCAGACTCATACCCTTGTTAACAATATATCCGACAAGTATTAACGACAGTTTCTGAGAGTGAGAGATCTAGATATCTAAATGAATTGTAGGCCCAAAGCATTTAGGCCTCAGTTATAAATTGTTCTCAATTGCAAGTGAATTTTTGGGGAGCTGTTGTGTATGTATTAGCCATTTTACATCACTGCTTGATGGACGAATCTTTTTTGGGATACATGACATTTTTTGCGATGCTTATCCCTCTGCTTTTCTTAAAAGATGTCAGATATCCACTTTCCAAAAGAATGTTTTCTTGGCCCTATGAATCCATGAATGACATTACTTGGTCCATCTACTACCTATTTGAATGGATGAATGCCTAGTCTACCTCCATTTCATTCCATCACATTCATAATTGTCTCCTGCTCCAGTGTATTTATTTTGTTTTCCTGTCTCTCGTAATAATTGCCAACAGGCATCTTACCATTGCTAGCTGAGAAGCACCTCAGTTTTTTAAAAATTTTTTCACATTAAACATCCACCTCTCCCTTCTATTATGTCGTAAATGGTAATACAGCCTGACTGTAAACTGGCTGTTTTAGACACACTGGAAACTTAGTTTTGAAAGCCTTAATTAGTTCAACAAAAGTGCTCAATCTTTACTCTTATGTGTATGTCTTGTGTTGTCCATCCTATTCTTTCCATCAACTGCCCCATACACAAAAATCTATCAACTTAATTCTTTGACAACATTATTGCTAATTTCTTTTTGATCTGTTGATTATACATTTTTTTGTCAGTTTATGATTGATTTTCAGGTCTATGTGATCTGTCAGTTGTTAAATGTATATTATTCAGCAAATCAACATCAGTAGAATCAAGGGCCACTACTTAGTTGGTATGTGTGATCTGCTACTGCACAGTGTGCTACAGCAGTCAGACAAAATGTGTTATGTTTTTGGTGATTTTGGTATTTGGCATTAGGCTATGGTTCAAGGTATATTTCTCTGCCAAATGTTTCATCTTCCAGTACTAGAGGTATCATTTAAACATTGTCTAACATTAACTTATTTTCAGTGGGCCACAATTCATGAGTGAACTGATGGCTAGGCTATGGCAAACCTACTCGTGCAGTTGTAGCGAATTTTTAGTAGAAAAAATTTGAAGATGGGAAAGAAGAAACTCTCTTGTTGGTTTTGGTATGTTGTTGATACTTTTGCTGATACAAGGTTCACTATGAAAAAAGAGATAGGAGGTCGAATTTCATTTCTGAGCATACAGGTAATTATAAAACTTTAGGGCATGAAGTCTACAGAAAGCTCACTCACACAGATAGGTAACTTTACAGAAATTATAATCAATGTCCCAAGCAGAAAAGAGGAGTGATCAAAATGCTGGTGCACAGTACTAGAAGGATGAGCTCAGTCATTTAAAAACTGTCTTCAGAAGAAATTGCTACTCTAGAAGGAGATTAACAGGACACTATACCATAAAAGATCAGGCGCTTCTAACAAAAAAGAACCAAACACAAAGGGAAGTTTTCCTCTCATTCATAAAAACTGTCAGAAATCACAGCAGCAGGGTATTTGGAAGACATAGTATTGATACAGTGTTTAAACAAGAAAGGTGCACAAATTTTTGAACAGTGCAAAGACATATGATCACTGCGTGCCACAGCAGGAGCACGTAAAATCATTTGCATGTGCTGTCGAGTGTACATAGGAACTAAATCGGCAGTAGCAGATCATCCATTTGGACCACAAGACAACCAAATTTGTTTCTTAAACACTATGGTTTTGTGAAGATCTATCATCTAGGATATTGAAAGGCCATAGAAATTCAAAAGGACAAAAATAACTTTTACAGGAAAGGAGGAGGACTGAGAGTAGACAAGTTGTTGGTCTTGGTGCTAAATAACACAAACAGTGCCAACTGTTACTTACTACAAGCTCCGTAACATGTAGGTGTGACTCTGCAATTTTAGGGAGCGGTTTGATGATGTCACAAACTTACTGTTGCTGACCTTGTTTCACATTGTAACTGTTTTATGAGTCCATATAGCCTCTGATGGTGCCTCCAGCATTGGAGAGATGAAATGGTAAGCAGAGAAATATGTGATGGCCTAATGCCCACAAAATTGAAATCACTAAATATGTAAATTCCAGCCATGAAAGCCTGCATTGTAAAACATGCTACATGTGGTACATAATGGTTAATAGAACACTGCAACAGATTTAAATTACATTTACTTCACTGAATAGTTCATGTGTTGCACTTCAATCATAACCAGCACATTTACTGTCCAAGGTATTCTTTTACAGAGAAAATAAGATATCATGGCTTCACAAAACTGTGTATTGTCTTCAACAGACTTTATTCTTTTAAGGTGCTTGTGAACAACTGAACATCCATGTGGAATGCTACCATTCTACAAAGTTCTGTATTAGCATGTAACACGTGCTGCTTAAATTTTTTCTAGTGTAACATTTGTGACTTTCACTTTTTGTCTGCATTCGGTTGGCACTATCTTATTTTTTAAGAATTTCACAGTCCCAAGAATATATAATGCAGGCAGTATTGGGATGTGGAGCTTTCTGAAAATGGGTTCGCAAGAGTCAAATTTAGCTTCCATTAATGATCCTCATGGCTCTCTTCTGGGTTCTAAAAGTGCTAAGAGCAGCTGGAGAATCACCAGAGAATGTAACACCCTATCTTAGGTGAGCTTGTATGTATACTTGATAAGCACTTTTTAACCGTTTTCTGCTTAGTGTGTGCTTGCAACTTTCGTAAGGCATAGCAACCAGTACTTACCATATGTAGGTGAATAATAGGTGCAGCCTACTTTTAAGGCGGGAAAGACAATATTGGCTTTATTTTGCATTTTATTTACAAAATAAATAAATAAATAAATAAATAAAAATATTCTAATGTAATGATTCAATTCATCATCACTATTTTTTGTCGTCACTAGCGGAAAAACCATTGTTGTTGTTATCTTCCACAGAGCATTGGCCTCGGTCCTGTCCAATGAATTTGTAATACCACATATTTTGAAAAATTTTTCCATCAGTGGTAGGGGAATGGAGTCCTAGGCACATTTCACTCACTCACAAATCTAGCCACTTGGTTTCTCCACTCCGAGTAAACTTAAATGCTTTCGTCAGCCATTCATTGCGTATATCACTGTTTAAGTGCAGCTTTGAATGTTTTTCTGGGAAATGAAGAAACTGCATGACAGTTCCTTAATCCACAATTTTTTATTGTGTATACGATGCTTGCAGCAAACTCGAGGTATTGTGTATACAATAAAAAACAGTGGATTAAGCAACTGCCCTGTGGTATCTTCGTTTTTCAAAATAGACTTGTACAGTTGCAGCTGCCCTGTTAGAAGTCTTTGTCCAGCTTCAAATGGCAGATTTATACACATGTCTAGTGGGTGCAGGATGGATGTTAGGTCTCCAGGGATAATGATCAAGTCAGTTTTTCCTTTTTAACTTGTCTCACACTTCCTCAGTTGAATGCCCACAGAACCCGTCCAGGACCAGCATGTCAGGTAAATTCAGTGCTGCTACTTTGCATCACGACACTTGATTCCCCTTTCCAGTTCACGGTATTGTCGAGTGGCATCTCACAATAGACTTGTATTTGATCCCTGTTACCAATTTGGGATAATATGCAGGAATGCTCATGGAGCAAATTTATCATGTAGCGACGAAAACTCACTACTTTTTTCTTGTAGCTGCCTGGAAGTCGTTGAGCAGTGATAATTTTCCTCCTGGAAGCCTAAACCACTTTCATTGAAAAATCATGATAGTCAGCCCTGGCTAGCTTTGAAACTGGTGATGCCTAGTTCTTTGGCTAAAGCCAATGCTTTGAGTCAGCACATTTAATTCATCACTGTGAATTCATAATGTTGCTTCTCATCCACATAATCACAGAGCTTTTTTCTGAGGTCTGGATGCTTCGTTTTTGGACCGTAAAATGCCTTGTGTTTACCATTCGTGTCTTAAAGCCGCATTTTTGTTTTTTCACTAGTCATGAATACAACCCTCACTCACATTTTATTGCACGATTTTCTGTGTTCTCTGCTTCTTCGGTAATTTTAAGTTTTTCTTTAGCTGTGTACAAATGATAATGAGAACTTGTGGCTCTAATTAAGAAGTTAAGACGTGGTTAATTCTTCAATTTTGATATGCTGCTGACGCATCACAGACTGAGGCTGCAATGATGCTACAGTACAATGGAATTTATAATTGAAGGTATAGCCGTACCAACCTTATTACAACTAATCCGTGTATCCCAGTTGTTTGTTCTTAAATTCGAGATAATATATGTGCAGATTTTCCCATATACGAGGTAGTTTAGCGTTTACCTGATCAATATGTTTATTCCATTTCAGGTTATCTTGTGCTGTAAGCACAGACACAGGAATTTAAATTCAGTGTTTATTTCAATTCGTTGCTTGTTTACTATTATAAGTGGTTGAGAGGGATTAGTGTTCTGTGTTGGGTGGGAGTTCATGGAAAAAGTCTGAAAGTACTGATTAGTCCGTTTGTAGCCCAGTTGCTGAGTTGTTCAGAAGCCATGTTCATAGCTTGGTATGACGGCTCTGGGAGCATCTACATTCAGATTAAAGTCATTGGAGAAATAGCAGAGGTCTGAGTTCTGATGCACACCTTTTTTGACTGTTTTGCTTCCAGGTAGAAATTAAGTTACTGGACTGAGTTGCTTGTCTGTGTACAGCATGCTGACCCTCTGTAAGCAGTAATTTAGAAATGATGCAAGCCATTTCTTTCCCAGTCTTCTTATACCATATTTTTCTATTATTGTCAACAATATTTTGAGATTCACTCTACAAAGCCTTTTAACAGATGTAGAAATATGCCTGTAGTAGGTTGCTTTGTACCCAAAAGATATAGTCTCGAACGAATACACTCATACACAGCTACCGTTTTTGTTAAATCAGGCTTTGTTGATACTGAGTCAAAAGCTTTTAGAGAATTAGTGAAGATAGTGTACATTATGGAGAGGAGGACTGTGAGCTATATTTTGTAAGGTTGTATCTGCCTACTTCCTTGTAAACTACAACAGATACAATGTTTGGAGAGTTTTCTTCTGCAGACATTCTGTGATTTTCTTTTCTGTCATTTTGCATCCAGCTACAACCATTTCTAATGAAGTACCATCACTTGCAGATCACTCACATTACTTCTGAAATGTCATCTCTTCACGATGGTAAGGTCAGCCAATTCTTTCAGAGGTATTTGTAACAAGATTATACTTCATTTTCTGGCTCATCCTTCAAACTACTGTTGTTTTGATTTACTAGCAAACCCAGGAGTTGCATTTGCCAGATACTATGGGAACTGGATGTACACTCATGTTCAGAAGAAACAGAAGACCTTGAACGACTAGAGAGAGGACATTCAGCTTCACAGGGCATGTACATTAATATGTTCTGCAGATATGGTTAGCATTTGAACTATATTTTTCCTCAGCTTCAAGGTTTACATTGATATCACAGTGCAACACCACCTACCAATAAAATGTACCTGTTGCTCTCATCACTATAAACTGAGGATAATGGATCATTGTCACTGGAGGAGACGTGCAGGATGCCTCACAGATGTATCTGCGAACCGTACCGTCAAATTGGCGAGTTTGAAAGAGGCAGCATTATTGGCATGAGATTAGTGTTCTGTGGAAGGAACTTGCCCCCCTTCTTGCAGCGGTGTACCGTAGGTCTCTAGAAGAGCGTAGCATTCCAAAGGATTGGAAAATGGCACAGGTCATCCCCGTTTTCAAGAAGGGACGTCGAACAGATGTGCAGAACTATAGACCTATATCCCTAACGTCGATCAGTTGTAGAACTTTGGAACACGTATTATGTTCGAGTATAATGACTTTTCTGGAGACTAGAAATCTACTCTGTGGGAATCAGCATGGGTTTCGAAAAAGACGGTTGTGTGAAACCCAGCTCGCGCTATTCGTCCACGAGACTCAGAGGGCCATAGACACGGGTTCACAGGTAGATGCCGTGTTTCTTGACTTCCGCAAGGCGTTCGATACAGTTGCTCACAGTCGTTTAATGAACAAAGGAAGAGCATATGGACTATCAGACCAATTGTGTGATTGGATTGAGGAGTTCCTAGATAACAGAACGCAGCATGTCATTCTCAATGGAGAGAAGTCTTCCGAAGTAAGAGTGATTTCAGGTGTGCCGCAGGGGAGTGTCATAGGACCTTTGCTATTCACAATATACATAAATGACCTGGTGGATGACATCGGAAGTTCACTGAGGCTTTTTGCAGACGATTCTGTGGTGTGTCGAGAGGTTGTAACAATGGAAAATTGTACTGAAATGCAGGAGGATCTGCAGCGAATTGACATATGGTGCAGGTAATGGCAATTAAATCTCAATGTAGACAAGTGTAATGTGCTGCGAATACATAGAAAGGTAGATCCCTTATCATTTAGCTACAAAATAGCAGGTCAGCAACTGGAAGCAGTTAATTCCATAAATTATCTGGGAGTACGCATTAGGAATGATTTAAAATGGAATGATCATATTAAGTTGATCGTCGGTAATGCAGATGCCAGACTGAGATTCATTGGAAGAATCCTAAGGAAATGCAATCCGAAAACAAAGGAAGTAGGTTACAGTACGCTTGTTCGCCCACTGCTTGAATACTGCTCAGCAGTGTGGGATCCGTACCAGATAGGGTTGATAGAAGAGATAGAGAAGATCCAACGGAGAGCAGCGCGCTTCGTTACAGGATCATTTAGTAATCGTGAAAGCGTTACGGAGATGATAGATACACTCCAGTGGAAGATTCTGCAGGAGAGACGCTCAGTAGCTCGGTACGGGCTTTTGTTAAAGTTTCGAGAACATACCTTCACCGAAGAGTCAAGCAGTATATTGCTCCCTCCTATGTATATCTCGCAAAGAGACCATGAGGATAAAATCAGAGAGATTAGAGCCCACACAGAAGCATACCGACAATCCTTCTTTCCACGAACAATACGAGACTGGAATAGAAGGGAGAACCGATAGAGGTACTCAGGGTACCCTCCGCCACACACCGTCAGGTGGCTTGCGGAGTATGGATGTAGATGTAGATGTGATGCAGCCATCCGGGAAATTGCTGCTCGTGAGAGACGAAGTTCAAATGGTTCAAATGGCTCTGAGCACTATGGGACTCAACTGCTGTGGTTATCAGTCCCCTAGAACTTAGAACTACTTAAACCTAACTAACCTAAGGACATCACACACATCCATGCCCGAGGCAGTTTTCGAACCTGCGACCGTAGCAGTCCCACGGTTCCGGACTGCGCGCCTAGAACCGCGAGACCACCGCGGCCGGCGAGGGACGAAGTGCAATGGGTTTGTGCAGAATGGTTCACGGCAACATGGGTCAGGTCGCACCATCCAATGACCCCCTGAGAAGACTGTCACCTCATCAGAATGGCATTACTCAACAGATCCGCGTCCTCCTGTGGCGCAACAGTGTAACACAGCACACACTATCAGGGTGAGAGTCTGTCACTGTTTATTACAGTACGAGGTAAGTGCGCTTCGTCCACTTCTCCGTCTACTTTTGACAAATGTGCAGAAACAGCTAGACGGCAATGGTGTATGGAACATCATCACTGGGGACAGTAATGGTATTTAATAGCATTTTTGGATGTATCCATGTTCTGTTTGAAAACGATGGCCACATTTTGGTTTGCCGCAGCCAAGGGGAGCAGCATCACAGTGACTGCATTTGCATAAGACACAGTGCCAGCTCAAGGCCTTATGGTGTGGGGTGCTATTGAGTATCACAATTGGTGTGTGTCCAGGGCGTTGTGAGCAGTATGACATATGTGAATGATATCCTGTGACCTGTAGCTGTACTCTTTCTGCACAATACCCCCGATGCCATTTTTCAGCAAGACAATGCACGATCACATGCCACTGCATTAACACATGCCTTCTTAGTTTCACAGGACGTCAGCCTTTTGCCCTCGCCTGCCAGATCACCAGACTTGTTGCCAATTGAAAATGTGTGGAATATGGTAAAATGACGGGCGCAGCGTTGTGACCCTATGCCAACCACCACAGATGGACTTTGGTACCAGGTGAATGCAGCATGGATGGCTGTACAACAGGATGGAATTTGCACCTTATACCTGTTGATGCCATGAAGCACGGAACAAGTTATCAGGGTCCGTGGCAAACCCTGTGCTTACTAGGCAACAGGACACATGCTGAACTGAGATGACTGCAATGCTAATCATTTTTGTGAGAAAATACTAATGACCCTGTCCTGTGAATATGAACATCTTATCTCTAGACATTCAAGGTGTTCTGGTTTTTTTATTTTTTTAACATTATATTACACCCTAAAAATCTCCCCCTGCCTCCCTCCCTCTGACCATGAAATTTGTTTATTGTTACTCCCTAGTAAACCTTAAAAGGGAATTGAAGTCACTGAAAATGAATAGGTAAATGTGTTGGGATCTTTCATTGGTAGTGGGATGAGAGACAGACACCTCCAGCTTCTGGATCTGTGACGATGGTAGTATACTTTTCGTCTGCGAACAGGTAGCATTAAAAAGTTTTGGATGATTCAGATTCTGTAGTAGTATTCTAATCATAAGCCAGTAAGTCATAAACACGCCATTCCTGTTTTCTGTAAAACTGACAGCAAGGAAGGAAATGAAATAGCACATTTTCTATGTAAAATTTTTGTTTAGAATTATATGTAAGGAGAAAGAACATAAATGCGAGGAACAGCTTGTCTAATGATTTACATGCTTTGCTATCGTAGTTCAAACTAATAGCAAGAAAGAAATCGAAACCACACATCTTCACAGATCAGCGCAGAACAGCATTTTCTTCCTTGTAGTCAGTTTTAACAGAATACCTGTACATTGTCATGTGAAAAATATGTAGCTTCTGTCAGTCTGAATGTGTATTACTGTCGATGTAAAAATTTGAAGTACAGCAGGGTCCCGCCGCTCCGGTTCGCTTAATCCAAACATGAAAAATGTTAGTCTAAGTATGGAAAACTGTGCGGTTAACTGCTGTACATACACACTATTTTAATTTACACAATACAGTAAACATGTATTAGAAAAATTGGCAAGAAAATATTAGGTTTAAGCAATGCATAATAATGAAAGAAAAGCTGTCAATCTTTCTAAAATACAGCGGACATTTTATCCCTACTTTTTAGATGACAAAAACTAAGTCATTGTTTTTTGGCATATTGAAGACAGTCTGTTATATGATGCATAGTTGTGCCATCGTCTCATAAACATCAACTCAGCAGGTGTAGCAAAGAGCTGTTGCTCCAAATAACATAGCGCAAGGTCAAGGGCTTCTGGTGTGTCACTGTGTGGCACCATCTCTCCTTTGTCACTTTCAGACTCATTGTCACTTCCATCACAGCCATCCACTTCTTCCTGGTCTTGAGTCACAGTAGCAACTAAATCAACATCAGTAAGGTTCTCCACACATGCCCCATCCACTGCCATCCACTCATCTATGTCTCCTCCACTAGCTTCTTCACATCCAGGGATTGCCTGTATCATCTGTAGTAGATTTTCCTCTTCAGTTTCAACTAGGTTGTCCTGAAATTCAAGAGATGTTCACAGTTTTCTCCATGATTTTCGCAGAGTATTTTCTGAAGTATTCTGCCATGCCTCAGCAGCCCAATAAACAACATCCTTCACATTGGTCTTTTTTATTTTGTCCACTAAAGGTATGATATCATCTTGGATCAGCATTCTTAAAAATTGTTTTCTGTAAATCAGTTTTAATGTTTGCAGTACGTCCTGGTCCATCGGCTGTATAAGTGGTGTAACATTCGGCTGCAAAAAGTTTGCCACAATTTCTCCAACACATAATTCCTCCACCACATAATTCATCAGTGCTGGGGTGAGATGGTGCTTTATCAATCCAAAGGATTGCACAGGGAGACAGGTTATTTTTCTTAGAAAATTGTCAAACAGGGGGACAAACTGGCCAGGAAACAGCTTACCATCTATCCATCCACACCTTTTCCTGGTTCCAATAATGTGTGGGCAGGGACTTCATGTTGCAGTTTTTAAAAGCTCTGGGCCTAGCAGATTTGTCGATCAGCATTAAGGGCAGCTTGTGATTACCAGCAGCATTGCTGCACGCGAATAAAGTCACACGATCTTTGCACATTCTGCTTTTGATGCCAGGCTTTGTGTTGGCCATGCCCTAAAATTAAGGCCAGTCTCATCAGTGTTATAAATTTGTTGGGGAGAATACTTTCCCTCTCTTATCGTTTTTTCAAACTCACCCAAGTATTCCTTTGCTGCATCATGGACAGAAGAAAGCTTCTCTCCAGTAATTGTTAGCTGACAGATTCCATGATGTTTTTTGAATCTGTCCAACCAACCCGCACTCCCACTAAAAGACTTGTCACCATTCATTAACTTGTTCAGGTAAACAGCCTTCTCCTTAACCACTGCTCCACTCAAAGGAGTTCACCTTTCTCTATCCTGTGTAAACCAAAGAAAAAGAGCTCCATCCACTTTATCGTACTGGGACTGTTTCAAAGTCTGCTGAATTTCAAGTGTTTTTCCCGAAGACATTGCACAGGACTATTCAAATTCACTCAGTTCTTCTTCCAATCACAAATGGTTGCTTTACCAACACCCAGTTCCATTGCCAGTTTGGATACATTCTCACCATTGTCTATCTGCTTCAAAGCATTCAGTTTTTCTTTGAGAGTTATATGTTGCCGTTTACTCATGACGAAAATACGAACATCACTACACCTGAATGAATACAATACAACTGTTAAGCATGCCAGCGATTGATAACATAACCAAATGCTTTGACCCAACTGGCAGTGCACTGACCTCAGACACTACATAGGTCTCAACAACGCACAACAACAAGGGCAGGGAGTGAGAGTGAGTCATTGTTCCCACACTTGTTCCCTTGGTGTACCTACTCATCTGCTTGGTATACTTCATCCTAGAAACTCGTCACTGTAATTCCGACTAATTTGACTAATCCGAACAAATCGGTAATCCGAACAAGGTCCAGTCCCAATTAGTTCGATTTAACGGGACTCTGCTGTAAATCGGTTAACAACTTTTCCAGGTTTTTGGTAACACTTAACAAATACCTGTAATGTAAATGTAGATGAACTGTAGTCACTTTTCCAATTGAGAATGTACTCTGAAAGTTCCACATGTAATAGATGTACAGTTGTAATATACTGGCCATTAAAATTGCTACACCATGAAGATGATGTGCTACAGACGCGAAATTTAACACACAGGAAGAAGATGCTGTGATATGCAAATGATTAGCTTTTCAGAGCATTCACACAAGGTTGGTGCCAGTGGCGACACCTACAACGTGCTGACATGAGGAAAGTTTCCAACTGATTTCTCAGACACAAACAGCAGTTGCCCGGCGTTGCTTGGTGAAATGTTGTGATGCCTCGTGTAAGGAGGAGAAATGTGTACCATCACGTTTCCGACTTTAATAAAGGTCAGATTGAAGCCTATCGCGACTGCGGTTTATCGTATCGCGACATTGCTGCTTGCGTTGGTCGAGATCCAATGACTGTTAGCAGAATATGGAATCGGTGGGTTCAGGAGGGTAATACGGAACGCCGTGCTGGATCCCAACGGCCTCGTATTACTAGCAGTCGAGATGACATGCATCTTATCCGCATTGCTGTAATGGATCGTACAGCCACGTCTCAATCTCTGAGTCAACAGATGGGGACATTTGCAAGACAACAACCATCTGCACGAACAGTTCGACGATGTTTGCAGCAGCATGGACTATCAGCTCAGAGACCATGGCTGTGGTTACCCTTGAAGCTGCGTCACAGACAGGAGCACCTGCAATGGTGTACTCAACAACAAACCTGGGTGCACGAATGGCAAAACATTTTTTTGGATGAATCCAGGTTCTGTTTACAGCATCATGATGGTCGCACCTGTGTTTGGCGACATCGCGGTGAACACACATTGGAAGCGTGTATTCTTCATTGCCATACTGGCGTATCACCCGGCGTGATGGTATTGGGTGCCATTGGTTACACGTCTCAGTCACCTCTTGTTCACATTGACGGCACTTTGAACAGTGGACGTTACATTTCAGATGTGTTACGACCCGTGGCTCTACCCTTCATTCGATCCCTGCGAAACCCTACATTTCAGCAGGATAATGCACGACTGCATGTTGCATGTCCTGTACGGGCCTTTCTGGATACAGAAAATGTGCTACTGCTGCCATGGCCAGCACATTCTCCAGATCTCTCACCAATTGAAAACATCTGGTCAATGGTGGCCGAGCAACTGGCTCGTCACAATATGCCAGTCACTACTCTTGATAAACTGTGGTATTGTGTTGAATCTGCATGGGCAGCTGTACCTGTACACGCCATCCAAGGTCTGTTTGACTCAATGCCCAGGCGTATCAAGGCCGTTATTACGGCCAGAGGTGGTTTTTCTGGGTACTGATTTCTCAGGCTCTATGCACCCAAATTGCATGAAAATGTAATCACATGTCATTTCTAGTATAATATATTTGTCCAATGAATACCCATTTATCATCTGCATTTCTTCTTGGTGTAGCAATTTTAGTGGCCAGTGGTGTAATATTTGAAGTCAAGAAGCTGAACTATGCTGTTGGCTGGAAACTGACCTACCTTCCTGAGTTTTTTCTTGTTTCATGTTTTAGAAATGTCTGGAATGGTAGAGGAATGTAATTTTGAACTTTTTTTTTGTTTTCTTGTCTGGATAACGTGCTAGACTGCACAGAAGAAAAATTTTATACACCTGATTACTTGACATTTGTAACAGCAACAGCAAAATATCATTAGTGAAATGTTTATCAGAATCTAATTAAGAAGACACAATGACTTAAATGAATTAAGACAGATTACTATTTTTACTGATTCCATTATAGAAAACATTTGTGGCCTAACAAATGTCTGTATCACACAAAGACACAAAATGATGGATCACAATGAGAGACAATCATTGCTGGTCACAACTTGATGGTAACACCTGTTTTACCTGATCCAAGATAAACTAGTCCCTTTTTATGTGTTAGTGCTGTAATAAGAGTTCATATCAAAGACATGATTCATTTGCATTACAGCAATAATACAGAATCTGTCTCAAGAAGCACAGTTAACTTACAGAGACACCTAATGGACTTGCTGATTATGTGAATTGAAAGTGGAGGGGGAGAAAGGAAAGGAAATGGAAGAAACTGATGATATCAGCTGCATTGAGATTTTTATGCAGAATTGGTGGCGATGAGTGAAAATGTCTGCAAGACCGGGAATCTAACCCAGGGTCTCCTGCTTACTAGGCAGTTGGATTAACCACTGTGCCATCCAGTCACAGCGTTAATCGCAAATGCAAGTGCTATCTTGGCATGCTCCCCACCTGACGCCATGTATGCTAATTCCCATCCATGTCCTGCAAGCTTGCTAATTTTAGATTCCGAAAAGGTCGAATGATGTTGAATACCCGCACTGAAGGTGGTAGTTTCATTGCCCATTGAGATGAATCAATTATCTGAATGTGTGGTGTCTGTTCTTTCAGACATGTCCAAAACAACAGACACCATGCATTCATATAACAGATGAGTTGATTATTAGTCAGACTGTTAACAAGCCAGTGAAGTAGCCTGTTCCAGCTCCATGCCCAGCACCAGGCAAGCGGGTGCCCGAAGGCACAGGTAGGCAGGGGTGGAAAAATGGCTAGTGTTTTCACAGGCAGGCAGGCAGGAACCAATGTGATGATTCTGCAGCGGCTGAGCATATGCAGGCAGGGTTGGCCACAAGGTTGGTGCTTGTGCAGAGTGCGTGTAATAGGGCCACTGGGCGAGTAGCCTTTCCTAGCTGTGCATGTCCACGAGCGAGCTGAGGGACACTCGGCAGTGCCCACACCCTATGGGACAGTGTTTAAACAGCCTGTGGTGAAGGGCACCTACATGTAAAATTTTGTTTCTCATTTTGATATTCACACCAGGAAAATTAGAGAACAATATGATAACTTACTTTATATATATTGCTCAGAGTGTTTGCTAAGATTCTGGGGGACGTAAGTGAAGTCACGCCACCTTGTTGCCCATGACAGTTTCCTCAATTTTTGCCAGCCAGTGCTGTCTTCTGTAAGAATTTGGGTTTTACACAGTGTGCAGTCAGGCTGAATAAAATGTGCCTATTTATAGAATAAATGGCTCTGAGCACTATGGGACTCAACTGCTGAGGTCATTAGTCCCCTAGAACTTAGAACTAGTTAAACCTAACTAACCTAAGGACATCACAAACATCCATGCCCGAGGCAGGATTCGAACCTGCGACCGTAGCGGTCTTGCGGTTCCAGACTGCAGCGCCTTTAACCGCACGGCCACTTCGGCCGGCTATTTATAGAATAAAATGTGACTATTTATACTACTATATAGAAAAAGGATGTTGTTTAACTTTGTTACCAAAAATCCCTAAGTTCTTGTCCAGTTTAATTCAGACATTTACATAATGCTGTAATAAATATTTAGGCAGACATAAGCTGTACATTCTTTAATACATATTGTCTACACATTTATACAGAGTATTCCAAAAATATTTGTTCAAATTAATACAGCAACGGAGGACATGAAAACAAATACGTATTTAGTTATGGTACATATGGTCGCTGACCACAATGTCTGATGCTAGGGATGATTTACACAGAAAATAGTTAACATGCTAATTACAGCAGTGGCATTCACATGAACTGCTCAAATGTGTGATCATTGGCCTGTATGCACACATTACATCATTGGACCACCGTGGCGATAACATATTAGACCTTCTGGTGACAAACAGTCCCGAACTATTTGAAACAGTTTACGCAGAACAGGGAATCAGCGATCATAAAGCGGTTACGGCATCGATGACTTCAGCTGTAAATAGAAATTTTAAAAAAGGTAGGAAGATTTTTCTGTTTAGCAAAAGTGACAAAAAGCAGATTACAGAGTACCTGACGGCTCAACACAAAAGTTTTGTCTCAAGTACAGATAGTGTTGAGGATCAGTGGACAAAGTTCAAAACCATCGTACAATATGCGTTAGATGAGTATGTGCCAAGCAAGATCGTAAGAGATGGAAAAGAGCGACCGTGGTACAACAACCGAGTTAGAAAACTGCTGCGGAAGCAAAGGGAACTTCACAGCAAACATAAACATAGCCAATACGCGAGGCGAAATGTAGTGTGAGGAGGGCTATGCGAGAGGCATTCAATGAATTCGAAAGTAAAGTTCTATGTACTGACTTGGCAGAAAATCCTAAGAAATTTTGGTCCTATGTCAAAGCGGTAGGTGGATCAAAACAAAATGTCCAGACACTCTGTGACCAAAATGGTACTGAAACAGAGGATGACAGACTAAAGGCCGAAATACTAAATGTCTCTTTCCAAAGCTGTTTCACAGAGGAAGACTGCACTGTAGTTCCTCCTCTAGATTGTCACACAGATGACAAAATGGTAGATATCGAAATAGACGACAGAGGGATAGAGAAACAATTAAAATCGCTCAAAAGAGGAAAGGCCGCTGGACCTGATGGGATACCAGTTCGATTTTACACAGAGTACGCGAAGGAACTTGTCCCCCTTCTTGCAGCGGTGTACCGTAGGTCCCTAGAAGAGCATAGCGTTCCAAAGGATTGGAAAAAGGCACATGTCATCCCCGTTTTCAAGAAGGGACGTCGAACAGATGTGCAGAACTATAGACCTATATCTCTAACGTCGATCAGTTGTAGAATTTTGGAACACGTATTATGTTCGAGTATAATGACTTTTCTGGAGACTAAAAATCTACTCTGTAGGAATCAGCATGGGTTTCGAAAAAGACTGTCGTGTGAAACCCAGCTCGCGCTATTCGTCCACGAGACTCAGAGGGCCATAGACACCGGTTCACAGGTAGATGCCGTGTTTCTTGACTTCCGCAAGGCGTTCGATACAATTCCCCACAGTCGTTTAATGAACAAAGGAAGAGCATATGGACTATCAGACCAATTGTGTGATTGGATTGAGGAGTTCCTAGATAACAGAACGCAGCATGTCATTCTCAATGGAGAGAAGTCTTCCGAAGTAAGAGTGATTTCAGGTGTGCCGCAGGGGAGTGTCATAGGACCGTTGCTATTCACAATATACATAAATGACTTGGTGGATGACATCGGAAGTTCACTGAGGCTTTTTGCAGATGATGCTGTGGTGTATCGAGAGGTTGTAACAATGGAAAATTGTACTGAAATGCAGGAGGATCTGCAGCGAATTGACACATGGTGCAGGGAATGGCAATTAAATCTCAATGTAGACAAGTGTAATGTGCTGCGAATACATAGAAAGGTAGATCCCTTATCATTTAGCTACCAAATAGCAGGTCAGCAACTGGAAGCAGTTAATTCCATAAATTATCTAGGAGTACGCATTAGGAGTGATTTAAAATGGAATGACCATATAAAGTTGATCGTCGGTAAAGCAGATGCCAGACTGAGATTCATTGGAAGAATCCTAAGGAAATGCAATCCGAAAACAAAGGAAGTAGGTTACAGTACGCTCATTCGCCCACTGCTTGAATACTGCTCAGCAGTGTGGGATCCGTACCAGATAGGGTTGATAGAAGAGATAGAGAAGATCCAACGGAGAGCAGCGCGCTTCGTTACAGGATCATTTAGTAATCGTGAAAGCGTTACGGAGATGATAGATAAACTCCAGTGGAAGACTCCGCAGGAGAGACGCTCAGTAGCTCGGTACGGGCTTTTGTTAAAGTTTCGAGAATATACCTTCACCGAAGAGTCAAGCAGTATATTGCTCCCTCCTACGTATATCTCGCGAAGAGACCATGAGGATAAAATCAGAGAGATTAGAGCCTACACAGATGCATACCGACAATCCTTCTTTCCACGAACAATACGTGACTGGAATAGAAGGGAGAACCGATAGAGGTACTCAGGGTACCCTCCGCCACGCACCGTCAGGTGGCTTGTGGAGTATGGATGTAGATGTAGATGTAGAACTGTCATGTCCATTTGAAGATTCCTGGCACGTTCTCAATGGTACCAACAGCAACAGCAATTCTAGTAACGAGGTCTTCTTGCGTTTCCACAACAGTTTCATAAACCACCTGCTTCATATGCCCTTACAGGTAGAAATCCATACACGTTAAGTCAGGTGACCTTTATGACCAGGCCACAGGGCCATCTAGGCTGATCAATCAATTACTTAAGGTGGCTCACAATCATTCTTCACAGCAATGCTGAAATGGGCTGGTGCCCCATTGTGCTGCAAGTACCCGTACATCCTTTGTCTAACATTCAGGGATACATTCTCCATCAGTTCTGGCCACACTTTCGACAAAGATGTGATAAATCTGTTCGTTGAGGCAGAATGGAATCATGTATGGTTCAAGCAGTCTATCACTGAGCATGCAGGACTACACCAAACTGCTGTTCATGAGCATGAGGTTGAATATCTTGTGGATTAACATGTGCCCAAACATGTGAATTGTGGGTATTAAAAACAACCTTCACAGGAAAAAAAGAAGGGTTGGTGTACAGGACCTTGGCCTGAAATAAGGGGTGCAGGGCATCTGTCTGCAATGGCCTGAAGATGCAAATGAAGAAGTTTGTGTGCTTGTAAATGGAGTGCCTTCAATGTCTCACAGAATGTTGTCTTTCATTTCAGGAGTCCACACTGTTTGATTCTGACCTACAACACACATACTTGCAAGGTAAGTGCCCATTTCACATAGCAGACAACACACAGATCTGAATGTTTGGTGTTGTGAAACCTGTTGGTTGGAAAAGCTCTGTAGATACTCTGTCACTGCACTTTGTCCATTTCCGTTCACAGAACCGCATGACAGGTGCATGTAAGCCATTTCAGCATAACTAAACTAAGTAAACTGCTCCATGTTCACTGTTGCTGTCACAAGGCAGTAACGATTGTGACTGAATCGGTGTGTTTACAAGGAAGTCGCCATTGTTGTCACAGGGCGGTGATGCTTGTAATGAATCAGTGCATTTCCAAGCAGACCTCCGAGCCAACCATCTGTACACAGAGCAGTTTTGAAAGTCAGTACACATTGTCAGTCAGTGACACCAATAATAGCTATGTCGGAACCACTAACGAAATGTTCCCCAGCATTACAAGATGACTACAGAGATCCAATGTTCCTTACTGAGATATATTTGTTTTGGTGTTCTCTACCTCCTGTATTAATTTGAACAAATAGTTTTGTAACACCTTGCATATAAAGCAGAAATGTTGTTAGTAAAAATCTTGGAGAGTTCTTAACGTGTTTATTAGATTACTGTGTAAAAATCTAAAGTTAACATTCAGATGAAAGTAGGTTACAGAATGTAGACTTTTCTCTTAAAATCAACTGTGAGACAGATAAATGTATGCTCTGCTGTGTGTTTCCATTTTCTTTCTCACAGTCAGTTTTAACTGTGATAGTAGGGCATAAACCATTAGACAAATTCTTTCTCCGATATATATTCTTTCTTTTTTTAAAAAGAAAAATTGTATACACAACTTTGCTGTTTTGTTTTATTCCCCGCATTCAGTTTTAATAGAAAACTGGAAAGTTGTATTTTTGGCTTATCAACAGACGATTAGAGTACTACAATGGAATCTGAACCATGTGAAATTTGGTAATACTATCTGTTTGCAGATTAAAACTATGCAAAGTACTGTCATTGAAGCTACTATGCTCAAAGATCCAGGAGCTGGAGAGGTCTCCCATATCCCGTGTGCCAATGAGCCCAACTGATTTACCAATTTGTTTTAATGGACTTTCAGTTCCCTGTGAATGTTTCATAAGAGAGAGAGAGAGGGGTGGCAGAGAAGGATCTGTTAGTCTTCTTACAAAGGCCATGTGTGTACCATTTTATGAGAAGCTAAAAAAAAACCATTGATAGGGAGAAGGAAAAATGAGTATTTTGTAGCCAAATTCAGAGTTATTTTCTACCAATTTTGAAATTATTTACTGCAGAGTTTGGTACTGTATTCGTTTCTGAGGGATTATTTTTAACGCACTGTGTGTTGCTATTTTTTTGGCTTGCTGTATTATGGTGAAAATCTATCTAGCAATTACTTTATAGCATGGCTACCCCCATTGTAGGTTCGAGTCCTCCCTCAGGCACGTGTGTGTGTGTGTGTGTGTGTGTGTGTGTGTGTGTGTGTGTGTGTGTGTGTGTGGGGGGGGGGGGGGGGGGGGGGGGGGGTCATTAGCATAAGTTAGGTTAAGTAGTGTGTAAGCCTAGGGACCGATGACCTTAGCAGTTTGGTCCCATAGGAACTTAGCACAAATTTCCAAAAATTACTTTATATTTATTTACATCACAGATCAGATTTACATTAATAACAAAATCATTTATATTGAACCCGTTAAACCTAATTAAAGCAAAATAACTTTACAACTGTACACTGCTGAAAGTTTTTCAAAGGAAAGTATTATCGTAACTCCAAAATTGTCTTCTGGGACTTTGTGCCACTCATCTTTCAATACTTCACTGTAGTGTAGTAGGGCCCAGAGACTAAATTTGAATACCAAACTGCCTTCAGCACACCTCCATACATTTAATGTTCTCATATCCTCCTGAGAGGGAAAGTTGCATTTCAACTAAATTATCAAAGGATTTGCATCCCTTCAGAATAATTTTGTACACCTGAAGATGAGATTTTAAAATCTTGAAAGCATTCAAGGTTTGAATAAGTATTAATACAACTGAAGTGGATCCCTCCAAATTAATTTTTCATGTGTCTCAGTTGTGGATATCCTACATACCAAATCTTGCAGTATAGGCCAGACCTGTGTTGGTTTATGGATCTGTCACTTGTCGCATCTTTTGCCTTTTGTCAAAGGTTTTATAATATGAAGGAAAACAAATACCAAGTTTCTTAATGATTCAGAGTCCACGTTAAGCTGTAGGTTCCCTCAGGACTGGCCAAGGAGCCCCCTTGGCAATATGATGTGTGTGTATGTGTCACTCTACTGAAGCATATCACTGTAGCTTTCAAAAGTTCTTGAGGAAAATCACTTAAGTTTATCAGGATCTTTAATACTCTAAAGCATGTTCTATTTTTTGGACAGGCAGTATGGATCTGTGGAAAAATGCTCGCCTGCAATGTTGGGAGCCTGGATTTGATTCTTGGGTGACAAATTTCTTAAACAAAGGTGCCTATTCTACAAACATTTCCATGAAATGGAAAATACAGGTGGGAGAGGGAGTGGGAAATCCGTGGCTGTAAAGTTGTAACCAAAGGACTGCTGATTTGAGTCTCCATTTGGTTTCTTTTTTCATATTTTTCTATTCATGTATTTCATTTAAAGGAATGTACACAGTCCACCTAATAAATGCAAGAGACACCGAGACGCGATGTTGTGTGGCCCCTCATGGGAACAAAAGTTACATCATTTAAATTTAAAATTAATTAAATATGTGCTAATTAACACATACTAAGTTGTCATTTTTAAGAAAAATGCTCGACCTCTTATTTATGATTAAATATTGCACACAAGAATCCAGTTTTCATTGGAAATATAAATTTGATTTCACTGATCTTAAAAGATTATTAACAAAGATCAATTGTTTTCATTTTTATGTTTTACCATCCATGGAAATGCCCATTCAACATGCACCTTCATTTAAAAATTTACCATGGCTGGAAATTGAACTTGGGCAACTCGTGTAGAAGGTGATCATCTACCACAAAGTCACACTTATTTTAGTGTATTAAAAATGTGTGGAAAACTACAAAGTTAATTTTTTCAGAATGTTTTTAGTTTGATGAAACTGCTTCAAGAGCTCTGAATTGGAGTTCTGAACTTCACGCGGCATAAATATATAAAAATATACAAAATTCTGATTTCTGTGTGACGATCTTAAATTCAGTCAGGTCAAAACAGTGAGGAAGGCAAAAGTACATACAACCTCCAATAGGACCAAGCCTAGTAAAGCTCTCTAGTGTTCAAACCAACCTTTGTGTTGAAGGCAACTTTACTTAAAGTATGGAACAAACAGAACACAAAATATTGTTTCTCTCCATTTGAAGTTGAAAATGCTGACACCTATGGCAATATTCCAATTTTTTTCTCTTTCTGTTCCACAAAAAACTTTCTGAATGTGCAATGTGTGTGTTGCATAGAGTGAATATAAAATATGAATCACCATTTGGAATATATTTAACTGATGCAAATGATCAGCATATTGTTGTATTTTTCACAGATTAAGTATATTATAACTCTAAAATAAAAGTCTCGTTCTATATCAAAGCTCTAGAAATTGTAATTCAGATCCATGGAACAAGCAAATAACCCATTAACTGAACACACTTGAAATGTCACATTAGTTTAATTACACACCATGCATTAATATTTTTTGTGTCACATTTAATTTGGTTGCTATTCAAGTCTTGAACCTTCTAAACAACACCTTAGTTTATTAAGACACTAAAGACATCCGTTAAAGCCACCTTTAAAAACCTGTAATAGTAATTCACTACTACTACTACAACAACTGCAATATTAAGGGCTTAATATGTCCTTTTTCAAAATGGACTCTTAAATCTTTGTGTGGTCAAAACCTGTTCACAATAGCTGAAAACCAACAGCATGTAGTACCTTACACCGATAACAAAGATTTACCTCACTCCGTGCATAGGAGTGCGTTTCTTCTGCTTTTATGCACAGACTTGAATAACCTTTTGAAGTTCACCAGCATTAAGTAAAGCAGTCTTGGGAAGAGGGGGTGGGGGATATCTTCATTAGGATAGCAGCACCTTGTATACCTTTTTTTCTCACAGAACTAAAAAAAACTTTGATACATACAATTTTTACTTGTTACAAGACACATCAACAAAAGCAAAATCTAGTCAAATTAAATCGGGGGATGCTGAGGGAATTAGATTAGGAAATGAGACACTTAAAGTAGTAGAGGAGTTTTGCTATTTGGGGAGCAAAATAACTGATGATGGTCGAAGTAGAGAGGATATAAAATGTAGACTGGCAATGGCAAGGAAATCGTTTCTGAAGAAGGAAAATTTGTTAGCATCGAGTGTAGATTTAAGTGTCAGGAAGTCGTTTCTGAAAGTATTTGTATGGAGTGTAGCCATGTATGGAAGTGAAACATGGACGATAACTAGTTTGGACAAGAAGAGAATAGAAGCTTTTGAAATGTGGTGCTACAGAAGAATGCTGAAGATAAGGTGGGTAGATCACGTAACTAATGAGGAGGTATTGAATAGGATTGGGGAGAAGAGAAGTTTGTGGCACATCTTGACTAGAAGAAGGGATCGGTTGGTAGGACATGTTTTGAGGCATCAAGGGATCACAAATTTAGCATTGGGGGGCAGCGTGGAGGGTAAAAATCGTAGAGGGAGACCAAGAGATGAATACACTAAGCAGATTCAGAAGGATGTAGGTTGCAGTAGGTACTGGGAGATGAAAAAGCTTGCACAGGATAGAGTAGCATGGAGAGCTGCATCAAACCAGTCTCAGGACTGAAGACCACAACAACAACAAGTCGTATTACTGTGAAGATATGTTGACTCATAATCTAAAGTAACAGTATCTGCTGCACATTATCTTCAAATTTTATGTTAATTATTACATTAATAAAATACAAGGTTCTACTTTTGTCACAATCTTATTTGTCTAAAAAATCTGTAATGAAAGATGCAAACACATTCGCACCTAGATCTCCCTTTCCTTCTCACCAAAAAATATATCACTAAATAGTGAAATTGTAACGTTCCAGAATCTGTTTAAAATGAGGAAAACTGGCCTAGGTTGCAGTCACTAACTGCACTTCTTGCATACCCACGGTAAATAAACAATACTTTTCCTACATCAGTTGCCACTGCATAATTTGACATGGTGCATTGTCATCCACAAAAATTCTATCATTGTTTGGGAAGATGATGTTCATTAATGGCTGCGAATGATCTCCAAGTAGCAGATCATAAACAAGCCCGTCCCATGCTAAAATAGCGCACACCATTCAGAAGCTTGCATGGCGTCTTTGGTCCACAGTTTTGTGGTTTTAGCATTCACAAAATTTTCAATGGTGCTAACAGAACGGAGCATACAAATACACAAAGGAATTTAACTTGAATTTAAAGCCTTTTCACACAAAAATAAAAGTCATAAAGAGTTCTGTGTTCTTCTGTAATTTGTTTGACATTCTTTATAAAGAAAACTTCCATAAAAAGGATAATAATCTCTTGGAATAACTGATTTTACAGGCAGTAAATCATATTCTTTTGTGCAGAAATTGCAACTGGTCCAGTGTACAGATATTTTTATAATCCTTATGACTGCATTGGGGCACCATCAAAGTCACATTTGTCTTTCTTTGGACAGACTAAAGCAATGTTACACTCTTATTTCTTTTACAGGCGAGTCTTTTCCAGCTATTTGTTCAGTATTATGGCTAATGCAGTCGGTTTTTAAAAAACTGTACAGTCTATTAAATTGTGAAAAATTTGGTTTGGACTAAAGCTTGGAAGCAGATGCTTGGCAAAAATGGGATGGAAACTTGGGAGTTTGATCTAAACATTTCATGAACATTTTCTCGCAGTTCATTACTTTCTTCTCTCCATTCGCTTCCTGCTTTGAAATATTATTGGCCTCTTCACTCTGTTTAATCCAACTGCTGTTTAACCAGTCGCCTAAAGTTGAAAGGAAATGTCTTTACACATGTGTAACACACGGATTGTACTTTTAAATTGTACTAATGACTACATTTTTTCCTCGATTCTCCTACTTCCCCCCCCCCCCCCCCCCCTCCCCTTTCCAGTGAACTAGAGTAACAGCATACATTTTCTGTTCCTAATTCTTATTTGTCTATAGTTCTTCTCAGATACTGATGAACAAATTCTCCTGTTCCTTGATTTGCAACAGAATTTCAGTGAGCATTGTGGACCCACTTTCCTAGGTTCTCTTTATACTTCAATTTGTTCTCCTCTTCTCATACCCACAGTATTGTTATATTCTTTGCCTTTCATTCTAGAAAATTTGGCTTCATTTCTTTTCCATATGGAAGGATCTGCCGTACCTTTCTTAGCTTGTTATTTAGTTCTCTTCATTCATAGGTTCTGGCTCCCCAACATTATTCAAGATGTTTACTTGTACAGCTTGCCTTTTCCTTTGATTCTGATTATTTAATACCACTTTATTTTCAACAGCTGCAGCTGACTGTAAATTTTCATTTTTTCTATTTTCTAGTTTCTTATGTATTTCTTCCCTTCCCCTGTTTTCTTGTTGGTTTTGGATCACCTACTTCTGTCTCTTCATATTTCTGTGCTGTAGTACATTCGTAACTTTCCTAAAATTCTCCCAAGAAACCAAAGTCTACCATTCGCCTTCCATATGAGAATCCTTATATGCTCATTCCATTTCATATCGCTTTGTAATGTTATACTTGGATATTTAAATGGTGTGACTGTTCCATTCTGAACATTACAAGTTTGTTTTTGCTACTCATCCTCATTAACTTTTATTTTTCTACATTTATAGCCAGCCACAATTCATGACAACAAGAAGTTTTGTCCAATTCATCTTGTACCATCCTGCAGTAAATCACCTGCAACTTCTTCCCATGCATGACAGCATCAACAGCAAAGAACTGCATGTTGCTGCCCACCTTTTCTGCCAGATCATATATGTATACAGGAAACAGCAATGGTCCTATCACACTTTCCTGGGGCCATCCTGTTGTTACCCTGTCTCCAATGAACACTTGCCGACAAGGACAACATACTGGTTTCTGTTAATTAAAGAAGTCTTTGAGCCACACTCGTATCTGGGAACTCGCAACGTTACCAGTCTACATTGGGGTAACATGTCAAACGCTTTCCAGCAATCTAGAAATATGGAATCTGCCTGTTGCCCTTCACATAAAATTCGCAATATATCATGTGAGAACAGGACAAGCTGAGTTTCACATGAGCGATGCTTTCTGCCAGATTTGTCAACATAAACTTTTTGGTCTCTAGGAAATTTATTATGTTTAAACTCAGAATATATTCCAGAATTTTGCAGCAAACCAATGGTAGGGATTTTGTTCTGTACATTAGCAAGTCTGTTGTTTTACCTTTCTTATATACAAGAGTCACATGCACTTTTTTCCAGTCATTTGGGACTTTGTACTGGGCCCCTATTCAGACCTGGTGACTTATTTATTTTCAACTCTTCCACTTGTTTCTCTATGCCAGGGACACTTATTACTATGTCATCCATATGGGACTCTGTGCAATGGTCAAATGACAGCATGTTTGTACAATTCATCTGCAAGAAAATTTTCTCAAACACAAAATTTAAATCTTCACCTTTCATTTTGATATCTTCAACTGCTGCACCATACTGGTCAACAAGTGCGTGGACAGAAGCTATAGACCCACTTGGCGGTTTTACATGTTGTTGTTGTGGTCTTCAGTCCAGAGACTGGTTTGATGCAGTATTTTCATAGGACCAGAATTTTCTCAGGTTCTTTGCCAAGGTATGACAGTGGTAGTTATTTTATGCTTCACACAGGGATATTGTCACAGGCGCACTAATCTCTAGTAGCTGTTGCCTGTCATTGCTATGAAATTAGAGTGCAACTGCCTTTCCTTCCTCAGCATTTTCCAGATTTCATTGCTAAACCACAATGGTACTTATCCAGCCTTAGTCCACTTGCTTGGTACATAATTGTCCACAGCATGACTTTCAACCTGTTTAAATTTTGCCCAAAATTTCTACATGTCCATCACAATGCAACTAAGTGATTGCAATTCATTGTCTAAGTGAGATGCTCACAACTGCTTGTCTGGTCTTTGCTGTAAATACACTCCTACCCATCTTGACTGATTATTAACTTTCATAACCACAGCCACTATGATACCATGATCACTATTCAATGTTTGAAGCTACAAAGTTTGAGATACTTTCATTGAGTGTGGGCTGTGAAACTACCTGCTCAAGACAGTTTTCATAAAATGTGTTCAAAACAACTTCACAAGACTTTCTGTCTGTAGCTCCTGCAATGAATCCATAAACATCCCAGTCTGTATTCAGTAGATTGAAGTAAGTCACCTCCATCTAGTATTGCATCACCGGGTATCGTCCGCCCCTGGTAGCTGAGTGGCCAGCGCGACAGAATGTCACTCCTAAGGGCCCAGGTTCGATTCCCGGCTGGGTCGGAGATTTTCTCTGGTCAGGGACTGGGTGTTGTGTTGTCCTAATCATCATCATCATCATCATCCCCATCATCATCATCATCCCCATCATCATCATCATCATCATCCCCATCAACGTGCAAGTCCCTGAAGCGGCATCAAATCGAAAGACTTGCACCAGGCGAACGGTCTACCTGACGGGAGGCCCTAGTCACACAACATTTTATTTTTATCTGTGTGTTTATGCAATACTGACTGCAAACTTACTTTAAATGACTTTAGTACTGTCACAGTGGAATCAGGCAGTCAGTGAAAACATCCAAAAATTAACATGGTTTGATCTAGATCTGTCATATGTGACCAGATAACTTCACTGACACACACAGTCTCAGCCTCAATAGACAAAACTGTAATGAACACACTCCCTCCAATGGCATCTAACTGTGTTTCTGATAAACATTCCATAACTCGCTAAACATTTCAAAGCTTTATACTTTGTGTTTTAGCCAGTTCTCACTTCCAAAAATAATCTGACTGTCAGAACTTTCCTGGAGGGCAGTAAATTTGGGAACTTTGTTACGAATACTTCGACAATTTACTGATAAAATTTTGTCAGTTGAAGTGTTCTTACTCTTAAAGCATTCTCATTCCCCTAACTGTGTATGAACTGTTGAGTGTTCATCAGTGCACTTCAAACTACCACCTGGCCTAAAAAACCCAATGTGTACTCCAGGAAATACACTGCTACCTGAGTAGCTGCGCCGATGACCTACCAAGGTGAGTTCTATACCTCCCCACCTGAAAACGCAGGTCCACAAATCTGCAACCAAGACCATAGTCCTATAGTAGTATCATGCTGTCTTCATACACAGGTACGCTAGTGTCTGCAAAACTGAAGTTAAGCTTTGTTGCAGAAACAATACCACAAATGGAATCTAAGCTAAGCTTACTTTTGTTGGTGAATTTTGATTTACAATAGGCCTACACTTGATTGTTCTCTTACTGAAAATAACATACTTCATTTTTGTGTACTTACCATTTTTTGGATAGTGTTTTTAATCTTCTCCACACATTAACTAATCTCTAAAACACTTAATAACTTGTTGGATATAAATGCCTACACTATTCCACAGTTAAATTACACAAAGAGTGTTACCTATGTCACCAAAAAACTCTAAATAATTGTTACATTGCAAAACTCTATGCATGTCACACAGTCAAACAGAAAGGTTTTCACCAGGCAGCCAAACAACCTCAATGGGATCTCCCAGCCAATAATGCCATACAATCTTTTTCAAAAGCACAACAATGAAAAAGTGCAGTTAATTTCCAAACGGAAACATTCTTTTGAGATACTAGATTTTACTCCTTAAGATTTGAATGCTAGAAGGTTGTGACACTTTTCTGTACAAGAACTAAGCACACCTGTATTGAGATATGGAGGTTTTACATCTTATGTGGGACATGCTTTTTAACATGTGCATACATACACTCCTGGAAATTGAAATAAGAACACCGTGAATTCATTGTCTCAGGAAGGGTAAACTTTATTGACACATTCCTGGGGTCAGATACATCACATGATCACACTGACAGAACCACAGGCACATAGACACAGGCAACAGAGCATGCACAATGTCGGCACTAGTACAGTGTATATCCATCTTTCGCAGCAATGCAGGCTGCTATTCTCCCATGGAGACGATCGTAGAGATGCTGAATGTAGTCCTGTGGAACGGCTTGCCATGCCATTTCCACCTGGCGCCTCAGTTGGACCAGCGTTCGTGCTGGACGTGCAGACCGCGTGAGACGACGCTTCATCCAGTCCCAAACATGCTCAATGGGGGACAGATCTAGAGATATTGCTGGCCAGGGTAGTTAACTTACACCTTCTAGAGCATGTTGGGTGGCACGGGATACATGCGGACGTGCATTGTCCGGTTGGAACAGCAAGTTCCCTTGCCGGTCTAGGAATGGTAGAACGATGGGTTCGATGACGGTTTGGATGTACCGTGCACTATTCAGTGTCCCCTCGACGATCACCAGTGGTGTACGGCCAGTGTAGGAGATCGCTCCCCACACCATGATGCCGGGTGTTGGCCCTGTGTGCCTCGGTCGTATGCAGTCCTGATTGTGGCGCTCACCTGCACGGCGCCAAACACGCATACGACCATCATTGGCACCAAGGCAGAAGCGACTCTCATCGCTGAAGACGACACGTCTCCATTCGTCCCTCCATTCACGCCTGTCGCGACACCACTGGAGGCGGGCTGCACGATGTTGGGGCGTGAGCGGAAGACGGCCTAACGGTGTGCAGGACCGTAGCCCAGCTTCATGGAGACGGTTGCGAATGGTCCTCGCCGATACCCCAGGAGCAACAGTGTCCCTAATTTGCTGGGAAGTGGTGGTGCGGTCCCCTACGGCACTGCGTAGGATCCTACGGTCTTGGCGTGCATCCGTGCGTCGCTGCGGTCCGGTCCCAGGTCGACGGGCACGTGCACCTTCCGCCGACCACTGGCGAAAACATCGATGTACTGTGGAGACCTCACGCCCCACGTGTTGAGCAATTCGGCGGTACGTCCACCCGGCCTCCCGCATGCCCACTATACGCCCTCGCTCAAAGTCCGTCAACTGCACATACGGTTCACGTCCACGCTGTCGCGGCATGCTACCAGTGTTAAAGATTGCGATGGAGCTCCGTATGCCACGGCAAACTGGCTGACACTGACGGCGGCAGTGCACAAATGCTGCGCAGCTAGCGCCATTCGACGGCCAACACCGGGGTTCCTGGTGTGTCCGCTGTGCCGTGCGTGTGATCATTGCTTGTACAGCCCTCTCGCAGTGTCCGGAGCAAGTATGGTGGGTCTGACACACCGGTGTCAATGTGTTCTTTTTTCCATTTCCAGGAGTGTATAACTCAAAACTCACAATTTTTGAGTTACAAGATTTTGCTATCTTAACAACGATATGCAGAAACTAAGTGCAGCAATGAACTGCTGAGGGGTGTGAGTGTAGTGTGCTGATTATATATTGATAAAATTGTGTTGCAAAATATTTGTTTTATTATTTGACTACTGCTTAAAGCTTTTTATACAATTGTCATGATATCCATTTAATAATAAACAATCATTAGTCAAGCATATATTTATTTGACTGTATTAATACTGTGGGAAAAATCATATAAGCACATGTATACATCTAACAGTCTGAGGCACCTTTTCTTATTTTACAGAATTTACAACAGCTCTATCAGTTCCATATGACTGAAGAGAGAGGTGAATTATTGTTCAATAAATAACCAGTTTTCCCAAAGCTGGGAATAATCAAAATATTATAAGAGGAAGCTTTAAATGTTAGTGGTTGGCACAAAAGTTCTAAATAAATTCTCTGTTACCAACCACAGTTTTTATATAAAATCTTCTATTATACAAGCAATACTGCAGAATATAAAAATATAACAGAAACACATGTTATCACATACCAGAAGAGTTTTCTTTTCTGTCCAACCTATACCTTAAACAATCAGTGTTTTGTATAATTATGAAATCTAGTCAACTGATTCTTCTTGGTACAATTTCAGTGAGCCTCCTACGTTACTCATAGAGCACTCATGTGACCAGTTGCCCAAGTTCCAATTTATCACTGTCCCACAGTGCCCATCAAGTAACTTCCACAACCAAGGAAACTACATGTAAAATTATGTGGCCTGTTTCCTGCAAAAGACTGTTACAAATAGATATCTTATTTATCCCATGCATCAAGTTGTCAATATTATTGTGTGTAATAATGTGGTGAACATTGCAGAAGCTCACCTCCACCTGGAAGAACTGCATTCCATTCTGGAATTATTTGAGATACAATATGAGCAGTGTGACAAAATGAAAATATGAGAGAAAAGAGAACAAGTAAGAATACTGACTGACTGGTCCTACTTTGTATTACCCTCTGAAGCACCAAATATCACATTTCTAAGCAAAAACTTACTGTGAGCTATAGTATATTGATGGTGGTCTGCAAACAACTGTGTACCAACAATGTTGCTCAAATATCATTTACAATTTTCTTTCTACTGGCATTAACATAAGTACCCAAAAATGCTACTTCTCCTCTTACATGCATTTCACAAAAATCTAGTGTTGACAAATACCAAATTCTATACCTGCACTGTAGAGATTGTTCTACACCAGAAAAAAAAATTATGAAACCTATTTACCAATTTGCATTCAGTTCTTTATTTATTTCACTAGTCTTTCCTTCATGATTTATCAGTTTTTAGCATGAAACAGGTATCTGATTTATGTACAAATATGTACTTGAACAGAGTAATTAATAATAATAAAAATAATATCACCTGTTGCATCTTAAATGCAACTGTTTAGAAATTCTAAGTTTCTAGTTGTGATCACACACAAAATTCTTCATAGTTTGACCTCTGTTTTTCATGAGGAACCAGAAGTACTTCATGTCTGACGAAAACAAACCAAATAAATTAATTTCTCAATGAGTCAAAGACAGATACCCCCCCTCCTGAAAAATCAAGTCAACTACTGAAATATACATTAAATGTGAAATCCACCCTGGATTTTCCATTGTTTGATTAAATGTGAAACATTAATATTGCTCAATACTGACATATTTCACTTCTCAAAATTTCTCTATAAAAGTGGAAAACAGTTTAAAATATTTACACTTCTGTTGATCAATGTGTTTTTTTGCAGTTTTCCTCCAATGTGCTTCCCTTGGTGAAAAACACTATTTTATAAAGACATCTTTAAAAATATTCATATATAGATTTTGACACAGAAGATTAGGTATTACGTTCTTAAATTCTGAAACCATAAATATTCATAGTCTGCAGTTCAATTAAACAACAAGTAATACAAATTTGTAAAAATATTTTACTAATTTTTCTGCCTGTGAAAGACTTCAGTTACGAGCAGAGGTAATGATCTTCACAAAATATGTAGCATAGTAAGCAAATAAAAGATGTAATAAAATTAATTTTTTGCTATGTACTATAATCTTTACCATCACAGTAATTGCTAAGTGGAATCAATTCCTGAAATTCTCTTCCCATCCTCAGCCCTGAATGAAAATATCTCCAATTAATTCTTTGTACACTACTACATAATCTTCAAACATTTGATTTCACTTATAAAAACAACAGACAAAAATTAATGTGTCACATCCAAATAATGTTAAAAACCTACAGTTAAAAATACAGTTTACACAGTCCTGAGTTTCCACAAGGAAAAATAGGAATATAAGGAGTTAAGTAAATGAAACCACTCAGAACAACAATACGTAAAGGACAGATTACTACTCACCATATAGAGGAGTCATTCAGTCACAGACATGCACAATGAAAGAGACTGCTAAGTATCTAAGCTTTCAAACAAAAAAGTCATTCTTTCAAAATAGGACACACCCACCCACCCTCCCACACACACGCACACACACACACACACACACACACACACACACACACACACACACACACACACACCTTGGCACTGGTGCCCGGAGACAGTGGCCATGTGTGTGTGAGTTGTGGCCGTATGTCTGTGTCCTTTTTCAGAAGGAGGACTTCTCACTCCAAAAGCTTAAATATTAACAGGATTTTTCATTATGTCCATATGCGACTCAATAGCTTCTCCATATGGTGAGCAGCAATCTGTCCTCCTCATAGTGTTGTTATTGCTTTCTGGACTTCATTTTTTTTTTAAACCATTCTGAACAGTTTCACGAAGAGAAGAAAAAATTGTAGTCATTGAAACACAAAGTAGAAAGATACTGTACCACAGGCAACAGTGTTAAATATGTATTCTAGCTGACCTGTTCTCCCAATACAACCTTTCCACCTGCCAACCTCCCGCAACATGTTCTCTCATTCTACTACTGAAATGCAGTACTCTTGAGTTTTCTGGTATCCTTGTCACAACTCACTTTAGTAGATTAATCTATTTTCAATAAAGTTTCATACTTTATACTTCCACTTGTTGAACTTTTGCAATAAATGCTATTTTAAATAAATAAGTTAAGTTATTAAATTGATAGAGGCCACAATCAATTTAAAAATCTTATTTACAGAAAGCAATAAAGCTCAGTTTACTTCCATGTAAGTACTTTTTGCTTATTGCGCTAACAAACACCTAATGGAATTAGCAACTTCTTGTGCAGAAGCTTCAATTGATCATCACTTAAGAAAAGTGAGATCTTATCTGGGACATCTTTATCAAGCTGTTTGTCTCTGGGTAGTTTCAGTTTTCCAATTACTACTGGCTGCGTCTCCTCGAGAGCCTAAGGAAAAAAATTAAAAGATAGTTACATAGTGACAACAATGAGTTGAACAGAAAAAGCTTTTATTTGTACTATAAGTGTTATAATGGTTGTAAATAATGTAAATAACCTTCCTTATTTACTGAAAAAGCTGATACTTGACAAGCAAAAAAAAAAGAGACATATTATTTGGCCATTATTTAACAACCATCATAGTCTTCACAATCACATCACTGTACTGACTGGATGGACCACAGTTACCCTACTTGGAAAGTTTGGATGCTAATTTTACCGTGTACATTATACCTTATAGTAACAACATTAATTTATAGGCTCATAATTCAGGCACTCAAACAGTTTATGAAATAAGAAATTTTTCATTTATTTCCACTTTACAAGAATTTTCCCATTCATCTCTCCATGATTGTGAGAAAGAAGAACGCATTAAAACCCCACTTTTAACAGTGGGCAATGATGCAAAATTAATGCAAAAATAATGTGTGTATTTTTGCTAGGTATATAACAGTTCATCTGAAACCACTACTTTATTATAATCATATTTACAGTCTACACTGCTCTCTGCTTCTAGCAGGTTACACCTACTTTGCATGGCATCTGAAACTGACTATAATACTGGCAATAAATATAAAGAACAAATACACCTAAATGTGAGAGTAAGAACTCCAGGGCTCTCAAAGAAGCCAACTGAAGTAACGAAGTTATCAAATTTATGCATTATGCTTATGAATATAAAATAAACTACCACACTTACAGTTAACCTCCTTAACAATTTTTTTTCCAAATCATGTTCCAAAAAATTTTTTTATCAATTAATTTCCTACAATTAATGACATTTCATATAGACATATAAAGGTAGCTTTTAAAGCTCAAAATTATGAGTTACAAAAATTTTTAAGATCACCAACAATAAAATCCTGCGTATACTCCTGCACCATCTTTGACTTAAATATCTTGGAACTGAAAGTCATTTTTTAGTTTCTGTGTAGCTATGAAGTCTAACATGTATTTCACAATGGTTTCCTTTGAACATACATCTTGGAGGATCTGGCTGGAGCACAGTATGTACTTATCTCGTACCACTGGCGAACACTGGTCGCTCAAATGATGAACTGTTGGTACTTTCAGTCTCTAAAGAGGCAACATCACATTCCTCTGCACTTTGTGAGCTGCTAAATTCAATGTCAAATTCAGGATCACTATAGTATTACTTTTTTGAAAGCACTGCCTAAACAACAGTATAGGAGATAGTCTAAAAGTGTGCATTTTGTTTTCAAGTATTCAAAGCTGCACACAGTAAAGACAATATTTAGTGACAACAATCTCAACCAAAACACAACAGCAAGGCTACCAGATGCTCTCTAGTGGCCAAATGTGCACTGATCAGCCAAACATTAGGACCACCGACCTATTGACATAAAAACCGTCCAGGAGGTAGCAGCCTCACCGGGCGAGGAATGACTGCTAGTCTCTCTCTCTCTCTCTCTCTCTCTCTCTCTCTCTCTCTCTCTCTCTCTCTCTCACACACACACACACACACACACACACAGCTTGCTGTCCACATGTAGAATGGGGAAGACCCACGATCTATCCAAGTTTAAACGAGGGTAGATTGTGATGGCCCAGAAGCTTGGTGTGAGCATTTCAGAAACTGTACAAACTGTCAGGTGTTGAAGGAGTGCTGTGGTAGTGTCTTCAACATGTGGCGAAACCAAGGCAAAACCACATCCAGACGACATGGGGTTGGGTGGACACCCCTCATTAAAGATGACAAATATCATAGGCTGGGTGGACAGGTAAAACAGTTTAGTCAGCAAACTGTGGCCAAACTAACATCATACGAACACATGGTGCACCGAACACTCCCAACAACGGGCCTCAGCAGCTAACAACCCATGTATGTGCCAATGTTAATACCATGACATCGACAACTACAACTGATATGGGCATGTGACCGTCAGCACTGGATGTTGGCACAGTGGCAGAGTGTTGCATGGTCTGATGAATCCTTATACCATCTTCACCATGCAGATGGGAAGATGCGAATCCATGGCCTTCCAGGGGAACAAATCCTTGGCACACGTACTGGGGGATGGAGACAAGCTGGTGGCGTCTTCCATTATATTTTGGGCAACATTCACCTTGGCATCCATGGGTCCAGTGTAGCTCGTGCAAGGCACAATGATGACCAACGAATATCGTACACTGCCTGCAGGTCATGTATACCCCTTCACGACAATCATATTTCCTGATGGCAATAACATGTTTCTCAACAAGATAATGCACAACCACTTCACCAGATCTGAACCTGATCGAATTCATCTGGGATGTGATCAAATGTGGCATCAGAGCTAATTCGCTGTGTGTAACTGTCAGTGCTGAAATGGATATAAACGGAGGTTTTTTTTTTTAAGGTCTCTCCTTATGTCACCCAAGTATAATCAGGATTTTTAAATTTCTGTCAGAATAATAAAAATGAGATAACTCATTCAGTAACTTTATGAAAATATTCAAGCAGCTTGCAGAAACACAGAATGTGCCATAAAATGCTTATATACTTCAACTTATTCACTGACAAGGGCATCCATACCTGGTGTCACGCAACCCCAGTCCCACCAGCTTTCAGGGAAAGGGAAAAAATTTAGTATAGTCCAGTGTTCCCCTTTCAAGAAAATTATTTAAAAGTCTATACTACACAGGTTTTTAACAGGGTCCGAACTGACACGTTTTTATGGCTACTTAAAAGTTGCCATTTGTATATAGTGGAAGACAAAACTCCATGCCGTCAACAAAGCACTGTCTGTTGATTACCTACTAGTGGATGGGAGCATAATAAATACCTCCATACACGTGATATAACCAGGTCTTGACAGTTCTTAGAAACTGCACCACTTACAGCAGTCACTTGTCACTAGTACACCATGTGGCATGGCAGGACGGGACATTCCGAATACATGTATATCATGATCATTTTGTGTTAACTGAAGTTTATCACCCCCATATCATATTGTATTTGCTGATAGTAGAAGACTCTCCTTCATAAACATAGGTATTTGTTACAGTACTACCAATCTTGATAACTCTTATTGAACTATTTTTCAGTGAAAATGTTAAAATATTCATGAAATGACACAACTGCAAGACATTTCATAATAGTTGGGAAAAAAAAAAAAAAACACAGTATCAAGTTCTGTAAAAAGTGCTCTGTGTAAAATTACTAAAATATATTATCATGTTAATTAACTGTAAAGTTATATTAACTCTTTTTATAGATGTCATTATTAACATAATTAACTTTACTTTCTACTGTTATTACCCAGTGCAAATCTTTGCAATACATCAGTAAATGAATATTTCCTAAACTGCTAACTTAACTAAATTTTTAATCTCATTTCACAAAAAAAAACACATAATGAGAGGATGTGCTACACATTATTGCGAATCTATTCATGGCATGTAGCTGAAGCCATGTCACGGCACTCTTGAGTGAAGAGAAACCAATGCCCAACTGATTTACATCTTTTAACTCTTGTGAGTATATGAAAAAGTCTTATAAAATCATTGTGCTGCATATATTATTTTAGGCAGAGTGCCACTACATTGTTTTCAGCCTATTCCAGCTCAAGTTCAAGCTGAAATTGTCAGCAGGTGTAAAGCAGTTGATGGGAGTCCATATTTTTTAAAACTTTTCCTGAAGGTTGTTCAGCATTTTCAATACAAAGAATCAACAGTAACTAAAATACACAACACAGTGATTTTATAAAACTTTTTCATACATTCATAAAAGTTGTATATATCAGGCTGACATAAGCTTCTCACAGCAAAAGTATGCTTCAGCCAATTACATTAAACGTATTCACAATAATATATGTATTTTCTCAATGCCAATTACATGCCTTTTATGAAATAATTATAAACATTTTTTTGTAATTTACAGATTTAGATATGACAAAGGTATTGATATGTTACAAAGCTTTGCACTAGATAATACACTACAAATTCACTGATGCTATGACACGTAAGTACACAAAGTTAATTTGTTTTACAATGGCATGCATAAAAATACAAATTACTATGACGTTACAGTGATTTAATAGATTCTGAAACGTTTTCAGCAATTTTCACGCAGAGTACTTTTTACAGAAGTAATGGTTCTTATTCTAAAAATTTGCACAGTCTTACTACTGGGATTATTTATAAACTAACAATGATGAAGTGTTTTGTAGTTTTATAATTTTGTGAATATTCGAACAGTTCAGCCAAAAAATAGTTAAATATGAGTTATCAAGAATATAGGTGTGAGTACTGTAAAAAATATTTAGGCACATAAAGCTGAAAGTCATCTATGATGCCGAATAGAATACATAGTATAGGTACTGTAAACTTCTGTTGACCTGAAATATTGTGATATTGATATATCCAGAATGTGTAGTCTCATTTTTCCATGCAACAAAGACACGGAAATTCACTGATCGCAGTTTGTTCAATGTCAAGTTAAACCAGTGTAAAGTGTAATCTGAGCCAGGAGATACAGATGAAATGAATACAACTCGGCAAGCCAAACTGTAATATTTCACAATTCATTGTCTTATTTTAATATTCATATTCATGATAGTTCTAGATCCACTAATGTTACATTTGTTCTTCGTAAGTAAAAATGGTGAAAAATTTTACAGAAATTATGTCCAAGTTGAAAGACAGTGGATGGTGCCACCTGTCTGACACTACTGTAATGCAAGGAGGTTTAGACAGCACATATCTCGGGAGATCAAGACGTTTTAGATTTTCCTTTATCGCTTTAATGACAGACACAGTAGAAGTGACCATTTAAAAAATTTTATATGTCTAGAACTATATTTTTTTATAAAACTTTTAAATTTTGTGGCTTCTATTTCCTTTTAACATTGTTGACTGGAACGCTCTCTCAAATCCTAAAGGTGGCAGAGGTAAAATACAGACAATAAAAGGCTATTTACAATTTGTACAGAAACCAGATGGCAGTTATAAGAATTGAGGGGGCATGAAAGGGAAGCAGTGGTTAAGAAGGGACTGAGACAGGGTTGTAGCCTATGTTATTCAATCTGTATACTGAGCAAGCAGTAAAGGAAACAAAACAAAAATTTGGAGTAGCTGTAATGTCTCTTGCAGCGGTCTCTCCGCGATATGTTCAGAAATTTTATAAATTATATAACTCAGTACATATCTCGAAATATCTCTTCTTATCTTATCGATTATCAATGCAAAGTAGTTTCAAGCCCAATTATTCCTTGGAGCGTCCATTTACTCCATGGAATAGCTTCTCTGCTATCTGTTTTCTCTTATGAAATGAATGAAGGACTTCTTGCCGATTAGTGGTGAAAGAAGGATGTATATGTATGTATTGTAGAGCTAGTCGCCATCTTGATGAGATTCTGTAGGAGAAGGAATTTAATACATGAACTAAACTAAAGTAAGTGTGTTCACATATTATTTAACTGATTATTATTGACAGTGTCTGCTTACTACGCTGTGTTGCATGGGATCAGTGGGGAACGTCTGATTTACACTGGACGAACCTGCCATTTTGTATGCTCAAGATATCCAGTTACTTCAAATAAATAGGCTAACACGGTCTTACCAGCAGATCTCCGGTCTTCCCCATGTGATCACCAAAAGTTAATAATTATTACAAATGTTTTCAGGAGATCAACTGACAATTTTCGTCGCACCGAGACTTCGAAATGGCTTCACTGCCTTATGGAATTTAAGTTAAGCTCAATTTAATCAGGATAGAACAGTATTGAACTGTGTGAATGTGATAAGCCTGCCTTGTGAATGAAAATTCCCTTAACATACGCATGTTTTTACTATCCTGATCAGTGAAGCTAAATCAGGCCGGTGTGAGAGAGGTTTTAAAATTTTAGATCCCACACAAAATATATTAAATAGCAATTAAAGTCCAGAGAGAAGAAATAAGAGCTTTGAGGTTTGCCGACAACACTGTAATTCAATCAGACAGAGCAAAGGACTCTGAAGAACAGTTGAACAGAATGGCCAGTATTCTAATGGAGGCTATAAGACTAACATGAGCAAAGCAAAAAGAGGATAAAGGAATGAAGTTGAATTAAATCAGGTGACTGAGGGAATCAGATTAGGAAATGACACACTTAAAGTAGTAGATGAGTTTTGCTATTTGGGAAGTAAAATAGCTGATGATAGTTGAAGTAGGAAGAATATAAAACGTAGACTGACAATGGCACAAAAATCATTTCCGAAGAAATAGATTTAAGTGTCAGGAAGTACTCTCTGAAAGTGTTTGTATGGAGTGTAGCCATGTATGGAAGTGAAACATAGAAGAGAATGGAAGCTTTTCAGACGTGGTGCTACAGAAGAATGCTGAAGATTAGATGGGTAGATCACATAACTAATGAGGAGGTACTGAAAAGAATTGGGGAGAAGAGAAATTTATGGTACAACCTGACTAGAAGAAGGGATTGGTTGGCAGTACACATTCTGAGGCATCAAGGGAACTGGAGGGAAGCATGGGTGGTAAAAAATCAGAGGGCGACGAAGAGATGAATACAGTTACACAGATTCAGAAGGATGTAGGTTGCAGTTGTTACTCAGAGATGAAGAGGCCTGCACAGGATAGAGTAGCATGGAGAGCTGCATCAAACCAGTCTGCACTAAAGACCACCACCACCACCACCACCACCACCACCACATTATTTCTCACTGCACACCTAGCACAAAGCAGTGGTCATTTTGACTGCTCAATGTTTCTTTATGCATCTATGTCACCTAAGAAATGGCAAATGAGCTGCACCCGATTGTGAAAATGTTGGAGAGTATGCTGAAGCCTTACTAGACCTAAAAAGATTGGTTGGGTATAAGTCGTGAAACAAATATTGAAAATGACTTAAGTTATCAGATCAGGAAGTGATAGAATATTTAGAATATCTGCAGCAAGTTTCAGAGCAAGAGTCCAAAGGCACTGAAACAAAGACAAGAAGAAATAAGAGGTGATGATTATACTCTTATTCCCGACATTGCTGAATCAAGTAAAAGTTATGTTAATTAATGAGGTTACCCCCACAGGATAAACTCTTCTAACAAAACTAGTATTTCATTCACAAACAGACGACATTCGATATAGAGGAAGAGGCCGGTGTGGGTTATCTTCTTCATTTTATGTGAGACATTCACAATTTGAAAAATACATGAAATAATGGGAAATTTCAGATCATATCTTGAAGGGAGATGGATGACTACACAAGCAAAATGTTTCACACAAGACAGGACCATCAACGCCATCTGTAAAGAGAAACACAAATATTCGTAGCACTGTCTGTGGATGATGCAATGCTAATTAATGCGGTGCAAAGAGGCAGAAGCACACTGACAACTTTGAAACAACAGTTCCGAGTTACTGTTGATATTTGTTTTAGGGGCTTTAGACCGTGGGCCAAGGCATAATTGTATGCCTAACATTTCACATTCCAAAGCTGGAGACACTGCAGAGACTTTAGTGACTCCGAGTTACAATCTGAAACAAGATCAGCAACCTGAATTATTTATACACGTCCATGCAACCGTCAGTACATGACTTCATCACACCAATGCCTAAGATTTCAGAGTCAGCTGACGTATATTACGGAGCTCATCATGGGGAAGAGTTGGTGGAGTTTGTTTTACTTCTCTCCTGCTACAAGCTCCAAAACATCCATTGGTGCGACTCAGCAATCTTAGGCAGCGGTCTGATGACGTCACAAACCTACTGTTGCAAAAAATTTCATAGTTTGCCTGAGTCTTGGAGAGGGAAAAAAAAATCATACAAAACTGCATTGAATGCATCTAGTTAAGAAAGATAAGCACTGAAAACTGTTCATCTAATGCTGGCATTTACGGCTAATATTTATATTACTGCTGGTACTTGTTTTGCGTGGTTTGGCTTGTTGGCATTGAATGCATCTAGTTAAGAAAGATAAGCACTGAAAACTGTTCATCTAATGCTGGCATTTACGGCTAATATTTATATTACTGCTGGTACTTGTTTTGCGTGGTTTGGCTTGTTGATACTGTTTAAGACACCAGCTGCTTTCTGTGTCATTAAAGCCTCTGACGAGGTTTCCAGCACTGAAAGATGAAATGTTAGGTGGAGAATTATACCTTTGATCATGGGCCAATGCCATAAAACAAGTACCAGCAGTAATACAAATATTAGCCGTAAATGCCCATATTAGATGAACAGTTTTCAGTGCTTATCTTTCTGAACTAGATGCATTCAATGCAGTTTTGTATGATTTTTTCCCTCTCCAAGACTCAGACAAACTATGAAATTTTTTGCACTTTGATATCAGGTGATGTAGGTCAATAACAGATAAATCTGATTTAGTGTCAGAATTTCTTGAATGGTTGACTGAAAATTGTTCCTTGCTTTACAAGCTGGGATAAGTAATCATAAGTGATTGATAGCTCTTTCCCACTACATCCAGATGGAGATTTACACAATACATGGCTGGTAAGGTAGATAAATTCTGAATCAAATTTGGGTTAAAAGTAGGTACATCAAATATTCATTCAGCATACCATAAAAAGGTTAAGCATCCACCAGAGAATCAAAACTTCTCCACATATGTTGTCCTGAAGCTTTTGGCATAATTTCTTAGAAGCAGAAGAATGTAGTATGTTAAGAGGGGTATTCAATATGTAATGCAACACTTTTTTTGGCCAATTTCAGTTAAAAAATGTAAAACCTGTTGTGGGGCATTGTGGATTCAGCCCTACAGTTTCATGAAGTTCTGATAGCCTTTGAAATGGCATCTGTAGTGAAGATGTGTTCCAAGCAGAGAGCTGTCATTTGAGTTTCTTTTGGCAGAAAACCAGAGCATCATAGGTGCTTGAAAATGTCTATGAAGACCTGGCAGTGAACAAAAGCACAGTGAGTCAAGGGTGAGGCATCTGTCATTGTCACAACAAAGTTGTGCAAACCCATCTGATCTCCTGCATGCTGGTCAGCTGTGCACAGTTGCCATTCCTGCAATGTTGCCACAAAAATGCAAACGAGCTTCTCCTTCCCCATGACAATGTAGAGCCTCACGTAAGTATGGTTATCTGAGATGAACTCACAAAGCTCCTTATTCACACTACAGTCCAGGTCTCACACCTTCCAACTTCCATCTGTTTGGTCCAATGAAGGATGCACTCTGCGGGAAGCAGTACACGAATAAGGGGAGGTTATTGATGCAGCAAGATGTTGGGTCCAATGTCAACCACAATAGTGGTACCATGCAGGTGCCTTTCACTTGCGGAGTCCTAATAGAAAAGAATGAACCACTAACATAACTGGAAACATGAATGCTGCAGATAAATGTCCCATCAGTGTCAAGGCCAAGAGAAATGCAGCAGAAGCTCTGACAACCAAGATTACACATATTAACAATAACTTTGTTAAAGAATCAATAGGACATCCTGGATGAAAGCAGGCCTTTCACATAAATATGATCCCTGTAGCAAGAATAGTTGCTTCCTTAACTTCTCCAACAGAAAGTGCAGTTCAACCATTCTAGTCCAGAGTGTTTAGTAAGAGTATAATAATGGAGAGACAAGCACTTACCTATAGTGAACTTGTGATTGGAATATCGAAACACACAACAGGAAACACTATTCATACTAAATTTTGGGTTATTTTTCTTTTTCTAGAGAAAGTACACACACAACTACACAGACACCCAAATGCACACTCCCATAGCCACAGTGAGACTTTATTGATTATCAGTTACTGAAAGCAATTTTCTGGGCTCAAGAATGTGGGGGGAGGGTAGGAAAGGCTACCAGGAGGGGGTACAGGAAAGAGACGTATTTCAGCAGAAGACTCTGCAGCCCTACAACAAGACAAAAGGAGCACAGAGGGTACACCATAAAAGAAATATAGAAAGAGGGAGGTTAGTGGAAAAGGGAGAGAGAGAGAAGGAATCGAGATTTTTTTGGGGGGGGGGGGGGGGGGGGGGGGGAGCAGAGAGAAAGCAGTACATGACGTGGATGGGGCAAGAGTGGTGTGGACAGAAGAGAGAAAGTACAATGAGGCACTGTGAAACAGGTTGATGGATGTTTAGACCAGGAAAATTGCAAGAGAGCAGGATATGCTGAAAAGAGTTCCCACTTGCACAGTTCAGAGAAACTTGTGCTTGAAGGAAGTATCCATATGGCCCATGTAGTGAAGCAACAACATTTTCTTATCTTCCCTCTAACTTCCTACGTAGCTCTTTATATAGTACCTACAACTTTGATCATAAGTTTTCTCCTTCCATTTCACAACACAAATGAGTTCAACAGTTGCTTCACTATGCAGCCCATTTCGATGCTTTTCCAGTACAAGTTTCTCTGAACCACACAGTGGGGAATTGTCTTTCCAGCACAACCTGTGCTCACGCACACCCTCTCCCAAACCTCCATGAAACTGTCTGCCACCACCTCACTTACCTTTTCCCATCTCTCTTCTGTCCACACCACTCCTTGCCTGCCCCCCCATATCATGTATTGCCTTTTCCAACCAGTCCTCCCCCCCCCCCCCCCCCCCCCCCCCCAACCACATCATTTTGGCACTCTCTCTCCCCCCTCCCCCCCCTCCAACTCTTCTTATAGTTTTTTTATACTCTACCCATTCTACTCCTTTCGTCTTGTTGATAATCAATTATCAATCTCACCATGGCCATGGGAGTATGCATTTGGGTACCTGTCTGGTTGTGTGCATAAATGTTTGAAAGACAAAGTGAACAGTTTAATGTTTAATGTGAACAGTGTTTCCTGTTACATGTTTCTCAGATCTACACATCAGTCTGCTACAGATGAGTGGTTTTCTTTCACTTATTTTATGTATTGCTCCAACCAGGAATTTCCATCATTGTGTAATAAGAGTGCTGTTTTGTGGTTGTTTATCAGGCATGGTTTCACTACCAAGAGGATATGATGGTCTTTATTTTTGAGGGTAGTAAGAGGCCTTCTGTAGTTTAGGATGCACTTTGGTTGGCAAGACTGACGACTCTCCCATGCACAATGGGGTGACAACTGCATAAGACGATGTATTATTGACATATAGTAGGCTAACTATGCATAGGGGTTCTTAAGGAGCCATCAGAAGGGTAGATGTCAAGGTCTACGAAGGTGACTTGCTAGGGAGAAGTGGTACAAGGAAAACAATTGGACAGAATATGCCACAGTTATTAACAAACGACTTCTATGCAGGATTGAGATAAATCTGAAAACACATGAAATACTTAACTACATATAATCCGCACACTTTTTATTTGTGCCTTTCAGAGATATGTGACAATGTATTAAAAAAGAAGAAAAAGAAGAAGAAGAAGAAGAAGAAGAAAGAAAGAAAGAAAAAAAACAAAACAATATGCAGTGCTACAAACAAAATTAGTCATTTAATAGCAACACTGCATTGTCAGATTACAGATTCTGGCAATTAAAGCATTTATGTAAGTCATTTGATTTTTGCCATTTGAGGATTAGAGAGCTAGGAGGTAAAGAAAGTCCAAGGACAGTAATTCAGAATTGTGCAATGATAAATATATAAGAAAACAGTCACTCACTTTCTTCATTTCAACTGTTGGAAACACCGCGAAATCTGCTTCTATTTTGCCACCTGTCTTACGCTTCACAAGGAACTTTGCAGCTTCAGACTGCAAAATAAATAAATACATGTATTTATCACTTAAATTATGATGAAATGATGAAGAATGTAACTAACAATAGAACAAATCATTTGTTTTACTGTGTGTAAATTTAATACTGTTACTTTGATTGCTCTTTAACAACACAGGTATACTTTTGTGGAATATTTACTTGGCTAATACCACAAGAACTGAAAGAAAAGGTTTATTGCATTAAAAATAGTGTTTTTAACAGTATGCCATCATTATGTACAAATAATTTTCTAATGTTGCATTGTCCCTCCCGCAAGCATTATGTAAGCTTCAGTCATAGGTTTGATTATTTTAAACATGTTTTTACATACTTAATGTAACGGTCTATCCAGTAACTTTTGACACTTTCTTACCATATTTTACAAATAGAATTATTAATATGTACCTCCAACTGTGCGACTTTTTCACGAAGATGTTTCAAACGGGCAGCTTCATTTGCCAAATGTTTAGCAGGAGCATTATGATCCAACCATTCTTTGCTGCCTGGAAATCTTTTACTGATATCCACTACTTTTGGTGTCGCTAAAGCAGTATATATCTCCTGCAAAAAATAAATTAAGTAAAATGCACAATGAGCAGTACAATAAATTACAACAAATATGTATTTCAATTGAATACACACTTTTTATCTTTTGTGGTATGTAAACTAAAATAATTATCTTGCCGAAAAGTTTATCACCTCTGAATGGCATTATCTGAAGAATTATTAACAGTGGCAACACTGTGACAAATCGAGCAACCTGGTAATGAACGAGGTCTGTAGGGAAAAGAGAAATGAAATCTGCCTCTGCACCACATCCATAAGATCCTTATCTGCATCTACATATATTAAAATTTTGTAAAGAACCATTTTAACTTATTTGTTATGCCAGAGTTATAACAATATGATTGTCCCTAGCCTAGATTTTAGTTTCCTGAATTCTGATCTCACAATTTACATTCCACTGACTAAGAACAAAGAAGCCAATCGCGAGCATATTTCAGTACCACATAGCCTTTAAAATTCATGATATGTTTTCTCAGCTAAAACTTTGTCATTAATTAATGAAATGGATTTTGTGAAATTTTTATATGGAATATTTCTGATGTTGGGAAGTCTCATTAAAACTGTCATACTGTTTGAAGTTAGTTATGTAGTTCATTTATCAAATGTATATCAGGTCACCATAATGTTCCATCATACTGAACATTATCTGTGAGGCGTGTAATGCATAGACCATGAAGTGAGGATTCCAGTGAACTGCCCTAGAAAAACCTTCAAGTCGCATTGTGGTAGCTTTCAGTAATTGCACAAGTGACCTCTATTACTGTAAACTAAACAGAAATGACTGACGTAAGGCAGCTGTTGGTATGACTGAAACAAGATGCACATTTAATTGTATGGAAAACCAGGAAGATATGTCTTGTAGATGTCAACTATGCATGTATCCAACATTGTGCATTCGAGCCAATACAGTGCAGGTCCATCCCAAATGAGTACAAATAGCAACTTAAAATAGATACCAATACTAATACTAATACTATTTTCATTACTATTTTCAATACTATTTTCATTACTATTTTCAATACTATTTTCATTACTATTTTCATTACTATTTCAATACTAATACTATTTTCATTTTCATTTCAGCCTCATGTTACACTTTCCACCTTCTAATACCATGTCACCCTCACAACACCCCCACAACGACCCCATTAAGTTTTATTTACATTCCCTCCGCAAACATGCCTTCGCCCTAGCCAGATTACGCTCCCATGTTCTATTTTCTCAGGCTTGTCTGACATTTGGCATTACCCCCAAAGGCCTCACACTTAAAGTTCCAATCTCTGGCTGCAACCCTTCTTTCCATCAGTCCCTATACCAGTTCCAAACTGAACAATCCATTGCCCTCACCCACCTAATCCTTCACCTACACATCAACTCAGCCAATGAACACACCCGTCAACTCCTATCCTTAATAAAAGTCCTTAATCTTTCCTCTCCCACATCCACACCGGCTGTTCAGAGCATCCTCCTACAGGCCAACCGTAAATTAGAACAGCATGCCACCCTCCACCTCAAAAAACTATCCAATCTCCTGGTTTCCCACCTCCGGAAAGGCAACTCACTCACCCTTCACAACCTTTCCAGTAAACCTCAACCTCCTCTCATTGCACACAAACCCAGTCTCTCCCATCTGCTCAATCTCCCACTTCCAGCTCCACTCCCTCCAAAACCTCAAAATTCCAATCACAACAATCTGGAACCACAACACCCTAATTCAGTAGTTAACCTTTCCTTCAAACCTCTCTCCCAATCCGAAACCTCTGTCCTATCCAAAGGCCTCACCTTCAACCCCACTCCCAGATTCAACCAAACAGCCCTCGTCAAAGATTGACTGTCCTACACTTGTACTCTCTGCTGGAAATATCACTTTGCCACGAAGAAAAATGATCCTAATCCTACTCCTAATGATCCAACTTCCCAAGACACCATCCAAATTGAACCCTACCTGGAACAGTTCCATCCTCCGTCGCAGCGGGACCCACCTCCTCTTCCTCAAAATCACCCTCTCCAAACCTTCCAGGAATTTCTGACTTCCAGCCGCCTTGCATCTCAGTCCTTCTTAAAAAACCTTAATCCTACTCCCAACATCACAACTGCTGAAGCCCAGGCTATCCGTGATCTGAAGGCTGACCGATCCATCGTCATTCTTCCGGCGGACAAGGGTTCCACGACCGTGGTACTTGATCGTCGAGAGTATGTGGCTGAGGGACTGCGTCAGCTTTCAGACAACACCACATACAAAGTTTGCCAAGGTAACCCCATTCCCGATGTCCAGACGGAGCTTCAAGGAATCCTCAGAACCTTAGGCCCCCTGCAAAACCTTTCACCTGACTCCATCAACCTCCTGACCCCACCGACACCCCGCACCCCTACCTTCTTCCTAAAATCCACAAACCCAATCATCCCGGCCGCCCCATTGTAGCTGGTTACCAAGCCCCCACAGAACGTATCTCTGCCTACGTAGATCAACACCTTCAACCCATTACATGCAGTCTCCCATCCTTCATCAAAGAGACCAACCACTTTCTCGAACGCCTGGAATCCTTACCCAATGTGTTACCCCCAGAAACCATCCTTGTAACCATTGATGCCACTTCCTTATACACAAATATTCCGCATGTCCAGGGCCTCGCTGCGATGGAGCATTTCCCTTCACGCCGATCACCTGCCACCCTACCTAAAACCTCTTTCCTCATCACCTTAGCCAGCTTCATCCTGACCCACAACTTCTTCACTTTTGAAGGCCAGACATACCAACAATTAAAGGGAACAGCCATGGGTACCAGGATGGACCCCTCGTACGCCAACCTATTCATGGGTCGCTTAGAGGAAGCCTTCTTGGTTACCCAGGCCTGCCAACCCAAAGTTTGGTACAGATTTATTGATGACATCTTCATGATCTGGACTCACAGTGAAGAAGAACTCCAGAATTTCCTCTCCAACCTCAACTCCTTTGGTTCCATCAAATTCACCTGGTCCTACTCCACATCCAATGCGACTTTCCTTGACGTTGACCTCCACCTATCCAATGGCCAGCTTCATACGTCCGTCCACATCAAACCCACCAACAAGCAACAGTACCTCCATTATGACAGCTGCCACCCATTCCACATCAAACGGTCCCTTCCCTACAGCCTAGGTCTTCGTGGCAAACGAATCTGCTCCAGTCCGGAATTCCTGAACCATTACACCAACAACCTGACAACAGCTTTTGCATCCCGCAACTACCCTCCCGACCTGGTACAGAAGCAAATAACCAGAGCCACTTCCTCATCCCCTCAAACCCAGAATCCCCCCACAGAAGAACCACAAGAGTGCTCCACTTGTGACAGGATACTTTCCGGGACTGGACCAGACTCTGAATGTGGCTCTCCAGCAGGGATACGACTTCCTCAAATCCTGCCCTGAAATGAGATCCATCCTTCATAAAATCCTCCCCACCTCCCCACTCCACCAAGAGTATCTTTCCGCCGTCCACCTAACCTTCGTAACCTGTTAGTTCATCCATATGAAATCTCCAAACCACCTTCCCTACCCTCTGGCTCCTATCCTTGTAACCGCGCCCGGTGTAAAACCTGTCCCATGCATCCTCCTACCACCACCTACTCCAGTCCTGTAACCCGGAAGGTGTACACGATCAAAGGCAGAGCCACATGTGAAAGCACCCACGTGATTTACCAACTGACCTGCCTACACTGTGATGCATTCTATGTGGGAATGACCAGCAACAAACTGTCCATTCGCATGAATGGACACAGGCAGACAGTGTTTGTTGGTAATGAGGATCACCCTGTGGCTAAACATGCCTTGGTGCACAGCCAGCACATCTTGGCACAGTGTTACACCGTCCGGGTTATCTGGATACTTCCCACCAACACCAACCTATCCGAACTCCGGAGATGGGAACTTGCCCTTCAATATATCCTCTCTTCTCGTCATCCGCCAGGCCTCAATCTCCACTAATTTCAAGTTGCTGCCACTCATACCTCACCTGTCTTTCAACAACTTCTTTGCCTCTACACTTCTGCCTCGACTGACATCTCTGCCCAAACTCTTTGCCTTTAAATATGTCTGCTTGTGTCTGTATGTGTGGATGGATATGTGCGTGTGTATGAGTGTATACCTGTCCTTTTTTCCCCCTAAGGTAAGTCTTTCCGCTCCCGGGATTGGAATGACTCCTTACCCTCTCCCTTAAAACCCACTTCCTTTCGTCTTCCCCTCTCCTTCCCTCTTTCCTGATGAGGCAACAGTTTGTTGTGAAAGCTTGAATTTTGTGTGTATGTATGTGTCTGTTTGTGTTTCTATCGACCTGCCAGCACTTTCGTATGGTAAGTCACATCATCTTTGTTTTTAAATATATAATACTAATAGTGACTAAATTTTTTCTTTGCTATAGATGAGCTCTTTGCATTCCATGCTGATGCTCCATTTGTTATAGCTGTGTTGCTGACCAAATGCTGGTGCCTATGCTGAGTTCCGGCTGACATGATATACTTGTCATCCGATTTTTAGAAAACTATTAGATGAAAATATTTAATTTTTGCGTATCTTACAGTCTGATATCTTCACTCGATAAAGAATTGAATTTGTTTTCATTATTCATCATACTTAACTGTAACTGCATCAAATTAAGTAAAACATAACACGAAACTTTACAGAGTTGGAAAAGTTAAAAATGCACTGCATATACTTTAGATACAGTTGATTTTAGCTCATACATTACAGTGAAAGAAATGCAGGTAAGATACAAAAAATTTATTTAAAATTGAGAGCAGATAGATATCTTATTTCATTCTTGAGTTATTGGGTTTTATATATGAAGGATAGTCGTGTGTGACACTCCAGTTCACATCCTTGCACACGAATCATGTTGTCATAATGATAGTCATAGACCGCAAATGATTTAAGATAATGAAACAAGGTTTTCTGTAAACAACAGCACACAATGAGCCACATGTTGTATGATAAATACTAAAACTTTTATTCATCAAGATATGGAAGTAACTCATCTGTAGCACAGAGGTCAGTCACTCAGGAAGCATTCAGACATCCATAGTACCATAGGAAAACCCAAGCAGCATGCATGTACATGTCCACAACACCTGGGGAATGGGGTAGCAGGTCAAGTCTACACACCCACAGCAGAAAAAGTGTTAATACTGATACTGTCCTCCAATTGTTAATCACACATAAGTTATTACTGTGGATATCCACAGATATACTTGTAGATATCCACATCAACACAGGCTTTTATACGCAAAGTAGTTATTGCTGTCGATATCCACAGATATATTCACAAATACAATAAAACTCACTCAAAATGGAATCACATGGGACTAGAATAATTTTCCAAATTGGGCAAGTTTTCGGATTATGCAAAACTCAATAGGCTACATATAATTTGAGGTATCATGCACAAAATATAAATTTGTAACTATGCACTTGTTTACATACCTTCACTCCCATACTGTAGCAGTTAATTTACTGTATACTGTACCACAGAACAGACTATTACACTAACTGATAAATAATACAGCATTTCTGTATTTTTACTCTAACTTTAAATTCATTTATTGTTGCATGAACATACAATAATTCCCATGTTTATTTGCTTTACATTTCACATTTTTCCACCACATATCAAAGAGGGTTACCCGTTTGAATTTCCTGTTCAAAATGGTTTAACCTATGCCATTTTTTACACTATACAATAGTTCCAACACCTTGGGGAATTTGTGTATGCTGAAAATTGCATAACGTCTATTATGCATGCAATGGCTTCTTCAGGCATATTAATTTTTCTACAGACATCATTTTGCACCTTTTTGTCTTCCTTTATTTCTTCCTAATTATCATCTGTGTTGCAGATTCCTATTACATCTATTGCTGAAGTAACAGTGGACCAAGTTGACAAAGTCATCACTTTGAATATGGTCATCTGCACAACATAAAATGTTTCTGCATTTTAATTAATTCAGCAATTGCTGCTACATTTTCTTGAGCTTTGATTGCCACAGAAGCGTTTTATTATTGAGCTCCAAATCCTACTTCAACAAAGCAGGATTTCAAGGTCAAGAGTGCTTTGCAAAGAGAAAGCTTTATTGAAGCAACCCTTATTGCCAAGCCAACCCAAATTAATGCACCCAGGAAGAAACTGACCATGGAAGAGCAAATGCTTCTTCTGCACTAATACATGCCTATAATGGGACTTAAAAGTGTACATAACCTCCTGATCCATGTATAGTGTGAGGCTGGCTGAACCTGGCAGGAGCCAAGCCAGTTTCACATTTTATAACTTGACATTTGGGTGGCAAGTTTCATAGTCTAGGAAATAGAGAACTTGGGGATTTCATTTTTTTCATTCTGACATTGAAAGGGGCCAGCTATTCTTTCCTCAGACCAATCATCACCCACACCTCTTTACTGCTTCACCCTGGAACTGGAAGCTTACTAACATTATGTTTTTGGAACAATACAGTCTTACAACCTTTACAGTCATGAGTGGCTTCCCCATTTCACCTAACATTTTTCTACACAGCACTAAAGCGAGTCCTTCCTTGGACATTTTTCCTCCAGTTCACTTTCCACCTCTAATTACTACAGATTTTAAAGGCTGTGTATGATAAAACAGTCCTGTTTCATTGGCACTGAATTTGTCGTATCGGTCAAAATTGATAATCGAGTTTTGTAGCATAGTCTTCAATTCTGTTGCTAAACTTCCCTCCACATTCTTAGCTTCCCCACACCCCTTTTTCCACATGATGTTGCGATTATCTTGAAACTGTCCAGTCATCCTGTGGATGTCTTAATCACTGTATTTCCAAGCTCTTTAGGGACTTTCTGAGCTTCACTCTACAACATGGATCCAGACAAGGTAAGTTTTTTTCTCATGCACTTACAGATCAATCAGACAACATCTCGTTAGTTTCTTCATTTCCCATCTTCTTCGTCTTTCTTTTCATTTGCCCGTTTCCCTTTCGCCCGTCCACCCTTTATCATAACCTTGTTTCTTAAAGTATCATAAATTTGTGTTTTACCGCATTTAAAAAGCAACATTATTTCCCACACAGAGTTTGCTTTCTCACTCACCTTGATTACCTTAATCTTTTCGTTAAGCGTTAGCGATGCACACTTTTTGTTCAACAGCATGTTATTACTTAAAGTGGTTCTAGTAAACAAACTGGCAGAAAATAATGCAGGTAGTGCATTTCATTGGAAAGCTTGACATTGCTGGGTAAAACCACTGTTTAACGAAACAATGCCCACCTCGTTCACTGCAGAGGGTTCATATGTGCGCAACAATGTTCCAGATTGCATTGTGCGCATCAGTAATAATGGAAAATGAGAAACACCAACAAACAGAGCATTCATGAAGGTGCCATTTCCTCTGATGTACTGACACTGCACATTTCTTATTCATTGTCGCATAGAGCAGCGTGGTTTGATGTCCACATATGCTGACCGAACCTTTTTTCTTGGTTTTATGCCCTTAACAGCATTTTCTGGGCTGTAAAGTCTTTTAGAGTTATGAATAATTTACTACGGCAATGCAGCAGTACTCTGTTTCTAGTTCACAAACAGTTCCTTTCACCTATTAAACAACCATTTCAGCTAGTTCTAATAACTTTCGCTTTATTTCCATTTCCGTTTTTTTACACATCATTGATCATTTTTAGCCGCTTCCCACACGTTTTAACGTCATTATTTCTTCGTCAGACAATTGTTGGCCTCATTCTCATAATCTGCCACCACAAAACCACTCCTTTTAATACATTTACACGTAATTTTTTCGAAATTTTCCCGAATTTCTCCACCCTTTAACGTGTTTTGGCGGCAACACAACCACCTAACCTTTATGCACATCGTTGTCTACCAACCCAAGTTCACCACAGGATCAACAGAGCCCAGCTTTAACCAACACTTTTTCGCCTTTTTTCACACCAGATCTCCAGTTGCTTTCTAGTTCACCTTTATCTCTCCCCATATATATCTCTGCCTACGTAGATCAACACCTTCAACCCATTACATGCAGTCTCCCATCCTTCATCAAGGACACCAACCACTTCCTTGAACGCCTGGAATCCTTACCCAATCTGTTACCCCCGGAAACCATCCTTGTAACCATTGATGCCACGTCCTTATACACAAATATTCCGCACGTCCAGGGCCTCGCTGCGATGGAGCATTTCCTTTCACGCCGATCACCTGCCACCCTACCTAAAACCTCTTTCCTCATCACCTTAACCAGCTTCATCCTGACCCACAACTTCTTCACTTTTGAGGGCCAGACATACCAACAATTAAAGGGAACAGCCATGGGCACCAGGATGGCCCCCTCGTACGCCAACCTATTCATGGGTCGCTTAGAGGAAGTCTTCTTGGTTACCCAAGTCTGCCAACCCAAAGTTTGGTACAGATTTATTGATGACATCTTCATGATCTGGACTCACAGTGAAGAAGAACTCTTGAATTTCCTCTCCAACCTCAACTCCTTTGGTTCCATCAGTTTCACCTGGTCCTACTCCAAATCCCATGCCACTTTCCTTGACGTTGACCTCCACCTGTCCAATGGCCAACTTCACACGTCCGTCCACATCAAACCCACCAACAAGCAACAGTACCTCCATTATGACAGCTGCCACCCATTCCACATCAAACGGTCCCTTCCCTACAGCCTAGGTCTTCGTGGCAAACGAATCTGCTCCAGTCCGGAATCCCTGAATCATTACACCAACAACCTGAAAACAGCTTTCGCATCCCGCAACTACCCTCCCGACCTGGTACAGAAGCAAATAACCAGAGCCACTTCCTCATCCCCTCAAACCCAGAATCCCCCACAGAAGAACCACAAAAGTGCCCCACTTGTGACAGGATACTTTCCGGGACTGGACCAGACTCTGAATGTGGCTCTCCAGCAGGGATACGACTTCCTCAAATCCTGCCCTGAAATGAGATCCATCCTTCATGAAATCCTCCCCACTCCGCCAAGAGTGTCTTTCCGCCGTCCACCTAACCTTCGTAACCTGTTAGTTCATCCCTATGAAATCCCCAAACCACCTTCCCTACCCTCTGGCTCCTATCCTTGTAACCGCCCCCGATGCAAAACCTGTCCCATGCACCCTCCCACCACCACCTACTCCAGTCCTGTAACCCGGAAGGTGTACACGATCAGAGGCAGAGCCACGTGTGAAAGCACCCACGTGATTTACCAACTGACCTGCCTACACTGTGATGCATTCTATGTGGGAATGACCAGCAACAAACTGTCCATTCGCATGAATGGACACAGGCAGACAGTGTTTGTTGGTAATGAGGATCACCCTGTGGCTAAACATGCCTTGGTGCACAGCCAGCACATCTTGGCACAGTGTTACACCGTCCGGGTTATCTGGATACTTCCCACCAACACCAACCTATCCGAACTCCGGAGATGGGAACTTGCCCTTCAATATATCCTCTCTTCTCGTCATCCGCCAGGCCTCAATCTCCACTAATTTCAAGTTGCCGCCACTCATACCTCACCTGTCTTTCAACAACTTCATTGCCTCTACACTTCTGCCTCGACTGACATCTCTGCCCAAACTCTTTGCCTTTAAATATGTCTGCTTGTGTCTGTATGTGTGGATGGATATGTGCGTGTGTATGAGTGTATACCTGTCCTTTTTTCCCCCTAAGGTAAGTCTTTCCGCTCCCGGGATTGGAATGACTCCTTACCCTCTCCCTTAAAACCCACTTCCTTTCGTCTTCCCCTCTCCTTCCCTCTTTCCTGATGAGGCAACAGTTTGTTGCGAAAGCTTGAATTTTGTGTGTATGTTTGTGTTTGTTTGTGTGTCTATCGACCTGCCAGCGCTTTTGTTCGGTAAGTCACCTCATCTTTGTTTTTTATATATATATATATATATATATATATATATATATATATATATATATATATATATATATATATATATCATTTCAGCCTCATGTTACACTTTCCACCTTCTAATACCATGTCACCCTCACAACACCCCCACAACGAACCCATTAAGTTTCGTTTGTTTTCTATCGACCTGCCAGCGCTTTCGTATGGTAAGTCTCATCATCTTTGTTTTTAAATATATTTTTCCCGCGTGGAATGTTTCCCTCTATTATATTCATACTTTATAGTAACATAGAATTTATATTCCTAAGTCCAAATCTTCTGATAAGTTGTACGAGTAGCTAAAGAGCTAATCCTTTACTTCGTTTTCGAATCTGTTGGAGTTATCAATTTGTTGCGTGATGTGTACCAGCAACCTATTACTGACTTTTGCATCAAACGATAAAATTACATTCTGAGTCATTGTTTATAAATGATTCATTAACAAACTTCTGGGACTGGTGTTATTCCTAGCATATAAGCAATGTCAGTGCAATAACTACAGTGACAGCTTGAACTACAACTGTAAACAACAGAATAAAACTACAATGAAATCCAGACCTTTAGCTGCTTACAGGCACTGATAAATCTCAATGGGGACACTTGAAAATGTGTGCTCCAATCAGGACTCGAACCCGGGATCTCCTGCTTACATGGGGGACACTATCTGTCTGAGCCACTGAGGACACAGAGGATAGTGCGACTGCGGGAACTTATCTCTGGCACGCTCCCCGTGAGACCCACATTCTTTGAGAGCTGCAAAATCGCCAAGGGTATCTGTTCTTTCAGATATGTCCGAAAAAACAGATACCATCTTCATATATGTAAACAACAGATGTGCATTCTACCAGCAGGTAGTAGTATGTAGTGATCGTGTAAGCACAGTATTCAGTTTTGTGACACAAATCACAATGGAGCAACACCTCAGATGTTCAAGATACTCTCCAGAATGTTTTGAGGAAGAGAGAGGTATGTGCAGAGTTTGCCCTGCAGACCTCAACCCCAGACAAAAATAACACACAGACAATACTCTTCTGGAAAAAGACATGTTGGTAACAAGACTTGGTCTTATCTACATGAACCTACCACAAAATGAAAAAGTGCAGAATGGTTTGTCAAGCCCAAAGAGTGTGTTCTGTGTGTTGTACTCAAGCATAGGGCAGGGGGGAGAGGGGAGGGGAGGGGGGAGACTAAGTATAACACATCGACCATTAAAATCACCACCTTAAACTTTTCTCTATTTTTTTTTTTTTTTTTTAAATCTGGCCTGGAAAAGTTTTAGACTTGTGGGGCATGTAAAGTATTTTTACTTCTTGTATTGTACTTGTGAAGTGCAGTGTTCATGTTCATTTTCATTTCATTCTTGCTATTAACCACAAATACCATTAGGGGATATACATATTGGCATGTAAGTGTAAGAATCTCCAGACTCCCAAAGTGGGTTCTGCAACATGTCTGGTCATCAACTCTGCACATTGTACTTACTGCTTGCTTCTGTAGAATAAATATTTTTTTCACTCTAGTTGCACTGACCTGGAAGATTACGTCAAATGACAACACTGATTGAAAGTATGCTAACAATCCTGTCAACACAATGGGAAAGCTTTATGTGATGTGGAAAACAGGCAGAACTGAGCTTTTTGGTTAAGTTGATCATTTGAGGATGACCCTCAGTTTATTATCTATCTGGATGTCTAGCAACTTTACACACATTGCCTCATAAAGAGTATGCCTGGATGAGCTCTACTGCTGGTACTTTTAAGTAATTATTTTTGTTTAGAATTTCATGATGCGAGTTTGTGAGTTTACGTATGATTACAAGTTAAGCTGTTGGTTGTGGATCCGTTGTAATCTGTCCCACTATTATCCTCATTGTATCTGATATGGGCATGTTTGCACAATTCATCCATATCTGTGTCATAAGAACACACAATTTTTGATTTCATGTACTTGATACTCAGTATATAAGCCTTTTTATATATGTTGTTGTTGTTGTTGTTGTGGTCTTCAGTCCTGAGACTGGTTTGATGCAGCTCTCCATGCTACTCTATCCTGTGCAAGCTTTTTCATCTCCCAGTACCTACTGCAACCTACATCCTTCTGAATCTGCTTAGTGTATTCATCTCTTGGTCTCCCTCTACGATTTTTACCCTCCACGCTGCCCTCCAATACTAAATTGGTGATCCCTTGATGCCTCAGAACATGTCCTACCAACCGATCCCTTCTTCTGGTCAAGTTGTGCCACAAACTTCTCTTCTCCCCAATCCTATTCAATACTTCCTCATTAGTTATGTGATCTACCCATCTAATCTTCAGCATTCTTCTGTAGCACCACATTTCGAAAGCTTCTATTCTCTTCTTGTCCAAACTATTTATCGTCCATGTTTCACTTCCATACATGGCTACACTCCATACGAATACTTTCAGAAATGACTTCCTGACACCTAAATCAATACTGGATGTTAACAAAACCCAAGGTTATTCTTAGATATGTAATAATTGATGCTAATGACTTACAAACAAATGATATGTATGCTCATTACTTACCTATTGTCAACATGAATTCAAATCCCCCAACCTCTCCAACTGCGACATCATTCCTATTTTAATAGGCAACAGTTCTTTCACTCTTTGGTAGTAAAAATCTTACATAACTGGTTACAAGTTTACAAAGTCTGTTTGCATATGCTTCTGTTTGTGTATCCACAAATTAACACCTATCACATCACAGGTCTAACAACATTATCTCTGCAATAAAGAATAATGTAAGTAACCATCTTCTATCTCACAGAATTTTTTCTGCAAAACAACAATTTGATATAAACATGTAAAACAGATTGCCGGACTGAGACTTTAATATGAGACCTTTGTCTTTCATCATCAAGTGGTCTACTATTCAAGCACGACTCACGACCCACCCACACAGCTTCGCTCCCATCTGTATGTCCCTCATAAATTCCAAATTTTAAGCTGCAATGTATTTCAAAATAGATACTACCACATTTGTGCACTGTCGCACTGGCCTAGTGCTCCTGGTATCTGGCAGACCTTAACTAGGCTGTAGCCTCCAAATCTCCTAAGTCCAATGCTTCCTTCAAAATTATTGACTGATCTGCAATATTTTACACTTATTTTACAGTGTATGGCACTGAAGCTGCCTGTATAACTACGGGAAGAATGAACAGTGAGTAACCAGTCTTCTTCTTGTGTCCTTTGGTTGGCATGTCAAGAGAAAGACTTGGGAATCCACAGAAGATGTAAATCCTGGTACTGCTCAATGTCTATCACTCACCCAAATGTAAATCAATGCGTGTCTGTTATGCGATCTTCACTTATGCTTGTTTATATAATTCTTTATGGTGATTCACTAATTCTCATTTTTCTCTTTGTAGGGAATCTCCAGTTCTTTTGTGGATATCTTCTCTGCTACTTTTTTATTTAACTCGCTCTACAGTGATTTCTCCTGTACGTACGATGTATACTGTTCCATTCCATATTTCAGCTCTTCAAAATATGTAATATGTCTGAAATGAATACAGCAATGAACAAGAACAATGTGGTCTGGCATTCCAATTTCTGCGGAATCACAGATACCAGTAGGCTGCCAAACTATTCTGTTCAAATGAATTGGATAAAGTTGACTGGGAAATAATAATAATAATAATAATAATAAAAAGTGATCATATCCCTCAAGGCTAGAACACACAATGGAATGCAGAATAGTACTGCCCCCAAATTTTTTATGTGAAACTCTTAAAGCTTTTTTAATAAAACAAAGGTTACTGACATTCTGCATATTTGTTCTTCTTGTCTACATATTTGCAAACCTCTGCCACTAGACGGATGTGGATTATAGCATGTAACATGCCAGTGCTTAACATAACTATGGCAGCATGTGAGTAACAGCATGTTGTAATCAAATTTTGAATTTCAAGGTTAGTCCACACGTGGAGCACTCTCTCCTTCAGCATGACAATGCCAGACTGCACATGCTGCAACATCGACAACAATCCAACACCTTGGGTGCACTGTCATTGATCACCCTCCATACAGTTCCAACCTAACGTCATCCAATCTTCAATCTGCTCCAAAATTTCAAGAACACCTTTGAGGACTTCACTTTGATACTGATGAAACAGCGCAAGCAGGCCTGAAGTGGCTCCATCAACAAAGTTAAACACTCTACAGAGATGGTATCAACAAACCAGTCTCTCATTGGAAGAAATGTGTTCACTGCCAGGGTGACAAAGTTAAGGAATAAATATGTTAGTATGGAGAATAAAGATGTAGAATGATGTTAAAAACACAGGCACTGCATTAGCAAATTAGTAACACTTCTTTTATTTAAAAAGCTTTATGAGTTTTCATATTAAAAATTTGAAGGCATTAATTTTCAGAACACCTCTATATCTTATTTGAAGTTTTTCCTTCACAGTGGGAAAAAATTCCTTAACACATTGTCCTCTTGTACCACCTGTCCAGTTCTTGCATTGTGCAGATAATGTTATCTTCTTTAGAGTTTGTTTTTTCCTCTAACACCTGTACCACATTTTTTCTATGTCTTTATTTCATAACTAGTATTTAGTTCTCTTCTTTCTAATTATCAGGTCTTAAGGATAATTTTCTTATGTTGTGAGATCTTCTGCGGACGTGCTCTCAGTAGTATGCTCCCCTCCAACTCTGTGAATGGCTTGTTTAGTTTTAACCTGTCTTGCCCCATGTGTTCACACACTTTCTGTGTAATGTATTATGGAGGCAAATATAACATTGTTATACAATATGATGGTACCTAGAAGTAGGGGGAACTTATTTTGACTATTCATTGCAATTTTGTTCATGAGACTAAAAGCTCACTGGTAGATAATTTCAATATGTTCATGAAAATTTTACTTCTTTTCAATATACAACCTAAAGTATCTTGTTACTCGCCGTCTCTTGGTCGTATTCTCATTTTCCTTATAGCGGATTTCTTGTCCATGACATTTTCCCCTTAAGCACTAAACATAATGTTTTCTTTGTAGTTACTATATGTTTCTTTTCTGAACCCTGATGTCTGCAAGGTCTGTTACTATTATCATCAAATTACTGCTGCATGTTTCCTTTTGATTAGGGTAGTTCACCTATTTTCTGTACGAGACATTCCAGGAGGGCTTCTCAGAACTGTAGTTACGTTATTTTATCACTGTTTTTGACAAATCAATTGTCTTCCTTTCTCTGCATTATTTTTAGCGACTTATCTACGGGTTTCTTGGGCATCTTATTTGTCTTAGTCATGAAACAGGCCACCATAGCTGGTCAAGAGCTCAGCCAGTATTTATTGTAATGCCAAATGTATAGTTCTCCTCTAATGTGTTAATAATTTTTCAAACTTTATTTGCAATATCACCTGTGGATTCCCCTTTCCTGAATCCAGGCTTAGAGTAATTCACACTGGCTAAGTTACTATCTTATTTCAGCTTACTAAACAGTAGTTTCTCTCTTATTCTCTTTGAAGCATTGTAGAAACAAATCAGCCTTTAAGAGAGTGTTTCCTTGGTGATCTCTGTCTTCTGCTTTGAGGGTAACTACCTCTGCTGTTGCCTCGCAGTGGGCATTCATTTAGCACCACCATAAAGTAAGGAACACTACTTGCTCAGTACTAGCAGTATCTCTGCATTTACTGAATCTAGATAAGCTGCATTCTGGTTTATTTATTTATTTTATTAGAGCTGAACTATTTCAGCAAAGTGGATTACCGATCTGTTGTTTCTGTAGACAACTTTTGTTTCTTTATGTAGCTGGCACTACTTCCCTCTATCTCCCGCTTTGATGTTATTGGGGAGATATGCATTTTGCAACTCAGTCTCAGATTTCACTCACCAAAGTACCATGCACAGCGCTCTATGATTTCCCATAGCAGACACAGACCTACTATCTTAACAGGTGGGAATGTCTGTATCTATTGTTTGATCACATCCTATGTGAATGGACCAGGAAGAAACCCTACTAACTGATACACTGGAATGTACACTCACAGTGGTTTGCCAAGTATAGATGTAGATGCAGATATATATGTAGAACTATGATGGGCACCTGTTCTCTTGATATTCAATTGTAATTTGATATCGCTTTTGGTTTGCGGGTTTTTTGCATTCCTGGAAACTGATACTAGGTATTTAGCAAAGTCATTCAAATTACACGAGTTTTTGAGTTTTGGTTGCAGGATTTGGTAACTCTAGTTTCCTAATGATAGAGAAGGCTTTCCTTCTAGGGTGGGTATAATCTAAGGATTATACCATTCCATGCTAGATCTGTGTTTGACACTCGTCCAATGACTGGAAAAATCTGTTGCACTGCCGAGAGTTAGGATGTTCCTCACATTCCCTTAAAAATTTCTCATTCCTTTTCTCTCCAACCAGGAATGTACTCTTTATGGTATTCTATAATGAAAGCAGAATTTTGGTTTACAAACCTATACTTCTAATTCGCTCAGCAATTTTCAGTGGCTAATACAGTGCATTAGTAGTGATATCACTGAACTGGTCAGATAACATCTCTGGCAGACAACAAATCCTAAAGTCCAGGGTTCACCACACACTTAGTGCAGTGATTTTTTTCTGTCATTGCTTCTAGAAATAATGTCAAGCTCCATGATGGTTTGGAGTTTATGACAAAATGTAGTGATGGGGTAGAACTGCTGAAAGTCTGGAAGGACGCAAGAGCACACTACTTCCCGCCATGCCTACTAAAGTACTGTGGTATTCAAACCAATCTTCAAGTTCAGGGCACCTTTACCTTATTCACATTTACAATACAGCTCTGGAAAAATTGAGACACAATGATGAAGTAAATGATGAATAACTGTTACAGTAATGTTGTAAATGTGGAACCCATTTGTTGCCACCTTTGAATAATCAATTTAACAAAATTGTCACTATTACCTTTTGCAGCTCAACTGCCTTTTTAAGTATTGATTCTGCTGTCTTCAGTGACCAATTATCTGCTTCTTTCTCCCTCACCTTCTCCATAAGACTAGCTGTTGTTACCCTCTTAGGCACCTACAAAATGAAAACATTCAACTATCATATAACGAAAGTAGCTTGTAACAGATATCTATATCTACAGCTGTACTCCAAAACCAAGAAAACTCATGGAAGTATAAAACTTGAATAAATCAGAACCTTGAGAGGCTTCATGTCCAAAAAGCGCTTATATTTAATGGCTGCTTCTAGCTTCCACTTCTCTTCTAAGGCAACTGACAGGGCACGGCGAAGACTCTGAATCTGTTCCTGAAGAAGTAACTCGTTTCCACCAGCTCCAGCACTTGATATGATGCTAATAGGACCCATGAGTGAGTGTTCCTGAGTTGCAACTGCTGTAAGTCATAACACAACTAGAATTAATGCCCACAAATAAAGACTGTGAGTCAGATAGAATCTTACAAATTCAACAACCTATTAACTTTGCAGTCTTCACAGACTGAGCAGTAACAACTAATTAATAGTCCAACTCAAGTGAAATTCAAAACAAAAATTTCACAGTCAGTCATTCTTAAAACATGTAAAATTCTACCCTGCATTGCATTTAACAGATTCAATTACTTACATGTAACTCAGAGCACCAACTTTACTATCTTTGGCCTGAGCATTTTATATTGCAGCTATTTTACTGCTAATTTCCGATCCTAGCTACGCTTCTCATGGAAAATATGAATAGATAATTTTGGTCTTTTTTTTCTGAAAGGCTGAAGCATCAAAAGCTTTCTGAGATTATCCACGTAGCTAAGCACAAGAATTTAAGCTCTGTTATATTACATGGCTGAGGAACCCGTTAAGTGCTGATTCTATTCCAATGAAATCTATGGATTATTACTAAACAGTATAAAAGTTGTTGAACATTTGTGATATATCATATGAGCTTAAGAATGTAAAACTGTTGCAACTCTATGAAGTTATATTGAAGATCCAATTTGTACACAATGATGTACAACATATACATTTAAAAACGCTACATCACTGCTGTCTTGATGGGGGCTAGAGAGAGGAGGGAGGGAGGGCGGGGGTGGGGGTGCTGACACCTTCTACGTTGCCTTATAAAGTGTTAGTGTGAGTAACATTGAATAAAATAACATTGCCACCGAAGTACAGCTGTGTAGTGGGCTGGAGAAGAGCATTTATTACTGTCCAGAGCTATTCACGGCATGGCATTCAGAATAGTTAATTCTGCCATCTTCCGACATGACATTGTCTAAAGCTTCATTTTTCAACTGGGTATATTTTTTAATTAAATTAAATTCAGATGTATATAGGAAAAGATTTTGTTGACTAAATTGGCAGCAGAGAATACAATAGGAAGTCCCACAAACAATATCCTAAAAACCAATGGTTATTTTATCTAATAAGAGACAGAAAAGAAAGGTGGGAATGAGATTCAACAGTGATTAGATACAGAATTCATCCATAAGTGTAAGACAAGTGAAAGATAGTAGGTCAGGATAAAAAATTACCAACAATGAAATGATAGCAACAAAGAAAACAGTAGAATGATTACCAAACTGATAATGCTATTTCATGTATCATAGCTGCTGCTGCATATGTGACACCCAATGCCATAGCTGCTTCCAGGAAAGGATAATGAATCGTCATGTGTTAGGAACATTTTCATAAGCAACTATCAGTGCTCAATAATCTTGCTAAACATAAGTACATAACCTAGAATTAGCAAGCAACAAAAGAGGAATCGAGATACAATATTACAATATTAACAGTGACAATAGATCGAACCTGTTTTCCTTGGAAATCCCTCATTAATAGCTTTCTTGTTCAAGCTCTTCAATTTGTCTTTTAATTCACGCCGTTCAGTCTCTAGTGAATCTATATCTGCTTGTAAATGGTCCATTGATGCTTCATGTTCCTTCTCCTTCCGTTTCAGAAGTTGTTGAAAATCATCTAATTTTCTCTGTGGAAAAGTTAATCATTGCTATTAATATAACTGGTAAAATACAAAATTTTAAAGTATAGTAATACCTTCTATACGAGAGTACAGCTTGCTTGGAAAAATTTCACAAAAAAGAAAAATTTGCTATAGGTCACTTGCAAAACACATGGTGGCTGATAATCAGGCCTCTAATGGCAACATGAACCATGGACCTTGCCGTTGGTGGGGAGGCTTGCGTGCCTCAGCGATACAGATAGCCGTACCGTAGGTGCAACCACAACGGAGGGGTATCTGTTGAGAGGCCAGACAAACGTGTGGTTCCTGAAGAGGGGCAGCAGCCTTTTCAGTAGTTGCAAGGGCAACAGTCTGGATGATTGACTGATCTGGCCTTGTAACAATAACCAAAACGGCCTTGCTGTGCTGGTACTGCGAACGGCTGAAAGCAAGGGGAAACTACAGCCGTAATTTTTCCCGAGGGCATGCAGCTTCACTGTATGATTACATGATGATGGCGTCTTCTTGGGTAAAATATTCCGGAGGTAAAATAGTCCCCCATTCGGATCTCCGGGCGGGGACTACTCAAGAGGATGTCGTTATCAGGAGAAAGAAAACTGGCGTTCTACAGATCGGAGCGTGGAATGTCAGATCCCTTAATCGGGCAGGTAGGTTAGAAAATTTAAAAAGGGAAATGGATAGGTTGAAGTTAGATATTGTGGGAATTAGTGAAGTTCGGTGGCAGGAGGAACAAGACTTCTGGTCAGGTGACTACAGGGTTATAAACACAAAATCAAATAGGGGTAATGCAGGAGTAGGTTTAATAATGAATAGGAAAATAGGAATGCGGGTAAGCTACTACAAACAGCATAGTGAACGCATTATTGTGGCCAAGATAGATACGAAGCCCACACCTACTACAGTAGTACAAGTTTATATGCCAACTAGCTCTGCAGATGACGAAGAAATTGAAGGAATGTATGATGAAATAAAAGAAATTATTCAGATTGTGAAGGGAGACGAAAATTTAATAGTCATGGGTGACTGGAATTCGAGTGTAGGAAAAGGGAGAGAAGGAAACATAGTAGGTGAATATGGATTGGGGGACAGAAATGAAAGAGGAAGCCGCCTGGTAGAATTTTGCACAGAGCATAACTTAATCATAACTAACACTTGGTTTAAGAATCATGAAAGAAGGTTGTATACATGGAAGAACCCTGGAGATACTAAAAGGTATCAGATAGATTATATAATGGTAAGACAGAGATTTAGGAACCAGGTTTTAAATTGTAAGACATTTCCAGGGGCAGATGTGGACTCTGACCACAATCTATTGGTTATGACCTGTAGATTAAAACTGAAGAAACTGCAAAAAGGTGGGAATTTAAGGAGATGGGACCTGGATAAACTGAAAGAACCAGAGGTTGTACAGAGATTCAGGGAGAGCATAAGGGAGCAATTGACAGGAATGGGGGAAATAAATGCAGTAGAAGAAGAATGGGTAGCTTTGAGGGATGAAGTAGTGAAGGCAGCAGAGGATCAAGTAGGTAAAAAGACGAGGGCTAGTAGAAATCCTTGGGTAACAGAAGAAATATTGAATTTAATTGATGAAAGGAGAAAATATAAAAATGCAGTAAGTGAAACAGGCAAAAAGGAATACAAACGTCTCAAAAATGAGATCGCCAGGAAGTGCAAAATGGCTAAGCAGGGATGGCTAGAGGACAAATGTAAGGATGTAGAGGCCTATCTCACTAGTGGTAAGATAGATACCGCCTACAGGAAAATTAAAGAGACCTTTGGAGATCAGAGAACGACTTGTATGAATATCAAGAGCTCAGATGGAAACCCAGTTCTAAGCAAAGAAGGGAAAGCAGAAAGGTGGAAGGAGTATATAGAGGGTCTATACAAGGGCGATGTACTTGAGGACAATATTATGGAAATGGAAGAGGATGTAGATGAAGATGAAATGGGAGATACGATACTGCGTGAAGAGTTTGACAGAGCACTGAAAGACCTGAGTCGAAACAAGGCCCCCGGAGTAGACAATATTCCATTGGAACTACTGACGGCCGTGGGAGAGCCAGTCCTGACAAAACTCTACCATCTGGTGAGCAAGATGTATGAAACAGGCGAAATACCCTCAGACTTCAAGAAGAATATAATAATTCCAATCCCGAAGAAAGCAGGTGTTGACAGATGTGAAAATTACCGAACTATCAGCTTAATAAGTCACAGCTGCAAAATACTAACACGAATTCTTTACAGACGAATGGAAAAACTAGTAGAAGCCAACCTCGGGGAAGATCAGTTTGGATTCCGTAGAAACACTGGAACACGTGAGGCAATACTGACCTTACGACTTATCTTAGAAGAAAGATTAAGGAAAGGCAAACCTACGTTTCTAGCATTTGTAGACTTAGAGAAAGCTTTTGACAATGTTGACTGGAATACTCTCTTTCAAATTCTAAAGGTGGCAGGGGTAAAATACAGGGAGCGAAAGGCTATTTACAATTTGTACAGAAACCAGATGGCAGTTATAAGAGTCGAGGGACATGAAAGGGAAGCAGTGGTTGGGAAGGGAGTAAGACAGGGTTGTAGCCTCTCCCCAATGTTGTTCAATCTGTATATTGAGCAAGCAGTAAAGGAAACAAAATAAAAATTCGGGGTAGGTATTAAAATTCATGGAGAAGAAATAAAAACTTTGAGGTTCGCCGATGACATTGTAATTCTGTCAGAGACAGCAAAGGACTTGGAAGAGCAGTTGAATGGAATGGACAGTGTCTTGAAAGGAGGATATAAGATGAACATCAACAAAAGCAAAACAAGGATAATGGAATGTAGTCTAATTAAGTCGGGTGATGCTGAGGGAATTAGATTAGGAAATGAGGCACTTAAAGTAGTAAAGGAGTTTTGCTATTTGGGGAGCAAAATAACTGATGATGGTCGAAGTAGAGAGGATATAAAATGTAGGCTGGCAATGGCAAGGAAAGCGTTTCTGAAGAAGAGAAATTTGTTAACATCCAGTATTGATTTAAGTGTCAGGAAGTCATTTCTGAAAGTATTCGTATGGAGTGTAGCCATGTATGGAAGTGAAACATGGACGATAAATAGTTTGGACAAGAAGAGAATAGAAGCCTTCGAAATGTGGTGCTACAGAAGAATGCTGAAGATTAGATGGGTAGATCACATAACTAAAGAGGAAGTATTGAATAGGATTGGGGAGAAGAGAAGTTTGTGGCACAACTTGACCAGAAGAAGGGATCGGTTGGTAGGACATGTTCTGAGGCATCAAGGGATCACCAATTTAGTATTGGAGGGCAGCGTGGAGGGTAAAAATCGTAGAGGGAGACCAAGAGATGAATACACTAAGCAGATTCAGAAGGATGTAGGTTGCAGTAGGTACTGGGAGATGAAAAAGCTTGCACAGGATAGAGTAGCATGGAGAGCTGCATCAAACCAGTCTCAGGACTGAAGACCACAACAACAACAATGGCAACGTGCTAGTTATGGTGTATGTTTTAATTCTCTCTCTCCCACACTAATGTACCACTAATTTGAAAGACAAACACTGAACCATGCATAATACATCAATTTTTCTCTTAGTAAGCCCAAATATTTACCATGTCATCCTGGCATCTCATATATTCACAACTCTTCTTTATTCTATGTTTACTCGGTGCAATAAATTCTTGTGAAAACATTTTTTCCTCCTTAATCAAAAAACAAAAAAATCTTGGCCTCAGGTGCAATGATGTTCACTAAAACCATTTCTCTCCTACCAGTTTTTAATGAGGATGTCCATGGTTTGTATTTTCCGCCGTTTCCAGGGTCCAGGGAAACTTGTGTTAGTAATCCAGATTTGGACTAACAGACTAAAGTAACTATAGACATGCATCCGGTGTTCCAAATCTCAATCATTTGATAATTATGGCTCGCTGAATCATCTCCAGACACAAGATGGCCAATGTTTGCACTGTTGTTGTTAAATTGCCTACCTGTCAGAACTAATATCTGTAAATAACACCTTATGCAGAGATTTTCAAGTACCAGTAGGTATCACTGCATTATCAAAAATGTCAATTACTTCTTTTACACATAAAAATTTAGGGCTTATCCTTGCTCAACCAGTTTGTTCATGAACTTCTCCTAGAATGTCTTGTTACTACAGACATTTATTTGGTATATTTTGCTTTCCTATTCAGTCCTTCCATCTGTTTTACATGCATTTCTCTAACACATGAAGAGTTTCATGAAACAAAATAACATAGTAATTACACTGGAGCACACATCATATGGAAGCAGGTATCAAGTTTTTCTTTCTAACCAAACACCATACATTACTCTTTCAGAGCACTGTATGATAAAATTGCATTCACATCTAAAACACCTCAATTATCCAAAACATCAGCAACATCTGGTGACTTTGTAAACCCTTCATAGATATCTTGGCCCAGAGTTTTTACAGCTCACATAACTGTCTCATTTACACTCCTGGAAATTGAAATAAGAACACCGTGAATTCATTGTCCCAGGAAGGGGAAACTTTATTGACACATTCCTGGAGTCAGATACATCACATGATCACACTGACAGAACCACAGGCACATAGACAGAGGCAACAGAGCATGCACAATGTCGGCACTAGTACAGTGTATATCCACCTTTCGCAGCAATGCAGGCTGCTATTCTCCCATAGAGACGATCTTAGGGATGCTGGATGTAGTCCTGTGGAACGGCTTGCCATGCCATTTCCACCTGGCGCCTCAGTTGGACCAGCGTTCGTGCTGGACGTGCAGACCGCGTGAGACGACGCTTCATCCAGTCCCAAACATGCTCAATGGGGGACAGATCCGGAGATCTTGCTGGCCAGGGTAGTTGACTTACACCTTCTAGAGCACGTTGGGTGGCACGTGATACATGCGGACGTGCATTGTCCTGTTGGAACAGCAAGTTCCCTTGCCGGTCTAGGAATGGTAGAACGATGGGTTCGATGACGGTTTGGATGTACCGTGCACTATTCAGTGTCCCCTCGACGATCACCAGTGGTGTACGGCCTGTGTAGGAGATCGCTCCCCACACCATGATGCCGGGTGTTGGCCCTGTGTGCCTCGGTCGTATGCAGTCCTGATTGTGGCGCTCACCTGCACGGCGCCAAACACGCATACGACCATCATTGGCACCAAGGCAGAAGCGACTCTCATCGCTGAAGACGACATGTCTCCATTCGTCCCTCCATTCACGCCTGTCGCGACACCACTGGAGGCGGGCTGCACGATGTTGGGGCGTGAGCGGAAGACGGCCTAACGGTGTGCGGGACCATAGCCCAGCTTCATGGAGACGGTTGCGAATGGTCCTCGCCGATACCCCAGGCTCAACAGTGTCCCTAATTTGCTGGGAAGTGGCGGTGCGGTCCCCTACGGCACTGCGTAGTATCCTACGGTCTAGGCGTGCATCCGTGCGTCGCTGCAGTCCGGTCCCAGGTCGACGGGCACGTGCACCTTCCACCGACCACTGGCGACAACATCGATGTACTGTGGAGACCTCACGCCCCACGTGTTGAGCAATTCGGCGGTACGTCCACCCGGCCTCCCGCATGCCCACTATACGCCCTCGCTCAAAGTCCGTCAACTGCACATACGGTGCACGTCCATGCTGTCGCGGCATGCTACCAGTGTTAAAGACTGCGATGGAGCTCCGTATGCCACGGCAAACTGGCTGACACTGACGGCGGCGGTGCACAAATGCTGCGCAGCTAGCGCCATTCGACGGCCAACACCGCGGTTCCTGGTGTGTCCGCTGTGCCGTGCGTGTGATCATTGCTTGTACAGCCCTCTCGCAGTGTCCGGAGCAAGTATGGTGCGTCTGACACACCGGTGTCAATGTGTTCTTTTTTCCATTTCCAGGAGTGTATTTCCATACTGACTTCATAGTTAGGAACAACTCTCAATACTTCGACTCTATCCTCTTAGCCATCTATTTTTTCCTCTCATGGAAATTACTTATTAAAAATGCTTTACTGGAGCATTAAGTAGTCAGTTACAAAGAAACAATATTTTGTCAATTCCACAATACACAGGACACATGACACAACGGTCTAGAATTACACTCACCTGCAGCTTTTCAATTGTCATTTCATATTCTTTGGAAGAATTTCCTAATTTCTTCTCTGCAAATTCTTTTCGAACACTCATTTCACTAAATTCCTCTTGTTTCAGTTTTAGTGCTTTCTTCAGTTCCTGTTCAAATTAGTAAGAACTATCAGAGCTCAATTTTTTGTGAAGGATGATATAAACTATACTTTAGACATTGTATTTCAAATAATAAAAATTCTACATTGATTAAAAAACTACCTAGATAAATAAAACTATTACATACTTTTATATCTGCTTCTCTAGCCTCTAGTTTTTGCTTGAGATTTTTAGTTTCCTCTAGTTCTTTTTTTATTGCTTGTGCCCTCAGTGCAATAGGTGGGACAGGCTAAAATAAAATACACAAAAAGCAGTTATAAATTGGTATATCAATTTAATACTTGAATTTTACATTAGTTGTCATACTGTACTTAATATACCTTTTCTTCTGCCCCAGAACTTACTGCAAGCTCATACTCATTGTCCTGTAGAACTTTATTCAGTTTTGCTACTTCTCCTGATATTAGTCCCATAGATGCCTTCATACTCTCAATTGGCCCCCGATCATCTTCATAAATGGAATCAATTGCAACATATGCAAACTCTCTTATTTTTTCATGTGGGACACCAGAATCAGGTTCTGCAAGAGGACAAGAGAATAATTAAATAGCAATACACCATAACAACTAAAACAAGGGAAACACTCTGTGGTAGTATTTCTCCCACTACTGTAGTCCGCCCCGGTAGCTGAGTGGTCAGCGTGACAGACTGTCAATCCTAAGGGCCCGGGTTCGATTCCCGGATGGGTCGGAGATTTTCTCCGCTCAGGGACTGGATGTCGTGTTGTCCTAATCATCATCATTTCATCCCCATCGACGCGCAGGTCGCTGAAGTGGCGTCAAATCAAAAGACCTGCACCAGGCGAACGGTCTACCCGACGGGAGGCCCTAGCCACACGACATTTCCATTTCCCACTACTGTACAACTCAAAAGGGTCTAGATAATGTTTTGACGCAGAGTTAAAAGACTAAGGTGTGAATAAAATCTATCTCAGTGGAAATGGGGCACATCACAAAATTTCATTATTGGTTAAAAAGCTATAAATCATCCACGAATCTAAAACATGCATCCTCTTACTTTCACATTTCACGATGAGCATTCTATTGGGTCGGGGCATAAGTTTGTAGAGTTTTTGTTTTGCATTTTGGTATTCCAGTTGCTATGGGTTTGTTTATTGTTTATCATTTTTTATTTTTAGTCCACTGCTGTTACTTGAGTTTACATACTGTCATTTTATCATTTGGAGATAGTGAGTGGAGCTATGGACACAAGAAAATGGAGTGCCACTTTGAGAAATGTGAACATTTTTGACATATTCTTCTGTTTGAGTGCAATAGAGGGGGGTGACAGCAGCAGAGACAGACAAACATTTGTGGCTTGTATGGGGATACTGGCACTGGACAGAGCATGGCAGAAAAATGGTTTCCTCTTTTTAAGGAGGATTGTCTTGACATTAATGACTTTTCACATGCAGGAAGACCTTCAGTATTTAATGAAGATTGTTTACATGCTTTAATCCACAATATTCCACATCAAATTACTCAAGAATGGGCAAATGAGACAAACGGTGATCTATCCACCATAGTGTAACATAAGCATGCAATAGGGGACATTAAAAAATCAGGTATATGGGTTCCACAAGCTCTAAGCCAAAAATCATATGCGTATCTCTGCTTGCTCGTTGTCAACTTTGACCATTCCAGAACAAAAGAAGTTTGTTATAAAATCTGTTATTCACTAACTTATCTCTCTCTTGATTTGTCACTTGCAGAGTTTTTGTGAGTGGTAATGAGATATGTTGAGATTATAAATCAGTGTTCTGCTTAATTGACATTAAAAAGTTTACAAGAAATATTAAAATACAGAAGAATGATTGAAAATGTGGTTTATGTGATTTCATAGATAGTCAACACAAAATATGAATCCCCTTGCAGCCTTCCACCCGCAGTAGGTGGAATGAAGTGAGCCTGAGCAATTTGTGGCCCTGCATAGCAGGACCACTGCATCAAGAATTGATAAAAGGTCAACTGTAAGAAGATATTCAAGGTAATGGTCATTTCTATTAATGTCAAGGTGACAGATCACTACATGGAATAGGTAATCTCATTAATGGAACTGCAGTCCAAGCAAGACTGTGCCATTCCATTTTGCCACCGCAAAATGAGTAACTTTTTATGGTAAAAAGAAGAACTTTTGCAAAGTATCAGAAGATAATATGATGTTGTCATGAGCAACGTACAGTAAGTAAACAAGTGAAGGAGAAATACAAGTGCACATGCTGTTGGGTCACTTCGAGTAATTACAATATTTAAGACAAAAAGAATTTTTTGATTGCGTACCAATCAAATAAGTTTGAATTGTCACAAAATGTGACAAAGGAAATCGATTGTTTGTGCATTTCAATAACTTCTCTGCACATAAGTCACAAAGCACCAAGTCGATGTGATTAAGGGTTTCTGCGTGCGGTTTCGAGGCTACGAGTGCAACTGCAGCTTCCTACAGCATCAATCCATCGCTACACATTTCAGCAGTGGTGCAGCTAACTGGGGCAATGGCTACTTAGCAGCTGCATATCTGTATTGGCAGCAACCTGCAGCTATTTGAACAACAAATTAGGTGTGCTGTACCCTGTACTGCCTACAGTTTTGTGTAGTGCATCATACTTTGTAAAGATTTGTGATAGCATTATTAAATATAGTTGTGTAATGGTGCTAAAATGTTTGTGCAACATGGAAAATGCTACAGACTGTGTAGACTTTTAGATTTTCTGTATGCTTGTCACAACCCATAGCATGGATAGCTGTACTGTAACAGAAAAATTAGATGAAGTGCCTAATTGTGTGATGACAATACTAACAATATGACTACACTTACAGCTAAGGTAATAAATTAGATTAAATATACAATAGTATTATGATACTTCAATCCCTAGGGGAAAAGTGGGAACTATTAGGTGATATAGTACTAAAGTAAATAAAATTTCTAAAATGGAGGAAACCTTAGTGATTTTTACCTAAGGAGTTCAAAACAGAAATAAACAAGCACTGTGATTCAGCAAGGGAAGAAACTGAAGAACAATTTAAAAATATAAATGAAATGATAGAACAAGAAGCGTCAACTAACAACTGGGTTGGTGCATACATTCATAGTGTTTCCCCACAAGTTTAATAAACACAACAGATACATATAATAGAGACTGTAGTCACCAACAATAGATTCTCCTTCAGTATTTACAACAGTCTGCCAACACTGGAGAAACTTTTCGATTCCGTGACTGTAGAAATCATATGGTATTGAGGCAAAGAATTCCTCATGCCACATTCAGGGCTCATTTTCATCCAGAAAGCAAGTTCCTTGTAGGTTATTCAACAGAGACCAGAGAAGGTGAAAAATCTGAGGGCTCTAGTTCAGCTGAATAATGTGGGTGCAGAATGACTTCCCAACGAAACTACTGTATAAGGTGTTTTGACAGTCTAGCAGAATGCAGGTGGGCATTATCACGGACTAGCATCACTTCAAGCAATCCTCCTGGTCCTTGTTCATCGACTGTGTCTGCACGATGCCTCAGTTGTTGACAATATGACAATAAATGTCAGTAGTGATGGCTACACCTCAGGGAAGCAATTCATAGTACTCCACACCATTGGTCTTCCGCCAGAAGCATAATGTTATTGTTTGGGATGCAAGCAGGTCTTTGTACAGGGAGTTGCTGCTTTGTTTGGGTTCAGCCATTCCTATCTTCTCTTGATGTTAGCATAAAGACACCATTTTTCCATCACCAGGAATGATACAGAATAGGAATGGTTGATATTGTTCACAAGCCAATTGATGATGAGCAAGCACAGATGCACATTTGGCTACCCACTGATTCTTGTGATTTTTGTTCAGAACATGCAGTACCATACACCCGATTTTTTGCACCTTCCCCATTGCATGCAAACATTGTACGATGGTGGAATGATCACAGTTCACCACATTTGAAGTTCTTGAGTACCCTAATATGGATAATCATGGATTAATTCATTTAAACGACCTTCATCAAACCCCAAAGACCTTTCTGAACGTGGGGAGTCACTAATATCAAAACGAGCCTCCTTAAAATGAGAAAATCATTTTCTTGCCATGTTCTGTTCAGTGGCATTATCCCCATTCGGGTGCAAATGTTCCTAATTGCCTCCACTACTGGCACCCCTCCACTGAACTACAACAGAAGAAAATGTAGGAAATAATCTGATTTCTCGGCTTGGCACACAATTTTTTAGCATTCACAGCTCCACTCATTATCTCCAAATGACAATATGTGAACTGAAACAGCAGCAGTGAACTAAAAAAAAAATAATAATAATAATTTACAATCAATAAATAAACCAATAGCAACCAGAATACCAACATGCAAAACAAAAACACTATGAACTTTTAACCCAACTTAATACAACTAATTTCAGAACTACAGGGTGAGTCACTAACTATTGCCAGCTAGAATAACTCCGAAAGTATGATAGTAGCTGAAAGGTTTGTGGGACAAAAGTTGCAGGGGACAACGGGGGCCACAATATGGCATTGGTTTTTTGATGCTAGGTCTGGTCGCATCTGAGATATGAAGGTCAACTTTTTTTTTTTTTTTTAATGAGATGCTATAGTTTGGAACTTATTTTCTGATAGTGGCTTTCAACATGAATCCAATGTGATGTTTAATAGTAAGGTCTTTGAAGGTCACGAAGGTGTCATGAACATCCATTTACAGAAGGTGTTCGAAGTGATGACCATTGGTATCAATGCAGTGCTGTAATCTTCTTATCACAGATTGAGTGGTGTTCCTTACCACATCGGCACTTATCGAAGCACATGCTCTGACAATTCTCTCTTGCATATCTTCAGGTGTAGTTGGAACGTCTTTATAAACAATGTTTTTTATGAATCTCCACGAGCCGTGCGTGGCTCATGTTCCTTCCATCATGTATTTTACATCCTGTTTTTAACGTACTTCCACCTCACTACGTTAATTTGAATTACTACTGTCAGTGAGTTGCTGCTTTGCCTGACTGTGAGCGGTGTTTGCAGCGCGTATATTCCCTCTCGTAATATCTTTGCTCGACTGCTATTACTCCCTGGTCGTCTGTCGTAGGTCAGTTCGGGTCGTGAGGATGTTGTCGGCATTCTGAGGGTAGTCGGTTGGTTGCTGTGGACCAGGGAAGTTTACTCTGCACGTTGCAGTCGACTGGGTCTGCTGGCAGTCCCTGCGCAGAGTCTGAGAGTGTGTGGAGCTGTCTGATCACTACGAGCTTCGTGGTTCACCGACCCAGGACGTCAAAGTTGAAGTAGTGGATTCAAGTACCCAAGCCACTTCTGTTCATGTTGTGTGGTTCGTTTCGGTGGTTTGCTGTTGGGAAGGTTTTCCTGTGAGCAACACCGAGTGTTTCTATTGCTAAAATTTAGACGCCATGCGGTGGAACTAACTGTATTGGTTGACTACAATTCAAGTGCACCAGCGGAATTTTCTGCCTTGTGGCCGTTAGTGTTCCGGATACCTGCCCTGGCCACTAACGTAATTTCAGGCAGTGTCCTTTCCTCACCTGTTGTCGCTGTCCATCATGGTGTTTAGTTTTGACAGCTTAATACATATACATGATTGATTGTGGATATTCATGCCAATAACATTGTGTGTTTGAATTCTTATGTACCAATTGGTGGCAAGTAAGTCGTTTGTCGGTCGGTCGATCCGTGGCTGTCCCTTGGTTGGGTTCCGATGGATCAAGTGTAGTTGGGCTCACCACCTTTCTCACTTAAGTGAACGAGGTCAGACCGACCCCCTGGAGGCTTCTGAGTGCTGTTGTCTCTACTGTCTTTCTCATCAGTGTTTGTCTGTTTATAATCTATCATAGCCAACGATAAAAAGATTCTTGGTTTTACTGTGTTTTATGTAAGTAAGTTTGAATTCTGGCAAGTGGATATTTGCTGAAAGGTTATTGCCATTGTGTTGTCTTTTCCTTTAGTCCGGTTTCAGCCACTTAAAACTTAGGCTTATGGTTATATTTTTTTAAAATTTTGGAAAATTAATTGCGGGCCTTCAGCCTTGGAACCTCCTTATTCTTAAAATTACCATTCAAGCTTAAACATTGCAGCCTTCTGCCCTTGAAAGGTTATGGTAATTTATTTTAAAATCTCGAAAATTTTCTTGTTGATTTTTAAGATTTCTTGACTGGAGGCCTTCGGCTGTGAAAGAATTGAAACCCATAGTTGTAAAGGTTCGGCTATGTGCCGCTTTAGTTGTAAATGTGTTATCAGATTACAATAAATTACAATTTTAAGATGAAACTGACCCCAACCTTATTTGTGTAGGGTGAGTACATTGAGGATATCTTTCAGCATATAAGTCTCTATCTCTCACTGAATTTCGTTGGCATTCTCCATAAATGAGGAGCATATTGACTTGTTCTTCAAAGGGATACATCATTCACATTCGCTTGATTCGACGATACTGGTGTTACCATTCCTATTGGTATTTTATTGCCAAACCGTCAAATGGTGTTTACATGTCAATGGCACATTAGAGGGATACACTGTATTTGGCAAATATTTACTATTCACATGATATACGAGAGAGAATTGTCAGAGCATGTGTTTCAATAAGTGACGAAGTGATAAGGAATACCATTCAATCCACGGTAAGAAGATTGCAGCACTGCATTGATACCAATGGTCATCACTTCGAACACCTTCTGTAAATGTTCATGCCACCTTTCTGACCTACGTTGATATTCAAAGGCCCTACCTGTTATACATCATTGGATTCATCTCGATAGCTGCTATCAGAAAATAAGTACCACACTATAGCATCCCATTTAAAAACAAAGTTGACGTTCACATCATGGCCTCCGCTGTCCCACAACCTTTTCAGCTACTATCATACTTCCAAAGTATGTGGCAAGTTAGTGACTCATCCTGTATAAGCAATCAAATCTCCGATACACAAAACTGAGTATAAGTATCATAACTAAACAGAAGAATTACTGAAATTGCTAATGATCCAAATACTGTAACTAATTTGGAGAAGCATCTATGGGTGCAAGAGAAAGTAGCAACTACTAGTGCTACTATTAATCCTGTGGACAATACGGTTGATCATGAGAGTGAACTTCAGAAATTGTGCCAGGAATTAGAAGATACTATGCAGGGACTTAGAAATAATACAGCTGTATCTAGCCCTGGGTTATTTACTAAGCTGTTAGAAGGAAATTCAAAAGGGATTGAATTGGTCCATAAGGTTTCCGAAATTTAAGCCTGATGGTGAATGCATTCAATGTATTTTTTACGAATACTTTCTAGATCTATGCCCAAGAAATGGGAGGATTCTAAGAAAGTAAATTTTGCACTGGCTCATTTAGTAGTTGATGCTGCAGGATGGGGAACAGCCCATTCTGAAGAATTTAAATCATGGGAACATTTCCGGAAAAAATTTAAGAGAAAATATTGGTCAGCTAGTACTCAAGAAAAATTACGATGAGAATTATTAATACTGAATGGCACTAACTACATCTAAATATTTGGAAAACCCACTAGATAAAAAAGATTTAGTTCAGGTTCTTGATAGGTGATTATTTTGTGCGAAAAGAAATGCTGTACATTGGGCAGTCTAGTGTAGATCAGTTAGCAATTTTTACAGGTGGTTTAGTTACATTAAATAAAGAAAGAGGAGATTTCAATCCTGAAGACAATCAGAACCTAGGAAATAAACATACAGAGAACACTGAAGGGTATCACTATAGAACAAAGTGTTGTAAGAGGAAAGAATATACTACTGTTATGTAGATAGGAGAACCAATAATGGATGCTGTAAGAAGAAAAGTAATAGGGATAAGAATATCTCACAAGTATTTGTATCTAGCAATATTCCAATGAGCATACAACAAAGCACAACGTATCTTGTTCTAAATGAAGTTCACATACTAGTAATTATCCTATAACAGTGACTGAAAATGGATTCAGGAGGTAACAACTCTGTCATAGGCCCATGTACTGAAAGATTAATTTCTTTCATTCAATTTATACCTAAATGAGAAGAGGATAAAGTAGCAGAGGAAAAACAAACAAAACCAATATAATAGCAAACACATGGGGAAAAAGTGGCAGATATTTATATAGATTTGGGAAGCAAAATTTCATTTGTGTACCAAGAATTCCTATAGACCATCAGAAATAAGAATGCTTGCCCTATATTACCTGTGACAGGAGTACACATTGTAGGAACAACAGCAAAGAAAGGAACTCAAGTTCGAGAAAAGACATAGAAATGTGTAATTTTAAGTTTACGCAGACCGTGTTGGTAGTGCCAAATGTAAATTTACGTATGTTATTAGGCACTGATTGGTTTAGAAAGTATAAAGTCAGATTTTGATATGGGAGTATTGCACTGGAATAATGGAGGTACTAATTATGGTGCACCATTTACGGTAAACTGCCTAGTAGATAATAATGACTACTGCATAAGTATTAAGTAAAGAGGAAGCAGTAGTAAAGCTTGAATTCAGTGAGCAAATAAGGATCAAAGCCAAGGAATCTAGTATACTAACAAAACAACAACACTATTTATATAAGATTTTATTGAACTATATAGATGTATTTTCTGATAAATCAGGAATAATTGGTGAACACATTTGTCAGTTCAAGATAAAAGGTAATGAACCATTCTTTTGCAAACCATTGCAATTCCAATAAGTATAACACCAGTCATAAGTGAGGAAATAAACAAAATGGTAGAAAATAAGGTAATAAAAAGGAGTGTAAGTGTATATAATGAACTTTTACTAGTATTAAGGAAACAATAGGAGGGAGGCACTTTGAGATACAAGGACGTTAAACTGATACACAGAAACAGGAAGAGAGAAACACCTATGTGTATTGATGACTCATTAGCCATGTTTGAGTAAGGGAAGTATTTTATCTCAATGGATCTGATGGACAGATACTGGCAGGTAAGATTATTCATGAAAAAACACTGCATGTGCATTTGATGGGAAATCTTATCAGTTTAGAGACTTGTCCTTTGGACAAGAATTAATTATTCATGTGAATGATATCTTACTTGTATCCAAAACATGGGACAGAAATCTGTTTTAGGGGTTTATCGTCTACATTTCTTCAATCCTAAAACACCTATTCTTGTTCTTTATTTTCTTTCTTCTACAATAGAAATAGCGATTCCAGCCCCCTCTTTCCACATGCAAATGTTCTATTACCTGTACTACTGTTTCCACAGGAAAAAGCCACAGGGCCCCATCATAAGAAACAGGTAAAACACGCGACACAAGGGCACAGATACTGCCACCCACTCCAGTCCAGTCACAACCATCATCTATCCCATCAAATGCAAGGCTACCTGTGAAAGCAGTCATGTGATCTACAAACTAAGCTGCAATAACTGTGCTGCATTCTACATGGCCCTGACAAGCAACAAGCTGTCTGTCTGCATGAATGGCCACTGAGAAACTGTAGCCAATACACAGCTGGACTATCCAGTTGCTGAGCACGCTGCCCAACACAGCAATCTTCACTTCAATGGCAGTTTCACAGCCTGCACGATCTGGATCCTACCTACACCACCAACTTTTCTGAATTGCGCAGTTGTGAATTCTCCCTGTAATAGATCCTACTTTCTTGTAACCCTCCTGGCCTCAACTTTCGTTAGTCCCTGCCTTCACCCACCTACCTCTTTCCCTGCTTCTATTCAAGCACTACACAGCCTTCCATTCCACCAATATACCCACAGTTTTCCTTCCCCTCCTCTACTTCTCTCCCTTACTGCTCCCTTTCCCCTCCACCTCCTCCCTTTGCCTAACCTCAACTGCACCTAGCTGCCCTTTCCTGTCTCCACCATGGCCCTGCATGCTACTACAAGAAGGGCTTTACTGCCCCACTCTTACCTTGCCAACCCTCTCCCTTCCCACACCAGCCTCCTGCTTACCTCCACCACCCTGATTGTTTCTCCCATCTTGCTGGTTTCGAAGAAGGCATTTCGGCCCAACATTCACATGTTTAGCAGTCTTTTAGTTGCACCTGTCTGTGACTCAGTATTATCTGTATAGGGTGAATAGCAAAATAGCAATCTATCATGCTCATAATACTGTCAGTGAACAATATAAATATACCGAAAAGGAAATAACATGGTTTAAATAATGGAAAATCCAGGATTGAATGTAACAATATCATGAAAAGGATGGCTGCTACTCACCATACAGCGGAGATGGTGGGTCACAGATAGGCCCAACAAAAAGACTGTCACAAAATGAACTTTCAGCCAACAAGGCCTCATGCACACACACACACACACACACACACACACACACACAGTCTCTGTCGGCTGAAGCCAGACTATGAGCAGCTACGCATGATGAGAGAGGCAGCAGAGTGGGGGTAAGGAGAAGGCTGGGGTGGGGAGGGAGAGGGATAGCAGGATGGTGGTGGGGGACAGTGAAGTGCTGCTAGTGAAAGTGTGCAGGGACGAGGTGGAGAGAGTGCAGGGCAGCTTGGTGCAATTGGGAGATTAGATGGAGAGAGAGAGGATGGGAGGAGGGGGGGGGGGGGGGATGGGAAAGGAGAGAAGTAAAAGACTGGGTACGATGGTGGGATAGAGGGATATGTAATGTTGGTATCAGAACAGGGAAGGGGCTAGATGGTTAAGGACAATGACTAATGAAGATTGAGGCCAGGAGGGTTATGAGAACCTAGAATATATTGCAAGGAGAATTCCCACTTGCGCAGTTTCTGTCAAAGTTGTCAGAACTTCTGCAGTATACGTCAAGAATCAATATTTTAAAACAGTTGGCATGTTTATCTTTGCTTGGTTCTCATCTCTGGGATCAGTTATGCACTAAAAATGGGTTTAAAATTCAAAACCTAGATCGTACAGCAATAACAAAGTTCATGAAACAAGGCAGGTGTTTCATTTCCATTAATATAATATACAATGTTTAACCAAGAATCCACAGGTGAATCAATAACAAAGTTCTGTCATTTAATTCAGGGAAAAATCTATTAATGAATACATGCCAAAACACTGCTATTCACAGAGTTAAATCACTTCATTGTAATTTATAGTATCAACATCAACTTTATTACTATAGTCACATACTTATATTGTAAAGAAAATATAAATAAGCAAGAGAAAGTTTTTTCAGTACTACATATTTTTTTAGATTATATTCAAACAAGTGGCTGTACTATAAGTGACAGGACAGCTGAGTCGTCATTCACTGAACATAGTGTTAATGAAGTTAATAGTCATTGTAAACTATTGTAACTATGAAATAAGCTTTCCTGATATGTCTGCAGTATGCATCAAAATTTTAAAACACACACAGTATAATGTTAGTTTGGAACAGAGCATTACCTCCACTGATGGCTATTTGCTGAATTGCACCCTTCAGCACCTGCTGCAAAACCTTGCAGATACGCGTTGCGTGCTGACAACAGTGCATGAGAGTAACAGCAATTTCATCTGAGAAGCCTAGTTTTGACAAAGCATGATCCTGTGGTAAGCGTCGTCTAATCTGTTTCAAAAGTTGCAGCACATTCTCAGATGTTGAAATCAGGTGTTGCAACAAAAGATTCATTTCTCCTGTTTCTTGTCCACTCTATATAAAAAAACAATTAAAAACATTTAAGAAATAAGGAATTATTCTGAAGTCCTATATTGGCAGTCTTACCTGCATCAACACTGCTTATTACTCAACATTTCATTTGACTAGATCCAATCTACTTAATAAAGATAAGATAAAAAGAAACCTATATTACTGATAAATGCCAACATGAAAGTTTAAGGGCATTTTACCTCCATAAGAGTTTTTATTGAAGTGGCATCTGTCAGAATTGCATCACAGGCACTTGATAAGGCTTTGCCAGCATCGGCTAGGAGATTTGTCTGGTTACTTTTCATCTCATCCCCCAAGAGCACAGGGAACATTGTGCTGAAGAATGTTACACATTTCTCAAGAGCATCAAGCATGACATTTTCATCTAACTGTATAAGAACAGACATTCAAAGATTAATGGGCTTACACATACATTCACACTCCAAAACCAAGCACTATTTACAAATACAAAATAAATATTTTTTTGTTATCAAGTTGGCAATGCATTAAGTATAAGCTAACTATGATCTGGTACTATAACTGGAAGAATTGCCATAATTATGTATGTAGACTGGAAACTACACTTTAAAATGCTTTTTTTCTCTCTTATCAACATTACCTGATCTCGGCGTAAGAGATCAACAAATGCATCTACTGCTTTTTCTTGTGCAGCCATTTCAGGATATGCTGTTCCTACTTTCAGGAATGTTTCTGGAGAGCAAGCATTGAGACTGTATGTGAACTGATGAAGTATCATCTGCAAAAATTATTAGATCTTAAACTTAAATAAAAGTGATCAACATTTAGGAAATGTAATGTAATTACAGAATTTTGTAACTGCATGTGGAAAGAAATACCTGGAGTGAATGCACGAAGTGGCTGAATCTTGATTTGAAGGAAAACTGTTCAACAGTGTGACCTTTTAGGATAGCTGCTCGATCAATCTTTTCCACATTTGGAAATTTGTCACGAACTTGAGATAGTAATATATCTGCCTTCCAAAGCATACGTGGGACAAGCAGTAGCACTAAAACTGCATCATGATCACCTATGGGGGAAACATCACATCAATGTTTTGAAGCAACAGTTATTCTGCTTTCCACACTATGATTTAATTACTTCAGTATGTGTGTACAGGAGTCAACAGCAATTTACACTGATGAGCCAAAATGTTATGACCACCTGCTTAATAGCTTGTTTGTCCATCTTTGGAAAGAAATACGTCATTGATTCTGCATATCATGGTCCTGACAGTTTGATAGTGGGTTTTTAGAGGTACGTGGCATTAGATGTCTATGCACAGGTCATGTAAATAATGGGCTGCTGATTTGCATACGCAGTTATGGCACCTGATAGCAACACAGATAGGTTCCATACGATTTACATCAGGCAAATTTGGTCGCCGAGATATTAATGTGTGTTCACTATAATGCTCCTCAAGTCACTGCAGCATAGTTCCAGCTCTGAGACATGGACAATTATACCGCTGAAAGATAACATCACCGTCGGGGCAGACGACAAACGTGAAAGGACACAGGTGGTTCGTGGCTGTCAGTTTTTCTTCTCTTACTACCACAGGTCCCATGCAACCACAGGAGGTCTCCAGTAGCATAATACTTCTCCCTCCAACCTGCATCCATGGCGCACTGCGTGTCTCCAGCCATTGTTCACTTCAATAACAGCTTTTGTGGAGACGAACATTGACCTACTGTAGCAAATATGTAGTTAATCTGAAGAGTCGACGGTCGAATCCTGATGGTCCCATACCCATTGCACCTTAATTGACGATGTTGGGTCAGCATGTGAACATGTAGGGGTCTGCTTGGAGCTCCATATTCAACAATGTTCAACGAACGCTGTGCTCCAAAACACTTGTGCATGCACCACCATTGTGCTTTTCTGGCAGCAATGCCACACATCACCATCTATCCTACTTTACAGAGCAGACACACCTCCAAACCCCATGTCCTGTGAAATGTCATGGATGCCCAACCATTTGGCGCCTAGTGGTAGTTTCACTGTACTCATACTCCTTTATGTAGATGTTCTTAACACTAGTATGTGAACATTCAACCAGCTTTGCCATTTTTGAAATGCTTGTTCACAGGCTTTGTGTAATAATAATCTGCCCTCTGACAAAATTGCTTATCTCAGTGGATTTCCCTACTTATAGCCTGTATCTTTGCCCTTATCTGTATCTCTGTTATGCTGGCATACTTTTCATAGTGTGTCACATGCCCGAAATGTCAGCAGGCGGCATCCAACCTCACAGTGGGCAGTGGTCATAATGCTTTGGATTATCAGTGTATTTTTAGTAACTACAACTCTGAGTGCTGGGAGCATACAACTAAAGAGCTTTGGTGTAAAGAATAGTTACATATTTCTTAATACTCTTCAGTGTATCAGCAAAAGAAGATAACTAACTTTGCATGTGGAGAAGGGATGTAATTTCATTTATCCCTTGGTATCACAAGTTGCTCTGCATAACAACATGATATTTATTCACTAAATGAATTCTAAGATATAATAAAAACAATTCAGCTGTCCACATTAGTCGCCTGCTACATTAACTACATGGTAACAAGTGTCTTTTTAACACATGGTGTTAATATCTTTTTCACGTCCTGCTGTGTCCACAATTAAATGAGGCAATATTCACTTTTCAAACCCGTGTTCATCATGCACGTGTATGTCACCTGGGCCAAAATAAGTTGTAAGAACAAGAGCCGAGTAAAAAAAACTATTTATTTCATATCTTTTAACTAACACTTAGTTGCACTTCACATCAAACTTTCAAAATCTGATATGATAATATTAGTATGTGCAGTCAGTCGACTGAGTAGTTGTTAAGACAGCAAGACGGTTCTCAATGAAGCACATTTGGATGCAAAGGCAGTTCAGTGATAGAAATACTGCCAAGATATTCTCTACAGAGTATTTAACAAAGTAGTGTGCAGGACCTAAGTGAGTAATTTGTGGAAAATGCTATCAAGAATTGTAAATATTTATCAATTTAAAAATGAGAGAATACTCTCACATCGCAATTAAGAGTGCCTCATATTAACTGTATGGTTCGACAAGATGTCCGTTCTCAAATATTAGCATTCCTTGCTAACCCAAGATGGTTTGATGACTGTTTGGTTAAATGACAAAGTCCACCAACTATCTTTCAACAGTGTATTTTACTTGTTAATATTCATTCACCTTCTTGACTTAAGATGACAACTGAAAAGCCTACATTTTGATATGTGCAAGAAATCCATGTGAATGGTGTGCTGCTCCATTTAATATGAAATCAAAACATATTACCTACACAGGCGATACTCTGTCCACAAAACGTAACAATAAAATAACTACTGTCACTGTTATCTGTTGTTTACAGGCACGCTGATGGAACAATGACGCAAGCCAAGTCATGATTAAACATTCAATGATCCTTAGTGAAATATTTTGGTAATATGAACAATAATGAGGCAACAGAACCACAGCAAGAATAAAAACAATCATTGATGCAAACCTGCAAAAACATGAATAATTATGCTGGATACCAAAATTCTCCAATTAAAAATAGCAAAGGTGATGGAGTGTGTTATTCTGGAGTGTATCTAAGAGTGCTAAGAAGAAAAGGCTGGTTGGGCACCAAACTTCATTCTGAATTCAGGCATGTTTCAGCCAAATAGCAAGTGATGGTGCACTAGTTTCAGCACAAAGATTTCAGTGATGTAGCTTCTGGCCAGATCTAATACAATAAAAATGAAGCATCCAAAATATTAACACTCCCATCAGTCTGCACAAAATAAAACTATAGTAAAGCTCCAAACAAACAGCCTCGATTTGCAATCTTCAGCCCAGTTCCTTCATCACACTGAGTATCATCAGAACAGAAGTTCTCTCTCTAAATTTACATCATCTCCTTTGCCCCAATCCCCATCCCTCACCTAACTTCACATAATGTTAGACAATGGAAAGGCCATGTTTATTAACCACATTAAAGCTGTAAAGCCTTCTTCAGATAGCAAAGACAGACACAGACAGACACAGACACACACACACACACACACACACAAAGCAAGCAAGCAAGCATACCTCATGTACACATGACCACTACCTCCAGCCACTCCTGGCCAGTTTACATGAGGAATGCGCTCTCGCTCTCTCTCTCTCTCTCTCTCTCTCTCTCTCTCTCTCTCCTCCACCCCCTCCCCCCCTCTCCCAAAGAGAAAAATGATATACAGAAGCGAGTTAGTAATTCCTACCCACCACCTTTTACATATTACAGCAATAGAAATTCTTCTATAGAATAGAGGGAGTTTTCAAGGAGAAAATTTCTCAGTTTATCAAATTTTATTTTGCTGTCTGTCAGACAAGTTACATCACTGGCTAAGTTATCAAAAATTTTTGTTGCAGCAATGTGCACAACATTTTGTACTAAAGACAACCTTAATTTGGAGTAATAAATTTCATTTTTCCTTCTGGTATTGTAATTGCACATGTACCTCATTGCTCCTTTTAACTGTAGTGGATTATTTACAACAAACTTCATGAGGAAATAAATATACTGGGCAGCAGTAGTCAGAATTCCTTAAACAGATGCCCACAAGATGACCGTGGGTGAGCACCCATATTATTCCCACAACACGTTTTTGCGCAATGAAGACTTTCTTAAAGATAGGTTACACCAGAACATTTGACATTATTGAATTGAAATATGCAAAATATGTCAACTTACTGATTTGTCTCTCCCAAAGATTCACTACTATCCTAAGTGCAAATGTGGCTGAAATAAGTTTTTTTAAGACTTCCAAAATGTGTTTTTTCCAGCTTAAATTCTCATCAATATGGACCTCTAAGAATTTTGAAGTTTCCACCTTATTTATTATTTCTTCACCATATATTACACTATCATTGGTATGGTATATCTAGATGTGCAGAATTGAATATGTTGTGTCTTTTGAAATAGAGGATGATGCCATTTGCAGAAAACCAGTCAATGATACTTTTCTGAACTTTGTTTACCATTCCTTCTGTTTCCATATGTATGCATGGATTGATTACAATACTAGTGTCATCTGCAAAAAGGACTAATTCTGCTTGTTGTGTACTAGACAGAAGATCATTTACATATGTGAGGAACAGTACTGGACCTAAGACAGAATCTTGGGGAACCTCATACATGACTTCTCCCCAGTCACAATTCTGTCCATGGACTATATTGCTTGATTCAGAAAGTACAATTTTCTGCATTCTTTTGGTTGTATATATGACATTATCCATTGTTTGGCTATGCCATCAGTCCCATAAAATGTCAATTTAGCTAGGAGAATACTATGGTTCACACAGTCAATGCTTTAGAAAGGTCACAGAAAACACCAACTGGCACTAATTTATTATTTATTGCTTGTAAAACCTAGTGAGTGAACGTGTAAATGGCATTCTCAGTGGAGCAACCATTCTGAAACCCAAATTGTGATTTGATAAGGATACTATTATTTCTAAGGTGAGAGACTATTCTAGAATAAATCATCATCTCAAAAATTTTGGAGATGATGTCAGCAGTGAAACAGATCAGTAGTTCTTGATATCTCTCTCATTGTCTTTCCTATAGAGGGGTTTAACAACAGCATATTTAAGTCTCTCTGGAAAAATGCCTTGAGTTAATGATGTGTTACATATTTAAGATAAGACTGGACTTCTTATATTGGAACACATTTTAGTACTGTATTGGCAACACCATCAAAACTAGATGAGCTTTTATTTTTAAGAGAACGTATAATTTTCTTAATTTCAGAAGAAGTTGGTGATATATTCACAATGACAGAGTTTTATGAAAGTTACATTTGCAACACACTGCTGTGATTTTGTTCTTTAACTGTCTGTCCCTATGCTTTCTACTACATTTAAGAAAAGATTATTAAACGCATTTGCTATCTGTAACTCATTGTTTATAGACCTTCCATACAATTCAATAGTGATTAAGTCTCATTCTGTGGCTGGCTGCCCCATCTCTTGTTTCACTACATTCCATATAGCCTTAAGTATTATGTCTGAAACACTGATTTCTGACATTATATGCACATTCTTTGACTTTTTAATACCCTTTCTTAGTAATTTTGAGTACTTTTTGCAGTGTGCAACTACTGGAGGATCCCTACTTTTTCTTGCCAAAAGATACATCTTCATTTTCTTTACTGATACTTTAATCCCTCTACTGATCCATGGGTCTTTCTTTTTTTACATGGCTGCTTAGTGTCATTTCTGATGAGCTTACGCAGAAAGCTATTTTCAAATCATGATATGAATTTATCATGGGCTAGATTAACTTTTATGTTAGCATTTGGTTCATCATAAATTACACCCTATGTCATCCCCCATAAACTATTCTTAGAAACATTTGTCCTGGAGTCATTAATTTTTCCAACTGATTTCCACTTAGGAGTATCTATACTGTAAGGTGCTGCATTATTTACCTAACTGTGTATCATGACCAGAGAGAGCATTTGTTACTGGGTACACAGTTATTTTCTAGGTTTGAGCTCCAGCAAAGAAAATATTATCAATTAGGGCCCTACTATCTTTATCCACCCATGTTGGAAAGATAATTACTGAGATCAAATTGTAGGATCCATATAAGATTTCCAGATCATTTTTCCTATCAGAATCCCTTAGAATATCTACAGTGATGTCACAGTAGACTGCTTGCTGCTGCCTGACAGATAGCACAGTAAGGAATCCACATTCCTCATGAATAGCTGAAAGTTTCCCAGTGTGGATCTGTATGCAGTTTCTATTAAGAGTGGACTATTTTTGAGCATTTATTCACAAGCACATACTTCTGTGCGCTGATCACAACAAAATCTCCTTGTCTCAATGTTTTTGAATTTGTGTTCTGTCTTAATATATGTAACTACTACTCCTCCTCCTCCTCCTCCTCCTCCTCCCATGTTGTTTCTGCATGAGTTAACTGCAATAGTGCAATCTTTTACATAATAACAAAAAAATCTGTTTGACAATATAATGTAATTTGATAGATAAAAAAATCTACTCACCAAGTGGCAGCAGAACACAGACATAAAAGAAGGTTATAATTAGGCAAGCTTTCAGAGCCAGTGGCTTCTTCTTCAGGCAGGAGGGCTGAAGAGAAAGGAAGACGGTAAAGCACTGGAGAGGTCTCAGAAATAGGGTAGATTTTGGAAAAGTCACCCAGAACTGCAGGTCAGAGGACACTTACTGGATGGGATGAGAAGGAAAGACTGATTGTTGTGGACTGGGCCAAATGAGATTTGAAAATCTGAGAGCTTAAAGGTGGAAGAGGTAAGATGCACCTTTACACTCTCAGGTTTTCAAATCTTGTCTGGCACAGTCCCCAACAATCAGTCTTTCCTTCTCATCCCACTAGGTAAGTCTCCCCTAACCTTTGTTTCTTGGCAACCTTTCGAAATCTATCCCCTTTTCTAGACCTCTCCAGTCCTTTTCCTTCAGCCCTCTTCCTTTCCCTGCACCCATTCTGCCTGAAGGAGGAGCCACTGACTCCAAAAGCTTGCCTAATTATAACCTTTTCTTTGTGTGTGTGTGTGTGTGTGTGTGTGTGTGTGTATGTGTGTGTGTGTGTTCTGCTGTTGCTGCTTGGTGAGTGAGTGTTTTATCCATCCAATCACACTGTAATCTTATTCATGTTGTTTATCTAACCCTGGGGTTACATGGTGTTCAGACAGGCACAAGATGTTTTCCGAGCTCTATAAATTTTCCAAACAGACAAGAAGCTCTTCTACTTTATTACTCAAAATGTAAAACATACAAATTACACTATTTCCTTGTATAAAATTCTGAATTGTGTGAGAAAAATCTTATCCTGCATTACATTAAATACAATAATGCAGAACAGACCCTAGCTCTTAGATTCTAAATAGAAAGTGCAATGCTGGGAAGAGGTGACTTACTGAACCACTAAGTATGTGTACATCTGTACTCTACAACTTATTGTCCCATATTTGGCTGTATTTTGGTATGATACATTAATATTTCTTTCCATTCTATTCATAGTAGGAGCAGGAGTTAAAATATATAGCTTATACTTCTCTGGGTGAAATGTTGTTAGTATGTGTAAATGCTGTAACAGCAAATGGCAATGTTTTCATTTAATTTTTCTTCTTATGTATCTAACATTTTTAGTTGTATAAATATGTATAGACCCTTTACTCATATTACCTCCTCGATTCATGAATGTATCGGGCATGTATGCAGCGAGATATTTGACATGCTGACTTGACTGTTGAACATCCATCTGCCGAAGTTCCAGATCAATTGCTTTCGTATGAGCTTTTGTCTCTGTAAACATTTTCTGTGAACAAAACCATCAGAAAATAACAAAAAAATAAATGATGCAAATGTAATTGTCTTTTCTGGTATAAATTAAAACATCCTAGTGACATAAAACTTTAATGACTTGGCAGGATTATACATTTCACAAAACTTAATGGAAAAAGATATATGGTTTCCTCTCTTTGTAACCAATACCTGTCAGTGTCTGGAAATCGATAATTACTCTGTAATTAAAGGGAAGAACATTCTCATATTAAATAATGAGTAAAAAATGAACTGCAAATGTTTGTTTTGATGTTTATCACTTTTGGCTAACAAGGTTATTAGACTCTACAGTCTAGCAATTAGCACCACGGACTACTGACACGGAGGTCCCAGATTTGTTTCCCAAAGACCACCTCAAGTATTTTTTTTCTTTTTCTTTTTATGAGAATGTCAAGAACAGGGACCCACCCACCTCGAAGTTAAATGGGAAGCCAATTAATATCATATGTAGCACAACTGATAATCAGACTGTCAAAGGAGCAGGCTGGGAGGAACGTGACTCTTTTTAATCAGACAATAAATGATTGTTGTCAAAAAAATAGTGCATCTACATCTACATCCATACTCCGCAAGCCACCTGACAGTGTGTGGCAGAGGGTACCTTGAGTACCTCTATCGGTTCTCCCTTCTATTCCAGTCTCGTATTGTTCGTGGAAAGAAGGATTGTCGGTATGCCTCTGTGTGGGCTCTAATCTCTCTGATTTTATCCTCATGGTCTCTTCGCGAGATATACGTAGGAGGGAGCAATATACTGCTTGACTCTTCGGTGAAGGTATGTTCTCGAAACTTTGACAAAAGCCCGTACCGAGCTACTGAGCGTCTCTCCTGCAGAGTCTTCCACTGGAGTTTATCTATCATCTCCGTAGCACTTTCGCGATTACTAAATGATCCTGTAACGAAGCGCGCTGCTCTCCGTTGGATCTTCTCTATATCTTCTTTTACACAGGTAAACCATTCCAGCAAATATAAACTATAATTGATAACGGAAAACTTTCTCAGTGGCATTAACCTTGGAAACAAACTATAATTAAGCAGTAAACAAAAAATTGTAAGTTAAACATTATACAAAACTGACAGATAGAACTAATCAGACTGCATATTAGAAACAGTGCTGGAACTAAAGTGCACTTTTAGCTACCATCATGTTACCAATTTCACAACAGATTTGAATGTCGGGAATAAGATAATTACAAACAATTAACACACATGAACTGCTGAGAGCCAAAGTGGTAGAACTCCATTTTTACCACTTATGAGGAATGAAATGTTTTGCATCTTGTTTAATGTAAATTCATGCTTTACAATAATTCATGATTCATTTGATGAAATGTACAAATGAAATATTATAATTATATTTACTACAGACATCTTAGTTATTTGTACCTTAAATTCCTTTTTATAGTCCCTAAAAGTTGGAGTACCACTTTGCCCTTCAGAAATTTACCCATAGTGTAAGGCACAGTGGTATAGAGTTTTACCACCTTTCTTATAGAGGTTTTGCTGAAGTTGAATACTTGAGAAGGAATATGCTGTCTTTTAATCTCCATAGTTGCAATTTATTTACAAACCATAAACATAAATTTATACAGTAAATTTGAGTCAATGATTATTGCTCCCATTATGCACTTTTCTCTCACAAATGGGGTTAAAATAATTCATTACTGTTGTTAATTACTAGAATGCTATCTAATGAAACTGTCTAATAGTACAGCAGTGCATTCATGTATGGGTTATTACTAACTTGTTGTTTCTAAATGTCTAAATTTCTCAAAATGTAATTATTGTCATTCTGTTATTTCAAGAGGCTTTATAATGGAGCATGCCTCTTTACTGATTTCACTGTCCACATCATCTTCCTCTGCCAAAGGATCACCATGTCCAGGTCAAATTCCTGAGCCGAACTTGCAGTTGTCAACTGGTTGAAGAAAGTGTGGTGCACCAGAGGGATGTACAGGAGGAATGTCATCATGTCTTTCCTTTCTGCCTGAGTGACAGGTTGCACAGCATTGTTGAGAGGGGTGAGTTTTGTGGTTTATGTATTTAATGTGGGACATCACTGTTTGATTCGTGCACGCTTTAACCTAGACTTTGACACTGAGTGCAAACTTCCCTATAAAGATAATTTCTGCTTTAATAATATCTGGATATTAGAAATCTAAAGAAAGGAAACAATGCTAATACATACTAGTGCTGTTAAGATGCCTTTTTGACTTGAGTGTAAATAAAAACAAAACAAGACCACGTGGCCTTGACACTTGTCTTATACCACTATTCCCACACATTAGCTTCACTCTGGCATGAAAGGAAGAATGCATTTGGAGCTCCCAAGTGGCTCCAGTGGCAGTTACTGCCATACCACTTCTCCACAACAATTTTCTGTGCACTGTGAGTAAACAGAGTTTTACAGCTCAAAAGCTAAAATGTTTTTTACTTACACCACTTTGGTCCTCAGCAGCTCATAGCTTTCACGAAAACTTATAGACTTCTAATATGTACACATGTTAAACACAGTAGTTACTTATACAAGAATATGATACTAAGAGACCTAGACAGAAGAGTGTGTAGGGTTAAGCTTTGCAGTGGGGACACAGTGACACAAAACGTATACTGAAAGAAACAGTACACAACCAACAAATTACAAATCATACAGGGATGGTGTAACAACAGGGATGGTGCATACTAATCAATCAATTATGAATATAAAGCAGTGTGGAACAAACAGTATGAGAAGGTAAGATAAGCAGCTGAGGAGACTGGGCAAATCTCAGGAGAAAGCAGCTGCTAAATCATGACTGATCAGATAAAACCAAATGAGTGTGCACCAGATGATTTGGAATTTCAACACACTCAATTAGCAGTCTTGGTTAACCAAGACTGCATTGACTAACAGTAGCTTTCAATCTGCACATGTTCAGCAAATTTGAAGTTGGACTACAGGCATCTCAGATTCACCCAGTCTGACCACCACAGCACAGCACAATCAACCAATCGTATCACTGGACAGGAAAGTAGCTCAGCACACTATAATGTTGTCCATTGGCCTCGTCATCACCAAAATAGCAACAGGCTATTGCGTCATTCATATACAATGAAAATTAACTGCAGCAGACTCTGAAGGTTTGTCAAAATGTGGCGATATCCCAAGTGCAGTGCCTGTCAGTATTGGAAGATAGCAGAGATAGCATAGGGGAGGGCGAAATAGTCACATTTTATTAAGGTATTGTCACTTAAGAAGCAGTAGCTACCATTGAGAACATAAATTCTAATATTTCTACTCCGAAAATCATTTTTAGACACAGCAACATATGTGTGAGTGTAAGCTTCTACATACAGTCTCATCTTCCTTACAAATTTTCCAGCTTTGTGGCCACATCATCATGTTTTGTACACAATGTTTCACCCACTTGAAACAGTGGCCAAAATCTGTATACTAAACTGCTATCCCAGAACCTAGTACCAGTTGCAGGTTGTCTATATATTAGCTTCCAGAGGTAACCTAAATGTGGTATTCATTATCTCACATGATTAATGACCAAATTTGAAAATTTAAAATGTCATCATAATCTACTCAACAAACAAGTGTAATCTGACGTTACTGTTAGAAACTTACTTTGTTTCAAGGCAGTGTAACTGACAGTGCACAAACACCTGGACTACATTCCAATAAATTTCATATTTAATTTCTAAACTTAACAAATCTTTTTGTCCCTGACACCCTCCACAAAATGATCAAAGGAAAGAAGTTAACTGCCTACTACATTCTTGCTGTTCATACAGTCAAATGTCAGCATCATGCATGATGTTTTAAATTATTACTTCTTTATTACCCACTCTATTTGTAACAGTTTCCAGACAATACCAACATATACCACTGGCAAATGGTATCGACATATATCACTGAGTATACCTGTAAAATTACATCATTGTGAGACAGCAGTTCAGGAGATATGATGTCAGACACCGAGATATGTGAACAACGATAAGTAGTGCCATTTACAATGCCCATGTTGCTAGGCGGAAACCATATGTCAATCGTGTGAATCAGGTTTAATAATGATTATGATACATTAACTATAAATTATTTATAAATCAACCCAAATTGAGACAGGTAATATAAATACTAAAATTTTGAGAAACCCTGATACAAAAGGTACAATAAAGCTTCAGCTCTCTGTCACTGCAGACGTGTGTGCAAGTCGCATTGTGTGTGTGTGTGTGTGTGTGTGTGTGTGTGTGTGTGTGTGTGTGTGTGTGTGTGTGTGTGTGTGTGTGTGTGAAGTGCCATTGCACTGTTATGACTGACTGATGTGAGTGCATTTCAAGCACGACATACGCTTTCTCGGCTCCTATCGCCATTTTGTCTCACTGCGCTCTCGAGCGCTCTGGCGGCAGAAACATGAAGTGCGGCTTCAGCCGAACAAAACTTTATGAGTTTTTCTAAGTATCTGTAGTGTGTCGTGACCATATGTCAATGAATGGAGCTACAGTGAATTTATGAAATCGCTTCAATCATTTGTAATAGCCCTGTAGTTGTTCGTCAATTCTTCCCAGTAGGGTCTGGGAAAAAGTCTTGTACTTAAGTCTAACAGAAAGATTCCCCTGTAGTTGTCCAGACTGCTTGTCCCCCTTCTTGTGTAATGGATGATGATGACTGTGATCCAATGTTTGGAGAAGTTTTGTTAGAGCCATGTGTAAGGTCTTGACTGTGTCACTTGAACATTTCGACACTTCAACAAAAACCAAATCTTCTCTAAATGTATTATAACTTTTTTGTTCTTCAAGTGCTTTTTCTACTTCTTGGAAAGTTGGAAGATCTAATTTGTTAGGTTTTGTCTCTATTGGTGTATTCATTATGATTTATGAGAGTCCTTCTGGTTCTTTGCAATTCAGAAGTTTATTACATGCTTTTGCCACATTTTCAGCATTTTCCTTGTTAGTGTGTGCCATTCTTCCATCTTCATTTTTCAGTATCAGATTAAAAGGCTCATACTACTGTTGTTGTTGTTGTTGTTGTTGTCATTGCTGCTGCTGTTGCCACTGCCGCTGTTGTTTCCCAAAGATTTTGCAGTAGTTCCTGGAACTGGTTTTCTGGTGATTATCTTTTAAAGAGTTTATTCTGTCGCCATGAGGAAGATTAGTACCAGCACTGATATCTCCTCCTCACACATTAAATTATCATGATACTCAGTTATTTTAAACTCATTAGCACTGTCCTTTCTGATAAGTTAAACAAAATGACTGTTATGTGTATACTGTAGACTGCCTTATATTCATTTAGGTTCTTGTTTTCATTTGTAAGTGTGGAAAAGCAAACACATTTAAAAGTTTCCACAAGAATTTTGGACTACTTTCAATAGTCCATGACTGGCAGCACGTCTACCTGCCCTAGAACTGAACAGGTTCAGAAATGGCTTTCATCAGCACTGCTGTTCTAAGTATGCATTTCAAAGAGCAAGATGTAAAATTAAAAAAAAATTAAGTCTCTGGAAAATTGTTCACAGCAGCAGTTAAACACTGCACATGCATTTCACATAGAAATTCCTACATTTACCTCACTTTTCCAAAGCAGTCCTGACAGACAGTATGAAGTGGTACAGTTCTACAAACATGTGGCAGATGATGCAGATCAGAAATTTATTATTTTTTATAGAAAGAAAACAGAAATTGGAGAACCATTATGACGTGCTTACAGGAGGCTTTTGAAATAGAATAAAATTAGTTTCCATACCTTAAAGTCAAGAATTTCAGGCATTGCTGTTACAGGTTTGCTGGATTCACGTTCCAGTCTTTGTTGTAATTCCATGCACTGTTCATGCTGTCGTTTTACAAGTTCCCTGAATTTAATTATTGTTTGTTCACGATCAGCAATTGTTTCAAATGCAGCCTCTTTTTCTCGAATGGCCTGAAATTCAAAGAAGTAATACTATTATAATGATGCTTTTACTGGTATACAGAATGCGAGTACCTAGCTTGTAAGAATGAATAACAGTGATTTCAAAAATGAAATTATGTAATAGTACATATTAATTCCAGATCTTATCTTCTAAACATACAGAGGATTTCAAGACAATCAATAATCTATGTTTACATATTGTGACACCAAGTGTAGAGCAACAGTTTAAGCCATCTTACGTATTATAAGACACACATTAATAGCAATATTTTGTGTTTACTCGCCAGTAAAAATACTGCATTGTTTCTGTGCTTGACAGATCTGCAAATTTTAGACAAACAGCATTTGTTCCGGCTTAAATTTTCATGTTTGAAATTAAATGTTTAATTTCTGTTAATATGAACAAACCTCTCGAGTTGCAGCACGAGCTAAGTCCAGTTCTTCTCTCAGTTCTACTTCCACTTCCCTGCTGTTTTCTTGCAATTGTTCATTCATGTCCTGTAACTCTTCCAAGTCAGCAACTGCTTCCTGTAGTTCCTTTACCTTTTCTTCGAGATTCATCTTTGCATCTACAAGCTGTTGCACCATTTCCTCTGCCCCCAGTGCTGCATCCACCTGACAATACAAAAAGAACAATAAAAAATTAAGTTCTACCTCTTCCATATAAGACATGACATATACTCAATAACATAAAAATAAATATTTTAAAGTGCTAAGAGAAACAAATACCAACAATATTTTTCAGAAGCAGAAAGCCTTCAGAATCACAGAGAGGGAGAGAGGAAAAAGTTAGAGGAAATCATACCAATGATGACCAATTCATCAGTAAATTTGGATAGATCTCAGTTCCAGAACAATACAGTGGGGTAATACAAAAGGGAGCTCCGTAATGAAATGACAGCACCAGAAGAAATTTATACAAAGAAGTAAAAAGTGACACAAAGATAGTGAAAACATCAAAACGTGACAAGAAAAGAATAAAATAATCACAGTTATAGCACACAGTAACAGGCAGAGGAATACAGCTCGTAGTACTGACATGGTCTATGGCAGACACAGCTGTTGTCATTCATATTCTCTCTCTCTCTCTCTCTCTCTCTCTCTCTCTCTCTCTCTCTCTCTGTGTCTGTGTGTGTCTGTCTGTCTGTTTTCACCCATTTCATTTGCACGAGTGGCCCAGGGTTTTCCAATATTAGTGTTCAGATTTCACAAATATCCATAGCCAAGTGATTCTTGGAAGTTTTCCCAGCATACTGAATGTTCTATGAGGTTTTGGGATTGTTGCCAGATCATATTGACTTCTTGCCACAATATTTCAGCTGGCAACTGTCCAGCCATCTTCAGGTGAGTGTCTGTCAATGGAGGCTGATGGTTCACGATGTTGGGTGTTACAGCAAAAATTGGCACAGAAATAAATGCACATTGGCGCCTGTTACATGTGCGTCCTCTATCGAAATCCGCGCCCACTGCAAATACTGTTCCATCTGTCATGTGCAGGCGCATGTGTAAAGGTGAAACTACATGTCTACCCTCTGTCTGAATGCACGCTCGTGTTGCCAAAAACAAACATAAGGTATTGCCTACTTTAGACAAGAGGTTGCCGACGTCTGAAAGGAACACTCTGGACTTTAACAGCTGCTTATCTTCTTGATGTTGGTGGTGGTCACGTTTCTTCCTCCTTAGTGCTGTACTAATCTGATGTGGAGAGTAACCATTACCTTTGAACACCAACTGTAGTGTTCTAGCTCCTTTGTAATGCTCCCTCCATCAGAAACAACATGAACCAGTAGTTAGCGAAAGGTGATGGCAGGTCGATGCTTGCAGATAGAGGTCCATATGTGTGTGCTTATGGTAGACAGAATGCTCTAGTGACCTACCCACTCTCCAAGAACCAGAATGTCCAAAAACAGTAAGCAACCATCCTCCTCTATTTGCATCAAAACTGGGTGTCCTTGTGGTTTGAATACAGCTGTCGCAAGAAGTGTGAGAGTTTTTCTTCACCATGGGGTCACACCTCAAAAGTGTCACCTACATATCGCCAGAAGACTCTTGGTTTAAGTTCTGCTGAATTAAGTGCCGATTCCTCAAAGTTTTCCATAAAGTTTGTTACCAGAGGGGTGAGAGGACAGCCCACGGCAACATCATCAGTCGGCTCAAAATATTCTTTGCTAAATAGAAAGTATGTCGAGGAAAGGACATGATGAAAGTGTTGTTACATCGGCCGTGAACTTCTTGCTGAAGAGTGACAAAGTCAATAAGATGAACCTTATTGAAAATGAGAAGACACTGAAGCTCACTTTTAAGTCAGTTTCACTGAGTTGGAGTGACTTCAGTCTGTTGCTAAAGTCTGCAGAGCTGTGAACACAATGTGCGCACTTCTCCACAAAAGATCTCAGTAGAGACGTGAATTGTATCGGCAAATTATACATGGGGGCATCGATATTAATGATGATCAGCCATAATGGAACCTCTTTTCTATGAATCTTCAGAAGACCGTATAACCTGGGTAGCACAGAACTATGAGGTATTAAATATTTTGGTCACTTCTTATGGAACAGAAGAAGAATTGAGCAGAGCTGATGTTTTCCTTTCCACTTTCCCTGTGGGGTCTATGTCAATCTTCCAATACATTGTTTCATTCACCAAGTTACAAATCTTCCGTTCATAGACCTCACATGGCAACAGCAAGGAGGCATTTCCCTTATCCACTGGTAAGACCTCCGTGTAAGGATCTTATCATAGTTTTCGTAGTGCGGCTCTTCCCATGGCAGAAATGTAGCTCTTTTGAGGTGGAGCTTTCATGAGTGCACAACAAGTTTCATGTCTTATTTCTCATGCAGCATCACTAGGAAGAGGTCTAACAGCTTCCTCAACTGCACTAATAAAATCAGTCAGAGGTGGGGCTCTCGGCATAGGGGTGAAGTTCAAGCCTTTGCTTTGCACTGAATATGAGCGCCTCGCTCGCCTTTCACAGCCCATGAAGTCAGCCGTAACTAAGCATTGTACTATCACAGGACACTCCAGGGATTATGCTGCCACAAAAACTTGGCCCCAGAGAGGTCTTTTTGGGATTCCGTAATTAAAGAATCGGTAGAAGTATGACTAGCACAAAATCTTATAAATCATGACTATGGCTTTGAACTGGACAAGGCTTGGGACTCGGTGATCTCTCTAATTTCTTCTGAGAGAAAACACTTGATTCATAATGACACATCTGGCAACACCTGATGTTTCCTTTTAGTGATGCGAGCGTGCATTCTGACAGAGGGCACGCATGTAGTTCACGTAGTTTCACCTTCACACACATGCCTGCGCATCACACATGGAACGGTATTTGCAGAGGGTGTGGACTTTGATAGAGGACGCTCCTGTGACGGCTGCCAATGTGCATGCGTTTCTTCGCCAATTTTTGCTGTACAGCCAACACCATGAACCAGCAGTCTCCAGGGGTGGACACTCACCTGAGGAATGCTGGGTGGTTGCTAGCTCAAATATTGTGGCAAGAAGTCAGCATGATCTGGTTGCAATCCCAAAATCTCTTAGAACACCCGTAGACAAAGTCTGATGAAAATGCAAGTTTCTCTCAGCTTCATGACATATTGAGGATATGAGAAACAGCATCTTTGCTTTGAAATAAGGTATCCAAAACAATGTCACAGATTAGGAGTCAGTCTCCACCTAGTCCAGGTAATGATATTGTACAGAACTCTATGCAACAGTGTAAGATCCAAAGACCACAGAGCGGCCACAACAAGCAAGAGTCCACAACAAGCAAGAGTATGGAGGGACTCCTGGATAGCCATCACCAGATGAGAGCGAGGGAAACACTGGTCGATAGCTCGTAACCTGCTCAGGGAGTCACTACAGATAACGAAGGACTCACCTCAACAGCAGCGGATATACTCTAGGGCGCGAGAGATGGCGACCATCTTGGCAGTGAAAACACTGCAGCCAGCCGGCAACGAGTGTTGTTCATAATGATCCCCTAGAGTAAGAGCATAACCGACACGGCCAGCAGCCATCAAACCACCAGTATAGACAATGTCAGAGCCTTGAAATGTGGCAAGGATTGAAAGAAAGCGGCGGCGGAGGGCCTCAGGAGGGACTGAGTCCTTCAGGCCCTGTGCCAAATTGAGCCGAAGGCATGGGCGTTGCACACACCACGGGGGTATACGCAGAGGGGCCCAGAAAAGAAGTGGAAGAGGGAAAACCTCAAGCCCAGATAGAAGAGCTCCGACATGAACTGCGATTGTACACCCTGACCAGGGCCGCCGTGCCGGAAGATGGACGACCGACTAAGGGAACAGCAGATGATAATTGGGATGCCCGGGCAAGCTACAAATGTGTGTAGCATAAGCGGCCAGTAATCGTTGGCACCGGAACCACAATGGAGGGACACCTGCCTCCACAAGTATGCTGTTGACAGGGCTTGTCCAGAAAGCTCCAGTGGCGAGTTGGATCCCACTGTGAAGGATGAGGTCCAGCAACCGCAATGCGGAAGGGGATGCCAAACTGTAAGCCAGGCTCCCATAATCTAGACGGGACTGAATTAACACTAGGTACAGTAATAGAAGGGTAGACCGATTGGCACCCCAGCTGGTGTGACCCAAGCAATGAAGAGCGTTAAGATGCTGCCAGCATGTTTGTTTAAGCTGCTGAATATGAGGCACCCAAGTCAACCGAGTATCGAAAACCAATTCCAAAAACTGATGCGTCTCCACCACAGCAAGAGGTTCGCCATCAAGATAAAGCCGTGGCTCAGGGTGAACAGTGCATCATTGGCAGAAATGCGTAACGCAAGTCTTGGCAGCTGAAAACTGGAAGCCATGCGCTACAGCCCAAGACTGCGCCTTTCAGATAGCGCCCTGCAGCTGCCGTTCAGCAGCTGCAATGCCAGTGGAGCTATAGTATAGGCAGAAGTCGTCAGCATACAAGGAAGATGAGGTAGACGTTCTCATCACTGCAGTGAGCCCATTAATTGCAATCAAAAAGAGGCAGACACTTAAGACAGATCCTTGCGGTACCCCATTCTCCTGAACTCGGGAGGAACTATGGGAGGCCGCAACTTGCACATGGAAGGAATGAAGCGACAGAAAATTTTCTATGAAAATCGGGAGCAGGCCCCGAAGACCCCAACCATGAAGCATAGAGAGGATGTGATGTCATCGTGTCGTATCGTATGCCTTCCGCATGTCAAAAAAGACGGTGATCAGATGCTGACAGCGGGCAAAGGCCGTACGGATGGCAGACTCCAGGCACACCAGATTATCGGCGGCACAGCAGCCCTTACGGAACCCACCCTGAGGCGGAGCCAGAAGGCCCCGAGACTCAAGTAGCCAACTCAACCTCCGGCTCACAATGCGTTCGAGCAACTTGCAAAGAACGTTGGTGAGGCTAATGGGGCAGTAGTTGTCCACCTCCAGTGGGTTCTTTCCAGGTTTCAACACGGGGATAAGGACGCTTTCCTGCAGGAACTCACCCTCAACCCACATACAGTTGAAAAGGTCTAGGAGGCGTCGCTGGCAGTCCAATGAGAGGTGTTTGAGCATCTGACAGTGGATGCAATCTGGCCCAGGAGCTGTATCAGGGCAAGTGGCTAGGGCACTTTGGAATTCCCACTCACTGAACGGAGCATTGTACGATTCAGGGTGGCGTGTGTGACATGAAAGGCTCTGACATTCCAACCGCTCTTTCAGGGAGCAGAAGGCCAGTGGGTAATTCGCAGAAGTGGAACTCTGAGCAAAATGCTCCACTAAGCGGTTTGCAATTGTATCAGATTGCTCCATTCAGTGAAAGCGCAGATACGCTGACGGGGGTCTGATAGCCATAGAGTCGCCTAATCTTGGCCCAAACCTGCAAAGGAGAGGTAGGGAGGCCAGTGGTGGAGAAACACCTTTCCCAGCACTCCTGCTTGCATTGGTGAATGAGGCAGCGGGCTCCCGCACACAGCCGTTTAAAGGTGATGAGGTGTTCCAATGAGGGATGCTGCTTGTGATGCTCGAGTGCCCGTCTGTGATCTTTAATCGCCTCAGAGATCTCGGACGACCGCCAAGGCACAGTCCTCCATCGAGGGGACCCAGAAGAACAGGGAATGGCAGATTCTGCAGCAGTAACTAAGCCAGTGGTGACCGAGTGAACCACTGCATCAACAGCATCATTGGGAAGAGGCTCAATAGTGGCAATGGAGGTGAACAAGTCCCAGTCAGCCTTATTCACAGCCCATCTGCAGGGGCGCCCAGAAGAGATCGGAAATTGGTCACTACCACCCAAGTCATCATGCACACTCCATTGGACAGATGGTAATAGGCTAAGACTGCAGATCGAAAGGTTGATGGCTGAGTACATGCCATGCGCCACACTGAAATGTGTGAAGGCGCCATTAGTTAAAATAGAAAGGTCAAGCTGTGCCAAGACTTGCTCAACGGTGCTGCCTCTGCCTGTTGCCACTGATCCATGTCACAGAGGGTTATGGGTGTTGAAGTGGCCCAGTAACAGAGAAGGTGGTGGCAATTGGGCTATCAGCACAGCTAGGGCATGCTGCGGGACATCACCATCCAGTGGAAGATAGAGACTGCAGACAGTAACAGTCTGAGGCGTCCACACTCTAGCAGCGGCAGCCTCTAAAGGTGTTTGTTGAGGGACAGACTCGTTGTAAAGGGAGTGAAGGACACAGATGCAGACGCCACCAGATACCCTCTCATAAGCTGCCCGGTTCCTATAATAACCACAATAGCCACGGAGGGCGGGGGGTTCACATCGCCAGAAAGCAAGTTTCCTGAAGAGCAATAAAGAGGAAAGGGTGAAGGCTGAGAAGTTGTCAAAGCTCGGCAAGATGGTGGAAGAAACAGCTGCAGTTCCACTGGAGGATGACATTGTCCATGGCTGAGAAAGGCATGAATGGACTGAGGAGGCAGATTACGCCGCTGAGTCATCTGCTGCCGCCGACTGAGTACCTGTGCGAGTGACATCCATTGTGTCTGAGAGTCCAGCGAGATCTAGGTCCTCAGCGCACACCAGGATGTCCACCTCGCCCTCAGATGGAGAGCTTGTAGGTTATGGCGGGGTGGGTGCCACCTCAAGTTCCTTCGCCTTAGAGGCCTTCTTCTTGGACTTTTCTCACTGCTCCTTGGGTTTCACTGGCTGGGAGGGCTTCACTGATTCAGTCTCCGGGACGGAGGAGGATCGTGAAGCCCTACGACCAGCTGCTTGTGGGCACTTATGCCACTGCCGGACGTCATCCTTCCCACTTGTGGAAACCTGGGAAGGGGGGGGACCCATGGGAGTCCTTGCGAGAGAGAGGAGCCGAAGAAGTTGGACGCTTCTCTGGCTTAGAAGCAGGGACGGACGTCCCCGATGGGTGTGGGTGGGGGTTGCTCTCGAGGTAGGTGGTGCAGGAGCAACAGGGTGAGCAGTGCCCCCCATGGGCAAGGGGATGTGGTGTCGTACGGTTTGGTGAGCCGACTGGAATTCGCTGAACTGATGGGGCTATCACGGTTGGCATAGCGGTGGCATATGAGGAAGTCGTTCGCACAGGATGGAGTCGTTCATGTTTCCTCTTAGCCTCAGTATAGGTCAGTCGGTCCAGTGTCTTACATTCCATGATTTTCTGCTCTTTCTGTAAAATCCTGCAATCTGGCGAGCAAGATGAATGATGTTCTCCGCAGTTGACACAGATGGGAGGTGGGGCACATGGAGTATTGGGATGTGATGGGCGTCTGCAATCTCAACATGTGAGGCTGGAAGTACAGTGGGAAGACATATGACCGAACTTCTGCAACTTAAAGCACCGCATCGGGGGAGGGATTTAGGGCTTGACATCACAGAGGTAGACCATCACCTTGACCTTCTCCGGTAATGTATCACCCTCGAAGGCCAAGATGAAGGCACAGATAGCAATCTGATTATCCTTCAGAACCCGATGAACACACCAGACGAAATGAACACCTCGATGCTCTAAATTAGCATGCAGCTCCTCATCAGACTGCAAAAGAAGGTCCCTATGGAAAATAATACCCTGGAACATATTTAAACTCTTTTGGGGTGTGATGGTAACTGAAACATCCCCCAACTTGGCACAAGCAAGTAACCTTAGTGACTGGGCAGAGGATGCCATTTTTATCAATACGGACTCAGCACACATTTTGGACAAGCCCTCCACCTCTCCAAACTTGTCCCCAAAACGCTCTACAAAGAATTGAGGCTTTATTGACATGAAAGACTCCCCATCAGCTGTTGCATCAACTAGGAACTGGGGCGAATAAGTGTCACTGCCATCCTGAGCCTTACGCTCCTCCCACGGTGTGGCCAGGGAGGGGAACAATTTGGGATCGTATTTCTGAGTGTTGAATTGAGCCCGAGAATGCTTAGAGACTGCTGGCAACTGGCTACCAGCAAGAGATGATGTACCACACTTCATTGCGGGTCATCCGCCTTTATTCCACCCACTCCGACCAAGTGCCCTCCCCACGGGCACCACCCAGTCTCAGCAAGGGCCACCTGGCAAGATGGCCATTGCCAGGAGTCCCGTTGCCCCAGGGAGATAGGCATCTACTCTTTGGCATATGTGAGGAGTTAACAGCACAGGCATCAGCAGTCAGGGGGCTACAACCAACAGGGTACATAGCGGCCCCACCACAAAAGACTGGCAACAGTGTTGGATATTATGTGCAAGGAAGTCCATGGTCGTCATCTCCACAAAAAGCAACATTGCACAGTGCATGGTGAAAATCGCACCCAGGAATGTATCCTCACCCAAGAGATGGAGAACGAGCGGGATGGCAATGCGACGATGAGACAGCTGGCTAAAGGTCTTAATGCACGATGGACACAATGCACCATGTAAGGCGCCCTTCCCCAACTGGCTCGCTCGTTGGAAGAATTTAGAAATATGGAGGTCAAACCGGAGAGCGGACCATCACATATAGGCTGAAACGTTTGAGACTCCTTTTAGTCACCGCTCACAACAGACAGGAATACCGCGGGCCTATTCTAACCCCAGAACCCACATGGGGGACTGAACCAGTAATTTGGGATGGCTTGCCAATGTTATTTGAATGCACTTAACTATATTTATAATTAGCCATCAACATAATGTTAAATTTAAATTATACCCAATTTAAACCATTATACATGTCATAATTCTGATGTAGGTCTGCCTGACACCATGGGAATGTCATCACTAGCCACCCAAATGAAAGCAGCAGCCTCAGCTGAGGGAAAGCACTTTTTGGGTGGGACATGTGTGGGCAGTAGGTGTGGTGAGAGACTTTACACACACTTTAGCAGATTTTACCACATAGCATTTGCTTAGGGTAAAGGTAGTAACACTGAGGAAGCATGATACCAGTCCTCAGTTCTCTTATTATTGTTTATGTATAGAACAATAATAAAGAAACATTATTCAAAGTTTGTGTTTGTCATTTATGAAGTTAAAAGATCACCTCACACATAAGTGAAGCTGTGGACCTGCAAACCCAGATAAAAAGTGAATACAAGATAAGTATATCAATGAGAGTTGTTGATTTGGAGAGTTGTTGATTATAAACTGGGGCTTGAATTAACACTATTAAAAATAGAACAATACATAGAGCTCAATGTGAAACCTAATGTGTGCTTTTCTCACATTAAATCCTGGAAGTGATGGATGGAGACAATCACATAAAGCTGTATTTCTTGAATTCTGATAAAAGCATTTGATTTGGTACCACACCAAAACTTATTAATGACAGTACAAACATATAGAGTATCAAATGAAATTTGTGACATATCAAAATTTTCTTGGTAGGGGGGGACAGTGGATTGTTTTGGATGCAGGATCATCAACAGATGTAGAAGTAACTTCATCAGGCATGGGTCAAGGAATTGTGCCAGGACTCTTGCTGTTTATGGTGTGTGTGTGTGTGTGTGTGTGTGTGTGTGTGTGTGTGTGTATAATCTGGCAGATATTAATAGTAACCTCAGACTTTTTGCACATGATGCAGTAATCATAACAATGTACAATTCAAAATTGTTGCACAAATGCAATGACTGCCAATTTGTATTACATGTTCAGAGATGTAAAATTATGTCCTTCACAAAGTGTAAAATTGTAATATACAGGGTGACCATTCCTTAATGCAACCATCTGGTAAGGATTTTGTTACCTGCCCTACAGCCAGCTGGCTGTGGCACTGGCAGTGAGGTCTTTGTTTGCACAGGTAGCACGTGTTTCTTAGGTGATGCAATACGGTGTATTAAATGAAATTGTTTCAAGTCAAATGGTGAAAAACAAGAGTATCCATGTATGATTCATACGTGCCTACAGAATCAGTGTGTACTGTGAGAAGATTATTTAAAGAGGAATTTCCTAATGTTCAGATTCCTAATCGGAGTATGATTCATAGATTGATAAATATACTTTGGTAAATGGGAAGTGTTCTTGACAGGAAATATAGACAACCACATACAGCACTCACAGAAGAAACTCTGGATAACAATGGGCTTGCTATCGAAGTGTCTCCTGGAAAATCAGTTCAACATCTTTCAAGGCAAATGGGAATTTCCTATGGCTCTGTTCAAAAGGGTATGAAGTTAAAGAAGTTATGGCCCTATAAAATAACTGCAGTGGAAGAACTTTAACCAGGTGACCCTGCACAATATTTGCAGTTTTGTGAATGGCTTTGAATAGGGTAAATATCAGAAAAACTGACCCTCTTTCTTTTCGGATTAATCATGGTTCCACTTAAGTGGACATGTTAATTCACAAAAAAACATAACTGCTGTTCAGGAAAGCCTAACATACTACATTAGGCACACTTGGCTGATCAAAATGTAGGAGTCAGATTGTAGTGATACATCCCATTCCTTGAATGAGAGGTATCATGTTTTTAAATATGTATATCAGAAGAAAGATGTTCATGACAGAGTAGTCGATAAGTGGTGAGCACCCCACAGTTGGAAGGTATTTTAAATCGTAGGTGCTGATACCTGAGCTAACGATCCAGTGACTGCATGGAAGTGGGTAGCAGTCAGATGACCCTATCTGCTGGTGCGGAGACAAAGAGTTCCATGGAGCAGGCGATATAGAAGAAAGAGCTCCTAAAATCTAAGAATGCAAAATGTCAAAGATAATAAATTTACTGTAAATGTTAATTATCAAGTTAAATATCAGATCAGTTATGTACGTAGTACAGAGAGCCAGTATACGAGTTGGTAGCTATTCTCATTTATCATATATTCAGTTGTAATTTTGAAGATAATATAAGAGGATGAATTGCAATTCACTTCTTATTTATGTGGTGGGGTGAATGAGAATGAGAATTTAATTTTCAGCAGTTTTGTTTGCAGCCCGTAAGGAGACCAAGTCTGAGCCAAGTTGGAGGAAGAAGGCACACGGATACAGGGCACAGACTAGCTGGACCTTGATTAATAATACTTAACAGTGGCCAAATATTCAGTAAGCAACATCCATTGTATATAAAAGAAGTGTTCAGGTGGAAACTTATTTGAGTGTTTGGTGCCTGTGGTTAAGTATAACAAACCATCATGCAGCCCAAGCCAACCTGTAACACTTAAAGATGTGCTATTTGCGATGAGAGATTAAGAGGCCCCATTCTGTTTCCAGGAAACAGTTAACAGTGAGAAATATGTGGAAAACATTTTGAGGCCTTTTTCTGGCTGATTAACAAAGAGAACATGCTTTCATAACCTTTCAGCAGGACTCTGTGATGGAACATACAGCCAACTTCCCTTTAATGGAAATTCGTGATGTTTCAAGATAGAGTTATCACTAACAATATATGGCTTCCTTTGCTCCCCTGATTTAACCCCCTGTGATTATATCTGAGGTGGTATTAAAAGAGAAAATGTAAAATCAAATCCACAAACTTTAGATGAACTTGACACTAACATTTGTCAAGAAATCGCTGCCATTTCTCAGAGGGAACTGCACAGTATAATGAGCAATTTCCAAAGCAGGAGACAGAAATGCTCTGGGAGGCAATTCCAGCATCTCCTTGCTCAACATAAGTGAGTAATTTAATTTTCTTTTTCAGTGTTTATGTTATGTATGTTAGAAATAAATGACACAGCAAAGAGTACTATATTTACTGGCAACAACCTGTCACCCACACTGCAAGCATAGCAACCTGTCTCGTCAGCTGGTCGCACACTGTGAAAGCCGTTGTGTTAACCATCGTTCAGTCTGGACAGTATCAAATAGTTATAACTGGAATCAGTCAACTTGTACAAATACCTGATTGTAACAATTTCTGGCGATGTGCAATGGAAGATCAAAAAGGCTCAGTCATAGATACAAAAGGTGAAACACTTCACTTCATGTTGGTAATGTCTCTGGGAAAATTCACTCTAGGAGCAGGTATTAAAAAAAACTGAATTGTTTCTTAAAAGCTATATATTTTCAAACTGTTTACAGAACAATCTTATACCTTTCAAAAAGCTCTCCATTATGACTAATACATATGTACCACTGGTGCTTCCACTGTTCGAAACATTTTTGTAGTTATCCTTAGAAATGGCTGACAGTTCCTCCCTGGTTTTTTTTCTTGACTTCTTCAATGTTGTCAAATCTGTGTCTTTTCATGCCCCTTTTTCATGCATGGAAATAAGAAAAAGTCACCCTGAGCCAGGTCAGGCGAGTAAGGTGCGTGGGGCAGTGGAACCATGCCATTTTTAGCCAAAAACTGTTAACAGAGATGGCTGTGTGTACAGGTGCATTGTTATGGTGGAAGAACCAGTCTTCTGTCTGTCACAAATTGGGTCTTTTTTGATGAACACTGTTGTGCAATCTTATTAAAACAGTCTGTGAGCACAAGCTCTCATTTTTTTTCAATATTTCCATCAATTTGTGCATTTGATGGACATCTGAAACTAGGTTTGTTGTCAATCAACATGTCGCCATTTTTAAATCGAACAAACTACTCTTACACTTCAGTTCTGCCATAGTGTCATCTTGGTAAGATGTTTACAACATTAAAACAGTTTCAGCAAAATTTTTACTAAGTAGAAAAGAAAATTTCACAGCTGCATGTTGTTTACTTAAACTTGCCATCATAAAAAACGAAACAAGAATAAAACAGCACTAACAAAACCAATCACTGCAGATGAACAGAACAAGACAGGTCAACACTACAGGTGGCACTGAACTGGCAACAAGTTGTGGTAGAAATGCATACATACAAGCTCTGCCCACAGCAATGTTATACTGTTTTTTTTTTTTCCACCCTGGAGCATTCGTCCACTGAATGGTACCTGTACCAAATACAAGTAATTGGGGATATTAAATGCATACAAAGAAGGGTAGGAAAAATGGTCACAGGTTTATCTGACACGTGGGATAGCATCATGGAAATGATGAAAAAGTGGCTGAAGAAAGAAGTAAACACTCATGAAAATCTACTTTCAAAATTTCAATAATAAAAATTAAAAGGAGGCATCTAGGAATATAATACAGTCTCATATGCAACATTCCCTCTGGGACAGGACAGCAAAGACATTAGACCAATTACAATGTCCACAGAGCACTTCATATGCAAATGGAACAGGAAGAAAGCCTTAAATTTGGTACGATGGGAGATACCCTCTGCCAATGCACTTCAGTGATTTACAGAACAGAGATGCAGATGTAATAAAAGTGTGTGGGTTGAAAAGCTCTTTATTTGAAGATTTATATTTCAAACAGTACTGGCTAGTGACCTGCCCTGGCTGCACATGGGTAGCACCAAGTATTTATGGCTGGACAATTTGACTGGCACAGTGATAATTATGTTTGTGGGCCAGTGCATAAAGTTAGGATTAAAATTCAGAAACCAGCTTTAGGTGAATATTAACTTCAGAAGGCAATACAGAAAATGACTTAAGCGGTACAGGCCAGGGAAGTTTTCAGGAGGCATGACTTATCATTATCATTATCATCATCATCATCTTCATCGTCCAGCCAATTTGCATAAAATTACATAAACACACATTCCTCCCAGATCAGTCCATCTATTAGTGAAACCATATCAAAATTCTTACAGTAGTTCCTGAAATTTTTATACTTCACACACAGACACAAAAACATGTTGGGGGACTTAATAATATGTAGTGATAACAGTGTTTTTAATCATCCCAAACATAGAAATATTAATTGAAATTCCAGTTTCATAACTATCTTGATGACTTAAAATTACAGTAAGTTTACCTGCTCTTGAAGATCTGCAACTTGATTTTCCATTTCTTCTATTCTGGAACTCAACTTTTCTTTGGTACGAGCTAATTCTGCGACTTCTGATTTCTTTTGCTCAAATTCTTTCTGCAGCTTTTGAAATTCATGTTTTTCATGGGCAGATAGATCACGCATCCTGTGAATGAAACAACTAAGTGCATGAATCAATTAAAAAAAAACAAAACAATATGTGGAATAAAGACAATAATGGAATTTTCAACTTAATGTAAGAATAAATGTAATAATTAAATCTCACTTTGAGAAAAAATTGTGACATAGTCCACACATGTAATCTTGCATTAAGTAAACAAGTGCAATACTATAACTCTGTCTGAATATATTAGCTGAAAGCCACATCATGGATGACACACATTATCCTTACCCTGTAAGCTTGAAAGATTGATAACTGACCAAAAAAGGCTAAAATTGTCCATGATTTCTACTAAGAAATAATTGAATCACTTCAGAAAGGGAACCATACAAAAAATGAAGTGAGAGAATTGATGCATGGGAAGCCTCCCAGGCCAATGGAAAAGGAGAAAATAGAATTAAATAGTGTGACTAAAGGAGACACTATACATAGCACTTACATCAACACTGATGTAAGGGAAAGAACAGGATGTCAATTAAAAATGATCATATCTGAAAGTCAGATTCAAATGAACTGAACTTTAAAAAAGAAACTCTGTTTCCAGAAAATACAGAGGAACATGAGCAGATTTAGATGATTTTATTGTTGCTAAATACAGAGGAAAATATCTTTGTCAGTTTCTTTATGGTAAAAGGTAAGTTATCCCACAACCTTAGACCACTATTGATAAAACACAGCGGCTCAAGTTGTAAACTTAAACAGGATCTGTTGCATTACACCATGAATCCACTGTCTCGCAATAAGAAAAGATGTCTCTGATGTTGTCTAAAGAGTGAGGTCCCATGGTAAAGTTGGTACCTCAAGACAGAATTACAAGCTAAAGACAGTCACTGCCATGAATGAAAGACAATGATGAAGATGTGTCCTCAAGAAGCTCTGTACACTGCTGTTGCATGGAAGTCTACTTACATCAGAGCATAGTGCCACTAAACCACTCTGATAGCAGCCTCATCATAATTCAGATCCAGCAGTGAGCTAGTGTGATTAGTCAGGAAGTGTAACAAGTGATATTTAACTCTTATGTTGGACTAAGAAAATTTTTGTTTAGAACAACTGCCCAGTACAAGAACTATAAACAGTTCAGACAACTGCAGTATTATTATCCAAAGTAAAGCACAGTTTGTCATTGAATGTGTTCTAAGATTGTATTATGTATTATAGTTTCACATGTGGACATGCTTGTTTTCTGAATGTAAGAATTTGTTATTAAAGTGTTTTACTGAAACTGATCAAATATATTTAAATGCTGAAGCTTCTTGACCTCCTCTATAAGTTCAAACCGTAGAACCATCATTTAGGCTTGCTACAACATAAAAAAATGCCAAAATGGATTAAAATCATTGTTGTTTTGTTTTAGGGCACAAAAACAACTGAGTCATACGCACCCAAGTCAAAACTACAGAACACGAAGACAGAGAGGAGTTGAAAAACGACTACACATCAATGACAATTGATGTAAGAGGAGACAGCTAAAAACAGGGACATGGAGAAAGGGCTATAAAATACACCATAGAGAAAAGGAGGTAGAGAACTAAAAATTAAATGGCCTTTGCCTTATTGCTACGACAGATAAAAAAATAAAACATGGTTGACAGCCCATGCGATGTTTGCTAAAACGATAACTCGGACGGCAAACACAAACATGAACGTAAACAGTTAAAGAAATAAGCATTCTGTTACGAAATGGTGGACAGTTAAAACTTGGGTGCAATGTACACAAAGTGGTGGGGGAGCGTCACTGAACAAATGGCAGCTAGAAAGCCCGATGCAAACAGGAACCCACATAAACATCACAGTGGCTCCATCAACAGTGAGTGACAGTTCTCCTGGATCCATTGCACTAAGGGATGGGCTGCGTACAGCGCACAAAGACAGTGAAGGGCACTGAGAGAGTCGGAGCAGAGGACACAACTAAAAAGCCTGTGTCGCTGGATGTACTCCGTGTCCTGATACAGGGCAAAGAGCTGTGCTGTAAATATTGAGCAGTGTGCCAGAAGTCGATACCGAAAAATGCCAATGTCTACGACTAAGGCACACCCAACACAACGGTCAGTCGGAGAGCCATCACTGTACACACAGGTACCACCGTGATGTTCCATGCGAAAGTCATGAAACTGAAGGTGATAGAGCGAGGCTGGAGTAGTGTACTTAGGAAGCGAATGAAGGACAAGGTGAACACAGGCCGCCGCATGAAGCCAAGGTGGTGAAGGGTTCACACCCACCAGGAAAGCTGCACGTAGTATGAAGTTAAGCCAGCAGAGCAAGTGCCGAAAGCAGACTCCGGGAGGTAACAGAGAAGAGGGACGCGCCCCATACTGGTGATTAAAGGAGTCATCAAAGAAGGAGGCATAGGATGGGTGGCCACATATGGCAGACAAGTGGCATGCTTACCTGCTGAGGAGAAAGTCACGGCAGTAGGACAGTGATAGTCAGCAGCTTCAGCATATAGACTCTCAACCAGGCTTGTGTAAAAGGCACAAGTGGCCAAACGGATGCCACGATGGTGGGTAGTACTGAGACAGTGTAAGAGGGATGGACGTGCAGATGCATAAACAAAGCACCCATAGTCTACTTCCAAACAGACAAGACTAGTACAAACAGAAGAGGGTGGTTCGATCTGCATCCCATGAAGTACCATTGAGCACAAGTAGGACATCGAGGAATTGCATAGTTTCAATGAACGGAAGAGCAACAGGCCCAAGATGTATAAAGATGGTAGGAGAAACCAACTGCGCCACCACAAATTCATACAAACTGTTTTGTCAGTGGAAAAATGAAAGCCATTGTCGATACTCCATGAGTAAAGACAATTGAGACATTGATGAAGACACCATTAAGTGAGTGAGTTCTGTGGAGAATTGCAATAGATGGCAAAATCGTCAACAAAAAGGGAGCCGAACATGCCCAGTGGGAGACAGGCTATTATATGGTTAATGGCAATAAAGAGGACAACACTTAGGATGGAACCCAGAGGCACACTTTTTTCCTGGATGAAGGTGTCAGACAAGGCAGAACCCACACATATCTTAAAAACTCTGTCTTTTAAAAATCTCTCAAAGAAACAGGGCAGGCGGCCATGGAAGCCCCATGTGTAGAGTGTACAGAGAATACCAGTTCTCCAGCAGGTGTAGTAGGCCTTCTCCAAATCGAGAAACATGGCCACAGTCTGGGATTTCTGCAGAAATCCATTCATGACATGGGTGGACAAAGTGACGAGACGGTCAACTGCACGCTCAAAATCCACACTGTGCAGTGGTCAGAAAATTGTTAGACTTTAGCCACCATATCAGACGGATATGAATCATATGTTCCATCACCTTGCAAACACAGCTGGTGAGAGAGTTCGGGCAGTAGCTAGAAGAAAGGTGTTAATCCTTACTGGGCTTTGGTATTGGTATGACGATGGCTTCACACCAGCATCCAGGAAACGTGCCCACTGCCCATATGTGGTGGTACATGTTAAGCAGAAAGTGCTTGCCTGCAAGAGAAAGGTGCTGCAACATCTGAATGTGGACAGCACCTGGCCCTGGGGCGGAAGATCGAGATGAACTAAGAGCATAATCTAGCTCCTTCATAGTAAAGGCGGTGTTGTAGCACTCTTCATTCTGAGAAGAGAAGAAGAGTATTGCCCGGGCCTCCTCCACTTGTTTCATATGGAGGAAGCCAGGGTGATAGTGAGAAGAGTTCGAAATTTCTACGAAGTGGTGGCCCAAGGTGTTGGAGATAGCAATAGGGTCCACAATGACGTTGTCTGCTACTGTTAGACCGGAAACTGGTAAAGGGATCTTGGTCCCAGAGAACTGTTGGAGGTTGGCCCACATGACAGAGGAAGGGATGGAACTGTTAAAAGAACTAGTGAATGAAATCCAGCTAGCATTTTTGCTATCCCAACAAACTCCATGACACTGTGCATGCATTTGTTTATAATGAATGCAGTTTGCCCTTGTAGGATGCTGGTAAAAAGTTCAGAGAGCACATCTCCGCGCACTAATTGCATCGCGGCATGCCTCAGTCCATCAAGGGACTGGGACATGGCACGGTCAAGGGGAAGTGTGAGGAATGGAACGTTCTGTAGCGGTAAAGACAATGATTTTAAGATATTCCACCTGGTCATCACAACTGGGGAAATCTTGTTTGTCAAAGGTCAGCAGGGAGGAGTAAAGCCTTAGTAAGCTGCCATTTGGGTGGGTGCACAGGTGGGGTAGGAGGCAGCAAACGAACAGCACATGGGGAATAGTCGCTCGAGTATGTGTCAGGAAGAACAGACCACTCAAGACGATCGGCAAGCTGGGCAGTGCAGAAGGATAAGTAAAAACGGGAATAGGTGTGTGAGGAGTCTGAAAGGAATGTAGCTGCTCCTGTGTTAGGGCAGAAGAGGTTATGTCAATTAAGAAGATCAGCCAAGAAGGCATCTCTCTGACAGGTTTTGGCAGAACCCCAAAGGGGATTGTGCGCATTAAAGTCACCAAGCAGCAGAAATGAGTGAGGTAGCTGCCCAATAAGATGGAGCAAGTCTGCCCTGGTGACATCGAATGACGGAGGGATATAAATGGTACAAAGGAAAGTCAGGTGAGGGAGGAAAGGGGCAAACTGCAACAGCTTGAAGGAAAGTCATGCTGAGGAAAAAATGAAGGGGTGCCACCTGGCAACTACCGAGTGCCAGCCTGCAGAGACTTGCTGCTACATGGCACGGAGGCAGGAGGATCCTGCTCCATGAGATCCACAGGAGCATCGACTTTCTTGTGATGTCTGTCTGTGGAGTCCAATGCAGAAAAACAGTTGGTGGTGCACACTGGCAACATTCAGACCAGCTGGGCAAAAGTATCACGCATCGACAACGTCAACGAGGATCTTCGAGTTGGTGAAGGAGAAGACTGTTCGCCTTTGTTGGACTTCTTTGAGCCTTTTTCGGTTAGCAGAGGAAGACTCAGGTGTTGGAACATAGGAAGTCTTTATGGGAGTACTCCTGTTCTTTCCGGTCTGCCGGTTGTGTAGGTGGTGGCTTCGCCTCTTGAGGCTAGAGCTGCAGGAGGGGACGATGATGCTACCATAACACTGGGTGATTTCACATCAGAGGTGAGGTAAAATCATTGACAGACTTTCAATGAACATGAAGCAGCAGTTCTATTTGTTGTACTGCCTGTCATCATATGCACCATGTGACAGTGAGCAGCTAGAGATATATACCCAAGAACTACTGAAGTACTTATAGCATCAATAACAAGAAATAGATGTTTCCAAGCAAGTTTGCCTCTTGAAGTTTGTGAGTAGGTATCTATCCTTTACCACAATTTACTGTATGAAATATTCACCTGACAAGTGTTTCCCTAAGCCTCAGATTCTGCTGTTCCAGCTGTTTCACTTCATAAGAGGACTTGCCACCCTCTTCACCACCAGATCTCTCTGACATCTCAGCCTTTAGGATTTCCAGATCCAGTGTCATTTCTTCTATCTTTTCTTTTGCCTGTTCCAGTTCCAACTGTAGAGTTTCAGCCTGTAAGCAAGTAATGCTTGTATCAAACATGAAAAGCCTTTGATGTTTTCTCTCAGATGGTACAGAATGGAAAACTTACATTTTCCAAAACAAGCATACTAATGAAAAACAAAATACCACATAATTAGGGCTCATTTAAGTACTAGGAGTACTAAAACAACCACTTAATTAAACACTGATACTTCTGTAATCCTGAATTAACAGACTACGCAGCAACAGCATTCAAAATTTATAGAATTCTCCTCCCTCACCTCCACAAAGTAAATTATGCACAAACAATATGGAACACACTGTCTTCAAAACTGGCGTGAGAAAGGGTGGTAAATTACAAATCCGTTCATGTAATGTATTTAAGTAACTGCCGTAACCGTTAGTACATTTATCTCTCCCTGTGAGACAAGATGGTCAATACCTCCATGGAAATATGCTTGCATTTGCCTATGGAACCGTCACTGAACCCAGTTGTATATCTCTTCATCCAAAGCAAATTGACAGCCATGAATGTCTTACTTCAGAGCTCCAAAAATACGGTTGCATGGGAGAGATTGGGACCATATGAAGGTTGTGCAAGGGCTTCCCAGTGAAATTTCTGCAGCACAGTCAAAACGACCTCAGCAACATGTGGGCATGCATTATTCTGTAACAGAATGATGTCATCTACCAACATTCCAGGGCATTTGGACTTTATGGCAAGCTTCAGTTAATATACGGCAGTACATGGACACTTTACAAAAACTGGAGCAGACCTTCAAGTCCAAACGTCCAGGAATATTGATAGACAGCATCATTCTGTTACAAGATAATGCCCACCCACATGTTGTCAAAGTTGTTTTGACTATACTGGAAAAGTTTCACTGGAAAGCCTTTATACATTTTCCATACAGTTCTGATCTCCCCCATAAGATATCTTATTTTTGGAGTGCGAAAGAAAGACATTTGTTGCTGTCACTTTGATTCGGACACAAAGAGATGCAAACCTAGGTACAATCATGTTTCCATATGCAAGTGCAAGCAGTTTCCCATGAAAGCGTTGACTGTCTTTTCTCACAGTGGGAAAATATATATTAACCATTATGTAGATTATATCTGGAATAATAAACTGTTTACTTACTTTTTGCCATCTCGCTTGATTTCATCTGACTGGCCCTTATATGTTCGTCCAGTATCTCTTTCCATAGCCCTGAATCAATTTCAATGAAATATGGCAAACAAACAGCAAGAACTACACACATAACTTCACAAGTATTCACGGTGTGGTGTTTATAACCTCCTAATTCTAAAAGGCGCAGAGATACACAGGAAAAACCCCTACCATAATACAGGCTGCCCCGTATGACAGGTGTGTTGTGGGTGCAACAATGCCCTGTTTCATTGATCTGTTTTGCAGGGTTATAGATGCAGATGGGCACAGCTGTGGGGAGACTGAGATGAACAGAGAAGGTGATGGACAGAGAGAGGTGGTGAGGAAGAGCTGGATAAGGGGAGAGGGGCAGAAGGAGGTGGCGAGAGAGCGAGAGAGCGAGAGAGCGAGAGAGAGAGAGAGAGAGAGAGAGAGAGAGAGAGAGAGAGAGAGAGAGAGATGGTGGCACCTGGCAGCACATCAGCACATGCAGAGGGAGGGAGAAGGGGGACATGGACAGAGGGAGGGGAAGAAGATATGGTAAAAGAGAAGAGTAAGGAATAAATAAAGAGGAAGAGACAGTGTGCGTGTGCATGTGTCAACATAATGAACACAGTTCTGGTATGCCAATTTCAATTATGTTCTCACTGCTACAGGCACCAGTGACTCCTCCCATCTGTTTTTCTCTTATAAATATGAGTTGTTTTTGTGTTAAGTTATGGCAGCAGAAAGAAGATACCTTATCCTTCGTAAGGCACAGTAATTATGAAATCCACTGTCAACAAAATTACATGACATGAACCTTTCCTGTAAGTAGACAAAACAGTCTGTATTTCTTGTGCAAACGATAAATTATGTAATCACCAATGTTGCATATTCATTAATACAGCAGCATCTCCTGGAAGCTTATTTCTCCCCCCAGCTGCCATCACCATCCAGTTACCTCCTCACCCCCACATTACAAGTACAACCAGTAAAATATGAAATTGCACCAATCATAGCAACAAAACAACATTTTCAACACTGGTTTCTTATAATAGATTGAAAAAACTACTGGGAAAAGATATGCTGTCAAAATGAAAGAATGTAACTACAGCATATTAGTGATCCTCTTTTTTATTAATTTTCTTTGCAGCACATTTCACAATGAAGTAAATCAATAAATAAACTTGTCTAAAACTCATTTCCATCAGCACAAATAAAAAATATTTGTTTTTATACTGCATATATCTCTACCCTGCCTGCCAAATATTCTGATTTATCAAAAATGGACATTTAATTGTTGTTATTCAATACTGACAGTTGTTTGACACATATCTCAAGAGACAATCTTCCTTCCAGCTGAAAACTGAACACGATGATATGTTAATAATTTTGTTAAATGGATTATTGTACATCTATTTAATGAAATTCATCTAGTTTAAAGCCTTTGAGGTATTTTAAAGCACTTCAATAATATTTTCGTATCTGCACAATGTTTCTCAGTTTGTTTTCAATAATATTCTTGAAGAATATGAAACACACCTATGTTTGTGACCCTCGCATTCTTAACAGAACAAAATATAAGATTGTTAACAAACTACATGGCACTATCCTAGCTTTCGGTACAATTAGTTCCTTCCTCAGGGAGGTGAGGTTGTTTGTTTACTGCTTTCACTTCTTCATCTTTGTTTTCCTCTCTCCCCATTTCCCCACTTGTTTTCCCCTTCCCTCTTAATTACACTAATAATTTTCCTTCCTCTAAATCTACATTTACTTCTCACTATGTCTCCATCTCTAGACTTGACTTGGTACAGTGCTTACCAGTGTACTATCTCTGAATCCCTTCTCTCTCTCTCTCTCTCTCTCTCTCTCTCTCTCTCTCTCTCTCTCTCTCACACACACACACACACACACACACACACACACACACCAAGTGGATCTTTCTCATTCTGGGACCTTAATGACCTACCCTTTCTTTCTAACCTTCCCAACCCATTCCTCTCTCCTCCCCAAAGAATGCGCAAATAGTTACAAGAAGTTATGAAAGCTAAGATAGTGTCATGTACTTTAAATGTTGTATGTGTATCTGCAGTACTAACTATTTCACATCCTAAAGGTAACACTAACCAGGAATTCTCTTTAATAGGTCTCATAGTTGAAATTTATTTCTCATAAAATATGAGATTCAAATTTTCATTTCTCTTCCTGAATGAACTATCATAAGAAGTCTCACCTTTTCCTCAGCCATCTCTTTGTCGAGAGTAGCCATTTCAACAGTTTCAGCAAGATCAGCCATCTCTTCTGCATGAGCTTCTCTGGCCTCAATAGCTTCTCGAGCTTCCTGTTTGGCTCTTTGCAAGTCCCTCTGCAGCATTGCCTGGGATTCCATGATACGAGCCTTGAATTCCAGTAATTGCTCTAACTGAAGTTTTACTTTCTCATGTTCCTTCAATTTCTCTGCATCTTGCAGACGTTTAACTGAAAATTACAAACAATATGCAGCATCAATACATAAACAAATTAATTAATGAAGGCAATAATTATTAGTTCAAGGAATTAATCTCATAAATTAAGCGTAATTACGTTTCAAAGTCTCCAGCTTCTCCTGCAGATCACGTACTTCTGTTTGCAAATTGTCAATTTCCTGCTGCTGTTGCAAATTTGTTAAACGTTCCTCAACCGTTCCAATGGATGAGCTCATTGCCCCAGGTGAAATCATTGCTGGACCTGGCGTGTATTGCGGTTTTAAAGTCTCTACAAAACCGGTCTGTAAACACACAAAAATTTACCATTTAAATTTACACAGCACATTGTTCCACACACTTCCAAAATGGAGATCTTCCATTAAAAAATCATTTATTATCTACATGATTATCTGCGAGAAAACTCTGAACTATTCAATCATGAAATGAGCGACTTTGCAATGATATTAACATTGAGTACAGCAATTTGTCATGCATAGTATTTTTTAACTTCATGGATACCTAAAAAGAATTGTCAAGGATTTTGAAATACATTTTTTTTAATAAACACGAAGTTGGAATTCCACAAATAACTTTTTTTCCTAACACACTGAAACCAAGGAGGAGATAGCATTCAACTAAGTAGTATTTAAAACACGTGAACAGCTAGGAGTATTTTTCAGGGTCAATAAATAAATTTAAACAACGACAAGAGTCAGTAAGCAGATACCAACTACACACCATATGAACACAAACAAATGTACACATTCCTGCAACATTCATAATCCATGCAGGAAATGTTCATCAAAAAACAAATGTAATGAGCTCTACAGGAATGAACGAATGTCAAAATTAAGATGCTCCGAAGTGTGGCCTCAAGCATACACGTATTTAGCCACTTCTAGCATTTACGCTACTGGTTCTATTACAGACTGTGTAAACAGATAGCCCTGTAGGAAATCTATGTAACAGCTGGAGTACTCTTGTAATGTAGTAGGAGAGTCCCTTGGATTTGTGGAATAGCAAGCAAATGAATATTTAACTATCAATAATTGGCTTACTTAACAAGCAAGTATATCAATTACTCATACAAACAGGCAAAATTACAAGAGTGTTTATATATGATGAAAACAATTATTGGTTTTAAGAATTTCAAGGCCCTCCAATAGCTGCAGCAATCCTCTACATTTTACACCACCAGTTTAATTTATGCAGAGAGAGAATACCTTCTGTTCTCCTCTAAGAAACTATCTGGAATAATTTAACAAAAGTGTTGTTACACTGACATTTTTTGTTTGTTTTCCCTTCACTTTATTCATGAAATTCAAGTAAATAATTATTACATGCAACACTGTCTGCATATAATCTGCAACAAATAAATAATAGCGAGATACACTATCTGATCAAAAATATCAGGACACCACTAACCAGAACTGACCACTAGATATCAAGAGATGCATATCTACCAGTATAAAAGGAGACAGGGAGCATCGATTCATTAGCAGAGAAGCAGTAACAGCAGAATGGGTCAGTCAGGAGACGTCAGTAGTTTCAAACAGAGTAGTCATTGGGTCTCGCCTGAATAGTAAGTTCATCAGAAACATTTCAATCCTTCTAAAACTTCCCAAAAGTCTACTGTTGGTGATGAGCTTGTGAAGTGGAAACATGAAGGCACAAACACAGCTAAACCAATACCAGACAGACCTCGTGCACTGATGCACAGAGACTGTGGACATTGTGGAGGGTGGTTGTAAAAAGACTGCATGTAATCAATGGAAGGACTTGCACATTTCTGTAATCACTACTAAGTGATGCTTGAGGTGGTGTGAACAGCTATAGCATTGGACACTGAATGACTATTAATGAGTAACTAGGAGTGATGAATCACGTTGTACCTTATAGAAAACTAATGGAAGGGTTTTGGTATGGTGAATGCCTACAAAAGGTTACCTGCTGTCAGGTGTAGTGTCAACAGTGAAGTATGGAGGACGTGTTATAGTTATACACGGTATGGAATAGTATGGTATAGGGGTGTTTTGTGTGGTTAGGGTGTAATCCTCCTATTGCAGTATAAAAAACTGAATCCAAGATATGGACACACTTTACAACATTGTGTACTGTGAACATTAGAGGAACAATTCAGAGACAATAATTGATTGCATCAGCATGAAAGGCACTGTCATTAAGCAGCATCTGTGAGGCAACGGTATGTAGGCAATAACATTCCAGAATTGGACCGGTCTGCCCCGAGTCTTGATCTGCACCCTATGGATCATCTTCGGAATGAGTTAGAACATTGGCTTCACTCCAGACCCCATCGTCCAACATCACTACTACTCTGGTTTCAGCCCTTGAGAAAGACTGAGCTGCCATTCCTTCAGACAGTCAGACACCTCATTCAAATAGTCCCTAGCTGAGGTGAAGCCATCATAGAGGGTATGGATACACATACTCCATATTAATGTCCATTAACAGGTGTCCAGACACTTTTGATCAGATAATTTACGCTTTTAATAGAAGTTAGTTTTGCTTTTGATGCATCACAACTGACATACACCAAATCCGTAAAAGTACAACCTCCACAAACTATAAAATAAAAATTAATTTTCCATTCTCAGTATCATGAAGGAAGAAAACTGAAGGTTATAAAGCCATTCCAAGCAAAATTAGAAGTTAGAAACAGTCACCCCAAAAGCAGTGTGTTTAAAAAAATTGTGTTTATTCTACACATTTGGTACTTATATCATAAATAATGGCAGCTTCCTAATTGCATTTAAATCTAATTAAATACATTTTCATTAATGGCACTTCCAAATGAGCCCCCAAAGGCAATGTATTAATTTGAGTTATTGAGTTGTGAGAGTGACAACAAGAAATCTTTACTAGAAGCAAAAAACAAAACACATGTATGGCGAAAATGTAGTAAAACTAGAAAGCTAAAATGTGGGGTCAGCCACACACAACGCAAAAACACTAATTTAATGCATGTCAAAGGTAGATGCTTTTAAAACCTGTTAAATTGGTGCTTTTGCATTGTGTGTGTGGCTGAGCTTACATTTTAGCTTGGAAGTACAGCCATGATCCCATATCCAGTGATGGATAAATTCATAGCAAAATTTGTTGCTATACACACATTAACTGATGAACAGAGGATGCTCTAATCTTCAGCATTTTTCACTGAGTGACAAACTACAAGTAGCATACACACTGTACAATGTGAGAGATTCAACAACATAAATGCTATTAAACAAATCAATTTGCAGTGTTTGTGACATTTCTGAAAACACATTATTGCTCCCTTCATCTAGCCCTTTATCAGAATATGAGACTGGACAATAAGTCATTCTGTACAGTGATACAGTTATCAACCTGAGAAACTTTTTTAGCACTGACTCCTGCAAAAAATGTTGACCTGAAGAAATTATGACATGTTCAGATAGGATTATGATATACATAAAACAAATGCCCATCATATTAGGAACTGAAGGAACAAATGTGTACAGAGTATTGAGCAAGCTGGGGTTAGAACCTATCTGGCACAGATGTGTTTTAGGTATGTTGACACATTGCCACAAAGAAACACCCGAATATAATGAGACATTTCTAGCCACAGTATGTCATGGTTATAAGTTCCTTTCACCAGTGAATTTGACAAAAGATGAAATGTAGCTATGCCATTTCAAACATGGAAGTGACAGACATTCACTGACATGTTAGATAGAGGAAGTGAGCAGAAATTCTGGGTTTTCGGCAGCCAAGATTCCACTCATGGAGTGTCAACATATCACATAAAGAATGAAGTATGTAGACAAAACACTTCATTGGATAACAATGCCAAACTCTTCTTACCATTTTGGGCTTGTACCAAGTAGCTCATACCCCCTTAGAAAACTAATAGAGCCCTTTCGTTCAATGTGATTAGAAGATGATACTTTAGTGACACCTGCTGAACTGTGGTCAGTGCACAACAGGACCGAGTCTTAAACCTCTCTGATCCTAGTCGCAATACAACATAAGGTAGCCAAGAACGGGAAAATTGTGTTGAGAACACATTTCATTTCTAAAGTATTCACATTATGACTAAAACACTGTTCTTTTTAGTGAGAGTGGCCCTCATACAATGAAGCATCGTCTTATTAAATACTAGGTTTCAAATCAATCATGCAAACACCAATTGCTTTTTGTAAATATTGTCATAAAACGAATTCTATGTACAGCAAGCACCATACATAGTATTCATTTCAGCTATAATAAAAAATAAAATTTTACATTCTATGTAAAATTTACACACTAAATGATAGATATTATGCATGTCATTGTAATGATACAGTAAAGAAACTTTGATCTTCCGTAAATGTAAGGCAACTGCTGGTAGTTACCATTACATATACAACCTGTGTGAAGGTTTTTATTTGAAATAACACATATCTCTGGCCATGTGCATGAAACACTTATTTTTCTTCCTACAAAGTGGTGAAATAACTTAACATTACAACAAACACAATGAAATCAGTGGCATGAAATCCATGTAATAATTCCTTACGTAATGACTGAAGATCTATCTGCATCCCTGCAATAGCCTAAATAGAATTCAGACTGGTTATGAAACTGACACTATGCAGATGCATCACACAGACGTTAGATGTATTTTACAAAACAACACAAAATCAGTAATAATTCAAAGGCAACTTACCACTCACTGTTAAAAATATCTGCACATTGTTTTTAAAATAAGCTTTAACTTAAGATTGAAAAGCAGCCAAGACCTCGAAGCAAGTACAGAGCACACACATGGGGGGGCAGGGGCGAGGGAGGTGAAAGGTCAAATATTTTGTAATGGAAGCCTTTACTATTTTAATGTAAAGAAACTAGACAGACTAGTTATATCAGAAAGCACTAGTACATCTGCTTTATTCTGATTTAACTTCTGATGTTTTAGTTTTTGTGTTAGCTAAAAAGCAGTTCTTTTAGAATTATCTGGCACACCCTAACAACCTATCTAATCTACAGAATAGTGGTTTGAACAATTCCATTTCATTGACTCATTGGCATAGAAAGTAACATTTAAGAAGCAGTTTAAAAATCATAGTTATTTACTGCTGAGAAAGAAGCTATTTACTTTACTGAATGTAAAGCATCAAGTTCCTAAAAAAATGTCGGTTACAAGTAACTACTGTCTTAATGATATTACTTAATGTAACATTAATCCCATCTTAAAGAATTTATAATAATCATTACTATGCTGGACTGTTGAGAATTCAGACAGCATCATGTAATAAGTGTGAGCAGCAACAATGCATTTTTTTCACCATTACAGTATCTCATTTTAATTGCTCTATGCCTAAAAGATTTATCTCGTTATGTATAATAATCACATAATGTCAAGTCGCAAAAAGCTGAATATCATAGGCAGAATGACAAGGGAAGTAAACATGAATAGAAAACATTTAGTAAATTACACTGACTATTAAACATGTTTAAAAAAATCCTGAGTATCAATGGTGACATGTTTAACAAATTTTTTGATGTCCACACTTACTCATTTCTCTGTGAGTGCATAAAGGTAATTTGTGATTAACTTACAGGGGAGTACGAAAAGATAATAGAGCTGAAAATATAAGTGAACAATGTTCTTCACTCACTAATACTGACTGCCAGTGGTGTGGTTACACTGTACAACCACATGAAATTTGCTGCAAACATTTCACGTTTACACATTAAGGTAAAAAAATTTATTTCCTTTCAACATATGAATATGTCACATATATTCTATGCCAATGAGCTCTACAGCTATGAAGCTAATAATCATCAACTACAATGCATTCAGAGAGTGAGTGTTCCAACAGTATAAATGACCAAGACAAATGATGGATAATCAAAACACAATATCCTCATGTGTAACACAGATTTAGAACACAATTAGAGTTGAAGAAAAGATCTATAAAAATTACTTGATCCTCCCCAATGCTACTCCCTGCCAAGCTTCGAGGTCTTTGAGAACTCTGCTTCAAAGGTACAGATTCTGGGCTTGTGACGCCCTGTTTGGAAGATGCAGTAGGTTTCTGAAACATAAGACATGATTCATCTGTTCTTAGAATACTAAAGAATGAGTTGCACCAAAAATCTACAAATACAACTTAGAAAGAATCAGAAGAACATTCATAAATATCGAGGCTTTTGCTGTAACAGATCTCATTACTTTTGGCACTACCATCAAAAGTACCAGATTAATTATGGCAGTCTCATGAGCACTACCATTACATAAATCATTACAGTCTCATATTGAACATTTAGTAGAAATACAATTAAATTTTAGCTAACTTAAAATTCTACAAATGTTTGCTTTAAAACAGTTTTTTCATACCAATTAAACAACATACTTCATAAACAAATTTTGCAAATGTTCCATATAGCACAGCTAATGTTCTACTCTTTATTTAGAATGTGTACGAGAGGTCTGTTTTAGAGATTCTCAATGTACAATCACTCATTATTCAACAGAGAGTAAACGCAAATTCACATGCATGGTCTGCTAGCTCGTTCATGCTACAAGTAGTTATGTATGCAAAAATATTATAAGAATTCAGATGTTTAACATAAGCTCTAACATTTCCACAATCTACTTTTCCAATGGCAACAGGAGAGGGTAGAAAAACTCCACAATAACTGTTTAATTCATTTTGCATAGTGCTGAGCAAGAGCATCCCATTAAATGAGATCTTTCTTCTGCACACATTCTGCCTGCGAAAGGTACACAAAAACCAGCACTTGTGTTTGGGTCACACTCTTCAAGCAATGAAAACAATAATATACAACAACAACATCATAATATTTCTTTAAAGTTGTGTGTCCCTCAAGGAAACAACTATTAATAATTCAGAACATATAGGAAAAAAAATTCACTAATTAGTAAAAACGAAACTGGAAGAGGAAGTGACATCGGGATGATAAAATAAATAGTGCTAAAATTTATCCACAGGAATTGTTTGGTGTTTAAATGCAGTGCTAGAGGGCAGTAATATACTCTTAACAAGAATATACACTGAACATTCTATAGAGTAGAGGTTTAGAGTAGTTAGATCTTTGACAGAATAAAACTGCCCAATGCACAATTCTAAGCCTAATACCTGTTTTTTGTAGATAATACTCCACTGACAGAGCTACCTGAAATAACATTTAGATAACCACAGATTGTGAATGGGTGAGGCTACATAAACAGCTTATAATTCCCTGTTATTTATAAACATGTGCAACTTACTTGCCAGTTGGCTATGACAGCAAACAACCACAAACATCTGCTGCTGTGGGGAGAGGAGACATACAGGAGAACAAGCCCCATCTCGCTCTCACAGGACTGGTCATCTACAACTATGTCTTGTGCTTCTGTGAAAGCACAACTGATATATGGCCATAGGGATCATCAATCCTGTATTTTCTTGTGAATTTGTATTTAAACCTCCTAATGTACAAGGATTAGTTTCTTCACTCTTTTCAAAGTAAGGAAAGACAACAAGCAATGCACAACACCAAGCACAGCAAAGTAGACAAAGCATCTGGTAATGGCTACTGTGCAATTGCTTTCCCAAGTTGGCAGTGTTGTCGACTGACTAGTTCAAGGCTTGACCTCTGCCTGTATCTTCACAACAATAAATCAAAACACACCCAAACTGAAACTACAACATTAAAGTGTCCATGCTGTAGTAATCAACCTGTGCATAACTTGTAACTGAAAATGGACACCAAATTCTGCTCCACCAAGGTCCTGGTACTGATATTGCCCACCAAGGTCCTGGTACTGATATTGCAACAATGAAATACCCTTGAGCTAGGACATATTAAATGGAAAAGCTTATGACATTTGTGTAAGGTAATTACAGATAATAGGTAATGTATGATATAGTGTGTAACAGTCTCTACAGTACAGACACTTACCCATTATCAATGTGGAAGAACAGGTGGAGCCTAAAATTTTGCTGGGGCTATACATGTTGTCAGTCAGACAAATGACAGACTTTAATGAAAAGTACGTACCTACGTACGTGTGTGTGTGTGTGTGTGTGTGTGTGTGTGTGTGTGTGTGTGTGTGTTTTTGTGTGTGTTCAAACGGCTCTGAGCACTATGCGACTTAACTTCTGAGGTCAGTTGCCTAGGACTTAGAACTAATTAAACCTAACTAACCTAAGGACATCACACACATCCATGCCCGAGGCAGGATTCCAACCTGCAACCGTAGCAGTTGCTCGGCTCCAGATTGTAGCACCTAGAACCGCACAGCCACTCCGGCCAGCTGTGTGTGTGCGCGTGCGCGTGTTTATGCTGCTGGTTGCAAACTGGTGTACTGCAGAAAATACCAATCAAACTGATCTCATGTATAAAAACCTATCTTTACTCAAATCTTGTTCCTGATCTTCCCCTATCCACTATCTGCTTATGAAATTCAACATTACTTGAACAATTGAAAGCTGGAGTGATCCAACAATGATTTCTGTAACTATCTGTTAATTTTAAGCTATTAATCATACAAATTGTGTGTTTCTATTAAAGGTCATAGGCTTACATGTGTATCCATGACAAATATACATTTGCTTTTAATGAATTCGTTGCTAAGAAACAACAGTGTTAATAGCAAAAGTAGCAACAGACAGATATACTGAAGTTAAGATCACAAAAATATTTTAAGTATGCTTATATGTGTGTCCTAATTTCTACAGTTTTAACACTATATACGAGAGAGAATAATATATTCTTTGAACATCTTTGAAGGTAACTTTATCATCTCATGCTAAGCACTGTGGCTGTTCTGATTTATACAGCTCGTTAAATTCCCCCACAACTAAGAATCTTTTCAATCCTTATTTGTTGTAATAAGGACTGTTGGCTGATTAACATCACTCAAGACAAGGTTGTGTAACAGTTTTGTAAGGTCTCCTTTGGTTCACCGGATTCCCCAAACATACACTTGCTTTTCTCTATTGAAACCGTCAGACTGTCCTAAAGGAACATCCTTACAAAGGGATCACCAGCCACATCTGCAAATCACACTTAAATGCCTTGCAGAGGGTTCACTGAACCACCTCCACAATAATTCTCTATTATTCCACTCTCTAACAGTGTGTGGGAAAAAAACACCTATTCTTTCTGTGTGGGCTGCTATTTCCCCCATTTTATTATGATGATCATTTCTCTTCATGTAGGACAGTATCAACAAAATATTTTCACTTATGGAGGAGGAAGTTGGTGACTGAAATTTTGTGAGAAGATACCACTGCAATGGGAAGTACTTTTGTTTTGACGATTTTCACACAAATCTTTTACAATGTCTGTGACACTCTCTCCCATATTCCTCAATAATATAAAACTTGCTGCTCTTCTGTGAATTTTCTCGATGTACTCCATTAATCCTATCTGGTAAGGATCTCAAGCCACACAGCAGTACTCCAATTCAAGTTTTTTTATTATTGTAATTCCTAGGTATTTACTTCCATTTACAGCCTTTAGATTTGACTTATCTATCATGTCACCAAAGATTAAAGGGTTCCTTTCAGCATTCATGTGGACAACCTCACACTTCATTATTTAGGATCAACTGCCAGTTTTCGCACCATACAGACATCTTATCTAAATCTTTTTGCAATTGGTTTTGATGTTCTGATGACTTTACTAGTAAACGACAGCATTATCTGCAAACAACTGCTCAGACTGTCTCCTAAATTGTTTATATAGATACGGAGCAGCATAGGCCCTGTGCTGACTGTGTCAATAGACCACCATCTTCATCTTCACAGTATTTCATAATGTTCAAACACAATATATGTTCTAAAATCGCACTGCATATCGATGTTAACAACCTGGACCTGTAATGTAGAGGGTTACTCATACTACCTTTCTTGAATACTGGTGTGACTTGGGTCTTGTCGCTAGCATACTTGACATGTGGAAGAGCGGCTATGTGGATAATCATTTTATACATACAGTGAACTTGTGACCAATTTATGATGAACAAATTCAGCTGTCTGGTAGTAAGGGGAAGAAAAGGGAAGATTAGGGTTCAGTATCTTGATGATGAGGTAGTTATCACTCAGTGTTCATCTCATAGACAGCTGCCATCACCTGTAGCATGGATACATTCTGTGGAATCTCAGAAGTTATAACTTGTTTGTAGAAATCTGTAGCTAGAATTTTAAAACATTTTTATTCATTTCGTACTTTCTACTAGAAAAACACCAGTTATGATACAGATAGTGTTGGAACTGGATACAGAGATGCAACTTCGGTTCAGCAGTATTTATTGAAGAAAAGAAATTGGGAAAAAATATATTCAAATACATAGGAAATTGGATAATATTTTTATTTGAATTCCTTTCACAGTCAATTTGTGTCACAAACATTAAACACAAGATCATATTGAAATTTGGCATTCATAGTGCAGTGAAGTGGATGCACATGCCAGTTAACATGTACAAATGCCAACAAATTTTTCAGTAATAACAAATTTTTCAATAATAACAATTTTTTACACTGCTGTCCATCATCTTAAAAACTATGCCAACTCACACAATGACAGGAATGACTTATTTGGACTGTCTCCCTACACCCAGCACATAGGACTAACATCAGTTCTGGATACAGCACTGTAGGTCCAACTTCATGTAACTGCATCATAAGCACCGGCAAAAACCCTACTCGAGACATCTTACAATTTATTGGGGCACATGTGTGTCCCAGTAAGTGGAAGAGACATGGGACCTTCAAAACACAAAACTGCCTGCCTGCCTGCCTGCCTGCATTGCTTTATCTTCCTTTATCAGCTTCCTCGGCCTCATGTTTGTGCTAGTTTAATTGACTGGTTGTCTCAGTCCTAGGTACATCACCACCTTCCCTGTGAGAGGGCAGCAGGTTTCAGACAAATACTACACTCGTCAATGGAGAGAATTTCAAGACACTGATATAGAGTCCATTCCAGATGTTCCCTTGCCTGCCTTTTTGTGCATCATGGTACAAGGGAATTAGTAATGGACACCCAGAGGAGAAATTCAGTGTGTGGAGGCAGTTAACATACTGTAATGGACAACATAACCTTCCTATGTGCCTCCAAAAAGGTGAAGAACAGTTCTATTGCTTTCTTCTTGGGGTAACAATGGGCTATAATCTATAGGAAGCAGTTATCAGCTTGTGTTGTTGACCACAAGCGACAATTATGAGGAGGATCTTCAGTGTTTTCTCTCTCATGATAGCAACTGAATGTTCATATGTTGTCGCTTTGATGTATGTCAATTCAGTGGACAACCTCACCTTGCTGACAATAATTCTTACCTTCAGTGACAGTGATGCACGATTTACACTTCAAATGACACTTCAACTTCTGCTGACACACTGAAAAGTGTATGCAAGCTGTGCTGTCTCATTCACACAATTGGAGACCCAACACTGAATGTCACTGACAATTGTTAATTTTTACCCTCCTTAAGTAACTGTGTTTAGTGATTTCCTATGGTAGAAAAAGTAGAAGAAAAGCTGTTTCCCCAGGAGGGAGGGGGGGGGGGGGGGGGGAAGGGAAGGGGAGGGGGGAAGATACCTATGAAAATAACAAAGAGAATATAAAATGTGTTTAATCAGATTCTATACAAACATTTTATATGATTTTGTTGTTACTTAATGTAATTTGCCATTTTTCTAAAAAAATTGTGAACACACAGTTTTGTCTTCTACTTTGAGTCAATGGCCAATTATATCAGACTGAAAAACTTTGAAAAGATAAAGAAAATATCATGGAAGGCTTTTGTATGCTTGATTACACTCCTGTTTGCCATAAGAAATCTGATTTTCCATCACTGTAGTGGAGTACTGATTTCAAAGACATCACAATAACATCATTTTTCACAAATTTTAAATTAAAAGCAGGCTTCTACTAGAAGCAAACAGTAAGCTGCAACAACAGAAACACTATTAAACAGGGATTTTTTTCACTTTCACACGTCACAGCCCACATCACGTAGGAAGGCACTCTCGACCATAGAGGCGGAAGAGAAGTGAAGCATGCAGGGGTGTGGCAGCAGAGAGCAGGTAAACAGTCCGTGTTGCCATGTGTCGAAGCAGACAACAATCAGATTCATTTACCTATGGTACATCATATTACACGTTCAAATCTATGGTGGGAATAATAGATTTTAAAACAAATTTCAATCAATCGTCTGTGAGAAAGAACTCTTACTTCACATCTCAACATTGGGTCCACTGCTGAACAGCTTTAGTCAGCCTGACACTGGAATGTGAGAACAGCTGATGGAGCTCTGTGAAGCCGTTGAGTACAATGTTTCTCAAAATGAGGACTATCTAAGAACAGAGTCATCAAAAACTGCCTGCAATAATTGCCACTTATTGCGATTTGGACTGTACTATAAGAAAAAAATTAATATAAACAAAATAAACTTCAAACTCAAATCATTATATTTGGTCAACACAACTTCTACTCCACACAATTTTTAAATATGTATAATGCATGTTTGTTGGTAAGTGTGAGTTTTAGTTAAATGTAAATCACTGTGTATGAAAAGAGTTACTGATAGCGGAAACTAGTGTTGTCAGTATGTTATTGTATCTTTCATTGCCAACAGGCATTGTTAGTGTAAACTAGCTCGTTTGACATTACAGTGAGAGACTGTATTTATGATCCACTGAACACACAAACAACCATCTCCTGTGAATAAATCAAGAGAATATCGATTGATAATGTCGAAAACTAACAATATTTTGACAGGTAACCCTCTGTCATTTTAAGGTACTTTGGAATTCATGCCTTGAAAATGACATGTTCACTTGTTGAAATATCAAGAGTTTTCGACGAACTTATTGGGCTGCATTCTCATGAAAAATTAGAGCATACAATGTGCTGGGAAAAGCTTACTTTCTCCTTGGACAATATGTTTAATATGGGGTGTACCATTTATCTGATGACCGCCTGTGAGGTGCAGTAGATGCTGGGCAGTGAGTGCTCCGTTGCCCAGCGATCAGATTCCGTGTTGCCATCTACTGCTGTGGCATAGCATGACTACATGTAAAATATAAGCACATAAATTTTGTACTCACCCATGTCACACAAGGAGATGCTGGAACTGCGTGCCATTATTTTCCATGCATTTCTTACACATACTCAAGAAATTATTAATCACACAATGTAATAACCTCCGAGATATTGAATTAATTGATTCACAGATATTATCCTTGAGTTCCTCTATCGTGTGAGGATTTGTTGTTTTCACTTTGTCATTCAGTGCACCCCACAAATAAAAATTGCACGGAGTTAAATCAGGACTTCTAGCAGGCAAGATATTGTTACTAATCACTCTCACTTTCATCGAACACATCGTGAATTGCATTCAAGGAATCATTTGCCATATGAGCCCTTGCCAAATCATGTTTAAAAAACGCAAAGCTTTGCTCTCTTTCACTCTGTCGGCCACAAAATGTTTTGCACATATCTTTCACTTTTAACTGTGTGACTAAAAAAATTGGGCCTACTATTCTGTCACCACTAACTGCATACCACACCCCTATTTTCTGATCATGAAGGGGTTCCTCATGAAGCAAAACAGGTCTATTGGGAATTAAGATACCTTTGTAAATGGAACCAAGCCTCACCTGAAAACAAAATAAGGTAAGGATCCATTTTATCTTCATGCACTTGTTTCAAACCCATTAAAGCTTAACCCTGTGCACAGGATCACCAGTCAAAGTTCTTGTACTACTGATACTTTACAAGGCTTTAGCTCACGCAGCTTAGCACCTCTTTGTAAAGAACTGCACAATATTTGTGTTTACTGCTAAAGACATCTAAGAGACATTTTAGGGGAATGTCATCAAGCCAAGCTTCTGTGAGCACTGTATGTCATCGTTTACACTTCCTGACTTTAACACTTCCCATTTCACGAAATTTATCCACTAATTTGTGAACTTCATCATGACTCTGAACTTGAATACCTGGAAACTTCTGTTCAAACAGTCTCTGAACAGTATGAGCGGACTCTTAGTGGAATGCGAGCATCATTCGTCATGCATCGAATCGATAGGAAAGTTCTTTGCAAGCCCTGATTAGTGTGTCTGGAGTAATTGTTGTAACAATGCTGTTTTTGAAGTCGGGTAGATCACCTGGTAGTGGGGACACATACCCATGATGGTTTATGAATCTCCAGAGATAAAAATCGCATGGCACCATATAGGGTGCGAACGTGGAGGTCATGCAAAACAATTTCTGTCATCTGCCCCTTGCAGCCAATCCAGCAGTCGGGCAGAACATCTTTTAACCAATTGGGTACTGGTTTATGCCAGTCAGACGGCACACCATCTTTCTGCTACAGTTGTGTGTTTCAACTTCTTCCAGTTGAGAAAAGAGCTGTAGTTCATGAAGATATGAAACACCAGTTACAGTTGCTTGACTGTTAACCTTTCCGCCGGGGTATGACAGTTAAAATATCCCCTGGTGATTTGCTGACCCCCAGATGCACACATTATGTGTGGTGGTATTTCCACTTAGGTGAAATGTTAATTCATCACTGAAGACTACAGTATTCAGAAAATCTTCATCATGCAGTAGCATTTAGTTTTCAAAGTTGGCACATGAACTGTGGTCTGTAGGCTTTTGAGTCTGTAAGAACTGCAAACGATCAGGACGTAGTTGAAAGTATCTCCTTAAGAGCCTCCATAAATACCTCACTGGAGCTGCTCGTTCATGACCAGCCTGGCAAACTGATATCTTGGCACTACTTGTGAAAGTCTCTCACTTGCTCAACGTGTTCTCCACTCTCATGGTAACTCCACGCTCTTCCATTTGTGCAGTGGTATACAAACAGAACTATTTGAGCTTCTTTTATTTGTAATTGTAAACTGAATGTAATAAATGCTACAAAGATTTTAAACCCATATATTCATTTTGAACCACCCCATACTGACAGTGGTGTGTAAGTGAATGCAAAACTGTGTCATCACATTCATATGCAAGAAAGTCAAATTACAGTCTGCAGGAGTTCTGCACAAGTCTAACTTAAACTGTGCGGAATATTTTCATTTTTAAGTAAGAGCACAAAATCGGCTTTCCTGGTGTTTGTGCTTGGTGTTTTCTCTGTAACAGCTGAAAGATAACTGGCAGGGTAATTACAATCACTAACTTCGAAGCAAGGTATGGTAAACATTGTTCAGTGAACCACTTCTTGAAACTGACAGCACTCTTTTCCAAATTGAAGTCACTGCTATTTTTCTTACACCTAAATACAAACTTACTCTCATGAACGAAACCAGAAGGTGAGAAAGCATCTGAGAAACTTTTCCTATGAGAACTTTAAAACTACTGTACCATCACACTCTTTCCAGCATGTATTCATGGAATTATTTCAAATCACCCACATTTCATCAAAGCCATAAACTGTTGAACTACCTCCTCCTCTTGTATCATGCATCTTTATAACTGATGTGGTTCGTGCCGCACCTGTGTCACTTCTTTTAATCAAAAACTCTCTTCTTAACATATCTGAAACCAAGTCTTATAATCCTTTGCCTGGCATAGAGCTACCTCTGAAGCCAATTTTCTTATGCATAACTGTAACAAGTTCTTGTAATGTTGGGTATTCACTGCTTACATACATTTCAAACATGGGGCATTTTAAAATATCATTGTCAAAACCATCCATTTGTGTTACAAGGTTTCTTATGATTTAGATTTGCTTTCCAGGTGACAGGAAATAAAATTTTCCTGAAGTTTCTACAGCTGACACTTTTTTTACTATTCTCTGTTCTGTTGCACATACATGCTTCTGTAGTTTGTTCTTGTGTTTTCAAAATGTCAAAAATGAGAGTCCCACTTTCAGGTTCACATTCCAAAAAGTTATAAATGCAGTAAATAAACCTACTCACTTGCTTGTGAAGCACTTCACATTTACTGCCATCACCTGATGTATTTATTTGGAAATCCCACTCAAACATTCACATATACACATTCACAGCTACACTGCTACAAGAAAAGAACATCGATATATGATTGAATAATTCAGTCGCTCTGAATTAAGCTACATTGTCAGGATGTACAACAACAGTGCAGCATGCACGAGAGAGAATCTCTCTGTCTAGTAACAACTCGCAGCTAGCTGCTTGGAGAAAGAATGAATGTTATTGGCTGCTAACAGTTAACTGAAGGGGATGTGCTGAATGGCTGAAAACTGGGCTGCCTCCCTACAGGACATGAACTATAACACACTGACCACAGGATACACCATAGCAATGATGTTACAAAAGGCAGCCCAAAAGTCAGTGAGTAGAACTGCACAACAAAAGTTTTACTGTTGCTTTAATTTTGTACAGTGTAAAATTCATTATGTGACAAATGTATCATCACCACCACCCAAAAAGATACTACGACTGAGTGAAACAGCAATATCATAAATAATTCCCAGTATAGTACATTCTGAATCACGCATATCTTGAAAACAGTGAGTGCAAGTGCAAACGTAATATTAAATCTATTACAGCCTATCTGCAGACTTTGTCTCAATTATAAAACTTATCTTATGTTCATACACAGACTTTTCAAAGTTGTAGAAGTGGACTACCTATTCAACAGACTGTAGATCTATCCCAGCATCAATAATGCTGGAATTAATTCAGAAGCTTTTAAATTAATTTTTACACACACACACACACACACACACACACTCTCTGCAAAACAGGCATGTTGTGTGGAAATGGTATCAGCCTGCCTTATTGACCTGCTTAACAGAGCAACCAACACACCAGGAACAAGAAACGGTTGACGTGTAGGCTGCCCCACACAGCAAGCGTGTGCTGGAGTAGCAACAGCCTCCTTTTTAACCTGTTTTGGAGGGGCTTCAAATACAGATGGGTATGTCTCAGTTTAGGTTGACATGAAGACAAAAGGAGATGGAAAGAGAGGGGGAGGGCCAGGGGCTGATGGGCAGGGGTGGGAAGGAAGGGGGGCAGAGGTGGGGGAGCATGAGTTGGACAGAGAGATAGAGAAAGGAAGAGATGGACACAGAGAAGGTGGGGGAGGCGTTTGTGCAATGAGTCCAATGCATATGTGGGCAAAGCTGCAGGGAAAAAGCTAGTTACTAAACAAACTCTCGTAATCTACATTTCTGACTTTGAAGTTAAAGAAAGTTTCTTTCTAGTTGCCTACTATCCTGCATCTCATGTGTCGATGATCACTCACAATTTGGAAAAGATGTAGGACTGTCACATCATGCACAATTTCTTTACTTCTTATAAAATTAGTCTTTTTTTTTTTTACCTAGGACAAAGCTTTCAAATCCTTTAAGTGAGGAAACAAAATAAAAATGTGGGTTACGAATAATAGCTGAATCACATTCATTTTACTTACAACATTGTAGTGTTTGCTTCTAATGTATGTAACTATACTAATTAATGACTTAATACATCAAGTTTGAAAGAATGCCAGGAAAATAATCACCAAAAAATTAAAATAATTTCCAATCAATACAAAAAGAACATACATACTACAAAGTATTATGTTGTCAAGACTTTCTACTGCTGCGCTACGGCTTGGTTATTGGCAGTATGAATACATTGTCTAGTTTATGTTCATTGTTGCTTGGTTTGTTTTTCTTCTATTTGGTTGGTTACCATCACAAATGACAAAATGGCTACTCCACAGCAGAAATCATTTTGTGTTCTGGTGTTTACAAAATATTATTCTGTGATTACAATGCAAAGAGGTTTCAAGTTGAGGTACCAAACTGATCCTGCACATGGGTGAACATTTGGAGATGGTATTGACAGTTTGTAAACACAGGATGTGTATGTAAAGGAGAGTCCTTGCCACACTCTTGTTTCTGACGAAAAACGCACAAATTTAAACCGCTTTTTGAAGAAGTCAAACATAATCAAGTTGTTGTGCCACTTAGGAGTTACAACTGCTTACAACAACAACTTGGTGCATTTTGAGACAGTTTGGTTATGAAGCTGTATAAGTTACATCTGTTGCAGGCTCTGCATCATGATGACAAATGCAAATGTGTGGAATTTTCTGATGAGCTTTGAATGTTATTGACAATGACAATACTTTTACACAACACATTGTGTTCAATGATGAAGTGACTTTTCACTTCAGTGGGAAAGTAAATAAACACAATGTTTGAATGAGGCATACAGAACCCACCTCACACACTGAACTTGTACAAGATTCACTCACTCAATGGGTTTTGTGTGATATCCCATTCATATGTTTGCAGCCCATTCTTCTTTGATGGAAACACAGAAATGGTCTGCAGTATACTGTTACATTACAAAACTGGTTGTTTCTGAGGCTGAGTGTGGACACCATTTTTCAAGACAGGGCACCCCCTTACTTATAAAGTGCGTGAATATCTGAGAAACTCTACCAAGCCGTTGGATTGGTCGTCAGCCGGCCAGCCTTAGCACTTCTAAGCTGAACTTCATGGCCACCGCATTTGGTGCCCTGTGACTTCTTTCTATGGGGTTTCATTAATAACAATGTCCATGCACCATCACTACCACAGAACCTAGAAGAGTTGAAAGACTGCATCCCTAATGTCAGTGACACTGGACTTACTTACACAAGTATGAGAGGGATTCAAGCATTGATGTAATATTGTTTGTGTCATTGGTGGAGGACATATTGAACATACATACTCTAAACTTGACAGGTTCATAAATGTGTGACCCAAGTTTCAAAGCTGAGTCTTACAGTTTGAATTGCATATATTCTTTTTGAAAACCCTGTATTTAGAGCAGTTGAAGATAGGAAGGAGGACTTGAAAAGAAATGGAAGAGTAACAATGAACTGAGGAATGTCTGGAAAAATTAAATATTTATTTTTTTTTCAAATCAGAGATAGCCATCAGTCTCGAACACAAAGTCTATGATGAATGTGTATTATCAGTTCTAATTTATGGCAATGAGGCATGAGCTTCTAATTCAAAAACCATTAAAAGTTAAGGGTTGCTAAACAAGCAATGGAGAGATGCATATTGAGAATTAGCTGGATAAACATAAGACAAATAAATGGCTCAGGGAACAGACTAAAGTGTGAAACATAATTATGATTAATGAAAATGAAATTTTCTCAGGTAGTGGATGTAGCCAGATGGTAGACAGACCAAGGCAGTGCTGTGGCAGATTCCAAGAGATAAGAAGAGATTCAGATGGTGACCAACTGGAAGGTGAATTGTGGCAACTGTCAACTGCAAGGTGGGTAGACAGTCTAGAAAACATTCGGATGCTACTTGGATGCACATACCCAAAGACTGTTATGCATGGGAAAGTATAGAATGTTTCAAATCTATCACTGGATGGCTGTTGAACATATAAGCTACAAATGGTACTATTTACCAAATAGATATATGGTAGTCCTACAGACACATTAAAAAAGAAACCCTTAGAAGCTTTTATAATCACTGGTACCTCCGCCTGCTGCTAAAGTAGAAAAATGAGGTAAATATGTGAAGGGAACAAAAAGGAATGCGTAAATGTACAGATCATTTGAGACTATCGATTTTGGGAAATAAAATATCTAAAATAAGTCACATGAATAACAGTAAGTATGTGATGTTGGGTCACTTTACACCAAATAGAAGAGGCACTGAGCAATGCACAGATATGCAGACAGCAAAAAAAGATTTTTAGCTGTCAAGCATAATATTTCTTCTGCAGTAGGAAAGATTGCACAGATTTACAGTTATACTTTTCTTTGACTGCTAACTGGTTCTTCCTGTCATGTCTCCTTGATGATTATGTCTACCAATAGATTTACAAATATTCTGTACAATCATTTTGGTACATATTAATTTTAATTTCTTACATTTGACACTTACACTCAAGGAGATATTTCCAAGCAGCCAAGATGCTTTTTATTAACCACTACGTTCAAAATTAATTTTAGATTTGTTCAAATTATTGGACTCGGCAGTCAGTGCTCCCCAAACAAAATTCTAAATGTTTTCCAATTCTTCAATATTCTTTCTATATGTTATTCAGATTGTGTGCAACACAACCAAATAGAAGTGAGAATGCAATATACATGTGTCAAAAAAAAAAAAAATAAATAAATAAATAAATAAATATTTTGCTAGTGGATCTTTGACATCCATAACATATTGCTACTGTAGGGACTGCAGTGTTTTGGGATACCACAAGCATGTGAAGTACTGTGATGTTAGTATGAGACTTTTTACAGAGCCTGCAAATGGTCTGTGTGGGCAGTTTACCAAGCCTGCAACAGTCCATGTGGGAAGAAGACTTGAGTATAATGATTGAGAGTAGGGAAAAACAGTAGTAGGGGCACAGTCAACCGTGGGTTAAGCCTTAGCTTCTGAATGGGACCTATTGCAGCACCAGTGTTCTTATCCCAGGTGGAATCACCTAGGAAGAGTGCATGCCACTGCATTAGTTATTGGGGTTACTGAGAATGACACAGGGTACACAGAGGATGTTATATAGGTGATGCTAGGTGGTCTTTGTTCATGGTGCACATGGAGCTGCATCTTTATTGTGGGGAGCGGTGCAGGTGTCAATACACTTTTGGCTGGTTTGATGTGACCAACAGTGATAACTTCTACAAAGCCTACCTCTTCATCTTGGAGCAGAACCTACACCAATATCATTAATTATTTGATGTATGTATTATAATCTCTATTTCCCCCTACAGTTTTTGCCCTCATGGTAATCATAACCTGATGTCGTAATACATATCCTGTCATCCTATCCCTTCTTCTAGCTTGTGTTTTCTCTGTGTTCCATTCCTCCCCTATTCTATGGATATCATCATATGAGTCCACCAAATTTACTTCATCCTTCTGTAGCACCACATCTCAAACACTTCAATCCTTTTCTTGGTTTACCCCTGCGTGAGTCAATTCCATACAATGTCAGTCTCCAAGACACGCAAACCTTCTAAAATTAAGGCCTACATTTGATAGTTATAAGACTTCTTTTGGTAAAAAATTCTCTGTAAGCTTGTCTGCTTCACAATGCCACCTCTGTTCATCCACATTGCATGATTTAGGTTTCAAGGTAGCAACATTCCTTCAACTACTACATGATCCCTAGTTCTGATGCAATTTTTGTGACCAATCTCATCTCTGCTACTCCTCATTACTTTTTTGGCTTTCAATCATTTTCAGTGTATATTCTGTGTAGACAGTTCATCCCATTTAAAAGGTCCTGCAATTCTTGGTCAGTGTCACAGAAGAGAGCAACATCATCAGTGAATCTTATCATTGCTATTCTTTCACCATAAATTTGAAACCCTCTCGTAAAGCTTTATTTACATAACTGCTTCTTCAATAAATATGTTGACCAGTAGACGAGAAAGACTGCATGCATGCTAACGGTCTTTTAAATCTGAACACTTTTATTATAAACTTACTTTGTTGTAGTTCCTCTTGATTCTTGGGTTATATGTAATGGATAATGGTCAGAAACAGCTTGCCTGGTGGACGACAACTTTTAACAAGAGAACACTCATTTGGAAAGCCCAGTTCACTCCCCAAAGTGAAATCTGATTGAAGATGAGAAAGAAAGGGGGTGGTGGGGAGGAAGGGACCACGTGGGGGGGGGGGGGGGGGGGGGGGAGAGAGAGAGAGAGAGAGAGAGAGAGAGAGAGAGAGAGAGAGAGAGAGAGAGAGAGAGAGAGACCAATCGATCAACCATGGAAGTAAAGCCATCTGCACAACTATAAGACAAAGTTTAGATTTTGTTCATAATACTGACCTCAATAAATGATGCCCTCTTTGAAGTAGGTTCTGATGCAGATGGCGTCCCTGTGTCCTTGCCAGAGCTCGATGGAGAGTCTTCTTTAGCAAATTCACTCTGACTGCGAGAACTCGCCAAGGACAGGCGAGAACTGTGAAAAATATATATGACTGTCAGCAGGTATGTGCATTCTTAATGGAAAATGTAGCTTAATTCCGATAAAACATTACATGGCATGTATTATTTTGGCTAATGGTTGCAAAAGGTTAAAATAGAGCTTTACTGTCTCCATTAGAAAGATAAGTTGGAAGTGATATCTAGAGGCTGTAGGCTAATAGCTAAAGAAAAAGAGCATCTATAAACATTGATTAAATTTTCAACTGCCAAGATTGCTAGAATCGTTTATTCATATGAATTACCACTTTGGCAATTCTCTGTTGCCATCTTTGGGTCTGTGTTTACATCATTACAAAATCTTCTCCTTCAATAGATCCAAAGACGACAACAGAGAAATGCAGAAACTGGTAATCTATATGAACAAATGATTTTAGCTATATTGCCAGTTGAAAATTTATTCAGTGTTCATAATACTACACTTCACCTCCATGCTGACGGCATCAGAAGTGTGTAAGCACCTATAAGATCACCAACAAAAGATTCAATTTTCTTCCAAATGGTGTTATACTTTTAAGATAAGTGAGAATGATACCAATTTCCAGCTGAGTGTAAGTAAGTTACGGACACAGTCTTTATTTCACCTGCCACACATCCTGAATTACCAGCAGCATGAATTTTGAACTGAATAAAACCTGACAAATCTGATTGGAAGGCTGTCTGATAAATGCGACATCTTTTCAAAGACTATATGGTGTGTGTGTGTGTGTGTGTGTGTGTGTGTGTGTGTGTGTGTGTGTGTGTGTGTGTGTGTAATAGTACTTACACCACAAATGACAGAAATTTCAGTAGTGGTGTAATGACACTGGGATCAAGATAGTATATATCAACACCTGAAAATTTGTGTTACAGGCAACACACCAATGCAAGAAAAGTATCAAAATAGGTGCTGCTTCTTTGTAGATGCAAATATCTATAGAACATGAACAGTTGGTGGACAGGACAAGACATTGTGAGGATCAAGTCAGTTGTTATGAACATATTCATTTGAGATATTTACAGAATTCTTTAATCTTTACATCACTCCAGAATTAAAAGATCAGCAGTGTACAATCATAATTCTTGCATTTATTTCATAATTAGTCTGAGACGGGAAGGATGCTTCACTCATTTTACAGTAGATCGTTTCTTCACACATTTCACTCCAAAATGCCAGACAAAAAGCTCAGTGAGTTTTAGAAACAGTGATCTTTACTAAGGTGGCAAACAGTTTCAGACCAGTCTAACAACATGGTACAGCATCCAACAGCTGGTAAGCACTGCCACCAAGCATGAATAGCTAGTTTTTGTCTTCTGTAGGGCTCAACAAGCAGTAAGTTAAGTTATAACAAGACATGCTAGAAAAGAAAGAGACTAAAACTTCTCATCACTGATACTAATAACTTCTAAACTGGTGACTGCTGTCCACATCAGTGCATTTTATGGCACACTATTCTTCTTGGTTTCCTTAGTATTGCCAGACCATATTCAGCACTCAAAGTGCCTTCTGTCAACAACAGCTCAGCCATATATAATTCTGATAGTACAAAAAGATAACTGGACTCAGTACTCTCCTTGTGGCATTAGTTGAAGAACAGCCTCAAAGCTCTTTAGCTTCAGAGATTTATCTCCCATAGAACAGTAAGTGTCTGCCTATACTCTTCTTAGAATTTTTTTTTCTTTGTCAATGAACATACCAACGAGTCCTTACCGAGCAAGGTGATGCGGTGTTTAGCGCATTGGACATGCATTCGGGATGACAACAGTTCAAAACCCACGTCTGGCCATCCTGATTTATGTTTTCTGCAATTTCCCTAAATCACTTCAGGCAAATGCTGGGCAGGTTCCTTTGAAAGGGCACTGCCGACATCCTTCCCCAATCTGATGGGACTGGCAATATGGGTGCTCTAGACCAGTACCAAGATTGACAATGAAGGTAAAGTAAGTTACCATACATCTTATTCATTCTTTTTATTTCTCCAGTCCTACTCCCTTTGAAAGGATTTTAAAACATTCTGACAGCTAGAGATACAGTTTGCTTTTTTGTGTTAAATTGTCATCAGTGCTACTCCAACAAATCATTTACGTTATAACTTACTTTCAAGACTATGCAGTTGAAATTGAAAACTGGATACTATGCCATTTTTGGCACTTATACATTCTATTTATATTCCAAACCCATCTTCATCACAGTCTCAGCCTTTATCTGTTTACAAATAGGCAGTTTTAGGCTTGCCTGTAAGCTTTTCCATGGCATGCCATGTCAGCAACAATAGAAGAGTAATAATTGCTGAATGTCTATTCAGGCTGGTCATGCGCAATTAAAAAAGTAATTTATAGTGTAAATGTTACAGATGAGCATCACTTATCATATTTTGTATACTATAACACAACACAGCTAATGTTAATGAAGGAAACTGCATAGCAGTTACCTGCAAACTTGATTTTCCCCAGTAGCATTCTTAGAGACTTTCATATTTCATTTAGAAAGATAATCCTAAGTAAATGCAGATATTAGAAATGTAATAACAGTAAATATTTTTAAACAAATCCACAAATCTATTAGGACATCACAACTTTACTATCATATATGTATAGTGCGTGCGTGCGTGTGTGCGTGTGCGTGAGAGAGAGAGAGAGAGAGAGAGAGAGAGAGAGAGAGAGAGAGAGGGGGGGGGGGGGCGACAAGAAGTGAAGTGGAAAATGAATAAAACAGGAAACAAAGGACTACAACAGGAAATAAAAAAAGACAAGTGCCACAATATGCCACACAGGAAATACGAAAAAAAAAAAAAAAAAAATTAATCAAGCAGAATGAAGAATATCCATTTGTGCATGTAGGGGGAGGAGGCCTGGTGGTAAAGAGACATGCTTCAACATGAATACAACCCTACTCTTCTATTTTCCCACTTTCACCAACCTTCTGTTAGTCAAGTTCCATCTTCATCTATTTGATTAAGAAACAGTTCATGATACGTTGTCTCGTGCACAGTCTCACCACTATCGGCTCGAGTTTCATTGCTGACACAGTTAACTCCATCAAAGAGAAAGAACATCATGTGAAATGAGTAATACAATATACCAGATGACATGCTATTATTCTTCTGCTTTCCGTACTGCTATGGTAAGCAGATGGTCGGGATGAATTAGCGCATGAAAAGTCTCCTCTTTGGTAGCCCTGTTGAGAATCTTATGTGCTTAATACCACCTACCAGGTATATCTTCAACACCAGTACTGTAGAACTAAAATTTTGGAAATTACTCAGCAGCACACACATATCTGAAATGTCCATTTACCATCAATATACTGTAATCTCTTCAGTTGTCAACTACTTTTGTGCTTTTGTTCTCTTCCACCGTCATTTTTGCATTCCAAAGTCAGATGTGCCTCTCATTCCACACTCCCAAATTCTTCTTCTGAATGCTTCCTATTTATTCATTTACCTCCTGTTTTCTCTCTTCTGTGTTGTATTTTATCTGCATTATTTGTTCCAAATGTATTACTCTTGAAATGAACCTTTTTGCCTCCAAACTTCAGTTTTCTTACCTCATCATCTGCTAGCATTTCTGCGTTTATTTGCCTCTCCTTTAGTACTATTTCATTCTACCTCCCCCACAGCACTTGTGCCACAGTTCCACAAATTCACACTAATCTCTCTGGTTCATTGTCTTTCCATTGATACCATAACAGCTGGATTGTGTAATGATTACATTTGTTAGTGATTTTTCAAAATGTTTAAGACAATCTCTGAGCACACATACTGTGAAAAGCATTTTGCAATACAGTTTTTCAATGAAAAGAATGTTATTAAGCCTACCGAAATTCATCATCAACTTTTGGAGATTTATGGTGAAAATATAATGATGGATGGACTGGTAAGAAAACGGGCAGGACAATTCAGTGTTCGATGAACCAATGGAGTGGGCAGCCTTCTGTTGTCAGTGATGGTTTGGTTGAGTAAGTGAATGAGAAAATTCATGAAAACAGTTGGTCCACAATATGAATATTTTGTATTGAGTTTCCATAAATTTCAAAAACTGTTTTGCATGAGGTTTCACAAGTAGCTTAAATTTTCACAAGCTGGGTTCCCGATGGATTCCAAACATGTTTACACATGTCCACAAAACAAAGCAACTCGCTTTGACATTTCTTACAAATACAGTAATGAGTTAGATGAATTCCTGAACAGACCTGCGACCAGTGATTATCCTCCACCTCCACAAAAAAATTCAAAACCATGTTGTCAGTACAAAAAAATCATGTGCACTGTGTAACAGTGAGAAAAGTTTGGCGCAATTCGAAACAGAAAGGTGTGGAATGTTCATACTGGGTATTGTGTTGCTTCTTGACAACTCAAATCCTCAACGTACTGGTAATTCAATAATTTAATTCGGAGCAGTTCCATCACCTACCATACAGCCCTGATCTCACACCTTTTAACTAACACTTGCTCTTTAAATTTAAGCACGATTCTGGAAGGAGGCACTTTAACTGTGACAATGATGCAAAAAACAGGGTTCATCAGTGGCTGTCTTCACTGGTCACATCTTTCTATGAAGAGGGCATAGGAAAGTTGGTTTCCCCGCTACAACAAATATCTGTACGATGGTAGACCTACATAGAAAAATAGTTTAAGAAATGCTCTTCCTTGTGAAAATAAATTTTGGTTTGAAAAAATGTTTTTATGAGTTTTTTCCCAATATGATATATATTTTCCAGACATGTCTCATATACCTATCTATGTAACCAAATGTCTGAAGAGTGTGTGCTGCCATCTTGTGTAACATCTATGTGACTGACATGCACCTTTTTTTTAAAAATATTATGAAGGAAAAATACACAGAACTCTGGAAATACTCTATATCCTTTGCAGAATACAATGAACAGTTTGTACATCTGAACTGTTAATTTTTCATCACCTAAAAAGAAGTATTTTGTGAATGAAAGTGGAAAGCAATCTTCCAGTAACAATAGCAATGGGAAAGTACCTCACTGCTTCTAGTTACATTTGGGGAAGTACTCAGTATATACAAAAGTAAGTACACTTACAGGACATTAATTTTTCTGTCAAAATGCACTTCTACAAAATCAGGGAAATCATTCAAAATGTCAGACTGGTACCACATTACATGCAAGTAGGTATACTGACTTATCACAAATACCTCACTTCCTCAAACAACATTACTACTCCATACATCATTAGGATTATTAAAATGCCAAAGAATTGCACTGTAACAGTTTTTTGCATTTTTCTCACCTTGAGACTATAAACTTAATCAGAAGATGACACTTTACACATTCTTGTGTATAATTAATTAATATAGGAAAGGATTAGATCTAAATTGGAATGAAACCATAGTAAATAATATGGCTCTATCCCCTAAAAGCAACTTTAAAAATCACTTTAACAAATGATGTTCATGATACCAGTGATATTTATGAGGGGTATAATAAAACATGCCACATTCCTTATGAGTATACATCAAAGCTAAAATAAGTAAACAGAATTATGTCAGTATTATAATTTACTGTTTAGTTAGAGATTCAATCATGAAAACAGAACATAGTGTTTCCAGTAACAAACAGAAAGTATTATTCATAACTTGAAAGGCAGTGGAAACATGCATAACAAGATTTTAAATTAAGGGTACAATTACATATTATCCAACTGCAAAGTTAAATGTACAACATACATACAGTTTCTGTAGATGTGAATAAAAACCAGCAAAACAAAGAAAATTTTATATAACATTAGGAGGAAATCTCATTAATAAAGAGAGGAAAACCAGAAAAAAGGAAGAAGGACTAGATGCTGCTGCAATGTCTTCACAGCCCCCCCCCCCCCCCTCCCAAAAAATCAAACACACACGCATTCTGTTGTGTGGCCAAAGTGAAACTGACTCAAAGTGTTTTTGGTATTTTTGCAACAATGTAATCTAAACAGGAAAGAGATCATTAGATATGAGGAAAAATTAGAAATTGTAACAGACAATAATTTTTTTACAGTGCAAGCCAAACACATGCCTATGTATAAAAACAATCGAAATTCCTGCAACGAATGATATGCAAAATAAAGGAAAGGCAACCATTCCCACATGTAGGAACACTAGCTTTCGAGCTGATGCTCATTCTATAGCAGAAGTACACACATTCCCACACACACAACCACACAGACACCCAAATGCACACACCTGCAGCCATGGTTTTACTGACTGTTGATTAGCTATTATTGAGAGCAGTTGCCTGGATAGATGGTCATCTCTAAGTTTATGAGGTGCTGAGAGAAGAAAGGAGTCAACAACAGGGGTAACACACAGAAAATGCTATTGCTACCATTTCTCAGGTAGAGCTGCTAGATGTATCTCTTGGTTTGCTTAATCGCGCACTTTAACACCCCACACTTCAGTGAAACAGAGAGAGACAGACTGGTAATAATATTATTCATGTGGCACACAGTTCCATTTTGGCTGCTGCAACTCCATAGTGTGGGAAAAAGCTGTTAGCCCTCTACATTAAATACATGAATACAACAGTAACCTTGCTTCTGAGACCTCGACTTTGAATTGTATGTTACTGTTCAGGACAGTTCTGGCTTTGTTTATTGGTAATGGTTTGAGCTCACATTACTTGTAGCTGTAACACTTGCCCTCTGAGTCTTTGGGCCTGGCCTTAATGTTGATCTTTGTTTCCACAAACTACACGGCTCCTAGCAAAAACTGGACTAGGTTTTGTCAGCTAAGGTATGAAATGCACTTTGACATCAGAAACAGCCATGTCCAGCAAATGCTTTTAAAGGTCAGTTCATCTATTAATTAACAACAGAAATTTGTGTGTGTCACCTTATAAAAATTTTCCGGGCTAGTTTTATTTAGGTCACTAGCTGGTGCACGTATGCCTGTGCTCTGCTGCATCTGCAATTGCACCCTCACATGCAGACGCATAATGTTGTTGGAAGCTTTTAACTGTATTAAAAATTCAGCCAAAAGTGGCATACACGAAATTATAGGTTCTATGAACCAGAGATTCTGCCCTAAGGGACGACCGACGAAAAGTATGAAAGAAGAGGAGAGTGTAAATAACAGATGACTGCAAGGAAAAAAAGAAGATGAAGGGCAATTTCAGTTTTTTTTATCAATGTTATCAAGATAGGCAAAGAAGTCATACAGAGGCAGCTGGATTTAATGCACCAAAATAATGCAGTGCATGAGCTTTCAGTTCCAAGTAGTCAGTCATACTCTCACCATTAAATGTAGTCACCACCTACTAACAGACATCAAAAATTAAACATTTAACAGTAATTATGAATAAAACCACATCAATCAGCATGAAACACAAGAAACACACAATGAAAGCTAAAATAGTAATGGAAAGGAGTACAAATGTCAGAAGTTATTTCTTCGGGTGAATCGACACAATGTGTTTTTCTGTTCAGCTTTGCATACAAGTTTGGCACTTTCAACAGCACAGATAAAGCATTCAATTCACACATGGCTCTAGGCACAGAATGGAAGACATGTATTGAAGTGAATAGTCTCCAGTCCTTAGCTGGAATCTCTTACAGTAAGCATGAACTGCCTGTTTACAAAATGTGTATTATTTAGAAGTGTTCTGACAAACGCTTTTGACCAGGGCATTTATCAACAATTAATAACACATGTTGAAATTAATACAGCATTAAACACTTATTCTGCAAGATCATTTCAGAAAATTATACTAAAGATATGAGAAGGATAAATGAACAGCTCACAAACAAATATAAGTCTAACAAAAAAAAAGCTAACATATTGTGATTTCTGAAATAAATTATTTACACGAAAAAGTGTATAAGTGATAATTAAATTTATTGATCATTTGTGTAAACGAAGTCAGAATATTTATGATTTCAGTACAATTCTCAATAGCATATAAGTTATTAACTGAAATTATTTTATTATTTTTCACATCTAAAAATACCAATATAAAATTTTTTCGTTACAAAAAAAATGTAATAAAATACAATGGAACTTCATTGTCACTTAGAACACACCTGTCACAAGTGTAACAAGAATCACTGAAATCTTTTGTTTCCAAACCTAAAATTATTGGGTTAAACTCTGACACGACTACTATGTTTCCAGGCAATAAGTAAGTGTCAGCCTTCCTCCACACAAATTTGATTAAGCATGGCATTACCTAGCCTAGATATGCATTATCAGTTGTACAAGCAGAAGACTGAAATATTGCAGCAACATTTGATAGCAAGCTGATTAAAGCAACTCTGGGACACTTTCGAGCACGTGTGTTAATACCATGACTTCAACCAATTCTGCCACATGCACTGATGTTTCTGTGCATCTGAACTAATCTATGGGAAATGAGGCATCATGTGGATGTACCTTTGTGACTACTCTCATCTCATCTCACACACACAACCCAAAACACAAAATGATCTCTCTTTTTCTTTTACTCTGACTTGTGGCTACTTGCAGCTCTTAGCACTTCAGGGGGTAATAATTATCTTACTGACTTCCATCTCTTACATCATGTCATCAAATTCTCTAATTCTGAATCTTATCAGTGTATGCCACAGCCAATCAGTTCCTCTGCCGGATATGACTTCCTGACACAAGGTTCTCCAGTGACCTTTTTTAAATCTATGCATGGCTTTGACATCAATTACAAATACGTAAATTAAAAATTACAAGCTTATAAATTATGACAACATATGCAGAAAGATAATAGGTAACAAAAAACCAGAACAAAAAACATTAGAATTCAATTTTACAAATCAAAAGTGATCCATGGAAATGACTTATGCATTCCAAAAATTGACAAGCGAACAATAGCCAATTATCTGAAATGAGAGTTATTAGAACAATGACAGTATGGAAAGGGTCAAAGACTCGGGAAGAGTAATTTAGAGGAGAGTGAACATTCATAGGCCCAGAAATAATTTCAAAACATCATCTGAAACTTGAGAAGGCAGAATTTAGGAATGAGTAGCAAAAGATCACTGTCGAAAATGAAAAGGTATAAACCAGAAAACTTAAGTGTCTCAGCAAAACTAGGTTGGGTTCCACAAGGCAACAGATATTTGCCTATATGCTGAAGTAGTATAACAGATCCCCTGTCATAAGCCCTAATACATGTTCACTATCTGCATTCAAAAATAAAGCTTCAACTATCAACAGAATTCATGGTCAGTTCAATCATATGTGGAATATCAAGTATTAACAGTGGTTTCTTCCTTTTTTCTGAATAATGGTGAGAGAGAAGAATGCATATAGGAAACATTATGCAATTGGTTCCTCTATTCTTTGTCAGTTCATTTCAGAGATCGGCTAACTAGGTGCATATCCCATAGCCAAGTAAGACATTCCTAGTCTCCTCCTTCAACTTTACATATAAATGAAACTAGTCTTCTATTCACTGTAGTACTAAAAATGCAGAATTAAGATAATGCAGGGAAGGACACTGTTTGCATCAATGAGAAAAAGTCTACACAGTTAAAGAACTACAGATTTGATAAACCAGGGCTGCTAGATCACAATTAAGAGAAATATGCAAGCTGAAGCATTATGTATAGCTAGCTCATACTCAAACTCCCCTAATTACCTGAAGAGGCAATTTACGAACAGCAAAGCTGGTTATAGCATTTTCTGGGAATTTGGCTTGGCTGGCATGTAGCAAAACCTCGTGTACAAAGAAAATAATTATTGTTGCTATGTGTAAGCATATATCCTTTGCTTGAAGCATAAAGTATGAAATGCTTCTCTCTCAGTGTGTATAATGAGTGCAATGGTTTTCTAGATTTTACTCTAACAACAAATTGCAACCCTGGTTTAACACATTTCTACAATGATGTCTTCCTACCTGGGTTTCCGACCAGGTACATTTCTGCCGAAGTTTACCACAGAAAATAAACAACATGAGTCAAAATGGAGAAACTGCACAACAAGAATTAGTAATACACAATTTTTACAGAACATCTGAATAACTATTAGCAAGCAATACTCTACATATACTTTATATTTTAAAATATGCACAGATCTGTTTACAATTCATATCAAAATCAAGACTTAAATAGAAACCAATGATGTTGCAGATATATGTTATTTCTAAGTGGCCTCAACTTCTAGGTAGTAACTGGTCATCAGCATGCCGCCGCTGAACCTACCATTCCAAAATTTGATCCAAATTCATAAACAAGCTATTTCGAAACAACATACTACAAGTATGACCATTTACTTTATTTCTCTCACCATTTTCCTCTGGTGAATCCTTCCCGGGTTAATGAAATAACATATATACAAGTGCCCTTTTTTTTTTTTTTTTTTTTTTACTGCTCTTCTATAAATTGTTGGTAACCTGTTTTTGCGTCATTATATTCAGGAAAATACATGAAAATTACCTGCCATGATTATCACTTGCGCTACAGAGCACATACTTTATTTGTTATGTTTGCACCAAGCGTAGTGAAACAGGGGTTACGAAGCTGAACACACATTTCTGAACATGGGGTGGAAATAACCATCCTGTTATCCTAATTTAGGTTTTCTACAGTTTCTCTAACATAATTATGTAAATGCTAGGATGATTCCTTTGATAAAAGCACAGTCTATTACTTTCCCCATCCTTGTCCAACCGAGCTACTGATCTATTGCTAAAGGGACTGTTTATGAGATGGTCAAATCTTTCAGTATTTTTTAGATTTTCACACTCCTTTTGATGTGCATTTTGTGTGTGAGTGATGTAATTTTTCTGATTTTCAATGTATGTACATTCAAACAAACATACATATCTGAGATGAGCACTGAAATTCTAAAACAATTAATTTGATATAACAAAGACATTTCTGATCTTTTCCATGAATAATAGAAATAAGTCATATTTATAAAAGCTTTTAAATGAGTATCACAATGTGATAGAATCAAGTAATGTACCCAAACACCAATAATTATCATTTACTATTAATGATACCTCCACTAACTGATTCACATTAATTTACGCACATACTGATTACTAGCGAGATGTCATTTTGTGAGGAAACAAAATCTGAGAAGAATCATTTCATTTTGTGAAGACCTTATTTTTAATCATCTCTGAGAACTCACTGAAAACGTACCACGTTAAAAATTGATCACTAGTAAGCATACCTCATATTTTTTAAATGAAACTAATAAGCTTATTAACTGACCATTATTCTGATAATTATTTCTGAACAGCATATGAAATGTGCTTCAACTCCAAAAGAAGATACAAACTACTTGTAAAAGACAACTCTTATAATAGTTATTTTATGAGAAATAACCCACTAAGTTATAAATTTACCTACATTAAGAAGCCAAGCAAACTAAGAAATGAAGTCTGTTTTAACTGTTATTACATTTCACACAAAAGAGATAATAAGTTAATCAACACTAAAAAGTTGCAGTCAATTTTTTCCTCACACATGCATTAATGTTTTTTACATGATTATCACACAAACTAGCATCTTCTGTGCTTTCAATTAAATGATGGAATAATTTACCTCGACTTATCAGAACGAGTTCGAGGAGCCTGAGCAGGAGAAGATTTTCGCCGAACACTTCAAAGAAAGCAGCAGAAACAGAGACAAACCATTACAGATGCATGGAGAAATCACAAATTGATAAAAAAAGATTAGAAAGTCAACAATTTGGAGTACTTACGCAGTAGGTTCTGTTTTCCTTTTGACACTGTTCCAAGCAAGCCAAACAAAAAGAATTTAGAGTTGCTTAATAACAGTATAGAATATTTCAGTAACCTCTACATCAACAAGATAAAACTTCTCAATTTAAAAATGGTTCTTGCAACAAAAGAATATTATGGAATAGTGTGATTATTGTCGCAAGAAAGTTTTTTTCCACGACTATGATGTTTGCCTTGCCAATTGCACATTAAGTCAGTACATAATATAATTAATAAGAACGTTGGATGGCCTGTACATGTCTAACCACCGTGTAACTACAGGAACTGAGTAGATGAAAAATTTTATGAATTTCATATGAAATTTGTGTAACAGTATGAAAATAATTTCAATGAGCTAATTAAAAATTTGATTAAAAAGGAATGTATAAACCCATGGATCACTCAAGAAAAAATATTTGCACATGGAAAAGGGGACGTTATTTAACACTTCGGAGACTGAGCCTGTTTGCAGTTCGAGCCACATCACTGTGTTCAAAAGAACACGCCAAAGTATTGCTCGGGCCACAATTTTCTCGACACGAGGCACCTGTTGCTTGAAAACTGGACTCATTTCACATGAGAATAATGTACAGAGGTCTCGTTACCTGTCCCTTGACAGGTGCTGCCTTCTGCTGGCAATTTCTATAATTATTTCGAAACAAACATTAGTGAATGGAACAGCTGCTGTCATGAATGACTGAGCCAATATATGATCACATTGACACAATTTCGTGCATGCAACTGCTAGGTTTTGCAGTAGTCACATGTCAGTAATACTTTAAAAAATGGCATAAATGGCTGGTGTTCTTAAACCAATATTCCTCTTTGAGCAGTCCTCAAATTGTTAAGAGCTATCCCAAATTAAACTGTTAAAAACTACTCTAGTACATTTAAAAAAAGCTACACAGCAGTCCAGAAATTCACACACTAAATCAGAAGAAATAAATCAGATCGCAAATTACACCACGAATGATAATAAATAATTCTTTTGAAACTTTCTTGCAGTGTGTGTCTGACAAACCTGAACTCAGGACCTTCGTCTTTCGCGAGCAAGTTCTCTACCAACTGAACTACCCAAGCTCAACTCACTATCTGTCCTCACAGATTTCTTTCTGCCAGTACCTAATTTCCTGCCTCATTATGGAAACAATTTTTTTTTTTTTTGTTGTGTGTATACAGTGCAGTAGGGAGAATACGTGATTAATCTTGAAGGATACACAGGATTCAAAATTTAGTTCACACTGCTGCCACCTCTGGCTGCACCAATGGTTCTAATCTGGCTTGGCATTTGGTCAATCAGATTGTGAGCTGAGATGATATATAGGTGCTTCAATTCTATCTCAGAGTTGATCAATCTTAGTGCCTAGCGATGGCAGGCTACCAGTCTCTCAGCAACCCATCAGCAGACATTTTCAACAGACGACTGATCTGGAGAACATACTGGCCAGCATTACAGACCCTCTATACTAAGGTAGGAGGAGGAGGAGGAGGAGGAGGAGGAGGAGGAGATTAGTGTTTAACGTCCCGTCGACAACGAGGTCATTAGAGACGGAGCGCAAGCTCGGGTGAGGGAAGGAAGGGGAAGGAAATCGGCCATGCCCTTTCAAAGGAACCATCCCGGCATTTGCCTGAAGCGATTTTAGGGAAATTACGGAAAACCTAAGTCAGGATGGCCGGAGACGGGATTGAACCGTCGTCCTCCCGAATGCAAGTCCAGTGTGCTAACCACTGCGCCACCTCGCTCGGTACTAAGGTAGGCCAGGACAGCACGAGTAACATGTGATCTTGTGTTATCTTGTTAAAATGTAATGTCATAGAGGCTTCAAAGATCAGGAACAACCACTGGTCTTAATTCATCAGAAATACAGGGTGGCACAGGCAGTATCCCTAACTCTGAAGGTTTATTTTTAAAAAAGATGGTAGAACAAAACTATACAAGGGGTGTTCAATATGTAATGCAACACTTTTTTTCTGAAAGTGGGTTGGTTTTATTGAGGATTGCAATACATCATATTATTCCCCACTGTTTTGGCTACAAAGCCCTATTTTTCAATGTAATATCTGTTCAATGCAATGGTCTTATGCCACCTTACCGGAAGGGCTTGTACGCCTGCACAGTACCACTCTACTGGTCAACATCTGAGCCAACATCTTGCTGCATCAATAACATCCCAATCATCCATGTACTGTTTCCTGCAGAGAGCATCCTTCATTGGACCAAGCAGACAGGAGACTGAAGGTGCAAGATCTGGGCTGTAGGGTGGATGAGGAAGAACACTCAAATAAAGTTGTGTGTGCTCCTCTGTGGTGCACAGACTTGTGTGAGGTCTTGCAATGTCATGGTGAAGGAAGTTAGTTTGCGTTTTTGTAGCAACAAACATGTTGAAGTAGTTTCTTCAATTTCCTGAGTATACTACGATACACTTCAAATTTGATGATGCACAATGAGAGAGGACATCAAACAGAATAACCCACTCATAGTCCCAGAAGACTACTGCTATGACTTTACCAGTTGAGGGTGTGGTTTTGAACTTTTCCTTCAGAGGAGAGCACTGCAAGGATTGCCATTTTGTTTTGGGTTTGAAATGATGAACTCATGTTTCACTGCTTGTGATTATGTTCAACAGAAAATTGTCATGATCAGACTCTTAACACGCAAGCAATTCACACAAATGGTCCTTCATTGCTCTCTATGATCTTCTGCTAGGTAACGGGCACATATCTTCAGCTATCCCAACCGGTGGACGGCACCACTAACAGATGTCCAGTTGAACAACAAGATGTTTTAGTGTGGTCTGTTGATCACCTCGAATGAGTGTGTCAACACCTTCCAACACTGCAAGAGTCACAGCCGTACATGGTCAGCCTGCGCACAGGAGATCGACAGGTTGGGGCAATCTTGTTGCTATGACGACAGATGCCTTGTCAAATGCTTTTGTTCACTGCCAGGTCTCCCTAGACGTTCTGCACGTGCATATGAATATCTTTGATGTTATGGTTTCCCACCAAAAGAAACTGAATGACAACTTTGCTTCGACTGCACCTCCATTACAGATGCCATTTTGAAGGCCACATATAGTACAGCCATCGACTGAAACTTCATGAAACTACAGGGGCTTGAACAGGAATATTCCACTAAGTTAATTTTAAGAGGTTTTAAACAACAGTTCTTGCATGTCTTGTTCCTCTCTGTTAATGCACTGCTGCAGCCATTCTGTCTAACTTTGAGAAGCATCTGCTGCAGAATGCAGTCTACTTCTAGGTTTGTAGAGTCCTTGGTCGACTTTTATACACCTCACTCTGAAGGTATCCCCATGAAAAGTAGTCACACAGGGTTAAATCCAGTGAGTGCCCAGGACATGGAATGTCACCAAACCAGGAGATCAAGCACTGGGGGAAGATTTCCCTCAAAACAGTAACTGAATTTCTAGCACCGCACTGCTAAAACCATGCTAGTGCCAAATTGATTTGCTGAAGCTGTGGTTCAAAACAAATCTTGAATCATGTCGACATATGCTCAGAACTGATGGTACCGAACTGTCACTATCACTGTGCAGAGGTTTCTTGTGAATTGCTCCATTGTTCTCACCTCTCCAATAATGCATATTCTAAATACACATCTACAGCCATACTCTGGAAACCACTGTGAAGTGCATGGCAGAGGGTACATATCATATAATGTGGGTTTTCTACCCATTCCATTCATGTAGTAATCAAACTTTTCCTACATGTTGAGATTCCTATCTGGAGTTTCCATTGTTTGATTTTGCCGAACAGCTTTTCTTCCATCCTACAACCCTATGACTTTTCCTTTGTTACTATTCTCTATCACATTACTCTTCTCAGTGTCTGTTCTCTCTCTCTTCTTTCCTGTGTTTTTTCACCACCCTCCAAAACCGCACCTACTTCTGAGCCACACTGTATCAATGATCGACTGCATACAACACAGGCTTTGTGACCAGGTGAGTTGTTGATGCAGCATCTGATGCCCAGATTCTTGTCTCAGATAGTTGTAATAACTTGGATCCTCGACATAACCCAGCCCCCTTTCCTCTCTTCCCTTATCGCTTTAAAAAAAAACCAACACACACACACACACACACACACACACACACACACACACACACACACAAGCCCAATTCATTCCTTTTCCTACACGTTCTGTAAATTTTTAATGTATTTGTGTGTATTTTTACGTGGTTTCACTCATTTTTGTGTATCTGAGTTTTTTATGCATCTTTTCTCTTACTCACCTCCTCTCTCACCCATGACGACCTATTTTGCCCATTTTCATGTCATTCCAGTTTCTTTACACCATTCATGCCACAAGAGACCCCTACTCCATCTTTCTGCACCAGTTCAGAAAAGAATCCATTTTCCTGGGTAAAGCCCAGTCCCACATCCTATTTCTTGAATGCTACCTAAACTATAGAATCCTCCCAAATGCCCCAACCATAAGAATTCCTTTCTCTGGACCCTACCCCTCCTTTCACCTCCTTCACCTTTTCAGATTCCACCAGTCCTTGACTCTTGTAAACCTGGTACTGCAAAACACATCTCCATAACACAGGAATTCCAGAAACACCTCTGCTCCCTCTGCATTATACTGCTACTGTAAAGTCCCTGCTTCATACATGTTTCTGAAATTGGGTCCTTTGTTCTCCAACATCTGGAGGAGCATTCCAGACACCACCTCCATAAGTTATGCAACCTGCTGACATCCAACTGCCACGTGAGGGCACCACTTTCCCATCCCTATCCTATCACAGTGTTCCTCCTTGCCCACCCCTCACAGCACCTAATCCCTGTCTAACTGAACTTTTCAACATGACACACCTCCCAAAACTCCCTACCAACACCCTACCAAATTCAGACCCAAAACATTCCTGTAACAATGTTGTTCTTAACCTTCCACTCAAATCCCTCAGCTCCACAGAAGTTTCAGTACTATCCAAAGGTCTCATCTTTAGCCCTACACCCAAATATAACCATGCTGGAATTGTCAAAGGCTTATTGTCCTCCTCCCAAACCCTGCAATGGAAACACTTCTTTGCTGCCAATCACTTTGCCTAATTCCAGCAATGAACCTTGCCTCTCCCACTTCATACCACTACCCAACCACCCACTTGTCACCTTCCAGGAATTCCTTCTTCCAACTTAGCCTCATCATCCTTCCCCAGGTCCCTTCCTCAGAACACCAACCCTTCAACAGAAGAAAGATTAGCCATACACAACCTCAACAATAATCCACACCTAATCATCCTACCAGCAGACTAAGGTTCCATCACTGTTATGAAGTGCAGCGACTACATGGTGGAAAGTTTCCACCAATTATCTGACTCCTCCAACTATAAACTCTGTCAGAGTGATCCCATCATACAAGTCCTACACAACCTACAATCCCTGCTTAAAGCCTTAGGCCCTTCCCAGAACCTCTCCCCTAAATCCATTTCCCTCTTCACCACTATGACAGCCTGCAATCCCACCTTCTACATGCTCCCCAAAATCCACAAACCCAACAATACCGGACACCTCCTTGTGGCTGGTTATCGTGCCCCCACTAAAAGAATTTTGGCCCTCATTGATCAACATCTCCAACCAATTGCTTGTAATTTAGCCTCCTACATTAAAGATGCAAACCACTTCCTTCACCAACTATCCACCATCCTCAGCCCTTTACCTCCCGGATCCCTACTTGTCACTGCTGATGCCCCCCTCCCTATATACCAACATCCCTCATGCCCATGGTCTTATTGCTATTGAACACTAACTTTCCCAATGTCCTTCAGACTCCAATCCACTACCTCATTCCTTATAAACCTTACTAATTTTATCCTAACACACAACTACTTCTCCTTTGAAGGGAAGCTATACAAACAAGTCTGTGGCACACTCGTGGGTACCCACATAACACCCTCTTAGGAGCCAATCTAGAGGAGACCTTCCTTGTCTCTCAAAGTGCCAACCCCTAGCCTGGTTCTGGTTCATTAATGATATCTTCATGATCTGGACTCTTGGCCAAGACACCCTATCTTCATTCCTGCACACCTCTCCCACCTGCTTCACCTAGTCCTCTCAACCCAGTGTGCCACCTTCCTAGACATTGACCCCCTTCTCTCTGATGGCTCGATCCGCACCTCTGTCCACATTAAACCCACCAACCATAAACAGTACCTGCATTTTGACAGCTGTCGTCCCTTCCACACCAAAAAGTCTCTCCTATACAACCTGACCACCTGGGGATGGTGTATCTGCAGTGGCAAGAACTCCCTTGCCCAGTATGCTGAGGTTCTCACCAAGATCTTCACAGGCAGGCACCATCCCCCGCACAAACCGATCTCCCGTGCCATTTCCCCTCACACCCGCTATCCCAACACCCCTGCAAACCCACCACAAAGGACTGCCTCCTTTATCACCCAATACCAGCCCAGACTGGAGTAACTCAACCACATCATTCACCTGGCTTTGATTACCTATCATCATGTCCTGAAATGAAGGACATCCTACTCAAGATCCTTCCCATCCCTTCTAAAGTGGCATTCCACCATCCAACCAACCTCCACAACATCTTAGTTCACCTCTATGCCACTACCAAACCCAACCCCTTGCCATAATGATCATATTGCTGTGGAAGACCCAGGTGCAAGACCTGCCAAATCCACCCTCCCAGCACTTCCTATTCCGGTCCTATCATGAGTTTATCCTACCCCATCAGGTGCTTGGCCACCTGCAAAAGCAGCCGTGTCATTTACCAACTCTGCTACAATCACTGCACAACTTTTTATATTGGTATGACTGCCATCCAGCTGTCCACCAGGATGAATGGCCACCACCAAACTGTGGCCAAGAGCATAGTAGACCACCCTGTGACACAACATGCAGCTGAACACAACATGTTTGAATTCAATGGGGATCCTCCCTTCCAACAGCAGCTTCTCTGAACTGCACAGGTGGGAGATACCCTTACAATACATTCTCCACTCCCATTATCCTGTCCTCAACCTATCACCTCCCCCCCATTCTCATACCCTACTCTCTGTCACTCTCTGCCAATGGATCTGCCCATCTCCTTTTTTGCTCTGTTTTCCCCACCTCCCTGACCCATAACCTCCTGACTGTAGCTGTTGGTATTCTAGTCCATGCACACTCGCCAGACAGTGCTCCTCCATCAGTACACTTGTTATCCCTTCTCCACCCCCTCCCACTGCTGCTTCCATCCAACGTAATAGCTGCCTTCGGGCCCAAGCTGCCAGAGGTGGCAGTCATGTGTACGCGAGGTGTGCTTGCTTGTGTGAATGATTGGTGTGTGTTTCTTTTTTTTCCACTAAGGCTGAGGCCGAAGGCTTATGCATAAGTGTCTTAATTGTGTCTGTCCGCAACTTAGCATGATATGTTTACGGCAAGTAGTTATCTATCTTTTCCTATGTTACTTCTTGACACTACATGTGTTCGTTTTGTGAAGTGCACAATTTTACATCTCTGAACAATTAAAGAAAGTTGCCCAACTTTGCAATATTATCAAGATCTGACTTAATATTTATGCTGCTTCTTTCAGTCAGTACTTCATTATAGATAAAGGCATCATCTGCAAAAAGTCTGACTTTACTATTAATATTGTCCTTAAGGTCATTAATATACAACATGAACATCAAGGGTTCCGACACACTTCCCTGGGTCACACCTGGCATTACTTCTACATCTGATGATGACTCTCCATCCAAGATAACATGCTGCATCCTTCCCACCAAAAATTCCTCAATCAAGTCACAAATTTCACTTGATACTCCATATGATCATACTTGGGACAATAAGCATAGATGTAGTACTAAGTCAAATGCTTTCTGGAAATCGAGAAAAACTCCATCTACTTGACTGCATTGACCCAGAGCTTTCAGTATGTCATGCGGGAAAAGTACGAGTTGGGTTTCACATGATCTGCTTTTTAACACATCCAGAAAAGTGGAACTGAGAACAAAACAAATATATCTTTAGTCAAGTTCTGAACCAATATTTCACATGCCTGTAGCAGATACTGCCAGTCCCAGTGGACAGTTCTTAAACAATGACCATCTCGTATAGATGGAAGTGAAGGTCTTCCTAGAGAATCTAACACACAATACAGTTGGGAAGTGGTAGGGCAGAAATACTTGTAAGCATAATGCTTAGGAGACTGCATAATAGGGACATAAGGACCGATGACCTCAGCAGTTTGGTCCTACAAGGGGGGGGAAGCAAAAGTGACATGCTTAACTGCTCTATGTTTCCTATAGTTTGACCAATCCTCTGTGTTCCAACTCTCTTGCACAACAGCACCATAAACACAGAGGTTCCCCACCCATAAAAAATCTATTTCAGTTAGGATGATGATGATGATGATAGTGATCATATGTTCACAGGGACTGAACTACTGGATCATCAGTCCCTCCTTATCACACGATAAACACACAAAAATAGGGGCCTTGGATGCTCAAACTGTATTAGTAAGTCAAAGAGTTTAAAAGGGTGTGACTGGTAAAAGAAAATAGAGATAACCCAAAAGCATCTTACAAACCAGGGTCTAAAGGCACAACAAGGTGAGAGGGGAAGAAAGTAACCTGCAGTTGCTTGCTGAGTACCCGCTACAAGGGGAGGCTCTCACCCCAAAACCACTCCTAACACTGGAAGTGGAGAGTATTATAGGTTAGAGTAAAATCTGCTCTTGCTCAGGAAATGCAAAACTATGTTAGTGGCTGTCACGTCATCTGCAAGCATCTGAGGTAGTGAGATAGGCTAACCAAGACCTTGCCGCAGATTGGCCAGCAGGGCACTTTCAAGAAGAACATGCACTATTGTCAAAAGATTACTGCAGCTGCAGTGAGGGGGATCCTCCTGATGCAGAAGGAACTCATGGGTGAGTCTCGTGTGGTTGCTGCGTAGTCAGCACAACACAATGGCATCTTTTGGAAACGCCTGTAAAGATGTCTGGCATATCTTAGTGGACCCTTTAATCACTCTCAACTTGTTTTGGGTTGTAGTAGCCTGCCATTCCAGTTCCCAGAGCCTCAAAATATTGTGTTGAAGTTGTAATCTTAAATCTGAGCGTGGCATCCCAACATTAAGTTGATCTCCTGTAGTTGCGACTTTAGCTAAGGGATTGGCGAGTTTATTTCTTGGAATGCGTATGTGGCTCGGTATCCACATGAAGGTCACCGTCTTTCCAGAGCTGCAGAGGTCAGCCAGTACGTCCTGGACATTGGCAGCCAAAATATTTTTGGGGTAGCACAGTGCTATGGCTTTTAAGTAACTGATGTCCGCCCCAATAGCCAAGTGGTCAGCGCGACGGAATGCCATGCTAAGGGGCCCGGGTTCAATTCCCGGCTGGGTCAGAGAATTTTCTCCGCTCAGGGACAGAGTGTTGTGTTGTCTTCATTACCATCTCGTCCCCGTTAACACGCAAGTCGCCGAAGTGGCATCAAAACGAAAGACTTGCACCAGGCGACCGGTCTACCCGATGGGAGGCCCTAGCCACACGACATTTCATTCATTTCAGTAACTGATGGAATCACTACAGATCAGAAACTTTGTCAGGGCCTGTGATTTGATGTACCACAAAGCCTGAGAGATGGCAACCAATTCTGCAATGTATACAATGTAGGTACTTGGCAGAGAGTGCTTCTCATGCAAAAGTGTAATGGACCCTGTCATTGACTTTCAGTCCATCTGTGTAGATGCATACAGAATGTAGAATAATCGTGGAGGATTGAAAGATACATGTGTCGGAGAAGGGTAGAATCAGCATCCTTCTTGTGGCCACAAAAGAAGTCCATTATTATCAAAGGACATGGTAAAGCTCACAGGGGATGTTGAGAGGGATGTCTAGCAACTAACAGAGGCTGTTGGGGGTCCTTCAGTATAATGTCGAGTCAGATCCCAGCTGGTCTTCCCAGTTTTGGATGATGCGCAAACAGTCTGAACTGCTGGTTGTGAAACAGAGTTGAGTGACATGGGTGGGTAGGCATCTGACAGATTGTGATCGTGTAACTTGCCAGAAGCTGCTACTATCCAACCTGCAGGGATGGGACACTGGCTTCCATCAGGAGGCTGCCAACAGAGCTCATACGAAAAGCCCCCATAGCGAATTGCACACCAGTGTGGTGAACAGGGTCCAGCAAGCTCAGTACAGACCTTGCTGCCAACCCATGGGCAACACATCCATAGCCCAAACAGGATAAAATAAGCACTTCGCAAAATCCCAGAAGAACGATGCAATCTGTGCCCCATGCAGAGTGATTAAAAAAAGGAGAGCATTCAACTTCTTCACACAAGTTGCCTTGAGCCGGCAGACATGCAGCTTGCTTGTGGTCAAATAAAATACCTAAGAATTGGAGAGTTTCAAAGTCCAAGATAAATTTCTGGGTGCGGGTGCACAGTCCGGATTAGCTTTGGTTTTGTTTTGCTTTAGGGTGCAAAAAACAACTGGGGTCATATGCGCCCAAGTCTATAGAATGTGGAGACAGAGAGGAGTTAAAAAACTGACTGTACGTCAGCCCCAATTGACATAAGAGAAGACGGCTAAAAACAGGGATGTGGAGAAAACACTAGAAAAGACACCACACAGAAACAGACTTCGAAAACTAAAAATTAAATGACCTTCACCATGTTGCTTTGGCAGATAAAAAGCAAAACGCAGTCGAGAGCCCACATGGCATTTGCTGAAATGGACGATAACTCAGACAGCAAACTCAAGCAGGAACGTAAATGGTTTAAAAAAATGGGCATTCTGTCAGGAAGCGGAGGACCGTTAAAACTTGGGCGCAAAGTGTGCAAAGTGGTGGGGTAGCATCACTTATCAAATGGCGATGGCTAAAAAGGCAGTGCCCAATACGCAGTTGTTGGGAGAGGCTTAAAAGGCTGGAGCTTATTCCCGTGAAGGGAGGACCATTGGCGACACCAAAGGGACACCACCACCTGACAAGACAACAACATAGAGATCATCGGAGGGAATATAGGAACTAGCGGACTGAGGTACGAAGACTGCAGCCTCGGCAGCAGCAACAGCAGCCTCGTTACATGGCAGACCGACATGACCAGGAACCCACAATCATCACAGTGGTTCCACAAACAGTGAGAAAGTGACAGTTTTCCTGGCTCCACTGCACTAAGGAATGGGTGCTGTACAGCATACATAGAGTTTGAAGGGCACTGATCGAGTCTGAGCAGAGGACACAACTGAAAAGTCTGTGTCGCCATACATACTCTGCGGCCTGATACAGTGCAATGAGCTCTGCTGTAAATAATGAGCAGGGTGCCAGAAGCTGATATCGATAGACATGGGTGCCAATGATAAAGGCACACCCGACTCCACAGTCAGTTCAAGAGCCATCAGTGTATACATAGGTATTATCGCGAAGTTCCATGCGAAAGTCGTAGCAATTTCATAGTTTCAATGAATGGAAGGGCAACAGGCCCAAGATGTAAAGATGGTGGGAGAAACCAACTGCACCACCAGAAATTCACACAGACAGTTTTTTCAGTGGAAAAACTGTAAGCCATTGTTGATGCTCCATGAGTGAAGACGATCAAGGCATCGCTGAAGATGCCACTCAGTGGGACAGGTCCATGGAGAACTGCAATAGATGGCAAAATCGACAACAAGAAGTGAGCCGGGGATGCCCAGGGGGAGGGGGGGGGGGGGGGGGGGGGAGTTGAGGGTGGGAGGGGGGGGGGGGAGACAGACAGACCATTATACAGTTAATGGCAATAGCAAATAGGATGGAACCCTGTGGCACACCATTTACGTGGATGAAGGTGTACGACAAGGCAGAACCAACACGTACCTTGAAAACTCTGCCATTTAAAAATTCCTGAAGGAAACAGGGCAGGCGGTCATGGAAGCCCCACGTGTAAAGAGTTCGGAGGATACGAGTTCTCCCACATATGTCTTATGCCTTCTCCAAATTGAAAAACATGGCCACAGTCTGAGATTTCCACAGAAAACCATTTATGACATGGGTGGACAAAGTTACGAGATGGTCAACTGCAGAACGCCGTGCTCGAAACCCACACTGTGCATTCATTAGTACATTGCAAGACTTCACAAGGTGGCGCACCTGCCTTAGGTGACTGTTCACACCTCCCGAACACCTCACAGAGGGACCAATCAGCAATTTGGGAAGGTTGCAGCTCAGGCAATCACCCCTCCCTGGGCCTGGCCTGTACCAGGGGATACGTGCGAACCCTACCTGTCGACCTGGGGCTGGGAATTACGCCTTAACCAGTCACCTGTTATGGGTCAGACATGTGGGCCGGCCTTCAAGAGTGCACAGGGAGGAAAAAGATCAAGAGGAACATCAAGTGCTGAAGCAGAGGAATGAGAGGAGAAGGGAAACAAAGAAAGGAAAAGGGAGTGAAAAAACAGTGGTGAGACTGTTCTTACGTCAGCGACTTACAATGCAGAACATTTCCAATGACACCCCAGACACGTTCCCCAAGGGAGGGGAAGAAGAATAGCAAAAGGATAGATATGCAGCATGGAAGGGAAAATATGCTCGGAAGGGAGAAGATGCTGCAAAGGCTGGGGCCCTGTGGTAGCCAAAGAGTGGTGAGCCCCCAAGGGGAGTTGGGGGGGGAGGGGGGTGTCACATTTCGGAGCTGATAAAAATGCTTAACTCGTGATTTTGTAGGAGAAAACTGATATCAGTGATTCAGGACCCAGTCATGGACTCCCCAGACAGCCTCCTGAAGTTGGCGCTCAGTGGTGCGCAATGATGCAGAGGGAAAGTACAGACAATGACCATCCACAAACAGTGACAAAGAAACTGTCAGGCCCACTGCATTTACAATTACATTGATGGCAATAGTAAAAAGTGCTATGCTCAGAACCCATCCCTGAGAGACTCCAGTTTCCCGTACACATTGGTTGCTGAGAGTCAAACCGATGCAAACCTGAAAAAAATTGGATAGATAGGAAATTCTGGATAAAAATGGGTAAACTGCTGTGGACACTCCTCTCATGGAGTGTAAATAGGATGTGATGTTGACATTTGGTATCATATGCCTTCTTTATGTCGAAAAACAGAGCAATCAGATGTTGACGATGTGCATAAGCGCTGCGAATTCCAAACAAACCAGATGATATGTGGCGAACCGGAAAGCCCAAAAGCCGCTTTGGAATTCTGATATATGCCCTCTGGCTTCAAGGCACCAGCAAAGCCAGCAGTCAACCACGCGTTCGAATAGCTTACATAGCCAATTCATCAGAGAGCTTGGTCATAGTTAGTTAAGGTATGTGGTTTTTTTTCCCAGTTTCAGGACAGGAATAGTAATACTTTCCTGCCACTGAGAAGGAAATACTCCCTCCCACCAAATGTAGTATGTTTCATATTGTTGGCATGAAGATGTTTGAGCATTTGGTTGTGAATTTTGTTGGGTGCAGGGGATGTATACTGACTCACTGCCAAAGCTCTGCAAAGCTCCCATTCCCTAAAAGGGACACTATTTGATAGATGTGTGCATGGAAAGATAGCAGGTAGCACTCAATAAGGTGTTTCCAGCTCAGGAAACAAGGTGCTAATAACTGAAAGTGGACACTTCAGCGAAGTGTGCTGCAAAACGTTTGGAAAGAACCATGGGATGAGTGCAGATGTTACCACTGACAAGGATTCCAAGAACTGCCTTGACTGTTGGATGGATGCAAATGCAGCAGAGTTTAGTCCATACTTGGGACAGGGGGTGTGGGTCCATGTGGTTGAGACACATTGCTCCCAACACTCTTGCTTCTATTTCTTTATTAAAAACTGTGCTTTCGCATGGAGTACCTTGAAAGCCATTAACTTATCCATAGAGGGATGATGCTTGTGCCATCAAAGTGCCCTGCGGCATTCCCCGATAGATGTGGCTACATCTTCAGACCATCACGGCACCGGCAGTCGTCGGGATGAGCCAGAGGAGTAGGGTATCATTGCTGCTGTAGCATGAGTAATAGCATCAATAGAATCCTGTACCAATTTGTTGATATGTCACATTACGATGCAATAGTGGCTGCAGAGGAGAAAGCCTGCCAATCAGCTTTCCGAAGCGACCAAGGTGAAGCATGTTCTAGATGTCTGCGAATGGATAGGCATAGAACAATAGGGAAATGGTCGCTGTCACAAAGATTGTCATGGACACACAACTGAATCAGGGTAAGATACTCGGGATGCAAACTGTGAGATCAATAGCTGAAAATGTTCCATGGACCCCAGTGAAAATAGGTTGCAGCTCCGGTGTTGAGTAGGCAGAGGTCCAATTCTGAAAGGAGATATTCTAGTACTCAGCCTCTGCGAGACATAGTGTCACCACCCCATAGAGGATTATGGGCATTAAAGTTCCCCAATAAGAGAAAGGGGGCAGGGAGCTGCCACTAACTCAAACAGCTCATGATCACAGAACGTTCCATATAGGGCTAAACAAACATTACATATTGTCATTCGAACTGACAGGTAGACACTAACAGCCACGGCCTTTAGTGCAATGGTAAGGAGCACCTACTCACTGAAAATATGGAGCGTGTTAGAGTACAGACTCCACAGGACGCTTTTTCGACGCTAATGCAACTGGTGTAGTGGGGTTGGTAGTTTTTCAGAGCAGGGAGGAGTTCACCATAAACAGTGTTTCCTGAAGCACTATGCCAATTACCGAGTAAGTAGAAATTAAATGACTGAGTTTGGTCGTATGGTGATAGTAGCCATTATAGATTCTTTGGAGGTGCATTGGAATCAGGTCTGAGAAAGTGGCAAATGGGAAAGATGGATGTGATTACTTCGCTACCAGGTCATGGTACACCTGATTGCGTGATCCCTTGTGCATAGGCTCGACCACTGCAGGGTCGGGGAGCAGAACATTTGAAGCCTTAAAGTAGCTTATCGTTCTGCTTATCCTTCTTACCCTTCCGAGACTTCAATTTCTGTGAAGATTTCTGCAGTGAATTTTCTGGAAGAGAAGAGGACTGAACTTTTCTTCAGCCCGCAGCCTGTGGCTGCTGGTCCTTGTCTTGAGAGGGGGCACCTTGACAAGTGTCCTCAATTCCTGACACCAGAGGATGACTAGGCATCTCTGGCTGCAGAGATGGTGTGGGAACAACTGGTGCTATAGGTGTGCAGGATGAGGGAGCTGATGTTTCCTCCTCCAACTGTGGGGCAGGCCCTGGGTTGCAACCAAGGATAGGAAGTGTCACGCGAGACCCTGTATCATGTGAAGTGTGGACTGTGATGACACAAAACTGGAGACCATATTATTCGGATGAAATCTTTCGACCTTTCCTCGCATTTTGGTAAGACAGGGCAGTCAAGCATTTTATACTATTGAATTTTCTGCTTCCTATCGAATACTGTGCATTGTGGTGAATGAGAAGGGTGCAGTCCTGGTCAGCTGACACATTCAGGGGATTCATCACAAGGACTGTCCTCATGGGACCTATCCATGTGCCCAACAGACAGCCTCATTAGAACAGTGGGAGTACATGTGTCAGAACCTTTGGCACTTTAAACATCTCATTGGAGGAGGTAAGTAAAGCGTGACATCACAGCTATAAACCATGACCTTAACCTTCTCAGGTAAAATGTTGCCATCGAAGACTAGGATAAAAACTCCAGTGTCTGTTCTATTATCCTTAGGTCCCTTCTGGATGCGGCAAACAAAATGGACTCCACGCCACGCAGCACTTCATCAGTTTGTATCATTAGGTCCCAAAGGAAGATAACACCTTCAATTCTACTGAGCTTATTATGAGGAGAAATGGTAACTGGTGTATCTATGCAAGACTGAAGTGCCCATGATTGGTTGATGTGCAAAGTTTTGATGAGCAAAGATACACTTTGCATCTCCTCTATTGCCACAACCTCCCCAAACTGAATTTCAATATTCTCAGCAAAGAAACATTTGGCTTTGTTAAGGTGAAAGAGCCGCTGTCAGTGCGGGAACACACCAAGAATCGGCAAACTGTCCACTTCCATTTCTCCTTGTCCGGCTCTAGTCTTAAGGCAAGGTCAATGACGGAAATGCCATAGGATTGTAAAGTTCTGCATTAAAATCACTGTTCCCAACTGATGAGACGGCCATGTTGGCATGGCAACCATGAAGTTTGATCTGTTTTATTGCAGATCATCTGCCACTCGCTTTGATTGGAGGCCCTCCCCATGGGTGCCACCCCACCATTCAAAGGCCACCTGGTACGGTAGCCATTGCCCAGAGTCCTGGTACCCTGAAGTGGACAGGCACCTACTCCTTGGCTGACAAAGGGAGGTCACATCTCGGGCATCGGTAGTGCAATCCCTGTGTTGTCAGGGGGAGCCACCGAGAGGGTACATAACCCCACCAAGATGCACTGGTTACTGCATTGGATTTCGTGTGCAAAGGTAGAATCACTTGGTTGGTACATGCAAAAGGTAACAGGGCACAATGGAGATGTAATGCACCACAATAAGGCATCCTTCCCCAAATAGCCCACATTTCAGTAAAATTTAGGAAATGGAGGACAAACCCAAAAATGGAACCAGAATAAAAAGCTAAAAAATGTGAGGGAAAAAAATGTTAAAAAATAAGGGAAAAGAGCAAAAATGTCCAGAAGTCCAAAGAACAATCAAGACCAAAGTAAAAAATTTGATCCAATAAAAAAGACTCCTGTTAGTCGCAACAAGCAAGGAAGGGCTGCAGGTCTATTCCAGTCCCCAACACTGCAGTTAGGAACAGTGTTTGATAATGAATATGCATCGCAAACTGTAGTAGAACAATAGACCAGTTTTGGAAAAAGTACATTTTGATAGCACAAATGGAAACTTTCAATGCTATTGAACCATTAGAGCACATTCCCACACTTCAAACACCTCCCTTCTACAACGTCATCTTGAAAGTATGGATACTTCTCTGAACCTCCCTGTATAACAGACGCTGTCTATATTACCACACGTGTACATCATAAGTTGTTTGTTTGTTTATTTATTTTGTTTTAGGGTGCAAAAACAACTGCAATCATGCACGCCCATATCAAAACTGTAGAACATGAAGACAAACAGCGGAGTTAAAAACAGCACCACGTCAATCCCAATCAATGGAAGATAAGACAACAAAAAACAGGGATGTGGAGAAAGGTCTATAAAATACAAAGTAGAGAAATGAAGGTCCACAACTAAAAATTACATGGACTTTGCCATACTACTATGAGGCATATATATATATATATATATATATATATATATATATATATATATATATATAAAAAACACACAGTTGACAGCCCATGTGTCATTCTTTAAAATGGCCAATAACACAGACAGCAAACCTGAATGAAGACAAACGGTTACAAAAAGGGCTTCGATCAGAAACTGGTGGACATTTAAAAGTTGGGCACAATTTGCACAAAGTGGTAGGGGAGCACTACTTAAATGACAATGGCTGAAAAGGCATTGCCCAACATGCAACTCAGTTAAAATGACCACCTCATGGCAGAAAGCCCAAGAGGAGGTCGTCCAAGTCACTGGGAGAGGCTTAATAACCCAGAGCTTATTCCTGTGGAGGCAGGACCAGCGGCAATGACAAAGTGACACCATCTCCAGACAGAGATCGTCAGGGGGGATATAAGAACTGCTGGGTTGAGGTACGAGGAATGCAGCCTTGGCAGTAGCATCAGCAGCTGCATTTCCTGTCAGACCGACATGACCATGAACCCACATAAACATGTCAGTGGCTCCGTCAAGAGTCACCAAGTGACAGTCCTCCTGGACCCGTTGCACTATGGGATGGATAGTGTACAGCATAGACAGATTTTGAAGGGCACTGAAAGAGTCTGAGCACATGACGCAACTGAAAAGCCCGTATCATCGGATGTACATAGTGGCCTGATACAGAGCGAAGAGCTGTGCTCTAAATACTGAGCAGTGTGCCAGAAGGCAATATTGAAAACACCGGCGTCAATGGCAAGGCACTCCCGATACCATGGTGGCTCCAAGAGGCATCAGTATACACAAAAGTACTATTGCGAAGTTCATGTGAAGGTCATGAAACTGAAAGTGATAGAGCGAGGCCAGAATAGAGTCCTTAGACAGAGTATGAAGGACAATGTGAACATGGGGCACCACATGAAGCCAAGGTGATGAAGGGTGCAGTTAAGCCGCTAGAACAAGGGCCAAAAGTAGACTCCGGGAGGTAACAGAGAAGAGGGATGCACACCATACTGATGATTAAAAGAGTCATCAAAGAAGAAGGCATAGGATGGATGGCCACGCATGATAGACAAATGGTATGCATAACTGCTGAGGAAAAAGTCACGGCGGTAGGACAGTGATAGTTAGCACCTTCTGCATACAGACACTCAACCGGGCTAGTTTACAAGGCGCCAGTGGCCAAATGGATGCCAGGACGGTGGGTAGTATTGAGACGGCATAAGAGGGATGGACATGCAGATGCATAAACAAAGCACCCACTCTACTTCCAAACAGACAAGGGACCAGTACAAGCAGAGGAGGGTGGTTCGATTGGCACCCCATGAAGTAGCATTGTGGACATTGAGGGACCACATACAGCGGGCTGCCAGGTAAGACATGTGGGAGGACCAAGATAGTTTCCTATTGAGCAGGAGCCCCAGGAGTTTCTTAGTTTCATCGAATGGATGAGCAACAGGCCCAAGACGGAAAGGTGGTAGGAGAAACCAACTGCACCACCAAAAATTCATACAAACTGTTTTGTCAGCGGAAAAATGAAAGTCATTGTCAATGCTCCATGAGTAAAGACGATTGAAACATCGCTGAAGACACCGCTCAGTAAGACAGGTCCGTAGAGAATTGCAATAGATGGCAAAATCGTCAACAAAAAGGGAGACTGATATTACCGACGGGAGACAGGCCATTATAGGGTTAATGGCAACATCAAAGAGGACAATGCTCAGGATGGAAGCATGAGGTATACCGTTTTCCTGGATAAAGGTCTCCAACAAGGAAGAACCCACATGTACCTCAATAACTCTGTCTTTTAAAAATTCCTTAATGAAACACAGCAGGTGACCACGGAAGCCCCATGTGTAGAGATCACAGAGGATACCAGTCCTCTAGCAGGTATCATAAGCTTTCTCTAATCCAACAAACATGGCTACAGTCTGGGATTTCTGCAGAAAACCAGTCATGACATGGATGGACAAAGTGACGAGATGGTCAACTGCAGAATGGCATACTCGAAGTCCACAGCGTGCAGTGGTTAGTAAATTGAGAGACTCAAGCCACCATACCAGCCAGGCATGAATCATACGTGCCATCACCCTGCAAACCAGCTCGTGAGAGATGGGGCGATAGCTAGAAGGAAGGTGTTTGTCCTTATCGGGCTTAGGTATGGGTATGACAGTAGCTTCACACCAGCGTCTGGGAAACATACCGTCTGCCCAGATGCAGTTGTACATATTAATGTCCTTATTGGGCTTAGGTATGTGTATGACAATAGCTTCACACCAGCGTCTGGGAAACATACCGTCTGCCCAGATGCAGTTGTATATATTAAGCAGAAAGTGCTTGCCTGCAAGAGAAAGGTGCTGCAACTTCTGAACATGAACAGCTTCTGGCCCTGGGGCAGAGGATTAGGATAAAGTGTAAGCATGGTCTAGCTCCCTTATAGTAAAGGTGGCATTGTAACACTCAGGATTCTAAGAGAAGGATATCGTCTGAGTCTCCTCCACTCATTTTCGGTGGAGGAAGACAGGGTGATAGTGGGAGGAGCTCGAAATTTGCGAAAAATGGTGGCCCAAGGTGTTTGAGATAGCATTAGCGTCCATGACAACATCGTCTGCTACTGTCAGGCTAGAAAATGGGGAATGGATCTTGATCCAGAGGGCTATAAGAGATTGGCCCACATGACGGAAGAAGGAGTGGAACTGTTAAAAGAACTAATGAATGAAATCCAGCTAGCTTTTTTGCTATCCCGAAGAACACAACGATTCAGAGCACGCATTTGTTTATAATTGCAGTAGCCACCAGAAAGATCGCAGGAGGCGCACATTAGCACGGCGTGTCATGGACAGTAGTTGCCGCAAGTGGAGTCCTATCCACCAGAGGGCACGCGAGAATTCGGCCGTGCCCTCTGCCGGCAGAACAACAACTTAGACAGCACGGGCTGTGCCCAGTCAGTTTACATTGGGCATGCCTAGTAGACAGTTCACGGTCTACAAAATTTGAAGTGCGACGGACATCGTCAATCGTGTTACTACACAACTGGTGATGAGTAGGGTCGTTCTTTCAGGTGTTGCGTCGTCGTTCCGGTTTTGCAGCTTATCCACGGCATGGAGGATTTAGTGCAGGTTTTGGTTGAGCAGCAGAAGGAGCTCATGGCAACCATGAAACAAGCGCTTCCGATGTTGTTCTCCACGCGGTCTGCTCCAGCGCCGTTCCCTCCTCCCTTTCCCCCGTATGACGAGACAGCGGAGGATTGGGACGCATATGAACATCGCCTTCGGCAGCATTTCCAGGCATCTCATGTTGCCGAAGCAGAGGTATGTCATGCTCTTTTCTTGTCTTGGATATCTCCCTCGCCATGTCAAGTTTTGCGGCAGCTAGCGCCGTTGCAGGAACCCTCGTCCTTGTCTTTTGACACATTGTGTTCATTGCTGTCTTCACATTATCGCCGCCGCGTGCATGTTGCCCACATTATGGTGCGCGATGTCATTGTTCGTTCGGCCCCTGATAAGGAGGTCCGGCAACCGGCCCGGCAGTTAGAAGACCCTTCCCTTGAGGAAGTCCTGTCCATTGTTCAATCGTATGAAGTTTCTCACGCCACAGGTCAACAGTTGGAAGTATGGTGCGACGTCATGGCAGTTCAGGGCGGCGCGGCCGTGTCCACTGCATCTGGGGTAGACAATGTGCGAGCGGTTCAATCCGGCCGTTACAGTCGCTCCCGCACAGTGCGTAAACAGAGTTCCGGCCACCGGCCCCTGTTACCATCCTGTGCATCGTGCTATATACATCATGATCGGTCAGAGTGCCCCCAGCGTTGGGCCGTTTGTCGCAAATGTAATAAAAAAGGACACATTGCTAAAGTTTGCCGCTCAGCCTCAAAAGAATCGAAGGAAGCAGGTACAGAGGACATGGATGTTGACATTCAGGAAGTTTCATCGGGCCAGGCTCCTGCCGCATCGGCACAAAAACTCTTTATCGAGGTGTCAGTTCGATCGCGCCGATTACAACTGCAAGTAGATACGGTCACAGCAGTTTCCTTGTTGAATGCACAAACTTACTCCGACCTTGGGTCACCCCTGTTGGCACCCATTTACCGGCGTCCACGCGGTTATGGTAAACAGTTCATTCCACTACTGGGTCAACTCACTACTGACGTTACTTACAAATCAGTCACTCGGCCTCTTACCTTTATTGTTGTTAGTGATGTGAGCTCCGTTAACCTTTTTGGATTGGATGCCTTTCAAGCTTTCGGTTTTTCTATCGCAGACACCGTACAGTTGGTCTCCGAAGATGTTGACCAGTCTCATTTGGTGTAATTGAAAAGGTGTCCACTGTCTTGTACACTGGCAATCTGCTCCTTCTTCTATACATTCTCCTCCTGTACGGCATGGCTGTGTGTATCGTGCGGCTGCCTCGAGTCGAATGAGCCTGCAGCTGCCTGCGCACTCTGTTATCAAGCAACATGGGCGTAGCAGGAAGTAAGCCCGCGCGCAAGCGCAATGGCGGCGCGTATTGCGCAACCGGAAGTGAATTTTCGAGCAACACGGGCCTAGTAATACTAGGGCCCGTGTTGCACCCGAGCCTCGTCCAGCGGCTAAGTCCCACTCAAGGTCACCCGCCTTATACAGCGGCATACGGTGAACGCACACAGGAATGAAAATAACCCACCCACCTCCCCAGGGGTCATAACCCCTGCAACCCACAGAAGAGAAAGATGCTTCAGTAGCTGAATTAGTATTTTTAATTTAAAAAAAAAAAAAATCTCACAGGATAGATAAGGATGGTTCTCTTTATTAAGAATGGTAATACAAAGTAATATCTCCTTGTACAACAATATATTTAGTTAACACACCAAACATTTTGCACCAAACATTTAACTTATCATCTGCATTAATCCTCCTTGGCTTGGAATCTTTGACCTCCGACTTTCAGGATGTCTTTGAGGAGGGCCTGGGGCGTGTTTTCGACTTTGAAGCTCACTTAACGTTGAAGGCATCGGCTCGCCCGCATTTTCTACTCGTGAGGCAGATCCCCTTGGCTCTCCACCCTCAGGTAAAAGCAGAGCTAGACTGGCTGACAGCCCTCAAGGTCGTTCTTCCCATTTCTTCTAATGAGTGGGCTTCGCCCCTCGTTATTGTCAGGAAACCCTCGGGAAAATTACCTCTTTGTGGCGATTTCAAGGCCACCATTAATTCCCAATTGGTGGTAGACACCTATCCCTTGCCTCGTTCTGATGAATTGTTCTCCACCGTGGCGTGAGGCCAATATTTTTCGAAAATCGATCTTTCAGAGGCTTATCATCAGATACCACTTGACGAGGACTCCAAACGGCTGGCGGTCGTCAAAACCCCATTTGGCCTTTACCAATACCAGCGGTTGGCCTTCAGAATATCCAGTGCCCGGCGATATTTCAGCGTTATCTTGAGCACGTCACATCAACAATCCCTCACTGTATTAATTACCTGGATGACATAATTGTCACAGGCCGTAGCACGAAGGAACACTTGCACAAGCTTCGAATCCTCTTTCTCAAATTCAGGTCCGTGGGCCTGCATTGCAAGCTGCTTAAGTCGAACTTCTTCCAACCGTCCATCAAGTATGTGGGCTACACCATCTCTCAGCACGGCGTCCAGCCGCTAGGAAGTTTGGTCCAAGGTATCGTCTACCTTCCGCGGCCCGCTTCGCTGAAGGAGTTACAAGCTTTTTTAGGCAAGATTGCCTATTACCACCGGTTCATTCCCAGGGCTTCCACCATAGCCTGCCCCCTGTACTGCCTTCTGCGCAAGGGTGTTCCTTTTGATTGGTCGCTGGCACACGAGCGCGCGTTCACCTCGATGAAGGGGCTCCTCACGTCAGCGCCTTGTTTGGCTACTTTTGACCCCAATAAGCCGTTGGTCCTGGCTATAGATGCTTCGCAGTATGGGGTGGGTGCGGTCCTGGCCCATCGCAAAGCGGATGGCTCCGAGCAGCCGCAGGCGTTTGCGTCAAAAACTCGTAGTCCCACGCAGGCCCATTACTCACAGGTGGAAAAAGAGGCTTTGGCCATTGTCTACACTGTTACCAAGTTTCACCCTTTCTTGTATGGCACAAAGTTTCAGTTAATCACTGACCATAAGCCATTAATATCATTATTTGACCCTGCCTCTCAGATTCCCGATAGGGCGGCCCACAGACTGCAGCGCTGGGCCTTGTTCCTCTCTAAGTACCGTTATGACATTCCTTTTCACCCTACCGGACAGCATGCCAACGCCAACGCTCTTTCCCGTCTTCCGGTGGGCCCAGATCCTAAGTTCGATCGGGAGGAGATTGTGTGTTTTCATTTGGATATGGTGTCCCGCCAAGTGGTTGATGGCTTCCCAATCATTAGTTCTAGAGTCGCCAGGGAAACGGCAGCTGACACAGTTCTCCGGCAAGCAGTTCGCTTCACTCAGCAGGGGTGGTCGTCCCGACCTCCAGGACGGGCCTCGGACACTCTTCGTAATTATTTTATTCTACGAGACCGCCTCTCGGTCTTGGAAGGAGTTCTCCTTCTGGCTACTGATGATGCAGCTCCTCCCGTGGTTGTTCCTGCCAGCTTGTGAAGGGAGGTCCTCACGTTATTACATGAGGGGCACTGGGGTGTTTCCTGTACTAAAATCTTGGCTCGCAGACATGTGTATTGGTCCAGTATTGACAGATAAATTGAGCACTTGGTGGCCGCCTGTTTCCAGTTTGCGGGTAAACAGGCGTCTCCCAGGTCAGCGGTCTCTTCATGGCCGCCTGCAACCCAGGCATGGGAAAGTGTTCACATAGATTTTGCGAGCCCGTTTCTCAATGGCTTTTGGTTCAATGTCATTGATGCTTATTCCCGATTCCCATATGTGGTTTGCTGCTCCCCAACCACTTCAGAAGTTGCAATCCAGGCACTCACGAAAATCCTTTCTGTGGAAGGTCTGCCAGTCACCCTGGTATCGGACAATGGACCTCAGTTTAATACGCAGACCTTCCAGGATTTTTGTAGGCACTTTGTTATTCAGCATGTTTGCTCTCCCCTCTTTCATCCACAATCGAATGGGGAAGCCGAGCGCATGGTGCGCACGTTTAAGACGCAGATGAAAAACTATGTGCACGAATTTCCTGCGGAGGAGGTGTTGACGTTTTTCCTGATGGCATACCGGACCACACAGATGGGAGAACGCAGCCCCACAGAGCTCCTCCACGGGTGCCAACGGACTCTGCTGCACCTCCTCCGGTCTGGTCCTCATCAGTCTTCACAAAACGGGGTACCCGGCTTTCCACCAGGTATGTCGGTCTGGGCACATGGGTTTGGTTGCAATCCACATTGGATACCGGCGGTGGTCCTGCGCTGCCATGGCCGCCGGCTCTATACCTTGCAGGCGGGGGACCGGGAGGTATGTTGTCACCGAAATCAGCTACGTCCACATTTGGGCGCCCACCCTCCAACCCCTCGGGCGCCGGCTTCCCCATTGCCGGCACCCGTGTTGTTTTCTCAGGGGACGCCACCGCCCCTCCCACCTATGCCTCCGCCACACTGTGATGGTTCTCATCCTTGGCGGCGTCCGATAGCTCTCGCACCGGCATCGCCATCATTCGAGATGCCCCGGCGAGATCCGGCCCCCCTCGCAGACCCAGTTTCTCAGGAGGCCGGTTCACCTGTGGTTGTGCCTTCCCCGTCGTCCCCGCCACTGGGTCTTGCCCCTCCCGAGGTGGAACAGGATCGGGAGTTCAACAGCTTGTCGCCCGTTCTGTCCCGGGCTCCGGTGGTGGGACGACGGGAGCCTCTTCGTATGGGTCACTTCCAACCGTATTCGAAGGTTGCGGCTCAAGGGTTGGCAGATCCCCCCCGACTCCAGCATTCCAATGGACATGGAGGTCATCGCTACTGCACGACGCTCCACCTTCCGACGCAGTGGATCACAATGGCTTCATCCCCCAAAGGAGGAAGAGTGCAGTAGCCACCAGAAAGATCGGGGGAGGTGCACATCGGCAACGAGCATCACGGACAGTAGTTGCCACAAGTAAAGGTCTGTCCACCAGAGGGCACGCGAGAATTCGGCCGCACCCTCTGCCGGTGGAACAACAACAACTTAGACAGTACGGACCATGCCCAGTCAGTTTACATCGGGCATGCCTAGCAGACAGTTCCCGGTCTACAAAATGTGAAGTGCGACGGACATCGTGAATCGTGTTACTACAACAATAAATGAAGTTTGCCATTGTAGATGACGGTTAGAAACACAGAGAGCACATCTCCGCACCCAATTTGCATCACGGCATACCTCAGTCCATCAAGGGACTGGGACACAGTGTAGTAAAGAGGTAGTGCTGGGAATGGAACATTGTGCAACAGTGAGGGTAACTTTTGTAAAATAGTCCACTTGGTCATCACAACTGGGGAAATCTTGTTTGTTGAAGGTCACCAGAAGGAGTAAAGCTGCCAGTCGGCCTTAGTAAGCTGCCATTTGGGTGTGCACGCAGGTGGGGTAGGAGTCAGCAAACGAATAGCACACGGGAAATGGTTGCTCGAGTAGGTGTCAGAAAGAGCAGACCACACAAGACAATGGGCAATCTGGGCAATGCAGAAGGATGAGTAAAAATGGGAATAGGTGTGCGAGGAGTCTGAAAGGAATGCAGGTGCTGCTGTGTTAAGGCAGAAGAGGTTAAGTTGGTTAAGGTCAGCCAAGTGGGCACCTCTCTGACAGGTTCTGGGAGAACCCCAAAGGGGATTGTGCACATTAAAGTCACCAAGCAGCAGAAATGGGTGAGGTAACCGTCCAGTAAGCTGGAGGAAGTCTCCCTGATGACATTGAATGACAGAGGAATGTAAACGGTACCAAGATAAAAGGTCAAGTGAGGAATGAAAAGGCAAAATGCAACTGCTTGAAGACAGGTAGGCAGGGAGATGAGTTGACTATGAACATCTTCCCATATGAGCAGCATGACTCCTTCTTGAGATAGAATGCTGACCTCGGGGAGGTCGTCAATACAGAACATGAAGAAATGCAAAAGCTCAAAGTGGTCGTGAGGACGCAATTCTGTTTCTTGAAGGCAGAGTACAAGGGAATGATGCAATTCTAAAAGCAGCCATAAATTTTCTTTGCAACATCAAAGGCTGCGAACGTTCCGTTGGAGGAGAGTCATGATGAGGAAAGAATGAAGGGGTGTCACCTCGGTGGCGAAGACTCACTTCTACATGACACAGAGGCACGAGGATCCTGCTCCATGAGGTCCACAGATGCATCGCCTTTCTTTTGCTGTCAGCCTGCAGAGTCCAACACAGAAAAATGGTTGGTGGTGCGCACCGTCGACACACAGGCTGGCCGGATGATGGTATCACGTGTTGACACTATCAAAGAGGATCTTCGAGTAGGTGAAGGAGAAGACTGTTTGCCTCTGTTAAGACTTCTTTGAGCCTTTCCCGTCAGCAGAGGAAGACTCAAGTGTTTGGCTCGAGGGACGTATGAAATCTGCACGAGAGAATTCCTTCTGTCCTTTCCAGCCTGCCTGTTATGTAGCTGCTGACTTCGTCCCATGCAGCGAGAGTTTGATGGCTTGTTGCACATATGGACGAGGGGCTACCATGTGACTGGGTTATAACCTAAGAGGTGAATTTGAAGTCACATGTATGCATGGACACATCCTTCATGGAGCAAGATGTCGCAAACAGAACTGTAAGTGCCAGATGGTAGAATGCAGGGTTTGTCACTAGCCAGTAACTTGCAAGTGTCTGGGTAAGGTACTTTTTCCTTTACCCGAATCTCCTAAACAGCCCGCACATCGAGATACACAGGGCGATCTGAAGAGGAAGTGGCATGGTCGCCATTGCAGTTGATGCAGCAGGGAGGAGGAGGCAGACAATTGCCCTCATAAGCATCCCTACCACAAGTTACACATTTGGCCGGGTGTCGACAAGATGTTAGAGCATGGTTGAAATGACGATACTGGTAGAAGCGCATTGGGTTCGGAATGTGTGGTCAGACTGTCATAACTTCATATGCTGCTTTGATCTTGCACGGAAGCACCACTCTATCAAAGGTGAGAGAAAGAGTGTGTGTGGGTACTAAGGAGGCATATAACTTTTCTTACCCGAACGATGGAAATGCACCCTGATCAGAGAGGTACGTTTGGATTTTGACCTCTGTCTGGTAGTCAAGCAGCCTAGTGTAAATAACACTACGGGAAGAATTCAGAGTCCTATGGGCCTTGACACAAACTGGATAGTCGTGGAGAAGCGAAGCAGCAAGCTGTTGTTGTGCTTGAGAATCAGAAGTAGTCTCAAAAAGCAAAGTGACATTCCATAAACTAGAGCAGGATTTCACAGGGTCGGCAATTGCATCAACACCTTTCTGAATAATAAATGGATTTACCCTTGCAAAGGACTGACCGTCTTCAGTAAGTGAAACTATAAGGAAGTGTGGTGCAGCTGGGAGGGTGTTCTGATCGGGAGCTCCAATCCGTTTACGTTTGGTAGACGGGGACTGCAAAGATAATGATTCGCTCATTGTGAGGAAATACGCCATGATTGCCAGCATCTCTGATGGCACGCTCCTTTCAACTTGGGGGGGGGGGGGGGGGGGGGGAGGGGGGGGGGGCCTTCACAAGGGGGCACACCTGCCTTAGGTGACTGTTCACACCTCAGGTCACAACTGCCGAACACCTGACAGAGGGACCAATCGACAAATTGGGAAGGCAGCAGCTTAGGGTATCACTCCTCCCTGGGCCTGGCCTGTACCAGGGGGTACGTATTAACCATACCTGCCGATCCGAGGCTGGGAATTACGCATTACCCAGTCACCTGTTACGCATCAAGACACGTGGGCCTGGAGGAAGTAGAAAAAAGAGGAGCCTCAACAGCCGAAGCAGGAGGATGATAGGATAAGGTGAATGAAGAAAGAAAAAAAGGAATGAAAAACAGTGGTGAGACCGTTCTTATGTCAGCTATGGACAGTGACGAACATTCCCCAAGACACTGTAGACTTGTTCCCCAAGGGAGGGGGAAAAAGAATAGCAAGAGGACAGACATACAGCACTAAAGGGAAAAGATACTGCAAAGGCTGGGGCCTCATGGTAGCCAAGCATGAATGTGCAAAAGGCTGGCAAGTCCCCTGGGGGCACATCAGAAGTGATTGTAGAGCTTTTTATATGTGATTATCTACGGCTGTTGAGTAACTTGGAAAAAACATATTCATGCCATCAGCTGTACAATTTTGTTCATTCTCGACTGGTTTCGATTGGTACAGTCACTATTGCAATTGTGCCAAGGTGCAGCATGTTTATATGGACTTTATTAAGACAGACTATTATGACAATTAGTGTGTTTTACATTTGTATTGAAAATACCCCAGCCTCCGTCTAACCTCCCGACTGCTCCTAGCTACCCTACCCTCTTTCCACCTCATACATTTATGTTCCCACAAGCAGCACTTTTACTGTCCCCTACCCCTACCCTGCTATTCCTTCCCCTACCTGCCCCAAACCTCCTAATTACACCCACCACCCGGTTACATCTCTCATCACGTGCAGCTGCTCGCAGTGTGGCCTCAGCAGCCAGAGACTGTGGTCACATGTTGTGAGTTGTGTTTGCAAGAGTGTGTGCATGTTCTACCTCCGACAAAGGTCCTGTTGGCCGAAAACTCATTTTCTGACAGTGTTTTTGTTGTGCCTATCTGTGATTCAGCATTTCCGCTATATAGTAAGTAGCAACCACACTTTTCACAATAAGGTTACATTTGTATGATTCATATATGACAAACGTATGGTTGATCCACTGATGTGCAGTGCTTTTCTTCTTTAAGTTGGTTGTAAAAATTGAAACCAGTAGAGAATAAACATAAAAGTGTGCAGCTGATGGCAGGAATATGCTTTTTCCAAAAGAAGCAATCGTGTTGCACACCCAATGGCACCCAACAGCATCACTTCAGATGCTGGGCGCACATAACAATGACGAATGCAACCTGTCAAAGATTATTTTCCTTGGAGCCTTTATGCAATGATAAGTTCATTGTGATGCTGGCCTTTATGCAATGATAAGTTCATTGTGATACTGTAGGCAGAAGTGGGATTCATTTGGAAGGACTACGTAGTGCTACTTGAGTGCCGAGTGTTGTCAATGGGTGCAACATAGTCTGTTTGTCTCTCTCTTCTGCCACATCACGAGAAGCTCCAACAAAGGCGATCATGCTGACAATCCACAGTGGCAATGTCACACTGTCTGTGTGGATACTTGCAAAGAAGCTCAATTCCTGACTAAAGGCATGTGATGTGGCTGTACGGTCCTGCAAGGCCAAGAGAAATGTCTGTTCTCTGAAACATTAGACACTAGTGCTAGTAGCTGAGATGCTGCACAGTGTGAAGTATGGCCTTTCTGAACCCACTAATTCCAGATTCATATGACAATTGTGGTATACTGACAAATGTGAGCACCAGTATTGTGGAATTGTAAATGTCTTGATAGGTCATGGTCATGCTGCTGTCACTTTCCAATGTGCTGGTTGACATTTCTCTCTCAGACAGTGCATAACACAATCATCTCACAAATTACCAAATTCAAAGGTGATTTCTGAGTGAGAAACCTGCAGTATAATATTTCCTCATATTTAAAATATCTATGGCATTACTCCTGCCTACTTGCTGCATTATTGTTGTTAACAAAAAAAAGTGGCATAAAACACTATGTTCTGAGTAGAGGTACAGAATAAAGGAAAAATGATTTCACCAGAAGTAAAGCTAGTACAACAGATGTTTCAAATAAGAGTAATTGCAGGTTAAAGAATGGTGTAGGGAAGGGTTTAAGCTCAATGGCAATGATGTTTAATGTCTGAGATACAATGAAAGAATTAAAATAAAAACTCATAATGAGAATGTAAATGGTAAAATTTATGCCTAAAGTAAGAATGTCACAGAAGAATGTAATATACAAGCTACTTAGCAGGAATATGGCATAATAACAAGGAAATGATACATACTAAAAACAAATGCAGAGTACTGGAAAATGGATAACTATCTGCTACACACCACAGCTGTCAGCCTCTTCTCAAATTCATGTGTACTGCCATACTGTGAACACTACAGGTTGTCTTTAGCTACCCCCCCCCCCCCCTTTTAGATGTTACCTACCAGCTCCACCAAGTGACATTTTCATAATTACAAACATGCAAGTGTCACTTAACAAACATACTAGCAGATACTACGGTAAACTCTCACTCCTCACACTCTACTTACTTGGACAAACTTCTCTTTCAATGTGTTATGAATGAGATAATGGTCGTAACACTGAATTCACAACACACAAAATCTCCATTTATCTACACACAAATTATTTGCACTGTTTCAATCACATGCAAGATCATAAACAACCTAAAACTATCAACTGTTATATGCCTCTTATGATCAGACATTTGTCAGCTAGTTGTTCTGTCACTCATGATGAACCCCGATAAATCTTCTGTTACTGATCTACTTAAAAAGTAATTTTGTTCCAAGACAAACAACTGTTTATCAGTTTCACAAAAAGCTCTTCCGCAGTAAAAGTCTGCAAAAAAAACTGTATATTAACAATTTCTTACCTCTCAAACAAAATTTTTTACTGTTGTAGCTACAAAAGGAAGTCCACCCATTTAAAATAAATTTTTTCTGACTATAATTTTATATTTTTTGTACATTTCACAAACTGCAGTTATTGATTTCCAATGTGGCTCTAATTACCTGCTGAGTCTCGGACGTGACTTTGCATTATCATCTGGTGTTGTTGCAGTAGATGTACTTGATGTACTCCCATAATCTTTGACTGGTGCACCACTTTCATCCAGAAGTGTAAGCTGTGACTGCCGCACAAACATGCCATGGTTGTCCTTGCACTAAAATTAACAGTTGAAGCAGTTAGTCTTTAAGGAAACTTTTTTCAGTAATCTATTTATACAAATGATATTTTTTTTTTTAACTGCAGCATACATTAACTAAAATCTTTAGCATCAGTACTTTGGAATGAAAATCAACAACTAGAATGACAGTTACATGCAAGAGGGCATATTTAATTTTTTTTTATCCATAATGGATCAATGAAGATTAAGATATTTAATATTAGTTTTAGACTATCTCAGAGTATACTGCAAATGAAAAGCTATCACATTTACAGAGAGAGAGCACTGTTAGAAAATGCTCTGTGTTTCAGGGAGTATCATACACATAATCTTTCAGGAAAGTTAAACACAGGGTAAAATAGGCTCATGTGTAAGTAATATGTATGAGCCTCAATCACTTGACATCCACCGCAGGCAAATGGCCTCCTCTAGAATTTTCCATGTTGCTGGCTACACATATAATGCTGCTCCTATTTGTTGCAAATGTTGTCTACCTGTCTTCTATTAGCCCACTGTCAAATTGAGGTTCATTTTGCAATACATAGAAGATTTCAAAAAATTGACTCATATGATGATCATTTTAAAAAGGCTGGCATCAAAGGGATGCCTTTCAAATTCTAGGGTGTCATTTCACAACATGTTCAGAGTGTGTACACCATGTACTTGAGGAATGTTTGTGTAGAAGTAAAAAGGAAGGTCACATTTTATTGACCTAAAGATCACTGTCATAAGAAAGTAGAGAGAGCACTAGCTCAATTAAACAATTATGGGAAGGAGAATGGTTTTTCTGAACGAACTAACTTAGCATTTACCTTAAATAATGCAGTCCCTCTCATAGCCATTCTACTACCTGGGAAAGGAACAGATGGCCCCTAGCAGCTACAGGTCAACTATTACTATGTCATCTTCATAAAATTCTCAGGAGGTTCAAACAAGCAATGGAGTCTCTTCTGGCCCCACAACAACCTGGCTTAAGAACAGGCAAATGTTGCACATTGCAATCACTAACACTGATAACACACTGAGGATGGATTCAAGGAAAGAAAGATCAGGGGGCTTTGTTCATACATTTATCAGCTTCTTATGACACAGTCAACCATGAACTGCTATTATGGAAAGTGTACACAATAAATAAAGATTATGGCAAGTCATAAATGATTAGAAATCTCCTCAGAAACAGAAGATCTTTTGTCAGCTTTTAAGGGCAAGGAAGTTGGTGCAGAACAATAACAATGACTTACTGCACAGTAGCATGCAGCTTACTGCACAGAAGCATACAGGTTCCATTGATTTTCAATATGTATAAAAATGACTCACTGTTCCCAGAAGGCACTTTGATGTCACATTACATACCACGCCCACTCACAGGAAACACTGCATGAACTAAGCACAAAACAACTGTTAGAAACAACATAGTACACAACCCAGAACAGTAAGGACTACAGCTTTAACCTTGTGCTACTTAGCTACAGAGCACACGTCCGGACTGGAGGAACTCCAGCCATGCCAAACAAGTGGGCATACCACACAAAGCATGCAGCATCATAGCAGATTGTCTGAGACCAACATCAACTGAAAAGCTGTACTGCCAAACCCATGTCGCACCCCCTTTGTATCAGATGCAAAGTTGCAGCCAGGAAGGAAAAACTAAATTACTGACACCTACAGCACATCCCCATTTTGGATACCAACCACCCAGCTACTGACAATTAAAATCAAGTAGTGGTTTCCTGTACACAACAGAAAACCACACTAATACACCTCAACAAAGCAGAGTACAATAAAATAAGTCCATCTCCAAGACTACTCTGGACCAAGGGAAACCCCCCCCCCCTTCTTTGCCCTGTGACACATATGATAATCTTTAGGCAGGCTATGTTCTGGAGTTGCAAGAACCAAACGCAATGTGAATACATGCGACCATCAGCCAAACCAGTACTGTGTGATTATGGACTAGAGTTGACTACTATTCATTTTGTGCAGAGTGAACTACGAGCACACTCCTGTGATATTAAGCTGGTCATGAAGGAAACTCCCAAATGCACTACATGTGGAGAGCTTTTGGTCTAAAATTGCTCATCCCTATAATATTAAATGTTACTTGTATGTTTACACACAGTTTTCAGCTTTACAAGTTTCATCTTTACAGATTTCATCCATTGTTTATTGTTATATAGGATATTTAATAACTTTTTTTCTTTCAGAAGGAAGTTGTACATAACTTATATCCATCTAGATCTTGATAAGATTTTCAAGTAACGCAAAGATTGCCAACTTACTTTAAATGTTCAAGAATGTACATGTGAGCACTTCATAAAATGCAAATGAGCAGTATCCTATGACTACAACTTCAATGACTCAGTCAGAACCAGTTACTCTGACAAACACATGGGCATAAAAATTTGTAGCAATATGAAATGGAATGATCGCATCATCACAGTCATAGGTTCATAGGTTAAGCAGGTGGGTTCGCTGGTAGGATTCAGTATGGAGGGGGGGGAGAGGGAAGCATCCCACCCAAAACTACTGATCGGGCATGTGGTACCCATACAAATAGCAGTAACAACAGATATTGAATAGCCACAAAGGTCTCACAAATGGTTACAGATTAGGTAAAAAATACAGCCTTACGATAAAAACTTAACATTAAACCCTTAGCAGTTAACATGGTAAGTTTGCAGATTACCTAACTGACAGAGTACTCTCTGTAAAACCAAACTGGGATCCCCACCTTTCCCGGTGGCTTATTTCTTTACAGTCTTTCAGTTGTTGACACGCAATAACAAAAAACCATGGAAAAGCAGCGAACTGTATGTGATGTTTCTTTAATACCATACTACCGCAAAAGACGTGTATTACTGGGGAGCATTCGCTTTAGAAGAGACTCTTGACACCTTTGTTGTTCCTCCATCCCCATATACCTCAAAAGGGTATATTTATCTGCTTATACAAATTTCTACTTTAATGAGCAATAATTATGAATATGGGTTACTCTTCATGCTTAGCCTCACTGCCTGGTTAGATCACTTAGTCCTAGAACATTCAAGAGGGGGGTGAGGGATGTTACATTGTTACTCAACCATCATAAGATTTATTATTCTACATTCTACTCAAAGGAAATCTTAATTTTTAAGTCACACATCAGTTAATTACAATGTTTGTTCTCCAATGGTATGTTACATACCAAATTAAGTGCAAAATATCCTGTTTTATATCCTACTGTAATCTTAAATTTTACGAGGTTTTAGTAATCTAAGGTGAAATACACTGTAGTAATTCTGTATGTACTGACAGCCAACACAATGACACATCTCAAACTATTAACAGGTTTAGGAATGTTTCGTAACTAGCTGGTTAAAGCTGGTTGTTTCTTGGAGGGCCGAGAGCTACAAGCACATGAAAAAATTTCATCTGTCACATCATCAATCATGCTAGTTTGTATTAAGTGAAGTAGTCTTTTTGAGTCACCCTACTGTACTTTGGCTTCGTTACGTCCTTATGCACAAACCCAAGTGTGGAGTAAGGTTGTCACACATATTTCTGTATCACAGAACAGAGGACCTCGGACCTACAGTAACAGCTGATACCACAATGAGCTTCAGCTCATTGTTGCACGACGTTCTGTACAACTAAAATTCAACACAATTCATACAATAATACCAACTGACGGAGGGCCACAGATCAAACTTTCGGAAGCATTCATAAAAAGAACTTACTTTGGTGCAAATTTGAAAAAGGAGTAGGCTGCAGAAAGTAAGTCACCTGGAAATACGTTCTTCCTTGCACAGTACCATTGTTCTTTCCTTTGGGTTCATCCAGTATTACACCAATCCACTTTCCACTAGAAAAAAGTGTTGTTCCGACGTACGCAACTACACCTTTCACATCTTTACCCGTTACCTCGACACGCTGCCCTTCCTTTAGAGGTCTTTCTGTCATTGCTGCAAATAAGACAGACCGCTTTTATTTTCGTTTGCTTACGACATAAATATATTTTGGAAAAATAATTTACACTGCACATGGTGGTTAATTGTTCCATTTGAAGGTAAGTAAGTTTATTAGCACAAATGTTAAAAAACTATCAATGCAGTCAACCGGTAACCATAAATATGTTTACTACAGTGGATTGTACCTTCTTAGTTTATGGAAAATGGAAAGAAATATTTAATTATTAAAAAAATTACAGTTTTTCTCATCGAATAACGAGTTTAATCATTGAATAAAAATCAATTCCTCTGTTTTTCAGAGCTTGACGTAAGCCTCTGTCATTTCCCAAACAACACTGACAGCGAAGTTCAGTACCACAGAAATACCACACTACCGCTAGTCGGACAATTATTTTATCACACTGATAATTAATTTTTAAGAAAATTTACCATTTTCTAAACTGTTGAAAAATGATAACTGAGGAAGTTTCGAAGATCTGGGTGTTAGGTACATGTTTATAACTCATATGACGCGTCACAAGCACTGTCCCAACGAGAACTGCTAATAAGCACCTGTCACAGCCCGCCGGCAAAAGCAGACTGCGGAGAAGTTGTCATTTGTCAACGAATGAAATAACCAACGGTACTAAATCTATTGTTTCTGTTGCTTTTCGTAATGCAGCACATCCTAGGGAAAGGCTGGTGAGTTCTTCACTTGTATTTACATTAGGAGGTCTGCATCAAAAGATAGCTGTATTTTCGCTTTACATTGAATTAAATTCCAGCCTGCAATTTCTCATGCAGCTCAAATTCATTTTCCCCGTTACAACATTTGCATCTACTTCCCTACACTGATTTGTGTGCTACAGCTCGGCAGTACTCAGTCCTTTGCGTAAAAGAAGTAGATACTGAAATAAGATGAAATTTTTACCCCTAAAAACCTTGTTACGTCATTAATAAAAACAACAAACTGCAGGGACGTATTCCTGACAGGAAAAGGAGGGAAGATCCTATGAACTTGTGTCTAGAAATGTACGGTATCATTGCCAGGGTAGATGACGCTGACGAATGACAGTTCCTCTGACCATCTGCCGCGTATTCATTGTGTGTTGCATGGTGTATGACTGACGCAACGAAACGTAAACAGCAGAATGGTGCGGTATTCACATCGGGAACAAGCCGAGATGATGTTTGTATACGACCAAGCGGATGCAGACAGTCGAGAGGCAGCCCGGTTATATCAAAACAAGTACCCTGACATACACCAACTACCTCACACAACATTTCATGCCCTTTTTGGGCGTTTGTGTGATTGTGGGTCCTTTTGAGAACGGACGAAGGTGCAAGGAGGCGTACATCAGATTTGGAGGACCATGTTCTACAGGATATTGAGGTGACCCTAGTACAAGCTCCATATCTGATGTACACACTGTCCCTGCATGTGGCTGAAAGGACCAATCGCCAAAAAAGCTTGAAATGTTGTGTGATGTGGTTGGTGTCTGTGAGGGTACTTGTTTTGCTATGACCACACTGTTCCTCGACCATTCCCATCGGCTTGGTCATACACAAACACCATGTCAGCTTGTTCCAGGCATGAATAACGGACTATTCTGCTGCTTACAGTATGCTGCATCAGTCACTCAGCACACAAGGAACACACGGTACGCGGTAAGAGTAACTGTGATTCTGTTGGGGGTATGTGAACAAACATTTTCCAGCGTGCATAATGGCACACAAGATATGATTTGCAGAGTGCATTAGACTCTATGGAATATACATGTTCCGTGATTGTTGGTGGGGCAACATAATATAATTTGGTATTAATATGTGTTGTGCGAATAAAGCATAAGTTTATTTTGTCCCTTAAATAGTTGTTACTGTCATTTAGCTGCGTTAATCTGCATAAACTACAACAGGTTATGGGCCCAGCTACTGCATTAAAGCGAAGTAATGAGCTTTAAGGTGATGTGTATTTGCGCAAAAGGCACGCGGAAGTTCGTATAAACTTGGATTGTGTACGCTATACGAAAAAAAAGCTGTAAAATGAGTACAATACAGATACCGCAAATAGAGCGGCTTGTAGGGCACGACAATTACGCGACCTGGAAATTTTCCGTTGAGGCGTATTTACATTTGGATGACTTATGGCACGTCGTAAACGGTAAATTGGCACCTACAGAATCAAGTTTTGCCACTAAGGATTGGAAGGCGAAATAAAAACTAATTCTTTTGATTAATGCAGTGAATTATGTTCACATAGAAAAGGCTACGTCAGCAAAGGAGGAATGGGACAAACTGAGAAACGCATTTTAAGAGAGACAGAAAAAGAAGAAGGCAGAATAATAAGATATTAATTTTTCCTACATTATATTAAAATTTCAACATTTAAATTTATTTCAGATATTCAGTACCACATTAAATTACTCTTCTTCAATCTGTAGAATGCGAAGAGTACAGAAATGTTTCGAAAGGAATGTGCTTGTGTCTCATGAAATGTCCAAGATAGTAAGGTACACTCTTATAACATCCACAGCATGCATATGCCGTTAGATATTGGACAACTACTGCTCTATAAAGATGTCCTCTAGACATTTTCACTCATTTCGTTCTTAAACCATGTTCCTACCTGTTTTATAATCCTGTTAATATGCCTCTGAGTAGATCGTCGTCTTGGGCGTTTCTTATTTATTGGAATCTGGCAAGGTAATTCTTTGCTGTTTATACCATCCATTCACCAGGTAACATGTCTTGCCCCCCTATTTCATTTCCATAAGTCATAATTACATCAACTGCTTCAATCTGCTTCCTGATGCTACGCTTTGCTTGTCTGTTGCTTTCCAACATGCGTACATTCAGTGGTAAAAGAGCACTCCTTAACTTTTGAATGTGTTTCACATTAAATGTGAACATCTCACTGCCATAAGTGTAAACCGGTAATATGCATCAATTGTAAACTATCAGTTCTTCTTTTTAAAAACTGTTTTGTTCCACATTACTTATACATATTGACTTGATTCAAATTACATATTATGCAACACTCAACTTTGTTATTCTAAACAGTTCAACATATCCTCAAACTTTATAATGTCCTGTACTTTTAATTCAACATAGACACTGTATAAGTATTTTGTTCGAGTTTACCAGTGAGAATATCGTTATTGTTATCCCAATATCAACTCAGACAGCCAAATCTATGGCCTGCAACACTACTGTTGGTGCTGCTCATGGCAGACCCTAAGATCCTAAGTAACAATCACAGGGACTACTCAACAAGCAGTCCCTTTGGATAAAATTGCTGTCGCCTCCGTCCTCTGGCAGAGACTTGTGTGTACCTGAATGTGCTACTTGTCAGCTCTACATGGAGGATCCTTCATTATGGTTGTAGCTATGAACTTGGAATTGATTTGGTGTTGCAGTATGGCCTGTGGTAAATCCAATGTACTATGAAAACTTCACAGTAATTTTTGAATGAACTTCTTCTTGAGATTATAGTTGTCGTTTCACAACAGATGCATCTACTTGTTTCATTTGTGTGGTTCTGTCACATGAAAATAAAAATGGAGCAGAGTATACTTCAGAGAAATTAAACTCTACTCTAGTTACTACTTACAAACTGAGAAGAAGACAATAGACATTTAAACACAGTCCACAATTTACATATATGGGTCAAATTATGTCTGGTAGGCGCAAACAGACCACAACCCACTAAATGTACTTTTTGACGCTACGTCTTCCTTACCATATCGAACAGCTCAACATCTGTAGAGGTGGGCACTGTTCCTCAGTTCTTGTTTATATGCGCCCCAATACAGGTCAACGTGATGTCATCTGAACTCTGATGCATTGTCTCACCTCGTGCAGGGCCCTGACCCCTAATTTTATATGGAAGAGGTAAAGTGTTTCTGCTTCGATAAAATGATATGTCACACACTTCAAGAATTTCCAGTAAAAGCATCATAAGTTGCTTCAGAGTCCTCAAAAGATCTGATATTACTAAAGGTCCTCTGTTAGGTGCAAAATGTTTGGGTACAGGACATAAATTCTTGTACAGATTCCATGTGGAAAACTTATTTTTCATTTAAGCAGAGGTTGACAGTTATATGGGGAACAGGGGGAGGGGAGGTTATCCACCTAGCTAAACAGAATGATACACACTTCAAGCATTAATATTGTAAAATTATTCTAGGCAATTAAATATAATTTGATTTGTAATTTGTTTCATTTAAATTTCTTGATATTTGTGGCTGCACTTCTTTGTCCAACAGGAAAACTAGTTTCTTTTTATTTAGAGATTACCCCAGTTTAATAATCTTACTATCAGGAAGATCCAATTTATTCCTATAAAATTACCTTCTATTTGGCTTAATATGAGGTAATATGTAAATTAATATAAAGTCACTCTGCTGGTTTTGCCATTTATGTAACAGGAACTGAACAGTCTTGATGCATAAAGTAAATAGTTTACAAATCTACTCTTAACTTCCTGTCTATGTTTATGCCATTAAATATTACTGTATTTACGTGAATCTAATGCACACTTTTTCTTACCATATGCAGTATTCAAGGTTGGGATGCATGTGAGATTCGATGGCACATTACATTCGAGTACAAACTTGAATCCGTTGTCACTGGAACACCATTAAAATTTAGGTGTTGTTCCTTACACCGCAGTGCATTATTGTTATTTCTCAACTTCGTTACTTCATTGCCATCCTATTACTGCGTAGTGTGTTTGCATGAGATAGGCACAAAATGGAAGGCAAGCAGAAAAGAACATCATATGATGATACTTTCAAAAGTAAAGTAATTATTTATGCTGAAAAATATGGTAACAGGAGAGCAGGACGAGAGTACAGTGTAGCTGAGAGTAGCAATCGCTTATGGAACAAAAGAAATCATATTATTCGCAACTACCACTACCAGATATAAATTTACTGGCCCTGGCAAAGGAAGATACCCTGAAACTGAAGCAAAAGTTTTGGAATTCGTCTGCGAAAGGAGAAAGAATGGGCAACCTGTGACTAGCGACATCATAAGACCCAAACCAAAAGAGGTGGTAGCAGTTCTTAACCCATTACTGGCCAAAATTCTATCGGATCGTTTTTTGCAAACTTTTATACATAAATAGGTTATATTGAGTGATTAATTGAATAAAAAGTTGTTTTGAAAATTTTCAGTTTATTAGAAGAAAAACTACAGACCGTCCCATTTTTGGGACATTGGCCAAATGCGCTATCCAAATTCACAACCTTATTCTCCATGCATAATATTGTAAGAGACAACACAAACAATAAATAAAGAATGTTTTAATATTATTGAATGTCTATTCAGTATGAAATGAAGCAAAACACGTGTCGTGTACACAAACATTGCACCTATCACAAATTTTTGTTGTTTTTTCCTTGCAGTAAGCACATCTCTTCTGTGTTTTACTTGACAGAATCAAATGATTTCCTGGATCTTGCCGTACATCTGTGCTCACCCATCCTCCCATCAATTTGATTCCTTGTGGTCCTCTGCGTTTTGGTACTGATCCTGTTTTCATTGATAGGTAAAGCATCACTATTCTCTGCCCGACATCCAAAAGTGAGAGCTTCTCTCTAAAGCACCAGCTACATCTTGTACAACAGACTCATTGTTCAATACATTTTTGTCAATGTCTTCTTGATCTGTTATTACCTCTGCATCGGGTGGAATAATCGCCAATTCTACGTCATCATCTTCATCGTCACTCTCTTGATGGTTCACTAGTTCTGCTAGAATTTCTTCAAGTGTAAGTCCACGTGGCATGTTTTTATCCTGTTGGAATCTTAAAATTCGAATAGAACATGAAAAATAGCAGATATAAAGAACGTAAAATGCAATTCTTCTCTGTATAATACGTGTATACAAGAATAGGGCACATCAACAATAAATTATAGTGTAACATGCCATTGTCCCATTATTGGGACACTTAAAATATATCGATATTGCACTCACTTGAAAAAATCTGAAGTATACTTAATCTTACATGGACATCCATATGTTCATAACAAACACGCCCAGACAACTAAATCACAGCTCATTGTCGTCCAGGAACTACCAGCAGACATACAGTGCTGCCAAGTGCGAGAAAAAAAATCGGCAAGTTTATAATTTTCTTGACGTGAAGTACTCAGAAAAAAGTTATTCATTTTACATTTACAGGCATTGTAGCAGTTAGTTGAACTTGCAGGTGCAACAATAAAGGCTAAAAGCTCCATTGCTTACGTAGAAATAAGTAAAATATACGCGTCCCAAAAAAGGGACAATGGCCAGTAATGGGTTAATATACCGAGGCAAGACCTAACGGCTAGCTGTGGATATTTCTGCGACGCCGTACAGCAATATGCCAAAAGCTTCCTTAGGATATTGAGAAAAAACTTTAAGAATTTACGTGGTATATCTTCACATTTCGGAAAGAGAAGAATTTTTTGATGGGCCAAATCGACAACGCTATTGAGACGCCAGTTTGGTTTAATATGCCACCCAATCACATGACTGTTGAAAAGGGGATAAAATAAGCTTCCATCAGAATGTCAGGGTGTGAGAAACGGTGCATAACTGTAATGCTGACAATCACAGCAGATGGACACAAACTTCTCTTAACTTTGTTAAACTTCAAGTGAAAAATATGCCCCAAGACCCCTAGAGATGAAGAGCTGTTCCCTGATGATGTCATTGTTCTAAATAAGGAGAAGGAATGGATGACTGAAATTTTAATGCTTGACTGGTTCCAAAACGTTTGGAAACTCTGTCCTGATGGGCTTTCCAAACTACCATCAATACTTTGTCTTGATGCATTTCGTGATCGTCTCACTGACAATGTGAAGATGATGATCCACAACCTTGCCAGTGACTTTGTTATTATTCCTGGAGGGATGACTTATTATGTTACAATTCCTAGAAATTAGTGTAAACAAACATTTCGAATGTTATGTTCAGGAACAACACGAAAAATGGTTTTGCGAACCACACCGTGAACTGAGTCTGACAGAAAAATTAAGCATGCTGCACCCCACATTACTGCACACTGGATTTTGGCTGCCTGCAAAAGCATTAAAGCACCAACGATCGTAAAATGGTTCAAGAAATCTCTTATTTCAAATATTCTGCACAGCAATGAAGATGATACGCTCTGTAACGACACTGAGGATGATTGGGAAAGAGGAAATGAATCTGTTTATGATGTAGACTCCCCCAAAGATACCAATAATGATGACATTGGTCAATAATGATGAGTAACGCCTGCAACATACAGTATGCTTGTTTGTATATCACGTAGGTAATCAAGAAAGATGTTCTTTTTTAATAATGAATGTGTCACTTAACATTGGATTGCTTACAAATTATTGTTGTTTTGATGATTCATGTATACACTAATTGTTGTGTAAAATAAATTTAGAGTACCACTGATGTGTCAACAAATACTTTTTTATGATTTTAATTTTTAAAACTGGGATGCGCATTACATTCAACTGCGCATTACATTCATGTAGATAAGTTAATATTCCATCACTTTCATTGCTGAGGTGCAGGCCTATAAGCTTCTCGGTCAAGATTTCATTTTGTTTAGGAGAGTGATCTTACAACTTTGACGTCAATGGTTGAAGACTTATGGACGGCAGGGACCATGGACATCATAATAGAGGAGAAGTATAAATTCCTTAAATCGATAGGCAATGATGTCACTTGATATAACAAC